>NC_141879.1:322445000-324895000 GCF_056163025.1 Triticum urartu | reverse complement strand
CAAGCTCCTCCAAGGACAAGTTCTTCAAGAACGTCATCAACCCATATCTGTGGGAGGTGGTGCAGCACCCTCAGACCATCCAGATGCATGAGGGGTGCTTCACCTTCGCGATGTGCCATGTCCCAAGGGGACAGGAACCATGGAGGCCAGAATGAAGCTATGGAGCAAGATGTCTTTCGGTGCAAGGGGATGGTGGAGCGTGGGCTCAATGCCAATCACCTCATGATCACGGACCTCTCTCGTGATCTCAAGGTGGATGGAAAGCCCATGAAGGACATCGTCTTCACCCTCAACGACCAAATCAACTTCCTCCAAAGCCAGATCTATGATCTCCAAAACCAAGTCTTTGAATATGAGGCGAGGTTTAAAGGTATGAGTTTGGCTGCTAGTTGCAGGACCGTGAGATTCACTCCTCCTCTCACGATGGTGGACCACTGCCATGGAAATCTGAGGATAAGATCTCTTCACCACCACCTTATTCTTCATCACAAAAAGAGAACTGAGTATCGGGTATGGGCACTCCCCTTGGCTTCCGCCAAGCTTGGGGGAGGTGCCCCGGTATCGTATCATCCCACTATCTTTTTGCCTTTACTTATTTTAGTTCGATCTCTTTCTTTAGATGAATAAAAGTTTAGTTTGATCCTTTCTTCTTTGAGAGTTTTCTTAGTGATCTATCCTTGTAATCGTGTGCAAGTTATATAATAAATTTTAGTTTGAGCTTTTGCTTTCTTTACTTTTATGTTGCAAATTAAAGAGAACAAATAAGAATAAAAAAGATAAAGGAAATAAATGAAGAAAAGATCATATACTATTCTTATGGTAGGTGATGACACCACATAAAGAAAAGTATAAGTAGAAACTTTATTAGAGATTGACAAACATAGCATTAGTCAATGATGCAACTCATGAAAGAATTAATAAGGGAAGAGAAGATTCACATATAAATATACTATCCTAGAAATCTTTTGTGATTGTGACCCCTCATCAAAATATTATATGCCAAAATTGTTGATGTTGGACAAGGAAGACAACTTGATGGTTTATGTTTGTTTATATTCACATAGAAGTCATATTGTCATAGATCCTTTAACATGTGGTGCTTGCCCTATCTTTGCTTGCCAAAAATTCCGCACTAAGTAGAGATAGTACATGTGCATCCAAAAACCATTAAACCCAAATCTTACTTTCAAGTGTCCACCATACCTACCTAGGGATTGAGCAAGATCCCTCAAGTAAGTTGTCATCGGTGCAAAAAGGCAATAAAAATTGCTTCCAAAAGTGTGAGATCATTTAGTGTGAGAGAAAATTGAGCATTGCACGAACTTGTGATGGTGAAGACTAAAAGTGACAGACTGCATAATAAAGGTCGCTATCACAAGGGGCAATGCAACTGACGTTCTTTTGCACTAAGGGATTGAGCATACAAACAAATAAGCGCATGGCAGCCTCTGCTTCCCTCTGTGAAGGGCCTATCTTTTAATTCTATGTCTTTACTTTTATGGAAAGAGTCAAAGTTTTCCTTCTATCCCTTCTTATTTTTCTCCTTTGGCAAGCATCATGTGGTGAGGAAAGATCTAGGCACATATGTCCAGTTGAATATTGATATCATGAATTATTATTGTTGACATCACTCTTGAGGTGAATACATTGGGAGGCGAAATTATAAGCCCCTATCTTTCTATGTGTCCGGTTGAAACATTTTTCTCATGTGTACACGGTGAGTGTTAGCAATCATAGAAGACTATATGATGGTTGAGTATGTGGACTTTCCTAAAGGCTCTGATACGTGACCCTTCCTGAAAATATGATGAATTGTAGTTGCAAAAATGACTAAGAACATAATTTGTTGGTTTTTAATAGAGTTTTTGCTTAATACTTCGATTGTGTGATGAATTGTCACTTACTCATGAGAAGTATACGATAAAAGTCTTATGTTTAAATTTGTTGCTGTTATAATAATCTACATGATGCTTCTATGTCCGTATTTTGTTTTTATCGACACCTCTCTCTCTTAGATGTGAACATTTTTTGGATTTTGGTTTTCGCTTGAGGACAAGCGAAGTCTAAGCTTGGGGGAGTTAATACGTCCATTTTGCATCATGTTTTCTTACTATTATTTAAGATGTTTCTATCCATAATAATGCCTTTTGGGGTAATTCTTATGCCTTTTCTCTAATAATATGCAAGGTATACACAAAGAGGGAGAATTCCGGCAGCTTGAAATCTGGACCTAGAAAAGCTACGTCAGGCTACCTATGGTATATAAGTCATTTTGACCTAGAAACAATAAGGAGAGGATTTTCAGGATGGAGCGCCGCCGTCTCGAGGCGGCACTTGGGCAGGAGCACTTTTGCCCTTTGGCGAGTAATTCCACCGGGGGAACTTCCCTCCCGGAGGGGGAAATCATCGTCATCATCATCACCAACAACTCTCCCATCTTGGGGAGGGCAATCTCCATCAACATCTTCAACAACACCATCTCATCTCAAACCCTAGTTCATCTCTTGTGTTCAATCTTGTTATCGGAACTATAGATTGGTGCTTGTGGGTGACTAGTAGTGTTGATTACGTCTTGTAGTCGATTACTATATGGTTTATTTGGTGAAAGATTATATGTTCAGATACAATATGATATTTAATACCCCTCTAATCTTGAGCATGATTATCATTTGTGAGTAATTACTTTTGTTCTTGAGGTCATGGGAGAAATCATGTTGCAAGTAATCATGTGAACTTGATATGTGTTTGATATTTTGATAGTATGTATGTTGTGATTCCCTTAGTGGTGTCATGTGAACGTCGACTACATGACACTTCACCATATTTGGGCCTAAGGGAATGCATTCTGGAGTAGCAATTAGATGATGGGTTTCGAGAGTGATAGAAGCTTAAACCCTAGTTTATGCGCTATTCTGTAAGGGACCGATTGGATCCAAAAGTTTAATTCCACGATTAGAATTTATTCTTAATACTTTTCTTGTAGTTGAAGATGCTTGTGGGAGGGTTAATCATAAGTAGTAGGTTTGTTCAAGTAAGAATAGCACCTAAGCACCGGTCCACCCACATATCAAATTATCAGAGCACCGAACACAAATTAAACCAACATGATGAAAGTGACTAGATGAGAATACCGTGTACCCTCAAGAACACTTTGCTTATTATAAGAGACCGTTTGGCCTGTCCTTTGCCTCAAAGGGATTGGGCTACCTTGCTGCACATTTTTCTACTATTATCATTACTTGCTTGTTACAAATTACCTTGCGATCAAACTACACTGCTACTTACAATTTCAGCACTTGCAAACATTACCTTGCTGAAAACCACTTGTCATTTCCTTATATTCCTCGTTGGGTTCGACACTCTAACTTATCGAAAAGAGCTACAATTGATCCCCTATACTTGTGGGTCATCAAGGCTATATTCTGGCGCCATTGCCGGGGAGTGAAGCACCTTTGGTAAGTGGAATTTGGTAAGGAAACATTTATATAGTGTGTTGAAATTTATTGTCACTTGTTACAATGGAAAACAATCCTTTGAGGGGTTTCTTCGGGGTATCTTCACATCATCTCAGAATGGCTATGGAAATGCCATAATAGGTAGGTATGGTGGCTATTTTGGGGAAGGTATATGGTGGGCTTATGGTGCCCACGAAAGTTGCGCGGTACTAGAGAGGCTAGCAATGGTGGAAGGGTGAGAGTGTGTATAATCCATGGACTCAACATTTGTCATAAAGAACTCACATACTTATCGCAAAAATATTTTAGTTATCGAAATGAAGTACTACACGCATGCTCCTAGGGGGATAGATTGGTAGGAAAAGACCATTGCTCGTTCCCGACCGCCACTCATAAGGAAGACAATCAATAAATGAACCATGTCCCGACCTCATCACATAACGGTTCACCATACGTGCATGCTCCGGGAATCACAAACTTTAACACAAGTATTTCTCAGGCCCACCTCCGGTGCCCATCTTATGGTATATGAGTCATTTTGACCTAGAAACAATAACGAGAGGACTTTCGGGACGAACACCGCCGTCTCAAGGCAGAACTTGGACAGGAGCACTTTTGCCCTTTAGCGAGTGATTCCACCGGGGGAACTTCCCTCCTGGAGGGGGAAATCATCGTCGTCATCACCACCAAAAACTCTCCCATCTTGGGGAGGGCAATCTCCATCAACATCTTCAACAGTAGCATCTCGTCTCAGACCCTAGTTCATCTCTTGTGTTCAATCTTGTTATCGGAACTATAGATTGGTTCTTGTGGGTGACTAGTAGTGTTGATTACGTCTTGCAGTTGATTACTATATGGTTTATTTGGTGAAAGATTATATGTTCAGATACAATATGATATTTAACACCCCTATAATCTTGAGCATGATTATCATTTGTGGGTAGTTACTTTTGTTTTTGAGGTCACGGGAAAAATCATGTTGCAAGTAATCATGTGAACTTGATATGTGTTCGATATTTTGATAGTATGTATGTTGTGATTCCCTTAGTGGTGTCATGTGAACGTCGACTACATGACACTTCACCATATTTGGGCCTAAGGGAATGCATTCTGGGGTAGTAATTAGATGATGGGTTGCGAGAGTGATAGAAGCTTAAACCCCAGTTTATGCGCTGTTCCGTAAGGGACCGATTGGACCCAAAAGTTTAATGCTATGGTTAGAATTTATTCTTAATACTTTTCTTGTAGTTGTGGATGCTTGCGGGAGGGTTCATCATAAGTAGTAGGTTTGTTCAAGTAAGAACAGCACCTAAGCACCGGTCCACCCACATATCAAATTATCAAAGCACCGAGCACGAATTAAAACAACATGATGAAGTGACTAGATGAAAATCCCGTGTACCCTCAAGAACACTTTGCTTATTATAAGAGACCGTTTGGCCTGTCCTTTACCTCAAAGGGATTGGGCTACCTTGCTGCAAATTTTCTACTATTATCGTTACTTGCTTGTTACAAATTACCTTGCGATCAAACTACTCTGCTACTTACAATTTCAGCACTTGCAAACATTACCTTGCTGAAAACCACTTGTCATTTCCTTATATTCCTCGTTGGGTTCGACACTCTAACTTATCGAAAAGAGCTACAATTGATCCCCTATACTTGTGGGTCATCAAGGCTATATTCTGGCGCCATTGCCGGGGAGTGAAGCGCCTTTGGTAAGTGGAATTTGGTAAGGAAACATTTATATAGTGTGTTGAAATTTATTGTACTTGTTACAATGGAAAACAATCCTTTGAGGGATTTGTTCGGGGTATCTTCACATCATCTCAGAATGGCTATGGAAATGCCATAATAGGTAGGTATGGTGGCTATTTTGGGGAAGGTATATGGTGGGCTTATGGTGCCCACGAAAGTTGCGCGGTACTAGAGAGGCTAGCAATGGTGGAAGGGTGAGAGTGTGTATAATCCATGGACTCAACATTTGTCATAAAGAACTCACATACTTATCGCAAAAATATTTTAGTTATCGAAACGAAGTACTACATGCATTCTCCTAGGGGGATAGATTGGTAGGAAAAGACCATTGCTCGTTCTAGACCGCCACTCATAAGGAAGACAATCAATAAATAAATCATGTCCTGACTTCATCACATAACGGTTCACCATACGCGCATTCTCCGGGAATCACAAACTTTAACACAAGTATTTCTCAGGCCCACCTCCGGTGCCCATCTTATGGTATAAAAGTAATTTGACCTAGAAACAATAAGGAGAGGACTTTCAGAACGGAGCGCCGCCGTCTCGAGGCGGAACTTGGGCAGGAGCACTTTTTCCCTTTGGCGAGTGATTCCACCGGGGGAACTCCCCCCCCAGAGGGGGAAATCATCGTCATCATCATCACCAACAACTCTCCTATCTTGGGGAGGGCAATCTCCATCAACATCTTCAACAACACCATCTCATCTCAAACCCTAGTTCATCTCTTGTGTTCAATCTTGTTTCGGAACAATAGATTGGAGCTTGTGGGTGACTAGTAGTGTTGATTA
The DNA here is from genome assembly GCF_056163025.1 of Triticum urartu. NCBI lineage: Eukaryota > Viridiplantae > Streptophyta > Magnoliopsida > Poales > Poaceae > Triticum > Triticum urartu. The sequence continues at coordinate 324,888,996 of NC_141879.1, read as the reverse complement.
CGTCTTGTAGTTGATTACTATATGGTTTATTTGGTGAAAGATTATATGTTCAGATACAATATGATATTTAATACCCCTCTAATATTGAGCATGATTATCAGTTGTGAGTAGTTACTTTTGTTCTTGAGGTCACGGGAGAAATCATGTTGCAAGTAATCATGTGAACTTGATATGTGTTTGATATTTTGATAGTGTGTATGTTGTGATTCCCTTAGTGGTGTCATGTGAACGTTGACTACATGACACTTCACCATATTTGGGCCTGAGGGAATGCATTCTGGAGTAGCAATTAGATGATGGGTTGCGAGAGTGACAGAAGCTTAAACCCCAATTTATGCGCTATTCCGTAAGGGACTGATTGGATCCAAAAGTTTAACGCTATGGTTAGAATTTATTCTTAATACTTTTCTTGTAGTTGCGGATGCTTGCGAGAGGGTTAATCATAAGTAGTAGGTTTTTTCAAGTAAGAATAGCACCTAAGCACCAGTCCACCCACATATCAAATTACCAAATCACCGAACACGAATTAAACCAACATGATGAAAGTGACTAGATGAAAATCCCGTGTACCCTCAAGAACACTTTGCTTATTATAAGAGACCGTTTGGCCTGTCCTTTGCCTCAAAGGGATTGGGCTACCTTGCTGCACTTTTTCTACTATTATCGTTACTTGCTCGTTACAAATTACCTTTCTATCAAACTACTCTGCTACTTACAATTTTTGCACTTGCATACATTACCTTGCTCAAAACCACTTGTCATTTCCTTCTATTCCTCGTTGGGTTCGACACTCTTACTTATCGAAAAGAGCTACAATTGATCCCCTATACTTGTGGGTCATCAAGGCTATTTTCTGGCGCCGTTGCCGGGGAGTGAAGCGCCTTTGGTAAGGAAACATTTATATAGTGTGTTGAAATTTATTGTCACTTGTTACTATGGAAAACAATCCTTTGAGGGGTTTGTTCGGGGTATCTTCACATCATCTCAGAATGGCAATGGAAATGCCATAATAGGTAGGTATGGTGGCTATTTTGAGGAAGGTATATGGTGGGCTTATGGTACCCACGAAAGTTGTGCGGTACTAGAGAGGCTAGCTATGGTGGAAGGGTGAGAGTGCGTATAATCCATGGACTCAACATTTGTCATAAACAACTCACATACTTATTGCAAAAATCTTTTAGTTATCGAAATGAAGTACTACACGCATGCTCCTAGGGGGATAGATTGGTAGGAAAAGATCATCACTGGTTCCCGACCGCCACTCATAAGGAAGACAATCAATATATAAATCATGTCCCGACTTCATCACATAACGGTTCACCATACGCGCATGCTCCGGGAATCACAAACTTTAATACAAGTATTTCTCAAATTCACAATTACTTACTAGCATGACTCTAATATCACCATCTTCATATCTCAAAACAATCATAAGGAATCAAACTTCTCATAATATTCAATGCAGTTTATACGGAAGCTTTTATTATATCCCTCTTGGATGCCTATCATATTAGGACTAAATTTATAACCAAAGAAAATTACCATGCAAACTCTCAAAATAATATAAGTGAAGCATGAGATTTCATCGATTTCTATAAAATAAAACCACTGCCATGCTCTAGAAATATATAAGTGAAGCACTAGAGCAAAATTTCCTAGCTCAAAAGATATAAGTGAAGCACATAGAGTATTCTAATAAATCACTATTCATGTGTGTCCCTCTCAAAAGGTGTGTACAACAAGGATGATTGTGGCAAACTAAAAAGCAAAGACTCAAATCATACAAGACACTCCAAGCAAAAGACATATCATGTGGTGAATAAAAATATAGCCTCAAGTAAAGTTACCTATAGACGAAGACGAATGAGGGGATGCCTTCCAGGGCATCCCCAAGCTTAGGCTCTTGGTTGTCCTTAAATATTATCTTGGGGTGCCTTGGGCATCCCCAAGCTTAGGCTCTTGCCACTCCTTATTCCATAGTCCATCAAATACTTACCCAAATCTTGAAAACTTCACAACACGAAACTCAACAGAAAATCTCATAAGCTCCGTTAGTATAAGAAAATAAATCACCACTTTTGGTACTTGTCGTGGAATTGTCACGGCAGATGTCCTAGCGTAAGGACTTAGTCATGGAGCCATCGCAACTAGGTTAGCTAGAAGGGGTTAAATGGGACATAGGACACGGAAAGTTTATACTAGTTCGGCCCCTTGCGGTGAAGGTAAAGGCCTAATCCAGTTTGGGGTTGTATTGCTTGGACGTCGATTACCAAGGAGTGAATACGCTTGTCCTAGCTCTTGACCTCTTCTTTCTCGCCCTAAACCGCCGTCGGGTCACCCCTTTATATACATAGGCTGATTCCCGTCGGCCTACAGAGTCCCGACCGACTCATACACAACGTGTTCGGCTCTGTGACAGAATGTATACTTTCCTTAACATACAAGTTAACATATGGCGGTTTACACCCGTGGGCCTCAAGTCGCCTTGGGGTCTCGGGCCTTCAGTAAACCTGCTTCGTGAACCGCCATCTTCAACATCTTCATGGGCCTTATCATTATGTACCACCAGTGGTATGACCCGGCCCCTCCTGGGCGGGTCATACCCAATAATTATATCCCCAGCATTAGGCCCCAGGTTAATGTGAACTTGTTCATATCAATCTTCAATACTTATAAAAAATCCTTCCTCATTTGCTCTTGCGAGATCTTGTAACCCGCAATCACGTCATCTCCTAGGATTGTGGTAACCCGCCGTGACGTCACCTGTCATTAATATTACGAAAGGCCCAAATCTTAATATACCCTCTCTTTTAATGAGCCTCCTTGATTCCCGCACATGCCACTTATCTTTTCAACCTTATAAATAGGGCCAGGGGTCCCTTTTCACTTTCCCCCTTGCCTTCTCATCTCCATCTTCCACCTCACGACGCCTCTACGCCTGAGCTCCGTCGCCGCTATCGACCTTCACCACTGCCTCATCTACGGCCGCTGCATCAACCTGAACTGACCAGATTCTGTCCGCGCGCCTCCGTTCTTCAACAGCTCCGATGAGTTTTCCCCTTTCCTCTCATCGTAGATCCCATTAGGGTTTCCATGAGTTCGTCGGAGTTCATCTCCGCCTTTCTTTGTTCTTCACTGTATTTTGAGATTTCAATCCAAACTTTATACTCCTCCTGCGCGGTGGTAGTTGTAGTACTAATTTTTGATATTAAAACATCTCCTCTGCGTGAGAAACCCAATCTGGACACATGAACTGCTCAACTGCTGCCACTTAGGTTTAGATATTTTCCATTATTTGAAATGTCGTAGATCCAAAATCATAACATCAATTTGTGAAATCTGTTTTTCCAACACTTAGCAACTTTTCCACTCTTAGATCTGTAAATCAATAATTGTGTGGGTGGCTTAGCTCAGAAACCATAACCCGCCAGGTACCATTAGTCCCCTTTTAAGCCACCAATAGCTCACCTTTATAATTTCAATGCTATCTTCCGGTTTAACACCTTTGCATGCATGCTTCATTATTATTTGCTTTTAAACAAACAGACGGCTTAACCATATAATCTTTAAACCGGCATAGTCCTCCTTTCAGATCATCAAAAAATGGCGAAGACATACACTACTTGCAACTGGATCCGATCCCGAGTCACTGAAGAAGACCTGAACAACTTCGTTGCAACCGACACCTTAGCCAAGAAAGAAGACATCCACTGGAGGGTCCCTGGCGAAGAAAATCCACCTAAGCCCAAGGACGGAGAAGTGATTGTTTTCACTGACCACATGATTCGGGGGTTCAGCCCGCCTGGCTCAAAGTTTTTTCGCGACGTACTTCATTTTTTTAACTTCACCCTCAAGATATTGGGCCCAATTCTGTGTCCAATATTTGCAACTTCCAAGTATTCTGTGAAGCTTATCTTCAAGAGGAGCCCATAGTTGAATTATTCAGAGAATTTTACTACTTAAACCGTCAGACAGAGTTTACTGACGGCCCCAGCTTGGAACTCGGTGGGGTTTCAATTCAGAAGAGGAAAGAAGCCAACTTTCCCTACGCCAAGCCACTGAGTCATCCCAAAGATTGGAACCAAACTTGGTTCTACTATCAAGACACATCTCCAACAGAAGAAAATCCTCTGTCAGGTTACCGCGACCACCGGCTTAGCAACACACATCCAGTTCCCCCACGGATCAACGCGAAGGAGCGGGCCAAATATGCACCAGCTTTTTCAAAGCTCAAAGCCTTCATGGCTAATGGCCTAACTGGCATTGACTTTGTTCGGTGATGGGTGTCCTGGAGCATCTTGCCATTAAGCCGTCACCCCGGCTTAATGTGCGAATACACTGGCGATTTAAAAGATCCCCAGCGCCACTGCAACATTCAACTGTGTGACGCATAAATTACTGAAGCCACCAAGGCGTTGCTGAACAAATCTTTGGCAGATTGCAGTAAAACAGGACTTAGTCCTTTCTGCTCCTTCAAGAAGCCGCCAACTGTGAGTGTTGCACACCTTCCATTTAATCGCATTTGCATTAATACTACCCACTTATGATCTTTTGATTTTAACAGGCCAACTCTTCATTTTGGAAGAACAAACCACAAGAGAAACCGGCCAAACCGACTCGTACCAAGACCAAGGTCACCAAGAGGCCTGCTAAGAAGAAAACCATCGAGCCCGTCGGGTTAAACTCGGAAGATTATAGTGATGATGATGAGTCGGAGGTAGAACTTGACTCTCTTGGCTCATTTTTTATACATCTCATTGACAATGATTGTTATCAGGGGGAAGCCGAGGCCAGCCGTGTGGGTGACGATGAGGTAATTGTTCTTTCCTCCGGCTCAGAGTCTGTGCCAAAACAAAAAAATTGATAGGCAAGCCGGAAAGTAAGGTTTTCTCATCCTTTGGCTTATTTGGATCCCAACTTTATTTTGAAGAAGCAACAACATGAAGTTCGCCACACAACCCGGAATAGCGGAAACGAGATCCTTTCCTCCAGCTTACCGAACACCCCAGCCCCTCGCAAACGTCGTCCAGAGGTCTCAACAAACTCTAACTTAACTTATCCCAAGGCTGGTGTTTACCAACAACCTCTTAATCCCTCCAATTCAAATTATCAGGGAACATCTCACTCTTCCTCTGGCAACTCAACAGGGACTCATATCCCAGCCTTCAAACCGGTGCCAGGGTAAGACTATCAAGCCTTTGCTTTTAATTATATACTCAATTGCTGTACTAATCTTGCCTTGTGTTTCATTCACAGGGCCATGGCAAAACCCAAAAAGAAGGCAAAGGTGACCAAAACTCCTGAGAACCCTTCTGAGTCGGAGGAGCAAACAACAAAAACCTCTCATCAAGCTCCTGAAGCCATAGTTGATGAACGGCCACTGGTTGATCACAATGTTGACGTTGACCAGATGAACATTGACCTAGCCATCACCGATATGCCAAGCCCCATCAAAACGGCAAGCCCTATTAAGCTTGCGGAAGTAAAAGACGATGAGGTTACCATCACTGGGCATGGCTATAGAGAGCCAGGCAAACCCACTGTCCTATCCAAACACAACGCTAAGGAAGAAATTTCTATTGCTAACAAGGGCAAGTGGTCATCCAATCTGGACAGTTATGCCCGTTTCAGTGCCCAAGAAATTCACTCTGGGTATTTGGATCGTCTTTATACAAGCCATGACTATGAAGACGGCTTAGTAAATTTGATGGAGTGCTATGAGGTAAACACTGCAACTCTTTTTCATATGAATATACTTCCATTAGCCGCCAAGTTTATTGCACATGATGGAATAGAATGTGATGTAAACATTAATAGCTTCATAGATCAATTCTAGTAGCCCCCAAGGGCCGGTTTATTCTTTTAAGATAAACCGGGACTTCCAATAGCAGCACTTCAACTTTGCATGTGTAGGCCCCAAGGGTCGGCTTAATCTGTCAAGATGAGCCAGGACCTTAGCTAATAATGATTTAATTTCCAGCTGTAGCCCACAAGGGCCGGCTTAATCTGTCAAGATAAGCCGGGTCTCAATACCATACATATCCAGAAAATTTAAGCACATAGCCCCCATCAATCAGCTATAATCAGCATATAACAATCAGGTCATCATAAACTTGTCTTGAAAAAGGAGCAAGGTACATTAGCCCCCAAGTGCCAAGTAAAATACATGTATTGTGCTTGGGACTTCAAATAAATTCATTGCAATCCCACTTAATGTTTATCTCTTGTAGGCCGAGCTTAATAGCAAAAAATCCAAAGTCGTCGAGCTTCAAGAAAACATCAAGTTTCATCAAGTAGAAACCTCCAAGGCCAAAGATGAGTTGACCACTGCTTTAGCAGATATGGAGAAGCTGAAAAAAAGACTTTAAAGCTGAACATGCGGGTTGGGATACAGAGAGTTCAACCCTGTTGAAGAGGGCTGATGATGCTGAAATGGCCCTTAAGCCGGTAGCTGCAGAACTCACCAGCTTAAAACATCAAATCAATGCCATGGCTGCTGCCATCTTTGGTAAATAACTTCCTCTCAATCTTTTCTTTTAATATATATAAAACAATGTGCCCCTGGCTTACAAACTTTCCTTGATGATACAGGCTCCAGAGTTGCCCACCTTGGCTCAGACATGCAGAAAAATTGCATGCCATCGCGCATGTTTACTTGCAAAACTTCTTTGATGAGCTGTATTGATCCTCTTTGGTGATCTAATATTCAAGCTCATAGTCATTATCAATTTTGCCTAAGCATATTGTCCTGCATACAAATAGAGCACAAGTACCTTGGAGGTTTACCCCAAGGTGGTTCTAAAAATCCCATATAACAAACCACTGGTGACCATATCGTCCAGAACCAGGGCCGATTTATCAAAACCTCATATAAATATAACACAATAAATATCATACCTATGATACTTGTGTGTATTGCCGGCTTACAAGGCCAAATGCAATAAGGGCAACAATCCCAATATAGAGCGCATCAATCTATAATTTATCCAAGCCGCCGACTTACAACGCCTCGGACAGAATTTCATGAATCAAACACTGGCGACTCAACATCCAAAGCCAGCCGGGGTTATCAAAACACCGGATCAAGATCAAGGCATCATGGCCTAAATTGAATTTTGACCATATATCAATATGGAAAAAATATATAATTCATCAAAATATGCAAAGGCAAAAGAAAACAAAAAATCAAGGCATTCAAAGGCTGCCAGGCCTCAACATCAAGTGCTATTCAGGGGCCGCACAACCACTGAGTTATTCCTTAATTCAAACCTGTAAGTCGGGCCTCACATGACCAAATCGCCGTTTTAACTTTGACAAGTTCAGGGTCTTTAAAAAGATTAACTGGCAAGCGTTCGACGAGTCATTCCAGGATTACCTGGTCAGAGTGGCAAACTTACACATGCAGGATAACCCGGTTTGTTGGTGAATACACGTGGCGACCAAGCCTATTACGAGGGACAACAAAGCTTTTGTTCATTTAACAAAAAGCCCCCAAGTAATATTGTGATCCAGACATATAAGCTGGATCAACAGGGTAGTCATAGCTGTGCTCAATGAGCAGGAAGCCCCCAAGTTTTTATAATCAAGGCGTACAAGCCGGATCAAAAGGGTCATAGCTATGCTCAATGAGCAGGAAGCCCCCAAGTGACCTTATGAAGTAAATAAAGACTCAGATTCTCAGAAACGACAGAGGCCCTGAATCATTAGGGATGCCGACTTTATTATACTTATCATAATATATACATTGATATAAATATGTACATCGCAGGAGCTAATGGCTCAGGTGTAATAAGGCTGAAGATGAGCAATATTCCATGGCCGGTTGGTCTCCTCCTCCGATGTGCGTGAGTCCTTGTGGTCTCGAACATCGATAAGGTAGTATGAACCATTGTTCAAATTCTTGCTAACCACAAATGGTCCTTCCCAAGGTGGGGATAGCTTGTGCATGTCAATTTGATCCTGGATGAGCCTCAACACCAAATCTCCTTCTTGAAATGTCCTGGTCTTAACCCGGCGGCTGTGATAACGACACAGATCTTGCTGGTAAATCGCCAAACGAGCCGCCGCAAGATCACGCTCCTCATCTAACAGGTCAATAGCATCCTAGCATGCTTTCTCATTATCAGCTTCAACATAAGCCGCCACACGAGGCGAGTCATGACGTATGTCACTAGGGAGAACCGCCTCAGCTCCGTAAACCATGAAGAAAGGCGTGTAACCCGTAGATCTGTTGGGGTGGTATTGATACTCCAAATTACTGAAGGCAGCTCCTCCACCAAACAACCATGTGTCCTGTGCAAAGGGACCATAAGTCGGGGCTTGATACCTCTCAAGATTTCTTGATTAGCTCGCTCAGCTTGGCCATTAGACTGGGGGTGAGCCACCGACGACACATCAAGCCGGATATGCTCTTGTTGACAAAATTATTTCATTGCCCCCTTAGATAATTAGTACCATTATCAGTGATGATACTATGAGGATATCCAAAACAAAAGATCACCTTTTTGATAAATTGAACCGCGTGGCTGCATCATGTTTGCTGACCGGCTCAGGCACAACCCACTTTGTAAACTTATCAACTGCTACCAAGAGGTGAGTCTTTTTATCCGTAGAACTTTTGAAAGGCCCAACCATATCCAGCCCCCAGACTGCAAACAGCCAAGTAATTGGAATCATCCTCAATTCTTTAGCCGGCACATGAGCTCGTCTTGAAAATTTCTGACATCCATCACACTTACTGACCAAATCTTCTGCATCAGCATGAGCCGTCAGCCAATAAAACACATGACAAAAAGCCTTAGCAATGAGAGACTTAGAGCCAGCATGATGACCAGAATCTCCTTCATGAATCTCCCTTAAAATTTCATGGCCCTCCTCAGGGGAAACACGTCGTTGAAACACTCCAGTAACACTACATTTGTAGAGCTCACCCTTGACAATAGTCATTGACTTAGACCTTTGGGTTATTTGCCTGGCCAAGGTTTCATCTTCAGGTAACTCGCCCCGGGTCATATAAGCCAGATATGGAACATCCCAATCAGGGATAACATGGAGAGCCGCCACTAATTGTGCCTCCGGGTCAGGAACTGCCAAGTCCTCCTTTGTAGGTAATTTTACTGATGGGTTATGCAAAACATCAAGGAAAACATTAGGGGGGACCGACTTATGCTGAGACCCCAACTGGCTTAAGGCATCAGCTGCTTCATTTTTCCTGTGATCAACATGCTCCACTTGATAACCCTTGAAGTGACCAGCAATGGTACCAACCTCTCGTCGGTAAGCCGCCATGAGTGGATCCTTTGAATCCCAAGTCCCTGACACTTGCTGAGCCACCAAATCTGAGTCTCCAAAGCACCTTACCCGACTTAGATTCATCTCTTTAGCCATCCGAAGACCATGGAGTAAGGCTTCATACTCAGCTGCATTGTTAGTACAAGGGAACATCAACCTTAAAACATAACAAAATTTATCACCTCGTGGGGACGTCAATATAACTCCAGCCCCCGAGCCTTCCAATTTCCTGGATCCATCAAAATGAATAGTACAATATGTATTGTCCGGCTTATCCTCAGGCATCTACAGCTCTGTCCAATCATTGATAAAGTCCACAAGTGCTTGAGATTTTATAGCCGTCCGAGGCACATACTTCAAACCATGGGGTCCAAGCTCAATGGCCCACTTAGCTACCCGACCTGTGGCTTCTTTGTTTTCAATAATATCCCCGAATGGAGTAGAGCTAACATAGTGATGGGATGACCAAGGAAATATTGCTTCAACTTGTGACTAGCCATGAACACGCCATAAACCAGATTCTGCCAATGTGGGTATCTCTGTTTAGACTCAATGAGCACCTCACTGACATAATATACCGACCTTTGAACCAGATACTCCTTGCCTGACTCCTTCCTTTCAACCACAACTGCCACACTGACAGCCATGTTGTTTGCAGCCACATATAACAGTAAGGGCTCCTTTTCAATAGGAGCTGCAAGAACCGGCGGCTCAGCCAGCTGCTTCTTAAGTTCCTCAAACGCCTCATTAGTAGCATCGCTCCAGACAAAGTCATCAGTCTTTTTCATCATCTGATACAAAGGGATAGCCTTCTTTCCCAGGTGACTTATAAACCAGCTCAAAGCCGCGATACGACCCACCAAACGTTGTACGTCATTGATGCACGTCGGCTTAGCAAAAGAGGTGATAGCTTTGATCTTCTCCGGGTTAGCTCCAATGCCTCTCTCAGACACCAAGAAACCCAATAACTTGCCTGCCGGCATGCCAAAAACACAGTTGGCCAGGTTAAGCATCATCTTGTAAACCCAAAGATTGTCAAAGGTCTCTTTCAGATCCTCAATCAATGTCTCTTTCTTCCTGGATTTCAGAACAATATCATCCACATAAGCATGAACATTGCGCTAAATTTGTCCATGGAGGCAATTCTGAACAAACCGTTGGTAAGTCGCCTCGGCACTCTTGAGCCCAAAAGGGCATAGATACATAGTAGAAGGCTCCAAAGGGAGTGATGAAAGTTGTCTTCTCCTGGTCCTTAACTGCCATTTTGATGTCATGATAACCAGAGTAAGCATCCAAAAAACTCAAACGCTCACAACCCGCCGTAGCATCAATAATCTGATCAATACGCGGGAGTGCAAAAGGATCAGCCAGACATGCCTTGTTAAGGTCTGTATAATCCAAACACATACGCCAAGTGCCATTTTTCTTAAGTACTAGCACCGGGTTAGCCAACCACTCCGGATGAAAAACTTCAATGATGAACCCAGCCGCCAGGAACTCGGCCACCTCTTCACCAATGGCCTTGCGCCTCTCCTCATTAAACCGACGGAGAAACTGCTTCACCAGCTTAAACATGGGATCCACATTAAGAGTGTGCTCAACGAGTTCCCTCGGTACACCTGGCATGTGAGAACGTTTCCATGCAAAGATATCTCGGTTCTGATGGATGAACACGATGAGCGTGCTTTCCTATTTCGGATCCATATTAGCACTGATGCTGAACTGCTTTGATGAATCGTCAGGAACAAAATCAACCATCTTAGTATCATCTGCCGACTTAAACTTCATTAATGGCTCATTCTCTGTGGTTGGCTTATTCAAAGGAGTCATATCCGCTGGGTCAACATTGTCCTTATAAAACTTCAACTCTTCAGTGGCACAGGCTGACTCAGCATAAGCAGCATCACCCTCTTCACAATCCAGAGCGATTCTTCTATACCATGCACCATGATGGTGCCCTTATGACCCGACATTTTAAGCTGCAAATAAACATAACACGGCCGTGCCATAAACTTGGAGTAAGCCAGTTGCCCGAACAAAGCATGGCACGAGCTGTTGATTTTTACCACCTCAAAGGTTAATTTCTCAGCCTTGGAATCGTTGTCATCTCCAAAAGCACCGCCAGTGTTATTCGTCCCACCGGATACACCGACTTACCAGGCACCACCCCATGGAAAACAGTAGAGGACGACTTAAGATCCTTGTCAGTCAAATTCATACGACGAAAGGTTTCATAGTAAAGGATGTTGATACTGCTGCCTCCATCCATGAGAACCTTCGTGAGCTTATATCCTCCTACCTGTGGAGCAACCACCAATGCGAACTGGCCTGGATTGTCAACCCGGGGAGGGTGATCCTCTCGGCTCCATACAATAGGCTGCTCAAACCACCTTGAGTAATGAGGCACCGCCGGCTCAACAAAGTTCACTGCCAGCTTATGGATTTTCTGATCTCGCTTGCATAGACTTGTGGTAAACACATGATACTAGCCATCATTTAGTTGCTTTGGATTACTCTGATAACCAGACTGCTGATGCTGATTCCCTTGGATGGATTGCTGATTAAAACCACCGTTACTTCCTTGGCCTTGAAAGACAGAGTTCGAGCCGCCACCTCCAAAGCCAGGTCCATGAGAACCGGAACATGAACTGCCATTCGGGCCGTCATTATCTGAATTTTTTTAGAATTTCTATACTCCCTCATGATGAAGCATTCCTTCCACAGGTGACTGGTCGGCTTATCCTGGGTCCCGTGCTTCGGACAAGGCTAATTCATCATAGCTTCTAGGTTGAACCTTAGCCCTCCAAACCGGGGAGCTTGAGCTTTCCCCTTACGATGTTGATTGTTATTCTGTGAGCTGGTGTTAGCCACAAAATCTAAACCGCCGTCTGCCTTACATTTACCATTACCACCCTAACCCGCCGTGTTATGATGTCCTTTTGCATTGCCACCCATCTTCTCCTTCCCATTCTTTTCATCATCAGGCTTAGGATCCTTGGTGCTATCAGAGTCAGCATACTTGACGAGAGCCTCCATGAGCTCCCCACATATCATTGCAATGACGCTTAAGCCGTCCCAATTTTTGTTTAAGGGGAAGGAAGCGACAATTCTTCTCTAACATAAGGACTGCTGAACCGGCATTGATACTGTCCAACGAGTGTATAACAACTGAAATCCGGCGCACCCAATTGGTTGTTGACTCGCCTTCACCTTGAACACAAGAATCCAAATCTAGAATTGACAAAGGCTGCTTGCATGTGTCTTTAATTTTTTAATAAAACGCCTCTTCAACTCTGCCCATGATCCAATGGAATTAGCGGGCAGGCTTTTCAACCAAGTACGAGCCGACCCATCCAACATCATGGTGAAATACTTAGCACATGCAGCATCACTGACATCCAACATCTCCATAGCCATGTCATAACTCTCAATCCAAGCCTTTGGGGGCTGATCCGTTGTGTAGTTAGGCACCTTACGGGGGCCCTTGAAATCCTTAGGCAAGCGCTCATTGCGTAGAGCCGACACTAAACATGGCACACCCAAGGTTCTGGAGGTCACTCCTACCTCCATGGACGCTGAAGGATAAACTGAAGATTGTTGTTAAGCCGCCAACTAAGCTGCCAGCTTCACCTCATGACATGCTCTGCCCTGGTTTACCAAAGCCTGAGCATCATTACCAGTGCATGGTGGATCAGGCCTACGAGGCTGATTGCGGTGTCGTTCACTGCTTGACACGGCCGGTTCATCAATATGCCTGCTATAACTCCTGCTTGGACGTGGTGTTGAGTGGATACAATCACGACTGTACGAATAAGCCGCCTATTGGGCCACAACCGTCTGAAGAAGTTCTCTGTCTCGCCGTATTTCTATTGCCGCTGGCGACTCATCCTGAGCTGGGAGAGCCGCTAGCCGAGTAGCCGCAGCTATCATGTTATCCAAGGGGTTAGAAAAATGCCCTGGAGGCATCAAAACGTGTTGAGGAGGGGTCAAGTTCAAACGTAGGGGGGCTGTAGCATGTGGCTGAACCGGTTCTCCAGCCACCGGCGCCTCAACGGCCCGATCCACACTAGGCGGGTTACTGGTTCCTGCCCTAGGCGTGTTGAAAAGGTTCCTCACATCGTAACTCAAGGGCAGCCTGCTCACATGCCTTCTATTGAAGACAACGTTTGATGCATCGCAGTCCAGGCTTAAGCGGAAGCTCTCTGCCTGAAGCCGTTCTGCCTCCCTCTGCAAGGTGGCACGCTCCGTTGCCATCCGGGTGTTCTCCGCATTTAGCTCCTCCTTGGCTTGTGCTATCTCATCACGTAATTTTGCAACCTCTGCATTATGCTGAGTTTGATTCACCGGGTTAACCTCCGCCATTAACAACGTTGTCAGAGCATCCAATAGATCGAACAAGACTTGAGCCAGCGGACGCACAGGGCCTCCTGCGCGGCAGCCGTCGTCATCGCTGACCCGAAGATCATTGCCGCTGCAGTCGTAGAATCCTACCATGGCTGTGTACCGGCCATGAAGATCGTGACCCGGTGTGGCGGGTCGTAGGGGTCCGGAATACTGCCACCATCCGAACAGCCCCCAAGCCCGCCATCCTGAACCTGATAGATGGAGTTGGTCTCACCAGTAGAGGACTCGTCACCAGAGTAGACAACCATCTCACCACCAGATTCAGATCCTCCTTCTAGTTCCGCTCCCTGAATGAAACCAACAAAGACACGCTTCGGGGCGGCCTTAGCCTTGGCGGGTCGCGCGCACCGAGGCGACTCGACGATGATGGTGTAGATGTCCGGCTCAACTTCTGATTCACCGATCTTGCTAATGAAGACATGGATTCCACCAAAGGGGACCCAGTACCCGTACTCGATTGAGACGGCCTCGGGGTCCCATCCCTCATTGTCGATGTAGAGCTTGCCGCGACGACTCTTGGTTATCCGCCCACAGCATACCCTTTGAGCCCTGCGAAGCTACCCTTCAAGAACTAGAAACCACCGTGTGCTGGCCCCACGGTGGGCGCCAACTATCATGGACTTGTCACGGAAGATGTCCTAGCGTAAGGACTTAGTCATGGAGTCATCACAACTAGGTTAGCTTGAAGGGGTTAAACGGGACAAAGGACACGAAAATTTTATACTGGTTCGGCCCCTTGCGGTGAAGGTAAAGGCCTAATCCAGTTTGGGGTTGTATTGCTTGGACGTCGATTACTAGGGAGCAAATACGCTTGACCTAGCTCTCGATCTCTTCTTTCTCGCCCTAAACCGCCGTCGGGTCACCCCTTTATATACATAGGCTGATGCCCGGCAGCCTACAGAGTCCCGGCCGACTCATACACAATGTGTCCGGCTCAGTGACAGAATCTATACTTTCCTTAACATACAAGTTAACATATGGCGGTTTACACCCGTGGGCCTCAAGTCGCCTTTGGTTCTCGGGCCTTCAGTAAACCTGCTTCGTGAACCACCATCTTCAACATCTTCATGGGCCTTATCATTATGAACCGCCAGTGGTATGACCCGACCCCTCCTGGGCGAGTCATACCCAATAATTATATCCCCAACATTACTGTTGTCAGCTCATTCTTTATTTATATTGGTGTAATATCTACTGTATTCCAACTTATCCATGGTTCATACCCCCCGATACTACCCATTGATTCATAAGACAATTTAATTTTATTTCTTAGAAAGTGTTCCATGCCCTTCCTTAACAGAAATTGAAATCTAATGTTTCATTCTTTCATGTCAATAATTGCACCAATTGTTCTAAGGAAAGGTCTACCAAGAATAATAGGACATGTAGGATTGCAATCTATATCAAGAACAATGAAATCTACAGGAACATAATTCTTATTTGCAACAATAAGGACATCATTAATCCTTCCCATAGGTTTCTTAATGGTGGAATCTGCAAGATGCAAATTTAAAGAACAATCATCAAATTCATGGAAACCTAACACATCACATAAAGTTTTTGGAATCATGGAAACACTAGCACCCAAATCACACAAAGCATGACACTCATAATCTTCAATATTAATCTTAATAGTAGGTTCCCACTCATCATGAAGTTTTCTAGGGATATAAACTTCCAATTCAAGCTTTTCTTCAAAAGATTGCTTCATAGCATCAACAATATTTTTAGTAAAAGCTTTATTTTGAATATAAGCATGAGGAGAATTCAACATGGATTGCAACAAGGAAATACAATCTATTAAAGAACAATTAACATAATTAAATTCCTTGAAATCCAACAGAGTGGGTTCATTTCTATTTAAAGTTTTGACCTCTCCAATCCCACTTTTATCAATTTTTGCAACAAGATCTAAAAACTCTGAATCATTGGGACGCCTTTTAACTAAAGTTGACCCATCTCCAATCCCATCTTTATCAAGATTTATATTGGAAAACAAATATTCAAAAGGAGTCACATCAATCACTTTAAGATCTTCATCATTATTTTCACGAAAACTAGAAGAACACGTTTTTACAAACCAATCTCGTTTAGCACGCATCTTAGCAATCCTATCTTTGCACTTGTCAATGGAAATTATCATAGCTTTGAGAGACTCATTAATATCATGCTTGGGTGGAACAGATCTCAGTTTCAAAGAATCAACATCAAGATAAATTCTATCCATGTTCCTATCCAAATCATCAATCTTAAGCAAAAAAAATTCAATCAAAGCATTGAAATTCTTTTGTGAACTCATAAATTCTTTAAAACTATTCTCAAAATCAAAGGGCATCTTATTACAATTTCCATAAGAATTGTTGTACGAATTATCATAATTATTAGAGGAATTATTAGGAAATGGCCTAGTATTAAAATTACCTCTATACGTGTTATTACCAAAATTGTTCCTACCAACAAAATTCACATCCATAGATTCATTATTATTCTCAATCCAAGTAGACAAAGGCATATCATTAGGATCAATAGGAGCAATCTTGACAGAATTTTTTTTTCATAAGTTCATCCATCTTTCCACTCAAAATATTAATCTCTTCAATCCCATGCACTTCTTTTTCTAGTGGAAGATCTTTCGGTATGCCATTAAGAATAATTAACCATAATATTATCTAGGAGTTTAGTAGATTCTCCTAAAGTTATTTCCATAAAATTATCTCCCGCGGCCGAATCTAAAAGATTTCTAGAAGCAAAATTCAATCCAGCATAATTTTTTTGTATAACATCCACAAATTCAAACCATGAGTAGGGCAATTTCGTATCATCAAGTTCATCCTCTACCAAGATTGTGCAACATGTTCATGATCAAGTTGCTTAAAATTCATAATCTCATTCCTAAGGGAGATGATTTTAGCTGGAGGAAAATGCTTGGAAATAAAATCATCTTTACATTTATTCCATGAATCAATACTATTTTTAGGCAAAGATGAAAACCAAGTTTTAGCACGATCTCGAAGCGGGAACAGAAACAACTTCAATTTAACAAGATGATTATCCACATATTTTTTCTTTTGCATATCACACAAATCAACGAAATTGTTTAGATGGTAAGCGGCATCTTCACTAGGAAGGCCAGAAAATTGATCTTTCATAACAAGATTCAGCAAAGCGGCATTAATTTCACAAGATTCCGCACTAGTGGCGGCAGCAATCGGAGTAGTAATAAATCATTATTATTGGTATTGGAAAAGTCACATAATTTGGTATTCTCTTGAGCCGTCATGACAAAGCAAGCAATCCAACACACGAGCACACAAAAAGCAAATGAAGACGAATGGAAGAGGGGCGAAGAAAAGGAAAAACTTTTCAAAAATCATTTTATAAGTGGGGGAGAGGAAAACGAGAGGCGAATGATGAATAATGTAATGCAAGAGATGAGAGGTTATGATGGGTACCTGGTATGTATTAACTTGGCGTAGATCTCGCCGGCAATGGTACCAGAAATGCTTCCTGCTATTTCTTGAGGTTGCGTTGGTTTTTCCCTTGAAGAGGAAAGGGTGATGCAGCAAAGCAGATATAAGTATTTCCCTCACTTTGAGAACCAAGGTATCAGTCCAGTAGGAGACAACACACAAATCACCGGATACCTGCACAAACAATCAAATAACTTGCACCCAACGCGATAAAAGGGGTTGTCAATCCCTTCACGGTTAAAGTAAATATTTTTGGTTTATAGATCAGAAAGTAAAAGATTGCAAAATAGTAGATCGGAAACTTATATGATGGAAAATAGAAACTTGTATGATGGAAAATAGACCCAGGGGCCATAGGTTTCACTAGAGGCTTCTCTCAAGATAGAAAATAATACGGTGGGTGAACAAATTACTGCCGAGCAATTGATAGAAAAGCGCAAAGTTATGACAATATCTAAGGCAATGATCATGAATATAGGCATCACGTTCGTGTCAAGTAGACCAAAACGATTCTGCATCTAATACTATTACTCCACACATTGACCGCTATCCAGCATGCATCTAGAGTATTAAGTTCATAAAGAACGGAGTAATGCATTAAGTAAGATGACATGATGTAGAGGAATTAACTCAGATAATATGATGAAAACCCCATCTTTTTATCCTCGATGTCAACAATACAATACGTGCCTTGCTGCCCCTACTGTCACTGGGAAAGGACACCGCAAGATTGAACCCAAAGGTAAGCACTTCTCCCATTGCAAGAAAAACCAATCTAGTAGGCCAAACCAAACTGATAGTTCGAAGAGAATTACAAAGATATCAAATCATGCATAAAAGAATTCATAGAAGATTCAAATAATATTCATAGATAAGCTGATCATAAATCCACAATTCATCGGATCTTGGGAAACACACCGCAAAAGAGTATTAAATCGAATAGATCTCCAAGAACATCGATGTAACGCCCCGAGTCCGATGCGCCAGGTGTCTTCCAGTTGTTCACCGTCTTTGCCATGTCATTTTCTTGCGTGTTGCATTTTGCCATGTCATCATGTGCATTGCATCCTCATGTTTTCAAAACTTCCATCCGACCTCTTTCTCTATTGTCCGTTTCGGGATCCGACACTCTCACATGCACCCGTTACACCTTCCAGACCGTGTGTAGAGACCAGACCTCAAACAGTCTGATCTCTACGCTCCGGTGTCATCCCTGGATCAGTAATGCTGACACCACACAGTACTCGGAGGATTTATAACAGAGTAGCAATCACACACTTATTACATCGAGTGTCTCAAAAGAGAACTTATTACAATAAGTATGGCTTAAGGCCATCTAATAACGTTAACAGCGGAAGGCTTGGAAGATAAGTGAGTCCATCAACTCCAACGGCATCACAGAGTATAGGACCACGACCTAAAACTCCTTAATCGTCGTCTGAAAAGTCTGCAACATTAACGTTGTAGCCCGAAAACGGGTCAGCACATGGAATATGCTGGCAAGGTAACAGATAGAGAGTAATGGAATGAAACAGCTATACTATATGCATATTTGGCTGGTGGAAAGCCCTATGGTTACAGTTTTGCGTAAAGCCAATTTTTCCCTACTTCAAAGGAATAAAATTTAATTACTATCATGGTGGTTGTTAAACATTGAGAATGGTTGACAGCATTCTCAATCCCAATTAAGCATCATCATTAAACATAACCCAACAAAAATTAATTTAGAGTAACATGTTGAGATTCACATGAAAATCCAGGTACTAGATACTCAAGATGTCCATAACCGGGGGCATGGCTAACCATGCTTAGTTTATTACACTCTTCAGAGGTTTGCGCACTTTTCCCCACAAGACTCGATCACCTCCGTTTGGTTTCTCGCACTACATGGTGTTTGAGAAGACGGATAACCGAGACATAGTCCTTCAGAAGCACTAGCACCTTACGATCGGGTAGACCGTACCACCTACATCCCCTACATCTGCTAGTCTACCACTATAAGAGTTCGCACAACTTAGTCAACTATGCTAGAGCCCATAATAGCTTGTGGCTGCACACGGAAGTTTCTAGTATGAATACTCTCATGATCCCTTTGAGCCTGGGTGGCGGTCCAAAAGAAAACAGGCAAGTCCTGGAATACCCAGGTGCCTCAATCCACCCAGATGTGTGTTTAAGTTGCCACCTTAGATAACCCTTAATTAACAATCTCACATCTGTCATGGATTTCACTCACCCAATCCATGTCTACTAGCATAGCATGGCATAATAATGAAACGTAGAAGTAACTCCCAAAGGTTTGAAAATAAACAGGTAATAGGTACTACCTCATCTACTTCCCATCCCACAATTTAATTAGATCCTAATCATGCAATGTCTGAGGATTGATCTAATGCAATAAATCTGGGTAGTAGAAAAGGTATGATCAAAGTGTTACTTGTCTTGCTGATGATCCGCGAAACCTAACGATTCGAAGTAACAGGCGGCGCACTCCGGGTATTCTATCGCAAACAAACAAACAAGCATACAATAAGAACTCATCTAATGCACAAGTAAAACTCAAATAAGAGATCTAACCAGAATGTTCAACTTAAGAACTCCGGTTGGCAAAAAGAATCAAATCGAACGAAGCAACGAAAGTTAAACTGCGAAAGAAAACAACTTCGTTCTACTAATCTGGATCTAGGGCAAATTTTACAGTAGAAAAATCTTGTTTAAGTTGGTTAAACGGATAGAGGGTTTCGAGACGAAACTCTAGGCGCTTGAATCGCCTGATTCCGATAAACGAGCGAAAAGTTAAACTAAAACGAAAATCGGATCAGGAATCGCGATCAGAAAAATCGCGGATTCAATCCGAGAAAAAGAAAAACGATGAACGCCAAATTTTTTTTCTCTTTTTTTTCGGCACGGAAAACGAGGCGCGACGAAGCTCGGGCGGCGGGATCGTCGGCGGCGGCGGCTCCGACGGCGCGCGCAGATCGAGGCAGGGCTGATGGGCTGGGGCGGCTCGGGGCGGTGCTATTTAAAGGCTACCCCCGGGAGGTGTCCCGCTCGGGTACGGCCCGAAGTCGGTTCGTTTTTTTTAATTATTCCGCTCAAAAGAAAAATAAAAAGAAATACTAAACGGACTCCAAAAATTCCAAAATAAATTTTCACGGGCTTCTAAAATCAAGCCGCACAAGGTGAACATTTATTTGAGCCCTAAATGCAATTTTGAAAAACGCACATTTTTCCTAAATTCAAATAAAACACCGAAAAACTCCGAAATAAAATTTTATTTGATTTTATTATTAAATCCTCAATATTTCTTTATTTTGGGAAAGTCATTTTATTCCCTCTCTCATATTTTTGTAATAGAAATAATTGATGATAAAATAAATAAAATCAAATGATCCTATTCTCAAAATTTGAGAGAACTCAAATATGAAAATAACGAAATCCCCAACTCTCTCCGTGGGTCATTGAGTTGCGTAGAATTTCTAGGATCAACCAAAATGCAAAATAAAATATGATATGCATGATGATCTAATGTATAACATTCCAAATTGAAAATTTGGGATGTTACAAACCTACCCCCCTTAAGATGAATCTCGCCCTCGAGATTCGGGTTGGCTAGAAAATAGGTGAGGGTGGTCTTTGAGCAAATCTTCCTCTCGCTCCCAGGTGGCTTCATCCTCCGTGTGGTGGCTCCACAGAACTTTGCAAAACTTGATAACCTTGCTGCGAGTAACTCGGTTGGCAAACTCGAGAATCTTAATTGGTTTCTCCTCGTAGGTCAAATCATTATCCAACTGAATAGTTTCCAAAGGCATTGTGTCTCTCAACGGTATGTCAGCCATCTCCGCATGACATTTCTTTAACTGAGAAACGTGGAACACATCATGTACTCCTGGCAATCCTTCGGGAAATTCCAACTTTTAGGCCACTTCTCCCATACGCTCCAAAACTCGATATGGTCCTACAAATCGTGGCGCTAACTTCCCTTTAACTCCAAAACGCTTTGTTCCCCGAAGTGGAGATACTCGAAGATAAGCTATGTCTCCGACTTCGTAAACTGTCTCCTTGCGTTTAGAATCCGCATAACTCTTCTGTCTGGACTGGGCTACCTTGAGCCTATCACGAATCAACTTCACCTTCTGTTCAGACTCTTTAATCAAGTCAGGACCAAACAACTGGCGGTCTCCAACTTCGTCCCATGACAACGGTGTCCTACACCTCCTTCCGTACAAGGCTTCGAAAGGGGCCATCTAAACAGGTTTGGTAACTGTTTTTGTAAGAGAACTCTGCATATGGCAAATTATCGTCCCAACTAGATCCGTAATCTAGCGCACAAGCTCTCAGCATATCCTCCAAAATCTGATTGACTCTCTTGGTCTGTCCATCTGTCTGTGGATGAAAAGCTGTACTGAATTCTAGCCTGGTTCCCAAAGATTCGTGCAACTGCTTCCAGAACTTTGAGGTAAACTGGGTTCCTCTATCCGATACGATACTCCTTGGAACTCCATGCAGACATACGATCCTAGTCATGTATATCTTTGCCAACTTAGCACTGGTATAAGTGGTCTTTACTGGGATGAAATGAGCTACTTTCATCAATCGATCAACTACAACCCAAATCGAGTCATAGCCTGAATGAGTCCTGGGCAATCCCGTGATAAAATCCATGCCTAACTTATCCCACTTCCATTCGGGTATCGGCAATGGTTGTAACAATCCTGCTGGCTTCTGATGCTCTGCCTTTACTCTCTGACATACATCACAAACTGCTACATACTCCGCTATATCCTTCTTCATTCCGGTCCACCAGAAAATATCCTTCAAATCCAGAAACATCTTGGTATTTCCTGGGTGAATTGAATATGCTGAGTCGTGTGCCTCTTGCAAAATCAACTTCCTGATCTCCGGGTCATTGGGCACATAAACGCGGTCTTCAAACCATAAGGTGTCGTGCTCATCCTCACGAAATCCTTTAGCTTTTCCTTTGCTCAGTTTCTCCTTTATAGCAGCAATCTCTTTGTCAGCTTTCTGAGCTTCCCTGATTCTATCCATCAAAGTTGACTGAATCTCCAATGCTGCTACATAGCCTCTCGGAACTATTTCCAAACATAGTTCACGAAGATTTTCTGCTAACTCCCTTGGTATTTCTCCCGTCATTAAAGTATTGACATGGCTCTTACGGCTTAATGCGTCGGCTACTACATTAGCCTTTCCGGGGTGGTAATGCAATCTCATATCATAATCCTTGATGAGCTCCAACCATCTCCTTTGTCTGAGATTTAACTCCTTTTGTGTGAAGATGTATTTCAAACTCTTATGATCCGTGTACACCTCACAATGATTTCCAATGAGAAAATGTCTCCATGTCTTCAATGCATGCACTACGGCTGCTAACTCCAAATCATGCGTAGCATAATTCGACTCATGAGGCTTTAGTTGTCTTGAGGCATATGAAACAACTCTCCCTTCCTGCATAAGCACTGCTCCAAGTCCTCGACGTGAAGCGTCACAATACACCTCATAATCTTTGGTCTGGTCTGGCAAAATCAACACTGGTGAGGTAACCAAACGTTTCTTCAATTCCTGGAAACTAGCCTCACATTCCTCCGTCCATATGAACTTGGTATCCTTCTTCAACAACTCCGTCATAGGCTTCGCAATCTTTGAGAAATTCTCAATAAACCTCCGGTAGTATCCTTCGAGTCCAAGAAAACTCCGGATCTCTCCAACTGTTGTTGGGGCTTCCCACTTGGTCACGGTTTCAACTTTAGCGGGATCTACTGCTATACCTTCTCTAGATATAACATGTCCGAGGAATCCTACTTCCTTCAACCAAAACTCACATTTGCTGAACTTGGCATATAATTGATGTTCTCTGAGCTTTCCAAGTACCAAACGCAAATGCTCCTTATGTTCCTCTTCATTCTTCGAATAAACCAGGATATCATCAATGAACACTACGACGAACTTATCCAAAAACTCCATAAGCACTTTGTTCATCATGTTCATAAAATAAGCAGGTGCGTTAGTCAGACCAAATGACATAACAGTATACTCATACAGCCCATACCTGGTGGTAAAAGCTGTCTTCGGAATATCCTGTTCTCGAATCTTCAACTGGTGGTATCCTGATCGCAGATCGATCTTGGAAAATACCTTAGCTCCTTGCAATCGATCAAACAGATCATTGATCATTGGTAGCGGGTACTTGTTCTTGATCGTTACTTCATTCAATCCTCGATAATCAACAACCATCCTTAACGATCCATCCTTCTTCTCCACTAGTAGTACTGGCGATCCCCAAGGCGAAGAACTTGGGCGAATATATCCCTTATCCAGTAACTCCTTAATTTTCTTCTTAATTTCCACCAAATCCTTTGCTGGCATCCTATATGGTCTCTTTGATATTGGACCTGTGCCTGGCAATGGCTCAATCAAAAACTCAATATCTCTATCCGGTGGCATGCCTGGCAACTCCTCTGGAAATACATCAGGGAAATCCATTACCACGGGTACTTCCTCCTGCACAACTCATGTTAGGCAATTTACTTGAGTCCTCTTTGGCACATGCCGGGATACATACTTGATCCTTCTCCCTTCTGGGGTGGTAAGCAAAATTGACTTACTAGCACACTCAATATTCCCTTCATACTTTGATAACCAATCCATGCCTAATATCACATCCAATCCTTGAGATTCCAATACTATTAGGTATGAGGGAAAAACATAGTTACCAATCCTTAATGGTAACCGATCACACCATAGACTAGCCACATACTCTGCTCCGGGCGAGGTTACTAACATGGGTGACCTAAGGGCTTGGGTTGGTCGGTTATACTTATCCACAAATCCCCTTGAGATGTATGAATGCGATGCACCAGTATCAAAAAGAACGAGTGCAGTAAATGACTTAACCAAAAACTTACCTATTACTGCATCGGGCTAAGCTTCAATCTCCTCCACGCTAACGTGGTTCACCTGTCCCCTGTTAAAAGGGTTCGGCTTCTTCCCAGAACTTCCATTGCTATTTCCATTTTGTAATTCAGGACATTCGTTGGCATAATGTCCTGTCTTCGAACACTTAAAGCAAGTGACTTGGCTTAGGTCCTTCTTGGCTGGGGTTGATGGGTTGGTGCGATTCTGGCCGTTGCTTCCTCCATTGCCATTTCCATTCTTGGTGCCATTGTGATTGTGCGAGCTACCTCCTCCATGAGTATGCTGAAAATGTCCTCCCGGTCTAGGGGTAAAACGTGGCTTCTGTTGAGCTCCTGAATTGTACTTTCCTTGTCCATACTTCCTCTTGCGATTCTCATATTGCTGCTGCTTCCCTTCAATCATAAGAGCACGATCTACCAACTCCTGGTAGTTGTTGAAGGTTGCTACCATCAACTGCATGCTCAACTCATCATTCAGTCCTTCTAGAAACTTCTCCTGCTTAGCTACATCCGTAGCGACGTCATCTGGGGCATAACGTGCTAGCTTACTAAATTCCTCCACATACTGGCCAACTGTCCTTCCTCCTTGGCGCAAGTTGCGAAACTCACGCTTCTTCATGGCCATAGCTCCTGCTGAAACGTGTGCAGTACGAAAAGCCTGCTGAAACTGGTCCCATGTGACAGTGTCGACAGGGAAAGTGGCTGTGAAATTCTCCCACCATGATGCCGCGGGTCCTTCTAGCTAATGTGCGGCAAACTTCACCTTCTCCGCATCTGTGCATCCTGCTGTGGTCAACTCCCTAGCTGTCTTGCGGAGCCAATCATCTGCTACTATCGGCTCGGTGCTACTGGAAAACACCGGCGGATTCAGCCTAAGAAAACGGGCTAAGTGGTCAACAGGTGGTGGTGGTGGTGGTGGTGGGTTGTTGTTGTTGTTCCCCTGATTCTGATTCTAGACTAGCATCTGCATCAATGTGTTCTGCTGCTGGATCAACTGGGTGAGCTCCGGTGGAAAGGCAAATCCGGGGTCACGTCTCGGAGGCATCTGAGGGTTTAGAAAAGATGAGATATAAGAATAGAGGGGGTCTAAAGAGAAAACACTACCCATATGCACATGAGGCAAAAGCAAACAATTCACTTCAATCAATCAAACAAGGGCATACAATCGATCTATCTATCGCAAAAGTGCTCGGACTACTATATTTACATGGTGGACTACTACTACTGATGAGGTGGTCTACTAGAAATATTCTTCGGTTGCAGACTCCATGATATCTGCTCCAGCTTCATCAACATAGTCATCATCGCTACTATCTACTTTCGAGTCAGTGCCGTCGATGATGATGTAGTCTTCCAGGCTAATCTCCTTGGGTTCTTCGTCTTCATCTACTGGCATAGGGTCTCCCATAAATATTCCAATCTTCTTGATCAGGTCGTCATTATTCTCCACCAATACTTCAATTTCCTCTTCATAATCTTCACGTGTAGCCTTGAGTTCTTCCTCCAGTTCCTTGATTCTAGTCTTAGCCTTCTTCAGATCTATCATGTCGGCGCACATCTGGTTCTCCTGTCGTCGAATGTGCTGGTTTAGCTCCTGGATAAAAGCTACGATTGATCTATCCTTCCTGGTGCTGATCATCTCCCATTGTTCATCTCGGCGCCCACAAATCTGGTAGATAGTATCCTTGAGGTCCTTGCGGTAGACTTCTCCAATGCGTCCCATGGCGATGTGAGCTGCCATGCTCTTTCCTAGACTCCAAGTTGGCGCATCAAAAGAAAATTCGATGGGCTCAGTGACTGGCATGAACGTCCTTCCTGGAACTTGAACTAGAATCATCCAGCGCTCTTCTTCAGGTAAAGTGGTGTTGTAGGTTCCCGTGAAGCTTGGTACTCCTATGTTCAGGTATCTAGTGACTTCCTTCAAGTGTCGTCCAAAGGGTGTATCTTCATCCGGTTGCGTGAACTTATTCCTTGCATCCGCCATCCTAAAGAGTAGAAAAGATGAGAGGTCAGAAGAGAAGAGAGTGAGTAGTGATCTAGGTCTCTAACTTAGTGGTCGTGTCCTACAGTCAGTGTGTGCTCTGATACCATCTCTGTAGCGACCAGACCTCAAACAGTCTGATCTCTGTGCTCCAGTGTCATCCCTGGATCAGTAATGCTGACACGACACAGTACTCGGAGGATTTATAACAGAGTAGCAATCACACACTTATAACATCGAGTGTCTCAAAAGAGAACTTATTACAGTAAGTATGGCTTAAGGCCATCTAATAACGTTAACAGCGGAAGGCTTGGAAGATAAGTAAGTCCATCAACTCCAACGGCATCACTGAGTATAGGACCACGACCTAAAAATCCTTAATAGTCGTTTGAAAAGTCTGCAACATTAACGTTGCAGCCCGAAAACGGGTCAGCACATGGAATATGCTGGCAAGGTAACACATAGAGAGTAATGGAATGAAACATCTATACTATATGCATATTTGGCTGGTGGAAAGCTCTATGGTTATAGTTTTGCGTAAAGCCAATTTTTCCCTACTTCAAAGGAATAAAATTTAATTACTATCATGGTGGTTGTTAAACATTGAGAATGGTTGACAACATTCTCAATCCCAATTAAGCATCATCATTAAACATAACCCAACAAAAATTAATTTAGAGTAACATGTTGAGATTCACATGAAAATCCAGGTACTAGATACTCAAGATGTCCATAACCGGGGACACGGCTAACCATGATTAGTTTATTACACTCTGCAGAGGTTTGCGCACTTTTCCCCACAAGACTCGATCGCCTCTGTTTGGTTTCTCGCATTACATGGTGTTTGAGAAGACGGATGACCGAGACATAGTCCTTCAGAAGCGCTAGCACCTTACGATCGGGTAGACCGTACCACCTACATCCCCTACATCTGCTAGTCTACCACTATAAGAGTTCGCACGACTTAGTCAACTATGCTAGAGCCCATAATAGCTTGTGGCTGCACACAGAAGTTTCTAGTATGAATACTCTCATGATCCCTTTGAGCCTGGGTGGCGGTCCAAAAGAAAACAGGCAAGTCCTGGAATACCCAGGTGCCTCAATCCACCCAGATGTGTGTTTAAGTTGCCACCTTAGATAACCCTTAATTAACAATCTCACATCTGTCATGGATTTCACTCACCTAATCCATGTCTACTAGCATAGCATGGCATAATAAGCAAACGTAGAAGTAACTCCCAAAGGTTTGAAAATAAACAGGTAATAGGTACTACCTCATCTACTTCCCATCCCACAATTTAATTAGATCCTAATCATGCAATGTGTGAGGATTGATATAATGCAATAAATCTGGGTAGTAGAAAAGGTATGATCAAAGTGTTACTTGCCTTGTTGATGATCCGCGAAACCTAACGATTCGAAGTAACAGGCGGCGCACTCTGGGTATTCTATCGCAAAAAACAAACAAGCATACAATAAGAACTCATCTAATGCACAGGTAAAACTCAAATAAGAGATCTAACCAGAATGTTCAACTTAAGAACTCTGGTTGGCAAAAAGAATCAAATCGAACGAAGCAACGAAAGTTAAACTGCGAAAGAAAACAACTTCGTTCTACTAATCTGGATTTAGGGCAAATTTTACAGTAGCAAAATCTTGTTTAAGTTGGTTAAACGGATAGAGGGTTTCGAGACGAAACTCTAGGCGCTTGAATCGCCTGATTCCGATAAACGAGCGAAAAGTTAAACTAAAACGAAAATCGGATCAGGAATCGCGATCAGAGAAATCGCGGATTTAATCCGAGAAAAAGAAAAACGACGAACGCCGATTTTTTTTCTCTTTTTTTCGGCATGGAAAACGAGGCGCGACGAACCTCGGGCGGCGGGATCATCGGCGGCGGCGGCTCCAGCGGCGCGCGCGGATCTAGGCGGGGCTGATGGGCTGGGGCGGCTCGGGGCGGCGCTATTTAAAGGCTGCCCCCGGGCGGTGTCCCGCTCGGGTACGGCCCGAAGTCGGTTCGTTTTTTTTAATTATTCCGCTCGAAAGAAAAATAAAAAGAAATACTAAACTGACTCCAAAAATTCCGAAATAAATTTTCACGGGCTCCTAAAATCAAGCCGCACAAGGTGAACATTTATTTGGGCCCTAAATGCAATTTTGAAAAACGCACATTTTTCCTAAATTCAAATAAAACTCCGAAAAACTCCGAAATAAAATCTTATTTGATTTTATTATTAAATTCTCAATATTTCTTTATTTTGGGAAAGTCATTTTATTCCCTCTCTCATATTTTTGTAATAGAAATAATTGATGATAAAATAAATAAAATCAAATGATCCTATTCTCAAAATTTGAGAGAACTCAAATATGAAAATAACGAAATCCCCAACTCTCTCCGTGGGTCATTGAGTTGCGTAGAATTTCTAGGATCAACCAAAATGCAAAATAAAATATGATATGCATGATGATCTAATGTATAACATTCCAAATTGAAAATTTGGGATGTTACACCGTGTTTCGTGAGCGGGAGAAAAACGTTCTCGGAATGGGCCGAGATTTGTCGAGTGGCCTTGGTACATCACCAGTAGGCTGCCTGTCAAATTTCGTTCCATTTGTAGGTCGTTTGATACCCCAACGGTTAACTGCGTTAATCGAACCCCTCCTTCTCTTTGCAGCCCAGCACCCCTCCACAAACAGCCCACTAGCCCATCTAAACCCCCTCCTGCGAGCCCATCCGTGGCCTGCCGGGCCCGAACGCCGCCGCCCGCACCGCCTGGCTTCCTGAGCCGCCCGCGATGCCCGTCAGCCTTGCCGCCGGCGAACCACCAAGGGCCTCCGCCGCCCCGCTGCCTCAACCGCGCCGCCACCTTGCCTCGTCGCCGGCGCAGCTCCACCGCCCGCCGCCGCGACCCCGCGCCTCCCTGCTCCGACCCCGCCACTAGAGCTCCCTCGCGCCTCGCCGTCATTCTCCAGCGACCGGATCTGCTGGATCCGGCCGTTCCCATTGCGCCTCCGTCCTTTGCCGTCTTTCCCTCACTTGAAGCCGCGTCCCTGCCGCCACGCACCCCCGTGGGCCCTGCGTTGGCCAAGCCCAGCTGCGGCCCAGCTCCATCCACCGCCCCGCCCCGCCTGCCTCCTCCTCCTTCCTGGGCCGAGCCCATTGGGTGAGCCGATGCCCTTATCTCTCGCCCCGTGCGACTTATGCTATCCAGCGCTCACCCTGTTTTTTCCTGAAAATGGCCAAGTCCTCAGCATCATGCATGCATGTTTGCCATGTCATAACTTGCTGAAAGTTGTCATAACTTGCTGATTTGTCTTTTTCATAGCATTTTGTGTGTTTATCTTTTGGGCATCATGTCAACATGTTTTAGGAGCATCTTCATGCCATCTTTAAAGTGGTGCAATCCATGTATTTTTTATGTGCCTTGTGGTGACTAGCACAAGCTCATGAAGTGTGCTACTTGATGTTGCTGATTTCTGAGACTTAGTGATTTTTCCTAAGTCTGTAACTATTACTTGATGTTTCCATATTAATTTGATGCTACCATCTATTCCATGCATAATCTGGAGATGCCTAGTTGACATGTTTTGATGTCCATGTTTTGTTCTATCATGCCATGCCATTTGATGCCTCATGTATGTCCTATAGCATATGCTTTCATTGCCATGAACATTCCTAAATGATGTTCCAGTTTTCTGTTAACTTCATGATGCCATGTTGTGAGCTTGTTATTGATTAATCTATGCCTCTTTTGGTGATGCTCCAATTACATGAATTGAAGTATGCTATGATTAATTTGTCCACATGCCAAGTTTGATAATTTTGGACTTCTTATGACCTCTGTTCCAAGCTTGCAAACATGCTATGCTGATGTTGTTTTGCACTTGCTGAAATTGTTACAACATTCAAACTTGTCTTGATGGTTCCCACTAGTCCATGAGTCATATGGATATGATGCCTTGATGTTATTTGCTCCTTTTATGTGTACTTTGATGGCATGCCCTTGGTTGCAATATAACTGGCTGTATCTTGACTCTTTCTTGCTCTCAAGTTGCCATCATGCTAAATCTGTCATCCTGTTAACAACATGTTCCTTTTTGCAAGTATCATAGTAATTACTCCATGCTTCATATGAACTTGTGCTCTTGGACTAAGTTGAAGTATATCATGCCTACTACATGTTTAATTAAGTTGCTATGCTTGCTGTTATGTGCCTCCAAAGTCAGCATCATAATGTTATTGTTTTGCATTCTCAGATTTCCTCTAAGTCTGAGAATCAGCTTATATCATGTTGCATCTTGTCTTGTTGATTGCCATTGATCTAGGGCTTATATGGAGATGCTTAGTAATCATGTTTTGCCATGTGTAACCTGTAATTTAATGCCATGCTTTTGCTTGTTATGTTCTTGCACTATATCATCATTGTTTCATGCCTCCAACATGTCAACATGTTATTCCTGCTCACATGTGTGCCCTGTTTTCACTAAGCCATAATCTATGTTATTAAGTTGGTTTTTGCATTGATCATGTTGGATTAATCCTGATGCCTATGAACTTGAACCTTAAAGATATTTGGAACATGTTGTCTGTACTTGAAGTGCATGTCAAGTTTGTGTCCTTATGATTCCTGTAGCATATTGTTTCCTTGATTGCAAAGTGCTTAGTTGCTGTTTTGGGCAGATTGTGTTCGAAACTTGTATTGAGTGTATGTGTTGAACCGTTGCTCCGTTTTGAGCATGCTCTACGTGAAACTTGCTTAGTTTTGCATGTAGTTTCATGTTACCTTGTTGCATCCATGTTTTGGAGTGTTTGTGATGTTGTTTTTCTTGCATATGCATCAATGCCATGCTTAACTTGTCTTGCTAATATCTTCTAGGCCGTAGCTCCGAATTAAACGAACTTTATATGTAACTTGACTAGAAAACCGTGTAGATCATCTTGGTGCACTTTAACTTGATGTTTAACAACTTCAACATTATGTGTTATTCAGATCTGGACCAATTTCGAAATTTGTATATGAGGACTTACCAGAATTGTTATATGTTGTTTCTGGCCTCATTTAAACTTCCTTTGGTGTGTTGCTCTTGTATGCATCATCTCTTGCCATGAGTAGCATCTTGTAGCCTTGTCATGCATCATACTTGGTTGAGCATCATGTCATGTTAATGTGTTGTGTGTTTACCATGTTGTTTGCTTCTTTCCGGTTGTGCTCCTTCTCGATAGTTCCTGTTTCATTGCGATTGTGAGGATTCGTTCGACTACGTGGCTTCTTCTTCTTCTTCATGGACTCGTTCTTCTTCCTAGCGGGATTTCAGGCAAGATGACCGTCACCTTGAATCTCACTACTATCTTTGCTACGCTAGTTGTCTCGATACTATTGGTATGTCGCGCTTCCTACCACTTGTTATCAAGCCTCCCGAATTGCCATGATAGCCTCTAACCTTTTTAACCTTCCTAGCAAACCATTGTTTGGCTATGTTACCGCTTTGCTCAGCCCCTCTTATAGCGTTGCTAGCTGCAGGTGCAGTTGCAGATTGTTCCATGTTGGGACATGGTAATGCGATATCACAATGTCTCTTATTTAATTAATGCACATATATACTTGGTAAAGGATGGAAGGCTCGGCCTTATGCCTGGTGTTTTGTTCCACTCTTGCCGCCCTAGTTTCCTTCATACCAGTGTTATGTTCCTTGATTTTGCGTCCCTAGCACGGTGAGGGGTATGGGGCCCTCTTGACAGTTCGCTTTGAATAAAACTCTTACAGCAGGGCCCAACATTGGTTTTAACATTTTCCATAATAGTACTTGAACCTAATAATTAATTGGCATAGGGCATCATGAACCTGAGGATTTTCTACATAGCAGGGGGGCCAGTGCTGATGGTGTTGGTCCCAAACGGGCAGCCTGCGGGGCCACCTCAGGGAAACTCCAGGGCTGGTTTTACTCGTAGCTTGTCCCATCCGGTGTACCCTGAGAACGAGATTGCGCAACTCCTTTCAGGTTAGGTCGGTGCATCAGGAGATCTTGCTGGACTTGTTTTACCATTGTCGAAATGTCTTGTGCATCGGGATTCCGAGTCTGATCGGAGGGTCCCGAGATGGAGGATTGTCTCCGCGGATCATGAGCTTGTCATGAGCTAAGTTGGGACACCCCTGCAGGGTTTAAACTTTCGAGAGCCATGCCCGCGGTTATGTGGCAGAAGGGAATTTGTTAATATCCGATTGTAGAGGACTTGAAGTAAACTCAATTAAAATGCACCAACCGCATGCGTAACCGTGAGTATCTCTTTTCGGGGAAGTTCGAGAGGAGAACACGGTTGGGTTATCTCTGAACATGAGTAGTTCAGGATCACTTCTTGATCATTACTAGTTTGCGACCGTTTGCGTAGATTCTCATCTTACTTTTGTATTCATAAGTTAGCCACCATACTTTTCTTAGTCGCTGCTGGAACCTCACCACCTTATCCTTTCCATACCCATTAAGCTTTACTAGTCTCGATACCCATGGTAATGGGATTGCTGAGTCCTCGTGGCTCATAGTACTACAACAATAGTTGTAGGTACAGGTAATGTGATGATATGATGTGAGAGCGATGTTTGCTTGTCTTGGAGTTCTTCTTCTTCGTCGATCTTGGGTTAGGTTCCTGGTCAGAAGCCTGGGCTAGCAGGGTGGATGTCGTTTGAGCTTTTGTTTGTGCTACATCCATAGTCGGATGTTGTTCTCTTGTATGATATTGATGTTTTCTTGTGGCATTGTATGCCTTTTGTATGTAGCCCCAACTATTATGTAATGGTATGATGTAATGATATCCACCTTGCAAAAGCATGTTACTATGCAGTTCTATCCTTGGTGGGACCTTCGAGTCCCTTTAGGATAGTGTTGCATATTGGGCATGACAATCGAGGAGAACACGGTATTGAGAATCAAAGAGAGAGAAGAAGCCATCTAGCTACTAGCTATGGACCCGTAGGTCTGTGGTAAACTACCCACGCTTCATCGGACGGGCAATAGAGTTGATGTAGAAGCCCTACGTGATTGAATCCCCCTCCGACAGGGTGTCGGAAGAGGACCCTTGATGAGATCTCATGGGTACAGAAGGTTGTGGTGGTGGAAAAGTGTTTTCGTGGATGCCTCTCGTGGTTTGGCGATATATGAGAATATATAGGCGAAAGAATTAGGTCAAGAGGTGCATGAGGGGCCCACAAGGGTGGGGGGCACGCCCTACCCCCTAGATGTGCCCTCCGTCCTTGTGGCCGCCTCGTGTCTCCTCTGACTTCATCTCCAAGTCTCCTGGTTGTCTTCTCGTCCAAGAAAAATCATCGTGAAGGTTTTATTCCTTTTGCACTCTGTTTGGTATTCCTTTTCTGTAAAACTCAAAAACAGGGAAAAACAAGAACTAACACTTGGCTCTAGGTTAATAGGTTAGTCCCAAAAATAATATAAAATAGCATATTAATGCATATAAAACATCCAAAACAGATAATATAATAGCATGGAACAATAAAAAATTATAGAAACGTTGGAGACGTATCACGTGCTCTCACGATTGCATGGAAAAAATTGGTGATGTTTGGCACAAGTTTTGGTGGTCGCACCTTCCATACCGGAGCATCTCACAAGAAGGATCATAGTTTCCAAAAGGATATGCGACACTTCGGACTCTGCCATGGAATTGTCACGGCAGATGTCCTAGCAAAAGGACTTAGTCGTAGGGCCATCGCAACTAGGAAGCTTAAAGCGGTTAATCGGGACAAAGGACACGAGAGGTTTTATACTAGTTCGGCCCCTTACGATGAAGGTAAAAGCCTATGTCTAGTTGTGTTGGAATTGCTGGGGTTTCGATCACCAAGAGGCTAATCCGCCGACTTGGTTATCGATCTCTTGTTTCTTGCCCTAAGCCGCTACTGGGTCTTCCCCTTATATACACTGGTTGACGCCTGGCGGCCTACAGAGTCCCGGCCGGTTCATAAAATGTGTCCGGCTTGGTGACTTCTTTGTATGCCTTTCTTTATAAGTCTTTCCTTACGATGGCGGTTTACAATATTGGGCCTTAAGCCGCCTCTAGGCTTTAGGCCTTCTACAAGTCTTAAAAAACTATCGCCTTGAATATTACTGGGCTTCTTTTGTAACCCGCCATTGGGGCTGACCCGGCCCCTCCTGGGCGGGTCTTACCTGGTAGCTATATTCCCAACATTAGGCCCCAGGTTGACTTTGAACTTTGTTCCTTGTCAATCTTCAATACTTCTATGTAATCCATCTCCCTATCTCTGTAATGTTTCTGTAACCCACCATGACATCATCTTATGAAAACACAAAAAACTGTTATGACGTCATCCTCAACGGATCTTTATCTCTTAATGTCTTCCGAGAATCGAGGCGTCCGTTTAGTTGGATAGTCATTATTTGGGTCTTCCTCGATTTTTGCGCTCGCCTGTTTGCTTATCCCCTTATAAATAGGCACGCCTCGGTCTTTCTCATTCTTCTCTCTTCTTCGTCTTCTTCCTCTCACAACACTTCCACTGCTCAAGCTCCGCCGCCGCACTTCACCTCTGTCTCCGTCGACCTTGGCCGCTGCATCAACCCGAATCGGTCCAGAGAACGGCGGCGACCTCCACAGAAGATCCGTGGTTGTAAGTGCTCACCTTGCTGCTCCTCAGATCTGCATTAGGGTTTCTAGGTTTCTGCGTGTTCTTCGTAGTTCATCACGGTTTCCTTGTAGTTCTTCCACTACGGCTTCTTCTTGATCCAAAGAGAGCGTGTGTTCATGCGGTAGTTATTTTGTGCCCATCCTTGATACCAACATATCCCTTTCTCTGGTTCAAAGGCCTCATTAGAGCTCATGAACTCATCTGAGCTAGATTTTTAGGTCTAGAATATTTTCCATTTCGAACAACCCTTTGATCCAGAATAATATAAAGAAATTAGGAAACTTGTTTGCTTCAACACTTAGCCAATTCTGTCTCTGGTTTCCTTCAAATGTCTGTAGTGATGGCGGCTTATGACGCCGGCTTACTTTTCCCCTATATGACATTAGCCCTTACTTAAGCCGCCATTACTTATTTCCCCATCATCATTTAACTGTTAATTTCACCATTGAATTGAACTGGCATGCTACTTTCCTTTCTGTTCGCCTTTTGATCATCATGCCGTCAAAAGCGCCGACCGTCTGCAACTGGGTCCCTTCCACAGTAACTGAGGACAATTTGATGGAATTCTTTACCATAGGATTTTTACCAAGGAAGAATGTTATGTCTTATCGCGCACCTGACCCGGACGAGGAACAACCCAATCCCAAAGATGGTGAAGTCATTGTCTTTTCTGACCACATGAATCGGGGTTTTTCACCCCCGGCTCAAAATTCTTCAGAGACGTCCTTCACTTTTTCAAACTTCATCCTCAAGACATTGGGCCCAATTCCATATCCAATATCTGCAATTTCCAAGTTCTCTGTGAGGTGTACATTCAACAAGAACCGACTGTGGAACTCTTTAGAGAGTATTTTTATCTGAATTGCCAGAACGAGTGTACCAATGGCCCTAGCGTGGAACTAGGAGGCATCTCAATTCAGCGCCGACAGGGCGCCGTCTTCCCCCTAGTAGTCTTACCGAGTCATCCCAAAGACTGGAATCAGACCTGGTTCTACTGTCAAGACACTTCACCAGCCAATGAGAACCCACTGTCGGGTTACCGCGCAGATCGTCTAGATTCCAAGTTTACACTTCCTGACAAGCTTACTGCTACCGAATGCAAGCAGCTTATTCCATCAATCAAAAGGATTAACGCCTTACCGGGGAATGGCTTAACCGGAGTTGATTTGACTCATTGCTGGGTCTCGTGGCGGGTCATCCCTCTAAGCCTCCGATCCAAATTGATGTATGAATATGGTGGAGGCCCAGATGACTCTCTTTGTCACAGCTCCATTCAACTAACTGAAGAAGATATTGTTTCAATGTCGACCCTTCTGGTGAACGGCAAATATGAAGACTGCAGTAAAGTTGTGTTAAACCCCTTCTGCAAACTTAACCCGACGCCAGAGGTAAAGCACCCCTGACCTCTTTCTCTTTGTATCTTCCTCTGCAGTTTTAAATACTTGCATGACCTTTCATCTTGTTTTACCTGTTTACAGGCCAAATCTGACTTCTGGAAAGCCAAGTATGACCATGAAGCCGCCAAGAAGGCTAGAGCCACCGCCATAACTGCCAACAAGACGACCCGGAGGGTCAAGAAGAAAAAGAGCACCGCTGAAGACCTGTTAAAGCTTGATGATGATACTTGTGAGTCGGAGGTAGCCCTTCACTCCCTTGGCCAGTTTTTTAATAACCTTATTGACACTGACTATTGCCAGGACGACACGGGGGCCAGTCAGGCCGTGGAAGAAGAGGTAACTATTTCCTCCGACTCAGCCCATTTCCCGAGATAGAAACTTCGACTGGTAACCCGGAAAGTAAGGTTTTCACACCCTTTGGCTTATTTGGACCCTCATTTTTTTTAGAAGCAGCAACATGAGAGCCGCCGTCAGGCCCAGAACGACGATGAACCGCCTTCCGTTCTTCAACAAACTCCTCAAAAACGCTAGAATGAGGTATCTTTTATCTTCATCTTTTACTTTTCATTAATGGACCTTCTCCCTTGCATTACTAACTCTATTTTATCTTCTGTGGGAGGTGTCTCGCTCTTCTGGCGACTCATCTCAAACTCAATTTCTGGCTTTCAAAACTGCCCCTGGGTAAGGAAAAAAATCATCTTTCCTCTGTGTCTTTCAAATTGCATCTTTGTACTAACTGTCTCATACCATCTTTCGTAGTGGCCAAGCCAAGTCCAAGAAGGCCAAAGTAACTAAACCGGCGGAGGACCCGTCAGTCCTTATTCCTGAACCGGTCATGCCAACTTCTCCCCCTCGATCTGAAGCACTAGAAGACCCAGCTGCTAACACTCAATCAGACCCTCCTGAGCCGTCAGCTGATGACACTGTTGTTAACCCCTCTACTGCCAGACTATCCAGCTCGGCTAACCTGCCATCATCTTCTGATCATGACGTTCTGATCACTAGAAGCCGTTTTGTTGAGCCCGGGACTCCCACCATGTTAGCGCGACACACCGCTAAACACGAAGCCGTGGAGAGACAGAAAGTGCATTTTGATATCTCTCACTACAATCATCCGAATGCTAATGACATATTGTCCGGCTATCTCAGCCATGTTCATTCCAGCCGTGAGTCAGAGATTGAGATGGTCAAGCAACTTCAGCTGAAATATGTGGTATGTTCCCCGGTTTACTTATACTCTGCCAGCCCCCAAGTCTTCAAATGATGATTTTGAATGATCTGTAGACTTTATGATATAGATGTATACAACAGAATTGTGCAAACCTCACCTGTAGTCCCCAAGGGCCAGTTCACTTGATCATAAATGAGCCGGTACTTAATTTCATAACTGTCTTGTGCCAGTCTCGATAAATATTGTAATCCGGTTTAATCTTGAGAAACTTTCTAAATGTCATACATTAGCCCCCCAAGTGCCAGGTGATGTTACTTTGTAAGGTACTTGGGACTTGAAATATATAAAATTCATAAGAAATTGTTTTAACAGACATTAGCCCCCAAGTGTCAAGTGGTATTGCAGTGCAAATTACTTGAGACTTGAATCTTTATAACTTTTAATTGAAACTTTGACACACCTGTGTATGTTTTGTAGAACGTCTTATCTGAATTGGGCTCCCAATTAACTGATGCAAAGACCCGGCTGGCGGATCAAGAGGCAGAAATCAAGTCTGCTGATTCTAAACTTCAATTGAGTCTTGCTGAGACGGAAAATTTGAAAACCAGCTTGACTGCCAAAAAGAAAGCCTGGGCTGAAGAAAAGACGCTGCTGACACAACGCGCCGAAAAAGCTAAAGCGGCTCTTGAGGAGGTTACCACGGAGCTGATCGGCTTAAAGAACCGGGTGTCTCAAATGGTTTCCGCCATCTTTGGTAAGCCATCTGTATTGATCTATTGTACCTTCTTTTGACTCGAAATATAAGCCGCCTGGTGAGCCTTAGCTTAATACTCGCAGGTCCACGCAGCAAAAATCTGAGCCAAGACAGTGTAACCAAACTGAAGGCGGTTTTTACCTTGGTGGAGCAATTGTACACTGGCGCTCAACGAGCACTTGCCACCATCTCACCTGCCAACCAAGGACCCAATCGGCTGAGCAATGTTCTGAAAAAACTGTCAATCTTACCCACCAGGTTTCAAGAGGTCAAACGATCCTGTGCTAGAGTCGGAGCCTTGACTGCCCTGAGCCGCTCCAAAGCCTGGGTGCCAGATCTAGACCCGGTGGATGTAGCTAGGGGATACCCGACTGTGAAGGAAGACAGGTCTCTTTTTGATCAAGATGACTTCATTGCCTGCGTGAGGGGAGTTCGACCTCAAGCTACTGTTCTTGGAGATGAAACCAATATTGACAAATATCAGTCGGGTTTTGATTTGGAGAATAAGAAGATGGCGACTCCCTCTTACAAGGTGACATATCTAATCCCACCAGTTCGTCAACATACGTTTGCCCCAGAAGTTGATCCGGCTGGCCTGATTGATGAAGAAGCAGAGTTCATTGCTGTGAATGGTTTTGACTGGTCCAAACCCAGCTTCCAATCAGCAGACGGAGGTGAACCGGCGAGAGAAGAGTGATAACCATCTTGTGGTATCTTTGAAGCCTTGTAATAAATATAGTTTGAAACAACTGCATATTTTGCCTATGCCATCGTGCATAAGATGTCGTGTGTGACTCTTTACTTCCTGATGTCAATATATGCGTCATATTTATAGTTATCTCTATCATATTTTGACTATTTTCCTGTAGAAAAAGAAAACAAACTGGCTTGGCGGCTTGGCACCGAACGGGTCATAACACCCGGTATATAACCAATGGTTTATCATAGTAGAAGAAACAGAAACAGATGAGAAAATAAACAAGGTTGAAACAACCTTTGATTAACATAGAAACAACTGTTCATAAATAACAGTCATACCTGTATGTTTTAACTCTGGACCACCGGTTTATATGACCCGGGTAATGAGGTTGATGATCCAGTCCTGTTGAGAAGTCAATGCTTCTGTACGTCTAATGCCTATCATACCTTTGTGGCTTATTGTCAAATAATCAAGCCGGTGAAAACAAACCGTGCTGATCGTTTTTAAATTTGAAACAACAAAGACCAGTAAGACAAATACCAGGTTTCAAACAATATATAATAAATTTGTACCTGAAAGTGGGGGGGGGGGTTCTGATTCGAATACGACCAGTACACCAGACCAAAGGGGTTGAGCTAAGATTCGAATATGATCATATAGCCCCAGTGGCTTTGGCGTTGCGCCGATCAAGAGGGTACCGACAGCTATGTTCTCTTTGGTTCAAATACGACCTATGTTTGAACAGGAAGCCCCCAAATGACCTTGAGAGGTTTTTAACGACCCTGATTTGAATACGATCTAAGTCGGACCCAAAAGGGGTTAAGCTATGATTCGGATACGATCAAGAAGCCCCCTAGTGTGTGGAATTGAGCCGATCAAGAGGGTTACAACAACTATGTTCTCTTTGGTTCGAATACGACCTATGTTTGAACAGGAAGCCCCCAAGTGATCATGAGGTTTACAGCTAGATTCGAATACGATCATAAGCCGGACCAGAAAGGTTAAGCTAAATTCAGATATGATCAGCTCCTTAATAGTCATGAAAAATAGTAAAGATATATAACCTTTGAAGGGGAAAAGGACAGAGGTCCTGCTTTATTACTTATCATAGTATATACAACGTCAAAGTATGTACATGACAAGAGTCGGTGGCTCAGGTGTAGTATGGCCGAAGTTGAGCAATGTTCCACGGCCTGCGGGTCTCTTCCTCCGACTTACGTGAGTCTTTGTGCTCTCGAACGTCAATGAGGTAATATGACCCATTGTTTAAGTTCTTGCTGATCACAAAGGGTCATTCCCAAGGCGGGGATAGCTTGTGTGCATCAGACAGATCCTGGATGAGCCGGAGCACCAGGTCACCTTCTTGAAAAGTCCTGGATTTAACCCGGCGGCTATGATAACGGCGCAGGTCCTGTTGATAAATTGCTGATCGAGCCGCTACTAAGTCTCTCTCCCCATCTAAAAAGTCAAGTACATCCTGTCTGGCTTGTTCGTTATTAGCTTCAACATAAGCCGCCACACGAGGCGAGTCATGACAGATGTCACTAGGCAGCACCGCTTCCGCTCCATAAACCATGAAGAAGGGTGTATAACCCGTGGACCTGTTAGGAGTGGTGTTAATACTCCACAATACCGAGGGTAGCTCCTCTACCCAGCAACCCGGCATCCGTTGTAAGGGAACCATGTGCCGGGGCTTGAGACCTTTTAAGATTTCCTATTTTTCTCTCTCAGCCTGCCCGTTAGATTAAGGGTGAGCTACAGAAGAAACATCCAGCCGGATGTGCTCTCTTTGACAAAACTCCTCCATAGCCCCCTGGGACAAATTAGTGCCATTGTCAGTGATAATGCTGTGTGGAAAACCAAAGCGAAAAATTGCCTTTTTCATGAACTGAACCACCGTGGCTGCATCACACTTGCTCACTGGCTCTGCCTCAACCCACTTTGTGATTTTAACCCGGTGTGATGACCACAATCCCCTTCATGGATCTCACGAAGTATTTCTTGACCTTCTTCAGGGGAAACACACCGCTGAAATGCTCCAGTGATGCTACGATGGTATAATTCTCCGTCAGAAATCGTCATTGATTTGGACCGCCGGGTTATCTGTCGGGCCAGGGTCTCATCCTCTGGCAACTCACCCCGAGTCATGTAGGCCAAGAATGGTACTGTCCAATCTGGGATGACGTGAAGAGCTACCACCAAATGTGCCTCCGGGTCAAGAACGACCAAATCTTCCTCTGTAGGTAACTTAACAGACGGGTTATGCAAAACATCCAAAAAGGTGCTAGGTGGCATCGGCTTATGCTGAGATCCTAGCCGACTTAAGGCACCGGCCGCTTCATTCTTTCTTTGGTCAATGTGTTCCACTTGGTAACCCTTAAAATGTCCTGTAACAGCATCAACTTCACGACGATAAGCCGCCATGAGAGGATCCTTGGAATCCCACTTGACTGACACCTGTTGAGCCACCAAATCTAAATCGCCAAGGCACCGGACCCGGCTCAGACTCATTTCTTTAGCCATTCGAAGACCATGGAGCAAGGCTTCATATTCTGCTGCGTTGTTAGTACAAGGAAACATCAACCGCAACACGTAACAAAACTTGTCACCTCGAGGGGAAGTTAAAACAACTCCAGCCCCCGAGCCTTCCAACTGTCTGGACCCATCAAAGTGAATCGTCCAATATGTGTTGTCTGGTTTCTCCTCTGGCATCTGCATCTCTGTCTAGTCATTAATAAAGTCAACCAACATTTGAGATTTGATTGCAGTACGTGGCACATATTTCAAGCCATGAGACCCAAGTTCAATGGCCCACATGGCGGCACGTCCAGTAGCTTCTTTGTTTTGAATGATGTCTCCCAAAGGAGCAGAGCTAACCACAGTGATTGGGTGACCCTGAAAGTAATGTTTGAGCATGGATATCTTTGTTTAGCCATAGGAGTTTCAAAGTAATGTTTGAGCATGGATATCTTTGGTTAGCCAATGTGGATATCTTTGTTTAGATTCAATCAGCACCTCACTGACGTAGTAAACTGGTCGTTGGACTGGATGTTCCTTGCCGGCCTCCTTGTGTTCCACCACAATGGCCACACTAACAGCTCGCGAGTTAGCAGCCACGTATAATAACAACGGCTCTTTCTCAACTAAAGCAGCAAGAACCGGGGGTTCAGCGAGCTGTTTCTTCAAATCCTCGAAAGCAGAGTTAGCAGCATCACTCCAGACGAAGTCATCCGCCTTTTTCATCATTTGATACAAAGGCATCGCCTTTTCCCCTAACTGGCTTATGAACCGGCTTACGGCCACGATGTGACCCGCCAGCCACTGAATGTCATTGATGCACACCGGTTTAGCCAGAGATGTGATTGCTTTGATCTTCTCCGGGTTAGCCTCAATACCTCTGTTAGACA
Source organism: Triticum urartu (assembly GCF_056163025.1). Classification (NCBI taxonomy): domain Eukaryota; kingdom Viridiplantae; phylum Streptophyta; class Magnoliopsida; order Poales; family Poaceae; genus Triticum; species Triticum urartu. The sequence goes on along the minus strand of NC_141879.1, from coordinate 324,846,844 downwards.
CCAGAAAACCCAAAAGTTTGCCAGCTGGGACTCCAAAAACACACTTGACCGGGTTAAGCATCATCTTGTAGACCCGGAGGTTATCAAAAGTCTCCTTCAGATCTGTTACCAGGGTTTCTTCTTTTCTAGACTTCACCACTATAACATCCACATAAGCATGAACATTCCGCCCAATCTGATTGTGAAGGCAATTCTGTACACACCATTGATAAGTCGCCTGGGCACTTTTAAGCCCAAAAGGCATAGACACATAGCAGAAGGCTCCAACGGAGTGATGAAAGTTGTTTTCTCCTGGTCCTTAACTGCCATCTTGATCTGATGATAACCTGAGTATGCATCCAAAAAACTCAAACACTCGCAACCCGCCATAGCATCAATGATTTGATTAATACGAGGGAGAGCAAAAGGGTCAGCCGGACAAGCCTTGTTCAAATCGGTGTAATCCACACACATACACCAGGTGCCGTTCTTCTTGAGTACAAGCACCGAGTTGGCCAACCACTCTGGGTGAAAAACTTCCACAATGAACCCGGCCGCCAAGAGCCGGGCCACCTCTTCTCCTATGGCATTGCGTCGTTCCTCGTTAAACTGCCGAAGGAACTGCCTGACTGGCTTAAACTTCGGATCAATGTTAAGAGTGTGCTCATCGAGTTCTCTCGGGACACCCGGCATGTCAGAAGGCTTCCATGCAAAGATGTCCTGATTCTCACGGATGAACTCGATGAGCGCGCTTTCCTATTTTGGATCCAAGTTGGCACTAATGATGAACTGTTTGGATGAGTCGCCTGGCACAAAATCAACCATCTTGGTGTCATCAACCGACTTGAACTTCAACACCGGTTCATGCTCCGTACTTGGCTTTTTTAAAGACGTCATGTCCGACGGGTCAATGTTATCTTTATAAAAATTCAACTCCTCTGTCGCGCAAACAGACTCTGCATAAGCGGCATCACCTTCCTCACATCCCAGGGCTATTTTCCGGCTTCCATGTACTGTAATGGTGCCTTTATAACCCGGCATCTTGAGTTGCAGATATACATAACACGGCCGAGCCATGACCTTGGCGTAAGCCGGCCGTCCAAATAGAGCATGATATGGACTTTTGATCTTAGCCACCTCAAAAATTAACTTCTCAGCCCTGGAATCATATTCATCCCCAAAGGCTACTTCTAGTTCAATCTTACCAACTGGGTATGCCGACTTGCCAGGTACAACACCATGAAAAACAGTGTTGGATTGCTTAAGACTCTTATAAGTCAACCCCATCCGACGGAACGTCTCATAGTAGAGGATGTTGATGCTACTGCCTCCATCCATGAGAACTTTAGTGAATTTATATCCACCAACCTGAGGTGCCACCACCAAGGCTAAGTGACCCGGATTATCAACCCGGGGAGGATGATCTTCTCTACTCCACACAATAGGCTGTTCTGACCACCTCAAATAACGTGGAATCGCCGACTCCACGGCATTGACAGCCCTCTTATGAAGCTTCTGGTCCCTCTTGCATAAACTAGTGGTAAATACATGGTACTGCCCACTATTCAACTGTTTTTGGGTTGCTCTGATAACCGGACTGTTGCTGTTGATTACCTTGGCCGGGTTGTGGATTATAACCTCCCTGGTTACCCGGATGGCCCTGACCGTGAAAACCGCCTCCACCTGAACCGGTGCCCGGGCCATGAAAGCCGCCTCCGCCTGAACCACCGCCAGGCCCGTGACTTCCATCAAATGTGTTGGAATTTTTAAATGCCTTCATGATTGTACATTCCTTCCACAGATGGGTGGTTGGCTTCTCCCGGGTGCCGTGTCTTAGACAAGGTTCATTCAATAGTTGCTAGAGGGTGGGACCTGACCCGCCTAACCGAGGGGGTTGCCTACCCTTGCATCGTTGGTTGTTGCCCTGTGCATTGGTGTTAGCCACAAATTCGTCAGCCTTACGTTTATTACCTCCCTGGTTTGCTGGGTTATGATGGTGACCCTTACCGTTGCCGTTCTTCTGTCCCTTCCCTGTTTTTTCTTCATCAGACACGGGATCCTTGGTGCTGTCAGAATCAGCATACTTGACCAGAGCCGCCAACAACTGGACCATGTCATTGCAGTCACGCTTGAGCCACCCCAGCTTCTGCTTCAGAGGTTCGAAACGGCAATTTTTCTCCAACATTAAGACTGCCGAGCCGGCATCCATCTTATCAGATGAATGTATTATCTCCTTGACCCGGCACACCCAATGGGTTGTGGACTCGCCTTCCTCTTGCTTACAATTAGTCAGGTCCACGATTGACATAGGTTGTTTGCATGTGTCTTTGAAGTTCTGAATGAACCAGGCTTTTAATTCCGCCCATGAGCTGATGGAATTGGGGGGCAATCCTTTCAACCACGTGTGAGCCGTTCCATCCAACATCATAGTGAAATACTTAGCCATTGCTGCATCACTGACTTCCAACAGCTCCATCGCCATCTCATAACTCTCAATCCAGGCCCCAGGCTGCAAGTCGGCCGTGTAATTAGGCACCTTACGAGGTCCCTTGAAGTCTTTGGGCAAGCGCTCATTACGTATGGCTGGCACCAGGCACGGGACACCTCCTGTTCTTGTGGCTACTCCTGCCTCAACAGAGGTTGCTGAATAAGTCAGAAAAGCCTGATGAGCCGCCTGCTTAGTTGCCAGTTGAACCACCCGCTCAGCCTCTTGACGGATCCTCTCGTGATCCGCTAAGTTAAGGGCTCCAGCTTGCACCGGCTCATGCCTCCGCGGTTGGTTACGGCGTTGAGCATTGCTTGACATATAAGCTGAGTCCATATGCCTGCTATAGCTCGGGCTCCGGCTTGGGCAAGGGGTTGAATGGATTCTGGCTCGACTGTAAGAGTACGCGTCCTGCTGCGCCAGAGCAGTCTGAAGAAGTTCTCTCACCCTTCGTGTTTCGGTTGTTGTCGGAGAGTTGCCTTCCATCGGGAGAGACGCTAAATGAGCCGACGCAGCAATGAGGTTTTCCAAAGGATTGGAGAAGTGACCCGGTGGTGTTGGCGCATAATGAGGCGGAGCCGTATACATACGAGGTGGTTCCATGGCCCGCGGCTGAACCAGTGCTCCGGGTGTCGTGATCCGATTTGCCTCTGGTGGGTTACTTGGACCGGACCCGGGTGTGTGGAAAAGGTTCCTAGGATTGAGCGTTAGAGGTAGACGTGATTGAGTTTTCTGATGCCTTCTCCTCATGACCTCGTTTGACGCGTTCAGATCCACCGAGAGCCAGAAGGTCTCCGTTTGAAGCTGCTGAGCACGAGCGTCCAAAGTCGCCTGCTCCACGGCCATCTTGACCTCTTCTGCCGCTAAATTTTCCTTTGCCTGTGCCATCTCTTCGCGTACCCGTGCGACCTGCTGAGGTTTATCCGCCGGCTCTACCACAGCAGTTAACAGAGCCGTTAGCTTATCCATGAGGTCCATTAGCATCTGAGCTGGGGAGCGCGCGGGGTCTCCTGACCCGGCTTCTGCCGACCCGGTGGTTGTTGCTGCTTCTGCCGTGGAGTTCTATCCGGGCTGAGTGCCTGCCATGAAGACTCCGGCTCGATTCGGCGGCTCAAAGGGGTCCGGAATACTGCTGCCATCGGAACAGCCCCCGAGCATGCCATCCTGCAGCTGATACAAAGAGTCCGTCTCGCCTGTTGATGACGTAGCGTTAGAACAGATGGCCGTCTCACCGCCATCCACTGATCCTTCTGAGTATTCACCTCCATGGATGCAACCCACAAAGGCACGCTTTACGGCGGGTCGGGCCCGGGTGGATCTCGTGCGCTGAGCCGTCTCGATGATGTTGGTGCAGACGTCCGGCTCAGGGCCCGATTCGCCAATCCAGCCAATGAAGACATGAATCCCGCTGAAGGGGACCCGGTACCCGTACTCAATTGAACCGGCCTCGGGGCCCCAGCCTTCATCGTCGATGTAGAGCTTTGCCGCGACGACTCTTGGTCATCCGGCCCACAACGTATCCCTTGAGCCCTTCGAAGTTTCCCTTCAAGAACTCAAATCCACCATGCGCTGGCCCCACGTTGGGCGCCAACTGTTGTGGAATTGTCACGGCAGATGTCCTAGCAAAAGGACTTAGTCGTAGGGCCATCGCAACTACGAAGCTTAAAGGGGTTAATCGGGACAAAGGACACGAGAGGTTTTATACTAGTTCGGCCCCTTACGATGAAGGTAAAAGCCTACGTCTAGTTGTGTTGGAATTGCTGGGGTTTCGATCACCAAGAGGCTGATCCACCGGCTTGGTTATCGATCTCTTGTTTCTTGCCCTAAGCCGCTACTGGGTCATCCCCTTATATACACGGGTTGATGCCTGGCGGCCTACAGAGTCCCGTCCGGTTCATAAAACGTGTCCGGCTCGGTGACTTCTTTGTATGCCTTTCTTTACAAGTCTTTCCTTACAATGGCGGTTTACAATATTGGGACTTAAGCCGCCTCTAGGCTTTAGGCCTTCTATAAGTCTTAATAAACTATCGCCTTGAATGTTACTGGGTTTCTTTTGTAACCCGCCATTGGGGCTGACCCGGCCCCTCCTGGGCGGGTCTTACCTGGTAGCTATATTCCCAACAGACTCCAAATCGTCAGTTACTACATCATTTCGCCTAAAAAATCATGGTAAACAATCGTGGATATACCCTTGGTTTGATTTTCCGGTCCATTTCAGGTCTCGTCTGCTATGTTTAAGTCATTCTTTGCACTTACCTTGCATTTTAGTGCATATAAAGTCAAAAACTCTACTACCATTACAAGAAATATGTCAACTTGTGACCTTCTCGTAGTGACCCCGGAAGAATTGGTCATAAATCTACGACCATTTGAGACCAATTGGTCAAAAGCTATTCGGGGGGCTCCAAACCCTAAACTATAGCGACCATTTTGGTCAGAAAGGTCATAATTTCCTTACACAAAATGGTCATAAAGCAGACAACACTGGTCTGCTGCCTTATTTCTAGCTGATCATGACCAATATAGACACTGGATTGCTATGACTAGGTGCCATCTCATCAGTTTTGCCTATGTGTCATGTCCATGTGTCAATTTTTGCCCTAGGTTGTGAAGCAACCTATATTTCAGTCATTCCCAAAATTCCAAAAAAAATCTCATAAATTCTTTGGGTCATATCTTCATCAAATATGTGAAAATCCTTCCTTGCCTAGTTCAAAAATAATTCAAAAATATTCATTTTCCTATTTTGTTCAAAACAACACTTTGTGAAGGAAGTGCTATTTATATATTCTTGATTGCCCTCAAAATTTTTGGGCACTCTTTCCTATCCAAATCACTTCCTCGTGACAAAATTCAGCTCCATTTGCCCAGTAAATCTTCCTCGGCAAATTTCCAAAGTTTTTGTCCACCTAGAACCTTTGTGAAAGAAGTACTAGCTATGCATATCCTAATGAGTTGAATTTTTGCCACATATTCTATATGCCCATATCATAGCTCTCCACAAAAGTTTAGCCCCATCTGACAATCCATGAGAGATCACAATCCAATCTTTGTTTCTCGTAATATTTTCAGTTTGTGAAGCAACTATATTTTATATTGCTTTATAATTGCTGAAAATTTACAAGGACATGACCCTGCCCATAGAATCTCCCTCCACCAAATTTTAGCTCACTTAATTTAACCATTTTCCCTCAATATTTTCCCAAATTTCTATTCAGTGGAGAGCATTGTGAAGGAAGTACCATTTTTATATATCCAAATTACATGAAATTTATACAGTTTCTTCATATTCCCAAATTATCACCCTCCTCCAATTTGCAGCTAGTCAAACCATCTATGTGAACCCAGGTTCAGTTTCTATTTTATGGCCAGATTGGCACATTGCAAAGCAAGTGTTATCTAGACCCCTCCTATTACCCTCAAACTTTTTGGGCACTCTTCCATACCCAAATCATTGCCACATGATAATATTCAGCTCCATTTTCCTGGTAAATCTTCCTCAGAAATTTTCCAAAGTTTCTATCTAGAGAGAAGCTTTGTGAAGTAAGTACTAGCTAGGCTTACCCAAATGATCTAAAAATTTAGCAGGGCATGACCATACCTATGTAACTTACCTACACAAAATTTGAGCTCATTTCTTTTATCCAATTTCTCTCACTAATTTTCCCAAGTTTCTATCCAGAGAAGAGCATTGTGAAGGAAGTACCACTTTGGCATGTCCAAATGGTATAAATTTTCTACAGTGCTTTCCTATGCCCAAATAACCATCATCCACCAAATTTCATCTCAATCCATTCATTATTTTGAGCCCAGCTTCAACATTCATATTTCTGTCCAATGTGGTACTTTGCAAAGCAAGTACCACCTAGGCTCCTCCTTTTGAGCTGAAAATTTGTGAAGACAGTCTTCTTAGTAGATGATCATCCTCAGCCAAAACTCACGCCCATTGGCCATGTGCATTTCCCGTACCGCTAATCAAACACTTGGCTGCTAATTCATGTTTGAGCATAGTTCGGTCTCCTCGTGAGTATCTTATGTTGTAATTTTCATCCTACCACCTACCCTGGGGAGTGCCCAACAAACTAGACATGCCTAGGCCGCCTAGAACACATGACAATGCCATGGTCACGCGGTGACCACGCAGCGAGCATGCGAGTTTACGCGCTCTGGAGTTGGGGCCCTCGGCCACCGTCCAAACCTCGATGTATCACCACCAAACCATGTATTTATGATTAAATAGATACTTATGTAACTAGAAATGATTTTTGGAAAAAAATAAAGAGCGAACTATAAGGCAGATGCAGTTCAAATTTGACCCAATTCCTATTGAATCGGCGGAAATTTCTCTTTTTCACGAGAGGTGGATCAAAACTTTTTACACCCAACCATTTTGTTAATTGTGCATTAAGTATGGCCTAATATTTGAGAAAATTGACTTGGTGCAATTTTGCAACAAATATATGGTAGGTCCTTCACAAAAAACTCATTTTGGGCACTCAAAAAATGGAAAATTGATTTTTCGTCCAAAGAAAATGAAAACTCCCTTAGGCAACATTGTTTGCCATTCCAAGATGCACCCGTATGCATAATATGAGACCATAAGAACAAACTATGCCATGAATGTGGCCACAAGATTGATCATTTGGCCTGAAAGCCATGAATCTTCACACATGTTACCTCATTTCTGAGAACGCCTTTTTAAAATAATTGCCGTATTACAAGTTTATTTTTTTTTCTAGTAACTTGGTCACATATAATGACACAATGCGAAGGTCTTCCAATTTTTTGATTTTTTTTGAATTTTTTATGCTCGTTTCAAAATGCGGTCAAAACGACGGGAATGACCGTTCCTAGCTAGTGGTTGAATCTTGAATATTTTTTGGTGTTTCTCTGATTAAATAGATACTTATGTACCTAGAAATGATTTTTGGAAAAAATAAATAGCAAACTATGCGGCAGCCATAGTTCAAATTTGACCCGCTTCCAGCTGAAACGGTGGAAATTTGTCTTTTTCACCAGAGGTGGATCAAAACTTTTGACACCCAATCATTTGGTTAATTGTGCATTAAATATGGCCTAGTATTTTAGAAAAATGATTTGGTCCAATTTTGCAAAAATTATTTGGTAGGCCTTCACAAAAAAACTCATTTTGGGCACTCGAAAAATGGAAATGATTTTTTTTGCGCAGTGAAGAAGAAAACCACCAAATCAACATTGTTTGTCATCCCAAGATACACACATGTGCACACTATTGGTTAATTATAACAAACTATAAGAAGGTAATAGGTTGAATGTTACCCGAAATAAGAGGGTAAAAAATATAAGAGAAACAAAAGGAAAAAACCAAATTACATAGGCTTAATCCTGATTGGTGGAGACAGTTGTGGCATGGATCGCTGACATGGCGAACATCCGTCCATCCATACATCCATCCATCTGTCCATCCTTCCATCCCACCATCCCACCACCGCAGCATACCCCTCTCCCTCGAACCCCACCCAACCCATCTCTCTTTCGCAAACCCTAGCGTCCTCCCTTGCCGCCGCCACCTCCAGCCCCTGATCCCGGTGACTGGCACACCAACGTCCGGCGTGACCCCGGCGACGCAACAGCCGCCCTCCCCGCCGCGGCTCGGGGTAGGCAGCAGCCCCTCCCGCCGCCCAGGCTGGTAGCAGCCCCTCCCGTCGCCCTCCCCGATCCAGATCCCTCGCCGCCACCCACCCCTCCCCTCACCGCGACCCATCTCCACCACACCTCCCCTCCCCACCTCGATGCAGAACCCCCTCGCCCCCTCGTCGCCACCACCCACCCCTCAGATCCTCGCCCCCGATGCAGAACCCCCTCGCCCCCCTCGTCGCCACCACCCACCCCTCAGATCCTCGCCGCCACCCACCTCCACCGCCACCCTCACTCTCCCCTCGCCCCCTCGTCCTCGACCAACCTCGCCGCCTGCCCGTCCTACACCCCGGAGGCGACCCGAAGGGGTACGAGACAAGCGATGTCCTCGTCCTCCTCGGCCAGCGGCGAGGGAAGACAGCCAAGGAGCTCGGCAACCTCGCGCTCTTCCTCGCCCCGGTCTGCCGTCAGGCCTCCGGCTGCTCGTGGTCGACCTGCACAACCACCTCTCTCTCTAGCCCGTCGTCTGCTGCTCCCACGCCATGGAGCTCACCAATACTGGTGGTGATCTGCTTCTTCCTATCCATGGAGGTGTGCATCTTCCATTCAAGGTGCCCATCTTCCCATATCCTCTTGGATTGATTTCATTTGATCCAACCACCATATTCCGTTCCACCATGATGCTGATGCGTGCTTGATTCCCTTCCCACGTAGCTGCACCTCACCGACGAAGGTCTCTTCCTCCTAAGCGCCCACACGGAGGAGCTGCAACAACCCTGGATCTGTCCGTTGGTCCTGTTGATTTCTGCCGAAGGTCATCGGGCTTCTCAGGTACGTCAACGTCCTACTCTGGTCGATGTTGTTCTGGTTATGTTGGACTGTGCATGATTTTATCCATAGCTGACACTTTAAGTCAAATCCATGATTCTGATATGTACTGTTTGTTCACATTTAAGTATAAGTTAAGCAGCCATGTTAAGGGTAACCTGAGAACACTTGCTTCTAAGAACAAACTTGACTTACTATATATACCCAAGTGAAGATGTATTTTTACTAATTTACTATGGCAATGAATTTTATCTATGTGAGATTAGAATTTGAGTGCTATCATTCATCTCATGGTATCTTGTTCTGTGATAATTGTTCATTGTTGAGGGCAATACATATACTCTAGTTGCCATGTAGTGCATGTTGTTCCATATTTTGAGGAGAACACCACCTGGATACCAGTGTTCCGAGGAGACTGCAATGCTTAATTTGCGTTTGTTTGATGCGGACAGGCGCTGGAAGAGCACTCCGCATGCTTGTCTTCAGGAGAACACCACCTGGGACTTGGTGGCTGACATTGAGAAGGTCAAGCAACACCTCGACATTCCAGAGTGGCAGGCAACTGCAAATACATCTTCTTTTCTCAACTGCAATATATACCCAGCTGTAAAGAAACCACTTGAAGAAAATATTTAAGAGAGCCGGGCAGGTCATGTAGATTTTCTTGCATTTGTGCATAGCTACTTTTTTTTAAACCATTTGTGCATAGCTATTGATCATGAATGTTGCAATGCAAGTTATTAAAATAATGATGATACGTCTTAATGCCTTGTCTTTTCAGAAACTAGCTAGCTAGTCAAACATTTCTTTTTTAAGTTTGATACTAGTCTTATTATTGGAGATATATAGTGGAAAACAACATACACAGTGGTATAGATTGTTCTAGTCCATGATATGCTTATTATTGAATTAGATGGTCCTAAAGAATGCTCTGCCTAATAAGCTTTGCTTAGTGGCTGGTTCCATATCCTGAAAATTGCAATGCAGGTGAAAAGATTAAATACCTCGTCATGCTTGCAATGGTTTACGTTGAATTATTTTTTTGTAATTTATCTTGCTATACTGGTTCCAAGTGCTTGAGTAGCGCCTCTGAGACAACTCACTTGTGGTTAATTAGTGGCTTTGTCGTTTGTGTTTGTGCATTATTTTTTCCTGGGCATCATTCATGGCCGTCTAGTAGTCAACATACTTCTGGTTCCATTTAGTATATGCAGGTAGCAGCAGCTTAAGCGTAATGGACTTGTTGTTACTCTATGCCTGCTTCGTTAGAGTTTGCATCATCTCCTTGTTTTTGTAGCATAAATGCCTTCACTATTCTTGTTCTAAACCTCTAATCCTGATACTGATTGTATTTGTCTTGATCGAATTACAGGCAACATGGTGACTCTAGTGCAAACAAGATGCTCATCGAGGTGCCCAAGTACAAGCAGACCACGCCCTAGGTGATCTGTTCTTCTTGCTTGCTTTTTACTCATGATAATTGAGATCTCGGGATGGTGGGTTATGTGGATGGATGGCCCCTGGTGAAGTCTTTTGCTGTGATGCTCTATTTCGGGGTCAGTCAGTAGTACTCTGTGATGTTCTGGTTCTCCTAGCATGGGGCATATATTGTTGTGCTATGAATTGTTTGCATGCCCTTTTGGATGCCGGTTTCGGCTGCTGCATCCGTGCTGACAATTTTTATGCAGTGGGATGTTTAGTTTGGTGCATAAGCCTGGCATCCTCAAATTTTCATTGGTGTTCTCTCGTGTTCTGTTTTAGTCTGTTGAATGTAATTTAACATTACAAATTGTTGAAAGCTATGTTCAAATTTGACACTCCTTGATATCTCTAGCTTGAGATATCATTGAAAAGTTTCCTTTTGCTTGATAGAACCATTGGTGTATGTGCTTCTAATACTCCAATTGTTGATCAACATCTTACTCCTGTAGTTGTCCTACCCGTAGTACTCCTGTAGGAGTAGATGTCTACTCCTGTTGTTTGTCCTGCCTATAGTGCAGAGATGGAGTAGTTTGTCCTGCCTGCGTACTCCTATAGTTTTTTGCAATTAAATTTTCACAAATGGCCAAACCTTTCCACTGTTCATATTTCCCGAAAAAGAAACCATAAGCTCTTAAATTACTCATATTGTTCCACTATTCATATTTCAGTAAACCATATTGTTCCACTATTCGTATCATGGATCACACATACACCTGTTCATGCTTTTTGAAAATTGTTTTGAGTACCATGGAGTACTATCTGATCATGAGGTAACTTTTCATGTCAACCATTTTTTCACTGCAACAAGTATACTAAACTAACATTGAGCTGAAAGTTTGAGTGCCTCCAAAATTGAGCTGCTGCTAGAATCACCAAATTATGCATGCAACCATTTGTTTACTACTGCTAGAGTACTGATGTTGTTGTTGCTTTCAGGTACTGCTACTGTTGTTATTGCTTTTAGTACTATTGCTGATGTTGCTTCTCAGTATGGCTGCTGCTTTTGCTTCTCAATAATGCTGTTGTTGTTGCTTCTCACTACTGCGGCTGTTTCCCTGCTGTTGTTCAAGTCAAAACTGTCGTTGTTGTTGCTTCTTAGTACTGTTGTTGTTTTCCTACTATTGTTCAAGTCAAAACTGCGGCTGCTTCCCTCCTGCTGTTTGAAATTGCTGCTACTGCTGTTTAAGTCAAAACTTAGAGCCCCTGTAGCTTTGCTCAACTCCTATATTGTTGTTGTTGTTTCAAATTTCACAATTATTTGAATTGCTACTGCTGCTATCTCATTTTAACTAGCTGGAGGACAAAAAGCATCGTACTAGCTGAATTTGTGTCGTCATTCTAATCTAAATAATTGTCATTTTTTGAATGGTCTCTTCTTGGTATATTGGTTCTAGTTTTTCTAATTATTCTCTGTTGATTTATTTAGCGCTAATTCTTCTCTGTTGATATATGTAACATGGCGACCGTGGAAGGCATATCACCATTCTGTTAGCCCAGTCCTGACAGGAGCAGGTGCCTAGTTTACGATCGCTATCAAAAGAGCTCCATCCTGAAGAAACATAGCTCGTAACTGTATCTCGTTATTACACATTGATAACCCACAAGTATAGGGGATCAATTGTAGCCTCTTTCGATAAGTAAGAGTGTCGAACCCAATGAGGAGCTAAAGGTAGAACAAATATTCCTTCAAGTTTTATCGACCACCGATACAACTCTACGCACGCTTAACGTTTGCTTTACCTAGAACAAGTATGAAACTAGAAGTACTTTGTAGGTGTTGTTGGATAGGTTTGCAAGAATATAAAGAGCACGTAAATAAAAAGTAGGGGTTGTTTAGATAAAGAAACAGTAAAGTAAATATAACGAGTGTGGAAAAGTGGTGGTAGGAGTTGTGAGATTGTCCCTAAGCAATTGACTACTTTACTAGACCGATAGCAAGTTTTATGTGGGAGAGGTCACTGCTAGCATGTCATCCCTGACTTGGAATTCTATGCACTTATGATTGGAACTATTAGTAAGCATCCGCAACTACTAACGGTCATTAAGGTAAAACCCAACCATAGCATTAAGATATATTGGTCCCCCTTCAATCCCGTATGCATCAATTTCTATGCTAGGTTGATGCTTCTGTCACTCTTGCCCTCCAATACATAGTCCTATCAACATACAACTAACCCTATGGTGTGATCCACGTGCGTGCTCACATGATGGGCACCGAAGGACAGCAACATAACCACAAGCAAATTAAATCAATCATAGCAATTCATCAACCACCGATAGGACAACAAAAATCTACTCGGACATCATAGGATGGCAACACATCATTGGATAATAATATGAAGCATAAAGCACCATGTTCAAGTAGAGGGTACAGCGGGTTGCGGGAGAGTGGACCGCTGTAGATAGATGGGGGAAGGTGATGGAGATGTTGGTGAAGATGGCGGAGGTGTTGGTGAAGATCGTAGTGATGATGATGGCCCCCGGCGGCGTTCCGGCGCCACCGGAAGCGAGGGGGAGAGAGCCCCCCTCCTTCTTATTCTTCCTTGACCTTATCCCTAGATGGGAGAAGGGTTTCCCCTCTGGTCCATGGCCGCTCCGAGATTGGATCTATCTCTCTCTATTTCTGCGTTCTCAGATTCTGCCCCTTTCACCATTTCTTATATTCCCGGAGATCCCCAACTCCGATTGGGCTGAAATTTTGACACGATCTCTATCCGGATATTAGCTTTCTTGCGGCGAAAGAAGGGCATCAACCTCCTTACGGGGTGGCCACGAGGGCCCAGGGCACGCCTGCCCCCATGGGGGGCGCCCCCTGCCTCGTGGCCCCCTCGGGCATCATCTCGCGTTGATTTTTCTTCCCAAAAATCACATATATTCCAAAAAAATCTCCATCAGTTTTTTCCGGTTTGGACTCCGTTTGATATGGATTTACTGCGAAACAGAAAACATGCAACAAACAGGAACTGGCACTGGGCACTGGATCAATATGTTAGTCCCAAAAATAGTATAAAAAGTTGCCAAAACTATATGAAAGTTGTAGAATATTGGCATGGAACAATCAAAAATTATAGATACGACCGAGACGTATCATCATCCCCAAGCTTAATTCCTGCTCATCCTCGAGTAGGTAAATGATAAAAAAGATAATTTTTGATGTGGAATGCTACCTAGCATAATCTTGATCATGTAATCTAATCATGGCATGAATATTAAGACACGAGTGATTCAAAGCAATAGTCTATCATTTGACACTAAGATAATAATACTTCAAGCATACTAATAAAGCAATCATGTATTTTCAAAATAAGATAGCCAAAGAAAGTTATCCCTACAAAATCATATAGTCTGGCTATGCTCCATCTTCACCACACAAAATATTCAAATCATGCACAACCCCGATGACAAGCCGAGCAATTGGTTCATACTTTTTAATGCGCTTTAGCTTTTTCAACCCTCACACAATACATGAGCGTGAGCCATGGACATAGCACTATAGGTGGAATAGAATATGATGGTGGAGGTTGTGTGGAGAAGACAAAAAGGGAGAAAGTCTCACATCGACACGGCTAATCAATGGGCTTTGGAGATGCCCATCAATTGATGCCAATGCGAGGAGTAGGGATTGCCATGCAACGGATGCACTAGAGCTATAAGTGTATGAAAGCTCAAACTGAAACTAAGTGGGTGTGCATCCAACTTGCTTGCTCATGAAGACCTCGGGCATTTGAGGAAGCCCATCATCGGAATATACAAGCCAAGTTCTATAATGAAAATTCCCACTAGTACATGAAAGTGATAACTCAAGAGACTCTCTATATGAAGAACATGGTGATACTTTGAAGCACAAGTGTGGTAAAAGGATAGTAACATTGTCCCTTCTCTCTTTTCTCTCATTTTTTTTTATTTTTTCTCTTTTTTTTCTCTTTTTTTGGTGGGCTTCTTTGGCCTCTTTTATTTTTTGTGGGCTTCTTTGGCCTCTTTTATTTTTTTGTAAAGTCCAGAGACTCATCCCAACTTGTGAGGGAATCATAGCTTCCATCATCCTTTCCTCAAATGGGACAATGCTCTAATAATTATGATCATCACACTTTTATTTACTTACAACTCAATATTACAACTCGATACTAGAACAAAATATGACTCTATATGAATGCCTCCGACGGTGTACTGGGATGTGCAATGATCTAGCGTAGCAATGACATCAAAAACGGACAAGCCATGAAAACATCATTCTAGCTATTTTACGATCATGCAAAGCAATATGACAATGAATGCTCAAGTCATGTATATGATGATGATGGAAGTTGCATGGCAATATATCTCGGAATGGCTATGGAAATGCCATGATAGGTAGGTATGGTGGCTGTTTTGAGGAAGATATAAGGAGGCTTATGTGTGATAGAGTGTATCGTATCACGGGGTTTGGATGCACCGGCGAAGTTTGCACCAACTCTCGAGGTGAGAAAGGGCAATGCACGGAACCGAAGAGGCTAGCAATGATGGAAGGGTGAGAGTGCGTATAATCCATGGACTCACATTACTCATAAAGAACTAATATACTTATTGCAAAAGTTTATTAGCCCTCGAAGCAAAGTACTACTACGCATTCCCCTAGGGGGATAGATTGGTAGGAAAAGACCATCGCTCGCCCCCGACCGCCACTCGTAAGGAAGACAATCAATAAATACCTCATGCTCCGACTTCGTTACATAACGGTTCACCATACGTGCATGCTACGGGAATCACAAACCTCAACACAAGTATTTCTACTAATCCACAACTACCCACTAGCATGACTCTAATATCACCATCTTTATATCGCAAAACTATTGCAAGGAATCAAACATATCATATTCAGTGATCTACACGTTTTATGTAGGATTTTATGACTAACCTGTGAATGACCAGTTCCTGTCATCTCTATAAATAGATATAAGTGAAGCAAGAGAGTTTAATTCTTTCTACGAAAGATATGCCCATGCTCTAAAAAATATAAGTGAAGCAAAAGAGCATTCTACAAATGGAGGTTTTCTATGTAAAGAGAAACAGGAAATCCAAACTTCAAATGATATAAGTGAAGCACATGAAGCATTCTATAAAGCCATACTCAAAAGATATAAGTGAAGTGCATAGAGCATTATATAAATCAACGAAGTACTATCTCATACCAGCATTGTGCATAAAAGCAAAATGAAAACTAAATGCAAAAGACGCTCCAAGATTGCACATATCGTGTGAACGAAAGGAATCTGAAAACATACTGATACTTGTTGAAGAAAGAGGGGATGCCTTCCGGGGCATCCCCGATCTTAGATGCTTGAGTCTCCTTGAATATTTACTTGGGGTGCCTAGGGCATCCCCAAGCTTGAGCTCTTGCCTCTCTTCCTTCTTCTCATATCGATACGTTCTCGATCATTGAACACTTCATCCACACAAAACTTCAACAGAAAACTTGGTAAGATCCGTTAGTATAATAAAGAAAATCAATACTCTAAGTACTATTGCAACCAATTCATATTTTGTTTTTGAATTATATATACTTTAATATAACTTTTCCATGGTTCAATCCACTGATATAAATAGATAATTTCATCAAAACAAGCAAACTATGCATAAAAACAGAATCTGTCTAAAACAGAACAGTCTGTAATAATCTGAACATTCACCATACCTATGTTACTCCAAAAATTCTACCAAAATTAGGAAAAATAAAAAATTTGTATGGAAAGACAGAGAAAAAAGAATCTGAATGATTTGACGCTCCAGTAAAAAATGTAAAATCACGCACTACAGCCAAAGTTTCTATCCTGCATCGTACAAACCAACAAGCAAAGTAAACCTCCTAAAGGCAAACCTTGGCACATTATTTTTATTTTTAAACCTTATAAAAGCACACAACATAAATAAGTGACTCTCTAAAACTTCCGAGTTGTCTCCCTGGCAGCGCTTTCTTTAAAGCCATTAAGCTAGGCATATAGTGCTCAAGTAATGGATCCACCCGGATCCCAAGGTATATCAAAGCCAATTTTAATTAACAATGATTTGTAATTTAGTAGTGAGCACAAGGTAACATATATCATGTAATGACGAAGTCTAACTCTCTTCCTATGCATCGGCATGTCATAAAAGAACAATTCATGCACACAAAGTAAAGGCCAATGCATAGTATAAACAGTTTCTTGCAATTTTTTCGTGTTGGAAACATAAAGAGGCGGAGATGTAGTTCCTCTCTCATAATAATTGCAAGTAGGAGAAGCAAGCACATGCACATTATATCTATCAAAATCATCATGTGTAATAGTAAAACGCAACCCATCAATATAATCCTTAATAAGTGCAAACTTCTCCGATATAGTGTAGCCGGGAGAATTCAAAAAGATAATAGGACTATCATGTGTGGGTGCAATAGCAACAATTTCATGTTTAACATAAGGAAATATAGCAAGTTCATCTCCATAAGCATAATTTATATTGGCATCTTGAGCACAAGCATAGCAAGCATCATCAAAAAGGGATATTTCAAGAGAATCAACGGGATCATAACAATCATCCTTCGGTAAGCACGAATGGAAATTAAACAATGTATGAGTTGAAGAATTACTCTCATTAGAAGGTGGGCATGGGTAGCTAATATGCTCTTCCTCCTTTTGTTCTTCGCTCTCCACATCATCTTTTTCATCCAATGATCTCACAGTTTCATCAATTTCTTCTTCCATAGACTCCTGCAAAATATTAGTCTCTTCTTGGACAGCAGAGGAGACCTCGATATATGGTTTCACATAGGCATTAGAAGCATAATTCTCATAACAATATTCAAGTATGGCAAAATTTTCAGATTTGTAAAGAGTAGAATTATACGTTTCAATCAAAGAAGCAATTTCATAAGAACCCTTAAAAGCAACAAATTCTTCAATTTGTTGAATATCATAGTAATTATAAACACCCTTAGCATAGGAAGATACGACTCCATTATCAATAAACTCACATTGGTAGGGCAGGTGTTTCTTAGGGTTTTCAGAACAACAAGTAACATCATATATTTCACATAAATTCCAAGCATAGCATTGCAAATGGTGAATTTGATCCAGTAAATGTTTCCCTTTTTCAGATATACGGTGTTGCACATAACAAGCATGCTCATCTAAGGGTTTGCCCTCAACTAAGCTAGTTGGGGTTTCAGCACGAGCACATAGGGATCGAAGATGATCCAAGTAATAAGCTTTAGGAGCGTGATAGATTTTGAGTGGTTCTTCAACCATTGTTTCAGTAGGTACAACTAATTTTTTGGTATTTTGCATTTCCTACCCATAACTAAAGATAGAAAACAAGAGCACAAAATAAAAACTACTTAGTGATAAAGCAAACAAGCACACACGAGAATATTCACCCCACGCTATGGCTCCCCGGCAATGGCGCCAGAAAAAGGTCTTGATAACACACAAGTATAGGGGATCAATTGTAGCCTCTTTCGATAAGTAAGAGTGTCGAACCCAATGAGGAGCTAAAGGTAGAAAAAATATTCCCTCAAGTTCTATCGACCACCGATACAACTCTATGCACGCTTAACGTTTTCTTTACCTAGAATGAGTATGAAACTAGAAGTACTTTGTAGGTGTTGTTGGATAGGTTTGCAAGAATATAAAGAGCAAGTAAATAAAAAGTAGGGGCTGTTTAGATAAAGAAACAATAAAGTAAATATAGCAAGTGTGGAAAAGTGGTGGTAGGAGTTGTGAGATTGTCCCTAAGCAATTGACTACTTTACTAG
Source organism: Triticum urartu (assembly GCF_056163025.1). Taxonomy (NCBI): domain Eukaryota; kingdom Viridiplantae; phylum Streptophyta; class Magnoliopsida; order Poales; family Poaceae; genus Triticum; species Triticum urartu. Next base: position 324,828,689 of record NC_141879.1, on the reverse strand, counting down.
ACCGATAGCAAGTTTTATGTGGGAGAGGCCACTGCTAGCATGTCATCCCTGACTTGGAATTCTATACACTTATGATTGGAACTATTAGCAAGCATCCGCAACTACTAACGTTCATTAAGGTAAAACCCAACCATAGAATTAAGATATATTGGCCCCCCTTCAATCCCATATGCATCAATTTCTATGCTAGGTTGAAGCTTCTGTCACTCTTGCCCTCCAATACATAGTCCTATCAACATACAACTAACCCTATGGTGTGATCCATGCACGCGCTCATATGATGGGCACCAAAGGACATCAACATAACCACAAGAAAATTAAATCAATCATAGCAATTCATCATCCACCGATAGGACAATGAAAATCTACTCAGACATCATAGGATGGCAACACATCATTGGATAATAATATGAAGCATAAAGCACCATGTTCAAGTAGAGGGACAGCGGGTTGCGGGAGAGTGGACCACTGTAGATAGATGGGCAAGGTGATGGAGATGTTGGTGAAGATGGTGGAGGTGTTGGTGAAGATCGCAGTGATGATGATGGCCCCCGGCGGTGTTCCGGCGCCACTGGAAGCGAGGGGGAGAGAGCCCCTCCTTCTTCTTCTTCCTTGACCTTCTCCCTAGATGGGGGAAGGGTTTCCCCTCTGGTCCATGGTCTCCATGGCGTGGGAGGGGCGAGAGCCCCTCCGAGATTGGATCTGTCTCTCTCTGTTTCTGCGTTCTCAGATTCTGCCCTTTCACCGTTTCTTATACTCCTGGAGATCCGTAACTCCGATTGGGCTGAAATTTTGACACGATCTCTATCCGGATATTAGCTTTCTTGCGGCGAAATAAGGGCATTAACCGCCTTATGGGGTGGCCACGAGGGCCCAGGGCACGCCCCCTGACTCATGGCCCCCTCGGGCATCATCTCGCATTGATTTTTCTTCCCAAAAATCACATATATTCCAAAAAAATCTCCGTCAGTTTTTTTCCCGTTTGGACTCTTTTTGATATGGATTTACTGCGAAATAGAAAACATGCAACAAATAGGAACTGGCACTGGGCACTGGATCAATATGTTAGTCCTAAAAATACTATAAAAAGTTGCCAAAAGTATATGAAAGTTGTAGAATGTTGGCATGGAACAATCAAAAATTATAGATATGACGGAGACGTATCACACATGTGGAGCTTGTAACCGTGATTGCCATACTTTTAGAGCTTGTAGCTAGTTATTACACTTGTAGAGCTTCTGGTAGAGCTTGTATATGTTGGAGCTTATTACGTGTAGAGCTTGTAGATCTTGTAAAGTACTGTATATGTTATTTGTACAACAGGAGCTCTGTACTGAATCTGGAGTATTACATGTGTTTTTTTGTTTGTGCCAATACTGGTTATTTATTTACTATTAAATTGAAATATGACGAATATGACCTTGCTAGCTGGGACCCACTTACCAGAACCTGACAACTGGGACCCATTTGACTAGTGGAAAAAAACTAAAGCTATTGAGGCAAAAAGGCCATGGCCGATAAATTAAAAAGGCCGAATAGTTGGGCCTGGCCCATATAGCTGACCAAAATTAATAAGAAAAAATATATAAAGGTTGAATTGTTGGGCTCAGCCCATGTAAAACACCAAATTGGCCCAGGCCGATTCTAATTTACGACCTTTTCATTTGGTCGTAATTCTGCCACGTCAGCTTGCCACGGTGGATCTAACGTGGTGTGGACGCATTGCTAGTGACCAAAATAATTGGTTGTTGAATCTATGACCTTTTTTAGTCATAAACGTCTACGACCATTCCAGAAGAAAGGTCGTTAATTTCAGTTTACGATGGCCAGCTTTTGACCATTGATGTCTACTACACAACCTTCTTCTTGTAGACGTTGTTGGGCCTCCAAGTGTAGAGGTTTGTAGGACAGCAGCAAATTTCCCTCAAGTGGAGGACCTAAGGTTTATCAATCCGTAGGAGGCGTAGGATGAAGATGGTCTCTCTTAAGCAACCCTGCAACCAAATAACAAAGAGTCTCTTGTGTCCCCAACACACCCAATACAATGGTAAATTGTATAGGTGGACTAGTTCGGCGAAGAGATGGTGATACAAGTGCAATATGGATAGTAGAAAACAATATTTGTAATCTGAAATTATAAAAACAGCAAGGTAACTAATGATAAAAGTGAGCGTAAACGGTATTGCAATGCTAGGAAACAAGGCCTAGTGTTCATACTTTCACTAGTGCAAGTCCTCTCAACAATAATAACATAATTGGATCACATAACCATCCCTCAACATGCAACAAAGAGTCACTCCAAAATCACTAATAGCGGAGAACGAACGAAGAGATTATGGTAGGGTACGAAACCACCTCAAAGTTATTCTTTCCAATCAATCTGTTGGGCTATTCCTATAAGTGTCAGAAACAGCCCTAGAGTTCGTACTAGAATAACACCTTAAGACACAAATCAACCAAAACCCTAATGTCACCTAGATACTCCAATGTCACCTCAAGTATCCATGGGTATGATTATACGATATGCGTCACACAATTTCAAATTCATCTATTCAAACCAACACAAAGGACCTCAAAGAGTGCCCCAAAGTTCTACCGGAGAATCACGACGAAAACGTGTGCCAACCCCTATGCATAGGTTCATGGGTGGAACCCGCAAGTTGATCACCAAAACATACATCAAGTGAATCACGTGATATCCCATTGTCACCATAGATATCCATGGCAAGACATACATCAAGTGTTCTCAAATCTTTAAAGACTCAATCCGATAAGATAACTTCAAAGGGGAAACTCAATTCATTACAAGAGAGAAGAGGGGGAGGAGAAACATAAGATCTAACTATAATAGCAAAGCTCGCGATACATCAAGATCGTGCCAGATCAAGAACACGAGAGAGAGAGAGAGATCAAACACATAGCTACTAGTACATACCCTCAGCCCCGAGGGAGAACTACTCCCTCCTCGTCATGGAGAGCACCGGAGGCTATGGATTGGTTTTCGGTGGCTACGGAGGCTTCTGGTGACGGAACTCCTGATCTATTGTGCTCACGGGTGTTTTTAGGGTATATGGAGATATATAGGCGGAAGAAGTACGTCAGGGGGGCCATAAGGGGCTCACGAGGGTGGAGGGCGCGCCCAGGGGGGTGGGCGCGCCCCCTGCCTCGTGACCTCCTCGTAGGTTGCCCGACGTGCACTCCAAGTCTTCTGGGCTTCTTTCCTTCCAAAAATGAGTTCGGTGAAGTTTCAGGTCAATTGGACTCCGTTTGATTTTCCTTTTCTTCGAAACCCTAAAATAGGGTAAAACAGAAACTGGCACTGGGCTCTGGGTTAATAGGTTAGTCCCAAAAATGATATGAAAGTGTATAATAAAGGCCATAAACATTCAAAACAGTAGATAATATAGCATGGAGCAATCAAAAATTATAGATACGTTGGAGACGTATCAGCATCCCCAAGCTTAATTCTCGCTCGTCCTCGAGTAGGTAAATGATAAAAACAGAATTTTTGATGCGGAGTGCTACTTGGCATAATTTAAATGTGATTTTTCTTAATTGTGGTATGAATATTCAGATCTGAAAGATTCAAGACAAAAGTTCATATTGACATAAAAATGATAATACTTCAAGCATACTAACTAAGCAATTATGTCTTCTCAAAATAACATGGCCAAAGAAAGTTTATCCCTACAAAATCATATAGTTTAGTCATGTTTCATTTTCGTCACACAAGAATGCTCTCATCATGCACAACCCCCATGACAAGCCAAGCAATCTTTTCATACTTTAGTAATCTCAAACTCATAAAGTTTCACGCAATACATGAGCACGAGCCATGGATATAGCACTATGGGTGGAATAGAATATGATGATGGGGCTTATGTGGAGAAGACAAAAAGGAGAAAGTATCACATCAACGAGGCTAATCAATGGGCTATGGAGATGCCCACCAATTGATGTTAATGCAAGGAGTAGGGATTGCCATGCAACGGATGCACTAGAGCTATAAATGTATGAAAGCTCAACAAAAGAAACTAAGTGGGTGTGCATCCAACTTTCTTGCTCATGAAGACCTAGGGCACTTGAGGAGGCCCATTGTTGGAATATACAAGCCAAGTTCTATAATGAAAATTCCCACTAGTATATGAAAGTGATAACTCAAGAGACTCTCTATATGAAGAACATGGTGCTACTTTGAAGCACAAGTGTGGAAAAAAGGATAGTAGCATTGCCCCTTTTTTAGGCCTTATTTTTTTTCTTTAGCCTTTTTTTGGGACAATGCTCTATTGAATGATGATCATCACACTTCTATTTATTTACAACTCAATGATTACAACTTGATACTAGAACAAAATATGACTCTATATGGATGCCTCCAGCGGTGTACCGGGATATGCAATGAATCAAGAGTGACAAGTATGAAAAAATTATGAACGGTGGCTTTGCCACAAATACTATGTCAACTACATGATCATGCTAAGCAATATGACAATGATGAATGTGTCATGATGAACGGAATGGTGGAAAGTTGCATGGAAATATATCTCGGAATGGCTATGGAAATGCCATAATAGGTAGGTATGGTGGCTGTTATGAGGAGGTTTATGTGTGAAAGAGCGTATCATATCAAGGGGTTTGGATGCACCGGCGAAGTTTGCACCAACTCTCGATGTGAGAAAGGGCAATGCACGGTACCGAAGAGGCTAGCAAGGATGGAAGGGTGAGAGTGCGTATAATCCATGGACTCAACATTAGTCATAAAGAACTCACATACTTATTGCAAAAATCTACAAGTCATCAAAAACCTCGGTACTACGCGCATGCTCCTAGGGGGATAGATTGGTAGGAAAAGACCATCGCTCGTCCCCGACCGCCACTCATAAGGAAGACAATGAAATAACACCTCATGTTTCAAATTTGTTACACAACGTTTGCCATATGTGCATGCTACGGGACTTGCAAACCTCAGCACAAGTATTTCTCAATTTCACAACTACTCAACTAGCACGACTTTGATATTATTACCTGCATATCTCAAAACAATTATCAAGCATCAAACTTCTCTTAGTATTCAATACACTCATAAGAAAGTTTTATTATTAATCTTGTATACCTAGCATATTAGGATTTTAAGAAAATTACCATGCTATTTAAGATTCTCAAAATAATATAAGTGAAGCATGAGAGTTCATCTATTTCTTCAAAATAAAAGTACCGCCATGCTCTAAAAGATATAAGTGAAGCACTAGAGCAACAACAAACTACTCCGAAAGATATAAGTGAAGATCAATGAGTAGTTGAATAATTACGCAACTATGTGAAGACTCTCTCATTCAATAATTTCAGACCTTGATACTTTATTTAAACAGAAACCAAAACAAAATAAAATGAAATGACATTCTAAGAATGGCAAACATCATGTGAAGAAGCAAAAAACTTAGGATCAACCGATACTAACCGACAGTTGTTGAAGAAGAAAGGTGGGATGCCAACCGGGGCATCCCCAAGCTTAGATGCTTGAGACTTCTTGAAATGTTATCTTGGGGTGCCTTGGGCATCCCCAATCTTGAGCTTTTATGTCTCCTTAATTCCTCTCATATCACGGTCTCCCTAAATCTCAAAAGCTTCATCCACACAAAACTCAACAAGGACTCGTGAGATAAGTTAGTATAAACCATTGCCAAAACCTTATCATACTCTACTGTAGCAAATCACTAAAATTATTATTCAACATTGCATACTAAATGCCTCTGCATATTTAATAGTCCTATCCTCAAATAGAATCATTAAAGAAGCAATCATATGCAAACAATGCAAACATAACAGCAATCTGCCTAAACAGGATAGTCTGTAAAGAATGCTGCAACATCCATACTTCCCTAGCTCCAAAAATTATGAAAGAAAATTCCAACTGTAGTAAATTTATCAGAGCTTAATATGCAAAAGGTTTCAACATTTTATCACATTCTTGCTTTTCTAGGGAATTATTGCAACAGCGGTAAACTTTCTGTTTTCAAACAGCAACATGTATACTTGTAACATAGGCATAGTAAAGGCTATCAATGCCACTTTTATTGAAATAAAAGATGCAATTTTTTTTCTAAATAAAAGCAAGAAAATCTTAACAAAATAAATTGACGCTCCAAGAAAAACACATATCATGTGGTAAATAAAAATATAGCTCCAAATAAAGTTACCGATGAACGAAGACGAAAGAGGGGATGCCTTCCGGGGCATCCCCAAGCTTAGGCTCTTGGCTATCCTTGAATATTACCTTTGGGTGCCTTGGGCATCCCCAAGTTTATGCTCTTGCCACTCCTTATTCCATAGTCCATCGAATCCTTACCCAAAACTTGAAAACTTCACAACACAAAACTTAACAGAAAACTCGTAAGCTCCATTAGTATAAGAAAGTAAATCACCACTTCAAGGTACTGTAATGAACTCATTATTTATTTATATTGGTGTTAAAATTACTGTATTCCAACTTCTCTATGGTTTATAAACTATTTTACTAGCCATAGATCCATCAAAATAAGTAAACAACACATGAAAAACAGAATCTGTCAAAAACAGAACAGTCTGTGGTAATCTGGATAAAACGTATACTTCTGGAACTCATAAAATTCTAAAATAAATTTCTGGACCTGAGTAATTTATCTATTAATCATCTTCAAAGAGAATTAACTAAATAGAACTATCCAAATAAAAATGGCAGTAATTCTCGTGAGCGCTAAAGTTTCTGTTTTTTACAGCATGATCATAAAGACTTCCCCTAAGTATTCCCAAAGGTTCTACTTGGCACAAACACTAATTAAAAGCATAAAACCACATCTAAACAGAGGCTAGATGAATTATTTATTAATAAACAGGAACAAAAATCAAGGAATAAAAATAAAGTTGGGTTGCCTCCCAACAAGCGCTATCGTTTAACGCCCCTAGCTAGGCATGATGATTTCAATGATGCTCACATAAAGGATAAGAATTGTAACATAAAGAGAGCATCATGAAGAATATGACTAGCACTTTTAAGTCTAACCCACTTCCTATGCATAGGGACTTTGTGAGAAAACAACTTGTGGGAACAATAATCAACTAGCATAGGAGGGCAAAACAAGCATAACTTCAAAACTTTAAGCACATAGAGAGGAAACTTGATATTATTGCAATTCCTACAAGCATATGTTCCTCCGTCATAATAATTTTCAGTAGCATCATGAATGAATTCAACAATATAACCAGCACATAAAGCATTATTTTCATGATCTACAAGCATAGAAAATTTACTACTCTCCACATAAGCAAATTTCTTCTCATGAATAATAGTGGGAGCAAACTCAACAAAATAACTATCATGTGATTGAAAATTAAGATCAAGATGACAAGTTTCATGGTTATCATTATTCTTTAAAGCATACGTGTCATCACAATAATCATCATATATAGGAGGCATGCTTTCATCATAATAAATTTGCTCATCAAAGCTTGGGGGACAAAAAATATCATCCTCATCAAACATAGCTTCCCCAAGCTTGTGGCTTTGCATATCATTAGCATCATGGATATTCAAGGAATTCATACTAACAACATTGCAATCATGCTCATCATTCAAAGATTTAGTGCCAAACATTTTATAGATTTCTTCTTCTAGCACTTGAGCACAATTATCCTTTCCATCATACTCACGAAATGTTTTAAAAAGGTGAAGCGTATGAGACAAACTCAATTCCATTTTTTTATAGTTTTATTTTATAAACTAAACTAGTGATAAAACAAGAAACTAAAAGACTCGATTGCAAGATCTAAAGATATACCTTCAAGCGCTAACCTCCCGGGCAACGGCGCCAGAAAAGAGATTGATGTCTACTACACAACCTTCTTCTTGTAGACGTTGTTGGGCCTCCAAGTGCAGAGGTTTGTAGGACAGTAGCAAATTTCCCTCAAGTGGATTACCTAAGGTTTATCAATTCGTAGGAGGCGTAGGATGAAGATGGTCTCTCTCAAGCAACCCTGCAACTAAATAACAAAGAGTCTCTTGTGTCCCCAACACACCCAATACAATGGTAAATTGTATAGGTGCACTAGTTCGGCGAAGAGATGGTGATACAAGTGCAATATGGATAGTAGATAATAGTATTTGTAATCTGAAATTATAAAAACAGCAAGGTAACTAATGATAAAAGTGAGCATAAACGGTATTGCAATGCTAGGAAACAAGGCCTAGGGTTCATACTTTCACTAGTGCAAGTCCTCTCAACAATAATAACATAATTGGATCACATAACCATCCCTCAACATGCAACAAAGAGTCACTCCAAAGTCACTAATAGCGGAGAGCGAACGAAGAGATTATGGTAGGGTACGAAACCACCTCAAAGTTATTCTTTCCAATCAATCTGTTGGGCTATTCCTATAAGTGTCACAAACAGCCCTAGAGTTCATACTAGAATAACACCTTAAGACACAAATCAGCCAAAACCCTAATGTCACCTAGATACTCCAATGTCACCTCAAGTACCCGTGGGTATGATTATACGATATGCATCACACAATCTCAGATTCATCTATTCAAACCAACACAAAGGACCTCAAAGAGTGCCCCAAAGTTCTATCGGAGAATCACAATGAAAACGTGTGCCAACCCCTATGCATAGGTTCATGGGTGGAACCCGCAAGTTGATCACCAAAACATACATCAAGTGAATCACGTGATATCCCATTGTCACCACAGATATCCACGGCAAGACATACATCAAGTGTTCTCAAATCTTTCAAGACTCAATCCGATAAGATAACTTCAAAGGGGAAACTCAATTCATTACAAGAGAGAAGAGGGGGACGAGAAACATAAGATCCAACTATAATAGCAAAGCTCACGATACATCAAGATCGTGCCAAATCAAGAACACGAGAGAGAGAGAGAGAGAGAGAGAGATCAAACACATAGCTACTGGTACATACCCTCAGCCCCGAGGGAGAACTACTCCCTCCTCGTCATGGAGAGCACCGGGATGATGAAGATGGCCACCTGAGAAGGATTTCCCCCTCCGGCAGGGTGCCGGAACGGGTCTAGATTGGTTTTCGGTGGCTACGGAGGCTTCTGGCGGTGGAACTCCCGATCTATTGTGCTCACTGGTGTTTTTAGGGTATATGGAGATATATCGGTGGAAGAAGTACGTCAGGGGGGCCATGAGGGGCTCACGAGGTTGGAGGGCGCGCCCCCCTACCTCGTGACCTCCTCGTAGGTTCCCCGGCGTGCACTCCAAGTCTTCTGGGCTTCTTTCCTTCCAAAAATGAGTTCCGTGAAGTTTCAGGTCAATTGGACTCCGTTTGATTTTCCTTTTCTTCGAAACCCTAAAACAGGGTAAAAACAGAAACTGGCGCTAGGCTCTGGGTTAATAGGTTAGTCCCAAAAATGATATAAAAGTGTATAATAAAGCCCATAAACATTCAAAACAGTAGATAATATATCATGGAGCAATCAAAAATTATAGGTACGTTGGAGATGTATCAACCATCTGTTTTGGTCACAAAAAGGTCACAAATAGAAAACAATGACCATTCAGTGACCAATAGTGATGGTCGCAAGTTGACGTATTTCTTGTAGTGAACAACTACATGTGGGTGTTTTAATTAGGCTATACTTAGGCTACTCATAGTGGAGAGAATCATATACTAGTATCATGCATATATATGATACTACCTTTAATTATAGTGCATAGTATAATAGAGTAGTATCATAGATGATCATATTTATTGCCATGCATGGCACAAATTAGCATAGCATTTAACATGATACAATATCTACCTATATGTTACTCTAACCCTCTCTATCTTCTTTAATTCTTTGCCACTTCAGCATACTTGCTATTTCCGAGTGCATGATACCGGCTATGATACCACCACTATGGCCAGCCTTATAGTGGGGAGTATCATATTCTAGTATCATGCATATGATACTAGTGTATGATACTACATACATACCTTCATAGTGCATAGTATCATAGAGTAGTATCATAGATGACTGTATTTATGGCCATGCATGACACAAAGTAGTATAACATTTATTATGTTACGATATCTACCTATGTTACTCTAACCCACTCTCCCTTCTTTAATTCCTTGCCACATCATCATATTTGCTATTCCCGAGTGCATGATACCGTCTATGATACCCCCACAATGGCCACCCTTAGCAAAGAAGGTGTACAAATCATTTGTGCATCGCTTTGCGATTTTTCATCCGTTTGTCCAAGAAGCGGGGAGAAGTTTCAAACATTTCGGCTGCGAGGTGTGGCCATTGGCATAGGCCTAGTTGGTATTTTAATTACAAGAAATTCAAATGGAGTCTGGAAATCATCAAAATCGATTTGTGCCCGTGGCATTCTCTCATGACCCCGTGGAAAAAAATTGGTAAAGTTTGGCAAAAGTTTTGATGATCGCTCCTTCCAAACCGGAGCATCTCACATGAATAATCATGGTTTCCAAAAGGATATGTGTCAATTCAAACTCTAGTGGCCGGTGACTTCATCGTTTGGCCTCATAAAAATTTCCACGGTACGCAATCACCATTATACCACGGGTTTGATTTTCTAGCGCATTTCAGGTATCATTAGCTATATTTAAGACATTTTTGAGTTTAACATGCATTTTGTGCATAAAAATAAATTTACAACCGGAACTGCATGTGCTGTCGAAAGGGATGAGGATCACTGTTTGATCTAGGAGCATCCAACAGTGGAGACGTATGATCCGTGGGGTTTGTGTTCTGGCCAATTAGAAAGCACGACTCAGATCACGCGTGAGGTTTGGTCGACACACAACTTTCATGAACGAACCGTGTGCTATTCGCAAACCAGATTGCATATTTTTGTTCACACATACTGTAGTGAGATCAATTGAGTGTGCTACCTCTATGATATAATAATAATAATAATAATAATAATAATAATAATAATAATAATAATAATAAATAGTTCATATTCATCGCTTGAGCTGACATCATATCAGGGTCAACATATTAACGGTTCTTACATCAACAGAAAACCGGGCATAACTCACAAATTCAATACACGCGACAGTTCTAAATTGAATGAATTAAGTTGCAGGGTAGGCATAAAGACTAGTCTTACGGCTTAATTCCCATGTACATGGGGGAACATGGATCATTACATTGACCCCGAATGAACTTGGGTTTTCTAATGATTTTACACTTCTCTGTTACGCGGGTGTGTGATCCCTTGGCTTGCAACTCAGCAAATTCATCGTACTCGTCCTCATCGGCAACATCATCAACAAACCAGTACCCTCCTCTTCACATGCATCACTACATGGCAGTTCTTACGCAAGGGATCTTGCGCAAAGAAAATCTAGGTAGCATCGCTGGCAAGAATGAACGGGTCCGCATGATATGCCATCGTTGTCCTATTAACACAGGCCTTCCTGTAACCATCAACCTTTACATGACCAAGAGGGATCCATGCACACCTGAATAATGCCACCTTAACTTTCACATAGTCAAGCTCCCAAATCTCTTTGATGGTTCCATAGTATACTCTTTTATCAGCTTCATCTACAGTCATGCATTTTATTCAAAAATAGTTGTTATGATATGAGGTCTTCTCATCATGTTCCTCAGTGTAGAACGTGTATCCATTTATGTCATATGCTTGGTACATCAACACTGTAGGTGATGGCTTTTGTGCCAACCACGTAACAATGTCATCGATGGATCCTTGTGCAAAACGATTCTTCAGCCATTCGACGTAGTTCTTAGAGTGCTCCTTCATCTCCACATCTGATGAAGGCACCATTGGTAAGAAGCTTTGGTGTATCTCTTCCAAGTGTTCTTTGGCATAAGTGCTGAGAACTGGGCTGTTAAGCAGTACCGTCAAATGGGCTTTCTCTGCCAATTCTCCGGGCGCAGCCATTTGCATGCCATCAAGGACCGGCTTACCTTTCAGCCTTCCCTCCTGGCGAGAGAGGGGAAAACCTATAGGTCTTTGTTTCATGTATTCGGTGCAAAACTCAACCACCTCCTCCACGGTATAACCTTGTAGGATGCTTGCCTCTGGATGGTTTCGGTCCCGACAAAAGCACTCCAGTATTCCCATGAACCGCTTGAAGGGATACATGTTGCGAACAAAAACAGGACCACAATACTTTATCTCGTTGACAAGGTGCACAGTGAGATGGACCATAACATCAAAGAATGACGGTGGGAAAACATCTCTAGATTGGACAATATTCTTGCAATATCATCTTGCATATGATCCAACTCTTCAGGATCTACAACTTTTTGCCATAGTTGGTTGAAGAAATCACATGGCTCAATGAGTGTGTTTCTTATATCTTTGTCCATCAGATTCCTGATGGCCACCAGGAGGATTTGTGTCAACATTACGTGGCAATCATGTGAATTCATGTGTCCCAACTTCATTTTACCTAAGCTCACATCCATGAGAGTTCTGATGTTTGCAGAGTAGGAAGAGGGTGTCTTAACTGACAAAAAATAGGTGAAGAACTGTGTTGCTTCTTTTGTATTGAAATTGTAACTTTGGCGAGCTTTGATGAATTTGTCATCATCTTCTGCTTCACTCTCACATTTTGATTGTTCAACAAGCATATCGAGCCGTGAACCATCACCATCCTTTCTTTTACCTTTAATCTTGAGCAGAGTATCAAGGATGCTTTCACATACGTTCTTATCTACGTGCATGACATCGATGCAGTGACGTAGATGCAGAATCTCCCATTAAGGTAATTTCCAGAACACCGATTTCTTCTTAAACACTTAACCCTTGGGTGTTTGTTTCACCGTCAAAGCGTGCTTCTTGCCAAGCACACCATTAATTTGTTTAGCCATGTTGTGGACCACCTCCCCATCATAAGGTCCTGGGCCCACACCTACCTCTGTCGTACCATCAAATTCAGCTTCCATCTTTCGGTATGGGTGATTTCTCTGGAAGAACTTATGATGATGCAAATACACGGTTTTGCGCGAGTTGGGAAGAAATCTGTTAGCTGTCCTATCCATGCATGTGACACACCCTACATCTCCCTTTGTTTTCTGCCCCGATGTGTTGCCTAATGCCGACATATCTTGAATAGTGTGCACCAGCATCACATGTAGATCGAAAATCTCCTTTCTATAAGCATCATAACATATTACAGTAGGCGCATCTATGCACACTGTCAGTAGTTCTTCTACTAGTAGCTAAAAGTAAATGTCAATGTCATTTCCAGGTTGTTTCAGGCCTTGGATAATCATTGACATCATAATGTATTTTTTTCATACACAACCAAGGAGCTAGGTTATATATGCACAGAAGCACCGGACATGTGTTGTGATTGGTGCTCATATCGCCAAAAGGATTCATCCCGTTAGTAGACTCCCCGAGCCTTATACTTCTAGGATCCTTGGCAAAGTCTTGAAACTTGTTGTCGATTAATTCCCATTGATCCCCATCTTTCGGGTGCCTCATATACTTATCCGCAATTCGCCCATCATGATGCCACCGCAACCTCTTTGCCTCTCTAGGGTTTGCAAACAAACGCCACAACCTTGGAATTAAAGGCAAGTACCAAACAACCTTGAATGGGATTCTTGTCTTGATCTCGTCGTCCAATTCGTAGTTGTCCTTTGCTCTCCTACGCTTATATTGTGCGTGCTTGCATGTGGGACATGCATGCAAATCTTTGTGCTCACCATGGTACAATATACAATCATTCACACAAGCGTGTATCTTCTGTACTTCAAGTTCCAATGGGCAAACAATTTTCTTTGGTTCATTCGTGCTTCTGGGGAGCACATTATCTTCCGGAAGAATTTCTTTGAAAAGACCTAACATCTCTAAGAAGCCGTTGTTTGATAGACCATTTGCTGCTTTAAATCCGAGAAGCGCCAGGGTGGCACTCAACTTGGAAAATTTCTTTTTGCAACCTAGATACAATTCCTTCTTGGAGTATGCATCAATGGTTGGCAGATCCTTGTACCCAATCATATCCTTTTTTGGGCCCTTGAAATCTGCAATCATAGCAGCAAAATCTGGCATATCAACATCGTCGTCATCTGTGTCGACGTCTTGGTTTTCCAATAGGTGTTTCAGCTTTCCGGTGTTCCATTGGTAGCTTGACGCCTCTGCCCTGATGTTAGATTCAAAATCGATGTGACACCGATCGGGGTTTGGCATCTCGCAGCCCTGGGTATCTTCATCCATGACCTCCTCTTCACCGTGTCTAGTCCAACATGTATATCCATCCATGAATCCACGAGAGACTAATTGCCACTGGACATCTGCAACTTCACATGACTCTGTATTGGCATAATCAGTACATGGACACAGGATGTAATCCGCATCACCAATTCTCCTCTTTGTACTTTCAGCCAAATTCATGAACTCTGTCACACTACTAATAAAATTTGTGGTTCTCCGATTCTTCATCCATCGAGATCGTTCCATCTGCACCACACAAATGGTAATTAAAAACAAAAAAACAACATTAATACACGGATTAACTGCTACCCAAAGATGCGTGCATAAATCACAAGGTTTTATTTTCATAATTACTGAGGGTGCTCCATATTGTTATCCAAACGTGCAATGACAAAAATTAATGGCCAGTCAATTTACATGCAGAGTACTAGTACAACACTACCCTTAGGAATTGAATAACTTAATTAAGCCACTCACGAAAAGAATACCGTAATTAATTAGCCGCACGGCGACCTTGACACGTCTCCAACGTATCTATAATTTTTGATTGTTCCATGCTATTATATTATCTATCTTGGATGTTTTATATGCATTTATATGCTATTTTATATTTTTTGGGACTAACCTATTAACCTAGAGCTCAGTGTCATTTTCTGTTTTTTTCCTTGTTTAGTTTTGTAGAAAAGGAATATCAAACAGAGTCCAAACAAGCTGAAAATTTACGGTGATTTTTAATTGACCAGAAAAAGCCCCCGAAGCACAAGAGTTGGTCTAGAAGAGTCCCAAGTCAACGACAAGCGTGGAGGGTGCGCCCACCCTCTAGGGCGTGCCCCCTGCCTTGTCGCTGACTTGTGGACCCCCCTGACTTGAAACCGACGCCAAAAATTCCTATAAATCTAGAAACCCCCAGAAGGAAACCTAGATCGGGAGTCCCACCGCCGCAAGCCTCTGTAGCCACGAAAAACTAATCGGCAGCCTGTTTCGGCACCCTGCCGGAAGGGGAAACCATCACCGGTGGCAATCTTCATCATACCGGTGGTCTCCATGACGTGGAGGGAGTAGATCATCCTCGAGGCTGAGGGTATGTACCAGTGGCTATGTGTTTGATCTCTCTCTCTCGTGTTCTTGATTGGCACGATCTTGTTGTACAGCGAGCTTTGTTACTACAGTTGAATCATATGGTGTTTCTCCCCTTTACCTTCTTGTGATGACTTGAGTTTTACCTTTGAGGTTTCAGTATTATCGGATTGAATACTATTAAGGATTTGAGAACACTTGATGTATGTCTTCCGTGGGATACCCATGGTGACAATGGGGTGTTCTATTGATTCACTTGATGTATGCTTGGCACTCAACTCGCCGATTCCCGAGGTGACATTGGGGTAATCTATGCATAGAGGTCGATGCACGTTTTTGTCCTTGTTTCTCCGGTAGTAATCTTGGGGCACTCTTTGAGGTTCTTTGTGTTGGATTGAATATTATGAATCTGAAGTTGTTTGATGCATACTGTATAATAGGCCCATGAATACTTGTGGTGACATTGGAGTAACTAGGTGACATTAGTGTTGATTGATGTGTGTCATATGGTGTTATTTTACTACGAACTCTAGGGCTGTTTGTGACACATATAGGAATAGCTCAACTAATTGATCAAAAATAATAACTTTGAGGCGGTTTCGTACCCTACAAGCAATTTCATGTTATGTTCTCTGCGACAGGAACTTTGGAGTGACTTTTGTCGCACGTTGAGGGATTTCCATATGATTTAATTATGTTATCTTTGTTGAGAGAACATGCACTAGTGAAAGTATGAACCCTAGCTAGGCCTTGTTTCCAAGCATTGCAATACCGTTTTCTCTCTCTTTTGTTACTAGTTACTTGCTGTTTTTGTATTTTGAGATTACAAAAACTTATATCTACCATCCATATTACACTTGTATCACCATCTCTTCGCCGAACTAGTGCACCTATACAATTTCCCATTGTACTGGGTATGTTGGGGACACAAGAGACTCTTTGTTATTTGGTTGCAGGGTTTTTTGAGAGTGACCATCTTCATTCTACACCTCCCACGGATTGATAAACCTTAGGTCATCCACTTGGGGGAAATTTGCAACTGTCCTACGAAACTCTGCGCTTGGAGGCCCAACACGAGTCTACAAGAAGAAGGCCGCATAGTAGACATCAAGCTCTTTTCTGGGACGTTGTCTGGGAGGTTAGTGCTTGAAGGTTTATATTTTGTAACATCCCAAAATTCTAAATTTTGGAATGTTATAATAAATAGATCGGATTGATTGATTGTTTGATTGATTGCATGAAATTGAGTGAAATTCGAAACTTTTTGAAAGTTAAATGAGAGGGAATAAAAGGACTTTCCCAAACTTTCATATTTGTTTTCTGATCTTCATGAATTCAAATTCTTTTCAAATACTAAACCCCGGAGAGGAGATGACATGACTTCTTCCATTTATTTAAATGACAAGGGGTGTTGAAAATATTTGAATTTCATTTGAAAATATTCCAATTCTGAAACTTTATGCGACTCAATGATTTTCACGAGAGAAGATAAAATGACTTCTTCAAATTATATGAAATATGAGTTGGGAGTTTCAAAGAATTAAATTCAAAGTTCTTTGAATTTATTTTATTTTCAATTTGGAATATTAGATCATCATTTTCTTGCTTTTTGGTCGATCCTAGAAATTTCACGCAGCTCAAGGACCTTCGGAGAGAGTTGGAGATTTCGTTATTTTCTTATTTGAGAGTTTTCTCGAATTGGAAAAGAGGGTCATTTGATTTATTTATTTCATCTTCAATTATTTTTTCGTTATCAAAAAAATATGAGAGAGGGAATAATATGACTTTCCCAAATTTTGGAAAAAATGAAGATTTAATAAATAGATCAATTTTGTTTTTCCGGAGTTTATTTGCATTTTATTTGGATAGGGAAAAATGCGCGTTTTTGAAAATTTTTATCTAAGTCCGGAGAAAAGTTCATTTTGTTCGGCTCATTTTTAAGAGTCAGGGAAAATTTATTTTTAGAATTTTGGAGCCCGTTTAGTTTTCTTTTTCGTTTTTTGTCTGCGCGTGAAACCTGTTTATAAAAAAAAATCAAGCAGCGCCTTGGGCCAAAGGCCCAAGCCAAGCCACCTACCGCTGCGCTCCCAGGCGCCAGGCGCCGAGCCAGGAGACGGCCGGCCGCCGCCGCCTCTTGCTTGGACCGAATCCTTTTAGGATTCTAAGGCGCCCCCTTGTCCCCTTTTCCTTATTTCGTTTTCTTTAGTCCTATTCCGTTTATTTTCTAGATCTTTCCTATTCTTATTTTTATTTCTTGTCCCCTACCCCAAGTCTCCTCACCCCTCCCCAATATAAATACCCCAACACCCCCCCTCTAAACACATCAAACCAAACCCCTCTCCTCCCCAAGCCGCGCCACCCCTCACCCGCGCGCCGCCCTAAGCCGCCGCCTCACGCGCCGCCTCACGCCACGCCGCCTCGCCCGCCGCCTCACCCGCACCGCCGCCCTTGTGCATCGCCGCCGCGCCCAACGCCGCCCACCCCGCGCCCTCAACCGCGCCACGCCGCCTCTCACCCGCGCCGCGCCTCACCCGCCGCCGCCCTGCGTCACCGCCGCCGCCGCACCTTGCCACGCCACCACCGCCCTGCGTCACCGCCGCCGCCGCCGCCATGCATCACCACGCCGCCGCCGCCCTGCGTCAACGCCGCTGTTCGCCGGAGGTACCGCGCCGCGTCTCTTCTTTCCCTCGGTTCGGTTTTTCTTATAAACCGTTCCGATTCTTTTCTTCTCTACCGATTCGTTTTCTCTCCGATTCTTCGCCAAACCGTTCCGGTTTTCTAGATCGGTTTTCGTTCTTCTTTCGGACTGTTCGTCTCAACGAACGTGATCACCGATTATTCCCGGTTAACGACGTCCGTTCGTATAACTGTTCTTCTTTTTCTTCTCATCGGATTTATTCCGCGATCGCGATCTCAGATCCGATCTTCGTTCTAGTTTATCTTCTCGCCCGTTTATCGGAATCAGGTGATTCAAGCGCCTGGAGTTTCGTCTCGAAACCGCCGTTCCGTCTAATCAACTTGAACAAGTTTTTGTTACTGTAAAATTTTGACCTAGTTTCAACTTGCTAGAACCGAGTTGTTTTCTTCCGCCGTTTGTTTTTCGTTTCTTTGTTCGGTTCGTTCTTTCTTTGCAACCGGAGTTCTTAAGTTGAACCTTCTGGTTCGTTCTCTTGTTCGATTTTTCCCTGTGCATTAGATGAGTACTTATTGTGTGGTTACTATTGCTTGCCTACGATAGATTGACCGGAGTGTGACGAGTAGATCTATCAAGAGTTTTGAGTGCGCATCATCTTCATCAACATTGCAGGCAAGTTCACACTTTGATCATACCTTTCTACAACCCAGTTTTATTGCATTAGATCAATCCTCACACATTGCATGGTTAGGATCTAATTAAATTGTGGGATGGGAAGTAGATGAGGTAGTACCTATTACCTGTATTATTATCAAACCCTTGGGAGTTACTTCTACGTTTGCTTATTATGCCATGCTATGCTAGTAGACGTGGATTGGGTGAGTGATATCCATGACAGATGTGAGTTGATAATTTTAATGGTTTATCTAAGGTGGCAACTTAAACACACATCTAGGTGGATTGAGGCACCTGATGTCTATCAGGACTTGCCTGTTTTTTTTCGGACCGCCACCCAGGCTCAAAGGGATCATAAGATCTTTCATGCTAGAAACTTCCGTGTGCAGCCACATGCCATTATGGGCTCTGGCATAGTTGACTAAGTTGTGCGAACTCTTACGGGGTGGACTAGTAGATGTAGGGGTTGTAGGTGGTACGGTCTACCCCACATGTAAGGTGCTAGCGCTTCTGAAAGACTGTGTCTCGGTCATCCGTCTTCTCAAACACCATGTAGTGCGAGAAACCAAACGGAGGTGATCGAGTCATGTGGGGAAAAGTGCGCAAACCTCTGCAGAGTAACAAACTAATCATGATTAGCCGTGTCCCCGGTTATGGACAACTTGAGTATCTAGTACTTGAATATCATGTGAATCTCAACACGTTACTTCTAATTAATGTTGTTGGCTTTTAATTATTTTTAATTGGGATTGAGAATGCTGTCAACCATTCTCAATGTTTCACAACCACCATGATAGTAATTAATCTTATTCCTTTGCAGTAGGGAAAAATTGGCTTTACGCAAAAACCTTATAACCATAGAGCCTTTCCACCAGCCAAATATGCATGTAGTGATAGCCATTGTTCATTATTCTGTATGGTGTGAATTTGCCAGTACATTCAATGTACTGACCCATTCGGGCTGCAACATCTTATGTTGCAGGTTTCTTACGATGAGTAAGTGATACGTTAGGGTTACGATTTCTACACTCAACTTTGCCGTTGGTGTTGATGGGAAACCACAACCTTGTTGCTTCCGCGATTTTGGATTTGAGGTAATAGTATTTACGTTACTTTATACATGTGATTTACCTCTGTTATAAATCCTTCGAGTACTGTGTGTGTCAGCATACTGATCCAGGGATGACACATAAGCACAGAGACTTGATCCATTCGGGTCGGGTCGCTACATATTTAGATCTTGCAATTGAATATTTTAGTTTCTTGTTTATCACTAGTTTAGTCTATAAAATAAAACTACAAAAAATGGAATTGTGGTTGCCTCATATGCTTCATCTTTTTAACGTTTGTCGTGAAAATGATGGAAAGGAAAATTGTTCTCAAATGTTGGAGGAAGAAGTCTATAAAATGTCTGCCACTAAATCTTTGAATAATGAGCATGATTGCAATGTTTTTATTATGAATTCTTTGAATATTCATGATGCTAATGATATGCAAATCCACTAGCTTGGGGATGCTATGTTTGATGAAGATGATATTTTTTGTCCCCCAAGTTTTGATGGGCTAATTTATTATGATGATAGAATGCCTCCTATTTATGATGATTATATTGAGGAAAGTGGGTTTGGAAGATTTTCAACTCTAGGTAATGATCCCACTATTTTGGAGGTCGTCGAATCTTTTCACAATATTGATGTAAGTGGATTTTGAGAGGTCATGACTTTATTTAATGATGATTCCACTATTTCAGAAGAGGTTCCAATTGATTTTGAGAACAAAGTTGCTATCTATGATTATTATTGTGATGACATGTATGCTACAAAGAATAATGATAACCGTAAAACTTGTCATCATGATTTTAATTTTCAATTGGATTATGCCTCACATGATAGTTATTTTGTTGAGTTTGCTCCCACTATTCCGAATGAGAAGAATTTTGCTTATGTGGAGAGTAGTAAAATTTCTATGCTTGTGCTGAAGGAAATATGCCCTAGAGGCAATAATAAAGTTATTATTTATTTCCTTATATCATGATAAATGTTTATTATTCATGCTAGAATTGTATTAACCAGAAACATGATACATGTGTGAATACATAGACAAACAAAGTGTCACTAGTATGCCTCTACTTGACTAGCTCCTTGATAAAAGATGGTTATGTTTCCTAGCCATAGACATGAGTTGTCATTTTATTAACGGGATCACATTATTAGGAGAATGATGTGATTGACTTGACCCATTCCGTTAGCTTAGCACTTGATTGTTTAGTATGTTGCTATTACTTTCTTCATGACTTATACATGTTCCTATGACTATGAGGTTATGCAACTCCCATTTACCGGAGGAACACTTTGTGTGCTACCAAACGTCACAATGTAACTGGGTGATTATAAAGTTTCTCTACAGGTGTCTCCGAAGGTACTTGTTGAGTTGGCGTATTTCGAGATTAGGATTTGTCACTCTGATTGTCGGAGAGGTATCTCTGGGTCCACTCGGTAATGCACATCACTATAAGCCTTGCAAGCATTGTAACTAATGAGTTACTTGCGGGATGATGTATTATGGAATGAGTAAAGAGACTTGCCGGTAACGAGATTGAACTAGGTATTGAGATACCGACGATTGAATCTCGGGCAAGTAACATACCGATGACAAAGGGAACAACGTATGTTGTTATACGGTTTGACCGATAAATATCTTCGTAGAATATGTGGGAGCCAATATGAGCATCCAGGGTCTGTTATTGGTTATTGATCGGAGACGTGTCTCAGTCATGTCTATATAGTTCTCGAACCCGTAGGGTCCGCACACTTAAAGTTCGGTGACGATCGGTATTATGAGTTTTTGTGTTTTGATGTACCTAAGGTAGTTCGGAGTCCCGGATATGATCACGGACATGACAAGGAGTTTCGAAATGGTCGAGACGTAAAGATTGATATATTGAACGACTATGTTCGGACACCAGAAAGGTTTCAGACATATACCGGAGTACGGGGGGTTACCGGAACCCCCCCGGGGGCTTAATGGGCCTACATGGGCCTTAGTGGAAATAGAGGGCAGCAAAGGGAGTGTGGGGCACGCCCCCCAAGGCCCAAACCGAATTGGTTTAGGGAAAGGGGGTTGGCCCCCTCTTTCCTTCTCCTCCTCTCCCTTTCCTTCCCCCTCTCCTACTCCTACTAGGAAAAGGAGGAGTCCTACTCCTAGTAGGAGTAGGACTCCCCCTCTTGGCACGCCTCTCCCTGGCCGGCCGCCTCCTCCCCCTTGCTCCTTTATATACGGGGGCAGGGGCACCCCATAGACACAACAATTGATCATTGATCTCTTAGCCGTGTGCGGTGCCCCCCTCCACCATAATCCACCTCGATCATATCGTAGCGGTGCTTAGGCGAAGCCCTGCGTCGGTAGCATCATCTTCACTGTCACCGCGCCATCGTGCTGACGAAACTCTCTTGTGAAGCTTTGCTGGATTGGAGCTCGCGGGACGTCATCGAGTTGAACGTGTGCCGAACTCGGAGGTGCCGTGCGCTCGGTACCTGGATCGGTCGGATCGTGAAGACGTACGACTACATCAACCGCGTTGTGCTAACGCTTCCGCATTCGGTCTACGAGGGTACGTGGACACACTCTCCCCTCTCGTTGCTATGCATCACCATGATCCTGTGTGTGCGTAGGAATTTTTTTGAAATTACTACGTTCCCCAATAGTGGCATCCGAGCCAGGTTATTGCGTAGATGGTATATGCACGAGTAGAACACAAGTGAGTTGTGGGCGATACAGGTCATACTGCTTACCAGCATGTCATACTTTGGTTCGACGGTGTTGTTGGATGAAGCGGCCCGGACCGACATTACGTGTAGGCTTACGCGAGACTGGTCCTACCGACGAGCTTTGCACACAGGTGGCTGGCGGGTGTCAGTTTCTCCAACTTTAGTTGAACCGAGTGTGGCTACGCCCGGTCCTTGCAAAGGTTAAAACATCACTAACTTGACGAACTATCGTTGTGGTTTTGATGCGTAGGTAAGAACGATTCTTGCTCAGCCCGTAGCAGCCATGTAAAACTTGCAACAACAAAGTAGAGGACGTCTAACTTGTTTTTGCAGGGCATGTTGTGATGTGATATGGTCAAGACATGATGCTATATTGTATGAGATGATCATGTTTTGTAACAGAGTTGTCGGCAACTGGTAGGAGCCATATGATTGTCGCTTTATTGTATGCAATGCAATCGCCCTGTAGTTGCTTTACTTTATCACTAAGTGGTAGCGAAAGTCGTAGAAGCAATAGTTGGCGAGATGACAATGATGCTACGATGGAGATCAAGGTGTCGCGCCGGTGACGATGGTGATCATGACGGTGCTTTGGAGATGGAGATCAAAGGCACAAGATGATGATGGCCATATCATATCACTTATATTGATTGCATGTGATGTTTATCCTTTATACATCTTATTCCGCTTTGTTTGACGGTAGCATTATAAGATGATCTCTCACTAAATTTCAAGGTAAAAGTGTTCTCCCTGAGTATGCACCGTTGCCAAAGTTCGTCGTGCCGAGACACCACGTGATGATCGGGTGTGATAAGCTCAACGTTCATCTACAACGGGTGTAAGGCAGTTTTACACATGCATATATGGCCTCGGAACACTGAGACCGAAAGGTCAAGCGTGAATCATATAGTGATGTTCACCATGGAAAACTACTCCATTTCACGTGATGATCGGTTATGGTTTAGTTGATATGGATCACGTGATCACTTAGATGATTAGAGCGATGTCTATCTAAGTGGGAGTTCTTAAGTAATATGATTAATTGAACTTAAATTTATCATGAACTTAGTACCTGATAGTATTTTTCTTGTCTATGTTATTGTAGATAGATGGCCCGTGCTGTTGTTCTGTTGAATTTTGATGTGTTTCTTGAGAAAGCAAAGCTGAAAGATGATGGTAGCAATTACACGGACTGGGTCCGTAACTTGAGGATTATCCTCATTGCTGCAAAGAAGAATTACGTCCTAGAAAGCACCGCTGGATGCCAGGCCTACTGCAGATGTTGCTGATGACGTTAAGAATGTCTGGCAGAGTAAAGCTGATGACTACTCGATAGTTCAGCGTGGCATGCATTACGGCTTAGAACCGGGACTTCAACGACGTTTTGAACGTCATTGAGCATATGAGATGTTCGAGGAGATGAAGTTAATATTTCAAGCAAATGCCCAAATTGAGAGATATGAAGTCTCCGATAAGTTCTATAGCTGCAAGATGGAGGAGAATAGTTCTGTCAGTGAACATATACTCAAAATGTCCGGGTATCATAATCACTTGACTCAACTGGGAATTAATCTTCCTGTTGATAGTGTCATTGACAGAGTTCTTCAATTAGTGCCACCAAGCTACAAGAGCTTCTTGATGAACTATAATATGCAAGGGATGAATAAAACAATTCCCGAGCTCTTCGCAATGCTAAAGGCAGTGGAGGTAGAAATCAAGAAGGAGCATGAAGTGTTGATGGTCAACAAGACCATCAGTTTCAAGAAAAAGGGTTAAGGGAAGAAGAAGGGGAACTTCAAGAAGAACAGCAAACAAGTTGCTGCTCAGGAGAAGAAACCCAAGTCTGGACCTAAGCCCGAGACTGAGTGCTTCTACTACAAACAGACTAGTCACTGGAAGCGGAACTACCCCAAGTATTTGGCGGATAAGAAGGATGACAAGGTGAACAAAGGTATATGTGATATACATGTTATTGATGTGTACCTTACCAGAGCTCGCAGTAGCACCTGGGTATTTGATACTGGTTCTGTTGCTAATATTTGCAACTCGAAACAGGGACTACGGATTAAGCAAAGACTGGCTAAGGATGAGGTGACGATGCACGTGGGAAATGGTTCCAAAGTCAATGTGATCGCAGTCGGCACGCTACCTCTACATCTACCTTCGGGATTAGTTTTAGACCTGAATAATTGTTATTTGGTGCCAGCATTGAGCATGAACATTATATCTGGATCTTGTTTGATGCGAGACGGTTATTCATCTAAATCTGAGAATAATGGTTGTTCTATTTATATGAGTAATATCTTTTATGGTCATGCACCCTTGAAGAGTGGTATATTTGTGTTAAATCTCGATAGTAGTGACACACATATTCATGATGTTGAAGCCAAAAGATGCAGAGTTATAATGATAGTGCAACTTATTTGTGGCACTTCCGTTTGGGTCATATTGGTGTAAAGCGCATGAAGAAACTCCATACTGATGGACTTTTGGAATCACTTGATTATGAATCACTTGGTACTTGCGAAGCATGGCTCATGGGCAAGATGACTAAAACGACGTTCTCCGGAACAATGGAGCGAGCAACAGATTTGTGGAAATCATACATACTGATGTATGTGGTCCAATGAATATTGAGGCTCGCGGCGGGTATCGTTATTTTCTCACCTTCATAGATGATTTGAGCAGATATGGGTATCTTAATGAAACATAAATCTGAAACATTTGAAAAGTTCAAAGAATTTTAGAGTGAAGTGGAAAATCACTGTAACAAGAAAATAAAGTTTCTATGATCTAATCGTGGAGGAGAATATTTGAGCTATGAGTTTGGTCTACATTTGAAACAATGCGGAATAGTTTCGCAACTCACGCTACCCGGAACACCACAGTGTAATGGTGTGTCTGAATGTCGTAATCGTACCTTACTAGATATGGTGCGATCCATGATGTCTCTTACTGATTTACCGCTATCGTTTTGGGGTTATGCTTTAGAGATGGCTGCATTCTCGTTAAATAGGGCACCATCTAAATCTGTTGAGACGACTCCTTATGAACTATGGTTTGGCAAGAAACCGAAGTTGTCGTTTCTTAAAGTTTGGGGCTGCGATGCTTATGTGGAAAAGCTTCAACCTGATAAGCTCGAACCCAAGTCGGAGAAATGTGTCTTCATAGGATACCCAAAAGAAACAATTGGGTACACCTTCTATCACAGATCCGAAGGCAAGAATTTTGTTGCTAAGAATGGATCCTTTCTAGAGAAGGAGTTTCTCTCGAAAGAAGTGAGTGGGAGGAAAGTAGAACTTGATGAGGTAACTGTGCCTGCTCCCTTATTGGAAAGTAGTTCATCACAGAAACCGGTTCCTGTGACACCTACACCAATTAGTGAGGAAGCTAATGATGATGATCATGAAACTTCAGATCAAGTTACTACTGAACCTCGTAGGTCAACTAGAGTAAGATCCGCACCAGAGTGGTATGGTAATCATGTTCTGGAGGTCATGTTGCTAGACCGTGACGAACCTACGAACTATGAGGAAGCGATGATGAGCCCAGATTCTGCAAAATGGCTTGAGGCCATGAAATGTGAGATGGGATCCATGTATGAGAACAAAGTGTGGACTTTGGTTGACTTGCTCGATGATCGGCAAGCCATCGAGAATAAATGGATCTTCAAGAAGACAGACGCTGATAGTAATGTTACTGTCTACAAAGCTCGACTTGTTGCGAAAGGTTTTCGACAAGTTCAAGGAGTTGACTACGATGATACCTTCTCACCCGTAGCGATGCTTAAGTCCGTCCGAATCCGCATTTTATGATTATGAAATTTGGCAAATGGATGTAAATACTGCATTCCTGAATGGCTTTCTGGAAGAAGAGTTGTATATGATGCAACCTGAAGGTTTTATCGATCCAAAAAGTACTAACAAAGTGTGCAAGCTCCAGCGATCCATTTATGGACTGGTGCAAGCTTCTCGGAGTTGGAATAAACGCTTTGATAGTGTGATCAAAGCATATGGTTGTATACAGACTTTTGGAGAAGCATGTTTTTACAAGAAAGTGAGTGGGAGCTCTGTAGCATTTTTAATATTATATGTGGATGACATATTGTTGATTGGAAATGATATAGAATTTCTAGATAGCATAAAAGGATACTTGAATAAGAGTTTTTCAATGAAGGACCTCGGTGAAGCTGCTTACATATTGGGCATCAAGATCTACAGAGATACATCAAGACGCTTAATTGGACTTTCACAAAGCACATACCTTGACAAAGTTTCGAAGAAGTTCAAAATGGATCAGGCAAAGAAAGGGTTCTTTCCTGTATTACAAGGTGTCAAGTTGAGTAAGAGTCAATGCCCGACCACTACAGAAGATAGAGAGAAAATGAAAGATGTTCCCTATGCTTCAGCCATAGGCTCTATCATGTATGCAATGCTGTGTACCAGACCTGATGTGTGCCTTGCTATTAGTTTAGCAGGGAGGTACCAAAGTAATCCAGGAGTGGATCACTGGAAAGCAGTCAAGAACATCCTGAAGTACCTGAAAATGACTAAGGATATGTTTCTCGTTTATGGAGGTGATAAAGATCTCATCATAAATGGTTACGTTGATGCAAGCTTTGACACTGATCCGAACGATTCTAAATCGCAAGCCGGATACGTGTTTATATTGAACGATGGAGTTGTGAGTTGGAGCAGTTCTAAACAAAGCGTTGTGGCGGGATCTACATGTGAAGCGGAGTACATTGCTGCTTCGGAAGCAGCAAATGAAGGAGTCTGGATGAAGGAGTTCATATCCAATCTAGGTGTCATACCTAGTGCATCGGGTCCAATGAAAATCTTTTGTGACAATACTGGTGCAATTGCCTTGGCAAAGGAATCCATATTTCACAGGAGAACCAAGCACATCAAGAGATGCTTCAACTCCATCCGGGATCAAGTCCAGGTGGGAGACATAGATATTTGCATGATACATAAGGATCTGAATGTTGCAGACCTGTTGACTAAGCCTCTTCCACGAGCAAAACATGATCAGCACCAAGGCTCCATGGGTGTTAGAATCATTACTATGTAATCTAGATTATTGACTCTATTGCAAGTGGGAGACTGAATGAAATATGCCCTAGAGGCAATAATAAAGTTATTATTTATTTCCTTATATCATGATAAATGTTTATTATTCATGCTAGAATTGTATTAACCGGAAACATGATACATGTATGAATACATAGACAAACAGAGTTTCACTAGTATGCCTCTACTTGACTAGCTCGTTGATCAAAGATGGTTATGTTTCCTAGCCATAGACATGAGTTGTCATTTGATTAACGGGATCACATCATTAGGAGAACACTGTGATTGACTTGACCTATTCCGTTAGCTTAGCACTTGATCGTTTAGTATGTTGCTATTGCTTTCTTCATGACTTATACATGTTCCTATGACTATGAGATTATGCAACTCCCGTTTACTGGAGGAACACTTTGTGTGCTACCAAACTTCACAATGTAACTAGGTGATTATAAAGGTGCTCTACAGGTGTCTCCGAAGGTACTTGTTGAGTTGGCATATTTTGAGATTAGGATTTGTCCCTCTGATTGTCAGAGAGGTTTCTCTGGGCCCACTCGGTAATGCACATCACTATAAGCCTTGCAAGCATTGTAACTAATGAGTTAGTTGCGGGATGATGTATTACGGAACGAGTAAAGAGACTTGCCGGTAACGAGATTGAACTAGGTATTGAGATACCGACGATCGAATCTCGGGCAAGTAACATACCGATGACAAAGGGAACAACGTATGTTGTTATGCGATTTGACCGATAAAGATCTTCGTAGAATATGTGGGAGCCAATATGAGCATCCAGGTTCCGCTATTGGTTATTGACCGGAGACGTGTATCGGTCATGTCTACATAGTTCTCGAACTCGTAGGGTCCGCACGCTTAAAGTTTGGTGACGATCGGTATTATGAGTTTTTGTGTTTTGATGTACCGAAGGTAGTTCGGAGTCCCGGATATGATCACAGACATGACGAGGAGTCTCGAAATGGTCGATAAGTAAAGATCGATATATTGGACGACTATTTTCGGACACCGGAAATGTTCCGGAAGGTTTCAGACATATACCGAAGTACCGGGGGGTTTACCGGAACCCCCTGGGGGCTTAATGGGCCTACATGGGCCTTAGCAGAAATAGAGGGCAGCAAGGGGAGTGTGGGGCGCGCACCCCAAGGCCCAAACCGAATTGGTTTAGGGCAAGGGGGGCCGGCCCCCTCTTTCCTTCTCCTCCTCTCCCTTTCCTTCCCCCTCTCCTACTCCTACTAGGAAAAGGAGTCCTACTCCTAGTGGGAGTAGGACTCCCCCTCTTGGCACGCCTCTCCCTGGCCGGCCGCCTCCTCCCCCTTGCTCCTTTATATACGGGGCAGGGGGACACCCCATAGACACAACAATTGATCATTGATCTCTTAGCCGTGTGCGGTGCCCCCTCCACCATAATCCACCTCGATCATATCGTAGCGGTGCTTAGGCGAAGCCCTGCGTCGGTAGCATCATCATCACCGTCACGACGCCATCGTGCTGACGAAACTCTCCTGTGAAGCTTTGCTGGATCGGAGCTCACGGGACGTCATCGAGTTGAACGTGTGCATAACTCGGAGGTGCCGTGTGTTCGGTACTTGGATCGGTCGGATCATGAAGACGTATGACTACATCAACCGCGTTGTGCTAACACTTCCGCGTTCGGTCTACGAGGGTACGTAGACACAGTCTCCCCTCTCGTTGCTATGCATCACCATGATCCTGCGTGTGCGTAGGAATTTTTTTGAAATTACTACGTTCCCCAACATGTGCATCATGAAAATAATGCTTTATGTGATGGTTATATTGTTGAATTCATTCATGATGCCACTGATAATTATTATGAGGGAGGAATATATGCTTGTAGGAATTGCAATAATATGATGTTTCCTCTCTATGTGTTGAAATTTTTGAAGTTGCACTTGTTTTGCCTTCTTATGCTAGGTTATTCTTGTTCCCATAAATTGTTTGCTCACAAAATCCTATGCATAGGAAGTGGGTTAGACTTAAATGTGCTAGTCTTATGCTTCATTATGTTTCAATGCTTATCTTTTATGTGAGCATCATTGAAATCATCATGCCTAGCTAAAAAGGCATTAAAGAAAAGCGCTTGATGGGAGACAACCCAATACTTATACCTACTATTTTTGTTTGTTCACATGATTAAGCTACTGTAGTAATCATGTTTTATAGCTTTTGTTTCAATAAAGTGCCATGTAAGACCACTGGGATGATCTATGGTGATAGTTGATTTGATCTTGCTGAAAAACAGAAACTTTTGCATCCAATACAGAATTTGGAAAATTCACTGGAGCGTGATAAAATTCTGAAATTTTTTACACAAGATTTATATAGAAATTGCCTCTGTTGTGCTATTTTTTTTGAATTTTTGGAGTTACAGAAGTATGGAAAGTATCCAGATTACTACAGACTGTTCTATTTTTCACAGATTCTGTTTTCTATGTGTTGTTTGCTTATTTTGATGAATCTACGGGTAGTATCAGAGGGTATGTACAATGGAGAAGTTGGAATACAGTAGATATTACACCAATATAAATTTGGAATGAGTTCACAACAGTACCTAAGTGGTGATTTGCTTTATTATACTAACAGAGCTTACGAGTTTTCTATTGAGTTTTGTGTTGTTTAGTTTTCAAGTTTTGGGTGAAGTTTCTATGGACTTGGAATAAGGAGTGGCAAGATCCTAAGCTTGGGGATGCCCAAGGCACCCCAAAGTAATATTCAAGGACAACCAAACATCTAAGCTTGGGGATGCACCGGATGGCATCCCCTCTTTCGTCTCCGTTCATTGGTAACCTTACTTGGAGCTATATTTTTATTCACCACATGATATGAGTTTTGCTTGGAGCGTCATTTTATTTTAGTTTTATTTGCTTTCTGCTAATTAGAATAATGTTTTCCATCTTCTAGTTCAATAAAAATGTTAAGTATAGCCTTTACCATGCTTATTTTACAAGTCTATACGTTGCTGTTTTGAAAACATAAAGTTTTCTATTATTGTCTGAATTCTTATGGAAAGTCAGAATGTAGTAAAATCTTTAAATTTTTACACAATGGGTAACAACAAATTTTATACAGTGTGGTAATTTTTCAGAATTTTTGGAGTTAGGGAAGAATGATTCCTCTTGCATTCTTTACAGACTGTTCTGTTTAGATAGATTGCTGTTATGTTTGCATTGTTTGCATATGTTTGCTTATTTGATGGTTCTATTTGAGGATGGGAGTATTAAATATGCAGAGTCATTTATCATGCAATGTCAAATTATAATTTTAGTGATTTTTTACAATAGATAATGATAAGTTTTTGCGTTGATTTATACTAACTTATCTCACGAGTTCTTGTTCGGTTTTGTGTGAATGAAGTTTTTGAGATTTAGGGAAACCACAATATGAAAGGAATTAAGGAGACAAAAAAGCTCAATCTTGGGCATCCCTTGTTAATATTTTAAGAAGTCTCAAGCATCTAAGCTTGGGGATGCCCCAGTTGGCATCCCACCTTTCTTCGTCAACAACTATCGGTCAGTTTTGGTTGAGCCTAAGTTTTTGCTTCTTCACATGGTATGTGCTATCCTTGCAGTGTCATTTTATTTTGCTTTGTTTGCTGTTTGAATAATATCCCAAGATATAAAATTCTTAAATGTTAGAGAGTCTTCACATAGTTACATAATTATTCGACTACTCATTGATCTTCACTTATATCTTCTGGAGTAGTTTGTCATTTGCTCTAGTGCTTCACTTATATATTTTTAGAGCATGACGGTAGTTTTATTTTGAAGAAATTATTGAACTCTCGTGCTTCACTTATATTATTTTGAGAGTCTCTCTAAACAACATGGTAATTTTCTTTGGTTATGAATTTAGTCCTAATATGATAGGCATCCAAGAGGGATATAATAAAAACTTTCATATAAAGTGCATTGAATACTATGAGAAGTTTGATTCCTTATGATTGTTTTGAGATATGAATATGGTGATATTAGAGTCATGCTAGTGAGTAATTGTGGATTGGAGAAAGACTTTTGTTAAAGTTTGTTATTCCCGTAGCATGCACGTATGGTGAACCGTTATGTAATGAAGTTGGAGCATGATTTATTTATTGATTGTCTTCCTTATGAGTGGCGGTCGGGAATGAGCGATGGTCTTTTCCTACCAATCTATCCCCCTAGGAGCATGCGTGCAGTACTTTGTTTCGATGACTAATAGATTTTTGTAATAAGTTTGTGAGTTCTTTATGACAAATGTTGAGTCCATGGATTATACGCACTCTCACCCTTCCACCATTGCTAGCCTCTCTACTACTGCGCAACTTTCGCTGGTGCCATACACCTGCCTATTACCTTCCTCAAAACAGCCACCATACCTACCTATTATGGCATTTCCATAGCCATTCCGAGATATATTGCCATGCAAGTTTCCACCATTCCGTTTATTATGACACATACCATCATTGTCATATTGCTTTGCATGATCATCTAGTTGGCATTGTATTTGTGGCAAAGCCACCTTTCATAATTTTTCATACATACCACTCTTGAGTCATTGCATATCCCGGTACACCACTAGAGGCATTCATATAGAGTCATATTTTGTTCTAAGTATCGAGTTGTCATTCTTGAGTTGTAAGTAAATAGAAATATGATGATCTTCATTATTAGAGCATTGCCCCAAGTGAGGAAAAATAAAAGAGGCCAAAGAAACCAACAACAAAAAAGGAGAGAGGCCAAAGAAGCCAAATAAAAAAAGAGAAAAGAGAGAAGGGGCAATGTTACTATCCTGTTTCCACACTTGTGCTTCAAAGTAGCACCATGATCTTCATGATAGAGAGTCTCCTATGTTATCACTTTCATATACTGGTGGGAATTTTCCATTATAGAATTTGGCTTGTGTATTCCAACGACGGGCTTCCTCAAATTGCCCTAGGTCTTCGTGAACAAGTAAGTTGGATGCACACCCACTTAATTTTCTTTTGAGCTTTCATAAACTTATAGCTCTAGTGCATCCGTTGCATGGCAATCCCTACTCACTCACATTGATATCTATTGATGGGAATCTCCATAGCCCGCTGATACACCTAGTTGATGTGAGAATATCTCCTTCATTTTGTCTTCTCCACAACCACCATATTCTATTCCACCTATAGTGCTATGTCCATGGCTCACGTTCATGTATTGCGTGAAAGTTGAAAAGGTTTGATAACATCAAAAGTGTGAAACAATTGCTTGGCTTGTCATCAGGGTTGTGCATGATTTGAATATTTTGTGTGATGAAGATGGAGAATAGCCAGACTATATGATTTTGTAGGGATAACTTTCTTTGGCCATGTTATTTCAAGAAGATATGATTGCCTTATTAGTATGCTTGAAGTATTATTGTTTTTATGTCAATATTAAACTTTTGTTTTGAATCTTATGGATCTGAATATTCTTTCCACAATAGAGAAGATTACATTGATAAATATGTTAGGTAGCATTCCACATAAAAAATTCTGTTTTTATCATTTACTTACTCGAGGACGAGTAGGAATTAAGCTTGGGGATGCTTGATACGTCTCCAACGTATCTATAATTTTTGATTGTTCCATCCCATTATATTATCTATCTTGGATGTTTTATACGCATTTATATGCTATTTTATAGTATTATTTTCGGGACTAACCTATTAACCTAGAGCCCAGTGCCAGTTTCTGTTTTTCCTTGTTTTTGAGTATTACAAAAAAGGAGTATCAAATAGAGTCCAAATGAGTTGAAAATTTACAGTGATTTTTTATGGACCAGAAAAAGCCCCCGAAGCACAAGAGTTGGGCCAGAAGAGTCCCGAGTCCCGAGTCAACGCCCCCTGCCTTGCCACTGACTCATGGACCCCCCTGGCGTGAAACCGATGCCAAAAATTCCTATATATCCAGAAACCCCTAGAAAGAAACCTAGATCAGGAGTTCCACCACCGCAAGCCTCTATAGCCACGAAAAACCAATCGGGAGCCCGTTTCGGCACCCTACCGGAAGGGGAAACCATCACCGGTGGCCATCTGCATCATCCCGGCGGTCTTCATGACGAGGAGGGAGTAGTTCACCCTCGGGGCTGAGGGTATGTACTGGCAGCTATGTGTTTGATCTCTCTCTCTCTCTCTCTCTCTATCTCTCGTGTTCTGGATTTGGCACGATCTTGATGTACCGCGAGCTTTGTTACTATAGTAGAACCATATGGTGTTTCTCCCCCTCTACCTTCTTGTGATGAATTGAGTTTTACCTTTGAGGTTTCACTATTATCGGATTGAATATTATTATGGATTTGAGAACACTTGATGTATGTCTTGCGTGGGATACCCGTGGTGACAATGGGGTGTTCTATTGATTCACTTGATGTATGTTTTGGCACTCAACTCGTAGATTCCTGAGGTGACATTGGGGTAATTTATGCATAGGGGTTGATGCACGTTTTCGTCCTTGTTTCTCCGGTAGGAATCTTGGGGCACTCTTTGAGGTTCTTTGTGTTGGATTGAATATTATGAATCTGAAGTTGTTTGATGCATATCGTATAATTGACCCACAGATACTTGTGGTGACATTGGAGCATCTAGGTGACACTAGGGTTGATTGATGTGTGTCATATGGTGTTATTTTACTAGGAACTCTAGGGCTGTTTGTGACACTTATAGGAATAGCTCAATGGATTGATCAGAAAGTATAACTTTGAGGTGGTTTCCTACCCTACAAGCAATTTCATGTTATGTTCTCCACGATAGGAACTTTGGAGTGACTTTTGTCGCGCGTTGAGGGATTTCCATATGATTTAATTATGTTATCATTGTTGAGAACATGCACTAGTGAAAGTATGAACCCTAGGCCTTATTTCCAAGCATTGCAATACCATTTTCGCTCACTTTTGTTACTAGTTACCTTGCTGTTTTTATATTTTCAGATTACAAAAACTTATATCTACCATCCATATTACACTTGTATCACCATCTCGTCACCGAACTAGTGCACCTATACAATTTACCATTGTATTGGGTGTGTTGGGGACACAGAAGACTCTTTTTATTTGGTTGCAGGGCTGTTTGAGAGACACCATCTTCATCCTACCCCTCCCATGGATTGTTAAACCTTAGGTCATCCACTTGAGGGAAATTTGCAACTGTCCTACAAAACTCTGTGCTCTGAGGCCCAATACGAGTCTACAAGAAGAAGGTTGCGTAGTAGACATCAGACCTCCACCCAGAAGACAGAGAAGTGCGATGCGACGGCATGCCGAGACAGTAGGGTCGAGGAGCAAAGCTTTGTGTGGCTGCCACCTGAAGTTCGACCTGCACTATCCCGCCATCGACCGCGATGGATGTGCTCGAATCACGCCACCGCCGACCTCGGTGGTTGAGCTCCTCCTATTTCCCACCACAGACTGAGGATTGACCTCCTATGACGCCGCCACCACCCACCGATCGAGGATTGACCTCTTCTCCGGTAGCCGCTGCCTAGGCCGCCGCCGCCATCTCTATATGCAGAGCGGTTGTTTTATTTTTTGATGGATATCCACAGAGCGGCTGTTTACACGGTATCACGGTAAATCAATTATATGTAAAGTTAGTACATCACATACATTTATGTAACCGCAACCATGTCTCACCTACATTGTCTTCTCACACGGTTTGGTGCGAAAATCGTGTGTGATGTTGTAATACCTAACACAAATGACATGTATAAACAGTGTGTCGTATACAACATATAGTGCCATAAGTAGTTCCCGACCGTTAGCTTATCCCCACAGTTTCCCCATATCCCCCAAATCCCTAGATAGCCTCCAAGTTCCCTCCCGTGGCGCTGACATTGGGGGAATGCAGACGAGTGGTGCTGATGGTTTCGGTGCGGCTGCTCCTGCTCGTATCGCCGCCACGACGGTGGTCGCTGCCGAGCACTTTCCTAAGGTCATTAGAAGGCAGGTGTACTATGGATCCGAATTGTCCTGTCAGGTTTCAATCTATCCTGATTTTTTTAGCATGCCCAAAGTAGCTCCTTGCTGAATCCGTCCTGAATGACCCCCCAGGAAAGCGATCTA
The DNA here is from genome assembly GCF_056163025.1 of Triticum urartu. Taxonomy (NCBI): domain Eukaryota; kingdom Viridiplantae; phylum Streptophyta; class Magnoliopsida; order Poales; family Poaceae; genus Triticum; species Triticum urartu. Next base: position 324,793,175 of record NC_141879.1, on the reverse strand, counting down.
CCACCGGATCCGGAGCATGACTCCAGACTCCCACAACACGAGTTCGACTCCGAGTTCTGCGCCACTGAGAAGTACCAAAAGCTGAGTTGTGTGCACGGGAACACTCCTGGTCGACGTGTATGCATGGAGGGATTTGACATTGGCAGGCGGTTTCTTAGTTGTACTTTAGAGGTTAGTGCTAAGTTCATCATTTTAATTGAGTTAATGCCACCGCTCATCCTGAATACTATTTAACATTGGCAGGGATATGAGGCTTGTGACTATGTTAACTGGCTGGATGAAGAATGGCATGGCAGGGCTCGGCGTGTTATCACCAAGCTCGCAGAAGATAACGTAAAGCTGAAGAAGAAACTAACGGATCTGGAATTTACAATCAGTATGATGAAGCAAGAAATAATCAATCACAGGCAAAAGATGAAAGCAAGGGACAAGAAGGAACTAGCATGCGTAGTTGTGGTTGTCGCATTAGCCATGTTCTATGTGCTGTTTGCAATGATGATTAGGGATTTTGCTTGACAGTATTGTTGAAGCACATCTAGATGTGCTCTAAGTAATGCACATCTATAGGCGATTTTTATGAAAGTCTTCAAAACGTAGAAGTTATGAAGACAAACGACCGAAATAAACCTATTACCCTGCAGCGGAAGGTAGACTACACTAGGCAAGCCATAGTCAAGTATTCAATAGAGTGAGAGTACAATGACTAAGAGCAGTAATGTAGTAAGGATCAAGTAGGAAGAAATTATGAAGCCAAACAGAACACGCAGTCACTCAGTGAAGATAAAAGATAGTGCAATCATACAATGTCTTCACAAGGAGTAACAGTACGTAAAGAGAAGGGAAGGATGAAACCAGTGACTTGTTGAAGACAATGATGTGTTGGACCAGTTCCAGTTGCTGTGACAACTGTACGTCTGGTTAGGGCGGCTAGGTATTTAAACCTGAGGACACACAGTCCCGGACACCCAGTCCTGAACACGCAGCTCAGGACACCCAGTCCTCACCGTATTCCCCTTGAGCTAAGGTCACACAGACCTCGCCCAATCACTCTGGTAAGTCTTCAAGGTAGACTCCCAAACCTTCACAGACTTCGTTCACCGGCGATCCACAATGTCTCTTGGATGCTCAGAACGCGACGCCTAACTGGCTGGAGGATGCACAGTCCTCAAGTGTAATAAGTCTTCAGATCACACAGACAAGAAGACTTAAGTGATGCCTAATTCTCTTTGGCTCTGGGTGGTTAGGGCTTTATCCTCGCAAGGAATTCTCTCTCAAATGCTTCGAGGTGGGTTGCTCTCAAACGACAAAAGCCATACACTAACTCTGAGCAGCCAACCATTTATGGTTGTAGGGGGTGGGCTATTTATAGCCACAAGGCAACCCGACCTGATTTGTCCGAAATGACCCTGGGTCACTAAGGAACTGACACGTGTTCCAACGGTCAGATTTCAAAATCACACGGCAACTTTACTTGGGCTGCAAGCAAAGCTGACTTGTCCGACTCTGGACAAGATTCGCTCTCATAGTCTTCACTCGAAGACATAGGTTTTGGTTAGGCATCACTTCAGTCATTCTGAATGGTTCTCTTGGACCCCACTTAACAGTACGGTGGTTCCTATGACTCAACAAAGAAGAAAAAGAACTACGAAAGATCTAAGTCTTCGAGCTCCATAGGCTTCATGCGATGTCTTCTCTTGTCATAGTCTTCAATGTGAATGTCTTCATATACCACCTTTGACTTCAATGTCTTCATACATTTTTAGGGGTCATCTCTGGTAGGAAAACCGAATCAATGAGGGACTTCTACCTGTGTTATCCTGCAATCCTCACAACACATTAGTCCCTCAACTAGGTTTGTCGTCAATACTCCAAAACCAACTAGGGGTGGCACTAGATGCACTTACAATCTCCCCCTTTTTGGTGATTGATGACAAACTAGTTGAAGTTTTCAACGGGGAATATAATATGTGAAATTGTAAAGGATAAGGAATTGTCTTCATAAGTTGCAAGGGCTCCCCCTGAAGATGTTCATATAAGTAATTTGCTTTTGGAATGCAAATGCACATGGCAGGTTGTGCTTGTGGAGATCCTCTTCAACTTATGATGACAATCCACTATGCATGAAAAGGGTATGTGAAGATAATGACATGCATAATGGAAAATGGACGTCTGCAAAATGATCTAAGTGCGGAATTTATCGTCGCACATGCGGAATTTATCATTGCATCATAAGGTGGCAAATAAGTAGCAGACGACCATCGAGTTTTAAGTGTTACAACTCAAAGAACCAAATGTATCAAAACGAGAGTTGTAAACACGAAGCAAAATATAAAGCACCCGCCCATATGGACCCGCTTGAAGACTATCAAACTCGTATACTTCTCCCTCTTTTGTCAGTAAGGACCAAAAAGGTTCGAAGACATAGAGCATCTACTCGTCCCCATGAAGAGTAGGTGATGCAGCAGGGTCGTCGGTGGTGTTTGGCGGTGCAGAAGAGCTTGGAGCAGTGTCGAAGCGTGCTGAAGGAGGCGGCGGTGAAGTAGCATCGCCGTCATCCTCGATCACTCTGGCCTTTACAGTTGCAGCAGAGGAAGAGAACTCAGAGTCTTCAAGAGATGGAGTTCGTCGCAGCACTGCCCTTCGAGGAGGTGTGGAGTCAAACTTGAAGCGCTCAGTGAAGCCATCCTCTTGAAGATCATCTTCATAACACATCAGTGTCAGCCCTTTCCATGTGCGGCGAGAAGTTTCATGGGCAACAAAAGCATTCTTGGTGGCAAGATTGCGAATGCGATTAACATCCACCAAGAGGCTTTGCATTTGACGCTTCAGCCAGTCATGATGCCTATCCTGTTTCTGATGAAGAGCCACAAGAAGCTCTCGGTCATTCAGAACACGAGTTCGCTTCTTGGGCCGTGGAGCAGTTTTACTGTCAGTGGCTTCAGTGAGAGCAGGATGCGGTGCACATGTAGTGCCAGCCAAAGGATACACACGAGTGACTGCATCAACTCCTTCAATGTTCTGAGAAAAACTTTGATGCTCCGCATTCTGAAGACTAAGAGGTTCCTTGGCAGGCTCAGGATAGATGGCTTCAATAGACAGATCCACATCAGGCAGAAAAATCCAATGATTGCGAGCAGATGGCTGATATGAGATAGCAGAGTGAAGTTTGATCAGCCGCATTATCCATGGGGCGTAGAACTTCAAACCAAAAAGATCAGAGCCTGATGCAGCAAGTTGGCGAATGAAGAAGTCCTGTGCATTGAAGCATTTTCCATGAAGAATATAGAAGACCAAATTCTTCATTGCACCTTCAAGCTTGGCATGTGGAGAGTGCCCTTTGATGGGCCAGAGAGTTCCCCTTATGATGTGATAAATAGTCCTTGGCAGATACTCTAGGTCTTCAACAAAGAACTCTTTGGGATATGCAGCATCTTGGGGTAATGGCTTCATCATACTGAGCATCTGACTCATGTTAGGTTCAGGCTTCTGAAAGATGCTCTCCACAGCTTCACTATGAAGTTGACAGCCAGATTCGTAGAGATCTCCGGGAGTGGGCAGACCAGTGAGCTCAATGATGTCAAAGGCTTTGGCTTCGTGATGAACGTTTCCTGTCATCCACTCCAGGACCCAAGTCTTCGGATCTTTGTTATACCCGCGGATGTGAAGTGTGGCATAGAATTAGAGCAGCAACTCTTCATTCCAATGCTCTTGATCAGTGACGAATGGCAGCAATCCAACTTCTTTGAAGCAATTCAGAGCTTCTTCCAGACAGGGCAGACCAGCGATAGCTTCAATGTCAAGATGCTTGTGGGGGAAGATGCGACCTTGATTGTATAGAATGCAGGAGTAATAGCTTCGCTGCGGATAGCTCCAGAACCGATCAGATGATATCCTTTCCCTTGAGTAGGGGTTCCTGGAGCTATTGAAGAATCTGTTGTCTGCTCTGAAGCCATTGATATTGAAGGATCCAGGTGCTGATGCAGGACCTGGGAACCTGGGCAATCTTGGGATTGGCTTCTATACCTGAGGCCTGTGCTCAACATGATAGTCGAACTGGGGACCAGCAGCAGGTGCAGGAACAGAAGCAGTGGGATCAGTGGCTTCGCTGACTTCTGATGCTTTTGTTGGGGATGGCTCCACATTAGCTTCAGCCATGACAGCGTCAGTGGCTTCATTGGTGGTGGTGGCAGCCTCAAGATTTTCAACCTCCACTTGACGAGCTGGAGGGTCGGCCACAATCACGTTCTCCTCGAGAACCGCTTCTTGGTGGGACAGGGGAGTAGCAGCTTGTGGGACTTCTTCTTCATCGGCTGATGCAGCCGGAATGTCTTCAACAGTTTCAGCTTCAGACGCAGAGACTGGAGGCCTAGGTCCTTTGCGAAGCCTGCGCAACGCAGGCGACGCCTGTGTAGTTGGAGTTGGCTGGGCCTCAAAGTCTTCTTCCTCTTGTGGGCGATCAGCCCATGAAGCATCCTGAGCGATTGGCGTCAGAGGACGACCAATGCTGATGAGTTCGCTGTGCTCGAGCTGAGGAAGGACTGCACCATCTACTACATGGTCATGTTGACCAATGTCTTCAGCAGCGATGGGATCAGCTGTTGGAAAGTCTTCAGCTTCATGAGCCTCTGTGAAAGCAGGCTCATGGATTGTCAGTTGGCGTTCAGCGTCAGGACGAACCATGGAAATGGGTTCAACTATCAAAGGCTCTGTGGGAGCAGCCCGTTCTTTCTTGGTCTTCCTCTTCTTGGAGGGGGCAGTAGGAGAGGCTTTAGGATGTTTCCTCTTCCTGGCTTCAGCCTCAGCAGTCCTCGTCTTCTTGAGCTCTGAAGCGGTTAACCGACTTTTTGGCTTCGAGCCAGTCATTCTAGTTGGGAAGACAATGGGATCTGCTTCCTGCCTTGGTGCGTCAGGTTCAGCCGTAGCGGGCTTCTTCATCTTCTTTGCTGCCATCCTGGGGTCGATGCCAGGACGCCCAAGGGACTTGCACTTCTCAGCCTCATTGTAGGCCCGCACAAATTTGTCAGCCAGAACCTTCATGCGCTCACGAGAACCCTAAGCTTCTGCACGTTTCTTGATAAAGGCTTCCTTGAGCTCGTGCAGCATAATCTTAAAGTTCTTCACCTCTTGCACGCTGAGCTTGGCCATATGCTTCTTGAACTGAGCCTTTTCATAGTCAATCTTTTGCTTCAGTTCAACAATGCGCTGGGCGATAGCTAACTCTGAAGCAATGGTGCCATGGAAGGCGACACTTAGGCCAATGGGTAGTTGCAGATCGTCGAAGCTGATGTTTGGCGTGTCAAACCATTCATCAATTGATAGAGGCTAAGGTGTCCCGATGTTTCGATGAGATTGTGGCTATCGTTTTCTGTGGGAGTCGACCTTGACGATCCGAATACGAACGTGCGAGACGTCGCACCTTAGCAATCGCTAAACCAACTTCCGAGGGTTATTGACCACGCCGGAGCACGATCAACCTGACCACGAGGGTATGTTCCTGCGAGCAAATGAAGAACAAGCAAGAAACTGAGATTGCAATCAGGATATTGCGAATATAAGATGAAAGCTTTACTGATCAAGGTGGGGTTCTGTGACGTCTTGGTCTGGTTGTTGGACACAAACAAAGTACGCGAAGTTGCAGCTATGGCGAACTTTTAATCTAAACAAAACCCAAAGTCTAAACGACGCCCTAAGGGCTGTATATATGGAGGAAGAGGGGGGGAATTTCGTGGCCCTTGAGGGTGGGGTCCGAAACCAACCATAGCTCTTGTTTCCCCACACATACGGACTCTAAAAATAGCCTATACTTAAGTATTTCGAAATTACATGGGCCTGGCCCATTAATAAGGTGACGCAGCACCTAGAATAGCCTATGGACGAATATTATGAAGTGGCATCTTGTATATTTCGTCCAAGGCTTCATGCACTCCTTATGGCGGCTTCAAAGTCCTGAAATCATCACTTGTAACTCTGTTCTTGATCCCCTTGCGCATGCCATCAACTCCATGCGTGTTCTTGCTCCAATGTTCATCCTTCTCCAAGCTAGGCCCTTCATTTGTAAGCAAAACAAATGTATACAATTTAGGTAGCATCATAATCTCATGAACATTAGAATCATTACCAAGAAACGAAAGTACCTGGTAATTTAATTGGTGTGCGCGAGCTCTAGTAATTGGTCCAGTATATGTAACAGTAGGGGCTGTGGGTGTAACAATGGTATTGATGTCCTCATCATCCTCCCCTTCTTGAAATGAAGTCGTCCTCGACGGAAGCGCATCTTCCTCACCCAAATAAGGCTTCAAATCTGCAATGTTAAAAGTGGGACTAACCCCAAAATCTACAGGTAGCTCAAGTTTATATGCATTATCATCTATTTTCTCTAACACCTTAAAAGGACCATCAGCACGTGGCATTAGCTTTGATTTGCGCAGATTAGGAAATCTATCTTTACGCAAATGTAACCAAACAAGATCTCCAGGTGCAAACACAACATGTTTTCTACCCTTATCTCCAGCAAGTTTATATTTAGCATTCATACACTCAATGTTTTCCTTAGTTAACTCATGCATTTTTAAAATCAATTCAGAACGTTCTTTAGCATCAAAATTAACCTTCTCTGAAGATGGAAGAGGCAACAAATCAATAGGTGCACGAGGTAGGAAACCATACACAATTTCAAAAGGGCACATCTTAGTAGTAGAATGCAATGAGCGATTATAAGCAAATTCAATATGAGGCAAGCATTCTTCCCACATTTTCTTGTTATTCTTCAAAACAGCCCTAAGCATAGTAGACAATGTTCTATTGACTACTTCAGTTTGTCCATCAGTTTGGGGGTGACAAGTAGTACTAAAAAGCAGCTTAGTCCCCAACTTAGCCCATAAACATCTCCAAAAGTGGCTAAGAAATTTAGTATCATGATCTGAAACAATAGTATTTGGCACACCATGTAAGCGAATAATTTCACGAAAGAACAAATCAGCAACATTAACAACATCATCGCTTTTATGACATGGTATAAAGTGTGCCATTTTCGAGAACCTATCCACGACAACAAATATGCTATCCCTCCCCTTCTTTGTTCGAGGTAAACCTAAAACAAAGTCCATAGATATATCCTCCCAAGGAACACTAGGTACTGGCAAAGGCATATATAAACCATGAGGATTGAGTCGTGACTTAGCTCTTTGACATGTAGTGCAGCGAGCAACAAAAGGCTCAACATCCCGTCTCATCTTTGGCCAAAAGAAATGTGTAGCAAGTATATCCTCCGTCTTCTTGATGCCAAAGTGTCCCATTAATCCTCCTCCATGCGCCTCCTGCAACAACAAAAGACGAACGGAGCTAGCTGGAATGCATAGCTTGTTAGCACGAAACACAAATCCATCGTTAAGAACGAAATTGTTCCAAGTTCTCCCTTCCTTACAATTCTGCAATACATCTTTAAATTCAGCATCATGAACATATTGATCTTTGATGGTCTCCAAACCAAATATTTTAAAGTCAAGTTGTGAAAGCATAGTATAACGACGAGACAAGGCATCAGCAATAACATTTTCTTTACCCTTCTTGTGTTTAATGACATAAGGGAAAGTCTCAATGAATTCAACCCATTTAGCATGTCTACGGTTCAGTTTTGCTTGACTTTTAATGTGTTTCAAAGATTCATGATCAGAATGTATAACGAATTCCTTGGGCCATAAATAATGTTGCCATGTTTCTAAGGTCCGAACAAGAGCATATGATTCTTTATCATAAGTAGAATAGTTCAGACTAGGCCCACTCAATTTTTCAGAAAAGTATGCAACAGGTTTTCCATCTTGTAATAACACACCTCCTAATCCAATTCCACTAGCATCACATTCAATCTCAAAAGTCTTATTGAAATTAGGAAGTTGGAGTAAAGGAGCATGTGTCAACTTATCTTTCAATACCGTGAAGGCTTCTTCCTGTGCGGTACCCCAAACAAAAGGCAGATCCTTCTTTGTAAGCTCGTTGAGAGGTGCAGCAATGGTGCTGAAATCTCTCACAAAACGCCTATAGAAACCAGCGAGGCCAAGGAAACTCCTCACTTGTGTGACCGTTTTGGGCTGCGGCCAACTCTCAATAGCTTCAATCTTGGCTTTATCAACTTCAATTCCCTGTGGAGTAACAACATAGCCAAGAAAAGATACTCGGTCGGTGCAAAAGGTGCACTTTCCAAGGTTTCCAAACAAACGTGCATCACGTAGAGCAATAAAAACAGCACGTAAATGTTCCAAATGTTCCTCCAAAGATTTGCTATAAATCAATATGTCATCAAAATAAACTACCACAAATCGTCCAATGAAAGCACGTAAAACTTCGTTCATTAACCTCATGAAAGTACTAGGTGCATTAGTTAACCCAAAAGGCATGACTAACCACTCATATAATCCAAACTTAGTTTTAAATGCTGTTTTCCATTCATCACCCAATTTCATACGAATTTGATGGTAACCACTACGCAAATCAACTTTGGAGAATATTGTAGAGCCACTCAATTCATCAAGCATATCATATAGCCTAGGAATAGGATGACGATAACGAATAGTAATATTATTAATGCCTCTACAATCAACGCACATACGCGATGTACCATCCTTTTTCGGCACTAAAATGATAGGAACAGCACAAGGACTAAGGGATTCGCGTATATAACCTTTGTCGAGCAGTTCTTGTACTTGACGCATAATCTCCTTCGTCTCCTCTGGATTGGTACGGTATGGTGCACGGTTGGGTAGAGAAGCACCGGGAATTAAGTCAATTTGATGCTCAATCCCTCGAATAGGTGGTAATCCCGGTGGCACGTCTTGTGGAAAGACGTCAGCGAACTCCTGCAAAATGTTAGTGACAGCAGGGGGCAAAGAGGAAGGCACGTCCTCGAATGAAAATAATGCCTCTTTGCACACAAAAGCATAGCAAACAGATTTGCTGAAATCTAGCTCATCAATATCAGATTTGGTGGCAAGTAAACATGCACTTTTCAATTTAATTTCAGAAACAACAGTAGATGGTTTATTATTAGGCTTCATTTGGTGCTCAAATTCTTTTGCCACAATCTGATTTTCACTCTTATTTGTCTCCTGTTTTGCTTTATTAGCTCTATTAATATCATCTTTCAAAATGGAATCAGGAGTCATAGGAAGCAAAGTAATATTTTTATCGTTATGAACAAGAGTATACTGATTGTTTCTACCATGGTGTACATAATTTTTATCAAATTGCTATGGTCTACCAAGTAATAAGGAACATGCTTGCATAGGTACCACATCACAATCAACATAATCAGCATATGTAGAGATACTAAAATGCACACGAACAGTACGTGTTACCTTAACCTTGCCGCTGTTGTTGAACCATTGGATGTAGTAAGGATGTGGATGTGGTCTTGTGGTGAGAGATAGCTTCTCCACCATCTCCATGCTAGCCAAGTTATTGCAGCTCCCTCCATCTATGATCACGCGAACAGAACGTTCCTTCACAACTCCCTTTGTATGGAACAAATTATGCCTCTGATTTTGCTCAGCTTGTGTAACCTGCACACTCAAAACACGTTGAGCAACTAAACATTCATACCTGTCAGCATCTTCAGGAGCCATGTATTGCGTCTCATGATCAGAATCGTCTCCACCGTGTTCGTCACGTGTAATAAGAGCCAAAGTCTCCTCATCATAGTCACTAGCGGACTCATACCCACCATCCTCAGTAACAATCATCACACGCTTAGATGGGCATTCTCTCGCATAATGACCTCCACCCTTGCAACGTCGACAAATAATATCATGTGTTTGCCCTGTTGATGCCATGGATGAAGAAGAGCTCTTTGCAGGCCCAGAAGGTGTGCTCTTGGCAGATAGTGGTGATTGTGCCTGCTTTATTGTATCACGGTTGGAGGTGGTAGCCGACGGAGGCGCCGGTGTAGCAGAACGTGTGGAAGTAGATGATGCACGTGGTGTCCATGATGAAGGTCGACCTGCAGAAAAGTTAGTCCGCGCCAATGCCTGTCGATCCTGCACTTCACGTTCAGCTTTACAAGCAAGATGGAATAAACGAGTGATATTAGTATACTCCTTATACTCTAGAATCGTCTGAATCTCTCTATTTAATCCACCCATAAAACGTGCAAGCATAGCTTCATTCTCCTCAACAATACCACATCTAATCATGCCAGTTTGTAATTCCTGATAATATTCTTCTACAGAATTTTTTCCCTGTCTTAAGCGCTGCAATTTTTGAAGTAATTCACGTTGATAATATGGTGGAACCCAACGAGTACACATAGCAGTTTTCAAAGCAGCCCAAGTAGCCGGAATAGGATATAATCTACAATGCTCAGACCACCAAACACATGCAAAACTAGTGAAAGCACAAACAGCAGCAGGAACGTCTCTCCTCGGGATATTGTAAACATGTAAATCGTTGTTCAGTTTCTAACTCCCAAGTAAGATATATATCAGGAACATATCTACCCTCAAATGGTGGAATATTCATTTTTAGTTTAGGGAGATGGTCCTGATCTCGTACCTGAGGGTGAGCCCTACCATTGCCATTATTTGCATGTGGACGACCTGGTGGTTGCTGTGCTGTTGGTGGCACGTAGTTCTGATTTTGATCAACCTCATCCTCATAATCTCCCACATAAGCATCCTCCTCCACATCATCAGTAGGAGCTATAGAAGTATCAACAGCAGCACCAGCAGTTTGGCCCGACTGAAGAGGGACACGGCTCGCTCGGCGGAGGGCTGTTTCCCGACGTGGAGGTAGTCGGTGTTGTTGTTGTTGCAGAGGTGCGGCAGGAGCAGCCGGTGGTGGTGGTGGAAAACGCGAAAGCAATTCAGCAAACTTGTTATCGAGCTTTGTTTCAAACGTCTTCTCCATGCCATCTATCTTCTCCATGGCCTGTTCAAATCTGTTTATCACATCTTGCACCTGTCCATTCATCATTTGCTGAAACGTATCATGAAGCTCCTTGTTCGTCAAGTTCTCCCAGTCAGTCTCGTCGGCTTGTGATCCTGGCATGGTTAGCAGCAATAGAAACACACAAGAATATGATCCTACAGACTACTAACAAGTGGTGGTGGTGGCGGGTGTCACAAATCCGTCAAGCAAATCTCAAATTCTTACCAGTTCTTACCCAGCAGCAGGCGGTGATCGGCAACCGTTGTAGTCAAAAACTCTCAAAAGCTTGGATAGAGCGATTGCCAGGGAGAGTCAAACGCACGACGTAGATGTATGTGGAGCTAGGAAGGCTTATAGTATGGTAGCAAAAAGGGTCAGCAATAATCAATTCAGAGATGCAAAGTTGAATAAACGCTCAACGACGGTACTGTGCTGGTCCTAGGCTAGACCGTGCTAGAGACGCGAGCCTAGAACACTAACAAAATCACGGCGCTGCACGTAAATAAGGGAAAAGCACACTCTGGAACTTTTTTTTTCGCTCTCTCTTTTTTTTGCGCTCCTTTTTTTTGCGCTCCTCTTTTTTTGCGAAAAATCACTATAATGGCGAGTGTCTCAAAACTCTTCCCTCGTCAAACTGATAGGATGGGCATGAAAAAAATTCACTTTTTTTTCGGAAATCAGGGCAGCGACGACGAAAAAGTGCGACAAAAAATCACTATGATGGCACGTGGCTCAAAAGACTCAGAAAAGCCTAAAAATAGGATAGGGAAAAAAAATTTGCCCGTGAAAATTTTGGCCTAAAAACTGCCCGGGGTCTCCAGACTTTTTTTTCCCGAGACCTACGCAGGCAAGGAAATACGAATCGGAAATTAGATTGATCTCAAGAACAAACCTAATATGAGAAGAACTCGGATTTGTGGTGGATATATGGTTGTGGTATATGGCAGCGGTGGTGGTATATGGTAAAAGTGGTAGATGGGCGATGATGATGGTGCGGCGGCGGCGTGACAACTTATGACCAGAACTCGAAACTCTAAAAGACTAGACTCTAAGACCAGCAACTTGACACGACGATGCAACCGCAAATTCAACAAAGCAAAAACCCTAAAAAGATTATGCAAAGGCTCAGATTGGTTCGGATATGATGAACTAACCCTAATTTTTTTGTGTGGCTTTTTTTTCGTGGACTGTAGGTATGAAGAACAGACTCGATCTAATCTACGAAAAACTGTAAAAATCTCACCGAGCAACCTGGAAATCTGATACCACTTGATAGAGGCTAAGGTGTCCCGATGTTTCGATGAGATTGTGGCTATTGTTTTCTGTGGGAGTCGACCTTGACGATCCGACTACGAACGTGCAAGACGTCGCACCTTAGCAATTGCTAAACCGACTTCCGAGGGTTATTGACCACGCCGGAGCACGATCAAGCTGACCACGAGGGTATGTTCCTGCGAGCAAACGAAGAACAAGCAAGAAACTGAGATTGCAATCAGGATATTGCGAATATAAGATGAAAGCTTTATTGATCAAGGTGGGGTTCTGTGACGTCTTGGTCTGGTCGTTGGACACAAACGAAGTACGCGAAGTTGCAGCTATGGCGAACTTTTAATCTAAACAAAACCCAAAGTCTAAACGACGCCCTAAGGGCTGTATATATGGAGGAAGAGGGGGGGAATTTCGTGGCCCTTGAGGGTGGGGTCCGAAACCAACCCTAACTCTTGTTTCCCCACACATACGGACTCTAAAAATAGCCTATACTTAAGTATTTCGAAATTACATGGGCCTGGCCCATTAATAAGGTGACGCAGCACCTAGAATAGCCTATGGACGAATATTATGAAGTGGCATCTTGTATATTTCGTCCAAGGCTTCATGCACTCCTTATGGCGGCTTCAAAGTCCTGAAATCATCACTTGTAACTCTGTTCTTGATCCCCTTGCGCATGCCATCAACTCCATGCGTGTTCTTGCTCCAATGTTCATCCTTCTCCAATCTAGGCCCTTCATTTGTAAGCAAAACAAATGTATCCAATTTAGGCAGCATCATAATCTCATGAACATTAGAATCATTACCAAGAAACGAAAGTACCTGGTAATTTAATTGGCGTGCGCGAGCTCTAGTAATTGGTCCAGTATATGTAATAGTAGGGGCTGTGGGTGTAACAATGGTATTGATGTCCTCATCATCAATGAAGTTGTGGATGATTGTTAAATCAAAGAGAGGCAGATCATTGAAGATTTCTGTTTCTTCTTTGATCTTGATGAGTTGCTCAAGAGCATCATCTGCAAGATCTTCATCACTTGACAGATCAATGGCATCATTGCGCAGAATGGCAGCAGCTGTTAGCTCTTGGCCGTTGTGTGGCAGAGGCATATTGACCTTCTGGGGCTTGGAGATGCGTGACAAATCTTCAGACTGCACACTGTCTTCAGGAGGTGCAGTTGCCAGCGGCTTCGCCCGTGAGAGTTTTGGAGCAGAGGCAGGCTTTGAAGCTTTTGGCTGCTTCTTTGGCTTCGATGCTGCAGACGCTTCATCTGATTCAGCGTCATCTGCAGGCTCGTTCACGGCAGTCCCTTGAACCAAGATATGGGTGATGAGACCTTCAAGGTTGTAGAAAGGACCGACGACATTGGGTTCTGCATCACGTGTGCCGTCAGCCCTTGGAGCAGAAGGACCAGGGTTGAAGTCTAGTCCCAATGTCTTCTTGTTCTGCTTTGCTGAGTTCTGGGCAAACTGGAAGTTGCGCTTGAACAGAATGTCGTTACGACACCATAGCAGGGACGATGGGTCAGCATCCGCAGGTTGTGGTCCACGGACCATGCAGGGATAGAAGCCTTGTTCAATGGCTTCATCTCTGGTTCTGGGTTGAAATTTTTTGTAGAGGATGTCTCCCCATGGTCGCTTGATGGCATTCTTTTCAGCATATTCCTTGGTCACAAATCTGTACTTGAACCACTGTTCTGCCCAATAGCGTCGAATCCATTGGATTCGTGTCTTGCGCTGATTGTAATCCTCTTCAGGATCTGTCTTGTACAGCTCTGAGAGGTCATCGGGCAGATCTCTTGATGTTTCTCCCCGACGCTTTCTGCCACCCTTCCTTGCTGATTTTTCTAAAGCCATGAACCTTAATCTGAAAGGCTTCAATACGTTCAGAGGCTTCAAAGGTTTTCGCTTGCTGGACAAACATGAACTGGCTTCGGGAGAATTTATGTGATGCTGTAAGAATTCTGCAAATGAATGCAGACTATGAGAACCAAGGGATTCTCCCACGGACATGTACCTGTGACAGCATTAAGGTGCGAGGGAAGGGGAAGAGGTCATATGCATTCTCAGAAGATTTTGAAGATAAATCAGTTTAGAAGACATTGACCTCATCGTGCGAAGACATTCACTCATAGATAAGGAGTTGGTTCTAGATTTGTACGAATCCACAGATCAGTACAAGTGAGGAATCTTACTACTTTGTGAAACATAAGTGAATATACTAGGCATGTTATGAGATGCAGTATGAAAGGGATCCAGCTTGTGTGAATAGAAACTGCTTGTGGTAGAAAGTGATAAAGCTATAGGATCAAAGGGGGCCGTAAAAGGAGGTTTTATTTACCACACGAAGAACTGCTAGACGGAGTTGAAGAGGAGGCCGAGCAGTTCGATCTTCCGTGCCCTAACTTGGTGACGGAGGACACCTACGGCGACGGCGGAGAGGACGATGTCCGCGGTCAGCGTGAAGACGGCGTCAGAGAGGTTGCGGCAGCGAAGCGCTTCGTCGCCGGCGTCGTCGAGTGCTAGCGGTGGCGTTAGGGTTTGTGCGAGAGTGGAAGAAGAGATAATGACTGTGGTGAGGCGTGTATTTATAGGTACAGGGGCGGCACTGCGTTATTACACAGGTGCCCCTGGCGATTCACATCTGATGGGCACGTGGCCGTCATGCAGCATATCAGGGGTTGTTCCACGTCCCATGCATGCCTGGATTGTCGGGTGGTCGTTCCCACTTCTCCGGGTTTCAGGTGAAGGAATGAGCGTTGAAAACGGACTTAATGGTTGTCTCTGTATCTTTTGCTGACAAGGACGCAGAGAAGACATTCGACAGTTTCAATAGAATGCATATGATTTGGAGAGATAGAGTTTGAGATAGAAAGCATAGAGAGGTTAGGGTCCGATCACATTCACTTAGTTCAAAAGATTCAACAAGAAGACATAGCTATAAGTGAATGCTGTAGAGGACAGAACACTAGTATATGTATATATATAATCAACATAGTGAAGATAATCATGAAGACATGTTGAGATTGAAGCGAAACCAAATGTGAATACATAGCTAATGTAACACCATGAGTGAAGCACTTCAAACAGAAAGTTTGGTGGTGGCTCTACCCACCGTATAGGAAGTATTAGACCCAGACACGGCGCACAATTATCGTGGCGCTCCGAAGTCAAATTCCACATTAATGTATTCACACTTAGAATGTATGTCTTCATTGATTGAAGATATACTTTTCTTCGTGTGTTGCACATCTAAGTCATCAATATGCATAAGTGTTAGGATGTGTGCCTAATCACAGGACATTTGAGGATTCCTAGATATTTAGCTCACACCGTAACTTGCTTCAGATGAAGATATCTGCCAATTGCTCTTCAGTGTTGACGTGTATGATATCAATATCTTCCTTCACAACATGATCTCTGAGAAAGTGATGACGAATTTCAGTGTGCTTTGTCTTCGAGTGCTGAACTGGGTTGTTGGCAATCTTGATGGCGCTTTCGTTGTCGCAGTAGAGTGGCACTAGCTTCAGATGAATGCCATAGTCCTTGAGTGTTTGCTTCATCCACAGAAGCTGAGCGCAGCAAGATCCAGCAGCAATGTATTCAGATTCAGCAGTGGAGAGAGATACACAGTTCTGCTTCTTTGAAGACCAACATACAAGTGATCGTCCCAGAAAATGACATGTGCCTGATGTAGACTTGCGATCCACCTTGTCACCAGCTAAGTGATGCGACTCCTTTGGTGCCGCTTGGAATTGAGCACACATGCAAACACTAAGCATAATATCTAGCCTAGATGCACATAGATAAAGTAAAGAACCAATCATGGAGCGGTATACCTTCTGATCGAACTCTTTACCATTGTCGTCGGGACCCAGATGATGTTTGGCTGGCATTGGCGTCGTGAAGCCTTTGCAGTCTTGCATACCAAACTTCTTCAGGCAATCTTTGAGATACTTCTCTTGAGATATGAAGATGACGTTGCATTGCTGTCGTATTTGGAGACCGAGGAAGAACTTCAGCTCTCCCATCATGGACATCTGATATTGCTCTTGCATCATATATCCAAACACTTCACTGTACTTCTGATTGGTGCAGCCGAAGATAATGTCATCCACATATATTTGGCACATAAACAGTTCACCATCATATGTCTTCGTGAAGGGAGTGGGGTCGAGGGAACCAGGTATGAAGCCTTTGCTCTTCAGGAAGTATTTGAGTGTGTCATACCAAGCCCGAGGGGCTTGTTTGAGGCCATACAGTGCCTTGTTGAGCTTGTATACCATGTTAGGATGTTTTGGATCTTCAAAACCAGGCAGTTGTGCAACATACATTTCTTCTTCAATCTTGCCATTGAGAAAAGCACTCTTCACATCCATTTGATATAGAAGTATGTTATGATGATTTGCATAGGCCAGCAGTATGCGTATGGCTTCAAGTCAAGCCACAGGAGCAAATGTTTCATCGAAGTCAATGCCTTCTACTTGAGTATATCCTTGAGCAACGAGGCGAGATTTGTTTCTAACAACTTGACCATGCTCATCTTGCTTGTTGCGGTATATCCATTTGGTGCCAATTATGTTGTGCTTCCGAGGATCAGGACGCTTAACCAGTTCCCATACATTATTCAGCTCAAACTGTTGAAGCTCTTCTTGCATAGCTTGAATCCATTCAGGTTCCATGAAGGCTTCTTCAACTTTCTTGGGTTCTGTTATTGAGACGAATGCGAAGTGCCCACAGAAATTTGCCAGCTGAGTCGCCCTTGAGCTAGTAAGTGGACCAGGTGCATTGATGCTATCAATTATTCTCTCAATCTGCACTTCATTGGCAACACAAGGATGTACAGGGCGAAGATTTTGCTCTTGCTGATCATTGTCATTGTTAGTGGGATTGTCTTCAGACTGAGCATTGTCTTCAGGTTGATCAGGTGCGGAGATGATAAGTTCCTCTTCAGGTTGAGCTTCAGAGGGTATGATTTCTCTAGTTCCCATTAGCTTGATTGATTCGCTGGATGGAACTTCATCTAGCACATTTGGCAGGTGCTCTCTTTGTGAACCGTTAGTCTCATCAAATCGCACATCCACTGTTTCAACCACTTTATAGAGAAAGAGATTGAAGACTCTGTAGGAGTGCGAATCCTTTCCATATCCAAGCATAAAACCCTCATGTGCTTTTGGTGCAAATTTTGAAGTGTGATGTGGATCCTTGATCCAGCACCTGACACCAAATACTCTGAAGTAACTGACATTTGGCTTCTTGCCAGTAAGGAGCTCATAAGATGTCTTGTTCAGAAGCTTGTGAAGATAAACACGATTGATTGTATGGCATGCAGTATCAATGGCTTCAGGCCAGAATTTTCTTGGGGTCTTGTATTCATCTAGCATCGTTCTGGCCATCTCAATGAGTGTTCTGTTCTTGCGTTCGACGACGCCATTCTAATGTGGCGTGTACGGGGCCGAGAATTCATGTGTGATGCCCAAGGTATCAAGATATGTATCAAGGCCAGTGTTCTTGAATTCAGTGCCATTGTCACTTCTGATGTGCTTTATCTTGGCGCCATAATTGTTCATAGCTCGATTGGCGAAGCGCCTGAAGACATCCTGCACTTCAGTCTTGTAAAGGATTATGTGCACCCAAGTATATCTAGAATAATCATCAACAATAACAAAGCCATAGAGGCAAGCAGTAGTAATAAGAGTTGAGTAATGAGTGGGACCGAAAAGATCCATGTGGAGCAGTTCGAAGGGTCGAGTGGTTGTCATGCTTGTCTTCGAGGGATGTTTGGCCCTCGTCATCTTCCCTGCTTCACAGGCACCGCATAAGTGATCTTTCTTGAACTTGACGCCCTCGATGCCTATGACATGCTTCTTCTTTGCAAGGGTGTGGAGGTTCCTCATGCCAGCATGCCCTAGCCTCCGATGCCAGAGCCAGCATTCTGAAGCCTTTGCTAGAAGACATACGGCAAGCTGTGGTCCTGCCGAAAAATCTACCACATACAAATCATCTTTCCGATACCCTTCAAACACTAGAGACTTGTCAGATTCCATTAGTACAAGGCAACGATATTTTCCAAATATTACGATCATGTTCAAATCGCAAAGCATTGAGACAGACATTAAGTTCAAGCCAAGGGATTCAACAAGCATGAATTTATCCATGTGTTGATCCTTTGAGATTGCAACTCTACCTAGACCCAATACCTTACTTTTACCAGTGTCAGCAAATGTGATGTGACTCTTTTCGGATGGACGTAAGGTTGAGTCCATAAGAAGGCTTCTTTTGCCAGTCATGTGGTTGGTACACCCACTATCAATAATCCATTCTGAAGACGCTGGTGTCGTACCCTACAGTGCAGTTAGGGGGATAGGCTTCACGAAGAGAATTGTGAAGCAAAAACATTTGACGAACCAGTGGGTTATGAAAGCTTAGATCCAGATTAGGACTGATAGGGAGAGTAGCAAGCGATTCAGGAACGAAGTACATAGTAAGACCATTCGGGCATTTGATCTTGCGCCCTACAAGATATTTAAGGTCCCCAGCAATAGCGTCAGACGATTTTGGTTTTCTGCTGGAGACCTTTCCCTGCAAAATAGAGTTAAGCTTTCTTAGCCACCCACATCTTCAAGGGTGGCTTAGAAGCAATAAGTCTAAGTGCAGCGTCTGAGAATTTTGGCTTTGGAGCCCTAGCAAAAAGTCTTGCAGGCGGACAATAGTACTCATAAGAATAAGCAGAATAGTTCTTGGTCTTATGAACATGGCGGTTTGATGAACCACGCTCATATTCATAGGCCTGAGTACAGTTTCCCTGCAAAACATTTGCGTTAGTGCGACTCAGGTGAGTCCTCTGTCTCTATGAAGCCTTTGGACCGTGTGAAGTCTACGGTCTGAGGTTTGTCTTCTTCACGTGTGGTGTCATGATGACATTCATAGGAAGATTCTCCAGACACTTTTTCGGAACCCAGATCTTCTTCATAGGCGGTCCATTCCTGCAGTTAGTACCAATGTACCTAGCAAACACTTCACCATTTTGATTCTTAAACAGTTTATAGTTTGCATCAAAGGATTCATCAATGACAATGGGATTTGCACAAGAGAAGCCAGATAGATTGGATAGATCTGCTGAAGATTCCTTTGCAGCAACCCATGTGGTTTTGGGGTACTGCTCAGGTTTCCAGTAAGAGCCATCAGCATTCATTTTCCTTACGAACCCAACACCCTCTTTCCTAGGGTTTCGGTTCAAGATCTGCTTTTTGAGGACATCACATAGTGTCTGATGCCCTTTAAGACTTTTGTACATCCCTGTTTCAAGCAATGTCTTCAACCTAGCATTCTCATCAGCAATAGCAGTGGAATCCTCAGCAGAGGGGTTAGTTCCCACATCAACAATTGAAGATATTGCAACAGTAGCAGCAGTAGAACATTCAGCAACAGTAGTAGCATTATCACGCTCAATGCACTTAAGACATGGTGGTTCAAATCCTTCTTGAGCGGAACTGATCTGTTTGGAGCGAAGTGACTCATTTTCCTTTTGAAGATCTTCATGAGCCGCTCTCAATTTCTCAAGATCTTGCTTCCTTTGAAGATAATCATAGGAAAGGTTTTCATGAGTTGTTGAGAGCGTTTCATGACGACTTTCAAGTTCCTCATACTTAACGTGAAGATTTTTTATATCTTCAATTAAGGACTCAGAACAAGTCATTACAGCGCCTAACAGATCATCGCTTTTGTCTAACAATTTTTGAATATGTTCCATGGCTTTCTGTTGTTCAGTTGCAATTTTAGCAAGTGTTTTGTAGCTGGGTTTTGAACCACAATCAAAGTCATCGTCACTGGATGTTTGATAGTGAGTAGTGCGTGTGTTTACCTTGGCATCGCGTGCCATGAAGCAGTAGGTAGG
This sequence comes from Triticum urartu, assembly GCF_056163025.1. Classification (NCBI taxonomy): domain Eukaryota; kingdom Viridiplantae; phylum Streptophyta; class Magnoliopsida; order Poales; family Poaceae; genus Triticum; species Triticum urartu. Next base: position 324,773,095 of record NC_141879.1, on the reverse strand, counting down.
AGCGGAGTAGTCCTTGTCATTTGCATCGGTGTCGGTGATGAGGTCATTGTCTTTAGTGTTGAAGATGGACTTGGCAACATATGTTGTAGCCAGACTTGCGACGCCAGAATTGGACTCCTCCTTAGACTCCACCTCCGCCTCCTCAGAAGCGGACTCCTCCTCTGAATCCATTTCCTTGCCAACAAACGCACGTGCCTTGCCAGATGAGCTTTCTTGTGTGATGAAGACTTTTAAGAAGACTTGGAAGAGGACTTTGAGTATTTCTTCTTCTTCTTGTCGTCAGAGTCATATTCCTTGCTCTTCTTCTTCTTTTTGTTCTCATTGTCCCACTGCGGACACTCAGAGATGAAGTGGCCAGGTTTCTTGCACTTGTGACATGTTTTCTTCTTGTAGTCATGAGCAGAAGCTTCATCATTCCTTGAGCTTGATCGGGAAGACTTTCTGAAGCCTTTCTTCTTGGTGAATTTTTTGGAACTTCTTGACAAGCATAGCAAGTTCCCTTCCAATGTCTTCAGGATCATCAGAACTGCTGTCAGATTCTTCTTTAGATGAGGAGACAGCTTTTGCCTTCAAGGCACGAGTTCGCCCATAGTTTGGACCGTAGATATCTCTTTTCTCAGAAAGCTGAAACTCATGTGTGTTGAGCCTCTCAAGTATGTCAGACGGCTCGAGTGTCTTGAAATCAGGACGTTCTTGAATCATCAGGGCTAGGGTGTCAAACGAACTGTCAAGTGATCTCAGTAGTGTCTTGACGACTTCATGCTTGGTGATCTCAGTAGCGCCAAGGGCTTGAAGCTCATTAGTGATGTCAGTGAGTCGATCAAATGTGAGCTAGACATTCTCATTGTCATTTCTCTTGAAGCGGTTGAAGAGGTTGCGAAGGACACTGATTCTATGATCTCTCTGGGTTGAGACACCTTCGTTGACCTTGGAGAGCCAGTCCCAGACTAGCTTAGATGTTTCCAAAGCACTCACGCGGCCATACCGTCCTTTGGTCAGATGACCACAGATGATATTCTTGGCAGTAGAGTCCAGTTGAGCGAACTTCTTGACGTCAGCAGCAGTGACACCTTCTCCAGCCTTGGGAACGCCGTTCTTGACGACATACCATAGGTCGACGTCAATGGCTTCAAGATGCATGCGCATCTTATTCTTCCAGTAGGGATATTCAGTCCATTGAAGACGGGGCACGCAGCGGAGACTTTAATTATCCCTGGAGTCGACATAGCTAAAACTCCAGGTGGTTAAACCGAATCACACAGAACAAGGAGTACCTTGCTCTGATACCAATTGAAAGTGCGTTATATCGACTAGAGGGGGGTGAATAGGCGATTTTTATGGAAGTCTTCAAAACGTGGAAGTTATGAAGACAAACGACCGAAATAAACCTATTACCCTGTAGTAATGTAGTATTCAATAGAGTGAGAGTACAATGACTAAGAGCAGTAATGTAGTAAGGATCAAGTAGGAAGAAATTATGAAGCCAAACAGAACACGCAGTCACTCAGTGAAGATAAAAGATAGTGCAATCATACAATGTCTTCACAAGGAGTAACAGTACGTAAAGAGAAGGGAAGGATGAAACCAGTGACTTGTTGAAGACAATGATGTGTTGGACCAGTTCCAGTTGCTGTGACAACTGTACGTCTGGTTAGGGCGGCTAGGTATTTAAACCTGAGGACACACAGTCCCGGACACCCAGTCCTGAACACGCAGCTCAGGACACCCGGTCCTCACCGTATTCCCCTTGAACTAAGGTCACACAGACCTCGCCCATTCACTCTGGTAAGTCTTCAAGGTAGACTCCCAAACCTTCACAGACTTCGTTCACCGGCGATCCACAATGTCTCTTGGATGCTCAGAACGCGACGCCTAACCGGCTGGAGGATGTACAGTCCTCAAGTGTAATAAGTCTTCAGATCACACAGACAAGAAGACTTAAGTGATGCCTAATTCTCTTTGGCTCTGGGTGGTTAGGGCTTTATCCTCGCAAGGAATTCTCTCTCAAATGCTTCGAGGTGGGTTGCTCTCAAACGACAAAAGCCGTACACTAACTCTGAGCAGCCAACCATTTATGGTTGTAGGGGGTGGGCTATTTATAGCCACAAGGCAACCCGACCTGATTTGTCCAAAATGACCCTGGGTCACTAAGGAACTGACACGTGTTCCAACGGTCAGATTTCAAACTCACACGGCAACTTTACTTGGGCTGCAAGCAAAGCTGACTTGTCCGACTCTGGACAAGATTTGCTCTCATAGTCTTCACTCGAAGACATAGGTTTTGGTTAGGCATCACTTTAGTCATTATGAATGGTTCTCTTGGATCCCACTTAACAGTACGGTGGTTCCTATGACTCAACAAAGAAGAAAAAGAACTACGAAAGATCTAAGTCTTCGAGCTCCATAGGCTTCATGCGATGTCTTCTCTTGTCATAGTCTTCAATGTGAATGTCTTCGTATACCACCTTTGACTTCAATGTCTTCATACATTTTTAGGGGTCATCTCTGGTAGGAAAACCGAATCAATGAGGGACTTCTACCTGTGTTATCCTGCAATTCTCACAAACACATTAGTCCCTCAACTAGGTTTGTCGTCAATACTCCAAAACCAACTAGGGGTGGCACTAGATGCACTTACACAAACGATGCAGTGCAGCTCTCAGGTGAAGGCACGGCATCCCGCCTTACTTACGGGAATGGGTCACGCAAGGGGAGCTTGGTCCTGACGTCCATGCACCACAACCTCGAGTGGCGTACATTCCTGATGCTGGCGTGGCGGTGCGGGGAGCGCATGCGCATCGTGTTGCGGCTGCACCACCTGGTAGCTAGGAGGAGGTGCGCCATGAGCTACATCGCATGCACAGGAGGTAGGTGACGGAGCGAATGGGATGGTGCTGGGGCCTCGCCGACGGCGTTGATGAGCTCGGTGATGCAGCCCAGCCATGTGTCATAGCCCTCGTTGGTGGGGCGATAACGCAGCGGTTCCCACGCCATGAGGAGCGCGACATGCGCATTCGTCTGCCCGCGGCGAACGTGAGAGGACGATGTTGTGGCAGGAGTGAGGGAAGGAGTAGCGGTGCGTACCTCCCGCTTCACGGAGGGCGGCAGCGATGAGCCCTACTACTCGCGAGCAGCAGGGTCGGTGGCAGCATTAGCTTTGGGAGAAGCGGAGCAACGTGGAACACCGCGACCCATGGGCATCATTTGGGCGACGCGTGCAGCCCGGCGCTCGGCGCGAGCTCGGCAGGCATTGGCCATGGGAGCAACGAAGCGGAGACGAAATGAAGTGAGCGGGAGAGCTTCAACACACCCCTACCTGGTGCATCAAATGTCGGAATCAGGGCCCCACGGACCCAACGAGGTTCGAACTCTAGGGCGTGTGGAAATATCTATACCAGCTTTAGCCTCAGCCTCAAGCTCATCACCCCATGGCCTAGCCTCGTCGAGTTCGTGTGAGCGACAAAAGAGAGGACATGGTAGTTTACCCAGGTTCGGGCCACCTTGCGGTGTAAAACGCTACTCCTGCTTTGTGGTGGATTTCCTCGCGAGGAGGATTGATACTTGTCCAACGTATCTATAATTTTTGATTGTTCCATGCTGTTATATTATCATTCTTGTATGTTTTACAATCATTTATAGCAACTTTATATCATTTTTTGGGACTAACCTATTGACACAGTGTGACGCCCCGAGACCGATGTGCCAGGTGTCCGCCAGTTATTCGCTGTTGTTGCCTTGTCATTCGCTTGCGTGTTGCATCTTGTCATGTCATCATGTGCATTGCATCATCATGTTTTAAAAACTTGCATCCGTCCGGGTTTCCTAGTTCCTTCCGTTGTCCATTCTGAGCTCAGACACACTTGCACGCGCCCGCGGCATGTCCGAAATATTATTTTATAAGTGGCCGGAAAATGTTCTCGGAATGGGATGAAAGTTGGCATACGGTGTTTTTATGTTGTAGGTAGGTCGCGTGCCAAGTTTCATCGCATTCAGAGTCCGTTTGACGCCCCAACGGATAACTATAGCGGCAGTATAGCCGGTCTAACGTCGGACGTTTTCGGTCTCCGAAAACTGTTGCCGGGCTTTCCCTCTCTTTCCTCTCTAGCCCATCTACATAGCCCACCTAGGCCCAGCCCACTCCTCCTCGTGCCTGGAGCCGTCCGATCGTGATCCGAGGGTCCGAAAACGGATGAAAACCCCTAACCCTAAACCCCTGCCTATTTAAGAAGCCCCCCTTGCCATTTTTGGGTGCCCCTAGCCTTCCCCTATCCTCAGCCACCGCATCCCCCTCGAAAACCACAGCACCAGACAGATCCATCCACCTCCTCCTCGTTTTCCGGCGAACTCCACCTCCACCTCGCCACTTGGCGCGCAGTCATTGGCTACGCCGTCACCGCCAGCCAGCCTCCTCCACTCCCCTCGCGCCATGCGCCCCTGCCTGCCTCCCACCTCACGCAGGGCCCGTGGAACCCAGATCGGGGCCCCGGAAGCCCATCTGCGCCCGAGACGTGCCGTCGCCTGCTCGCTCCCGCTGCACCTCCTCGATCTGATCCGGATCGGGAGGGAGCCGCCACTCAATGCTCCTGCAGGACCCGCCGCCCATCGGAGCACACCTTATCGCCGGCGACCCCTGCTCCGCGACGTCGCCCAGGTCGCGTCCCGGTCGCCCCCTCCTCCCTTCCTCCATTTCCCTTCCTCTTTCTCTTACAGATCTCTCTCTCTCTGGCCATGGATAGCGCCGCTGCCCGGAGCTCCTCGTCGCCGCTCAGCTTCCGACGTCGCTCGGATTCTCCGGATCCAGCAAGTTTCCGTCCAGATCCATCCGTTCCCCAGCCTTCCCGCTGTCTTCGGCCCTTGCCGTCGCCGGAGAGCCATCCGCCGTCGTCCTGCGTCTTGTCGTGGCCAGACGCATGAAGAAGGTCGCCTCCGCGTCGTCGGTTGCGTGTGAGTCGGCCTCCTCTCCAGTCTCGTGGGCCGCAAGCACGCACAAGGCCCAGCGTTGCCGCATCTGCCCCGCCAGCCCAAGTTTCGCACTGCCCCTTCCAGCCTGCTTCCCCTCCGAACTGGGCCTGGCCCATGGGTGAGGCCGCCCCCCGAGCGCCCTCCTTTTTTTTCTCCTTCTCTGTTGGGCCGGCCAGATTCGGCCCAGTGTAGCATTTTTTTCAGATCTGTGAATTTGTCAATTTCCAGGGTTTTGCACTTTTGCAGATCAGCCCCTAAAACTTCATGCATATTTTAACTCACAAATTAAGCATCACATGTAAAAACTTTGTATATGAAACTTGCTTAGTTTTTCATCTAGTTTAATAATATGCAACTTTCATCTATGTTTAAAATGTCTAAAAAGTTGTTTGTTTAACGTTGCATAAATAACTTGCTAAAATGCTTTAATTCATAACTAAATAACTGTAACTCCGAATTTAATAAACTTTATATGTAAATGGGTAGAATTTTGCCTAGTTTAACATGGTGGCCTCACTTTGCATGTTTAACAACCCTAAAATTGTGTTTAGGGCAGAACAGTACCAAACCTAATATATGCATATGGGGATTTACCGGACTTGTTGTTTTGTTGTTCCGGCCTCATTTAAACTTGCCTAGATTAGATAGTTTCATCATGTGTCACCTCTTTCCATGCTAACAACATTTAATCTTGTTGGGTACATAAACGAGAGAGAACTAAATAAGTCATGTGGTGTTTTCTTCAATATGCAACTCCGTGGCATATTGAGCTCCACTTAATTTGTAGTGTTGTTTGTTGCACTTTGCCATGCCATGTTTCATTAAACCGGACATGCATCATACTTGATTGTGCATCATGCCATGTTTATGTGATGGTTGTTTACTATGTTGTTTGCTTCTTTCCGGTGTTGCTTCTTCGGGCTGGTTCTGATAACGTCGTGTTGTGAGGATTCGTTCGACTTCGTTCGTTTATCTTCTTCATGGACTCGTTCTTCTTCTTTGCGGGATCTCGGGCAAGATGACCATATCCTCGAGATCACTTCTATCTTTGCTTGCTAGTTGCTCGCTCTTTTGCTATGCCTATGCTACGATACCTACCACTTGCTTATCATGCCTCACATATTGTTAGGCCAAGCCTCTAACCCACCTTGTCCTAGCAAACCGTTGTTTGGCTATGTTAGCACTTTGCTCAGCCCCTCTTATAGCGTTGTTAGTTGCAGGCGAAGATTGGAGCTTTTTCCATGTTGGAACATGGATATTTTGTTGAGATGTCACAATATCTCTTATTTAATTAATGCATCTATATACTTGGTAAAGGGTGGAAGGATCGGCCTTATGCCTGGTGTTTTGTTCCACTCTTGCCGCCCTAGTTTCCGTCATATCGGTGTTATGTTCCCGGATTTTGCGTTCCTTACGCGGTTGGGTTATAATGGGAACCCCTTGACAGTTCGCCTTGAATAAAACTCCTCTAGCAAGGCCCAATATTGGTTTTACCATTTGCCACCTAGCCTTTTTCTTTCCCTTGAGTCGGCCGGCTCAAGGGTCATCTTTATTTAACCCCCCCGGGGCCAGTGCTTCTCTAAGTGTTGGTCCAACTGAGCGATGTCCGAGGCTACCAGGGGCAACTCTGGGCTGGCTTACCCGACGTCTTGCTCATCCGGTGTGCCCTGAGAATGAGATATGTGCAGCTCCTATCAGGATTTGTCAGCACATCTGGGTGGCTTTGCTGGTCTTGTTTTACCATTGTCGAAATGTCTTGTAACCGGGATTCCGAGCTTGATCGGGTCTTCCTGCTAGAAGGAATATCCTTCGTTGACCGTGAGAGCTTGTGATGGGCTAAGTTCGGACACCCTTGCAAGGATATGAACTTTCGAAAGCCGTGCCCGCGGCTATGGGCAGATGGGAATTTGTTAATGTCTGGTTGTAGAAAACCTGAAGTTGACCTTAATTAAAATACATCAACTGCGTGTGTTACCGTGATGGTCTCTTCTCGGCGGGGTCCGGGAAGTGAACACGGTGTTGGATTTATGCTTGACGTAGGTTGTTTAGGATCACTTCTTGATCATACTTTCTCGAACGTGCTTTGCCTTCTCTTCTCGCTCTCATTTGCGTATGTTAGCCACCATATATGCTAGTCGCTTGCTGCAGCTCCACCTCATACCTTTGCCTTACCTATAAGCTTAAATAGTCTTGATCGCGAGAGTGTGAGATTGCTGAGTCCCCGTGACTCACAGATACTTCCAAAACCAGCTTGCAGGTGCCGATGAGACCGTGCAGGTGACGCAACCAAGCTCAAGGAGGAGCTCGATGAAGATCGTGTTTGTTTTGTTGTTTCGTTTTAGTTGATCAGTAGTGGAGCCCAATTGGGATGATCGGGGATCTGTGTAGCATTTGGGGTAGTCTTCTTTTATTTTGGTTCCGTAGTCAGACCTTGAGTGTATCTGGATGATGTAATGCTTTATTCATGTATTGTGTGAAGTGGCGAGTGTAAGCCAACAATGTATCTTTTTCCCTTATGTATTACATGGGTTGTGTGAAGATTACCTCACTTGCGACGTTGCTTTCAATGCGGTTATGCCTCTAAGTCATGCTTCGACACATGGGAGATATAGCCGCATCGAGGGCGTTACACATAGTGCCTAGTGCCAGTTGCTGTTTTTTTTGCTTATTTTTCACTTTGTAGAAAATCAATACCAAACGAAGTCCAAAAGCAGCAAAACTTTTTGCAGAATTTTTCTGGACTAGAAGGAACAACATGGGCCAAATAATTACTAGAGGGCTGCCCCGAGGGGGGCACAACCCACATGGGCATGCCTTGAGGCCCAGGCGTGCCCAGGTGGGTTGTGCCTACCTCGGTGGCTTCCCGCACTGCCTCTTCGCCCTATAAATACCAAAATATTCCCAAAACCCTAGGGGATTCGATGAAACACAATTCCAGCTGCCCACGAGATCCAATCTAAACACCATCACGGAGGGGTTCATCATCCTCATTGGTGCCTCTCCGATGATGCGTGAGTAGCTCATTGTAGAGCTACGGGTCCGTAGGCAGTAACTAGATGGCTTCCTCTCTCCCTCTCTCTCTTGATTCTTAATACAATGGTCTCTTGGAGATCTATTTGATGCAACTCTTTTTGCGGTGTGTTTGTTTGGATCCAATGAACTTTGAGTTTATGACCAGATCTATTTTATCCATGAATGTTATTTGAGTCTTCTTTGATCTCTTATATGCATGATTATTTATAGCCTCGTATTTCTTCTTCGAATCTTCGGTTTAGTTAGGCCGACTAGATCGACTTTTCTTGCCACGGGAAAAGGGGCTTTGTGATGGGATCGATCGTGTTTTGTTCTTTCCCAGTGATAGAAGGGGTAGGAAGACACGTATTGATCATTGCTATTAAGGATAACAAGATGGGGTCTATTCCTACATGAATAGATCTTGTCTACATCATGTCATCGTTCTTATTGCATTACTGTGTTTCTCCATGAACTTAATACACTAGATGCATGCTGGATAGCGGTCGATGTGTGGAGTAATAGTAGTAGATGCAGGCAGGAGTCGGTCTACTAGTCTTGGACATGATGCCTATATATTGATCATTGCCTGGATATCGTCATGATTATTTAAAGTCTATACCTATACTAATTACAGACTCCCAATAAATTATCACGTTAATCAGAATTTATGAGCCGTTAATCTAGTGGGACCAGATTATTACGGTGTAGATTCAGTTAACATTTTGCTCTGTGGTAAAAAAAACACTCCGAAGCACACAATTTTCTAAAACAGGATTGTACTATTACTAATCATCGATTATTCTGCCCTAACTAAAGCAAATCTTTAAATTTCAAAAAACTAAAGCAAATCTTTATCTCTTTCACAACAAAAAAATTGTACCAGCTCATATGCTACAGCCGCATCCTTCCATAGAAATAAAAGAAAAAAATCCATGCGTCTTTCCTTTGGCCCCGAGCAGCCGCGCCGCCGGAACTTGCAAACCCCGCCGCCACCTTGACTCTTCCGTGTCCGGTGCGACGCCGGCACATCCATCGCATGCCGGTGAGCTCCCCATCGAGTAGTAGTTGCCGCGCTGCCGGAACTTGCGAACCCCGCTGCCACCTCGACTCTTCCGCGTCTGGTGCGACGCCGGCGCATCCATCGCATGCCGGCGAGCTCCCCATCGAGAAGTAGCTGCCGCGCCACCCTCCTACTTTGCCTTTTTCCCGTCCTTCCCTGCACTTCTCTCACCTCTCTCTGCCTCGCATCCACAGGGACCCCGGGACGCCGCCGGCGCGCGGAAAGACGCCGCCCCAACTGGATCGATGCCTTGCCGCATCGCCTGCTCTCCTACCATCCGTCCTCACCCAGTCGCCACCTCGACTCTTCCGCATCCGGTGCGACACCGGCGCATCCCTCGCATGCCGGTGAGCTCTCCATCGAGCAGTAGCCACCACGCTGCCCTCCTACTTTGCCTTTTTCCCATCCTTCCCTGCACTTCTCTCACCTCTCTCTGCCTCGCATCCACAGGGACCCGAGACGCCGCTGGCACGCGGAACGACGCCGCCCCAGCTGGATCGAGGCCCTGCTCCATCGCATGCTCTCCCGCCGTCCGTCCTCATCTCGAATCGATCATGCCGGCAGCCGTCGTTGCCAGATCCTAGCTTGGCCGCCTGCTGAAAGATACAGCGCCTTTGCTCCTCTCACCGTCGAGGGAGGTAGGAATGACGGAGCCGTGCATGTGTTGGCACCCATGTGGTGCGTGCTGAGCCACCGCCTTGCGTAGCGGCTATAGTCCTACGGCGCGCCCTGCCTCGAGCAGCACACATGGGTGGCGGCTGAGACGTCTGAGGAGCTTCAGCAGGAGGTGGTGATCCAGTGGCACTCCTTCCAGTACAACACTAACCTATGCAAAGTGGCCCTTTATTTCCCCTGCCCAGCTCCAATCTTTGATCCGTCCATGCTTGAGGTAATGTGTATAGAGAACGAGGCTGCCGAGCCAAATTTGTTGAATGAGGCTGTGAAGTTCGAGGTAATATTGCTGCTACCTTCGTTTTGTTTTTTGGTGATGGTCACCTCTGTATCAACTCAGCAGGTAGTATCTATCTGTTAGTGCTATTTCTGCAATTTTGTAAGCCAGATTAGTGCCAAGTGCATTGCATAATATATCTCTAATAGGTCCATTGCTATTTCTGAGATCTTCCATCAATGTTTATTACAACAGAAAAATGGTCCTTATCACATATATAGTATGCACTGGCTACTTATATATACGATGGTTGATAACAATTACTTCAGGGTATCCATTCTGCTATATTTTAGATACTCAACAAAATTTGTGACATCTAATCTGGTAGAGAAAATAGTTTGATACATTATTTTTTTCTTTTGCGAATTCAGTCCAAGATATTCTTTTCTTACCTACAGATAATTTCGTATAGATGACTTAGCATTCAACATGATTTAGTTTCCAGCCTGTATAAATTAGTCTTATTATGAGCTACCTATAATTTTTTTAGGCTTTTAGTTTTAGTTATGGTGATGGACTGTGCACATGATTCACAGAATAAAGAACTGCATCAAGCATTAATTTTTACATGCGTGAAGCATTTTACAATAAATTTCCTATTATTCATCAGCTAGCTGAATGAACGGAGATTGTATGACAAGGCGAACAAGCACACTAAATATCACGAGTCATAGTAATTCCTAGCTATTTTTACAAATGCATTTCACTGGAAGTTTCCTGTTGATTATAATAATGTTCACCATAGATATCTAAAGTTTGTGGTTCAATTTATGAACAGCATTGGTCTAGATACTATTGTTGGATGTTGACGTTGACACCCAGTAAGATCCTCCTGGAGCTGCCTTCTCTGAGCATATCTCTAATCAAGCATCTACTGATTCACATCATAAATGTTAAATTTGTGATAGGCTTACTATAGACAAATGTTTCTGAATCTTATGGTATATCAGATGTTACAGAGTAAATTATCAATTTACTCTACATGATACATTAATCTTTTTTGTTTTTGTTTCCATTCTATTTATGGTGGAAAAATGGTTTCTTCACCATTTGGTTGATGTTAAATTAAAACATTTTTGTATGCCTATCGAATATATGTTAGTTCAACCGATATTCCAAATTACATTTTTATATTGTGCTGCTTACTATAGTTTTTTCCTCCAAGGAAACAAGACCAAGGCACCCCATGAGTATTTATCAGTTCAACTGATATTCCACTTTTGCATATTGCAGTACTTCCATAGTTATTTCATCTCAGGAAACAACACCAAGGCAATATATTTTTACCCTATTTATAACAGCCTAATTATTTCCAACAATAGAGATTCAGGCTATCTTATTAAATGTTCCTTTTTGCACCCTGTTGATCAGCTACATAATATCCTTCTGATATATGACTAATTTGAAAGAGAAACAACAAACTTTTCCTAAACTATGAAAGACATCATTATTCTGATTAAAATCCTTCTCATAGGTGCCGCCATGGCACCATCCATGAGAGTATTAAGGATCCCGAGGGAAAGAGTTGCGATGGGCCGATGACGCATCTATTCACACCATGGACATTCATTGCCTACTACTCATGCGACCACTCTGAAGGTAAGGAAGTGTGTATCTTAAGTTCCATGCTGCAGTTAACATTTAATCATATTAATGTTATCTCTGATATCCTGGACACAACATAGATTTTACAAGCAAAACTTCATCAAGCTAGATTTGTTGCATGTGCACTGGATGTTGATGTTATTGGGCTGGACAAATTTTGTGTTTTCCCATCATGTTGAAAGTTGTCCCTGATGTGCGTACATTATTCGCTATCATGGAGACGACAAATAGCTGATGTTTGGTAATAGTTACTTCATGGTATGCTGCATATTCCTCTAAATTTGTGAGATTTGAGATAGTAGAAACAACACATCGTGATCTACTGGCCTTGCCTGAAGCTTCGTTATTTGAGGACCATGGAGTAAAATGGATCTAATTTCCAGTCCATGTATGATTATTAGTCATTTGATGCGGAAAGTTTTAGGATTCATTATATGTTTAGTACGGTCTTACAGTTTATGCATGCGAATTAACAGAAATAAATTGCACGGACTATTCTTTTTCTCATAAATGTGAAGCATGTACAACTATTTTTCTATTGCAAAAAAACATTCCTTCCCCCAAGCGAGCCAACACACAAATAAGAGTGAATCCAAGCTTTTTTCAGAACTGAGTTAGTTATGTTATCCCTACGAATATGTTAAGTTTTAAGTGTCAATCTTCAAATTCTCTGCTTTATTAATTTACTTTTTATAAATACTACGAAGACTAAAATTTAAAGAATTAAACCAATAAGTATATTTAGTGAAGTCAGAGGTCTGTTTGGAATATTCTTAGTGCAAGTCTCACATGAAAGGAGGGATGTCGTTTTTTCATGGCTGAATGGTGCTTTATGAGGCAACAGTCCTAATATCAATCAAAGTTGAAGCCTCTGTCTAATCTCCTTTTGCTGTAAAATATTATTTTGTAGTATTCTTAACGTAATTAATGTTCACTTCTATTATGCTACCCTTTTATGCACACCATGTTTCTAAATGCAATAGCCCACTACGAAACAGTTAACTATACATCAATTTCTATCGAAGTTAGAAGGAAGTTCCTGCTATTTGTAATTTTATACACCATACACGTATGAAGTTTCTTATATCTTATTTAACTCTTCTATAGATGCTATTCCAAAAGGTTGTAGCTGATACCCAAAAAGCTCCTCAGTAGATATGATCCTCTCCAGCACATCACTTGGTGGATCTAGAGGGGCAACCATCAGCTTATGAAAAAGGGAAAATAAATTGCCTGCTATTGTTCCTTACCAAGAGTAATTTCCCCAGTGCCTAACTTACAATTTGATTTGTTGCATCATGATAAGATCTCCATGATGTGCATATGCATGATTATTTTTACATTTAATTCGTTTTCCTATATATTTTACATGCATGCGTTCACATATTAGAGAACAAATATGTTGCAGGCTCTTATCTACATGCATGAATGTGAACTCTGTATCCAATGGTAAAGCGGGCTTTATCAGGTGACATGGGCGGGACCTTTCCACATATATACTTCATTAGTTATCACAGTATATATTTTGCCAGCATCTTTGTATTATTGATGAACGGTATATTTCTATTCTAAATTCTTGACTTCATCAAATTTATATTGTAGGAAAAAGGATCATGGAATAGCATGTGACGTGTGTATTATTGTTAGCATCTACCTATTTTGATGCATTGTATTTGCAATTTGCATACATATACCAAGTTTTTCGTCAAATATATATGTTGCAGGAGACTGGATGATCGAGTAGCACTCAAGATGGCAAGGTGGTTGAGATTTAGGAACCGTTGTATCTTGAGGACTCATGATGCATTCGTACGTCGATACATATAGATTTATGACTATTGCCATATAGTCCATTGTATCTATCTATCTATCTATGACCCCTTAACTTCAGCATATTTACCTTGAGTAATTATGGTTTAATACAGGTTTTTTCTCTATTAGTGATTTAATTTTTTATTGGTTTACACCCCCTTGGTTCAAACATTATTATTCTCTACTTTAGACATTTATATAACTAAATGGCTTTTTAATGCCTAAAAATATATTGGTTTTGTTTTTCACTAGGGAGAGAACATATTGATGTATCAATGGGAAAAAGTAAGTTTTGAAATATGTTATAGTACAATAGTACCTCATGTGTAAACGTGGGCTGGGCATAGAACTTTGGCCAATTCTCTCCCATCTCTTAAAGCTCATCAATGACGCAGTTCACTTAGTACCATTCAACAGAGGAGAGCACTAATTTAAGGAAACTATGAATGAGGAACTATTTGAAGGAATCTACTTCCTTTTAGTCCTATGGTTGAGCAAAAATCACATGGTTCGAAATAATGAACATGCAAGTTTCTCCTGTATTATTCCTATATATTTGACTCGCAACATACAATACTTTCTTTGTGATTGTTTGCGTAAATGTGTAAATAAAAAGTACTAGCCCGTGCAAGTGCACGGGTTGACGACTAGTTCTATTAATTTTCCAATAGTAATTTGTTTACCCACCGTGTGCTATTTCTTGAGAGAAGCCACTAGTGAAATCTACGACACTTGGGTCTATACTTTATCATATTTGCTTTGAGATCTATTTTTATTCGCTTTTATTTTTAGATCTATAATTCAAAAAACCAAAAAATACTGCTGCAATTTTTATTTGCATATTTTATTTCGTGTTTTATCGAGGTCTATTTATCCAATTTGTCACAATTTTATCCTGTCAACCTGACAATTTTTGGAGCCGTTACCCGAAGAAGCGATTGACAACCCCTTATACGCGTCGGGTTGCAAGTATTTGTTCTTTGTGTGCAGGTACCACTTACATAGTGTTGCTTGGTTCTCCTACTAGATTGATACCTTGGTTTCATAACTGAGAAAAATACCTACCGTAGATGTGCTGCATCATCCCTTCCTCTTTGGGGAAATACCGACTCTCGGTGTCAAAACCGGTAGATCTCGGGTAGGGGGTCCCGAACTGTGCGTCTAAGGATCGAAGGTAACATGAGACAGGGGACACGATGTTTACCTAGATTCGGGCCCTCTTAATGGAGGTAATACCCTACGTCCTGCTTGATTGACTTTGATGAATATAGGGGTTACAAGAGTTTATCTACCACGAGATCGTAATGGCTAAACCATAGATGTCTAGCCTGTATGATTATGATTGCCTCTACGGACTAAACCCTCCAGTTTATATAGACACCGGAGAGGTTTAGGGTTGTACAGAGTCGGTTTACAGAGAAAGGAATATTCATATCCACACGCCAAGTTTGCCTTCCACGCAATGGAGAGTCCCATCCGGACACAGAGGAAAGTCTTCTGTCTTATATCTCCACGGGCCATTAGTCCGGCCCATACAACATAGCCCGGACACCCGAGGACCCCATAATCCTGGACTCCCTCAGTAGCCCCTGAACCAGTATTCAATGACGATGTGTCCGGCACGCAGATTGTCTTTGGCATTGCAAGGCGGGTTCCTCCTCCGAACACTTCAAAGCAGTTGACCATCAGTACTATATCCGGCTCTATACAATAGTCACCCTCCTTAAACATAAAGGTAAAATACAGATAAATTCCGTCTTCTGATGATTTCATGGATGAGATGTTACATCCAGCCGCTTTATTACTTCGAACCGTTTTTCGGCCTCCCGTTTTGCGCTTCGATATGCAACCTTCGGTGACACGTCTTGTCAAAGAAAAGATCATGCCCCCTTATTACGGGATTCTCATCAATACGAGTTTTGGTAACCTAACTATGCGGTTCGCGTGACCCTTGGGAACAGGCGAGTTTTAAGGCTCGAGGGAGGAAACGCTTGATATTCGCAGTCCATATGAGTGGATAGAACCCATCTGTTCCACCCCACGCCTCATTCTCTTTCCCTCTCCATCCCCGAGCTCCAGCGCCCAAACTCCAAGCTCTTCCCTTCCCGACAACTCCTTCGACCATGGCCGGTTCTCAAGGCAAGTGGGTGCCCTCCTCTGTCACGGAGGAGAACATCAAGGAGATGCGGGAAGCGCGGTATTTGACCACAGAAATCAAGCACAGGCTTCTCAATCCGGTGCAAGTCAACCCCACTCCGGGGCCCGATGAGAGGGTGGTGTTTATCCCCCACTTCCTCCGTGGACTCGGATTCGCCATTCACCCCTTTGTAAGGGGTCTCATGTTCAACTATGGGCTGGATTTTCACGATCTGGCCCCAAATTCATTCCTTCACATCTCTGCGTTTATCGTCGTGTGTGAAGCTTTCCTCCGTGTCCCTCCACATTTTGGCTTATGGCTCAAGATTTTTAATGTGAAACCAAAGGTGGTCAATGGGCAACACGCAGACTGTGGTGGCGCCATGGTGAGCAAGCTTCCAAAAGTCAATTGGCCAAAGGGAGTCTTTGTGGACACCGCCAAAATATGGCAACAGGAATGGTTCTATATTACAGAACCCGAGGCTCCAAGTGGGCGGCCACACCAGCCTTTAGATCCAGACCCCCGCTGAGGCTTACATCCTGGACCGACAAGAGTCCGAACTGGGGGTCGGTACCTGAGGTGTTGCGGCTGTAGAAGCGCATGAAGAGCATGATAGTGAAGGACGTTACCCTTGCTGGCGTAGTCACTACAAAAAAAGACACATCCGTGACATTTTAGGCCGAACGAAATTTTTTTCTGTCATACTTATGACACTTCTATGACGATAATTGTGACAAAACCTGGTATCATCATAGATGTGGTGGGCTCCTACTTCTGTAACAAAAAATCATGACAGAAAATGGGCTTTTCGTCCTGGGTGGGTCGGAGACGCAGCTGCATGACATTCTTTGGGCCATCCATGACAGAAAAAACCGTGGTAGAAGCGAGGGCGAGGAAAATTTTGGGGAGTTCCCAGTTACGGTGGGTGGTCGGGGGCCGAGCGATGCGCGTTTCGCTCATACACGTACGCGCGTGTGTGCGAGGCATTGGGCTGTAACTGAACCCGAGCGAGGCATTGGGCTCTAACTGAACCCGAGCCATTGCACTAGCTACGTTACTGAATCCGAGTGATTCCTTCGCTAATGCTACTAACTGAAGCCGATCGATGCTGCCTCTGGATAAATAATGAGCGTTGCTGGGGGGGGGTTTGGATGAACAGTTCCCGGTGGGGGTGGATGAACAGGACCCCGTGGTGTTGCCTCTGGATGAACAGGACCCCGATCGATCAAGCCGGTTGGGGCTGGATGAATAGGACCCCGTGGAGTGCTGGATGAACAGGACGATCCCGTGGAGGGCTAGATGAACAGTAGATGGTGGAGGGCTGAATGAATAGTAGCCCGTGGAGGGCTGGTTGAACAGGAGCCCGTGGAGAGGGCTGGTTGAACAGTAGCCGGTGGAGTAGTGCGCGGTGGAGGCTGGATGAACAGGAGCCCGTGGATGAACAATCGCAGGTCGAGGCTGGAGGAGGTCGATGGTGGATGAACAGTAGCCCGTGGAGGCTGGAGGGGGTCGACGGTGGAGATGAACAGTATCCCGTGGAGTCTCGTTTTGCGGTACGCCACACCCCTCCTGATGAACAGGACCCCCGTTTCGACCGTAGCGCTCCAACACAAGTCTGTTTCCTCCGTTTTGCGGTACGCCACACCCCTCCTGATCAACAGGACCCCATTTCGACCGTAGGAGGTCCAACACAAGTCTGTTTCCTCCGTTTTGCGGTACGCCAGACCCCTCCCAATGAACAGGATCCCGTTTCGGCCGTGGCCATTCGAACGCAAGGCCGTTTCCTCCGTTCTGCGGTACGCCAGGCCTCGTTTCCATCGGCTATTCCGTCCAAGCCGGTTGGCTCCCACGCGTTTTGTTGCCTCCCGATGAACACGATGCATTCTGTTGCCTCCCCATGAACACGACGACGACGAAGTTTCTTTGTTCCGACCCGCCATGTACACGAGCCCTGGTCGTACGTATGCGCGAGTAGGCATTCGAGACCCCGCCCATATGTACGTACGTGGCTGTATTTTCTTTCTTGCACACTGGTCGCTGTACGTACGTGTACATGCTACATGCGCCCCTCTACTACGACACATGCACGCTGTACATGGCCCAGTATGTACATACACGTTCACGATCAGAATGACAACGCTACGTACGCTTCGACCAGGTGGGTCCCAATAGTCAGGCACTTCCTTGCGTGCGAAGATATAGCTGGTGGGTCCCTGCAGTCAGGGGGGCGAATCATTTTTTTTGCCCGGACGCACTTCCTTGCATGCGAAGATGTAGCTGGTGGGTCCTAGCAGTCAGGGGGAAATGTTTTTTCGTGAAATACGGTGGCCCGTCCGGTGGGTCCCCGGTGTTAGGTGCAGGAATAATTATTTTGCGCATAATAAGGAGGCACTTCCTTGTGGCTATCATGGAACTAGCTGTCAGCCTCTCTACGTACAGTACTCTTTCGATGGAAGTCGGTCGTTGACCACGCCGCGCTGAGAGCACCAAGGCGGTGGACGACGGCGAGGCCTAGGAAGGGGACGACGTAGAGCCAGGGAAGACGCGATAGTGGATGCCCACGCGGAGAGGAGTACGAGGGTTCACTGGTTCGGCTGTGGTGTGAGGCTGCCGTCGCCGCAGAATAACATGGGTGTGGGTGAGTAGAGGGAAGGCCTGCCTAGCGGTGGGTGAGTAGAGGGATGGCCTGCCCAGCGGTGGGAGTAGTAGGGGGCGGTGAGGCCTCCGCGGCATCGCAGCCGACCACGGGAGGCAGGAGCACGAGACACAACCGGCGCTGGTTTGAGCGGCTGGAGCAAGAAGACCAGAGGTCGAAGAAGCACTACGGCCGTTGGGTGGACATCATGCGGTCACTGGAGCTAGAATCATGCATATTGACTAAGTTGACAAAGCCCTCCGTCCCCGTCAACTTAGTAGGCCCACAAGTCAGCCTCCCACTATACTGGGTCCCAGCTAGCAGGGGGAGTATTCATTTTTTTCATGCGTAATAATGAGGCACTTCCTTGTGTGCGAAGATATAGTTGGTGGGTCCGAGCTGTCAGCGGTGGTAACGTTTTTTCGCGAAATACAGAGGCCCTTTCGGTGGGTCCTAAATGTCAGGTGGAGGAATCATTATTTTGCGCGTAATAAGGAGGAATTTCCTTGCGTGCGGCCATGGACCCAGCTGTCAGCCTCTCCACGAACATTCCACTATAGATGCATGTCGGTCGTTGACCACGTTGACCAGGCCGCACCGAGAGCACCAGGGCAGTGGACGACGGCGAGGCCTAGGAAGGGAACGACACAGAGCCATGGAATACTCGGCAGTTGTCTCCCGCGCGGAGGGGAGTACGACTGTATGAAGGTTTACTGGTTCGTCTGCCGTCGCCGGAGAATAATAACAGGTGTGGGTGAGTAGAGGGATGGCTAGGCCAGTGATGGGAGTATGGTGGGGCGGTGAGGCCTGCATGGCAGCACAGCTGGCCGCGGGGAGGAGGGAGCAGGCAGTCCCGCCGGCGCTTGTTTGAGCGGCTGGAGCGGGAAGAGCAGAGATTGAAGAAGCACGAGGCCGTTGGATGGATATCCAACAGTCACTGCTTGTGTGTCAACCTTTTTTTAGGAAAGCCTCAAATCTGTGGAAAACAACATACAACCCATCTACCATTATTTCTAATAATTTACAGCCCATTTGTTAATTCTTAAGGTTTTTTTGGAGCCCATATTCTTTTTGTTAGCATTACAGCCCATATTGTGGCCATGGTTAAAAAATTATACAAAATTTTGCATATTTCGGTCCGGTCCGAACTGTTTTTAATCCCGAAATTTCGAGTCACATTCATACTAATTTTAAAAATAAATGTATATCAATATAAAATCCAACAAATTGTCCACGCATAAAAATCAATGCAATTTAAAATCTTGAAATGAAAAAAAGAAATTTGGAACTAATTGCCGATTTGATGTGTTTCAAAAATGTACATCCCATTTTTCATTACTGATAGGCCATTTTCTCGGCCAGCCGAATGAAGCTCTCCTCATCTTGAAAGATTTGCAGCCCAACAGGCCTGACAAAGCGACTTACTTGGCAAATCACAGAAAAACTGGGCTATGGCAGTGGACCCAGCTGTCAGCCTCTCCATGTACAGTACTCTTTCGATGGAAGTCGGTCATTGACCACATTAACCACGCCGCGCCGAGAGCACCAAGGCGGTGGATGACGGTGAGGCCTAGGAAGGGGACGACGTGAAGCCGGGGAAGACGCGGTAGTGGATGCCCACGTGGAGAGAAGTACGAGGGTTCACTGGTTCGGGTGCGGTGTGAGGCTGCCATCGCCGCAGAATAACAGGGGGTGTGGGTGATTAGAGGGATGGCCTGGCCAGCGGTGGGAGTAGTAGGGGGCGGTGAGGCCTCCGCGGCATCACAGTCGGCCACGGGAGGCAGGAGCATGAGGCATGACCGGTGCTGGTTTGGGAGGCTGGAGTAAGAAGACCAGAGGTTGAAGAAGCACTACGGCCGTTGGATGGACATCGTACGGTCACTAGAGCTAGAATCGTTCATATTGACTAAGTTGACAAAGCCCTCCATCCCCGTCAACTTAGTTGGCCCACAAGTCAGCCTCCCACTATTGTGGGTCCCAGCTAGCAAGGGGGTGTTCATTTTTTTATGCGTAATAAGGAGGCACTTCCTTGCGTGCGAAGATATAGCTGGTGGGTCCGACCTGTCAGCGGTGGGAACGTTTTTTTCGTGAAATACAGAGGCCCTTCCAGTGGTTCCCAGCTGTCAGGTGGAGGAATCATTATTTTGCGCGTAATAAGGAGGCATTTCCTTACGTGCGTCCGTGTACCCAGCTGTCAGCCTCTCCACGCACAGTCTACTTCCGATGGTGTCGTTCGTTGACCACTCCACGCCGAGCGCATCCAAGGTGGTGGACGATGGCGAGGCCTAGGAATGGGACGACGCGGAGCTAGGGAAGACGCAGAGCTGGGGAAGACGCAGAGCTAAGCAAGACGCGGCAGTGGATGCCCATGCGGAGAGGAGTACGAGGGTTCACTGGTTCGGCTGTGGTGTGAGGCTGCCGTCGCCGCAGGGCCTGGCTATCGGTGGGAGTAGTAGGGGGCGGTGAGGCCTCAACGGCAGCACAGCCGGTCACTGGAGGCAGGAGCAGGCCGTCTCACCGGCACTGGTTTGGGTGGCTGGTGCAAGAAGAGCAGCGATTGAAGAAGCAGCAGCACCATTCGATTCAAATCCAATGGTTACTGCTGCTAGAATCATTTGTTGACTAAGTTGACAAGCCCTGCGTACGCGTCAACGTAGTAGGCCCACAGGTCAGCCTCCCAACCGGTGCGCCCCAGATGTCAGTGGGAGGAATCATTTTTTTCGCGTAATAAGGAGGCAGTTGATTGCGTGCGGCCAGGCCAGCGGAGGGAGTAGGGTGGGCCGGGGAAGCCTGCGCGGCATCACAGCGGGCCACAAGAGGAGGGAGCAGGCAGTCCTGCCGGCGCTAGTTTAGGCGGCTGGAGCAGGAAGATCAAAGATTGAAGAAGCACGCCGGCCGTTGGATAGACATCCAACAGTCACTGCTGCTAGAATCGTGTGTTGACTGACAAAGCCTTGCGTAAACAAGTCCACCTCGAAATCTGTGGCGTGTACAACCCATTTGCTATTATTTTTATAATTTTTACTCATTTTCTAATTCATATGGAATTTATTGCAACCCGTTTTCCATTTGTTGAATTGCTGCCCATTTTCTGGTCAGTACCAGGGTTAAAAAATTAACAAAATATGTGGGAAATTTTGAAAATTATCAAATTTTTGCTGGGGAACAAAATATTCTTAATCCAAAAATTAGTAGCCATACTAAAACAAATTTAAAAATAAATTAGTACTATGTCATGTTAAATCCAATGAAATACTCCCTCCGTCCCAAAATTCTTGTCTTAGATTTGTCTAAATACAGATGTATCAAGTCACGTTTTGGTATTAGATACATCCGTATCCAGACTAATCTAAGACAAGAATTTTAGGACGGAGGGAGTATAAGATATCAGTGAAGAACAAAAACAAAAAAGGAAACTAATATCCCATTTGCTATATTTTTTTTGGAATTTTCAACCCCTTTTGATATTACTTTTAACAAACACTGACCATACTCTTTGGCCAGGCCGGAATGCATCCCTCCTTGTCTTGAAAGATTTGCATCTCCATACGTCGGAGAAAACAAATATGCCTAGCTTGGGTATCCTTCAAAAAGAAATACCGGGCTACCTATTTTCCCAAAGAAAAAACTGTTGGGCTGGCCATGTTGTTAGACGGGCCACAGAGACCGCACAACCCAGTTTATAGCCTGCTCCTCTGAATTACTACTAAAAAAAGTTATGCAATTCTGTCGTTAATTGACTATACGTTGAAAATGATGTGGGTCCCAGATATCAGCAGGGTGGATTAGAGTAAAAAATGAGGGGTTCATCTGAGTAGTAAAAGAGGCGCTTTCTTGTGTTTGGGAGTGGACCTGGTGGGTCTCTACTGTCATACTCACAACTAAAGTGTCTCCCAATTCACTATGTTGATAGGGACCGTTTTGAAAAAAAATTATGTTGACAGGGCCGGACGGCGGCGGCGCAACGAGTGCACCAAGGCGGAGGATAAGGTGATGTTGCCAATGTGCTGGGTTGAGTTGGACATTCTTATTGAAAAATGAAAATGGACCAGAACTATTTATGACATTGAATATGATTTGCATGGGTCCGCTGGTTGCAGGAAGAAAATGCTGGGAGAAAGAAGACCGGTCGCTATCTTCGCCTAAGAATAATATCGACTGAATGTAACGACACTATCATAGGAAATAATATCCTCCTGTTAAATCGTGAATTTAAAGAATTGGTGCATGAGCATTTAGCTTTCTTTATTTATTTACTTATTTATGTTTAGCGGACCATAAGCATGTACCTGGGCCGGATTCATGTGAGAGCCTCCCTTCCAGTTAATTATGGGCTTCTCTATTGGGCCTTCATCAGTGGGCTGCATGTTATCAACAAGTGGAAAATGTGTTCCTTATGAAAAATTGTATGCGCTACGTATGGTACGGGGCACTAAAGGATCAAACCGTGCAACGACTTCCAAAACATTGTGTTTGTCGTTCTAACAACACATTTATTCAACCAACAGACGAAATATACTACTGATTGTACATTGAAAACAGCAGCAGCAGCAGCAACCAGGGCTGGGGGTGCAACAGAAGCAGTAAGCAGGCCAGAAGAGTGAAGACGCAGCTCTCTCTTCCAAACCAAACATCAGCCATCATTACAAAAGGGCTACCAAAAAAGAACAAGTGTATTCATCAAACTAAATAAAAATCCTACTACACCAAGTGTACGCATCTAACTAACTGGCTCAGTTTGACATTACTATTTATTAAGCTGTGGAGATTGGCTGACGGTTTGAACCAGATAGGTGCCTAACGGGGGAAACTCCATCCAGCAGGTCAAAGTCTGATACTTGCGACCCTCTCTCCTACTTTGGGCTGTAGAGCATGGCAGCACATATCAGGGTATGGTGCATACAGAGACGCATGGTACGTTGTGTACACACAGTTTTTCCTGATGAACGAAACCGCGCTGCCATCATGATCCTTGTCGTCGGTTATCTCCTGGTTAATCGGATAATTTCGTCTGACAAACAGAGAGCGTGTACCAAGGCTACTTACCAACCTCCAGTCAAAAATTCCTGAAGGCCCAGAGAAGCTGGGATCCTGCTTAAAGACCTTGCAGTGACTGTGATTGTATTCCGCCAAACAACACGTCCGGTACGTGCGAACGATCATCAATCGTTCGCCGTCGTCTGATAGAGCCAGGAACCACCTGCAACTACCATGCCGCTTTTGTTTGAAAGGTTCTAGGATTAGGAAGGGTAGGGACACCAGGCGGCCCACAACATCATATCAAGTTGGAGTCAAATAACCCTCAAAAAAAGTTGGAGTCAAATAAAAAAGGGCCCTTGATGTAGTCAATCTTAATAACAGCATGTTATGAGCATGAATATTTTTCAGTAAATGTTAACAGTAATATAAGAAGCCATCATGATATCATAGGAAAGTAACATACTGCTGTAACAGCTGTTTGTAGCGATGACTGGAGTAGTCCAGCAATACGTCCAGCCATAGAAGGAGTCGACAACGTAAATGAAGCCTTTGTATCCAATGGCATCAGAGAACCATGGAAGATGCATGATCCTGCGATGGACGTGCAGATTTATCCACTTACCGCAGTGACCTGTCAAATATGCGAGACCACGGTTGAAGAATGCAATTAGCCTGAAGTCTTTATAATTCGCAGATCTTGTGGGCACTTGGCAGATTACAACCTTGAGCAAATCAAACTTGGTATCATGTTGGCTACTGTAAGATTCCGAGTATTCTGGGCCACGGTGCCAAAGGAGTGCAGTGTTAATCGAAGGAAGGGGGATCAATCGCCGGGTTTAGACCTCCATGAGCATCCAGCTGCCGCGACCGTCGACGAGCACCATCCAAGACGTGTTCATGCCGACCCAGTACATACCGTTAATGTAGTTGAGGGTGACGGGGATCGGATCACACTCAAGGGGGTTGATGCTCGCCACCCTACGATCATTATGCTGCATGACACGCCGTTTCTAAAGATCAGGCGGCATCAGCAAGCAAGGAGCTGGCTTAAAAAGCTCTGGCCTGAGGCCTTTGAGTAAATGGTACAGCCCCGACGATCACGCGGCGAGCGGCATGGTACTGAGATTGTTCACGCGCGAAATAATGAGCTTGATTACCTCTGTGGGAAGCAAATTCCAGCCACTCTTTCGTCGGACGCTGCTCGGTTCTGCCATTGTTAGTGCTTGGGTTTCAGATGAGGGGGGAGGCACCTTAGCGGGGATGGAAGAGCAGACAAAGATGGAGAAGCGAATATGTGCTGCGGGAAGTGGATAGGTGATGATGACTACAGCACGCCGCTTGACTTACGAGACACATACCAGCAGCGTAGGGTCATATCGAAGTCAGACAACTTGCTTGAGTGATACAGTACTGGTACTCCCTACAGTACCTACTACTATGCCCTAACTTGCTTGAGTAGAGTAGTAGTGGAGTAGGACTCTACTCTACTACTAGCACTGGAGGAGTAGTATATTCTAATCTAAAATAGTTACAAACTTGAATGCCCAAGCGCGGAATGACTACGAACCTCCATCGGTGCTAACTCAAATCCCCAGCAAACGTTCGCTGAGAGACATGGCAGTTGCAAACGCCCGCGACGCAGTTACAGTATGTGTGTAAGGGTTGTGGTTTTGTCAAATACTATGGCTTAAAAACAGGCCACCATCGGATGGAAATCTGACGGTTACGTGGGATTCGCCAGGATTTAGCTCGTGCCGAACAATCGCCAGATATCATTACTAAAAAGGTTAAAACACCCAGGGCTATAACTTGCACCGGCTGACCACTAACAATGATACTAACATACTTGTAAAATGGTCAAAGACCGTGTCTACGTGGTGTTTGGAATTATATGCAAAAAAATTAGCAAGATGCCCGTGCATTGCACGGCACACCATCATCACCAACTCGGTTTTTTCTCTACTCCTACTCCTATAAAAGACTCAGTTGGTGATGATGGAGGCGAGGAGGCATGTTCAGCCGGGTGTGCAGCGGACGGCACAGTACTATTCGATTTGTTATAAAAAACAAAGAAGAGTACTAGAGATAGAGATAAGAGTAGAGATAGAGACTTCGGCCTTCCACTATGTAGGCCAAAAGTGGTGCTAAATTTTCTTTTAGGGTATTTGGCACCGATGCCCTACATTGCCCAAGTGATTCCAAACAAAAAAAATTGGGCACCGGAGCACCATCTACTGCTTCGTTTGCTACTCCTGTGCTCCATTCGGCAGCCACAACGTCCCCTACAGCCACTCCCTCCTGCGCTCCATTCGGCAGGCACTATTGAAATTTGGGGAGCGGACTCTCGCGACTGCTGGCAGCCACAACTTCACCGACGATGACTTCTTCCCTGACCTCGGCAACCTCTTCCTCAACGACATAGGCGACAACCTCAGCGCCAACGGTGCTGCTCCCGTTGCACCGTATGTGTTTCTTTCCTTCCTGTTCGAAATCATGGTAGAATTCATGTTTCTACTCTGTATCCTACTAGATTCTATCTGTTCATCTACTATGCTAGTCCACATGATTAGTTTAATCTCTGTTATAGCCGTCATGATTTATTTTGTGCTGATTTGGATTAAATCTCATAGTAACTTGCTCATATATTCAACTGGCGCAACGTCCCCTACAGCCACTCCCGTTTCATGGACGGCCTGGTCGATGCCTACAAGGAGCCCTTCGTCTACTGCTATGAGTGCCCGATGTCGTTTTGGGGCTCGCCAGCGGACATCGTGCATCACCTCACGGATGTGTGCAATGGTCACTACTGGCCCTTAGCGTAGAACATCAAGTACGAGACGTGCTACCCGTTCACCATGCCAGAGTCGCTCAAGGACGGCAGTGTCTTCATCTCTTGATCGTGGGCACCGGCGAGGCCAGCGCAGGCCGCCGCCCCATCTCTGTAGTGTGCGTCAGGGGCGACGCCGCTGACGCTGACACTGACACGAGGCCGATGTATGGGTACGTGCTCACTGTTACTACCCCTACGAGGTACGCGGGCGGTGACACCGGCTCCATCATGCTGACTAGGACTGTGCAGAGCTGGGACCTTCCCGCCGATGTGGACATGAAAGACGCATGGTATGATTTACCCCCCAACGTGGTGCACGGGGACTCCAAGGAGGTTCACCTAGACATACGCATTATCAAGTTAAATGTTGATCATTAGTCTTAGCTCAGTGTAATCCGCTATCTAAGCATGTGGAGACTTCCATGCATGATCTTGCTCTATTGGAGTATCACGCATGAATAAAAGTGTATCCATTTATAATTTAGTCTAGAATCTTCCTTGTATGAATTTTTACTACAGTACTGGTGAAAGACTTACTATGGACCATTTCTTACATCTCCTCTGCCCCTTCCAAGTCATCCTGATTTAATCCCTCTGTCTAGGTGTATAAAGGCATGGTTAATACTTAATAGTATAGCCAACTGTTGACTATAAGAAAGTGACATGTCATCTGTAGCCAAGATGTATAACAATTGATACTCAAAAACTAATTCTTAAAGATCATTTCTTGCAAAGCACAATAAGTGTTAATCCCTCCGTCTAGGTGTATAAAGGCATGGTTGAACAGTTGAACGCTTTTGTTTGCAGAAGATACCTTTTTATCTATTTCACCTAGATGTTTGTGAGCTCTAGAGATGACCCCCACATCCTTTGCCAAAATAAACAACTCCCCAATCAATGCATTTCACTCTTCTGTGCAACGCACGGGCACCTTACTACTATAGATTAGTACGACCAAAAATTGAACTAACATTATATATAGTACGATAAATGCTGATGCATGTCACCTAAAATTATATCATTGAAAACTATGTTCAAATACGAATCCAACGATATAGTTTTTGTTGACATGCACTAACATTTTGTCAGTTAAATCTTCAGTCAAATTCAATGGGGGACTAATAAACCATGACCGATGTAGTACAAGTGTAGAGGGCGGTGCTGCACGGGAGTCTCACTCTCATCCCGCTCGTGGCGCAGCAGTAAAGCCGTCATATCACAAAACCCAACCACTGTCAGTAATAAGTGGTCTGGTAAAATAAACAGACAAGCAACCATCACATCCCTCCGTCTTTTTTGCATTTCATCTCCCTGCATTTACTTTCTCCGGTTCATCTCGCACACTCGAGCCCTAGCTACTACTCCTAGTATCCCTAGCTACTACTCCTAGGGCCGGTTCTTTTGGCGGCTTAAAAAATAAGCCGTCTCTTCCCCAGCTTTTCCCATAATACTAGTCACAGTGGAGAGTAACATTAAGGTGCCTCACTCATTTATTTGGGCTTCTAAACTACTACTAGTACCTCCGTCCTGGTTTATTTGTCACCATTGTAATTTGTGGTAAATTTTGACCAAAGATTTAACTGATAAAATGTTAGTGCATGTGACATGCACAAACATTTCATTAGTTAAATTTATGATCAAAATTTGACACAGATTACAATGGGGACCAATAAACCAGGACGGAGCTAGTAGTAATGGGATTACTACTAATCTAGAAGCCTAAACAAACAGGCCCCTAGTACTCCTACTAGTAGTACTAGTACTCAAGTTGGAATTCCAATTGCACGGCACAACTTGTTAGGAAAAAATTTGATACAGGGTGTAGGAAGCGGTTTGGGAATTTGCATGCCTTTCCGACCAGTGAGATACTCCATACAAAGTACGACCGAGAAATAACAACAGAGAAGGAAGCTAAAGGTAAACAATCAAACGAGCATTTTTGCATTGAATCGTTTCACAAGCTTGACTAGTGCTGTTTTTCTACTTTTACAAAAACCGCATCTGTCACATCCCTAGTGCTGGTATGACCTAGGCTAGCTAGTCATGTGCGCATCACGTTTAAATTTCATTTAAATTTGAAATGGGGATTTGTAAAACCCTCAGAAATCATTTCAGGAAATGACCCAGATAAAAATTGCTCCAAAAGGGTCCTAGAAAATGTTCATGTCTCTCTCTGAAAATATTGGGAGAGGTAAAATTTCAAACCAATATTTTTAGGAGCTCATAAATATTTATTTTGGCCATTTGGAATTAATCCAGTAATTATTTGCGTTGGATAAATATTTTTATATATATATAATATTGTCCAATAATTCTGAATTTTAGTGAGGGGCTTTGGAATAATCCTTTAGGCCCCTGCAAAAATTTTCAGAAGAAAATAACTTGATTTAGTATTTTTATTAAATCAAAACAAAGGTCAGAAAATAGAAAAGAAAACAAAATGGAGAAAGCTCACCTGGCCTTACCTGCCTGGCAGCCCAGCTGGCGGCCCAGCTCCTCTAGCCGGCCCAGCCGACTGGCGACGCCAGTCGTCGCCTACCTCCTGCCAGGAGGACGGCGCGCGTGTGCCCGACGCGCGCGAGCACGTGCCGGCCACCTCCTGCGTCCCCTCCTCGTCGCTCTGGCCTCCCTGGACGACGCCATGCGCCGCCCCATTCTCCTCTCACTCTCCCGTGCCCATTCCTCTACTCTCCCTCGCTCTCTCTCACCGCACCAGAGCGCTGCCGTCACCGCCGTTCACCATAGCCGCAGCCACCGCCTCCCCCTCGCCTCTCCGACAAGCCCGAGAGCTTCGCCGCATCTCCCTCTTCCTCTCCGTCAAGCCACAAGACGTCGGACGCCCTGTAGAGCCGCCATCGCCATCGTCTTCCTCCTCGGACGCCGCCGACCGCCGACTCTGATTCGCCGTCTTCAGCGCCTCCCCGAGCCCACTGGCCTGCTCAGCAACTCCGCCGTGAGCTCCCACCTTGAATCGCCCTCCCCCCCTTGTCTTTTGCACGCTGCAGCCGCGATTTCGGTCGAGGCCGAACTCCGGCCGCCGCAAAAGCTGCCGCCGCCGTCGATTTAGTCCACTCCGGCGCGAGCCGTTGCCTCCTTTAGATGCGCGAGACCTTCAGCTAACCGTAGACGCAAACCACGCGCAAAACCGAGCCCCGTAGCTGTTTTCTGGTGAGTTTCCGCCACGGTTGAGGTCGTCGCCGGCCGAACTCCGGTGGGCTGACGTCGATGTTTAGTTAGGCGCTAATCACCACTAACCCCTCTCTAACAGACACTGACAGGCGGGCCCCGCAACATGTCAAATCCCAGTCAACACGGGATTAACTCCCAGTTAACAATGAGCCAATGACATGTGGGACCCGGTCGTCAGGTTTGACTCGGACAGCTCCTTTGACCTGCTGACGCAATGCTGCCGTCATGCTGATGCAATATATCATTTTCTGGTATTAAAATAAATCAGGAAATTCCAGAAAATGATATAAACTTCAAAAATTCATAGAAATTCAACCGTAGCTCAGCTTGAAATAATTTATATATGAAAAATTATCAGAAAAATTCAATCTATCCATCTGTACCATTTTCATGCATGACAAACCATCTATACATGCTGTATATATGAAAACACACTTATGGCATATCTAAGAGCTTATGTTAAAGGTGCATTTGAATCTTTAGTTCAAATGGACTTTAACCAAATGAATGCTAGTTGCATTAGCTCAACAACATCACATACTCATGCCATGTTCATGCATCATAATGTTGCATATGCTTGTGTTTGATTGTCGACACCGTTCCTTCTCGATAGGTCCTGCTCCGGAGACCGATCCAGAGTACCTGTCTGAGGAGAAGTGCCCCCTTGTTGATCTACCAGGCAAGCAAACCCCCTTGTTCATTCCGATACAATCCTACTCTCTCGCTCCTGCTCTCATTATTGCATTAGGACAACAACGATTCAACTGCTACTTTATGCTGCGGTAGTCGAACCCATTCCTCTGCATGACCTGTCATTGCCACAGTAAATAGTTAAAACCCACTAGCATGTGTAGGAGTTGATTGAGCCATGTTGTGTTCTTGCCATGCCATGCCTGCTATTGCTTAGATTTGTGTCAGGTCTGATTTATCGGGAATGAATTGGAGTGGTACGATATGTTCTGGTGCTGAGAGTTAAGCGTGTGAACATGATTTGGTAAAGGTAGCGGTGAGAGGCCATGTAGGACTACATGGTGGGTTGTCTCACTGGAACCGTCCTTAAGCACTGAATTCTGTGTATGTTGTCCAATGACTAGCTACTACCACACATTGGGCTCCGGGCACTCCAAGCTCTCTCGACTTATTAACCAACTTGATCTCTGTCCAGGAGTTGCAATTAGTTTCTGGTGTTTGTAGGTAGTGTTAGTAGTCTACCAAGTGGCACCCGGCCAGGTGGGCTTGGGACAGACTAGGCACAAGTGGCATGGTGTACCAAGCGTAGATCCATCCGGCGAGGTGGGCTTGGGAACCCTGCACACATCAATTGGGGCCGTGAGCGACACCCCGGCCGGATCTCCTTGCGGATGGAACTCGAATAGGCGATAAACCTGGACTAGAGTCCTGTGTGGTTAGTCAGGTCGTGGCCGACACCCTGGCCAGGCTTCCGCTTGAAGGTTGCCAAGGTACATGACGTGTACATGGTGATAAGTGGTGAGAGCGTGTGTGAAGAAGTACACCCCTGCAGAGTTATCATGATCTATTTGAATAGCCGTGTCCTCGGTTACGGACTTCTTGGATGCTCACGTGGTACATAGATAACTTGAAGTGGATACTCTAAAATGCTCAAGACAAGTGTGAGTGCTATGGATGGCTTTCTCGTAGGAAGACGGGAATGAATCCATAGTAGTGTATTGACGTGGTGATTAGTGGACTCGTGTGCGCCACCTCAAAAGAGTTACCAGCAGTCGTAGTACAGGATAGCCACTGAGTCAAAGCTGGCTTGCTGCAACTAAACTCCACATTACCTTCTTGATACAAGTGCATGTATGATAGGATCTGATGTAAGTCTTGCTGAGTACCTTTGTACTCATGTTGCTTTATTTATGTTTTTGCAGCGGAGACTTCGGTCTTACTAGTTTACGTGGACTTCGACAATTAGCTTGTACCTCAGCTACGATCTTGATCGGATGTTGTAGATAGTCAGGCTCTTCAGCCTTTTTCATTTGTAGTTGTCTGTACTCAGACATGTAATGCTTCCGCTTGTTGCTTGTATGCTCTGAATGATGGGTCATGTGACCCCTGTTTGTATTTAATGCTATGTGGCTCTTTTGGGCCTTTATCTATATGAGTTTGCGTTATGTTGTGATGCCATGTTGTACATCACATACTTGCATGTTATGCGTACGTGTAACGTGTATTGCTATGTGTGGGATCCGACAATCTGGTTGTTTATCCTTGGCAGCCTCTCTTATGGGGAAATGTAGTCTAGTGCTTCCTTGAGCCATAGTAGTCCGCTACAGCCCGGTTCACCGGAGTCCTGCTAGTCCAGCACTACTGCTCAGGACACTTGACTGGCCGGCATGTGTTTCACTTCGTTCCTGTGTCTGTCCCTTCGGGGAAATGTCACGCGGTGACTTCCGGAGTCCTGCCTAGCCTGCTACAGCCCGGGTTCCCCGGAGTCCTGTTAGCCTAGTGCTACAGCCCGGATTCATATGCTGTTGACCGACATGCTCGATGTGATTCATGTATGCCTGTCCCCATAGGTTAGCACCGCTTTGGGTTCACGACTAGCCATGTCGGCCCGGGTTCTTTGTCATATGGATGCTAGCGACACTATCATATACGTGAGCCAAAAGGTGCAAACGGTCCCGGGCCAGGTAAGGTGGCACCCGTGGGAATACCGTGCGTGAGGCCGCAAAGTGATATGATGTGTTACATGCTAGATCGGTGTGACTTAGGATCGGGGTCCCGACAGAATCGTAATGTTAAAACGTGCATTTGCACATACATAAGTAATAGTAGTACTCCCTCCGTCTAGGTGTATAAATTCATGATCACAGTGCACAACCAAAGATGACTTATTCACCTGGACGGAGGGAGTAGCACAGTCTGCAAGCATATATAGAGAGACGTGTAGTGCGATAGTATATAGTAAAGTTTGTGCTATATGCACCTACTTACAAAATGTGTACGGATACACAAGGTTTCCAAACTTTCCCTCTTACATATTTAATTAAGGATGCTAATAATTCCCGAATGTTCGGGATTTATCATTTACATCCCAAAACTAATGAGACCACCTTACGAAACTAAATTATACTCCTACTAAAAGCCACGACACTCGCAAGAGTGCTTGCGGCGCGCTACGAGTGCCCTGGTGCACGGCCGTTTCCCAGTGCGTCGACACAACGCCTCTTCCTCAGCCTCACAGCTCGCGAGGTGTTGATTGGCGGCTTAGCGGCGGGCGAGCGCGATCTCACTGGTGTGGTGATCCGGCGCCAATAGGTACTCCTCCTTGCTGGAAGCGTGCACCCGGTCCATGTACCGCCAAGCGTACATGAGGCGCTTGGGCCTGACTGCACTCAGGTCTTTGGCATGGGCGTCCTCCGCCACCCTCACGGCCCTTGCACGAGCCTTCTGCCAAAGAGCCAATTGCCTGACTCTCTCGGACACGACATAGACCTGCCAGGCAGCTTGCCCCGCGGCGCGCTTCTCTTCCTCGACCTTCCTCTCCACCTCTATTTTGGCTTTCTCTGTTGGCGACAAAGCCCCCCACATGGCGACATCCATTTCTTTCCAAAGATCCTCAAGGCCGGGGGCTCGGCGGGCGGCGCGGCGTTCTCCTCATAGCGGGGAGCCGACGCAAACTCCGACGCGCATGCTGGCGAGATTGGGAACGCCGACGCGTCCACCTCGACGCGTCGCGGCGAGGAGTGGAATGCCGACGCGTCCTCCTCGACTAGTGGTGGCGAGGAAAGGAACGGCGACACGTGACCATCTAGGCGGTGCAGCGAGGGGCGCCTAGGGCTTAGGAGGGGCGATGCCATGGTGGTCGACGTGAGAGGGAGGGGGAGGAGATAGCGATGAATGTGAGCGTTCTTCCGAATGCCGTGGGAGGCGCAGTATTTATGGCGAGCAATGGCACACCTACGTAAGATAGGGACTGAGCTGCACTGACTTAACTGCAGGTCTAGTTGCGTCACTGACATGTGGGCCAGACCCCTATTGGGCCCATATGTCAGTGACCCAATGCACCTACAGTTAAGTAACTGAAGCAGCATCCCGGAAGATATGTTGCGCGATTAACGTAATAGCTACGTGGGCATATTTGTTGGAGTAAATTACGGGGGAGGGAAGGGGTGGAAATATTGCTGGTCACAACGGATTGGACGAGCGCGGGGGGAGGAGAGTCATGCATGCAGATTTTTTCCACATGGGGTGGAGTGGTGGGACCGCCGGAGGGAGAAGGAGAGTCTGGCAGGCATATTGTTTCCACACATGGAGAGGAAAAGATTTGGAGACGAGCGGGCTTCCTGCAGGTATGGGGAACTGTGCATAATAAGTCTCATCTTGCATGCCGGGATAGGTATAGTCTCAAGTCATTAAAAACATACACGCCCCACACATGTTCATATTTCAAGGTGCACTAAATTATTGCATGCGATGATTAAGGCTGGCTATAATGGTGGTATCTTAGCTGGTACCATGCACATAGGAATAGCAAACATGCTGATGTGGCAATGAAATAAAGAAGAGAGGGGGGTTCGAGTAACTAGTGTTCATGCATGGATTGGTAAACACATTTTTTGTGAAGAATGACAACATTAGTTGAGTACTTTTGCAGACTACAAAAACTATTCCACCGCCTCTATCTTGCTAAGAGTAGGTGAAAATTTTGAATCGAGCCCTTTAAACTAGAAGGGAGGTAGTAGTACTGTAATAGCTCTTGTTGTGATGACAAGATAGGACATGGCACGCACCTGGACGGAGGAACTAGTCTGCATTGTGCATTTAAGTTTTGTCCGAAGTCAATGTACCTCTACTTTGACCAAACTTATAGAAAAATGTATCAACATTCACAATGTCAAATCAATATTTTTATACTCATTATAAAACGTAGTTCTTATACTCATTATAATCAGTATTGTAGATATTGATATTTTCAGTATAAATTTGGTTAAACACTTTGCAAACGGTTGACGGAAGTAAAAAGGACCAGAGGGAGTATCATGCATGCGGAGTAGGCAAAAATATTGCTCATTTATAGCCGGTCGAAGTCTCAAAGGGCGCGACCGCGTGAGGGAGGCGAAGGTCATGGGAAGCGCGATGGTTGACGGAATTCAGTGAAGTTACCCACGCGCTGGCATGGCGTGCGAACAGGCAGAAGCTATACCGTCAAGCCTATGATATGGGTCTAGTAGACATGACATCTAGTGGGTCCCGCATAGTTCTCGAGAACTCTTTGGGGGCTTGCAGCCGTTTATCCACCGGGCAAGCCAGCAACCCCACGCCGTTCGCACGCCCTACTCATCCCTGTCTTCTACTAGTATAGTACCTTACAACAGTTCGCTCCCAGTCGTCCCGTCCTTTCACATTACACCAATTCAACTTCTCCTAACCCTCCTCCAAAATCCATGGCCTCCCAAATCTCCGTGGTCGCCGCTGAGTACCAGGTTAGAGCCATCACCGGTGATGAGTTCATCGTCATCTACACACGTGGATCCACGACGGTGAAAGCATGCCTTGCTCGCTTCCTACGCATGTTCAACAATTCAACGGATGAGTGGGTCGCTGGGCTAGATGTTGAGTACACCACAGTCCTGCAAAGAGAGAAGATTCTAAAGGAGGCAGAGAAGAAGAAGCTCACCATGATCCAGGTTTGCATACATAACGTGTGCTTGGTCTACCACATATGCCATGCCGACGTTGAGTGCCAAGATTTTAAGAACTTCCACAAGGACGAAAGAGTGAAATTCGTTACTGTAGACTTTAGGAACGACAGGGATGTCCTGGGTCAAATAGGCCTCGTTGTAGGCCAGCCCTTCGATCTCCAGAAGGCAAGCCTGGTGTCCTCCTCTCAGCCTTCAATGCTGACCCTGGCAGCAGCCATGATTGATCCTTCGTATGCTAAACTGAAGAAACCTCACCACGAGTTTCATCATGCATGGGTGTCGAAGACATTAGATGAAGATCACATCCTGTACGCAGCAATGGATGCCTACCTTTGTTTAAATATGTACAAGGGTTGGATAAAGGAGTAGAGCCCAGTGTCCAGTTCAAGCAAAGAAGCGTCGGTGAAGAGGAAGAGGAAGAGGGACGAGGACGAATTCGAGGACGTGGAATCGGACTCCGAGTAGGTGGCAATGCCGTCGCTCATGCTGGTTCTACTGTAGTGTCAAGCGGACTAGTTGCTTAGTTTATTTTCAACGGTGTGTTGTGCTAAGGCCCCAGCAGAACTATGTTTACGTTAGGGTGGCAGGGTGCCCATGGTCTATCTTATGAGTGTTGGGTGTGGAATGCAGTTCGCTAAAACAAAATGGATCATGCCCGGGGTTAAACGGATGGCAGGGGTGGGGGGAGCATGGCAGTGACAGGCGGTTCAGGGGAAGACGCGATGGCGGCGGCAGGCGGTTAGGCGTGTGGCGGGCTGAGAAGATGACCCGTGCATCAACTTCGGAGGTTGAAGAAGCCCTTCTAGCCATCCATGTTGCATCAAACGGCTCACAAGAGTCGACTGACCCAAATTGCACCTTCATATTGCAGGATCAACATGGCATTCAAGGTCTCGAAGATAGATTACGCGTCCGCACCCGGTTCGCGGGCTCGACGCGCGCGCGACCGGATTCCGCTGCGACAGCCACCATGCGCGCCTCCTCCGCCCAGGCGGAGACAACAATGACACGCTAGTTCCTCCTCGTCGGTGCGCTGGAGCATGCGCTCATCCTCCTCTTCATACGATGCGTGCATAGACGCGGCTCCACCAGCTGCTCGCGTGCTTGGCAGCGCGGCGGCATCGCGAGGAGGGACTGTAGATGATGCGAGAGGGCGAGCCTTCGGCTTCATGGCATAGGGATGGCAGCGACACGGCGGTGATGTGCGAGAAATTGTTGTCCGGAGCAGGCGGGTGCCGACATGCGCAACGGCGGCGGCATATTGATGAGTGCGCGTATGGGAGCTTAGTTCAGTTTTATATAGGGTTGGTCAAACTTAAAAGAAAACCATACTAGTACACGTAAGCATTAGACTTAGGCAACACTTTATTAGTTACCACAGCCATGATACAGAATCTTGTGCAAGCGCGTGAACCAAGGCCGCGCGGTCGATCGTACGGTGCGTTACCGTGTCGCGCTCGAAGGACATCCACCGAACCTTTTTGTGTGTGTGTGTGTGAAAACAATCCCCGAATATTACTCAACTTTTTTCCCTGGAAAAGTTCTTGACGCTACAATATTTCCATATATTTGAATTTAGCTCCAGTTCGTGTTTATTTGGATTTGGACGTTTTAGGTGCGCCCTAGTTTTTTTAATACTGATTTTGTGCGTGTGACTGAGAGAGAACGTGTGTATGTGTCCATATGTGTGTTGTGGCGGAAGGGCAATGTGGAGATGGTGTGCATGTGATAGAGACATAGAGAGGTGTGAATGTGCAAACGATCATGCATGAGTGAGATATAGACAGATCCTGATACGTTGTGTATACATGAGAGAACGGTCTTCTGTTTTACTTGTGTGTGTGAGAGAGAGAGAGAGATAGAGGAGCATCCGTAACACAACAACCATCTCTCTCGATTAGTCCGTCCCTCGCACGATCGCATGTAACACATGCCTCAACGCGCACATTTTGACACCCTCACCCGGCCCCTACCCATCTCAAGGCCCGCACATCGCTCTCTATCTCGCACGCATAATCTCTTCGTGAATACCATGTTTATCATGTAGCTTTCCGTCACATACACACACATTTCTCTCCTTAGGTTTGTTTTCTCTCAATATCTGACACACACACACACATAGCACACAACACACACACACCCCCTCCCCCGAGCATACAATTCATCCCCATCCAAGGTTATATGGCAACCACTCTCGCTTGTGCTTCTCTGCACCCCAGCAGGCACAACACCTCAATCTTCCAAGAGGGTATCGAGGAGATCGAAGACGGCGACCACACTACACCAGAGAATGCGGGGCCATTTAGAAGCAGGATGATGTGACGACGGCTGACTGACTCCTCCCCCACCCTCTCTCTCTCGCACAAAATTACCAATCCCTCCCCCCCCGCACAAATTTATCAATCGCTCAACCCACGAGATCCTTCCCCTCTCATCCATGTTTTTCCAGCTCTCTCATCAAACCTGTTGTCTCTTCTCCTTCCACGTGTACAGAATCCGGATGCACATGCATCTCACGTATATTACATGTCTCCATCTTTCTCACAGACCTAACTTCTTCCTCTCCCTTTCTCTCTCTCTCTCTCTCTCTCTCTCTCTGTTTCGTTAGATTTGTCTCCGACCCTCTCATCCACATACTTACAATCTTTCTCGCCCTATCTGCTCCATCTACGCAAGCTCTCTCTGCACGTTTCATTCACACATTGGGATATGTTCAAAATGTTGCTTTTATAATGGATGGTGTAGAGTTATTGTTGGTTTTGTTGCATCCTACAAAGTAATAACTATGAAATGCATTTTGATTGTCATTTGACTGGGATTATGTGAGTTTGAGCATGTTGTGAAGTACTATAGACCTCGTATACATCTTGGAATTCGAAAATGATTGTAACTATTGAATTGTATAGACCATTACATTCGAATTCAGTAGCCTAATATATTTATTTCACAATTTCAACAAATGATTAATTCATTACATACTAAGAAAACAAATCTATACACCCTCTGTTTTTATTTAAGTTCGCGTAGTAGCATTGGTCAAAGTCAAGTTTTCTAAACTCTCAGAAAGTTTATAACAAAAAATATTAACATCTACAATAACAAATAAATACCATTAGATTCATTATTGAATGTACTTTCACATCATACATATATGTTATGGTAAATTTTTATTTTTTTCTATAAACTTGGTCAAACTTTAGGAAGTTTGACTTTGGTCAAACCTAATATGCAGAGTTTACTAGTACTACTCGGTAGTTGCTTAGCCGAATCACCCAACACGCCACACGGGGAGTTTAGTGTCACAAAATTTTGAGGTTCGCGGGAAAATCTCCCGCGACCCTAATTCGAGCAGTGGGAAGTTACCATCATAGCCTTCGGAATAGGCCTAAGGATGACGATTGGTAGGGGGCTGTTTTCGTAACTTCAGGTTCACCCTACCCAGCCAACCCCACCCCGGCACCCAGAGTAGTACACCTGAATACTCCCCATTTTCTATCCCCACCGCAAAATAGACTTCTCCACGGCACCGCAGCCTTTGTGGTCCTCCCCTTCTACATCGGCGCACTCATCCACCGCAGCGCATCTGCCTCGTCGACAACCTCGTACGCCGCACTGGAGCCGGTCCACTGTCGTCGTCGTACACGGAGCCTCTTCCCCGACACCGTCTTCCACGGTCTCGGATCTACTTCCCGGAAGCCGACGCCAAGCGCAGAAGCACCACCATCGTGGACAATGAACTGACTCCCGTTGCCTACCGTGACTCACAGAGGCCGCCGCGACCATCGTTGTCCTCCTTGATTGGTAATGTGTGTATTGAATCACTTAGATGTACATGTGCAGTTCATATTTTGTTCATACCTACCCTTCAAATTTCCTGGGTGCTATTGTTCCCGTAAAAGTAATTGGTTATAGACTCCATTGTCCAATAGAATATCAACTTGTAATTGTGCGACGCTCCTGTATCGCGCTGTGCTTGGGTAGGATTTTCATCTGCAACCAGTTGTGTGGCAAATGATGGAAAGTTTTTTAGAACTAGCAAGATGCCCATGTGTTGCACGCATCAAGATGCATTTGTATGAGTAGTTTATCTTGTGGGAGAAAAGGATGAACGAGGGAAGGCCTTATTTGCAAATCTGGAGAGGGGTGTGGGTATCTTTTTGCAAAATTGCCATTGTTTCCTTCCTATCTGTTAGATATAAATCGGACGTCCTATATTGCAGGATGGCAGGCACACCATCATCACCAACTCTGTTTTTTATAAGAAAAAAAGCAGAGAGTAGAGAAGTAGAGATAAATATTAAATATAAAATAAATATAACAGTAGAGAAGAGAGTAAAGATAGTAGAGACGTTCGGAAAGGATTGAGCACGCGTGGGAAAAAGCGGCCGGGCGTGCGCTAGTTTTGGTGTGCGGCGTCCAACGCGCTTTGTAAAATCCAACGCCCTCCCACCGCTCTGTGCCTTGCCACCGCCCTCTCCCCACTTAATGCCTCGCCGCCGCTCTCTCCCCGCTCTTTCTCGCCTCACCGCCGCCGCGCCACCATGCTGCCGTGTTGCCGGGAAACTTGGGGATACCGCGGTGTTCGCGCACGCCCCTCCGGCAGCTTCTCTGCCGAGATCCGGTTCCGCGGGATGCACCTCGGCCTCGGCAATTTTGACACCACCAACGAGACCGCCCGTGCGTACGACGCGGCGGTGTGGCGCCTCCGGTGGCCTCATGGAACATTGAACTTCCCCAACATGCCGACACGGGAGCGGGCATAGGAGCTCGCGCCTCTGCTGCGGCTTATCACCGACAAGGATCGTCGCAATAACCGGAGGCGGGAGCACCGTCTCGGCATCACTGAGATGGATGAGGAAGCCATGGCGCTGTGGCGCCAATGCTTCCTGTAGGACATCATCAACGAGCGCAAGTTCTACGCGCAAAGGAGGGCGGAGAGGGATAAGAGGAGGGCGGAGCGATCCGCCTATCGCAAGGACAAGTGTAGGCAAAAAGCGGACGCTCAATTCAACATGAGGCTAGGAGCAGCGTCGCCCTGGGAACCCGACGACGACCGATATCTGCACGCCTACAGTCAGACATCAGAGGAGGACATCACCGAGGAGGAGTCGGACGACGAGGAGTAGTTGAATAATCTATTTTTTATCTATCTATGCTAAGAACTATCCTCTACTCTCTAGTCTCTACTCTCTATCTCTACTTCTCTACCTCAGCACTGTAAACTCTTTTTAAAGCATCGCGTGTTGCGATGATGTTGGAGATGCTCTAACATGGCAGACGAGTGCTTCAATGTTGCCCACAAGATGCGCGAGTTTTACAAGTAGTATATTTTTCTTGCCATGTTGAGATTTTAAAACCACGAGTGCGAACATGCCGAGGAGCAGTGAAGACCAAACACAGGATATTGGGGACATCTTCAAGGAGCGTGGCAAGTTAAAGAGGAGTTGCACCGAACCTGTAAAATGAGCTTT
This sequence comes from Triticum urartu, assembly GCF_056163025.1. NCBI lineage: Eukaryota > Viridiplantae > Streptophyta > Magnoliopsida > Poales > Poaceae > Triticum > Triticum urartu. The sequence continues at coordinate 324,732,781 of NC_141879.1, read as the reverse complement.
GGTAAGTAACACCCTTTCAATTACTTTCGTTTAGCCTCGTGTTCTTCGATGTGTATATGTTGTAGTTTTTGTTTCTCTTAAGCCTCGTGTTCTTCGATGTGTAATAAGAAGAGTCTTAATCGTCCTAATGCTTTCGTTTTTAGCTTGATGTAGGAAGTGGGTGTTCTCACCTTGTAGTCTGTTTTAATATTTTTTTCCTTTTGAATTCACTTCTCCCTGTTCTGTTTATCTGGCTTCTACTAAATGGATCTGGGTTGCTAGTATTGATCTAAAAAAGAAGTAACTTCATGTTAGGATGCAGTTCCTGCGAGGAGGTAAGTATGGTCAACCTCGAGATCATATTTCCAAAATGAGGCTGGATTACGCACAAGGTGCTAGTTCCCTAATAATGCTGGATTAGACACAAGGTGCAAATTCCCAGATGATGCTGGACTACACACAAGCCAGGTGGAGTCGTCAGCTGTTCCTGTCCTCGTGGCTCTAGTAAAGGCTGAAAGAAAGCGTGCAACAGCCCTTGAGAATGTATGTGAGTTCCTGAAGAAGCGAAAAGAGCAATCAGATGCTCTCTTCACCCATGCCAAAGAAGAGATGGAAGAAGCCAGAAATAAGCTAGAAGAGGCAGAGCAGGCTAGGTGTCTCCTGCAATCTAAAACTCTTGTCAATACAAAATTTCCTTCATAGTAGCTAGGTTCAAATGTTTATCCAGTCAGTATGCCTGTTGTGATGTCCGTGCATCTACTAATGTGGCACAATTTTTTTTCCGGGTCATGTAATAACAGCAATTACTTTCCAAACAATAACAGACGAAGCATTGGACATGGTATAGTTCATACGCAATCCCGACATTCCAAGTTCAACTTCCACATCAAACTCATGTTCAGAGATATCTGCACATTCATACATAATGTCCACAACCATGATTCACTTCAAAGCCAAAAAAATTGAGGAGAGTTGTGAATAAAGAAAAAGCTCTAGTTCCTTCTATCAGTGCGAGCGCAACAAGTCAAAACCATGAGTAATTAATTATATTTTGGTCATTTTTGGTGTTCTAAAATGCCGGCAGGCTCACGGAAGGACATGTTGCCAGCACACGCATGGATTCAATGAAGGCAGGTGGGGCAGTCTAAAGCCGGTTGCATGCGGCGAGGAGGCGTGTTCAGCCGGGCCTGCAGCGTGTGGGGTTGTAACACCCTCGATGCGACTATATCTCCCACGTGTCGAGGCACGACTTAGAGGCATAATCGCATTGAAGGCATATGTCGCAAGTTAGACAATCTTCACAACATCCCATGTAATATAGATGTAATAAAAGGGGAGATAACATAGTTGGCTTACACTCTCCACGTCAATCAAGTACATAATTAACATTACATCATCCAAACACTCATGGCCCGACTACGGCGCAAAAATAAAAGAGAACCCAACATGCGACACAGTCCCGATCACCCCCAACTGGGCACCACTACTGATCATCAGGAAACGAGACATAGTAACGTTGAGAGTCTTTGTCGAACTCCCACTTGAGCTCAAGCGCGTCACCTGGAGCGGAATCATCAGGCCCTGCATCTGGTGTAATAGTAATCTGTGAGCCACAGGGACTCAACAATCTCGCACCCTCGCGATCAAGACTATTTAAGCTTATAGGTAAGGCCAGGTAAAAGTATATGGGGAGCTGCATCAAGCGACTAGCAAATATGGTGGCTATTCTGAACGCAAAAGAGAGCAAGAAGAGGAGGCAAAGCGCGAGCGAGAAACTAGAGGACAACCTGCGCAAACATTACTCCAACACCGTGTCCACTTCCCGGACTCCGCCGAGAAGAGGCCATCACGGTAACACACTCAGTTGATTCATTTTAATTAAATTAAGGTTCAAGTTATCTACAACCGGACATTAACAAATTCCCATCTACCCATAACTGCGGGCACGGCTTTCGAAAGTTCAAAACCCTGCAGGGGAGTCCCAACTTAGCCCATGACAAGCTCTCACGGTCAACGAAGGAATAGACCTCCTCCCAAGATGTTCCGATCAGACTCGGTATCTCGGTACTTCAAGACAACTCCAACAATGGTAAAACAAGTCCAGCAACACCACCCGCTGTGCCGACAAATCCCGATAGGAGCTGCACATATCTCATTCTCAGGGCACACCGGATAAGCTAAGCGTACGGGAACCAATGTAACCCAAGTTGCCAAGGGACGGCCCCGCACGGTGCTCTAGGTTGGACCAACACTCAGAGGAGCACTGGCCCAGGGGGGGTTTAAAATAAGGTGACCCTTGAGTCCGCGAAACCCAAGGGAAAAGGCTAGGTGGCAAATGGTAAAACCAAGGTTGGGCATTGCTGGAGGAGTTTTATTCAAAACGGACTGTCAAGGGGTTCCCATTATAACCCAACCGCGTAAGGAACGCAAAATCCAGGAACATAACACCGATATGACGGAAACTAGGGCGGCAAGAGTGGAACAAAACACTAGGCGAGAGGCCGAGCCTTCCACCCTTTACCAAGTGTATAGATGCATAAAGATAACATGGCAATAGAATGATATCCCAACAAGTAAAATAAATGTTCCAACAAGGAATGGCCTCCAATCTTCACCTGCAACTAGCAACGCTATAAGAGGGCTGAGCAAAGCGGTAACATAGCCAATCAACGGTTTGCTAGGACATGGTGGGTTAGAGGTTTGACATGGCAATTTGGGAGGCTTGAAAGCAAATGGTAGGCATCGTAGCATTGGCATAGCAAAAGAGCGAGAAAACTAGCATAGCAAAGATAGTAGTGATTTCGAGGGTATGATCATCTTGCCTGCACAGTTGTCAGAGTTGACTGGATCCTCGAAAGCAAACTCAACGGGCTCCTCGTTAGCGAACTCATCTCTCGGCTCTACCCAAACAAGACAAACAAGCAACAAGGACACAATCAACCACGTGCAAGACTCGAACAATATGATGCAATGATGGTATGCTATGCGGGATGCGATGTGGGATGCATATGCAAGATTTGACAAGGGATGCATGAACCTGGCCTCAACTTGGAAATCCAAGGGTGCCACTGGAAATATGAGATGAAAACGCTTGAAAACAATATAAAGAACGCCGGAATCGGAGTTACGGTTTGAAAATGGCAAGCGATTCAAAAATGACACCGATCTGCGATTTACAGCAAGTAGCCTTCTAAATGCAATGAGATTAACATGCTACAGCACTCAAACATGACAACAAAATACATGGCAGGGATGCATTCAAGATGCTTAACAAAAGTCTAGCACCGAGCTACGGCCAATTCATCCATTAACAGGTTCAAACAAGCATGGCAAAAATGCATATGGCAAACAGACCTCAGACTTAGTGAAATTAACACTTGTCTGGAATTTCAGATCAGGTAGCACTCTTTGGAGCAACAAAACAATATGCTACAGGACCTGAACATAGCAAAGTAAAGCATGTCATGGAGCTACTCAAAGATCTTAACGAAAGTCCCTTAGTGACCTTGATCCAAAAAGGACCAGAAAATACAATTGCAAGCATGTGAACATGGCAAAAACATAATCAGTTTTCAGACTTAGTGAAAACTGGCACATGCTGAAACATAACTCAAGTAGGCATGTTTACGAGCTCGATGCACTCAACACGGAGCAAGTCATGACCAACTAAGCATACACCCATCAAGAATACACAAAATGCAAGCTATACATGGCAAGAACAATAACATAGCATGCACGGATCAACTACAACATCATCGGCAAAATTGCAAACTAGTTGACAATCTGCCCAGATTCACAAAGTAGCAAAAGTAGAGCTCGATTGACTCAAGCTAGGTTGCTCCATAATTACAACCAAAGACATGGATGGATAGAGAACTACAATATTAACAAAACATCCTTACTGATCATCCTCAAAAGAGGCATGGATCACTAGGAATCAACATGAACATATGGCATCATGAGATAAACAACTCAAGGACTTAGTGGAAATGCTAAGTCCCTGAAATCAGAATTAACAAGTGCACCACTTTGCAAGCTTGTGCTAGACACCACACACATCACAAAAATACAAGGGTTGCACCTCTGGAAAGATGACAAGACCCTTAACAAAACATATGTAGAACTCATGGGCATAGCATGCACACAATAATCATGGCAGAAATGACAAAAAGCTAAATGAAGTAACAGATCTGACAATTATCTCAAGTAGCCCTCTTCTAACAGCATTTCGGGCATCAAGATGAACTCAAATGAAAATGATGCAATGGAATGAAATGATGTACTCTCTGAGGTGAACATTTTGATATGCTATATGCCCAAAACGGAGCTACGGATGCAAAGTTAGGAGGCCATGAACAGGAGCATATGGATCTGTGGAAACAGGGACTTAGAAGAAAAAAAAACACCTCCGGATCTAGGGTTTGACCCGGGCACGCAACACGAGGTGGCGGCGCTGCTCGCTGGAGTTCGAAGACGGCGGCCGGCAAGGTCGAGGTCGCCGGATCCGGTCGCTCCTCGACTGGATCTGGCCGAAGGAGGGAGGGGACGGTGAGGCGGCGGCGGAGGGCGGCGTCAGCGGGGCGGCGGAGCCGCGGTGGCCGGCGACGAGCTCGGGCAGCGCGCGGATGCGGCGGCGCCGGCGAGGGCGCGTGGTGGCGGCGGCGAGGGCGCGCGGTGGCGGCGGGAGCAGCGCGGGTGGCGCTCGGGCGGCGGGGAGGCGGGCGAAGCGGCGGCGGAGACTCAGGCCGGGAGGGCCGCGGTCGGGCCCCGCAGGCCGGCGCGGTGGGAGGCGGCGGAGCCGCCACGTGGCGACCGCTGAGAGGGCGCGGGCGGCGGCGGACACGTCCGGCGCGCGGAGAGGAGCGGGGAGCTAGGGTTAGGGTCGACTTGATCCGAAATTTTTGGGGAGGAGGCTATATTTATAGGTAGAGGGAGCTAGGAGAGTCCAAATGAGGTGCGGTTTTCGGCCACGCGATCGTGATCGAACGCTCTACATGATGGAGAGGGTTTAGGTGGGTTTTGGGCCAAATTGGAGGGGTGTTGGGCTGCAACACACACGAGGCCTTTTCGGTCCCTCGGTTAACCGTTGGAGTATCAAACGAAGTCCAAATGGTACGAAACTTGACAGGCGGTCTACCTGTAGTAAACCAAGGCCGCTTGGCAAGTCTCGGTCCAATCCGGAAATGTTTAATCCCCACACACGAAAGAAAGGGTAGAAATGACCACTGGAGGAGAACGAAGCGCCGAAATGCAAAACGGACAACGGGGAAAATGCTCGAATGCATGATATGAACACGTATGCAAATGCAATGCACATGATGACATGATATGAGATGCATGACAACGATAACAACACACGGAGGTAAAAACCTGAACCCGAGGAAATAAAATAACTTAACGCCGGAAATGGACAAGAGTTGGAGTACAAATTGGGAAAGTTACATCCGGGGTGTTACTACACTTCACCACTACGAAAGGATCTCATCCTAAGATCTAGGACTGAAAGAACGCCGGGTACTTAGAACGGAGGTGATCCTTGCGTTCCTAGGTAGCTTCACGGTCGGAATGGTGTGACCACTTGACTTTGAGAAATTTGATTGACTTGTTGCGAGTCTTGCGTTCAGTCTCTTCAAGAATAGCAAGTGGGTGCTCACGATAAGAGAGATCTTCTTGGAGTTCAATGTCCTCGAAGTTGACGGTGCGGTCATGAACATTTGCAAAGTTTGAAGGAAGCTCAAGTTGATAGGCGAGGTTGCCTCTCTTGCTGACAATCTTGAAAGGTCCCACGTATCTGGGGGCAAGCTTCCCTTTGATACCGAAGCGACGAGTACCTTTCATAGGAGAGACGCGGAGATAAACATGATCTCCGATCTCGAAAGCCAAATCACGGTGCTTACTGTCATAGTAGCTCTTCTGGTGGGATTGGGCTGCTTTGAGATTATCTCGAATGACTTTGCACATCTCCTCTGCCTCTGTGGTTAAGTCATTTCCCAAAAGCTGACGTTCACCGGTTTCAGACCAGTTGAGAGGGGTACGACACTTCCTGCCATACAGAATTTCAAATGGGGCCTTGCCCGAACTTTCTTGAAAATTGTTGTTGTAGGAGAATTCAGCATAAGGAAGACAATCCTCCCACTTCATGCCGAAGGAGATCACACAAGCCCTGAGCATATCTTCAAGAATCTGGTTGACACGCTTGACTTGACCGCTAGTTTGGGGATGGAAAGCTGTGCTGAAGTGGATGTTGGTGCCCATGGACTTCTGAAAAGAATCCCAAAACTTGGATGTAAAGATGTTGCCACGGTCTGAAGAGATCACTTGTGGAATACCGTGCAGAGAGACAATCCGAGAGGTATAGAGTTCCGCCAATTGAGCTGCAGTGATCGACTCTTTGATAGGCAAAAAATGAGCCACTTTGGTGAGTTTGTCGATGACAACGAATATAGCATCATTGCCACGCTTGGACTTTGGAAACCCAGTCACGGAGTCCATTTCAATGTGGTCAAACTTCCATTCTGGAATGGCAAGAGGTTGGAGGAGACCAGCTGGCCTTTGGTGTTCTGCCTTCACTCTTCTGCAGACATCACATTCATTCACGAATTGAGCAATCTCGCACTTCATTCGAGTCCACCAATAAGCATGCTTGAGGTCCTGATACATCTTCGTGCTCCCAGGGTGGATGGAGAGGAGAGAATTGTGAGCCTCGTTCATGATCACTTTACGGAGGTCACCTTTGGGTACAACAATATGATCCTCGAAGAAGAGAGTGTCCTTGTCATCAAGGCGGTAGCACTTGTACTTGGGTTGACTCTTAGCAATCCCAATCTTCACCTTTTTCACCATAGCATCAAGAAGCTGGGCTTGGCGAATCTGGTCTTCCAAGGTAGGAGAGACTTGAAGTTTGGCGAGGAAACCTTGAGGAACAACTTGCAGATTAAGTTTGCGAAAAGCTTCACAAAGCTCGGGTTGATAAGGCTTGAGAATAAGACTGTTGCAGTAAGCCTTTCTGCTCAATGCGTCAGCAATCACATTGGCCTTGCCTGGAGTATACTCAATACTCGGATTATACTCTTGAATCATTTCGACCCATCGAGTTTGCCTGAGGTTGAGATTAGGCTGAGTGAAGATGTACTTGAGACTCTTGTGATCAGTGAAAATGTCCACTTTTCTTCCCAATAGAAGATGTCTCCAAGTCGAAAGAGCATGCACAACTGCCGCCAACTCGAGATCATGAGTGGGGTAGTTCTTCTCATTGGGCTTCAACTGGCGAGAGGTATAAGAAACAACTTTCTTCTCTTGCATCAATACTGCGCCAAGACCTTGGAGAGAGGCATCACAAAAGACCTCGTACGGCTTGGATTCATCAGGCGGAGTCAGAACTGGAGCCGTGATCAATTTCTCTTTCAAAGTGTTGAAAGCAATGTCACACTCCAGAGACCAAACGTACTTGACGTGCTTCTGGAGAAGATTTGAGAGAGGCTTCGCGATCTTAGAAAAGTTTTCAACGAATCTTCGGCAATAGCTTGCGAGACCGAGGAAGCTGCGGAGTTGCTTCACGTTCTGAGGAGGTTCCCAATTTAAAATTGCAGACACCTTCTCAGGATTCACCGCAATGCCCTTGGCAGAGATGATATGACCAAGATAAAGAACCTCATCGAGCCAAAATTCACACTTGGAGAACTTGGCGTAGAACTGGTGTTCCCTGAGCTTATCAAGAACCAAACGCAAGTGCTTGGCATGATCTTCCTTGTTCTTCAAGAAAACGAGAATGTCGTCGAGATAGACCAAAACGAAGTCATTAGTGTAGGCGTTGAAGATGAAGTTCATCATGCGAGAGAAAGTCGGAGGAGCGTTGACGAGGCCAAAAGTCATGACAGTGTATTCATATGAACCATAGCTTGTCCTGAAAGCCATCTTGGGAATATCTTGCTCACTGATACGAATCTGATGATAACCCATACGGAGATCAAGCTTGGAGAATACTTGGGCACCTTTGAGTTGTTCGAACAGCTCGTTGATGTTGGGAAGTGGGTATTTGTTCTTGATGGTCTTCTTGTTCATTTGACGGTAATCAACACAAAGTCGGTCCGTTCCATCCATCTTCTTCACAAAAAGAACACCACAACCCCATGGAGAAGAACTAGGCTGGATGAGACCCATTTTCTCTTGAATATCGAGTTGCTTCTTCAGCTCCTTCAACTCTTCAGGTCCCATCTTGTAAGGACGCTTGCACACAGGTTCCGTGCCAGGCTCAAGATCAATAACGAATTCAACTGGCCGCTGCGGAGGCATTCCTGGAAGCTCTTCTGGAAAGACGTCTTGATATTCACAAACGATTGGAATTTGCGAGATGGCATCGAGTTCACCCTTCTCATTGAGAGAAAACAGACGGATGGTATCGTCATTCGCAGCAAAGACAATTACATCCTCAGACGAATGAGTCAATTGAATCTGCCTGGCTGCACAATCAAGCTGAGCCTTGTGCTTAGAAAGCCAATCCATCCCGAGAATAAGATCAATATCCGAGTTACCAAGAACCATTGGAGAAGCCAAAAACTTGAAATCACCCATCATGATAGAAATATCCGGGACTATTGAAGTAGCCCTCAAAGACATAGCCGGAGAAACCACTCCCATAGGTTTACCCAACATTTGTGAAACGAAGTCATGCTTGGAAACAAATGATCTTGACATGAAACAATGCGATGCACCAGTGTCAAAAAGAACTCTTGCGGGAATAGAGTTAACTGGAAAGTTACCCATGATGACATCTGATGAATCCTCTGCCTGAGCTGCATTCATCAAGTTGACCTTGGCATGCTTGGGGTTATGCTTGACCACAGCTGTACTTGCTGATCTGACAGGAGGAGGAGGAGGAAGACGCCTCTGGTTGAAACACTTGTTGGCATAGTGACCCTTCTGTTGGCACTTGTTGCACGTGACCTCTGAAAGCGGACGGTGGTACGGAGCACTTGATCTTGGAGGTTGAGACGAAGTCTTGTTCTGAAAGCCAGGGTTGGGTGGGTGGGAAGATCCACTGCCACCTTTGCTCTTCTGCTGATACGGCTGACGGAACGGAGGAGGAGGAAGCCAATACTTCTGCTACCTGGCCACTTGAGTAGAGGAAGAAGGAGTAACATCTCTGACTCGCTTCTTGGAAGCATCACACCTCAATTGAGCAGCCTCTTGCTTCAATGCCATGTTGTAGAACTCATCGTACCTCAAGGGCTCGAAGAGAACAAGAGCGAGCTGAATTTCTTCTCTGAGACCACCCCTGAACTGATATATCATGCTCTTCTCATCAGGTACGTCCTGCTTAGCAAAGCAGGCGAGCTTCTGGAAAAACTTGTGTAGTCATAGACAGACAAAGAGCCTTGCTTCAGGTTGCGGAATTCCTCACGCTTTCTTTCAACCACGCTCTGAGGGATATGATGAGCTCGGAAATCTTGACGGAATTCATCCCAAGTGATAACACGTCCACCTCTGGAGTCCTTGTACTGTTGAAACCATTCTGCAGCTTTATCTTGGAGTTGGAAGGAAGCGAACTTGACAAAGTCCTCAGGCCTGACATTACTGCACTCGAAATGCTTGCATAGATCCACAAGCCAATCGTCAGCATCGGTTGCCTCAACACAATTGCTGAAAGTCTTTGGCCCGTTAGCAAGGAACTGGTTGAGTGTAGTAAAGTGATTATGATTGTTGCCTTGGTTCCCTTGGTTGCCTTGATTGCGCTCTTGAAGAATTTGCATGATCAACTGTGTGTTTGCATTGGTTGCGGCCATCACAGCTTGCCATGCCTCCGGAGGAGGTGGAGGTGGTGGCGGATCAGGATTCGGAGTCGTGCGCGTTGGAGGAGCCATCCTGAAGAGGTTGACATCCATTAGCACATTGATAGACAAATATTGAAGCTGAATCCAACGGAATGAAAATTGCAACATATAGTCTTCACATCCGAACAAAATGAACGAATGTATTCCTCTTGAAATGGTCACATATCCATAAATTGAGAAGCCACTTAGAATTAAGGTAAAGAAATAAATCAACAAGGTACGGATCAAGAATGAATAATCGGTAAGAAATCCCAACTCAAACCAATATCCGTGGAAGAAGAACTAGAGCTACTAGAATTCCCACCTATGAAACTCCCGAACCTTTCCGGTTATGCAATCAGGTGTTGGGGATACAGGGGAAGCATAATATCTCACCCAAATCTAGCGAATCCTACATCCACTTGTATCCATCCTTCAACACATAACCAAGAAACCTTCGGAAACCATCTACCTCAACCTTCGAAAAGCATCCGTTATACAAGTTATGGCGATACTCCCGAACTCCCGCCCCAGTACTGGGTCGCGTCGAGATTATCTCACCAACGAACTGCATAAAAGAGATTTTCGATGTCGGCGTACTAAACTCAGGTATTCCAGAACTGCATCGATAAAATTATGATGACAACACCTCAGAGCTCAACTCCCCGGGACTCTTCCACAAAACCCCTGACAGGAGGCACCAAGACAATGTTCTCATCATAAAACCATCGGAACGATTCCAAGATACCCTCGTGATCCAAAAAAAAAGTTTAGTTAAATTTGAGAAGAGAAGAGTCAAAACTCTATGTCAGGATGCCTTACCAGAGCGATGAGGAGACTAGGAAGTAAAAAGAATTCCTAAACTCTCCGATATATAATTCCTAAATGACTCAAAACATTTTTCTAGACACAACTCGGCTGCTAAAAACGATCAAGCAATGGGGCTCCTAAGGTCGGGGAAGGCTCTGATACCAACTTGTAACACCCTCGATGCGACTATATCTCCCACGTGTCGAGGCACGACTTAGAGGCATAATCGCATTGAAGGCATATGTCGCAAGTTAGACAATCTTCACAACATCCCATGTAATATAGATGTAATAAAAGGGGAGATAACATAGTTGGCTTACACTCGCCACGTCAATCAAGTACATAATTAACATTACATCATCCAAACACTCATGGCCCGACTATGGCGCCAAAATAAAAGAGAACCCAACATGCGACACGGTCCCGATCACCCCCAACTGGGCACCACTACTGATCATCAGGAAAGGAGACATAGTAACGTTGAGAGTCTTCGTCGAACTCCCACTTGAGCTCAAGCGCGTCACCTGGAGCGGAATCATCAGGCCCTGCATCTGGTGTAATAGTAATCTGTGAGCCACAGGGACTCAGCAATCTCGCACCCTCGCGATCAAGACTATTTAAGCTTAGAGGTAAGGCAAGGTAAAAGTATATGGGGAGCTGCAGCAAGCGACTAGCAAATATGGTGGCTATTCTGAACGCAAAAGAGAGCGAGAAGAGGAGGCAAAGCGCGAGCGAGAAACTAGAGGATAACCTGCGCAAACATTAGTCCAACACCGTGTCCACTTCCCGGACTCCGCCGAGAAGAGGCCATCACGGTAACACACTCAGTTGATTCATTTTAATTAAATTAAGGTTCAAGTTATCTACAACCGGACATTAACAAATTCCCATCTGCCCATAACCGCGGGCACGGCTTTCGAAAGTTCAAAACCCTGCAGGGGAGTCCCAACTTAGCCCATGACAAGCTCTCACGGTCAATGAAGGAATAGACCTCCTCCCAAGATGTTCCGATCAGACTCGGTATCTCGGTACTTCAAGACAACTCCAACAATGGTAAAACAAGTCCAGCAACACCACCCGCTGTGCCGACAAATCCCGATAGGATCTGCACATATCTCGTTCTCAGGGCACACCGGATAAGCTAAGCGTACGGGAACCAACGTAACCCAAGTTGCCAAGGGACGGCCCCGCACGGTGCTCTAGGTTGGACCAACACTCAGAGGAGCACTGGCCCAGGGGGGGTTTAAAATAAGATGACCCTTGAGTCCATGAAACCCAAGGGAAAAGGCTAGGTGGCAAATGGTAAAACCAAGGTTGGGCATTGCTGGAGGAGTTTTATTCAAAACGGACTGTCAAGGGGTTCCCATTATAACCCAACCGCGTAACGAACGTAAAATCCGGGAACATAACACCGATATGACGGAAACTAGGGCGGCAAGAGTGGAACAAAACACTAGGCGAGAGGCCGAGCCTTCCACCCTTTACCAAGTGTATAGATGCATAAAGATAACATGGCAATATAATGATATCCCAACAAGTAAAATAAATGTTCCAACAAGGAACGGCCTCCAATCTTCACCTGCAACTAGCAACGCTATAAGAGGGGCTGAGCAAAGCGGTAACATAGCCAATCAACGGTTTGCTAGGACATAGTGGGTTAGAGGTTTGACATGGCAATTTGGGAGGCTTGAAAGCAAATGGTAGGCATCGTAGCATTGGCATAGCAAAAGAGCGAGCAAACTAGCATAGCAAAGATAGTAGTGATTTCGAGGGTATGATCATCTTGCCTGCACAGTTGTCAGAGTTGACTGGATCCTCGAAAGCAAACTCAACGGGCTCCCCGTTAGCGAACTCGTCTCCCGGCTCTACCCAAACAAGACAAACAAGCAACAAGGACACAATCAACCACGTGCAAGACTCGAACAATATGATGCAATGATGGTATGCTATGCGGGATGCGATGTGGGATGCATATGCAAGATTTGACAAGGGATGCATGAACCTGGCCTCAACATGGAAATCCAAGGGTGCCACTGGAAAGATGAGATGAAAACGCTTGAAAACAATATAAAGAATGCCGGAATCGGATTTACGGTTTGAAAATGGCAAGCGATTCAAAAATGACACCGGTCTGCGATTTACAGCAAGTAGCCTTCTAAATGCAATGAGATTAACATGCTACAGCACTCAAACATGACAACAAAATACATGGCAGGGATGCATTCAAGATGCTTAACAAAAGTCTAGCACCGAGCTACGGCCAATTCATCCATTAACAGGTTCAAACAAGCATGGCAAAAATGCATATGGCAAACAGACCTCAGACTTAGTGAAATTAACACTTGAATGGAATTTCAGATTAGGTAGCACTCTTTGGAGCAACAAAACTACATGCTACAGGACCTGAACATAGCAAAGTAAAGCATGTCATGGAGCTACTCAAAGATCCTAACGAAAGTCCCTTAGTGACCTTGAGCCAAAAAGGACCAGAAAATACAATTGCAAGCATGTGAACATGGCAAAAACATAATCAGTTTTCAGACTTCGTGAAAACTGGCACATGCTGAAACATAACTCAAGTAGGCATGTTTACGAGCTCGATGCACTCAACACGGAGCAAGTCATTACCAACTAAGCATACACCCATCAAGAATACACAAAATGCAAGCTATACATGGCAAGAACAATAACATAGCATGCACGGATCAACTACAACATCATCGGCAAAATTGCAAACAAGTTAACAATCTGCCCAGATTCACAAAGTAGCAAAAGTAGAGCTCGATTGACTCAAGCTAGGGTGCTCCATAATTGCAACCAAAGACATGGATGGATAGAGAACTACAAGATTAACAAAACATCCTTACTGATCATCCTCAAAAGAGGCATGGATCACTAGGAATCAACATGAACATATGGCATCATGAGATAAACAGCTCAAGGACTTAGTGGAAATGCTAAGTCCCTGAAATCAGAATTAACAAGTGCACCACTTTGCAAGCTTGTGCTAGACACCACACACATCACAAAAATACATGGGTTGCACCTCTGGAAAGATGACAAGACCCTTAACAAAACATATGTAGAACTCATGGGCATAGCATGCACACAATAATCATGGCAGAAATGACAAAAAGCTAAATGAAGTAAGAGATCTGACAATTATCTCAAGTAGCCCTCTTCTAACAGCATTTCGGGAATCAAGATGAACTCAAATGAAAATGATGCAATGGAATGAAATGATGTACTCTCTGAGGTGAACATTTTGATATGCTATATGCCCAAAATGGAGCTACGGATGCAAAGTTACGAGGCCATAAACAGGAGCATATGGATCTGTGGAAACAGGGACTTAGAAGAAAAAAACACCTCCGGATCTAGGGTTTGACCCGGGCACGCAAAACGAGGCGGCGGCGCTGCTCGCCGGAGTTCGAAGACGGTGGCCGGCGAGGTCGAGGTCGCCGGATCCGGTCGCTCCTCGACCGGATCTGGCCGGAGGAGGGAGGGGACGGCGAGGCGGCGGCGGAGGGCGGCGTCAGCGGGGCGGCGGAGCCGCGGCGGCCGGCGACGAGCTCAGGCAGCGCGCGGATGCAGCGGCGCCGGCGAGGGCGCGTGGTGGCGGCGGCGAGGGCGCGCGGTGGCGGCGGGAGCAGCGCGGGCGGCGCTCGGGCGACGGGGAGGCGGGTGAAGCGGCGGCGGAGACTCGGGCCGGGAGGGCCGCGGTCGGACCCCGCCTCCCCGACGGCGCGGGCGGCGGGCGGCGGGCGCGGGCGGCGGCGGACGTTGTCCGGCGCCGGCGGACACGTCCGGCGCGCGGAGAGGAGCGGGGAGCTAGGGTTAGGGTCGACCTGATCCGAAATTTTTGGGGAGGAGGTTATATTTATAGGTAGAGGGAGCTAGGAGAGTCCAAATGAGGTGCGGTTTTCGGCCACGCGATCGTGATCGAACACTCTAGATGATGGAGAGGGTTTATGTGGGTTTTGGGCCAAATTGGAGGGGTGTTGGGCTGCAACACACACAAGGCCTTCTCGGTCCCTCGGTTAACCGTTGGAGTATCAAACGAAGTCCAAATGGTACGAAACTTGACAGGCGGTCTACCGGTAGTAAACCAAGGACGCTTGGCAAGTCTCGGTCCAACCCGGAAATGTTTAATCCCCACACACAAAAGAAAAGGTAGAAATGACCACCGGAGGAGAACGAAGCGCCGGAATGCAAAACGGACAACGGACAATGGGGAAAATGCTCGAATGCATGATATGAACACGTATGCAAATGCAATGCACATGATGACATGATATGAGATGCATGACAACGATAACAACACACGGAGGCAAAAACCCGAACCCGAGGAAATAAAATAACTTAACGCCGGAAACGGACAAGAGTTGGAGTACAAATTGGGAAAGTTACATCCGGGGTGTTACAGGGGCCCTCTTGGCCCGCGTGCCGTTTCAATGCCTAGGCTATGGGAGGTCGTGTCCGTGTCAGAGTAATCACTCCCTCCAGTCCTTTTTTGTTTGGGTATAACAAAATCTCGTTTTCCATTCACATTTTACAATTAAAATTCATGGACAAACTTTGACCCAAAATACGATGCGGACTAGTAAACCAGAACGGAAGTAGTAGTTTTTTTAATCAAAGAAGGGTTCCCCCTTCCTATTTTCATTACTGAAAACCAACATCTAAATCTAAACCATAGTATTTGCCCTAGAACTACCAGGTTCAACATCTCGCAACATATACCCATACAACCATACGCCAAGGAGGTACGCAGTACTACGAATTCCATTTTTGCTCCATACCAATCATTCTAAAAACTACTTAGTACTTATAGCGCGCCATTGAAAATCGGAACTCTTAACCCCGCTAAAAATGATATTTTCAATGTGGCTACTCGATCTGTGGAAACTGGCGAGCCACCGCCTCCAAGTCGTTCACCTGTGGTCCCGACCATCAACTCCTATGGATCAAATTATCACGCGAGCTGACTATTCCTACAAAGATGCGCTCCACCATGTACCCGGTACCCGCGAATGCAGCAATCCTGCACCTAGGATTTTAGGGTTTATTTGTTAACGGTGCCTTTATGTAACACTCATGTGTGCGAGACAGCGAGAGACCGACTGCGTGCGTGCGCCTCTTCTCTTCGTATATGTACTCCTCCGTTTGTCTAGTGTACAAAAAATTATAATAAGTAATAGCAATGTGCCAATGTGTTGCCACACGATCAGAGTAGATTAATACATATTCACCGATTTGATAGAAAAAAAGTCTAGTTTTGAAATACGTATATCACTAAAAATATGTTATGTTTCACTCAAAATATATTCCTTTGGCGGTTTTGATGAGATAAGGGAGGAATGTTGTTGGTTTCAAGATTAGAGAAGTGGTATATGTCTAATTTCTACTCTTACTAGCAAGATGCCCGTGCGCTGCATGGAATATCAAGATCTTGTGGGAGAAAAGGATGAACAAGGGAAGGCCTTATCTGCAAATATGGAGAGGAGTGGGAGAAAAGGATCAACAAGGGATGACCTATATTGCAGGATGGCATGCACACCATCATCACCAACTCTGTTTTTTATAAGAAAAAAGTAGAGAGTAGAGAAGTAGAGATAAATATTAAATATAAAATATATATAATAGTAGAGAAGAGAGTAGAGATAGCAGAGACGTCGGGAACGGGTTGCGCGCGCACGGGAAAAAGCGCCCGGGTGTGCGCTAGTTTTGGCACGCGGAATCCGGCGCGCTTTATAAAATCGAACGCCCTCCCACCGCTCTGTGCCTTGCCACCGCTCTCTCCCCGCTCCGTGCCTCGCCGCCGCTCTATCCCTGCTCTTTCTCGCCTCGCCGCCGTCGCGCCACCATGCCGCCGCGTTGCCGGGAAACTTGGGGATACCGCGGCGTCCGCGCGCGCCCCTCCGGCGGCTTCTCTGCCGAGATCCGGTTCCGCGGGATACGCCTCGTCCTCGGCAATTTCGACACCGCCAAAGAGACCGCCTGAGCGTACAACGCGACGGTGTGGCACCTCCGGTGGCCTCATGGAACATTGAACTTCCCCAACGTGCCGACGCGGGAGCGAGCATAGGAGCTCGCGCCTCTGATGCGGCTTATCACCGACGAGGATCGTCGCAATAACTGGAGGCGGGAGCACCGTCTCCGCATCGCCGAGATGGACGAGGAAGCCATGGCGCTGTGGCGCCAATGCTTCCCATAGGACATCATCAACGAGCACGAGTTCTACACGCAAAGGAGGGTGGAGAGGGATAAGAGCAGGGCGGAGCGAGCCGCCCATCGCGAGGACAAGCGTAGGCGAATAGCAGACACTCAATTGAACATGAGGCTAGGAGCAGCGTTGCCCTGGGAATCTGACGACGATCGGTATCATCACGCCTACTGTCAGACGTCGGAGGAGGACATCACCGAGGAGGAGTCGGACGACGAGGAGTAGTTGAATAATCTATTTTTTATCTATCTATGCTGAGAACTATCCTCTACTCTCTAGTCTCTACTCTCTATCTCTACTTCTCTATCTCAGCACTGTAAACGCTTTTTAAAGAGTTGCGCGTTGCGATTATGTTGGAGATGCTCTAACATGGCAGACGAGTGCTTCAATGTTGCCCATAAGATGCGCGAGTATTACTAGTAGTATATTTTTCTTGCCATGTTGAGATTTTAAAACCACGAGTGTGAACATGCAGAGGAGCAGTGAAGACCAAACACGGGATATTGGGGACATCTTCAAGGAGCGTGGTAAGTTAAGGAGCTGCACCGAACCTATAAAACGAGCTTTTGTAAGTAACACCCTTTCAATTACTTTCATTTAGCCTCGTGTTCTTCGATGTGTATATGTTGTAGTTTTTGTTTCTCTTAAGCCTTGTGTTCTTCGATGTGTACTAAGAAGAGTCTTAATCGTCCTAATGCTTTCGTTTTTAGCTTGATGTAGGAAGTGGGTGTTCTCACCTTGTAGTCTGTTTTTATTTTTTTCCTTTTGAATTCACTTCTCCCAGTTCTGTTTATCTGGCTTCTACTAGATGGATCTGGGTTGCTAGTGTTGATCTAAAAAAGAAGTAACTTCATGTCAGGATGCAGTTCCTGCAAGGAGGTAAATATGGTCAACCTCGAGATCATGTTTCGAAAATGAGGCTGGATTACACACAAGGTGCCAGTTCCCTAATAATGCTGGATTAGACACAAGGTGCAAATTCCCAGATGATGCTGGATTACACACAAGCCAGGTGGAGTCGGCAGCTGTTCGTGTCCTCGTGGCTCTAGTAAAGGCTTAAAGAAAGCGTGCAGCAGCCCTTGAGAATGTAGGTGAGTTCTTGAAGAAGCGAAAAGAGCAATCTGATGCTCTCTTCACCCATTCCAAAGAAGAGATGGAAGAAGCCAGAAATAAGCTAGAAGTGGCAGAGCAGGCTAGGCGTCTCCTGCTATCTAAAACTGTTGTCAATACAAAATTTCCTTCATAGTAGCTAGGTTCAAATGTTTATCCAGTCAGTATGCCTTTTGTGATGTCCGTGCATCTACTGATGTGGCACATTTTTTTTCGGGTCATGTAATAACAGCAATTACTTTCCAAACAATAACAGACGAAGCATTGGACATGGTATAGTTCACACGCAAGCCCGACATTCCAAGTTCAACCTCCACATCAAACTCATGTTCAGAGATATTTGCACATTCATACATAATGTCCACAACCATGATTCACTTCAAAGCCAAAAAATTGAGGAGAGTTATGAATAAAGAAAAACCTCTAGTTCTTCTACCAGTGCCAGCACAACAAGTCAAGACCATGCGTAATTAATTATATTTTGGTCATTTTTTGTGTTCTAAATGCCGGCAGGCTCGCGGAAGGACGTGTTGCCGGCACATGCACGGATTCAATGAAGGCAGGCGGGGCAGTCTAAAGCCGGTTTCATGCGGCAAGGAGGCGTGTTCAGCCGGGCCTGCAGCGAGTGGGGCCCTCTTGGCCCGCGTGCTGATTCAATGCCTGCGCTATGAGAGGTCGCGTCCGTGTCAGAGCAATCAATCCCTCCAGTCCTTTTTTGTTTGGGTATAACAAAATCTCGTTTTCCATTCACATTTTACAAGTAAAATTCGTGCACAAACTTTGACCCAAAATGCGATGGGGACTAGTAAACCAGAACGGAGGTAGTAGTTTTTTTTAATCGAAGAAGGGTTCCCCCTTCCCATTTTCATTACTGAGAACCAACATCTAAATCTAAACCATAATATTTGCCCTAGAACTAACAGGTTCAACATCTCGCAACATATACCCATACAACCATACGCCAAGGAGGTACATAGTACTATGAATTCCATTTTTGCTCCATACCAATCGTTCTAAAAACTACTTAGTACTTATAACGCGCCATTGAAAATCAGAACTCTTAATCCCGCTAAAAAATGATATTTTCAATGTGGCTACTCGATCTGTGGAAACTGGCGAGCCACCGCCTCCAAGTCGTTCACTTGTGGTCCCGACCATCAACTCCTATGGATCAAATTATCGCGCGAGCTGACTATTCCTACAAAGGTGCGCTCCACCACGTACCCGGTACTCGCGAATGCAGCAATCGTGCACCTAGGATTTTAGGGTTTATTTGTTAATGTTGCCTTTACGTACACTCATGTGTGCGAGACAGCGAGAGACCGATTGCGTGTGTGCGCCTCTTCTCTTCGTATATGTACTCCAGCGTTTGTCTGGTGTCCAAAAAATTATAATAACTACTAGCAATGTGCCAATGCGTTGCCACACGATCAGAGTAGATTAATACATATTCACCGATTTGATAGAAAAAAGTCTAGTTTTGAAATACTTATATCACTAAAAATATCTTATGTTTCGCTCAAAATATGTCCCTTTGGCGGTTTTGATGAGATAAGGGAGGAATGTTGTTGGTTTCAAGATTCGAGAAGTGGTATATGTCTAATTTCTACTCTTACTAGCAACATGCCCGTGCGTTGCACGGAACAGCAAGATCTTGTGGGAGAAAAGGATGAACGAGGGAAGGCCTTATCTGCAAATGTGGAGAGGAGTGCGGGTAAATTGCCATAGTTCCTATCTGTCAGATATAAATCGGACGGCCTATATTGCAGGATGGCAGGCACACCATCATCACCAACTCTGTTTTTTGTAAGAAAAAAGTAGAGAGTAGAGAAGTAGAGATAAATATTAAATATAAAATAAAAATAACAGTAGAGAAGAGAGTAGAGATAGCAGAGACGTCGTGAAAGGATTGCGCGCGCGGGAAAAAGCAATCGGGCGTGCGCTAGTTTTGGCGCGCGGCGTCCGGCGCGCTTTATAAAATCCAACGCCCTCCCACCGCTCTGTGCCTTGCCACCGCTCTCCCCCCGCTCTTCCTCACCTTGCCGCCGCCGCGCCACCATGCCGCTGCGTCGCCTAGAAACGTGGGGATACCGCGGCGTCCGCGTGCGCCCCTCCGGCGGCTTCTCTACCGAGATCCGGTTCCGCGGGATGCGCCTCGGCCTCGGCAATTTCGACACCGCCAACGAGAATGCCCACGCGTACGACGCGGTGGTGTGGCGCCTTCGGTGGCCTCATGGAACATTGAACTTCCCCAACGTGCCGACGCGGGAGCGGGCACAGGAGCTCGCCCCTCTGCTGCAGCTTATCACAGACGAGGATCGTCGCAATAACCGAAGGCGGGAGCACCGTCTTGACATCGCCGAGATGGACGAGGAAACCATGGCGATGTGGCACCAACGCTTCCCATAGGACATCATCAACGAGCACGAGTTCTACACGCAAAGGAGGGAGGAGAGGGATAAGAGGAGGGCGGAGCGAGCCACCTATCGCGAGGACAAGCGTAGGAGAAAAGCGGACGCTCAATTCAACATGAGGCTAGGAGCAGTGTCGCCCTGCGAATCCGACGACGATCGATATCTTCACGCCTACAGTCAGACATCGGAGGAGGACATCACCGAGGAGGAGTCGAACGACGAGGAGTAGTTGAATAATCTATTTTTTTATCTATCTATGCTGAGAACTATCCTCTACTCTCTAGACTCTACTCTCTATCTCTACTTCTCTATCTCAGCACTGTAAACGCTTTTTTAAAGCATCGCGCGTTGCGATTATGTTGGAGATGCTCTAACATGGCAGACGAGTGCTTCAATGTTGCCCACAAGATGCGCGAATATTACTAGTAGTATATTTTTCTTGCCATGTTGAGATTTTAAAACCACGAGTGCGAACATGCAGAGGAGCAGTGAAGACCAAACACGGGATATTGGGGACATCTTCAAGGAGCATGGCAAGTTAAAGAGGAGCTACATCGAACCTGTAAAACGAGCTTTGGTAAGTAACACCCTTTCAATGACTATCATTTAGCCTCGTGTTCTTCGATGTGTATATGTTGTAGTTTTTGTTTCTCTTAAGCCTCGTGTTGTTCGGTGTGTATATGTTGTAGCTTTTCTTTCTCTTAAGCCTCATGTTCTTCGATGTGTAATAAGAAGAGTCTTAATCGTCCTAATGCTTTCGTTTTTAGCTTGATGTAGGAAGTGGGTGTTCTCACCTTGTAGTTTGTTTTAATATTTTTTCCTTTTGAATTCACTTCTCCTAGTTCTGTTTATCTGGCTTCTACTAAATGGATCTGGGTTGCTAGTATTGATCTAAAAAAGAAGTAACTTCATGTCAGGATGCAGTTCCTGCGAGGAGGTAAGTATGGTCAACCTCGAGATCATGTTTCCAAAATGAGGCTGGATTACACACAAGGTTTCAGTTCCCTAATAATGCTAGATTATACACAAGGTGCAAATTCCCAAATGATGCTGGATTACACACAAGCCAGGTGGAGTCGTCAGCTGTTCGTGTCCTCGTGGCTCTAGTAAAGGCTGAAAGAAAGCATGCAGCAGCCCTTGATAATGTAGGTGAGTTCCTGAAGAAGCGAAAAGAGCAATCAGATGCTCTCTTCACCCATGCCAAAGAAGAGATGGAAGAAGCCAGAAATAAGCTAGAAGAGGCAGAGCAGGCTAGGCGTCTCCTGCTATCTAAAACTGTTGTCAATACAAAATTTCCTTCATAGTATCTAGGTTCAAATGCTTATCCAGTCAGTATGCCTGTTGTGATGTCCGTGCATCTACTGATGTGGCACAATTTTTTTCGGGTCATTTAATAACAACAATTACTTTCCAAACAATAACAGACGAAGCATTGGACATGGTATAGTTCACACGCAAGACCGACATTCCAAGTTCAACTTCGACATCAAACTCATGTTCAGAGATATCTGCACATTCATACATAATGTCCACAACCATGATTCACTTCAAAGCCAAAAAAATTGAGGAGAGTTATGAATAAAGAAAAACCTCTAGTTCCTTCTACCAGTGCAAGCACAACAAGTCAAGACCATGCGTAATTAATTATATTTTGGTCATTTTTTGTGTTCTAAAATGCCGGCAGGCTCGCGGAAGGACGTGTTGCCGGCACACGCGCGGATTCAATAAAGGCTGGCGGGGCAGTCTAAAGCCGGTTGCATGCGGCGAGGAGGCGTGTTCAGCCGGGCCTGCAGCGAGTGGGGCACTCTTGGCCCGTGTGCCGTTTCAATGCCTGCGCTATGAGAGGTCGTGTCCGTGTCAGAGCAATCACTCCCTCCAGTCCTTTTTTGTTTGGGTATAACAAAATCTCGTTTTCTATTCACATTTTACAAGTGAAATTCATGGACAAACTTTAACCCAAAATACGATGGGGCCTAGTAAACCAGAACGGAGGTAGTATTTTTTTATTCAAAGAAGGGTTCCCCCTTCCGATTTACATTACTGGAAACCAACATCTAAATCTAAACCATAGTATTTGCCCTAGAACTACCAGGTTCAACATCTCGCAACATATACCCATACAACCATATGCCAAGGAGGTACGTAGTACTATAAATTCCATTTTTCCTCCATACCAATCGTTCTAAA
Organism: Triticum urartu; assembly: GCF_056163025.1. NCBI lineage: Eukaryota > Viridiplantae > Streptophyta > Magnoliopsida > Poales > Poaceae > Triticum > Triticum urartu. The sequence continues at coordinate 324,710,246 of NC_141879.1, read as the reverse complement.
AACTACTTAGTACTTATAACGCACCATTGAAAATCAGAACTCTTAACCCCGCTAAAAAATGATATTTTAAACATGGCTACTCAATCTGTGGCAACTCGCGAGCCACCGCCTCCAAGTTGTTCACCTGTGGTCCTGACCATCAACTCCTATGGATAAAATTATCACGCGAGCTAACTATTCCTACAAAGGTGCGCTCCACCACGTACCCGGTACCCACGAATGCACCAATCATGCACCTATGATTTTAGGGTTTATTTGTTAACGTTGCCTTTACGTAACACCCATGTGTGCGAGGGGGGGAGGAGAGTCATGCATGCAGATTTTTTCCACATGGGGTGGAGTGGTGGGACCGCCGGAGGGAGAAGGAGAGTCTGATAGGCATATTGTTTCCACACATGGAGAGGAAAAGATTTGGAGACGAGCGGGCTTCCTGCAGGTATGGGGAACTGTGCATAATAAGTCTCATCTTGCATGCCGGGATAGGTATAGTCTCAAGTCATTAAAAACATACACGCCCCACACATGTTCATATTTCAAGGTGCACTAAATTATTGCATGCGATGATTAAGGCTGGCCATAATGGTGGTATCTTAGCTGGTACCATGCACACGGGAATAGCAAACATGCTGATGTGGCAATGAAATAAAGAAGAGAGGGGGGTTCGAGTAACTAGTGTTCATGCATGGATTGGTAAACACATTTTTTGTGAAGAATGACAACATTAGTTGAGTACTTTTGCAGACTACAAAAACTATTCCACCGCCTCTATCTTGCTAAGAGTAGGTGAAAATTTTGAATCGAGCCCTTTAAACTAGAAGGGAGGTAGTAGTACTGTAATAGCTCTTGTTGTGATGACAAGATAGGACATGGCACGCACCTGGACGGAGGAACTAGTCTGCATTGTGCATTTAAGTTTTGTCCGAAGTCAATGTACCTCTACTTTGACCAAACTTATAGAAAAATGTATCAACATTCACAATGTCAAATCAATATTTTTATACTCATTATAGAACGTAGTTCTTATACTCATTATAATCAGTATTGTAGATATTGATATTTTCAGTATAAATTTGGTTAAACACTTTGCAAACGGTTGACGGAAGTAAAAAGGACCATAGGGAGTATCATGCATGCGGAGTAGGCAAAAATATTGCTCATTTATAGCCGGTCGAAGTCTCAAAGGGCGCGACCGCGTGAGGGAGGCGAAGGTCGTGGGAGGCGCGATGGTTGACGGAATTCAGTGAAGTTACCCACGCGCTGGCATGGCGTGCGAACAGGCAGAAGCTATACCGTCAAGCCTACGATATGGGTCTAGTAGACATGACATCTAGTGGGTCCCGCATAGTTCTCGAGAACTCTTTGGGGGCTTGCAGCCGTTTATCCACTGGGCAAGCCAGCAACCCCACGCCGTTCGCACGCCCTACTCATCCCTGTCTTCTACTAGTATAGTACCTTACAACAGTTCGCTCCCAGTCGTCCCGTCCTTTCACATTACACCAGTTCAACTTCTCCTAACCCTCCTCCAAAATCCATGGCCTCCCAAATCTCCGTGGTCGCCGCTGAGTACCAGGTTAGAGCCATCACCGGCGATGAGTTCATCATCATCTACACACGTGGATCCACGACGGTGAAAGCATGCCTTGCTCGCTTCCTACGCATGTTCAATAGTTCAACGGATGAGTGGGTCGCTGGGCTAGATGTTGAGTACACCACAGTCCTGCAAAGAGAGAAGATTCTAAAGGAGGCAGAGAAGAAGAAGCCCGCCATGATCCAGGTGTGCGTACATAACGTGTGCTTGGTCTACCAGATATGCCATGCCGACGTTAACTGCCAAGATTTTAAGAACTTCCACAAGGACGAAAGAGTGAAATTCGTTACTGTAGACTTTAGGAACGACAGGGATGTCCTGGGTCAGATAGGCCTCGTTGTAGGCCAGCCCTTCGATCTCCAAAAGGCAAGCCTGGTGTCCTCCTCTCAGCCTTCAATGCTGACCCTGGCAGCAGCCATGATTGATCCTTCGTACGCTAAACTGAAGAAACCTCACCATGAGTTTCATCATGCATGGGTGTCGAAGACATTAGATGAAGATCACATCATGTACGCAGCAATGGATGCCTACCTTTGTTTAAATATCTACAAGGGTTGGATAAAGAAGCAGAGCCCAGTGTCCAGTTCAAGCAAAGAAGCGTCGGTGAAGAGGAAGAGGAAGAGGGACAAGGACGAATTCGAGGACGTGGACTCGGACTCCGAGTAGGTGGCAGTGCCGTCGCTCATGCTGGTTCTACTGCAGTGTCAAGCGGACTAGTTGCTTAGTTTATTTTCAACGGTGTGTTGTGCTGAGGCCCCAGCAGAACTATGTTTACGTTAGGGCGGCAGGGTGCCCATGATCTATCTTATGAGTGTTGGGTGTGGAATGCAGTTCGCTAGAAAAAAATGGATCATGCCCGGGGTTAAACGGATGGCAGGGGTGGGGGGAGCATGGCGGTGACAGGCGGTTCAGGGGTGGACGCGGTGGCGGCGGCAGGCGGTTAGGCATGTGGCGGGCTGAGAAGATGACCCGTGCATCAACTTCGGAGGTTGAAGAAGCCCTTCTAGCCATCCATGTTGCATCAAACGGCTCACAAGAGTCGACTGACCCAAATTGCTCCTTCATATTGCAGGATCAACATGGCATTCAAGGTCTCAAAGGTAGATTACGCGTCCGCACCCGGTTTGCGGGCTCGACGCGCGCGCGACCGGCTTCCGCTGCGACAGCCACCATGCGCGCCTCCTCCACGCAGGCGGAGACAACAATGACACGCTAGTTCCTCCTCGTCGGCACGCTGGAGCATGCGCTCATCCTCCTCTTCATACGATGCGTGCATAGACGCGGCTCCACCGGCTGCTCGCGTGCTTGGCAGCGCGGCGGCATCGCGAGGAGGGACTGCAGATGATGCGAGAGGGCGAGCGTTCGGCTTCATAGAATAGGGATGGCAGCGGCACGGCGGTGATGTGCGAGAAATTCTTGTCCGGAGCAGGTGGGTGCCGACATGCGCAACGGCGGTGGCATATTGATGAGTGCGCTTATGGGAGCTTAGTTTAGTTTTATATAGGGTTGGTCAAACTTAAAAGAAAACCTTACTAGTACACGTAAACATTAGACTTAGGCAACACTTTTATTAGTTACCACAGCCATGATACAGAATCATGTGCAAGCGCGTGAACCGCGGCCGCGCGGTCGATCGTACGGTGCGTTACCGTGTCGCTCTCGAAGGACATCCACCGAACCTTTTTGTGTGTGTGTGTGAAAACAATCCCCGAATATTACTCAACTTTTTTCCCTGGAAAAGTTCTTGACGCTACAATATTTCGATATATTTGAATTTAGCTCCAGTTCGTGTTTATTTGGATTTGGACGTTTTAGGTGCGCCCTAGTTTTTTTAATACTGATTTTGTGTGTGTGACTGAGAGAGAACGTGTGTATCTGTCCATATGTGTGTTGTGGCGGAAGGGCAATGTGGAGATGGTGTGCATGTGATAGAGACATAGAGAGGTGTGAATGTGCAAACGATCATGCATGAGTGAGATATAGACAGATCCTGATACGTTGTGTATACATGAGAGAACGGTCTTCTGTTTTACTTGTGTGTGTGTGTGTGTGAGAGAGAGAGAGATAGAGGATCATCCGTAACACAACAACCATCTCTCTCGATTAGTCCGTCCCTCGCACGATCGCATGTAACACATGCCTCAACGTGCACATTTTGACACCCTCACCCGGCCCCTGCCCACCTCAAGGCCTGCACATCGCTCTCTATCTCGCACGCATAATCTCTTCGTGAATACCATGTTTAGCATGTAGCTTTCCATCACATACACACACATTTCTCTCCTTAGGTTTGTTTTCTCTCAATATCTGACACACACACACATAGCACACAACACACACACACCCCCTCCCCCGAGCATACAATTCATCCCCATCCAAGGTTATATGGCAACCACTCTCGCTTGTGCTTCTCTGCACCCCAGCAGGCACAACACCTCAATCTTCAAAGAGGGTATCGAGGAGATCGAAGACGGCGACCACACTACACTAGAGAATGCGGGGCCATTTGGAAGCAGGATGATGTGACGACGGCTGACTGACTCCTCCCCCCACCCTCTCTCTCTCTCGCACAAAATTACCAATCCCTCCCCCCCCCCCCGCACAAATTTATCAATCGCTCAACCCACGAGATCCTTCCCCTCTCATCCATGTTTTTCCAGCTCTCTCATCAAACCTGTTGTCTCTTCTCCTTCCACGTGTACAGAATCCGGATGCACATGCATCTCACGTATATTACATGTCTCCATCTTTCTCACAGACCTAACTTCTTCCTCTCACTTTCTCTCTCTATCTCTCTCTCTCTCTGTTTCGTTAGATTTGTCTCCGACTCTCTCGTCCACATACTTACAATCTTTCCCGCCCTATCTGCTCCATCTTCGCAAGCTCTCTCTGCACGTTTCATTCACACATTGGGATATGTTCAAAATGTTGCTTTTATAATGGATGGTGTAGAGTTATTGTTGGTTTTGTTGCATCCTACAAAGTAATAACTATGAAATGCATTTTGATTGTCATTTGACTGGGATTATGTGAGTTTGAGCATGTTGTGAAGTACTATAGACCTCGTATACATCTTGGAATTCGAAAATGATTGTAACTATTGAATTGTATAGACCATTACATTCGAATTCAGTAGCCTAATATATTTATTTCACAATTTCAACAAATGATTAATTCATTACATACTAAGAAAACAAATCTGTACACCCTCCGTTTTTATTTAAGTCCGCGTATTAGCATTGGTCAAAGTCAAGTTTTCTAAACTCTGAGAAAGTTTATAACAAAAAATATTAACATCTACAATAACAAATAAATACCATTAGATTCATTATTGAATGTACTTTCAAATCATACATATATGTTATGGTAAATTTTTATTTTTTTCTATAAACTTGGTCAAACTTTAGGAAGTTTGACTTTGGTCAAACCTAATATGCAGAGTTTACTAGTACTACTCGGTAGTTGCTTAGCTGAATCACCCAACACGCCACACGGGGAGTTTAGTGTCACAAAATTTTGAGGTTCACGGGAAAATCTCCCGCGACCCTAATTCGAGCAATGGGAAGTTACCATCATAGCCTTCGGAACAGGCCTAAGGATGACGATTGGTAGGGGGCTGTTTTCATAACTTCAGGTTCACCCTACCCAGCCAACCTCACCCCGGCACCCAGAGTAGTACACCTGAATACTCCCCATTTTCTATCCCCACCGCAAAATAGACTTCTCCACGACACCGCAGCCTTTGTGGTCCTCCCCTTCTACATCGGCGCACTTATCCACCACAGCGCATCTGCCTCGTCGACGACCTCGTACGCTGCACTGGAGCCGGTCCACCGTCGTCGTCGTACACGGAGCCTCTTCCCCGGCACCGTCTTCCACGGTCTCGGATCTACTTCTCGGAAGCCGACGCCAAGTGCAGAAGCCGACGCCAAGTGCCGACGCCAAATGAACTGACTCCCGTTGCCTACCGTGACTCATAGAGGCCGCCGTGACCATCGTTCTCCTCCTTGATTGGTAATGTGTGTATTGAATCACTTAGACGTACATGTGCAGTTCATATTTTGTTCATACCTACCCTTCAAATTTCGTGGGTGCTATTGTTCCCATAAAAGTAATTGGTTATAGCCTCCATTGTCCAATAGAATATCATCTTGTAATTGTGCGACGCTCCTGTATCATGCTGTGCTTGGGTAGGTTTTTCATCTGCAACCAGTAGTGTGGCAAATGATGGAAAGTTTTTTAGAACTAGCAAGATGCCCATGCGTTGCACGCATCAAGATGCATTTGTATGAGTAGTTTATCTTGTGGGAGAAAAGGATGAATGAGGGAAGGCCTTATTTGCAAATCTGGAGAGGGGTGTGGGTATCTTTTTACAAAATTGCCATTGTTTCCTTCCTATCTGTTAGATATAAATCGGACGTCCTATATTGCAGGATGGCAGGCACACCATCATCACCAACTCTGTTTTTTATAAGAAAAAAAGCAGAGAGTAGAGAAGTAGAGATAAATATTAAATATAAAATAAAGATAACAGTAGAGAAGAGAGTAGAGATAGTAGAGACGTTCGGAAAGGATTGAGAGCGCGTGGGAAAAAGCGGCCGGGCGTGCGCTAGTTTTGGCGCGCGGCGTCCGACGCGCTTTGTAAAATCCAACGCCCTCCCACCGCTCTGTGCCTTGCCACCGCTCTCTCCCCGCTTAATGCCTCGCCGCCGCTCTCTCCCCGCTCTTTCCCACCTCACCGCCGCCGCGCCACCATGCTGTCGTGTTGCCGAGAAACTTGGGGATACCGCGGTGTCCGCGCACTCCCCTCCGGCAGCTTCTCTACCGAGATCCGGTTCCGCGGGATGCACCTCGGCCTCGGCAATTTTGACACCACCAACGAGACCGCCCGTGCGTACGACGCGGCGGTGTGGCGCCTCCGGTGGCCTCATGGAACATTGAACTTCCCCAACATGCCGACATGGGAGCGGGCACAGGAGCTCGCGCCTCTGCTGCGGCTTATCACCGACAAGGATTGTCCCAATAACCGGAGGCGGGAGCACCGTCTCGGCATCGCCGAGATGGATGAGGAAGCCATGGCGCTGTGGCGCCAATGCTTCCCGTAGGACATCATCAACGAGTGCAAGTTCTACGTGCAAAGGAGGGCGGAGAGGGATAAGAGGAGGGCGGAGCGATCCGCCTATCGCGAGGACAAGCGTAGGCAAAAAGCGGACGCTCAATTCAACATGAGGCTAGGAGCAGCGTCGCCCTGGGAATCCGACGACGACCGATATCTGCACGCCTACAGTCAGACGTCAGAGGAGGACATCACCGAGGAGGAGTCGGACGACGAGGAGTAGTTGAATAATCTATTTTTTATCTATCTATGCTAAGAACTATCCTCTACTCTCTAGTCTCTACTCTCTATCTCTACTTCTCTACCTCAGCACTGTAAATGCTTTTTAAAGCATCGCGTGTTGCAATTATGTTGGAGATGCTCTAACATGGCAGACGAGTGCTTCAAAGTTGCCCACAAGATGCACGAGTTTTACTAGTAGTATATTTTTCTTGCCATGTTGAGATTTTAAAACCACGAGTGCGAACATGCCGAGGAGCAGTGAAGACCAAACACAGGATATTGGGGACATCTTCAAGGAGTGTGGCAAGTTAAAGAGGAGTTGCACCGAACCTGTAAAACGAGCTTTGGTAAGTAACACCCTTTCAATTACTTTCATTTAGCCTCGTGTTCTTCGATGTGTATATGTTGTAGTTTTTGTTTCTCTTAAGCCTCGTGTTCTTCGATGTGTAATAAGAAGAGTCTTAATCGTCCTAATGCTTTCGTTTTTAGCTTGATGTAGGAAGTGGGTGTTCTCACCTTGTAGTCTGTTTTAATATTTTTTTTCCTTTTGAATTCACTTCTCCCTGTTCTGTTTATCTGGCTTCTACTAAATGGATCTGGGTTGCTAGTATTGATCTAAAAAAGAAGTAACTTCATGTTAGGATGCAGTTCCTGCGAGGAGGTAAGTATGGTCAACCTCGAGATCATGTTTCCAAAATGAGGCTGGATTACGCACAAGGTGCTAGTTCCCTAATAATGCTGGATTAGACACAAGGTGCAAATTCCCAGATGATGCTGGATTACACACAAGCCAGGTGGAGTCGTCAGCTGTTCATGTCCTCGTGGCTCTAGTAAAGGCTGAAAGAAAGCGTGCAACAGCCCTTGAGAATGTATGTGAGTTCCTGAAGAAGCGAAAAGAGCAATCAGATGCTCTCTTCACCCATGCCAAAGAAGAGATGGAAGAAGCCAGAAATAAGCTAGAAGAGGCAGAGCAGGCTAGGTGTCTCCTGCAATCTAAAACTCTTGTCAATACAAAATTTCCTTCATAGTAGCTAGGTTCAAATGTTTACCCAGTCAGTATGCCTGTTGTGATGTCCGTGCAGCTACTAATGTGGCACAATTTTTTTTCCGGGTCATGTAATAACAGCAATTACTTTGCAAACAATAACAGACGAAGCATTGGACATGGTATAGTTCATACGCAATCCCGACATTCCAAGTTCAACTTCCACCTCAAACTCATGTTCAGAGATATCTGCACATTCATACATAATGTCCACAACCATGATTCACTTCAAAGCCAAAAAAATTGAGGAGAGTTGTGAATAAAGAAAAAGCTCTAGTTCCTTCTATTAGTGCGAGCGCAACAAGTCAAGACCATGCGTAACTAATTATATTTTGGTCATTTTTGGTGTTCTAAACTGCCGGCAGGCTCGCGGAAGGACGTGTTTCCAGCACACGCATGGATTCAATGAAGGCAGGCGGGGCAGTCTAAAGCCGGTTGCATGCGGCGAGGAGGCGTGTTCAGTCGGGCCTGCAGCGTGTGGGGCTGTAACACCCTCGATGCGACTATATCTCCCATGTGTCGAGGCACGACTTAGAGGCATAATCGCATTGAAGGCATATGTCGCAAGTTAGACAATCTTCACAACATCCCATGTAATATAGATGTAATAAAAGGGGAGATAACATAGTTGGCTTACACTCGCCACGTCAATCAAGTACATAATTAACATTACATCATCCAAACACTCATGGCCCGACTACGGCGCCAAAATAAAAGAGAACCCAACATGCGACACGGTCCCGATCACCCCCAACTGGGCACCACTACTGATCATCAGGAAAGGAGACATAGTAACGTTGAGAGTCTTTGTCGAACTCCCACTTGAGCTCAAGCGCGTCACCTGGAGCGGAATCATCAGGCCCTGCATCTGGTGTAATAGTAATCTATGAGCCACAAGGACTCAGCAATCTCGCACCCTCACGATCAAGACTATTTAAGCTTATAGGTAAGGCAAGGTAAAAGTATATGGGGAGCTGCAGCAAGCGACTAGCAAATATGGGGGCTATTCTGAACGCAAAAGAGAGCGAGAAGAGGAGGCAAAGCGCGAGCGAGAAACTAGAGGATAACCTGCGCAAACATTACTCCAACACCGTGTCCACTTCCCGGACTCCGCTGAGAAGAGGCCATCACGGTAACACACTCAGTTGATTCATTTTAATTAAATTAAGGTTCAAGTTATCTACAACCGGACATTAACAAATTCCCATCTACCCATAACTGCGGGCACGGCTTCCGAAAGTTCAAAACCTTGCAGGGGAGTCCCAACTTAGCCCATGACAAGCTCTCACGGTCAACAAAGGAATAGACCTCCTCCCAAGACATTCCGATCAGACTCGGTATCTCGGTACTTCAAGACAACTCCGACAATGGTAAAACAAGTCCAGCAACACCACCCGCTGTGCCGACAAATCCCGATAGGAGCTGCACATATCTCGTTCCCAGGGCACACCGGATAATCTAAGCGTACGGGAACCAACGTAAACCAAGTTGCCAAGCGACGGCCCCGCACGGTGCTCTAGGTTGGACCAACACTCAGAGGAGCACTGGCCCAGGGGGGTTTAAAATAAGATGACCCTCAAGTCCGCAAAACCCAAGGGAAAAGGCTAGGTGGCAAATGGTAAAACCAAGGTTGGGCATTGCTGGAGGAGTTTTATTCAAAACGGACTGTCAAGGAGTTCCCATTATAACCCAACCGCATAAGGAACGCAAAATCCGGGAACATAACACCGATATGACGGAAACTAGGGCGGCAAGAGTGGAACAAAACACTAGGCGAGAGGCCGAGCCTTCCACCCTTTACCAAGTGTATAGATGCATAAAGATAACATGGCAATATAATTATATCCCAACAAGTAAAATAAATGTTCCAACAAGGAACGGCCTCCAATCTTCACCTGCAACTAGCAACGCTATAAGAGGGGCTGAGCAAAGCGGTAACATAGCCAATCAACGGTTTTCTAGGACATGGTGGGTTAGAGGTTTGACATGGCAATTTGGGAGGCTTGAAAGCAAATGGTAGGCATCGTAGCATTGGCATAGCAAAAGAGCGAGCAAACTAGCATAGCAAAGATAGTAGTGATTTCGAGGGTATGATCATCTTGCCTGCACAGTTGTCAGAGTTGACTGGATCCTCGAAAGCAAACTCAACGGGATCCTCGATAGCGAACTCGTCTCCCGGCTCTACCCAAACAAGACAAACAAGCAACAAGGACACAATCAACCACGTGCAAGACTCGAACAATATGATGCAATGATGGTATGCTATGCGGGATGCGATGTGGGATGCATATGCAAGATTTGACAAGGGATGCATGAACCTGGCCTCAACTTGGAAATCCAAGGGCTCCACTGGAAAGATGAGATGAAAACGCTTGAAAACGATATAAAGAACGCCGGAATCGGAGTTACGGTTTGAAAATGGCAAGCGATTCAAAAATGACACCGGTCTGCGATTTACAGCAAGTAGCCTTCTAAATGCAATGAGATTAACATGCTACAGCACTCAAACATGACAACAAAATACATGGCATGGATGCATTCAAGATGCTTAACAAAAGTCTAGCACTGAGCTACGGCCAATTCATCCATTAACAGGTTCAAACAAGCATGGCAAAAATGCATATGGCAAACAGACCTCAGACTTAGTGAAATTAACACTTGTCTGGAATTTCAGATCAGGTAGCACTCTTTGGAGCAACAAAACAATATGCTACAGGACCTGAACATAGCAAAGTAAAGCATGTCATGGAGCTACTCAAAGATCTTAACGAAAGTCCCTTAGTGACCTTGATCCAAAAAGGACCAGAAAATACAATTGCAAGCATGTGAACATGGCAAAAACATAATCAGTTTTCAGACTTAGTGAAAACTGGCACATGCTGAAACATAACTCAAGTAGGCATGTTTACGAGCTCGATGCACTCAACACGGAGCAAGTCATGACCAACTAAGCATACACCCATCAAGAATACACAAAATGCAAGCTATACATGGCAAGAACAATAACATAGCATGCACGGATCAACTACAACATCATCGGCAAAATTGCAAACTAGTTGACAATCTGCCCAGATTCACAAAGTAGCAAAAGTAGAGCTCGATTGACTCAAGCTAGGTTGCTCCATAATTACAACCAAAGACATGGATGGATAGAGAACTACAATATTAACAAAACATCCTTACTGATCATCCTCAAAAGAGGCATGGATCACTAGGAATCAACATGAACATATGGCATCATGAGATAAACAACTCAAGGACTTAGTGGAAATGCTAAGTCCCTGAAATCAGAATGAACAAGTGCACCACTTTGCAAGCTTGTGCTAGACACCACACACATCACAAAAATACATGGGTTGCACCTCTGGAAAGATGACAAGACCCTTAACAAAACATATGTAGAACTCACGGGCATAGCATGCACACAATAATCATGGCAGAAATGACAAAAAGCTAAATGAAGTAACAGATCTGACAATTATCTCAAGTAGCCCTCTTCTAATAGCATTTCGGGCATCAAGATGAACTCAAATGAAAATGATGCAATTGAATGAAATGATGTACTCTCTGAGGTGAACATTTTGATATGCTATATGCCCAAAATGGAGCTACGGATGCAAAGTTACAAGGCCATGAACAGGAGCATATGGATCTGTGGAAACAAGGACTTAGAAGAAAAAAAACACCTCCGGATCTAGGGTTTGACCCGGGCATGCAAAACGAGGCGGCGGCGCTGCTCACCGGAGTTCGAAGACGGCGGCCGGCGAGGTCGAGGTCGCCGGATCCGGTCGCTCCTCGACCGGATCTGGCCGGAGGAGGGAGGGCACGGCGAGGCGGCGGAGCCGCGGCAGCCGACGACGAGCTCGGGCAGAGCGCGGATGCGGCGGCGCCGGCGAGGGCGCATGGTGGCGGTGGTGAGGGCGCGCGGTGGCGGCGGGAGCAGCGCGGGCGGCGCTCGTGCGGCGGGGAGGCGGGCGAAGCGGCGGCGGAGACTCGGGCCGAGAGGGCCGCGGTCGGGCCCCGCAGGCCGGCGTGGTGGGAGGCGGCGGAGCCGCCACGTGGCGATCGCTGAGAGGGCGCGGGCGGCGGCGGACGTTGTCCGGCGCGCGGAGAGGAGCGGGGAGCTAGGGTTAGGGTCGACTTGATCCGAAATTTTTGGGGAGGAGGCTATATTTATAGGTAGAGGGAGCTAGGAGAGTCCAAATGAGGTGTGGTTTTCGGCCACGTGATCGTGATCGAACGCTCTAGATGATGGAGAGGGTTTAGGTGGGTTTTGGGCCAAACTGGAGGGGTGTTGGGCTGCAACACACACGAGGCCTTTTCGGTCCCTCGGTTAACCGTTGGAGTATCAAACGAAGTCCAAATGGTACGAAACTTGACAGGCGGTCTACCGGTAGTAAACCAAGGCCGCTTGGCAAGTCTCGGTCCAATACGGAAATTTTTAATCCCCACACACGAAAGAAAAGGTAGAAATGACCACCGGAGGAGAACGAAGCACCGGAATGCAAAACGGACAACAGGGAAAATGCTCGAATGCATGATATGAACACGTATGCAAATGCAATGCACATGATGACATGATATGAGATGCATGACAACGATAACAACACACGGAGGAAAAAACCTGAACCCGAGGAAATAAAATAACTTAACGCCGGAAACGGACAAGAGTTGGAGTACAAATTGGGAAAGTTACATCCGGGGTGTTACTACACTCCACCACTACGAAAGGATCTCGTCCTGAGATCTAGGACTGAAAGAACGCCGGGTACTCAGAACGGAGGTGATCCTCGCGTGCCCAGGTAGCTTCACGGTCTGAATGGTGTGACCACTTGACTTTGAGAAATTTGATTAACTTGTTGCGAGTCTTGCGTTCAGTCTCTTCAAGAATAGCAACTGGGTGCTCACGATAAGAGAGATCTTCTTGGAGTTCAATGTCCTCGAAGTTGATGGTGAGGTCATGAACATTTGCAAAGTTTGAAGGAAGCTTGAGTTGATAGGCGAGGTTGCCTCTCTTGCTGACAATCTTGAAAGGTCCCACGTATCTGGGGGCAAGCTTCCCTTTGATACCGAAGCGACGAGTACCTTTCATAGGAGAGACGCGGAGATAAACATGATCTCCGATCTCGAAAGCCAAATCACGGTGCTTACTGTCATAGTAGCTCTTTTGGTGGGATTGGGCTGCTTTGAGATTATCTCGAATGACTTTGCACATCTCCTCTGCCTCTATGGTTAAGTCATTTCGCAAAAGCTGACGTTCACCGGTTTCAGACCAGTTGAGAGGGGTACGGCACTTCCTGCCATACAGAATTTCAAATGGGGCCTTGCCCGAACTTGCTTGAAAACTGTTGTTGTAGGAGAATTCAGCATAAGGAAGACAATCCTCCCACTTCATGCCGAAGGAGATCACACAAGCCCTAAGCATATCTTCAAGAATCTGGTTGACACGCTCGACTTGACCGCTAGTTTGGGGATGGAAAGCTGTGCTGAAGTGGATGTTGGTGCCCATGGACTTCTGAAAAGAATCCCAAAACTTGGATGTAAAGATGTTGCCACGTTCTGAAGAGATCACTTGTGGAATACCGTGCAGAGAGACAATCCGAGAGGTATAGAGTTCCGCCAATTGAGCTGCAGTGATCGACTCTTTGATAGGCAGAAAATGAGCCAGTTTGGTGAGTTTGTCGATGACAACGAATATAGCATCATTGCCACACTTGGACTTTGGAAACCCAGTCACGGGGTCCATTTCAATGTGGTCAAACTTCCATTCTGGAATGGCAAGAGGTTGGAGGAGACCAGCTGGCCTTTGGTGTTCTGCCTTCACTCTTCTACAGACATCACATTCATTCACGAATTGAGCAATCTCGCGCTTCATTCGAGTCCACCAATAAGCCTGCTTGAGGTCCTGATACATCTTCGTGCTCCCAGGGTGGATGGAGAGGAGAGAATTGTGAGCCTCGTTCATGATCACTTTACGGAGGTCACCTTTGGGTACAACAATACGATCCTCGAAGAAGAGAGTGTCCTTGTCATCAAGGCGGTAGCACTTGTACTTGGGTTGACTCTTGGCAATCCCAATCTTCACCTTTTTCACCATAGCATCAAGAAGTTGGGCTTGGCGAATCTGGTCTTCCAAGGTAGGAGAGACTTGAAGGTTGGCGAGGAAACCTTGAGGAATTACTTGCAGATTAAGTTTGCGGAAAGCTTCACAAAGCTCGGGTTGATAAGGCTTGAGAATAAGACTGTTGCAGTAAGCCTTTCTGCTCAATGCGTCAGCAATCACATTGGCCTTGCCTGGAGTATACTCAATACTCGGATTATACTCTTGAATCATTTCGACCCATCGAGTTTGCCTGAGGTTGAGATTAGGCTGAGTGAAGATGTACTTGAGACTCTTGTGATCAGTGAAAATGTCCACTTTTCTTCCCAATAGAAGATGTCTCCAAGTCAAAAGAGCATGCACAACTGCCGCCAACTCGAGAGCATGAGTGGGGTAGTTCTTCTCATTGGGCTTCAACTGGCGAGAGGTATAAGCAACAACTTTCTTCTATTGCATCAATACTGCGCCAAGACCTTGGAGAGAGGCATCACAAAAGACCTCGTACGGCTTGGATTTATCAGGCGGACTCAGAACTGGAGCAGTGATCAATTTCTCTTTCAAAGTGTTGAAAGCAATGTCACACTCCGGAGACCAAACGTACTTGACGTGCTTCTGGAGAAGATTTGAGAGAGGCTTCGCGATCTTAGAAAAGTTTTCAACGAATCTTCGGCAATAGCTTGCGAGACCGAGGAAGCTGCAGAGTTGCTTCACGTTCTGAGGAGGTTCCCAATTTACAATTGCAGGCACCTTCTCAGGATTCACCGCAATGCCCTTGGCAGAGATGATATGACCAAGATAAAGAACCTCATCGAGCCAAAATTCACACTTGGAGAACTTGGCGTAGAACTGGTGTTCCCTGAGCTTATCAAGAACCAAACGCAAGTGCTTGGCATGATCTTCCTTGTTCTTCAAGAAAACCAGAATGTCGTCGAGATAGACCAAAACAAAGTCATTGGTGTAGGCGTTGAAGATGAAGTTCATCATGCGAGAGAAAGTCGGAGGAGCGTTGACGAGGCCAAAAGTCATGACAGTGTATTCATATGAACCATAGCTTGTCCTGAAAGCCGTCTTGGGAATATCTTGCTCACGGATACGAATCTAATGATAACCCATACGGAGATCAAGCTTGGAGAATACTTGGGCACCTTTGAGTTGTTCGAACAGCTCGTTGATGTTGGGAATTGGGTATGTGTTCTTGATGGTCTTCTTGTTCATTTGACGGTAATCAACACAAAGTCGGTCCGTTCCATCCATCTTCTTCACAAAAAGAACACCACAACCCCATGGAGAAGAACTAGGCTGGATGAGACCCATTTTCTCTTGAATATCGAGTTGCTTCTTCAGCTCCTTCAACTCTTCAGGTCCGAGCTTGTAAGGACGCTTGCACACAGGTTCCGTGCCAGGCTCAAGATCAATAACGAATTCAACTGGCCGGTGCGGAGGCATTCCTGGAAGCTCTTCTGGAAAGACGTCTTGATATTCGCAAACGATTGGAATTTGCGAGATGGCATCGAGTTCACCCTTCTCATTGAGAGAAAACAGACGGATGGTATCGTCATTCGCGGCAAAGACAATTACATCCTCAGACGAATGAGTCAATTGAATCTGCCTGGCTGCACAATCCAGCTGAGCCTTGTGCTTAGAAAGCCAATCCATCCCGAGAATAAGATCAATTTCCGAGTTACCAAGAACCATTGGAGAAGCCAAAAACTTGAAATCACCCATCATGATAGAAATATCCGGGACTATTGAAGTAGCCCTCAAAGACTTAGCCGGAGAAACCACTCCCATAGGCTTACCCAACATTTGTGAAACGAAGTCATGCTTGGAAACAAATGATCTTGACATGAAACTATGCGATGCACCAGTGTCAAAAAGAACTCTTGCGGGAATAGAGTTAACTGGAAAGTTACCCATGATAACATCTGATGAATCCTCTGCCTGAGCTGCATTCATCAAGTTGACCTTGGCATGCTTGGGGTTATGCTTGACCACAGCTGTACTTGCCGATCTGACAGGAGGAGGAGGAGGAAGACGCCTCTGGTTGAAACACTTGTTGGCATAGTGACCCTTCTGTTGGCACTTGTTGCACGTGACCTCTGAAAGCGGACGGTGGTACGGAGCACTTGATCTTGGAGGTTGAGACGAAGTCTTGTTCTGAAAGCCAAGGTTGGGTGGGTGGGAAGATCCACTGCCACCTTTGCTCTTCTGCTGATACGGCTGACGGAACGAAGGAGGAGGAAGCCAATACTTCTGCTACCTGGCCACTTGAGTAGAAGAAGGAGTAACATCTCTGACTCGCTTCTTGGAAGCATCACACCTCAATTGAGCAGCCTCTTGCTTCAATGCCATGTTGTAGAACTCATCGTACCTCAAGGGCTCGAAGAGAACAAGAGCGAGCTGAATTTCTTCTCTGAGACCACCCCTGAACTGATATATCATGCTCTTCTCATCAGGTACGTCCTGCTTAGCAAAGCGGGCGAGCTTCTGGAAAAACTTGTGTAGTCATAGACAGACAAAGAGCCTTGCTTCAGGTTGCGGAATTCCTCACGCTTGCTTTCAACCACGCTCTGAGGGATATGATGAGCTCGGAAATCTTGACGGAATTCATCCCAAGTGATAACACGTCCACCTCTGGAGTCCTTGTACTGCTGGAACCATTCTGCAGCTTGATCTTTGAGTTGGAAGGAAGCAAACTTGAAAAAGTCCTCAGGCCTGACGTTACTGCACTCGAAATGCTTACACAGATCCACAAGCCAATCGTCAGCATCGGTTGCCTCAACACAATTGCTGAAAGTCTTTGGCCCGTTAGCAAGGAACTAGTTGAGTGTAGCAAAGTGATTCTGATTGTTTCCTTGGTTCCCTTGGTTGCCTTGATTGCGCTCTTGGAGAATTTGCATGATCAACTGTGTGTTTGCATTGGTTGCGGCCATCACAGCTTGCCATGCCTCCGGAGGAGGTGGAGGTGGTGGCGGATTAGGATTCGGAGTCGTGCGCGTTGGAGGAGCCATCCTGAAGAGGTTGACATCCATTAGCACATTGATAGACAAATATTGAAGCTGAATCCAACAGAATGAAAATTGCATATAGTCTTCACATCCGAACAGAATGAACGAATGCATTCCTCTTGAAATGGTCACATATCCATAAATTGAGAAGCCACGTAGAATTAAGGTAGAGAAATAAATCAACAAGGTACGGATCAAGAACGAATAATCGGTAAGAAATCCCAATCTCAAACCAATATCCGTGGAAGAAGAACTAGAGCTACTAGAATTCCCACCTATGAAACTCCCGAACCTTTCCGGTTATGCAATCAGGTGTTGGGGATACAGGGGAAGCATAATATCTCACCCAAATCTAGCGAATCCTACATCCAGTTGTATCCATCCTTCAACACATAACCAAGAAACCTTCGGAAACCATCTACCTCAACCTTCGAAAAGCATCCGTTATACAAGTTATGGCGATACTCCCGAACTCCCACCCCAGTACTGGGTGGCGTCGAGGTTATCTCACCAACGAACTGCATAAAAGAGATTTTCGATGCCGGCATACTAAACTCAGGTATTCCAGAACTGCATCGATAAAATTATGATGACAACACCTCAGAGCTCAACTCCCCGGGACACTTCCACAAAACCCCTGACAGGATGCACCAAGACAATGTTCTCATCATAAAACCATCGGAACGATTCCAAGAAACCCGCGTGATCCTAAAAAAAATTTAGTTAAATTTGAGAAGAGAAGAGTCAAAACTCTACGTCAGGATGCCTTACCAGAGCGATGAGGAGACTGGGAAGTAAAAAGAATGCCTAAACTCTCCGATATATAATTCCTAAATGACTCAAAACATTTTTCTAGACACAACTCGGCTGCTAAAAACGATCAAGCAATGGGGATCCTAAGGTCAGGGAAGGCTCTGATACCAACTTGTAACACCCTCGATGCGACTATATCTCCCACGTGTCGAGGCACGACTTAGAGGCATAATCACACTGAAGGCATATGTCGCAAGTTAGACAATCTTCACAACATCCCATGTAATATAGATGTTATAAAAGGGGAGATAACATAGTTGCCTTACACTCGCCACGTCAATCAAGTACATAATTAACATTACATCATCCAAACACTCATGGCCCGACTATGGCGCCAAAATAAAAGAGAACCCAACATGCGACACGGTCCCGATCACCCCCAACTGGGAACCACTACTGATCATCAGGAAAGGAGACATAGTAACGTTGAGAGTCTTCGTCGAACTCCCACTTGAGCTCAAGCGCGTCACCTGGAGCGGAATCATCAGGCCCTGCATCTGGTGTAATAGTAATCTGTGAGCCACAGGTACTCAGCAATCTCGCACCCCCGCGATCAAGACTATTTAAGCTTATAGGTAAGGCAAGGTAAAAGTATATGGGGAGATGCAGCAAGCGACTAGCAAATATGGTGGCTATTCTGAACGCAAAAGAGAGCGAGAAGAGGAGGCAAAGCGCGAGCGAGAAACTAGAGGACAACCTGCGCAAACATTACTCCAACACCGTGTCCACTTCCCGGACTCCGCCGAGAAGAGGCCATCACGGTAACACACTAAGTTGATTCATTTTAATTAAATTAAGGTTCAAGTTATCTACAACCGGACATTAACAAATTCCCATCTGCCCATAACCGTGGGCACGGCTTTTGAAAGTTCAAAACCCTGCAGGGGAGTCCCAACTTAGCCCATGACAAGCTCTCACGGTCAACGAAGGAATAGACCTCCTCCCAAGATGTTCCGATCAGACTCGGTATCTCGGTACTTCAAGACAACTCCGACAATGGTAAAACAAGTCCAGAAACACCACCCGCTGTGCCAACAAATCCCGATAGGAGCTGCACATATCTCGTTCTCAGGGCACATGGGATAAGATAAGCATACGGGAACCAACGTAACCCAAGTTGCCAAGGGACGGCCCCGCACGGTGCTCTAGGTTGGACCAACACTCAGAGGAGCACTGGCCCAGGGGGGGTTTAAAATAAGATGACCCTTGAGTCCGCGAAACCCAAGGGAAAAGGCTAGGTGGCAAATGGTAAAACCAAGGTTGGGCATTGCTGGAGGAGTTTTATTCAAAACGGACTATCAAGGGGTTCCCATTATAACCCAACCGCGTAAGGAACGCAAAATCCGGGAACATAACACCGATATGACGGAAACTAGGGCGGCAAGAGTGGAACAAAACACTAGGCGAGAGGCCGAGCCTTCCACCCTTTACCAAGTGTATAGATGCATAAAGATAACATGGCAATATAATGATATCCCAACAAGTAAAATAAATGTTCCAACAAGGAACGGCCTCCAATCTTCACCTGCAACTAGCAACGCTATAAGAGGGGCTGAGCAAAGCGGTAACATAGCCAATCAACGGTTTGCTAGGACATGGTGGGTTAGAGGTTTGACATGGCAATTTGGGAGGTTTGAAAGCAAATGGTAGGCATCGTAGCATTGGCATAGCAAAAGAGCGAGCAAACTAGCATAGCAAATATAGTAGTGATTTCGAGGGTATGATCATCTTGCTTGCACAGTTGTCAGAGTTGACTGGATCCTCGAAAGCAAACTCAACGGGCTCCTCGTTAGCGAACTCGTCTCCCGGCTCTACCCAAACAAGACAAACAAGCAACAAGGACACAATCAACCACGTGCAAGACTCGAACAATATGATGCAATGATGGTATGCTATGCGGGATGCGATGTGGGATGCATATGCAAGATTTGACAAGGGATGCATGAACCTGGCCTCAACATGGAAATCCAAGGGTGCCACTGGAAAGATGAGATGAAAACGCTTGAAAACAATATAAAGAACGCCGGAATCGGAGTTACGGTTTGAAAATGGCAAGTGATTCAAAAATGACACCGGTCTGCGATTTACAGCAAGTAGCCTTCTTAATGCAATGAGATTAACATGCTACAGCACTCAAACATGACAACAAAATACATGGCAGGGATGCATTCAAGATGCTTAACAAAAGTCTAGCATTGAGCTACGGCCAATTCATCCACTAACAGGTTCAAACAAGCATGGCAAAAATGCATATGGCAAACAGACCTCAGACTTAGTGAAATTAACACTTGTCTGGAATTTCAGATCAGGTAGCACTCTTTGGAGCAACAAAACTACATGCTACAGGACCTGAACATAGCAAAGTAAAGCATGTCATGGAGCTACTCAAAGATCTTAACGAAAGTCCCTTAGTGACCTTGAGCCAAAAAGGACCAGAAAATACAATTGCAAGCATGTGAACACGGAAAAAACATAATCAGTTTTCAGACTTAGTGAAAACTGGCACATGCTGAAACATAACTCAAGTAGGCATGTTTACGAGCTCGATGCACTCAACACGGAGCAAGTCATGACCAACTAAGCATACACACATCAAGAATACACAAAATGCAAGCTAGACATGGCAAGAACAATAACATAGCATGCACGGATCAACTACAACATCATCGACAAAATTGCAAACAAGTTGGCAATCTGCCCAGATTCACAAAGTAGCAAAAGTAGAGCTCAATTGACTCAAGATAGGGTGCTCCATAATTGCAACCAAAGACATGGATGGATAGAGAACTACAAGATTAACAAAACATCCTTACTGATCATCCTCAAAAGAGGCATGGATCACTAGGAATCAACATGAACATATGGCATCATGAGATAAACAGCTCAAGGACTTAGTGGAAATGCTAAGTCCCTGAAATCAGAATTAACAAGTGCACCACTTTGCAAGCTTGTGCTAGACACCACACACATCACAAAAATACATGGGTTGCACCTCTGGAAAGATGACAAGACCCTTAACAAAACATATGTAGAACTCATGGGCATAGCATGCACACAATAATCATGGCAGAAATGACAAAAAGCTAAATGAAGTAACAGATCTGACAATTATCTCAAGTAGCCCTCTTCTAACAGCATTTCGGTCATCAAGATGAACTCAAATGAAAATGATGCAATGGAATGAAATGATGTACTCTCTGAGGTGAACATTTTGATATGCTATATGCCCAAAATGGAGCTACGGATGCAAAGTTACGAGGCCATGAACAGGAGCATATGGACCTGTGGAAACAGGGACTTAGAAGGAAAAAAACACCTCCGGATCTAGGGTTTGACCCGGGCACGCAACACGAGGCGGCGGCGCTGCTCGCCGGAGTTCAAAGACGGCAGCCGGCGAGGTCGAGGTCGCCGGATCCGGTCGCTCCTCGACCGGATCTGGCCGGAGGAGGGAGGGGACGGCGAGGCGGCGACGGAGGGCGGCGTCAGCGGGGCGGCGGAGCCGCGGCGGCCGGCGACAAGCTCGGGCAGCGCGCGGATGCGGCGGCGCCGGCGAGGGCGTGTGGTGGCGGTGGTGAGGGCGCGCGGTGGCAGGGGGAGCAGCGCGGGCGGCGGGAAGGCGGCGGGAAGGCGGGCGAAGCGGCGGCGGAGACTCGGGCCGGGAGGGCCGTGGTGGGAGGCGGCGGAGCCGCCACATGGCGATCGCTGAGAGGGCGCGGGCAGCGGCGGACGTTGTCCGGCGCCGGCGGACACGTCCGGCGCGCGGAGAGGAGCGGGGAGCTAGGGTTAGGGTCGACTTGATCCGAAATTTTTGGGGAGGAGGCTATATTTATAGGTAGAGGGAGCTAGGAGTGTCCAAATGAGGTGCGGTTTTCGGCCACACAATCGTGATCGAACGCTCTAGATGATGGAGAGGGTTTATGTGGGTTTTGGGCCAAATTGGAGGGGTGTTGGGCTGCAACACACAAAAGGCCTTTTCGGTCCCTCGGTTAACCGTTGGAGTATCAAACGAAGTCCAAATGGTACGAAACTTGACAGGCGGTCTACCGGTAGTAAACCAAGGCCGCTTGGCTAGTCTCGGTCCAATCCAGAAATGTTTAATCCCCACACACGAAAGAAAAGGTAGAAATGACCACCGGAGGAGAACGAAGCACCGGAATGCAAAACGGACAACGGACAACGGGGAAAATGCTCGAATGCATGATATGAACACGTATGCAAATGCAATGCACATGATGACATGATATGAGATGCATGACAACGATAACAACACACGTACAAATTGGGAAAGTTACATCCGGGGTGTTACAGGGGCCCTCTTGGCCCGCGTGCCGTTTCAATGCCTAGGCTATGAGAGGTCGTGTCCGTGTCAGAGTAATCACTCCCTCCAGTCCTTTTTTGTTTGGGTATAACAAAATCTCGTTTTCCATTCACATTTTACAATTAAAATTCATGGAAAAACTTTGACCCAAAATACGATGCGGACTAGTAAACCAGAACGGAAGTAGTAGTTTTTTTAATCAAAGAAGGGTTCCCCCTTCCTATTTTCATTACTGAAAACCAACATCTAAATCTAAACCATAGTATTTGCCCTAGAACTACCAGGTTCAACATCTCGCAACATATACCCATACAACCATACGCCAAGGAGGTACGCAGTACTACGAATTCCATTTTTGCTCCATACCAATCATTCTAAAAACTACTTAGTACTTATAACGCGCCATTGAAAATCGGAACTCTTAACCCCGCTAAAAAATGATATTTTAAACATGGCTACTTGATCTGTGGCAACTGGCGAGCCACCGCCTCCAAGTCGTTCACCTGTGGTCCCGACCATCAACTCCTATGGATCAAATTATCACGCGAGCTGACTATTCCTACAAAGATGCACTCCACCATGTACCCGGTACCCGCGAATGCAGCAATCCTGCACCTAGGATTTTAGGGTTTATTTGTTAATGGTGCCTTTATGTAACACTCATGTGTGCGAGACAACGAGAGACCGACTGTGTGCGTGCGCCTCTTCTCTTCGTATATGTACTCCACCGTTTGTCTAGTGTACAAAAAATTATAATAAGTAATAGCAATGTGCCAATGTGTTGCCACACGATCAGAGTAGATTAATACATATTCACCGATTTGATAGAAAAAAAGTCTAGTTTTGAAATACGTATATCACTAAAAATATGTTATGTTTCACTCAAAATATATTCCTTTGGCGGTTTTGATGAGATAAGGGAGGAATGTTGTTGGTTTCAAGATTAGAGAAGTGGTATATGTCTAATTTCTACTCTTACTAGCAAGATGCCCGTGCGCTGCATGGAATATCAAGATCTCGTGGGAGAAAAGGATGAACAAGGGAAGGCCTTATCTGCAAATATGGAGAGGAGTGCGGGTAAATTGCCATAGTTCCTATCCGTCAGATATAAATTGGATGACCTATATTGCAGGATGGCATGCACACCATCATCACCAACTCTGTTTTTTATAAGAAAAAAGTAGAGAGTAGAGAAGTAGAGATAAATATTAAATATCAAATAAATATAATAGTAGAGAAGAGAGTAGAGATAGCAGAGACGTCGGGAACGGATTGCGCGCGCGCGGGAAAAAGCGCCCAGGTGTGCGCTAGTTTTGGCGCGCGGCATCCGGCGCGCTTTATAAAATCGAACGCCCTCCCACCGCTCTGTGCCTTGCCACCGCTCTCTCCCCGCTCCGTGCCTCGCCGCTGCTCTCTCCCCGCTCTTTCTCGCCTCGCCGCCGTCGCACCACCATGCCGCCGCGTCGCCGGGAAATTTGGGGATACCGCGGCGTCCGCGCGCGCCCCTCCGGCGGCTTCTCTGCCGAGATCCGGTTCCACGGGATGCGCCTCGTCCTCGGCAATTTCGACACCGCCAACGAGACCGCCCGCGCGTACGACGCAACGGTGTGGCACCTCCGGTGGCCTCATGGAACATTGAACTTCCCCAACGTGCCGACGCGGGAGCGAGCATAGGAGCTCGCGCCTCTGATGCGGCTTATCACCGACGAGGATCGTCGCAATAACTGGAGGCGGGAGCACCATCTCCGCATCGCCGAGATGGACGAGGAAGCCATGGCGCTGTGGCGCCAATGCTTCCCATAGGACATCATCAACGAGAACGAGTTCTACATGCAAAGGAGGGTTTAGAGGGATAAGAGGAGGGTGGAGCGAGCCGCCTATCGCGAGGACAAGCATAGGCGAATAGCGGACGCTCAAGTGAACATGAGGCTAGGAGCAGCGTCGCCCTGGGAATCCAACGACAATCGGTATCTTCACGCCTACTGTCAGACGTCGGAGGAGGACATCACCGAGGAGGAGTCGGACGACGAGGAGTAGTTGAATAATCTATTTTTTTATCTATCTATGCTGAGAACTATCCTCTACTCTCTAGTCTCTACTCTCTATCTCTACTTCTCTATCTCAGCACTGTAAACGCTTTTTAAAGAGTCGCGCGTTGCGATTATGTTGGAGATGCTCTAACATGGCAGACGAGTGCTTCAATGTTGCCCATAAGACGCGAGTATTACTAGTAGTATATTTTTCTTGCCATGTTGAGATTTTAAAACCACGAGTGTGAACATGCAGAGGAGCAGTGAAGACCAAACACGGGATATTGGGGACATCTTCAAGGAGCGTGGTAAGTTAAAGAGGAGCTGCACTGAACCTATAAAACGAGCTTTGGTAAGTAACACCCTTTCAATTACTTTCATTTAGCCTCGTGTTCTTCGATGTGTATATGTTGTAGTTTTTGTTTCTCTTAAGCCTTGTGTTCTTCGATGTGTACTAAGAAGAGTCTTAATCGTCCTAATGCTTTCGTTTTTAGCTTGATGTAGGAAGTGGGTGTTCTCACCTTGTAGTCTGTTTTTATTTTTTTCCTATTGAATTCACTTCTCCCAGTTCTATTTATCTGGCTTCTACTAGATGGATCTGGGTTGCTAGTATTGATCTAAAAAAGAAGTAACTTCATGT
This sequence comes from Triticum urartu, assembly GCF_056163025.1. Classification (NCBI taxonomy): domain Eukaryota; kingdom Viridiplantae; phylum Streptophyta; class Magnoliopsida; order Poales; family Poaceae; genus Triticum; species Triticum urartu. The sequence goes on along the minus strand of NC_141879.1, from coordinate 324,685,366 downwards.
CAAGATGCAGTTCCTGCAAGGAGGTAAGTATGGTCAACCTCGAGATCATGTTTCCAAAATGAGGCTGGATTACACACAAGGTGCCAGTTCCCTAATAATGCTAGATTAGACACAAGGTGCAAATTCCCAGATGATGCTGGATTACACACAAGCCAGGTGGAGTCGTCAGCTGTTCGTGTCCTCGTGGCTCTAGTAAAGGCTGAAAGAAAGCGTGCAGCAGCCCTTGATAATTTAGGTGAGTTCCTGAAGAAGAGAAAAGAGCAATCAGATGCTCTCTTCACCCATGCCAAAGAAGAGATGGAAGAAGCCATAAATAAGCTTGAAGTGGCAGAGCAGGCTAGGCGTCTCCTGCTATCTAAAACTGTTGTCAATACAAAATTTCCTTCATAGTATCTAGGTTCAAATGTTTATCCAGTCAGTATGCCTATTGTGATGTCTGTGCATCTACTGATGTGGCACAATTTTTTTCGGGTCATTTAATAACAACTATTACTTTCCAAACAATAACAGACGAAGCATTGGACATGGTATAGTTCACACGCAAGACCGACATTCCAAGTTCAACTTCCACATCAAACTCATGTTCAGAGATATCTGCACATTCGTACATAATGTCCACAACCATGATTCAATTCAAAGCCAAAAAAATTGAGGAGAGTTATGAATAAAGAAAAACCTCTAGTTCCTTCTACCAGTGCAAGCACAACAAGTCAAGACCATGCGTAATTAATTATATTTTGGTCATTTTTTGTGTTCTAAAATGCCGGCAGGCTCGCAGAAGGACGTGTTCCCGGCACACGCGCAGATTCAATAAAGGCTGGCGGGGCAGTCTAAAGCCGGTTGCATGCGGCGAGGAGGCGTGTTCAGCCGGGCCTGCATCGAGTGGGGCCCTCTTGGCCCGTGTGCCGTTTCAATGCCTGCGCTATGAGAGGTCGTGTCCGTAGAGCAATCACTCCCTCCAGTCCTTTTTTGTTTGGGTATAACAAAATCTCATTTTCTATTCACATTTTACAATTGAAATTCTTGGACAAACTTTGACCCAAAATACGATGGGGACTAGTAAACCAGAACGGAGGTAGTATTTTTTTTATTCAAAGAAGAGTTCCCCCTTCTGATTTACATTACTGGAAACCAACATCTACATCTAAACCATAGTATTTGCCCTAGAACTACCAGGTTCAACATCTCGCAACATATACCCATACAACCATACGCCAAGGAGGTACGTAGTACTATGAATTCCATTTTTCCTCCATACCAATCGTTCTAAAAACTACTTAGTACTTATAACGCACCATTGAAAATCGGAACTCTTAACCCCGCTAAAAATGATATTTTAAACATGGCTACTCAATCTGTGGCAGCTGGTGAGCCACCGCCTCCAAGTCGTTCACCTGTGGTCCCGACCATCAACTCCTATGGATCAAATTATCACGCGAGCTAACTATTCCTACAAAGGTGCACTCCACCATGTACCCGGTACCCACGAATGCACCAATCATGCACCTATGATTTTAGGGTTTATTTGTTAACGTTGCCTTTACGTAACACCCATGTGTGTGAGGGGGGGAGGAGAGTCATGCATGCAGATTTTTTCCACATGGGGTGGAGTGGTGGGACTGCCGGAGGGAGAAGGAGAGTCTGACAGGCATATTGTTTCCACACATGGAGAGGAAAAGATTTGGAGACGAGCGGGCTTCCTGCAGGTATGGGGAACTGTGCATAATAAGTCTCATCTTGCATGCCGGGATAGGTATAGTCTCAAGTCATTAAAAACATACACGCCCCACACATGTTCATATTTCAAGGTGCACTAAATTATTGCATGCGATGATTAAGGCTGGCCATAATGGTGGTATCTTAGCTGGTACCATGCACACGGGAATAGCAAACATGCTGATGTGGCAATGAAATAAAGAAGAGAGGGGGGTTTGAGTAACTAGTGTTCATGCATGGATTGGTAAACACATTTTTTGTGAAGAATGACAACATTAGTTGAGTACTTTTGCAGACTACAAAAACTATTCCACCGCCTCTATCTTGCTAAGAGTAGGTGAAAATTTTGAATCGAGCCCTTTAAACTAGAAGGGAGGTAGTAGTACTGTAATAGCTCTTGTTGTGATGACAAGATAGGACATGGCACGCACCTGGACGGAGGAACTAGTCTGCATTGTGCATTTAAGTTTTGTCCGAAGTCAATGTACCTCTACTTTGACCAAACTTATAGAAAAATGTATCAACATTCACAATGTCAAATCAATATTTTTATACTCATTATAGAACGTAGTTCTTATACTCATTATAATCAGTATTGTAGATATTGATATTTTCAGTATAAATTTGGTTAAACACTTTGCAAACGGTTGACGGAAGTAAAAAGGACCATAGGGAGTATCATGCATGCGGAGTAGGCAAAAATATTGCTCATTTATAGCCGGTCGAAGTCTCAAAGGGCGCGACCGCGTGAGGGAGGCGAAGGTCGTGGGAGGCGCGATGGTTGACGGAATTCAGTGAAGTTACCCACGCGCTGGCATGGCGTGCGAACAGGCAGAAGCTATACCGTCAAGCCTACGATATGGGTCTAGTAGACATGACATCTAGTGGGTCCCGCATAGTTCTCGAGAACTCTTTGGGGGCTTGCAGCCGTTTATCCACCGGGCAAGCCAGCAACCCCACGCCGTTCGCACGCCCTACTCATCCCTGTCTTCTACTAGTATAGTACCTTACAACAGTTCGCTCCCAGTCGTCCCGTCCTTTCACATTACACCAGTTCAACTTCTCCTAACCCTCCTCCAAAATCCATGGCCTCCCAAATCTCCGTGGTCGCCGCTGAGTACCAGGTTAGAGCCATCACCGGCGATGAGTTCATCATCATCTACACACGTGGATCCACGACGGTGAAAGCATGCCTTGCTCGCTTCCTACGCATGTTCAATAGTTCAACGGATGAGTGGGTCGCTGGGCTAGATGTTGAGTACACCACAGTCCTGCAAAGAGAGAAGATTCTAAAGGAGGCAGAGAAGAAGAAGCCCGCCATGATCCAGGTGTGCGTACATAACGTGTGCTTGGTCTACCACATATGCCATGCCGACGTTAAGTGCCAAGATTTTAAGAACTTCCACAAGGACGAAAGAGTGAAATTCGTTACTGTAGACTTTAGGAACAACAGGATGTCCTGGGTCAGATAGGCCTCGTTGTAGGCCAGCCCTTCGATCTCCAAAAGGCAAGCCTGGTGTCCTCCTCTCAGCCTTCAATGCTGACCCTGGCAGCAGCCATGATTGATCCTTCGTACGCTAAACTGAAGGAACCTCACCACGAGTTTCATCATGCATGGGTGTCGAAGACATTAGATGAAGATCACATCATGTACGCAACAATGGATGCCTACCTTTGTTTAAATATCTACAAGGGTTGGATAAAGAAGCAGAGCCCAGTGTCCAGTTCAAGCAAAGAAGCGTCGGTGAAGAGGAAGAGGAAGAGGGACAAGGACGAATTCGAGGACGTGGACTCGGACTCCGAGTAGGTGGCAGTGCCGTCGCTCATGCTGGTTCTACTGCAGTGTCAAGCGGACTAGTTTCTTAGTTTATTTTCAACGGTGTGTTGTGCTGAGGCCCCAGCAGAACTATGTTTACGTTAGGGTGGCAGGGTGCCCATGATCTATCTTATGAGTGTTGGGTGTGGAATGCAGTTCACTAGAAAAAAATGGATCATGCCCGGGGTTAAACGGATGGCAGGGGTGGGGGGAGCATGGCGGTGACAGGTGGTTCAGGGGAGGACGCGGTGGCGGCGGCAGGCGGTTAGGCGTGTGGCGGGCTGAGAAGATGACCCGTGCATCAACTTCGGAGGTTGAAGAAGCCCTTCTAGCCATCCATGTTGCATCAAACGGCTCACAAGAGTCGACTAACCCAAATTGCTCCTTCATATTGCAGGATCAACATGGCATTCAAGGTCTCGAAGGTAGATTACGCATCCGCACCCGGTTTGCGGGCTCGACGCACGCGCGACCGGCTTCCGCTGGACAGCCACCATGCGCGCCTCCTCCACGCAGGCGGAGACAACAATGACACGCTAGTTCCTCCTCGTCGGCGCGCTGGAGCATGCGCTCATCCTCCTCTTCATACGATGCGTGCATAGACGCGGCTCCACCGGCTGCTCGCGTGCTTGGCAGCGCGGCGGCATCGCGAGGAGGGACTGCAGATGATGCGAGAGGGCGAGCCTTCGGCTTCATAGAATAGGGATGGCAGCGACATGGCGGTGATGTGCGAGAAATTCTTGTCCGGAGCAGGTGGGTGCCGACATGCGCAACGGCGGCGGCATATTGATGAGTGCGTGTATGGGAGCTTAGTTTAGTTTTATATAGGGTTGGTCAAACTTAAAAGAAAACCGTACTAGTACACGTAAACATTAGACTTAGGCAACACTTTTATTAGTTACCACAGCCATGATACAGAATCATGTGCAAGCGCGTGAACTGCGGCCGCGCGGTCGATCGTACGGTGCGTTACCGTGTCGCGCTCGAAGGACATCCACCGAACCTTTTTGTGTGTGTGTGTCAAAACAATCCCCAAATATTACTCAACTTTTTTCCCTGGAAAAGTTCTTGACGCCACAATATTTCCATATATTTGAATTTAGCTCCAGTTCGTGTTTATTTGGATTTGGACGTTTTAGGTGCGCCCTAGTTTTTTTAATACTGATTTTGTGTGTGTGACTGAGAGAGAACGTGTGTATCTGTCCATATGTGTGTTGTGGCGGAAGGGCAATGTGGAGATGGTGTGCATGTGATAGAGACATAGAGAGGTGTGAATGTGCAAACGATCATGCATGAGTGAGATATAGACAGATCCTGATACGTTGTGTATACATGAGAGAACGGTCTTCTGTTTTACTTGTGTGTGTGTGTGTGTGAGAGAGAGAGAGAGAGAGAGGATCATCCGTAACACAACAACCATCTCTCTCGATTAGTCCGTCCCTCGCACGATCGCATGTAACACATGCCTCAACGTGCACATTTTGACACCCTCACCCGGCCCCTGCCCACCTCAAGGCCCGCACATCGCTCTCTATCTCGCACGCATAATCTCTTCGTGAATACCATGTTTAGCATGTAGCTTTCCATCACATACACACACATTTCTCTCCTTAGGTTTGTTTTCTCTCAATATCTGACACACACACACATAGCACACAACACACACACACCCCCTCCCCCGAGCATACAATTCATCCCCATCCAAGGTTATATGGCAACCACTCTCGCTTGTGCTTCTCTGCACCCCAGCAGGCACAACACCTCAATCTTCAAAGAGGGTATCGAGGAGATCGAAGACGGTGACCACACTACACTAGAGAATGCGGGGCCATTTGGAAGCAGGATGATGTGACGACGGCTGACTGACTCCTCCCCCCACCCTCTCTCTCTCTCGCACAAAATTACCAATCCCTCCCCCCCCCCCCCCCCGCACAAATTTATCAATCGCTCAACCCACGAGATCCTTCCCCTCTCATCCATGTTTTTCCATCTCTCTCATCAAACCTGTTGTCTCTTCTCCTTCCACGTGTACAGAATCCGGATGCACATGCATCTCACGTATATTACATGTCTCCATCTTTCTCACAGACCTAACTTCTTCCTCTCACTTTCTCTCTCTATCTCTCGCTCTCTGTTTCGTTAGATTTGTCTCCGACTCTCTCGTCCACATACTTACAATCTTTCCCGCCCTATCTGCTCCATCTTCGCAAGCTCTCTCTGCACGTTTCATTCACACATTGGGATATGTTCAAAATGTTGCTTTTATAATGGATGGTGTAGAGTTATTGTTGGTTTTGTTGCATCCTACAAAGTAATAACTATGAAATGCATTTTGATTGTCATTTGACTGGGATTATGTGAGTTTGAGCATGTTGTGAAGTACTATAGACCTCGTATACATCTTGGAATTCGAAAATGATTGTAACTATTGAATTGTATAGACCATTACATTCGAATTCAGTAGCCTAATATATTTATTTCACAATTTCAACAAATGATTAATTCATTACATACTAAGAAAACAAATCTGTACACCCTCTGTTTTTATTTAAGTCCGCGTATTAGCATTGGTCAAAGTCAAGTTTTCTAAACTCTGAGAAAGTTTATAACAAAAAATATTAACATCTACAATAACAAATAAATACCATTAGATTCATTATTGAATGTACTTTCAAATCATACATATATGTTATGGTAAATTTTTATTTTTTCCTATAAACTTGGTCAAACTTTAGGAAGTTTGACTTTGGTCAAACCTAATATGCAGAGTTTACTAGTACTACTCGGTAGTTGCTTAGCCGAATCACCCAACACGCCACACGGGGAGTTTAGTGTCACAAAATTTTGAGGTTCGCGGGAAAATCTCCCGCGACCCTAATTCGAGCAGTGGGAAGTTACCATCATAGCCTTCGGAACAGGCCTAAGGATGAGATTGGTAGGGGGCTGTTTTCATAACTTCAGGTTCACCCTACCCAGCCAACCCCACCCCGGCACCCAGAGTAGTACACCTGAATACTCCCCATTTTCTATCCCCACCGCAAAATAGACTTCTCCACGACACCGCAGCCTTTGTGGTCCTCCCCTTCTACATCGGCGCACTCATCCACCGCAGCGCATCTGCCTTGTCGACGACCTCGTACGCTGCACTGGAGCCGGTCCACCGTCGTTGTCGTACACGGAGCCTCTTCCCCGGCACCGTCTTCCACGGTCTCGGATCTACTTCTTGGAAGCCGACGCCAAGCGCAGAAGCACCACCATCCTGGACAATGAACTGACTCCCGTTGCCTACCGTGACTCATAGAGGCCGCCGTGACCATCGTTCTCCTCCTTGATTGGTAATGTGTGTATTGAATCACTTAGACGTACATGTGCAGTTCATATTTTGTTCATACCTACCCTTCAAATTTCCTGGGTGCTATTGTTCCCGTAAAAGTAATTGGTTATAGCCTCCATTGTCCAATAGAATATCAGCTTGTAATTGTGCGACGCTCCTGTATCGCGCTGTGCTTGGGTAGGTTTTTCATCTGCAACTAGTAGTGTGGCAAATGATGGAAAGTTTTTTAGAACTAGCAAGATGCCCATGCGTTGCACGCATCAAGATGCATTTGTATGAGTAGTTTATCTTGTGGGAGAAAAGGATGAACGAGGGAAGGCCTTATTTGCAAATCTGGAGAGGGGTGTGGGTATCTTTTTGCAAAATTGCCATTGTTTCCTTCCTATCTGTTAGATATAAATCGGACGTCCTATATTGCAGGATGGCAGGCACACCATCATCACCAACTCTGTTTTTTATAAGAAAAAAAGTAGAGAGTAGAGAAGTAGAGATAAATATTAAATATAAAATAAATATAACAGTAGAGAAGAGAGTAGAGATAGTAGAGATGTTCGGAAAGGATTGAGCGCGCGTGGGAAAAAGCAGCCGGGCGTGCGCTAGTTTTGGCACGCGGCGTCCGACGCGCTTTGTAAAATCCAACGCCCTCCCACCGCTCTGTGCCTTGCCACCGCTCTCTCCCCGCTTAATGCCTCGCCGCCGCTCTCTCCCCGGTCTTTCTCGCCTCACCGCCGCCGCGCCACCATGCTGCCGTGTTGCCGGGAAACTTGGGGATACCGCGGTGTCCGCGCACGCCCCTCCGGCAGCTTTTCTGCCGAGATCCGGTTCCGCGGGATGCACCTCGGCCTCGGCAATTTTGACACCACCAACGAGACCGCCCGTGCGTACGACGCGGCGGTGTGGCGCCTCCGGTGGCCTCATGGAACATTGAACTTCCCCAACATGCCGACACGGGAGCGGCCACAGGAGCTCGCGCCTCTGCTGCGGCTTATCACCGACAAGGATCGTCGCAATAACCGGAGGCGGGAGCACCGTCTCGGCATCGCCGAGATGGATGAGGAAGCCATGTCGCTGTGGCGCCAATGCTTCCCGTAGGACATCATCAACGAGTGCAAGTTCTACGTGCAAAGGAGGGCGGAGAGGGATAAGAGGAGGGCGGAGCGATCCGCCTATCGCGAGGACAAGTGTAGGCAAAAAGCGGACGCTCAATTCAACATGAGGCTAGGAGCAGCGTCGCCCTGGGAATCCGACGACGACCGATATCTGCACGCCTACAGTCAGACGTCAGAGGAGGACATCACCGAGGAGGAGTCGGACGACGAGGAGTAGTTGAATAATCTATTTTTTTATCTATCTATGCTAAGAACTATCCTCTACTCTCTAGTCTCTACTCTCTATCTCTACTTCTCTACCTCAGCACTGTAAACGCTTTTTAAAGCATCGCGTGTTGCGATTATGTTGGAGATGCTCTAACATGGCAGACGAGTGCTTCAATGTTGCCCACAAGACGCGCGAGTTTTACTAGTAGTATATTTTTCTTGCCATGTTGAGATTTTAAAACCACGAGTGCGAACATGCCGAGGAGCAGTGAAGACCAAACACAGGATATTGGGGACATCTTCAAGGAGCGTGGCAAGTTAAAGAGGAGTTGCACCGAACCTATAAAACGAGCTTTGGTAAGTAACACCCTTTCAATTACTTTCGTTTAGCCTCGTGTTCTTCGATGTGTATATGTTGTAGTTTTTGTTTCTCTTAAGCCTCGTGTTCTTTGATGTGTAATAAGAAGAGTCTTAATCGTCCTAATGCTTTCGTTTTTAGCTTGATGTAGGAAGTGGGTGTTCTCACCTTGTAGTCTGTTTTAATATTTTTTCCTTTTGAATTCACTTCTCCCTGTTCTGTTTATCTGGCTTCTACTAAATGGATCTGGGTTGCTAGTATTGATCTAAAAAAGAAGTAACTTCATGTTAGGATGCAGTTCCTGCGAGGAGGTAAGTATGGTCAACCTCGAGATCATGTTTCCAAAATGAGGCTGGATTACGCACAAGGTGCTAGTTCCCTAATAATGCTGGATTAGACACAAGGTGCAAATTCCCAGATGATGCTGGATTACACACAAGCCAGGTGGAGTCGTCAGCTGTTCGTGTCCTCGTGGCTCTAGTAAAGGCTGAAAGAAAGCGTGCAACAGCCCTTGAGAATGTATGTGAGTTCCTGAAGAAGCGAAAAGAGCAATCAGATGCTCTCTTCACCCATGCCAAATAAGAGATGGAAGAAACCAGAAATAAGCTAGAAGAGGCAGAGTAGGCTAGGTGTCTCCTGCAATCTAAAACTCTTGTCAATACAAAATTTCCTTCATAGTAGCTAGGTTCAAATGTTTACCCAGTCAGTATGCCTGTTGTGATGTCCGTGCATCTACTAATGTGGCACAATTTTTTTTCGGGTCATGTAATAACAGCAATTACTTTCCAAACAATAACAGACGAAGCATTGGACATGGTATAGTTCATACGCAATCCCGACATTCCATGTTCAACTTCCACATCAAACTCATGTTCAGAGATATCTGCACATTCATACATAATGTCCACAACCATGATTCACTTCAAAGCCAAAAAAATTGAGGAGAGTTGTGAATAAAGAAAAATCTCTAGTTCCTTCTATTAGTGCGAGCGCAACAAGTCAAGACCATGCGTAATTAATTATATTTTGGTGTTCTAAAATGCCGGCAGGCTCGCGGAAGGATGTGTTGCCAGCACACGCATGGATTCAATGAAGGCAGGCGGGGCAGTCTAAAGCCAGTTGCATGCGGCGAGGAGGCATGTTCAGCCGGGCCTGCAGCGTGTGGGGCTGTAACACCCTCGATGCGACTATATCTCCCATGTGTCGAGGCACGACTTAGAGGCATAATCGCATTGAAGGCATATGTCGCAAGTTAGACAATCTTCACAACATCCCATGTAATATAGATGTAATAAAAGGGGAGATAACATCGTTGGCTTACACTCGCCACGTCAATCAAGTACATAATTAACATTACATCATCCAAACACTCATGGCCCGACTACGGCGCCAAAATAAAAGAGAACCCAACATGCGACACGGTCCCGATCACCCCCAACTGGGCACCACTACTGATCATCAGGAAAGGAGACATAGTAACGTTGAGAGTCTTCGTCGAACTCCCACTTGAGCTCAAGCGCGTCACCTGGAGCGGAATCATCAGGCCCTGCATCTGGTGTAATAGTAATCTGTGAGCCACAAGGACTCAGCAATCTCGCACCCTCGCGATCAAGACTATTTAAGCTTATAGGTAAGGCAAGGTAAAAGTATATGGGGAGCTGCAGCAAGCGACTAGCAAATATGGTGGCTATTCTGAACGCAAAAGAGAGCGAGAAGAGGAGGCAAAGCGCGAGCGAGAAACTAGAGGATAACCTGTGCAAACATTACTCCAACACCGTGTCCACTTCCCGGACTCCACCGAGAAGAGGCCATCACGGTAACACACTCAGTTGATTCATTTTAATTAAATTAAGGTTCAAGTTATCTACAACCGGACATTAACAAATTCCCATCTACCCATAACTGCGGGCACGGCTTCCGAAAGTTCAAAACCCTGCAGGGGAGTCCCAACTTAGCCCATGACAAGCTCTCGCGGTCAACGAAGGAATAGACCTCCTCCCAAGACGTTCCGATTAGACTCGGTATCTCGGTACTTCAAGACAACTCCGACAATGGTAAAACAAGTCCAGCAACACCACCCGCTGTGCCGACAAATCCCGATAGGAGCTGCACATATCTCGTTCTCAGGGCACACCGGATAAGCTAAGCGTACGGGAACCAACGTAACCCAAGTTGCCAAGGGACGGCCCCGCACGGTGCTCTAGGTTGGACCAACACTCAGAGGAGCACTGGCCCAGGGGGGGTTTAAAATAAGATGACCTTTGAGTCCGCGAAACCCAAGGGAAAAGGCTAGGTGGCAAATGGTAAAACCAAGGTTGGGCATTGCTGGAGGAGTTTTATTCAAAACGGACTGTCAAGGGGTTCCCATTATAACCCAACCGCGTAAGGAACGCAAAATCCGGGAACATAACACCGATATGACGGAAACTAGAGCGGCAAGAGCGGAACAAAACACTAGGAGAGAGGCCGAGCCTTCCACCCTTTACCAAGTGTATAGATGCATAAAGATAACATGGCAATATAATGATATCCCAACAAGTAAAATAAATGTTCCAACAAGGAACGGCCTCCAATCTTCACCTGCAACTAGCAACGCTATAAGAGGGGCTGAGCAAAGCGGTAACATAGCCAATCAACGGTTTGCTAGGACATGGTGGGTTAGAGGTTTGACATGGCAATTTGGGAGGCTTGAAAGCAAATGGTAGGCATCGTAGCATTGGCATAGCAAAAGAGTGAGCAAACTAGCATAGCAAAGATAGTAGTGATTTCGAGGGTATGATCATCTTGCTTGCACAGTTGTCAGAGTTGACTGGATCCACGAAAGCAAACTCAACGGGCTCCTCGTTAGCGAACTCGTCTCCCGGCTCTACCCAAACAAGACAAACAAGCAACAAGGACACAATCAACCACGTGCAAGACTCAAACAATATGATGCAATGATGGTATGTTATGCGGGATGTGATGTGGGATGCATATGCAAGATTTGACAAGGGATTCATGAACCTGGCCTCAACATGGAAATCCAAGGGTGCCACTGGAAATATGAGATGAAAACGCTTGAAAACAATATAAAGAACGCCGGAATCGGAGTTACGGTTTGAAAATGGCAAGTGATTCAAAAATGACACCGGTCTGCGATTTACAGCAAGTAGCCTTCTAAATGCAATGAGATTAACATGTTACAGCACTCAAACATGACAACAAAATACATGGCAGGGATGCATTCAAGATGCTTAACAAAAGTCTAGCACTGAGCTACGGCCAATTCATCCACTAACAGGTTCAAACAAGCATGGCAAAAATGCATATGGCAAACAGACCTCAGACTTAGTGAAATTAACACTTGTCTGGAATTTCAGATCAAGTAGCACTCTTTGGAGCAACAAAACTACATGCTACAGGACCTGAACATAGCAAAGTAAAGCATGTCATGGAGCTACTCAAAGATCTTAACGAAAGTCCCTTAGTGACCTTGAGCCAAAAAGGACCAGAAAATACAATTGCAAGCATGTGAACATGGCAAAAACATAATCAGTTTTCAGACTTAGTGAAAACTGGCACATGCTGAAACATAACTCAAGTAGGCATGTTTACGAGCTTGATGCACTCAACACGGAGCAAGTCATGACCAACTAAGCATACGCCCATCAAGAATACACTAAATGCAAGCTAGACATGGAAAGAACAATAACATAGCATGCACGGATCAACTACAACATCATCGGCAAAATTGCAAACAAGTTGACAATCTGCCCAGATTCACAAAGTAGCAAAAGTAGAGCTCGATTGACTCAAGATAGGGTGCTCCATAATTGCAACCAAAGACATGGATGGACAGAGAACTACAATATTAACAAAACATCCTTACTGATCATCCTCAAAAGAGGCATGGATCACTAGGAATCAACATGAACATATGGCATCATGAGATAAACAGCTCAAGGACTTAGTGGAAATGCTAAGTCCCTGAAATCAGAATTAATAAGTGCACCACTTTGCAAGCTTGTGCTAGACACCACACACATCACAAAAATACATGGGTTGCACCTTTGGAAAGATGACAAGACCCTTAACAAAACATATGTAGAACTCATGGGCATAGCATGCACACAATAATCATGGCAGAAATGACAAAAAGCTAAATGAAGTAACAGATCTGACAATTATCTCAAGTAGCCCTCTTCTAACAGCATTTCGGGCATCAAGATGAACTCAAATGAAAATGATGCAATTGAATGAAATGATGTACTCTCTGAGGTGAACATTTTGATATGCTATATGCCCAAAACGCAGCTACGGATGCAAAGTTACAAGGCCATGAACAGGAGCATATGGATCTGTGGAAACAGGGACTTAGAAGAAAAGAAAACACCTCCGGATCTAGGGTTTGACCCGGGCACGCAAATTGAGGCGGCGGCGCTGCTCGCCAGAGTTCAAAGACGGCGGCTGGCGAGGTCAAGGTCGCCGGATCCGGTCGCTCCTCGACCGGATCTGGCCAGAGGAGGGAGGGGACGGCGAGGCGGCGGCGGAGGGCGGCGTCGGCGTGGCGGCGGAGCCGCGGCGGCCGGCGACGAGCTCGGGCAGCGCGCGGATGCGGCGGCGCCGGCGAGGGCGCGTGGTGGCGGCGGTGAGGGCGCGCGGTGGCGGTGGGAGTAGCGCGGGCGGCGCTCGGGCGGCAGGGAGGCGGGCGAAGCGGCGGCGGAGACTCGGGCCGAGAGGGCCGCGGTCGGGCCCCGCGGGCCGGCGCGGTGGGAGGCGGCGGAGCCGCCACGTGGCGATCGCTGAGAGGGCACGGGCGGCGGCGGACGTTGTCCGGCGCCGGCGGACACGTCCGGCGCGCGGAGAGGAGCGGGGAGCTAGGGTTAGGGTCAACTTGATTCGAAATTTTTGGGGAGGAGGCTATATTTATAGGTAGAGGGAGCTAGGAGAGTCCAAATGAGGTGCGTTTTTCGGCCACGCGATCGTGATCGAACGCTCTAGATGATGGAGAGGGTTTAGGTGGGTTTTGGGCCAAATTGGAGGGGTGTTGGGCTGCAACACACACGAGGCCTTTTCGGTCCCTCGGTTAACAGTTGGAGTATCAAACGAAGTCCAAATGGTACGAAACTTGACAGGCGGTCTACCGGTAGTAAACCAAGGCCGCTTGGAAAGTCTCGGTCCAATACGGAAATGTTTAATCCCCACACACGAAAGAAAAGGTATAAATGACCACCGGAGGAGAACGAAGCACCGGAATGCAAAACGGACAACGGGAAAAATGCTCGAATGCATGACATGAACACGTATGCAAATGCAATGCACATGATGACATGATATGAGATGCATGACAATGATAACAACACACGGAGGAAAAAACCTGAACCCGAGGAAATAAAATAACTTAACGCCGGAAACGGACAAGAGTTGGAGTACAAATTGGGAAAGTTACATCCGGGGTGTTACTAGACTCCACCACTACGAAAGGATCTCGTCCTGAGATCTAGGACTGAAAGAATGCCGGGTACTCAGAACGGAGGTGATCCTCGCGTTCCCAGGTAGCTTCACGGTCTGAATGGTGTGACCACTTGACTTTGAGAAATTTGATTGACTTGTTGCGAGTCTTGCGTTCAGTCTCTTCAATAATAGCAACTGGGTGCTCACGATAAGAGAGATCTTCTTGGAGTTCAATGTCCTCGAAGTTGATGGTGCGGTCATGAACATTTGCAAAGTTTGAAGGAAGCTTGAGTTGATAGGCGAGGTCGCCTGTCTTGCTGACAATCTTGAAAGGTCCCACGTATCTGGGGGCAAGCTTCCCTTTGATACCGAAGCGACGAGTACCTTTCATAGGAGAGACGCGGAGATAAACATGATCTCCGATCTCGAAAGCCAAATCATGGTGCTTACTGTCATAGTAGCTCTTCTGGTGGGATTGGGCTGCTTTGAGATTATCTCGAATGACTTTGCACATCTCCTCTGCCTCTGTGGTTAAGTCATTTCGCAAAAGCTGACGTTCATCGGTTTCAGACTAGTTGAGAGGGGTACGGCACTTCCTGCCATACAGAATTTCAAATGGGGCCTTGCCCGAACTTGCTTGAAAACTGTTGTTGTAGGAGAATTCAGCATAAGGAAGACAATCCTCCCACTTCATGCCAAAGGAGATCACACAAGCCCTGAGCATATCTTCAAGAATCTGGCTGACACGCTCGACTTGACCGCTAGTTTGGGGATGGAAAGCTGTGCTGAAGTGGATGTTGGTGCCCATGGACTTCTGAAAAGAATCCCAAAACTTGGATGTAAAGATGTTGCCACGGTCTGAAGAGATCACTTGTGGAATACCGTGCAGAGAGACAATCCGAGAGGTATAGAGTTCTGCCAATTGAGCTGCAGTGATCGCTCTTTGATAGGCAGAAAATGAGCCACTTTGGTGAGTTTGTCGATGACAACGAATATAGCATCATTGCCATGCTTGGACTTTGGAAACCCAGTCACGGAGTCCATTTCAATGTGGTCAAACTTCCATTCTGGAATGGCAAGAGGTTGGAGGAGACCAGCTGGCCTTTGGTGTTCTGCCTTCACTCTTCTGCAGACATCAAATTCATTCACGAATTGAGCAATCTCGCACTTCATTCGAGTCCACCAATAAGCCTGCTTGAGGTCCTGATACATCTTCGTGCTCCCAGGGTGGATGGAGAGGAGAGAATTGTGATCCTCGTTCATGATCACTTTACGGAGGTCACCTTTGGGTACAACAATACGATCCTCGAAGAAGAGATTGTCCTTGTCATCAAGGCGGTAGCACTTGTACTTGGGTTGACTCTTGGCAATCCCAATCTTCACCTTTTTCACCATAGCATCAAGAAGCTGGGCTTGGCGAATCTGGTCTTCCAAGGTAGGAGAGACTTGAAGGTTGGCGAGGAAACCTTGAGGAACAACTTGCAGATTAAGTTTGCGGAAAGCTTCACAAAGCTTGGGTTGATAAGGCTTGAGAATAAGACTGTTACAGTAAGCCTTTCTGCTCAATGCGTCAGCAATCACATTGGCCTTGTCTGGAGTATACTCAATACTCGGATTATACTCTTGAATCATTTCGACCCATCGAGTTTGCCTGAGGTTGAGATTAGGCTGAGTGAAGATGTACTTGAGACTCTTGTGATCAGTGAAAATGTCCACTTTTCTTCCCAATAGAAGATGTCTCCAAGTCAAAAGAGCATGCACAACTGCCGCCAACTCGAGATCATGAGTGGGGTAGTTCTTCTCATTGGGATTCAACTGGCGAGAGGTATAAGCAACAACTTTCTTCTCTTGCATCAATACTGCGCCAAGACCATGGAGAGAGGCATCACAAAAGACCTCGTACGGCTTGGATTCATCAGGCGGAGTCAGAACTGGAGCAGTGATCAATTTCTCTTTCAAAGTGTTGAAAGCAATGTCACACTCCGGAGACCAAATGTACTTGACGTGCTTCTGGAGAAGATTTGAGAGAGGCTTCACGATCTTAGAAAAGTTTTCAACGAATCTTCGGCAATAGCTTGCGAGACCGAGGAAGCTGCGGAGTTGCTTCACGTTCTGAGGAGGTTCCCAATTTACAATTGCAGACACCTTCTCAGGATTCACCGCAATGCCCTTGGCAGAGATGATATGACCAAGATAAAGAACCTCATCGAGCCAAAATTCACACTTGGAGAACTTGGCGTAGAACTGGTGTTCCCTGAGCTTATCAAGAACCAAACGCAAGTGCTTGGCATGATCTTCCTTGTTCTTCAAGAAAACCAGAATGTCGTCGAGATAGACCAAAACGAAGTCATTGGTGTAGGCGTTGAAGATGAAGTTCATCATGCGAGAGAAAGTCGGAGGAGCGTTGACGAGGCCAAAAGTCATGACAGTGTATTCATATGAACCATAGCTTGTCCTGAAAGCCGTCTTGGGAATATCTTGCTCACGGATACGAATCTGATGATAACCCATACGGAGATCAAGCTTGGAGAATACTTGGGCACCTTTGAGTTGTTCGAACAGCTCGTTGATGTTGGGAAGTGGGTATTTGTTCTTGATGGTCTTCTTGTTCATTTGACGGTAATCAACACAAAGTCGGTCCGTTCCATCCTTCTTCTTCACAAAAAGAACACCACAACCCCACGGAGAAGAACTAGGCTGGATGAGACCCATTTTCTCTTGAATATCGAGTTGCTTCTTTAGCTCCTTCAACTCTTCAGGTCCGAGCTTGTAAGGACGCTTGCACACAGGTTCCGTGCCAGGCTCAAGATCAATAACGAATTCAACTGGTCGGTGCGGTGGCATTCCTGGAAGCTCTTCTGGAAAGACGTCTTGATATTTGCAAACGATTGGAATTTGCGAGATGGCATCGAGTTCACCCTTCTCATTGAGAGAAAACAGACGGATGGTATCGTCATTCGCGGCAAAGACAATTACATCCTCAAATGAATGAGTCAATTGAATCTGCCTGGCTGCACAATCAAGCTGAGCCTTGTGTTTAGAAAGCCAATCCATCCCGAGAATAAGATTAATATCCGAGTTACCAAGAACCATTGGAGAAGCCAAAAACTTGAAATCACCCATCATGATAGGAATATCCGGGACTATTGAAGTAGCCCTCAAAGACATAGCCAGAGAAACCACTCCCATAGGTTTACCCAATATTTGTGAAACGAAGTCATGCTTGGAAACAAATGATCTTGACATGAAACAATGCGATGCACCAGTGTCCAAAAGAACTCTTGCGGGAATAGAGTTAACTGGAAAGTTACCCATGATGACATCTGATGAATCCTCTGCCTGAGCTGCATTCATCAAGTTGACCTTGGCATGCTTGGGGTTATGCTTGACCACAGCTGTACTTGCCGATCTGACAGGAGGAGGAGGAGGAAGACGCCTCTGGTTGAAACACTTGTTGGCATAGTGACCCTTCTGTTGGCACTTGTCGCACGTGACCTCTGAAAGCGGACGGTGGTACGGAGCACTTGATCTTGGAGGTTGAGACGAAGTCTTGTTCTGAAAGCCAGGGTTGGGTGGGTGGGAAGATCCACTGCCACCTTTGCTCTTCTGCTGATACGGCTGACGGAACGGAGGAGGAGGAAGCCAATACTTCTGCTACCTGGCCACTTGAGTAGAGGAAGAAGGAGTAACATCTCTGACTCGCTTCTTGGAAGCATCACACCTCAATTGAGCAGCCTCTTGCTTCAATGCCATGTTGTAGAACTCATCGTACCTCAAGGGCTCGAAGAGAACAAGAGCGAGCTGAATTTCTTCTCTGAGACCACCCCTGAACTGATATATCATGCTCTTCTCATCAGGTACGTCCTGCTTAGCAAAGCGGGCGAGCTTCTGGAAAAACTTGTGTAGTCATAGACAGACAAAGAGCCTTGCTTCAGGTTGCGGAATTCCTCACGCTTGCTTTCAACCACGCTCTGAGGGATATGATGAGCTCGGAAATCTTGACGGAATTCATCCCAAGTGATAACACATCCACCTCTGGAGTCCTTGTACTGCTGGAACCATTCTGCAGCTTGATATTTGAGTTGGAAGGAAGCGAACTTGACAAAGTCCTCAGGCCTGACGTTACTACACTCGAAATGCTTGCACAGATCCACAAGCCAATCGTCAGCATCGGTTGCCTCAACACAATTGCTGAAAGTCTTTGGCCCGTTAGCAAGGAACTGGTTGAGTGTAGCAAAGTGATTCTGATTGTTGCCTTGGTTCCCTTGGTTGCCTTGATTGCGCTCTTGGAGAATTTGCATGATCAACTGTGTGTTTGCATTGGTTGCGGCCATCACAGCTTGCCATGCCTCCGGAGGAGGTGGAGGTGGTGGCGTATTAGGATTCGGAGTCGTGCGCGTTGGAGGAGCCATCTTGAAGAGGTTGACATCCATTAGCACGTTGATAGACAAATATTGAAGCTGAATCCAACAGAATGAAAATTGCAACATATAGTCTTCACATCCAAACAGAATGAACGAATGCATTCCTCTTGAAATGGTCACATATCCATAAATTTAGAAGCCACGTAGAATTAAGGTAGAGAAATAAATCAACAAGGTACGGATCAAGAACGAATAATCGGTAAGAAATCCCAATCTCAAACCAATATCCGTGGAAGAAGAACTAGAGCTACTAGAATTCCCACCTATGAAACTCCCGAACCTTTCCGGTTATGCAATCAGGTGTTGGGGATACAGGGGAAGCATAATATCTCACCCAAATCTAGCAAATCCTACATCCAGTTGTATCCATCCTTCAACACATAACCAAGAAAACTTCGGAAACCATCTACCTCAACCTTCGAAAAGCATCCGTTATACAAGTTATGGCGATACTCCCGAACTCCCGCCCCAGTACTGGGTGGCGTCGAGGTTATCTCACCAACGAACTGCATAAAAGAGATTTTCGATGTCGGCATACTAAATTCAGGTATTCCAGAATTGCAACAATAAAATTATGACGACAACACCTTAGAGCTCAACTCCCCGGGACACTTCCACAAAACCCCTGACAGGAGGCACCAAGACAATGTTCTCATCATAACATCATCGGAATGATTCCAAGATACTCGCGTGATCCTAATTTTTTTTTGTGAAATTTGAGAAGAGAAGAGTCAAAACTCTACGTCAGGATGCCTTACCAGAGCGATAAGGAGACTGTGAAGTAAAAAAGAATTCCTAAACTCTCCGATATATAATTCCTAAATGACTCAAAACATTTTTTCTAGACACAACTCGACCGCTAAAAACGATCAAGCAATGGGGCTCCTAAGGTCGGGGAAGGCTCTGATACCAACTTATAACACCCTCGATGCGACTATATCTCCCACGTGTCGAGGCACGACTTAGAGGCATAATCGCATTGAAGGCATATGTCGCAAGTTAGGCAATCTTCACAACATCCCATGTAATATGAATAATAAAGGGGAGATAACATAGTTGGCTTACACTCGCCACGTCAATCAAGTACATAAATAACATTACATCATCCAAACACTCATGGCCCGACTACGATGCCAAAATAAAAGATAACCCAACAAGCGACACGGTCCCGATCACCCCCAACTGGGCACCACTACTGATCATCAGGAAAGGAAGCATAGTAACGTTGAGAGTCCTCGTCGATCTCCCACTTCAGCTCAAACGCGTCACCTGGAGCGGAATCATCAGGCCCTGCATCTGGTGTAATAGTAATCTGTGAGCCACAGGGACTCAGCAATCTCGCACCCTCGTGATCAACACTATTTAAGCTTATAGGTAAGGCAAGGTAAAATATGTGGAGCTGCAGCAAGCGACTAGCAAAGTATGGTGGCTATCCTATTCGCAAAAGGGAACGAGAAGAGGAGGCAAAGCACGAGCGAGAAACTAGAGAACAACCTGCGCAAACATTACTCCAACACCGTGTCCACTTCCCGGACTCCGCCGAGAAGAGGCCATCACGGTAACACACTCAGTTGATTCATTTTAATTAAGTTAAGGTTCAAGTTATCTACAACCGGACATTAACAAATTCCCATCTTCCCATAACCGCGGGCACGGATTTCGAAAGTTCAAATCCCTGCAGGGGAGTCCCAACTTAGCCCATGACAAGCTCTCACGGACAACGAAGGAATAGACCTTCTCCAAAGACGTTCCGATCAGACTCGGTATCTCGGTTCTTCAAGACACTTCGACAGGTTAAAACAAGACCAGCAACACCGCCCGAATGTGCCGACAAATCCCGATAGGAGCTACACATATCTCGTTCTCAGGGCACACTCAGATGAGCGCTCCATACAACTAAAACCAAACCTCGAGTTTCCCCGAGGGGGCGCTGCACAGGACTCTAGTTTGGACCAACACTCAGAGGAGCACTGGCCCGGGGGGGTTTAAAATAAGATGACCCTCGGGCTCCGGAAACCCAAGGGAAAAAGAGGCTAGGTGGCAAATGGTAAAACCAAGGTTGGGCATTGCTGGAAAAGTTTTAATCAAGGCGAACTATCAAGGGGTTCCCATTATAACCCAACCACATAAGGAATGCAAAATCCGGGAACATAACACCGATATGACGGAAACTAGGGCGACTAGAGTGGAACAAAACACTAGGCGAGAGGCCAAGCCTTCCACCCTTTACCAAGTATATAGATGCATTAAGATAACATGGCAATATAATGATATCCCAACAAGTAAAAAAAATGTTCCAACAAGGAACAACCTCCAATCTTCACCTGCAACTAGCAACGCTATAAGAGGGGCTGAGCAAAGCGGTAACATAGCCAATCAACGGTTTGCTAGGACATGGTGGGTTAGAGGTTTGACATGGCAATTTGGGAGGCTTGAAAGCAAGTGGTAGGCATCGTAGCATTGGCATAGCGAAAGAGCGAGCAAACTGGCATAACAAAGATAGTAGTGATTTCGAGGGTATGATCATCTTGCCTGCACAGTTGTCAGAGTTGGTTGGATCCTCGAAAGCAAACTCAACGGGCTCCTCGTTAGCGAACTCGTCTCCCAGCTCTACCCAAACAAGACAAACAAGCAACAAGGACACAAATCAGCCACGTGCAACTCGAACAACATGATGCAAAGATGATATGCTATGCGGGATGCATATGCAAGATGTGATAAGAAATGCATGAACCTGGCCTCAACTTGGAAATCCAAGTGTGCCACTGGAAAGATGAGATGAAATCGCTTGAAAATCATATAAAGAATGCCGGAATCGGAGTTACGGTTTGGAAATGGCAAGCAATTCAAATATGACACCGGTCTGTGATTTACAGCAAGTAGCCATCTAAATGCAATGAGATGAACATGCTACAACACCCAAACATGGCAAAAATATACATGGCAGGGATGCATTCAAGATGATTAACAAAAGTCTAGCACTGAGCTACGGCCAATTCATCCATTAACAGGTTCAAACAAGCATGGAAAAAATGCATATGGCAAACAGATCTCAGACTTAGTGAAATTAACACCTGTCTGGAATTTCAGATCAGGTAGCACTCTTCGGAGCAACAAAACTACATGCTACAGGACTTGAACATGGCAAAGTAAAGCATGGCATGGAGCTACTCAAAGAGCTTAACAAAAGTCCCTTAGTGACCTTGAGCCAAAAGGGATTAGAAAATACAATTGCAAGCATCTGAACATAGCAAAAACATAATCAGATCACAGACTTAGTGAAAACTGGAGCATGCTGAAAACAGATATCAAGTAGGCATGTTTACGAGCTCGATGCACTCACTATGGAGCAAGTCATGATAAGACAAGCATACACCCATCAAGAATACACAAAATTCAAGCTATACATGGCAAGAACAATAGCATAGCATGCACGGAACAACTACAACATCATCGGCAAAATTGCAAACAAGTTGACAATCTACCCAGATTCACAAAGTAGCAAAAGTAGAGCTCGATTGACTCAAGCTAGGGTGCTCCATAATTGCAAAAAAATACATCGATGGTAGAGCACTACAATATTAACAAAACATCCTTACTGATCATCCTCAAAAGAGGCACGGATCACTAGGAAACAACATGAACATATGGCAAGATGAGATAAACAGATCAAGGACTTAGTGGAAATGCTAAGTCCCTGAAAACAGAATTACCAAGTGCACCACTTTGCAAGCTTGTGCTAGTCACCACACACATCACAAAAATACATGGGTTGCACCTCTGGAAAGATGACAAAACCCTTAACAAAAAATATGTAGAACTCATGGGCATAACATGCACACATTAATCATGGCAAAAATGACAAAAACCTAAATGGAGTAGCAGATCTGACAATAATCTCAAGTAGCCCTCTTCTAACAGCATTTCGGGCATCAAGGTGAACTCAAATGAAAATGATTCAATGGAATGAAATGATGTACTCTCAGGGATGAACATTTTGATATGCTATATGCCAAAAACGGAGCTACGGATGCAAAGTTACGGCACGATGAACATGGGTACTTGAAACGGAAAATATCAGGGACTTAGTAGAATTTTCGACCTCCGGATCTAGGGTTCGTCCGGCGCGCGAACCGAGGTGGCGGCGCGGCTCGCCGGAGAGGACCCGGAGCTCACCAGAGAGGGGTGCCGGCGCCGGATCCGGGCGTGGGGATGCCGGATCTGGCCGGCTGCGGGGCGGCGACGGCGGAGCGCGGCGTCGGCGGGGGCGGCGCGGTCGAGGCGGCGGCGGCGGGTGGGAGCTTGAGACGAAGCACTCGATCTTGGAGCTTGAGACGAAGTCTTGTTGTGAAAGCCAGGGTTGGGTGGGTGGGAAGATCCACTGCCACCTTTGCTCTTCTGCTGATACGGCTGACGGAACGGAGGAGGAGGAAGCCAAAACTTCTGCTGCTTGGCCACTTGAGTAGAGGAAGAAAGAGTAACATCTTTGACTCGCTTCTTGGAAGCATCACACCTCAATTGAGCAGCCTCTTGCTTCAATGCCATGTTGTAGAACTCATCGTACCTCAAGGGCTCGAAGAGAACAAGAGCGAGCTGAATTTCTTCTCTGAGACCACCCCTGAACTGATATATCATGCTCTTCTCATCAGGTACGTCCTGCTTAGCAAAGCAGGCGAGCTTCTTGAAAAACTTGTTGTAGTCATAGACAGACAAAGAGCCTTGCTTCAGGTTGCGGAATTCCTCACGCTTGCTTTCAACCACGCTCTGAGGGATATGATGAGCTCGGAAATCTTGACGGAATTCATCCTAAGTGATAACACATCCACCTCTGGAGTCCTTGTACTGCTGGAACCATTCTGCAGCTTGATATTTGAGTTGGAAGGAAGCGAACTTGACAAAGTCCTCAGGCCTGACGTTACTGCACTCGAAATGCTTGCACAGATCCACAAGCCAATCGTCAGCATCGGTTGCCTCAACACAATTGCTGAAAGTCTTTGGCCCGTTAGCAAGGAATTGGTTGAGTGTAGTAAAGTGATTGTGATTGTTGCCTTGGTTCCCTTGGTTGCCTTGATTGCACTCTTGAAGAATTTGCATGATCAACTGTGTGTTTGCATTGGTTGCGTCCATCACATCTTGCCATGCCTCCGGAGGAGGTGGAGGTGGTGGCGGATCAGGATTCGGAGTCGTGCGCGTTGGAGGAGCCATCCTGAAGAGGTTGACATCCATTAGCACATTGATAGACAAATATTGAAGCTGAATCCAACGGAATGAAAATTGCGACATATAGTCTTCACATCCGAACAAAATGAACGAATGCATTCCTCTTGAAATGGTCACATATCCATAAATTGAGAAGCCACTTAGAATTAAGGTAAAGAAATAAATCAACAAGGTACGGATCAAGAACGAATAATCGGTAAGAAATCCCAATCTCAAACCAATATCCGTGGAAGAAGAACTGGAGCTACTAGAATTCCCACCTATGAAACTCCCGAACCTTTCCGGTTATGCAATCAGGTGTTGGGGATACAGGGGAAGCATAATATCTCACCCAAATCTAGCGAATCCTACATCCAGCTGTATCCATCCTTCAACACATAACCAAGAAACCTTCGGAAACCATCTACCTCAACCTTCGAAAAGCATCCGTTATACAAGTTATGGCGATACTCCCGAACTCCGCCCCAGTACTGGGTGGCGTCGAGGTTATCTCACCAACGAACTGCATAAAAGAGATTTTCAATGCCGGCGTACTAAACTCAGGTATTCCAGAACTGCATCGATAAAATTATGATGACAACACCTCAGAGCTCAACTCCCCGGGACACTTCCACAAAACCCCTGACAGGAGGCACCAAGACAATGTTCTCATCATAAAACCATCGGAATGATTCCAAGATACCCTCGTGATCCTAAAAAAAATTTTAGTTAAATTTGAGAAGAGAAGAGTCAAAACTCTACGTCAGGATGCCTTACCAGAGCGATGAGGAGACTGGGAAGTAAAAAGAATTCCTAAACTCTCCGATATATAATTCCTAAATGACTCAAAACATTTTTCTAGACACAACTCGGCTGTTAAAAACGATCAAGCAATGGGGCTCCTAAGGTCGGGGAAGGCTCTGATACCAACTTGTAACACCCTTGATGCGACTATATCTCCCACGTGTCGAGGCACGACTTAGAGGCATACTCGCATTGAAGGCATATGTCGCAAGTTAGACAATCTTCACAACATCCCATGTAATATAGATGTAATAAAAGGGGAGATAACATAGTTGGCTTACACTCGCCATGTCAATCAAGTACATAATTAACATTACATCATCCAAACACTCATGGCCCGACTATGGCGCCAAAATAAAAGGGAACCCAACATGCGACACGGTCCTGATCACCCCCAACTGGGCACCACTACTGATCATCAGGAAAGGAGACATAGTAACGTTGAGAGTCTTCGTCGAACTCCCACTTGAGCTCAAGCGCGTCACCTGGACCGGAATCATCAGGCCCTGCATCTGGTGTAATAGTAATCTGTGAGCCACAGGGAGTCAGCAATCTCGCACCCTCGCGATCAAGACTATTTAAGCTTATATGTAAGGCAAGGTAAAAGTATATGGGGAGCTGCAGCAAGCGACTAGCAAATATGGTGGCTATTCTGAACGCAAAAGAGAGCGAGAAGAGGAGGCAAAGCGCGACTGAGAAACTAGAGGACAACTTGCGCAAACATTACTCCAACACCGTGTCCACTTCCCGGACTCCGCCGAGAAGAGGCCATCACGGTAACACACTCAGTTGATTCATTTTAATTAAATTAAGGTTCAAGTTATCTACAACCGGACATTAACAAATTCCCATCTGCCCATAACCGCGGGCACGACTTTCGAAAGTTCAAAACCCTGCAGGGGAGTCCCAACTTAGCCCATGACAAGCTCTCACGGTCAACGAAGGAATAGACCTCCTCCCAAGATGTTCCGATCAGACTCGGTATCTCAGTACTTCAAGACAACTCCGACAATGGTAAAACAAGTCCAGCAACACCACCCGCTGTGCCGACAAATCCCGATAGGAGCTGGACATATCTCGTTCTCAGGGCACACCGGATAAGCTAAGTGTACGGGAACCAACGTAACCAAAGTTGCCAAGGGACGGCCCCGCACGGTGCTCTAGGTTGGACCAGCACTCAGAGGAGCACTGGCCCAGGGGGGTTTAAAATAAGATGACCCTTGAGTCTGCGAAACCCAAGGGAAAAGGCTAGGTGGCAAATGGTAAAACCAAGGTTGGGCATTGCTGGAGGAGTTTTATTCAAAACGGATTGTCAAGGGGTTCCCATTATAACCCAACCGCGTAAGGAACGCAAAATCCGGGAACATAACACCGATATGACGGAAACTAGGGCGGCAAGAGTGGAACAAAACACTAGGAGAGAGGCCGAGCCTTCCACCCTTTACCAAGTGTGTAGATGCATAAAGATAACATGGCAATATAATGATATCCAAACAAGTAAAATAAATGTTCCAACAAGGAACAGCCTCCAATCTTCACCTGCAACTAGCAACGCTATAAGAGGGGCTGAGCAAAGCGGTAACATAGCCAATCAACGGTTTTCTAGGACATGGTGGGTTAGAGGTTTGACATGGAAATTTGGGAGGCTTGAAAGCAAATGGTAGGGATCATAGCATTGGCATAGCAAAAGAGCGAGCAAACTAGCATAGCAAAGATAGTAGTGATTTCGAGGGTATGATCATCTTGCCTGCACAGTTGCCAGAGTTGACTGGATCCTCGAAAGCAAACTCAACGGGCTCCTCGTTAGAGAACTCGTCTCCCGGCTCTACCCAAACAAGACAAACAAGCAACAAGGACACAATCAACCACGTGCAAGACTCGAACAATATGATGCAATGATGGTATGCTATGCGGGATGCGATGTGGGATGCATATGCAAGATTTGAAAAGGGATGCATGAACCTAGCCTCAACATGGAAATCCAAGGGTGCCACTGGAAAGATGAGATAAAAACGCTTGAAAACGATATAAAGAACGCCGGAATCGGAGTTACGGTTTGAAAATGGCAAGCGATTCAAAAATGACACCGGTCTGCGATTTACAGCAAGTAGCCTTCTAAATGCAATGAGATTAACATGCTACAGCACTCAAACATGACAACAAAATACATGGCAGGGATGCATTCAAGATGCTTAACAAAAGTCTAGCACTGAGCTATGGTCAATTCATCCATTAACAGGTTCAAACAAGCATGGCAAAAATGCATATGGCAAACAGACCTCAGACTTGGTGAAATTAACACTTGTCTGGAATTTCAGATCAGGTAGCACTCTTTGGACCAACAAAACTACATGCTACAGGACCTGAACATAGCAAAGTAAAGCATGTCATGGAGCTACTCAAAGATCTTAACGAAAGTCCCTTAGTGACCTTGAGCCAAAAAGGACCAGAAAATACAATTGCAAGCATGTGAACATGGCAAAAACATAATCAGTTTTCAGACTTAGTGAAAACTGGCACATGCTGAAACATAACTCAAGTAGGCATGTTTACGAGCTCGATGCACTCAACACGGAGCAAGTCATGACCAACTAAGCATACACCCATCAAGAATACACAAAATGCAAGCTAGATATGGCAAGAACAATAACATAGCATGCACGGATCAACTACAACATCATCGGCAAAATTGCAAACAAGTTGACAATCTGCCCAGATTCACAAAGTAGCAAAAGTAGACTCTATTGACTCAAGCTAGGGTGCTCCATAATTGCAACCAAAGACATGGATGGATAGAGAACTACAAGATTAACAAAACATCCTTACTGATCATCCTCAAAAGAGGCATGGATCACTAGGAATCAACATGAACATATGGCATCATGAGATAAACAGCTCAAGGACTTAGTGGAAATGCAAAGTCCCTGAAATCAGAATTAACAAGTGCACCACTTTGCAAGCTTGTGCTAGACACCACACACATCACAAAAATACATGGGTTGCACCTTTGGAAAGATGACAAGACCCTTAACAAAACATATGTAGAACTCATGGGCATAGCATGCACACAATAATCATGGCAGAAATGACAAAAAGCTAAATGAAGTAACAGATCTGACAATTATCTCAAGTAGCCCTCTTCTAACAGCATTTCGGGCATCAAGATGAACTCAAATGAAAATGATGCAATGGAATGAAATGATGTACTCTCTGAGGTGAACATTTTGATATGCTATATGCCCAAAACGGAGCTACGGATGCAAAGTTACGAGGCCATGAACAAGAGCATATGGACCTGTGGAAACAGGGACTTAGAAGAAAAAAACACCTCCGGATCTAGGGTTTGACCCGGGCACGCAAAACAAGGTGGCGGTGCTGCTCGCCGGAGTTCGAAGACGGCGGCCGGCGAGGTCGAGGTCGCCGGATCCGGTCGCTCCTCGATCTCGGGCGGGGGGGAGGCGGGAGAAGCGGCGGCGGAGACTCGGGCCGGGAGGGCCGCGGTCGGGCCCCGCGGGCCGGCGCGGTGGGAGGCGGCGGAGCTGCCATGTGGCGATCGCTGAGAGGGCGCGGGCGGCAGTGGACGTTGTCCGGCGCCGGCGGACACGTCCGGCGCGCGGAGAGGAGCGGGGAGCTAGGGTTAGGGTCGACTTGATCCGAAATTTTTGGGGAGGAGGCTATATTTATAGGTAGAGGGAGCTAGGAGAGTCCAAATGAGGTGCGGTTTTCGGCCACGCGATCGTGATCGAACGCTCTAGATGATGGAGAGGGTTTAGGTGGGTTTTGGGCCAAATTGGAGGGGTGTTGGGCTGCAACACACACGAGGCCTTTTCGGTCCCTCGGTTAACCGTTGGAGTATCAAACGAAGTCCAAATGGTACGAAACTTGACAGGCGGTCTACCGGTAGTAAACCAAGGCCGCTTGGAAAGTCTCGGTCCAATCCGGAAATGTTTAATCCCCACACACGAAAGAAAAGGTAGAAATGACCACCGGAGGAGAATGAAGCGCCGAAATTCAAAACGGACAACGGACAACGGGGAAAATGCTCGAATGCATGATATGAACACGTATGCAAATGCAATGCACATGATGACATGATATGAGATGCATGACAACAATAAAAACACACGGAGGCAAAAACCCGAACCCGAGGAAATAAAATAACTTAACGCCGGAAACGGACAAGAGTTGGAGTACAAATTGGGAAAGTTACATCCGGGGTGTTACAGGGGCCCTCTTGGCCCGCGTGCCGTTTCAATGCCTAGGCTATGAGAGGTCGTGTCCGTGTTAGAGTAATCACTCCCTCCAGTCCTTTTTTGTTTGGGTATAACAAAATCTCGTTTTCCATTCACATTTTACAATTAAAATTTATGGACAAACTTTGACCCAAAATACGATGGGGACTAGTAAACCAGAACGGAAGTAGTAGTTTTTTTAATCAAAGAAGGGTTCCCCCTTCCTATTTTCATTACTGAAAACCAACATCTATATCTAAACCATAGTATTTGCCCTAGAACTACCAGGTTCAACATCTCGCAACATATACCCATACAACCATACGCCAAGGAGGTACGCAGTACTACGAATTCCATTTTTGCTCCATACCAATCATTCTAAAAACTACTTAGTACTTATAACGCGCCATTGAAAATCGGAACTCTTAACCCCGCTAAAAATGATATTTTAAACATGGCTACTCGATCTGTGGCAACTGGCGAGCCACCGCCTCCAAGTCGTTCACCTGTGGTCCCGACCATCAACTCCTGTGGATCAAATTATCACGCGAGCTGACTATTCCTACAAAGATGCGCTCCACCATGTACTCGGTACCCGCGAATGCAGCAATCCTGCACCTAGGATTTTAGGGTTTATTTGTTAACGGTGCCTTTATGTAACACTCATGTGTGCGAGACAGCGAGAGACCAACTGCGTGCGTGCACCTCTTCTCTTCGTATATGTACTCCACCGTTTGTCTAGTGTACAAAAAATTATAATAAGTAATAGCAATGTGCCAATGTGTTGCCACACGATCAGAGTAGATTAATACATATTCACTGATTTGATAGAAAAGAAGTCTAGTTTTGAAATACGTATATCACTAAAAATATGTTATGTTTCACTCAAAATATATTCCTTTGGCGGTTTTGATGAGATAAGGGAGGAATGTTGTTGGTTTCAAGATTCGAGAAGTGGTATATGTCTAATTTCTACTCTTACTAGCAAGATGCCCGTGCGCTGCATGGAATATCAAGATCTTGTGGGAGAAAAGGATGAACGAGGGAAGGCCTTATCTGCAAATATGGAGAGGAGTGCGGGTAAATTGCCATAGTTCCTATCCGTCAGATATAAATCGGATGACCTATATTGCAGGATGGCATGCACACCATCATCACCAACTCTGTTTTTTATAAGAAAAAGTAGAGAGTAGAGAAGTAGAGATAAATATTGAATATAAAATAAATATAATAGTAGAGAAGAGAGTAGAGATAGCAGAGACGTCGGGAACGGATTGCGCGCGCGCGGGAAAAAGCGCCCGGGTGTGCGCTAGTTTTGGCGCGCGGCATCCGGCGCGCTTTATAAAATCGAACGCCCTCCCACCGCTCTGTGCCTTGCCACCGCTCTCACCCCGCTCCGTGCCTCGCCGCCGCTCTCTCCCCGCTCTTTCTTGCCTCGCCGCCGTCGCGCCACCATGCCGCCGCGTCGCCGAGAAACTTGGGGATACCACGGCGTCCGCGCGCGCCCCTCCGGCGACTTCTCTGCCGAGATCCGGTTCCGCGGGATGCGCCTCGTCCTCGGCAAATTTGACACCGCCAACGAGACCGCCCGCGCGTACGACGCGACGGTGTGGCGCCTCCAGTGGCCTCATGGAACATTGAACTTCCCCAACGTGCCGACGCGGGAGCGAGCATAGGAGCTCGCGCCTCTGATGCGGCTTATCACCGACGAGGATCGTCGCAATAACTGGAGGCGGGAGCACCGTCTCCGCATCGCCGAGATGGATGAGGAAGCCATGGCGCTGTGGCGCCAATGCTTCCCATAGGACATCATCAACGAGCACGAGTTCTACACGCAAAGGAGGGTGGAGAGGGATAAGAGGAGGGCGGAGCGAGCCGCCTATCGCGAGGACAAGCGTAGGCGAATAGCGGACGCTCAATTCAACATGAGGCTAGGAGCAGCATCGCCCTGGGAATCCGACGACGATCGGTATCTTCACGCCTACTGTCAGACGTCGGAGGAGGACATCACCGAGGAGGAGTCAGACGACGAGGAGTAGTTGAATAATCTATTTTTTTATCTATCTATGCTGAGAACTATCCTCTACTCTCTAGTCTCTACTCTCTATCTCTACTTCTCTGTCTCAGCATTGTAAACGCTTTTTAAAGAGTCGCGCGTTGCGATTATGTTGGAGATGCTCTAACATGGCAGACGAGTGCTTCAATGTTGGCCATAAGATGCGCGAGTATTACTAGTAGTATATTTTTCTTGCCATGTTGAGATTTTAAAACCACGAGTGTGAACATGCAGAGGAGCAGTGAAGACCAAACACGGGATATTGGGGACATCTTCAAGGAGCGTGGTAAGTTAAAGAGGAGCTGCACCGAACCTATAAAACGAGCTTTGGTAAGTAACACCCTTTCAATTACTTTCATTTAGCCTCATGTTCTTCGATGTGTATATGTTGTAGTTTTTGTTTCTCTTAAGCTCGTGTTCTTCGATGTGTACTAA
Source organism: Triticum urartu (assembly GCF_056163025.1). Taxonomy (NCBI): domain Eukaryota; kingdom Viridiplantae; phylum Streptophyta; class Magnoliopsida; order Poales; family Poaceae; genus Triticum; species Triticum urartu. The sequence continues at coordinate 324,654,243 of NC_141879.1, read as the reverse complement.
GAAGAGTCTTAATCGTCCTAATGCTTTCGTTTTTAGCTTGATGTAGGAAGTGGGTGTTCTCACCTTGTAGTCTGTTTTTATTTTTTTCCTTCTGAATTCACTTCTCCCAGTTCTGTTTATCTGGCTTCTACTAGATGGATCTGGGTTGCTAGTATTGATCTAAAAAAGAAGTAACTTCATGTCAAGATGCAGTTCCTGCAAGGAGGTAAGTATGGTCAACCTCGAGAACGTGTTTCCAAAATGAGGCTGGATTACACACAAGGTGCCAGTTCCCTAATAATGTTGGATTAGACACAAGGTGCAAATTCCCAGATGATGCTGGATTACACACAAGCTAGGTGGAGTCGTGAGCTATTCGTGTCCTCGTGGCAAGGCTGAAAGAAAGTGTGCAGCAGCCCTTGAGAATGTAGGTGAGTTCCTGGAGAAGCGAAAAGAGCAATCAGATGCTCTCTTCACCCATGCCAAAGAAGAGATGGAAGAAGCCAGAAATAAGCTAGAAGAGGCAGAGCAGGCTAGGCGTCTCCTGCTATCTAAAACTATTGTCAATACAAAATTTCCTTCATAGTAGCTAGGTTCAAATGTTTATCCAGTCAGTATGCCTTTTGTGATGTCCGTGCATCTACTGATGTGGCACAATTTTTTTCGGGTCGTGTAATAAAAGCAATTACTTTCCAAACAATAACAGACGAAGCATTGGACATGGTATAGTTCACACGCAAGCCCGACATTCCAAGTTCAACCTCCACATCAAACTCATTTTCAGAGATATTTGCACATTCATACATAATGTCCACAACCATGATTCACTTCAAAGCCAAAAAATTGAGGAGAGTTATGAATAAAGAAAAACCTCTAGTTCTTCTACCAGTGCGAGCACAACAAGTCAAGACCATGCGTAATTAATTATATTTTGGTCATTTTTTGTGTTCTAAATGCCGGCAGGCTCGCGGAAGGACGTGTTGCCGGCACATGCGCGGATTCAATGAAGGCAGGCGGGGTAGTCTAAAGCCGGTTTCATGCGGCAAGGAGGCGTGTTCAGCTGGGCCTGCAGTGAGTGGGGCCCTCTTGGCCTGCGTGCTGATTCAATGCCTACGCTATGAGAGGTCGCGTCCATGTCAGAGCAATCACTCCCTCCAGTCCTTTTTTGTTTGGGTATAACAAAATCTCGTTTTCCATTCACATTTTACATGTAAAATTCGTGGACAAACTTTGACCCAAAATGCAATGGGGACTAGTAAACCAGAACGGAGGTAGTAGTTTTTTTTATTCGAAGAAGGGTTCCCCCTTCCGATTTTCATTACTGAGAACCAACATCTAAATCTAAACCATAGTATTCGCCCTAGAACTAACAGGTTCAACATCTCGCAACATATACCCATACAACCATACGCCAAGGAGGTACATAGTACTATGAATTCCATTTTTGCTCCATACCAATCGTTCTAAAAACTACTTAGTACTTATAACGCGCCATTGAAAATCAGAACTCTGAATCCCGCTAAAAATGATATTTTCAATGTGGCTACTCGATCTGTGGAAACTGGCGAGCCACCACCTCCAAGTCGTTCACTTGTGGTCCCGACCATCAACTTCTATGGATCAAATTATCACGCGAGCTGACTATTCCAACAAAGGTGCGCTCCACCACGTACACGGTACTCGCGAATGCAGCAATCGTGCACCTAGGATTTTAGGGTTTATTTGTTAACGTTGCCTTTACGTACACTCATGTGTGCGAGACAGCGAGAGACCGATTGCGTGTGTGCGCCTCTTCTCTTCGTATATGTACTCCACCGTTTGTCTGGTGTCCAAAAAATTATAATAACTACTAGCAATGTGCCAATGCGTTGCCACATGATCAGAGTAGATTAATACATATTCACCGATTTGATAGAAAAAAAGTCTAGTTTTGAAATACTTATATCACTAAAAATATCTTATGTTTCACTCAAAATATGTCCCTTTGGCGGTTTTGATGAGATAAGGGAGGAACGTTGTTGGTTTCAAGATTCGAGAAGTGGTATATGTCTAATTTCTACTCTTACTAGCAACATGCCCGTGCGTTGCACGGAACATCAAGATCTTGTGGGAGAAAAGGATGAACGAGGGAAGGCCTTATCTGCAAATGTGGAGAGGAGTGCGGGTAAATTGCCATAGTTCCTATCCGTCAGATATAAATCGGACGGCCTATATTTCAGGATGGCAGGCACACCATCATCACCAACTCTGTTTTTTGTAAGAAAAAAGTAGAGCGTAGAGAAGTAGAGATAAATATTAAATATAAAATAAAAATAACAGTAGAGAAGAGAGTAGAGATAGCAGAGACGTCGTGAAAGGATTGCGCGCGCGGGAAAAAGCAATCGGGCGTGCGCTAGGTTTGGCGCACGGCGTCCGGCGCGCTTTATAAAATCCAACGCCCTCCCACCGCTCTGTGCCTTGCCATCGCTCTCTCCCCGCTCTTCCGCACCTCGCCGCCGCCGCGCCACCTTGCCGCTGCGTCGCCTAGAAACGTGGGGATACCGCGGCGTCCGCGTGCGCCCCTCCGGCGGCTTCTCTACCGAGATCCGGTTCCGCAGGATGCGCCTCGGCCTCGGCAATTTCGACACCACCAATGAGACCGCCCGCGCGTACGACGCGGCGGTGTGGCACCTTCGGTGGCCTCATGGAACATTGAACTTCCCCAACGTGCCAACGCGGAAGCGGGCACAGGAGCTCGCGCCTCTGCTGCAGCTTATCACCGACGAGGATCGTCACAATAACCGAAGGCGGGAGCACCGTCTTGACATCGCCGAGATGGACGAGGAAACCATGGCGATGTGGCACCAACGCTTCCCGTAGGACATCATCAACGAGCATGAGTTCTATGCGCAAATGAGGGAGGAGAGGGATAAGAGGAGGGTGGAGCGAGCCACCTATCGCGAGGACAAGCGTAGGAGAAAAGCGGACGCTCAATTCAACATGAGGCTAGGAGCAGCGTCGCCCTGCGAATCCGACGACGATCGGTATCTTCACGCCTACAGTCAGACGTCGGAGGAGGACATCACCGAGGAGGAGTCGAACGACGAGGAGTAGTTGAATAATCTATTTTTTTATCTATCTATGCTGAGAACTATCATCTACTCTCTAGTCTCTACTCTCTATCTCTACTTCTCTATCTCAGCACTGTAAACGCTTTTTTAAAGCATCGCGCGTTGCGATTATGTTGGAGATGCTCTAACATGGTAGACGAGTGCTTCAATGTTGCCCACAAGATGCGTGAATATTACTAGTAGTATATTTTTCTTGCCATGTTGAGATTTTAAAACCACGAGTGCGAACATGCAGAGGAGCAGTGAAGACCAAACACGGGATATTGGGGACATCTTCAAGGAGCATGGCAAGTTAAAGAGGAGCTGCACCGAATCTGTAAAACGAGCTTTGGTAAGTAACACCCTTTCAATGACTATCATTTAGCCTCGTGTTCTTCGATGTGTATATGTTGTAGTTTTTGTTTCTCTCAAGCCTCGTGTTGTTCGATGTGTATATGTTGTAGTTTTTCTTTCTCTTAAGCCTCATGTTCTTCGATGTGTAATAAGAAGAGTCTTAATCGTCCTAATGCTTTCGTTTTTAGCTTGATGTAGGAAGTGGGTGTTCTCACCTTGTAGTTTGTTTTAATATTTTTTCCTTTTGAATTCACTTCTCCCAGTTCTGTTTATCTGGCTTCTACTAAATGGATCTGGGCTGCTAGTATTGATCTAAAAAAGAAGTAACTTCATGTCAGGATGCAGTTCCTGCGAGGAGGTAAGTATGGTCAACCTCGAGATCATGTTTCCAAAATGAGGCTGGATTACACACAAGGTTTCAGTTCCCTAATAATGCTAGATTATACACAAGGTGCAAATTCCCAAATGATGCTGGATTACACACAAGCCAGGTGGAGTGGTCAGCTGTTCGTGTCCTCGTGGCTCTAGTAAAGGCTGAAAGAAAGCGTGCAGCAGCCTTGAGAATGTAGGTGAGTTCCTGAAGAAGCGAAAAGAGCAATCAGATGCTCTCTTCACCCATGCCAAAGAAGAGATGGAAGAAGCCAGAAATAAGCTAGAAGAGGCAGAGCAGGCTAGGCGTCTCCTGCTATCTAAAACTGTTGTCAATACAAAATTTCCTTCATAGTATCTAGGTTCAAATGTTTATCCAGTCAGTATGCCTGTTGTGATGTCCATGCATCTACTGATGTGGCACAATTTTTTTCGGGTCATTTAATAACAACAATTACTTTCCAAACAATAACAGACGAAGCATTGGACATGGTATAGTTCACAGGCAAGACCGACATTCCAAGTTCAACTTCCACATCAAACTCATGTTCAGAGATATCTGCACATTCATACATAATGTCCACAACCATGATTCACTTCAAAGCCAAAAAAATTGAGGAGAGTTATGAATAAAGAAAAACCTCTAGTTCCTTCTACCAGTGCAAGCACAACAAGTCAAGACCATGCGTAATTAATTATATTTTGGTCATTTTTTGTGTTCTAAAATGCTGGCAGGCTCGCGGAAGGACGTGTTGATGGCACACGCGCGGATTCAATGAAGGCTGGCGGGGCAGTCTAAAGCCGGTTGCATGCAGCGAGGAGGCGTGTTCAGCCGGGCCTGCAGCGAGTGGGGCCCTCTTGGCCCGTGTGCCGTTTCAATGCCTGCGCTATGAGAGGTCGTGTCCGTGTCAGAGCAATCACTCCCTCCAGTCCTTTTTTGTTTGGGTATAACAAAATCTCGTTTTCTATTCACATTTTACAAGTGAAATTCGTGGACAAACTTTGACCCAAAATTCGATGGGGACTAGTAAACCAGAACGGAGGTAGTATTTTTTTATTCAAAGAAGGGTTCCCCCTTCCGATTTACATTACTGGAAACCAACATCTAAATCTAAACCATAGTATTTGCCCTAGAACTACTAGGTTCAACATCTCGCAACATATACCCATACAACCATACGCCAAGGAGGTATGTAGTACTATGAATTCCATTTTTCCTCCATACCAATCGTTCTAAAAACTACTTAGTACTTATAACGCACCATTGAAAATCGGAACTCTTAACCCCGCTAAAAAATGATATTTTAAACATGGCTACTCAATCTGTGGCAACTGGCGAGCCACCGCCTCCAAGTCGTTCACCTGTGGTCCCGACCATCAACTCCTATGGATCAAATTATCACGCGAGCTGACTATTCCTACAAAGGTGCACTCCACCACGTACCCGGTACCCACGAATGCACCAATCATGCACCTAGGATTTTAGGGTTTATTTGTTAACATTGCCTTTACGTAACACCCATGTGTGCGAGACACCGAGAGACTGACTGCGTGCGTGCGCCTATTCTCTTCGTATATGTACTCCACCATTTGTCTGGTGTCCAAAAAATTATAATAACTACTAGCAATGTGCCAATGTGTTGCCACACGATCGGAGTAGATTAATACATATTCACCGATTTGATAGAAAAAAGTCTAGTTTTGAAATACGTATATCACTAAAAATATGTTATGTTTCACTCAAAATATATTCCTTTGGCGGTTTTGATGAGATATGGGAGGAATGTTGTTGGTTTCAAGATTCGAGAAGTGGTATATATCTAATTCCTACTCTTACTAGCAAGATGCCCGTGCGTTGCACGGAACATCAAGATCTTGTGGGAGAAAAGGATGAATGAGGGAAGGCCTTATCTGCAAATGTGGAGAGGAGTGCGGGTAAATTGCCATAGTTCCTATCCGTCTGATATAAAACGGACAGCCTATATTGCAGGATGGTAGGCACACTGATATGTATCCAACGTATCTATAATTTTTGATTGCTCCACGCTATATTATCTACTGTTTTAGACATTATTGGGCTTTATTATCCACTTTTATATTATTTTTGGGACTAAACTATTAACTGGAGGCCCAGCCCAGAATTGCTTTTTTTGCCTATTTTAGGGTTTCGAAGAAAAGGAATATCAAACGGAGTCCAAACGGAATGAAACCTTCGGAAACGTGATTTTCTCATCAGATAAGATCCAGGAGACTTGGACCCTCTGTCAAGAAAGCCACGAGGTGGTCACTGTTGGGGAACGTAGTAATTTCAAAAAAATTCCTACGCACACGCAAGATCATGGTGATGCATAGCAACGAGGGGAGAGTGTGATCTACGTACCTTGTAGATCGACAACGGAAGCGTTTGGTTGATGTAGTCGTACGTCTCCACGGCCCGACCGATCAAGCACCGAAACTACGGCACCTCCGAGTTCTAGCACACGTTCAGCTCGATGACGATCCCCGGACTCCGATCCAGCAAAGTGTCGGGGAAGAGTTCCGTCAGCACGATGGCGTGGTGACGATCTTGATGTACTACTGCCGCAGGGCTTCGCCTAAGGACCGCTACAATATTATCGAGGACTATGGTGGCTGGGGGCGCCGCACACGGCTAAGAATAAGATCACGTGGATCAACTTGTGTGTCTCTGGGGTGCCCCTGCCTCCGTATATAAAGGACCAAGAGGGGGAGGCCGGCCGGCCACATAGGGCGCGCCAGGAGGAGTCCTACTCCGTCCGGGAGTAGGACTTCTCCCCCAATCCTAGTTGGAATAGGACTCGCGAGGTGGGAAAAGAGAGAGAGAGAGAGAGAGAGAGAGAGAGAGAGAGAGAGAGAGAGAGAAGGAAGGGGGCGCCGGCCCCCTCTCTCCTTGTCCTATTCGGACTAGGGGGGAGGGGCGCGCGACCCAGCCCTGGCCGCCTCTCCTCTTCTTCCACTAAGGCCCATTAAGGCCCATGTACCTCCCGGGGGGTTCCGGTAACCTCTCGGTACTCCGGTAAAATCCCGATTTCACCCGGAACACTTCCGATATCCAAATATAGGCTTCCAATATATCAATCTTTATGTCTCGACCATTTCGAGACTCCTCGTCATGTCAGTGATCACATGCGGGACTCCGAACAAACTTCGGTACATCAAAATGCATAAACTCATAATATAATTGTCATCGTAACCTTAAGCGTGTGGACCCTACGGGTTCGAGAACAATGTAGACATGACCGAGACATGTCTCCGGTCAATAACCAATAGCGGAACCTGGATGCTCATATTGGCTCCTACATATTCTACGAAGATCTTTATCGGTCAGACCGCATAACAACATATGTTGTTCCCTTTGTCATCAGTATGTTAGTTGCCCGAGATTCGATCGTCGGTATTCCAATACCTAGTTCAATCTCGTTACCAGCAAGTCTCTTTACTCGTTCTGTAATACATCATCCCGCAACTAACTCATTAGTTGCAATGCTTGCAAGGCTTAATTGATGTGCATTACCGAGAGGGCCCAAAGATACCTCTCCGACAATCATCCTAATCTCGAAATACGCCAACCCAACATGTACCTTTGGAGACACCTGTAGAGCTCCTTTATAATCACCCAGTTACGTTGTGACGTTTGGTAGCACACAAAGTGTTCCTCTGGTAAACGGGAGTTGCATAATCTCATAGTCATAGGAACATGTATAAGTCATGAAGAAAGCAATAGCAACATACTAAACGATCGGGTGCTAAGCTAATGGAATGGGTCATGTCAATCAGATCATTTACTTAATGATGTGATCCCGTTAATCAAATAACAACTCCTTTGTTCATGGTTAGGAAACATAACCATCTTTGATTAACGAGCTAGTCAAGTAGAGGCATACTAGTGACACTTTGTTTGTCTATGTATTCACACATGTATTATGTTTCCGGTTAATACAATTCTAGCATGAATAATAAACATTTATCATGATATAAGGAAATAAATAATAACTTTATTATTGCCTCTAGGGCATATTTCCTTAAGTCTTCCACTTGCACTAGAGTCAATAATCTAGATTATACAGTAATGATTCTAACACCCATGGAGCCTTGGTGCTGATCATGTTTTGCTCGTGGAAGAGGCTTAGTCAACGGGTCTGCAACATTTAGATCTGTATGTATCTTGCAAATCTCTATGTCTCCCACCTGGACTAGATCCCGGATGGAATTGAAGCGTCTCTTGATGTGCTTGGTTCTCTTGTGAAATCTGGATTCCTTTGCCAAGGCAATTGCACCAGTATTGTCACAAAAGATTTTCATTGGACCCGATGCACTAGGTATGACACCTAGATCGGATATGAACTCCTTCATCCAGACTCCTTCATTTGCTGCTTCGGAAGTAGCTATGTACTCCGCTTCACATGTAGATCCCGCTACAACGCTTTGTTTAGAACTGCACCAACTGACAGCTCCACCGTTTAATGTAAACACGTATCCGGTTTGCGATTTAGAATCATTTGGATCAGTGTCAAAGCTTGCATCAACGTAACCTTTTACGATGAGCTCTTTGTCACCTCCATATATGAGAAACATATCCTTAGTCCTTTTCAGTTATTTCAGGATGTTCTTGACCGCTGTCCAGTGATCCACTCCTGGATTACTTTGGTACCTCCCTGCTAGACTTATAGCAAGGCACACATCAGGTCTGGTACACAGCATTGCATACATGATAGAGCCTATGGCTGAAGCATAGGGAACATCTTTCATATTCTCTCTATCTTCTGCAGTGGTCGGGCATTGAGTCTTACTCAACTTCACACCTTGTAACACAGGCAAGAACCCTTTCTTTGCTTGATCCATTTTGAACTTCTTCAAAACTTTGTCAAGGTATGTGGTTTGTGAAAGTCTAATTAAGCGTCTTGGTCTATCTCTATAGATCTTAATGCCTAATATGTAAGCAGCTTCACCGAGGTCTTTCATTGAAAAACTCTTATTCAAGTATCCCTTTATGCTATCCAGAAATTCTACATCATTTCCAATTAGTAATATGTCATCCACATATAATATCAGAAATGCTACAGAGCTCCCACTCACTTTCTTGTAAATACAGGCTTCTCCAAAAGTCTGTATAAAACCAAATGCTTTGATCACACTATCAAAACGTTTATTCCAACTCCGAGAGGCTTGCACCAGTCCATAAATGGATCGCTGGAGCTTGCACACTTTGTTAGCTCCCTTTGGATCGACAAAACCTTCTGGTTGCATCATATACAACTCTTCTTCCAGAAATCCATTCAGGAATGCAGTTTTGACATCCATCTGCCAAATTTCATAATCATAAAATGCGGCAATTGCTAACATGATTCGGACAGACTTAAGCATCGCTACGGGTGAGAAGGTCTCATCGTAGTCAATCCCTTGAACTTGCCGAAAACCTTTTATGACAAGTCGAGCTTTGTAGACAGTAATATTACCGTCAGTGTCAGTCTTCTTCTTGAAGATCCATTTATTCTCAATTGCTTGCCGATCATCGGGCAAGTCAACCAAAGTCCATACTTTGTTCTCATACATGGATCCCATCTCAGATTTCATGGCTTCAAGCCACTTTGCGGAATCTGGGCTTACCATCGCTTCTTCATAGTTCGTAGGTTCATCATGATCTAGTAGCATGACTTCCAGAACGGGATTACCGTACCACTCTGGCGCGGATCTTACTCTGGTTGATCTACGAGGTTCAGTAGTATCTTGTTCTGAAGTTTCATGATCATCATCATTAGCTTCCTCACTAACTGGTGTAGGTGTCACAGAAACAGTTTTCTGTGATGTACTACTTTCCAATAAGGGAGCAGGTACAGTTACCTCGTCAAGTTCTACTTTCCTCCCACTCACTTCTTTCGAGAGAAACTCCTTCTCTAGAAAGTTTCCGAACTTAGCAACGAAACTCTTGCCTTTGGATCTGTGATAGAAGGTGTATCCAATAGTCTCCTTTGGATATCCTATGAAGACACATTTCTCCGATTTGGGTTCAAGCTTATCAGGTTGAAGCTTTTTCACATAAGCATCGCAGCCCCAAACTTTCAGAAACGACAACTTTGGTTTCTTGCCAAACCACAGTTCATAAGGCGTCGTCTCAACGGATTTTGATGGTGCCCTATTTAACGTGAATGCGGCCGTCTCTAGAGTGTATCCCCAAAACGATAGCGGTAAATCGGTAAGAGACATCATAGATCGCACCATATCTAGTAAAGTATGATTACGACGTTTAGACACACCATTACGCTGTGGTGTTCCGGGTGACGTGAGTTGCGAAACTATTCCACAATTTTTCAAATGTACACCAAATTCGTAACTCAAATATTCTCCTCCACGATCAGATCGTAGAAACTTTATTTTCTTGTTACGATGATTTTCAAATTCACTCTGAAATTCTTTGAACTTTTCAAACGTTTCAGACTTATGTTTCATTAAGTAGATATACCCATATCTGCTTAAGTCATCTGTGAAGGTGAGAAAATAACGATATCCGCCACGAGCCTCAATATTCATCGGACCACATACATCTGTATGTATGATTTCCAACAAATCTGTTGCTCTCTCCACAGTACCGGAGAACGGTGTTTTGGTCATCTTGCCCATGAGGCACGGTTCGCAAGTACCAAGTGATTCATAATCAAGTGGTTCCAAAAGTCCATCAGTATGGAGTTTCTTCATGCGCTTTACACCGATATGACCTAAACGGCAGTGCCACAAATATGTTGCACTATCATTATCAACTCTGCATCTTTTGGCTTCAACATTATGAATATGTGTGTTACTACTATCGAGATTCAACAAGAATAGACCACTCTTCAAGGGTGCATGACCATAAAAGATATTACTCATATAAATAGACAACCATTATTCTCTGATTTAAATGAATAACCGTCTCGCATCAAACAAGATCCAGATATAATGTTCATGCTTAACGCTGGCACCAAATAACAATTATTTAGGTCTAATATTAATCCCGAAGGTAGATGTAGAGGTAGCGTGCCGACTGCGATCACATCGACTTTGGAACCGTTTCCCACGCGCATCGTCACCTCGTCCTTAGCCAATCTTCGCTTAATCCGTAGTCCCTATTTCGAGTTGCAAATATTAGCAACAGAACCAGTATCAAATACCCAGGTGCTACTGCGAACATTAGTAAGGTACACATCAATAACATGTATATCACATATACCTTTGTTCACCTTGCCATCCTTCTTATCCGCCAAATACTTGGGGCAGTTCTGCTTCCAGTGACCAGTCTGCTTGCAATAGAAGCACTCAGTTTCAGGCTTAGGTCCAGGTTTGGGTTTCTTCTCTTGAGTAGCAACTTGCTTGCCGTTCCTTTTGAAGTTCCCCTTCTTCTTCCCTTTGCCCTTTTTCTTGAAACTAGTGGTCTTGTTGACCATCAACACTTGATGCTCCTTTTTGATTTCTACCTCCGCAGCTTTCAGCATTGCGAAGAGCTCGGGAATAGTCTTATTCATCCCTTGCATATTATAGTTCATCAAGAAGCTCTTGTAGCTTGGTGGCAGTGATTGGAGAATTCTGTCAATGACGCAATCATCTGGAAGATTAACTCCCAATTGAATCAAGTGATTATTATACCCAGACATTTTGAGTATATGCTCACTGACAGAACTATTCTCCTCCATCTTGCAGCTATAGAACTTATTGGAGACTTCATATCTCTCAATCCGGGCATTTGCTTGAAATATTAACTTCAACTCCTGGAACATCTCATATGCTCCATGACGTTCAAAACGTCGTTGAAGTCCCGATTCTAAGCCGTAGAGCATGGCACACTGAACTATTGAGTAGTCATCAGCTTTGCTCTGCCAGACGTTCACAACATGCGGCGTTGCTCCTGCAGCAGGCCTGGCACCCAGCGGTGCTTCCAGGACGTAATTCTTCTGTGCAGCAATGAGGATAATCCTCAAGTTACGGACCCAGTCCGTGTAATTGCTACCATCATCTTTCAACTTTGCTTTCTCAAGGAACGCATTAAAATTCAACGGAACAACAACACGAGCCATCTATCTACAATCAATCAAAAACAAGCAAGATACTATCAGGTACTAAGTTTCATGATAAATTTAAGTTTAGTTAATTTACTTAAAGAACTCCCACTTAGATAGACATCCCTCTAATCCTCTAAGTGATTACGTGATCCAAATCAACTAAACCATGTCCGATCATCACGTGAGATGGAGTAGTTTCATTGGTGAACATCACTATGTTGATCATATCTACTATATGATTCACGCTCGACCTTTCGGTCTCCGTGCTCCGAGGCCATATTTGTATATGCTTGGCTCGTCAAGTATAACCTGAGTATTCCGCGTGTGCAACTGTTTTGCACCCGTTGTATTTGAACGTAGAGCCTATCACACCCGATCATCACGTGGTGTCTCAGCATGAAGAACTTTCACAACGGTGCATACTCAGGGAGAACACTTCTTGATAATTAGTGAGAGATCATCTTATAATGCTACCGTCAATCAAAGCAAGATAAGATGCATAAAAGATAAACATCACATGCAATCAATATAAGTGATATGACATGGCCATCATCATCTTGTGCTTGTGATCTCCATCTCCAAAGTACCATCGTGATCACCATCGTCACCGGCGCGACACCTTGATCTCCATCATAGCATCGTTGTCGTCTCGCCAAGCTTGTGCTTCCACGACTATTGCTACCGTTTAGTGATAAAGTAAAGCATTACAGCGCGATTGCATTGCATACAATAAAGTGACAACCATATGGCTCCTGCCAGTTGCCGATAACTTGGTTACAAAACATGATCATCTCATACAATAAAATTCAGCATCATGTCTTGACCATATCACATCACAACATGCCCTGCAAAAACAAGTTAGACGTCCTCTACTTTGTTGTTGCAAGTTTTACGTGGCTGCTACGGGCTTAAGCAAGAACCAATCTTACCTACGCATCAAAACCACAACGATAGTTTGTCAAGTTGGTGCTGTTTTAACCTTCACAAGGAACGGGCGTAGCCACACTCGATTCAACTAAAGTTGGAGAAACTGTCACCCGCAAGCCACCTATGTGCAAAGCACTTCGGGAGAACCGGTCTCGCGTAAGCGTACACATAATGTCGGTCCGGGCCGCTTCGTCCAACAATACCGCCGAACCAAAGTATGACATGCTGGTAAGCAGTATGACTTATATCACCCACAACTCACTTGTGTTCTACTCGTGCATATAACATCAACATATAAAACCTAGGCTCGGATGCCACTGTTGGGGAACGTAGTAATTTCAAAAAATTTCGTACGCACACGCAAGATCATGGTGATGCATAGCAACGAGGGGAGAGTATGATCTACGTACCTTGTAGATCGACAACGGAAGCGTTTGGTTGATGTAGTCGTACGTCTCCACGGCCCGACCGATCAAGCACCGAAACTACGGCACCTCCGAGTTCTAGCACACGTTTAGCTCGATGACGATCCCCGGACTCCGATCCAGCAAAGTGTCGGGGAAGAGTTCCGTCAGCACGACGGCGTGGTGACGATCTTGATGTACTACTGCCGCAGGGCTTCGGCTAAGCACCGCTATAATATTATCGAGGACTATGGTGGCTGGGGGCGCCGCACACGGCTAAGAATAAGATCACGTGGATCAACTTGTGTGTCTCTGGGGTGCCCCTGCCTCCGTATATAAAGGACCAAGAGGGGGAGGCCGGCCGGCCACAAAGGGCGCGCCAGGAGGAGTCCTACTCCCTCCGGGAGTAGGACTTCTCCCCCAATCCTAGTTGGAATAGGACTCGCGAGGTGGGAAAAGAGAGACAGAGAGAGAGAAGGAAGGGGGCGCCAGCCCCCTCTCTCCTTGTCCTATTCGGACTAGGGGAGGGGCGCACGGCCCAGCCCTGGCCGCCTCTCCTCTTCTTCCACTAAGGCCCATTAAGGCCCATGTACCTCCCGGGGGGTTCCGGTAACCTCCCGGTACTCCGGTAAAATCCCGATTTCACCCGGAACACTTCCGATATCCAAATATAAGCTTCCAATATATCAATCTTTATGTCTTGACCATTTCGAGACTCCTCGTCATGTCCATGATCACATCCGGGACTCTGAACAAACTTCGGTACATCAAAATGCATAAACTCATAATATAACTGTCATCGTAACCTTAAGCGTGCGGACCCTACGGGTTTGAGAACAATGTAGACATGACCGAGACATGTCTCCGGTCAATAACCAATAGCGGAACCTGGATGCTCACATTGGCTCCTACATATTCTACAAAGATCTTTATCGGTCAGACCGCATAACAACATACGTTGTTCCCTTTGTCATCGGTATGTCACTTGCCAGAGATTCAATCGTCAGTATTCCAATACCTAGTTCAATCTCGTTACCGGCAAGTCTCTTTACTTGTTCTGTAATACATCATCCCGCAACTAACTCATTAGTTGCAATGCTTGCAAGGCTTAAGTGATGTGCATTACCGAGAGGGCCCAGAGATACCTCTCCGACAATCGGAGTGACAAATCCTAATCTCGAAATATGCCAACCCAACATGTACCTTTGGAGACACCTGTAGAGCTCCTTTATAATCACCCAGTTACGTTGTGACGTTTGGTAGCACACAAAGTGTTCCTCTGGTAAACGGGAGTTGCATAATCTCATAGTCATAGGAACATGTATAAGTCATGAAGAAAGCAATAGCAACATACTAAATGATCGGGTGCTAAGCTAATGGAATGGGTCATGTCAATCAGATCATTTACTTAATGATGTGATCCCCTTAATCAAATAACAACTCCTTTGTTCATGGTTAGGAAACATAACCATCTTTGATTAACGAGCTAGTCAAGTAGAGGCATACTAGTGACACTTTGTTTGTCTATGTATTCACACATGTATTATGTTTCCGGTTAATACAATTCTAGCATGAATAATAAACATTTATCATGATATAAGGAAATAAATAATAACTTTATTATTGCCTCTAGGGCATATTTCCTTCAGTCACGAGGGTAGGGGGCGCCCCCCCTAGGGCGCGCCCCCTGCCTCGTGGGCCCCTCGAAGCTCCACCGACGTACTTCTTCCTCCTATATATATCCACGTACCCCCAAACGATCAGGGACGGAGCCAAAAACCTAATTCCACCGCCGCAACTTTATGTATCCACGAGATTCCATCTTGGGGCTGGTTCCGGAGCTCCGCCGGAGGGGGCATCGATCATGGAGGGCTTCTACATCATCATCCAAGCCCCTCCGTGAAGTGTGAGTAGTTACTTCAGGCCTACGGGTCCATAGCTAGTAGCTAGATGGCTTCTTCTCTCTTTTTGGATCTCAATACAATGTTCTCCCCCTCTCTCGTGGAGATCTATTCGATGTAATCTTCTTTTTGCAGTGTGTTTGTTGAGACCGATGAATTGTGGGTTTATGATCAAGTCTATCTATGAATAATATTTGAATCTTCTCTGGATTCTTTTATGTATGATTGGTTATCTTTGCAAGTCTCTTCGAATTATCAGTTTGGTTTGGCCTACTAGATTAGTTGTTCTTGCCATGGGAGAAGTGCTTAGCTTTGGGTTCGATCTTGCGGTGTCCTTTCCCAGTGACAAAAGGGGCAGCAAGGCACGTATTGTATCATTGCCATCGAGGATAACAAGATGGGTTTTTTATCATATTGCATGAAACTATCCCTCTACATCATGTCATCTTGCTTAAGGCGTTACTCTGTTTTTAACTTAATACTCTAGATGCATGCTGGATAGCAGTCGATGAGTGGAGTAATAGTAGTAGATGCAGAATCGTTTCGGTCTACTTGTCTCGGACGTGATGCCTATATACATGATCATACCTAAATATTCTCATAACTATGCTAAATTCTGTCAATTGCTCAACAGTAATTTGTTCACCCACCGTAGAATACTTATGCTCTTGAGAGAAGCCACTAGTGAAACATATGGCCCCCGGGTCTCTTTCTCATCATATCAATCTCCATCACTTTATTTTTGCTTTGCTTTTACTTTGCTTTTACTTTATTTACTTTGCATCTCTATACCAAAAATACCAAAAAAATATTATTTATCATCTCTATCAGATCTCACTTTTGTAAGTGACCGTGAAGGGATTGACAACCCCTAAGCGCGTGTGTTGAGCTATTGTTTTTGTGTAGGTACGAGGGACTCGAGCGTAGCCTCCTACTAGATTGATACCTTGGTTCTCAAAAACTGAGGGAAATACTTACGCTACTTTGCTGCATCATCCCTTCCTCTTCGGGGAAATCCAACGCAGTGCTCAAGAGGTAGCAAGAAGAATTTCTGGCGCTGTTGCCGGGGAGTCTGCGCAAAAGTCAACATACCAAGTACCCATCACAATCCCTATCTCCCGCATTACATTATTTGCCATTTGCATCTCGTTTTCCTCTCCCCCACTTCACCCTTGCCATTTTATTCGCCCTCTCTCTCTCCTTCCTCCCTCTCTATTTGCCTCTTTTGCCTGTTTGCTCTTTGTTTGCTCATGTGTTAGTTTGCTTGCTTGTCGCTATGGCTAGTTCTTTACCTTCGGCCTCTATGTCTGAAATTGGGGATACTATTGTCGATAATAATTTTGAAGCTCCTACTAAAGAACCCACTATCTCACATATAAAAAGATTTCGTGTTGGTAGCGGTAATATTATTGGAAAGGGAGTTATTCAAGATTTCTTTACTTGTGCCGGTGCTTTACCTTCTATGGGTAGTTCTATTCTTCAAAGAACTAGTAGTCTTGCGGACGCTATTGCCATGCTTGTAGTTGAACTTGAGAGGCAATTCATGCACTTGCATCCTTCTATACAAAGGATTTTCCTAGAATTTTCTAATATTGAGCATTCTTCTGTAAAGTGTGTCGTTACTATCTTTTTGACTCATGAGTTTCGATTCATAATTAAAGAGGCCAAAGAAATCTTTGCGCATTATAGGGTGGATGCTTGCCGTCCTCCCATAGAGACTATCCTCTTTGATCAAGAAGAAATAATGCGTTTTCAATCTCTAGACTATGTTGCTTTCAATGAAAATCTTAGAAAAAGTGTTCCTACCAATGTTTTAGTTGATAGAATTTCTGAACTTAATGATGATTTAGCTATTCGAGATAATGAATTGGGATATTCTCTTGAATATAGGCTCACAAAGTTCTGTCAAAAGAATTCTTATAATGATGAATTGGTTGTGCAATATGAAGGACCAAAGGAGGAACCTATACCTCCCAAGGTTGATCTTGGAGACTTTTGTCCCAACAAATTTAGCCCTTTTGATTACTTTTGCTTGCCTCAAAGAAAACTTGCTGCTGAACGTAGAGAATATGAAATGAGTTTTAACAATCTATCTTATTATTATGGCAATACCTAGATCTATTCTTGCTTGTTATGCCTAGCTAGGGGCGTTAAACGATAGCGCTTGTTGGAAGGCAACCCAATTTTATTTTTATTCCTTGCTTTTTTCTCCTGTTTAGTAATAAATAAATTATATAGCCTCTGTTTTGGTTGTGTTTTTTGTGTTTAATTAGTGTTTGTGCCAAGTAGAACCGTTGGGAAGACTTGGGGAAAGTCTTGTTGAACTTGCTGTAAAAAACAGAAACTTTAGCGCTCACGAGAACTGCTGTCATTTTTGTTTGGAAAGTGCTATTTAGTTAATTATTTTTTCATATGGTTAAAAGATAAATTCCTCACGTCCAGCAATTTATTTTAGAATTTTTGGGGTTCCAGATCTTGCGCTACCTACAGATTACTACAGACTGTTCTGTTTTTGACAGATTCTGTTTTTCGTGTGTTGTTTGCTTATTTTGATGAATCTATGGCTAGTAAAATAGTTTATAATCCATAGAGAAGTTGGAATACAGTAGGTTTAACACCCATATAAATAAATAATGAGTTCATTACAGTAACTTGAAGTGGTCTTTTGTTTTCTTTCGCTAATGGAGCTCACAAGTTTTCTACTTTAAGTTTTGTGTTGTGAAGTTTTCAAGTTTTCGGTAAAGATTTGATGGATTATGGAACAAGGAGTGGCAAGAGCCTAAGCTTGGTGATGCCCATGGCACCCCCAAGATAATCTAAGGACACCTAAAATCCAAAGCTTGGGGATGTCCCGGAAGGCATCCCCTCTTTCGTCTACTTCTATCGGTAACTTTACTTGGAGCTATATTTTTATTCACCACATGATATGTGTTTTGCTTGGAGCGTCTTTTATGATTTGAGTCTTTGCTTATTAGTTTACCACAATCATCCTTGCTGTACACACCTTTTGAGAGAGCCATACATGATTTGTAATTTGATAGAATACTCTATGTACTTCACTTATATCTTTTGAACTTTATAGTTTTGCTCTAGTGCTTCACTTATATCTTTTAGAGCACGGTGGTGGATTTGTTTCATATAAACTATTGATCTCTCATGCTTCACTTAGATTATTTTGAGAGTCTTAATAGCATGTTAATTTGCTTAATAATAATATGCTTGGTATCCAAAATATGTAGAACTTTCGTATGTGTGTGTTGTATACTACGAAGAAATTGATGCTTGTTAAATGTTTTGAGATATGAGGATGGTGATATCAGAGTCATGCTAGTTTAGTAGTTGTGAATTTGAGAAATGCTTGTGTTAAAGTTTGTGATTCCCATAGCATGCACGTATGGTGAACCGTTATGTGATGAAGTCGGAGCATGATTCATTTATTGATTGTCTTCCTTATGAGTGGCGGTCGGGGACGAGCGATGGTCTTTTCCAACCAATCTATCCCCCTAGGAGCATGCGCGTAATACTTTGCTTTGATAACTTTTAAATTTTTGTGATAAGTATATGAGTTCTTTACGACTAATGTTGAGTCCATGGATTATACGCACTTTCCTTCCTTCCACCATTGCTAGCCTCTCTAATACCACGCGCTTTTCGCCGGTATCATACACCCACCAAATACCTTCCTCAAAACAGCCACCATACCTACCTATCATGGCATTTCCATAGCCATTCCGAGATATATTGCCATGCAACTTTCCACCGTTCCTTTCATTATGACACGCTCCATCATTGTCATATTGCTATGCATGATCATGTAGTTGACATTGTATTTATGGCCAAGCCACCGTTCATAATTCTTTCATACATGTCACTCATGATTCATTGCACATCCCGGTACACCACCAGAGGCATTCATATAGAGTCATATTTTGTTCTAAGAATCGAGTTGTAATTCATGAGTTGTAAGTAAATAAAAGTGTGATGATCATCATTATTAGAGCATTGTCACAGTGAGGAAAGGATGATGGAGACTATGATTCCCCCACAAGTCGGGATGAGACTCCGGACGAAAAAAATAAAAAAAGAGGCCATAAAAAAGAGAAAGGCCCAAATAAAAAAATATGAGAGAAAAAGAGAGAAGGGACAATGTTACTATCCTTTTACCACACTTGTGCTTCAAAGTAGCACCATGATCTTCATGATAGAGAGTCTCTCATTATGTCACTTTCATATACTAGTGGGAATTTTTCATTATAGAACTTGGCCTGTATATTCCAATGACAGGCTTCCTCAAAATGCCCTAGGTCTTCGTGAGCAAGCGAGTTGGATGCACACCCACTTAGATTCTTTTGAGCTTTCATATACTTATAGCTCTAGTGCATCTGTTGCATGGCAATCCCTACTCACTCACATTGATATCTATTGATGGGAATCTCCATAGCCCGTTGATATGCCTAGTTGATGTGAGACTATATTCTCCCTTTTTGTCTTCTCCACAACCACCATTCTATTCCACCTATAGTGCTATATCCATGGCTCACGCTCATGTATTGCGTGAAGATCGAAAAAGTTTTGAAAATGTCAAAAGTATGAAACAATTGCTTGGCTTGTCATCGGGGTTGTGCATGATTTAAATACTTTGTGTGCTGAAGATAGAGCATAGACAGACTATATGATTTTGTAGGGATAGCTTTCTTTGGTCATGATATTTTGAGAAGACATAATTGCTTTGTTAGTATGCTTGAAGTATTATTATTTTTATATCAATATGAAATTTTGTCTTGAATCTTTCGAATCTGAATATTCATACCACAATTAAGAAGATTTACATTGAAATTATGCCAAGTAGCACTCCGCATCAAAAATTCTGTTTTTATCATTTACCTACTCGAGGACGAGCAGGAATTAAGCTTGGGGATGCTTGATACGTCTCCAACGTATCTATAATTTTTTATTGCTCCATGCTATATTATCTACTGTTTTAGACATTATTGGGCTTTATTATCCACTTTTATATTACTTTTGGGACTAACCTATTAACCGGAGGCCCAGCCCAGAATTGTTGTTTTTGCCTGTTTTAGGGTGTCGAAGAAAAGGAATATGAAACGGAGTCCAAACGGAATGAAACCTTCAGAAACGTGATTTTCTCATTAGATAAGATCAAGGAGAGTTGGACCCTCCGTTAAGAAAGCCACGAGGTGGTCACGAGGGTAGGGGCGCCCCCTGCCTCGTGGGCCCCTCGGAGCTCCACCGACGTACTTCTTCCTCCTATATATATCCACGTACCCCCAAACGATCGGGGACGGAGCCAGAAACCTAATTCTACCGCCGCAACTTTCTGTATCCATGAGATTCCATCTTGGGGCCTGTTCCGGAGCTCCACCGAAGGGGGCATCGATCATGGAGGGCTTCTACATCATCATCCAAGCCCCTTCGATGAAGTGTGAGTAGTTTACTTCAGGCCTACGGGTCCATAGCTAGTAGCTAGATGGCTTCTTCTCTCTTTTTGGATCTCAATACAATGTTCTCCCCCTCTCTCGTTGAGATCTATTCGATGTAATCTTGTTTTTGCGGTGTGTTTGTTGAGACCGGTGAATTGTGGTTTATGATCAAGTCTATCTATTAATAATATTTGAATCTTCTCTGAATTCTTTTATGTATGATTGGTTATCTTTGCAAGTCTCTTCGAATTATCAGTTTGGTTTGGCCTACTAGATTGGTTGTTCTTGCCATGGGAGAAGTGCTTAGCTTTGGGTTCGATCTTGCGGTGTCCTTTCCCAGTGACAGAAGGGGCAGCAAGGCACGTATTGTATCATTGCCATCGAGGATAACAAGATGGGTTTTTTATCATATTGCATGAAACTATCCCTCTACATCATGTCATCTTGCTTAAGGCGTTACTCTGTTTTTAACTTAATACTCTAGATGCATGCTGGATAACAGTCGATGAGTGGAGTAATAGTAGTAGATGCAGAATCGTTTCGGTCTACTTGTCTCGGACGTGATGCCTATATACATGATCATACCTAGATATTCTCATAACTATGCTAAATTCTGTCAATTGCTCAACAGTAATTTGTTCACCCACCGTAGAATACTTATGCTCTTGAGAGATGCCAGTAGTGAAACCTATGGCCCCCGAGTCTCTTTCTCATCATATCAATCTCCATCACTTTATTATTTCTTTGCTTTTACTTTATTTACTTTCCATCTCTATACCAAAAATACCAAAAAAATTATTTATCATCTCTATCAGATCTCACTTTCGTAAGTGACCGTGAAGGGTTTGACAACCCCTTAGCGTGTTGGTTGCGTTGAGCTATTGTTTTTGTGTAGGTACGAGGGACTCGAGCGTAGCCTCCTATTGGATTGATACCATGGTTCTCAAAAACTAAGGAAATACTTACGCTACTTTGCTGCATCATCCCTTCCTTTTCAGGGAAATCCAACGCAGTGCTCAAGAGGTAGCACACACCATCATCACCAACTCTGTTTTTTATAAGAAAAAAAGTATAGAGTAGAGAAGTAGAGATAAATATTAAATATAAAATAAATATAACAGTAGAGAAGAGAGTAGAGATAGCAGAGACGTCGGGAAAGGATTGCGCGCACGCGGGAAAAAGTGGCCGGGCGTGCGCTAGTTTTGGCGCGCGGCGTCCGGTGCGCTTTATAAAATCCAACGCCCTCCCACCGCTCTGTGCCTTGCCAACGCTCTCTCCCTGCTCCGTGCCTCGCCGCCGCTCTCTCCCCACTCTTTGTCGCCTCGCCGCCGCCGCGCCACCATGCTGCTGCGTCGCCGGGAAACTTGGGGATACCGCGGCGTCCGTGTGCGCCCCTCCGGCGGCTTCTCTGCCGAGATCCGGTTCAGCGGGATGCGCCTCGGCCTCGGCAATTTCGACACCGCCAATGAGACTGCCCGCGCGTACGACGCGGCGGTGTGGCGCCTCCTGTGGCCTCATGGAACATTGAACTTCCCCAACATGCCAATGCGGGAGCAGGCACAGGAGCTCGTGCCTCTGCTGCGGCTTATCACCGACGAGGATCGTCGCAATAACCGGAGGCGGGAGCACCGTCTCGGCATCGCCGAGATGGACGAGGAATCCATGGTGTTGTGGCGCCAACGCTTCCCGTAGGATATCATCAACTAGCGCGAGTTCTACGCGCAAAGGAGGGCGGAGAGGGATAAGAGGAGGGCGGAGCGAGCCGCCTATCGCTAGGACAATCGTAGGAGAAAAGCAGGCGCTCAATTCAACATGAGGCTAGGAGCAGCGTCGCCCTGGGAATCCGACGACGATCGGTATCTTCACGCCTACAGTCAGACGTCGGAGGAGGACATCACCGAGGAGGAGTCGAACGACGAGGAGTAGTTGAATAATCTATTTTTTTATCTATCAATGTTGAGAACTATCCTCAACTCTCTAGTCTCTACTCACTATCTCTACTTTTCTATCTCAGCACTGTAAATGCTTTTTAAAGCGTCGCGCGTTGCGATTATGTTGGAGATGCTCTAACATGGCAGACGAGTGCTTCAATGTTGCCCAGAAGATGCGCGAGTATTACTAGTAGTATATTTTTCTTGCCATGTTGAGATTTTAAAACCACGAGTGCGAACATGCAGAGGAGCAGTGAAGACCAAACACGGGATATTGGGGACATCTTCAAGGAGCGTGGCAAGTTAAATAGGAGCTGCACCAAACCTATAAAACGAGCTTTGGTAAGTAACACCCTTTCAATTACTTTCATTTAGCCTCGTGTTCTTCGATGTGTATATGTTGTAGTTTTTGTTTCTCTTAAGCCTCGTGTTCTTTGATGTGTAATAAGAAGAGTCTTAATCGTCCTAATGCTTTCGTTTTTAGCTTGATGTAGGAAGTGGGTGTTCTCACCTTGTAGTATGTTTTTATATTTTT
Source organism: Triticum urartu (assembly GCF_056163025.1). NCBI lineage: Eukaryota > Viridiplantae > Streptophyta > Magnoliopsida > Poales > Poaceae > Triticum > Triticum urartu. The sequence goes on along the minus strand of NC_141879.1, from coordinate 324,631,265 downwards.
TTCCTTTTGAATTCACTTCTCCCAGTTATGTTTATCTAGCTTCTACTAAATGGAACTGGGTTGCTAGTATTGATCTAAAAAAGAAGTAACTTCATGTCAGGATGCAGTTCCTGCAAGGAGGTAAGTATGGTCAACCTCGAGATCATGTTTCAAAAATGAGGCTGGATTACACACAAGGTGCCAGTTCCCTAATAATGCTGGATTAGACACAAGGTGCAAATTCCCAGATGATGCTGGATTACACACAAGCCAGGTGGAGTCGGCAGCTGTTCGTGTCCTCGTGGCTCTAGTAAAGGCTTAAAGAAAGCGTGCAGCAGCCCTTGAGAATGTAGGTGAGTTCTTGAAGAAGCGAAAAGAGCAATCTGATGCTCTCTTCACCCATTCCAAAGAAGAGATGGAAGAAGCCAGAAATAAGCTAGAAGCGGCAGAGCAGGCTAGGCGTCTCCTGCTATCTAAAACTGTTTTCAATACAAAATTTCCTTCATAGTAGCTAGGTTGAAATGTTTATCCAGTCAGTATGCCTGTTGTGATGTCCGTCCATCTACTGATGTGGCACAATTATTTTTGGGTCATGTAATAACAGCAATTACTTTCCAAACAATAACAGACGAAGCATTGGACATGGTATAGTTCACACGCAAGCCCGACATTCCAAGTTCAACTTCCACATCAAACTCATGTTCAGAGATATATGCACATTCATACATAATGTCCACAACCATGATTCACTTCAAAGCCAAAAAAATTGAGGAGAGTTATGAATTAAAAAAACCTCTAGTTCCTTCTACCAGTGCGAGCACAACAAGTCAAGACCATGCGTAATTAATTATATATTGGTCATTTTTTGTGTTCTAAAATGACGGCAGGCTCGCGGAAGGACGTGTTGCCAGCACACGTCCGGATTCAATGAAGGCAGGCGGGGCAGTCTAAAGCCGGTTGCATGCAGCGAGGAGGCGTGTTTAGCCGGGCCTACAGTGAGTGGGGCCCTCTTGGCCCGCGTGCCATTTCAATGCCTGCGCTATGAGTGGTCGCGTCCGTGTCAGAGCAATCACTCCCTCCAGTCCTTTTTTGTTTGGGTATAACAAAATCTCGTTTTCCATTCACATTTTACAAGTAAAATTCGTGGAAAAACTTTGACCCAAAATACGATGGGGACTAGTAAACCAGAACGGAGGTAGTAGTTTTTTTAATCAAAGAAGGGTTCCCCTTCCGATTTTCATTACTGAAAACCAACATCTAAATCTAAACCATAGTATTTGCCCTAGAACTACCAGGTTCAACATCTCGCAACAAATACCCATACAACCATACGCCAAGGAGGTACATAGTACTATGAATTCCATTTTTGCTCCATACCAATCGTTCTAAAAACTACTTAGTACTTATAACGCGCCATTGAAAATCGGAACTCTTAACCCCGCTAAAAAATGATATTTTAAACATGGCTACTCGATCTGTGGCAACTGGCGAGCCACCGCCTCCAAGTCGTTCACCTGTGGTCCCGACCATCAACTCCTATGGATCAAATTATCACGCGAGCTGACTATTCCTACAAAGGTGCGCTCCACCATGTACCCAGTACCCGCGAATGCAGCAATCGTGCACCTAGGATTTTAGGGTTTATTTCTTAACGTTGCCTTTACGTAACACTCATGTGTGCGAGACATCGAGAGACTGACTGCGTGCGTGCGCCTCTTCTCTTCGTATATGTACTCCACCGTTTGTTTGGTGTCCAAAAAATTATAATGACTACTAGCAATGTGCCATTGCGTTGCCACACGATCAAAGTTTAATACATGTTCACCGATTGATATAAAAAAAGTCTAGTTTTGAAATACGTATATCACTAAAAATATGTTATGTTTCACTCAAAATATATCCCTTTGGCGGTTTTGATGAGATAAGGGAGGAATGTTGTTGATTTCAAGATTCGAGAAGTGGTATATGTCTAATTTCTACTCTTACTAGCAAGATGCCCGTGCGTTGCACGGAACATCAAGATCTTGTGGGAGAAAAGGATGAACGAGGGAAAGCCTTATCTACAAATGTGGAGAGGAGTGCGGGTAAATTTCCATAGTTCCTATCCGTCAGATATAAATCGGACGGCCTATATTGCAGGATGGTAGGCACACCATCATCACCAACTCTGTTTTTTATAAGAAAAAAGTAGAGAGTAGAGAAGTAGAGATAAATATTAAATATAAAATAAATATAACAGTAGAGAAGAGACTAGAGATAGCAGAGACGTCGGGAAAGGATTGCGCGCAGGGGGGGGGGGGAAGCGGCCGGACGTGCGCTAGTTTTGGCACGCGGCGTCTGGCGCGCTTTATAAAATCCAACGCCCTCCCACCGCTCTGTGCCTTGCCACCGCTCTCTCCCTGCTCCGTGCCTCGCCGCCGCTCTCTCCCCGCTCTTTCTCGCCTCGCCGCCGTCGCGCCACCATGCCGCCGCGTCGCCGGGAAACTTGGGGATACCGCGGTGTCTGCCCGCGCCCCTCCGGCGGCTTCTCTGCCGAGATCCGGTTCTACTTGATGCGCCTCGGCCTCGGCAATTTCGACACCGCCAACGAGACCACCCGCGCGTACAACACGGCGGTGTGGCCCCTCCGGTGGCCTCATGGAACATTGAACTTCCCCAACGTGCCGACGCGGGAGCGGGCATAGGAGCTCACGCCTCTGCTGTGGCTTATCACCGACGAGGATCATCGCAATAACCGGAGGCGGGAGAACCGTGTCAGCATCGCCGAGATGGACGAGGAAACCATGGTGATGTGGCACCAACACTTCCCGTAGGACATCATCAACGAGCACGAGTTCTACGCACAAAGGAGGGTGGAGAGGGATAAGAGGAGGGCGGAGCGAGCCACCTATCGCGAGGACAAGCGTAGGCGAAAAGCGGACACTCAATTCAACATGAGGCTAGGAGCAGCGTCGCCCTGGGAATCCGACGACGATCGGTATCTTCACGCCTACAGTCAGACGTCGGAGGAGGACATCACCGAGGAGGAGTCGGACGACGAGGAGTAGTTGAATAATCTATTTTTTTATCTATCTATGCTGAGAACTATCCTCTACTCTCTAGTCTCTACTCTATCTCTACTTCTCTATCTCAACACTGTAAACGCTTTTTTATAGCGCCGCGCGTCGCGATTATGTTGGAGATGCTCTAACATGGCAGACGAGTGCTTCAATGTTGCCCAGAAGATGCGCGAGTATTACTAGTAGTATATATTTCTTGCCATGTTGAGATTTTAAAACCACGAGTGCGAACATGCAGAGGAGCAGTGAAGACCAAACACGGGATATTGGGGACATCTTCAAGGAGCGTGGCAAGTTAAAGAGGAGCTGCACCGAACCTGTAAAATGAGCTTTTGTAAGTAACACCCTTTCAATTACTTTCGTTTAGCCTCGTGTTCTTCGATGTGTATATGTTGTAGTTTTTGTTTCTCTTAAGCCTCGTGTTCTTCAATGTGTAATAAGAAGAGTCTTAATCGTCCTAATGCTTTCGTTTTTAGCTTGATGTAGGAAGTGGGTGTTCTCACCTTGTAGTCTGTTTTTATATATTTTTCCTTTTGAATTCACTTCTCCCAGTTCTGTTTATCTAGCTTCTAATAAATGGATCTGGGTTGCTAGTATTGATCTAAAAAGGAAGTAACTTCATGTCAGGATGCAGTTCCCGTGAGGAGGTAAGTATGGTCAACCTCGAGATCATGTTTCGAAAATGAGGCTAGATTACACACAAGGTGCCAGTTCCCTAATAATGCTGGATTAGAGACAAGGTGAAAATTCCCAGATGATGCTGGATTACACACAAGCCAGGTGGAGTCGTCAGTTGTTCGTGTCCTAGTGGCTCTAGTAAAGGTTGAAACAAAGCGTGCAACAGCCCTTGAGAATGTAGGTGAGTTCCTGAAGAAGCGAAAAGAGCAATCAGATGCCCTCTTCAGACATGCCAAAGAAGAGCTGGAAGAAGCCAGAAATAAGCTAGAAGAGGCAGAGCAGGCTAGGTGTCTTCTGCTATCTAAAACTGTTGTCAATACAAAATTTCCTTCATAGTAGCTAGGTTCAAATGTTTATCCAGTCAGTATGCCTATTGTGATGTCCGTGCACCTAATGATTTGGCACAAATTTTTTCGGGTAATGTAATAACAGCAATTACTTTCCAAACAATAACAGACGAAGCATTGGACATGGTATAGTTCACATGCAAGCCCGACATTCCAAGTTCAACTTCCACATCAAACTCATGTTCAGAGATATCTGCACATTCATACATAATGTCCACAACCATGATTCACTTCAAAGCCAAAAAAAACAAAATTGAGGAGAGTTATGAATCAAGAAAAACCTATAGTTCCTTCTACTAGTGCGAGCACAACATACAAAACCATGCGTAATTAATTATATTTTGGTCATTTTTCGTGTTCTAAAATGCCGGCAGGCTCGCAGAAGGACGTGTTGCCGGCACACGCGCGGATTCAATGAAGGCAGGCGGGGCAGTCTAAAGCCGGTTGCATGCGGCGAGGAGGCGTGTTTAGCCGGGCCTGCAGTGAGTGGGGCCATCTTGGCCGGTGTGCCGTTTCAATGCCTGTGCTATGAGAGGTCACGTCCGTGTCAGAGCAATCACTCCCTCCAATCCTTTTTTGTTTGGGTATAACAAAATCTCGTTTTCCATTCACATTTTAGAAGTAAAATTTGTGGACAAACTTTGACCCAAAATACGATGGGGACTAGTAAACCAGAACGAAGGTAGTAGTTTTTTTAATCAAAGAAGGGTTCCCCCGTCCGATTTTCATTACTGAAAACCAACATCTAAATCTAAACCATAGTATTTGCCCTAGAACTACTAGGTTCAACATCTCGCAACATATACCCATACAACCATACGCCAAGAAGGTACGTAGTACTATGAATTCCATTTTTGCTCCATACCAATCGTTCTAAAAACTACTTAGTACTTATAACACGCCATTGAAAATCGGAACTCTTAACCCCGCTAAAAATGATATTTTAAACATGGCTACTTGATCTGTGGCAACTGGCGAGCCACCGCCTCCAACTCGTTCACCTGTGGTCCCGACCATCAACTCCTATGGATCAAATTATCACCCGAGCTAACTATTCCTACAAAGGTGCGCTCCACCATGTACCCGGTACCCACGAATGCAGCAATCGTGCACCTAGGATTTTAGGGTTTATTTGTTAACGTTGCCTTAACATAACACTCATGTGTGCGAGACAGCGAGAGATCGACTGCGTGCGTGCGCCTCTTCTCTTCGTATATGTACTCCACCGTTTGTCTGGTGTCCAAAAAATTATAATAACTACTAGCAATGTGTCAATGCGTTGCCACACGATCAGTGTAACGCCCCGTATGTAACTTGCCATAGTTGTATTCCAACTCTTGCCATTTTCGACACTAAGTTATGATATTCCCTCGTGGTTGGGTTTTGTCTTCTTTTGGCTTTTGTACATGTCATGCATCTCATATCATGTCATCATGTGCATCGCAATTGCATACATGTTCGTCTCATGCATCCGAGCATTTTCCCCATTGTCCGTTTTGCATTTCGGCACTCCTATGTCCTCCGGCGTCCCCTTTTGCCTCTTTTCGTGTGTGGGTGTTAAACGTTCTCGGATTGGACCGAGACTTGCCAAGCGGCCTTGGTATACTACCGGTAGACCGCCTGTCAAGTTTCGTGCCATTTGGACTTCGTTTGATACTCCAACAGTTAACCGAGGAACCGTAAAGGCCTCGTGTGTGTTTCAGCCCAACACCCCTCCAAAGTGGCCCAAAACCCACCTAAACCCCCTGCATCCTCTCGGTTCTTCGATCACGATCGCGTGGCCGAAAACCGCACTCCATTTGGAGTCTCCTAGCCCCCTCTACCTATAAATATGTGCACCCCGTCCAAATCTCGGGTCCCGAAACCCTAAAATTTTCCCTCCGCGCCGCCGGACACGTCCGGCCCGAGCCGGACGAAGTCGCCGCCGCGCCCGCAGCCAATCGCCCGCCGCCATGTGGCCCGCCGCCGCCTCCCACCGCGTCGGCCCGCGCGGCCCGGGGTAGGTCCCCGCCGCTCGAGCCTGCCGCCGCCCGGATCGAGCCTCCGCCCCCACGCCCGAGCCGCGGATCCGCCCGACAGCGCCGCCCCTCGCCGCGCAGCTCGCCGCCCGCCGCCTCCGCTCCGCCGACGGACATCTCCGACCTCGCCGCCACCGGCCGCCGCCCGCCTCCACCGACGCCACCTCCACCGGATCTAGCGACCCTGCACCTCACCGGCCGCTCCACCATCTCCGACCGCCGCCTTCGTCGAACTCCGGCGAGCCCCGCACTGTCCAGCCAACCTCGGGAACCATGTCCCCAGATCCAGATCCAAAATTCTAGGGTTGACCCCATTTTCTTCCCAAGTCCCTAACATTTTTAGGTATGTTCATCGCATCATAACTTTGCATCCGTAGCTCAGTTTTGGGCATGTAATATATATCAAATTGTTCGTCTGGATGTGCTCTTCATTTTATTCCATTGCACCATGCTTGTTTGAGTTCATCTTGATGCCCTAAATGCTGTTGCAAGAGTGCTATGTAATGTTAGTCTCTGTTTCTTAACAGATTATGGACATTTGTCATTTTTGCCATGTTTAATGTGTGCCTCCTATGAACTTGAGCCCTACATGTGTTTTGGGCTATGCCATGCCATCTTTACAGGGGTGTATGCCATGTATTTTTTGTGATCATTGTGGTGACTAGCACAAGCATGCAAAGTAGCTCTCGTCATGTTGCTGATTTCAGGGACTTAGAATTCTTCTAAGTCTTTTCCCTGATGTTATTTTTATGCCATGTATTCATGTTGGTACAGAGTGATCCATGCCTCTTTTGAGCATGTTCTGTAAGGATGATTTTGAGATATTGTGTCCTATCCATCCATGTCTTTGTTTGCAATTATGGAGTACCCTAGCATGACTCAATCTTGCTCTACTTTTGCTATGAAATGTTCCTGGCAGATTGTTTACGTGTTAATCAATTTTGCCAAGGTTGTTGTAGTTGATCCATGCATGCTATGAGGTTGTTCTTACCATGGTTAGCTACTTGAACATGTCTTATTGATGGATGTATGCTTAGTTTGTCATGCAATGCATTGTGGTGAGTGCATCGAGCTCGCAAACAAGCCTACTGTAACGCCCCGAGACCGTTGTGTCAGGTGTCCTCCAGTTATTCGCTGTTTTTGCATTGTCATTGCTGGTGTGTCATGCATTGCATATCATGTCATCATGTGCATTTCATTTGCATACATGTTCATCTCATGCATCCGAGAATTTTCCCCATTGTCCGTTTTGCAATCCGGCGCTCCTATGTCACCCGGTGTCCCTTTCTACCTCTTTTCGTGTGCGGGTGTTAAACATTTTCGGATTGGACCGAGACTTATCATGCGGCCTTGGTTTACTACCGGTAGACCGCCTGTCAAGTTTCGTGCCATTTGGACTTCGTTTGATACTCCAACGGTTAACCGAGGGACCGAAAAGGCCTCGTGTGTGTTGCAGCCCAACACCTCTCCAAAGTGGCCCAAAACCCACCTAAGACCTCTCCATCATCTCGGTCGTTCGATCACGATTGCGTGGCCGAAAAGCGCACCTCATTTGGACTCTCCTAGCTCCCTCTACCTATAAATATGTGTCCCTCCCGGAATTTTCGCGCAGACGAAACCCTAACTTCCTCCTCCGCGCACCGCCGGACAATTTCTCTGCGCCGGACATGTCCGTGCCGCCGTCCCCAACGAATCCGCCGCCGCCACGTTTCCCTCTCTCTCCTCCCACCGCGCCAGGCCCGCCGGGCCCGGATCAGGCCCACGGGGCCTATCCGGCCGCGCCGCTGGCCCGCGCCCGCTCCCGCGTCTCCCTCACCGGCCGCCCGCCGCCGCCTTCGCCCAGCGCCACCGCCTGCCGCTCCGGCAAACGTGCTCCGCCGCTTCCCGCAGCGCTCCGGCCGCCATCTCACCCCGCTGCCTCCGCCGCATCATTGCCTCCACCACAACCGGCCACCGCCACCGCGCCGCGTTCCGCCTGCAACCGCCGCCTCCCGCTGCCTCCCGTGCACCGCCGCCATGGTCGCCAGCGACCTCGCCCCTTCGCCGGCGAGTGCCCCGCGTCCCGTGCACGAGCCCAAGATCGACCCGCTGCCGCCAGGTGCTTCCCCGACCTCCACCGCGGCCGGCTCCAGCGCCTCACGGTCGGATCTGCCGTTCCGGCGATCGCCGGAGTTGACCTCTACCTCCAGATCTGCATCGTCCCTACCATGAACCGCGCCGTCCCCCGATCCAAACGGTGTCCCGCGTCCCCGGATCCCTCCGTCCTGCACCGTCCCGTCCCGGTTTGACTTTTCGCGGAGGTATAATTTCACTAAGTCCCTGAAATTTCCAGATTCATATGCCCATGTTCATCATGTCATAACTTTGCATCCGTAGCTCCGTTTTGCGCGTGTAGCATATCAAAGTGTTCGTCTCGACGAGTACATCATTTCATCTCATTGCATCATTTTCATTAACTGTTTTTCATGCCCCAGTTTTTTTCACTAAGTCTGAATCTGTTTATGTTTTTGCCATGTTCACATGCTTGCATTTGTATTTTCTGATCCCTTTTGGCTCAAGGTCACTAAGGGACTTTTGTTAAGTGCTTTGAGTAGCTTCATGTCATGCCTTGCTTTGCCATGTTAAGTTCCTGTAGCATGTAGTTTTCATGCTCTAAAGTGCGCTTCCTGATAATGAATAACACTAAGTCTGAAACCTGTTATCATTTGCACTTTTGCCATGCTTGTTTGAACCTGTTAATGGGCGAATTAGTTGTAGCTTAGTGTTCATCTTTTGTCAAGCATCATGAGTGGATCCCTGCCATGTATCTTGTTGCCATGTTTGAGTGTTGTAGCATATTTATCTTGATGCATTTAGATGGCTACTTGATGTTTATCGCAGACCGGTGCCATATTTGTTTTGCTTGGCATTTCCAAACCGTGCATCCGATTCCGGTGATCTTTATATCGATTTCAACCGAAATCACCTCACCTTTCCAATGGCACTCTTGGATTTCCAAGTTGAGGCCAGGTTAAATAATTCCTTTCCAAATCATGCATATGCATCACATACCGCATCCCGCATATCATACCATGTTCATGTGTGCTTTGTTTACTATGTTGTGTGCTTCTTCTAGTGTTGCTTCTTTGGGTTGGTTCCGTTAACATCGCGTTTTTGAGGACCCATTTGACTACGTCCGTTTGTCTTCTTCATGGACTCGTTCTTCTTCCTTGCAGGATTTCAGGCAAGATGACCATACCCTCGAAATCACTTCTATCTTTGCTTGCTAGTTGCTCGCTCTTTTGCTATGCCTATGCTGCGATACCTACCACTTGCTTATCATGCCTCCCATATTGTTAAGCCAAGCCTCTAACCCACCTTGTCCTAGCAAACCGTTGTTTGGCTATGTTACCGCTTTGCTCAGCCCCTCTTATAGCGTTGTTAGTTGCAGGTGAAGATTGGAGCTTGTTCCATGTTGGAAAATGGATATTTTGTTGGGATATCACAATATCTCTTATTTAATTAATGCATCTATATACTTGGTAAAGGGTGGAAGGCTCGGCCTTATGCCTGGTGCTTTGTTCCACTCTTGCCGCCCTAGTTTCCGTCATATCGGTGTTATGTTCCCGGATTTCGCGTTCCTTACGCGGTTGGGTTATAATGGGAACCCCTTGACAGTTCGCTTTGAATAAAACTACTCCAGCAAGGCCCAACCTTGGTTTTACCATTCGCCACCTAGCCTCTTTTTCCCTTGGGTTAGGCCAGCCCAAGGGTCATCTTTATTTTGACCCCCCCCCGGGCCAGTGCTTGTCTAAGTGTTGGTCCGAACTGAGTAGACTGCGGGGCCACCTCGGGGAAACTTGAGGGTTGGTTTTACTCGTAGGATGTCTCATCCGGTGTTGCCCTGAGAATGAGATATGTGCAGCTCCTTTCAGGATGTCGGCGCATCGGGCGGTCTTGCTGGACCTGTTTTACCATTGTCGAGGATGTCTTGTAACCGGGATTCCGAGTCTGATCGGGTCTTCCCGCTAGAAGGAATATCCTTCGTTGACCGTGAGAGCTTGTGATGGGCTAAGTTGGGACACCCCTGCAGGGATTTGAACTTTCGAAAGCCGTGCCCGCGGTTATGGGCAGATGGGAATTTGTTAACGTCCGGTTGTAGAAAACCTGAAGTTGACCTTAATTAAAATACATCAACCGTGTGTGTAACCGTGATGGTCTCTTCTCGGCGGAGTCCGGGAAGTGAACACGGTGTTGGAGTTATGCTTGACGTAGGTTGTTCTAGGATCACTTCTTGATCATAGTTGTCCGACCGTGCTTTGCCTCCTCTTCTCGCTCTCATTTGCGTATGTTAGCCACCATATATGCTAGTCGCTTGCTGCAGCTCCACCTCATACCTTTTACCCTACCTATAAGCTTAAATAGTCTTGATTGCGAGGGTGTGAGATTGCTGAGTCACCGTGACTCATAGATACTTCCAAGACCAGTTTGCAGGTGCCGATGTTACCGAGCAGGTGACGCAACCAAGCTCAAGGAGGAGCTCGTTGAAGATCTTATCCTTTATGTTGTTTCGTTCTAGTTGATCAGTAGTGGAGCCCAGTTGGGGTCGATCGGGGATCTGTGTAGCATTTGGGGTAGTCTTCTTTTATTTTGGTTTCATAGTCGGACCTTGATTGTATCTGGATGATGTAATGCTTTATTCATGTAATTGTGTGAAGTGGCGATTGTAAGCCAACTATTTATCTCTTTCCCTTATGTATTACATGGGTTGTGTGAAGATTACCTCACTTGCGACATTTCTTTCAATGCGGTTATGCCTCTAAGGCGTGCTTCGACACGTGGGAGATATAGCTGCATCGAGGGCGTTACAAGTTGGTAATCAGAGCCGTCCCTGACCTTAGGAGCCCCCTGCTTGATCGAATAGGTGGCATTGTTGAGTCTAGAAAAATGTTTTGAGTCATTTAGGAATTATATATATCGGACAGTTAGGACTTCTTTTACTCCTCAGTCCCTTCGTCGCTCTGGTGAGGCATCCTGACGTAGAGTTTTGACTCTTCTCTTCTCAAATTTCACTAAAAAAATATAGGATCACGCGAGTATCTTGAAATCGTTCCGATGGTTTTGTGACGAGAACATTGTTCTTGGTGCCTCCTGACATTTAGGGGTTGTGGCAGTGTCCCGGGGAGTTGAGTTCCGAGGTGTTGTCGTCACAATTTTATCGTTGCAGTTCTGGAATACCTGAGATTAGTTTCGCCGACATCGAAAATCTCTTTTATGCAGTTGTTGGTGAGATAACCTCGACACCACCTAGTACTGGGGCGGGAGTTCGGGAGTATTGCCATAACTCGTATAACGGATGCTTTTCGAAGGTTGAGGTTGACGATTTCCGAAGGTTTCTTGGTTATGTGTTGAAGGATGGATATAGCTGGATGTAGGATTTGCTAGTTTTGGGTGAGATATTATGCTTCCCCTGTATCTCCAACACCTGATTGCATAACCGGAAAATTTTGGGACTTTATAAGTGGGAATTCAAGTAGCACTTAGGATATCTTTCCGACAGATGTATGATATGAAATTGGGGTTCGACGTCTAGTGGTCCGCCTATTCACGGTTGGTTTTACAGTGGTCTCGTTGTGTCTTAAAGAGTCCTTGGCTATGCCGACTCGGGTACGCTTCGTATGTCATGTGCACTGCCTTGTACATGATGGTGTTGTACGATCGAGCCCGTGTAGGCCCCAACATGAAAACTTTGGACAAAATCTCTATCATATGTTTGTTCCGGCTTATTTTGCAAGCCAATCCTTTGTTTTGTTTTCAGTTGTGGTATTCGAGTTGCTTCGAAGTCGAATGTTGATTCCATACCTTCCCTAAGCGGTGTTCTCATACTCCGGTGTCGGTGTTCTCATACTCCGATGTCAATACCAATCCTTCATGATAATCGAGATCATCATGTCAATTCTTTCCAGCCGGTGTAATTATCTTCAAGAGGATCCGATCATTTCAACATCCGCAAGTTTCAATCTTAGCTTTCTCAACGGTGCTCGTTTCATCCATCCCAAGTTGTCTTTGTTGTCCCTCCCTCCCACCCTTGTTTCTTCAAGGACTCAGATTTCTTAATCGAGTATCCATCTTACTGATGTGAAGTCTCTCCATTCCTTTTCCGTCAATGTTCTTATCCAGTGATTCTCAGGAAGACTCTAATGGAGCTTCAAGTTCGTCTCTCGTCACTCTTTTCTTCTCCGGTGGATTCAATTCAAGCTTTGTCGACCATATCCTTCCCTCGTTTCAAATGTTTTTTTCTTTCATGCCGGTGTACCTCATAATCATTCATTTCTTGCTATTCATTTGTTCCGGTGCCCTGAAGATACCTCAGAAGGCTCGTCTTGTCATTCAAGATCCGTTCAACCTATTTCGAGGTCTTGTCTTATTCAAGCCGTTTATTTCAACCGGTGCTATCGCCTTTTTCAAGTAATCTTTTCAACGGTGTTTCTTTTGAGTGGGCCCTAACCCACAGGTCATTTTCCAGGATCTTACCTGACTCTTCTTATTTTCCTAGAGCTATCCTAAATTCTTTTTGAAGTTTGACGTAAGAAGGAATTATCATTAGTCTTATGTTTTTCTCCAAGATATGTCGAATTCTTTTCATCGTTGGCTCAACCTATTCGTTTGATTCTTCCGGAGTGCCTAAATAAGTCATGATGGTATTTCTCGTCGTCATTCTCAGTTTGGAAGACCGAAGAAGATTCTTCTTTCAACCTTGCTCCATTCTCTTCAAGATTCGTGATTCTAGCTTGTTGCCATCCTCTCATAATTATTTTGGATTGTGAGAATTTTTTTCACCTATCCGGAGCAATTCAAGATTCTTTTCAGTTTGTTTCTCCGGAGCCCATCATCTCAGAATTTATTCATTCTCAGCTTTCAGTTATCATTCTCCAATCTTACCAGTGCTTCATTCAAGTGATCTCTAATCGGCTCGTGATCTCTTCGTTCTCATGTATCTAAATCCCCTCAAGTATCATCATTCATTCTCTAATTCTTCCCGGTGTTTCTTTATCTTTTCTTCAATCGTTTTCAATTCTTTCGGTGGTTCGTGCAAGATTCCTTTTCTTTCGTTATCATATCTATTCATTCGTTGTTTCAACCCTTCCGGTGGACCGTCGAAGACCTTTCCAAGGTTGCGCAATATCTATCTTAATCCTTTCTTCGAGAATAAGTAATATGTATAATCTGTTGCTTGTCATCAATCTAAATTGGTAAAGGATACGCATAACGTAATTCTTATTCTTGTTCATCCAAGTGATTAATTCCTTATTCCGGAGCCTCATCAAAATTCTTGGTTTCAATTGTTTCATCTTTCTTTTCCTGGAGTTCCAAGTTTTTTCTCAATTATTTCATCACGAAGATCCATCTAATCATTACAAGGATTCACCTTGTGTTTTCAACGTCTTTTTCCTTTCGTTTGATCATTCTTTTGTTACCGGAGTTCTTCATGGAGGTTCTACATGATGGTTCATCAAGGATTTAATTCCTTCTCCAAGTTTTCATCGAGATTCCTTTTAAGGAGCTCAAGCATTCTTCATCTCGCATTCCGAAGTGCATTTCTTTCGTCCGTATCATTGGAGGTGGTATTATATCATTCTTGATAATTTGAGTTCCTGTTTCATGATTCACAGGTTGTTAAGAATGAGATAGTTTAAATCCATCAACCTCTTCATTGGAGTTATCTTGGGTTATAGGTCACCTAAAGCCTTCCCTAAGGATTGTTGCTAATTGTGTACTCATAAATGACCCAAGTTCTTCATTTATTCTCCCGGTGAAATAAATTTCTCATCTCCTTGTTGATACCTATATAATCTTGTTCCCGTTAGTGGCAGGTTGTCACCTCGTAATATTGAGATGTTTTCCCATAAGCCCACAACAAGCATACTCTTTTCGTTGTTGGTCTTCCAACAACTCCGTTCGACCATTCTCCTAAGTATGCCTTTTTCAAGCTCATTCGAGATAGAAGATATTGTTCTCTCCTTCGTTCAATCCATTCCATTCTCTCTTTTCCTCCGGAGGCATTGCGATGTTGCTCTCTTCAACCCTTCTTCTTATTTTTGTCAGGATCGTGTTCTTTCCTGTGCTTATTCAACTAACCGGAGTGTTGTGTCTTCTCTTCTAGTTCTTTTCATCTTATAAAGTCTTGCATCCCTTCTCAACCGGAGTGCTACCCGAATCGGTTCTTTCTTTTCCTCTTTCTTAACGGAGTGTTTTCAACTTTGTTCTTCTCCGTTGTTTCATTTCTTTTAATTTGTTCAACCTCGCAAGGTTCATGGTTTCACTCGTTTGTCAAAGAAGCAACTTAGTTTTACCTCTTATCTTCCTCTTCCTTTTCCCTCCGGTGTCATCCTAGATCTCGGGACGAGATCCTCTCATAGTGGTGGAGTGTTGTAACGCCCCAAGACCGTTGTGTCAGGTGTCCTCCAGTTGTTCACTATTGTTGCATTGTCATTGCTTGCGTGTCATGCATTGCATATCATGCCATCATGTGCATTTCATTTGCATACATGTTCGTCTCATGCATCCGAGCATTTTCCCCGTTGTCCGTTTTGCAATCTGGCGCTCCTATGTCACCCGGTGTCCCTTTCTACCTCTTTTCGTGTGCGGGTGTTAAATGTTTTCGGATTGGACCGATACTTGTCATGCGGCCTTGGTTTACTACCGATAGACCGCCTGTCAAGTCTTGTGCCATTTGGACTTCGTTTGATACTCCAACAGTTAACCGAGGGACCGAAAAGTCCTCGTCTGTGTTGCAGCCCAACACCTCTCCAAAGTAGCCCAAAACCCACCTAAGACCTCTCCATCATCTCGGTCGTTCGATCACGATCGCGTGGCCGAAAACCGCACCTCATTTGGACTCTCCTAGCTCCCTCTACCTATAAATATGTGTCCCTCCCGGAATTTTCGCGGAGACGAAACCCTAACTTCCTCCTCCGCGCGCCACCGGACAATTTCTCTGCGCCGGACATGTCCGCGCCGCCGTCCCCACGAATCATCCGCCGCCACGTTGCCTTCTCTCTCCTCCCACCGCTCCAGGCCCGCCGGGCCCGGATCAGGCCCACGGGGCCCATCCGGCCGCGCCGCTGGCCCGCGCCCGCTCCCGCGTCTCCCTCGTCGGCCGCCCGCCGCCGCCTTCGCCTAGCGCCACCGCCCGCCGCTCCGGCAACCGTGCTCCGCCGCTCCCCGCAGCGCTCCGGCCGCCATCTCACCATGCCGCCTCCGCCGCATCATCGCCTCCACCGCAACCGGCCACCGCCACCGCGCCGTGTTCCGCCTGCAACCGCCGCTTCCCGCTGCCTCCCGTGCGCCGCCGCCATGGTCGCCGGCGAACTCGCCCCTTCGCCGGCGAGTGCCCCGCGTCCCGTGCACGAGCCCAAGATCGACCCGCCGCCGCCAGGTGCTTCCCCGACCTCCACCGCGGCCGGCCCCGGTGCATCACGGTCGGATCTGCCGTTCCGGCGATCGCCGGAGTTGACCTCTACCTCCAGATCTGCATCGTCCCAACCATGAACTGCGCCGTCCCCCGATTCAAACGGTGTCCCGCGTCCCCGGATCCCTCTGTCCTGCACCGTCCCGTCCTGGTTTGACATTTCGTGGAGGTATAATTTCACTAAGTCCCCGAAATTTCCAGATTCATATGCCCATGTTCATCATGTCATAACTTTGCATCCGTAGCTCCGTTTTGCGCATGTAGCATATCAAAATGTTCGTCTCGACGAGTACATCATTTCATCTCATTGCATCATTTTCATTAACTGTTTTGCATGCCCCAGTTTTTTTCACTAAGTCTGAATCTGTTTATGTTTTTGCCATGTTCACATGCTTGCATTTGTATTTTCTGATCCCTTTTGGCTCAAGGTCACTAAGGGACTTTTGTTAAGTGCTTTGAGTAGCTTCATGCCATGCCTTGCTTTGCCATGTTAAGTTCCTATAGCATGTAGTTTTCATGCTCTGAAGTGCGCTTCCTGATAATAAATAACACTAAGTCTGAAACTTGTTATCATTTGCACTTTTGCCATGCTTGTTTGAACCTGTTAATGGGTGAATTAGCCGTAGCTCAGTGTTCATCTTTTGTCAAGCATCATGAGTGGATCCCTGCCATGTATATTGTTGCCATGTTTGAGTGGTGTAGCATATTTATCTTGATGCATTTAGATGGCTACTTGCTGTTTATCGCAGACCGGTGCCATATTTGCTTTCCTTGCCATTTCCAAACCGTGCATCCGATTCCGGTGATCTTTATATCGATTTCAACCGAAATCACCTCACCTTTCTAGTGGCACTCTTGGATTTCCATGTTGAGGCCAGTTTCAATCATTCCTTTCCAAATCATGCATATGCATCACATACCGCATCCCGCATATCATACCATGTTCATGTGTGGTTTGTTTACTATGTTGTGTGCTTCTTTCCGGTGTTGCTCCTTTGGGTTGGTTCCGTTAACGTCGCGTTTGTGAGGACCCGTTCGACTACGTCCGTTTGTCTTCTTCATGGACTCGTTCTTCTTCCTTGCGGGATTTCAGGCAAGATGACCATACCCTCGAAATCACTTCTATCTTTGCTTGCTAGTTGCTCGCTCTTTTGCTATGCCTATGCTGCGATACCTACCACTTGCTTATCATGCCTCCCATATTGTTAAGCCACTCCTCTAACCCACCTTGTCCTAGCAAACCGTTGTTTGGCTATGTTACCGCTTTGCTCAGCCCCTCTTATAGCGTTGTTAGTTGCAGGTGAAGATTGGAGCTTGTTCCATGTTGGAAAATGGATATTTTGTTGGGATATCACAATATCTCTTATTTAATTAATGCATCTATATACTTGGTAAAGGGTGGAAGGCTCGGCCTTATGCCTGGTGCTTTGTTCCACTCTTGCCGCCCTAGTTTCCGTCATATCGGTGTTATGTTCCCGGATTTCGCGTTCCTTACGCGGTTGGGTTATAATGGGAACCCCTTGACAATTTGCTTTGAATAAAACTCCTCCAGCAAGGCCCAACCTTGGTTTTACCATTCGTCACCTAGCCTCTTTTTCCCTTGGGTTAGGCCAGCCCAAGGGTCATCTTTATTTTAACCCCCCCCCCCCAGCGAGTGCTTGTCTAAGTGTTGGTCCGAACTGAGTAGACTGCGGGGCCACCTTGGGGAAACTTGAGGGCTGGTTTTACTCGTAGGATGTCTCATCCGGTGTTGCCCTGAGAACGAGATATGTGCAGCTCCTTTCAGGATGTCGGCGCATCGGGCGGTCTTGCTGGACCTGTTTTACCATTGTCGAGGATGTCTTGTAACCGGGATTCCGAGTCTGATCGGGTCTTCCCGCTAGAAGGAATATCCTTCGTTGACCGTGAGAGCTTGTGATGGGCTAAGTTGGGACACCCCTGCAGGGATTTGAACTTTCGAAAGCCGTGCCCGCGGTTATGGGCAGATGGGAATTTGTTAATGTCCGGTTGTAGAAAACCTGAAGTTGACCTTAATTAAAATACATCAACCGTGTGTGTAACCGTGATGGTCTCTTCTCGGCGGAGTCCGGGAAGTGAACACGGTGTTGGAGTTATGCTTGACGTAGGTTGTTCTAGGATCACTTCTTGATCATAGTTGTCCGACCGTGCTTTGCCTCCTCTTCTCGCTCTCATTTGCGTATGTTAGCCACCATATATGCTAGTCGCTTGCTGCAGCTCCACCTCATACCTTTTACCCTACCTATAAGCTTAAATAGTCTTGATTGCGAGGGTGTGAGATTGCTGACTCACCGTGAGTCATAGATACTTCCAAAACCAGTTTGCAGGTGCCGATGTTACCGAGCAGGTGACACAACCAAGCTCAAGGAGGAGCTCGTTGAAGATCTTATCCTTTATGTTGTTTCGTTCTAGTTGATTAGTAGTGGAGCCCAGTTGGGGTCGATCGGGGATCTGTGTAGCATTTGGGGTAGTCTTCTTTTATTTTGGTTTCGTAGTCGGACCTTGATTGTATCTGGATGATGTAATGCTTTATTCATGTAATTGTGTGAAGTGGCGATAGTAAGCCAACTATGTATCTCTTTCCCGTATGTATTACATGGGTTGTGTGAAGATTACCTCACTTGCGACATTGCTTTCAATGCGGTTATGCCTCTAAGTCGTGCTTCGACACGTCGGAGATATAGCCGCATCGAGGGTGTTACACCTACATAACTCTGTTTTTTCCATGTCCGGTTTTCTGCTAAGTCTGAATCTGTTAAAGAAACTTGCTATGTTTACATGGTTGCCATTGTATCTTCTGATCCTTTTTGGCTTATGGTCAGTAAGGGAATTTTGTTATATGCTTTGAGTAGTTTCATGACATGCCTTGCTTTGCCATGATATGTTCCTTTAGCATGTTGTTATCTTGCTCTAAACATTGCTTCCTGATGTTAAATCCTGACATGTTATTTTCACAAAGTTTGTGAACCTGATATCTTTTGCACTTTTGCCATGCTTGTTTGAACCTGCTATTGTGTGATTTAGCCGTAGCTCAGTGTTCATCTTTTGTCAAGCATCTTGAGTGGATCACTGCCATGTGCTTTGTTGCTATGTTGGAGTGTAGTAGCTTAGTTTCTTGTTGCATTCTAGATGGCATCGTGATGTTAATCGCAGAATAGTGCATTTATTGTTTTACTTGCCATTTGCAAACCGTGCATCCGATTCCGGTGATCGTTATATCAATTTCAACCAAAGTCAACTCATCTTTCCAGCGGCGCACTTGGTTTGCCAAGTTGAGGCATGGTTCAATATTTTCCTTCCGGAGCATGCATATGCATTACATATCACATCCTGCATATCATGCCATGTTTTGCATCATGTTGCTTGCGCATTGCATCGTGGTTTATCGTGGTTCCCTTTGCTTGTGGTCTTTCTTGGGGTAGAGCCGGGAGACGAGTACGTGATCGAGGAACCCGTTGAGAACGCTTACGAGGATCAAGCTTACGTCAACTCGAAGAACTTTGCAGGCAAGATCACCATACCCTCGAAATCACTTCTATCTTTGCTTGCTATAGTTGCTCGCTCTATTGCTATGCTTTTGCCGCATTACCTAACACATGCTTTATCGTGCCTCCTATATTGCCATGTCAAACCTCTATCCCACATTGTTCTAGCAAACTGTTGTTTGGCTATGTTACCGCTTTGCGCAGCCCCTCTTATAGCGTTGCTAGTTGCAGGTGAAGATTGGAGTGTGTTCCTTGTTGGAACATGATTATTGTTGGGATATCATTATTATATCTTGTTTACTTAATGCATCTATATACTTGGTAAAGGGTGGAAGGCTCGGCCTTATGCCTGGTGTTTTGTTCCACTCTTGCCGCCCTAGTTTCTGTCATACCGGTGTTATGTTCCTTGATTTTGCCTTCCTTATGCGGTTGGGTTATAATGGGAACCCTTTGACAGTTCGCCTTGAATAAAACTTCTCCAGCAAGGCCCAACCTTGTTTTACCATTTGCCACCTAGCCTTTTTCCCTTGGGTTCCATGGACTCAAGGGTCATCTTTATATTAAACCCCCGGGCCAGTGCTCCTCTAAGTGTTGGTCCAACTTGTCAGCCGCCGGTGGCCACCAGGGGCAACTCTGGGCTGGCCTACCGGAAGTTTGGACAATTTGGTGTGCCCTGAGAACCAGATATGTGCAGCTCCTATCGAGAGCTTGTGATGGGCTAAGTTGGGACACCCCTGCAGGGTTTTGAACTTTCGAAAGTCGTGCCCGCGGTTATGGGCAGATGGGAATTTGTTAATGTCCAGTTGTAGAGAACCTGAAACTTAAATTAATTAAAATGGATCAACTGCGTGTGTAGCCGTGATGGTCTCTTTTCGGCGGAGTCCGGGAAGAGAACACGGTCTCGTGTTATCTTTGAACATAAGTAGTTCTAGGATCACTTCTTGATCATAGTTTCTCGAACGTGCTTTGCCTTATCTTCTCACTATCATTTGCGTAAGTTAGCCACCATATATGCTAGTGCTTGCTGTAGCTCCACCTCATACCTTTTCCCTACCCATAAGCTTAAATAGTCTTGATTGTGGGGGTGTGAGATTGCTGAGTCCGCGTGACTCACATATTACTTCCAAAACCAGATGCAGGTGCCGATGATACCATTCCAGGAGATGCGACTGAACTCAAGTGGGAGTTCGATGAGGACTCAGGATGATACTACATTTCCTTTCCGAATGTTCAGTAGTGGAGCCTAGTTGGGGGCGATCGGGGATCTTATGCATTTGGGGTTGTCTTTATTTTGGTTCCGTAGTCGAACCTTGATTGTATCTGGATGATGTAATGTTATTTTTATGTATTGTTTGAAGTGGCGATTGTAAGCCAACTCTGTACCTCTTTCTTATTCAGTACATGGGATGTGTAAAGATTACCCCTCTTGCGACATGCCTACAATGTGGTTATGCCTCTAAGTCGTGCTCCGACACGTGGGAGATATAGCCGCATCGTGGGTGTTAAAAGTTGGTATCAGAGCCTTCCCCGACTTAGGAGCCCCCTGCTTGATCGAATCGCTGGCGTTGTTGAGTCTAAAAAATGTTTTGAGTCTTTTAGGATTATATATATCGGAGAGTAGGATTCTTTTTGCTCCTCAGTCCCTTCGTCGTTCTGGTGAGGCATCCTGACGTAGAGTTTTGACTCCTCTCTTCTCAAATTTCACTAAAAAAATTTAGGATCACTCAGGTATCTTGGAATCGTTTCGATGGTTTTGTGACGAGAACATTGTTCTAGGTGCCTTCTGACATTTAGGGGTTGTGGCATTGTCCCGGGGAGTTGAGCTCCGAGGTGTTGTCGTCACAATTTTATCGTTGCAGTTCTGGAATACCTGAGTTTCGCCGACATCGAAAATCTCTTTTATGCAGTTGTTGGTGAGATAACCTTGACGCCACCCAGTACTGGGGCGGGAGTTTGGGAGTATTTCCGTAACTCGTATAACGGATGCTTTTCGAAGGTTGAGGTAAATGATTTCCGAAGGTTTCTTGGTTATGTGTTGAAGGATGGATACAGCTGGAAGTAGGATTTGCTAGTTTTGGGTGAGATATTATGCTTCCCCTGTATCCCCAACACCTGATTGCATAACCGGAAAGTTTCGGGAGTTTCATAGGTGGGAATTCATGTAGCTCTAGTATTTGTTCCGCAGATATTTGGTTTGTGATTGGTTAATCCTTACGAAGTATTTGTTCATGTCTGTACCTTGTTGTTTTATTCATCTACCTCTATCGAAGTGGCTTCTCAATTTATGGAAGTGTGACCATTTAATTTGGAATTCATTTGTTCATTCTTGTTCAAATGTTAAGACTATATGTTGCAATTTCGATCCATTTGATTCAGCTTGAATATATGTCTGTCAAGATGCTAACGGATGTCACCCTCTTCAGGATGGCTCCTCCAACGCGTCAGAATCCGGAACCACCGCCACCACCTCCACCTCCGGAGGCATGGCAAGCTGTGATGGCCACTACCAACGCCAACACGCAGCTGATTATGCAACTCTTGCAAGAGCGCAACCAAGGAAATCAAGGCAATGGCAACAATCAAACTCAGTTTGCTACACTCAACCAGTTCCTCGCAAACCAACTGAAGACCTTCAGTAATTGTGTCGAGGCCACAGACGCTGATGATTGGCTCGTGGATATCTGCAAACATTTCGAGTGCAGCAACGTCAGGCCTGAGGACTTTGTCAAGTTTGCTTCGTTCCAACTCAAAGACCAAGCTGCAGAGTGGTATCAACAATACAAAGATTCCAGAGGAGGTCATGTGATTACCTGGGATGATTTCCGCCAAGAATTCAGAGCTCACCACATTCCTCAGAGTGTTGTTGAGAGCAAGTGTGAGGAGTTCCGCAATCTGAAGCAAGGCTGCTTGTCTGTTTACCAATACAACATCATGTTCCAGAAGCTCGCTCGCTTCGCCAAGCAAGACGTCCCTGACGAGAAGAGCATGATTTATTAGTTCAGAGGTGGCCTCAGAGAAGATCTGCAACTAGCCCTTGTGCTTTTTGAGCCGAAAAAGTATGATGAGTTCTACAATATGGCATTAAAGCAAGAGGCCGCTCAGCTCAAGTGCGATGCTTCCAAGAAGAGAGTCAGGGATGTAACTCCTTCTTCTTCAACTCAAGTGGAAGCTAAGCAGCAAAAGTATTTGGTTGCCTCCTCCTCCTCCGTTCCGTCAGCCTTATCAGCAGAAGAGCAAAGGTGGCAATGGATCTTCCCACCCACCCAACCCAGGCTTTCAGAACAAGACTTCGTCTCATGCTCCAAGGTCAAGTGCTCTGTATCACCGGCCGCTCTCAGAGGTCACGTGCAACAAGTGTCAGCAGAAGGGTCACTATGCAAACAAATGCTTCAACCAGAGGCATCTTCCTCCTCCTCCTCCTGTGAGATTTGCTAGCAATGCAGTGGTCAAGCATCATCCAAAGTTTGCAAAGGTCAACATGATGAACGCATCTCAGGCAGAGGACTCGTCAAAAGTGATCATGGGTAACCTTCCTGTTAACGATATTCCCGCAAAAGTTCTTTTTGATACTGGTGCATCGCATTGTTTCATCTCAAGACCATTTGCATCCAAGCATGAGTGGGTTTTCCAAGATTTGCCTAGTCCGTTAGCAGTTGTCTCACCGGGTAAATGCTTTCACGCAAGCTACATGGTTCCGGAGGTTTCTATCAAGATGGGTGACTATAAGTTTCTGTATTCTCCAATGGTCCTTGGTGACTCGGATATTGATCTAATTCTCGAAATGGACTGGCTTTCCAAACACAAGGCTCAACTTGATTATGCTGCCAGGCAGATTCAATTGACACACTTGTCTGAGGATGTGATCGTCTTTGCCGCTCGTGATGATACCATTCGACTGTTTTCTCTCAATGAGAAGGGCGAGTTGAATGCCATCTCTCAGATTCCAGTCGTTTGTGAATATCAAGACGTCTTTCCAGAAGAGCTTCTAGGAATGCCTCCTCACCGGCCAGTTGAATTCGTCATTGATCTTGTTTGCAAACGTCCTTACAAGCTTGGACCAGAAGAGTTGAAGGAGCTGAAGAAACAACTCGATATACAAGAGCGTATGGGTCTCATCCGACCAAGTTCTTCTCCTTGGGGTTGTGGTGTTCTTTTTGTCAAGAAGAAGGATGGCACGGACCGGCTCTGCGTCGACTACCGTCCATTGAACAAGAAGACCATAAAGAACAAGTACCCACTTCCCAACATCAATGAGCTTTTCGAGAAACTCAAAGGTGCTCAAGTATTCTCCAAGCTTGACCTCCATATGGGCTATCATGAGATTCACATTCGTGAACAAGATATCCCCAAGACAGCATTCAGAACAAGCTATGGTTCATATGAATACACTGTCATGTCTTTCGGCCTTGTCAACGCTCCTCCAACATTCTCTCGCATGATGAACTTCATCTTCAACCCCTACACAAATGACTTCGTCTTGGTCTATCTCGATGACATTTTGGTCTTTTCCAAGAACAAGGAGGATCATGCCAAGCACTTGAGATTGGTGCTGGATAAACTCAGAGAACATCAGTTATATGCGAAGTTTTCAAAGTGCGAGTTTTGGCTCGAGGTTCTCTACCTTGGGCATATCATCTCCGCCAAGGGTATAGCTGTTAATCCTGAGAAGGTGTCTGCAATTGTGAATTGGGAACCGCCTCAGAATGTGAAGCGACTCCGCAGCTTCCTTGGGCTTGCAAGCTATTGTCGAAGGTTCATTGAGAATTTCTCTAAGATCGTGAAGCCTCTTTCCAACCTTCTCCAGAAGCATGTGAAGTATGTCTGGACACCTAAATGTGACGTAGCTTTCAACACCCTCAAAGAGAAGTTAGTCACAGCTCCAGTTCTGACTCCTCCTGATGAATCCAACCCATTCGAGGTTTTCTGTGATGCTTCCCTGCAAGGTCTCGGTGCTGTGTTAATGCAAGAGAATAAAGTTGTGGCCTATACCTCTCGCCAATTGAAGCCCAACGAAAAGAACTACCCCACTCATGACCTCGAGTTGGCGGCAGTTGTCCATGTTGTTTTAACATGGAGACATCTATTGTTGGGAAGGAAAGTGGACATCTTCACTGATCATAAGAGTCTCAAGTACATCTTCACTCAGCCCAACCTCAACCTCAGGCAGACTCGTTGGGTCGAAATGATTCAAGAGTATAATCCGAGTATTGAATATACTCTAGGCAAGGCCAATGTCATTGCTGATGCTTTGAGCAGGAAGGCTTACTGCAACAGTTTGATTCTCAAGCCCTTCCAACCGGATCTTTGTGAAGCTTTCCGCAAACTTAATCTCCAAGTTGTTCCTCAAGGATTCCTTGCCAACCTCCAAGTCTCTCCTACTTTGGAAGATCAGATTCGTGAGGCACAACTTCTTGATGCTATGGTGAAGAAGGTGAAGATTGGGATTGCCAAGAGCCAACCCAAGTACAAGTGCTATCGCCTTGATGACAAGGATACTCTATTCTTCGAGGATCGCATTGTTGTTCCTAAGGGTGACCTTCGTAAAGTCATTATGAACGAGGCTCACAATTCACTCCTGTCTATTCATCCTGGAAGTACAAAGATGTACCATGACCTCAAGCAGTCGTATTGGTGGACTCGAATGAAGCGCGAGATTGATCAGTTCGTGAATGAATGTGATGTCTGCAGAAGAGTGAAAGCAGAACACCAACGACCAGCTGGTCTCCTCCAACCTCTTGCCATTCCAGAATGGAAGTTTGACCATATTGAGATGGATTTCGTGACTAGATTTACCAAGTCCAAGCGTGGCAATGATGCTATATTTGTTGTCATCGACAAGCTCACTAAAGTGGCTCATTTTCTTCTTATCAAAGAATCTATCACAGCAGCTCAGTTGGCAGAACTATATACCTCCAGGATTGTCTCTTTGCACGGCATTCCGCAGTTGATATCTTCAGATCGTGGAAGCATCTTTACCTCTAAGTTCTGGGATTCCTTTCAGAAGGCTATGGGGACCAGCATTCGCTTCAGCACAGCCTTTCATCCTCAAACTAGTGGCCAAGTCGAGCGAGTCAATCAAATTCTTGAAGATATGCTCAGGGCATGTGTCATTTCTTTCGGTATGAAGTGGGAAGATTGTCTTCCATATGCCGA
Organism: Triticum urartu; assembly: GCF_056163025.1. Classification (NCBI taxonomy): domain Eukaryota; kingdom Viridiplantae; phylum Streptophyta; class Magnoliopsida; order Poales; family Poaceae; genus Triticum; species Triticum urartu. Next base: position 324,606,077 of record NC_141879.1, on the reverse strand, counting down.
GTTCTCCTAAAACAACAGCTTCCAAGCGAGTTCGGGCAAGGCCCCATTCGAGATTCTCTATGGCAGAAAGTGACGTACTCCACTTAATTGGTTAGAGACTGGTGAACGCCAACTTCTTGGCAATGACTTGATCACAGAGGCTGAAGAAATGTGCAAAGTCATTCGTGAAAATCTCAAAGCCACGCAATCGCGCCAGAAGAGTTACTATGGTAGCAAGCATCGTGACTTGGCTTTCGAGATCGGAGACCATGTCTACCTCCGCATCTCTCCAATGAAAGTTACTCGTCGCTTCGGTATCAAAGGGAAGCTTGCCCCTAGATACGTGGGTCCTTTCAAGATCATTGGCAAAAGAGGCGATCTCGCCTATCAACTTGAGCTTCCATCCAACTTTGCAAATGTGCACGACGTGTTTCACGTGTCTCAGCTCAGCAAGTGTTTCAAGACTCCTGACCGTACCATCAACTTCGAACAGATTGATCTCCAAGAAGACCTGTCTTATCATGAGCATCCTGTTGCTATTCTTGAAGAAACTGAGCGCAAGACTCGCAACAAGTCTATCAAATTCCTGAAAGTGAAGTGGTCACATCATTCCGACCGTGAAGCCACCTGGGAACGCGAGGACCACCTCCGTTCCGAATATCCGGATTTTTTCCAGTCCTAGATCTCGGGACGAGATCCTTTCGTAGTGGTGGAGTGTTGTAACGCCCCGTATGTAACTTGCCATAGTTGTATTCCAACTCTTGCCATTTTCGGCACTAAGTTATGATATTCCCTCATGGTTGGGTTTTGTCTTCGTTTTTGCTTTTGTCCATCTCATGCATCTCATATCATGTCATCATGTTGCATACGTGTTCGTCTCATGCATCCGAGCATTTTCCCCGTTGTCCGTTTTGCATTCTGGCACTCCTATGTCCTCCGGCGTCCCCTTTTACCTCTTTTTGTGTGCGGGTGTTAAACATTCTCGGATTGGACCGAGACTTGCCAAGCGGCCTTGGTATACTACCGGTAGACCGCCTGTCAAGTTTCGTGCCATTTGGACTTCTTTTGATACTCCAACGGTTAACCGAGGAACCGTAAAGGCCTCGTGTGTGTTGCAGCCCAACACCCCTCCAAAGTGGACCAAAACCCACCTAAACCCCCTCCATCCTCTCAGTCGTTCGATCACGATCGCCTGGCCGAAAACCGCACTCCATTTGGAGTCTCCTAGCCCCCCTCTACCTATAAATATGTGCACCTCGTCCAAATCTAGGGTCCAGAAACCCTAAAGTTTTCCCTCCGCGCCGCCGTACACGTCCGGCCCGAGCCGGACGAAGTCGCCGCCGCGCCCGCAGCCAATCGCCCGCCGCCACGTGGCCCGCCGCCGCCTCCCACCGCGCCGGCCCGCGCGGCCCGTGGGAGGCCCCCGCGGCCCGAGCCTTCCGCCGCCCGGATCGAGCCTCCGCCCCGCGCCCGAGCCACGGATCCGCCCACCGGCGCCGCCCCTCACCGCCGGCCGCCTCCGCTCCGCCGACGACCATCTCCGACCTCGCCGCCACCGGCCACCGCCTCGCCACCCGCCTCCACCGACGCCGCCTCCACCGGATCCAGCGACCCCGCACCTCGCTGGCCCCTCGACCATCTCCGGCCGCCGCCTTCGTCGAACTCCGGCGAGCCCCGCACTGTTCCGGCCAACCTCGGGAACCGTTTCCCTAGATCCAGATCCAAAATTCTAGGGTTGACCCCATTTTCTTCCCAAGTCCCTAACATTTTTAGCTATGTTCATCGCATCATAACTTTGCATCCATAGCTCCGTTTTGGGCGTGTAATATATCAAATTGTTCGTCTGGATGTGATCTTTATTTCATTCCATTGCACCATGCTTGTTTGAGTTCATCTTGATTTCCTAAATGCTGTTGCAAGAGTGCTATGTAATGTTAGTTTCTGTTTCTTAACAGGTTATGAACATTTGTCATTTTTGCCATGTTTAATGTGTACCTCCTATGAACTTGAGCCCTACATGTGTTTTGGGCTATGCCATGCCATATTTACAGGGGTGTATGCCATGTATTTTTTGTGATCATTGTGGTGACTAGCACAAGCATGCAAAGTAGCTCTCGTGATGTTGCTGATTTCAGGGACTTAGAATTCTTCTAAGTCTTTTCCCTGATGTTATTTTTATGCCATGTATTCTTGTTGCTACAGAGTGATCCATGCCTCTTTTGAGCATGTTCTGTAAGGATGATTTTGAGATACTGTTATGTTCTATCCATCCATGTCTTTGTTTGCAATTATGGAGTACCCTAGCATGACTAAATTTTGCTCTACTTTTTCTATGAAATGTTCCTGGCAGATTGTTTGCGTGTTGATCAATTTTGCCGAGGTTGTTGTAGTTGATCCATGCATTCTATGAGGTTGTTCTTGCCATGGTTAGCTACTTGAACATGTCTTCTTGCTGGGTGTATGCTTAGTTTATCATGCAATGCCTTGTGGTGAGTGCATCGAGCTCGCAAACATGCCTACGTAACTCTGTTTTTCCCATGTCCAGTTTTCTGCCAAGTCTGAATCTGTTAACGAAACTTGCTATGTTTACATGGTTGCCATTGTATCTTCTGATCCTTTTTGTCTTATTGTCAGTAAGGGACTTTTGTTATATGCTTTGAGTATTTTCATGCCATGCCTTGCTTTGCCATGATATGTTCCTTTAGCATGTTGTTATCTTGCTCTAAACATTGCTTCCTGATGTTAAATCCTGACATGTTATTTTCACTAAGTCTGTGAACCTGATATCTTTTGCACTTTTGCCATGCTTGTTTGAACCTGCTATTGTGTGATTTAGCCGTAGCTCAGTGTTCATCTTTTGTCAAGCATCTTGAGTGTATCACTGCCATGTGCTTTGTTGCTATGTTGGAGTGCAGTAGCTTAGTTTCTTGTTGCATTCTATGGCATCATCATGTTAATCGTAGAATAGTGCCTTTATTGTTTTGCTTGCCATTTGCAAACCGTGCATCCGATTCCGGTGATATTTATATCGATTTCGACCGAAATCAACTCATCTTTCCAGCGGCGCACTTGGTTTGCCAAGGTGAGGCCTGGTTCAATATTTTCCTTCCGGAGCATGCATATGCATTGCATATCACATCCCGCATACCATGCCATGTTTTGCATCATGTTGCTTGCGCGTTGCACCGTGGTTGATCGTGGTTCCCTTTGCTTGTGTTCTTGCTTTGGGTAGAGCCGGGAGACGAGTACGTGATCGAGGAACCCGTTAAGAACGCTTATGAGGATCAAGCTTACGTCAACTCGGAGAACTTTGCAGGCAAGATGACCATACCCTCGAAATCACTTCTATCTTTGCTTGCTAGTTGCTCGCTCTATTGCTATGCCTATGACGCAATACCTACCACATGTTTTATCATGCCTCCCATATTGCCATGTCAGACCTCTAACCCACATTGTCCTAGCAAACCGTTGTTTGGCTATGTTACCTCTTTGCTCAGCCCCTCTTATAGCGTTGCTAGTTGCAGGTGAAGGTTGGAGTTTGTTCCTTGTTGGAACATGATTATTGTTGGGATATCATTATTATATCTTGTTTACTTAATGCATCTATATACTTGGTAAAGGGTGGAAGGCTCGGCCTTATGCCTGGTGTTTTGTTCCACTCTTGCCGCCCTAGTTTCCGTCATACCGGTGTTATGTTCCTTGATTTTGCGTTCCTTACGAGGTTGGGTTATAATGGGAACCCCTTGACAGTTTGCCTTGAATAAAACTCCTCCAGCAAGGCCCAACCTTGGTTTTACCATTTTCCACCTAGGCTTTTTCCCTTGGGTTCCGTGGACTCAAGGGTCATCTTTATTTTAAACTCCCGGGCCAGTGCTCCTCTGAGTGTTGGTCCAACTTGTCAGCCGCCGGTGGCCACCAGGCGCAACTCTGGGCTGGCCTACCAGAAGTTTGGACAATCCGGTGTGCCCTGAGAACGAGATATGTGCAGCTCTTATTGGGATTTGTCAGCACATTCGGGTGGCTTTGTTGGTCTTGTTTTACCATTGTCGAGATGTCTTGTAACCGGGACTCCGAGTCTGATCGGGTCGTCCTGGGAGAAGGAATATCCTTCGTTGACCGTGAGAGTGTGATGGGCTAAGTTGGGACACCCCTGCAGGGTTTTGAACTTTCAAAAGCCGTGCCCGCGGTTATGGGCAGATGGGAATTTGTTAATGTCCAGTTGTAGAGAACCTGAAACTTAACTTAATTAAAATGGATCAACCGCGTGTGTAGCCGTGATGGTCTCTTTTCGGCGGAGTCCGGGAAGAGAACACGGTCTCGTGTTATGTTTGAACGTAAGTAGTTTTAGGATCACTTCTTGATCATAGTTTCTCGAACGTGCTTTGCCTTCTCTTCTGGCTCTCATTTGCGTAAGTTAGCCACCATATATGCTAGTGCTTGCTGCAGCTCCACCTCATACCTTTTCCCTACCCATAAGCTTAAATAGTCTTGATCACGAGGGTGTGAGATTGCTGAGTCCCCATGACTCATAGATTACTTCCAAAACCAGATGCAGGTGCCGATGATACCATTCCAGGAGATGCGACTGAACTCAAATGGGAGTTCGATGAGGACTCAGGACGATACTATGTTTCCTTTCCAAACGATTAGTAGTGGAGCCCAGTTGGGGGCGATCGGGGATCTTATGCATTTGGGGTTGTCTTTATTTTGGTTCCGTAGTCGGACCTTGATTGTATCTGGATGATGTAATGCTATTTTTATGTATTGTTTGAAGTGGCGATTGTAAGCCAACTCTGTACCTCTTTCTTCTTCAGTACAAGGGATGTGTAAAGATTTCCCCTCTTGCGACATGCCTACAATGTGGTTATGCCTCTAAGTCGTGCTCCGACATGTGGGAGATATAGCCGCATCGTGGGTGTTACAATCAGAGTAGATTAATACATATTCACCGATTTGATAGAAAAAAGTCTAGTTTTGAAATACATATATCACTAAAAATATGTTATGTTTCACTCAAAATATATTCCTTTGGCGGTTTTGATGAGATAAGGGAGGAATGTTGTTGGTTTCAAGATTCGAGAAGTGGTATATGTCTAATTTCTACTCTTACTAGTAAGATGCCCATGCGTTGCACGGAACATCAAGATCTTGTGGGAGAAAAGGATGAACAAGGGAAGGCCTTATCTGCAAATGTGGAGAGGAGTGCGGGTAAATTGCCATAGTTCCTATCCGTCAGATATAAATCGGACGGCCTATATTGCAGGATGGCAGGCCCACCATCATCACCAACTCTGTTTTTATCCCTACTCTTATAATAAGCATAGTCGGTGATGAGCGTGTGCCTGCCATCCTGCAATATAGGCCGTCCGATCTATATCTGACGGATAGGAAGGGAACTATGGCAATTTTGCAAAAAGATACCCACACCCCTCTCCACACTTGCAAATAAGGCCTTCCCTTGTTCATCCTTTTCTCCCACGAGATAAACTACTCATACAAATGCATCTTGATGTTCTGTGCAACGCATGGGCATCTTGCTAGTTGTGGCAAAAAGCCCATGTGTGAGAGAGAGAGGGAGAGAGGAGGAGGATGGAGTGCATGTGTGACAAAGACACAAAGAGTATGTGGCTGAGAGGTATCAGCTTAAAATGAGGTGATGGTGTGCGTGTGCACAATCGAGAGGGCGTGTCTCAAGAAGGGAAGAAAAATCTACATAGATACAAGGAGCAGGAGAGAGACATGTATGCAATAGTGGAAGCACGAGTGTGCGGGTGTATAAACCTATCTAGAGGCTAGTCGATAAATGTTTGTGAGAGAAATACGAGTCAGGGGTGCGAAAGCGAGAGTTTTTTGTGTGTGTGAGAGAGAGACGGTAGTCGGGAAGGGGAGTGGAAGCAGGAGTTGTGTGTGAGAGAGACAGTGGGGGAGTTTGTCTGATCGGTAAACAAATGAATAATGTTAGTCTGGGATGGAGACGAAAAGGAGACCGCAACAAATGTTGTGTCTACAGGAGAGAGAGAGAGAGTAATTTTAGTGGTATGATTCATATCTAGAGACATAAAGGGTGTGTGAGAATCCCATAGAGAGAAAGACAAAGTGAAAGACGAGTGGAGACTGTGTGTGTGGCGGTGAAAAAGAAAGCTTAGGTACCTACTGATACGAGAGAACGGTAGAGACGTGAGAGATAATGAAAACCGTGTAATGTATAATGATAGGGAGAGTGTGACACTTCTCAAGGGAGACGTCGAGAGACCATGTTTGCGAGTATAGGAGAAACATGAAGTGAGCGTGCAGGTGAGCTGGAGAAAAGAGAGTGATAGCTACACGAAGGAGCATGCATGCGAGCGAGATGGGCGTGAAAGTAGGAACATAAAAGGGACTCGAATATTTGAATTCGAGATGATGATACATGTAATCCATACTCGAACCAACATTGATCTATCAAACATGCATACTCATATGAATTCACGCGCATCTATGTTATTTAATATGTAGATATTACTGATCCATACATTTTAGTAGAACATAATTTGGTTTAATTTTTTGAATTCAACCTTATGATTTTGAGATCATTGTATTTGTAAACCATATTATACATATAAAGGAACGGAATTCTTTGTTGTGCTTTTGAAAGTATATATAAAAATGATGTATATAGAATTTTCTTCCAATCAAAAATGGATCCCGCCCGGAAAAAATAGAATACAAACGGGATTCGAATTGAGTTGGCACGGTAAACGTGCACTCTGCAAAATTTGAACGAAGCGGGGAAAGTCGCAGTAACCGCCCGAAACCAAAATCTGCGAGATGGAAATTGCTACTGCCTATCCCTGCCACGCAAAGCCTATCTACTCGATTTCTATAGGTTTCGATAGGGGTAGGTTTGTAATTTCACTCAAACATGACATAACCGCCTCTCACCCGGATTCATACACGGTGGGCGCCAAAACACAGTGTGTCCTCGGCCAAAATTGACTCCCTCCCCGATTCATACACGGTGGGTGCTAAAATCAAACTCTCACCGGCAAATATTCGGTGTATGCGAGATTACCGTCCTATCCCCAACCGACTAATATTGCTGTGATGTAGGAAATTTGAAATGGGGGCTATGTTTTTAAATTTCCTCGCATTTGAGACAAGCGCGCCCTGAAGACATGGTTCCCCCTTCCTCTCCACCTCCATTTCCCCATTCGTACTCCATGGGCGCCAAAACACCCTCTCCACCCTAGACTCCTCCGTCCGCCACCCCATCCACTGCCGTCCTCCTCCACCATGCCAAAGCTGATACCCCGACGCTGCCGTCCATTACAAGAGTTCGACCTCTCTCATCCACGGCTTCGGACCGAGATCCTTGCATCCCGTCCTCTCGCTTCATCCCCGCTGACGTCCACCTTGCCGGCGCCGCTCCTACGACTGTCTCGTCCACCGCGCCCCGCCGCCACCGTCTACCCTCCTAGATCTTCTTCCACGCCACAGACAGCCATTGCTACTGCAACACTGTCAAATTCTTAGCAGATGCATACACGGCGCCGCACCAGAGGTGGTACTCTTTCGTATCTGCTCGACTTATTTATCGCAGCAAGAAAATAGTTGAAAGCAAACATTGGTTGCGAAGTTGCCTTTGTCCGGTTTGAACCTTCAGATCCCCCATGGCACGCTCAACACTATACTCCCAATGCTTATGGTTTTCCTCTTTTATATTCTACACTAGTTAAATCATAGTAGACTAAATTTCAAAATTGGGTCAGTCGATTTTTCAGAGCTTGCCGGAGTTCGCCGGTGCGAATGAAGGGGCTCGGGTGGGGATGGTGGTTGTGGGGGGTGGTGGTGGGGCCTCGCCAAACGAAGAAAACTCGACGCGGGTGGGGGCGCGGGTGGGGGTGGCAGAGGAACATAGGCCGTGGGGGCCGGTGGTCTGGCCAGCGGCCCGTGCGGTGTTCCATATGGGAAGAATCAGAGACGAGGAAGAAGAAGGGTTAGGAGACGTAGGATCTTCATCCAACCGCCTGAAATGGTCGACTGACCTAAATGACAAAAGTCACGCGACTTGCATGCATACATGCCTTTATATTCGGTACCATCATCATACATGCTTAGCACTGCTCCTGAATCCATCAAGCTAAACAATGTGCCACTCATAATTCCAAACTTGTTGCTCAAGTACGAATCTGATATGATGCTGATATTACTAAAATAGATAACATTTAATTAGTCAGCTAATGTTCCTACTTTACTTTCAAAAAAGAACGTGCACCACATATAGAGAGACAACAGGGAGTTGCTTTCTTAATGCGCTCTGGTTCATCATGTGTGGGCACTACGCAACGAACATTTTATTATCCAAAATATGCTTGCTCTTGTTTAGCATGTTCCTCTTCCGTTCTTCTTTAATAAGTACTCTCGCTGTCCCTAAGTACAAGTCTTTTTATAGATTCCACCATGGACTACATATGGAGCAAAATGAGTGAATCTACACTCTAAAATGTTTCTGGATACATCTATATGTGATCCATAGTGGAAATCTCTACCAAGACTTATATTTTGGAACGGAGGGAGTATGATAGTAGTACGGTATGTTCCTTTTAGTGAAGATGAGCAAGGACATTTGCAGTGTAGAGGTCTATACGATCGGTTGTGATGGACACTTTGAACTCTTCGGGCCTCTTTGATTCGTTGGATTTTGTAAACATGGGAATATAATTTGTAGTGGCCTTCCCACTTGAATCCTATAAGAATAGCAAGGAAATGCGGGGAGTTGTGTCCCTTTGAGAGTTACACTGATATTAACAATACCACACTTTCAGTTGAAGAGAGCTGGTATCCGAAGCCTTTCTAGCCGTACCAGCAATACTAGCACATATATTCCAGCAAGTTCCACTTTGCTGATTTTACTCTGATGCTTACGGTTTTCCCGTTATATCTACACTATGATTTGTGTAGCTGCTTTGTGTCGCACTAGCAGCAGTCCACTCTTGAAGCTAAACACTGCAATGACTTACAAAACTGGCACCAACGCATTGAGGGCCATTCTGGATGCAATGAAACTCATACGCTCCCCACCTGTTGATTCTTGTTCAGAATATGATCCTAATGACTATTCTAACCTCGAGGAGTCAAAGGTAGATGGCCTATCCTGTTCACGCATCAAGGTGCTTGTTCTAATTTGGCAAGGTTTTATTGATTGCACGTATCTTGCATATGTTGTCTTGCATTTCTACTACTTTGTTGCACCGCCATCTGCTTAGTTTACTCATCATATATGTCGAGATGCCATGCCCATCCATTATCAATACATATTCCATCTGTCATCATACCATGTTTTTCCACTCAAATGTTGTTCTTGTGCATCAGACATAAAAAAGGAAGAGGGTGATTGCCGAACCTGAAGGAGCACCAGCAAAGTCCTTGAAAAACGTGGTTGTGCCGGAGAAATCAGACAACACCCCACTTATATTGGCTATACAACAAGTGACACAAAATGTAGGACCGACTCCAGCAGACTATACGCATACTTCACTGGACACACTACTAGCCCCACCACACAAGACCTGCACTCCAGCAAAAGGTATGCCGATTTCAGTTGCCATAGCACCAGCCGTACCACAGAAAAATCCCACTCTAGCAAAAATACAGCAAGTCCACCGGCCGAAGACCTATCCCAACTGCAGAGATGGCCAAATCCTGCAGATTGGAACTCCATTCTAGTTATTCCCAGTTTAAAATACAATGCTTTCAATGTAGTTAGGGACTACGTGCATATATTCCCATCATGGGAAGATTATAGTGAAGACAAACACCATTTTCACATCTTCCTGTCCCACTTACGTGTAAGTGCTATTATTCATGGTGATTATTTTCCTGTTTTCTGCTGATTGAACACATCAATGATTTACATTACATTGTTGTAAGTAGGCGAGGGTCAATCTGGATAGTCATGACCAGCAAAGCTTGCTTGCACTTTTCAAGGAAGCATTGCAGCAGTATCGGTGTTACCTGAGGAAATCACACTTTGATGGGAAGTCTATAAACGAATTTCTGGTGAAGTTTCCTGTGCTAAATTTAGAAGACATTGAATGGAAAAACCTTGTTATGCACTGGTCTCGTTCCGAGGATGAGGTACTGTCTATGATATCGCATGACAATTTGAGCTTCTACTTTTCTGCATGTGCCTTACGGATCTTTTTTGCAGGAAATCTGCTTGAAAAGGAATTCCGGTTTGAAAAGAACGACAGGATATCGCAAATATGTTGCCCGCTGCTTTGCTCTTGTTAGTACCTATTGTCATGTATCACTGTACTTGCATACATACTTGGTTCAATATGTGAAAGCAGTATGCATGATAGCTTGCTTATCAATTGTTCGCTCCAAATTATCTGATCTATATGAATGGTTACATTAGTGTAGAATATATCCAATGCTAATGAAATATTTTAGCTCTGCATTGTTCTTGTAAGTACCTGCTGTCCTTTATCAGTGTACTTATATTGACAGGTAGTTGTTCATGTACCATCACTCTGCAGCTTATTTTCCTTTGCCCTCCATTTTCTACACATAAGATCTATATTTACTCTTACCATAAGGTTGGATAACACCAATGGTACTGAAGAAGTTTAGCTCTGCATTGCTCTTGGTTGTACCTTTTGCCTGTATCACTGTACTTACATTTATAGCTACTTGGTTATGTAACATCACTCTTCATCTTATCTTAAATATTCTCCATTTTTTCTTATATCGTCACATCTATATTTTCTCTTAAGAAAATGTAGAATAAAGGCAATGGTTATGAATAAGATTTTGTGGTAAACTTCTTGAATTGCCCCCCCCCCATCAGCATGGACAAGGGCTTTATAGAGCATGCCTTCGCCAATAATGTAAGTTTGTCCTTCTCAAGCCTTCAAACTTTGTTGTGTATATTTGGTTAGGCATGACTGCAACAGCTGTTTATTTTTGGTGTTTGCATCAAATTGCATGTTTAAAGTTTATTATGTACTTCATAAACAAAAGTTTGTCCTTCTCAATTTAAGTTTTCAGTTGTACAACCAAGTTCCTTCTTCATACCATGTAAATTAAACTATATAGAGCAAGTGATCTTATTTTGCCAATCTAAAATGGGATAAATTGACAGCACACTAACCATTGATACTTATGAGTTCTTGATCTGTAATCCAGTGGTGTCGTGAAGCTGCCAACTCCTTCACAATGTCATTTCCTTCCATGTCTTGACCTGAACAATACCATATTGTGTTAATGCTATTTTAAACTATGTCACTTTATTCGTCAGTAACAAATGTGATGAATTGTCAGCACTGATACTTATATGTGCAAAACATGTCATCTGTCTGCTTATTTTTCTTACAGAGTGAGGAGGATATAAGTGTCAAACAAGTGCAGTCTCATCAGCTTGCTCAGCTGCTTGCGCTACAGCTACCGAGCAGGGCTAACCTTTCTTGATCTCTATTGAAGTGTTGTCGGTTTTGTATATTATTTTGTCGGCATGTTTAATTGCACTGGTGGCGATCTTTGATGCCCAGTGTATGTAATCTGCTGTCTGCTTGTCCTTTATTATCATAGTGGCGAACTTTGATGCCCAGTGGATGTAATATGTCGTAATTTGTTTATTGTATAGTCTAGGTTTTTTTTTCTTATTCACGATGCTGCAGTTATTTTACTGTATATATACCCTGTCTTCGCAGTAAACCGGCCAAACCATAAAATTACGATACATAATCGGGCCGTCATGCAAATCACTTTGTATGATCCGCATCATGGGCCCCGTCATCTTGGTCCGTTAACAGGCCTAAATGTAAACTGGACCACTAGTAGATTCGGGTCTTTAATAGGTCAAGTAAACCACCGGCCCTATTTTCCCAAGAAAAGTCAATGGGCTTTTAGGAGGCTGAAAAGTAGGTTGAGCCTAGAAAGTGCCAAAAATTTGACGGGCCGGCAGGAGGCCGAAATAGACCCCGGCCCATGATTGTGCCAATCAAATCATGGGATTATAACAGGCCAAAATTGTCTCGGTTCTTGTTTGGCCCAATCAGATTATCGTCTGTGAGCAGGCCGGATGCAAACGGGGCCGTAGTTAGGCCCAACTATATGACGGGCTTTTAACACGCCAAAATATATATAGAGCCGAAATGTTAAACGGGCCCTTAACAGGCCGAAACTAATATCAGGCTGAATTACTAAATGGGCCTTTATCAAGTGGGCCCAAAAGCATTTCGTCCAGTTGATGGGCCGAATCTGATATGGGCCATAATTTAGCCCAAAGCCTCTCAAAGGGCCGGACCTGATATGGGCCGTAATTTGGCCCAGAACGTGGTAGGATTTTAACAGGCCAGATCTCATATGGGCCTTTATTAGGCCCAGAACGTGGCAGGCTGTTAATGGACCGAATCAAATATGGGCCGGCATTTGGCCCAAAACATGGCATCCTGTTAATGGGCCGGCCTACTAGTGTCATCAAAATCTTTTGGGCCATCAGCTGGGTCGGCCCATTATGGTCGGCGAAATCCCGTGGGCCTTTAGCTGGGTCGGCCCATTATGGTCCGCAAAATATTGTGGGCCTTTAGCTGGGCTGGCCCATTATGGTCTGCAAAATCTAGTGGGCCTTTAGCTGGGCCGGTCCATTATGGCTCGCAAAATCTTGTGGGCCTTTAGCTGGGCCAGCCCATTATGGTCCGCAAAATCTCATGGGCCTTTTCCTAGGCTGGCCCATTATGGACCGCAAAATCTTGTGGGCCTTTAGTTGGGCCAAACCATTTAAACATTATGGGCCGGTCCACGTGTCAACATTTCATAAGCGCATCTCGCCCATTGGATGAGTGACACATGTGCCAATGGGGAGCTGACACGTGTTTCCTCCAGCCAATGCTGATTTTACACGTGGAAAATCGCCATTGGTCTGGGTTGTTAACGGGTAATCGGATCCAAAACCGGACCCGATAGCTTAATGGCATTTCGTTACGGTGGATGCAACGTGTCGGTCACCCTTGACGAAAGCACTTCTATGACACGTGATTTTTCGTCATGGAAGTGGACACTTCCGTGAGGATAATTTTGGTAATGTCATGGAACACTTCTATGATAGCACAGGTATGACTATCTTGATTCTATCATAAAATTGTCATGGATGCACATGCATGATAGAAAATGTGACCTACTGTGACAAACACGTATCATCACGGAAGTGTATTTTTTTGTAGTCAGTCCAAGTGATGCTGATCCGCCGAGCACTTCCCTACAAGAGGCGTCCCCTCAAGATGTGGGAGTTAACCCGGAAGTGTCGCGGACCCTACAATGGTTCTACGGCACAACGCATAAGGGGATCTAGAAGCTTCTTTTTAAGAAGCAGAAATCGTGGCCAAGGTCCTCAGACGACACCGGCCTCCACTGCAACCATCTGTCCTCCGAGGTAAATTCTAAAAACTCCAAACACCAATAGGCTTCAACAACCCGAGGGAGAGGTGCTAAGTAGTCCATCCCCTTACAGGTCTGGATTAGGAAGGCGGAGTTGATCCGGTGTCCGGCTCCACTCCCCGAAGACCCAGCCAATCCTCTTCTAATGAGGATGGTGGTCCCGGCGCCATACCAGGCGCCGGCAAAGAAGGACAAGAAGAAGAAAAGGGAGGAGAGCACTTCGGACGCAATGTACGGAGATGCTGATGCCCAGTCCTCTCATGAGGGTGATGACGACGACGAGGAGGAGGAGGAGGAGGAAGAATATCCTCCCCGCAAGGGTAAAAAGAGAGCGGCCTCCGAAGACCTGGAAGGAGAAACATCCAAGAGGGACAAAATTACCCTCCCCGATGACTCGGGGTCAGACGCTAAGGTTGCCCCGAAGCACCGGCGCCGGAGTAAGCCCCAAGCCAACTCGTAAGTGGTTCGGGATTTTTCGCACTTATTCAATCAATAAACTGTGATGATAACTCTAAGTTCTATCTTTTAGTCCGGCCCGCGATCTTCCCCCACTATCTTCGTCCTCGGGGCATCTGCCACCAGAGATGATGGAGAGCGGGTCGCCTCCATTAGCCTTCCCACCGCCTAAGGCGGGTGATGCCGAGGTGTCGTCTCATAGGCCCTCCCCAAGACTTGAAGATACACGGGGGAGTTAACTATACCAGAGGGTAATACCTTGGATGCCGGAGGGCCAGGGAGGATGGTCCTCATGGAGACCGGTGACGAGGGCCCCGGTCAATCCATCCCCCAGCCGCAGACTGCTCCGGAGACCAATATGGCCCCGAAGTCTAGTGAATGACCCCCTGCAGGAGAAAAGGGGGCGGTGACCTCTGCTAATCCGGAGGTGCCGAATACCAGGACGGACGCTCTTCAAAGTGCAGCCATCCTAGACGAGCACCGCATCTTGATGGGTGCGGTGTCTGAGAAGATTTAGTCTGCCAAGAGCGGACTAAACGAAGCCTTCTCCAGCCTGCTAGCAAGCTTCGAGGTACGCAATGTAATGTTTTTTAATCTTTTTTATGAGAAATATGCCCGTATATAGATAGTAGCCCCTGAGACTCTGTTCTGTTTTCTGAAAGAAGAGGGAGTAGAGGATCAATAATAAATTGTTAGGTGGTAACATGCTATTTTATTTGAATTTCAAAACAGGCCTCTCTGTTAGCGGCGATTGCCCAGTCAGCGGAGATTTACAAACTCAAACGGAAACTGGAGCGATCCGATGAGGATCTAGTCCTTGTTAACACGTGGCTCAACCAAGCACAAGGTATAAGATACATCTTGCTGTATGCCTGTTTATTTCCGTGCTTTTGTGGAAGTTGAAGAGCTTTACTGTGCATGGTTGTACAGATGGTGCCGCTGCGGTGGAGACCCTTAGGGGCGAGCTTGCTCAAGCCAAGGAGCAGGCAAGGGTAAGCCAGGCGGCTGTGGACTTAAAGGCCGAACAGGCCGCTCGGCGCCATTTTGAGGAACGGGTGACTGAGATGGAGCAAAAGCTCAAGGAGACTGCCGCCAAGTTTGAGTCCCTGGAAATGGAAAACAAAGCGAAGGTGACCGAAATCGCCAAGGCCCTTCAAGATGCTTCGGAGGCATGGTCCGAATCCCGCGCAGCGCGCGAGGAAATCCGTCAAGCCGGTCAGATAGCGGCTGGTAAGCCTTTTCTTTTACAGGCTAAATTTGGGGACCGGAAGTATGCCTTGCTTAATCGACCATGGAGTTCTCCAGACGCATATGCGGATCTGCCGACGAGTGCTATGGACGCCGCCCAATTCTTCCAGGCCCGGGAGGGGTACGAGTCGGAGAAGCTCTTCTGGTCGTAGTTTGTGGAGCAGGAGTGTCCACTACTGCTAAATGACTAGATGGCACAATGGGCAGAGCTGCATAAGATGTCTAGCGCGGCCATGAAGGACGTCATAGTCCGGTTGTGGCCTACTGAAGCCGTTTCGGGCAGCTACTTCGGCGTTGTGCGGCATCTCGTGGATGCGCTGCCCCGGATTGACGCTGTTAAGAGGTGGTCCTGCATCGAAGGAGCGTGTATGGCTTCCGCCCGTGTCAAGATGCACTAGGTGAAAATGAATGCCGAAAAGGTGGCGGTCGAGGGTCCTCCTGAAAGCAAGGCCCACCGCACACCGGAGCGCTATTTTGAGGATGTGCTAAAAGGTGCTCTCCTTATAGAGGGTCAATGCTCTAAGGACGTAGTGTTCGAATAAAAGAGTCTGAAATGTCCGGGGATTTGTGTTATAAACGAAGTGTTTTGTAATATATTCATTCCTAGATGAAAAGTTTTTATCCTCCTTTGCGGCCGTTTTATTGTATCTGAGAGTTCCCAGTCGTCGGCTTCAGCCCCCATGTAGATTCTACTGGGGTGTTTGGAATTGCACATAACTACACTTAACCCATCGTCTTGGTCCTTGAAGGAGGTGCTTGTGCGGCGAACCAGGCAATCAGACTATTCGGTTTTATTGCTCTCACTTAGCTATAGGAGTTTGATAATGGGTCTATTAGGTAGCCCCTAGTATGTACGTGGCTACCCTGATGCAGATGCGTTACATATGTGACCGGGAAACGGTCCTTCGTGTAATACAGAAAAATCGCTAAGGATCGTAGTGAATCACCGAGTGGCTGACCAGCTCTCGCCACATCATGACAGCCAATTTTCAGCTTTCTCTACTGAGCTGCTTAACCGGACGAACCAGAAACACAATCGTAGTAGTTCTACCTTTACTACCCTAGCCGATTAGATGGAATGTAAGGCAGCAAGCACAGGAGCTGGGCAACCCAACTATTGACCAAAGACATGATTTGGAGCCGATGCATATAATGCCGAGCTCGGGATGCCGAATTGTGCTGTAAAGCTGTTCAGACTTTTGTTTGGCAACACATATGTTGCCTTGTAGAGCCCCTGGCAATTTTATGTCGAGGTGTGTACGTGAGATCACTTAACAGGCGGAATAAAAAGATACCGAATAAGAATTTTGGTTCACTGTTGATTGATATGTCAAAACGAAATCTTACAAAAGGTACCATAATCACCAAGGCCATTTTACATGTTGGGGGTCTAGTGCTAAGGAAAAAGCTCTATACAGGTTCTTGAGCGAAGTTGTGGTCTACAAAAATGCTTTGCACCTTCCTCCCGCACATCTGCGCCGCTTTTGCCCAAATAAGAAAGTTTTTTTTAAAGGAATGGTCTTCGGCCATGTATACGGAACCCGGCTCAGAAAGAGTCCTCGCGGGTCCGAAGAATGAGTAGGTTTTGGTTCACCTGTGGTAAAAAAGGAAAATCTGATTAAAGAAAGGGCAAGGCTGTGTAAGGTTGAACCTTCGTATAGGCCTGTCCATACATTGCCTCCGCCGATGCCCAAGGTATTTTGAGTGCATAATTGTGCACACGTGGTACGAATTTCGCTGATGTACGTGGCGGTCGACGGAGGCTAGGCTGCTAATCCAGCCCTGAATTTGCCAAACAACCGATATATAGAACTGACCGGTCCTGCGTGGAGTAGCCCGATGGCCTAATAGTCAAGGGGATGTGCGGCTTGATAGGGCCACTTTGTACTTTGGCCGCAATGGCCGCTGTGTGCTCCTAAGTACGGAGGGAGCGCTCCATGTTTCCATTGATTGTAATGATGCCACGTGGACCGGGCATCTTGAGCTTCAAATAGGCATAATGCGGGACCGCACTAAAGCCGGAAAAAGCGGTTCGTTCGAGCAGTGCGTGATAGCCGCTGCGGAAGGGGACGATGTTGAAGATCAAGTCTTCGGTTCGGGAGTTGCCCGGCGAGCCGAAGACTACTTCCAGCGTGATTGAGCTTGTATAGCTGGCCTCTTTGCCAGGTATTACTCCCTTGAAGGTAGTTCTAGTGGGCTTTATTCTTGACAGATCAATGCCCATTTTGCGGACAGTATCTTGATAAAGTAGATTGAGACTGCTACCGCCATCCATGAGGACTCGCGTAAGGTGGAATCTGTCGATGATTGGATCAAGGACTAGAGCTGCCGAACCTCCGTGATGGATACTGGTTGGGTGGTCCTTGCGATCGAAGGTGGTCGGACAAGCCGACCAAGGGTTAAATTTGGGGGTGACCGGCTCTATGGCGTAGACGTCCCGTAGTGCGTGTTTGCGCTCCCTCTTAGGGACATGTGTGACATATATCATGTTCACCGTTTTTACCTCGGGGGGAAATTGCTTCTGTCCCCCCTATGTTCAGCTGACGAGAATCTTGGTCATCGTCGTCGCTTGGCGACCCTTTTCCCTTGTGTTCGGCGTTAAGCTTGCCGGCTTGTTTGAAGACCCAACAATTTCTGTTGGTATGATTGGCTGGTTCATTGGGGGTGCCATGAATCTGGCAAGGTCGATCAAGTATTCTGTCTAGACTGGATGGGCCATCTCTATTTGCCTTGAATGCCTTTTTCCGTTGACCAAGTTTGGAGCCGCTGAATCCTGCGTTAACCGCCATGTCTTGCGTTCCTTCATTGTTGTTTCGACGCTTATGCTTGTCACATCGTGGCTTGCCATTGCTGTCCCTGGTTTCGGAGGTACCAGGGTCGCTGGTACTATTGCTTCTACGAGCAAGCCAGTTGTCTTCTCCCGCGCAAAAACGGGTCATAAGTGCGGTGAGGGATGCCATGGACTTCGGCTTTTCTTGGCTGAGGTGTCGAGCGAGCCACTCATCTCGGATGCTATGTTTGAAGGCCACGAGGGTTTCTATGTCTGGACAATCCACAATTTGGTTCTTTTTGATTAGGAACCTTGTCCAAAGCTGTTGGGCTGATTGCCTGG
This sequence comes from Triticum urartu, assembly GCF_056163025.1. Classification (NCBI taxonomy): domain Eukaryota; kingdom Viridiplantae; phylum Streptophyta; class Magnoliopsida; order Poales; family Poaceae; genus Triticum; species Triticum urartu. Next base: position 324,587,863 of record NC_141879.1, on the reverse strand, counting down.
GGTGCTGAATTATGTGGCTAAGGTCATCGACATCTGGGGGCCGAACATAGGTACCTTGGAAGTTGTCTCTGAATGCATCCTCTAGGTCCTCCCAACTACCAATAGAATTTTCTGGTAGACTGTTCAGCCAGTGCCATGTTGGTCCCTTAAGTTTGAGGGGAAGGTATTTGATGGCGTGTAGATCGTCACCGCGAGCCATGTGAATGTGGAGAAGAAAGTCTTCAATCCATACTGCGGGGTCTGTTGTGCCATCGCAGGATTAGATGTTCATGGGTGTGAACCCTTCTGGGAACTGGTGCTCCATTACCTCATCGGTGAAGCATAGAGGGTGTGCGGCGCCCCTATATCGGGCCGTGTCACGGCGCAATTCGGATGAAGTTTGTATGTGGTTTTCCGCCGGGGCGTGGTTATACTTGCCGCGCCGGGATTGGTAACCATCCTCTCACGCCGGGACGTGCCCCCGTGATCCATAGATTGATCTGGTTTGACCTGCTCTATTTTCCAGGTCTTGTCGCAGATAATATGTATACCCCAAGCTGTTGTTTCTATGCTTTTTACGGTGAGGTGGAGCGGGCTGGTGTTCAGCCTATGTTGTCGTTCTGCCTTGGCCACGTGGTGGTCGGTTGGGTCCATCAGCCGCGTTATGTGCGGGTGGTATGGGCTCCAGCACCTCGTCGTCGAATTGGGCAGCAGTTTATGCTTCAGGTAACTCTTTGTTGGGCGTTCGAGGCCGTACTCTTCGGCTGCCAAGACATTAGTCCATCTGTCGTTGAGCAGATCTTGGTTAGCTTGCAGCTATTGCTGTTTCTTTTTTAGACTTCTAGCCGTGGCTATTAGCCGGCGCTTGAAGCGCTCTTGTTCGAGGGGTTCCTCTAGCACGATAAAATCTTCGTCGCCGAGGCTTACGTCGTCTTCGGAGAGTGGCAGATAGTTGCTGTCCTCCGAGTCGTTGTTCCCTGTTTGTTCGTCAGGGTTGACTTGCCCGTCCTCCCGATCATCCTGTTCGGATGTTGATTCGATGGGGTCTTCATGGTCTTCGGCATTCTCCAGAGTATCATTGTCTTTGGTGCCGGTATTGTTGTTCTTACCGCGGTGCAATTTAGAGCGGTGCCGCTGGCGTAGACGTTTCGGCGGTATCTCAGAAGGTTCGTCCTCGACAGGGTTTTTCTCATCATCACCGTCGTTGTTTTTAGGTGTATCCACCATGCATACGTCATACGAGGAGGTGGCCGTCCAACGTCCGGTGACCGGCGGGTTTTGGGCCTGCTCCTCTCTGGCATCGTCGTCCATACCGTCGATGTCTTCGGAGGCGTAATCAAGCATGTCGGTTAGGTCCTCGACAGTGGCTATGAAGTGGGTGGTGGGTAGGAAGTAAAGTTCCCTATTTCCAGCCCCTAGCCCAGGCTGGGCGTGATTCAAAAGCGGTTCCTCTTTGATGATGAGGGATCGCATTAAGTCTAGAGCCTCATTTAAGAGCGGGGTTTGGACGGGGTCGGAAGTTTTTCGGCCGAGCTCGCATGACACGGGCCTCCAGGGTACGGAATTGGTGTCCGGAGAAGAGTCCGGCTTTGTAATGATTGTCGGAGATGCTATTCTCTCTAGTTTTCCGGTGTTGAGCTCTAAGGCTGTAGAGAGTCCGGCGGGCTCTAGACTCCCGTCTTCGGACCTGATGGCATGCTCCGGATCTAAGGTTGGAGCGGTGGTTGGGGCCGCGAACCCTTGGAAGATCAAGCCTCCTCGCGTATCAGCGACATAATTTAGATTTCCAAAACTGATTTGATGACCAGGGGCGTAGCTGTCGATCTGCTCTAGATGGCCAACCGAGTTGGCCCGTAGTGCAAAGCTGCTGAATACAAAGATCTGGCCGGGGAGAAAAATCTCCTTTGTGGCAGCGTTGTTGTAGATGATTGATGGAGCCATCGAGCCTTTGGATGACAGCACAACGGAATTCTCAATGAAAGCACCAATGTCGGTGTCAAAACCAACAGATCTCGGGTAGGGGGTCCCGAACTGTGCGTCTAAGGATCGAAGGTAACAGGAGACAAGGGACACGATGTTTACCCAGGTTCGGGCCCTCTTGATGGAGGTAATACCCTATGTCCTGCTTGAGTGACTTTGATGGATATAGGGGTTACAAGAGTTGATCTACCACGAGATCGTAATGGCTAAACCCTAGATGTCTAGCCTGTATGATTATGATTGCCTCTACGGACTAAACCCTTCAGTTTATTTAGACACCGGAGAGGGCTAGGGTTGTATAGAGTCGGTTTATAGAGAAAGGAATATTCATAGCCATACGCCAAGTTTTCCTTCCATGCAAAGGAGTGTCCCATCCAGACACAGGGGAAAGTCTTCTGTCTTGTATCTCCATGGCCCATTAGTCCGGCCCATATCACATAGCCCGGACACCCGAGGACCCCATAATCCTGGACTCCCTCAACGACGTAGTTCAAACGACATCAAAAGGAATTTCTGGCACCGTTGCCGGGGAGACATCATCATCATCTACCAGGTTCCTAATCACAAATCTCATCTCCTCGCAATTTACATTATTAGCCATTTAACTCTCGTTTCAATCTCCCCCACTTCACAAAAATTTGTCGTTTTATTCGCCCTCTTTTTCGTTCATCGTTGATGTCTACTACGCAACCTTCTTATTGTAAACTCATGTTGGGCCTCCAAGCGCAGAGTTTTGTAGGACAGTAGAAAATTTCCCTCAAGTGGACGACCTAAGGTTTATCAATCCGTGGGAGGCGTAGGATGAAGATGGTCTCTCTCAAACAACCCTGCAACCAAATAACAAAGAGTCTCTTGTGTCCCCAACACACCCAACACAATGATAAATTGTATAGGTGCACTAGTTCGACGAAGAGATGATGATACAAGTGCAATGTGGATAGTAGATATAGGTTTTTGTAATCTAAAAATATAGAAACAGCAAGGTAGAAAGTGGTAAAAGTGAGCGAAAACGGTATTGCAATGCTTGGAAACAAGGCGTAGGGTTTATACTTTCACTAGTGCAAGTTCTCTCAACAATTATAACATAATTAGATCATATGGTAATCCCTCAACGTGCAACAAAAGTCACTCCAAAGTTCCTATGGTGAAGAACATAAGATGAAATTGCTTGTAGGGTACGAAACAACCTCAATGTTATTTTTCCCGATCAATCCATCGAGCTATTCCTATAAGTATTACCAACAGCCCTAGAGTTTGTAGTAAAATAACACCATATGACACACATCAATCAACCCTAATGTCACCTAGATACTCCAATGTCACCACAAGTATACGTGGGTCAATTATACGATATGCATCAAACAACTTTAGATTCATAATATTCAATCCAACATAAAGAACCTCGAGGAGTTCCCCAAGATTTCTACTGGAGAAATAAGGATGAAAACATGCGTCAACCCCTATGCATAGATTACTCCAATGTCACGTCAGGAATCAGCGAGTTGAGTGCCAAAACATACATCAAGTTAATCGACAGAATACCCCATTGTCACCACGGGTATCCCACGTAAGACATAAATCATGTGTTCTCAAATCCATAATAGTATTCAATACGATAATAGTGAAACCTCAAAGGTAAAACTCAATTCATCACAAGAAGGTAGAGGGGGAGAAACACCATATGATTCAACTATAATAGCAAAGCTCATGGTACATCATGATCGTGCCATATCAAGAACACGAGAGAGGGAGAGAGAGAGATCAAACACATAGCTACTGGTGACGAAGCTATGTACCTAGGGTAGGGTCATGGATATGTCCAAGATACCCTCCCCAAGGACATCTCTAAATGAACCAGAAGCAGTCGAAGAGAAATCATCATCAACTCAACCCAAAAGCTATGTTCCACTCGACAGTCTCGAAGACACTCGACCATACGAACAACCACTCGACCGCCAGAAGATGTGAAGCCACTCACTCCGCAATGGTCAGGATTTAATTCATAGCTTTAATAGTCATTTATAGCGCTTTACTTCGAACGTTACCAGTAACGCTCCTCCTTTATGAACATTGAACCCTGTGTAACGGAGGGGAGCTGGGGTCCTGGTGCACTCTATATAAGCCACCCCCCTCCTCTGGAGCAAGGGTTCGCACCCCCTGTAACTCACACACATATATCCAGTCGACTGCCTCCGGGCTCCGAGACGTAGGGCTGTTACTTCCTCCGAGAAGGGCCTGAACTCGTAAAACTTGCGTGTACAACTCCTCCATAGCTAGGATCTTGCCTCTACATTCCTACCCCCCATTCTACTGTCAGACTTAGAACCACGACAGTTGGCGCCCACCGTGGGGCGGGTGTCTTATCGAATTTTTGGAGAAGTTGCAATTTTTCTGATCCCCTTCATCATGGTTTCAGGCGGAGGTTTGGCTGAGGGCCGCGAGATCCGTCTCGGCGCACTCGTGTTTGTCGCCGATGACTCCGCTTGGCTTTAGGAGGCTCCACTCGACGTCGACGCACTCCTTGTCCGCGGGGCGACGCACTTTCGCACATGCGTCCGCGGCGTCCTCCTGCGGCAGCCGTCGACCCAGTATCGACCAGCTCCTATAGCTTCCCCCCTCCCTGCGGCCCGCCGGAGCAAACGTTCCGGTTGGTCGAGGCTTCAGCGATGGGTGAAGCATGCGGTGGCTCGTCAGTCGGCCACCCCTCAAGTCGTGGCAATCAAGCCCGATGAAACCCTCTACGGCTTGTTCGATCTGTCGACTAGTTCCGTAGAGACCGCATCCGAGTGCGATAGCAACGACCCCACGGCAAAAGTTTTGATGGTCAATGGACCACGTAGTCCTCCTGGATTCACCCGTGAAGACGGAGGCGATGGGAATGGTGATCCGTCATGCGTTCATGAAGAGTACCACCCTGAACCCCTCTCCTCACAGCGGAGAGAAGAACTTCGCCGCCGGAACATGGATGCACTCCACACTCCTATCGTTGGAGAAACCCCTGAGGCCCAGGCCTTGGAGGAGGCGCGCCTGGCCAACTTGGCTGAGCGCACTCGACTGGAGAATCTCCAGCGCACACTCGACGAGCGTGCTCGACAGCATGCTCCTGAATCCAGTCGACGTCAACTCTTTCCGCCTCCGACTCAGGTATACCGAACTCTGATCCAGAATCTCGCAGCTGCAGCCCGGATAGCGGAGACGATCCAACCTTCCCAATCAGAAGCTGGTCGAGGTCTTGTGCAGATCCGAGCTTTGCTCCGTGCAGCAGGAGAGCAGAATACAGCAGTATCTCAGTCGCGGAATAGGATCCATAGCAGGTCCGTGGTTGCAGACACAGTTCAGTTGGCTCACAGCCCAAGATCGCCCCCAAGGCGTGAGGGACGTGGAGACCGACGAGATCAGTATAGAAACCATGAGCAGTACGATCACCGAGTCGATCGCGACGATCATCGTCGAGTGCCCACACCTTCCCCAAGGAGTGGGTCGTAGGTGCCTCGGCAACATGATGACAGACACCCTCACAGTATGGGGCGAGGGGTTCCAGTCGACCCCAGAGAGCCGGGCTTTGATGCGAGATCTATTCTTGTTCAGAGCTTGGTCGACAGAAACAGAGCTCATCGAGAGGGTCGTGACAGAGATGTACCAACCTGCAGCAGGGTACATGTCTCAGGTCCAGAGTGCTTCAGCACGGCCATCAGGGCTGCAGTGATTCCTCCCAACTTCAGGTTGGCGACTGGAGTCAGTAAGTTCACTGGTGAGTCCAAGCCTGATACTTGGCTTGAAGACTACCGAGTGGCTGTCCAGATCGGTGGCGGCAACGATGAAGTGGCCATGAAACACCTTCCTCTGATGCTGGAGGGCTCGGCTAGAGCATGGCCGAATTAGTTAGCACCAAGCAGTATTTATACTTGGGAAGATCTTGCCCGAGTATTTGTCAGAATGTTCGAAGGGACTTGCAAACGGCCGGCAGGGCTGACCGAATTACAGTGTTGCATGCAGAAACCGAATGAGTCTTTGAGGGATTATATCCAGAGATGGATCACAGTGCATCACACGGTGGAGAATGTGTCTGATCACCAAGCAATTTGTGCCTTTAAAGAAGGTGTCAAGTATCGGGAATTGAATATGAAGTTCGGTCGGACAGGAGATATGACTCTGACTCGGATGATGGAAATTGCCACCAAGTATGCCAACGGTGAAGAAGAAGACCGACTCCGGAGTGGCAAGCACAAAACAGTCGCCCATGAAACCAGAGGAGGTAACTCCAGTCGGAAATAGAAGCGCAAGGCCGAGCCAGCCGCCCCTGGTGAAGCCTTAGCTATGACTCAAGGAAAGTTCAAGGGGAAGCCCAAGGGGCCGTGGAACCCCAAGAAAGTAAAAGATCAAGATGGAAATGATGTGCTGGATTTGCCATGCCACATCCACACTAAAAAAGGTGAAGAGGGTAATTTCATTTACCCGAAGCATACCACTCAACAGTGTCGACTCCTAATCCAATAGTTCTGAGAGAAATAGCCCAAGGAAAAGGACAAAGAAGCAGACAAGGTTGAGGATGAGGAAGAGGATGATGATGGTTATCCCCATGTGAATTCCACCTTGATGATTTTCGCTGACGTTGAGAGTAAAAGTCGATTGAAAGTCATCAATAGAGAAGTGAACATGGTCGCTCCGGTGACACCCAGTTATTTGAAGTGGTCCCAGACTGCCATTACATTCGACCAGTCCGATCACCCAGCGCACATAGCCACCCCTGGGAGGAAAGCGTTTGTGGTCGACCCAGTAGTCGAAGGCACCCGACTGACAAAGGTTTTGATGGATGGTGGCAGTGGCCTGAATATACTGTATGCAGAGACATTGAAAGGAATGGGCATTCCGATGTCCAGACTCAGTGAGAGTAATATGAGTTTCCATGGGGTCATTACAGGCAAGAAGGCTGCATCACTCGGCCATATTGCTCTCAACGTGGTTTTCGATGATTCCAAGAATTACCGCAAAGAAAAGTTGACATTTGAAGTTGTGGATTTTCATAGTGCCTATCATGCTATTCTGGGCAGGCCAGCTTATGTGCGTTTTGTGGCTCGACCATGTTACGTGCACCTCAAATTGAAGATGCCTGGACCCAAAGGGGTGAACACTATCACTGGTAACTGGAAGAAGGCAGAAGAGTGCTTCCAGAAGGGTTCAAAGATCGCTAATGCTCAGATGGCCATGGTAGAATTACAAGAATATCAGAAAAATGCAGATCCGAGTGATTTGTTGCGAGCCAAAAAGCCCGCCACAGATTCAGCATTCCAGTCGTCTGGTGAAACCAAGTCAATTCACATTCACCCGACAGACCCCAATGTTGCTCCGACTCACATTTCAACCTCACTCGACTCGAAATAGGAAGAAGCGCTCATCCAGTTCCTCCCTGAGAACTGGGACATCTTTGCATGGAAACCTTCGGACATGCCAAGTGTTCCCAGGGGACTGGCTGAGCATCGTTTGTGAGTCGACCCAAAAGTGAAGCCAGTCAAAGAACATCTTCGACGGTCCTCCGTACAGAAGAGGAAGGCAATCGGTGAAGAGGTGGCTCGGCTTTTGGCAGCTGAGTTTATCTGTGAGATTTACCACTCCGAGTGGTTAGCTAATGTTGTCATGGTCCCAAAGAAGGACGACTCACTTCGCATGTGCATTGACTTCAAGCATATCAATCGGGCCTGCCCGAAAGATCACTTTCCTCTCCCTCGCATCGACCAGATAGTCAACTCGACTACAGGGTGCGAGCGTTTGTCCTTTTTGGACACCTACTCCGGGTACCACCAGATCCGTCTGTACGGACCCGACAAGATAAAAACAGCTTTCATCACCCCATTTGGGTGCTTCTGTTATGTCACTATGCCATCCGGTTTGAAAAACGCTGGAGACACATTCATGCGGATGATTCAGAAGTGCCTGCTCACTCAGATCAGTCGGAATGTGGAAGCATACATGGATGACATTGTGCTCAAGTCACATAAAGGTTCCGACCTATTGACTGACCTTGTTGAAACCTTTGCAACCTCAGAAGGTATGATATCAAGCTTAATCCATCAAAGTGCACGTTTGGAGTTCTGGGCGGAAAATTACTCGGTTTTCTCGTTTCCGAATGAGGGATCGATGCTAACCCAGAGAAAGTGGGTGCTATACTCCGGATGAAACGCCCTTTGCGTGTGCATGATGTCCAGAAGCTTATTGGTTGCTTGGCCGCCCTAAGTCGATTCATTTCTCACCTCAGTGAAAAGGCACTGCCTCTTTACCAACTGATGAAGAAATCAAATAAGTTCGAGTGGACTCCTGAAGCTGATGCAGCATTTGCAGAGCTAAAAGCCCTGCTTTCCACCCAGCCGGTGCTTGCTGCCCCAATCAGCAAAGAGCCTTTACTGCTTTATATAGCAGCCACTGGACAAGTCGTCAGTACAGTACTTACAGTCGAGCGGGAAGAAGAAGGAAAAGCCAATAAAGTTCAGCGCCCAGTTTATTATATTTCTGAAGTTCTGACTCCGTCAAAGCAGAGATATCCGCACTATCAGAAGCTCGTTTATGGGATTTGCATGACCACGAAGAAGGTTGCACACTATTTCTCTGATCACTCTGTTACAGTCGTCAGCGATGCTCCATTGTTAGAGATTCTGCACAACAGAGATGCAACTGGTCGAGTGGCAAAATGGGCGATTGAACTCCTTCCCTTAGATATCAAGTTTGAGGCAAAGAAGGTTATTAAGTCCCAAGCAATAGCAGATTTCCTCGCCGAGTGGATTGAACAACAACTGCCGACTCAAGTTCACTCGGAGCACTGGACCATGTTCTTTGACGGATCCAGAATGCTGAATGGTTCCGGTGCTGGGGTGGTTCTGGTATCCCCCCGAGGAGACAAGCTCATATATGTCCTCCAGATTCACTTTGATTCTTCCAATAATGAAGCTGAATATGAAGCACTCCTGTATGGGTTGCGTATGGCCATCTCACTCGGCGTCCGTCACCTCATGGTCTACGGCGACTCAGATCTGGTAGTCAATCAAGTGATGAAGGAGTGGGACGTCAGAAGCCCAGCCATGACTGGCTACTGCAACGCGGTGATGAAGCTGGAAAAGAAGTTTGAGGGGTTAGAGCTCCATCACATACTCCGACTAAAAAATAAAGCAGCCGATGACTTGGCAAAGATAGGTTCCAAGAGAGAAGCCATTCCCACCAATGTGTTTTTGGATCATATTCACACACCGACAGTTCAGGAAGATCCTTTTACCGAAGAGCCCCCGCAGCCTAGGAGCGCCACAGATCCGACTGAAGTTGAGGTCCCAGCCGTGGTCGACCTGATCATGGAGGTTCTGGACATTACTCCCGACTGGACAGTGCCGTACATTGCATACATCCTTAGGAAAGAACTCCCAGAGGACGAGGAAGAGGCTCGACAGATCGCCCGTCGATCCAAGGCCTTTACTGTGATAAGAGGACAACTGTTCAGGGAAAGCGTGACTGGAGTCGGACAGAAATGCATAACGCTAGAAGAAGGTTGGATGATCCTCAACGACATCCACTCGGGGACCTATGGTCACCATGCGTCCTCTCGGGCCATCGTAGCTAAAGCATGCCGAGCCGGGTTCTATTGGCCACAAGCAAATGAAATGGCGAAAGATATAGTCGATAGATGTGAAGGCTGCCAGTTTTACTCTGACATGTCTCACAAGCCAGCGTCAGCCCTGAAGACCATTCCCCTCGTCTGGCCCTTTGCTGTTTGGGGATTGGATATGGTTGGACCACTGAGAACTGGTAGGAGCGGATTCACTCATGTGCTCGTAGCAGTCGACAAGTTTACCAAATGGATCGAAGCTAAACCTATCAAGAACCTTGAAGCCGGAACCGCTGTCAGTTTTATCAGAGAATTGACATTCAGATATGGAGTTCCACACAGCATCATCATGGAAAATGGGTCAAACTTCGATTCTAATGAGTTTAGAGCTTTCTGCGCTTCTCAAGGCACACGGGTCGACTATGCTTCAGTCGCTCACCCGCAGTCGAACGGACAAGCAGAAAGAGCCAATGGCCTAATTCTCAAAGGATTGAAACCCTAACTGATGCATGATCTCAAACACGCAGCAGGTGCTTGGGTCGACGAACTTCTGTCAGTTCTGTGGGGATTGAGGACAACTCCCAACCGGTCGACTGGACGAACTCCTTTCTTCTTGGTCTATGGAGCCGAAGCTGTTCTGCCAAGTGGCCTGCTCCACAATGCACCCCGAGTCAAGCTCTTCTCCGAAGAAGAAGCAGACCAGGCCCGGCAGGATTCAGTCGATCTCTTAGAGGAGGAAAGAGAGATGGCCTTGATCCGGTCGACCATTTATCAACAAGTCTTAGGTCGATTCCACGCCAGGAACGTGAGGAGCCGAACCTTTCAAGAGGGAGACCTGGTTCTTCGAGTAGATCAACAAAAAACACACAAGCTCGCCCCGGTTTGGGAAGGCCCCTTCATCATCACCAAATTTCTCCACAATGGAGCATACCATCTTTACAGTGTTGAGCATCAGAAAGATGAGCCACGGGCTTGGAACGCGGAGCTGCTCCGTCCCTTTTATACTTAAGCACTCATTCGAATAAAATGTAATAAGAAGTACCTTTGTAATTTGTTCGTCAAAGACAAGAGCTTTTCAGTCCTCTCGCATGATTGTTGTTGCTTTTATTTACCTCTGAAATCCCCTAGTGGGTGGGCTTAGCCGCGAATCCGTTCCGCCTAAGTTCGAAAGAAAATCCTACCGAGTGATGGGTAATCCTCTCACTCGGGAGGCTTAGCCGCGAATCCGTTTCGCCTAAGTTTGTAAAATCCTACCGAGTGGAGAGCAATCCTCCCACTCGGGGGCTTAGCTGCAGTCTAGTACTCGCCTAAGTCCTCCCACTCGGAGGCTTAGCTGCAGTCCAGTACTCGCCTAAGTTTGTAAAATCCTACCGAGTGGAGAGCAATCCTCCCACTCGGGGGCTTAGCTGCAGTCTAGTACTCGACTAAGTTCTCCCACTAGGAGGCTTAGCTGCAGTCCAGTACTCGCCTAAGTTTGTAAAATCCTACCGAGTGGAGAGCAATCCTCCCACTCGGGGGCTTAGCTACAGTCTAGTACTCGCCTAAGTCCTCCCACTTGGAGGCTTAGTTGCAGTCCAGTAGTCGCCTAAGTTTGTAAAATCCTACTGAGTGGAGAGCAATCCTCCCACTCGGGGGCTTAGCTGCAGTCTAGTACTCGCCTAAGTTCTCCCACTCGGAGGCTTAGCTGAAGTCTAGTACTCGCCTAAGTTTGTAAAATCCTACCGAGTGGAGAGCAATCCTCCCACTCGGGGGCTTAGTTGCCGTCTAGTACTCGCCTAAGTTCTCCCACTCGGAGGCTTAGCTGCAGTCCAGTACTCGCCTAAGTTTGTAAAATCCTACGAAGTGGAGAGCAATCCTCCCACTTGGAGGCTTAGCTGTAGTCCAGTACTCGCCTAAGTTCTCCCACTCGGAGGATTAGCTGCAGTCCAGTACTCGCCTAAGTTTGTGAAATCCTGCCGAGTGGAGAGCAATCCTCCCACTCGGAGGCTTAGCTGCAATCCAGTACTCGTCTAAGTTCTCCCACTCGGAGGCTTAGCTGCAGTCCAGTACTCGCCTAAGTTTGTAAAATCCTACTGAGTGGAGAGCAATCCTCCCACTCGGGGGCTTAGCTACAGTCTAGTACTCGCCTAAGTTCTCCCACTCGGAGGCTTAGCTGAAGTCCAGTACTCGCCTAAGTTTGTAAAATCCTACCGAGTGGAGAGCAATCCTCCCACTCGGAGGCTTAGCTGCAGTCCACTACTCGCCTAAGTTCTCCCACTCAGAGGCTTAGCTGCAGTCCAGTACTCGCCTAAGTTTGTAAAATCCTACTGAGTGGAGAGCAATCCTCCCACTCGGAGGCTTAGCTGCAGTGCAGTACTCACCTAAGTTCTCCCACTCGGAGGCTTAGCTGCAGTCCAGTACTCGCCTAAGTTTGTAAAATCCTACCGAGTGGAGAGCCATCCTCCCACTCGGGGGCTTAGCTACAGCCTATTACTCGCCTAAGTTCTCCCACTCGGAGGCTTAGCTGCAGTCCAGTACTCGCCTAAGTTTGTAAAATCCTACCGAGTGGAGAGCAATCCTCCCACTCGGGGGCTTAGCTGCAGTCTAGTACTTGCCTAAGTTCTCCCACTCGGAGGCTTAGCTGCAGTCCAGTACTCGCCTATGTTTGTAAAATCCTACCGAGTGGAGAGCAATCCTCCCACTCGGGGGCTTAGCTGCAGTCTAGTACTCGACTAAGTTCTCCCACTCGAAGGCTTAGCTGCAGTCCAGTACTCGCCTAAGTTTGTAAAATCCTACCGAGTGGAGAGCAATCCTCCCACTCGGGGGCTTAGCTACAGTCTAGTACTCGCCTAAGTCCTCCCACTCGCAGGCTTATCTGCAGTCCAGTACTCGCCTAAGTTTGTAAAATCCTACCGAGTGGAGAGCAATCCTCCCACTCGGGGGCTTAGCTACAGTCTAGTACTCGCCTAAGTCCTCCCACTCGGAGGCTTAGCTGCAGTCCAGTACTCGCCTAAGTTTGTAAAATCCTACCGAGTGGAGAGAAATCCTCCCACTCGGGGGCTTAGCTGCAGTCTAGTACTCGCCTAAGTTCTCCCACTCGAAGGCTTAGCTGCAGTCCAGTACTCGCCTAAGTTTGTAAAATCCTACCGAGTGGAGAGCAATCCTCCCACTCGGGGGCTTAGCTGCAGTCGAGTACTCACCTAAGTTCTCCCACTCGGAGGCTTAGCTGTAGTCCAGTACTCGCCTAAGTTTGTAAAATCCTACCGAGTGGAGAGCAACCCTTCCACTCGAGGGCTTATCTGCAGTCCAGTACTCGCCTAAGTTTAAAAAATCCTACCGAGTGGAGAGCAACCCTCCCACTTGGAGGCTTAGCTGCAGTCTATTACTCACCTAAGTTCGGAGCTGCGCCACAAGTACAACGTGCGCTCCACCCCTGTCCGCAAGGACGAGGAGTTGCAGGTCGACTGCAACCTTCTCCTTCGGAGCTACGCCACAAGTACAACGTGCGCTCCATCCCTATCCGCAAGGACGACGAGGAGCAGGTCGACTGCAACCTTCTCCTTCGGAGCTACGCCACAAGTACAACGTGCGCTCCATCCCTATCCACAAGGACGACGAGGTGCAGGTCGACTGAAACCTTCTCCTTCGGAGCTATGCCACAAGTACAACGTGTGCTCCATCCCTATCCGCAAGGATGACGAGGTGCAGGTCGACTGCCACCTTCTCCTTCGGGACTACGCCACAAGTACAATGTGCACTCCATCCCTATCCGCAAGGACGACGAAGCACAGGTCGACTGAAGTCACCACCTCAGAGCTGCATCTCCAGTGCAAAGACTATTCCGAGCAGAGAACAAAGTCTACTTGAAGGCAAAACGCAAGCATATTCGGAAATAAACCAAATTCGGATAAATCCTAAAGTTCCAAGCAGCAAACCAAAAGTATTCGAGCATCAAGCCCGAAGGAGTTTAACGGTTACAGCCATCACTCAGCATTCCGAGGCAAATTTAAGGCAGATTCAAGTCTCATAAGTTTGTTCACTCGGTAGGAGGAGGGCTGGCAGGCTCAACGAATTCGTCCAAGTCGACCGCATCTGCGATCCGAGTGGCAGCAGCGATGAAAGTCTCCATGAAGGACTGGAAGTCATGCTTTTTGGTGTTAGCGACCTTGATCACCGCTAGCTTGTCTTCACGAGCTTCCTTGCAATGGACTCGCACCAAGGATAGCGCCACATCAGCACCACACCGGGCGGAGGACTTCTTCCATTCTTGCACTCAGTTAGGGATCTCGTTGAGTCGAGCCATCAGGGATTCCAGGTCATTTTGAAGCGTCGCCCTTGGCCAGAGCAATGAGTCGACTCGTGAGACTGCTTCCTTCAGACGCGCGAGGTAGCTTGTGACGTCGGCGACACGAGACTCTAGTCGGAGCACGTTCATTGAAGTTTCATCGCAAACCGGAGAAGCGATAGGGTCCAGACCCGTCTCGACCTTTCCAGTTTCCTCGTCAATGTCTTGGCAGAATTCTGTAGTCAAAAAATTAGTGAGTCGACTGGACAGGGTTCGTTTGCAAGCATCAACACAATCGGGTTGAAAGGACTACCTTCCAGCATCAGATAGAGCTTCTTGGCGAGAGTTCTCAGATAAGCTTCCGTGTCATTCCTCTTGTGGACCGCAGACTCCAGCTTTTCATTCAGGACAATTTTATCCTTCTTCGGACGACTCACTTCTCGGTTGGACTCATTGAGGCAGGACTTCAGTTTGTTCACCTCCCCTTCCAACGCTCTGAATGAAGCCAGCTTCTGGTCTGCAAGGGCAGTTTTATCTTGGGCTTCTTTCTGCGTGGTGGCGAGGTCCGAGTCCTTCTTCTCCAGAGCCAACTTCATTTTCTCTGCAAAAGAAGCAATCGAATCAAACAAGAGATCGAAGAAATATATTGAAAGACAGTCAACAGGCAGTTACCTTCCATACCAGCAGCTTCATCTTGAGCTTTCTTCAGATTCTGCTGGGCCAATTCCAAGTCGAGGTTGAGTTGCCTCTGCTTCTCCTCAAGTTCGGCAAACTTGGAAATGAGAGTACAAGACTTCTGCAAAAGGCAAAAGATGGGTCAATCGATAAGATCAAAGGTTGTTTACTTCCGAGTGGATAAAACCTAAAGAGGTCACTTAAGACCCCAGTCGACTGCACGCAGTCGCCTATGGTCTCGGGGACTACACCCAGCGGGTGCACTTGGCGTGCCCCCGCTGATCCAGACCCCACTTGACCAGTCCGCCCAGGTCGAGTAAAAAAATCAATTCAGACCCCGGCCGACTGCCAGCAGTCGACCGCGGTCTTGGGGACTACACCCAGTGGGTGCACTTGACGTGCCCCCACTGGTTCAGATCCCATTCGACCGGTCCGCCCGGGTCGAGTGGAAGAAAAGAAAGGGAAAAGAACTCAGACCCCAGTCGATTGCCAGCAGTCGACTGCGGTCTCGGGGACTACACCCAGTGGGTGCACTTAGTGTGCCCCCACCGGTTCAGATCCTACTCGCCCAGATCAAGTGGAAGAGCGCAAACACCAAAGACAACAAAACACCCAGCGGGTGTACAGATTCGACACAAACAACAGGAGATTGTATAGAAGAAAAATTTTCGGGTAGCATATCCTGATAGAACAAGATCAGTTGAAAGTTTACTTACCTGGACATTGGCCCGGAGAGCAGCGTTGGCGTCGTAAGCGGCCTGGCTATTCTCGTGCACCGTCTTCATCCGCTCCATCATCACGTTAGCCTGACGGATGGCTTCCGCAGCCGCATCCGACTGGTTTTCCAGGACAGGGTAGCTGGTGAAGAAGAGGGCAGACGACCCAGGTGCAGCAGCTTGGACCTCCGAGGCGTGATATGGGACGACTGAAGGAATCACCGGTACAGTCAACGGTGCGGGGCGCTCACTCGACAAGGGTACAACGAAGGTTACAGAGGCCCCGCCCGCGTCTTCAGATTGATGGATGTTTGGTGTTGTCGTTGGTCCCTGCTGAGACGCCTTACCAGCCGCCACCTTTTTATTCTTCCTGGGCCTAGGAGCCACATCTTCATCGTCATCCGGGAGATCGATGACGTTGGGTGGAGCTGTGGAGAAGATCAGTCAACTCCAAAGTGAACCGCTAGAATTCAATCGACCGAGTAGTCAAGAGCAAGATCATAAGAGTGTTTACCTGGGTTGGAGGTGATTGCATCTTCCATCTCCTCGTCTCGGTACTGGTAAGAAGAGGTTCCTGATGTAGCAGCACTGCAAAGTCCCGCACCCAGTCGGTTACATTCTGTTGTTCGAGTCGATGAAAAGAACAAGTCAGATGATTACCCGGAGATGGTAGGGACGGTCACTTTGATCCTGGGCAAAGCCTTTGGCAGTTTGGAGGAGGTGGCTTTCGGTGCTTTTGGCGCTGGAGGCGGCACAACCTTTGGCTGCTTCGGAGCCTTCTCAATCGGCGCTGGGGAAGACGCCCTGGGGCGCTTCGAAGACTGCCCAGTCGGCGTGGTCGCCAGGTCTGAGGTGCTCGCCTGGTTGTGAGCGTGCTTGGATCTCCTCTCTCTGCGAGGAGGCGAGTCGACCTCTTCGTCATCAGTGAAGTCGTCGCTCTCGTCGTCCTCCTCGGCATCCGAGTGCCACTCGCCGCTCTCGCCCCCGCTCGCTCCTTCCTCGATGTCTTGCCCCTGCACTCCATTGGGCATCGAGTACATGTCAACGAGGGCCTGAAAGGACAATGATCGAAAGAAATTCAGTCGACCATCAACAAGGTGTCACACAAAGAATCAAGAAGATACTCGACAAAGCAGAGTCATACCTGTTTCGGCTGGCGCGAGTGGTCGAATGGAATCACCCTCCTAGACCCCCAGGGATTGTCTTTGTTGCTGGTGATTCCCTTCAGCCACTTCTCCAAGGTGTCTTCGCTGACGTCCTCTGGATGGATCCGAGTGGAGTCCTCAAGCCCCGAGTACATCCACATCGGATGGTCACGGGCCTGAAGCGGTTGGATGCATCGACTGAGAAAGACCTCCAGCAGGTCCATCCTAGTCACCCCATCGTGGACAAGTTCGGCGACCCGCTCGACCAACACCTTAACCTGCACCTTCTCTTTTGGAACCACCTTCAAGGAAGAGGGCTTCTCCACTCGAGCTAGGGAAAAGGGAGGAAGACCAGTCGACTGGCCCAGAGTCGGTTGGTCCTTACAGTAAAACCAAGTTGATTGCCAGCCCCGGACCGAGTCGGGAAGGATCATCGCTGGGAAGGTGCTCTTGTTCCTCATCTGGATCCCCAGACCCCCGCACATCTGAATCACGTGCGTCCTCTCATCACTCGGATTGGCCTTTTTGACCGACTGGGAGCGGCAGGTGAAGATGTGTTTGAAGAGACCCCAGTGCGGTCGATAGCCCAAGAAATTTTCACACATTGACACAAAGGCAGCCAGATAAACTATGGTGTTTGGAGTGAAGTGGTGAAGTTGAGCCCCGAAGAAGTTTAGAAAGCCACAAAAGAAAGGATGGGGAGGCAGAGAAAACCCGCAATTGACGTGGGTGGCGAGGAGAACGCACTCACCCTCCCGCGGCTGCGGCTTGGTCTCGTTCCCCGGGAGCCGCGCCGATTTGTGGGGGATCAGTCCCCCCTCCACCAGGTCGTCGAGGTCATCCTGGCTGATCGTCAAGCGGATCCAATTGCCCTGGATCCAGCCCGGCGGTAGGCCGGATCTTGACGAGGATCCGCCCCGACTAGTCCTCTTGCCCTTCACCTTCGCGGTCGCATTCTTCACGCACTCCAGCGCCACCGCCTTCTCTTTTCCCATGTCGGAGGATCGAGTTCGAGCGAGGTTTCGACGCAGAGAGCGGAGGCGTGCGCGGCAGAGAGGTCTGAGGAAGAAGAAAGAGAATGGGAGCGCGCGGTGCGAAGACCCGGTCCGGTACCTTTTATAAGGTCATTCCTCGAGTGACTGACTGGTAGGCCAGACGATCTAAACAAATCCCGAAACAGTCGTGCGCGCAATACGTGGCGAAAAAGGTGGAACAGAGATCGAGGCAACCTGCCTAATCCGTCCCGATTACCACGACCTCGCCTGTCCGGCGCGCTTCCCAAAATTCGAATCCCGCGAAATCCGTGGAGAGCAGAGCAGCTTGTCAGGCTGAAAACGTCCTCCGCATTATCATTCGGAATTCTACCATGAAAATTCACTTGACAAAAACCAAGAATGGACCAAGGCGACTGAAAAAGAAGTTGACGTTGTCTCCTCAGTTCATGGCTCCAGAACAAGTTATACTCCCAACACGAAGAATGAGTCGGAAGTGTTCTCAACTCCTTCCCCACTCAAACCCTGATCCATTCGAGGGCTAATGACGAAGCTATGTACCTAGGGTAGGGTCATGGATCTGTCCAAGATACCCTCCCCAAGGACATCTCTAAAGAACAAAAAGCAGTTGAAGAGAA
Source organism: Triticum urartu (assembly GCF_056163025.1). Classification (NCBI taxonomy): domain Eukaryota; kingdom Viridiplantae; phylum Streptophyta; class Magnoliopsida; order Poales; family Poaceae; genus Triticum; species Triticum urartu. Next base: position 324,569,889 of record NC_141879.1, on the reverse strand, counting down.
ATCATCATCCACTCAACCCAAAAGCTATGTTCCACTCTACAGTCTCGAAGACACTCGACCATACGAACAACCACTCGACCACCAGAAGATGTGAAGCCACTCACTCCGCAACGGTCGAGATTTAAGTCATAGCTTTAATAGTCATTTATAGCGCTTTACTTCGGACGTTACCAGTAATGCTCCTCCTTTATGAACATTGAACCCTGTGTAACGGAGGGGAGATGGGGTCCTGGCGCACTCTATATAAGCCACCCCCTCCTCTGGGGCAAGGGTTCGCACCCCCTGTAACTCACACGCATATATCCAGTCGACCGCCTCTGGGCTCCGAGACGTAGGGCTGTTACTTCCTCCGAGAAGGGCCTGAACTCGTAAAACTCGCGTGTACAACTCCTCCATAGATAGGATCTTGCCTCTACATTCCTACCCCCCATTCTACTGTCAGACTTAGAACCACGACAACTGGTACATACCCTTGGCCCCGAGAGTGAACTACTCCCTCCTCATCATTGAGAGTGTTGGGATAATGAAGATGGCCACCAGTGATGGATTCCCCCTCCGGCAGGGTGCCAGAATGGGCTCCCGATTGGTTTTCCATGGCTACAGAGGCTTGCTTTGGCAGAACTCCCGATCTAGGTTCTGTTCTGGATGTTTTGGCATTTATAAGTGGTGTTGGCGTTGGGAACCAGTCAGGGGGGCCATGAGGCGACGACAAGGACAGGGGGCGCGCCCTGGGGGGCTCCCTCCACCCTTGTGGTGGCCTCGAGACTCCTCTCTTCCAGTATTTTTTATATTTCCCAAAAATATTCTCCATAAATTTTCAGGTCAATTGGACTCTGTTTGATATTCCTTTTCTGTGAAATTCAAAAACAAGGAAAAATCAGAAACTGGCACTGGGCTCTAGGTTAATAGGTTCGTCCCATATAAAATAGCATATAAATGCATATAAAACATCCAAGAAAGATAATATAATAACATGGAACAATCAAAAATTATGGATACGTTGGAGACGTATCAAGCATCCCCAAGCTTAATTCCTGCTCGTCTTCGAATAGGTAAATGATAAAAATAGAACTTTTGATGTGGAATGCTACCTAACATACTTATCCATGTAATTTTCTTTATTGTGGCATGAATGTTCAGATCCATAAGATTCAAACTAAAAGTTTAATATTGACATAAAAACAATAATATTTCAAGCATACTAACAAGGCAATTATGTCTTCTCAAAATAACATGGCCAAAGAAAGCTTATCCCTACCAAATCATAAAGTCTGGCTATGCTTCATCTTCATCACACAAAATATTCAAATCATGCACAACTCCGATGACAAGCCAAGCAATTATTTCATACTTTTGACATTCTCAAACTTCTTCAACTTCCACGCCATACGTGAGCATGAGCCATGGACATAGCACTATAGGTGGAATAGAGGTGGTTGTGGAGAAGAAAAAAAGAAGGAGATAGTCTCACATCAACTAGGCATATCAATGGACTATGGAGATGCCCATCAATAGATATCAATGTGAGTGAGTAGAGATTGCCATGCAACAGATGCACTAGAGAAGTTTAGGAAAGCTCAAAAAGAAAACTAAGTGGGTGTGCGTCCAACTTGCTTGCTCATGAAGACCTAGGGCAATTTGAGGAAGCCCATTGTTGGAATATAAAATCCAAGTTCAATAATGAAAAATTCCCACTATCATATTAAAGTGACAATATATGAGACTCTCTATCACGAAGATCATGGTGCCACTTTGAAGCACAAGTGTGGTAAAAGGATAGTAACATTGGCCCTTCTCTCTTTTTCTCTCATTTTTTGGGCCTTCCTTTTTTTCATTTGGCATTCTCTCTCCTTTTTTATTTCCTCACATGGGACAATGCTCTAATAATGAAGATCATCACACTTTTATTTATTTACAACTCAAAAATTACAAGTTGTTACTAGAACAAAATATGACTCTACGTGAATGCCTCCGGCGGTGTACCGGGATGTGCAATGAATCAAGAGTGACATGTATGAAAGAATTATAAACGGTGGCTTTTCCACAAATATGATGTCAACTAGATGATCATGCAAAGCAATATGTCAATGATGGAACGTGTCATAATAAACGGAACGATGGAAAGTTGCATGGTAATATATCAGAATGGCTATGGAAATGCCATAATAGGTAGGTATGGTGGCTGTTTTGAGGAAGGTATATGGTGGGGTTATGGTACCGGCAAAAGTTGTGCGGTACAAGAGAGGCTAGCAATGGTGGAAGGGTGAGAGTGTGTATAATCCATGGACTCAACATTAGTCATAAAGAACACACATAATTATTGCAAAAATCTATTAGTCATCGAAACAAATCACTACATGCATGCTCCTAGGGGGATAGATTGGTAGGAAAATACCATCGCTCGTCCCCGACCGCCACTCATAACAAAGACAATCAAAAAATATCTCATGCTCCAACTTCGTTACATAACGGTTCACCATACGTGCATGCTACGGAACTCACAAACCTTAACACAAGTATATCCCAAATTCACAACTACTCACTAGCATGACTCTAATATCACCATCTTCATATCTCAAAACAATCATAAGGAATCAAACTTCTCATAGTATTCAATGCACTTTTTATGAAAGTTTTTATTATATCACTCTTGGATGCCTATCATATTAGGACTAAATTTATAACCAAAGCAAATTACCATGTTGTTTAAAGGCTCTCAAAATAATATAAGTGAAGCATGAGAGTACAACAATTTCTTCAAAATAAAATTACCATCGTGCTCTAAAAAGATATAAGTGAAGCACTAGAGCAAATGATAAACTACTCCAAAAGATATAAGTGAAGATCATTGAGTAGTTGAATATTTATCTAACTATGTGAAGACTCCTTCTCCTAAATAGAATTTTAGATCTTAAGTACTTTATTCAAACAGCAAGCAAAACAAAATAAAATAAAATGACGCTCCAAGCAAAACACATATCATGTGGTGAATAAAAATATAGCCCCAAGTAAAGTTACGGATGAACGAAGACGAAAGAGGGGATGCCATCCGGGGCATCCCCAAGCTTATATGCTTGGTTTCCCTTGAATATTACCTTGGGGTGCCTTGGGCATCCCCAAGCTTAGGCGCTTGCCAGTCCTTACCCAAAACTTGAAAACTTTACAACACAAACTCAACAGAAAACTCGTAAGCTCCGTTAGTACAATAAAACAAATCATTCACTTTGGTACTGTCAAGACAAGATTCATAATTTTTCTCACATGATGCTTGTTGTACCCTATCATTTATACAATTTATATTAAGTAATATAAGCTATAGAAACTAGAAAACAAGCAAACTATGCATCGAAAACAGAATCAGTCAAAAATAGAACAGTCTGTAAAGATCTGAATTGAAATCATACTTGTCTAACTCCAAAAATTCTAACCATTTAGGGAAATCTAGACAATTTGCATATCAATCTTGTGTAAAAAAATCGAGATCAAAAGCACGTTCTAGTGAATTTTCAAAATTCCTGGACTGAGAGCAAAGGTTTCTGTTTTTGCACAGAATCAAGCCAATTATCATCCACACTATCCCAAAGGCTTTACTTGTCACTTTGTTGAAACAAAAGCAATAAAACATGATTAATAAAGTAGCATAATCATGTGAACACACTAAAACAGTAGGTAAACGTGTTGGGTTGTCTCCCAACAAGCGCTTTTCTTTAATGTCTTTCTTGTTAGGCATGATGATTTCAATGATGCTCGCACAAGAGTAAAGAATTGAAACACAAAGAGAGCATTAGAAATCACATTACAAGCACATTTAAGCCTAACCCACTTCCTATGCATAGTGATTTTGTGAGCAAATAACTTATGGGAGCAACAATCAACTACCACAGGAAGGCAAAACAACCATAACTTCAAGATTTTCAACACATAGAGAGGAAACTTGATATTATTGTAACTCCTACAAGCATATAATCCTCCCTCATAATAATTTTCAGTGGAATCATGAATGAATTCAACAATATAAGAATCACATAATGCATTACTTTCATGATCCATAAGCATAAATTTTTACTACTCTCCACATAAGCAAAACTCTTCTCATTCAGAATAGTGGGAGTATCATAAGAAACTCGAATACTATAAATTGTTTCCACATTAAAAGAATAATGTTCAGAAAAAGGGTAATCATAATTATGACAAGATTTATAAATATAATCATCACTACTTTTTATAACAAATGTCATCACAATAATCATCATAAGTAACAACTTTGTTCTCATCATAATCTATTGAAACCTCTTCCAAGATAGTGGAATCATTACTAAAATAAAGTCATGACTTGTCCAAATCCCCTTTTATCATTATGATAAGATTCAACACTGTAACGCCCTCGATGCGGCTATATCTCCCATGTGTCGAAGCACGACTTACAGGCATAACCGCATTGAAAGCAATGTCGCAAGTGAGGTAATCTTCACACAACCCATGTAATACATAAGGGAAAGAGATACATAGTTGGCTTACAATCGCCACTTCACACAATTACATGAATAACGCATTACATCAACCAAATACATACAAGGTCCGACTACGGAACCAAAATAAAAGAAGACTACCCCAAATGCTACACAGATCCCCGATCGACCCCAACTGGGCTCCACTACTGATCCACTGGAACGAAACAACAAAAGGACAAGGTCTTCGTCGAGCTCCTCCTTGAGCTTGGTTGCGTCATCTGCACGGACTCATCGGCACCTGCAAGCTGGTTTTTGGAAGTATCTGTGAGTCACGGGGAGTCAGCAATCTCGCACCCTCGTGATCAAGACTATTTAAGCTTATGGGTAAGGTAAAGGTATGAGGTGGAGCTGCAGCAAGCGACTAGCATATATGGTGGCTAACATACGCAAATGAGAGCGAGAAGAGAAGGCAAAGCACGGTCGATAAAAGTATGATCAAGAAGTGATCCTAGAACAACCTACGTCAAGCATAACTCCAACACCGTGTTCACTTCCCGGACTCCGCTGGAAAGAGACCATCACGGTTACACACGCGGTTGATGTATTTTAATTAAGGTCAACTTCAGGTTTTCTACAACCGAACGTTAACAAATTCGCATCTGCCCATAACCGCGGGCACGGCTTTCGAAAGTTCAATCCCTGCAGGGGAGTCCCAACTTAGCCCATGACAAGCTCTCACGGTCAATGAAGGATATACCTTCTCCCGAGACATTCTGATCAGACTCGGCATCCCGGTTCTACAAGACAACTTTGACAAGTTAAAACAAATCCAGCAACGCCGCCTGAATGTGCCGAAAAATCCCAATAGGAGCTGCACATATCTCTTTCTCAGGGCACACTCAGATGAGCAATCTGTACAACTAAAACCAAACCTCAAGTTTCCCCGAGGGGGTGCTGCACATGGCTCTAGTTTGGACCAACACTCAGGGGAGCACTGGCCCAGGGGGGTTTAAATAAAGATGACCCTTGAGTCCGCGGAACCCAAGGGAAAAAGAGGCTAGGTGGCGAATGGTAAAACCAAGGTTGGGCATTGCCAGAAGAGTTTTATTCAAGGTGATTTGTCAAGGGGTTCCCATTATTACCCAACCGCGTAAGGAACGCAAAATCCGGGAACATAACACCGATATGACGGAAACTAGGGCGGCAAGAGTGGAACAAAACACCAGGCATAAGTTCGAGCCTTCCACCCTTTACCAAGTATATAGATGCATTAATTTAATAAGATATATTGTGATATCCCAACAAGTAAACATGTTCCAACAAGGAACAACATCTCCATGTTCCAACAAGGAACAAACTTCAATCTTCACCTGCAACTAACAACGATATAAGAGGGGCTGAGCAAAGCGATAACATAGCCAAACAACGGTTTGCTAGGACAAGGTGGGTTAGAGGCTTGGTTCAACAGTATGGGAAGCATGATAAGAAAGTGGTAGGTATCGCAGCATAGGCATAGCAAAAGAGCGAGCAACTAGCAAGCAAAGATAGAAGTGATTTCGAGGGTATGGTCATCTTGCCTGAGATCCTGCAAGGAAGAAGAACGAGTCCATGAAGAAGATAAACGGACGTAGTCGAACGGATCCTCACACACACGATGTTATCGGAACCAACTCGAAGAAGCAACACTGGAAAGAAGCAAACCACATAGTAAACAACGAACACATCAACATGGCATGATGCACAATCGAGTATGATTCATGTCCGGTTTAATGAAGCATGGCATGGCAAAGTGCACAAACAATCCTACAAATTAAGTGGAGCTCATCATGCAACGGGGTTGCATATTGAAGAAAACACCACATGACTTATTTAGTTCTCTATCGTTTATGTACCCAACAAGATTAAATGTTGATTAACATGGCAAGGGGTGAAGCATAAAGAAACTATCTATCTAGGCAAGTTTAAATGAGGCCGGAAATAACAAACAACAATTCTGAAAAAACCTCATGTGCATATTTTACGGTTTGGTACTGTTCTGCCCTAAACCATATTTTAGAGTTGTTAAACATGCAAAGTGAAGCCACCATGTTAAATTAGGCATTTTTCTACCCCATTGACATATAAAGTTTATTAAATTCCGAGTTACGGTTATTAAGTTATGAATATAATCATCTTAACATGGCAATAGGCAAAATATATGCAAACGACATTTTAAACATGTTAAACATGGATGAAAGTTGGATATTATTAAACTAGACAAAATTCTAGGCATTTTTCATATAAAGTTTATTTAATTCCGATGCATGGTTCATGAGTAATTATATGCATGAAGGCTAGGGACTTTTCTGTAAAACTGGCAGCCTCTGGATAATGGACAAATTCAAAGACGCTAAAAAAACATATGCGGGTCGAATTGGCTGGCCCAACAGGTGAAAGAAAGAAAACGAGAGGAGGGGCACTTGGGGGGCTGCTCGCCCATGGGCCTCGGCCCGTCAGTGGGGAAGGGAGCAGCAGGTTGGCGTGCCTGGGCCGGACGAGCAGGATGAGGCCAGGCATGGGCGCATGGGCGTCGTGTACTGAAGCGGTCAACGATGCATGCGAGCGGTTCGAGCGAAGCAGGGGAGGCAGCAGGCGCAGTCAATGTCGTTCCCGCACGACGAAGCAGGGAAGGCCGGCGAGGGACTTGGCGTGGGGCGACGGCTTCCTGCCAATAATGTGCGCGGGTCTGGACGGCGAGGGGCGGTAGAGTTCCTTCGGCGAGGACTCGACGACGACGGGACAATGCGAGGCGGCAGTGCTCGCTCGAGGAGCAGAGGAGAACAGGCAACGGCGGCGACGCGACGCGGCAGGAGCTCCGGCGAGCTGAGGAGGTTGGTGGCGCCGGTCGACGGGGTCAGCAAGGAAACGGCACGGCGGCTCGAAGACGGACTTGTCGCGAGCGAGCAGGACAGCCGCAGTACTCGCCGTGAATGAAGAAGACGGGCAGCGGCGCTGCACGATCAGGCGGGAATGGGCACGAGGAGGCGACCTCCGGCAGGATCTGAATGGTGGCGTGGGGAAGCAGCGAGTTTGAGGGCCGGCGGAGCCATGGGCATCATTCGGAGGCGCTGGTGTTCCTGCGAGAGAGATCGGGGAATGAGAGAGGAGCACGAGGCGGAAGGAAAAGGAAGAAGGCGGGGCAAAGCGCTCATCTGCTGGTTCGGCCAGCCGGCGGCGGGGCTCCTGTAGTTGTTTGGGTGGCCGGCGACGACGAGCTTCAACAAGAGTCGGGCGCGAGGGGAGGCACTGGTCGGGAGAGAGGTCAAGATCGAGCTCCTCTCGATCTGGAGTGGGGTGGTGGCATGGGGGATTGGGTCGATGGGGATAACGAGGAGAAGACCAGGGGAGGCGCTGCGGGATCTAAGGAGGATGGCGGCGCATGATGGGATGGATGGGACATGAGGCCTAAAATTTAGGGTTAGGGGGCTATATATAGCATGTAGGTAATAGAAGGGGGATTTTGATCATCGGATTGGGATCGGACGGTCGAGAATAAATAGTTAGGGAGTCCAAAAAGGAAAAAGGAGATGTTTTATATATGTTTGGGGATGATCCGGACCCATCAGTGATGACTGCCCAGGTCGGGTCCGGGACAGCTTTCAAACGCGTGCGCAGGGAGGGCCGTGGGCTGACGAGAGAGCTTAGGTTGGGCCCGGCGGTAGGTAGTGGACTGTGGAGAGTGTGATGGGCTGAGAGGAGAGAAGAGAAGGCGGCCCGACAACGGTTTCCGAAGACCGAAAACATCCGACGATTGACCGACTATAATGCCGCTATAGTTATCGTTGGGGCATCAAACCATCTCCGAAAGCGATGAAACTTGACAGGCGGTCTATCTACACTATAATAAGACCACACGTAAACTCTCATCCCATTCCGAGAACATTTCCCAACCACTTACAAAATACTATTTCGGACGCGCCGCGGGCGCGTGCGAGTGTGTCTGAGCTCAGAACGGACAACGGACGGAACTGGGGAAAACCCGAACGAATGCAAGTTTTGAAAACATGAAGATGCAATGCACATGGTGACATGGCAAGATGCAACACACAAACGAATGACAAGGCAACAACAACGAATAACTGGACGACACCTGGCGCAACGGTCTCGGGGCATCACAACACTCCACCACTACGAGAGGATCTCGTCCCGAGATCTAGAATGGCACCGGAGGGAAAAACGGAAAAGAAAAAGAAGAGGTAAAACTAAGTTGCTTCTTTGACAAACGAGTGAGACCAAAGAACCTTGAAAAGGTTAAGCCATTTCGAGAAAAGAATACCACGGAGATGAACAAAGTTGAAAGCACTCCGTTAAGAAAGAGGAAAAAGAAAGAACCGATACGGGTAGCACTTCGGTTGAAAAGGGATGAAGCCTTGATAAAATGAAAGAGCTTGAGCAAAAGGGACACAACACTTCGGTTTAAAAGGATAAACCAAGAAAAGAACACGATCCTGTCAAAACGAAAAGATGGGTTGAAGAGAGCAACATCACAAAGCCTCCGGAACAAAATTAAGAATGGAATGGAATGAACGAAGGGAAACAAGATCTTGAGGGAGCACACTTACAACAAATGCTAGAACGGAGTTGTTGGAAAACCAACAACGAAAAGAATAAGCTTGATACGGTCTTATGGAATACAACTCAAAATATGAGGTGACAACCTGCCACTCACGGGAAAAAGAATTGGGTTGATAAGAACAAGGGGACGAGAAAGTATATCACACCGGAAAGGATAAATGAAGAACTTGGATCATATATGAGCACCATAAATAGCAAAAATCCTTAGGGACAACTTTAGGTGAAATATAGCCCAACATAATTGCAATGAAGAGATTGATGGGTTTAAATATCTCAATCTTGTGAATGAATAATGATATATTACCACCTCAAAAGATAAGGGAGAAACAATTGCACTCCGGATTACAGGATGAAGAAAGCATGAGCTCCTCAGAAAAGAATGTTGATGAACACTTCGAGAAGGAATTTAAATCCTTCATGAACTAACATGTAGAATCTTCATGAAGAACTCCGGTAATAAAAGAATGATCAAACGAAAGGAAGGAGAAGTTGAAAACACAAGGTGAATCCTTGCAATGATTAGATGGATCTTCGCGATGAAATAATTGAGAGAACTTGGAACTCCAGGAAAAGAATAGATAAAGTGTGACGCCCCGAGACCGATGTGCCAGGCGTCTCCCAGTTATTCGCTATTGTTTCCTTGTCTTTGCTTGCGTGTTGCATCTTGTCATGTTATCATCCGCATTGCATCATCATATTTTCAAAACTTGCATCCGTCCCGGTCTCCTCATCCTCTTCTGTTGTCCGTTCTGAGCCCAGACACACTTGCATGCGCCCGCGGCATGTCCAAAATATTATTTTATAAGTCGGCGGAAAATGTTGTCGGAACGGGATGAAAGTTGGCGTGCACTGTTGTTTTGTTGCTAGTAGGCCGCCTACCAAGTTTCATCGCATTCGGAGTCCGTTTCACGCCCCAACGGATAACTATAGCGGCAGTATAGCCGGTCTAACGTCGGACATTTTCGGTCTCCGGAAACTGCTGCCGGGCCCTCTCTCTCTTCTCTCCTCTCAGCCCACCAAGTCCATCCACCTATCCCCTCTTCACGTCCGGTGCCGTCCGATGCGATCCCACGGTCCGAAAACCCCTCTCTGCTCAGTTCTCAGACCCCCTCGCGCGTCCGAAAACCTTCCCCGAACCTGAACCGGACTTTCGTCACCATTGGATCCGGAACATCCCCAAACGTCTCTACAAAACATCTCCATTTTGTAAATTGGGGCCCCTAACCTATGTATCCGGGATCGTCCTATTACGATCGGATGGAACGAGTAGCCCCTCACCTAACCTATCTACCTATATAAACAGTCAACCCTAATTTCTAGGGGAGTTGTCCCATCCATCCCTCTAGGCCGCCGCCACTAATCCTCTTGGGATCCCCTCATTCCAAATCGCCCTCGATCCAACTCCACCTCACCCGATGCCTTCTTTCCCCTCTGCCCGAGCGCGCCCGTCCTCGCAGCTCCGCCGTGAACAGCCGCGCCATCCTCTTGCCTGCGCCCCACGCAGAGCTCGTCCTCGAGCACGCCGCCGCCTGTAGCTTCCACGACCAGCTCCGCCAGACCGGCCTCGCCCCATGCCTTCCCTCCTTCCTTTTCTTTCTCCCTCTCTCTTTTCTTTACCTCTCTCCTCGTCATGACAGGAGCAGCCATGGCACCCCATGAAGCTATGCACGCCGCAAGCCGTGACCTCCCCGTCGTCATCTTCAAGCTCGCTACTGCCTCGTCCTCGACCTTCCTCGCTCGGATCCGCTGCCGCGCCGTCCCGGAGTCCTCTCGCCGGAGTCCTTCTCCATGCCGCTACGAGAGAACGGCTGCACTGCCTCCGCCTCGGTGCACCTTCCCTCTGTCGTTTCCTGCTCATGGCCGCCTCCAACCTCTCCAACGGCGCCTCGACCTCACCACCACGTCGTTGCTCCGGCCAACTTGGGCAAGCCGCCGGCGATCTGGCCACCCAGGACGCCCCTGCCTCCTTCCTCGTCGCCGCCGAGTTCCCCTGCTTCATGCCTCTGCTCATGCCGCTGCCAGATCGAGCGAGCGAGGGGAACGCTCGCGTTGACCGAGGCCCAGCTGCGCGACCTACCGGCCTCCCTACTCCTCCGAGTGGGCTGAGGCCCAGCTGCGCCCCCCTTCCGGCGTCACCTCACCACCGACTGTGACGTGGCCCATGTGAGCAGCCACCCCTAGCCCTCCTGCGCACTGTTGGCCCAGCTAGATGCGGCCCGTGTTATTTTTTTCCCTGCGCTGCGATTTTAGCTATTATCCAGAGTTTGCCAGTTTTGCAGAAAAGACCTTCATGATCATGCATTTAATAAATCCACAACCGTGCATCGGAATTAAACAAACTTAATATGAAAGTTGCTTAGAATTTTGTGTAGGATAATAATATCCAAGTTTCATCTATGTTTAAAATATTTAAAATGATGTTTGGTTAAATTTACTCCTATGCCATGTTAAAATGCTTTAATTTGTAACTAAATAACCGTAGCTCCAATTTTAATAATCTTTATATGTAAATGGGGTAGAATTTTGCCTAGTTTATCATGGTGACATTGTTTTGTATGCCTAACAACTCTAAAATATGGTTTAGGGCAGAACAGGACCTAACCTAATATATGCACATGAGGAGTTTCCGGATTTGTTGTTTGTTGTTCCCGGCCTCATTTAAACTTGACTAGATAGGTAGTTTTGCTTTGCTTCACCCTCTTGCCATGTTTAACAACATTTAATACTGTTGGGTACATAAACAAGATCGAACTAAAAACTTGTCGTGGTGTTTCGTCAATATGCAAATCGTTGCATATTAAGCTCCACTTAATTTGTAGGATTGCTTGTACACCTTGCCATGCCATGCTTCATTAAACCGGACATGCATCATAATTGCTGTGCATCATGCCATGATTAGGTGATGGTTGTTTACTATGTTGTTTGCTTCTTTCCGGGTTACTTCTCGTGTTATCTTCGGTTTCGTTCCGGAGTTGTGAGGATCCGTTCATCTACGTTCGTTTGTCTTCTTCATGGACTCGTTCTTCTTCCTTGCGGGATTTCAAGCAAGATGATCATACCCTCGAAATCACTTCTATGTTTGCTTGCTAGTTGCTCGCTCTTTTGCTATGCCTATGCTGCGATACCTACCACTTGCTTATCATGCCTCCCATATTGTTAAGCCAAGCCTCTAACCCACCTTGTCCTGGCAAACCGTTGGTTGGCTATGTTACTGCTTTGCTCACCCCCTCTTATAGCGTTGTTAGTTGCAGGTGAAGATTGGAGCTTGTTCCATGTTGGAACATGGTTATTTTGTTGGGATATCACAATATCTCTTATTTAATGAATGCATCTATATACTTGGTAAAGGGTGGAAGGCTCGGCCTTATGCCTGGTGTTTTGTTCCACTCTTGCCGCCCTAGTTTCCATCATATCGGTGTTATGTTCCCGGATTTTGTGTTCCTTACGCGGTTGGGTAATAATGGGAACCCCTTGATAGTTCGCCTTGAATAAAACTCCTCCAGCAAGGCCCAACCTTGGTTTTAACATTTTCACTAACAATCTATAACCTTCCCTTGGGTTTTCGCGAGCCCGAGGGTCATCTTTATTTTAAACCCCCCCCCCCCCCCCCGAGCCAGTGCTCCTCTGAGTGTTGGTCCGAAACGGGCAGCCTGCGGGGCCACCTCAGGGCAACTCGAGGGTTGCTTTTTACTCGTAGCTTGACCTATCTGGTGTGCCCTGAGAACGAGATATGTTCAGCTCCTATCGGGATTTGTCGGCGCATCGGGCGGCTTTGCTGGTCTTGTTTTACCATTGTCGAAATGTCTTGTAACCAGGATTCCGAGTCTGATCGGGTCTTCCCGCTAGAAGGAATATCCTTCGTTGACCGTGAGAGCTTGTGATGGGCTAAGTTGGGACACCCCTGCAGGGATTGAACTTTCGAAAGCCGTGCCCACAGTTATGGGCAGATGGGAATTTGTTAACGTCCGGTTGTACAAAACCTGAAGTTGACCTTAATTAAAATACATCAACCGCGTGTGTAACCGTGATGGTCTCTTCTCGGCGGAGTCCGGGAAGTGAACACGGTGTTGGAGTTGTGCTTGACGTAGGTTGCTCTAGGATCACTTCTTGATCATAGATTTTCGACCGTGCTATTGCCTTCTCTTCTCGCTCTCATTTGCGTATGTTAGCCACCATATATGCTAGTCGCTTGCTGCAGCTCCACCTCATACCTTTACCTTACCCATAAGCTTAAATAGTCTTGATTGCGAGAGTGTGAGATTGTTGAGTCCCCGTGACTCACAGATACTTCCAAAACCAGCTTGCAGGTGCCGATGAGTCCGTGCAGATGAAGATCTCGTCCTTTATGTTGTTTTGCTCTAGTTGATCAGTAGTGGAGCCCAGTCGGGACGATCGGGGATCTGTGTAGCATTTGGGGTAGTCTTCTTTTATTTTGGTTCCGCGGTCGAACCTTGATTGTATCTGATTGATGTAATGCTTTATTCATGTAATTGTGTGAAGTGGCGATTGTAAGGCAACTATGTATCTCTTTCCCTTATGTATTACATGGGTTGTGTGAAGATTACCTCACTTGCGACATTACTTTCAATGCGGTTATGCCTCTAAGTCATGCTTCGACACATGGGAGATATAGCCGCATCGAGGGCGTTACAAGTTGGTATCAGAGCCTTCCCCGACCTTAGTATCCCCATTGCTTGATCAAAGTAGCGGACGAGTTGAGTCTAGAAAAAAAGTTTTGAGTCATTTAGGAATTATATATCGGAGAGTTTAGGAATTCTTTTTACTCCCCAGTCCCTTCATCGCTCTGGTAAGGCATCCTGACGTAGAGTTTTGTCTCTTCTCTTCTCAAATTTCACTAAAAAAATTTAGGATCACGCGGGTATCCTGGAATTGTTCCGATGGTTTTGTGACGAGAACATTGTTCTTGGTGCCTCCTGACATTTAGGGGTTGTGGCAGTGTCCCGGGGAGTTGAGCTCCAAGGTGTTGTCGTCACAATTTTATCGTTGTAGTTCAGGAATACCTGAGATTAGTTTCGCCGACATCGAAAATCTCTTTTATGCAGTTGTTGGTGAGATAACCTTGACGCCACCCAGTACTGGGGCGGGAGTTCGGGAGTATTGCCATAACTTGTATAACGGATGCTTTTCGAAGGTTGAGGTAGATGATTTCCGAAGGTTTCTTGGTTATGTGTTGAAGGATGGATACAGCTGGATGTAGGAATTGCTAGTTTTGGGTGAGATATTATGCTTCCCTTGTATCCCCAACACCTGATTGCATAACTGGAAAGTTTCGGGAGTTTATAAGTGGGAATTCAAGTAGCTCTTAGGATATCTTTCCAACAGATGTATGATATGAAATTGGGGTTCGACGTCTAGTGGTCCGCCTATTCACGGTTGGTTTTACAGTGGTCTCGTTGTGTCTTAAAGAGTCCTTGGCTATGCTGACTCGGGGACGCTTCGTATGTCATGTGCACTGCCTTGTACATGATGGTGCTGTACGATCGAGCCCGTGTAGGCCCCACCACGAAAACTTCGAACGAAATCTCTATCATATGCTTGTTCCGGCTTATTCTGCAAGCTAATCCTTTGTTTTGTTTTGAGTTGTGGTATTCGAGTTGCTTCGAAGTCAAATGTTGATTCCATACCTACCCCAAGCGGTGTTCTCATATTCCTATGTGAATAATAATCCCTCATGATAATCGAGATTGTCATGTCAATCCTTTTCAATCGGTGTGGCTCTCTTCAAGTGGATCCGATCATTTCAACATCCGCAAGATCAATTCTAAGTTTCTCAACGGTGTTCGTTTCATCCATTCCAAATTGTCTTTGTTTTTCCCACCCTCCCTCCCTTGTTTTTCTTCAAGGACTCAGATTTCGTAATCAAGTGTCCATCCTATTCATGTGAAGTCTCTTCATTCTTTTCTTTCAATATTCTTATCCAGTGATTCTCATGAAGATTCTAACGGAGCTTCAAGTTCGTCATTCCTCATTCCTTTTCTTCTCCGGTGGTTTAAAGTCAAGCTTTGTTGATCATACCTTTTCCTCGTTTCAATGCTTACTTATGCCAGTGCACCATTTAATCTTCCCCGCTTGCCATTCAATTGTTCCGGGGTGCTGAAGATATCTCGAAGATTTGTGTTTTCCACTCTACATTCGCTCAAGCTCTTTCGAGGATGTTATCTCACTCAAGTCATCTAATTCAACCGGTGCTTTCTCCTTTTCAAGTAAATCATTCAACGGTGTTTTCTTTTGAGTGGGCCCTAACCCACAGGTTTTTTCCCAGGATCTTACATGACTCTTCTTATTTTCCCGGAGCTATCCTCAAATTTCTTTTTGAAGTTTGACGTAAGAATGATTTATCATCAGTCAAATGCTTTTCTCCAAGATCTGTCGAATTCTTTTCATCGTTGGCTCAACCTCTTCGTTTTGATTCTTTCGGAGTGTCTAAATAATTCTTGGTGGTGTTTCTCGTCGTCAATCTCAACATTTGAAGACCGAAGAAGAGTTTTTCCTCCATATCTTATCCGTTCTCTCAGAGACTCGTGGTTTTAGCTTATTGCCATTCTCTCATCATTGTATTTGATTGTGAGAATTCTTTTGTAGCGACCCGACCCGAATGGGTCAAGTCTTTGTGCTTAAGTGCCATCCCTGGATCGGTATGCTGACACACACAGTACTCGAGGATTTATAACAGAGGTAAATCACATGTAAAAGTAACGTAAATACTATTACCTCAAATCAAAAATAGTGGAAGTAACAAGGTTGTGGATTCCCATCAACACCAACGGCAAAGTTGAGTGTAGAAATCGTAACCCTAACGTATCACTTACTCATCGTAAGATAATCCTGCAACATGAGACGTTGCAGCCACAGAGGGTCAGTACATTGAATGTACTGGCAAATTCACACCATAGAGAATGATGAATAAAGACTATCACTACATGCATATTTGGCTGGTGGAAAATCTCTATGGTTATAAGGTTTGTGCGTAAAGCCAATTTTTCCCTACTGCAAAGGAATAAATTTTATTTAACTATCATGGTGGTTGTTGAACAATGAGAATGGTTGACAGCATTCTCAATCCCAATTAAGTAACATCATTAAACCCAACAATATTCATTTAAAGTAACGTGATGAGATCAACAGGATAATCCAAGAACTAGATACTCAAGATGTCCATAACCGGGGACACGGCTAATCATGATTAGTTTGTTACACTCTGCAGAGGTTTACGCACTTTTCCCCACAAGACTCAATCGCCTCCGTTGGATTTCTCGCACTACATGGTGTTTGAGAAACGGATGACCGAGACACAGCCTTTCAGAAGCGCTAGCACCTTACGATGGATAGACCGGTACACCTACTTTCCCCTACATCTGCTAGTCTACCCTGTAAGAGTTCGCACGACTTAATCAACTATGCCAGAGCCCATAATGGCTTGTGGCTGCACACGGAAGTTTCTAGCATGAATAATCTTATGATCCCTTTGAGCCTGGGTGGCGGTCCAAAAGAAAAACAGGCAATCCTGGTCTACCCAGGTGCCTGGACAGGCAATCCTGGAATAACCCGGTGCCTCAATCCACCTAGATGTGTGTTTAAGTTGCCACCTTAGATAAACCATTAATTAACAAACTCACATCTGTCATGGATATCACTCACCCAATCCACGTCTACTAGCATAGCATGGCATAATGGCAAACGTAGAAGTAACTCCCAAAGGTTTGATATTAAACACGTAATAGGTACTACCTCAACTACTTCCCATCCCACAATTTAATTAGATCCTAGTCATGCAATGTGTGAGGATTGATCTAATGCAATAAAACTGGGTTGTAGAAAAGGTATGATCAAAGTGTGAACTTGCCTGCAATGTTGATGAAGATGATTCGCACTCAAAACTCTTGATATCTCTACTCGTCACACTCCGGTCAATCTATCGTAAGCAAGCAATAGTAACCACACATAAGCAATCACTCAAAAGATCAGAAAGAACGAAGAAGACGATTCGAAAAACTTCAAAACCAAGCAAATAACTCTTGCAACATAAAACAATTTCTAACAGTACCAAAATTATGTGAATTTGGCCTTATCAGAAAGTTTAGGTCAAGAGCTTCGATTTGCAAAAAGAATCAACTGAAACGGAGCTACGAAACTCAAGTTATGATCAAACGAAGGTTTGAACTAGATTTGAAGTTGAACAAATTTGATTTGCTCAAACTCCAAAATGTCACAAGGAGTATTTTGCAAAAAGAATCGCTTAAATCGGAGTTACAGATAAAAAGTTGGAGGGTTTTGAAGTTCAGGGACTGTTCTGAAAATTCCAGGGGCTAATCTGCAAAGATAATAATCACAGATAGGCCCCTGCCACGCGGCGCAAAACAACAGGCTGAAAACCGTTCGCTGCAAGGCTAATCGAGCGAACGTCCGCTACTTAGCGCATACCGGTTCGAAGAAAAAAATATTTCTAGATCTAATCTTGGCCGTCGATTCTAGATCGGACGGAGGAGGCGGCGACGACGACTTACTGCGGCGGTGGCGAAGAGCAACGGCGGCGGGGCATCGGGCTTGATCGAGGCGGCTGCTCCGGGGCTCGCCGGCGACGGCGGAGTAGCGGGGAAGGGGCGACGCGTCGAGGCAGATGCAGCGGTGGGGTCGGCGGCGCTCGGGGGCGTCGGAACGAAGCGCGGCGGCGGTTGCAGATTTCGTCGGAGGCAGGAGCTCCGGCGAGGGCGGCGGTTGCGGCGAAGAAGGAGAGAAACGGGGCCCGTGGCTCTGTATTTATAGGAGGGGCCGGAGAGGCTTGCGGGAGGGGAAAGGCGAGGCGGCGGAGGAGTCCGCGGCGGCTACGGCGGCGTCCGGCGACGTGCGGGAGTCGAACCCCGGCTCGGGGAGGGAGACGAAGGCGGTGGCACACTGGGCCTAGGCCTGGCACGAGCTGGGCCGGCCCAGTCGGCGACAAGATTTTTTTTTAAAAACACAACAGAAAATAACATAAAGCAAACTAAAATAAAATAGAACCTAGGCATATAATATATCAAAATTTTCAGAAAAACATTATCTACAACGTGGACATTTTAGTAAAGTCAAATAAAATCCACACAAAATCAAATAAATCAAAGAGTGCTACTGGTCTATTAAAACCAACAAAAATCATTTTAAAAAAATACCAAAATGATTTCAAATAAATTTTTCTCCAATTTTCTAATGTAGGTAATCATGTTACCCTATTTTCCATGTATTTTGATTTTTGGAGAAAAATAATTTGAATAAAACTCAAATAAATCCAAATTGAAAATAAATTCAAAAGAACTTTGAATTTAATTCTTTGAAACTCCCAACTCATATTTCATATAATTTGAAGAAGTCATTTTATCTTCTCTTGTGAAAATCATTGAGTTGCATAAAGTTTCAGAATTGAAAATATTTTCAAATGAAATTCAAATATTTTCAACAACCCTTTTCATTTAATTTAAATGGAAGAAGTCATGTCATCTTCTCTCTAGGATTTTGGGTTGAAAAGAATTTGAATTCGCGGAGATCAGAAAGCAAATATGAAAGTTTGGGAAAGTCCTTTTATTCCCTCTCATTTAACTTTCCAAAGTTTCGAATTCACTCACTTTCAGTCAATCAATCAAACAATCAATCAAATCTATCTATTTATTATAACATTCCAAAATTTAGAATTTTGGGATGTTACATCTTTTCACCCTATCCGGAGCAATTCAAGATTCTTTTCAGTTTGATTCTCCGGGGGCCATCTTTTCAAATATTATTCATTCCAGTTTTCAGCTATCATTCTCCAAATCTATCCGGTGCATCATCCAAATTTCTCTAATCAGCATGGGTTCTCTTCGTTCACTTGTATCTAAATTCTCTCAAACATCTTCGTTAATTTGCTAATTCTTCCCGGTGTTTCTTTATCTTCTCTTCGTTCATTTTCAATTCTTACGGTGGTTCGTTCAAGAGTTCTCATCATTCGTTATCATATCAATCTATTCGTTCTTTCAAATCCTAACGGTGGTTTCATGAAGACATTCTCAAGTTTATGTTATATCTCTCTTAATCTTTTCTACGAGAATAAGTTGTATGCAATCCGTTTGCTCGTCATAAATTTAATTGGTGAAGGAGGAGCATAACATAATTCTTATTCTTGATTCACCCAGATGATTAATTCCCTCTTCTGGTGGTTCATCAAATTCTCGGTTCGAGATGCTTTATCTATTCTTTTCCCGGAGTTCCAAGTTTTCTCAATCATTTCATTGCGAAGATCCATCTAAGCATTGTAAGGCTTCACTTTGTGTTGTCAACTTCTTTTTCTTTTATCATCATTTTATTATCGGAGTTCTTCATCAAGGTTCTACATGATGGTTCATCTAAGATTTAATTCCTTTTCGAGGTGTTCATTGAGATTCTTTTCAGAGGAGCTCAATCATTCTTCATCTTGCAATCCGGAGTGCAATTCTTTCTACCATATTATTGGAGGTGGTATTATGTCATTCTTAATAATTTGAGTTCATGTTTTCATGATTCACATGTTGTCAAGAATGAGATATTTTAAATCCATCTTTTTCTTCATTGGAATTATCTTGGGTTATATTTCACCTAAAGCTTTCCTTCAAGGATTGTCGCTCTCATGGTGTTTATCAATGATCCAATTTCTTCATTTATCCTTTCCGGTGCGATAGACTTTCTCGTCAATTTGTTCATATCAATCCAATTTTTTTCCTGTGAGTGGCAGGTTGTCACCTCATATTTTGAGCTGTTTTCCATAAGACCATATCAAGCTTATCTTTTCGTTGTTGTGTTTCCAACAACTCCGTTCGACCCTTCTCCTAAGGATACCTTTTCAAGTTCTTTTGTGGCAGAAGTTGGCATTTTCTTCTCCATTCTCCTATTTCAATTATCTATCTTCTATTCTTTTGTTCTGGAGGCATTTTCATGTTGCTCTTTTCAACCCATCATCTCGTTTTTGTCAAAGGTCATGTTCTTTTCATGCCTATCCATTTAACCGGAGGGTTGTGCCTTTTGCTCAAGTTCTTTTCACCTTATCAAGCCTTGCATCTCTTTTCAACCGGAGTGCTGTCTGAGACCTTTCTTACCCCTTGCTCCATTCATTCAATAGTTCCGGAGGCAGTGTGTTGTGATTTCATCAAGTATCTTCTCATCTTACCAAGTTCTTATTCAATTCATTTTATTTTCAATCGGAGTTCTGCCCGAAGTTGTTCTTCCTAGTTCATCTTTTCTAATGGAGAGTTTTCAACTTCATTTATCTCCGTTGTATTCTTTTCTCGAGCTGGCTTAACCTTTTCAAGGTTCTTTGGTTTCACTCATTGGTCAAAGAAGCAATTTAGTTTTACCTCCTCTTTTTCTCTTCCGTTCTCCCTCCGGTGCCATTCTAGATCTCGGGACGAGATCCTCTCATAGTGGTGGAGTGTTGTGACGCCCCGAGACCGATGTGCCAGGCGTCTCCTAGTTATTCGCTGTTGTTGCCTTGTCTTTGCTTGCGTGTTGCATCTTGTCATGTTATCATCCGCATTGCATCATTATATTTTCAAAACTTGCATCCGTCCCTGTCTCCCCGTCCTCTTCTGTTGTCCGTTCTGAGCCCA
Organism: Triticum urartu; assembly: GCF_056163025.1. Lineage (NCBI taxonomy): Eukaryota > Viridiplantae > Streptophyta > Magnoliopsida > Poales > Poaceae > Triticum > Triticum urartu. The sequence continues at coordinate 324,549,215 of NC_141879.1, read as the reverse complement.
GACACACTTGCACACGCCCGCGGCATGTCCGAAATATTATTTTATAGGTGGCCGGAAAATGTTCACGGAATGGGATGAAAGTTGGCGTGCGGTGTTGTTTTGTTGCTAGTAGGCCGCCTGCCAAGTTTCATCGTATTCGGAGTCCGTTTGACGCCCCAACGGATAACTATAGTGGCAGTATAGCCGGTCTAACGTCGGACGTTTTTGGTCTCCGGAAACTACTGCCAGGCCCTCTCTCTCTTCTCTCCTCTCAGCCCACCTAGTCCATCCGCCTATCCCCTCTTCGCGTCCGGTGCCGTCTGATGCGATCGCATGGTCCGAAAACCCCTCTCTGCTCAGTTCTCAGACCCCCTCGCGCGTCCGAAAACCTTCCCCGAACCTGAACCGTACTTTCGTCACCGTTGGATCCGAAACATCCCCAAACGTCTACAAAACATCTCCGTTTTGTAAATTGGGGCCCCTAACCTATGTATCCGGGATCGTCCGATTACGATCGGATGGACCGAGTAGCCCCTAACCTAACCTATCTACCTATATAAACAGTCAACCCTAATTTCTAGGGGAGTTGTCCCATCCATCCCTCTAGGCCGCCGCCACTAATCCTCTTGGGATCCCCTCATTCCAAATCGCCCTCGATCCAACTCCACCTCACCCGATGCCTTCTTTCCCCTCTGCCCGAGCGCGCCCGTCCTCGCAGCTCCGCCGTGAACAGTCGCGCCATCCTCTTGCCTGCGCCCCACGCCGAGCTCGTCCTCGAGCACGCCGCCGCCTGTAGCATCCACGACCAGCTCCGCCAGACCGGCCTCGCCCCATGCCTTCCCTCCTTCCTTTTCTTTCTCCCTCTCTCTTTTCTTACCTCTCTCCTCGTCATGACAGGAGCAGCCGTGGCGCCCCGTGAAGCTCTGCACGCCGCAAGCCGTGACCTCCCCGTCGTCATCTTCAAGCTCGCTACTGCCTCGTCCTCGACCTTCCTCGCTCGGATCCGCTGCCGCGCCGTCCCGGAGTCCTCTCGCCGGAGTCCTTCTCCATGCCTCTACGAGAGAACGGCTGCACTGCCTCCGCCTTGGTGCACCTTCCGTCTGTCGTTTCCTGCTCATGGCCGCCTCCAACCTCTCCAACGGCGCCTCGACCTCACCACCACGTCGTTGCTCCGGCCAACTTGGGCAAGTCGCTGGCGATCTGGCCACCCAGGACGCCCCTGCCTCCCTCCTCGTTGCCGCTGAGTTCCCCTGCTTCATGCCTCTGCTCATGCCGCTGCCAGATCGAGCGAGCGAGGGGAACGCTCGCGTTGACCGAGGCCCAGCTGCGCGACCTACCGGCCTCCCTACTCCACCGAGTGGGCTGAGGCCCAGCTGCGCCCCCCTTCCGGCCTCACCTCACCACCGACTGTGACGTGGCCCATGTGAGCAGCCACCCCTAGCCCTCCTGTGCACTGTTGGCCCAGCTAGATGCGGCCCGTGTTATTTTTTCCCTGCGCTGCGATTTTAGCTATTATCCAGAGTTTGCCAGTTTTGCAGAAAAGACATTCATGATCATGCATTTAATAAATCCACAACCGTGCATCGGAATTAAACAAACTTAATATGAAAGTTCCTTAGAATTTTGTGTAGGATAATAATATCCAAGTTTCATCTATGTTTAAAATATTTAAAATGATGTTTGGTTAAATTTACTCCTATGCCATGTTAAAATGCTTTAATTTGTAATTAAATAACTGTAGCTCCGATTTTAATAATCTTTATATGTAAATGGGGTAGAATTTTGCCTAGTTTATCATGTGACATTGTTTTGCATGCCTAACAACTCTAAAATATGGTTTAGGGCAGAACAGGACCTAACCTAATATATGCACATGAGGAGTTTCCGGATTTGTTGTTTGTTGTTCTCGGCCTCATTTAAACTTGACTAGATAGTTAGTTTTGCTTTGCTTCACCCTCTTGCCATGTTTAACAAAATTTAATATTGTTGGGTAGATAAATGAGATCGAACTAAAAACTTGTCGTGGTGTTTCGTCAATATGCAACTTGTTTCATATTGAGCTCCACTTAATTTGTAGGATTGCTTGTGCACCTTGCCATGCCATGCTTCATTAAACCGAACATGCATCATACTTGTTGTGCATCATGCCATGATTAGGTGATGGTTCTTTACTATGTTGTTTGCTTCTTTCCGGGTTACTTATCGCGTTATCTTCTATTTCGTTCCGGAGTTGTGAGGATCCGTTCATCTACGTCTGTTTGTCTTCTTCATGGACTCGTTCTTCTTCCTTGCAGGATTTCAAGCAAGATGATCATACCCTCGAAATCACTTCTATCTTTGCTTGCTAGTTGCTCGCTCTGTTGCTATCCCTATGCTGCGATACCTACCACTTGCTTATCATGCCTCCCATATTGTTAAGCCAAGCCTCTAACCCACCTTGTCCTAGCAAACCGTTGGTTGGCTATGTTACCGCTTTGCTCACCCCCTCTTATAGCGTTGTTAGTTGCAGGTGAAGATTGGATCTTGTTCCATGTTGGAACATGGTTATTTTGTTGGGATATCACAATATCTCTTATTTAATGAATGCATCTATATACTTGGTAAAGGGTGGAAGGCTCGGCCTTATGCCTGGTGTTTTGTTCCACTCTTGCCGCCCTAGTTTCCGTCATATCGGTGTTATGTTCCCGGATTTTGTGTTCCTTACGTGGTTGGGTAATAATGGGAACCCCTTGACAGTTCGCCTTGAATAAAACTCCTCCAGCAAGGCCCAACCTTGGTTTTACCATTTGCACTAACAACGTATAACCTTCCCTTGGGTTTTCGCGAGCCCGAGGGTCATCTTTATTTTAAACCCCCCGGGCCAGTGCTCCTTTGAGTGTTGGTCCGAAACGGGCAGCCTGCGGGGCCACCTCGGGGCAACTCGAGGGTTGGTTTTTACTCGTAGCTTGACCTATCCGGTGTGCCCTGAGAACGAGATATGTGCAGCTCCTATCGGGATTTGTCGGCGCATCGGGCGGCTTTGCTGGTCTTGTTTTACCATTGTCGAAATGTCTTGTAACCGGGATTCCGAGTCTGATCGGGTCTTCCCGCTAGAAGGAATATCCTTCGTTGACCGTGAGAGCTTGTGATGGGCTAAGTTGGGACACCCCTGCAGGGATTGAACTTTCGAAAGCCATGCCCGCGGTTATGGGCAGATGGGAATTTGTTAACGTCCGGTTGTAGAAAACCTGAAGTTGACCTTAATTAAAATACATCAACCGCGTGTGTAACCATGATGGTCTCTTCTCGGCGGAGTCCGGGAAGTGAACACGGTGTTTGAGTTATGCTTGACGTAGGTTGCTCTAGGATCACTTCTTGATCATAGATTTTCGACCGTGCTATTGCCTTCTCTTCTCGCTCTCATTTGCGTATGTTAGCCACCATATATGCTAGTCGCTTGCTGCAGCTCCACCTCATACCTTTACCTTACCCATAAGCTTAAATAGTCTTGATCGCGAGAGTGTGAGATTGCTGAGTCCCCGTGACTCACGGATACTTCCAAAACCAGCTTGCAGGTGCCGATGAGTCCGTGCAGATGACGCAACCAAGCTCAAGGAGGAGCTCGATGAAGATCTCGTCCTTTATGTTGTTTTGTTCTAGTTGATCAGTAGTGGAGCCCAGTCGGGACGATCGGGGATCTGTGTAGCATTTGGGGTAGTCTTCTTTTATTTTGGTTCCGCGGTCGGACCTTGATTGTATCTGATTGATGTAATGCTTTATTCATGTAATTGTGTGAAGTGGCGATTGTAAGCCAACTATGTATCTCTTTCCCTTATGTATTACATGGGTTGTGTGAAGATTACCTCACTTGCGACATTGCTTTCAATGCGGTTATGCCTCTAAGTCGTGCTTCGACATGTGGGAGATATAGCCGCATCGAGGGCGTTACATAAAGCATCGCGAACAGAGAATTTGATGAGCCTCCTGAATAAAGAATTAATCACTTGGATGAAACACGAATAAGAATTACGTTATGCTTATCCTTCACCAGTTTAAATTGATGACAAGCAATGGAATTGGCATACTACTTATTCTCATAAAAAGGATTAAGCGAGATACAGCGCAAACTTGGGAAGGTCTTCAACAAATCCACCGGTAGGATTGAAAACAACAAATGAATTGATATGATAACAAGGTAAGAAGAATCTTGAACGAACCACCGTAAGAATTGAAAAAGAACGAATAAAAGATAACGAATCACCAGGAAGAATTTGCAAATGAACGAAGATGCTCGAGAGAATCTAGATACATGAGAACGAAGAGATCACGAGCCGATTAAAGCTGACTTGAACGAAGCACCGGTAAAATTTGGAGAACCATAGCTGAAAGCTGAGAATGAATAAATTCTGAGATGATGGGCTCCGGAGAAACAAACTGAAAAGAATCTTGAATTGCTCCGGATAGGTGAAAAAAATTCTCACAATCCAAAAACAACTATGAGATGATGGCCGAGAATGGGGCAAGATTTGAGAGAAACTCTTCTTCGATCTTCAAAATCTGAGAATGACGACGATAAACACCACCAAGAATTGTTGAGACACTACAGAATAAGAAGAATAGAAAAGTTGAATCAATGATGAAAAGAATTGAAAGATCTTGGAGAAAAGCATATGGCTGATGATGAATCATTCTTACGTCAAACTTTAAAAGATTAGAGAAAAGCTCCGGTTAAATTAGAAGAGTCACATAAGATCCTCGGAAAATAAACCTATGGGTTAGGGCCCACTCAAGAGAAAACACCGTTAGAATGATTAAAAGAGAGATTGCACCGGTTGAATTAAAAGGCTTGAATGAGATAACATCCTCAAAATAGCTTGAACGGATTAAGAGTGGAAACACGAATCTTCTGAGATATCTTTAGCACTCCAGAACAAATGAATAGCGAGAAGTAAATTATTATGAGGTGCACCGGTATGAGAAGGTATCTGAAACGAGGAAAAAGGGGTACGGGATCAACACCGAAAGCTTGATTTGAATCCACCAGAGAATAAAACGAGTGAAGAGTGACGAACTTGAAGCTCCGTTAGAATCTTCATGAGCATCACCGGGTAAGAACATTGACAGAAAAGAATGGAGAGACTTCATATGAACAAAATGGCTACTTGGTTAAGACATCCGAGTCCTTTAAGAAAACAAAGGGAGGGAGGGTGGGAAAAATAAAGGCAACTTGGAGATGGATGAAACAAACACCGTTGAGAAGAACTGATAATTGATCTTGCGGATGTTGAAATGATCGGATCCACTTGAAGAGAAACACACCAGTTGAAAAGGATTGACATGACAGTCTCGATGATCGAGAAGGATTAGTATTCACATAGGAATATGAGAACACCGGTTCGGAAAGGTATGGTATCAACACTTGACTTTGAAGCAACTCGAATACCACAACTTAAAACGAAACAAAGGATTGGCTTGCAGAATGAGCCAGAACAAACATATGATAGAGATTTCATCCGAAGTTTTCGTGGTGGGGCCTACACGGGCTCGATCGTACAGCACCATCATGTACAAGGCAGTGCACATGACATACGAAGCGTCCCCGAGTCGGCATAGCCAAGGACTCTTTAAGACACAACGAGACCACTGTAAAACCAACCATGAATAGGCGGACCACTAGACGTCGAACCCCAATTTCATATCATACATCTGTCGGAAAGATATCCTAAGAGCTACTTGAATTCCCACTTATAAACTCCCGAAATTTTCCCAGTTATGCAATCAGGTGTTGGGGATACAGGGGAAGCATAATATCTCACCCAAAACTAACAAATCCTACATCCAGTTGTATCCATCCTTCAACACATAACCAAGAAACCTTCGGAAATCGTCTACCTCAACCTTCGAAAAGCATCCATTATACGAGTTATGGCAATACTCCCAAACTCCCGCCCCAGTACTGGGTGGCGTCGAGGTTATCTCACCAACAACTGCATAAAAGAGATTTTCGATGTCGGCGAAACTATCTCAAGTATTCCAGAACTGCAACGATAAAATTGTGATGACAACACCTTGGAGCTCAACTCCCCGGGACACTGCCACAACCCCTAAATGACAGGAGGCACCAAGAACAATGTTCTCGTCACAAATCGATCGGAACGATTCCAAGATACACGCGTGATCCTAAAAAAAATTAGTGAAATTTGAGAAGAGAAGAGTCAAAACTCTACGTCGGGATGCCTCACCGGAGCGATGAAGGGACTGGGGAGTAAAAAGAATTCCTAAACTCTCCGATATATAATTCCTAAAAGACTCAAAACATTCTTCTAGACCCAACCCGTCAGCTAATTCGATCAAGCAGGGGGGGCTCCTAAGGTCGGGGAAGGCTCTGATTACCAACTTGTAACACCCTCGATGTGGCTATATCTCCCATGTGTCGAAGCACGACTTAGAGGCATAACCGCATTGAAAGCAATGTCGCAAGTGAGGTAATCTTCACACAAACCATGTAATACATAAGGGAAAGAGATACATAGTTGGCTTACAATTGCCACTTCACACAATTACATGAATAAAGCATTACATCAACCAAATACATACAAGGTCCGACTACGGAACCAAAATAAAAGAAGACTACCCCAAATGCTACCCAGATCCCCGATCGACCTCAACTGGGCTCCACTACTGATCAACTGGAACGACACAACAAAAGGACAAGGTCTTCATCGAGCTCCTCCTTGAGCTTGGTTGCGTCATCTGCACGGACTCATCGGCACCTGCAAGCTGGTTTTTGGAAGTATGTGTGAGTCACGGGGACTCAGCAATCTCACACCCTCGCGATCAAGACTATTTAAGCTTATGGGTAAGGTAAAGGTATGAGGTGGAGCTGTAGCAAGCGACTAGCATATATGGTGGCTAACATACGCAAATGAGAGTGAGAAGAGAAGGCAAAGCACGATCGATAAAAGTATGATCAAGAAGTGATCCTAGAACAACCTACGTCAAGCATAACTCCAACACCGTGTTCACTTCCCGGACTCTGCCGGAAAGAGACCATCACGGTTACACACGCGGTTGATGTATTTTAATTAAGGTCAACTTCAGGTTTTCTACAACCGGACGTTAAAAAATTCCCATCTGCCCATAACCGCGGGCACGGCTTTCAAAAGTTCAATCCCTGTAGGGGCGTCCCAACTTAGCCCATGACAAGCTCTCACGGTCAACGAAGGATATACCTTCTCCCGAGACAATCCGACCAGACTCAGTATCCCGGTTCTACAAGACAACTTCGACAAGTTAAAACAAATCCAGCAACACCGCCCGAATGTGCCGACAAATCCCAATAGGAGCTGCACATATCTCTTTCTCGGGGCACACTCAGATGAGCAATCCGTACAACTAAAACCAAACCTCGAGTTTCCCCGAGGGGGCGCTGCACAGGGCTCTAGTTTGGACCAACACTCAGAGGAGCACTAGCCCAGGGGGGTTTAAATAAAGATGACCCTTGAGTCCGCGGAACCCAAGGGAAACAGAGGCTAGGTGGCGAATGGTAAAACCAAGGTTGGGCATTGCCGGAAGAGTTTTATTCAAGGCGATTTTTCAAGGGGTTCCCATTATTACCCAACCACGTAAGGAACGCAAAATCCGGGAACATAACACCGATATGACGGAAACTAGGGCGGCAAGAGTGGAACAAAACACCAGGCATAAGGCCGAACCTTCCACCCTTTACCAAGTATATAGATGCATTAATTTAATAAGATATATTGTGATATCCCAACAAGTAAACATGTTCCAACAAGGAACAACATCTCCATGTTCCAACAAGGAACAAACTTCAATCTTCACCTGCAACTAACAATGCTATAAGAGGGGCTGAGCAAAGAGATAACATAGCCAAACAACGGTTTGCTAGGACAAGGTGGGTTAGAGGCTTGGTTCAACAGTATGGGAAGCATGATAAGCAAGTGGTAGGTATCGTAGCATAGGCATAGCAAAAGAGCGAGCAACTAGCAAGCAAAGATAGAAGCGATTTCGAGGGTATGGTCATCTTGCCTGAGATCCTGCAAGGAAGAAGAACGAGTCCATGAAGAAGATAAACGGACGTAGTCGAACGGATCCTCACACACACGACGTTATCGGAACCAACCCGAAGAAGCAACACCGGAAAGAAGCAAACCACATAGTAAACAACCAACACATCAACATGGCATGATGCATGTCCGGTTTAATGAAGCATGGCATGGCAAAGTGCACAAACAATCCTACAAACTAAGTGGAGCTCATCATGCAACGGAGTTGCATATTGAAGAAAACACCACATGACTTATTTAGTGTCTCTCGTTTATGTACCCAACAAGATTAAATGTTTATTAACATGGCAAGGGGTGAAGCATAAAGAAACTATCTATCTAGGCAAGTTTAAATGAGGCCGGAAGTAACAAACAACAATTCCGGAAAAACCTCATGTGCATATTTTACGGTTTGGTACTGTTCTGCCCTAAACCATATTTTAGAGTTGTTAAACATGCAAAGTGAAGCCACCATGTTAAACTAGGCATTTTTCTACCCCATTTACATATAAAGTTTATTAAATTCCGAGTTACGGTTATTAAGTTATGAATATAATCATCTTAACATGGCAATAGGCAAAATATGTGCAAACAGCATTTTAAACATGTTAAACATGGATGAAAGTTGGATATTATTAAACTAGACAAAATTCTAGACATTTTACATATAAAGTTTATTTAATTCCGATGCACGGTTCATGAGTAATTATATGCATGAAGGTTAGGGACTTTTCTGTAAAATTGGCAGCCTCTGGATAATGGACAAATTCACAGATGCTAAAAAAACATATGCGGGTCGAATTGGCTGGCCCAACAGGTGAAAGAAAAAAAACAAGAGGAGGGGCGCTTGGGGGGCTGCTCGCCCATGGGCCTCGGCCCGTCAGTGGGGAAGGGAGTAGCAGGTTGGCGTGCCTGGGCCGGACGAGCAGGATGAGGCCAGGCATGGGCGCATGGGCGTCGTGTACTGAAGCGGTCAACGATGCGTGCGAGCGGTTCGAGCGAAGCAGGGGAGGCAGCAGGCACGGTAAATGTCGTTCCCGCACGACGAAGCAGGGAAGGCCGGCGAGGGACTTGGCGCGGGGTGACGGCTTCCTGCCGACAACGTGCGCAGGTCTAGACGGCGCGGGGCGGCAGAGTTCCTTCGGCGAGGACTCGACGATGATGGGACAATGCGAGGCGGCAGTGCTCGCTCGAGGAGCAGAGGAGTGTTGGGGATCGTAGCAGAAATTAAAAAAATTCTACCATCACCAAGATCAATCTATGGAGTATTCTAGCAACGAGGGGAATAGGAGTGCATCTACATACCCTTGTAGATCGCGAGCGGAAGCGTTCAAGTGAACGGGGATGATGGAGTCGTACTCGCCGTGATCCAAATCACCGATGACCAAGTGCCGAACGGACAGCACCTCCGCGTTCAACACACGTACAGTTGGGCAGACGTCTCCTCCTTCTTGATCCAGCAAGGGGGAAGGAGAGGTTGATGAAGATCCAGCAGCATGATGGCGTGGTGGTGGATGCAGCAGGATCCCGGCAGGGCTTTGCCAAGCACAAGCGGGGAGGAGAGGTGTTACGGAAGGAGAGGGAGGGGCCAAGAGCAAGGTGCGGCTGCCCTCCCTCCCTTCCACTATATATAGGGGCTAGGGAGGAGCATGCCCCCTTGGAGATCCCATCTAAAAGGGGGGGTGGCGGCCCCTGGGGGCAACGGCCCCCTTAGGGTTTCCAACCAGGGGGCGCATGCCCCCTCGGGGGGGGGGCAACGGCCCCCTAGGGTTTCCAACCCTAGGCGCCTTGGGCCCTTGGGTGGGGCGCACCAGCCCATCAGGGGCTGGTTCCCACGCCACTTCAGCCCATGGGGCCCTCCGGGATAGGTGGCCCCATCCGGTGGACCCCCGGGACCCTTCCGGTGGTCCCGGTACAATACCGGTAACCCCCGAAACCTTCCCGCTGGCCGAAACTGGACTTCCTATATATAAATCTTTACCTTCGGACCATTCCGGAACTCCTCATGACGTCCGGGATCTCATCTGGGACTCTGAACAACTTTCGGGTTACTGCATACTAATATCTCTACAACCCTAGCGTCACCGAACCTTAAGTCTGTAGACCCTACGGGTTCGGGAGACACGCACACATGACCGAGACGCCTCTCCGGTCAATAACCAACAGCGGGATCTGGATACCCATGTTGGCTACCACATGTTCCTCGATGATCTCATCAGATGGACCACGATGTCGAGGACTTAATCAATCCCGTATTCAATTCTCTTTGTCAATCGGTACGTTACTTGCCCGAGACTCGATCGTCGGTATCCCAATACCTTGTTCAATCTCGTTACCGGCAAGTCACTTTACTCGTACCGTAATGCATGATCCCGTGACCAACCCCTTGGTCACATTGAGCTCATTATGATGATGCATTACCGAGTGGGCCCAGAGATACCTCTCTGTCATACGGAGTGACAAATCCCAGTCTCGATTCGTGCCAACCCAACAGACACTTTCGGAGATACCTGTAGTGTACCTTATAGTCAACCAGTTACGTTGTGACGTTTGGCACACCCAAGGCACTCCTACGGTATCCGGGAGTTGCACAATCTCATGGTCTAAGGAAATGATACTTGACATTCAGAAAAGCTACAGCAAACGAACTACACGATCTTTGAGCTAAGCTTAGGATTGGGTCTTGTCCATCACATCATTCTCCTAATGATGTGATCCCGTTATCAATGACATCCCCATGTCCATGGCCAGGAAACCATGACTATCTATTGATTAACGAGCTAGTCAACTAGAGGCTCACTAGGGACACATTGTGGTCTATGTATTCACACATGTATTATGATTTCCGGATAATACAATTATAGCATAAATAATAGACAATTATCATGAACAAGGAAATATAATAATCATTTTATTATTGCCTCTAGGGCATATTTCCAACAGTCTCCCACTTGCACTAGAGTCAATCATCTAGTTACATTGTGATGAATCGAACACCCATTGAATTCTGGTGTTGATCATGTTTTGCTCTAGGGAGAGCTTTAGTCGACGGATCTGCTACATTCAGGTCTGTATGTACTTTACAAATTTCTATGTCTCCATTTTGAACACTTTCACGAATGGAGTTGAAGCGACACTTGATATCCCTGGTCTTCCTGTGAAACCTGGGCTCCTTGGCAAGGGCAATAGCTCCAGTGTTGTCACAGAAGAGAGTCATCAGCCCCGACGCATTGGGTATGACTCCTAGGTCGGTGATGAACTCCTTCACCCAGATTGCTTCTTGTGCTGCCTCCGAGGCTGCCATGTATTCTGCTTCACATGTAGATCCTGCCACGACGCTTTGCTTGCAACTGCACCAGCTTACTGCCCCACCATTCAAAATATACACGTATCTGGTTTGTGACTTAGAGTCATCCAGATCTGTGTCGAAGCTAGCGTCGACGTAACCCTTTACGACGAGCTCTTCGCCACCTCCATAAACGAGAAACATATCCTTGGTCCTTTTCAGGTACTTCAGGATGTTTTTGACCGCTGTCCAGTGTTCCTTGCCGGTATTACTTTGGTACCTACCTACCAAACTTACGGCAAGGTTTACATCAGGTCTGGTACACAGCATGGCATACATAATAGACCCTATGGCTGAGGCATAGGGGATGACACTCATCTCTTCTATATCTTCTGCCATGGTCGGGCATTGAGCCGTGCTCAATCGCACACCTTGCAATACAGGCAAGAACCCCTTCTTGGACTGATCCATATTGAACTTCTTTAATATCTTGTCAAGGTACGTACTTTGTGAAAGACCGATGAGGCGTCTCGATCTATCTCTATAGATCTTGATGCCTAATATATAAGCAGCTTCTCCAAGGTCCTTCATTGAAAAACACTTGTTCAAATAGGCCTTTATGCTTTCCAAGAATTCTATATCATTTCCCATCAACAGTATGTCATCCACATATAATATGAGAAATGCTACAGAGCTCCCACTCACTTTCTTGTAAACGCAGGCTTCTCCATAAGTCTGCATAAACCCAAACGCTTTGATCATCTCATCAAAGCGAATGTTCCAACTCCGAGATGCTTGCACTAGCCCATAGATTAAGCGTTGGAGCTTGCACACCTTGTTAGCATTCTTAGGATCGACAAAACCTTCCGGCTGCATCATATACAATTCTTCCTTAAGAAAGCCGTTAAGGAATGCCGTTTTGACGTCCATTTGCCATATCTCATAATCATAGAATGCGGCAATTGCTAACATGATTCGGACGGACTTCAGCTTCGCTACGGGTGAGAAAGTCTCATCGTAGTCAACCCCTTGAACTTGTCGATAACCCTTAGCGACAAGTCGAGCCTTATAGATGGTCACATTACCATCCGTGTCTGTCTTCTTCTTAAAGATCCATTTATTTTCTATGGCTCGCCGATCTTTGGGCAAGTCAGTCAAAGTCCATACTTTGTTTTCATACATGGATTCTATCTCGGATTTCATGGCTTCTAGCCATTTGTCGGAATCTGGGCCCGCCATCGCTTCTTCATAGTTCGAAGGTTCACCGTTGTCTAACAACATGATTTCCAAGACAGGGTTGCCGTACCAATCTGGTGCGGAACGTGTCCTTGTGGACCTACGAAGTTCAGTAGGAGCTTGATCCGAAGTATCTTGATCATCATCATTAACTTCCTCTCTAATCGGTGCAGGCACCACAGGAACATTTTCCTGAGCTGCGCTACTCTCTGCTTCAAGAGGCAGTACTTCATCAAGCTCTACTTTCCTCCCACTTACTTCTTTCAAGAGAAACTCCTTCTCTAGAAAGGATCCATTCTTGGCAACGAAGATCTTGCCTTCGGATCTAAGGTAGAAGGTATACCCAATGGTTTCCTTAGGGTATCCTATGAAGACGCATTTTTCCGACTTGGGTTCGAGCTTTTCAGGTTGAAGTTTCTTGACATAAGCATCGCATCCCCAAACTTTTAGAAATGACAGCTTAGGTTTCTTCCCAAACCATAATTCATACGGTGTCATCTCAACGGATTTTGACGGAGCCCTATTTAAAGTGAATGCGGCAGTCTCTAAAGCATAGCCCCAAAACGATAGCGGTAAATCGGCAAGAGACATCATAGATCACACCATATCTAATAGAGTGCGATTACGACGTTCGGACACACCAGTACGCTGAGGTGTTCCAGGCGGCGTGAGTTGTGAAACTATTCCACATTTTCTTAAGTGTGTGCCAAATTCATGACTCAAGTATTCTCCCCCATGATCTGATCGCAAGAACTTGATTTTCCTGTCACGTTGATTCTCAACCTCACTCTGAAATTCCTTGAACTTTTCAAAGGTCTCAGACTTGTGTTTCATTAAGTAGACATACCCATATCTACTCAAGTCATCAGTGAGGGTGAGAACATAACGATAGCCACCGCGAGCCTCAACACTCATTGGACCGCACACATCAGTATGTATGATTTCCAATAAGTTGGTTGCTCGCTCCATTGTTCCTGAGAACGGAGTCTTGGTCATCTTACCCATGAGGCATGGTTCGCACGTGTCAAATGATTCGTAATCAAGAGACTCTAAAAGTCCATCTGCATGGAGCTTCTTCATGCGTTTGACACCTATGTGACCAAGGCGGCAGTGCCACAAGTACGTGGGACTATCATTATCAACCTTACATCTTGTGGTATTCACACTATGAATATGTGTAGCATTACGCTCGAGATTCATTAAGAATAAACCATTCACCATCGGAGCATGATCATAAAACATATCTCTCATATAAATAGAACAACCATTATTCTCGGATTTAAATGAGTAGCCATCTCGTATTAAACGAGATCCTGATACAATGTTCATGCTCAAAGCTAGCACTAAATAACAATTATTGAGGTTTAAAACTAATCCCATAGGTAAATGTAGAGGTAGCATGCTGACGGCGATCACATCGACCTTGGAACCATTCCCGACGCGCATCGTCACCTCGTCCTTCGCCAGTCTCCGTTTATTCCGCAGCTCCTGCTTTGAGTTACAAATGTGAGCAACCGCACCGGTATCAAATACCCAGGAGCTACTACGAGTACTGGTAAGGTACACATCAATTACATGTATATCACATATACCTTTCGTGATGCCGGCCTTCTTGTCTGCTAAGTATTTGGGGCAGTTCCGCTTCCAGTGACCACTTCCCTTGCAATAAAAACACTCAGTCTCGGGCTTGGGTCCATTCTTTGGCTTCTTCCCGGTAGCTTGCTTACCGGGCGCGGCAACTCCCTTGCCGTCCTTCTTGAAGTTCTTCTTACGCTTGCATTTCTTGAACTTAGTGGTTTTATTCACCATCAACACTTGATGTTCCTTTTTGACTTCTACCTCTGCTGATTTCAGCATTGCAAATACTTCAGGAATGGTCTTTTCCATCCCCTGCATATTGAAGTTCATCACAAAGCTCTTGTAGCTCGGTGGAAGCGACTGAAGGATTCTGTCAATGACCGCGTCATCCGGGAGATTAACTCCCAGCTGAGTCAAGCAATTATGCAACACAGACATTTTGAGTATGTGCACACTGACAGAACTATTTTCCTCCATCTTACATCTGAAGAACTTGTCGGAGACTTCATATCTCTCGACCCGGGCATGAGCTTGAAAAACCATTTTCAGCTCTTCGGACATCTCATATGCTCCGTGTCTCTCAAAACGCTTTTGGAGCCCCGGTTCTAAGCTGTAAAGCATGCCGCACTGAACAAGGGAGTAATCATCAGCACGTGTCTGCCAAGCGTTCATAACGTCTTGGTTCTATGGGGCAGGTGCGTTACCTAGCGGTGCTTCTAGGACATAATCTTTCTTGGCAGCTATGAGGATGATCCTCAGGTTCCGGACCCAGTCCGTATAGTTGCTGCCATCGTCTTTCAGCTTGGTTTTCTCCAGGAACGCGTTCAAGTTGAGGACAACGTGGGCCATTTGATCTACAAGACATATTGTAAAGATTTTAGACTAAGTTCATGATAATTAGGTTCATCTAATCAAATTATTAAATGAACTCCCACTCAGATAGACATCCCTCCAGTCATCTAAGTATAACATGATCCGAGTTAACTAGGCCGTGTCCGATCATCACGTGAGACGGACTAGTCAACATCGGTGAACATCTTCATGTTGATCGTATCTTCTATATGACTCATGCTCGACCTTCCGGTCTTCTGTGTTCCGAGGCCATGTCTGTACATGCTAGGCTCGTCAAGTCAACCTAAGTGTATTGCGTGTGTAAATCTATCTTACACCCGTTGTATTCGAACGTTAGAATCTATCACACCCGATCATCACGTGGTGCTTCGAAACAACGAACCTTCGCAATGGTGCACAGTTAGGGGGAACACTTTCTTGAAATTATTACGAGGGATCATCTTATTTAAGCTACTGTCATTCTAAGCAAATAAGATGTAAAACATGATAAACATCACATGCAATCAAATAGTGACATGATATGGCCAATATCATTTGCTCCTTTGATCTCCATCTTCGGGGCTCCATGATCATCGTTGTCACCGGCATGACACCATGATCTCCATCATCATGATCTCCATCATCGTGTCTTCTTGAAGTTGTCTCGTCATCTATTACTTCTACTACTATGGCTAACGCTTTAGCAATAAAGTAAAGTAATTACATGACGTTTATGTTGACACGCAGGTCATAAATAAATAAAGACAACTCCTATGGCTCCTGCCGGTTGTCATACTCATCGACATGCAAGTCGTGATTCCTATTACAAGAACATGATCAATCTCATACATCACATATATCATTCATCATTCATCACAACCTTTGGCCATATCACATCACAAAACACTTGCTGCAAAAACAAGTTAGACGTCCTCTAATTGTTGTTGCAAGTTTTTACGTGGCTGCTATAGGTTTCTAGCAAGAACGCTTCTTACCTACGCCAAAACCACAACGTGAGTTGCCAATTTCTATTTACCCTTCATAAGGACCCTGTTCATCGAATCCAATCCGACTAAAGTGGGAGAGACAGACACCCGCCAGCCACCTTATGCAACTAGTGCATGTCAGTCGGTGGAACCGGTCTCACATAAGCGTACGTGTAAGGTTGGTCCGGGCCGCTTCATCCCACGATGCCGCCGAATCAAGATAAGACTAGTAACGGCAAGCAAATTGACAATATCGACGCCCACAGCTACTTTGTGTTCTACTCGTGCATAGTAACTATGCATAGACCTAGCTCATGATGCCACTATTGGGGATCGTAGCAGAAATTAAAAAATTTCTACGCATCACCAAGATCAATCTATGGAGTATTCTAGCAACGAGGGGAATAGGAGTGCATCTACATACCCTTGTAGATCGCGAGCGGAAGCGTTCAAGTGAACGGGGATGATGGAGTCGTACTCGCCGTGATCCAAAACACTGATGACCAAGTGCCGAACGGACAGCACCTCCGCGTTCAACACACGTACGGTTGGGAAGACGTCTCCTCCTTCTTGATCCAGCAAGGGCGAAGGAGAGGTTGATGAAGATCCAGCAGCACGACGGCGTGGTGGTGGATGCAGCAGGATCCCGGCAGGGCTTCGCCAAGCACAAGCGGGGAGGAGAGGTGTTACGGAGGGAGAGGGAGGCGCCAAGAGCAAGGTGCGGCTGCCCTCCCTCCCTTCCACTATATATAGGGGCTAGGGGGCGCATGCCCCCTTGGAGATCCCATCTAAAGGGGGGGGGCGGCCCCTGGGGGCAACGGCCCCCTTAGGGTTTCCAACCAGGGGGCGCATGCCCCCTCGGGGGGGGGGGCAACGGCCCCCTAGGGTTTCCAACCCTAGGCGCCTTGGGCCCTTGGGTGGGGCGCACCAGCCCATCAGGGGCTGGTTCCCATGCCACTTCAGCCCATGGGGCCCTCCGGGATAGGTGGCCCCATCCGGTGGTCCCGGTACAATACCGGTAACCCCCGAAACCTTCCCGCTGGCCGAAACTGGACTTCCTATATATAAATCTTTACCTCCGGACCATTCCGGAACTCCTCGTGACGTCCGAGATCTCATCCGGGACTCCGAACAACTTTGGGGTTACTGCATACTAATATCTCTACAACCCTAGCGTCACCGAACCTTAAGTGTGTAGACCCTACGGGTTTGGGAGACACGCAGACATGACCGAGACGCCTCTCCGGTCAATAACCAACAGCGGGATATGGATACCCATGTTGTCTCCCACATGCTCCTCGATGATCTCATCGGATGAACCACGATGTCGAGGACTTAATCAATCCCGTATTCAGTTCCCTTTGTCAATCGGTATGTTACTTGCCCGAGACTCGATCGTCGGTATCCCAATACCTTGTTCAATCTCGTTACCGGCAAGTCACTTTACTCGTACCGTAATGCATGATCCCGTGACCAACCCCTTGGTCACATTGAGCTCATTATGATGATGCATTACCGAGTGGGCCCAGAGATACCTCTCCGTCATATAGAGTGACAAATCCCAGTCTCGATTCGTGCCAACCCAACAGACACTTTCGGAGATACCTGTAATGTAACATTATAGTCACCCAGTTACGTTGTGACGTTTGGCACACCCAAGGCACTCCTACGGTATCCGGGAGTTGCACAATCTCATGGTCTAATGAAATGATACTTGACATTCAGAAAAGCTATAGCAAACGAACTACACGATCTTTGAGCTAAGCTTAGGATTGGGTCTTGTCCATCACATCATTCTCCTAATGATGTGATCCCGTTATCAATGAAATCCCCATGTCCATAGCTAGGAAACCATGACTATCTGTTGATCAACGAGCTAGTCAACTAGAGGCTCACTAGGGACACATTGTGGTCTATGTATTCACACATGTATTACGATTTCCGGATAATACAATTATAGCATAAATAATAGACAATTATCATGAACAAGGAAATATAATAATCATTTTATTATTGCATCTAGGGCATATTTCCAACAAGGAGAACAGGCAACGGCGGCGACGTGATGCGGCAGGAGCTCCGGCGAGCTGAGGAGGTTGGTGGCGCCGGTCGACGGGGTCAGCAAGGAAACGGCACGGCGGCTCGAAGACGGACTTGTCGCGAGCGAGTAGGACAGTCGCAGTACTCGCCGTGAACGAAGAAGACGGGGGGCGGGGCTACACGATCAGGCAGGAATGGGCGTGAGGAGGCGACCTCCGGCAGGATCTGAATGGTGGCGCGGGGAAGCAGCGAGTTTGAGGGCCGATGGAGCCATGGGAATCATTCGGAGGCGCTAGTGTTCCTGAGAGAGAGATCGGGGAATGAGAGAGGAGCACGAGGCGGAAGGAAAAGGAAGAAGGCAGGGCAAAGCGCTCATCTGCTGGTTCGGCCAGCCGGCAGCGGGGCTCCTGTAGTTGTTTGGGTGGCCGGCGACGACGAGCTTCAACAAGAGCCGGACGCGAGGGGAGGCACTGGTCAGGAGAGAGGTTGAGATCGAGCTCCTCTCGATCTGGAGTGGGGTGGTGGCGTGGGGGATTGGGTCGATGGGAATAACGAGGAGGAGACCAGGGGAGGTGCTGCGGGATCCAAGGAGGATGGCGGCGCATGATGGGATGGATGGGACATGAGGCCTAAAATTTAGGGTTAGGGGGCTATATGTAGCATGTAGGTAATAGAATGGGGATTTTGATCATTGGATTGGGATCGGACGGTCGAGAATAAATAGTTAGGGAGTCCAAAAAGGAAAAAGGAGATGTTTTATATATGTTTGGGGATGATCTGGACCCATCGGTGACGACTGCCCGGGTCGGGTCCGGGACAGCTTTCAAATGCGCGCGCGGGGAGCGCCGTGGGCTGACGAGAGAGCTTAGGTTAGGCCCGGCGGTAGGTAGTGGACTGTGGAGAGTGTGATGGGCTGAGAGGAGAGAAGAGAAGGCGGCCCGACAACGGTTTCCGGAGACCGAAAACGTCCGACGATTGACCGACTATAATGCCGCTATAGTTATCCGTTGGGGCATCAAACGATCTCCGAAAGCGATGGAACTTGATAGGCGGTCTATCTACACTATAATAAGACCACACGTCAACTCTCATCCCATTCCGAGAACATTTCCCGGCCACTTATAAAATACTATTTCGGACGCGCCGCGGGCGCGTGCGAGTGTGTCTGAGCTTAGAACGGACAACGGACGGAACTGGGGAAAACCCGAACGATTGCAAGTTTTGAAAACATGAAGATGCAATGCACATGATGACATGGCAAGATGCAACACGCAAACGAATGACAAGGCAACAACAACGAATAACTGGACGACACCTGGCGCAACAGTCTCAGGGCGTCACAAACACCCTCCAAAATAGTGGGATAATTATTATGTGAAGTTGACACTCTTCCAAACCCACTTTCATTTATATTACAATCATCATAAGTAGGAGGCATACTATTATCATAATAAATTTGCACATCAAAACTTGGGGAACTGAAAATATCATCTTCATTAAACATAGCATCCCCAAGCTTGGGACAAACATTAATTGCAGGAAACAAATTCTCAAACATGTCATTCTCATCAAACATAGCATCCCCAAGCTTGGGCCTTTGCATATCATAAGCATACTCACTCTCATCATTAATAGTATAGATAACACTAATAGTATAACAATTATTATCATCACAATTTTCTAAGTTGGTGCCAAAAAGATTCTCAAGATTATAACAAGTATCATTACTTCCCCAATCATAATCATCAGAACGAGTAATAGGCATGACAATAATAGGAGCAACATCATTTGGGAGGGATACCTTTTTACCTTTGCTTCTCTGTCTTTTCTTTTTCTTCTTCACATCGTGTGTTGGTTTAATCACCTTTTTGGAGCTCCTTATTGTTGAGATTGGTTGAATAAAAATCGCCTCCTCGTTACCTGATTCATCATAAGAAAAATAGGAGGATATTGGGAAACCTCTTCCCCTTCATTAGTATTCTCTTCATCTTCTATTTGTTTTCTTGTCTTTAAGTAATTGGCAATATAAGGACTCTCAATGCAATTTACCGCACAATACATATAAATTTCCTCTAGATCAAAATCAAGAAATCTCTTAAGGTTATATTCTGGAATACCCTTAGTTATACATTTCATTTCTTCATATCCTAGAAGCAAACTAAGTTCATTATGATGCGCAAGGGAAATCAAGTCATCACAATTTTTGGACACGATTTGGTCATGAAACAATTTGCATTGGAGATTTAAATGACCACGTTCATTGCAAAGTTCACAAGGATGGCGAAAGAAAATAATTTTTTTAGCATAAACATCTAGCCTCTCTTGCAACCATTTAGTTTCTAAATACTTATGCCTCTTGCAGAATCTATCTTACCTATTTGGCATGTAACAGCAAACTCTATGCACTCCACAAAAATTGACGTGCTTATAGAAACAATTTTATCATGACTAGTGCAATCATCATTAGTACTATGGATATTCAAAGAGTTCATACTAACAACATTGCAATCATGCTCATCATTCAAAGATTGTATGTCAAACATTTTATTGCATTCTTTCTCTAGCAATTGAGCACAATTATCAGAATCCTTATTTTCACAATAAAAAGATGAAGCATATGAGGCAACCTCAATTCCATTTTTTTGTAGTTTTTTTATAAACTAAACTACTGATAAAACAAGAAACTAAAAGATTCGATTGCAAGATCTAAAGATGTACCTTCAAGCACTCACCTCCCCGGCAACAGCGCCAGAAAAGAGCTTCATGTCTACTACGCAACCTTCTTCTTGTAGACTCGTGTTGGGCCTTGAAGCCAGAGTTTTGTAGGACAGTAGAAAATTTCCCTCAAGTGGATGACCTAAGGTTTATCAATCCGTGGGAAGCGTAGGATGAAGATAGTCTCTTTCAAACAACCCTGCAACCAAATAACAAAGAGTCTCTTGTGTCCCCAACACACCCAATACAATGATAAATTGTATAGGTGCACTAGTTCGGCGAAGAGATGGTGATACAAGTGCAATATGGATAATAGATATCGGTTTTTGTAATCTGAAAATATAAAAACAGCAAGGTAGCAAGTGGTAAAAGTGATCGAAAACGGTATTGCAATGATTGGAAACAAGGCCTAGGGTTCATACTTTCACTAGTGCAAGTTCTCTCAATGATGATAACATAATTAGATCATATGGCAATCCCTCAACGTGCGACAAAAGTCACTCCAAAGTTCTTATCACGGAGAACATAAGATGAAATTGCTTGTAGGGTACGAAACCAACTCAAAGTTATTCTTTCTGATCAATCCATTGAGTTATTCCTATAAGTTTCACAAACAGCCCTAAAGTTCGTAGTAAAATAACACCCTATGACACACATCAATCAACCCTAATGTCACCTAGATACTCTAATGTCACCACAAGTATCCGTGGGTCAATTATACGATATGCATCAAACAACTTCAGATTCATAATATTCAATCGAACATAAAGAACCTCAAAGAGTGCCCCAAGATTTCTACCGGAGAAACAAGGATGAAAACATGCATCAACCCCTATGCATAGATTACCCCAATGTCACCTCGGGAATCCATGAGTTGAGTGCCAAAACATACATCAAGTTAATCAATAGAATACCCCATTGTTGCCATGGGTATCCCATGCAAGACATACATCAAGTGTTCTCAAATCCATAATAGTATTCAATTCTACAATAGTGGAACCTTAAAGGTAAAACTCAATTCATCACAAGAAGGTAGAGGGGGAGAAACACCATATGATTCAACTATAATAGCAAAGCTCACGGTATGTCAAGATCATGCCATATCAAGAACACGAGAGAGAGAGAGAGAGATCAAACACATAGCTCCTGGTACATACCCTCAGCTCCGAGGGTGAACTATTCTGTTCACGTCATGGAGAGCGCCGAGATGATGAAGATGGCCACCGGTGATGGATTCCCCCTCCGGCGAGGTGTCGGAACGGGCTCCAGACTAGTTTTTCGTGGCTATAGAGGCTTGCGATGATGGAACTCCCGATCTACGTTCTGTTCTAGATGTTTTGGTATTTATAAGAGGTGTTGGCATCGGGAACAAGTCAGGGGGCCATGAGGTGACGATAAGGATGGGGGTGCGCCCTAGGGGGCACCCTCCAACCTTGTGGTGGCCTCGAGACTCCTCTATGATAACTTTTTGTTCCAGTATTTTTTATATTTTCCAAAAATATTCTCCATAAATATTCAGGTCAATTGGACTCCGTTTGATATTCCTTTTCTGAGAAACTCAAAAACAAGGGAAAAACAGAAACTGGCACTGGGCTCTAGGTTAATAGGTTAGTCCCAAAAATCATATAAAATAGCATATAAATGCATATAAAACATCCAAGATAGATAATATAATAGCATGGAACAATCGAAAATTATAGATACGTTGGAGGTGCATCAGCCGTTTTCTAGTGAGATCTCTTATTTGTTTGAACTTGTCACTATGAGTGATTTCGGTATGGCAAAAATAGATGATGGCCTAACTCCTAAAATTGGACGATCTAGCAATCTGGATGCTAAAACTTTTGTTTTGGGGCAAGGGAATGTTATGGGAAAAGAACATATACATGAATTTTTTAATTTGTGTTGGAAATTTGACTCTTGATGATGCTCCTATACTTAAAAGAACTAAATATTATGCGGAAGCTATATTAGCACTAGTTTTGAAACTTGAAATAGATTTATTTGTACCCATCCTACCTTGCAAAGATTTTCCTATGAGCTACCCGTTATAAAAAATCCCAATGCTAAAAACTTGGCTACCCTTGTTCTTATGAATGAATTTGATTACATAATACGGGAAGCTAGGGAATTTTTTGATTCTCATCGTATGAACCATGAAAAACCGGTGATAGATGGGATCCTTTATAATGTCGATTATATGTTGATACACTTTCTTGGAAATAATCAAAAATTTTATGAGAATATTAAGAAGGAAATCCCCGTTTTAGATATAATCCAACAAATTTTCAATGATGTTAATCAACACTATTCTTGGATTGTTGCCAGAAATCAAAGGGGATATGTTGATAAACAACTTGATAATGCTAAAGTTTCTATGTATAACGTGGTTTAAGTTATTTTTACAAAACCTTCTAACAAAAACACATCTACGGAAAATAAGGGGAAAGATGATAACACTTGAATCTATGCACTATGCCTAGCTAGGGGCATAAAACGATAGCGCTTGTTGGGAGGCAACCCAATGAATAAATTTTATTTTTGCCTTTTTCTTTCTATTCTTTGTGTTTGCACAATTATACCTCTATTATAATTGTGTTCTTTATGTTTTAGTTCATGTTTGTGCCAAGTAAAGCCTTTGGGATTATGTTTGGTGATAGTTGATTTGATCTTGTTGGAAAACAGAAACTTTTGCATCTAGTAAAATAATTTTAGTAACTCACAGAAGCGACAAAAAATTCTGAATTTTTTACACAATATTGATATACGAATTGCCTACATCCTGCTAATTGTTCAGAATTTTTGGATTTACAGAAGTATACGAAGTTTTCAGATTGCTACAAACTGTTCAGTTTTTGACAGATTTTGTTTTCTTTGTGTTGTGTGCTTATTTTGATGAATATATGGATTGTATTGGAGGGTATAAGCCATGGAAAATTTAGACTATAGTAGATATAATGAAAAAATAAAATATGAATGGGTTTGCAATAGTAGTTAGAGTAGTGATTTTCTTTCTTATACTAACAGATCTCACGAAGGTTTTGTTGAGTTTCGTGTGATTGAAGTTTTCAAGTTTTGGGTGAGATGACGATGGATTTAGGAATAAGGAGTAAGAAGAGCCTAAACTTGGGATGCCCCATGGCACCCCAAGTTATTATCTAAAGAGAAACAAGCAACTAAGCTTGGGGATGCCCCGGAAGGTATCCCCTCTTTCTTCTAACGACCATCGGTATTTTACTTGGAGCTATATTTTTATTCATCACATATCATGAGTTTTGCTAGTTTACGTCATATATCCTTGCTAGGCACACCTATTTGAGAGAGCCAAAATTATGCTATGATTTGTTAGAATTTATCTCTATGCGTCACTAATTTTTTTGAGCTATGGAATTGCACTAGTGATTCACTTATATCTTTTTGAGCCCGGTGTGCTTTAATATTTTTGAAGAAATGCTCTCATGCTTCACTTAGATTTATTTGAGAGTTAGTAATTTTTTGAAGAAATTCTCTCATGCTTCACTTATATTATTTTGAGAGATGAAAGTTTTATGCTCATGTTCTTCACTTAGATTTGTTTGAGCTATTCAAAAAGCAACACATGAAATTAGTCCCAAAGTGATAGATATTCAAGAGGGATATAATAAAAACTTTCATGAAGGTCATTGGATAAAATAAACTTGATTCTTTGTAATAGTTTTGCGGTATGATGATAGTGATATGTGAATCATGTTGGTGAGTAATTATGCTTTAGTAAGAATATTGGTGTTAAGGTTTATGATTCCCTATGCAAGCCCGAAAGTTAATATTTATGTAATGAAATTACATCCTACTTGTGGTGCATAATTTGGTGTTAGTTATGCTTAATGCTCGCTTATGTGCTTTTCGTTTCTTGGTTGGATGCTTCCCAATCTATTTGCTAGCCTTCACTTGTACTAAGTAGAGATACTACTTGTGCATCCAAAATCCTTAAACCCAGTTTTGCCATATGAGTCCACCATACCTACCTATATGCGGTATTCCTGTGCCATTCTAAGCAAATTTGTATGTGCCATCTAATTTTCAAAATAAAATTCCTTTTTGTGTGCTCGTACCGCTCATGAAGCGGCAGGGGGTGGCTATTATTTCATGAATGTATCAATGATTGAGCATGATGGACTAGGGATAACTTGCTTTAGTGTTGATATTTTGAAATACATGGTTGCTTATTGATATGCTTGAGTATCGAACTCTTCATGTCAAAACTAGACTATTGCTTTGAATCATATAAAAGTCCAAATGTCCATGCTACAAAAGAAAGAATATGTGATGAATATGTTAGGCAGCATTCCACATCAAAAAAATTATTTTTATCATTTACCTACTCAAGGACGAGTAGGAATTAAGCTTGGGGATGCTGATACATCTCCAATGTATCTATAATTTTTTATTGTTCCATGCTGTTATATTATCATTCGTGGATGTTTAAAATCATTTTATAGCAACTTTATATCATTTTTTGGGACTAACCTATTAACATAGTGCCCAGTGCTAGTTGCTGTTTTTTGCTTGTTTTTTACTTCGCAGACAATTACCAAACGGAGTCCAAACACAGTAAAACTTTTTGGAAAATTTTTCTGGACCATAATGAACAACATGGGCCAAAGAAGTACTAGAGGGATGCCCCGAGGGGGGCACAACCCACATGGGCGTGCTTGGAGGCCTAGGAGTGCCCAGGTGGGTTGGACCCACCTCGGTGGCCTCCCGCACCGCCTCTTCACCCTACAAATACCCAAATATTCCCAAAACCCTAGAGGAGTCAACGAAACACAATTTTAGGAGCCGCAAGTTCTAGAACCACAAGATCCAATCTAAACACCATCACGAAGGGGTTCATCATCCTCATTGGTGCATCTCCGATGATGCATGAGTAGTTCATTGTAGACCTATGGGTCCGTAGGCAGTAACTAGATGGCTTCCTCTCTCTCTATCTCTCTCTTTCTCTCTCTCTCTTTCTCTCTCTTGATTCTCAATACAATGGTCTCTTGGAGATCTATCTGATGTCACTCTTTTTGCAGTGCGTTTGTTGGGATCTGGTGAACTTTGAGTTTATTATCAGATCTATTTTATCCATGAAAGTTATTTGAGTCTTCTTTGATCTCTTATATGCATGATTATTTATAGCCTCATATTTCTTCTTGTAATCTTTGGTTTAGTTAGGCCGACTAGATCGATTTTTCTTACCATGGGAAGAGGTGCTTTGTGATGGGTTCGATCATGCGGTGTTCTTTCCCAGTGACAGAAGGGGCAACAAGACACGTATTGATCATTGCTATTAAGGATAACAAGATGGGGTCTATTCCTACATGAATAGATATTGTCTACATCATGTCATCATTCTTATTGCATTACTCCGTTTCTCCATGAACTTAATAGACTAGATGCATGCTGGATAGCGGTTGATGTGTGGAGTAATAGTAGTAGATGCAGGCAGGAGTCAGTCTACTAATCTTGGACATGATGCCTATATATTGATCATTTCCTGGATATCGTCATGATTATTTGAAGTTCTATCAATTGCCCAATAGCAATTTGTTTACCCACCATGTGCTATTTCTTGAGAGAAGCCACTAGTGAAATCTACGGCCCCCGGGTCTATTCTTTATTATATTTGCTTTGAGATCTATTTTTATTCGCTTTTATTCTCAGATCCATTATTCCAAAAAATCCAAAAATACCTTGCTGCACTTTTTTTTGTATATTTTATTTCATGTTTTATCGAGATATATTTGTCCAATCTATCACAATTTTATCCCGTTAACTTATTCACAATATCTGGCGCTGTTACCCGAAGAAGGGATTGACAACCCCTTATATGTGTCGGGTTGCAAGTATTTGTTCTTTGTGTGCAGGTACCGTTTACATTGTGTTGCTTGGTTCTCCTATTGGATTGATACCTTGGTTTCATAACTGAGGGAAATACCTATCACAGCTGTGCAGCATCATCCCTTCCCCTATGGGGAAATACCGACATAGTTCAGGCGACATCAAGGATGAGGATGAACTAGTATAGTGGGTGAGCTGCCTCGTGAGGGCTTTGAGGGTGAGAATGGATCGACCCCTCTCCACGGTGGATACTAGCCTATATTTATTGCGGCCTTGGTCCTCTTCCCTCATAGCTTAGGCGGGAAGGGATTCCACAATGGCTAATTTGAAAGGGGACATGAAGTACATCTTATCCGGACAAAAGATGGTCTTCGCCTGCAAAGCTCTCGATCGTCACGCAGTGGTGGGCTCGGTAATGAAATCCGTCCTACCGAGCTCGTGGTCTTGGTCTCGTTACACCTGAATGGAAACCATTGGGGGATTCCTTGGGAACCCTCATATGCCCTTGCCTCCTTAGCACCAAAGAGGAAACTGTCCTCCTCTGCGCCCGCTGGCGCCCACCTAGCTTTGGTCGTCATGGCTTACCTTATCGTGAGCCTCGTTAAGCAGGGTACATGCATAGAGTTCTCCGCTCCTCGGGAGGCAGGCTCGGGAAGCTGCTCCCCGGGAGGTATTGGTGTCGCTCGCCTCGCAAGGCCGAGGGGCCCTCGTGAGGGTCTTGCCCTTGGGGTCTTGTAGCCGGGCCGCACCGGTCCATCGATGAGCCCACGCACTAGGACGCAGGCAGGAAAGTCTGGGAACCACCGACCCCAGAACTCCGACAGTAGCCCCCAGGCCCAAGACGCGCTCGGGCTGGCTTCGAGGCGAAGGCAGCGAAGGGAGGGCGAAGCGACACGAGCCCTAATCGCCTATGTACCAGGCTTGACGCGCGGCGCATGACGGGATGCCGACCCCACCGCTTCCCCACGTCACCTTGGCAACTGCCCAGGATGACAAAAGTCTAGCGCGCGCCGCGGGGTCATCATTGCCCGAATGCGAAGGGACGTCGGTTGGATTTCTCCGATCGCCTATAAGAGGGCGAGGGGAGCGGAGCCCTGAACTCATCTTTGTCTTCTTGCTTCTCCATTCCACACCTCCGCCATACCATCCATGGAGCCAGTGAGAAGGTTCTCTACTACCGAGAAGGGGAAGGCACCACAGGAGGAGTCGGAATTGCCCCCATCGAAGAGAGGGTGTGGCAGCCCATGCAAGATCACTACGAGGCCCGTGGCAGTCCTTGTCCAGCATGAGCGTGCCCTGCTGGGGGTTCGCGTCGGCTCCGGCGCCGTTGGAAGGATCCGTCCCACGGGAGCCGTGGCGTCCGAGTCCGAGGGGAAGGTGTTCGGTGTCCGCCCGACCACTTCGCCCATGGTCCCACTCAGACAGCACAACCCGCTAGTTGGTGGTGTGGGTGGAGAGGCCACCGGGCACCTGGATCTGGATTTCGCACTCCTTGGCAGAGGAGTTGCCAGTAGGAGGGCCCGTCGGGCTGTGGCTGCAGCACGGCGGCTGCTGCAACCATTCTTCATGGGCGGAGGTTGAGGCCACCCCCTCTGGCTACGTCTACCTGACCCGGGGATGGCGGTCGATCGCCCGTGCCTACGGCTCGAAGGGGAGGCACACCCTTCACTTCAAGTATGACGGGGCGATGAGGCTCTTCTTCAAGATCTTTGGGGAAGACGGCGAACACCTGGAATGCTGCCCGGAGGGCGATAGTAGTGGCGGCAACCATCCCTCCTCTGAGGACGACGCCCGTTGCAGCGGCGAGGCCCTCGGCGGCGAACTTGCCCTTGGCGATGGCAGCGATGCCTCTGGCAGTGACGACGCTTCCACGAGGGGAAGCTCGAGCAAAAATTGAGGTGTGGCGTCAATAGCAAGGCTCGCGCCTGGCTCGGAGAAGGTGACTTAGCTCTTGGTGCCCATGATTCGCAAGCTGCCTCTGTGTCGTGACCACGTGCATCCTTTGAGCCTGGTCCTCTTCTTCTACCCTGAAATGCATCAAGGAAAACCCAATTAGCCTTTTGCGGATCGGACCGCTTCTTGATCATGGCGGGCCCTCCTAGGGCAGCGAGGCGTTGCCAAGGCCGCTCGAGGACCTGTCTCCTGAGATTCCTGCGCATTAGTCAGCTACGAAATACAAGAAGTGGCGCTTGCTGATCTGCTCGTGATCATTCTGTGAGAAGACGAAGGCACTAAGGACTTACTGAGGTGACGTGCACGGGGCCGGCCCGCGAGCCAGAGCTCAGTCTCTTAGATTTATCAATGCTATAGGGACGGACACGAGCACATGCGCCGTGCCGATAGCCCCCGCTCGTGGGACTTTGTGTTGATTACCGTCCAGTGAACAAGAAGACCATCAAGAACAAATACCCACTTGACAACATCAATGAGCTGTTCGAACAACTCAAAGGTGCCCAAGTATTCTCCAAACTTGATCTCCATATGGGTTATCATCAGATTCGAATTCGTGAGCAAGATATTCCCAAGACGGCTTTCAGGACAAGCTTTGGTTCATATGAATACACTGTCATGTCTTTTGGTCTCGTCAACGCTCCTCCGACGTTCTCTTGCATGATGAACTTCATCTTCAACACCTACACCAATGACTTTGTTTTGGTCTATCTCGACGACATTCTGGTTTTCTCGAAGAACAAGGAAGATCATGCCAAGCACTTGCGTTTGGTGCTCGATAAGTTGAGGGAACATCAGTTCTACACCAAGTTCTCCAAGTGTGAATTTTGGCTCGATGAGGTTCTTTATCTTGGTCATATCATCTCTGCCAAGGGCATTGCCGTGAATCCTGAGAAGGTGTCTGCAATTTTGAATTGGGAACCTCCTCAGAACATGAAGCAACTCCGTAGCTTCCTCGGTCTCGCAAGCTATTGCCGAAGATTCGTTGAAAACTTTTCTAATATCGCGAAGCCTCTCTCTAATCTTCTCCAAAATCACGTCAAGTACGTTTGGTCTCCGGAGTGTGATATTGCTTTCAACACTTCGAAAGAGAAATTGATCACTGCTCAAGTTTTGACTCCGCCTGATGAATCCAAGCCGTACAAGGTCTTTTGTGATGCCTCTCTCCAAGGTCTTGGCGCAGTATTGATGCAAGAGAAGAAAGTTGTTGCTTATACCTCTCGCCAGTTGAAGCCTAATGAGAAGAACTACCCCACTCATGATCTCGAGTTGGCAGCAGTTGTGCATGCTCTTTTGACTTGGAGACATCTTCTATTGGGAAGAAAAGTGGACATTTTCACTGATCACAAGAATCTCAAGTACATCTTCACTCAACCTAATCTCAACCTCAGGCAAACTCGATGGGTCGAAATGATTCAAGAGTATAATCCGAGTATCGAGTATACTCCAGGCAAGGCCAATGTGATTGCTGACGCATTGAGCAGAAAGGCTTATTGCAACAGTCTGATTCTCAAGCCTTATCAACCCGAGCTTTGTGAAGCTTTCTGCAAACTTAATCTGCAAATTGTTCCTCAAGGTTTCCTTGCCAACCTTCAAGTCTCTCCTACCTTGGAAGACCAGATTCGCCAAGCTCAGCTTCTCGATGCTATGGTGAAAAAGGTGAAGATTGGGATTGCCAAGAGTCAACCCAAGTACAAGTGTTACCGCCTTGATGACAAGGATACTCTCTTCTTCGAGGATCGAATTGTTGTACCCAAAGGTGACCTCCGTAAAGTGATCATGAACGAGGCTCACAATTCTCTCCTCTCCATCCACCCTGGGAGCATGAAGATGTATCAGGACCTTAAGCAGGCTTATTGGTGGACTCGAATGAAGCGCGAGATCGCTCAATTCGTGAATGAATGTGATGTCTGCAGAAGAGTAAAGGCAGAACACCAAAGGCCAGCGGGTCTCCTCCAACCTCTTGCCATTCCATAATGGAAGTTTGACCACATTGAAATGGACTTTGTGACTGGGTTTCCTAAGTCCAAGCGTGGCAATGATGCTATATTCGTTGTCATCGTCAAACTCACCAAAGTGGCTCATTTTCTGCCTATCAAAGAGTCAATCACTGCAGCTCAGTTGGCGGAACTCTATACCTCTCGTATTGTCTCTCTACACGGTATCCCACAGGTGACCTCTTCAGACCGTGATAGCATCTTTACCTCCAAGTTTTGGGATTCTTTTCAGAAGGCCATGGGCACGAACATCCACTTCAGCACAGCTTTCCATCCTCAAACTAGCGGTCAAGTCGAGCGTGTCAATCAGATTCTTGAAGATAAGCTCAGGGCTTGTGTGATCTCCTTCGGCATGAAGTGGGAGGATTGTCTTCCTTATCCTGAATTCTCCTACAACAACAGTTTTCAAGCAAGTTCGGGCAAGGCCCCTTTGAAATTCTGTATGGCAGGAAGTGCCGTACCCCTCTCAACTGGTCTGAAACCGGTGAACGTCAGCTTTTCGGTAATGACTTAATCACAGAGGCAGAGGAAATGTGCAAAGTCATTCGAGATAACCTCAAAGCAGCCCAATCCCGCCAGAAGAGCTACTATGATAGTAAGCACCGTGATTTGGCTTTCGAGATCGGAGATCATGTTTACCTCCGCGTCTCTCCTATGAAAGGTACTCGTCGCTTCGGTAACTTTCAAGATTGTCAGCAAGAGAGGCGACCTCGCCTATCAACTCGAGCTTCCTTCAAACTTTGCAAATGTTCATGACGTGTTCCATGTCTCTCAGCTTCGAAAGTGCTTTAAGACCCCTGACCGCACCGTCAACTTCGAGGACATTGAGCTCCAAGAAGATCTCTCTTATCATGAGCACCCAGTTGCTATTCTTGAAGAGACTGAACGCAAGACTCGCAACAAGTCAATCAAATTTCTCAAAGTCAAGTGGTCACACCATTCCGACCATGAAGCTACCTGGGAACGCGAGGACCACCTTCGTTCTGAGTATCCGGCGTTCTTTCAGTCCTAGATCTCGGGACGAGATCCTTTCATAGTGGTGGAGTGTTGTAACACCCCGGATGTAACTTTCCTAATTTGTACTCCAACTATTGCCATTTCCGGCGTTAAGTTAATTTATTTTCTCGGGTTCGGGTTTTTGTCTCCGTGTGTTGTTATCGTTGTCATGCATCTCATATCATGTCATCATGCGCATTGCATTTGCATACGTGTTCGTCTCATGCATTCGAGCATTTTCCCCGTTGTCCGTTTTGCATTCCGGCGCTTCGTTCTTCTCCGGTGGTCATTTCTAGCTTTCTTTCGTGTGTGGGGATTAAACATTTCCGGATTGGACCGAGGCTTGCCAATCGGCCTTGGTTTACTACCGGTAGACCGCCTATCAAGTTTCGTATCATTTGGACTTCGTTTGATACTCCAACGGTTAACCGAGGGACCAAAAAGGCCTCGTGTGTGTTGCAGTCCAACACCCCTCCAATTTGGCCCAAAACCCACCTAAACCTGCTCCATCATCTAGAGCGTTCGATCACGATCACGTGGCCGAAAACCGCTCCTCATTTGGACTCTCCTAGCTCCCCCTACCTCTATTTAAAGTCCCCTCCCGAAATTTCACGGATCCCCTCTCTTCCTAACCCTAATTTTTTCCACTCCGTCGCCCGCCAGACAAAAATCCCAGGCCGGACGTGTCCGGATCCGCCACCGCACCCAACCGGGAGCTGCCACGTGGTGCCCCGAACCACATCGCCGCCCGCACCCGCCGAGGCCCGCGAGGCCCGACAGCGGCCCTCCCGGCCCGCGACCCCGCGCGCCCCGCCGCCTCCCGGCTCGCCTCGCCCCGCCGCCTCCCGGCTCGCCTCGACGGCCGCCGCCACCGCCTCCCCGCTCCGGCCGCCGTTCGCCGCTAGCCGCCCGCCGCCCGCCGGAGCCACCAGCGCCGCCCCGGCCGCCGACTCCCTCCTCACCGACCCCGCCGAACGTCGTGCCTCCTCGCTCCGGCCGCCGCCTCGCCCGCCGACCTCCTCCTCGTCCTCTGCTCTGGCGCCCTCGAGCTCTACTCCGGCGAAGATTCCGGCTGACCTCGGTTCGCGTGCCATGAACAGTAAACCCTAGATCTGAGAGAGGTTGATTTTTTTCACTAAGTCCCCGGATTTTCCTAGCCCAAGTGCTCCTGTTCATGGCCTCGTAACTTTGCATCCGTAGCTCCGATTCATGCATATAGCATATAAAAATGTTCATCTCAGAGAGTACATCATTTCATCCATTGCATCATTTTCATTTGAGTTCATCTTGATGCCCGAAATGCTGTTAGAAGAGGGCTACTTGAGATAATTGTCAGATCTGCTACTCTATTTAGTTTTTTGTCATTTTTGCCATAATTAATGTGTGCATGATATGCCCCTGAGTTCTACATATGTTTGTTAAGGGTTTTGTCATCTTTCCAGAGGTGCAACCCATGTATTTTTGTGATATGTTTGGTGACTAGCACAAGCTTGCAAAGTGGTGCACTTGTTAATTCTGTTTCAGGGACTTAGCAATTCCACTAAGTCCTTGAGCTGTTTATCTCATATGGCCATATGTTCATGTTGTTTACGAGTGATCCGTGCCTCTTTTGAGGATGATCAATAAGGATGTTTTGTTAATATTGCAGTGCTCTATCCATCCATGTCTTTGTTTGCAATTATGGAGCACCCTAGCTTGAGTCAATCGAGCTCTACTTTTGCTACTTTGTGAACCTGGGCAGATTCTCAACTTGTTTGCAATTTTGCCGATGTTGTTGTAGTTGATCCGTGCATGCTATGCTATTGTTCTTGTCATGTCTAGCTTGCATTTTGTGCCTTCTTGATGGGTGTACGCTTAGTTTGTCATTACTTGCCCTGTGGTGAGTGCATCGAGCTCGTAAACATGCCTACTTGAGTTATGTTTCAGCATGATCCAGTTTTCACTAAGTCTGAAAACTGATTATGTTTTTGCTATGTTCACATGCTTGCAATTGTATTTTCTGATCCCTTTTGGCTCAAGGTCACTAAGGGACTTTTGTTAAGCTATTTGAGTAGCTCCATGCCATGCTTTACTTTGCCATGTTCAGTTCCTGTAGCATATAGTTTTGTTGCTCCGAAGAGTGCTACCTGATCTGAAATTCTAGACAAGTGTTAATTTCACTAAGTCTGAAATCTGTTTGTCATATGCATTTTTGCCATGCTTGTTTGAACCTATTAATGGATGAATTGGCCGTAGCTCAGTGCTAGACTTTTGTTAAGCATCTTGAATGCATCCCTGCCATGTATTTTGTTGTCATGTTTGGGTGCTGTAGCATGTTCATCTCATTGCATTTAGATGGCTACTTGCTGTAAACCGCAGACCGGTGCCATATTTGAATCGCTTGCCATTTCCAAACCGTAACTCCGATTCCGGCGTTCTTTATATCATTTTCAAGCGATTTCATCTCATATTTCCAGTGGCACACTTGGATTCCCAAGTTGAGGCCAGGTTCATGCATCCCTTGTCATATCTTGCATTTGCATCCCGCATCGCATCCCGCATAGCATATCATCTTTGCATCATTTTGTTTGTTCCTTGCACGTGGTTGATTGTGTCCTTGTTGCTTGTTTGTCTTGTTTGGGTAGAGCCGTGAGACGAGTTCGCTAACGAGGAGCCCGTTGAGTTTGCTTTCGAGGATCCAGTCAACTCTGACAACTGTGCAGGCAAGATGATCATACCCTCGAAATCACTACTATCTTTGCTATGCTAGTTTGCTCGCTCTTTTTCTATGCCAATGCTATGATGCCTACCACTTGCTTTCAAGCCTCCCAAATTGCCATGTCAAACCTCTAACCCACCTTGTCCTAGCAAACCATTGTATTGGCTATGTTACCGCTTTGCTCAGCCCCTCTTATAGCGTTGCTAGTTGCAGGTGAAGATTGAAGACCGTTCCTTGTTGGAACATTTATTTACTTGTTGGGATATCATTATATTATCTTGTTATCTTAATGCATCTATATACTTGGTAAAGGGTGGAAGGCTCGGCCTCTCGCCTAGTGTTTTGTTCCACTCTTGCCGCCCTAGTTTCCGTCATATCGGTGTTATGTTCCCGGATTTTGCGTTCCTTACGCGGTTGGGTTATAATGGGAACCCCTTGATAGTTCGCCTTGATTGAAGCTTTTCCAGCAATGCCCAACCTTGGTTTTACCATTTGCCACCTAGCCTCTTTTTCCATTGGGTTTCCGGAGCCCAAGGGTCATCTTATTTAAACTCCCCCCCCCCGGGCCAGTGCTCCTCTGAGTGTTGGTCCGAACCGAGCTGCCTGCGAGGCCACCTCGGGGAAACTTGAGGGTTGGTTTTTCTCGTAGCTAGTCTCATCTGAGTGTGCCCTGAGAACGAGATATGTGCAGCTCCTATCGGGATTTGTCGGCACATTCGGGCGGTGTTGCTGGTCTAGTTTTAACCTCTCGAAGTGTCTTGAAGAACCGAGATACCGAGTCTGATCGGAACGTCTTGGGAGGAGGTCTATTCCTTCGTTGACCGTGAGAGCTTCTCATGGGCTAAGTTGGGACTCCCCTGCAGGGATTTAAACTTTCAAAAGCCGTGCCCGCGGTTATGGGCAGATGTGAATTTGTTAATGTCCGGTTGTAGATAACTTGAACCCTAACTTAATTAAAATGAATCAACTGAGTGTGTTACCGTGATGGCCTCTTCTCGGCGGAGTCCGGGAAGTGGACACGGTGTTGGAGTAATGTTTGCGCAGGTTTGTAGGTGCATCTAGTGCCACCCCTAGTTGGTTTTGGAGTATTGACGACAAACCTAGTTGAGGGACTAATGTGTTTGTGAGAATTGCAGGATAACACAGGTAGAAGTCCCTCATTGATTCGGTTTTCCTACCAGAGATGACCCCTAAAAATGTATGAAGACATTGAAGTCAAAGGTGGTATATGAAGATATTCACATTGAAGACTATGACAAGAGAAGACACCATATGAAGCCTATGGAGCTCGAAGACTTAGATCTTTCGCAGTTCTTTTTCTTTTGTGTTGAGTCATAGGAACCACCGTACTGTTAAGTGGGGTCCAAGAGAACCAGTCAGAATGACTGAAGTGATGCCTAAAGCAAAAACCTATGTCTTTGAGTGAAGACTATGAGAGCGAATCTTGTCCAGAGTCGGACAAGTCAGCTTTGCTTGTAGCCC
This sequence comes from Triticum urartu, assembly GCF_056163025.1. Classification (NCBI taxonomy): domain Eukaryota; kingdom Viridiplantae; phylum Streptophyta; class Magnoliopsida; order Poales; family Poaceae; genus Triticum; species Triticum urartu. Next base: position 324,513,531 of record NC_141879.1, on the reverse strand, counting down.
AAGTAAAGTTGATGTGTGAGTTTGAAATCTGACCATTGGAACACGTGTCAGTTCCTTAGTGACCTAGGGTCATTTCGGACAAATCAGGTCGGGTTGCCAAGTGGCTATAAATAGCCCACCCCCTACAACCATAAACGGTTGGCTGCTCAGATTGAGAGTACGGCTTTTGTCGTTTGAGAGCAACCCACCTCGAAGCCTTTGAGAGAGAATTCCTTGCGAGGATAAAGCCCTAACCACCCAGAGCCAAAGAGAATTGGGCATTACTTAAGTCTTCTTCTCTGTGTGATCTGAAGACTTATTACACTTGAGGACTGTGCATCCTCCAGCCGGTTAGGCGTCGCGTTCTGAGCATCCAAGAGACATTGTGGATTGCCGGTGAACGAAGTCTGTGAAGGTTTGGGAGTCTACCTTGAAGACTAACCAGAGTGATTGGGCAAGGTCTATGTGACCTTAGCTCAAGGAGAATACGGTGAGGACTGGGTGTCCTGAGCTGCGTGTTCAGGACTGGGTGTCCGGGACTGTGTGTCCTAAGGTTTAAATACCTAGCCGCTCCAACCAGACGTACAGTTGTCACAGCAACTGGAACTGGTCCAACAAATCATTGTCTTCAACGAGTCACTGGTTTCATCCTTCCTTCCATGTTGCTCCTTGTGAAGTCATTGTATGTTTGCACTATCTTTTGTCTTCACTGAGTGACTGCATGTTCTGTATGGCTTCATAATATCTTCCTATCTGATCCTTACTACATTGCTGCTATTAAGTCACTGTGCTTTCACTCTATTGAATACTTGACTATGGCTTGCCTAGTGTAGTCTACCTTCCGCTGCAGGGTATTAGGTTTATTTCTATCGTTTGTCTTCATAACTCCCACGTTTTGAAGACTTTCATAAAAATCGCCTATTCAACCCCCCCCTCTAGTCGATATAACGCACTTTCAATTGGTATCAGAGCAAGGTGCTCCCTTGTTCTGTGTGATTCGGTTTAACCACCTGGAGTTTTAGCTATGTCGACTGCAGGGATAATTAAAGTCTCCGCTGCGTGCCCCGTCTTCGATGGAACTGAATATCCCTACTGGAAGAATAAGATGCGCTTGCATCTTGAAGCCATTGACGTCGACCTATGATATGTCGTCGAGAACGGCGTTCCCAAGGCTGGAGAAGGTGTCACTGCTGCTGATGTCAAGAAATTCGTTCAACTGGACTCTACTGCCAAAAATATCATCTGTGGTCATCTGACCAAAGGACAGTATGGCCGTGTGAGTGCTTTGAAGACATCTAAGCCGGTCTGGGACTGGCTCTCCAAGGTCAATGAAGGCATCTCAACCCAGAGAGATCAGAGAATCAGTGTCCTTCGCAACCTCTTCAACCGCTTCAAGCGAAATGACAATGAGAATGCCCAGCACACATTTGACCGACTCACTGACATCACAAATGAGCTTCAAGCCCTCGGCGCTACTGAGATCACCAAACATGAAGTCGTCAAGACGCTACTGAGATCACTTGATAGTTCGTTTGACATCCTAGCCCTGATGATTCAAGAACGTCCTGATTTCAAGACATCGATCCATCTGACATACTTGAGAGGCTCAACACACATGAGTTTTAGCTTTCTGAGAAAAGAGATATCTACGGTCCAAACTATGGGCAAACTCGTGCCTTGAAGGCAAAATCTGTCTCCTCATCTGGAGAAGAATCTGACAGCAGTTCTGATGATCCCGAAGACATTGGAAGGGAACTTGCTATGCTCGTGAAGAAGTTCCAAAAATTCACCAAGAAGAAAGGCTTCAGAAAGTCTTCCCGATCAAGCTCAAGGAATGATGAAGCTTCTGCTCATGACTACAAGAAGAAAACATGTCACAAGTGCAAGAAACTTGGCCACTTCATCTCTGAGTGTCCACAGTGGGACAATGAGAACAAAAAGAAGAAGAAGAGCAAGGAATATGACTCTGACGACAAGAAGAAGAAGAAATACTCAAAGTCTTCTTCCAAGTCTTTCTCAAAGTCTTCATCACACAAGAAGAGCTCATCTGGCAAGGCACGTGCGTTTGTTAGCAAGGAAATGGATTCAGAGGAGGAGTCCGCTTCTGAGGAGGCGGAGGTGGAGTCTGAGGAGGAGTCCGACTCAGGCGTCGCAAGTCTGGCTACAGCATACGTTGCCAAGTCCATCTTCAATACTGAATACAATGACCTCGTCACCGACACCGATGCAAATGACAAGGACTACTCTGCTTCTACCTACTGCTTCATGGCACACGGTGCCAAGGTAAACACACGCACTACTCACTATCAAACATCTAGTGACGATGACTCTGATTGTGATTCAAAACCCAGCTACAGAACACTTGCTAAAATTGCAACTGAACAACAGAAAGCTATGGAACATATTCAAAAACTGTTAGACAGAAGCGATGATCTGTTAGGTGCTGAAATGACTCGATCTGAATCCTTAATTGAAGACATAAAAAATCTTCACGTTAAGTATCAGGAACTTGAAAGTCGTCATGAAACTCTCTCAACAACTCATGAAAATCTTTCCTATGATTATCTTCAAAGGAAGCAAGATCTTGAGAAATTGAGAGCGGTTCATGAAGATCTTCAAAAGGAAAACGAGTCACTTCGCGCCAAACAGATCAGTCTCGCTCAGGAAGGATTTGAACCACCATGTCTTAAATGCATTGAGCGTGATAATGCTACTTCTGTTGCTGAATGTTCTACTGCTACTACTGTTGCAATATCTTCAACTGTTGATGTGGTAACTAACCCCTCTGCTGAGGATACCATTACTATTGCTGATGAGAATGCTAGGTTGAAGACATTGCTTGAAATAGGGATGTACAAAAGTATTAAAGGGCATCAGACACTATGTGATGTCCTCAAAAAGCAGATGCTGAACCGAAACCCGAGGAAAGAGGGTGTTGGGTTCGTAAGGAAAATGAATGATGATGGCTCTTACTGGAAACCTGAGCAGTACCCCAAAACCATGTGGGTTGCTGCAAAGGAACCTTCAGCAGACCCATCTAATCTATCTGGCTTCACTTGTGCTAACCCCATTATCATTGATGAATCATTTGATGCAAACTATATACTGTTTAAGAATCAGAATGGTGAAGTGTTTGCCAGGTACATTGGTACTAACTGCAGGAATGGACCGCCTATGAAGAAGATCTGGGTTCCGAAAAGGTGTCTGGAGAATCTTCCTGTGAATATCATCATGACACCTCACGTGAAGAAGACAAACCTCAGACCAAAGGCTTCATACGGTCCAAAGGCTTCATACAGACAGAGAACTCACCTGAGTCGCACTAACGCAAATGTTTTGCAGGGAAACCATACTCAGGCATATGAATATGAAAGTGGTTCATCAAACCGCCATGTTCATAAGACCAAGAACTATTCTGCTTATTCTTATGAGTACTATTGTCCGCCTGCAAGACTGTTTGCTAGGGCTTCAAAGCCAAAATTCTCAGATGCTGCACTTAGACTTATTGCTTCTAAGCCACCCTTGAAGATGTGGGTGGCTAAGAAAGCTTAACTCTCTTTTGCAGGGAAAGGTCTCCAGTAGAAAACCAAAATCTTCTGACGCCATTGCTGGGGACCTTAAAAATCTTGTAGGGCGCAAGATCAAATGCCCGAATGGTCTTACTATGTACTTCGTTCCTGAATCGCTTGCTACTCTCCCTATTAGTCCTAATCTAGATCTAAGCTTTCATAACCCACTGGTTCGTCAAATGTTTTTGCTTCACAATGCTCTTGGTGAAGCCTATCCCCCTAACTGCACTGTAGGGTACGACACCAGCGGCTTTAGAATGGATTATTGATAGTGGGTGTACAAATCACATGACTGGCAAAAGAAGTCTTCTTATGGACTCAACCTTACGTCCATCCGACAAGAGCCACATCACATTTGCTGACACTGGTAAAAGTAAGGTATTGGGTCTAGGTAGAGTTGCAATCTCAAGGGATCAACACATGGATAAAGTCATGCTTGTTGAATCCCTTGGCTTCAACTTAATGTCTGTCTCAATGCTTTGCGATTTGAACATGATCGTAATATTTGGAAAATATCGTTGCCTTGTACTAATGGAATCTGACAAGTCTCTAGTATTTGAAGGGTATCAAAAAGATGATTTGTACGTGGTAGATTTCTCAGTAGGACCACAACTTGCAGTATGTCTTTTAGCAAAGGCTTCAGAATGCTGGCTCTGGCATCGGAGGCTTGGGCATGCTGGCATGAGGAACCTCCACACCCTTGCAAAGAAGAAGCATGTCATAGGCATCGAGGGCGTCAAGTTTAAGAAAGATCACTTATGTGGTGCCTGTGAAGCAGGGAAGATGATGAGGGCCAAACATCCCTTGAAGACAATCATGACCACTACTCGACCCTTCGAACTGCTTCACATGGATCTTTTCGGTCCCACTCATTACTCAACTCTTACTACTACTGCTTGCCTCTATGGCTTCGTTATTGTTGATGATTATTCTAGATATACTTGGGTGCACATAATCCTTTACAAGACTGAAGTACAGGATGTCTTCAGACGCTTCGCCAATCGAGCTATGAACAATTTTGGCGCCAAGATAAAGCACATCAGAAGTGACAATGGCACTGAATTCAAGAACACTGGCCTTGATACATATCTTGATACCTTGGGCATCACACATGAATTCTCAGCCCCGTACACGCCACAGCAGAATGGCATCATCGAACGCAAGAACAGAACACTCATTGAGATGGCCAGAACGATGCTAGATGAATACAAGACCCCAAGAAAATTCTGGCCTGAAGCCATTGATACTGCATGCCATATAGTCAATCGTGTTTATCTTCACAAGCTTCTGAACAAGACATCTCATGAGCTCCTTACTGGCAAGAAGCCAAATGTCAGTTACTTCAGAGTATTTGGCGCAAGGTGCTGGATCAAGGACCCACATCACACCTCAAAGTTTGCACCAAAAGCACATGAGGGTTTTATGCTTGGATATGGAAAGGATTCGCACTCCTACAGAGTCTTCAATCTCTTTCATTACAAAGTGGTCGAAACAGTGGATGTGCGGTTCGATGAGACCAATGGTTCACAAAGAGAGCAACTGCCAAATGTGCTAGATGAAGTTCCATCCAGTGAATCAATCAAGCTAATGGGAACTGGAGAAATTATACCTTCTGAAGCTCATCCTGAAGAAGAACTTATCATCTCAGCACCTGATCAACATGAAGACAATGCTCAGCCTGAAGACATTCCTTCTAACAACGACAATGATCAGCAAGAGCAAAGTCTTTGCCCTGTACATCCTCGCGTTGCCAATGAAGTGCAGATTGAAAGAATAATTGATAGCATCAATGCACCCGGTCCACTCACTCGTTCAAGGGCAACTCAGCTAGAAAATTTCTGTGGGCACTTCGCATTCGTCTCAATAACAGAACCCAAGAAAGTTGAAGAACCCTTCATGGAACCTGAATGGATTCAAGCTATGCAAGAAGAGCTTCAACAGTTTGAGCTGAATAATGTATGGGAACTAGTTAAGCGTCCTGATCCACGGAAGCACAATATAATAGGCCCAAATGGATATACCGCAACAAGAAAGATGAGCATGGTCAAGTTGTCAGAAACAAAGCTCGTCTGGTTGCTCAAGGATATACTCAAGTGGAAGGCATTGACTTCGATGAAACATTTGCTCCTGTGGCTAGACTTGAAGCCATACGCATACTGCTGGCCTATGCAAATCATCATAACATACTTCTATATCAAATGGATGTGAAGAGTGCTTTTCTCAATGGCAAGATTGAAGAAGAAGTGTATGTTGCACAACCGCCTGGCTTTGAAGATCCAAAACATCCTGACATGGTATACAAGCTCAACAAGGCACTGTATGGCCTCAAACAAGCCCCTCGGGCCTGGTATGACACACTCAAGTACTTCCTGAAGAGCAAAGGCTTCATACCTGGTTCCCTAGACCCCACTCCTTCACAAAGACATATGATGGTGAACTGTTTGTGTGCCAAATATATGTGGATGACATTATCTTCGGCTGCACCAATCAGAAGTACAGTGAAGAGTTTGGATATATGATGCAAGAGCAATATCAGATGTCCATGATGGGGGAGCTGAAGTTCTTCCTCGGTCTTCAAATACGACAACAACGCAACGACATCTTCATATCCCAAGAAAAGTATCTCAAAGATTTCCTGAAGAAGTTTGGTATGCAAGACTGCAAAGGCTTCACAACACCTATGCCAGTCAAACATCATCTGGGTCCCGACGACAATGGTAAAGAGTTCGATCAAAAGGTATATCGCTCCATGATTGGTTCTTTACTTTATCTATGTGCATCTAGGCCAGATATTATGCTTAGTGTTTGCATGTGTGCTCGATTTCAAGCGGCACCAAAGGAGTCGCATCACTTAGTTGTGAAGTGAATTCTTCGATATTTGGCTCACACCCCAACTCTAGGATTATGGTATCCAAAGGGCTCAGAGTTTGATCTGGTTGGATTCTCGGATGCTGATTATGCTGGTGACAAAGTTGATCGCAAGTCTACATCAGGCACATGTCACTTTCTGGGACGATCACTTGTATGTTGGTCTTCAAAGAAGCAGAACTGTGTATCTCTCTCCACTGCTGAATCTGAATACATTGCTGCTGGATCTTGCTGCACTCAGCTTCTGTGGATGAAGCAAACACTCAAGGACTATGGCATTCATTCTAAGCAAGTGCCACTTTACTGCGACAACGAAAGCGCCATCAAGATCGCCAACAACCCAGTTCAGCACTCGAAGACAAAGCACATTGAGATTCGTCATCACTTTCTCAGAGATCATGTTGTGAAGGAAGATATTGATATCATACACGTCAACACTGAAGAGCAATTGGCAGATATCTTCACCAAGCCCTTGGATGAGAAGAGATTTTGCAAGTTACCGTGTGAGCTAAATATCCTGGAATCCTCAAATGTCCTGTGATCAGGCACACATCCTAACCCTAATGCATATTGATGACTTAGATGTGCAACACACAAAGTAAAATATATCTTCAATCAATGAAGACATACATTCTAAGTGTGAATACATTAATGTGGAATTTGACTTCGGAGCGCCACGATAATTATGCGCCGTGTCTGGGTCTAATACTTCCTATACGGTGGGTAATGCCACCACCAAATGTTCTATTTTGAAGTGTTTCACTCATGGCGTTACAATTGCTATGTCTTCACATTTGGTTTGGCTTCAATCTCAACATATCTTCATGATTATCTTCACTATGTTGATTATATAGATATATATATATATATATATATATATACTAGTGCTCTGTCCTCTACAGCATTCACTTATAGCTATGTCTTCTTGTTTGAATCTTTTGAACTAAGTGAATGTGATTGGACCCTAACCTCTCTATGCTTTCTATCTCAAATTCTATATCTCCAAGTCATATGCATTCTATTGAAACTGTCAAATGTCTTCTCTGCGTCCTTGTCAGCAGAAGATACAGAGACAACCATTAAGTCCGTTTTCAATGCTCATTCCTCCACATGAAATCCGGAGAAGTAGGAACAACCACCCGACAATCAAGGCATGCATGGGATGTGGAACAAACCCCAAAGTTCTGCATAATGGCCACGTGTTCCTCAGATGCGAATCACCAAGGGCACCTGTGTAATAGCGCAGTGCCGCCCATGTACCTATAAATACACACTTCACAGCGGTCATTATCTCTTCTTCCACTCTCGCACGAACCCTAGCGCCACTGCTAGCCCTCGACGACGCCGGCGACGAAGCGCTTCGCTGCCGCAACCTCTCTAACGCTGTCTTCACGCCGACCGCGGACATCGTCCTCTCCGCCGTCGCCGTAGGTGTCTTCCATCGCCAAGTTAGGGCACGGAAGATCGAACTGCTCGGCCTCATCTCCCACTTCGTCTAGCAGTTCTTAGTGTGGTAAATAAAACTTCATTTTTACAGCACCGTTGATCCTATGGATTTGTCACTTTCTACCACAAGCAGTTTCTATTCACACAAGTTAGATCTCTCTCATACTGCATCTCATAACATGCCTAGTATATTCACTTATGCTTCACAAAGTAGTTAGATTCCTCACTTGTACTGATCTGTGGATTCGTACAAATCTGGAACCAACTCCTTATCTATGAGTGAATGTCTTCGCACGATGAGGTCAATGTCTTCTAAACTGATTTATCTTCAAAATCTTCTGAGAATGCATATGACCTCTTCCCCTTCCCTCGCACCTTAATGCTGTCACAGGTACATGTCCGTGGGAGAATCCTTTGGTTCTCATAGTCTGCATTCATTTGCAGAATTCTTACAGTATCACATTAATTCTCCTGAAGCCAGTTCCTGTTGGTCCAGCAAGAGAAAACCTTTGAAGCCTTTGAACGTGTTGAAGCCTTTCAAGTTAAAGTTTATGGCTTCAAAGAAAGCAGCAAGGAAAGGTGGCAGACAGCGTCGTGGTGGAACATCCAGAGATCTGCCAGATGAACTCTCAGAAATGTACAAGACAGATCCTGAAGAGGATTACAATCAGCGCAAGACCCGAATCCAATGGATTTGAAGATATTGGGCAGAACAATGGTTCAAATACCGATTTGTAACCCAAGAATATGCTGAGAAAAATGCCATCAAGAGACCATGGGGAGACATCCAATACAAGAATCTTCTACCCAGGTCCAGAGATGAAGCCATTGCTCAAGGCTTCTATCCCTGCATGGTCCGTGGGCCACAGCCTGATGATGCACATCCATCGTCACTACTATGGTGTCATGATGACAATCTGTTCAAGCGCAACTTCCAGTTTGCCCAGAACTCAGCGAAGCAGAACAAGAAGACTTTGGGGTTAGAGTTCAACCCAGGTCCCTCAGCACCAAGGGCAGATGGCACACGACATGCAGAACCCAATGTCATCGGTCCTTTCGACAACCTTGAAGGCCTCATCACCCGTATCTTAGTTCAAGGGACTGCAGTGAATGAGCCTGTAGCTGACGCTGAAGAAGCGCCTGCAGCGCCAAAGACAAAGAAACTGAAGAAGCCTAAAGCTTCAAAACCTGCCCCCTCACCAAAAATCTCACGGGCGAAGCCACTAGCAACTGCACCTCCTGAAGACAGTGTGCAGTCCGAAGACTTATCTCGCATCTCCAAGCCCCAGAAGGTCACAAAGACTCTACCTCACACCGGACAAGAGCTAACTGCTGCTGCCATTCTGCGCAATGACAACATTGATTTGTCAAGTGATGAAGATCTAGCAGATGACGCTCTTGAGCAACTCATCAAGAGCAAAGAAGAAGCAGAAATCTTCAATGATCTGCCTCTCTTTGATGTGACCATCATCCACAACTTCATTGACGAGTGGTTTGACACGCCAAACATCATCTTTGAAGATTTGCAGCTACCCATTGGCCTCAGTGTCGCCTTCCAAGGCGCAATTGCTTCAGAGCTAGCTATTGCCCAGCGCATTGTTGAATTGAAGCAAAAGATTGACTATGAAAAGGCTCAGTTCAAGAAGCATATGGCCAAGCTCGGTGTGCAAGAAGTGAAGAACTTCAAGATCATGATGCACGAGCTTAAGGAAGCCTTTCTAAAGAAACATGCAGAAGCTCAGGGTTCGCGTGAGCGCATGAAGACTCTGGCCGACAGATGTGTGCAATCCTATAATGAGGCTGAGAAGCGCAAGGCACTTGGGCGTCCTGGCATCGACCCTAGGATGGCCGCAAAGAAGAAGAAGAAGCCTGCTACGGCTGAACCTGATGCACCAAGGTAGGAAGCAATTCTGATTGTCTTCCCAACTAGACTGACTGGCTCGAAGCCAAAAAGTCGGTCAACCGCTTCAGAGCTCAAGAAGACAAGGACTGCTGAGGCTGAAGCCAGGAAGAGGAAACACTCTGAAGCCTCTCCTACTGCCCCCTCCAAGAAGAAGAGGAAGACCAAGAAAGATCGGGCTGCTCCCACAAAGCCCTTAATAGTTGAACCCATTTCTATGGTCTATCCTGAAGCTGAACGCCAACTGACTATCCATGAGCCTGCTTCGACAGAGGCTCATGAAGGTGAAGACTTTCCAGCAGCTGATCCCATCATTGCTGAAGACATTGGTCAACATGACAATGTAGAAGATGGTGCAGTCCTTCCTCAGAACAGCGAACTCATCAGCATTGGTTGTCCACTGACGCCAATTGCACAGGATGCTTCATGGGTGGATCGCCCACAAGAGGAACAAGACTATGAGGCCCAGCCCACTCCAACTCCACAGGCGTCGCCCGCGTTGCGCAGGCTTCGCAAAGGTCCAAGGCCTCAAGTCTCTGCTGAAGACATTCCGGCTGCATCAGCCGCAGAAGAAGAAATCCCACAAGTCCCCCTGTCCCACCAAGAAGCAGTTCTCAAGGAGAACGTGCTTGTGACCGACCCTCCAGCTCGTCAAGTGGAGGATGAAAATCTTGAGGCTGCCACAACCACCAATGAAGCTAATATGGAGCCCTCCCTAACAAAAGCTTCAGAAGACAGTGAAGCCACTGATCCTGCAACTTCTGTTCTTGAGTCTGCTGCTGGTCCCTAGTTCGACTATCATGTTGAGCACAGGCCTCAGGTACAGAAGCCAATCCCAAGATTGCCAAGGTTCCCAGGTCCTGCATCAGCTCCTGGCTCCTTCAACATCAATGGCTTCAGGGTAGACAACACATTCTTCGATAGCTCCAGGAACCCCTACTCAAGGGAAAGGATATCATCTGATCGGTTTTGGAGCTATCCTCAGCGAAGCTATTACTCATGCATTCTCTACAACCAAGGTCGCATCTTCCCACACAAGCGCCTTTTGAAGCCATAGTTGGTCTGCCCTGTCTAGAAGAAGCTTTGGATTGCTTCAAGGAAGTTGGACTGCTGCCGTTCATTACTGACCAAGAGCATTGGAATGAAGAGCTGCTGCTCCAATTCTATGCCACACTTCACATCCGCGGGTACAGCAGAGATCCGATGACTTGGGTCCTGGAGTGGATGACCGGAAACGTTCATCACGAAGCCAATGCATTTGACATCATTGAGCTCACTGGTTTGCCCACTCCTGGCGATCTCTACGAGTATGGCTGTCAGCTGCATAGTGAAGCTATTGAGAGCATCTTTAAGAGGCCAGAACCTGATATGAGTCAGATGCTCAGCATGATGAAGCCATTGCCCCAAGATGCTGCTCATCCAACAGAGTTCTTTGTTGAAGACCTTGAGTATCTGCCAAGAACCATCTATCACATCATCAGGCGAACTCTCTGGCCCATCAAAGGGCACTCTCCAAATGCCAAGCTTGAGGGTGCAATGAAGACTTTGGTCTTCTATATTCTTCATGGCAAATGCTTCAATGCACAGGACTTATTCATCCGCCAACTTGCTACATCAGGCTCTGATCTGTTTGGCTTGAAATTCTACGCCCCATGGGTAATGCGGCTAATTAAACTTCACTCCGATATCTCATATCAGCCATCTGCTCGCAATCATAGGATTTTTTTGCCTGATGTGGATATCTCTACTGAAGCCATCTATCCTGAGCCTGCAAAGGAACCTCTAAGTCTTCAGAATGCAGAGCATCAGAGTTTCTCGCAGAACATTGCAGGAGTTGAAGCAGTCACTCGGGTGTATCCTCTGGCTGGCACTGCACGTGCACCACACCCTGCTTCCACTGAAGCCACTGATAGTACAACTGCTCCAAGACCCAAGAAGCGCACTCGTGTTCTCACCGACCGAGAGCTTCTTGTGGCTCTTCATCAGAAACAGGATAGGCATCATGACTGGCTGAAGCGTCAGATGAAAAGCCTCTTGGTGGATGTTAATCGCATTCGCAATCTTGCCACCAAGAATGCTTTCGTTGCCCATGAAACATGTCTCCGCACATGGAAAGGGCTCACGATGATGTGTTCTAAAGCTGATCTTCAAGAGGATGGCTTCACTGAGCATTTCAAGTTTGAATCCACACCTCCTCAAAGAGCTGTGCTTCTAGGAACTCCATCCCTTGAAGACTCTGAGTTCTCTTCATCTGCTGCAACAGTGACTGCCAGAGTTATCGAGGATGAAGATGATGCTACTTCACCACCACCTCCTTCAGCACGCGTCAACTCTGCTCCAAACTCTTCAGCACCGCCAAACACCACCAACGACCCTGCTACTTCACCTACTCTGCATGGGAACGAGTAGATGCTCTATGTCTTCAAACCTTTTTGGTCCTTACTGACAAAAGGGGGAGAAGCATATGAGGTTGATAGTCTTCAAGCGGGTCCATATGGGCGGGTGCTTTATATTTTGCTTCATGTTTACAACTCTCGTTTTGCTACATTTGGTTCTTTGAGTTGTAACACTTAAACTCGATGGTTGTCTGCTACTTATTTGCCACTTTGTTTTGCGATGATAAATTCCGCATGTGCGACGATAAATTCCGCACTTAGATCATTCTGTAGACGTCCATTTTCCATTATGCATTGTCATTATCTTCATATACTTTCACATGCATAGTGGATTGTCATCATAAGTTGAAGTGGATCTCCACAAGTACAACCTGCCATGTGCATTTGCATTCCAGAAGCAAATTACTTATATGCACATCTTCAGGGGGAGCCCTTGCAACTTATGAAGACAATTCCTTATCCTTTACAATTTCACAGATTATATTCCCTATTGAAAACTTCAACTAGTTTGTCATCAATCACCAAAAAGGGGGAGATTGTAGGTGCATCTAGTGCCACCCCTAGTTGGTTTTGGAGTATTGACGACAAACCTAGTTGAGGGACTAATGTGTTTGTGAGAATTGCAGGATAACACAGGTAGAAGTCCCTCATTGATTCGGTTTTCCTACCAGAGATGACCCCTAAAAATGTATGAAGACATTGAAGTCAAAGGTGGTATATGAAGATATTCACATTGAAGACTATGACAAGAGAAGACACCATATGAAGCCTATGGAGCTCGAAGACTTAGATCTTTCGCAGTTCTTTTTCTTTTGTGTTGAGTCATAGGAACCACCGTACTATTAAGTGGGGTCCAAGAGAACCAGTCAGAATGACTGAAGTGATGCCTAAACCAAAAACCTATGTCTTCGAGTGAAGACTATGAGAGCGAATCTTGTCCAGAGTCGGACAAGTCAGCTTTGCTTGTAGCCCAAGTAAAGTTGCCGTGTGAGTTTGAAATCTGACCATTGGAACACGTGTCAGTTCCTTAGTGACCCAGGGTCATTTCGGACAAATCAGGTCGGGTTGCCAAGTGGCTATAAATAGCCCACCCCCTACAACCATAAACGGTTGGCTGCTCAGATTGAGAGTACGGCTTTTATCGTTTGAGAGCAACCCACCTCGAAGCCTTTGAGAGAGAATTCCTTGCGAGGATAAAGCCCTAACCACCCAGAGCCAAAGAGAATTGGGCATCACTTAAGTCTTCTTGTCTGTGTGATCTGAAGACTTATTACACTTGAGGACTGTGCATCCTCCAGCCGGTTAGGCGTCGTGTTCTGAGCATCCAAGAGACATTGTGGATTGCCGGTGAACGAAGTATGTGAAGGTTTGGGAGTCTACCTTGAAGACTTACCAGAGTGATTGGGCGAGGTCTGTGTGACCTTAGCTCAAGGAGAATACGGTGAGGACTGGGTGTCCTGAGCTGCGTGTTCAGGACTGGGTGTCCGGGACTGTGTGTCCTAAGGTTTAAATACCTAGCCGCTCCAACCATACGTATAGTTGTCACAGCAACTGGAACTGGTCCAACAAATCATTGTCTTTAACGAGTCACTGGTTTCATCCTTCCTTCCATGCTGCTCCTTGTGAAGTCATTGTATGTTCGCACTATCTTTTGTCTTCACTGAGTGACTGCATGTTCTGTATGGCTTCATAATATCTTCCTATCTGATCCTTACTACATTGCTGCTATTAAGTCATTGTGCTTTCACTCTATTGAATACTTGACTATGGCTTGCCTAGTGGAGTCTACCTTCCGCTGCAGGGTATTAGGTTTATTTCTATCGTTTGTCTTGATAACTCCCACGTTTTGAAGACTTTCATAAAAATCGCCTATTCACCCCCCTCTAGTCGATATAACGCACTTTCAAGGTTGTTCTCTAGTTTCTCACTCGCGCTTTGCCTCCTCTTCTCGCTCTCTTTTGCGAACAGGATAGCCACCATATTTGCTAGTCGCTTGCTGCAGCTCCACATATATTTACCTTGCCTTACCTATAAGCTTAAATAGTCTTGATCGCGAGGGTGCGAGATTGCTGAGTCCCTGTGGCTCACAGATTACTATTACACCAGATGCAGGGCCTGATGATTCCGCTCCAGGAGACGCGCTTGAGCTCAAGTGGGAGTTCGACGAAGACTCTCAACGTTACTATGTTTCCTTTCCTGATGATCAGTAATGGTGCCCAGTTGGGGGTGATTGGGACCGTGTCGCTTGTTGGGTTATCTTTTATTTTGGCGCCGTAGTCGGGCCATGAGTGTTTGGATGGTGTAATGTTATTTATGTACTTGATTGATGTGGCGAGTGTAAGACAACTATGTTACCTCCCCTTTTATTATCTATATTACATGGGATGTTGTGAAGATTGCCTAACTTGCGACATATGCCTTCAATGCGATTATGCCTCTAAGTCGTGCCTCGACACGTGGGAGATATAGTCGCATCGAGGGTGTTACAAGTTGGTAATCAGAGCCTTCCCCGACCTTAGGAGCCCCATTGCTTGATCGTTTTTAGCGGCCGAGTTGTGTCTAGAAAAATGTTTTGAGTCATTAGGAATTATATATCGGAGAGTTTAGGAATTATTTTTACTTACCGGTCTCCTCATCGCTCTGGTAAGGCATCCTGATGTAGAGTTTTGACTCTTATCTTCTCAAATTTCACAAAAAAAAAATTAGGATCACGCGGGTATCTTGGAATCGTTCCGATGGTTTTATGATGAGAACATTGTCTTGGTGCCTCCTGTCAGGGGTTTCGTGGAAGTGTCCCGGGGAGTTGAGCTCTGAGGTGTTGTCATCATAATTTTATCGTTGCAGTTCTGGAATACCTGAGTTTAGTACGCCGACATCAAAAATCTCTTTTATGCAGTTCGTTGGTGAGATAACCTCGACGCCACCCAGTACTGGGGCGGGAGTTCGGGAGTATCGCCATAACTTGTATAACGGATGCTTTTCGAAGGTTGAGGTAGATGGTTTCCGAAGGTTTCTTGGTTATGTGTTGAAGGATGGATACAGCTGGATGTAGGATTTGCTAGTTTGGGTGAGATATTATGCTTCCCCTGTATCCCCAACACCTGATTGCATAACCGGAAAGGTTCGGGAGTTTCATAGGTGGGAATTCTTGTAGCTCTAGTTCTTCTTCCACGGATATTGGTTTGAGATTGGGATTTCTTACCGATTATTCGTTCTTGATCCGTACCTTGTTAATTTATTTCTCTACCTTAATTCTACGTGGCTTCTCAATTTATGGATATGTGACCATTTCAAGAGGAATGCATTCGTTCATTTTGTTCGGATGTCAAGACTATATGTTGCAATTTTCATTCCATTGGATTCAGCTTCAATACTTGTCTATCTATGTGCTAATGGATGTCAACCTCTTCAGGATGGCTCCTCCAACGGGCACGACTCCGAATCCTGATCCGCCACCACCTCCACCTCCTCCGGAGGCATGGCAAGCTGTGATGGCTACAACCAATGCAAACACATAGTTGATCATGCAAATTCTCCAAGAGCGCAATCAAGGCAACCAAGGGAATCAAGGCAACAATCAAAATCACTTTGCTACACTCAACCAGTTCCTTGCTAATGGGCCAAAGACTTTCAGCAATTGTGTTGAGGCAACCGATGCTGACGATTGGCTTGTGGATCTGTGCAAGCATTTCGAGTGCAGTAACGTCAGGCCTGAGGACTTTGTTAAGTTCGCTTCCTTCCAACTCAAAGATCAAGCTGCAGAATGGTTCCGGCAGTACAAGGATTCCAGAGGTGGACGTGTTATCACTTGGGATGATTTTCGTCGAGATTTCCGAGCTCATCATATTCCCCAGAGCGTGGTGGAAAGCAAGCGTGAGGAATTCCGCAACCTGAAGCAAGGCTCTTTGTCTGTCTATGACTACAACAAGTTGTTTCAGAAGCTCGCCCGCTTTGCCAAGCAGGACGTCCCTGATGAGAAGAGCATGATATATCAGTTCAGGGGTGGTCTCAGAGAAGAAATTCAGCTAGCTCTTGTTCTCTTTGAGCCCTTGAGATACGATGAGTTCTACAACATGGCATTGAAGCAAGAGGCTGCTCGGTTGAGGTGTGATGCTTCCAAGAAGCGAGTCAGAGATGTTACTCCTTCTTCCTCTACTCAAGTGGCCAAGCAGCAGAAGTATTGGCTTCCTCCTCCTCCGTTCCGTCAGCCGTATCAGCAGAAGAGCAAAGGTGGCAGTGGTTCTTCCCACCCACCCAACCCTGGCTTTCAGAACAAGACTTCGTCTCAAGCTCCAAGAACGAGTGCTCTGTATCACCGTCCGCTTTCAGAGGTCACATGCAACAAGTGCCAACAGAAGGGTCACTATGCCAACAAGTGTTTCAACCAGAGGCGTCTTCCTCCTCCTCCTCCTGTCAGATCGGCAAGTACAGCTGTGGTCAAGCATAACCCCAAGCATGCCAAGGTCAATTTCTTGAATGCAGCTCAGGCAGAGGACTCGCCAGATGTGATCATGGGTAACCTTCCTGTTAACGATGTTCCTGCAAAAGTTCTTTTTGACACTGGTGCATCGCTTTCCTTTATGTCAACTCCATTTGTGGCCAAGCATGATTTTGTGACCGAAAGGATTCCGGTTCCGTTGAAGATTGTGTCTTCGGGCAAGCAAATGACTTCTAACAATTGCGTCCCGGATGTTTCTATCACATTGGGCGATTACAAGTTTCTCTCTTCTCCGGTGGTTCTTGGCAACTCGGATATTGATCTTATTCTCGGAATGGATTGACTTACTAAGCACAAGGCACATCGTGATTGTGCAGCCAGGCAGATTCAATTGACTCATTCGTCTAAGGATGTAATTGTCTTTGCCGCTCGTGGTGATACCATCCATCTGTTTTCTCTCAATGAGAAGGGTGAACTCGATGCCATCTCGCAAATTCCAGTCATTTGCGAATATCAAGACGTCTTTCCAGAAGAGCTTCCAGGAATGCCTCCGCACCGACCAGTTGAATTCGTTATTGATCTTGAGCCTGGCACGGAACCTGTGTGCAAACGTCCTTACAAGCTCGGACCTGAAGAGTTGAAGGAGTTGAAGAAGCAACTCGATATTCAAGAGAAAATGGGTCTCATCCGGTCTAGTTCTTCTCCGTGGGGTTGTGGTGTTCTTTTTGTGAAGAAGAAGGATGGAACGGACCGACTTTGTGTTGATTACCGTCCAGTGAACAAGAAGACCATCAAGAACAAATACCCACTTCCCAACATCAATGAGCTGTTCGAACAACTCAAAGGTGCCCAAGTATTCTCCAAACTTGATCTCCGTATGGGTTATCATCAGATTCTAATTCATGAGCAAGATATTCCCAAGACGGCTTTCAGGACAAGCTTTGGTTCATATGAATACACTGTCATGTCTTTTGGCCTCGTCAACGCTCCTTCGACGTTCTCTCGCATGATGAACTTCATCTTCAACGCCTACACCAATGACTTCATTTTGGTCTATCTCGACGACATTCTGGTTTTCTCGAAGAACAAGGAAGATCATGCCAAGCACTTGCGTTTGGTGCTCGATAAGTTGAGGGAACATCATTTCTATGCCAAGTTCTCCAAGTGTGAATTTTGGCTCGATGAGGTTCTTTATCTTGGTCATATCATCTCTGCCAAGGGCATTGCCGTGAATCCTGAGAAGGTGTCTGCAATTTTGAATTGGGAACCTCCTCAGAACATGAAGCAACTCCGTAGCTTCCTCGGTCTCGCAAGCTATTGCCGAAGATTCGTTGAAAACTTTTCTAATATCGCGAAGCCTCTCTCTAATCTTCTCCAAAATCACGTCAAGTACGTTTGGTCTCCGGAGTGTGATATTGCTTTCAACACTTCGAAAGAGAAATTGATCACTGCTCAAGTTTTGACTCCGCCTGATGAATCCAAGCCGTACAAGGTCTTTTGTGATGCCTCTCTCCAAGGTCTTGGCGCAGTATTGATGCAAGAGAAGAAAGTTGTTGCTTATACCTCTCGCCAGTTGAAGCCTAATGAGAAGAACTACCCCACTCATGATCTCGAGTTGGCAGCAGTTGTGCATGCTCTTTTGACTTGGAGACATCTTCTATTGGGAAGAAAAGTGGACATTTTCACTGATCACAAGAATCTCAAGTACATCTTCACTCAACCTAATCTCAACCTCAGGCAAACTCGATGGGTCGAAATGATTCAAGAGTATAATCCGAGTATCGAGTATACTCCAGGCAAGGCCAATGTGATTGCTGACGCATTGAGCAGAAAGGCTTATTGCAACAGTCTGATTCTCAAGCCTTATCAACCCGAGCTTTGTGAAGCTTTCTGCAAACTTAATCTGCAAATTGTTCCTCAAGGTTTCCTTGCCAACCTTCAAGTCTCTCCTACCTTGGAAGACCAGATTCGCCAAGCTCAGCTTCTCGATGCTATGGTGAAAAAGGTGAAGATTGGGATTGCCAAGAGTCAACCCAAGTACAAGTGTTACCGCCTTGATGACAAGGATACTCTCTTCTTCGAGGATTGAATTGTTGTACCCAAAGGTGACCTCCGTAAAGTGATCATGAACGAGGCTCACAATTCTCTCCTCTCCATCCACCCTGGGAGCATGAAGATGTATCAGGACCTTAAGCAGGCTTATTGGTGGACTCGAATGAAGCGCGAGATCGCTCAATTCGTGAATGAATGTGATGTCTGCAGAAGAGTAAAGGCAGAACACCAAAGGCCAGCGGGTCTCCTCCAACCTCTTGCCATTCCATAATGGAAGTTTGACCACATTGAAATGGACTTTGTGACTGGGTTTCCTAAGTCCAAGCGTGGCAATGATGCTATATTCGTTGTCATCGTCAAACTCACCAAAGTGGCTCATTTTCTACCTATCAAAGAGTCAATCACTGCAGCTCAGTTGGCGGAACTCTATACCTCTCGTATTGTCTCTCTACACGGTATCCCACAGGTGACCTCTTCAGACCGTGATAGCATCTTTACCTCCAAGTTTTGGGATTCTTTTCAGAAGGCCATGGGCACGAACATCCACTTCAGCACAGCTTTCCATCCTCAAACTAGCGGTCAAGTCGAGCGTGTCAATCAGATTCTTGAAGATAAGCTCAGGGCTTGTGTGATCTCCTTCGGCATGAAGTGGGAGGATTGTCTTCCTTATCCTGAATTCTCCTACAACAACAGTTTTCAAGCAAGTTCGGGCAAGGCCCCTTTGAAATTCTGTATGGCAGGAAGTGCCGTACCCCTCTCAACTGGTCTGAAACCGGTGAACGTCAGCTTTTGGGTAATGACTTAATCACAGAGGCAGAGGAAATGTGCAAAGTCATTCGAGATAACCTCAAAGCAGCCCAATCCCGCCAGAAGAGCTACTATGATAGTAAGCACCGTGATTTGGCTTTCGAGATCAGAGATCATGTTTACCTCCGCGTCTCTCCTATGAAAGGTACTCGTCGCTTCGGTATCAAAGGGAAGCTTGCCCCTAGATACGTGGGACCTTTCAAGATTGTCAGCAAGAGAGGCGACCTCGCCTATCAACTCGAGCTTCCTTCAAACTTTGCAAATGTTCATGACGTGTTCCATGTCTCTCAGCTTCGAAAGTGCTTTAAGACTCCTGACCGCACCGTCAACTTCGAGGAGATTGAGCTCCAAGAAGATCTCTCTTATCGTGAGCACCCAGTTGCTATTCTTGAAGAGACTGAACGCAAGACTCGCAACAAGTCAATCAAATTTCTCAAAGTCAAGTGGTCACATCATTCCGACCGTGAAGCTACCTGGGAACGCGAGGACCACCTCTGTTCTGAGTACCCGGCGTTCTTTCAGTCCTAGATCTCGGGACGAGATCCTTTCGTAGTGGTTGAGTGTTGTAACACCCCGGATGTAACTTTCCCAATTTATACTCCAACTATTGCCGTTTCCGGCGTTAAGTTAATTTATTTTCTCGGGTTCGGGTTTTTGTCTCCGTGCGTTGTTATCATTGTCATGCATCTCATATCATGTCATCATGCGCATTGCATTTGCATACGTGTTCGTCTCATGCATTCGAGCATTTTCCCCATTGTTCGTTTTGCATTCCGGCGCTTCGTTCTTCTCCAGTGGTCATTTCTAGCTTTCTTTCGTGTGTGGGGATTAAACATTTCCGGATTGGACCGAGACTTGCCAAGCGGCCTTGGTTTACTACTGGTAGACCGCCTGTCAAGTTTCGTATCATTTGGACTTCGTTTGATACTCCAACGGTTAACCGAGGGACCGAAAAGGCCTCGTGTGTGTTGCAGCCCAACACCCCTTCAATTTGGCCCAAAACCCACCTAAACCTGCTCCATCATCTAGAGCGTTCGATCATGATCGCGTGGCCGAAAACCGCTCCTCATTTGGACTCTCCTAACTCCCCCTACCTCTATTTAAAGTCCCTTCCCGAAATTTCGCGGATCCCCTCTCTTCCTAACCCTAATATTTTCCACTCCGTCGCCCGCCGGACAAAAATCCCAGGCCGGGCGTGTCCGGATCCGCCGCCACCCCCAACCGGGAGCTGCCACATGGCGCCCCGGACCACATCGCCGCCCGCACCCGCCGAGGCCCGCGAGGCCCGACCGTGGCCCTCCCGGCCCGCAACCCCGCGCGCCCCGCCCCCTCCCGGCTCGCCTCGCCCCGCCGCCTCCCGGCTCGCCTCGACGGCCGCCGCCACCGCCTCCCTGCTCCGGCAGCCGTCCGCCGCTAGCCGCCCGCCGCCCGCCGGAGCCACCAGCGCCGCCCCGGCTGCCGACTCCCTCCTCGCCGACCCCGCCGAACGCCGCGCCTCCTCGCTCCGGCCACCGCCTCGCCCGCCGACCTCCTCCTCGTCCTCTGCTCCGGCGCCCTCGAGCTCTACTCCGGCGAAGATTCCGGCGGACCTCGGTTCGCGTGCCGTGAACAGTAAACCCTAGATCTGAGAGAGGTTGATTTTTTTTCACTAAGTCCCCGGATTTTCCTAGCCCAAGTGCTCTTGTTCATGGCCTCATAACTTTGCATTCGTAGCTCCGATTCATGCATATAGCATATCAAAATGTTCATCTCAGAGAGTACATCATTTAATTCCATTGCATCATTTTTATTTAAGTTCATCTTGATGCCCGAAATGCTGTTAGAAGAGGGCTACTTGAGATAATTGTCAGATCTGCTACTCTATTTAGTTTTTTGTCATTTTTGCCATGATTAATGTGTGCATGATATGCCCCTGAGTTGGTGACTAGCACAAGCTTGCAAAGTGGTGCACTTGTTAATTCTATTTCAGGGACTTAGCAATTCCACTAAGTCCTTGAGCTGTTTATCTCATATGGCCATATGTTCATGTTGTTTACGAGTGATCCGTGCCTCTTTTGAGGATGATCAATAAGGATGTTTTGTTAATATTGCAGTGCTCTATCCATCCATGTCTTTGTTTGCAATTATGGAGCACCCTAGCTTGAGTCAATCGAGCTCTACTTTTGCTACTTTGTGAACCTGGGCAGATTCTCAACTTGTTTGCAATTTTGCCGATGTTGTTGTAGTTGATCCGTGCATGCTATGCTATTGTTCTTGTCATGTCTAGCTTGCATTTTGTGCCTTCTTGATGGGTGTACGCTTAGTTTGTCATTACTTGCCCTGTGGTGAGTGCATCGAGCTCGTAAACATGCCTACTTGAGTTATGTTTCAGCATGATCCAGTTTTCACTAAGTCTGAAAACTGATTATGTTTTTGCTATGTTCACATGCTTGCAATTGTATTTTCTGATCCCTTTTGGCTCAAGGTCACTAAGGGACTTTTGTTAAGCTATTTGAGTAGCTCCATGCCATGCTTTACTTTGCCATGTTCAGTTCCTGTAGCATGTAGTTTTGTTGCTCCGAAGAGTGCTACCTGATCTGAAATTCTAGACAAGTGTTAATTTCACTAAGTCTGAAATCTGTTTGTCATATGCATTTTTGCCATGCTTGTTTGAACCTATTAATGGATGAATTGGCCGTAGCTCAGTGCTAGACTTTTGTTAAGCATCTTGAATGCATCCCTGCCATGTATTTTGTTGTCATGTTTGGGTGCTGTAGCATGTTCATCTCATTGCATTTAGATGGCTACTTGCTGTAAACCGCAGACCGGTGCCATATTTGAATCGCTTGCCATTTCCAAACCGTAACTCCGATTCCGGCGTTCTTTATATCGTTTTCAAGCGATTTCATCTCATATTTCCAGTGGCACACTTGGATTCCCAAGTTGATGCCAGGTTCATGCATCCCTTGTCATATCTTGCATTTGCATCCCGCATCGCATCCCGCATAGCATATCATCTTTGCATCATTTTGTTTGTTCCTTGCACGTGGTTGATTGTGTCCTTGTTGCTTGTTTGTCTTGATTGGATAGAGCCGGGAGACGAGTTCGCTAACGAGGAGCCCGTTGAGTTTGCTTTCGAGGATCCAGTCAACTCTGACAACTGTGCAGGCAAGATGATCATACCCTCGAAATCACTACTATCTTTGCTATGCTAGTTTGCTCGCTCTTTTAATATGCCAATGCTACGATGCCTACCACTTGCTTTCAAGCCTCCCAAATTGCCATGTCAAACCTCTAACCCACCTTGTCCTAGCAAACCATTGTATTGGCTATGTTACCGCTTTGCTCAGCCCCTCTTATAGCGTTGCTAGTTGCAAGTGAAGATTGAAGACCGTTCCTTGTTGGAACATTTATTTACTTGTTGGGATATCATTATATTATCTTGTTATCTTAATGCATCTATATACTTGGTAAAGGGTGGAAGGCTTGGCCTCTCGCCTAGTGTTTTGTTCCACTCTTGCCGCCCTAGTTTCCGTCATATCGGTGTTATGTTCCCAGATTTTGCGTTCCTTACGCGGTTGGGTTATAATGGGAACCCCTTGATGGTTCGCCTTGATTAAAGCTTTTCCAGCAATGCCCAGCCTTGGTTTTACCATTTGCCACCTAGCCTCTTTTTCCCTTGGGTTTCCGGAGCCCAAGGGTCATCTTATTTAACCCCCCCCCCCCCCGGGGCCAGTGCTCCTCTGAGTGTTGGTCCGAACTGAGCTGCCTGCGGGGCCACCTCGGGGAAACTTGAGGGTTGGTTTTTCTCGTAGCTAGTCTCATTTGAGTGTGCCCTGAGAACGAGATATGTGCAGCTCCTATCGGGATTTGTCGGCACATTCGGGCGGTGTTGATGGTCTTGTTTTAACCTGTCGAAGTTTCTTGAAGAACCGAGATACCGAGTCTGATTGGAACGTCTTGGGAGGAGGTTTATTCCTTCGTTGACCGTGAGAGCTTGTCATGGGCTAAGTTGGGACTCCCCTGCAGGGATTTGAACTTTCGAAAGCCGTGCCCATGGTTATGGGAAGATGGGAATTTGTTAATGTCCGGTTGTAGATAACTTGAACCCTAACTTAATTAAAATGAATCAACTGAGTGTGTTACCGTGATGGCCTCTTCTCGGCGGAGTCCGGGAAGTGGACACGGTGTTGGAGTAATGTTTGCGCAGGTTGTTATCTAGTTTCTCGCTCGCGCTTTGCTCCTCTTCTCGCTCTCTTTTGCGAACAGGATAGCCACCATATTTGCTAGTCGCTTGCTGCAGCTCCACATATATTTACCTTGCCTTACCTATAAGCTTAAATAGTCTTGATCGCGAGGGTGCGAGATTGCTGAGTCCCTGTGGCTCACAGATTACTATTACACCAGATGCAGGGCCTGATGATTCCGCTCCAGAAGACGCGCTTGAGCTCAAGTGGGAGTTCGACGAAGACTCTCAATGTTACTATGTTTCCTTTCCTGATGATCAGTAATGGTGCCCAGCTGGGGGTGATTGGGACCATGTCGCTTGTTGGGTTATCTTTTATTTTGGCGTCGTAGTCGGGCCATGAGTGTTTGGATGATGTAATGTTATTTATGTACTTGATTGACGTGGCGAGTGTAAGCCAACTATGTTACCTCCCCTTTTATTATCTATATTACATGGGATGTTGTGAAGATTGCCTAACTTGCGACATATGCCTTCAATGCGATTATGCCTCTAAGTCATGCCTCGACACGTGGGAGATATAGTCGCATCGAGGGTGTTACAACTAGCAACGTGCAAATCCCACAGAGGTGACTCCAGAGGCGGTATATCATTAGACACAGAGTTAACAACCATAATAGCTCATGAAAGCGTGATTGGTTCAAGGTACATGAATGGAATGACACAACTGCAGGGGCGCACCCTTGCAGCCTGAGGATAATGCAGCCCGAGGGGAGCCCTCAGTTGAGCAAACCCAAAGGTCAACTGGCACCAGTGTTGTAGAAGCGTCGAGGTATCTGAAGAGGCATGCCATGGAGACTGCTCCTCATGAGCCGGGCGGCTCCTGAAGCGTGGGGGGCTCGCGAGGCCCAGGGGGGTCACGAGGGTCCAGGGCCTCCTGAGACATGACCGCCGAGTGCCTGGCCTCATGAGACGCCATAGCACGCTGCGCAAGCCACTGGTACGAGGCGCCCATGTTCAGCAGGCCGAACGGCATGCAGATGTAGTTGCAGGGGTAGCCCCCACTCCGGCCGACGCGTGACGGGCAGAGGAGGTCCTTCGAAGCGGCCCCGTTGAGGCCTGGAATGTTGACGCAGACATGCAACTCGCCGCCCGCATCAGCGACGGCAACTGCACTGGTGGATTGCGTGGGGCGACGCTCGTCGCGCATGGCTTACGCCTCCCAAAGCTCCTTGATTGCCTTGGTGATGAACTCTCGTGCGACTGGCGCCTCGCACCGGGCTCCTTGCTCGTGGGGGCGCGCACCAAGGCACGCCTCCTAGTGGTGCCCGAACACCTCCCTCATCATGTCGATCAGGTCAGAGGCTCTCCAGACGGAAGCCCCCGATCCCGTCCGAAGGGAGGCGTCGGGCGCACCTTCCTATGCGGGTGGGAGAGGTGCCCCGGCAGCGGGCGCGGAGCCTAAGGCACCGCCAGCGAGTATCTCGGTCTCCAGACTATTCTTGGGGAGGAGTTGCTTCTTCTTCGCGGGGGTGGCCTCGGGAGGCAGGACGTTGCCTTCATCGTCAGAGTTTTCGGCCGCTTCGACGCGGTAGGCACGCCCAAGAGAGCAGACAGCATCCTTCTCATCGCAGGCGACCGTGATGATGCCGCTGCATCCTGACATCTTGAGGACGTTGTAGCCATGACGAACAACTGCGATGAACTTGCCAAGGGCAAGGTACCCCAGGATGGCGTTGTACGGGGAGGCTGATTTGGGCGACGTCGAAGTCGATGAGCTTGGTGTGGTAGTTGTCGCGTTTGCCGAAAGTGAGAGGGAGGCACACTTGCCCCAGGGGGGCGGTAGAGCCATCCGTCACCCCAAAGAACGGCCTGGTGGGCATGAGCTGATCATAGGGCACCTGAAGCCTCTCGAAAGTCTCGACAAAGAGAACATTGAGACCAGCGCCATCGTCGATGAGAGTCTTGGTGACGGAGACATTGTTGATGGTGGGCGTGCAGAGCATGGGGAGCGCGGCGGCGGCGGCCGAACACTTGAGGTGGTCCTTGGAGTCGAAGGTAATGGCGTACTGCGACCACCTGAGGAGACTCGCGGCCTCAAGCTTCGAGAGGGCTGCATTCACCTCACTAGAGAACTGCCTGAAGATGCAGTTCGAGGCGGGGGCCTGGGCACCACCGAGGATGCAGGTGATCACACAGGGGTTCCTGGAAGCCCCCAGCCCCATCGTCCTGGCATTTGTTGTCGTTCCTTATTAGCGGTGGTGGCAGCGAAGGGAGGCCGACATTGCCCTAAGGGCGGGCCTCACGAGGCTGGTCATGCCAGGGGCCATCGCGAGGTTGATCGCGCCAGCGATCCTCATCAGGCTGGTTGCGCCAGTCCTGATGAGGGTTGCGGTTGTCCCAGCGGCCTCCGCCTTGGCCTCCTCCACGGCCGAAGCCACGGTCACCGCGCTCGGGGCGGTGGCCGAGGTGCTTGTCGCGGAGTGCCCTGAGCTCCTGGCAGTCATTGGTGTTGTGGTTGTGCATGTTGTGGAAGATGCAAAATGGGCGCTTATCCCTGGCGGGTTCGCAACAGTCACGGTCATGCTTCATCTCAGGCTCTGCTGCCAGCACAATGGGGCCTTTACATTTCGCTTCCTTAGCCTTGGCCTTCTTATCTTCGGGGTCGGCCTCGGGGTGCTTCAGCAGGGAAAGGCGGCCCTCTTCAGCCATGGCGCACCTGTCTGCCAGGTTGAACATCTCCAGAGCCGAGCATAAGTCGTTGTGGATGGCGAGCTCCATGCGCATTTTGACGTCCTTGCCACCCTCGGTGAACGCCGAGATGATGGCTTCGTCTGAGACCTTTGGGATCTTGAGGAAAACATTCGTGAAGCGCTGAATGTACTTGCGGAGAGTCTCACTGGGCTGCTGTTGGGGAACGTAGTAATTTCAAAAAAATACCTACGCACACGCAAGATCATGGTGATGCATAGCAACGAGAGGGGAGACTATGATCTACGTACCCTTGTAGATCGACAACGGAAGCGTTTGGTTGATGTAGTCGTACGTCTCCACGGCCCGACCGATCAAGCACCGAAACTATGGCACCTCCGAGTTTTAGCACACGTTCAGCTCGATGACGATCCCCGGACTCCGATCCAGCAAAGTGTCGGGGAAGAGTTCCGTCAGCACGACGGCGTGGTGACGATCTTGATGTACTACTGTCGCAGGGCTTCGCCTAAGCACCACTACAATATTATCGAGGACTATGGTGGCTGGGGGCGCCGCACACGGCTAAGAATAAGATCATGTGGATCAACTTGTGTCTCTGGGGTGCCCCTGCCTCCGTATATAAAGGACTAAAGGGGGGGTGCGGCCGGCCTAGGAGAGGCGCGCCAGGAGAGTCCTACTCCCTCTGGGAGTAGGATCCCCCCCCCCCCAATCCTAGTTGGAATAGGATTCGCGGAGGGGGGAAAAGAGAGAGAGGGACCGGCCCCCTCTCCTTGTCCTATTCGGACCAAGGGAGGGGAGGGCGCGCGGCCCATGTTGGGCTGCCTCTTCTCTTTTCCACTAAGGCCCACTATGGCCCATATAGCTCCCGGGGGGGTTCCGGTAACCTCCCGGTACTCCGGTAAAATCTCGATTTCACCCGGAACACTTCCGATATCCAAACATAGGCTTCCAATATATCAATCTTTATGTCTCGACCATTTCGAGACTCCTCGTCATGTCCGTGATCACATCCGAGACTCCGAACAAACTTCGGTACATCAAAATGCATAAACTCATAATATAACTGTCATCGTAACCTTAAGCGTGCGGACCCTACGGGTTCGAGAACTATGTAGACATGACCGAGACATGTCTCCGGTCAATAACCAATAGCGGGACCTGGATGCCCATATTGGCTCCTACATATTCTACAAAGATCTTTATCGGTCAGACCGCATAACAACATACGTTGTTTCCTTTGTCATCGGTATGTTACTTGCCCGAGATTCGATCGTCGGTATCCAATACCTAGTTCAATCTCGTTATCGGCAAGTCTCTTTACTCGTTCCGTAATACATCATCCCACAACTAACTCATTATTTGCAATGCTTGCAAGGCTTAAGTGATGTGCATTACCGAGAGGGCCCAGAGATACCTCTCCGACGATCGGAGTGACAAATCCTAATGTCGAAATACGCCAACCCAACATGTACCTTTGGAGACACCTGTAGAGCACCTTTATAATCACCCAGTTACGTTGTGACGTTTGGTAGCACACAAAGTGTTCCTCCGGCAAACGGGAGTTGCATAATCTCATAGTCATAGGAACATGTATAAGTCATGAAGAAAGCAATAGCAACATACTAAACGATCGGGTGCTAAGCTAATGGAATGGGTCATGTCAATCAGATCATTCAACTATGATGTGATCCCGTTAATCAAATAACAACTCTTTGTCCATGGTTAGGAAACATAACCATCTTTGATTAACGAGCTAGTCAAGTAGAGGCATACTAGTGACACTATGTTTGTCTATGTATTCACACATGTATTATGTTTCCGGTTAATACAATTCTAGCAGGAATAATAAACATTTATCATGAAATAAGGAAATAAATAATAACTTTATTATTTCCTCTAGGGCATATTTCCTTCAGTCTCCCACTTGCACTAGTCAATAATCCAGATCACATCACCATGTGATTAACATCGATAGTTCACATCATCATGTGATTAACACCCATAGTTCACATCGCCATGTGACCAACACCCAAAGGGTTTACTGGATTCAGTAATCTAGTTCACATCGCTATGTGATTAACACCCAAAGAGTACTAAGGTGTGATCATGTTTTGCTTGTGAGACAATCTTAGTCAACGGGTCTGCCACATTCAGATCCGCATGTATTTTGCAAATTTCTATGTCAACAATGCTCTACATGGAGCTACTCTAGCTAATTGCTCCCACTTTCAATATGTATCTAGACCGAGACTTAGAGTCATCTAGATTAGTGTCAAAACATGCATCGGCGTAACCCTTTACAACGAACCTTTTTTCACTTCCATAATCGAGAAACATATCCTTATTCCACTAAGGATAATTTTGACCGCTGTCCAGTGATCTACTCCTAGATCACTATCGTACTCCCTTGCCAAACTCAGTGGTAGGGCATACAATAGATCTGGTATATAGCATGGCATACATTATAGAACCTATGACCAAGGCATAGGGAATGACATTCATTCTCTTTCTATCTTCTGCCGTGGTCGGGCTTTGAGTCTTACTCAATTTCACACCTTGTAACATAGGCAAGAAACTCTTTCTTTGACTGTTCCATTTTGAACTACTTCAAAATCTTGTCAAGGTATGTATTTATTGAAAAAACTTATCAAGCGTCTTGATCTATCTCTATAGATCTTGATGCTCAATATGTAAGCAACTTCACCGAGGTCTTTCTTTGAAAAACTCCTTTCAAACGCTCCTTTATGCTTTGCAGAATAATTCTACATTATTTCCAATCAACAATATGTCATTCACATATACTTATCAGAAATGTTATAGTGCTCCCACTCACTTTCTTTTAAATACAGGCTTCTCCAAAAGTCTGTATAAAACCAAATGCTTTGATCACACTATCAAAACGTTTATTCCAACTCCGAGAGGCTTGCACCAGTCCATAAATGGATCGCTGGAGCTTGCACACTTTGTTAGCTCCCTTTGGATCGACAAAACCTTCTGGTTGCATCATATACAACTCTTCTTCCAGAAATCCATTCAGGAATGCAGTTTTGACATCCATCTGCCAAATTTCATAATCATAAAATGCGGCAATTGCTAACATGATTCGGACAGACTTAAGCATCGCTACGTGTGAGAAGGTCTCATCGTAGTCAATCCCTTGAACTTGTCGAAAACCTTTTGCGACAAGTCGAGCTTTGTAGACAGTAATATTACCGTCAGCGTCAGTCTTCTTCTTGAAGATCCATTTATTCTCAATTTCTTGCCGATCATCGGGCAAGTCAACCAAAGTCCATACTTTGTTCTCATACATGGATCCCATCTCAGATTTCATGGCTTCAAGCCACTTTGCGGAATCTGGGCTCATCATCGCTTCCTCATAGTTCGTAGGTTCGTCATGGTCTAGTAACATAACTTCCAGAACAAGATTACCGTACCACTCTGGTGTTCACTCTGGTTTACCTTCGAGATTCGATAGTAACTTGATCTGAAGTTACATGATCATCATCATTAGCTTCCTCACTAATTGGTGTAGTAGTCACAGGAACAGATTTCTGTGATGAACTACTTTCAAATAAGGGAGAAGGTACAATTACCTTATCAAGTTCTACTTTCCTCCCACTCATTTCTTTCGAGAGAAACTCCTTCTCTAGAAAGGATCCATTCTTAGCAACGAATGTCTTGCCTTCGGATCTATGATAGAAGGTGTACCCAACTGTCTCCTTTGGGTATCCTATGAAGACATATTTCTCCGATTTGAGTTTGAGCTTATCGAGATGAAACTTTTTCACATAAGCATCGCAACTCCAAATTTTAAGAAACGGCAGCTTAGGTTTCTTGCCAAACCATAGTTCACACGGTGTCGTCTCAATGGATTTAGATGGTTCCCTATTTAACGTGAATGTAGCTGTCTCTAATGCATAACCCCAAATCGATAGTGGTAGATCGGTAAGAGACATCATAGATCGCACTATATCTAATAAAGTACGGTTATGACGTTCGGACACACCATTACACTATGGTGCTCCAGGTGGCGTGAGTAGTGAAACTATTTCACATTGTTTTAATTGAAGGCCAAACTTGTAACTCAAATATTTTACCTCTGCGATCATATCGTAGAAACTTTTATTTTCTTGTCACGATGATTTTCCACTTCACTCTGAAATTCTTTGAACTGTTCAAATGTTTCAGACTTATGTTTCATCAAGTAGATATCCCCATATCTGCTCAAATCATCTGTGAAGGTTAGAAAATAATGATACCCGCCGCGAGCTTCAACACTCATCGGATCGCATACATCAGTATGTATTATTTCCAATAAGTCAGTTGCTCGCTCCATTGTTCCGGAGAACGGAGTCTTTAGTCATCTTGCCCATAAGGCATGGTTCGCAAGCACCAAGTGATTCATAATCAAGTGATTCCAAAATCCCATCAGCATGAAGTTTCTTCATGCGCTTTACACCAATATGACCTAAACGGCAGTGCCAAAAATAAGTTGCACTATCACTATTAACTTCGCATCTTTTGGTTTCAATATTATGAATATGTGTATCATTACGATCGAGATCCAATGAACTTGTTTCATTGGGTGAATGACCATCGAAGGTTTTATTCATGTAAACAGAACAATAATTATTCTCTGACTTTAATGAATAACCGTATTGCAAAAAACATGATCAAATCATATTCATGCTCAATGCAAAAACCAAATAACACTTATTTAGGTTCAACACTAATCCCGAAAGTATAGGGGAGTGTGCGATGATGATCATATCAATCTTGGAACTACTTCCAACACACATCGTCACTTCACCCTTAACTAGTCTCTGTTTATTCTGCAACTCCTGTTTCGAGTTACTACTCTTAGCAACTGATCCAGTATCAAATACTGAGGGGTTGCTATAAACACTAGTAAAGTACACATCAATAACATGTATATCAAATATACTTTTGTTCACTTTGCCATCCTTCTTATCTGCCAAATACTTGGGGCAGTTCCGCTTCCAGTGACCAGTCCCTTTGCAGTAGAAGCACTTAGTCTCTGGCTTAGGACCAGACTTGGGCTTCTTCACTTGAGCAGCAACTTGCTTGTCGTTCTTCTTGAAGTTCCCCTTCTTCCCTTTGCCCTTTTCTTGAAACTAGTGATCTTGTCAACCATCAACACTTGATGCTCTTTCTTGATTTCTACCTTCATCGATTTCATCATCACGAAAAGCTCGGGATTCGTTTTCGTCATCCCTTGCATACTATAGTTCATCATGAAGTTCTACTAACTTGGTGATGGTGACTAGAGAATTCTGTCAATCACTATCTTATCTGGAAGATTAACTCCCACTTGATTCAAGCGATTGTAGTACCCAGACAATCTGAGCACATGCTCACTAGTTGAGCGATTCTCCTCCATCTTTTAGCTATAGAACTTGTTGGAGACTTCATATCTCTCAACTCGGGTATTTGCTTGAAATATTAACTTCAACTCCAGGAACATCTCATATGGTCCATGACGTCCAAAACGTCTTTGAAGTCCCGATTCTAAGCCGTTAAGCATGGTGCACTAAACTATCAAGTAGTCATCATATTGAGCTAGCCAAACATTCATAACGTCTGCATCTGCTCCTGCAATAGGTCTGTCACCTAGCGGTGCATCAAGGACATAATTCTTCTGTGTAGCAATGAGGATAAACCTCAGATCACGGATCCAATCCGCATCTTTGCTACTAACATCTTTCAACACAATTTTCTCTAGGAACATATCAAAATAAACACGGGGAAGCAACAACACGAGCTATTGATCTACAACATGATTTGCAAAATACTACCAGGACTAAGTTCATGATAAATTTAAGTTCAATTAATCATATTACTCAAGAACTCCCACTTAGACAGACATCCCTCTAATCCTCTAAGTGATCACGTGATCCAAATCAACTAAACCATGTCCGATCATCACGTGAGATGGAGTAGTTTCAATGGTGAACATCACTATGTTGATCATATCTAATATATGATTCATGCTCGACCTTTCGGTCTCCGTGTTCCGAGGCCATATCTGTATATGCTTGGCTCGTCAAGTATAACCTGAGTATTCCGCGTGTGCAACTGTTTTGCACCCGTTGTATTTGAACGTAGAGCCTATCACACCCGATCATCACGTGGTGTCTCAGCACGAAGAACTTTCGCAACGGTGCATACTCAGGGAGAACACTTCTTGATAATTAGTGAGAGATCATCTTATAATGCTACCGTCAATCAAAGCAAGATAAGATGCATAAAAGATAAACATCACATGCAATCAATATAAGTGATATGATATGGCCATCATCATCTTGTGCTTGTGATCTCCATCTCCGAAGCACCGTCGTGATCACCATCGTCACCGGCGCGACACCTTGATCTCCATCGTAGCATCGTTGTCGTCTCGCCAAGCTTGTGCTTCCACGACTATCGCTACCGCTTAGTGATAAAGTAAAGCATTACATCGCGATTGCATTGCATACAATAAAACGACAACCATATGGCTCCTGCCAGTTGCCGATAACTCGGTTACAAAACATGATCATCTCATACAATAAAAAACAGCATCATGTCTTGACCATATCACATCACAACATGCCCTGCAAAAACAAGTTAGACGTCCTCTACTTTGTTGTTGCAAGTTTTACGTGGCTGCTACGGGCTTAAGCAAGAACTAATCTTACCTACGCATCAAAACCACAACGATAGTTTGTCAAGTTGGTGCTATTTTAACCTTCGCAAGGACCGGGCGTAGTCACACTCGATTCAACTAAAGTTGGAGAAACTATCACCCGCAAGCCACCTCTGTGCAAAGCACGTCGGGAGAACCGGTCTCGCGTAAGCGTACGCGTAATGTCGGTCCGGGCCGCTTCATCCAACAATACCGCTGAACCAAAGTATGACATGCTGGTAAGCAGTATGACTTATATCGCCCACAACTCACTTGTGTTCTACTCGTGCATATAACATCAACATATAAAACCTAGGCTCGGATGCCACTGTTGGGGAACGTAGTAATTTCAAAAAAATTCCTACGCACACGCAAGATCATGGTGATGCATAGCAACGAGAGGGGATAGTATGATCTATGTACCCTTGTAGATCGACAACGGAAGCGTTTGGTTGATGTAGTCGTACGTCTCCACGGCCCGACCGATCAAGCACCGAAACTACGGCACCTCCGAGTTTTAGCACACGTTCAGCTCGATGACGATCCCCGGACTCTGATCCAGCAAAGTGTCGGGGAAGAGTTCCGTCAGCACGACGGCGTGGTGACGATCTTGATGTACTACTGTCGCAGGGCTTCGCCTAAGCACCATTACAATATTATCGAGGATTATGGTGGCTCGGGGCGCCGCACACGGCTAAGAATAAGATCACGTGGATCAACTTGTGTCTCTGGGGTGCTCCTGCCTCCGTATATAAAGGACTAAACGGGGGGTGCGGCCGGCCTAGGAGAGGCGCGCCAGGAGAGTCCTACTCCCTCTGGGAGTAGGATTCCCCCCCCCCCAATCCTAGTTGGAATAGGATTCGCGGAGGGGGGAGGGGAAAGAGAGAGAGGGGCCGGCCCCCTCTCCTTGTCCTATTCGGACCAAGGGAGGGGAGGGGCGCGCGGCCCATGTTGGGCTGCCTCTTCTCTTTTCCACTAAGGCCCACTATGGCCCAAGTAGCTCCCGGGGGGGTTCCGGTAACCTCCCGGTACTCCGATAAAATCCCGATTTCACCCGGAACACTTCCGATATCCAAACATAGGCGTCCAATATATCAATCTTTATGTCTCGACCATTTCAAGACTCCTCGTCATGTCCGTGATCACATCCAGGACTCCGAACAAACTTCGGTACATCAAAATGCATAAACTCATAATATAACTGTCATCGTAACCTTAAGCGTGCGGACCCTATGGGTTCGAGAACAATGTAGACATGACCGAGACATGTCTCCGGTCAATAACCAATAGCGGGACCTGGATGCCCATATTGGCTCCTACATATTCTACGAAGATCTTTATCGGTCAGACCGCATAACAACATACGTTGTTTCCTTTGTCATCGGTATGTTACTTGCCCGAGATTCGATCGTCGGTATCCAATACCTAGTTCAATCTCGTTACCGGCAAGTCTCTTTACTCGTTCCGTAATACATCATCCCGCAACTAACTCATTAGTTGCAATGCTTGCAAGGCTTAAGTGATGTGCATTACCGAGAGGGCCCAGAGATACCTCTCCGACGATCGGAGTGACAAATCCTAATCTCGAAATACGCCAACCCAACATGTACCTTTGGAGACACCTGTAGAGCACCTTTATAATCACCCAGTTACGTTGTGACGTTTGGTAGCACACAAAGTGTTCCTCCGGCAAACGGGAGTTGCATAATCTCATAGTCATAGGAACATGTATAAGTCATGAAGAAAGCAATAGCAACATACTAAACGATCGGGTGCTAAGCTAATGGAATGGGTCATGTCAATCAGATCATTCAACTAATGATGTGATCCCGTTAATCAAATAACAACTCTTTGTCCATGGTTAGGAAACATAACCATCTTTGATTAACGAGCTAGTCAAGTAGAGGCATACTAGTGACACTATGTTTGTCTATGTATTCACACATGTATTATGTTTCCGGTTAATATAATTCTAGCATGAATAATAAACATTTATCATAAAATAAGGAAATAAATAATAACTTTATTATTGCCTCTAGGGCATATTTCCTTCAGCTGCTGCTTCACGCGCCGCAGGTCGTTAATAGCGAGGGCGAGGTCAGGGTGCCTTGGAAGTTGACGATGAACCATTCGCGGAGTTTGTCCCACGAGGAGATCGAGCCTTCCGGGAGGTGTAAGAGCCAGGAGCGCGTTCCGTCCTTGAGGGCAATGGGGAATGAGTTCGCCCTGACCTTGTCGTCACCATTCGCTGCCTCGATGCTCAGCAAGTAGAGCTGGAGGAACTCCGTAGGGTCGGGGGTGCCGTCGTAGCGTGGGGGCAGGACTGACTTAAACTTGCCGGGCCAAACAACGCAGCACAACTCTCGGGTGAAGGCGCGGCAGCCCGCCACACTTACGGGCATGGCTCACGTGAGGGGAGCTTGGTCCTGACGTCCACTGCCACAACCTCTAGTGGCGTGCGGTCCTGATGCTGGCGTGGTGGTGCGGGGAGCGCACGCGCATTGTGTTGTGGTTACTGCACCACCTGGGAGCTAGGAGGAGGTGCGCCATGAGCTACGTCGCCCGCACAGGAGGGCGGGGGACAGAGCGAATGGGATGGTGCCGGGGCCTTGCCGGCGGTGTTGATGAGCTCGGTGATGCAGCCCAGCCAGGCGTCATAGCCCTTGTTGGTGGGGCGATAATGCAGCAGTTCCCGCGCCATGAGGAGCTCGACATGTCGATACTTCTCCAACGTACCTACTTTTCCAAACTCTTTTGCCCTTGTTTTGGACTCTAATTTGCATGATTTTAATAGAACTAACCCGAACTAACACTTTTTTCAGTAAAATTGCCTTGGTGTTATTTTTGTGCAGAAATAAAAGTTCTCAAAATGACCTGAAAATTTACAGAGAATATTTTTGGAATAAATAAAAAATGTTGGCGAAAGAATCAACCAGAGGGGACCCACCTGCTATCCACAAGGGTGGAGGATGCGCCCTACCCCCTAGGTGCGCCCCTACCTTGTGGGTCCCCTAGACCTCCACCGACCTTAACTCCAACTATATATGTTCACATTCGGTGAGAAAGAAATCAAAAAGAAGGATTCATCGCGTTTTACAATACGGAGCCGCCATCGCCTCCCGTTCTTCATCGGGAGGGCTGATCTGGAGCCCGCTCGAGGCTCCGGAGAGGGAGATTCATCGCCATCATCATCGCCAACCTTCATTCATCACCAATTTCATGATGCTCACCCCATGCATGAGTAAATCCATCGTAGACTTGCTAGACGGTGATGGGTTGGATCCGATTTATCATATAATCGAGCTAGTTTCGTTAGAGTTTGATCCCTAATATCCACGATACACTACTAGGGAAAAGCTTATAAGCAGACGCTTACTAGTAGCGTGGGTTTATACCCCTCGTTACTGCTACTTACTAGTAGCGCGTGTTTTTACCCCTCGCTACTATTAAGTTGATAGTAGTAGCGCTAGTTCTTACCCCTCGCTACTACTAAGCAGTCTTTACCGTGCCCTCGGGACATGCCATAATAGTAGCGAGGGGTATGAACCCGTGCTACTACTAAGTTGATAATAGTAACGCGGATTTATACCCCACGCTACTACTAAGTTGATAGCTATAACGCGGTCAGGCAACCCACGTTACTACAGAGGGACCGCCGCAACACCCACCACCCGATCCCACGGATCCACTCCCACCCCACCAAGGCACCAACCGTCCCACACCACCAACCCCACGTTTGTACGAGAACGAGTCGGCCGTGCCGCCGGAGCTGCTCGCCATGGACAACATGGTGCTGTCGGACCACAGGGCCGTCCTCATGACAGAGTCCATCGGCGGCGTGCTTGAAGTCGTCATCGCCAACCTCGACGCCTTCTTCTCGGGGAGGCCACTGGTCAGCCTCGTGCAACTTCAAGCATACGAACTTCTCCAGCTTCATATGGTAATCACATCACTAAGCAACCGAGTAGCTTCCTTCCACAATAATTAATTCTCCTTCTGTGCATACGGTAGATTGTTGATGCAGTCTGAAAACTGGCACTTACTACTCGGAGTCTAGTAGTAGTAGTATATATTCCGAGGCATCAACTGATTATTTCTTAATGGATGTGTATTTTGCATCTGAATCATCTACTGAATTTAGTATTTTTCTGTGGATTCGTTTCAGATGGACCGCGGGAGGTCGTAAAGCGAGCGGTGTGTGCCATGAACTTTGCTTCCTTGGCATCCAAGTTCGTGTCCTGTGGTGTCCATTCTTGATATAGTGCCATGATTTTGCCTGTCATT
Source organism: Triticum urartu (assembly GCF_056163025.1). NCBI lineage: Eukaryota > Viridiplantae > Streptophyta > Magnoliopsida > Poales > Poaceae > Triticum > Triticum urartu. The sequence goes on along the minus strand of NC_141879.1, from coordinate 324,476,233 downwards.
ACTTTCCGTGCTATTACACTTTTGTTTGTCATTACTTTCCGTTCCACGCCAGCTCACGCGCACGGATCTATCTGCATATGATTAATCCTTGATTTTGAGTTATGATATGTTATGCTAACAATTTTGTGGGACTACAGGTTTTGAGATCTTTGCTTTCCCATGCAACCAGTTTGGTGGGCAGTAACTTGGCATTGATAAGGAAATTGTTTAGATTGCTTCCACTCGTTTCCATGCTTAATATCTGATTTTTGGCAAGGTAAATGTGTGCATGATATTTCCTCCTTCCTTTTTTGGTGTCTCTCTTTCAAGCTGAAAGAAATGATTGCTTTAGTGTACAATGTACATTATTACTGCTTCCATAACAGTAATATATTTAATTGAGGAAATACGATCCAGCATGTCTTGTCTATTCTGTATGCAGTCTGAGTGATATAAGGGTGCGTTTGGGAGCCAAAGTATTTTTGTAGTTTTTAAGGAATACTGTGGTTTCTGAAAGAAAGCTTGGTATTCAATACTTTGAGTCGTTTGGATGAAAAAAATACTACAGTTTAACAAACCGTGGTATCCCTAAAATTGTGGTCTTTTTGTAGTATATAAAAAAGAGGTCTGGACCTCTTTTTAAAAAACTAAGAAACGTTGGCTGGGTTGTCTCTTTGTCCATCTTCCTCTGGCCATCGATGCCTCTCACACATAAAATCGATAGCTAGTCGATCGATCTATCCGGTTAGAGGGGCGCACAGACACATACAAATGACGACTCAGTGCCGGCTGAAAACACATGTCGACTTGCAGCGCATGTCGTAACTAGCTCTGTCTTTCATTGATTACAGGATATAACTCTATACAGAGATCCTTCCTAGCATCTAGGAGAGAACATGCCCGTGCAAAGCCGCATGCATAGAAAAACTGCCACTTGCCAAACACTTAACGAAACTGGGAAAATCTATGTTTTTCATAAACTAGAGTATTTGTTGCCCATCTATTGAAATACTGAGGTTTTGGAATACTATGGTTTTGGAAAAACGGTGTTACCAAACTAGGCCTAAAACTTTTTGGACTATCAATGTTGTAAAGGTTAAATTATTATATTTTAAGGTTGTAAAGGCTGTATGTTGTGTTGGCTAAGACTAAAGATTGTAAATTCATCATCGTACCAATGTCATTCTCTTTGCAGATGATTCTAGAAACTATATTATCAGTTCATTGCTACTTTGTATGTGCCTTATGATATGTCCTCGTATATGTCTGGACTGAAATATGAGTGTCTTGGTCCTCCTTATATTATTTTTTATGATCTCAGTCAGCCTCTTTCACACCCATTGTGTTGAGGACCAATGAAAATATGTTCATTTTGATGTCATTTTATTTGTGAGTAAATAGAAGTTAACCTGATTATGTGGTTGCATGATTTGCCTGATTCTATGTTTCTTTTGGACTTTATGTTTTTCTATGAACTTGTCAAATCTATATGCGTTCTTATATAATTATTCTCTGCACTTTCACTACTAGGAAATATCTTATAGCTTCAGTTGTGCATTAGGGCTTAAATAAGAATCTCTGGGGAAAAATGTTGCACATTGGCATCTACATGTACTGCATTGTTTTTCATGCCATTCTTCTGAAGAATCTGAAGTTTCTGAACCTTTGTTTGTAATGCTGCAGGGTTCTGGTGGCGACGATGACGGTAGTCGAGAGGTTCGTGGACTTGACGGTGTCGTGGCTGACAGGTTTCAGAGTGCGGGGAGCGGGGCACGTGTACGATGGCTTACTCCGTCCGCTGGTGGCAAGGCACGAGGACGACATCGACCGAGCTAGCTGGAGCTGAAGGCCAGAGCGAGGGATGTGACTGCGTCGCAACTCAAGGTGGCGGCTGTGTGTCGTCGCAGCTGTAGGCCGTGAGATCAGGCCGGGCAGGCTCCGCGCATTGACGAGTGGTCCAATTTCCGGATCGAGCCATAACAACTTACGTAGGTAGTTGCTTATGTAACTGTGCGATAGAATGGAATTATACATGAGTTGGTGCTACAATGTGGAATTGGAGAAGATGCGAAAACTGTGTGATAGAATGGATTTGGTTGATTTTTTTAATTTCTAATAAGTTAGTAGTAGCGTGGGGATAAAATGGCATGCTACTAGTATCTAGGATATTGGTAGCGTTGGCACTATAGACACACTATTACTATTTCATTAGTATTAGTTCATAATAGAACTAGCGTGGGTGGCACACGCTACTATTAACTTCGTTAGTAGTAGCGCGGGTTCGATTCACGCTACTACTAACTTTTAGCTGTAGCGCGATACTAGTAGCGCGGATAAAATGGGGTCGTCTTTGCTATGCTTAATGGGGTCACTAGGGCCCGAGTGTCATGATTTTGGATCTGAACCTATTATGTTTTCATGAATATATTTATGTTCTTGATCCTATCTTGCAAGTTGTAGACACTTACACTTATTACGAGTTATGATCTGCATACCCCAAGGTGACAATAATTGGGATTCTTTCTGGCGATTACCATAGTTTGAGTTCATATATTCACTAAGTGCTAATGCTTTGGTCTGGTTATCTATTAAAAGAAGGCCTTAATATCCTTTAGTTTTCATTAGGACCCGCTGCCACTCAAGGGTAGGACAAAAGATGTCTGCTACTTCTTAAGCTTGCGTTGGTTTTTTCCTTAAAGAGGAAAGGGTGATGCAACAAAGTAGACATAAGTATTTCCATCAATTAGAGAACCAAGGTATCAATCCAGTAGGAGACAACACACAAAATCACCCATACCCGCATAAACAATCAAACAACTTGCACACAACGCGACAAAGGGGTTGTCAATCCCTTCACGATCACTTGCAAAAGTGAGATCTGAAAAGGATAAATAAAATTAAACAAAAGATAAAGTAAATATTTTTTGTGTTTTTGGTTTATAGATTGGAATGTAAAAGATTACAAAATAATAGATCGGAAACGTATATGATGGAAAATAGACCTGGGGCCATAGGTTTCACTAGAGGCTTCTCTCAAGATAGCAAATAATATAGTGGGTGAACAAATTACTGTCGAGCAATTGATAGAAAAGAGCAAAGTTATGACGATATCTAAGGAAATGATATTGAAATATAGGCATCACGTTCGTGTCAAGTAGACCGACTCCTGCCTGCATCTACTAATATTACTCCACATATCGACCGGACTCCTGCTTGCATCTAGAGTATTAAGTTCGTGAAGAACTGAGTAACGCATTAAGTAAGATGACATGATGTAGAGGAATAAACTCAAGCAATATGATGTAAAACCCATCTTTTTATCCTCGATGACAACAATACAATATGTGCCCTGCTGCCCCTACTATCACTAGGAAAGGACACAACAAGATTGAACCGAAAGCTAAGCACTTCTCCCATCGGAAGAAAAACCAATCTAGTTGGCCAAACCAAACTGATAGTTCGAAGAGAATTACAAAGACATCAAATTATACATAAAAAAATTCAGAGAAGATTCAAATAATATTCTTAGATAAGCTGATCATAAATCCACAATTCATCGGATCTCAACAAACACACCTCAAAAGAAGATCACATCGGATAGATCTCCAAGAACATCGAGTAGAACATGGTATTGAGAATCAAAGAGAGAGAAGAAGCCATCTATCTACTAGCTATGGACCTGTAGGTCTGTGGTAAACTACTCATGCTTCATCGGAAGGGCAATAGGGTTGATGTAGATGCCCTCCGTGATCAAATCCCCCTCTGGAAGGATGCCGGAAAAGGCCCTAAGATGTGATCTCACGGGAACAGAAGGATGCGTCGGTGGAAAAGTGTTTTCGTGAATACTTCTCATGGTTTGGGAATATATGTGAATATATAGAAGGCAAAACAAGGTCAGGGGAGTCACGAGGGGTCCACAAGGTAGGGGGTGCGCCCTACCCCCTGGGCACGCCCTCCCCCCTTGTCGCCACCTCGTGGCTCTTCTGACTTGAACTCCAAGTCTCCGGGGTGTTTTCTGGTCCAAGAAAAATCATCGCGAAAGTTTTATTCCGTTTGGACTTCATTTGGTATTCCTTTTCTGTGAAACTCAAAAACAAGGAAAAAACAGAAACTGGCACTAGGCTCTAGGTTAATAAGTGAGTCCCAAAAATAATATAAAACAACATATTAATGCATATAAAACATCCAAAATACATAATATAATAGCATGGAACAATAAAAAATTATAGGTACGTTGGAGACGTATCAAGCATCCCCAAACTTAATTCCTGCTCGTCCTCGAGTAGGTAAATGATAAAAACAAAATTTTGGATGTGGAATACTACCTAACATATTTATCCATGTAATTTTCTTTATTGTGGCATGAATGTTCAGATTCATAAGATTCAAAAGAAAAGTTTAATATTGACATAAAAACAATAATACTTCAAGCATACTAACAAGGCAATTATGTTTTCTCAAAATAACATTGCCAAAGAAAGCTTATCCCTACGAAATCATACAGTCTGGCTATGCTCCATCTTCATCACACAAAATATTCAAATCATGCACAACCCCGATGACAAGCCAAGCAATTGTTTCAAACCTTTGATGTTCTCAAACTTTTTCAACTTTCACGCAATACATGAGCGTGAGCCATGGACATAGCACTATAGGAGGAGTAGAATATGGTGGTTGTGGAGAAGAAAAGGAAGAAGGAGATAGTCTCACATCAACTCGACGTATCAATGGGCTATGGACATGCCCATCAATAGATATCGATGTGAGTGAGTAGGGATTGCCATGCAACAGATGCACTAGAGCTATAAGTTTATGAAAGCTCAAACAAAAACTAAGTGAGTGTGCATCCAACTTGCTTGCTCATGAAGATCTAGGGTGATTTGAGGAAGCCCATCGTTGGAATATACAAGCCAAGTTCGATAATAAAAAATTCCCACTGGCATATGAAAGTGACAACATAGGAGACTCTCTATCATGAAGATCATGCTGCTACTTTGAAGCACAAGTGTAAAAAATGATAGTAACATTGCCCCTTCTCACTTTTTCTCTCATTTTTTTTCTCTTTTTTGTTTGGCTTGTTTCGCCTCCCTTTTATTTATTCCTCACATGGGACAATGCTCTAATAATGAAGATCATCACACTCTTATTTATTTTCAACTCAAAAATTACAACTCGATACTTAGAACAAAATATGACTATATGGGTGCCTTCGACAGTGTACCGGGATGTGCAATGACTCAAGAGTGACATGTATGAAAGAATTATGAAAGGTGGCTTTGCCAAAAATATGATGTCAACTACATGATCATGCAAAGCAATATGACAATGATGGAACGTGGCATAATAAACGGAATGGTGGAATGTTGCATGGTAATATATCTTGGAATGGCTATGGAATGCCATAATAGGTAGGTGTGGTGGTTGTTTTGAGGAAGGTATATGGTGGGTGTATGGTACCAGCGAAGGTTGTGCGGTACTAGAGAGGCTATCAATGGTGGAAGGGTGAGAGTGCGTATAATCCATGGAATCAACATTAGTCATAAAGAACTCACATACTTATTGCAAAAATCTATTAGTCATCGAAACAAAGTACTACGTGCATGCTCCTAGGGGGATAGATTGGTAGGAAAAGACAATCGCTCATCCCCAACCGCCACTCGTAAGGAAGACAATCAAAAAATACCTCATGCTCCAACTTCGTGACATAACGGTTCACCATACGTGCATGTTATGGGAATCACAAATCTTAACACTAGTATTTATCCAATTCACAATTACTTACTAGCATGACTCTAATATCACCATCTTTATAGCTCAAAAGAATCATAAGGAATCAAACTTCTCATAGTATTCAATGCACTTTATATGAAAGTTTTTATTATATCCCTTTTGGATGTCTATCATATTAGGACTAAATATATAACCAAAGTAGATTACCATGCTGTTTAGAGACTCTCAAAATAATATAAGTGAAGCATGAGTTCAATAATTTCTACAAAAAAAGCCACCGCCCTACTCTAAAAAGATATAAGTGAAGAACTAGAGCAAAATTGCCTAGCTCAAAAGATATAAGTGAAGCACATAGAGTATTCTAATAAATCATGACTCATGCGTGTCCCTCTCAAAAAGGTGTGTACTACAAGGATTATTCTAGCAAACTAAAAAGCAAAGACTCGTATCATATAAGACGCTCCAAGCAAAACACATATCATGTGGAGAATAAACATATAGCCTCAAGTAAAGTTACCGATGGACGAAGACGAAAGAGGGGATGCCTTTCGGGCCATCCCCAAGCTTAGGCTCTTGGTTGTCGTTGAATATTACCTTGTGGTGCCTTGGGCATCCGCAAGCTTAGGCTCTTGCCACTTCTTATTTTATATCCCATCAAATCATTACCCAAAACTTGAAAAGTTCACAACACAAAACTCAATAGAAAATCTCATAAGCTCTCCATTAGTTTAAGAAAAATAAATCACCACTATTGGTACTGTTATGAACTCATTATTTATTTATATTGGTGTAATATCTACTATATTCCAACTTTTCCATTGTTCATATCCTCCGATACTACCCATAGATTCATCAAAATAAGCAAACAACACATAGAATACAGAATCTTCAAAAACAGAGTAGTCTATAGTAATATGGACAGTTTGAATACTTTCGTAACTCTAAAACTTCGGAAACATTAGGAAAACAGAGGCATTTTGTATATAAATCTTGTGTAAAAACTTCACAATTTTATCACACTTCTGTGTTTTTAAAAATTCTAGGACTGGGCGCAAAAGTTTCTGTTTTTCAGCAAGATCAAATCAACTGTCACCATAAGCCACCCCAAAGGTCTTTCTTGGCACAAGCACTAATTAAAACACATCTAACCAGAGGCTAGATGAATTATTTATTGCAAAATAGAACAAAAATCAAAGAAAATAAAATAAAATTGAGTTGTCTCCCAACAAGTGCTATTGTTTAACGCTCTTAGCTAGACATAAAAACACAAATAGATTTAGGTATTGTCATCTTTGGTATGCAATCCATAAGTATCTCTCATAATAGATTCATATGGAAACTTAATTTTCTTTCTAGGGAAGTGTTCCATGCCCTTCCTTAACATAAATTGAAATCTAATGTTTCCTTCTTTCATATCAATAATTGCACCAATTCCTATTTAGGAAAGGTCTACCAAGAATAAAAGGACATGTAGGATTGCAATCTATATCAAGAACATTGAAATCTATAGGCACATAATTCCTATTTGCAACAATAATAACATCATTAATCCTTCCCATAGGTTTCTTGATAGTGGAATCCACAATATGCACATTTAAAGAACAATCATCAAATTCACGGAAACCTAATACATCACATAAAGTTTTTGGAATCATGGAAACGCTAGCACCCAAATCATACAAAGCATGGCACTCATAATATTTAATTTTAATCTTAATAGTAGGTTCCCACTCATCATAAATTTTTCTAGGAATTGAAACTTCCAATTCAAGCTTTTCTCCAAAAGATTGCATCATAGCATCAACGATATGTTTTGTAAAAGCTTTGCTTTGATTATAAGCATGAGGAGAATTCAACATGGATTGCAAAAAGGAAATACAATCTATTAAAGAACAATTATCATAATTAAATTCCTTGAAATACAAAAGAGTGGGTTCATCGCTACTTAAAGTTTTGACCTCTCCAATCCCACTTTTATCAATTTTTGCATCAAGATCTAAAAACTCCGAATCACTGGGACGCCTTTTAACTAAAGTTGACTCATCTCCAGTCCCATATTTATCAAGGTTTATGTTGGAAAACAAAGATTCAATAGGAGTCACATCAATCACTTTAAGATCTTCATCATTATTTTCACAAAAACTAGAAGAACAAGCTTTTACAAACCATTCTCGCTTAGCCGCATGTTAGCGGTTCTTTATTTGCACTCATCAATGGAGGTTCTCATAGCCTTTAGAGCTTCATTGATACCATGCTTGGGTGGAATAGATCTAATTCTCAAAGAATCAACATCAAGAGAAATTCTATCCACGTTCCTAGCCAAATCATTAATCTTAAGCAATTTTACCAAAGAATTGAAATTCTTTTGCGAACTCATAAATTATTTAACACTATTCTCAAAATCAGAGGGCATCTTATTATAATTTCCATAAGAATATTCTTAGTAATTACCATAATTATTAGAGGAATTACTAGGAAATGGCCTAGGATTAAAATTACCTCTATACGCGTTATTACCAAAATTGTTCCTACCAACAAAATTCACATCCATAGATTCATTATTAGTTTCAATCAAAGTGGACAAAGGCATATCATTATGATCCAAAGAAGCACTCTTGCTAGCAAATAATTTCATAAGTTCATCCATCTTTCCACTCAAAACATTAATCACTTGAATCGCGTGCACTTTTTTACTACTGGAAGATCTTTTGGTATGTCATTGAGAATAACTAACCATAATATTATCTAGGAGTTTAGTAGCTTCTCCTAAAGTAATTTCCGTAAAAGTACCTCCCGTGGCCGAATCTAAAAGATTTCTAGAAGAAAAATTCAATCCAACATAATTTTTTTTGTATAATCATCCACAAATTCAAACCCCGAGTAGGGCAATTTCGTATCATCAACTTCATCCTCTCCCAAGATTGTGCAACATATTCATGATCAAGTTGCTTAAAATTCATAATATCGTTCCTAAGGGAGACGATCTTAGCGGGAGGAAAATAATTGAAAATAAAAGCATCTTTACACTTATTCCATGAATCAATACTATTTTTAGGCAAAGATGAAAACCAAGTTTTAGCATGATCTCGAAGTGAGAATGGAAATAGCTTCAATTTAACAATATCATTATCCACATCTTTTTTGCATATCACACAACTCAACGAAATTATTTAGATGGGATGTGACATCTTCACTAGGAAGGCCGGAAAATTGATCTTTCATAACAAGATTCAGCAAAGAGACATTAATTTCATAAGATTCCTGTAGCGCCCAAGATGCGATTCTATCCCAATCACGTGATGAATTCATGATGAGGGCACAACCGCATTTCGAGAACATAGCAAGGTGGATATCATTACAACATACCATGTACTGAATAGATGAGAATACAGGATAAAGGCTTACACTCGCCACAAGCTACAACATCAACATACATTGTACTGAATAGTTGAATGGATGTGATGCCCCCGATTCAATCATACACTAATCATACACGCAAACGTGTACGATCAAGATCAGGGACTCACGGGAAGATATCACAACACAACTCTACAAATAAAATAAGTCATACAAGCATCATATTACAAGCCAGGGGCCTCGAAGGCTCGAATACAAGAGCTCGATCATAGACGAGTCAGCGGAAGCAACCATATCTAAGTACAGATGTAAGTTAAACAAGTTCGCCTTAAGAAGGCTAGCACAAACTGGGATACAAATCGAAAGAGGCGCATGCCTCCTCCCTGGGATCCTCCTAAACTACTCCTGGTCGTCGTCAGCGGGCTGCACGTAGTAGTAGGCACCTCCCGAGTAGTAGTAGTCATCGTCGACGGTGGCGTCTGGTTCCTGGGCTCCAACATCTGTTCGTAGCAATCGGGTATAGAAAGGGGGAAAAGAGGGAGCAAAGCAACCGTGAGTACTCATCCAAAGTACTCGCAAGCAAGGAGCTACACTACATATGTATGCATTGGTATCAAATGGATTAAGGGTATCATATGTGGACTGAACTGCAGAATGCCGGAATAAGAGGGGGATAGCTAGTCCTATCGTAGATTACGCTTCTGGCCACCTCCATCTTGCAGCAGGAGAAGAGAGTACATGGTAAGTTCACCAAGTAGCATCGCATAGCATAATCCTAACCGATGATCCTCCCCTCGTCGCCCTGTGAGAGAGCGATCACCGGTTGTATCTGGCACTTGGAAGGGTGTGTTTTATTAAGTATCCGGTTCTAGTTGTCATAAGGTCAAGGTGCAACTCCAAGTCGTCCTGTTACCGAAGATCACGACTATTCGAATAGATTAACTTCCCTGCAGGGGTGCACCACATTTCCCAACACGCTCGATCCCCTTTGTCCGGACACACTTTCCTGGGTCATGCCCAGCCTCGGAAGATCAACACGCCGCAGCCCTACCTAGGCACAACAGAGAGGTCAGCACGCCGATCTAAATCCTATGCACGCAGGGGTCTGGGCCCATCGCCCATTGCACACCTGCACGTTGCGTACGCGGTCGGTGAGCAGACCTAGCCTCCCTTATACAAGAGTAGGCGTTCCAGTCCAACCCGGCGCGTGCCGCTCAGTCGCTGACGTCACGAAGGCTTCGGCTGATACCACGACGTCGAGTGCCCATAACTGTCCCCGCGTAGATGGTTAGTGCGTATAGGCCAATGGCCAGACTCAGATCAAATACCAAGATCTCATTAAACGTGTTAAGTATCCGCGAACGCCGACCAGGGCCAGGCCCACCTCTCTCCTAGGTGGTCTCAACCTGCCCTGTTGCTCCGCCTCAAAGTAACAGTCGGGGGCCGTCGGGAACCCAGGCCCACCTCTACCGGGATGGAGCCACCTGCCCCTTCAGCCCCCATCTCCGAACAGTATCATAAGTAATGTAACAGTATAAGTATATATCATATGCCCGTGATCACCTCCCGAAGTGATCACGGCCCAGTAGTATAGCATGGCAGACGGACAAGAGTGTAGGGCCACTGATGGAACACTAGCATCCTATACTAAGCATTTAGGATTGCAGGTAAAGGTAACAACAGTAGTAGCAAGGACAGGCTATGCATCAGGATAGGATAACGTAAAGCAGTAACATGCTACACTACTCTAATGCAAGCAGTAGAGAGAAGAATAGGCGATATCTGGTGATCAAAGGGGGGGATTTCCTGGTTGCTCTGGCAAGAAAGAGGGGTCGTCAACAGCGTAGTCGATCGAGGCACCAACAGCGGCATTAGTCTCGTAGTCTACCGGAGAGAAGAGGGGGAAGGAACAATGAATACAATGCAAACAGATGCATAACGATGCATGACATAACAAGTAGCGGTGCTAGGTGTGCCCTAACACGGTATGAGGTGATACCGGTGAAGGGGGGAAACATCCGGGAAAATATCCCCGGTGTTTCGCGTTTTTGGGCAGATGAATCGGAGGGGGAAAGTTGCGTGTTCGCTATGCTAGGGATGCATGGTGGACGAATGGGCTGCGTATCCGGATTCGTCTCGTCGTTCTGAGCAACTTTCATGTACAAAGTATTTTCATCCGAGCTACGATTTATTTTCCATTATTTATCAAAGTTTTAAATGATTTTCTGAAATGTATTAAATAAATGGTTAAATGTCAGAAATACTCTGGTGACATGGGCCTGTGCTAGCCAGGGTGTATGACAATGGGGCCAGGGGGGTCCAGTCAGCAGAGTTGACTCAGTTAACATTTGACTTGTCAAAAGGTGTATAGTAAATGTGGGTCCCGGCTATCATAGACTTAGGCACTTTTAATTTAATTTAGCATTTTCATTTTCAAGGTGGGGTCCACACGTCGGTGATATATTAGACTACTCCTAATACACAAATTAGTACCTAACCTATTTCTTAGCTAATCTAACAGGGTCGACTCTGTATGCGGCAGAAGTAGCGAGCAACAACAGAGAAGGCAGTGGCAGGGGGGAGGTTGCAGGCGTGCACGCGCAGAGGCGGGCCGGCGGCAATGGCGCTTCGCCGGCACTCTGCGGTGGTAGCAGGCGGCCGTGCTGGGGAGCGGCTGGGCAGCAGCGGGCAAGCAGGGGCCGCGGTGCAAGGCAGCAGTAGCTGCAGGCGGCGGCGAGGCGAGCGGTGAGCACGGCGATGCGGGCACTGGAGGGGAGGCGCGGGGCGAAACCGGGGGTGCAGCTGGGCAAGGGCGCAACCTGGCGGAGCCGTCGGGGCCGGGCACGGCGCGGGCGGCAGCAGAACTGGCAGCAACGACGATAGAGCCAGCAACGGCGTAGGAGGAGGCGGGGTGCGGTCGAGCGCGCGTGAGGCACAACCACGCGCAGGTGGGCGCGGCCGGGGTGCTCTGGTGGGTGGGCGCGGCAAGCGCATGGGTGGGCGCGCACGGGGTTTCGCCGGGCGCAGTAGCGATGATGCGACGGCGGGCACGACGTGGTGGCCGCGGCCAGAGGCGAGGTTGGGCTTGCAGCAAGCGCGAGCTCCCGGCGCGGTGTGCGGCGGACTACAGTGGCGGAGAACGAAAAGGGAAGTGGAAATCAAGGAGGGGAGGAGGAGCTCACCGAGGAGCTCGATGCGGGGTCGAAGGGGCGTGAAGCAGCGACGAGTAGAGGCGACGGTCGGTGGAGGGGATCGACGCTAGAGCCGTCGATGCAGAGCCCCGGCCCATTCCAGTAGGCGTAGGCGACGTGGAGGACGACGACGATCCATCCCGGACATCAACTAGAGGCGTAGAACGTCGAAGAGCGCGGGAACGGTGACGTCCTTGGCGGTGGCGGCTCGGGTGTGAGTGGAGGCAACGAGGGAGAGTGGCTCTGGGAAAGAGGGGGAGAGTGAGGGGGCGCCTAGGGTTTGTCGAGGGAATGAGGGGCGTCCGGGGAGTCATGTACGCGTCGGGGAGGCGGGGATGGCCGCCCCGTGGCCAGGGCACCATGGATGGCCTCCACGCCCTCCTGTGAACAGGAGGTGGGAGGAGGACGGCTGGGCTGGGCCTCCCCAACCCTATGGGCCAAAGCGCCCAGTAGTTTAGTTTTAGTTTTTTTCTTGTGTGTGTGTGTGTTTACTATTTTTCTTTTTATACATAGTTTTGTATTTAGTTTTAGGTACTAAATGATTTTAACTAAATGTGCAAGTATCACATAAATTCCAAGCAACAACTTGGGCTAGTTCAACAAGTTCAAACATTTTGAATAGTTTACATATTTATTTTAAATTGAGATGGTCCAGTTAAAAGCTTTATGGGTCAGTTACAAATAGCTTAGGGGCATTTTATCATTCTGAAAAATGTTGATCCTTTCATCACAAATTGTTAGTGAATATTTGCAACCCAATCAACATTTTTATTTTGCCATTTGAAAACTTTAATTAGTTGACTTTAAGTAAATTTTGAATTTGAATCGGGTTTGGATCAAGGTGAGGTTTGGTAAGAATTAAATGTGGTGGCATGACACCATTAACAGGAGTTTACTGTAGCATGACAATGGGGGTGTTACAATGGACGCGCTTGTCCTCTACGTGACAGGGAGCAGGGAAGCGACAACAGTTGCAGGATGCAGAGGAGGCTCCTGACGACGTGGCTACGGGACTCCGACGAGGTGGCGGCAGGCGAGGCTAGCAGGTCGGGAGGCGCGGGGAGGACCGAGAACGGCGGAGATGGCCGAGACTCAACAGATTTGGCCGGAGATCGGACTTGGAGGTGATTGGAGCTCTAGGACGCCCTGGTTGCTCCTGTACAACAAAGAAGACAGGGAGAGCGGGGGAGGTTAGAGATAGAGAGCGGAAGGAGGGGAAGGAAGAAAGAGAGGGCGCGACGGGGCCTGCCTGGGCTTGCCGGCGACAACGAGGCCGGTCGCCGGAGGCACGAAGGCGAGGCCGTGGTTGAACGAGGAGAGGTCGGGGACGGCTGGAACCGGCCGGAGGCGAGGCTGGAGGAGGTTGGGCGTGAGGGTGAGGCGGCAACGCACGCAAGCTGCATGAGGGTCTCCTCGGGCGCATCTCGCGGCAACGACGGAGCATGGATCTGGGGCGCGGTGGATCCGAAGCGTGGTCGGCCAGCTTATTCCGTTCCTGGGGGCGTCGGTGCTTGACATGGACTCTGGTGGCGATGAAGCTTGGCGGCGGCCACGGCAGGAGTTCCTGGTTGAACAGAGTGAGAGAGAGATCGTGAGGGAAGGAGACAAAGGAATAGAAACAGGGAGGATGAGGGGGGATTGCAGGGGGCGCCTGCTGGTTCAGTGAAGGACGTCGCCGACGGTGCAGGGAGGCACGAGGAGGCGTGGATCCAGTCGCTGGATCGGGAGCTCCTCGCTCTCGGGAACAAGAGGAGCGGGAGGCTGCCGGGATAGATGGCTGACCAGCGACCGTTGGATCAGAGATCCGATGGTCCAGATGGAATTGGGTGGATCTGAGTGGCTGGGTGGATCTTAAGAGAGGTGGGAGGAGGCTGCGGTGCTGTGGTAGGCTCGTTGAGGAAAACGAGGGAGGTGGGCGGCGCCGCGGATGGATGGATTTGATGGGTGGCGGCGGCTGATCCGAGGAGGGAGGAGGCAACTTTTTGGGTTTTGGTCTATATATAAAAAAAAGAGAGGAGTTTGGATCATCCGATCCAGATCGAACGATCGAAAAAATAGGTTAATGGAGTCCAATAAATAAACTTAAGATATTTTAGGGATGTTTGAGGATGATCCGAACCCATCGGTAACGACTGCTTGGGTCGGGTTCGGGACAACTTTCGGACGCGCGCAAGGGGTCTGAGTAAAGTGTATCAATGGTCAAACAGTCAGACGAGAGGGACTCGAAAAACCCAGTTGCTCTCGAAACGGTCAACGAAGCCAAGTTGTTTAATGGGCTCAGAAAAGAGAGAGAAGAGAGCGGTCCGGTTGATCTGAGAGAAGGTCAACCGAGACAAGGAAGAAACGACAACTACGATCGGATGCCAGTTTTATGAAAACATGCGAATGCAATGCACATGATGACATGATGAAACGCAACAAGCAAATAAAATACACGACGGTAACGAAATAACTGGAAGGCATCTGGAGCGTTGGTCTCAGGTCGTTACAACTCTCCTCCACTTAAAGAGATCTCACCCTGAGATGTAAGAATGACAAGAGGAAAAGCAAAGGAAGTTGTAAAACAAAGTTGCATCTTGACAAAAGAGTGAAACCAAGTAACCTTGAGAGATTGAAGAATCTTGCAAGAAAAAATACAACAGAGATGAACGAAGTTGAAAACACTCCGTTAGGAAAGAGGAACAAGGAACATTACGAGAACCTTGTAGGTTGCAAACACGTGAATCAAGAGCTCAAGGGGCAAGAAAGAATTTAAAACCACTCCGATTGAAAAGAGAAGCAAGGTATACGAGAGAATTCGGGCAGCGCTCCGGTAGAAAGAAAAGGAACTTGATAAGATGGAAAGAGCTTAGAAATAGGATGCAACACTCCGGTTAAATGGATAAGCAGGAAAAGAACATGATCTTGGAAAAACAAGATGATGGGTGAAGAGAGCAACATCACAATGCATCCGGAACAAATATAAGAATGGAGTCAAAAGAACAGAGAAGAAAACAACATGTTCTACCTCAAATGAATTTGAGAGAGCATCCTTAAAAGAAGGATTGAACGGAGTTGTTGGAAGATCGAAACAAATGGATATGATCCTCGTGGGCTTATGGAGACATCTCAAAATTATGAGGTGACAACCGGCCACTAACGGAAACAGTTGCTTGCTTGAGAGCAACGAATAGATGAAAACTTCTTTCACCGCGAGAATAGGAGGAAACTTGGATAATTGATAGACACCACAATTAGCAACATTCCTTAGGGAAGGCTTTAAGTGAAATCTATACCAAGATAACACCAACGAAGAAATTGTTGGGTTGAAAAGATCTCATGAACAAATTGAAAATAATGGATTTATAATATGTCATTCTTGAAATCTTCTGAATCATGAATCACGAAGGGAAATTGTCCAGGATGACATAACACCACCTCAAAAGATAATGTAGAAAAGAATTGCACTTTGGAATGCAAGATGAAGAATGCTTGAGCTCCTCCAATAATAATCTTGAAGAACACTCCGAGAATGAATGAAATCCTTAACGAACCATCATGAAAACCTCCATGGAGAACTCTGGTAATAAAATGATGATGGAAAAGAAGCGAAGATTTAAAGAACAAGAATTGAAAGCTTGCAATGATTTAGATGGACCTTCGGATGAGATAATTGAGAGAGCTTTGAACTCTGAAAAGAAAAGATGAAGCATCTCGAACCGAGAATGTGATATGATGAACAAACTCCGGAAAGAAGAGATGAACAACTTAGAACTGAGAAATTGGTACCATTATGAACTCTGGAAGAGGGAATTGATCACTTGGATGAAACAAGAACAAGAATTATGTTATGCCTATCCTTCATCAATTTAAATTGATAACAAGCAACGGATAGGCATGCTACTTATTCTCGTTGAAAAAAAGGATTGATGAGAGATATAGCACAAACTTGAGAAAGTCTTCAACGAAGCACCGGTAGAATTTTGGAAACAACGAATGAAATCATATGATAATTAAAGGAAGAGGAATGTTGAATGAACCACCATAAGAATTTGAAAACAAACGAAGAAAAGAGCACGAATCACCGGGTAGAATTAGAAAATGAATAAAGATATGTGAGGAAATTTAGATACACGAGAATGAAGAGATCATGGCCTGATTATAGAATACTTGAGCAAAGCACTGGAAGAATTGGGGAATGAGAGCTGAACATTGAGAACGAATAAATCTTTTGAAATGATGGCCTTCGAATAATCGAGAAAGGAAAGCAACTCCTGAAATGCTTCGGATGGATATGAAAAGAATTCTTGATGAACGGAACAATTTGAGAGGATGGCATCAAGCTTGAACTAGGAATCTTCAAGAGAACGGACAAGGATTTAGGAAAAATTCTTCTTCGGTCTTCAAAAGTTGAGAATGATGATGAGAACCACCATGACAATTGATGAGACACTCCGGAACAATGAAGAATAGAAATGTTGAACCAATGATGTAAATGTTTTGAAAGCGATCTTGGAGAAGGAATTTCACTACTGATAATTCATTCTTACGTCAAACTTTAAAAAGAATTTGAGAATGGCTCAAGAAAAAAATAGAAGAGTCAGGTAAGATCCTGGGAAAAGACCTGTGGGTTAGGTCCCACTCAAAAGGAAACACCGTTGAACGATTTTTGAAGAGAGATTGCACCGGTTGAATTAAATGGCTTGAATGGGATATCAACCTTGAAATAAGTTGAACAGATTGAGAATGGAAACACAAATTTCTGAGATATCTCCAGCACTCAGAAAAAATGGATAGCGAGAGGTGAATGATTAAGAGGTGCACCGACATGAGAGAGCATTTGAAACAAGGAAAGGAATATGATCAACACTGAAAGCTTGAATTGAATCCACCGGAGAAGAAAAGAGAATGAAGAATGAAACAATGATGAACTTGAAGCTTCCTTAGCATCTTCATAATAATCACAGGGTAAGAACATTTGATTGAAAAGAATGAAGAGACTTCACATGAATAAAATGGATACTTGATTAAGAAATGTGAATCCTTGAAGAAAAAGGGTGGGACGGTGGGAAAACAAAGGCAACTTGGGACGGATGAAACGGACAATCCTCAGGCTTCTCAACGACACTCGTATGGAATAACTTGAAGAGAAGTGAACCGGTTGAAAAGGAATTGAGATGGCAATCTTGAAGATCAAGAAGGATTAGCACTCCCATAGAAATATGAGAACACTGCTTAGGAAAAAAGGTATGGAATCAGCACTTGACATTGAAGCAAATCGAATACCACAAACAAAACAAAACAAAGGATTTATCTTACAAAATAAGCCGAAACAAACATACGATAGATATTTCGTCCAAAATTTTCATGGTGGGGCCCACACGGGCTCGATCGTACAGCACCATCATTTACAAGGAAGTGCACATGACATACGAAGAGTCCCCGAGTCAGCATAGCCAAGAACTCTTTAAGACACAACGAGACCATTGTAAAACCAACTGTGGACAGGTGGACCACTAGACGCCAGACCCCAATCTCATATCATGCATCTATCGAAAAGATATCCTAGGTAACTACTTGAATTCCCACCTATGAACTCCCAATATTCTCTGGTTATGCAATCTGGTGTTGGGGATACAGGGAGGCACAAATATCTCACACAACTAACAAATCCTACACTCTAACTGTATCCATCCGTCAACACACAACCAAGAAAACCTCAGAAATCATGTACCTCAGACCTTCAAAAACATCCGATATACTAGCTGTGGCAATACATCTGATCGCTCTCCCTAGTACTAGGTGTCGTCAAACTACCCTCACCACAAAGACTATAGAAGCATTTTCGATGTCGGCGACCTCTGGTATTCTAGAACTAAAACAGTAAGCACTATGACAAAAACACCTTAGAGCTCAACTCCTTGGGACACTGCCACAACCCCTAAATGTCAGGAGGCACCAAGACAGAATTCCCATCACAATGATATCGAACCAATTCCACAATACCCGTGTGATCCTAAAAAAATTGAGTGGAAAAGAGCAGAGTGAAGTCAAAACATCTTCGTCAGGAGTCCTCACCAGAGCGACGAAGGGGATAAGGAGTAAAAGGAATTCCTACTCTCCAATATATAACTAGACTCAAAATAGTTTTTTGCTTCTAGACTCAACAACTTCAGCGGTTCGATCAAGCAGGGGCTCCTACGGTCGGTGAGGCTTTGATACCAACTTGTAGCGCCCCAGATGTGATTCTATCCTAATCACGTGATGAATTCATGATTGGGACACAACCGCATTTCGAGCGCATAGCAAGGTGGATATCATTACAACATACCATGTACTAAATAGATGAGAATACAAGATAAAGGCTTACACTCGCCACAAGCTACAACATCAATACAATAGTTCCTCAATACATAGCAATCATCATGCAGAAGAGCAGGATCTGACTACGGATGAAATCAAACAAAAAAATAAGAACGACATCCACCCTGCTAATCCCAGGACTCCTGACCTGGAACCTATCCCTTGATCGAAGAAGAAGAATAAGCAGAAGAGATCCAAGCAAGCAAGCATCACTCTCACGTAAAAGCTTTGCTTACCATGTACCTGCACCTGTTGTTGTAGTAAACCATGAGCCACGAGGACTCAGCAATCCCATTAACATGGGTATCAAGAGTAGCAAAGCTTAATGGGTATGGAATGGATAAGTGGCGAGGTTACAGCAGCACTAAGCATTGTATGGTGGCTAACTTACGAGTACAAGAATAAGATGAGAATCTACACAACGGTCGCAAGCTAGTAATGATCAAGAAGTGATCCTAAACTACTTACGTGTCAAACATAACCCCACCTTTTCTCTTCTCGATCTCACTCGAAAAGAGACGGTCACGGTTACACACGTGGTTGGCGTATTTTAATTCGGATCTGTTGTCAAGTTCTCTACAACTGGATATTAAAAATTCCCATCTGCCACATAAACACGGGTACGGCTCTCGAAAGTTTAAACCCTGCAGGGGTGTCCCAACTTAGCCCACGACAAGCTCTCACGATCAACAGAGGAAAATCCTCCTCCTGGAACAACCTGATCAAGCTCGGAATCCCGGTTCACAAGACATCTCGACAATGGTAAAACAAAACCAGCAAGACCACCCGGTGCGTCGATACCCATATAAGAGCCGCACGTATCTCGTTCTTAGGACAACACCGTCTATGCTAAGTGGACGATAGCCAAAGACCTCGAGTTGCCCCGAGGTGGCACCGCCGACTGCTAGGTAGGTGGACCAACACTCATGAGGAGCACTGGCCCGGGGGTTGATTAAGAGACCTTGGGGGCCGACAGGTCCCTATGAAAGTTTTTAGTTGTTATTAGGCAAATGGTAAAAGAAATGTTTGGCCTTGCTGGAAGAGTATTATTCAAAGCAAACTGTCAAGGGGGCCCCATAAACCCCAACCGTGTTAGGAAAGCAAAATCAAGGAATATAACACCGGTATGACGGAAACTACGGCGGCAAGAGTGGAACAAAACACCAGGCAAAAGGCCGAGCGTTACAGCCTTTACCAAGTATATAGATGCATTAATTAAATAAGAGATATTGTGATATCCCAAGATATCCATGTTCCAACATGGAACAACCTGCAACTGCACCTGCAACTAACAACTCTATAAGAGGGGCTGAGCAAAGCGGTAAAATAGCCAAACAACAGTTTGCTAAGATGGTGGAAAAAAGGTTAGAGGTTGTCATGGCAATTTGGGAGGCTTGATAAACAAGTGGTGGGTAGCGTGACATAGCAATAGCATCGAGACAACTAGCATAGCAAAGATAGTAGTGAGATCGAGAGCAACGGTCATCTTGCCTGAAATCCCGCTGGGAAGAAGACCGATACATGAAGTAGACGAACCAATTTAGTCGAATGGGTCCTCACAATCGCAATGTAACCGGAACTATCGAGAAGAAGTACAACCAAAAAGAAGCAAACAACATGGTAAAACAACAAGCATAAGCATGGCATGATGCACAATCAAGTATGATGCATGTCTGGTTTAATGAGTCATGGCATGGCAAAGTGCAACAAACAATACTACAAGTTAAGTGGAGCTCAATATGCAACGAGTTGCACATTGACGAAACACCACATTGATTTATTTAGTTCTCTCCAGATTATGTACCCAACAATATTAAGTGTTGTTAAACATGGCAAGAGGTAGTTTTATTTAGTTCACGGGGTGCAGCTGCTGGGCAGGCTCATTGGGTGTGGCCCAGGCACGGGCAAGGCTGGGGCGCTGGCTGCGTGCGATCAAGGCGCTTGTCCTCTGCTCGACAGGGAGCAGAGAAGCAATGAGAGTTGCAGGATGTAGAGGAGGCTCCTGACGGCGTGGCTGCGGGACTCCGACGAGGTGGCGGCAGGCGAGGCTAGCAGGTCGGGAGGCGCGGGGAGGATCGAGAACGGCAGAGATGGCCGGGACTCATAGGATCTGGCCGGAGATCGGACTTGGCGGTGTTTGGAGCACCGGGACGCCCTGGTTTCTCCTGTCCAACAGAGAAGACAAGGAGAGCGGGGAAGGTTAGAGAGAGAGAGGGAGAGAGAGAGGGAGAGAGATGAAGGAGGGGAAGGACGAAAGAGAGGCCGCGACGGGGCTTGCTAGGCTTGCCGGCGATGATGAGGCCGGTCGCTGGAGGCGCGAAGGCGAGGCCGTGGTTGAATGAGGAGAGGCCGGGGACGGCTAGAACCAGCCGGAGGCGAGGCTGGAGGAGGTTGGGCGTGAGGGCAAGGCGGCAACGCACGGGAGCTGCTTGTGGGTCTCCTCGGGAGCATCTCGCGGCAGCGACGGAGGGTGGATCCAGGGCGCGGTCGGCCAGCTTATTCCGTTCCTGGGGGCACCGGCGCTTGACATGGCCTCTGGTGGCGATGAAGCTTGGCGGCGGCCATGGCAGGAGTTCCTGGTTGAACAGAGTGAGAGAGAGAGATCGTGAGGGAAGGAGACAAAAGAATAGAAACAGGGAGTATGAGGGGGGACTACAGGGGGCGCCTGCTGGTTCAGTGGAGGACGTCGCTAGATATCTACTATGCAACTTTATTCTTGTAGACACGTGTTGGGCCTCCAAGGCAGAGTTTTGTAGGACAGTAGCAATTTTCCCTCAAGTGGATTACCTAAGGTTTATCAATCCGTGAGAGGTGTAGGATGAAGATGGTCTCTCTCAAATGACCCTGGAACCAAATACAAGAAATCTCTTGTGTCCCCAACACACCCAATACAATGGCAAATTGTATAGGTGCACTAGTTCGGCGAAGAGATGATGATAAAAGTGTAATATTGATGGTAGAAATATATTTTTATAATCTGAATAAATAAAAACAGCAAGGTAGCAAATAGTAAACGGGCACAAAAACGATATTGCAATGCTTAAAAACAAGGCCTAGGGTCCGTACTTTCACTAGTGCAATCTCCCAACAGTGCTAACATAGTTGGATCATATGATTATCCCTCAAAGTGCAACAAAGAATCACTCCCGAGTTCCTATTAGCAGAGAACAAAAGATAGGAATTGTTTGTAGGGTACGAAACCACCTCAAAGCTATTATTTCCTTTCGATCTATTCAAGAGTTCGTACTAAAATAACGCAAAGCTATTTTTTCCATTCGATCTATCCTAGAGTTCGTACTAGAATAACACCAAAGCATATTCATATTCATAATACTTAATCCACACAAAGAACTACAAAGAGACCCAAAGTTTCTATCGCAGAAAAGATATAAAAACGTGCATCAACCACTATGCATAGATTACCCCAATATCACCACGGGAATCCGCAAGTTGAGTGCCATAACGTATATCAAGTGAATCAATAAGATACCTCATTGTCACCTCAAGTATTCAGACCACAAGACATACATCATGTGTTCTCAAATCTGAACATTCAACCCCACATGACAAAACTTCAAAGGGTAAAGATTCAATTCATCACAATAAGAGTATAGAGGGGAGAAACATCATATGATCCATCTATATTAACAAAGCCCATGATATAGATCACGAGAGAGAGAGAGAGATAGAGAGATTAAACACATACCTACATGTACAAACCCTCAGCCTGAGGGTGGACTACTCCCTCCTCATCGTGGTGGCCGCCGAGATGATGAAGATGGCCACCGGAGATGATTCCCCCTCCGGCAGGGTACCGGAACGAGTCTAGATTGGTTTTCGGTGGCTACGGAGCCCTGCGGCGGCGGAATTTCTGATCTAGGTTAACCCCAAAGGGTTTCAGAATATTTGGGAATTTATAGTGCATAGAGGGGGTGCGGGAGGCCACCAAGGTGGGCACCACCCACGTGGGCGCCCCAGGGGCCCTGGCGCGCCCTAGTGGGTTGTGCCCCCCTCGAGGCACCCCTCAGGTGCAGCTTTGGCCCATTGATTTTCTGCGATGTAAAAAACAAGCAAAAAACTGCAACTGGCATTGAGTCAATAGGTTAGTCCCAAAAAATGATATAAAGTTGCTATAAAATGATTGTAAAACGTCCAAGAATGATAATATAACAGCATGAATACTTCATAAATTATAGATACGTTGGAGACGTATCAGCATTCCCAAGCTTAATTCCTACTCGTCCTCGAGTAGGTAAATGATAAAAGAAATAATTTATGAAGTTTGAATGCTAGCAAAGTGCACAAGTTTAATCAATTATAATTTCAATCACTTTTCCTAATATCATAACATCAATTCTTTCTTATGAAACTTCTCATGTTATAGTGGCAACCAATTCACATGTTAAGGTTCAAACAATGAATTCTCTTGAAACCCAACAACCTATGTTCTTAGTCACCAAGCAATTGCAATTAAACTTATTCATCAGATTTTAAGTAAGAGCTCCACATACTCAACCATCATATAGTCTTCTATGATTGCTAACACTCACCACATACACATGAGCAAAATGTTTCAACTGGACACATAGAAAGATAGGGGCTTATTGTTTTGCCTCCCAACGTATTCACCTCAAGGGTGATGTCAACAATAATAACTCATGCTACCCATATTCAACTGGACATATGTGCCTAGATCTTTCCTCACCACATGATGCTTACCAAAATAGAAAATAAAAAGGAATTGAGAGGAATACTTTGACTCTTTGCATAAAAGTAAATACTGAAAAGTAAAAGATAGGCCCTTCGCGGAGGGAAGCTGAGGTTGCCATGCGCTTTTTTGTTTGTATGCTCGACCCCTTACTACAAAAAGAACATCACATTATATTGCCCCTTATGATAGCAACCTTTATTATGCAGTCTATCGCTTTTATTACTTTGCCATCACAAGTTCGTACGATGCTCATTTTTCTCTTACACTAAATGATCTCACACTTTCAGAAGCAATTTTTATTGCCTTTTTGCATCGATGACAACTTACTTGAAGGATCTTGCTCAATCCTTAGGTATGTATGGTGGACTCTTGAAAATAAGATTTGGGTTTAAGGCTTTTTTTGTATGCACAAGTAGTATATCTCTACTTGGTGCGGAACTTTTGGCTAGCAAAGATGGGGGGCAAGCACCACATGTTGAAGGATCTATGACAATATAACTCCTATGTGAATATGAACAAACATAAACCATTAAATTGTCTTCCTTGTCCAATATCAATAATTTTGACATATAATATTTTGATGGGGGATCACAATCTTATGTGAAGGTTCTCTTCCTTATACTAATAATTCGTGAATTGCTTGCATGACCAATATTGTGATTGTCAAGTCTCAAAAGATTTCACTTTCTAAACCCAATGTGAAGCTACCACTAGGCATGATATGATTTCAACTTCATGACATTCAATTTATTCATCAATTTATTCATAGGATATAACTGAAGCACAAAAGTAAATGACATAGGAAAGAGCTTCGTTGGCGGGATGTGAATGTCGCTTACTTAGCCTACTTGGCAACTATTTGAGGACTCTAATTTATTTAAAAACTTTCAGATCTAAGTACTTTCTTAAAACAGAAATAAAAAACAAAATAAAATGACATTCTAAGAATAGCACACATCATGTGAAGAAGCAAAAACTTAGGCTCAACCGATACTAACCGGTAATTGTTGAAGACTAAAGGTGGGATGCCTACCGGGTCATCCCCAAGCTTAGATGCTTGAGACTTCTTGAAATATTATCTTGTGATGCCTTGGGAATACCCAAGTTTGAGCTTTTCTGTCTCCTTAATTCTTCTCATATCACGGTTTTCCTAAATCTCAAAAGCTTCATCCACACAAAACTCAACAAGAACTCGTGAGATAAGTTAGTACTATAAACCAATGCAAAAACCTTATAATTCTCTACTGTAGAAAATTACTAAAATTATTATTCAACATTGCATACTAAATTCCTCTGCATATTTAATACTCCTATCCTCAAATAGAATCATTAAACAAGCAAACATATGCAAACATAACAGCAATCTGCCAAAACAGTACCGTATGTAAAGAATGCAAGAGTACCAATACATATTCAACTCCAAACATTATGAAAATTTACCACACTTTAGAAAATTTATCAGAGCTCATTTTGAAAAAAGTTTCAACATTTTATCACATTCTGACTTTTCTAGGGAATTTTTGCAACAGCGGTAAACTTTCTGTTTTCAAACAGCAACAAATATACTTGCAAAATAAGCATGGAAAAGGCTATCATTATCACTTTTATTGAAATAAAACATGAAAAACATTATTCTAAATAACAGCAAGAAAATCCTAACAAAATACATTGACGCTCCAAGCAAAACACATATCATGTGACAAATGAAAACATAGCTCCAAGTGAGGTTACCGATAATGTTGGAGACGAAAGATGGGATGCCTTCCGGGGCATCCCCAAGCTTAGTTGCTTGGATCTTCCTTGAATATTTCCTTGGGGGTTCCTTGGGCATCCCCAAGATTAGGTTCTTGTCACTCCTTATTCTCCTCATATCGATATCTCACCCAAAACTTGAAAACTTCAATCACACAAAACTTAACGGAACTTTGTGAGATAGGGTAGTATGATAAAGAGCAAACCATTCCATTTTTGATACTGCCAAGGACAAGATTCATAATTGTTCTCATAGAATGCCTACTGTATCATATCATTTCTACAATTTATATTGAGAAATATAAGCCATAGAGACTAGAAAACAAGCAAACTATGCATTGAAAACAGAATCTGTCAAAAACAGAACAATTTAGTAATCTGCACTGAAACCATACTTCTGCTACTCCAAAAATTCTGAAAAATTAGTAAAACCTGAGAAATTTTTATATTAATCTTCTTCAAAAATAATAAACTAGAATTATTTTCATGAGCGCAAAAGTTTTTGTTTTTCAGCAAGATCAAAGCAACTATCACCCAACAAGATCCTAAAGGCTTTACTTGGCACTTTATTGAAACAAAAGCAATAAAACATGATTACTACAGTAGCATAATCATGTGAACACACAAAACCAGTAGGTAAAATTGTTGGGTTGTCTCCCAACAAGCGCTTTTCCTTAATGCCTTTTAAGCTAGGCATGATTATTTCAATGATGCTCGCATAAAAGATAAGAATTGAAACATGAAGAGAGCATCATGAAGCATAAGACTAGCACATTTAGGTCTAACCCACTTCCTATACATAGGGATTTTGTGAGAAAACAACTTATGGGAACAAGAATCAACTAGTATAGGAAGGCAAAACAAGTGTAACTTCGAAAAAATCAACACATAGAGAAGAAACTTGATATTATTAAGATATGTAAGGGCATAAGTTCCTTTCTCATAATAATTTTCAGAGGCATCATGAATGAATTCAACAATATAACCATTACATACAACACTCTTTTCATGATGCACAAGCATTGAAGATTTATCACTCTTTATGGCATAGATGTCATCATAATAATCATCATAGATAGCAACTTCATTGTCATAATCAATTGAAACCTCTTCCAAAATAGTGGATGTATCACTAAATAAAGTCATGACCTCTCCAAATCCACTTTCATAAATATTGTAAAAAGATTTAACACCCTCCGAAATTCTGGGATCACTACTACCTAGAGTTGACACTTTTCCAAACCCACTTTCATCAATGTAATCATCATAAATAGGAGGCATGCTATCATCACAATAAATTTTCTTACCAAAAGTAGAAGGAATCAAAGGATCATATTCATTAAGCAAAGCTTCCCCAAGCTTAGGACAAGCATTATTTCCAGCAAATAAATCTTCAAACATATCATTCTCATCAAACATAGCATCCCCAAGCTTGTGGTTTTGCATATGATCACAATCATTCTTATCAATAGCATGAATGGCACAAATAGTATAGAAAACATTATTATCATATTCTTCCAAGCAAGTGCTAAAAAGATTTTCAAGACCATAAGGGATATCGTTGTCTTCCCAATCATAATCATCACAACAAGCAATAGCCATAACAAAATCATCATCAATATCATCATCCTCCATCAACATATTTCATTCACTTTCATGAGGCACAATGGTGATGGGACCAACATTATTTGGGAGAGATAAATTTTTACCTCTATTTTTCTTCTTTTCTTCTTCTTCTTCTTCACCACAATATGTGTGGGTTTAATTAATTCTTTCAAGCTTTGTGTTGAAGTGATTGATTGGATAGGAAGCTCCTCCTCGTTACCTGATTCATCATAATAAACACTAGGATGGTATTGGGAAATATTTTCCCTTTCTTTATTACTCTCTTCATATTTTATTTATTTTCTTGTCTTTAGATAGTTGGCAATATAAGGATTGTCAATGCAATTTACCGTACAAAACATATAAATTTCCTCTAGATCAAAATCAAGGAATCTCTCAAGATTAAATTTTCGAATACCCTTAGCTATATGTTTCATTTCTTCATACACCAAAAGAAGACAAATCTCTTTATGATGCTCAAGGGTAATCAAGTTATCACAATTTTTGGACACTATTTGATCATGAAAGAATTTGTATCGGAGATTTAAATGACCACATTCATTGCAAAGTTCACAAGGATGTCGAAAAAAATTAAATCTTTCAGCACAATCATCTAGCCTCTCTTGCAACCTTTTCGTTTCTAAATATTCATGCTTCTTACAAAATCTATCTTCCCTTTTTGTTGTGCAATTGCAATCCCAATTCACTCCGCAAAAAGTGACATGCTTATAAGAAACATTTTTGTCATGACTTGTGCAAATATCATTAGCATTTTGGATATTCAAAGAATTTATACTAACAACATTGCAATCATGCTCATCATTCGAATAATTTGTGCCAAACATTTTTATTGACTTCTTCTTCTAATAATTGAGCACAATTTTCCGATCCATCATTTTCAAGAAAGACATTATAAAGATGATCAATAATATGATGCAACCTAAATTCCATTTCTTATAGTTTTCTTTTTATAAAAAAACTGGTGATAAAACAAGGAACTAAAAGATTCAGTTGCAAGATCTAAAGATATACCTTTAGGCACTCACCTCCCCGGAACAATGCCAGAAAAGATCTTGATGTCTACTACGCAACTTTATTCTTGAAGACACGTGTTGGGCCTCCAAGCGTAGAGTTTTGTAGGACAGTAGCAATTTTCCCTCAAATGGATGACCTAAGGTTTATCAATCCGTGAGAGGTGTAGGATTAAGATGGTCTCTCTCAAAGGACCCTGCAACCAAATACAAGAAATCTCTTGTATCCCCAACACACCAAATACAATGGAAAATTGTATAGGTGCACTAGTTTGGCGAAGAGATGATGATAAAAGTGTAATATTGATGGTAGATATATATTTTTATAATCTGAATAAATAAAAACAGAAAGGTAGCAAATAGTAAACGGGCACAAAAACGGTATTGCAATGCTTAAAAACAAGGCCTAGGGTCCATACTTTCACTAGTGCAATCTCCCAACAGTGCTAACATAGTTGGATCATATGATTATCCCTCAAAGTGCAACAAAGAATCACTCCCAAGTTCCTATTAGCAGAGAACAAAATATAGGAATTGTTTGTAGGATACAAAACCACCTCAAAGCTATTCTTTCCTTTCGATCTATTCAAGAGTTCATACTAAAATAACGCAAAGCTATTTTTTCCATTCGATCTATCCTAGAGTTCGTACTAGAATAACACCAAAGCATATTCATATTCATAATACTCAATCCACACAAAGAACTATGAAGAGACCCCAAATTTTATATTGGATAAAAGATAATAAAAACGTGCATCAACCCCTATGCATAGATTACCCCAATACCACCGCGGGAATCCACAAGTTGAGTGCCATAACGTATATCAAGTGAATCAATAAGATACCTCATTGTCACCTCAAGTATTCATACCGCAAGACATACATCATGTGTTCTCGAATCTGAACATTCAATCTGACATGACAAAACTTCAAAGTGTAAAGATTCTATTCATCACAACAAGAGTATAGAGGGGAGAAGCATCATATGATCCATCTATATTAACAAATCCCATGATATAGATCACGATAGAGGGAGATTAAACACATAGCTACTAGTACAAACCCTCAGCCCCTAGGGTGGACTACTCCCTCCTCATCGTGGTGGCCACCGGGATGATGAAGATAGCCACCAGAGATGATGCCCCCTCCGGCAGGGTACCGGAACGGGTTTAGATTGGTTTTCGGTGGCTACGGAGCCCTGCGGTGGCGGAATTTCTGATCTAGGTTAACCCCGAAGGGTTTCGGAATATGTGGGAATTTATAATGCAAAGAGGGGGCGCGGGAGGCCACCGAGGTGGGCACAACCCACCTGGGCGTGCCAGGGGGCCCTAGCGCGCCCTAGTGGGTTGTGCCCCCCTCGGGGAACCCCCCATATGCAGCTCTGGCCCATTGGGTTCCTTCTGGTCCATAAAGAATCCACAAAAAGTTTCACGGTGTTTGGACTCCGTTTAATATTGATTTTCTATGATGTAAAAAACAAGGAAAAACAACATCTGGCACTGGGCACCGGGTCAATAGGTTAGTCCCAAAAAATGATATAAAGTTGCTATAAAATGATTGTAAAACATCCAAGAATGATAATATAATGGCATGAATACTTCATAAATTATAGATACGTTGGAGACGTATCAACTTCCCAAGCTTAATTCCTACTCGTTCTCGAGTAGGTAAATGATAAAAGAAATAATTTATGAAGTGTGAATGTGTAACACCCATGATGCGGCTATATCTCCCACGTGTCGAAGCTCGACTTAGAGGCATAACCGCATAGTAGGCATGTCGCAAGAGGGGTAATCTTTACACATCCCATGTACTGAATATGAAAGGGATAAAGAGTTGGCTTACAATCGCCACTTCACACAATACAAGAATATAGCATTACATCATCCAGAATACAATCAAGGTCCAACTATGGAACCAAATTAAGAAAGACGACCCCTAATGCAAAAGATCCCCGATCGCCCCGACTGGGCTCCACTACTGATTAACTGGAAACGAAACAAGACTACGATTAAGATCTTCATCGAGCTCCCACTTGAGCACAGTTGCGTCATCTGCACTGGTATCAACGACACCTGCAACTGGTTGGAAGTATCTGTGAGTCACAAGGACTCAGCAATCTCACACCCGCACGATCAAGACTATTTAAGCTTATGGGTAGGAAAAGGTAGTGAGGTGGAGCTGCAGCAAGAACTAGCATATATGGTGGCTAACTTACGCAAATGAGAGCAAGAAGAGAAGCGACGCAACGGTCGTGAACTAGAAGTGATCAAGAAGTGATCCTGAAACTACTTACGATCAAACATAACACAAGAACTGTGTTCACTTCCCGGATTCCGTCGAAAGAGACCATCACGGCTACACACGCGGTTGATGCATTTAATTAAGTGAAGTGTCAAGTCATCTACAACCGGACATTAACAAATTCCCATCTTCCCATAACCGCGGGCACGGCTTTCGAAAGTTCAAAACCCTGCAGGGGTGTCCCAACTTAGCCCATCACAAGCTCTCACGGTCAACGAAGGATATTCCTTCTAGCGGAAGACCCGATCAGTTACGGAATCCCGGTTACAAGACATTTCGACAATGGTAAAACAAGACCAGCAAAGCCACCCGATGTGCCGAAAAATCCTGATAGGAGTTGCACGTATCTCGTTCTCAGGGCAACACCGGATGAGACTATCTACTAGTAAAACCAAACCTCAAGTTTCCCCGAGGTGGCCCCGCAGGCAGCTCGGTTCGGACCAACACTCAGAGGAGCACTGCCCCCCGGGGGGGTGGGGGTTTAAAATAAGATGACCCTTGAGTCTGCAGAACCCAAGGGAAGGTATATGGTGGTAGGTAGGCAAATGGTAAAACCAAGGTCGGGCCTTGCTGGAGGAGTTTTATTCAAAGCGAACTGTCAAGGGCTTCCCATAACACCCAACCGCGTAAGGAACGCAAAATCAAGGAACATAACACCGGTATGACGGAAACTAGGGCAGCAAGAGTGGAACAAAACACCAGGCATAAGGCCGAGCCTTCCACCCTTTACCAAGTATATAGATGCATTAAATTAAATAAGAGATATTGTGATATCCCAACAAATATCCATGTTCCAAAAAGGAACAAACTCCATCTTCACCTACAACTAACAACGCTATAAGAGGGGCTGAGCAAAGCGGTAACATAGCCAAACAACGGTTTGCTAGGAAAGGTGGGTTAGAGGCTTGACATGACAATATGGGAGGCATGATATAGCAAGTGGTAGGTATCGCAACATAGCAAAAGAATGAGCAACTAGCAAGCAAAGATAGAAGTGATTTCGAGGGTATGGTCATCTTGCCTGAAATCCCGATAGGAAGAAGAACGAGTCCATGAAGAAGACAAACAGACGTAGTCGAATGGATCCTCACAAACGCGAAGTTATCGGAACTAACCCGAAGAAGCAACACCGGAAAGAAGTAAACAACATAGTAAACAACCATCACATCAACATGGCATGATGCACAACCAAGTATGATGCATGTCCGGTTTAATGAAGCATGGCATGGCAAAGTGCAACAAACAACACTACAAATTAAGTGGAGCTCAATCTGCAACGAGTTGCATATTGACGAGACACCACTTCAATTATTTAGTTCTCTCCCGCTAAAGTACCCAACAATATTAAATGTTGATTAACATGGCAAGAGGTGAATTTAAAAATCCGGTAAATCTCCATATGCATTTAGCAAATTCATGCAAACAACAATTTAAACATTCTTGATGTTATTATCATGATGTGGATGCCATGTGCAAGTTTTATGCAAGTTTTGTGAAAATGTTAACAGGAGCATATTATGAAGCATTTGTCACCATGGCAGAAGGAAAAAGGGGCCACGACAACGAATCCGAAATGATGCCATGGCAACATAACGGTCCCGGTAGCTCATGGAGATACCGGTGCAAAGGAAGTGTGGCGGGAGCGAGTCACGCAAGGATGGTGGGGTGATCCCGGATTCCGGGTGTCCCATGGGTTCGCGGCAAGGCTAACGAGGAACGTGCAAGGATCAATCCGGACATGGTGCAAACATATGGTGCATCTCATACAACACATGCATTCAGTCCACGGGCGTCGTCTCGGGGTTACACCTTCGAAGCGTGCAAACGGGACGGTTCTCGTTCGGTGCAAAGTAGAGGAAGTGGCCGTTCTCGCGATGTAGTGGAAGTAGTGGTTCAAGAGTTGAAGAGAAGTAGTCGTTCATGTCCGTTGATGTTCGGGTTCACGACACGGAACTTGACATCCACGAGGTCTTCATGGTTCGACGGTAGGGGTACACGTTTGTAGTCGTACACTCTCCGATGGTCGGGGTCGGTAGAGGTACTCGCGGTATTGGTGATAGTAGTGGTACATGTGTGGAGGGTTACTTGAGAGTTCCGTGAAGTCAAACTTGAGGGTCGTCGATGTCGTGGTACTTGGGGTCTTCGGACTCTCCGGTCTCGTCAACTCAAAGGAGTACTTGCGTTTTGCAATTCCATATCCAGGGTCGTCACGTAGTCGTTGTAGTCGAACTTGACGGGGCATGGGTGTCGTGGTACTTGTCGCGTTCCGAAACCGAAGTGGTACTTGACAATAACCGAGACGGTCTTGGCGATTCCAGAGACACGGTATAGGTACTTGACGCATCACCGCGTAGTCATACTCAGGGTCCTTGGGGCATCAGTGCTAGTTGGACTTGCCGGTCTTTACGATCTGCAGTGCATGCTCCAGCGGCCTCGGTCGCCGGCAGCAGAGGTGTGAGGCGAGCGGCGGCCTCCTGCTGGTCGCGGATGGCGGCGTTGCAGAAGGGCAGCGGCAGCAGGGCTGGGTTGCGGGCAGGAGGAGAGGAAGACGGCGCGACCCTCGCCGATGACGAGGAAGCAGGGGCGTAGGCACGGCGCTCTGGTTGAGGGACTTGGCGCGCAGGTGCGTCGAGCGAAGCAGGACACTGCGGTGGGGCGACGAACGGGCGGCGCAAGGCGGTGGCTCGGTGGCCATGGAGGTGGGTCGGCACGGAGGAGGTCTGGTGGTGCAGGGACGAAGCAGCAGGGCGGCGCCGGTGCTGAACGGCGAGGGCGAGGGGGTCCAGCGGGGCTCGGGCTCCCAGCGAGAAGGACAAACGGGGAGGAGGAGACCCGAGCGCGGGTCCGACAGAGGAGGAGGTCGGGCGCTGCTCTCTCTGTGATGTGTGAGCGAGTGGAAGGGTTCGATGGGGAGAGGGCGAGGCAGTAGCGCTCGCTGTCTCTGGCGGCGCGAGGGAGACGAGGGAAGGGATCGAGGGAGATGAGAGGGGTTCGGCCTAGGGTTTAGGTGGGCCTAGAGGTGGCTAGCTGCTGCTGGGCCTGAAGGATTGCAGGGAGGGATGGCCCCTGGGAGGCCCAGCTAGGCTGGACTCTCCTCTCCCTCTTCCCTATTTCCCTTTTCTTTTAAATCTGCCCATAAATAGACAGCCGTCAAAAGGGAAAAGGTCAGGGATGTTGGGGATGAATTTGAAAGAAGTGAGAATATTTCTAGACTCATGGAATTATGAAGGATTTGAATAAACTTGTTTGGGCATTTTTCAGGAGAGGAAAACAATTCAAGTTTGAATTAGATTCAAACTTGAGCCATTTTTGAATCCAACCAAAACAAGTCCAAAGGATCTGAAATTAGGCAGAGAGGGTGTAGGAATGGTTTAAGATTAATAGGAAAAGAATGAACATTTTACGGAACAAAAATAATGCCACTTGCAACAAGTGGGTGAAAATTGAAAGAAGGAAGAAGTGAAATGGTTTGCACTTGGAGAAGGGCCTTGGAGGAAAGATCATGGATGCAAAAAATAGTTTAGAAACGAGAGGGATTTATAATGCAAGTTTGTTGCGGTTAATTCCAAACTAATGGAATATTTTATTTAGCTCCCTAAAATATTGGGAGGATATATGTTATAAAGAGAAATCACCATTGTGAGAATCCCTCGATTTAAATAGATCAAAAGATCTATGCAATTTACTAGTTGAGTTGAGATGCAAAGATGATGACATGATGCAATGCACATGACGCAACGAAGAATGCAACAAGCAAAAACAAATCACACAACGAAACTCGGAAAACATGGAAGGCATCTGGAGCTCCAGTCTTGGGGCGTCACAACACTCCACCGCTATGAGAGGATCTCGTCCCGAGATCTAGGATGGCACCGGATAAAAAATGGAAGAGGAAGAGGTAAAACAAAGTTGCTTCTTTGACAAACGAGTGAAACCAATGAACCTTGAGAGGTTAAACAATTGGAAAGAAGAATACAATGGAGATGAACAAAGTTGAAAACACTCTGTTAGAAAAGAGGAACAAGGAACATTACTAGAACCTTGTAGGTTGAAAGACATAAGAAAATGGTTGCAAAGGACAAGAAGTACATGCAAGCACTCCGGTAGAAACGAGATGTACAAGGAACGATAAAAATCAATTACGACAACACTCTGATTGGAAAAAGGAAGGCATAGAATATGAAACTTGACAAGATGAGAGGATGCTTGAAGAAATCAACAACACACTGCCTCCGAAACTATTGAAAGAATGGCACAAGGGTAAGAAAGATTTCAGACAACACTCCGGTTGAGAAGGGAGGCACCACTTGACAGGATGGGAAGAACTTGAAAAAAAAGCACGACACTCCGGTTAAAATGGATAAGCAAGGAAAGGAACATGATCTTCACAAAAATGGGATAATGGGTCGAAGCGTGCAACATCACAATGCTTCCGGAACAAAAGATAGAACAGACTGAAAGTAACGAAGAAGAAAACAACATCTTCTACCTTGAATGAGTTTGAAAACATCCTTCCCTAGAGGATTGGGCGGAGTTGTTGGGAAATGAACAACAACAGTAAGAATAAGCTTGTTGTGGGCTTATGGAATCAGCTCAAAACTTAGAGGTGAATACATGCCACTACGGGAAACAATTGATTGCTTGAGAGCAACACGATGATGAAAAATCTTTTGCCAAGAAGAGAAGGAGAAACTTGGATCATTGACAAACACCATGATCGAAGCACTCCCAATGGAAGGCTTTAGGTGAATTTTCCCAAGATAACACCATAAGAAATTGATGGATTTAAAATACCTCATTGTTGACAACATGTTAATCATGAAACACGAACTCAAATTGTCAAAAATGACATAACACCACCTCAACTGATAAGATAGGAAGAACTGCCCTTCGGAATGCAAGATGAAGAAAGCTTGAACTCCTCAAAACAAGACATGTGTTGAACACCATGTTTATTTAAGAGTATAGCTTGGAAGATCATAACTTCGAGAGAAAACTTGACGAACAATTGAGGAATCCTTGATGAACCACCATGTAGAGCCTCCATGAAGAACTCCGGTAATAAAAAAGATGATAAAAAGAAAGAGAAGTTGAAAACACAAGGTGAAGCCTTGCAATGATTTAGATGAAGCTTTGCGATGAGATAAAGTGGAAACTTGGAACTCCGGAAGAAAAGATGAACAAATGAAATCAAGAATTTGATGAGCCTCCGGAATAAGCAATTAATCACTTGGATGAAACAATAATAAGAGTTACGTTATGCGTATCATTCACCAATTAAATTGATGACAAGCAATGGATTTGGCAAACTACTTATTCTCATAGAAAGTATTAAGAGAGATAGAGCATAAACTCAATGGACCACCGGTAGGATTGAAACAACGAATAAATTAATATGATAACCATGGAATAGAATCTTGAGCAAACCACTGTAAGAACTGAAAACGATTGAAGAAAAGATAAGGAAACAACGGGAAGAATTAGCAAAAGAATGAAGATGCTTGAGAGAATTTAGATATAAGAGAACGAAGAGATCACGAGCTGATAAGAGAATACTTGAGCGATGCACCGGTAAGGTTTTGAGAATTAGAGCTGAAAGCTGGAATGAATGATATTTGAAAAGATGGCCTTCAGAGGAAAGAAATGAAAACAACTCATGAAATGCTCCGGATAGGTGAAAAGAAAACTCACAATCAAAACAATTATGAGAGGATGGCATCAAGCTTGAACCGTGAATCTTTGGAAGAATGGGTAAGATTTGGAGTAGAAACTCTTCTTCGGTCTTCACATGTTGAGAACGACGATAAGAAAGACCACCATGAATTGTTGAGGCACTCCGGAATGGAAATTAGAAAGGTTGAAGCAACGATGAAAAGAATTTGGGAAAAATCTTGGAGAAAGACATTTGACTGGTGATAACTCATTCTTACGTCAAACTTGAAAAAAGAATTTGAGAGTAACTCCGGGAAAAGATGAGTCAGGTAAGATATTGGGAAAAGACCTGTGGGTTAGGGCCCACTTAAAAGATACACCGTTGAACAATTTAAAAGAGAGATTGCGCCGGTTGAATTAAATAGCTTGAATGAGATAACAACCTCGAAATAGGTTGAACGGATCTTGAATGAAAAGACGAGCCTTCTGAGATAACTTCAGCACTTCGGATATGAATAAAGAGAGATGAACTATTAAGAGGAGCACCAGCATGGGAAAGCATTTGAAACAAGGAAAGGAATGATCAACACCGAAAGCTTGAATTGCAATCACCGGAGAAGAAAAGAGAACGGAGAATGATAAACTTGAAGCTTCGTTAGTATCTTCCTGAGACTCACCTGATAAGAATATTGACGGAAAAGAATGGAGAGACTTCACATCAATAAGATGGATACTTGATTAAGACATCAGATTCCTTGAAGAAACAAGGGTGGGTGGGCGGGAAAACAAAGGCAGCTTGGGGCAGATGAAACAGGCAACGTTGAGAAGGCTTTGAGTTGATCTTGCGGATGTAGAAAATGATCGGATCCACTTGAAGAGAAACATGTCGGCTGAAAAGAAATTGAAATGACAAACTCGATGATCGAGAAGGATTAGTATACACATAGGAACATGAGAACACCGCTTAGGAAAGGTATGGAATCAGCACTTAGACATTGAAGCAACTCGAATACCATAACTAAAAACAAAACAAAGGATTGGCTTGCAGAATAAGACGGAACAAACATATGATAGAGATTTCGTCTGAAGTTTTCATGGTGGGGCCCACACAGGCTCGATCATACAGCACCATCATGTACAAGGCAGTGCACATGACATACGAAGCATCCCCGAGTCAGCATAGCCAAGGACTCTTTAAGACACAATGAGACCACTGTAAAACCAACCGTGGATAGGCGGACCACTAGACGTCGAACCCCAATCTCATATCATGCATCTGTTGGAAAGATATCCTAGGAGCTACTTGAATTCCCACCTATAAACTCCCGAAATTTTTTGCTTATGCAATCAGGTGTTGGGGATACAGGGGAAGCAATATATCTCACCCAAACTAACAATCCCTACATCCAGCTGTATCCATCCTTCAACACATAACCAAGAAACCTTCGGAAATCGTTTACCTCAACCTTCGAATAGCATCCGTTATACGAGTTATGGCAATACTCCCGAACTCCCGCCCCAGTACTGGGTGGCGTCGAGGTTATCTCACCAACAACTGCATAAAAGAGATTTTCGATGTCGGCGAAACTCAGGTATTCCAGAACTGCAGCGAAAAAATTGTGACGACAACACCTCGGAGCTCAACTCCCCGGGACACTGCCACAACCCCTAAATGTCAGGAGGCACCAAGAATAATGTTCTCGTCACAAAACCATCGGAACAATTCCAAGATACCCGCGTGATCCTAAAAAAAATTCGTGAAATTTGAGGAGAGAAGAGTCAAAACTCTATGTCAGGAGGCCTCACCAGAGCGACGAAGGGATTGAGGAGTAAAAAGAATCCTACTCTCCGATACATATAATCCTATAAGACTCAAAACATTTTTCTAGACTCAACAACACCAGCGATTCGATCAAGCAGGGGGCTCCTAAGTTGGCGGAGGCTCTGATTACCAACTTGTAACACCCACGATGCGGCTATATCTCCCACGTGTCGGAGCAAAACTTAGAGGCATAACCGCATAGTAGGCATGTCGGAAGAGGGGTAATCTTTACACATCCCATGTACTGAATATGAAAGGGATAAAGAGTTGGCTTACAATCGCCACTTCACACAATACAAGAATATAGCATTACATCATCCAGAATACAATCAAGGTCCGACTACGGAACCAAATTAAGAAAGACAACCCCTATTGCAAAAGATCCCCGATCGCCCTGACTGGGCTCCACTACTGATTAACTGGAAACGAAACAAGACTACGATCAAGATCTTCATCGAGCTCCCACTTGAGCTCGGTTGCGTCATCTGCACTGGTATCAACGGCACCTGCAACTGGTTGGAAGTACCTATGAGTCATGAGGACTCAGCAATCTCACACCCGCACGATCAAGACTATTTAAGCTTATGGGTAGGAAAAGGTAGTGAGGTGGAGCTGCAGCAAGAACTAGCATATATGGTGGCTAACTTACGCAAATGAGAGCGAGAAGAGAAGCAATGCAATGGTCGTGAACTACGAGTGATCAAGAAGTGATCCTGAAACTACTTACGATCAAACATAACACAAGAACCGTGTTCACTTCGCGGACTCCGTCGGAAAGAGACCATCACGGCTACACATGCGGTTGATGCATTTAATTAAGTTAAGTGCCAAGTAATCTACAACCGGACATTAACAAATTCCCATCTGCCCATAACCGCGGGCACGGCTTTTGAAAGTTCAAAACCCTGCAGGGGTGTCCCAACTTAGCCCATCACAAGCTCTCACGGTCAACGAAGGATATTCCTTCTAGCGGGAAGACCCGATCAGTCTCAGAATCCCGGTTACAAGACATTTCGACAATGGTAAAACAAGAACAACAAAGCCACCCGATGTGCCGACAAATCCCGATAGGAGTTGCACGTATCTCATTCTCAGGGCAACACCGGATGAGACTAGCTACGAGTAAAACCAAACCTCAAGTTTCCCTGAGGTGGCCCCGTCGGCAGCTCGGTTTGGACCAACACTCAGAGGAGCACTGCCCCCGGGGGGTTTAAAATAAGATGACCCTTGAGTCTGCAGAACCCAAGGGAAGGTATATAGTGGTAGGTAGGCAAATGGTAAAACCAAGGTCGGGCCTTGCTGGAGGAGTTTTATTCAAAGCAAACTGTCAAGGGGTTCCCATAACAGCCAACCGCATAAGGAACACAAAATCAAGGAACATAACACCGGTATGACGGAAACTAGGGCAGCAAGAGTGGAACAAAACACCAGGCATAAGGCCGAGCCTTCCACCCTTTACCAAGTATATAGATGCATTAAATTAAATAAGAGATATTGTGATATCCCAACAAATATCCATGTTCCAAAAAGGAACAAACTCCATCTTCACCTACAACTAACAACGCTATAAGAGGGGCTGAGCAAAGCGGTAACATAGCCAAACAACAGTTTGCTAGGAAAGGTGGGTTAGAGGCTTGACATGACAATATGGGAGGCATGATATAGCAAGTGGTAGGTATCGCAGCATAGCAAAAGAATGATCAACTAGCAAGCAAAGATAGAAGTGATTTCGAGGGTATGGTCATCTTGCCTGAAATCCCGATAGGAAGAAGAACGAGTCCAAGAAGAAGACAAACAGACGTAGTCGAACGGATCCTCACAAACGCAACGTTATCGGAACTAACCCGAAGAAGCAACACCGAAAAGAAGTAAACAACATAGTAAACAACCATCACATCAACATGGCATGATGCACAACCAAGTATGATGCATGTCCGGTTTAATGAAGCATGGCATGGCAAAGTGCAACAAACAACACCACAAATTAAGTGGAGCTCAATATGCAACGAGTTGCATATTGACGAGACACCACTTCAATTATTTAGTTCTCTCCCGTTAAAGTACCCAACAATATTAAATGTTGATTAA
The DNA here is from genome assembly GCF_056163025.1 of Triticum urartu. Classification (NCBI taxonomy): domain Eukaryota; kingdom Viridiplantae; phylum Streptophyta; class Magnoliopsida; order Poales; family Poaceae; genus Triticum; species Triticum urartu. Next base: position 324,436,669 of record NC_141879.1, on the reverse strand, counting down.
CATGGCAAGAGGTGAAGCATAACAAAACTATACCATCTAAAAAATTTAAATGGGCCCGGATAAAACAAACAACAAATCCGGTAAATCCCCATATGCATTTAGCAAATTCATGCAAACAACAATTTAAACATTCTTGATGTTATTATCATGATGCGGATGACATGTGCAAGTTTTATGAAAATGTTAACAGGAGCATATTATGAAGCATTTGTCGCCATGGCGGAAGGAAAAAGGGGCCACGACAACTAATCTGAAATGATGCCATGGCAACATAACGGTTCCGGTAGCTCATGGAGATACCGGTGAAAAGGAAGTGTGGCGGGAGCGAGTCATGCAAGGATGGTGGGGTGATCCCGGATTTCGGGTGTCCCACAGGTTCGCGGCAAGGCTAACGAGGAACGTGCAAGGATCACTCCGGACATGGTGCAAACATATGGTGCATCTCATACAACACATGCATTCGGTCCACGGGCGTCGTCTCGGGGTTACACCTTCGAAGCGTGCAAACGGGACGGTTCTCGTTCGGTGCAAAGTAGAGGAAGTGGCCGTTCTCGCGATGTAGTGGAAGTAGTGGTTCAAGAGTTGAAGAGGAAGTAGTCGTTCATGTCCGTTGATGTTCGGGTTCACGACACGGAACTTGACATACACGAGGTCTTCGTGGGTCGACGGTAGGGGTACACATTTGTAGTCGTACACTCTCTGATGGTCGGGGTCGGTAGAGGTACTCGCGGTATTGGTGATAGTAGTGGTACACGTGTGGAGGGTTACTTGAGAGTTCCGTGAAGTCAAACTTGAGGGTCGTCGATGTCGTGGTACTTGGGGTCTTTGGACTCTCCGGTCTCGTCAACTCAAAGGAGTACTTGCGTTTTGCAATTCCATATCCAGGGTCGTCACGTAGTCGTTGTAGTCGATGTAGTCGAACTTGACAGGGCATGGGTGTCGTGGTACTTGTCGCATTCCGGAACCGAAGTGGTACTTGACAATAACCGAGACGGTCTTGGCGATTCCATAGACACGGTATAGGTACTTGATGCATCACCGCGTAGTCATACTCAGGGTCCTTGGCACATCAGTGCTAGTTGGACTTGCCGGTCTTTACGATCTGCAGGGCACTTGGAGTCTTCGGTCACAGGTGCTTGGCAGGTCGTCGAGGTTGAGTGTGAGTTCATCGGAGAAGGGACTTGGCGAAAAAAAAACCGAAGGCGCTGCTCGTTCGTTTGACAGGGGAAAAACAGCGGCAGCAATAGGGCAGAAGGAAGACGAGGTCAGCCGGCGGCACCGGAATGTGGCGGAGCTGCTGGAGCTCGCCAGAGAGAAGTTGCAGGGGAGGCATGGCGGCGCATGGGTGATTGCGGGCATGCTCCAGCGGCCTCGGTCGCCGGCAGCAGAGGTGCGAGGCGAGCGGCGGCCTCCTGCTGGTCGCGGATGGCGGCGTTGCAGAAGGGCAGCGGCAGCAGGGCTGGGTTGCGGGCAGGAGGAGAGGAAGACGGTGCGACGCATGCCGATGAAGAGGAAGCAGGGGCGTAGGCACGGCGCTCTGGTTGAGGGACTTGGCGCGCAGGTGCATCGAGCGAAGCAGGACACTGCGGTGGGGCGACGAACGGGCGGCGCAAGGCGGTGGCTCGGTGGCCATGGAGGTGGGTCGGCACGGAGGAGGTCTGGTGGTGCAGGGACGAAGCAGCAGGGCGGCGCCGGTGCTGAACGGCGAGGGCGAGGGGGTCCAGCGGGGCTCGGGCTCCCAGCGAGAAGGACGAACGGGGAGGAGGAGACCCGAGCGCGGGTCCAACAGAGGAGGAGGTCGGGCGCTTCTCTCTCTGTGATGTGTTAGCGAGTGGAAGGGTTCGATGGGGAGAGGGCGAGGCAGTAGCGCTCGCTGTCTCTGGCGGCGCGAGGGAGACGAGGGAAGGGATCGAGGGAGATGAGAGGGGTTCGGCCTAGGGTTTAGGTGGGCCTAGAGGTGGCTAGCTGCTGCTGGGCCTGAAGGATTGCAGGGAGGGATGGCCCCTGGGAGGCCCAACTAGGCTGGACTCTCCTCTCCCTCTTCCCTATTTCCCTTTTCTTTTAAATCTGCCCATAAATAGACAGCCATCAAAAGGGAAAAGGTCAGGGGTGTTGGGGATGAATTTTAAAGAAGTGAGAATATTTCTAGACTCATGGAATTATGAAGGATTTGAATAAACTTGTTTGGGCATTTTTCAGGAGAGGAAAATAATTCAAGTTTGAATTAGATTCAAACTTGAGCCATTTTTGAATCCAACCAAAACAAGTCCAAAGGATCTGAAATTAGGCAGAGAGGGTGTAGGAATGGTTTAAGATTAATAGGAAAAGAATGAACATTTTACGGAACAAAAATAATGCCACTTGCAACAAGTGGGTGAAATTTGAAAGAAGGAAGAACTGAAATGGTTTGCACTTGGAGAAGGGCCTTGGAGGAAAGATCATGGATGCAAAAAAAAGTTTAGAAATGAGAGGGATTTATAATGCAAGTTTGTTGCGGTTAATTCCAAACTAATGGAATATTTTATATAGCTCCCTAAAATATTGGGAGGATATATGTTATAAAGAGAAATCACCATTGTGAAAATCCCTCGATTTAAATAGATCAAAAGATCTATGCAATTTACTAGTTGAGTTGAGATGCAAAGATGATGACATGATGCAATGCACATGATGCAATGAAGAATGCAACAAGAAAAAACAAATCACACAACGAAACTCGGAAAACATGGAAGGCATCTGGAGCTCCGGTCTTGGGGCGTCACAGAATGCTAGCAAAGTGCACTAGTTTAATCAATGATAATTTCAATCACTTTTCCTAGCATCATAACAACAATTCTTTCTTATGAAACTTCTCATGTTATAGTGGCAACCAATTAACATGTTAGGGTTCAAACAATGAATTCTCTTGAAACCCAACAAACTATGTTCTTAGTCACCAAGCAATTGCAATTCAACTTATTCATCAGAGTTTAAGTAAGAGCTCCATATACTCAACCATCATATAGTCTTCTATGATTGCTAACACTCACCGCATACACATGAGCAAAATGTTTCAACCGGACACATAGAAAGATAGGGGCTTATTTTTTTTGCCTCCCAACATATTCACCTCAAGGGTGATGCAACAATAATAACTCATGCTACCCATATTCAACTGGACATATGTGCCTAGATCTTTCCTCACCACATGATGCTTACCAAAAGAGAAAATAAAAATGAATAGAGAGGAATACTTTGACTCTTTACATAAAAGTAAATACAGAAAAGTAAAAGATAGGCCCTTCGCAGAGGGAAGCAGAGGTTGCCATGCGCTTATTTTTTTGTATGCTCGACCCCTTAGTGCAAAAGAACGTCACGTATATTACCCCTTATGATAGCAACCTTTATTATGCAGTCTGTCACTTTTATTACTTTGCCATCACAAGTTCGTACAATGCTCAATTTTCTCTTACACTAAATGATCTCACACTTTTAGAAGTAATTTTTATTGCCTTTTTGCACCGATGACAACTTACTTGAAGGATCTTGCTCAATCCTTATGTAGGTATGGTGGACTTTTGAAAATAAGATTTGAGTTTAAGGGTTTTTTGGATGCACAAGTAGTATCTCTACTTGGTGCGGAACTTTTGGCTAGCAAAGATGGGGGGGGGGGGCAAGCACCGCATGTTGAAGGATCTATGGCAATATAATTTCTATGTGAATATGAACAAACATAAACCATTACGTTGTCTTCCTTGTCCAACGTCAACAATTTTGGCATATAATATTTTGATGGGGGCTCACAATCACAAAAGATTTCCAGGATAGTGTATTTATATGTGAAGGTTCTCGTCCTTATACTAATTATTCGTGAATTGCTTGCATGGCCAATATTGTGATTGTCAAGCCTCAAAAGATTTCACTTTCTAAACCCAATGTGAAGCTATCACTAGGCATGATATGATTTCAACTTCATGACATTCAATTTATTCAACAATTTACTCATAGGATATAAGTGAAGCACAAGAGTAAATGACATAGGAAAGAGCTTCGTTGACGGGATGTGAATTTCGCTTACTTAGCCTCCTTGGCAACTATTTGAGAACCCTAATTTATTTAAAAACTTTCAGATCTAAGTACTTCATTAAAAAAACAAGAAAAAACAAAATAAAATAACATTCTAAGAATAGCACACATCATGTGAAGAAGCAAAAACTTAGGCTCAACCGATACTAACCGATAATTGTTGAAGAAGAAAGTTGGGATGCCTACCGGGGCATCCCCAAGCTTAGGTGCTTGATACTTCTTGAAATATTATCTTGGGATGCTTTGTGCATAACCAAGCTTGAGCTTTTGTGTCTCCTTAACTCATATAATATCACGGTTTTTCTAAATCTCAAAAGCTTCATCCACACAAAACTCAACAAGAACTCGTGAGATAAGTTAGTATAAACCAATGCAAAAACATTATTATTCTCTACTTTAGAAAATCACTAAAATTATTATTCAACATTGCATACTAAATTCCTCTGCATATTTAATACTCCTATCCTCAAACAGAATCATTAAACAAGCAAACATATGCAAACAATGCAAACATAACAGCAATCTGCCAAAACAGTACAATCTTTAAAGAATGCAAGAGTATTAGTACTTATTCAACTCCAAACATTATGAAAATTTACCACACTGTAGAAAATTTATCAGAGATCATTTTGAAAAAATTTCAACATTTTATCACATTCTAAATTTTCTAGGGAATTTTTACAACAACGGTAAACTTTCTGTTTTCAAACAGCAACAAGTATACTTGCAAAATAAGCATGGAAAAGGCTATCATTGCCACATTTATTGAAATAAAACATGCAAAACATTATTCTAAATAACAGAAAGAAAATCCTAACAAAATAAATTGACGCTCCAAGCAAAACACATATCATGTGATGAATGAAAACATAGCTCCAAGTGAGGTTACCGATAATGTTGGAGACGAAAGAGGCGATGCCTTCCGGGGCATCCCCAAGCTTAGTTGCTTGGATCTTCCTTGAATATTTCCTTGGGGGTGACTTGGGAATCCCAAGCTTAGGTTCTTTTCACTCCTTATTCTCGTCATATCGATATCTCACCCAAAACTTGAAAACTTCAATCATACAAAACTTAACGGAACTTTGTGAGATAGGTTAGTATGATAAAGAGCAAACCATTACACTTTAGGTATTGCAAAAGACAAGATTAATAATTTTTCTAACACAATGCCTACTGTATCATATCATTTCTACAATTTATATTGTTCAATATAAGCCATAGAAACTAGAAAACAAGCAAACTATGCATTGAAAACAGAATTTGTCAATAACAGAACAGTCTGTAGTAATCTGTACTCAAACCATACTTCTGCTACTCCACAAATTCTGGAAAATTAGGAAAACCTGAAAATTTTGTGTATTAATCTTCTTCAAAAAGAATAAACTCAATATCACTCTTTTGTTAAAAACTAGAATTATTTTTGTGAGCGCAAAAGTTTCTGTTTTTCAGCAAGATCAAAGCAACTATCACCTAACAAGATCCTAAAGGCTTTGCTTGGCACTTTATTGAAACAAAAGCAATAAAAAATGATTACTACAGTAGCATAATATTGTTAACACACAAAAACAATAGGTAAAAGTTTTGGGTTGTCCCCCAACAATCATTTTTCTTTAATGCCTTTTAAGCTAGGCATGGTGATTTCAATGATGCTCGCATAAAAGATAAGAATTGAAACATGAAGAGAGCATCATGAAGCATAATACTAGCACATTTAGGCGTAACCCACTTCCTATACATAGGGATTTTATGTGCAAACAACTTATGGGAACAAGAGTCAACTAGCATACGAAGGAAAAACAAGTGTAACTTCAAAACAATCAACACATAGAGAAGAAACTTGATATTATTGAGATATGTAAGGGCATAAGTTCCTTTCTCATAATAATTTTAAGAGGCATCATGAATGAATTCTACAATATAACCATCACATACATCACTCTTTTCATGATGCACAAGCATAGAAGATTTATCACTCTTTATGGCATAGATGTCATCATAATAATCATCATAGATAGCAACTTCATTGTCATAATCAATTGAAACCTCTTCCAAAATAGTGGATGTATCACTAAATAAAGTCATGACCTATCAAAATCCACTATAATCAATATTGTAATAAGATTCAACACCCTCCAAAATATTGGGATCACTACTACCTAGAGTTGACACTCTTCCAAACCCACTTTCATCAATGTAATCATCATAAATAGGAGGCATGCTCTCATCATAATAAGTTTTCTTACCGAAAATAGAAGGAATCAAAGGATCATATTCATTAAGAAGAGCATCCCCAAGCTTAGGACAAGCATTGTTTCTAGCAAATAAATCTTCAATCAGATCATACTCATCAAACATAGCATCCCCAAGCTTGTGGTTTTGCATATCATCACAATCATTCTTATCCACAACATGAGTGGCACCAATAGTATAGCAAACATTATTATCACATTCTTCCAAGCAAGTGCAAAAAATATTTCCAAGATCATAAGGGATATCATTGTCTTCCCAATCATAATCATCACAACAAGCAATAGCCATAACAAAATCATCATCAATATCATCATCCTCCATCAACATATTTCATTCACGTTCATGAGGCACGATAGTGATGGGAGCAACATTATTTGGGAGAGATAACTTTTTAACTCTATTCTTTCTTCTTTTCTTCTTCTTCACCACACCATGTGTGGGTTTAATTAATTCTTTCAAGCTTCTTGTTGAAGTGATTGATTGGATAGGAAGATCCTCGTCGTTACCCGATTCATCATAATAAACACTAGGAGGGTATTGGGAAATATTTTCCCACTCATTAGTACTCTCTTCATATTCTATTAGTTTTCTTGTCTTTAGATAGTTGGCAATATAAGGATTCTCAATGCAATTTACCATACAAAACATATAAATTTCCTCTAGATCAAAATCAAGAAATCTCTCAAGATTAAATTTTGGAATACCCTTAGTTATACGTTTCACTTCTTCATACCGCAAAAGAAGTCTAAGCTCTTTATGATGCTCAAGGGTAATCAAGTTATCGCAATTTTTGGACACTATTTGATCATGAAAGAATTTTCATTGGAGATTTAAATGACCACATTCATTGCAAAGTTCACAAGGATGGCAAAAAAATTAAATCTTTCAGCACAATAATCTAGCCTCTCTTGCAACCTTTTCGTTTCTAAATATTTATGCTTCTTACAAAATCTATCTTCCCCTTTTGGCGTGCAATTGCAATCCCAATTCACTCCGTAAAAAGTGACATGTTTATAAGAAACATTTTTGTCATGACTTGTGCATTCATCATTAGCATTTTGGATATTCAAAGAATTTATACTAACAACATTGCAATCATGCTCATCATTCAAATAATTTGTGCCAAACATTTTATTGACTTCTTCTTCTAACAATTGAGCATAATTTTCTGATCCATCATTTTCAAGAAAGACATTATAAAGATCTCAATAATAGGATGCAACCTAAATTCCATTTTCTATAGTTTTCTTTTTATAAACGAAACTAGTGATAAAACAAGAAACTAAAAGATTCAATTGCAAGATCTGAAGATATACCTTCAAGCACTCACCTCCCCGGCAACGACGCCAGAAAAGAGCTTGATGTCTACTACGCAACTTTATTCTTGTGGACACATGTTGGGCCTCCAAGCACAGAGTTTTGTAGGACAGTAGCAATTTTCCCTCAAGTGGATGACCTAAGGTTTATCAATCCATGAGAGGTGTAGGATGAAGATGGTCTCTCTCAAACGACCCTGCAACCAAATACAAGAAATCTCTTGTGTCCCCAACACACCCAATACAACGGCAAATTGTATAGGTGCACTAGTTCGGCGAAGAGATGATGATAAAAGTGTAATATTGATGGTAGAAATATATTTTTATAATCTGAATAAAAAAACAGCAAGGTAGCAAATAGTAACCGGGCAGAAAAACGGTATTGCAATGCTTAAAAATAAGGCCTAGGGTCCGTACTTTCATTAGAGCAATCTCCCAACAGTGCTAACATGGTTGGATCATATGATTATCCCTCAAAGTGGAACAAAGAATCACTCTCGAGTTACTATTAGTGGAGAACAAAAGATAGGAATTATTTGTAGGGTACGAAACCACCTCAAAGCTATTCTTTCCGTTCAATCTATTCAAGAGTTCGTACTAAAATAACGCAAAGCTATTTTTTCCGTACGATCTATCCTAGAGTTCGTACTAGAATAACACCAAAGCATATTCATATTCATAATACTCAGTCCACACAAAGAACTACTAAGAGACCCCAAAGTTTCTATCAGAGAAAAGATAATAAAAACATGCATCAACCCCTATGCATAGATTACCCCAATATCACCGCGGGAATCTGCAAGACATACATCATGTGTTCTCAAATCTGTTCAATCCGACATGACAAAACTTCAAAGGGTAAAGATACTATTCATCACAACAAGAGTATAGAGGGGAGAAACATCATATGATCCATCTATATTAACAAATCCCATGATATAGATCACGAGAGAGATAGAGAGATTAAACATATAGCTACGGGTACAAACCCTCGACCCCGAGGGTGGACTACTCCCTCCTCATCATGGTGGCCGCCGGGATGATGAAGATGGCCACAGGAGATGATTGCCCCTCCGACAGGGTACTAGAACGGGTCTAGATTGGTTTTCTATGGCTACGGAGCCCTGCGGCGGCGGAACTTCTGATCTAGGTTAAACCCGAAGGGTTTAAGAATATTTGGGAATATATAGTGCAAATAGGGGGTGCGGGAGGCCATCGAGGTGGGCAAAACCCACCTGGGCGCACCAGGGGGCCCTGGCGCGGCCTAGTGGGTTGTGCCCCCCTCGGGGCATCCCCCAGGTGCAGCTCTGGCCCATTGGGTTCCTTCCGGTCCATAAAAAATCCAGAAAAAGTTTCACGGTGTTTGGAATCCATTTTATATTGATTTTCTGTGATGTAAAAAACAAGCAAAAAACAGCAACTGGCACTGGGTCAAATAGGTTAGTCCCAAAAATTGATATAAAGTTGCTATAAAATAATTGTAAAACATCCAAGAATGATAATATAACGGCATGAATACTTCATAAATTATAGATACGTTGGAGACGTATCATCACCGACGATGCAGGGATGCGCGAGTAGGCTGTGATCCAGATGCTGGATTGGGAGCTCAGGAGCTCCTCGCTCTCTGGAACGAGAGGATCGGGAGGCTGCCGGGACAGATGGCTGGCCAGCGACCAGCGGATCAGAGATTCGATGGTCCAGAGGGGATTGGGTGGATCTGAGTGGCTAGGTGGATCTGAAGAGAGGTGGGAGGAGGTTGCGGTGCTCTGGTAGGCTCGTTGAGGAAAACGAGCGAGGTGGGTGGCACTATGGATGGATGGATTTGATGGGTGGCGGCGGCTGATCCGAGGAGGGAGGAGGCTGTAGGTGTTGGCAGGTAGGGGGGACAAATGCCCTAGCTTTTATGGTTTTGGTCTATATATAAGAAAAAGAGAGGAGTTTGGATCATCCGATCTAGATAGGACGGTCAGAAAAAATAAATTAAGGGAGTCCAATAAATAAACCGAAGATATGTTAGGGATGTTTGAGGATGATCCGGACACATCAGTAATGACTGCTCGGGTCGGGTTCAGGACAACTTTCGGATGCATGTGAGGGGTAAGTGTACAGAGGGTTAAACGGTCAGATGAGAGGGACTCAAAAAATGTGGTTTCTCTCTGAATGGTCAACGAAGCCAAGGGGTTTGATGGGCTCAAAAAAGAGAGAGAAGAGAGCGGTCCGGTTGATCTGAGAGAAGGTCAACCGAGACAAGGAAGAAGCAGCAACTATGAGTGGATGCAAGTTTTATGAAAACATGCGAATGCAATGCACATGATGACATGATGAAACGCAACAAGCAAATAAAACACACAGCGGCAACAAAATAACTGGAAGGCATCTGGAGCGTCGGTCTTGGGTCATTACAATTCCACACTAGTGGCAGGAGCAATCAGAGTACTAATAAAATCATTGTTATTAGCACTGTAAAAATCACACAATTTGGTATTCTCTTGAGCCATCGTGACAAAGCAAGCAATCCAACACAAGAGCACACAAAAAGCAAAGAAGAAGACGAACGCAAGACGGGCGAGGAAAAAGGAAAATCTTTTCAAAAATCATTTTAGATGTGGAGGAGAGGAAAACGAGAGGCAAATGGCGAATAATGTAATGCAAGAGATGAGAGTTTATGACATGTACTTGGTATGTCTTGACTTGGCGTAGATCTCCTCGGCAACGACGCCAGAAATTCTTCCTGCTACTTCTTTAGCTTGAGTTGGTTTTTCCCTTGAAGAGGAAAGGGTGATGCAACAAAGTAGAGATAAGTATTTCCCCTAGTTAGAGAACCAAGGTATCAATCCAGTAGGAGACAACACACAACTCACCAATACCTGCACAAATAATCAAACAACTTGCACCCAACACGATAACGGGGTTGTCAATCCCTTCACGGTCACTTGCAAAAGTGTGATCTAAAAGAGATAAATAAAACTAAACAAAAGATAAAGTAAATATTTTTGGTGTTTTTGGTTTATAGATCGGAAAGTAAAAGATTTCAAAATCATAGATCGGAAACTTATATGATGGAAAATAGACCCGGGGGCCATAGGTTTCACTAGAGGCTTCTCTCAAGATAGCAAATGATACGGTGGGTGAACAAATTACTATCGAGCAATTGATAGAAAAGCGCAAAGTTATGACGATATCTAAGGAAATGATTATGAAATATAGGCATCACGTCTGTGTCAAAGTAGATTGACTCCTTCCTACATCTACTACTATCACTCCACACATCGACCGACTCCTTCCTGCATCTAGAGTATTAAGATCATGAAGAACAGAGTAATGCATTAAGTAAGATGACATGATGTAGAGGAATAAACTCAAGTAATACGATGTAAACCCCATCTTTTTATCCTCGATGGCAACAATACAATACAATACGCGCCTTGCTGCCCCTACTGTCATTGAGAAAGGACACTGCAAGATTAAACCCAAAGCTAAGCACTTCTCCCATTGCAAGAAAAACAATCTAGTTGGCCAAACCAAACCGATGGTTCGAAGAGAATTACAAAGATATCAAATCATGCATAAAATAATTCAAAGAAGATTAAATAATTTTCATAGATAAGCTGATCATAAATCCACAATTTATCAGATCTCGACAAACACACCACAAAAGAAGATTACATCGGAGAGATCTCCAGGAACATCGAGGAGAACATGGTATAGAGAATCAAAGAGAGAGAAGAAGCCATCTAGATACTAGCTATGGACCCGTAGGTTTGTGGTAAACTACTCACGCTTCATCGAAAGAGCAATAGGGTTGATGTAGATGCCCTCCGTGATCGAATCCCCCTCCAGCAGGATGCTGGAAAAGGCCCCAAGATGGGATCTCATGGAAACAGAAGGTTGCGGCGGTGGAAAAGTGTTTTCATGGATACTTCTGGTGGTTTGGGAATATATGTGAATACATAGGAGGTAGAACTAGGTTAGGGGAATGATGAGGGGCCCACATGGTAGGGGCGCACCCTACCCTCTGGGCGCGCCCTCCCCCTTGTCGCCGCCTCGTGGCTCTTCTGACTTGAACTCCAAGTATGCGGGGTGTCTTCTGGTCCAAGAAAAATCATCATGAAAGTTTTATCCATTTGGACTCCGTTTAGTATTCCTTTTCTGCGAAACTCAAAAACAAGAAAAAAACAGAAACTGGCATTGGGCTCTAGGTTAATAAGTTAGTCCCAAAAATAATATAAAATAAAATATTAATGCATATAAAACATCCAAAACAGATAATATAATAGCATGGAACAATATAAAATTATAGATACGTTGGAGATGTATGAATGTCATGCAAGTTCTTTTCCATAAGCACGTATGATTATATACGGAATACATGCCTACATTATATTGATGAATTGGAGCTAGTTCTGTATCACCCTAGGTTATAACTATTGCATGATTAATGCCATCTGACATAATTATCCATCATTGATCCATTGCCTACGAGCTTTTCACATATTGATCTTTAATACGTTACTTTGTCGTTGCTACCGTTACAATTGCTACAAAACTGCTACTGTTACTTTTGCCACCGTTACCATTACTTCCATACTACTTTGCTACTAAATACTTTGCTGCAGATATTAAGTCTTTCAGGTGTGGTTGAATTTAACACTCAGTTGCTAATACTTGAGAATATTCTTTGGCTCCCCTTGTGTTGAATCAATAAATTTGGGTTGAATAGTCTACCCTCAAAAATTGTTGCGATCCCCTATACTTGTGGGTTATCAAGACCTTTTTCTGGCACCGTTGTCGGGGAGCATAGCTCTATTCTCTGATTCACTTGGGATTTATATCTGTTGATCACTATGAGAAATTTGAAAGATACTAGAACGAAGATTTTTCCCTCTACTACGAGGGGAGGTAAGGAACTGCCATCTAGCTCTGCACTTGATTCACCTTCTGTTTTGAGTAAGCTTGCGACGCCTACACCTGCTATTCATTCTGATATGTCGCATGTTATTAATGATGCTACTTCTACTATGAATGATGCTTAAGATGCTACTACTTTGCTTGATAAAACTGTGCCACTGGGTGAATTACTTGTTGAACATATTGCTAGAGTTAGAACTATTGATTACGTTGGAGATGATGATATTTCTGAAACTGATGAAATTATTGAAACCGAAAACTTTGAAACACCTGATAAGACCAGCTCTCCTAGATATGAATCTCCTTTTATGCCTGAGGGTTATGTTATGGATGGAGAGGTAGCTAGGTACTTTCTTGCTTGTAAGATAGAGATGATCTTAAGAAATTATTATGCAAGTGGAAAGAAAAGTCTTTGAATGCTAGAATGCAATATGATCCTAACTTTGCTACTTCACATGTCTTTGTTACTAATAAGGATTTTGAATTCTCTGTTGATCCTAAGTTAATTACTTTGGTTGAATCTGATCATTTCCATGGCTATGAATATGAAACTGTTGTGGCACATCTTACTAAATTGAATGATATAGCCACCCTATTTGCTCATGAGAAAAAGAAGCGCTATTCCTATATTCTTTAGTTGTTTCCTTTCTCGTTAATGGGTGATGCTAAGTTATGGTTTAATTCTCTTGCTCTTGGTTCTGTGCATAGTCCCCGGGATATGATTTACTACTTCTCTGAATAATATTTCCCTCTTCATAAGAAACAAGCTGCTTTAAAGCAAATATTTAACTTTGTGCAAAATGAAGAAGAGAGTCTCCCACAAGCTTGCGGGAGGCTTCTCCAATTACTTAATACTTTACCTGATCATCCTCTCAAGAAAAATGAAATACTTCACTACTAGGAAAAGGGCTATAGATAATATGGACACTAATGGCGCACCGGACATGTGGTGCGCCTCTACTATATAGCAGTGGCGCGCCATGTGGTGGTGCGCCATTAGTGTGATAGACACTAATGGCGCACCACGCCCATGGTGCGCCACTACTAACATATTTTTTTATTTTTCCAAAAATACTAATGGCGCACCAGGGTACAGTGCGCCATTACTAGTTTTAACTAGTAATGGCGCACCACTCACCCCGTGCGCCACTACTATCATTTTTTTTGCAAAACTACTAATGGCGCACCACAGCTGGTGCGCCATTAGTAACCAGGGTTACTAATGGCGCATTTGTAGGTGTTGCGCCATTAGTAACCTGGGACCAGCTAGATATTTTGGACAGCCACCTACACACTCACTTTCCCCACTTCATTCTCTCCGCCTACTCCTCCAAGATTGTCTCGGCTGCCTCCTCCTCCTCACCTCATTTGCACCATAGATTCATCCAAATTAAGTGGTTAAATTACCTTTTTTTGATAGGTAAGTAAGGGGAAAGCTTTCTTTATGTTGTAGATCTACTTTTTTTCTCCCTCCAACAACGTGCACATGCACTTTTTATGGCCTAGCTAGATCTATGTATGTTTGTGGCGTTGCATATGTTTGTGGTGTTGCAGATATGTTTGTGTTTGCAGGTACCAGTATTTGAAATGCGATAGTTGCCAATATTTTGCCGGAATGTTTGATTCATTTCCGTTTCGGCGAGAATTTTGGCACTATGCATTCTTTTTGGTCCTATTTTTAGGGAAAGTCATGCCAAACTTTTTCTTAGTTCTAAAATATCGTTTTGCTCTACCCCGCAGGTGACCATGGTCCGCACGATGACTGAAGGCATCGTGAATAGGTTTTTTAGCTCCGCGAAGGCCGAGATGCTTCAAAAGAACGAGATGGAGATAAGATGTCCGTGTCGAAGATGCAAGCTGAAGAGCCTTATTGCAGACCCGGATTCCGGGCAGGTGCGGGACCACCTGCTCTTGCGTGGTTTCATGGATGGCTATCGGTGGCAAGGTGATGAAGATGACTATGAAGTCTTCCATGGGGGCCGAGCAAGAAATGAGGAAGGGCAGCAAGACAACCACCGCGGCGAGGGCGGGCAAGAAGACGAAGAATCTCCAGGACATGATCACGACGGTGATGCTGTACACAGTCATCATGTAGAAGATGCCGGACATGATGATGAGGAAGTTCAAGACAAAGGGCATGATCATGAAGATGAAGATGCCGGAGCAGACGACGATGGACCATCGATGGGCTGGGTGCAGGATCCTCATATTCAAGAGCTGCTTCTCAAGCAGACGGATAACGCAAGAGCTGCCACCCGAGAGAAAGCCAAGCTGGATCAACTGGAGATAGATGCGGTTACTCCATTGCATGAAGGATGCAGGCCCGAGGATACCCGCCTGAAAGTAACGCTCATGGCTCTGGAGATGAAGGTAAAACACAAAATGGCCGACGCATGCTTCGACGAGAACATGTCATTCTGGCACGAACGTCTTCCCAAGGGGAACAAGTGCCCGACCAGTTTCGAGGAGGCGAAGGAAATTGTGTGTCCTCTAGATTTTGCGCACGTGAAATACCATGTGTGCATGAACAATTGCATCATTTATCGGGACGAGCATGCAGAGTCTACCATATGTCCGGTATGCGGCGTCACTCGATACAAGAAGAGGAAGAAAGCTCCTTGAAAAGTGGTGTGGGACTTTCCGATCACTCCTCGTCTGCAGCGGTATTTCGCAGACCCTAAGGTAGCAAAGCTCCTGCGTTGGCACGCGGATAGGGAGGAGAAGAAGCGAGAAGATGACGCAAATGATCCAGAGATAAATAAAAAAGACAAGATGCTGAGTCACCCTAAGGATGGGAGCCAGTGGCAAGCGTTGAACTTCGAACACCCAGAATTTGGGAACGATCCAAGGAACATCGTGCTGGGCGCGAGCACCGATGGAGTCAATCCGTTTGGCAGCCAGAGAAGCACACATAGCACCTGGCATGTGTTTGTGTGGATGTATGACCTTCCCCCTGGTTGTGCATGAAGAGGAAGTACATTCACATGAGTATGCTAACTGAAAGGGCCGAAAAAACCAGGGAACGACATCAATCTGTATCTGGGGCTGCTGAAAGAGGAGCTAGACATGCTGTGGAAAACGCCAGCCAATACGTGGGACGCCGCAGAGAAAGAATATTTCCCTATGAGAGCCGCACTGCTCACGACGGTGCAGGACTATCTCGGTTATGGATATGTCGCGGGGCAGGTTGTCCACGGATTTTCTGGATGCGTCAGGTGCATGGATGACAGAACGTATCGCCAGCTAGATAGAGATCATGGGTCTTCGAAAACCGTGTTCATGGGACATCGAAGGTGGCTTCGCGACAATGACCTGTGGAGAAAACGCAAGGATCTGTTCGATGGTGAAACCGAACCCCGAAGACGCCCGCGTACGAGGAGCGGCGAGGAAATAGATGAGCTATTGAAAAATTGGAAAGATTGCCCACTGCCGGGAAAGAAGCGAAAGGCGCCAGAGCTGCTGCTGAAGGTATGGAAAACGAGGTCTGTTTTCTGGGACTTGCCGTACTGGAAGATCCACCATGTGCCTCACAGCCTTGATGTCATGCATATCACGGAGAACGTGTGCGAGAGTCTGCTTGGTACCCTGCTCAACATGCCAGAGAGGACCAAAGATGGGACGAAAGCAAGGGCAGACTTGAAATCAATGGCCATCAGGGTGGAGCTTCACACGAATGATGATGATGATGAGGCGAAGCAGGAGACGGAAAGTCGTCGCAAAGGCAAAAAGGCCAAGAAGACCGGAAATGACTTCCCTCCCGCGTTCTTCACTCTAAGTTAGGAGGAGATCGATCAGTTTTTCACCTACCTCGTAGGAGTAAAACTTCCTTACAGTTACGCGGGGAAGATAAGCAGATACCTAGACTCAGCAAAGCATAAGTTCAGCGGGATGAAGTCTCACGACTGTCACGTGCTAATGACGCAGATACTTCCAGTTGCAATCCGTGGGATCATGGACGCACACGTCTGTGAAACGCTATTTGGCCTATGCAACTTTTTTGACGTCACCTCTCGGAAGTTGGTTGGCGTGAGGCAACTCAGAAGGCTATAGGAAGAGATCGTGGTGATACTATGCGAGCTTGAGATGTACTTCCCGCCCACATTCTTCGATGTTATGGTGCATCTGCTGGTCCATATCGTGGAGGATATCATCCAACTCGGGCCGACGTTCCTGCACAGCATGATGCCGTTCGAAAGGATGAATGGTGTCATCAAAGGATACGTTCGCAACATGTCACATCCAGAGGGAAGCATAGCCAGGGGCTTTCTGACCGAAGAGTGCATCTCCTACTGCACGAATTATCTAGGCATCGAGAACCCCGTTGGTCTGCCCGTCAACAGGCACCTCGGCAGGCTCGCTAGATGGGGTCACCATGAGGGTCGCTGCGAAATGCATGTCGACTTCGAGGGTCGACTCGCCGACTTTGAAAGAGCAAACCTAGTCGTGCTACAACACATAGACGTGGTCGATCCTTGGGTGGTAGAGCACAAAACCTTTATTGAGAAGACGTACAATGACCGAGGCCAACAGAGGATGGACGGAGATATAATCAATGAGCACAACTCATGTTTCACGCATTGGTTCAAGCAAAAGCTTCTGTCGTACCCTTTACATGAGGAATCTTCCGCGGAAGAACAACTCATATTCGCCTTGTCACAGGGCGCCGAGCACAACCTGATGACGTATGAGGCGTACGCTATCAACGGCTACACATTCTACACCGAGGGAAAGGACAAGAAGAGTGATGGTTATCAGAACTCCGGGGTAACGATGGAATCCTACACCGGTAATGACAAGGACAGATACTACGGAAGGATCGAGGAGATCTGGGAGCTGAGCTACGCTGGAGAGAAGGTCCCGATGTTCCGTGTCAGATGGGCCAAGAGCGTCATAAAAGAAGACCGGTATTTCAACACCATGGTTATACCCGAAGCCAAATCCAAGACCGCGGTCGCAAACGTCACCGTGAAAAATGAGCCATGGGTACTGGCTTCCCAAGTGGACCAATGCTTCTTCATTACCGACCCGTCAAAGCC
Source organism: Triticum urartu (assembly GCF_056163025.1). NCBI lineage: Eukaryota > Viridiplantae > Streptophyta > Magnoliopsida > Poales > Poaceae > Triticum > Triticum urartu. The sequence goes on along the minus strand of NC_141879.1, from coordinate 324,419,091 downwards.
CAGTCGTGTTGTCGTGAGGAGAGGTAAAAGGAAGATCATCGGAATGGATGGAGTCGCCAATGAGCAAGACTTTGACAAGTACGACGACGATGAAGTACCAGCATACACCACAAGAAGAAGCAGGACCACCCTACCTAAAGGACGCCAGTTCAAGAGAAGAACTCCATTTACGAAAAATAAGGGCAAGAAGATTGTGAACAGATAGCTAGCTAAGATCAATTGTATTTAAATTGTAGCCTTCATTTCTCGATTGTATTTTGACATATTGAAATGATATTTCTTCTGTTCTAGTGTCCTCATGAATATTTATTTATGTTTATTATGGTATTGAATTTCTAATTCACAAAAAGTATTGAATTTGTTAATATTTTTTGAACTCATGAATATTTTTAAATTTAATTCATGGGCACTTTTTGAATTCATGAATATTTTTTCAAATTTGATGATATTTTTTCATATTCAATATGAAAAATATTGAATATTCATGAGGACACTTGATCTCGACCCCCCTCCATCTCGATCGCTATCGCCCCTCGCCAGATCCCCCTCGCCGCCGAGCACCCCCTGCACCCTCCCCCGCTCCACCGCCACCGACGACCCCCTGCACCCTCCCCCGCTCCACCGCCGCTGCCGACCTCCCGCACCCTCCCCCACTCCACCACCGCCGACGACCCCCCGCACCCTCCCCGCTCCGTCGCCGCCGACGACCCCCCCGCACCCTCCCATGTCTCCTCGCTAGGTTCCCCTGAACGGAATTGGCCGAGCGCACCACCCACCCCTCCCTCCCCCCGAGCTAGACCTAGGGTTCAAGACGCCGCTGCCGGGCCTCCGCTAGGCAACAAAAAATCCTAAAAAAATTTACTAATGGCGCACCGCTAGGGGGTGCGCCATTGCTATCCAAAAAAAGATTATTAATGGTGCACCTCTAGGGGGTGCGCCATTGCTATCCAAAAAAAGATTACTAATGGCCCACCGCCTCAAGGTGCGCCATTGATATCAAAAAAATTACTAATGGCGCACCGCTAGGGGGTGCGCCATTGCTAACCCTCCCCCCACTAAAATCCCCAATCCCCTTTCCCCCAATCGATCACATCCCTCTCAGCCCCCCACCCCCACCCCCACCCACTGCGCCGACCCACTGCGCCGCAGCCGACCCTGCGCCCCCGCCGCCTCTCTCTTCCCATCCTCCCCTTCCTCCCCCTCCGACCCCACCTTGACGCGTCTCCGTCTCCATGCCGTCGAGCACCGAAGCATGCCCCGACCCACCTTGATGAACCGGACCTCCGCCACGCCACCTCCTCCCTCCCTCTGCCTCGCCCCCTCCGTCGCACGGATCCCTCGCCGCAGGCCGCTCCCCCAAATCCAGGCCACCGCCCGGACTCAAGTCTGCAGCCTCTCCTCCTCAAGAAGAAGAAGAGGAACACAAGCCTCTTCCTCCTCTTCTGGACAAGGGTACGAATCCGTCTTCCCCTTTTCTTCTTCCCTTTCTAGTTTTCTTCTTCGTCTCCCGCATCTCATTTGTGCGTGTGTGCAGTTTGTGCAGGCAGATTGCGCCCATCTAATCTGGTTGTGTTGGGTGAAGAAACGGGGCTGTGGATTAGCTACTGCAGGTTCAATTTCTTTGGATTTGGTTCCCCTGTTGCCAAGGTGACCTCTTCTCTCGCCTCTCTCCCCTTCTGATCAAGTTTTCTACTGCAATTAGTGAAGAAATATTGTGTGCATGTGTTCTGGTCTGGAAGATGACCTGATGTTCATCCTATTACACATTGTAGCATATTTTGCTCTCGGTAGTTTTCCTTAGCAAATAAAACAATCTAGATTTATTAAGTAGCTGAAGTATTGAAATTTGGTACAAACTACACATAAATCTTTTTCTTTTGAGGTTAAGGGCTTGTTCCATAATTCCATTGTGTGCACGGGGTATTGGGATAGAGCTTTACCTGACCTTTTATGGGCTGATCAGTAGAGGCCTATAAGCAACTGTTCATTCAATTCTTGCCTTGGAGGCTTTAGAGTGTAGTGCATCTTGTATGTTTTTGAGTATTAGCTGTTAGGAATGCCCATCACGCAGGAGGAAGAACCATGCCACCATCTAATCTATTGTCGTAAAAATTGTAGTGGATATCCTGCTCTAGGTTGTTACTTGCAAGTACTTGCTTGCCAAAGAAGCTGTATAAAATGGTACAGAATTAGCTTTTATCTGATTTACTGAACACAACATGTAAAATGATCAAACCATTTCGCTACTATTAAAGAGAGACTCTCTAGGTTGCTACCAACTTTAGAAGGCCAGTGTTGTCAAGTTATTCGTTTCGTGCAGACTTTCTAGTATTGTTGAACTTAAATTCCATTTGTTATCTGGAGCATTCAAAATCACCGTAATCTGATGGACCGGACTGAAACTAGGTTAACCAATGAGCAATTTCCCTCGTAGGAAAATTACAGGCAAGGTTCCAGGTGCCAGTACTGCTAAGTGCTAATTATGCTGGTCCCTGGCACAACGAGTCATTCTTACTCTACACGCTAGAGACTGTCCACCAACCAAACTGGTCCTAGATGGTACTGTGAAAAACGTTATATATATTCATACTGATGTTGACTCTATAAATCATACTTATTGGACATGGTTTACGTGTTGATCCATCAATTGATCACATTGAGAAAGACTTGTAAAGATGATGATCATCTTTTACAGAAAACAATTTCTGTAAACACGTCAGTAACTTTGCTAGTTTGCTGGGTTTTGTCTCCGACCATTGTGTCGTGATGATTTTGCAGGTACCCCGAGAGGCTCTTGAGTTTTTCGGAATGTCGATTAACTTCCGTTCCGGCAAATTCGGGTACTCCATATGTCCTATTTTCAGCAAAGGTCATGCTGAAATTTTCCGTGAATTTTAGCATGACTTTGCTAAAAATAGGACATATGGGGTACTTGCGACTAATGCATGGGCCGGGGTATCTTAGTACTTAATTAAGTAGGATCAACTGCCCTTTTATTCTTGCTGCATTAAACCATAGGTGGCAATAGAGCCAAGTGATTAGGCCCAACTTAGAATTCTCCTTCCCTTTTCTTGATAGGGTATATTATTAGAAGATACCCATATATATCAGTCAACCTATGGTGCCTCGGCATCGATAAACCCTAAATGATAAAAGCTTAGCTTTTAGGATGCCTCGGTGTCGACAAACCATAAATTATAAAAACCTTGGCTTTTAGGGTGCCTCGGCGTCGACAAACCCTAAATGATAAAATCTTAGCTTTTAGGATGCCTCGGTGTCGACAAACCCTAAATGATGAGACCATGATCTTGTTCCTTGACAATAACCAAGTTTTTGACCAAACTTTTTTCCTATTTAGAGTGAAACATGGCCCACAACGATGAGGCCGGCGGTTCGGGCAAGCAATTCTGGGAGCTGTCCCAGGAGATGGAGGAAGAACCTCGCCGCTATGAGGATGTCGCGAAAGACACCGATCCTGACTATACAACCCCTAGTGGCGTCGGGGATGACACCACTGATGGTGCCGCCGAGGATGCCACCACTGATGATGGCAACGCACGCACAGATGGTAGCCAACCGAAGAGGCAACGAAAGGACCGGCGCCCGAATGTGCTCAGCACCGTCAAGGAGGAATTTACTGAAGTGAACTCCGACGGGCATCCAACGGCGCCTAAAGAATTAGTCAACGGGTACTTGGTTTAGCTCGGGTGCATTCTCCGGAGCACCGTCTCGATCAACACCGAGAACCTAAGGCATAAGGACCGAGGGAATTTGCACAACCTCCTCTTCATGAAGCAGCACGAATGATACAAGTTCCCCGCTGACTTTGCAAACACACGCCTCTCAGGGAATAAAGTGAACTGTGCCGCCCTCACGAGGATGAGCACGACCCTGTCTACTTGGAGAAGCGCGGTGAAGAGAATGATTGACAAAGGTGATAGTTGTGAGAAGATCAAGGCGAAAAATCCTTCGATCAGCGAAGATGACTACAAGGAGTTCAAGATCAAGTGCGAGAGCAGCGCAACCGTGGAATCAAGTCAGTGGGGGAAAGAAATGCAGGAGTTGAACTTAGGGGTCCACCAACTCGGTCCTGGCGGTTACAGAGTGGCAGAGCCTATATGGGACAAGGAGGACGCGGAGCGTGCCGAGCATGGCCTACCGCCCCACTTCGAGAAATACCGTGACAAGCAGACCAGGAACTATGTCAGGGCCCGATACAAGGAGGACCCGGTAACAAAGGAGCTTACCACGGATCCGAAGACCAGGGCGCTTGAGCGTGTTCTGGTAAGGAATACAACCCCGCGTAATTAGCTCCATATGGTTGCATTCTAATTAATGAAGCGAAATTTCTAAATGGTTCACATTCCTTCCGCAGGAGACTGAAAGCAGTAGCGCGGGGTCGTCTCAGAGCTCCCCTTGGGACAACACTCTAAATAGGGCGTTGAACGTAATGAAAAAGAAGGATAAGCTCAGTAAGCCGTCGTCAGCTAGTCGTGTGGCCAGCAAAGGCTTGTCCACAAAATGGTCGTCATACTATAATGCTGGTGGGCGACAGGAGAGAAAGACCAGCTCGGAAAGCCAGTCGCGCGAGGTTCAAGAACTCAAGGCACAAGTGGCGCGGATTTCGGAGATTGTCCAAGAGCAAGTGCAACAACAACTAGGAACGACGCTCACCGCAATTGTGCCTACCTTGGTTCAGGGGCTGACGACGTGGATTGCGGGTGGCCAACAGGGGCCGCCCCCGGTTCCCAGCTTCACGGCCAGCAACTCGCACAATGCGCAGGCGGTGCCATTGGTGTCTCCGGCGGAGGCGGTATTGGTGTCTCCAACGCCGGCACGGGCATTGGAGCTTAATGCAACCGGGTGTACGCCGGTCGGCACCTCGGCAGCAAGCGGCCCCTCCGTCAGTTGCACGCCCGCCGTTGGCGGTGCCTCGACATTAGCCGAGCTCGACGCCATCACGGTAACTAAGCCTCTTGGCCGATGACTTCATCTCCTTGCCTTTGACTGTGCATCCTTGATGCCCTACATGTTTTCGCAGGGCGCCGCCGACGTTCCATGCACTCTCCTGCAGTTCATGGGCGGCGAGTTGATCGATGTCGCCAAGGGCAGAATCGTTCAACCGGGCAACCCCATGTTCCACGGTAATCCGATGCCACCCTCTGTGTATAGGGTTGAACTGGTTCGGGTGCTGCCAGGCTGCGGTGAGTTGTTACCTCCGATTCGACCCGCTGGGGGCCGACGAAGATGATGTGATGACCCTCAGCGCCTGCGTAAGCTGTCCCCTGCTTTGGCCGAAGAGTCAGATTCGTTTGGGGACGTGGGACACCACCCCACAAACAACACCGCCAGTCGTGCCGGTGCCAAGCCATGGCAAGACCGCCGCAACGCTACCGGACATGCCGGACATCCCTATGGCACAGGATCCGAACATGCATATGGCACAGGATCCGGACGACGACGACAACGACGACGGTACATTTACGAACGTCGATAAGTACTTTGCCGAACATGGATACGTTGACGAATTCTTCCGGCCTCCTTATCAAGAACCCAACCCTGAAAAAGACGACCGCGATCTGGCTGGTACCGCGGAGAAACCCAATTGCAACAGGCGTCGTCTGGCATTCAGTTTTCAGGAGACGCCTCCAGCTGCCGCCTTCACCAAGCCTCAGATAGCCGAGGTGCGAAATATTATCAGCCCCAACACACTCAAGAAAGTGGTCTGTGAGCAGAACTCGATCCCATTACAGTAGAAGAAGAAGGGACGGAAAAGAAAGAGTAACAAGGGTGCGAGCCAGCTGGAACCGAGTACGATTCGTGCTCAGGACGGGCCACCTTCACCTAAGGATATCTCGAGGAGGGTGCATGTGGCGGGTAGGCCGATGCTACCGACTAAGCTGTTCAATGCTGCAACCGGTGCTATGCGGAGTCTGCATGACAGTGTTCTTTCTTTGGAGAAGCAGCATCTCTCCGAGAATGATGTGGCATACCCGATTTTCGTGGACAAGGTGCCAGAGGGCAAGGGCTTTGTCGATAGTGCCATCGGGGGTATGATCGTCCTGCGGTTTGATGACATCTTCACTATGTTTAACCTTCATCCGCTGCACTACACCTTCGTTCGGCTATTTTCGCTGAGTATGGAGATGCGGATCATTAGAGACAAGACCCTGAACATCGTGATAGTCGACCCCTTCTACATGCGTGCCAAGCTCTTGGGCAGCGCTGGGGACCGGCAAGTCGCGAGTTCATACCTCGAAGGCGTCATTCTGGCAAACCCAGATAAGGATAACTTCCTCGTGCCTTACTTTACCGAGTAAGTCATCCCCTCACCGCCCTGTAACATATGGTTTCTTAGATTCCGATCGTTCTTTTTTTTCTAACATTCCGTGTTTTGAGCAGTGACACACATTGCACACTCATCCTCTTAAGCCCGAAATATTCCATGGCCACGTATTTCGACTCGGACCGTCAGTCGAAGAAAGACTACACAAATATCAAGAAAGTTTTTGATGATGTTCTCCCCGGCTACGCCAGATATGGAGGCACCTTCACCAGGCCAATTCGTAGGTACGGCAAGCACGTGTTCGCCCACAATATGACGTTCCCCTGCGTCAAGCAGCCGCCTGGCGGTCAGAAGGATGCCTACTACGTCCTCCATCACATGTGGGTGATCATACGGGACCATAATCACCTTCTGCTACCAAATAATCTCAAATATTGGGCCGCAAGCTTGTCGGCAATCCAGGACGCAGACATCAGACAAGAATTCTTTTGCATCCAGTCGGAGTTCGCGGAAATCATCCATCAAGATGTCCTTCGTACCTCGGGGCAGTTCCACCTCAGATATCAACCGTCCAACAGTGAGATAGAAACAACGCTACAAATGCAGGCTGACAACGCCCGCCATTTCATGACCATCACAATAGACGGCGGCTTCATCCACGCTCCGGTCCCTGAGTCGAGTCAAAAGTAGTGATGCTATGTGTAGTTCTGAAATATCGATTAGCTCTTGTTGTAATTAAACTTTAATGAACTTGTATGTCTCTTTGGTTTGGACAGTCGTTCAACTTATATGTAATCGATGCTATTTATTAGTAGGACCATGAATCATGCTATTAATGTCTTGCTTTTCTCTTCTGATCCTTTTGTTGCATACTTATATATTGCTTATGTATTCTCTGTGAATTGCTAGTAACGTTTTGTTTGGCTAGTGCATAGAGATGCCGTTGTATGTCGTGTACAAGGGTAAGGTTCCCAGAGTCTACAACGACTAGGAGGAGTGTCGGAGACAGGTTCACCATTTTAGCGGTAACAGTTACAAAGGGTACACCACTAGGGCGGAGGCGGAAGCTAGATACGCACGCTATCTAGCGGGAGAGAGGAGGGAGCGTTGGAGGAACAGGATGAAGACCAGTTTCATCGCGATAATGCTCATCGTGATGACCGCAACTCTCATCTATGTGATGGTAGTTTAGATGATCGATATCGACTTGTAATGTGAAGACAAACTCGCTACTCGTGGTTTCGAAACTTGTAATGTTCTAACTTTGTTTGGTATTTTAAATTCGGAGACTAATATGATGAATTGTATTCGAAGACTAATCTTCTATTGTATTCGATAAATCTGCTGTTTATATGTTGTGCTCTCTATATTCTGTGCAGTAATATGTTTTGTAACCTGTGCAAATATCAGAAAAGAAAAAAAATCCCTAATATTCATACTAGTGGCGCACCACTCAGCACTTTAGTGGCGCACTGCAAAAAGCACACTAGTGGCGCATCATCAACTAGTGCACCATTAGTAAGCCAGAGCACATGGGTAAATATGCCCCCTGGGAGGCATACTAATGGCGCACCGTGGGATATACTAATGGCACATTGCGTGGTGCACCATTAGTAAAAAATTCTAATGCTGTGATGCTAGTGGCGCACCTGTAGTGCGCCATTAGTAGCCAAAATAGGTGCGCCACTAGCAGGCCTTTTCCTAGTAGTGCTTGATATCTTTTATAATGGACTAACTGATGCTTCTAGGGACCACCTAGATAGTTGTGTTGGTTGTGTTTTTAGGGAACAAATTGTTGAGCAAGCTGAATTGCTATTGAATAATATATTGAGTAATGATAATGATTAGACTCTTCCTGAACCAACTCCTAAGCCAACTCCGAAGAAAAGAGGCGTTCTATTTCTCAGTCCTAAAGATATGCAAGAGGCAAATAAATCTATGACAGAAAAAGGTATTAAGGCTGAAGATGTTAAGAATTTACCACCTATTGAAGAAATACACGGTCTTGATAACCTGACATAGGTAGTAGACGTAAGCTCTCTCTATAGATTTGATGAAGGTGATATTCCTCATAAAAAGTCTGCTAGTCAATGCTTGGATGAGTTTGATAACTTTATTGTTAAACAAGAAAACTTGAATGCTTATGTTAGTAGACAATTGAAACGTAATGCTTACATGCTTGACTGCTTGGGTGATTATATGAGTAGAACTGTTAGTGATCTTAAGATTATTAGTAAGCATGCTTCCATGGTGAAAACTCAAGTAGAACAAGTACTTAAGGCACATGATGATTTTCTCAATGAGTTGAATAGTAAGAACAATGATAATGCTATTAGGGTTATGACTAGAGGTGGTAAAATGACCCAGGAACCTTTGTATCCCGAGGGCCATCCTAAGAGCATTGAGCAAGATTCTTAGAAAACAAAAACTGATGCACCTAGTCCTCCTAGTAATAAAAAGAAAAGGAAAACTGATAGGACTTTGCATGCTTCTAGTGAGCCTATTATAGACATACCTGAGAATCCCAATGATATTTCTATTTCTGATGCTGAGACATAATCTGGTGATGAACATGAACCTAGTGCTAATGTTAATGAAGATGTTCATGTTGATGCTCAACCAAGTAATGATAATGATGTGGAGGTAGAACCTGCTATCGATCTTGATAACCCACAATCAAAGAATCAACGTTATGATAAGAGAGACTTCATTGCTAGAAAACATGGTAAAGAAAGAGAACCATGGGTTCAGAAACCCATGCCCTTTCCTCCTAAACCATCCAAGAAAAAGGATGATGAGGATTTTGAGCGCTTTGTTGAAATGCTTAGACCTGTCTTTTTGCATATGCGTTTGACTGATATTCTGAAAATGTCTCCTTATGCTAAGTATACCTTATTCCTCACTATTATAGAAAATCCCAGCTCCCCTTCTTCTTCACCCGCACTACAACTAGGCTCATCATTCGTTAATCTGCTCAAATCCGTGAGCTCAACGGGACGCCCTCGAGGAAAATGGAGTCATCTAACCCCAGCGCCAAGAAGATGAGGCTCCCGCCAGCGGCGACACCTGTTGTAGATCCCGCACCCGGCAGCACGAGGGAGAAGCAGCGAGCTTGCCCCCATCGAATCCCAGGAACCCGTGGAATCTCGGGTGGACCGCATCAGCGATCTCTCAGACGCCATCCTTGGGGACATCATCTCGCTTCTCCCCACTAAGGATTGGTGCCGCACCCAAGTCCTCTCAACTCGGTGGCGCCCTCTATGGCGCGTCGCGCCACTTAATCTCGACTATCGTTAGCTGTCTCTCTTTAATGATTTTGAACTCCCCATAGCCATCATCTCCTCCCACCAGGGCTCCGTTCAAAGCCTCTACATCCCATCATGATATCTGAGAAAGCATAGCATGCCCTGCACGGTGGACGCCTGGCTGAAATCCACTGAATTCACAGAACTACACCTGCTTGAGTTCTACTATTCCCCAGGAAATCACGTACCAGATACCGAACGCCATGTACTTGTGCCCTCAGCACCGATGTCCATCTCATGGTTCTCTGGGTCCTATTCATCCAGCGGCAGCGGCCTACGCACTACCATGGTGTCCTGTTCATCCAACCCCCACCGAGAACTGTTCATCCAACCCCAACCACATACATCTTGACTTGTTCAACCAACCCCCATGTTCACTATTCATCAAGAGGCAGCAAGTTCGACCGGCTTTAGTAAGCAGCAGCAGCGATCGATCGCTCGGGTTCAGTTAGCAGTAGTAGCGAAGAAATCGCTCGGGTTTAGTTAACAACCAAGGGATCGATCGCTCAGGTTCAGTAACGTAGCTAGTGCAATCGCTCGAGTTCAATAAGTGAATGCCTCACTCGGGTTCAGATAGAGCCCAATGGCTCGTACACATGCGCGTATGTGTATGAGAGAAACGCGTAATCACTCTGTGCATCACTCGGCCCCGACCACCCACCGTAACCAGAAACTCCCCGAAATTTTCCTCGCCCTCGCTTCTACCAAGATTTTTTCCATCATGGACGGCCCAAAGAATGTCATGCAGGTGCGTCCCCAGCCCGCCCAGGATGAAAAGCTCATTTACTGTCATGATTTTTGTCATAGAAGTAGGAGCCCACCACATCTATGATGATACCGGGTTTTGTCACAATTATCGTCATATAACTGTCATAAGTATGATAGATTTTTTTTGTTCGGGCCAAAATGGCACGGATGTGTCTTTTTTTTTGTAGTGCTATCCCTCGGACAACTAAGGTTTTCATATGACAAGCCCTTCGTATGATGGCACCTTACTGTATTTGTTTGTGCCCTCGCTTTGTTTCGAGCCTGCTCAACAAAGTGGGTGGCAGCGTTAATGACAATTAAGTAAAAACCTATCGGCAGCGTATCCTCTCCAGCTGAATGCTAAGGACCCGTTCCTCAAAGCAATCGTGGCAGCATACTGCTGGCGGGTAACCAAAATACGTGAAGGAAAATGACTATACGAATATCAACGGGAAAAGGCAAGAGGAATAGCATGCACTAACATAATTAACATCAGTTCGACAAACACCAAAGCAAGAACAGTACGGGATAAACACGAGATACATATTATGTTTTGATACAGGGCACCATGGCAACAAGAATGGCTTAAGACTGGGCACGGTGACCTCTGGGAACTCTTGAGACTCAAAGAACCTTGTCGGCGAGGGGGGCAGCCTTCGCCATAGTAGCAGAAGTGTCGGTGCCTAACAACAACCTCTTCAAACCATCAACGAGGTTGAGATCTGGGTGGAAGTAGGGGAGGTTGCTAAAGACTAGAAAGAGGGCGTCACAAGCAAGCTTTCGGGACTCCTCAGCAAAGCAAGCAGTCCCTGTCTTCTACGTACATCTTCACCCCTTCGATCAAGCCTTCAAAGAAGAGCGTCAGCTTGACACTTGGAAGTTCATGATTGCTGACGGAGAAGGCCCAACTCTTCATATCCATTTTTTAAATCTGGGCAGGGAGGTGCTCTGCGATGTCAGTCAAGTTCTTGATCCAGAGGTCACATTGCTGGATTTGGTTCTCCAGCTTGTCTTCTGCATCTTTTTGGAGAGTTTTTGCGTTGTTCAGATCCGTCATCAGCAACTTCTCACAAGCACCGGCAGACTCAATTTCCTTCTCCAAGGATCCAAGCCTGGCCTTCATGTCAGAAATGGCGCCGTTGGCGGTATCAAGATCCTGGCTCTTGGAGGAAAGCTACAATTGCTCCTCCTTCAGGATGGTCTCTGCTTTCTGTGCTTCCTCTTTGAGAACCGCAATCTCCTTGTCACTCCCGGCAAGGTCCTTCGTCAACTTGCTCACCTGATGATCAAGGTCCGTTTTGGTGACAGATGCGGCAACTAGCTCGTCAGTAACCTTCTTCAATTGGACAGAAGATTAAAGGGCGAGCACGTCGAGGGCAGCTTTGTGGCTGTCCTCCAAATCCTTGGTGCACTACTGTACAAGGCCATCCAGCTCTTCATCCTTACTGTAGAGAGTGGCTACGAGATTTCCTTCCCAGGAGGAGATATCCTTCTCCTTGCTGTTCAGAAGCGCTTCGCGCTCCGCCAGACGGACATCCTAGACAGCGATATCATCCTTGGCCATGGTTAACACCTCCTCTTGCTGCATGATGGAGTGGGATTGCTGCTTGTACCATTCCCGCTGTTCATTGCCCTTGTCCGCTAACTTCTTATCCATAAGAACGGCAGAGTCACGCTGCTCCTTGACTGCCTGCCACTTGAGATTATACCTGTGATACGCGTCTTTGAGTCTTGCCGCCATGGATTCTAGGAAGGCTAAGTCTTTGGCGCTATCAGCAGGATCACCGGCCTCTTCAACTCTCGGAGACAGCGGCGCTAATATGTGTCTGATTTCTTCATCGAAATCCGCGCCCATTGAAACAGATGAGCCCGAAGCGGCTAACTCAGGATGTACGAGGATCAACGCTAACTTGCTTGAGGATGGCTATCGAGTTGCGGCCTGTGGGCAGTACGGCCATAGTTTCAAGAGGGGTTTTCTCCTCAACAACTGCCTTCAGGCCAAATATGCTGCTAGCGGTCTTCTCTACTTCCTCTAAGAGTTCTTGAATGTCCCCAACAGTATGCTCATGGCCTTCCGCGGCAGAAATCTGGACTTCCTCCTTGGCAGAACTCTTTGCAATGTTGGCCACTTCCTCCAAGAGCTCAGGCTCCTCAGTTGACGAGTCTGCAAACAAAATCAAGCAAACAAAGCAAAGAAAGTCAGATACTATTGGATACAAACCAGGGTGGTAAACCATTCAAGCAGATAGACGTGGAGACAAGAGGATTACTTAGTAGTGGCTGCTGCAAGATAACATCTCCTTGCCTGGCAGCGTGAGTTGCCGACACATGGCCCACAGCCCCTCCTTCAGTGGTTGTGGCCTCGTCACAAGACGACCCCTGGCCTCGCCGATGATTCTTCTGCTTGGTCCTCGGTTGGGCTGGGCCCCTCTTGGTAGACCCCACCCTGCTGAATCTCACTTTCTCCCTTGGCGGGCGAGGAAGCAGGTTCCTCCACATCCCTTCGGGCGGGCGAAATCTTCCCCATGCCTTCACGCTGAGGGCTGGCCATGGGGTCCCCTATCCTATCCCTCGCTAGACTCGTGCTCACCGTCATCCCAGACGCCGCCGCCTGCTTGGTCCATTTTACCCGGTGGACGAGGGGTTTTTCATCTCTGCCAAGTTGACAAAACAATATTAAATCAACAACTATCGAGTGCATAGAACCTCAGCAAGAAGCTCAACTGTTCTCCTTGCACCGGGTCTACAAGCATGGAGCCCAGTGCGTACGCTGCAGGTGGCGGGGTCGCCCTGCCCCTATTCATAGTTGGAGGAGCGGAGCTTCTCGGCAGGTTTGAGCTCGTTGCGGGGCTGAGGTCCCTGGCGGGATCGAGCTGTGTGAAGAAGCTAGGCTCGATTAGGGGCTAGGATCAACCCCAATAACACTACAAAAAATACACTTCCGTGATGATACGTGTTTGTCACAGTAGGTCACGTTTTCTGTCATGCATGTACATCCATGACAATTTTATGACAGAATCAAGGTAGTCATACATGTGCTGTCGTAGAAGTGTTCCATGACATTACCAAAATTATCATCATGGAAGTGTCCACTTCCATGACGATAAATCGCGCGTCATAGAAGTGCTTTCGTCAAGGGTGACCGACACGCGGCATCCACCGTAACGGGTCACCGTTAAGCTATCGGGTTCCGTTTTGGAACCGATAACTCGTTAATAGCTCGGACCAATGGGCATTTTCCATGTGTAAAATCATCATTGGCTGGAGGAAACACGTTCTGCTCCTCGGTGGGCCAGATGTCGTCCGTCCATTGGAGGAGACATGCCTATGATACGTCGACACGTGGCATGGCCCAACAGAGGCCCATTACGTTGAAAAGGCCGGCCCGTTTGACTTGGTCAAACCGAATATTTGGACCCAATTATAGCCTAGTGACTTTTGGCCTGTTAGAGGCCCGATGTAGATATGGGCCCATTTCAGCCCAGTGTGTCTTTCGGCCTAGGAATTGCCCGTGCTGCCCATGGGCCATATATGGTCCGACGTGACATCTAGCCCACTAATGGCCCGTGATAAAGGTGGGAACAGTTCAGCCCAACATGACTTTGGGCCTGTTAAAGGCCTGTTGTATAATTTGGCCCGTTGATGCGTGTACTAAGCTTTCGGCCTCTTAAAGGACCATGATATCCGTGGGCCAACTAAGGCCCAAGATATGTTTCGGCCTGGTAACGACCCGTCATATAACTGGGCCAAAAAAGGCCTGGTCTACATTTCGGCCTGCTGATGGCCCGTCGACGACTAGTGAAAATTGAGGCCCAACATGCATTTCGGCCTGAGAAAGGCCCATGGTTTCTTCTAGGCCGTAACAGGCTAGCAGAATATTTAGCCTGTTAATGGCCCAACGCTACATGGGCCAAACTAAGCGCTGGGTCCACAAAAGGCCCAACTAAAATTTGGGCCGAATATAGGCCGGAGTAAGTTGTGGGCCTGGCACAAAGTGTGAAGGCCCCAATGGCCATTTGGGCCCAAGAAAGATGCAGGCCGGCCCAATTGTGTCCCACTAAAAACCAGGCCCGTTAGAGGCGAATGTTTCATCCCGGTCGACTACATCAGATTTTTTTCAGATAGCGAATGATGGCAGTAACTAGTAGGAATTAAGAACAAACCTACTCTATACAATAAAGAAATTATGGCATAGTAACTTAGAATAAACATACACTATACAACAAAGGATTTATGGTATATTACATCCACTGGGCATCAAAGTTCACCACCAGTGATCATAAAGCGAAACGAAGAAGCAGATTACAAAAATTGGGCACCATTGCAGCGTAACATAATAATACTAAACCGAGACCACTTCCAAGACAGTTCAAGAAAGGTTAGCCTTGGGCGGGAACTAGTGCACAAGCTCCTGAGCAAGGATGTGAGACCGGCCTAGCATGTCGGTCATAGCTTCCAGGTGTAGCTATTTAGCTATGAGGTTCTCATTGGTGTTCTCCGCAATATTTCTTGGAGATAGGACTTCAAGTTGAAGTTGAGTTGCAGAATGCCTTTCTTCTAGAACTTGGGACCAAAGAAGTCGAACTGATTCAGATAGCGAATTATGTGAGCTTGTCTGACTGCTAGTCTCAAGTAACTTGAACACTGCATCAAGACAAGACTTTGGGGTTGTCTCACTATCATCAAGATGTTTTTCCTTCTTTGTTGCAATATATGTTCGGTTTGTCTCACAGCCTTCAACAGACTTGCGCATGCCATTAGGCATATCACCCTCAAACAAGCAGAGAGATGACAGGTTTTGCACGTGTATAAACAAAGATGATAACTATGCTGTCAATTCCATCCAATCTCAAATTACAAAATAAAGAGTAAGTTCAAAATATCAATAGCATAATTTGGCATTGTTCATAATGCGGGGAGCTTCACCACACTACTGGATTACCATGTCAACATAACAAGCAAAGATGAAGGGCAAAGACAATCATTGTATCTATTTTGGTTAATGTGCATGGCATGTTGTTCAGATCATCAGCCACATCAGTAAGATAAAACAGGAGATGACAAGGTGCAAATGTGGGCTGCTTCACCACACACTGGATTATAGATCCACAAAAACAAGCATACATATAGGGAGTATTGAGTAATGTGCATGGTATGAATAAGGAATTTGGTTTTACAAGTAAAACTTGGAACTTACGGTTCTTGCGAACACGCATTTTGATAGAAACAGCAAACTAAACAGCAGTAAACGATAGGGAGTATGAGCAAATAAAAGAGCAGTTGAGGATAAAGGCTTTAGAAGGACTGACTTACATTAATAGTTAACACCAACTTTATAATGCCCTTCTCCATGTCAAGGGAAGGATAACTCAATAATTTCAGCATAGAATCTTCTTCATAAGCATTGCCTGTACTCTACATTTTGTAGAGAGTAATTATAGATATGATAATACTAGAAGGGATAGAGGATAATGAAGATAAGATGCAGATTGATGCTACATAATCAACTACCAATCCCTGGAAGTACGAGCATTACAGGACAAAATGTACTGACAAGAGCAATGGGCTACACTTCTGCACTAGCATGTCTGTGTACTCAACTTTTTGGTAAGGTTAAATATAGATCTAATATTTTTTAGTAAATGGTGGGCGAGGGAGATAAGATGCAGAATGCTACACAATGAACCAATCCCTCTTCCCATAATACAAGAGTGTTTTGAACACTGGTGTACTGTACAAAACGTTCTTATATTATGGGACGGAGCGAGTAGCTGTTAATGTAAGTACAATGACAGACAATGTTTAGTCCTTACAAGAGGACTACAGAGCTAAACCTCTTCAAAAGCATTGGGTTGATTCTAAATTTATGTAAGAGTCCCTATGGATCTTATAATGTCCACCAAATGGACGATAATGAGGCTAACATGTGCAGTGATGCTACATAATCAAACATCTATGAAAGTAAGTATGGTCATACAGGGCAAGAGGTACTCACAAGAGCAATGTAGTGTGTACTATAGTTGCGAGATTCTGTGGTCCCTTGAGAATGAATGTTCTTCTGCTAATAGTTTTTGTAAAAGTGAGACGTTAAGGCAAATGCAGAAATGTAGTTCAAATTGTGATGTGATATCATAGACAGTACCTTACACTGCAGACGAGACCAATGTGTAACAAGATTATTCCAGTCACTGTCGGATAAATGTAGCACCGGGGACTTTACAGAAATTTTGTTTAGAGGCATGCCATCGAAGTGCACTTGCCTCGGGTAGCAACGATACTTCATCAATGAGTGCTTGAAAAGCGCAACCAACCCTTGCTCGTCTTGACAATCCAGTTTGGTCCTCGCCTATTTAAAAGAATGAAATCTTGTGTCTTCTGTCAGCAGAAACATATGCAGTAATTACCATGAATAACATTTGTACATTACTTCCACGTAAGTTGCGGAGGAAGACTGGAAATTGTTTTGTGTCTGCGGTATAATCTTTCCATGAAGGAAAGATGCACACAAAGTTCCTGACAACAATATAAGCTTCTTCTTCTAAACTGGGAAGAACTGAAACAGGGGTCCTATTTGCTCCAATTGGGGTTCCCTCTGGTTCGAAAAGGGATTTGACAACTGGATTTGGTGTACTCTTTGCTGGAATGGGGGTTTTGCATCGTAGAGCTGGTGCTATGTCAACTGGCATCATCATACTGTTTGCTGCAGTTGGGGTCTTCTGAGTTGGGGCATAAGAAATGACCAATGTAGTACTGCTAGAGTCTGCTAGAGCTGGGGTGTTTTGTGGGATAGGTGATATTGCAACTACACCTAATGGGCTATTTGATTTATCAGGTGTCACTACCTTTTCCAAATACTTTGCTCATGCTCCTCCGCGATCAGCAATCGCCATCTTTCTGTTGAACATCTGATACACAAGAACACCATTTGAATGGATAAATATGGTATGATGATAGATGGAATATGTACTGAAAATGGCTAGGCAGGGCGTATTCACATACACGGTGTGTAATAAGCTAATGGCAGTGCAACAAAGTAGAAGCAATGCAAAGCATCAGTTGCAAGATATGTGCGTCCGATATAACCTTGGAAATTAGAGCAAGCACCTTGATGGGTGAATAAGATAGGGCATCTGCCTCTGACTCCTCCACTAGGGAGCTACATTGACTTAGGTCTCCCTCTAGCTCAGAATCACTGTTAGCATAATATTCTGAGCATGAATCTGTAGGTGGAGAGCATTTGCATTGCATTGCATCCAGACTTGATTTTAGTCCCTTAATGCCAAGTTTGACAGCCATGGCATTGTTCTGCTTTATTCTTTTCATGCGCGCAAGCTCATAATCATTATGATGCTGTTCAAAATATGAGATTCATGAAAACATAAAAGTAGTCAGATTATCTATGGAATGCATTGCGGATTCAACTCGAAGAGTGTCTCCCTATAAACCCCTGCATATGCAAAGTTCACCCCCAACCGTGCTGACCAGACCACACACAGAAATACAAACCTCTTATGTCTCTATAACAGGCAAACACACATTTCAAAACTGAAGTATGAACATTAGAATCATATCAAATTCGCATTTGAACAAATAAACTGAGGAATTATCAGTGGCATAATGTTTAGCTTCAAGGGTGGAGTGCTGGTAGTGTGACACAAAGCAAGTAGGCAGATTGTATTCCATGTAAAAGATCGTAGTCTATGTAAAAGTTGGAAATGACACTTTCTTTCTATACAATGCAGTGCTCGTTGCCCACACATGATGGAAGAGATCACATAGAGAAATACTATTCACTCATGTCTATGGTTCCAGTATTTTGAAACAGGGTGGTCCACCCTAAAAGAATATTGACAACAAATATGGCAAGGCATGCATAGATTTACTCGTGAGCTCACTAGGACTATGCAGAATTGTAACTGCCGTAAGAGACCGTACAAAATCTGAATCAAGAAGTTTGTCTAGCACTTATTGTTTGCAACTAATTGATGTGAATAATTGGATATCATATCGAATGAGTAAGAAATACAAGTAAAATTGTCAAGAAACGTAGCATGCAGTAGTAATATGGGTCAATGTCACTACGACCAACAATCCAAAATGACTACTGTCTGTTCCTAGGGCCGGAATTTTGAAACCTTGTGAACTTTATAGGTAACATCTGAA
Organism: Triticum urartu; assembly: GCF_056163025.1. NCBI lineage: Eukaryota > Viridiplantae > Streptophyta > Magnoliopsida > Poales > Poaceae > Triticum > Triticum urartu. Next base: position 324,400,590 of record NC_141879.1, on the reverse strand, counting down.
CCATTAAGTGTAGGTAGCACTCAGCACAAAACAAACCCTAATGATAGTCCTGCCTAATGAGTAATTAATCAATTAGAAAATGGGTGATGAGGAGTGGCTGCTGAGTGTTGACGACGTATCTCAGGATAAATCGGGTTGGCTTAGTGGGAGCTACACGCCTGAGCCCTGAATGGACCAGGAAGGTAGGCATAGCGACGCGCCCGAGGCAGCGGTGACGATGTTGGGTGAGTGGCTCCTGAGTCCGGCGTCTCCTCCGAGGGTCATGCCGTCCTGGGACGGCAAGTCGCCAGTGAGTCAGACGGCTTGGGGCGAGTAGAGATCGGAAGCGCACAGCGGAACAGAGGGGAATCAGGGCCTGGGCCAACCCAAAAACCCAGGGTGGGCCACGGCCTACCATGGGCACCCTGTAGAGATACACACCCGAGCGGCGAACATGCATTTTCGAAACTAAATTAGGAACATTTAGCTGACCAATTACACGACTCTGTTTTAATAATATTAGATTTGTATTTGAACAACTAAGCTTGTTTAGCTTGATGGGTGGAGCAGTGCTATTATGACACGACGCACGTATGCTGATCATATAGTGATCATAAAAGGGGGAAACCCTAAGCATTTTTTTGAGCAAAAGAGGGTTTCCCCTCCGATTTCTATTAAAGAAACCACCACAGAACCAACATGATTAGTTAAACCCTAAGCATGATCAATTAAACCCTATTATGATTGTGCCATGGCAGATTTAAAGCTACAAACTGGATAAATACTATTTAGCATCCATTGTTTGCTTCGAACTAAGAACTAAATTCTAAGAGCTGAAAAGAAAGTATAGTAACCAAGTTACGATCTATTTTTCTCGTTGAGATCAAAAAGTTGAGGAGATATGAAGTAGCACCTCTCTTGCGGCGCCGTGTAGGCATCGGGGGTGCGATGACTGTCGGTGGTGTTGAAGCAGATCTGCGATGGTAGATGGGTGCATCAGGGGATAAGTCCCGTTGTGGTGGAAGAGAAGGTCGTGTGAGCGGTCCCGGCAAAGAGGACGATGACGCCGATGAAGTGAGAGGACGAGATGCAAGTCTCTTGGTCGTTGCCATGGACGAGAATTGCCCATCTCTAGCAGTGGATGACGCAGTCTTGGTAGACGCTCCGACATGGTGGAGGACGGTGGCGATGGATGGGGTGTTGGGCCGTGGCGATGGATGGGGTGGCGGACGGAGGAGGCTAGTGTGGGGATGGTGTTCTAGCGCAAGCGGTGTATGAATGGGAAAATGGAGGTACATGTATGGGGGACCATGTTTTTGGGACGCGCCTGTCTGAAATATGGGAAAGTTACGAACTTAGCCCCCGTTTAAAATTTGGACTTCTCGTTGGTTGGGGATAGGACGGTAATCTTGCATATCGCCAATATTTGCCCAGAGCGATTTCAGGCGAGGAGAGGGTGTTTTGGCGCCCATGGTTGGCGCCCATGGTGTATGAACGGGGCTGACAGGTAGGGCGGTTGTGTCACATCTGAGTGAAGTTACAAACCTGCCCCTATTGAAAATATTTGCCTACATCGATTTCGGCCGAGTTGAGTTTGTTTTGCCGCCCACCGTGTATGAATGGGGAAATGGAGGGAGAAACAGAGGTCTTTCGGATAACCTTGAATCAAATGTGTTTTGCTGCCCATGTTTGCCGCCCACCATGTCGGAATAGGTTCAGAGGCGGTCGTGTCACGTCTAATTGAAGTTACTAACCTACCCCTATTGAGAGCAGTGGAAATCGGGCCGATGGATTGTTCGTGTAAGGGGTAGATAGTAATTTCCATCTCCCAAACACTTGGTTTCGGGCAGCCGACGCGGGAGTGGACATTTTTCCACTTCTTTCGAATTTTGGGACAATAAGCATCCACGTTTACCCTGGCAACTAAATTTGAATCCATTTTGTATTCCTATATGAATCTTTATAAATCATTCTATGTGTTTTTATATATCTTTGAAAGCACGACAAAGATGTATTCCACTGTCATATACGAATATGATTTACAAATGCCGATACTCGAATTCAGAAGCTAGAATCCAGTGTAAGGTGAATTCGAATATTTGGAACACTTTATGTCCAACTCAAATGTCACACGCAGCATAATGTGTACTCCAATTTAGATATGTATACAAGTGATGTATCAAGATTCAAATACCAAGTCAATCAACCAAGAATGTACATAACTAATAGACATATAAACACTTATAGAGTATATGGATCAATAATATCAACTAACATACATAAGCCAGGCCGTTGTACTTTTTTTTGCTAGAAGAGCATCTGTTTTTTAGCGAAGCTAGTACAACATATTGGCCCTTTCCGATGTGTGCCACTTATGGTCCATCTATACTACTATTAGTGATGAATGCACATTCATCCCGATTGACATATTTTTAGGTCTGGCACAACAATCAAAATGAAATGTCTCTGAGTCTTATCAATTAATACAGACTTGTGCTCAAATAAAATTACAAACCAAAAAACAAAAAACAATTATTAAATGATCTCTAAAACAAATGGTTTGATCAATTACATGAACAGACAACACAAAAGTTATTCAACGATGGAAAGAACATTTCACCTATGATTTACCAAGTGGGAATTTAATTTCCTTTTTTCCTTCAGGAGCTTAACAATACGGTCAGTCTCAGCTTGCTTTGTTTTGAAATCCACCAAATATTTAATGGTTGTCTTAAGTACTGCTTGTGATTGTGCTGTTTGCTTCCTCAACATGTCAACTTCATCTCTAAGTGCAGAGCAGAATCTATTTCTACCACTAGTTTAGCCTCTAGAGCATCAGCAGTTGGTAATTCATGATGCACGATTGGGCCGGTGCCACTTCTGTGGGATGATACAATGTCCATGGGGACTTTGCTCTTTGATCTTGGGCTAACCTGTTTTGCCATTAAAGTTCCAATTGGATTCCAAAAAGTTGAAGTTAGCAAAACATCTCAACTGGGAGTTATAACAGCAAACCAGTTGAACAAACAAGGAATTAAAGAGTTTCAATTCGATGCTGAAAAGTGTTGGAAATATGCCCTAGAGGCAATAATAAATTAGTTATTATTATATTTCCTTGTTCATGATAATTGTCTTTATTCATGCTATAACTGTATTATCCGGAAATCGTAATACACGTGTGAATACATAGACCATAATATGTCCCTAGTAAGCCTCTAGTTGACTAGCTCGTTGATCAATAGATGGTTACGATTTCCTAACCATGGACATTGGATGTCATTGATAACGGGATCACATCATTAGGAGAATGATGTGATGGACAAGACCCAATCCTAAGCCTAGCACAAAGATCGTGTAGTTCGTATGCTAAAGCTTTTCTAATGTCAAGTATCATTTCCTTAGACCATGAGATTGTGCAACTCCCGGATACCGTAGGAATGCTTTGGGTGTATCAAACATCACAACGTAACTGGGTGGCTATAAAGGTGCATTACAGGTATCTCCGAAAGTGTCTGTTGGGTTGGCACGAATCGAGACTGGGATTTGTCACTCCGTGTAAACGGAGAGGTATCTCTGGGCCCACTCGGTAGGACATCATCATATGCGCAATGTGACCAAGGAGTTGATCACGGGATGATGTGTTACGGAACGAGTAAAGAGACTTGCCGGTAACGAGATTGAACTAGGTATTGGATACCGACGATCGAATCTCGGGCAAGTAACATACCGATAGACAAAGGGAATTGTATACGGGATTGATGAAGTCCTTGACATCGTGGTTCATCCGATGAGATCATCGTGGAACATGTGGGAGCCATCATGGGTATCCAGATCCCGCTGTTGGTTATTGACCGGAGAACGTCTCGGTCATGTCTGCATGTCTCCCGAACCCGTAGGGTCTACACACTTAAGGTTCGGTGACGCTAGGGTTATGAAGATATGTGTATGCAGTAACCCGAATATTGTTCGGAGTCCCAGATGAGATCCCGGACGTCACGAGGAGTTCCGGAATGGTCCGGAGGTAAAGAATTATATATAGGAAGTGCTGTTTCGGCCATCGGGACAAGTTTCGGGGTTATCGGTATTGTACCGGGACCACCGGAGGGGTCCCGGGGGCCCACCGGGTGGGGCCACCTGTCCCGGGGGGCCACATGGGCTGAAATAGGAGGGAACCCAGCCCATAGTGGGCTGGGGCGCCACCCCCTATAGGCCCATGCGCCTAGGGTTCCACCATGGAAGAGTCCATGTGGTGGAAGGCACCTCTAGGTGCCTTGGGGGGGAGGGAAACCTCCCTTGGGCAGCCGCACCTAGGAGATTGGATCTCCTAGGCTGCGCACCACCCCCCTTGGCCCTCCTATATATAGTGGGGGAGAGGAGGGATTTCATACCAGACCTTTTGCCTTTGGTGCAGCCCCTCCCTCTCTCCCCGTTACGTCTCTCTCTCTCGTAGTATAGGCGAAGCCCTGCTACTGTGACGCCCTGCATCCACCACCATGCCGTTGTGCTGCTGAATCTTCATCAACCTCTCCCTCTCTCCTTGCTGGATCAAGGCATGGGAGATTTCATCGGGCTGTACGTGTGTTGAACGCGGAGGTGCCGTCCGTTCGGCACTAGGATCATCGGTGATCTGAATCACGACGAGTACGACTCCATCAACCCCGTTCACTTGAACGCTTCCGCTTAGCGATCTACAAGGGTATGTAGATGCACTCTCCTTCCCCTCGTTGCTGGTTTCTCCATAGATAAATCTTGGTGATACGTAGGAAAATTTTTGAATTTATGCTACGTTCCCCAACAGTGGCATCATGAGCTAGGTCTATTGCGTAGATTCTATGCACGAGTAGAACACAAAGTAGTTGTGGGCGTTGATTTTGTTCAATATGCTTGCCGTTACTAGTCTTATCTTGATTCGGCGGCATCGTGGGATGAAGCGGCCCGGACCAACCTTACACGTACTCTTACGTGAGACCGGTTCCACCGACAAACATGCACTAGTTGCATAAGGTGGCTAGCGGGTGTCTGTCTCTCCTACTTTAGTCGGATCGGATTCGATAAAAAGGGTCCTTATGAAGGGTAAATAGAAATTGGCATATCACGTTGTGGTTTTGCGTAGGTAAGAAACATTCTTGCTAGAAACCCATAGCAGCCACGTAAAACATGCAAACAACAATTAGAGGACGTCTAACTTATTTTTGCAGGGTATGCTATGTGATGTGATATGGCCAAAAGGATGTGATGAATGATGTATGTGATGTATGAGATTGATCATGTTCTTGTAATAGATGATCATGGAGCCCCAAGATGGAGATCAAAGGAGCTACATGATATTGGCCATATCATGTCACTATTTGATTGCATATGATGTTTATCATGTTATGCATCTTGTTTACTTAGTACGACGGTAGTAAATAAGATGATCCCTCATTAAAATTTCAAGAAGTGTTCTCCCCTAACTGTGCACCGTTGCTACAGTTCGTCGCTTCGAAGCATCACGTGTTAATCGGGTGTGATAGATCCTTTCGTTCACATACAACGGGTGTAAGCAAGATTTACACATGCAAAAACACTTAGGGTTAACTTGACGAGCCTAAGCATGTGAAGACATGGCCTCGGAACACAGAGACCGAAAGGTCGAGCATGAGTCGTATAGAAGATACGATCAACATGAAGATGTTCACCGACGTTGACTAGTCCGTCTCACGTGTTAATCGGACACGGCCTAGTTCACTTGGATCATGTAATCACTTAGATGACTAGAGGGATGTCTATCTAAGTGGGAGTTCATAAGATGAACTTAATTATTATGAACATAGTCAAAAGGATTTTTGCAAATTATGTCGTAGCTCACGCTATAGTTCTACTGTTTAGTTATGTTCCTAGAGAAAATTTAGTTGAAAGTTGATAGTAGCGATTATGCGGACTAGGTCCGTAAACTGAGGATTGTCCTCATTGCTTCTTAGAAGGCTTATGTCCTTAATGCACCGCTCAGTGTGCTGAACCTCGAACGTTGTCTGTGGATGTTGCGAACATCTGACATACACGTTTTGATAACTACATGATAGTTCAACGGTTTAGAGTTGAGGCACCAAAGACGTTTTGAAACGTCGCGAAACATATGAGATGTTTTGAGGGCTGAAATTGGGATTTCAGGCTCGTGCCCACGTCAAGAGGTATAAGACCTCCGACGATTTTCTCAACCTGCAAACTAAGGAGAAAAGCTCAATTGATGAGCTTGTGCTCAGATTGTCTGAGTACAACAATCATTTGAATCAAGTGGGAGTTGATCTTCCAGATGAGATAGTGATGGTTCTCCGAAGTCATTACCACCAAGCTGCTAGAGCTTCGTGATGAACTATAATATATCAGGGACATATATGATGATCTTTGAGATATTCGCGATGTTTGACACCACGAAAGTAGAAATCAAGAAGGAGCATCAATTGTTGATGGTTGGTGAAACCACTAGTTTCAAGAAGGGCAAGGGCAAGAAGGGATACTTCATGAAACGGCAATTCAGCTACTGCTCTAGTGAAGAAACCCAAGGTTGAACCCAAACCCGAGACTAAGTGCTTCTGCAATAAGGGGAACAACCACTGGAGCAGAATTACCCTAGATACTTGGTAGATTAGAAGGCTGGCAAGGTCGATAGAAGTATATTGGATATACATTGTGTTGATGTGTACTTTACTAGTACTCCTAGTAGCACCAGGGTATTAGATACCGGTTCGGTTGCTAAGTGTTAGTAACTCGAAATATAAGCTACGGAATAAACGGAGACTAGCTAAAGGTGAGCTGACGATATGTGTTGGAAGTGTTTCCAATGTTGATATGATCAAGCATCGCACGCTCCCTCTACCATCGAGATTGGTGTTTGCGTTGAGCATAGACATGATTGGATTATGTCTATCGCAATATGGTTATTCATTTAAGGAGAATAATGGTTACTTTGTTTATTTGAATAATACCCTCAATGGTCTTACGCCTGAAATGAATGGTTTATTGAATCTCGATCGTAGTGATACACATGTTCATGCCAAAAGATAGTAATGATAGTACCACCTACTTGTGGCACTGCCACGTAAGTCATATCGGTATAAAACGCATGAAGGAGCTCCATGTTGATGGATCTTTGGGCTCACTCGTTTTTGAAAAGTTTGGGACATGCGAACCATGTCTATTGGTGTATATGCATGAAGAACCTCCATGCAAATGGACCGTTTTGTACTCGCTTGATTTTGAATCGCTTGAGACATGCAAATCATACCACATGGGCAAGATGACTGAAAGCCTCGTTTTCAGTAAAATGGAACAAGAAAGCAACTTGTTGGAAGTAATACATTTTGATGTGTGCAATCCAATGAGTGCTGAGGCATGTAGTGGATATCGTTATGTTCTTACTTCACAGATGATTTGAGTAGATGTAGAGTATATTTACTTGATGAATCATGAGCCTGAATTATTGAAAGGTTCAGGTAATTTCAGGGTGAAGTTGAAAGATCATCGTGACAAGAGGATAAAATATCTATGATATGATCATAGAGATGAATATCTGAATTGCGAGTTTGGCACAGAATTAAGACATTGTGGAAATCGTTTCACAGCTAATACATCCTGGAACACCATAGTGTGATGGTGTGTCCGAACATCATAACTGCACCCTATGGGATATGATGCATACCATGATGTCTCTTATCAAATTACCACGATAGTTTATGGGTTAGGCATTAGAGACAACCACATTCACTTTAAATAGGGCACCACGTAATTCCGATGAGATGACATCGTATGAACTATGGTTTAGAGAAACCTAAGCTGTCATTTCTTAAAAGTTTGGGGCTGCAACGCTTATGTGAAAAAGTTTCAGGCTGATAAGCTCGAACCCAAAGCGGATAAATGCATCTTCATAGGACACCCAAAACAGTTGGGTATACCTCCTGTCTCAGATCCGAAAGCAATAAAGGATTGTTTCTAGAATCGGGTCCTTTCTCGAGGAAAAGTTTCTCTCGAAAGAATTGAGTGGGAGGATGGTGGAGACTTGATGAGGTTATTGAACCGTCTCTTCAACTAGTGTGTGGCAGGGCACAGGAAGTTGTTCCTGTGGCACCTACACCAATTGAAGTGGAAGCTTATGATATTGATCATGAGACTTCAGATCAAGTCACTACCAAACATCGTAGGATGACAAGGATGCGTACTACTTCAGAGTGGTACGTAACCCTGTCTTGGAAGTCATGTTGCTAGACAACAATGAACCTACGAGCTATGGAGAAGCGATGGTGGGCCCGGATTCCGATAAATGGCTCGAGGCCATATAATCCGAGAGAGGATCCATATATGAAAACAAAGTGTAGACTTTGGAAGAACTACTTGATGGTCGTAAGGCTGTTGAGTATAGATGGATTTTAAAAGGAAGACGGACAATGATGGTAAATGTCACCATTAAGAAAGCTCGACTTGTCGTTAAGATGTTTTCCGACAAGTTCAAGGAGTTGACTACGGTGAGACTTTCTCACTCGTAGCGATGCTAAGAGTCTGTTGGAATTATATTAGCGATTACTGCATTATTTATGAAATCTTGCAGATAGGATGTCATAACATTGTTTCCTCGACGATTTTCTTGAGGAAAGGTTGTATGTGATACAACCGGATGGTTTCGTCGATCCTAAAAGATGCTAATGAGTATGCAAAGCTCCAGCAATCCTTCTAAGGACTGGAGTAAGCATCTCGGAGTTGGAATGTATGCTTTGATAAGATGATCAAAGATTTTGGGTGTATACAAAGTTTATGAGAAACTTGTATTTCCAAAGAAGTGAGTGGGAGCACTATAGAATTTCTGATAAGTATATGTTGACATATTGTTGATCAGAGATGATGTAGAATTTCTGGAAAGCATGTAGGGTTATTTGGAAAGTGTTTTTCAATGGAAAGCCTGGATTAAGCTACTTGAACATTGAGCATCAAGATCTATGAGGATAGATCAAAACGCTTAATAGTACTTTCAAATGAGCACATACCTTGACATGATCTTGAAGGTGTTCAAGATGGATCAGTCAAAGAAGGAGTTCTTGCCTGAGTTGTAAGGTATGAAGTTGAGACTTAAAGCTCGACCACGGCAGAATAGAGAGAAAGGACGAAGGTCGTCCCCTATGCTTAAGACATAGGCTCTACAGTATGCTATGCTGTGTACCGCACCTGAAGTGTGCCTTGCCATGAGTCAGTCAAGGGGTACAAGTGTGATCCAAGAATGGATCACAGGACAGCGGTCAAAGTTATCCTTAGTAACTAGTGGACTAAGGAATTTTTCTCGATTATGGAGGCGGTAAAAGAGTTCGTCGTAAAGGGTTACGTCGATGCAAGCTTAACACCTATCCGGATAGCTCTGAGTAGAGATACCGGATGCATATAATGAAGCAACAATTTAGGATAGCTCCAAGTAGAACAGTTATTTGGAATAGCTCCAAATAGAACGTGGTAGCTGCATCTAGGAGATGACATAGAGATTTGTAAAGCACACACGGATCTGAAAAGGTTCAGACCCGTTGACTAAAACCTCTCTCACAAGCAACATGATCAAACCTAAAACTCATTGAGTGTTAATCACATACTGATGTGAACTAGACTACTGACTCTAGTAAACTCTTGGGTGTTAGTCACATGGCGATGTGACCTGTGAGTGTTAATCACATGGCGATGTGAACTAGATTATTGACTCTAGTGCAAGTGGGAGACTGTTGGAAATATGCCCTAGAGGCAATAATAAATTAGTTATTATTATATTTCCTTGTTCATGATAATTGTCTTTATTCATGCTATAACTGTATTATCCGGAAATCGTAATACACGTGTGAACACATAGACCATAATATGTCCCTAGTAAGCCTCTAGTTGACTAGCTCGTTGATCAATAGATGGTTACGGTTTCCTAACCATGGACATTGGATGTCATTGATAACGGGATCACATCATTAGGAGAATGATGTGATGGACAAGACCCAATCCTAAGCCTAGCACAAAGATCGTGTAGTTCGTATGCTAAAGCTTTTCTAATGTCAAGTATCATTTCCTTAGACCATGAGATTGTGCAACTCCCGGATACCGTAGGAATGCTTTGGGTGTATCAAACGTCGCAACGTAACTGGTTGGCTATAAAGGTGCATTACAGGTATCTCCGAAAGTGTCTGTTGGGTTGGCACGAATCGAGACTGGGATTTGTCACTCCGTGTAAACGGAGAGGTATCTCTGGGCCCACTCGGTAGGACATCATCATATGCGCAATGTGACCAAGGAGTTGATCACGGGATGATGTGTTACGGAACGAGTAAAGAGACTTTCCGGTAACGAGATTGAACTAGGTATTGGATACCGACGATCGAATCTCGGGCAAGTAACATACCGATAGACAAAGGGAATTGTATACGGGATTGATGAAGTCCTTGACATCGTGGTTCATCCGATGAGATCATCGTGGAACATGTGGGAGCCATCATGGGTATCCAGATCCCGCGGTTGGTTATTGACCGGAGAACGTCTCGGTCATGTCTGCATGTCTCCCGAACCCGTAGGGTCTACACACTTAAGGTTCGGTGACGCTAGGGTTATGAAGATATGTGTATGCAGTAACCCGAATATTTTTCGGAGTCCCAGATGAGATCCCGGACGTCACGAGGAGTTCCGGAATGGTCCGGAGGTAAAGAATTATATATAGGAAGTGCTGTCTCGGCCATCGGGACAAGTTTCGGGGTTATCGGTATTGTACCGGGACCACCGGAGGGGTCCCGGGGGCCCACCGGGTGGGGCCACCTGTCCCGGGGGGCCACATGGGCTGAAATAGGAGGGAACCCAGCCCATAGTGGGCTGGGGCGCCACCCCCTATAGGCCCATGCGCCTAGGGTTCCACCATGGAAGAGTCCATGTGGTGGAAGGCACCTCTAGGTGCCTTGGGGGGGAGGGAAACCTCCCTTGGGCAGCCGCACCTAGGAGATTGGATCTCCTAGGCTGCGCACCACCCCCCTTGGCCCTCCTATATATAGTGGGGGAGAGGAGGGATTTCATACCAGATCTTTTGCCTTTGGTGCAGCCCCTCCCTCTCTCCCCGTTACGTCTCTCTCTCTCTCGTAGTATAGGCGAAGCCCTGCTACTGTGACGCCCTGCATCCACCACCATGCCGTCGTGCTGCTGAATCTTCATCAACCTCTCTCTCTCTCCTTGCTGGATCAAGGCGTGGGAGACGTCATCGGGCTGTACGTGTGTTGAACGCGGAGGTGCCGTCCGTTCGGCACTAGGATCATCGGTGATCTGAATCACGACGAGTACGACTCCATCAACCCCGTTCACTTGAACGCTTCCGCTTAGCGATCTACAAGGGTATGTAGATGCACTCTCCTTCCCCTCGTTGCTGGTTTCTCCATAGATAGATCTTGGTGATACGTAGGAAAATTTTTGAATTTATGCTACGTTCCCCAACAAAAAGTAGTTATTAACATCATTGTAACCAGTTGTTGTAGCAGCAAAGCAGTTAAACAAACAAGTTCTGCAAATGGTACCTGTTGTCGCATTGGAGTTTCTCTTGGATCCTGAAAAGTTGAGTAGCCAATAACATGATTAGAGCAACCAGTTGCAGTAGTAAAGCAGTTAAACAAACAAGTTTTTCAAAAGGAACCTGTTGTGGCATTGGAGTTTCTCTTGGATCCTGAAAAGTTGAGTAGTCAGTAACTTGATTAGAGCAACAAGTTACAACTGCAAACCTGTTACACAAATATATTTTTGAAAATGTACATGTTGTGCAATTGGACTTCCAATTGGATCCTGAAAACTTGAAGTTGGTAAGATGATTACACCAACAAGTTACAACATCAAACCAGGTAAACGACGAAGTTTCTAAAAACATACCTATTGTGCCAACTGAGTTTCTGTTGGATCCTGCAAACTTGAATGTTAGAAATCAATAAATAAAGTTTTGTAAGAGCCATGAGAAACTAACATCAAACTAGTAAAACTAACCAGTTTTGGCAACGTATTAAAGTAACAAGTCGGTACCGTTTACCAGCAACACCGACATCTGTAAATTTCTTTGATGTAAGAAAAATGATTCCAACACATATATAAGTTAAAAAGACGGTGTCCCTCACATAAACTTGATGGTTGTCTATCTATGAACATGCAAACATTACAAGTGCTACAAGTGATAACAGCAAACCATTTAAACAAGCAGGGTATGAGAACGTAAATTGCACATGAATTCTGCTGCACCCTAGATGTACATATGACCAGCTATCTACGTGCTTAAGTAGCTATTTAAGTTTAGGCAAACAGGTAATTCTTAACAGTAAGTATCAAACACATAGATAGGCGCAGTCTATAATAGGATTAACAGGCCATGGCATTATGTGATCAGTAGCAAACTAAATTAAGCCAAGCAACGTAATTGAACAATTTTGCAATAATTGGCTAACTAAAATTCCGAGAAGCAGGTAACTAAACTTATGCTAGCTCTTTGTACATGCACACTACAACTTCTTTTTCGCTTACAAGGTTCTACGAAGGAGTCCACAACATCAATTGCTTGGATACGTAGTCCCAATACTTCTTTCTTCCCACACTGCATTGGTAAGTCGAATGGTTAATCTGGTAATATGGTGCGTCATTGATATGTTATATGAGGACGTGTAGTTAGACTAGTTGTAGCCACACACATCACACTAGCTTTTACTATATATTTCATGCGATTACATTTGGCATATCGAGATCTAAGCAATCTACAATAGGATGAAAAGACTGGCATCCTTCACATTATTGGCGAACTCAGTTAATAGAAACAAGCAATGCAACCATTTTGTGGGTAAATCAAAAGCGCCACTGGAATATTTTTCACTACCCCAATCATACACGCAAAAAGGGGCGATGCCACCGTAGGGCTGGTATGGGCGTCCGCCTCGGGTGGATGGAAAGTGTGCACCTAGTTTGAGTTGTCCAGGTTGGCCCAGGCTAGTTTTGTTCGTCCTAATGTACAAGCAGGAAATGCAAAAAATGAAGAAAAATGTTTCAATTTGGATGGGCCAATAACGTAAGTGCAAGGCAGGCCCTTTAGCAGGCTCGTGGCCCAAACGAGCGCCTCCCATATCGATCGGCACTAGGAAAAATACCAATTCGTTCACTCCAGCCTCTAGTCTGGTTCGGTCCTAACCTAGCCGTCGCTAGACAGACCAACACAACACTTCCTTGAGCCCTCGTTGGAGGGCGGTTGCTGGGCTTCAAGCGAATGGAAGGACAAGAAAATGAAGATCCAACCCTGGGTGTAGCCTGCGTGGGAGGCAGCGGCGGTAGCACGGGCATGGCATCGAGCTTGCGCAAATGGACAGTCACAGCTTGAAAGAGTAGCATGCGCAATGAGCAGGTACATCACATCCCTGATTATATCTAATTCAACTGTTCAATTTCTGGCCAATAGTTAAACCTGGCGGTGTTGTAAAACTGCTTGTATGTAGGGAATCTATTAGAAAATGAAACCAATTTCTTCTTATTTTATAACTCCCAAAATCAATACTGAACTGACTGCATCTAATGTACCTAATCAAGTTTCCGGTGCAAACATACAACCTCATGTTGTTCTTGAGCCTGAAGTGTCTAATGAACAGACTGCTAATGAAGGATTTGATGCAAACATTTTACATGCTCCTAGTGATGAACATATAGTGTCTAATGAGGGATGTAAGTGCATCTAGTGCCACCCCTAGTTGGTTTTGGAGTATTTACGACAAACCTAGTTGAGGGACTAATGTGTTTGTGAGAATTGCAGGATAACACAGGTAGAAGTCCCTCATTGATTCGGTTTTCCTACCAGAGATGACCCCTAAAAATGTAAGAAGACATTGAAGTCAAAGGTGGTATGTGAAGACATTCACATTGAAGACTATGACAAGAGAAGACATCGCGTGAAGACTATGGAGCGCGAAGACTTAGCAGTTTCGTCGTTCTGTGTTTTTCTTTGTTGAGTCATAGGAACCACCGTACTGTTAAGTGGGGTCCAAGAGAACCAGTCAGAATGACTGAAGTGATGCTTAACCAAAATCCTATGTCTTCGAGTGAAGATTATGAGAGCAAATCTTGTACAGAGTTGGATAAGTTAGCTTTGCTTGTAGTCCAAGTAAAGTTGTCGTGTGTGTTTGAAATCTGACCGTTGGAACACGTGTCAGTTCCTTAGTGACCAAGGGTCATTTCGGACAAACCAGGTCGGGTTGCCCAGTGGCTATAAATAGCCCACCCCCTACAACCATAAATGGTTGGCTGCTTAGAGTTAGAGTATGGCTTTTGTCGTTTGAGAGCAACCCACCTCGAAGCCTTTGAGAGAGAATTCCTTGCGAGGATAAAGCCCTAAACACCCAGAGCCAAAGAGTGTTAGGCATCACTTAAGTCTTCCTGTTTGTGTGATCTGAAGACTTATTACACTTGAGGACTATGAATCCTCCAGCCGGTTAGGCGTCACGTTCTGAGCATCCAAGAGTCATTGTGGATCGCCGGTGAATGAAGTCTGTGAAGGTTTGGAAGTCTACCTTGAAGACTTACCAGAGTGATTGGGCGAGGTCTGTGTGACCTTAGCTCAAGGGGAATACGATGATGACTGAGTGTCCTGAGCTACGTGTTCAGGACTAGGTGTCCGGGACTGTGTGTCCTCAGGTTTAAATACCTAGCCGCGCTAACCAGACGTACAGCTGTCACCGCAGTTGGAACTGGTCTACCAAACCTTTGTCTTCACCAAGCTCACTGGTTCTATCCTTCCCATCTCTTTATTTACAGTTGGTCCTTGTGAAGTCATTGCCTATTTGCATTGTCCATTTGTCTTCACCATGTGACTGTTTGTTCAGATTGGTTTCATATTATCTTCCATCTTGATCCGTACTGCCTAGCTGTTGTTAGTCTTTGTGCTTTCACTTCATTGAATACTTGACTATGCCTTGTCTAGGGTAGTCTACCTTCCACTGCATGGTTATAGGTTCATTTCTATCGTTTGTCTTCAAAACTCCCATGTTTTTAAGACTTCCATAAAAATCGCCTATTCACCCCCCCCCTCTAGTCGATATAACGCACTTTCAATTGGTATCAGAGCAAGGTACTCCCTTGTTCTGTGTGATTTTGGTTTAACCGCCGGGAGTTTTAGTTATGTCGACCACAGGAATGAAGACTGTGTCATGCCCCATCTTTGATGGTCACGAGTATCCGAAGTGGAAGGCCATGATGAAGAAGCGCCTCACGGCGATAAACAATGAGCTGTGGACCATTACTGAGATTGGTCTGACCGATCTGTGCAAGATGGCGGAAGCCGATGACATTCGCAAGTACACTCTTCTCAACCTCACGGCGAAGGACGTCATCTGCTCATGTCTGTCTCAAAATCAGTTCAGGAATATCATGCATCTCGATCATGCGAAGCTTATCTGGGACCGTCTCTCTGAGGTCTATGAAGGTCATCAAACTCGTCATGATCCTTGGTTTGAGGACTTTAAGGAATCTCTCAAGGCGATGACATTCGAACCAGAATCATCATCTTCTGCATCATGCCTTATGGCAAAAGATGCTAAGGTAACTGAATGCTATCTATCTGAATCCAGTGATGATGAATCTGGTGATGAATTTGGACCCAGCTATGCAAAACTTGCTTCCCTTGCCACTAAACAACAGAAAGCTATGGAACATATTCCAAAACTGTTAGACAAAAGCGATGACCTGTTGGACGCTGAAATGACTCGATCTCAGTCCTTAATTGAAGACATAAAAAATCTTCATGTTAAGTATGAGGAACTTGAAAGTCGTCATGAAACGCTCTCAACAACTCATGAAAAGCTTTCCTATGATTATCTTCAAAGGAAGCAAGAACTTGAGAAATTGAGAGCGGCTCATGAAGATCTTCAAAAGGAAAATGAGTCACTTCGTGATGAACAGATCAATCCCGCTCAGGAAGGATTTGAAGCACCATGTCTTAAATGCCTTGAGCGTGATAACGCTACTTCTATTGCTAAATGTTCTACTGCTGCTACTGTTGCATTATCTTCAACTATTGATGTGGTAACTAACCCCTCTGCTGAGGATGCCACTGCTATTGCTGATGAGAATGCTAGGTTGAAGACATTGCTTGAAACAGGGATGTTCAAAAGTCTCAAAGGGCATCAGACACTATGTGATGTTCTCAAAAGGCAGATTCTGAACTGAAACCCTAGAAAAGAGGGTGTTGGGTTCAAAAGGAAAATGAATGTTGATGGCTCTTACTGGAAACCTGAGCAGTACCCCAAAACCACATGGGTTGCTGCAAAGGAACCTTCAGCGGATCCATCCACCCTATCTGGCTTCACTTGTGCTAATCCCATTGTTATTGATGAATCCTTTGATGCAAACTATAAACTGTTTAAGAATCAGAATAGTGAAGTGTTTGCCAGGTATATTGGTACTAACTGCAGGAATGGGCCGCCTATGAAGAAAGTCTGGGTGCTGAAAAGATGTTTGGAGAATCTTCCTGTGAATGTCATCGTGACACCATAGGTGAAGAAGACAAACCCCAGACCACAGGCTTCATATAGACAAAGGACTCACCTGAGTCGCACTAACGCAAATGTTTTGTAGGGAAGCCATACTCAGGCCTGTGAATATGAGCGCATTTCATCAAACCGCCATGTTCATATGACCAAGAACTATTCTCCTTATTCTTATGAGTACTATTGTCCACCTGCAAGACTTTTTGCTAGGGCTCCAAAGCCAAAGTTCTCAGATGCTGCACTTAGAATCATTGCTTCGAAGCCACCCTTGAAGATGTGGGTGGCTAAGAAAGCTTAACTCTCTTTTGCAGGGAAAGGTCTCCAGCCGAAAACCAAAATTGTCTGACGCTATTGCTGGGGACCTTAAACATCTTGTAGGGCGCAAGATCAAATGCCCAAATGGTCTTATAATGTACTTTGTTCCTGAGTCGCTTGCTACTTGCCCTATCAGTCCTAATCTCTATCTAAGCTTTCATAATCCACTGGCTCGTCAAATGTTTTTGCTTCACAATTCTCTTCGTCAAGCCTATCCCCCTAACTGCACTGTAGGGTACGACACCAGCTGCTTCAGAATGGATTATTGATAGTGGGTGTACTAATCACATGACTGGCAAGCGAAGCCTTCTCATGGAATCAACCTTACGTCCATCTGACAAAAGTCACATCACATTTGCTGACACTGGTAAAAGCAAGGTATTGGGTCTAGGTAGAGTTGCAATCTCAAAGGATCAACACATGGATAAAGTCATGCTTGTTGAATCCCTTGGTTTCAACTTAATGTCTATCTCAATGCTTTGCGATTTAAACATGATTGTGATGTTTGGAAAATATCGTTGCCTTGTTCTAATGGAATCTGACAAGTCTCTAGTGTTTGAAGGGTATCGGAAAGATGATTTGTACGTGGTAGATTTCTCAACAGGACCACAACTTGCCGTATGTCTTCTAGCAAAAGCTTCTGAATGCTAGCTCTAGCATCAGAGGCTAGGGCATGCTGGCATGAGGAACCTCCACACCCTTGCAAGGAAGAAGCATGTCATAGGCATCGAGGGCGTCAAGTTCAAGAAGGATCACTTATGCGGTGCCTGTGAAGCAGGAAAGATGACGAGGGCCAAGCATCCCTCGAAGACAATCATGACAACGACTCAACCCTTCGAACTGCTCCACGTGGACCTTTTTGGTCCCACTCATTACTCAACTCTTACTACTACTGCTTGTCTCTATGGCTTTGTCATTGTTGATGATTATTCAAGATATACTTGGGTGCATATAATCCTCTACAAGACTGAAGTGCAGGATGTCTTCAGACGCTTCGCCAATCGAACCATGAACAACTATGGCGTCAAGATCAAGCACATCAGAAGTGACAATGGCACTGAATTCAAGAACACTGGTCTAGACACTTATCTTGATACTTTGGGCATTACACATGAATTCTCAGCTCCGTACACACCGCAGCAGAATGGCGTCATGGAACGCAAGAACAGAACACTTATTGAGATGGCCCGGACGATGCTTGATGAATACAAGACTACAAGAAAGTTCTGGCCTGAAGCCATTGATACTGCATGCCATGTCATCAACCGTGTTTATCTTCACAAGCTTCTCAACAAGACATCCTATGAGCTCCTTACTGGCAA
Organism: Triticum urartu; assembly: GCF_056163025.1. Lineage (NCBI taxonomy): Eukaryota > Viridiplantae > Streptophyta > Magnoliopsida > Poales > Poaceae > Triticum > Triticum urartu. Next base: position 324,382,451 of record NC_141879.1, on the reverse strand, counting down.
GAAGCCAAATGTCAGTTACTTCAGAGTATTTGGTGCTAGGTGCTGGATCAAGGATCCACATCACACTTCAAAATTTGCACCAAAAGCACATGAAGATTTTATGCTTGGATATGGAAAGGATTCGCACTCCTACAGAGTCTTCAACCTTTTTCACTATAAAGTGGTTGAAACAGTGGATGTGCGGTTTGATGAGACTAATGGCTCACAAAGAGAGCACCTGCCAAACGTGCTAGATGAAGTTCCATCCAGTGAATCAATCAAACTTATGGGAACTGGAGAAATCATACCATCTGAATCTCAGCCTGAAGAGGAACTTATCATCTCCGCACCTGATCAAACTGAAGACAATGCTCAGCCTGAAGACAATCCTTCTAACGATGACAATGATCAGCAAGAGCAAAATCTTTGTCCTGTACATCCTCGTGTTGCAAATGAAGTACAGATTGAGAGAATAATTGATAGCATCAATGCACCAGGTCCACTCACTCGTTTGAGAGCAACACAGCTAAAAAATTTCTGTGGGCACTTCGCATTCGTCTCAATATCTAAACCCAAGAAAGTTGAAGAAGCCTTCATGGAACCTGAATGGATTCAAGCTATGCAAGAAGAGCTTCAATAGTTTGAGCTGAATAATGTATGGGAACTGGTTAAGCGTCCTGATCCTCGCAAGCACAATATAATAGGCACCAAATGGATATATCGCAACAAGCAAGATGAGCATGGTCAAGTTGTCAGAAACAAAGCTCGTCTCGTTGCTCAAGGGTACACTCAAGTTGAAGGGATTGATTTCGATGAAACATTTGCTCCTGTGGCTAGACTTGAAGCCATACGCATACTGCTGGCCTATGCAAATCATCATAACATTCTTCTGTATCAAATGGATATGAAGAGCACTTTTCTCAATGGCAAGATTGAAGAAGAAGTGTATGTTGCACAACCGCCTGGCTTTGAAGATCCAAAACATCTTGACATGGTGTACAAGCTCAACAAGGCACTGTATGGCCTCAAACAAGCGCCTCGGGCTTGGTATGACACACTCAAAGACTTCTTGAAGAGAAAAGGCTTCAAACCTGGTTCCCTCGACCCCACTCTCTTCACGAAGACATATGATGGTGAACTGTTTGTGTGCCAAATATATGTGGATGACATTATCTTCGGCTGCACCAATCAGAAATACAGTGAAGAGTTTGGATATATGATGCAAGAGCAATATCAGATGTCCATGATGGGTGAGCTGAAGTTCTTCCTTGGTCTTCAAATACGTCAGCAACGCAACGACATCTTCATATCTCAAGAGAAGTACCTCAAAGATTGCCTGAAGAAATTTGGGACGCAAGACTGCAAAGGCTTCATGATGCCAATGCCAGCCAAACATCATCTGGGTCCCGACGATAATGGTAAAGAGTTCGATCAAAAGGTATACCGCTCCATGATTGGTTCTTTACTTTATCTATGTGCATCTAGGCCAGATATTATGCTTAGTGTTTGCATGTGTGCTCGATTCCAAGCGGCACCAAAGGAATCGCATCACTTGGCTGTGAAGCGAATTCTTCGATATTTGGCTTACACCCCAACATTAGGATTATGGTATCCAAAGGGCTCAGAGTTTGATCTGGTTGGATTCTTAGATGCTGTTTATGCTGGTGACAAGGTGGATCACAAGTCTACATCAGGCACATGTCATTTTCTGGGACGATCACTTGTATGTTGGTCTTCAAAGAAGCAGAATTGTGTATCTCTCTCCACTGTTGAATCTGAATACATTGCTGCTGGATCTTGCTGCGCTCAGCTTCTATGGATGAAGCAAACACTCAAAGACTATGGCATTCATCTGAAGCAAGTGCCACTCTACTGCGACAACGAAAGCGCCATCAAGATTGCCAACAACCCAGTTCAGCACTCGAAGACAAAGCACATTGAAATTCGTCATCACTTTCTCAGAGATCATGTTGTGAAGGAAGATATTGATATCATACACGTCAACACTGAAAAGAGCAATTGGCAGATATCTTCACCAAGCCCTTGGATGAGAAGAGGTTTTGCAAGTTACGGTGTGAGCTAAATATCTTGGAATCTTCAAATGTCCTGTGATCAGGCACACATCCTAACACTTATGCATATTGATGACTTAGATGTGCAACACACGAAGTAAAGTATATCTTCAATCAATGAAGACTTACATTCTAAGTGTGAATACATTAATGTGGAATTTGACTTCGGAGCACCAGGATAATTGTGCGCCGTGTCTGGGTCTAATACTTCCTATACGGTGGGTAACGCCGCCACCAAATTTTTTCTGTTTGAAGTGTTTCACTCATGGCGTTACGTTTGGTATGTCTTCACATTTGGTTTGGCTTCAATCTTAACTTGTCTTCATGATTATCTTCACTGTGTTGATTTGATTGTCTTTCTCATATATATATATATACACTAGTGTTCCGTCCTCTACAGCATTCACTTATAGCTATGTCTTCTTGTTGAATCTTTTGAACTAAGTGAATGTGATCGGACCCTAACCTCTCTATGCTTTCTATCTCAAACTCTATCTCTCCAAATCATATGCATTCTATTGAAACTGTCGAATATCTTCTATGCGTCCTTGTCAGCAGAAGATACAGAGACAACATTAAGTCTGTTTTCAATGCTAAATCCTTTCACCTGAAACCCGGAGAAGTGGGAACGACCACCCGACAATCCAGGCGTGCGTGGGAACGTGGAACAACCTCCTATATGTTGCATGATAGCCACGTGCCCTTCAGATGTGAATCGCCAGGGGCACCTGTGTAATAACACTGTGTCGTCCCTGTTCCTATAAATACACGCCTCACCACAGTCGTTATCCTTTCTTCCACTCTCGCACAAACCCTAGCGCCACCGCTAGCCCTCGATGACGCCGGCGATGAAGCGCTTAGCTGGCACAACCTCACTGACGCCGTCTTCACGCCGACCGCGGACATCGTCTTCTCCGCCGTCGCCGTAGGTGTCCTCCATCGCCAAGTTAGGGCACGGACGATCGAACTGCTCGGCCTCCTCTCCCACTCCGTCTAGCAGTTCTTTGTGTGGTAAATAAAACTTCCTTTTTACGACCCCTTTGATCCTATAGATTCATTACTTTCTACCACAAGCAGTTTCTGTTCACACAAGTTGGATCTATTTCATACTGCATCTCATAATATGCCTAGTATGTTCACTTATGCTTCACAAAGTAGTTAGATTCCTCACTTGTACTTATTCATGGAGTCGTACAAATCTGGAACCAACTCTTTATCTATGAGTGAATGTCTTTGCACGATGAGGTCAATGTCTTCTAAACTGACTTATCTTCAAAATCTTCTGAGAATGCATATGACCTCTTCTCCTTCCCTCGCACCTTAATGCTGTCATAGGTACATGTCCGTGGGAGAATCCCTTGGTTCTCATAGTCTGCATTCGTTTGCAGAATTCTTACAGCATCACATTAACTCTCCCGAAGCCAGTTCCTGTTTGACCAGAAAGCGGAAGCCTTTGAAGCCTTTCAGTTTAAAGTTCATGGCTACAGAGAAATCAGCAAGGAAGGGTGGCAGACGGCGTCGAGGGGGAACATCAAGAGATCTGCCTGATGACCTCTCAGAACTGTACAAGACAGATCCAGAAGAGGATTACAATCAGCGCAAGACACGAATCCAATGGATTCGAAGATATTGGGCCGAACAATGGTTTAAATGCAAGTTTGTGACCCAGGAGTATGCTGAGAAGAATGCCATCAAGAGTCCTTGGGATGACATTCTCTTCCGAAGCGTTCCACCCAAGACCAGAGTTGAAGCTATTGCTCAGGGTTTCTATCATTGTATGGTCCGTGGACCACAGCCTGAAAATGCCGACCCATCATCACTGCTCTGGTGTCGTGATGATAATCTCTTCAAGCGCAACTTCCAGCATGCAAAGGCATCAGCCAAGGAAAACAAGAAGTCATTGGGACTAGACTTCAACCCTGGTCCTTCTGCTCCCCGGGCTGACGGCACACGCGATGCTGAACCCAATATCATCGGACCTTTCTACAACCTTGATGGCCTTATCACTCACATTTCTGTTCAAGGTGCCAAAGTGGATCATTCTAATGATGATGCCGACACTGATGAAGCCCCAGCTCCTACTACAAAGCCGCAGAAGCAGAAGAAGGCTAAAGCTTCAAAGTCAGCTGCTCCTCCAAAAGCTTCACGTGCGAAGCCACTGGCTACTGCACCTCCTGAAGACAGTGTGCAGTCTAAAGATCTATCACGTATCTCCAAGAAGACTGAGATGAGAAAGAGTATCGATCAGGCATTGACTGCTGCTGCTATTCTGCGCAATGACGCCATTGATCTGTCCAGCGATGAAGATCTTGCAGATGACGCTCTTGAGCAACTGATCAAGAGCAAGGAAGAAGCAGAGATCTTCAATGATTTGCCTCTCTTTGATGTGGCAATCATCCATAACTTCATTGATGAGTGGTTTGATATGCCCAACCTCAGCTTTGAAGATCTGCAACTTCCAATTGGCCTCAGTGCCGCCTTCACTGGCGCCATTGCTTCTGAGCTAGCTCTAGCTCAGTGCATCGTTGAACTGAAGCAAAAGATCGACTATGAGAAAGCTTAGTTCAAGAAGCACATGGCCAAGCTCAGCGTGCAAGATGTGAAAAACTTCAAGATTATGCTGCACGAGCTCAAGGAAGCCTTTCTCAAGAAACGTGAAGAAGCTAAAGGTTCTCGTGAGCGCATGAAGAGCCTGGCTGACAAGTGTGCGCAAGCCTACAATGAGGCTGAGAAGCGCAAGGCTCTTGGTCGTCCTGGCATCGACCCAAGAATGGCTGCAAAGAAGAAGAAGCCATCAACAAACCAATCTACACCTTCAAGGCGGGAAGAGCCATGCATAGTCTTTCCAAGCAGCATGACTGGCTCGAAGCCAAAGGTCCGGTCAACCGCTTCAGAACTGAAGAAGACGAGGATTGCCGAGGCTGAAGCCAGAAAGAGGAAAAATCCTGATGCTTCTGATATCGCTCCCTCCAAGAAGAAGCGCAGAACCAAGAAAGATCGGGCTGCTCCCACAGAGCCCCTTGTTGTAGAACCCATCTCTGTTGCTCGCCCTGATTCCTCGCATCAAGAACGACAGATAGTAGTTCATGAGCCTGCTTCCACAGAGGCTCCTGAAGCTGAAGACATTCCAACAGTTGACCCCACCGCTGCTGAAGACATTGGTCACCATGACAATGTTGAACATGATGAAGTCCTTCCTCAGATCGAGCACCAACTGGTATCATTGCCTGTGCTCACGCACAGCGAACTCATCAGCATTGGTCGTCCTCTGACGCCAACTGCTCAGGATGCATCGTGGGCTGATCACCCACAACAACAAGACACCCCGAGTACTCCCCAACAACAACAAGTCACACCACTGTGCAAGATGAAGAAGACGACTCTGAGGCCCAGCCAACTCCATCTCCACAGGCGTCGCCAGTGCTACGCAGGCTTCGCAAAGGACCAAGGCCTCAAGTCCCTCTTTCGAGCATTCCAGAAGGAGAAGTGCACCACAAATCTGTTGCACGTCAAGTGTTTCCAGATGCCACTCCTACTATGACTGTCTCTGAATCCGAAGCCAAAATGGCTGAAGATGTTCCAGCTGTATCAGCCGATGAAGAAGAAGCCCCAAGAGTTGCTACACCCCCGTCTCACCAAGATGTTGTTCTCGAGGAGAACGTGACCGATCCTCCAGCTTCTGAAGTGGAGGTTGAGAATCCTGAGGCTGCCACCACTAACACCACTGAAGCCAATGACGTGGTCATGGCTGAAGACACTATGGAGCCTGCACCTAACACTGTGCCAAAGGCCAATGAAGCCAATGATGCACCTGCAACAGATGTGCAGCCTGATGCCTCTGTTGATGCCACTGCTCCTGTTCCGCCACCAAGGCCACACACTATCGAGCAAGCATTCAACTATGGCCAACTTATCACTGTCAAATGGCCTTTTCTGACTCCTCCGCCTGCTGCTGGTCCTCAGTTTGACTATCACGTTGAGCACAGGCCTTAGGTTCAGAAGCCAATGCCAAGGTTGCCCAGGTTTCCAGGTACTGCATCTGCACCCGGATCTTTTAATATCAATGGCTTCAAAGCACACAACACCTTCTTCAATAGCGCCAAGAACCCCTACACCAAGGCAAGAATATCTTCTGATCGGTTCTGGAGCTATCAGCAGTGCAGTTATTACTCATGCATTCTGTACAATCAAGGTCGCATTTTCCCACATATGTATCTTGACACTGAAGCCATAACTGGTCTGCCTTGTTTGGAAGAAGCTCTGGATTGCTTCAGAGAGTCTGGATTATTGTCGTTCGTCACTGACAAGGAGCACTAGAACGAAGAATTGCTGCTCCAATTCTATGCCACTCTTCATATTTGTGGCTACAACAGAAATCCGAAGACTTGGGTCCTTGAGTGTGAAAGTGTGTTATATTGACTAGAGGGGGGCGTGAATAGGCGATTTTTTTGAAAGTCTTCAAAACATGTAAGTTTCGAAGACAAATGATAGAAATGAACCTATTTCCATGCAGCGGAAGGTAGACTACACTAGACAGACAATAGTCAAGCATTCAATGAAGTGAAACCACAATGACTAATAGTGGCTAGGCAGTAAGGATCAGGTACACAGTGAAGACAAATAGATAAAGCAAATAGGCACTGACTTTACAAGAGCCAACTGTAAATAAAGAGATGAGAAGGATAGAACCAGTGTGCGTGACGAAGACAAAGGTTTGGTAGACCAGTTCCAACTGCTGTGACAGTTGTACGTCTGGTTAGGGCAGATAGGTATTTAAACCTGAGGACACTTAGTCCTGAGCACGTAGCTCAGAACACTTGGTCCTCACCGTATTCCCCTTGAGCTACGGTCACACAGACCTCGCCCAATCACTCTGGTAAGTCTTCAAGGTAAACTTCCAAACCTTCACAGACTTCGTTCACCGGCGATCCACAATGACTCTTGGATGCTCAAAACGCGACGCCTAACCGGCTAGAGGATTCCCAGTCCTCAAGTGTAATAAGTCTTCAGATCACACAGACAAGAAGACTTAAGTGATGCCTAACACTCTTTGGCTCTGGGTGGTTAGGGCTTTATCCTCTCAAGGAATTCTCTCTCAAAGGCTTCGAGGTGGGTTGCTCTCAAACGACAAAAGGCATACTTTAACTCTGAGAAGCCAACCGTTTATGGTTGTAGGGGGTGGGCTATTTATAGCCACTAGGCAACCCGACCTGATTTGTCCGAAATGACCCTGGGTCACAAAGGAACTGACACGTGTTCCAACGGTCAGATTTCAAACACACATGGCAACTTTACTTGGGCTACAAGCAAAGCTGACTTGTCCAACTCTGAACAAGATTCGCTCTCATAGTCTTCACTCGAAGACATAGGATTTTGGTTAAGCATCACTTCAGTCATTCTGACTGGTTTTCTTGGACCCCACTTAACAGTACGGTGGTTCCTATGACTCAACAAAGAAGAAAAAGAACTACGAAAGATCTAAGTCTTCGCGCTCCATAGTCTTCATGCGATGTCTTCTCTTGTCATAGTCTTCAATGTGAATGTCTTCACATACCACCTTTGACTTCAATGTCTTCATACATTTTTAGGGGTCATCTCTGGTAGGAAAACGAATCACTGAGGGACTTTCTACCTGTGTTATCCTGCAATTCTCACAAACACATTAGTCCCTCAACTAGGTTTGTCGTCAATACTCCAAAACCAACTAGGGGTGGCACTAGATGCACTTACAATCTCCCCCTTTTTGGTGATTGATGACAAACTAGTTGAAGTTTTCAACAGGGACTATAATATGTGAAATTGTAAAGGATAAGGAATTGTCTTCATAAGTTGCAAGGGCTCCCCCTGAAGATGTGCATATAAGTAATTTGCTTTTGGAATGCAAATGCACATGGTTGGTTGTACTTGTGGAGATCCTCTTCAACTTATGATGACAATCCACTATGCATGTGAAAGTATATGAAGATAATGACAATGCATAATGGAAAATGGACGTCTGCAGAATGATCTAAGTGCGGAATTTATTGTCGCACATGCAGAATTTATCATCGCAAAACAAAGTGGCAAATAAGTAGCAGACGACCATCGAGTTTAAGTGGTACAACTCAAAGAACCAAATGTAGCAAAACGAGAGTTGTAAACACGAAGCAAAATATAAAGCACCCTCCCATATGGACCTGCTTGAAGACTATCAACCTCATATGCTTCTCCTCCCTTTGTCAGTAAGGACCAAAAAGGTTTGAAGACATAGAGCATCTACTCATTCCCATGTAGAGTAGGTGAAGTAGCAGGGTCATTGGTGGTGTTTGGCGGTGCTGAAGAGTTTGGAGCAGAGTTGACGCGTGCTGAAGGAGGTGGTGGTGAAGTAGCATCATCTTCATCCTCGATAACTCTGGCAGTCACTGTTGCAGCAGATGAAGAGAACTTAGAGTCTTCAAGGGATGGAGTTCCTAGCAGCACAGCTCTTCGAGGAGGTGTGGAGTCAAACTTGAAATGCTCAGTGAAGCCATCCTCTTGAAGATCAGCTTCAGAACACATCATCGTGAGCCCTTTCCATGTGCGGCGACAGGTTTCATGGGCAACGAAAGCATTCTTGGTGGCAAGATTGCGAATGCGATTAACATCCACCAAGAGGCTTTTCATCTGACGCTTCAGCCAGTCATGATGCCTATCCTGTTTCTGATAAAGAGAAACCAGAAGCTCTCGGTCATTGAGAACACGAGATCGCTTCTTGGGTCGTTGGGCAATAGTGCTTTCAGTGGCTTCAGTAAGGGCACGATGAGGTGCACGTGTAGTACCAGCCAGAGGATAAACACGAGTGACTGCTTCAACTCCTTCAATGTTCTGAGTGAAACTTTGATGCTCCGCATTCTGAAGACTAAGAGGTTCCTTAGCAGGCTCTAGATAAATGGCTTCAATGGACATATCCACATCAGGCAGAAAGATCCGATGGTTGCGAACAGCTGGCTGATATGAGATAGCTGAGTGGAGTTTAATCAGCCGCATTATCCATGGAGCGTAGAACTTCAAACCAAAAAGATCAGATCCTGATGTAGCAAGTTGGCGGATGAAGAAGTATTGTGCATTGAAGCATTTGCCATGAAGAATATAGAAGGCCAAAGTCTTCATTGCACCTTCCAGCTTTGCATGTGGAGAATGTCCTTTGATGGGCCAGAGAGTTCGCCTTATAATGTGATAGATAGTCCTTGGCAGATACTCAAGGTCTTCAACAAAGAACTCCTTAGGATATGCAGCATCTTGTGGCAAAGGCTTCATCATACTGAGCATCTGACTCATGTTCGGTTCAGGCTTCTGAAAGATGCTCTCCATAGCTTCACTGTGAAGTTGACATCCAGGTTCATAGAGATCTCCAGGAGTGGGAAGACCAGTGAGCTCAACGATATCAAAGGCTTTGGCTTCGTGATGAACATTTCCTGTCATCCACTCAAGGACCCAAGTCTTCGAATCTCTGTTGTAACCACGTATGTGAAGTGTGGCATAAAATTGGAGCAGCAACTCTTCGTTCCAGTGCTCTTGGTCGGTGACGAAAGGCAACAATCCAACCTCTTTGAAGCAATCCAGAGCTTCTTCCAAGCAGGGCAGACCAGTTATTGCTTCGGTGTCAAGACGCATACGAGGGAAGATGCGACCTTGATTGTACAGAATGCATGAGTAATAACTTCGATGCGGATAGCTCCAGAACCGATCAGAAGATATTCTTTCCCTTGAGTAGGGGTTCTTGGAGCTGTTGAAGAAGGTGTTGTCTGCTTTGAAGCCGTTGACATTAAAGGATCCAGGTGCTGATGTAGGACCTGGAAACCTGGGCAACCTTGGCATTGGCTTCTGTACCTGAGGCCTATGCTCAATATGATAGTCAAACTGAGGACCAGCAGCAGGCGCAGGAACAGGAGCAGTAGCAGCATTGGCTTCGCTAACTTCTGGTTCATGGGTTGGTGTAGGCTCCACATTTGCTTCAGCGATGACAACACCAGTGGCTTCATTGGTGTTGGTGGTGGCAGCCTCAAGATTTTCTACCTCCACTTGATGAGCTGGAGGGTCGGGCACAGACACGTTCTCCTCGAGAACAGCTTCTTTAGTAGTTGGGGCAGTAGGGACATGTTCTTCTTCTTGGATGTCATCGGCTCATACAGCCGGAATGTCTTCATCAGTTTTAGCCTCAGACTCGGAGACTTGAGACCTTGGTCCTTTGCGAAGCCTGCGTAACGCTGGCGACGCCTTTGGAGATGGAGTTGGTTGGGCCTCAAAGTCATCTTCTTCTTGCCGGGGTGGTGTGACTTGTTGTTGTGGGTGATCAGCCCATGATGCATCCTGAGCAATTGGCGTCAGAGGACGACCAATGCTGATGAGTTCGCTGTGCGTAAGCACAGGCGATGATACCTGTTGGTGCTCGATCTGAGGAAGAACTATATAATCTTCAACATTGTCATGGTGACCAATGTCTTCAGCAGTGGTGGGATCAACTGCTGGAATGTCTTCAACTGTATGAGCCTCTGTGGAAGCAAGCTCATGGACAATCAGTTGGCGCTCTTGGTGTGTAGATGCAGGGCGAACCATTGAGATAGGTTCAACAACCAGGGGCTCTGTGGGAGCAGCCCGTTCCTTCTTGGTCTTCCGCTTCTTCTTGGAGGGAGCAGCATCAGAGGCTTCAGAATGTTTCCTCTTTCTGGCTTCAGCCTCAGCAGTCCTTGTCTTCTTCAGTTCTGAAGTGGTTGACCTGGCCTTTGGCTTCAAGCCAGCCATGCTGGCTGGGAAGACAATGGGATGTGCATCCTGCCTTGGTGCGTCGGGTGCGGCCACAACTGGCTTCTTCTTCTGCTTTGCAGCCATCCTGGGGTCGATGCCAGGACGACCAAGGGCCTTGCGCTTCTCAGCCTCATTGTAGGCTTGCACACTCTTGTCAGCCAGGATCTTCATCCGCTCATGAGAACCTTGAGCTTCTGCACGTTTCTTGAGAAAGGCTTCTTTGAGCTCGTGCAGCATAGTCTTGAAGTTTTTCACCTCTTGCACGCTGAGCTTGGCCATATGCTTCTTGAACTGAGCTTTCTCAAAGTCAATCTTTTGCTTCAGTTCGACAATGTGCTGAGCTAGAGCTAGCTCTGAAGCAATGGCGCCATGGAAGGCGACACTGAGGCCAATGGGAAGTTGCAGATCTTCAAAGCTGAGGTTAGGCGTGTCAAACCACTCATCAATAAAGTTGTGGATGATTGCCACGTCAAAGAGAGGCGGATCATTGAAGATTTCTGCTTCTTCTTTGCTCTTGATCAGTTTCTCAAGAGCGTCATCTGCAAGATCTTCATCGCTAGATAGATCAATAGCGTCATTGCGCAGAATAGTAGCAGCAGTCAGTTCTTGGCTGGTGTGTTGCAAAGGCATCTTGACTTTCGAGGGCTTGGAGATGCATGACAAATCTTCAGACTGCACACTGTCTTCAGGAGGTGCAATAGCCAGTGGCTTCGCCCGTGAGATTTTTGGTGCTGAGGCAGGCTTTGAAGCTTTAGGCTGCTTCAGTTTCTTTAGCTTCGGCGCTGCAGGCGTAGGAGCTGGGGCTTCATCAGTGTCAGCATCATCATCAGAATGATCCACTTTGGCACCTTGAACTGAGATGTGAGGGATGAGGCCATTCAGGTTGTAGAACGGACCGATGACATTGGGTTCTGCATTACGTGTGCCGTCAGCACGGGGAGCGGAGGGACCAGGGTTGAAGTCTAGTCCCAATGACTTCTTGTTCTACTTCGCCGAATTCTGGGCAAACTGGAAGTTGCGCTTGAACAGATTGTCGTCACGACACCATAGCAATGACGATGGGTCAGCATCCGCAGGCTATGGTCCACGGACCATGCAGGGATAGAAGCCTTGTTCAATGGCTTCATCTCTGGACCTGGGTTGAAGATTTCTGTATAGGATGTCTCCCCATGGTCGCTTGATGGCATTCTTCTCAGCATATTCCTTTGTCACAAACCTGTACTTGAACCACTGTTCTGCCCAATATCGTTGAATCCATTGGATTCGTGTCTTGCGCCGATTGTAATCCTCTTCTGGATCTGTCTTGTACAGTTCTGAGAGGTCATCGGGCAGATCTCTTGATGTTTCACCTTGACGCTTTCTGCCACCCTTCCTTGCTGATTTCTCTGCATCCATGAACTTTAAACTGAATGGCTTCAATACGTTCAAAGGCTTCAAAGGCTTTCGCTTACTGGACAAACAGGAACTGGCTTCGGGAGAATTTATATGATGCTGTAAGAATTCTGCAAATGAATGCAGACTATGAGAACCAAGGGATTCTCCCACGGACATGTACATGTGGCAGCATTAAGGTGCGAGGGAAGGGGAAGAGGTCATATGCATTCTTAGAAGATTTTGAAGATAAATCAGTTTAGAAGACATTGACCTCATCGTGCGAAGACATTCACTCATAGATAAGGAGTTGGTTCCAGATTTGTACGAATCCACGGATCAGTACAAGTGAGGAATCTAACTACTTTGTGAAGCATAAGTGAACATACTAGGCATATTATGAGATGCAGTATGAAATAGATCCAACTTGTGTGAACAGAAACTGCTTGTGGTAGAAAGTGACGAATCTATAGGATCAAAGGGGCCATAAAAAGGAAGTTTTATTTACCACACAAGGAACTGCTAGACGGAGTGGAAGAGGAGGACGAGCAGTTCGATCGTCCGTGCCCTAACTTGGCGACGGAGGACACCTACGGCGACGGCGGAGAAGACGATGTCCGCGGCCGGTGTGAAGACGGCGTCGGAGAGGTCGCGGCAGCTAAGCGCTTCGTCACCAGCGTCGTCGAGGGCTAGTGGTGGCGCTAGGGTTCGTGCGAGAGTGAAAGAAAGGATAATGACTGTGGTGAGGCGTGTATTTATAGGGACAGGGACGGCACAGCGTTATTACACAGGTGCCCCTGGCAATTCACATCTGAAGAACACGTGGCCATCATGCAACATATCGAAGGTTGTTCCATGTTCCCACGCACGCCTGGATTGTCTGGTGGTCGTTCCCACTTCTCTGGGTTTCAGGTGAAGGAATTAGCATTGAAAACGGACTTAATGTTTGTCTCTGTATCTTCTACTGACAAGGACGCAGAGAAGATATTCGACAGTTTCAATAGAATGCATATGATTTGGAGAGATAGAGTTTGAGATAGAAAGCATAGAGAGGTTAGGGTCCGATCACATTCACTTAGTTCAAAAGATTCAACAAGAAGACATAGCTATAAGTGAATGCTGTAGAGGACAGAACACCAGTATATATATATATATATGATCAACATAATGAAGATAATCATGAAGACATGTTGAGATTGAAGCCAAACCAAATGTGAAGACATAGCAAATGTAACACCATGGGTGAAACACTTCAAACAGACGAATTTTGTGGTGGCGTTACCCAACGTATAGGAAGTATTAGACCCAGACACGGCGCACAATTATCGTGGTGCTCCGAAGTCAAATTCCACATTAATGTATTCACACTTAGAATGTATGTCTTCATTGATTGAAGATATACTTTACTTCGTGTGTTGCACATCTAAGTCATCAATATGCATAAGTGTTAGGATGTGTGCCTGATCACAGGACATTTCAGGATTCCAAGATATTTAGCTCACACCGTAACTTGCAAAATCTCTTCTCATCCAAGGGCTTGGTGAAGATATCTGCCAATTGCTCTTCAGTGTTGATGTGTATGATATCAATATCTTCCTTCACAACATGATCTCTGAGAAAGTGATGACGAATTTCAATGTGCTTTGTCTTCGATTGCTGAACTGGGTTGTTGGCAATCTTGATGGCGCTTTCGTTGTCGCAGTAGAGTGCCACTTGTTTCAGATGAATGCCATAGTCTTTGAGTGTTTGCTTCATCCACAGAAGCTGAGCGCAGCAAGATCCAGCAGCAATGTATTTAGATTCAGCAGTGGAGAGAGATACATAGTTCTGCTTCTTTGAAGACCAACATACAAGTGATCGTCCCAGAAAATGACATGTGCCTGATGTAGACTTGCGATCCACCTTGTCACCAACATAATCAGCATCCGAGAATCCAACCAGATCAAACTCTGAGCCCTTTGGATACCATAATCCTAGAGTTGGGGTGTAAGCCAAATATCGAAGAATTCGCTTCACAGCTAAGTGATGCGATTCCTTTGGTGCCGCTTGGAATCGAGCACACACGCAAACACTAAGCATAATATCTGGCCTAGATGCACATAGATAAAGTAAAGAACCAATCATGGAGTGGTATACCTTTTGATCGAACTCTTTACCATTGTCGTCGGGACCCAGATGATGTTTGGCTGGCATTGGCGTCGTGAAGCCTTTGCAGTCTTGCATACCAAACTTCTTCAGGCAATCTTTGAGATACTTCTCTTGAGATATAAAGATGTTGTTGCGTTGCTGACGTATTTGAAGACCAAGGAAGAACTTCAGCTCACCCATCATGGACATCTAATATTGCTCTTGCATCATATATCCAAACTCTTCACTGTATTTCTGATTGGTGCAGCCGAAGATAATGTCATCCACATATATTTGGCACACAAACAGTTCACCATCATATGTCTTCGTGAAGAGAGTGCGGTCGAGGGAACCAGATTTGAAGCCTTTGCTCTTTAGGAAGTCTTTCAGTGTGTCATACCAAGCCCGAGGGGCTTGTTTGAGGCCATACAGTGCCTTGTTGAGCTTGTACACCATGTCATGATGTTTTGGATCTTCAAAGCCAGGCGGTTGTGCAACATACACTTCTTCTTCAATCTTGCCATTGAGAAAAGCGCTCTTCACATCCATTTGATATGGAAGTATGTTGTGATGATTTGCATAGGCCAGCAGTATGCGTATGGCTTCAAGTCTAGCCACAGGAGCAAATGTTTCATCGAAGTCAATCCCTTCAACTTGAGTGTATCCTTGAGCAACGAGACGAGCTTTGTTTCTGACAACTTGACCATGCTCATCTTGCTTGTTGCGATATATCCATTTGGTGCCTATTATATTGTGCTTCCGAGGATCAGGACGCTTAACCAGTTCCCATACATTATTCAGCTCAAACTGTTGAAGCTCTTCTTGCATAGCTTGAATCCATTCAGGTTCCATGAAGGCTTCTTCAACTTTCTTGGGTTCTGTTATTGAGACGAATGCGAAGTGCCCACAGAAATTTGCTAGCCGTGTTGCCCTTGAACGAGTGAGTAGACCTGGTGCATTGATGCTATCGATTATTCTCTCAATCTACACTTCATTTGCAACACGAGGATGTACAGGACGAAGATTTTGCTCTTGCTGATCATTGTCATTGTTAGAGGGATTGCCTTCAGGCTGAGCATTGTATTCAGGTTGATCAGGTGCGGAGATGATAAGTTCTTCTTCAGGTTGAGCTTCAGAAGGTATGATTTCTCCAGTTCCCATAAGTTTGATTGATTCACTGGATGGAACTTCATCTAGCACATTTGGCAAGTGCTCTCTTTGTGAGCCGTTAGTTTCATCGAACCGCACATCCACTGTTTCAACCACTTTGTAATGAAAGAGATTGAAGACTCTGTAGGAGTGTGAATCCTTTCCATATCCAAGCATAAAACCCTCATGTGCTTTTGGTGCAAATTTTGAAGTGTGATGTGGATCCTTGATCCAGCACTTGGCGCCAAATACTCTGAAGTAACTGACATTTGGCTTCTTGCCAGTAAGGAGCTCGTAGGATGTCTTGTTCAGAAGCTTGTGAAGATAAACACGGTTGATGATATGGCATGCAGTGTCAATGGCTTCAGGCCAGAATTTTCTTGGAGTCTTGTATTCATCAAGCATCGTCCGAGCCATCTCAATAAGTGTTCTATTCTTGCGTTCGACGATGCCATTCTGCTGTGGCATGTACGGAGCTGAGAATTCGTGTGTGATGCCCAAAGTATCAAGATATGTATCTAGGCCAGTGTTCTTGAATTCAGTGCCATTGTCACTTCTGATGTGCTTTATCTTGGCGCCATAGTTGTTCATTGCTCGATTGGCGAAGCGTCTGAAGACATCCTGCACTTCAGTCTTGTAAAGGATTATATGCACCCAAGTATATCTTGAATAATCATCAACAATGACAAAGCCATAGAGACAAGCAGTAGTAGTAAGATTTGAGTAATGAGTGGGACCGAAAAGATCCATGTGTAGCAGTTCGAAGGGTTGAGTCATTTTCATGATTGTCTTCGAGGGATGCTTGGCCCTCGTCATCTTTCCTGCTTCACAGGCACCGCATAAGTGATCCTTCTTGAACTTGACGCCCTCGATGCCTATGACATGCTTCTTCCTTGAAAGGGTGTGGAGGTTCCTCATGCCAGCATGCCCTAGCCTTCGATGCCAGAGCCAGCATTCAGAAGCTTTTGCTAGAAGACATACTGCAAGTTGTGGTCCTGCTGAGAAATCTACAACATACAAATCATCTTTTCGATACCCTTCAAACACTAGAGACTTGTCAGATTCCATTAGTACAAGGCAATGATATTTTCCAAACATCACAATCATGTTTAAATCACAAAGCATTGAGACAGACATTAAGTTGAAACCAAGGGATTCAACAAGCATGACTTTATCCATGTGTTGATCCTTTGAGATTGCAACTCTACCTAGACCCAATACCTTGCTTTTACCAGTGTCAGCAAATGTGATGTGACTTTTGCCTGATGGACGTAAAGTTGAGTCCATGAGAAGGCTTCGCTTGCCAGTCATGTGATTTGTACACCCACTATCAATAATCCATTCTGAAGCAGCTGGTGTCGTACCCTACAGTGCAGTTAGGGGGATAGGCTTCAAGAAGAGAATTGTGAAGCAAAAACATTTGACGAACCAGTGGATTATTAAAGCTTAGATCGAGATTAGGACTGATAGGGCAAATTGCAAGCGATTCAGAAACAAAGTACATAGTAAGACCATTTGGGCATTTGATCTTGCACCCTACAAGATGTTTAAGGTCCCCGGCAATAGTGTCAGACGATTTTGGTTTTCGGCTGGAGACCCTTCCCTGCAAAAGAGAGTTAAGCTTTCTTAGCCACCCACATCTTCAGGGGTGGCTTCGAAGCAATAAGTCTAAGTGCAGCATCTGAGAACTTTGGCTTTGGAGCCCTAGCAAAAAGTCTTGCAGGTGGACAATAGTATTCATAAGAATAAGCAGAATAGTTCTTGGTCTTATGAACATGGCGGTTTGATGAACCGCGCTCATATTCATAGGCATGAGTATGGCTTCCCTGCAAAACATTTGCGTTAGTGTGACTTAGGTGAGTCCTCTGTCTGTATGAAGCCTTTGGACCGTATGAAGCCTGTGGTCTGGGGTTTGTCTTCTTCACCTGTGGTGTCATGATGACATTCACAGGAAGATTCTCCAAACACCTTTTCAGCACCCAGATCTTCTTCATAGGCGGTCCATTCCTGCAGTTAGTACCAATATACCTGGCAAACACTTCACCATTCTGATTCTTAAACAGTTTATAGTTTGCATCAAAGGATTCATCAATAACAATGGGGTTAGCACAAGTGAAGCCATATAGAGTGGATGGATCTGCTGAAGGTTCCTTCGCAGCAACCCATGTGGTTTTGGGATACTGCTCAGGTTTCCAGTAAGAGCCATCAGCATTCATTTTCCTTACGAACCCGACACCCTCTTTCCTAGGGTTTCGGTTCAGGATCTGCCTTTTGAGGACATCACATAGTGTCTGATGCCCTTTGAGACTTTTGTACATCCCTGTTTCAAGCAGTGTCTTCAACCTAGCATTCTCATCAGCAATAGCAGTGGTATCCTCAGTAGAGGGGTTAGTTACCACATCGACAGTTGAAGATAGTGCAACATTGGCAGCAGTAGAACAATTAGCAACAGAAGTAGAGTTATCACGCTCAAGGCATTTAAGACATGGTGGTTCAAATCCTTCCTGAGCTGAACTGATCTGTTCGGCGCGAAGTGACTCGTTTTCCTATTGAAGATTTTCATGAGCCGCTCTCAATTTCTCGAGTTCTTCATGAGTTGTTGAGAGCGTTTCATGACGACTTTCAAGTTCCTCATACTTAATATGAAGATTTTTTATGTCTTCAATTAAGGACTAAGATCGAGTCATTTCAGCATCCAACAGGTCATCGCTTTTGTCTAACAGTTTTTGAATATGTTCCATAGCTTTCTGTTGTTTAGTGACAAGGGAAGCAAGTTTTGCATAGCTGGGTCCAAATTCATCACCAGATTCATCATCACTGGATTCAGATAGATAGCATTTAATTACCTTAGCATCATTTTCCATAAGGCATGATGCAGAAGAGGATGAGTCTGGTTCGAATGTCATCGCTTTGAGTGACTCCTTAAAGTCCTCGAACTGAGGATCATGACGAGTTCGATGACCCTCATAGACCTCAGAGAGACGGTCCCAGATGAGCTTTGCATGATTGAGATGCATGACATTCCTAAACTTATTTTGAGATAGACAGGAGCAGATGACGTCCTTCGCCGTGAGGTTGAGAAGAGTGTACTTGCGAATGTCATCAGCTTCCGCCATCTTGCACAGATCGGTCAAACCAATCTCAGTGACGGTCCACAGCTCGCTGTTTGTTGCCATGAGGCGCTTCTTCATCATGGCCTTCCACTCGGGATACTCGTGACCGTCAAAGATGGGGCATGACACAGTCTTCATACCTATGGTCGACATAACTGAAACTCCAGGCGGTTAAACCAAAATCACAGAGAACAAGCGAGTACCTTGCTTTGATACCAATTGAAAGTGTGTTATATCGACTAGAGGGGGGGTGAATAGGCGATTTTTATGGAAGTCTTCAAAACATGTAAGTTTCGAAGACAAATGATAGAAATGAACCTATTTCGATGTAGCGGAAGGTAGACTACACTAGACAGACAATAGTCAAGCATTCAATGAAGTGAAACCACAATGACTAATAGTAGCTAGGCAGTAAGGATCAGGTACACAGTGAAGACAAATAGATAAAGCAAATAGGCACTGACTTTACAAGAGCCAACTGTAAATAAAGAGATGAGAAGGATAGAACCAGTGTGAGTGACGAAGACAAAGGTTTGGTAGACCAGTTCCAACTGTTGTGACAGTTGTACGTCTAGTTAGGGCGGATAGGTATTTAAACCTGAGGACACTTAGTCCCGGACACTTAGTCCTGAGCACGTAGCTCAGAACACTTAGTCCTCACCGTATTCCCTTGAGCTAAGGTCACACAGACCTCGCCCAATCACTCTGGTAAGTCTTCAAGGTAAACTTCCAAACCTTCACAGACTTCGTTCACCGGCGATCCACAATGACTCTTGGATGCTCAGAACGCGACGCCTAACCGGCTAGAGGATTCACAGTCCTCAAGTGTAGTAAGTCTTCAGATCACATAGACAAGAAGACTTAAGTGATGCCTAACACTCTTTGGCTCTGGGTGGTTAGGGATTTATCCTCTCAAGGAATTCTCTCTCAAAGGTTTCAAGGTGGGTTGCTCTCAAACGACAAAAGCCTTACTTTAACTCTGAGCAGCCAACCGTTTATGGTTGTAGGGGGTGGGCTATTTATAGCCACTAGGCAACCCGACCTGATTTGTCCGAAATGACCCTGGGTCACTAAGGAACTGACACGTGTTCCAACGGTCAGATTTCAAACACACACGGAAACTTTACTTGGGCTACAAGCAAAGCTGACTTGTCCAACTCTGAACAAGATTCGCTCTCATAGTCTTCACTCGAAGACATAGGATTTTGGTTAAGCATCACTTCAGTCATTCTGACTGGTTTTCTTGGACCCCACTTAACAGTACGGTGGTTCCTATGACTCAACAAAGAAGAAAAAGAACTACGAAAGATCTAAGTCTTCGCGCTCCATAGTCTTCATGCGATGTCTTCTCTTGTCATAGTCTTCAATGTGAATGTCTTCACATACCACCTTTGACTTCAATGTCTTCATACATTTTTAGGGGTCATCTCTGGTAGGAAAACGAATCACTGAGGGACTTTCTACCTGTGTTATCCTGCAATTCTCACAAACACATTAGTCCCTCAACTAGGTTTGTCGTCAATACTCCAAAACCAACTAGGGGTGGCACTAGATGAACTTACAGAGTGGATGATAGGCAATGTTCATCACGAAGCCAAAGCCTTTGATATCATTGAGCTCACTGGTCTGCCCACTCCAGGAGATCTTTATGAACCTGGTTGTCAGCTTCATAGTGTAGCTATGGAGAGCATTTTTCACAAGCCTGAACCAAACGTGAGTCAGATGCTTAGCATGATGAAGCCTTTGCCTCCAGATGCTGCATATCCTAAGGAGTTCTTTGTTGAAGACCTTGAGTATCTGCCACGCACTATCTATCACATTATAAGGCGAACTCTCTGGCCCATCAAAGGACATTCTCCACATACAAAGCTGGAAGGTGCAATGAAGACTTTGGTCTTCCATATTCTTCACGGCAAATGCTTCAATGCACAATACTTCTTCATCCGCCAACTTGCTGCATCAGGATCTGATCTCTTTGGCTTAAAGTTTTACGCTCCATGGATTATGCGGCTGATCAAACTACACTCAGTTGTCACCTATCAGCCTCTGCTCGCAATCATCGGATCTTTATGCCTGACATCGATATGTCAGTTGAAGCCATCTATCCAGAGCCTGCCAAGGAGCCCCTTAGTCTTCAGAATGTTGATAAGCAAAGTTTCTCACAACACATCTAGTGCCACCCCTAGTTGGTTTTGGAGTATTGACGACAAACCTAGTTGAGGGACTAATGTGTTTGTGAGAATTGCAGGATAACACAGGTAGAAGTCCCTCATTGATTCGGTTTTCCTACCAGAGATGACCCCTAAAAATGTAAGAAGACATTGAAGTCAAAGGTGGTATGTGAAGACATTCACATTGAAGACTATGACAAGAGAAGACATCATGTGAAGACTCTGGAGCGCGAAGACTTAGCAGTTTCGTCGTTCTGTGTTTTTCTTTGTTGAGCCGTAGGAACCACCGTACTGTTAAGTGGGGTCCAAGAGAACCAGTCAGAATGACTGAAGTGATGCTTAACCAAAATCCTATGTCTTCGAGTGAAGATTATGAGAGCAAATCTTGTCCAGAGTTGGATAAGTCAGCTTTGCTTGTAGTCCAAGTAAAGTTGCCGTGTGTGTTTGAAATCTGACCGTTGGAACACATGTCAGTTCCTTAGTGACCAAGGGTCATTTTGGACAAACCAGGTCAGGTTGCCCAGTGGCTATAAATAGCCCACCCCTTACAACCATAAACGATTGGCTGCTCAGAGTTAGAGTATGGATTTTGTTGTTTGAGAGCAACCCACCTCGAAGCCTTTGAGAGAGAATTCCTTGCGAGGATAAATCCCTAAACACCGAGAGCCAAAGAGTGTTAGGCATCACTTAAGTCTTCCTATCTGTGTGATCTAAAGACTTATTACACTTGACAACTGTGAATCCTCCAGCCGGTTAGGCATCGCGTTCTGAGCATCCAAGAGTCATTGTGGATCGTCGGTGAACGAAGTCTATGAAGGTTTGGAAGTCTACCTTGAAGACTTACCAGAGTGATTAGGCGAGGTCTGTGTGACCTTAGCTCAAGGGGAATACGGTGAGGACTGAGTGTCCTGAGCTGCGTGTTCAGGACTGGGTGTCCAGGACTGTGTGTCCTTAGGTTTAAATACCTAGCCGCCCTAACCATACGTACAACTGTCACTGCAGTTGGAACTGGTCTACCAAACCTTTGTCTTCACCAAGCTCACTAGTTCTATCCTTCCCATCTCTTTATTTACAGTTGGTCCTTGTGAAGTCATTGCCTATTTGCATTGTCCATTTGTCTTCACTGTGTGACTTTTTGTTCAGATTGGTTTCATATTATCTTCCATCCTGATCCGTACTGCCTAGCTATTGTTAGTCTTTGTGCTTTCACTTCATTGAATACTTGACTATGGCTTGTCTAGGGTAGTCTACCTTCCGCTGCATGGTTATAGGTTCATTTCTATCGTTTGTCTTCAAAACTCCCATGTTTTGAAGACTTTCATAAAAATCGCCTATTCACCCCCCCCCCCTCTAGTCGATATAACGCACTTTCAAGGGATCTAATGCAAGCATTTTTCAAGCTCCCATTGAAGGATTTAGTGTCTAATGATGATCTGCTATGTTGAGAGAGACATAGAGATTTGCAGGCATTGATGACAAGCAAATTATAGTACATTTTCATGGCTTGAGGAAACATCGAGGCCATCTACCAGAAAGTCCCCCTATCATGACAACGTAGCATAAATACTTTTCTAATCTGTTGTTTGAAACTATTGGCATACTTGTGCTGGATAGATATATTGATATGCAGTTTGCGCACTAGTTATAGGTGCAATTACACTTCAATATTTTCAGCCAGACAACGAATAATTCAAGCAGGTACATACCATGTTAGTAGTCCTTGTACACCATGTTGCAATTTTTTGTTTTTTGGTGCTTGCATCATTTAGTGCTTTATAATCTGAACTACTTTGGATCACTTGTCAGATTTCAGGTTCCGGCAAAATCCTTGATGTTCGAACACTGGGGTGCGCGCGAAGATCTTTCCCCCATCTCACGCTCTCACAACGATCTCAAAGCTCAGATCTTCGAACTCGAAGAACAAGGGACACAAGAGTTTATACAGGTTCGGGCCACTGATGTGGTGTAATACCCTACTCTAGTGTGGTGTGGTGGATTGCCTTGTAGGATGAGGATGAACAAGTACAAGGGAAGAATAGCCTCCTGAGGAGAGTTGTTCTTAAGCTAGGTGAGCTGGTGCGTATGAGGGTGGAATGGATCCGATCCCAGCTCTCCTCCTCCTATGGTGGAGGCTAGTCCTATTTATAGAGGCCCTGGTCCTCTTCCCAAATATTAGGCGGGAAGGGATCCCACAATGGGCAATTTGAAGGGGACAACTAGTACAAGCTATCCTGACAAAAGGTGGTCTTCGCCTGCCAAAGGCTCTGGTGGTGACGCCGTCGTGGGCTCTGTGATGATCTCCGTCCTGCCATCCTGCCGGTCTTGGTCTTGTTGCACCAATATGGAAACATTTGCCTGATGTCTCGGGACTCCTCGCCTACACCTGCTCCTTTAGCACCATAGAGGAAACCAGTACTCTGCGCCCACCGGTGCCCGCCTAGCGCCCGCCTGGCCTTGGTCGTCATGGCTCACATCATGGGAACCTCACGAGGTGCCCCTCGCCTTGATCTCTCTGCTCCTCGCGAGCCAGCCTAGCGAGGCTGCCCCTGAGGAGGTCTTGTGTCGTCCGCTTCGCGAGGCTTGGCCCCTCGTGAGGGTCTTGAGTGTTTGCTGGTGAAGATGAGTCATACCAGGCCGCTAGAGGAGCCATGCCATGGGCCGCAGGCAGGAAAGTCTGGGGACCCCCATTTCTAGAACGCCGACAGTAGCCCCCGGGCCCAAGGCGCGTGCGGATTTGGCTTCGAGGCAAAGCCAAGGGGCAAGTGCTGAGCATCGCGGGCCCCAACCGCCTGCAGCCTTTATTGACGTGTGGCGAGTAATGTCTCCGAGTCTTATCAATTAATACAGACTTGTGCTCAAATAAAATTACAAACCAAAAAACAAAAAACAATTATTACATGATCTCTAAAACAACTGGTTTAATCAATTACATGAACAGACAACACAAAGGTTATTCAACGATGGAAAGAACATTTCACCTATGATTTACCAAGTGGGAATTTAATTTCCTTTTTTCCTTCTAGATCTTAACAATACGGTCAGTCTCAGCTTGCTTTGTTTTGAAATCCACCAAATATTTAATGGTTGTCTTTAGTACTGCTTGTGATTGTGCTGTTTGCTTCCTCAACATGTCAACTTCATCTCTAAGTGCATAGCAGAATCTCTTTCTACCACTAGTTTAGCCCCTAGAGCATCAGCCGTTGGTAATTCATGATGCACGATTGGGCCGGTGCCACTGCTGTGGGATGATACAACGTCCATGGGGACTTTGCTCTTTGATCTTGGGCTAACCTTTTTTGCCATTAAAGTTCCAATTGGATTATGAAAAGTTGAAGTTAGCAAAAGATCTCAACTGGGAGTTATAACAGCAAACCAGTTAAACAAACAAGGAATTAAAGAGTTTCAATTGGATGTTGAAAAGTAGTTATTAACATCATTGTAACCTGTTGTTGCAGCAGCAAAGCAGTTAAAAAAACAAGTTCTGCAAATGGTACCTGTTTTGTCATTGGAGTTTCTCTTGGATCCTGAAAAGTTGAGTAGCCAGTAACGTGATTAGAGCAAACAGTTGCAGTAGCAAAGCAGTTAAACAAACAAGTTTTGCAAAAGGAACCTATTGTGGCATTGGAGTTTCTCTTGGATCTTGAAAAGTTGAGTAGTCAGTAACTTGATTAGAGCAACAAGTTACAACAGCAAACCTGTTACACAAATATATTTTTGAAAATGTACCTGTTGTGCAATTGGACTTCCAATTGGTTCCTGAAAACTTGAAGTTGTTAAGATCATTACAGCAGCCAACCAGGTAAACAATGAAGTTTCTAAAAACATACCTGTTGTGCCAACGGAGTTTCTGTTGGATCCTGCAAACTTGAATGTTAGCAATTAATAAATAAAGTTTTACAAGATCCATAAGAAACTAACATCAAACAAGTAAAACTAACCAGTTTTGGCAACGTATTTAATTACACATGAACTAGTAAAACTAACAAGTTCTTGGCAACGTATTAAAGTAACAAGTCGGTATCGTTTACCAGCAACACAAACATCTGTAAATTTATTTGATGTAAGCAAAATGATTCCAACACATATATAAGTTAAAAAGACGGTGTCCCTCATATAAACCTGATAGTTGTCTATCTATGACCGTGCAAACATTACTAGTGCTACAAGTGATAACAGCAAACCATTTAAACAAGAAGGGTATGAGAATGTAAATTACATGTGAATTCTGCTGCACCCTAGAAGTACATATGACCAGCTATCTACGTGCTTAAGTAGCTATTTAAGTTTATGCAAACAGGTAATTCTTAACAGTAAGTATCAAACACATAGATAGGCGCAGTCTATAATATGATTAACAGACCATGGTATTATGTGATCAGTAGCAAACTAAATTAAGCCAAGCAACGTAATTGAACAATTTTGCAATAATTGGCTAACTAAAATTCAGAGAAGCAGGTAACTGAACTTACGCTAGCTCTTTGTACAGGCACACTACAACTTGTTTTTCGCTTACAAGGTTCTAAGAAGGAGTCCATGACATCAATTGCTTGGATACGCAGTCCCAATACTTCTTTCTTCCCACACTCCATTGGTAAGTCGAATGGTTAATCTAGTAAGATGGTGCGTCCTTGATATGTTATATGAGGATGGGTAGTCAGACTAGTTGTAGCCACACACATCACACTGGATTTTACTGTATATTTCATGCGATTACATTTGGCATATCAAGATCTAAGCATTCTACAATAGGATGAAAAGACTGGCATCCTTCACATTATTGGCGAACTCAGTTCATAGAAACAAGCAATTCAACCATTCTGTGGGTAAATCAAAAGCGCCACTAGAATATTTTTCACTACCCTAATCATACAAGCAAAAAGGGGCAACGCCACCGTAGGGCTGGTATGGGCGGCCGCCTCGGGTGGATGGAAAGTGTGCACCTAGTTTGAGTCGTCCAGGTTGGCCCAGGCTAGTTTTGTTCGTCCTAACTGAAGGAAATATGCCCTAGAAGCAATAATAAAGTTATTATTTATTTCCTTATTTCATGATAAATGTTTATTATTCATGCTAGAATTGTATTAACCGCAAACATAATACATGTGTGAATACATAGACAAACATAGTGTCACTAGTATGCCTCTACTTGACTAGCTCATTGATCAAAGATGGTTAAGTTTCCTAACCATAGACATGAGTTGTTATTTGATCAATGGGATCCCATCATTAGGAAAATGATGTGATTTACTTGACCCATTTCGTTAGCTTAGCACTTGATCGTTTGTTTACTACTATTACTTTCTTCATGACTTATACATGTTCTTATGACTATGAGATTATGAAACTCTCGAATACTGGAGGAACACATTGTGTGCTGCCAAACGTCACAACGTAACTGGGTGATCATAAAGGTGCTCTACAGGTGTTTCCAATGGTACTTGTTGAGTTGGCATAGATCAAGATTAGGATTTCTCACTCCGATTGTCGGAGAGGTATCTCTGGACCCTCTCGGTAATACACATCACTATAAGCCTTGCAAGCATGATAACTAATGAGTTAGTTACAGGATGATGTATTATGGAACGAGTAAAGAGACTTGCCAGTAACGAGATTGAACTAGGTATTGGATACCGACGATTGAATCTCGGACAAGTAACATACCGATGACAAAAAGAACATCGTACAGTGTTGTGCGGTTTGACCGATAAAGATCTTCGTAGAATATGTAGGAACCAATATGAGCATCCGGGTTCCGCTATTGGTTATTGACCGGAAACGTGTCTCGGTCATGTCTACATAGTTCTCGAACCCGTAGGGTCCGCACGCTTAAAGTTCTGTGACGATCGGTTTTATGAGTTTATATGTTTTGATGTACCGAAGGTAGTTCGGAGTCCCGGATGTGATCACGGACATGACGAGGAGTCTCTAAATGGTTGAGGCATAAATATTTATATATTGGAAGCCTATATTTGGATATCGAAAGTGTTCGGGGTGAAATCAGGAATTTACCGGAGTACTGGGGGTTACCGGAACCCCCCGGGGGTTTAATGGGCCATGATGGGCCTTAGTGGAAGAGAGGAGGGGCTGCCAGGGCAGGCCGTGCGCCCCCTCTCCCTCTAGTACGAATTGGACAAGGAGGGGGGGCGCCCCCTTTCCTTCCTCTCACCCTCCTTTCCCCTTCTCCTATTCCAACTAGGAAAGGAGGGAGTCCTACTCCCGGTAGGAGTAGGACTCCTCCTGGCGTGCCTCGTCCTTGCCGGACGCCTCTCCCCCTTGCTCCTTTATATACAGGGGCAGGGGGCACCTCTAAACACACAAGTTGATCATTGAGATCTCTCCAGCGGTGTGCGGTGCCCCCCTCCACCATATTCCACCTCAGTCATACTGTAGCGGTGTTTAGGCAAAGCCCTGCTGTGGTAGTTTCATCAACATCGTCACCACGTCATCGTGCTGACGAAACTCTTCCCCGAGCTCTACTGGATCATGAGTTCACGGGACGTCACTAAGCTGAACGTGTGCTAAACGCAGAGGTGCCGTACGTTTGGTGCTGAGGATCGGTCGATCGTGAAGACGTACGACTACATCAACCTTGTTGTCATAACGCTTCCGTTTAATGGTCTACGAGGGTACGTGGACGACACTCTTCCCTCTCGTTGTTGTGCATCACCATGATCCTGCATGTGCGTAGGATTTTTTTTGAAATTACTACGTTCCCCGACAGTGGCATCCGAGCCTGGTTTTATGCGTTGATGTTATATGCACGAGTAGAACACAAGTGAATTGTGGGCGATACAAGTCATACTGCTTACCAGCATGTCATACTTTGGTTTGGCGGTATTGTTGGATGAAGCGGCCCGGACCAACATTACGCGTACGCTTACGTGAGACTGGTTCTACCGACGTGATTTGCACACAGGTGGCTGGCGGGTGGCAGTTTCTCCAACTTTAGTTGAACCGAGTGTGGCTATGCCCAGTCCTTGAGAAGGTTAAAACAACACCAACTTGATGAACTATCGTGGTGGTTTTGATGCGTAGGTAAGAACGGTTCTTGCTCAGCCCATAGCAGCCACGTAAAACTTGCAACAACAAAGTAGAGGACGTCTAACTTGTTTTTGTAGGGCATGTTGTGATGTGATATGGTCAAGACATGATGCTATATTTTTGTATGAGATGATCATGTTTTGTAACGGAGTTATCGGCAACTGGCAGGAGCCATATGGTTGTCGCTTTATTGTATGCAATGCAATCGCCCTGTAATTGCTTTACTTTATCACTAAGCGGTAGCGATAGTCGTAGAAGCAATAGTTGGTGAGACGACAACGATGCTACGCTGGAGATCAAGGTGTCGCGCCGGTGACGATGGTGGTCATGACGGTGCTTCGGAGATGGAGATCACAAGCACAAGATGATGATGGCCATATCATATCACTTATATTGATTGCATGTGATGTTTATCCTTTATGCATCTTATTCTGCTTTGTTTGACAGTAGCATTATAAGATGATCTCAAGATAAAACTGTTCTCTCTGAGTATGCACCGTTGCCAAAGTTCGTCGTGCCGAGATACCACGTGATGATCGGGTGTGATAAGCTCTATGTCCTTCTACAACGGGTGCAAGCCAGTTTTGCACACGCAGAATACTCGGGTTAAACTTGACGAGCCTAGCATATGCAGATATGGCCTCGGAACACTGAGATCGAAAGATCGAGCATGAATCATATAGTAGATATGATCAACATAGTGATGTTCACCATTGAAAACTACTCCGTTTCACGTGATGATCGGTCATGGTTTAGTTGATATGGATCACATGATCACTTAGATGATTAGAGGGATGTCTATCTAAGTGGGAGTTCTTAAGTAATATGATTAATTGAACTTAAATTTATCATGAACTTAGTACCTGATAGTATTTTGCTTATCTATGTTGTTGTAGATAGATGGCCCATGCTGTTGTTCCGTTGAATTTTAATGCGTTCCTTGAGAAAGCAAAGTTAAAAGATGATGGTAGCAATTACATGGACTGGGTCCGTAACTTGAGGATTATCCTCATTGCTGCATAGAAGAATTACGTCTTGGAAGCACCGCTGGGTGCCAGGCCTGCTGCAGATGCTGCTGACAATGTTAAGAACGTTTGGCAGAGTAAAGCTGATGACTACTCGATAGTTCAGTGTGCCATGCTTTACGGCTTAGAACCGGGACTTCAATGACGTTTTGAACATCATGGAGCATATGAGATGTTCCAGGAGTTGAAGTTAATATTTCAAGCAAATGCCCGGATTGAGAGATATGAAGTCTCCAATAAGTTCTATAGCTGGAAGATGGAGGAGAATAGTTCTGTCAGTGAGAATATACTCAAAATGTCTGGGTATCATAATCACTTGACTCAACTGGGAGTTAATCTTCCTGTTGATAGTGTCATTGACAGAGTTCTTCAATCACTACCACCAAGCTATAAAAGCTCCGTGATGAACTATAATATGCAAGGGATGAATAAGACTATTCCCGAGCTCTTCGCGATGCTAAAGGCTGCGGAGGTAGAAATCAAGAAGGAAAATCAAGTGTTGATGGTCAATAAGACCACCAGTTTCAAGAAAAAGGGCAAAGGGAAGAAGAAGGGGAACTTCAAGAAGAACGGCAAACAAGTTGCTGCTCAGGAGAAGAAACCCAAGTCTGGACCTAAGCCTGAGGCTAAGTGCTTCTACTACAAACAGACTGGTCACTGGAAGCGGAACTGCCCCAAGTATTTGGCGGATAAGAAGGATGGCAAGGTGAACAAAGGTATATGTGATATATATGTTATTGATGTGTACCTCACCAGAGCTTGCAGTAGCACCTGGGTATTTGATACTGGTTCTGTTGCTAATATTTGCAACTCGAAACAGGGACTACGGATTAAGCAAAGACTGGCTAAGGACGAGGCGATGAGGCGCGTGGGAAATGGTTCCAAAGTCGATGTGATCGCCGTCGGCACGCTACCTCTACATCTACCTTAGGTATTAGTTTTAGACCTAAATAATTGTTATTTGGTGCCAGCGTTAAGCATGAACATTATATCAGGATCTTGTTTGATGCGAGACGGTTATTCATTTAAATCTGAGAATAATGGTTGTTCTATTTATATGAGTAATATCTTTTATGGTCATGCACCCTTAAAGAGTGGTCTATTCTTATTGAATCTCGATAGTGGTGATACACATATTCATAATATTGAAGCCAAAAGATGCAGAGTTGATAATGATAGTGCAACTTATTTGTGGCACTGCCGTTTGGGTCATATTGGTATAAAGCGCATGAAGAAACTCCATACTGATGGACTTTTGGAATCACTTGATTATGAATCACTTGGTACTTGCGAACCATGCCTTATGGGCAAGATGACTAAAATGCCATTCTCCGGAACTATGGAGCGAGCAACAGATTTGTTGGAAATCATACATACTGATGTATGTGGTCCAATGAATATTGAGGCTCGCGGCGGGTATTGTTATTTTCTCACCTTCATGGATGATTTAAGCAGATATGGGTATATCTGCTTAATGAAACATAAGTCTGAAACATTTGAAAAGTTCAAAGAATTTCATAGTGAAGTGGAAAATCATCGTAACAAGAAAATAAAGTTTCTATGATCTGATCGTGGAGGAGAATATTTGAGTTACGAGTTTGGCCTACATTTGAAACAATGCGGAATAGTTTCGCAACTCACGCCACACGGAACACCACAGTGTAATGGTGTGTCTGAACGTCGTAATCGTACTTTACTAGTTATGGTGCAATCTGTGATGTCTCTTACTGATTTACCACTATCGTTTTGGGGTTATGCTTTAGAGACGGCTGCATTCACGTTAAATAGGGCACCATCAAAATCCATTGAGACCACTCGTATGAACTATGGTTTGGCAAGAACCCAAAGTTGTCGTTTCTTAAAGTTTGGGGTTGCGATGCTTATGTGAAAAAGCTTCAACCTGATAAGCTCGAACCCAAATCGGAGAAATGTGTCTTCATAGGATATCCAAAGGAAACTATTGGGTACACCTTCTATCATAGATCCGAAGGCAAGATATTCGTTGCTAAGAATGGATCCTTTCTAGAGAAGGAGTTTCTCTCGAAAGAAGTGAGTGGGAGGAAAGTAGAACTTGATGAGGTAACTGTACCTGCTCCCTTATTGTAAAGTAGTTCATCGCAGACACCGGTTCCTTGACTCTACACCAATTAGTGAGGAAGCTAATGATAATGATCATGAACCAGAGCAAGATCCGCGCCAGAATGGTACGGTAATCCAGTTCTGGAGGTGATGTTACTTGACCATGATGAACCTACGAACTATGAAGAAGCAATGATGAGCCCAGATTCCGCAAAATGGCTTGAGTCCATGAAATCTGAGATGTGATCCATGTATGAGCAAAGTGTTGACCTTGGTTGACTTGCCTGATGATCGGCAAGCCATCGAGAATAAATGGATCTTCAAGAAGACAGACGCTGATGGTAATGTTACTGTCTACAAAGCTCGACTTGTTGCAAAAGGTTTTCGACAAGTTCAAGGAGTTGACTACGATGAGACCTTCTCACCCGTAACGATGCTTAAGTCCGTCCGAATCATGTTAGCAATTGCCGCGTTTTATGATTATGAAATTTGGCAAATGGATGTAAAGACTGCATTCCTGAATGGATTTCTGGAAGAAGAGTTGTATATGATGCAACCTGAAGGTTTTATCGATCCAAAGGGAGCTAACAAAGTATGC
The DNA here is from genome assembly GCF_056163025.1 of Triticum urartu. Lineage (NCBI taxonomy): Eukaryota > Viridiplantae > Streptophyta > Magnoliopsida > Poales > Poaceae > Triticum > Triticum urartu. The sequence goes on along the minus strand of NC_141879.1, from coordinate 324,350,966 downwards.
AAGCTCTAGCGATCCATTTATGGACTGGTGCAAGCATCTCGGAGTTGGAATAAACGTTTTGATAGTGTGATCAAAACATATGGTTTTATACAGACTTTTGAAGAAGCTTGTATTTACAAGAAAGTGAGTGGGAGCTCTGTAGCATTTCTAATATTATATGTGGATGACATATTGGTGATTGGAAATGATATAGAATTTTTGGATAGCATAAAAGGATACTTGAATAAGAGTTTTTCAATAAAAGACCTCGGTGAAGCTGCTTATATATTGGGCATCAAGATCTATAGAGATAGATCAAGATGCTTAATTGAACTTTCACAAAGCACATACCTTGATAAATTTTTGAAGAAGTTCAAAATGGATCAAGCTAAGAAAGGGTTCTTGCCTATGTTACAAGGTGTGAAGTTGATTAAGACTCAATGTCCGACCACTGCAGAAGATAGAGAGAAAATGAAAAGTGTTCCCTATGCTTCAACCATAGGCTCTATCATGTATGTAATGTTGTGTACCAGACCTGATGTGTGCCTTGCTATTAGCTTAGTAGGGAGGTACCAAAGTAATCAAGGAGTGATCACTGGACAGCGGTCAAGAACATCCTGAAGTACCTGAAAAGGACCAAGGATATGTTTCTCGTTTATGGAGGTGACAAAGAGCTCATCGTAAATGGTTACGTTGATGCAAGCTTTGACACTGATCCGGACGATTCTAAATCGCAAACCGGATACGTGTTTATATTAAACAGTGGAGCTATCAGTTGGAGCAGTTCTAAACAAAGCATCATGGCGGGATCTACATGTGAAGCGGAGTACATTGATGCTTCAGAAGCATCGAATGAAGGAGTCTGGATGAAGGAGTTCATATCTGATCTAGGTGTCATACCTAGTGCATAGGGTCCAATGAAAATCTTTTGTGACAATACTGGTGCAATTGCCTTGGCAAAGGAATCAAGATTTCACAAGAGAACCAAGCACATCAAGAGACGCTTCAACTCCATCCGGGATCAAGTCCAAGTGGGAGACATGGAGATTTGCAAGATACATACGGATCTGAATGTTGCAGACCCATTGACTAAGCCTCTTCCACGAGCAAAACATGATCAGCACCAAGGCTCCATGGGTGTTAAAATCATTACTGTGTAATCTAGATTATTGACTCTAGTGCAAGTGGGAGACTAAAGGAAATATACCCTAGAGGCAATAATAAAGTTATTATTTATTTCCTTATTTCATGCTAGAATTGTATTAACCAGAAACATAATACATGTGTGAATACATAGACAAACATAGTGTCACTAGTATGCCTCTACTTAACTAGCTCATTGATCAAAGATGGTTAAGTTTCCTAACCATAGACATGAGTTCTTATTTTCTCAATGGGATCACATCATTAGGAGAATGATGTGATTGACTTGACCCATTTCGTTAGCTTAGCACTTGATCGTTTGTTCACTGCTATTGCTTTCTTCATGACTTATACATGTTCTTATGACTATAAGATTATGCAACTCCCGAATAACGGAGGAACACTTTGTGCGCTGCCAAACGTCACAACGTAACTGGGTGACCATAAAGGTGCTCTACAGGTGTTTTCGATGGTACTTGTTGAGTTGGCATATATCAAGCATAGGATTTCTCACTCCGATTGTCGAAGAGGTATCTCTGGGCCCTCTCAGTAATACACATCACTATAAGCCTTGCAAGCATGATAACTAATGAGTTAGTTACAGGATGATGTATTATGGAACGAGTAAAGAGACTTGCCGGTAATGATATTGAACTAGGTATTGGATACCGGCGACTGAATCTCGGGCAAGTAACATACCGATGACAAAAAGAACAACGTATAGTGTTGTGTGGTTTGACCGATAAAGATCTTCGTAGAATATGTAGGAACCAATATGAGCATCCAGGTTCCTCTATTGGTTATTGACCGGAAACGTGTCTCGGTCATGTCTACATAGTTCTCAAACCCGTAGGGTCCGCATGCTTAAAGTTCTGTGACGATCGGTTTTATGAGTTTATATGTTTTGATGTACCGAAGGTAGTTCGGAGTCTCGGATGTGATCACGGACATGACGAGGAGTCTTGAAATGGCCGAGACATAAAGATTTATATATTGGAAGCCTATATTTGGATATCGAAAGTGTTTCGGGTGAAATCGAGATTTTACCGGAGTACCAGGGGTTACCGGACCCCCCCCGGGGGGGGGGGGGGGGGTTAATGGGCCATGATGGGCCTTAGTGGAAGAGAGGAGGGGCTGCCAGGGCAGGCCGCGCACCCCCTCTCCCTCTAGTCCGAATTGGACAAGGAGGGGGGCGGCGCCCCCCTTTCCTTCCTCTCTCCCTCCTCCTTCCCCCTTCTCCTATTCCAACTAGGATAGGAGGGAGTCCTACTCCCGGTAGGAGTAGGACTCCTCCTGGTGCGCCTCCTCCTGACCGGCCGCCTCTCCCCCCTTTCTCCTTTATATACAGGGGCAGGGGGCACCTCTAAACACACAAGTTGATCATTGAGATCTCTCCAGCCGTGTGCGGTGCCCCCCTCCACCATATTCCACCTCGGTCATACTGTAGCGGTGTTTAGGCGAAGCCCTGCTGCGGTAGTTTCATCAACATCGTCACCACGCCGTCGTGCTGACGAAACTCTTCCCCGAGCTCTACTGGATTGTGATTTCGTGGGATGTCGCCGAGCTGAATGTGTGCTGAACACGGAGGTGTCATACGTTCGGTGCTGAGGATCGGTCGATCATGAAGACGTACGACTACATCAACCGCGTTGTCATAACGCGTCCGCTTAACGGTCTACGAGGGTACGTGGACGACACTCTACCCTTTCGTTGTTGTGCATCACCATGATCCTGCATGTGCGTAGGTATTTTTTTTGAAATTACTACGTTCCCCAACACTAACGCACAAGCAGGCAATGCAAAATATGAAGAAAAATGTTTCAATTTGGATGGGCCAATAACGTAAGTGCAAGGCAGGCCCTATAGCAGTCTCATGGCCTAAACGAGCACCTCCCATATCGATTGACAGCAGGAAAAATCCCAATTCGTTCGCTCCAGCATCTAGTCTGGTTTGCTCCTAACCTAGCCGCCGTTAGACAGACCGACATAGCACTTCCTCGCGCCCTCGTTGGAGGGCGGTTGCTGGGCTTCAAGCGAATGGAAGGACAAGAAAATGAAGATCCAACCCTGGGTGTAGCCTGTGTGGGAGGCAGCAGCGGCAACACGGGCATGGCATCGAGCTTGCGCAAATGGACAGTCACAGCTTTCAAGAGCAGCACGCACAACGAGCAGGTACATCACATCCTTGATTATATCTAATTAAACTATTCAATTTCTGGCCAATAGTTAAACCCGACGGTATTGTAAAACTGCTTGTATGTAGGGAATCTATTAGAAAATGAAACCAATTTCTGCTTATTTTATAACACCCCAAATCAATACTGAACTGACTGCATCTAATGTATCTAATCAAGTTTCCGGTGCAAACATACAAGCTCATGTTGTTCTTGAGCCTGAAGTGTCTAATGAACAGACTGCTAATGAAGGATTTGATGCAAACATTTTACATTCTCCTAGTGATGAACATATAGTGTCTAATGAGGGATCTAGTGCAAGCATTTTGCAAGATCCCGTTGAAGGATTTAGTGTCTAATGATGATCTACTATGTTGAGAGAGACATAGAGATTTGCAGGCATTGATGACAAGCAAATTATAGTACATTTTCATGGCTTGAGGAAACGTCGAGGCCATCTACCAGAAAGTCCCCGTATCATGACAATGTAGCATAAATACTTTTCTAATATGTTGTTTGAAACTATTGGCATACTTGTGCAGGATGGATATATTGATATGCAGTTTGCGCACTGGTTATAGGTGCAATTACACTTCAATATTTTCAGCCAGAGAACGAATAATTCAGGCAGGTACATACCATGTTAGTAGTCCTTGTACACCATGTTGCATGTTGTTTTGGTGCTTGCATCATTTAGTGTTTTATAATCTGAACTACTTTGGATCATTTGTCGAATTTCGGGTTTTGGCAAAACCCTTGAGGTTCGAACACTTGGGTGCACGCAAAGATCTTTCCCCCCAGCTCACGCTCTCACAACGATCTCAAAGCTCAGATCGTCGAGCTCGAAGAATAAGGGACACAAGAGTTTATACTAGTTCGGGCCACCGATGTGGTGTAATACCCTACTCTAGTGTGGTGTGGTGGATTTCCTTCTAGGCTAAGGACAAACAAGTACAAGGGAAGAACAGCCTCCTGAGGATAGGTGTTCTTAAGCTTGGTGAGCTGGTGCGTATGAGGGTGGAATGGATCCGATCCCAGCTCTCCTCCTCCTATGGTGGAGGCTAGTCCTATTTATAGAGGCCGTGGTCCTCTTCCCAAATATTAGGCGAGTAGGGATCCCACAGCAGCCAATTTGAAGGGGGACAGCTAGTACAAGCTATCCTGACAAAAGGTGGTCTTCGCCTGCCAAAGGCTCTGGTGGTGACGCCTTCGTGGGCTCCGTGATGACCTCCGTCCTGCCGTCCTGCTGGTCTTGGTCTTGTTGCAACGATATGGAAACCTTTGCCCGATGCCTCGGGACTCCTCGGCTACGCCTGCTCCTTTAGCACCAAAGAGGAAACCAGTACTCTGCGCCCGCCGGTGCCCGCCTGGCGCCCGCCTGGCCTTGGTCGTCATGGCTCACATGATGGGAACCTCGCGAGGTGCCCCTCACCTTGATCTCTCCGCTTCTCGTGATCCAGCCTAGTGAGGCTTCCCCTAAGGAGGTCTTGTGTCATCCGCCTCGCGAGGCTTGGCCCCTCGCGAGGGTCTTCAGTGTTTGCTGATGAAGATGGGCTGTACCAGGCCACTAAAGGAGCCATGCCGTTGGCCGCAGGCAGGCAAGTCTGGGGACCCCCGTTTCCAGAACGCCGACAGTAGCCCCCGGGCCTAAGCCGCGCGCTGATTTGGCTTCGAGGCAAAGCCAAGGGGCAAGTGCAGAGCGCCGCGGGCCCCAACCGCTCGCGGCCTTGATTGACGTGTGGCGAGTAATGTCTCCGAGTCTTATCAATTAATACAGACTTGTGCTCAAATAAAATTACAAACCAAAAAACAAAAAACTATTATTACATGATCTCTAAAACAAATGGTTTGATCAATTACATGAACAGACAACACAAAGTTTATTCAACGATGGAAAGAACATTTCACCTATGATTTACCAAGTGGGAATTTAATTTCCTTTTTTCCTTCAGGAGCTTAACAATGCGGTCAGTCTCAACTTGCTTTATTTTGAAATCCACCAAATATTTAATGGTTGTCCTGAGTACTACTTGTGATTGTGTTGTTTGCTTCCTCAACATGTCAACTTCATCTCTAAGTGCAAAGCAGAATCTCTTTCTACCACTAGTTTAGCCTCTAGAGCATCAGCAGTTGGTAATTCGTGATGCACGATTGGGCCGGTGCCACTGCTGTGGGATGATACAACACCCATGGGGACTTTGCTCTTTAATCTTGGGCTAACCTATTTTGCCATTAAAGTTCCAATTGGATTTTGAAAAGTTGAAGTTTGCAAAACATCTCAACTGGGAGTTATAACAGCAAATAAGTTAAACAAACAAGGAATTAAAGAGTTTCAATTGGATGCTGAAAAGTAGTTATTAACATCATTGTAACTGGTTGTTGCAGCAACAAAGCAGTTAAACAAACAAGTTTTGCAAATGGTACCTATTGTGGCATTGGAGTTTCTCTTGGATCCTGAAAAGTTTAGTAGCCAGTAACATGATTAGAGCAACCGGTTGCAGTAGCAAAGCAGTTAAACAAACAGGTTTTGCAAAAGGAACTGTTGTGGCATTGGAGTTTCTCTTGGATCCTGAGTAGTTGAGTAGTCAGTAACTTGATTAGAGCAACAATTTACAACAGCAAACCTGTTACACAAATATATTTTTGAAAATGTACCTCCTGTGTAATTGGACTTCCAATTGGATCCTGAAAACTTGAAGTTGGTAAGTTGATTACAGGCTTACAACAACAAGTTACATCAGCAAACCAGGTAAACAACGAAGCTTCTAAAAACATACCTGTTGTGCCAACGGAGTTTCTGTTGGATCCTGCAAACTTGAATGTTAGCAATCAATAAATAAAGTTTTGCAACAGCCATAAGAAACTAACATCAAACTAGTTAAACTAACCAGTTTTGGCAACATATTTAATTACACATGAACTAGTAAAACTAACAAGTTCTTGGCAATGTATGAAAGTAACAAGTTGGTACCATTTACCAGCAACACAGACATCTATAAATTTCTTTGATGTAAGCAAAATGATTCCAACACATATATAAGTTAAAAAGACGGTGTCCCTCATATAAACCTGATAGTTGTCTATCTAGGAACATGCAAACATTACTAGTGCTACAAGTGATAACAGCAAATCATTTAAACAAGCAGGGTATGAGCACATAAATTACACGTGAATTCTGCTGCACCCTAGATGTACATATGACCAGCTATCTACGTGCTTAAGTAGCTATTTAAGTTTAGGAAAACAGGTAATTCTTAACAGTAAGTATCAAACACATAGATAGGCGCAGTCTATGATAGGATTAACAGGACATGGCATTATGTGATCAGTAGCAAACTAAATTAAGCCAAGCAACACAATTGAACAATTTTGCAATAATTGGCTAACTAAAATTGCGAGAAGCAGGTAACTGAACTTACGCTAGCTCTTTGTACAGGGACACTGCAACTTCTTTTTCGCTTACAAGGTTCTATGAAGGAGTCCACGGCATCAATTGCTTGGATACGCAGTCCCAATACTTCTTTCTTCCCACACTGCATTAGTAAGTTGAATGGTCAATCTGGTAAGATGGTGCGTCCTTGATATGTTATATGAGGACGTGTAGTCAGACTAGTTGTAGCCACACACATTACACTGGCTTTTACTGTATATTTCATGCGATTACATTTGGCATATCGAGATCTAAGTAATCTACAATAGGATGAAAAGACTGGCATCCTTCACATTATTGGCGATCTCAGTTCATAGAAACAAGCAATTCAACCATTTTGTGGGTAAATCAAAAGCACCACTAGAATATTTTTCACTACCCCAATCATACACGCAAAAAGGGGCGACGCCACCATAGTGCTGGTATGGGCGGCCGCCTCGGGTGGATGGAAAGTGTGCACCTAGTTTGAGTCGTCCAGGTTGGCCCAGGCAAGTTTTGTTCGTCCTAACGCACAAGCAGGCAATGTAAAAAAATGAAGAAAAATGTTTCAATTTGGATGGGCCAATAAAGTAAGTGCAAGGCAGGCCCTATAGCAGACTCGTGGCCCAAACGAGCACCTCCCATATCGATCGACAGTAGGAAAAATCCCAATTCGTTCGCTCCAGCCTTTTAGTCTGGTTCGCTCCTAACCTAGCTAGCTGCCACTAGACAGACCGACATAGCACTTCCTCGCGCCCTCATAGGAGGTCGGTTGTTGGGCTTCAAGCAAATGGAAGGACAAGAAAATGAAGATCCAACCCTGGGTGTAGCCTGCGTGGGAGGCAGCAGTGGCAGCACGGGCATGGCATCGAGCTTGCGCAAACGGACATTCGCAACTTGCAAGAGCAGCATGCACAATGAGCAGGTACATCACATCCCTGATTATATCTAATTCAACTGTTCAATTTCTGGCCAATAGTTAAACCTGGCGGTGTTGTAAAACTACTTGTATGTAGGGAATCTATTACAAAATGAAACCAATTTCTTCTTATTTTATAACTCCCCAAATCAATACTGAACTGGCTGCATCTAATGTATCTAATCAAGTTTCCGGTGCAAACATACAAGCTCATGTTGTTCTTGAGCCTGAAGTGCCTAATGACAGACTGCTAATGAAGGATTTGATGCAAACATTTTACATGCTCCTAGTGATGAACATATAGTGTCTAATGAGGAATCTAATGCAAGCATTTTGCAAGCTCCCATTGAAGGATTTAGTGTCTAATGATGGTCTGCTATGTTGAGAGAGACATAGAGATTTGCAGGCATTGATGACAAGCAAATTATAGTACATTTTCATGGCTTGAGGAAACGTCGAGGCCATCTACCAGAAAGTCCCCGTATCATGACAACGTAGTATAAATACTTTTCTAATCTGTTGTTTGAAACTATTGGCATACTTGTGCAGGATAAATATATCGATATGCAGTTTGTGCTCTGGTTATAGGTGCAATTACACTTCAATGTTTTCAGCCAGACAACGAATAATTCAAGCAGGTACAGACCATGTTAGTAGTCCTTGTACACCATGTTGCATTTTTTGTTTTTTGGCGCTTGCATCATTTAGTGTTTTATAGTCTAAACTACTTTGGATCATTTTTCGGATTTCGGGTTCTGGAAAAACCCTTGAGGTTCGAACACTGGGGTGTGCGTGAAGATCTCCCCCCCCCCAGCTCACGCTCTCACAACGATCTCAAAGCTCAGATCGTCGAACTCGAAGAACAAGGGACACAAGAGTTTATATTGGTTCGGGCCACTGATGTGGTGTAATACCCTACTCTAGTGTGGTGTGGTGGATTGCCTTGTAGGCTGAGGATGAACAAGTACAAGGGAAGAAGAACCTCCTGAGGAGAGGTGTTCTTAAGCTCGGTGAGATGGTGCGTATGAGGGTGGAATGGATCCGATCCCAGCTCTCCTCCTCCTATGGTGGAGGCTAGTCCTATTTATAGAGGCCCTGGTCCTCTTCCCAAATATTAGGCGGTAAGGGATCCCACAGCAGCCAATTTGAAGGGGACAGCTAGTACAAGCTATCCTGACAAAAGGTGGTCTTCGCCTGCCAAAGGCTCTGGTGGTGATGCCTTCGTGGGCTCCGCGATGACCTCCGTCCTGCTGTCCTGGTGGTCTTGGTCTTGTTGCACCAATATGGAAACCTTTGCCTGATGCCTCTGGACTCCTCACCTGCGCCTGCTCCTCTATCACTAAAGAGGAAACCAGTACTATGCGCCCGCCTGGCCTTGGTCATCATGGCTGATGTCATGGGAACCTCACGAGCTGCCCCTCGCCTTGATCTCTCCGCTCCTCGCGAGCCAGCCTAGCGAGGCTGCCCCTGAGGAGGTCTTGTGTCGTCCGCCTTGCGAGGCTTGGTCCCTCGCGAGGGTCCTGAGTGTTTGCAGGTGAAGATGGGCCGTACCAGGCTGCTAGAGGAGCCATGCCGTGGGCCGTAGGCAAGCAAGTCTGGGACCCCCGTTCCCAGAACTCCGACATCAGTAGCTGGTTTTCAAAGTGCATGTAGCTTCACGCCGTGGGGACCCCCGTTCCCAAATATTAGGCGGTAAGGGATCGCACAACGACCAATTTGAAGGGGGGCAGCTAGTACAAGCTATCCTAACAAAAGGTGGTCTTCGCCTGCCAAAGGCTCTAGTGGTGACGCCTTCGTGGGCTCCGCGATGACCCCCGTCCTGCCGTCCTGCTGGTCTTGGTCGTGTTGCACTGATATGGAAACCTTTGCCTGATGCCTCTAGACTCCTCGCCTGCGCCTGCTCCTTTATCGCTAAAGAGGAAACCAGTACTCTGCGCCCGCCAGCGCCCGCCTGGCCTTGGTCATCATGGCTCACGTCATGGGAACCTCACGAGCTGCCTCTCGCCTTGATCTCTCTGCTCCTCGCGAGCCATCCTAGCGAGGCTGCCCATGAGGAGGTCTTGTGTCGTCCGCCTCGGGAGGCTTGGCCCCTCGCGAGGGTCTTGAGTGTTTGCTGGTGAAGATGGGATGTACCAGGCCGCTAGAGGAGCCACGCCATGGGCCGCAGGCAAGCAAGTTTGGGGACCCCCGTTCCCAGAATGCCGACATCATTAGCTGGTTTTCAATGTGCATGTAGCTTCACAGTTCTCAAGTTATGTTGATTTCCGGAGTGCAAGTGCCTTCATATTTTTTAAGTTAAATGTTCTCCCCTGGTAACTTGAATTCCTAGATCCGCCACTGCACACAAATCATACACACAGGCCAGTACAAATTAAATGAAATGCAGGGACTTACGCTAGCTCGTTGTACACGCTCACTGCAGCTCTGCTTGCGCTTGGGATGTTCCATGTACAAGTCCATGATACCACTTGCTTGGATGTGCAGGCCTTGTGCTCCTTGCATCCCCCTCTGCATTTTTGACACGGTGAATGGTTGATCAAATAAGAGGAATCGACCTTGCTGTTGTACCGGAGGACAGATACTTACAAGGTTATACGGATGTGCAGGATGTGTACCAGATCCCGTAGCGCCATCTTGCTTCACTAAAAAATGGTTTTGCTTGTTTTAGATGATATCTCCAGAAGAAATAAGAGTTAAAGTCAGTGTTGCATAGCTGTGTAAGCTAAGAGAGCAGTGAAAGGATATCCATACATCGTCGGAACAGTGCACAAGGGAGTGATGTGTGGATACCTAGTTCGGGCCGGTGTTTGGGCATGCTCGCCTAGCTAGAGTGTGGGCCACTTTAGAGCCGTTGAGGGTGATGCGCTGGCGTTGGCTGGCCGCGCACGGATGCAGATCTTGAGTGGCAGCAGAGCGCTACGATGCGGTGGATGAGACCGTTGGTCAAGCCCCAACGGCCTCGGGGGGCGGAGGTGCGACGATATGCTCGGTGAAGTGGCCCCGATGAGGTGCGAGACGACGTCGGTGAAGCACACCTGATGCGGTGGAAGTCGGTGTCTGTCAGGCACGTCGGTTGCGGTGGCCGACGTTGTCGATGGACCACCCGTGTGGTGGACGAGGGCATAGATGAGGTAGCTCCAGTGCGGTGGTGAAGCGCGACCATCGTCTTCGTCGTCGTCGTCCGACACATAGGTGGGGAAAGAGACGAGACGAGGGGCGATTCGAACTTTGCTTGGGTTGACGGCGAATTAGGGATTTGAGCAATCTCAGCGCGGAAGGGGACGGTGGAGAAGGGAGATTTTGCAGGGCCGGAATTGGGGCCGCCAAATATTTCAATCCGGATCGTGGAAGCGTGAACTTATTTTGTCGTTGTTCTTTTGGGGGGGAAGGGGTGGGTGCTGGGTGTTAAGCGTCCGCACGACACACGTGACCACCACGACACGATCCTGGTCTGCCCGGTGCACCTACATTTGAGAATGCAAACGAATCTTCTTTCATTTGCAAACGAATCTGTATGTATTACCATGCCCGTGTTTTCCTTGCAAATAATTAGTCATTCAAAACAAGATACTATAAATTAATTAATGAGGAGTTATTTAAAAAATCAAAACGGTATCCACGCTAATGTGGATTAGAGTGTTTGTCACATAATTAGTTATTTGAATTAGAGTGTGTGTCACATAGCGATCTCCAATTCTAACGTGGATTTTGCATTTCACGGTATCCACACTACTTTTTTAATACAAATTCATATGTATATGGTGAACACCATGGTAGTGAGAAAACTTTTGAATGGATTCAAACATATGACCTACAAAATAGGACAACAATCGAGTCGATGTCAACTTTTCCAAACCTAGTATGGCACGAATTCGAAATAATTACCCACATGCATGGTCCTCAGTTCAAATCTTACAATGTACACCAAATTGAAACATCGATATTAAGTCTGGTACTAGCTATATTCAAATGTTGTTTTTAGCCCCCCCCCTCGGCACACACGCTACATACTTCCTGTATCGGTCAATCTTCCTCTCCTAACCACCTTAGGAAGCTATCGGTTTCTGACACACGTTCATTCTTTCTCTCCATGTTTCGATCTCTAACTCTCTCAACTACACAACCCCCTTTTTCCACTCTGTTACCAAATGTATTTACCTCACACACCTGCAATTGCACCCCATGCCGAGCTCTCTCTCTCTCTCCCTCCCACCCTCTCTCACTAGATACATGCATTGCCTATCTAGCCCCCGAACCTCTCGTGCGCACGCACGCACGTTGTCTATCTAGGTCACTCCCTCGAGACTGTCTCACTCTTTCTTCTGCACGGCGGGCCACACTCGCTCAATCTCGCTCTCTTTATCTAAGTCTCGATTAACCTCATTTTCTTTCACACACAAATTATATATCTCCCTATTCGGGCCTCGATCGACACACTCTATACTCTCTCATGCAGATTGACTATCTAGGTCAGTCCATCCAAGTCGGCCCCACTCTTTCGACCTCATGGCGGGCCACGCTCGCTCAATCTCTCTCTCTCTCACTTTGTATGTCTCGATTGACCTCGCTCTTTCTCGGACACAAATGATATATCTCCATGTTTGAGCCCAATTCGACATATTCATATTGTATACACTCTCACACACATTGCCTATCTAGGTCACTCTCTCCAACCCGTCTCACTCTTTCGATCGCACGACGATCGACACTCGCTCAATCTCTCTCCCTTTATATATGTAATCGATTGACCTTGCTTCCTCCCACGCATAAAATATATCTACATGTCTGTGACTAGATCATCTCTCAAGCTCTATCTTCAGCCCTCACCCTTCCTAAAAGCTGAATTGGACAATATCTCTCCAGAGGATATATATCTTTTCAATGAATGTCAGACCACACTCACTTTGTCTCTCTATCTATATGTCTCTCGATTGACCTCGCTTTCTCATGCCGTATCTCCCACACATTGAAGCTACCTCTCCATCCCTCGCAAAGCCGGAGCTATTTACATTGCGAGGGGGCTCCAACCTTGGATTAATTTGTTTAGGCATTTATTCCGGTGGGTTTAGATTATATTTTTGTAGCATTCGGCCCACAACTACTCCAAACACCATTGCAACCCTCGCACCTCCCCCAATTGATTTCCCTCTAGCTCGGTCATCGCTCTCTCGCACGTCCTTTCTTGCCTTCTCGCACCATGGTATTATTGCAAAAAACTCTATTGTTCTCTTTAATTAGTACAAATAAGCTACAAAACTACACACTGATAGTCCACCTGGAATGGAACAAATTTCGACCCACAAATTAAAGTGCTACAAACTACACACCGAGGGGCCCACCTGTCATGAAACAAGTTTAGACCCATATACAAATAAAAAAATGAAGGACGAGGATCGAACATGCGACCAGGGCCTTCAAGCCGCACGCCAATAGGCAACATACATAGAACATCAATGTTTGTTGTACCCCCCTTTGTTCATATAATGTTTTTATATTACCACAGCCTATTTAATGCATAACATGTAATATTATTTTTAGTACATTAGTGGGACCGGCTTGTTAGCACATACTATCCGCCTTCACTTACTGGTGGGTTCCATGTGTGCTCTCTCTCATCCCCTTATGCGTTTAGACGCACGGGTTAACACGAAGAACTCACGGGCGATGTTGTCGTTGCCATATCTGGATGCGTTCACAAGTTACGGCACCAGTTTCATGTACTAGTGATGACCCACAAGTATAGGGGATCAACTGTAGCTCTTGTCGATAAGTAAGAGTGCTGAACCCAATGAGGAGCAGAAGGAAATGACAAGTGGTTTTCGGTATGGTATTGTCTGCAAGTGCTGAAATTGTAAGTAGCGGAGTAGTATGATAGCAAGATAATTTATAACAAGCAAGTAACGATAATAGTAACAAAAGTGCAGAAAGGTAGCCCAATACTTTTGAGGCAAAGGACAGGCCAAAACGGTCTCTTATGATAAGCAAAGCGTTCTTGAGGGTACACAGGAATTTCATCTAGTCACTTTCATCATGTTGGTTTGATTTGTGTTCACTACTTTGATAATTTGATATGTGGGTGGACCGGTGCTTAGTTGCTGTTATTACTTGAACAAACCTCCTACTTATGATTAACCCTCCTACAAGCATCCACAACTACGAGAAAAGTATTAAGAATAAATTCTAACCATAGCATTAAACTTTTGGATCCAGTCGGTCCCTTACGAAATAGCGCATAAACTGGGGTTTAAGCTTCTGTCACTCTCGCAACCCACCATCTAATTGCTACTCCACAATGCATTCCCTTAGGCCCAAATATGGTGAAGTGTCATGTAGTCGACGTTCACATGACACCACTAAGGGAATAACAACATACATACTATCAAAATATCAAACACATATCAAGTTCACATGATTACTTGCAACTTGATTTCTCATGTGACCTCAAGAACAAAAGTAACTACTCACAAATGATAAACATGTTCATGATCAGAGGGGTATTAAATAGCATAATGGATCTGAACATATAATCTTCCACCAAATAAACCATATAGTAATCAACTACAAGATGTAATGAACACTACTAGTCACCCGCAAGCACCAATCTATAGTTCCGGTAACAAGATTGAACAGAAGAGATGGACTAGGGTATGAGAGGAGATGGTGTTGTTGAAGATGTTGATGGAGATTGCCCTCCCCAAGATGGGGGAGTTGTTGGTGATGATGATGACGATGATTTCCCCCTCTGGGGGAGAAGTTCCCCCGGTGGAATCGCTCCGCCGGAGGGCAAAATTGCTCCTGCCCAAGTTCCGCCTCGAGGCAGCGGTGCTTCATCCCGAAAGTCCTCCTCTTATATTTTTCCAGGTCAAAATGACTTATAGACCAGAAGATGGGCACCGGAGGTGGGCCGAGGAGGCCACAACCCACCAGGGTGTGCCTGGGGGCCTGGCGCGCCCAGGTGGGTTGTGTCCAGCTGGTGCCCCCCCCTCTGGTGTTCATTGGCTCCAGTATTTCTTAAATAATCCATAAAAAATCACCATGAAGTATCATCTCATTTCGAGTTGTGCAGAATAGGTGGCCTGACGTAGCTTTTCCAGGTCATGATTTCCAGCTGCCGGAATTCTCCCTCTTGGTGTGTTCCTTGCAAATTATGAGAGAAAAGGCATTAGAATTACTCCAAAAAGCATTATTATGGATAAAAACATTATAAATAACAGTAAGAAAACATGATGCAAAATCGACGTATCAACTCCTCCAAGCTTAGACCTCGCTTGTCCTCAAGCAAAAACCGAAATCGAAAAACATGTCCACATGCTTTGAGAGAGAGGTGTCGATAAAAACGAAATACAGACATAGAAGCATCATGTTGATTATAATAACAGCAACAACATTAAACATATGACTTTTATCATAGAACTATTATCATATATTTCTCATGAATAAGTAATAGTTCATCACTCAATCTAAGTATAGAGCAAAAACTCTATTAGAAGCCGGCAAACTATGTTCGCAGTCAACTTTGCAACTATAATTCATCATCTTTTCAGGAAGGGTCACGTGTCGGAGCCTTTAGGCAAGTCCACATACTCAACCATCATATAGTCTTCCATGATTGATAACACTCACCTCGTACCCATGAGCAAAACGTTTCAACCGAACACATAGAAAGATAGGGGCTTATAGTTTCGCCTCCCAACATGCTCACCTCAAGGGTGATGTCAACAATAATAACTCATGCTATCTATATTCAACTGGACATATGTGCCAAGATCTTTCCTCACCACACGATGCTTGCCAAAGGATAAAAATAAAAGGAATAGAGAAAAAACTTTGACTCTTTGCATAAAAGTAAAAGATAGGCCCTTCATAGAGGGAAGCAGAGGTTGCCATGCGCTTATTTGTTTGTATGCTCAATCCCTTAGTGCAAGAGAACGTCACGTTGTATTGCCCCTTAAGATGACAACCTTTATTATGCAGTCTGTCGCTTTTATTCTTAGTCATCCAAGTTCGTACAACGCTCAATTTTCTCTTACACTAAATGATCTCACACTTTTAGAAGCAATTTTTATTGCCTTTTTGCACCGATGACAACTTACTTGAGGGATCTTGCTCAATCCCTAGGTAGGTATGGTGGACACTTGAAAAAGATTTGGGTTTACGGGTTTTTGGATTCACATGTAGTATATCTACTTAGTACGGAATTTTTGGATAGCAAAGATAGGGGGAAAGCATCACATGTTAAAGGATCTATGACAATATGACTTCTATGTGAATATAAACAAACATAAACTGTTAAGTTGTCTTGCTTGTCCAGTGTCAACAATTTTGGCATATAATATTTTGATGAGGGCTCACAATCACAAAAGATTTCTAGGATATTATATCTATATGTGAATCTTCTCTTCCCTTATTAATTCTTTCATGAGTTGCATCATTGACTAATGCTATGTTTGCCAATCTCTAGTAAAAATTTCTACTTATACTTTTCCTTATGTGGTGCCATCACCTACCATAGGATTAGTATATAATCTTATTGATTTATTTCCTTTCTCTTTTTATTTCTTTATTTGCAACATGGAAGTAAAGACAGAAAACATTCAAACTAACTTTATTATATAACTTGCACACGATTACAAAGATAGATCACTAAGAAAACTCTCAAAGAAGAAAGGATCGAACTAAACTTTATTTCATCTAAAATCAAATGATCGAACTAGGATAAGTAAAAGCAAAAAGATAATGGGATGGTACGATACCGGGGCACCTCCCCCGAGCTTGGCGGAAGCCAAGGGGAGTGCCCATACCCGATACTCAATTTTTCTTTGGTGGTGAAGAAGAAGATGGTGGTGATGAGAAAGTGAGGGGTTTCCCTTTTGCTTCCTCCACATTATGACAGAGAATACAATTTTCCATCATCAACTCACAATTATCTATCTCGAGTTTTATTATCCTCTTGCATAACGCCATCATGCTCTCATCCTTGAACCGGGAAGGAACAAATTCATCATATTCTTCGGAGGTCCAACTATAGTGCTCCTCATCCCCATAGGACTTGGGGTTTGCGATGAGATCGGCAACATAGCTCTCACCCTCGTAGTTTCGGGAGGACATATTGTCATATCTATACAGAAAACAACAGAAAAGAGAATAGAGGATTTCTTCGCAATACGGTGATCAACAGGTTCGGGAAGTATATATAGATTTTTTTTATCTTGGAGGACAAGTACATGGAAGAAAAATGGAGTACGGAAGGTGTCCTAGGTGGGCACAACCCACCTGGGCACGCCAGGCTGAAGGAAATATGCCCTAGAGGCAATAATAAAGTTATTATTTATTTCCTTATATCATGATAAATGTTTATTATTCATGCTAGAATTGTATTAACTGGAAACATAATACATGTGTGAATACATAGACAAACAGAGTGTCACTAGTATGCCTCTACTTGACTAGCTCGTTAATCAAAGATGGTTATGTTTACCTAACCATATACAAAGAGTTGTTATTTGATTAACGAGGTCACACCATTAGTTGAATGATCTGATTGACATGACCCATTCCATTAGCTTAGCACCCGATCGTTTAGTATGTTGCTATTGCTTTCTTCATGACTTATACATGTTCCTATGACTATGAGATTATGCAACTCCCGTTTGCCGGAGGAACACTTTGGGTGCTACCAAACGTCACAACGTAACTGGGTGATTATAAAGGAGCATTACAGGTGTCTCCAAAGGTAGATGTTGGGTTGGCGTATTTCGAGATTAGGATTTGTCACTCCGATTGTCGGAGAGGTATCTCTGGGCCCTCTCGGTAATGCACATCACATAAGCCTTGCAAGCATTGCAACTAATGAGTTAGTTGCGAGATGATGTATTACGAAACGAGTAAAGAGACTTGCCGGTAACGAGGTTGAACTAGGTATTGGAATACCGACGATCGAATCTCGGGCAAGTAACATACCGATGACAAAGGGAACAACGTATGTTGTTATGCGGTCTGACCGATAAAGATCTTCGTAGAATATGTAGGAGCCAATATGGGCATCCAGGTCCCGCTATTGGTTATTGACCGGAGACGTGTCTCGGTCATGTCTACATTGTTCTCGAACCCGTAGGGTCCGCACGCTTAAGGTTACGATGACAGTTATATTATGAGTTTATGCATTTTGATGTACCGAAGGTTGTTCGGAGTCCCGGATATGATCACGGACATGATGAGGAGTCTCGAAATGGTCGAGACATAAAGATTGATATATTGGAAGCCTATGTTTGGATATCGGAAGTGTTCCGGGTGAAATCGGGATTTTACCGGAGTACCGGGAGGGTTACCGGAACCCCCCGGGAGCTATATGGGCCATAGTGGGCCTTAGTGGAAAAGAGAAGGGGCTGCCCTAGATGGGCTGCACGCCTCCCCCTTCCCCTAGTCCTATTAGGACTAGGAGAGGTGGCCGGCCCCCTCCTCCTCTTTTCCCCCTCCGCGAATCCTATTCCAACTAGGATTGGGGGGGGGGGGGGAATCCTACTCCCAGAGGGAGTAGGACTCTCCTAGCGCACCCCTTGTGGCCGGCCAGCCTCCCCCCTTTTGGTCCTTTATATACTGAGGTAGAGGCACCCTAGAACACACAAGTTGATCCACGTGATCTATTCCTTAGCCGTGTGCGGTGCCCCCAGCCACCATATTCCTCGATAATACTGTAGCGGAGTTTAGGCGAAGCCCTGCTGCTGTAGTGCATCAAGATCGTCACCACGCCGTCGTGCTGACGGAACTCTTCCCCGACACTTTGCTGGATCGGAGTCCGGGGATCATCATCGAGCTGAACGTGTGCTCGAACTCGGAGGTACCGTAGTTTCGGTACTTGATCGGTTGGATCGTGAAGACGTACGACTACTTCCTCTACGTTGCGTCAACGCTTCCGCAGTCGGTCTGCGTGGGTACGTAGACTACACTCTCCCCTCCCGTTGCTATGCATCACATGATCTTGCGTGTGCGTAGGAAAATTTTTGAAATTACTACGAAACCCAACAGGCGCGCCCTGGTGTCTTGTGCCCACCAGGGGACGCTTCCTGGATGTTTCTTTATTTCCAAAATTCTAAAATATTTCAAAATTGATAAAAAATATTTTTGCGGATTTTTTGGAGTCCGTTTACTTACCGTATCACGTACCTATTTATTTTCACGATTCTAGAGTGTTACGGAAGGACTCTTTTATGTGTTCTTTCGGTGTCAAAGTTTGGATAATATTACTTTCAACATTGATAGGCGTACCTGATATATAATGCTTTTCATTGCCCATTGACAACCTTCGGGTTAGTACCTTTGGAGTTATTTATTTTTATGGCTCCAGATTGGTAAACCTCCTCGATGATGTATGGGCCTTCCCATTTCGAGAGGAGCTTTCCTACAAAAAAACTAAAACAAGAGTTTTACAAAAGAACATATTCTCCAACTTTAAATTCACGCTTTTGAATTCTTTTGTCATGCCATATTTTAAATTTTTCTTTGAATAACTTTGCATTCTCATAAGCTTGGGTTCTCCATTCATCTAAGGATCTTATATCAAATAGCCTCTTTTCACCAGCAAGTTTGAAATCATAGTTGAGTTCTTTAACTGCCCAATATGCTTTATGTTCTAACTCAAGAGGAAAATCACAAGCTTTTCCATAAACCATTTTATAAGGAGACATACCCATAGGTTTTTTATATGTTGTTCTATAAGCCCAAAGTGCAGCATCTAATTTCTTAAACCAATTCTTCCTAGACCTATTAACAGTCTTTTGCAAAATTAATTTTATTTCTCTATTGCTAAGTTCAACTTGACCACTAGACTAAGGATGATAGGGTGATGCAATTCTATGGTTAACATCATACTTAGCAAGCATCTTACGGAAAGCACCATGAATAAAGTGTGAACCACCATCAGTCATTAAATATCTAGGGACTCCAAACCTTGGGAAAATAACTTCCTTAAGCATTTTAGTAGAGGTGTTGTGATCAACACTACTGGTTGGAATGGCTTCTACCCATTTAGTAACATAATCAACAACAACCAAAATATGTGTATACCCATTAGAGGAAGGAAAAGGTCCCATGTAATCAAATCCCCAAACATCAAATGGTTCAACAACAAGTGAATAATTCATAGGAGTTTCTTGACGCTTACCGATATTACCTATTCTTTGAAATTCATCACAAGAAGAGACAAACTTACGGGCAGCCTTGAAGAGAGTGGGCCAACAAAATCCAGATTGCAATACCTTGTGAGCAGTTCTATCTCTAGCATGATGCCCTCCATAAGCCTCGGAGTGACATTTCCGTAGGATTTGTCCCTGTTCATGCTCTGGTACACAACGTCTAATAATACCATCTACTCCTTCTTTATAAAGATGTGGGTCATCCCAAAAGTAATGTCTTAAATCATAGAAGAATTTTTTTTCTTCTACTCGTATGTAAAGCTAGGTGGTAAATATTTAGCAACAATGTAATTAGCATAGTCAGCATACCAAGGAGTACCATTAGTAACATTTATTGCAGCTAACTGCTCATCAGGAAAACTATCATCAATAGGTAGTGGGTCTTCAAGCACATTTTCAAGCCTAGACAAATTATCAGCTACAGGTTTCTCATCTCCTTTTCTATCAAATTGTTGTAAAAAGAGAACCCAACGAATAAGTCTAGGTTTAGCATCTTTCTTTTCCATAAGATATTTAATAGCAGTGTGGTCGGTGTGAATAGTTACTTTGGAATCAACAATATAAGATCTAAATTTATCACAAGCAAACACCACTGCTAAGAATTCTTTTTCAGTAGTAGCATAATTTCTTTGAGCAATATCTAGAGTTTTACTAGCATAATGAATAACATTAAGTTTCTTATCAACTCTTTGTCCTAGAACAGCACCAACAACATAATCACTAGCATCACACATAATTTCAAAAGGCAAGTTCCAATCAGCTGGTTGAACAATAGGTGCAGATATTAAGGCTTTCTTGAGTGTTTCAAAGGCTTCTAAACAATCATCATCAAAAACAAAAGGAATATCCTTTTGCAAAAGATTAGTAAGAGGCCTAGAAATTTTAGAAAACTATTTGATAAATCTCCTGTAGAAACCAGCATGACCTAGGAAACTACGAATACCTTTGATGTCCTTAGGACATGGCATTTTCTCAATTGCATCAACCTTAGCTTGGTCCACTTCAATACCTCTTTTAGAAATTTTATGACCCAAGACAATGCCTTCATTAACCATAAAGTGGCACTTCTCCCAATTCAAGACAAGATTTGTTAGTTCACATCTCTGCAAAACCCGCTCAAGATTGCTTAAACAATCATCAAAAGACTTCCCATAAACAGAAAAGTCATCCATGAAAACCTCAACAATCTTTTCATAAAAGTCAAAGAATATAGCAGTCATACATCTTTGGAAGGTAGAAGGTGCATTACATAAACCAAAAGGCATACGTCTATAAGCATAAGTTCCAAAGGGACAAGTAAAAGTAGTCTTTTCTTGATCAGGTTGAGAGGTATTTGTGAAAAGCCAGAGTATCTATCTAGGAAGCAAAATTGTGTGTGCTTAGATAATCTTTCAAGCATTTGATCAATAAAAGGCAAGGAGTAATGATATTTTCTAGTTGCTTCGTTTAATTTTCTGTAATCAATTACCATTCTATAGCCTGTAACAATTCTTTGTGGAATAAGTTCATTCTTATCATTAGGAACAACAGTAATACCTCCTTTCTTAGGGACACAATGAACATGACTTACCCATCTACTATCAGCTATAGGATAGATTATACCTGCTTCCAGAAGTTTTAATATTTCCGTTCTTACCACTTCCTTCATTTTTGGATTCAACCAACGTTGGTGATCAACAACGGGTTTAGCATCAGGTTCCATATTAATTTTGTGTTGACATAGAGTGGGACTAATGCCCTTTAAATCATCAAGAGTATATCCAATAGCAGCTCAGTGCTTCCTTAGAACTTTCAATAATCTTTCTTCTTCATGTTCTAAAAGGTTAGCACTAATAATAACAGGATATATCTTCTTTTCATCGAGATAAGCATATTTCAAAGTGCATGGCAATTGTTTTAATTCAAACACAGGATCACCTTTAGGTGGAGGAGGACCTCCAAGAGTTTCAATAGGCAGATTGTGTTTAAGCAGAGGACATTGTTCAAAGAAAACCTTATCTATTTCATTTCTTTCATGCATATGTAAATCATTTTCATGGTCTAGCAAATAATGTTCTAAAGGATCAGTAGGTGGAATAGAAATAGAAGCAAGACCAATCAATTCATCAATACTAGGCAATTCTTTTTCATGATGATTTCTGCTAAACTTGGAAAAATTAAACTCATGAGACTCATCACCAAAGCTAACACCAACAGTTTGTTTCTTACAATCTATCTTAGCATTATTGTATTCAAGAAAGTTCTACCAAAGATAATGGGACAAAAGTCATCTTGTGGGGAACCAAGAACAAGAAAATCAGTAGGGTATTTTATTTTCCCACACAAGACTTCAACATCTCTAATAATCCCAATTGTTGATATGGTGTTTCTATTAGCAAGTTTAATAGTAACATCTATTTCTTCTATCTCAGCAGGTGCTATGTCTTTCATGATTTCTTCATATAAAGTTTAAGGAATAGCACTCACACTAGCACCCATGTCACATAGACCATGATAAGAGTGATCTCCTATTTTAACTGAAATAACAGGCATGCCAACAGCAGGTCTATGTTTAACTACCAGGTTTAGCAATTCTAGCAGCTTGTACATAGAAGTAAATAACATGCCCATCCATATCTTGTTCCAAGAGATCTTTAACCATAGCAATACTAGGTTAAACTATAATTTGTTCATCAGGTTTAGGTGTTTTAATATAGCTTTTGTTAACCACAGTTGAAAATTTAGCATGTTCCTTAATCCTAATAGGGAAAGGTGGTTCCTCAATATAACCAGAAGGAACAACTGGATCAACATTATAAAGTATAGTTTCTTCTTTAACTGGTACTGGTTTTTTAATTTCTTCTTTAATAGGTGGGTGATATTCAGACCACTTCTCCTTAGGGAGTTCAACATGAGTAGCAAATGATTCACAGAAGGAGGCTACCTATCTCAGAGTCAAGTCCATATTTAGTGCTAAACTTTTGAAAAGCATCGGTATCCATAAAAGATTTAACACAATCATACTTAAATTTAATGCCCGACTCTTTACCTTCCTCGAGTTCCCAATCTTTAGAGTTGCATTTAATTCTTTCCAAAAGATCCCACCGTGTCAAGGGAAACGACACCTATGGGATTACAAGGAATCCCTTGTACGGTTGGCGGGCGCCGGATTGTGGAAAGAGTGGGTTTAGAAGATCAACAGGGGGAAATTATCCAGGTTCGGGCCGCAAGTGATGCGTAATACCCTACTCCTGCTGGTTTGGTGTTTATCTGGTGTTCTTGGACTAGCTACAAAGCGTGCAGGGTCCAGTAAGTCAGAATCCCTCTCTAGTATGCCTCGGGCCTCCTTTTATAGCCAAAGGGGTCGCAATAGTGGCACACAGGAGGTGGAAAGGTTGTACTGTACACAAGTCTATCGCCTGGCACCGTAGGACAAACACATTTAATGCGCTGCCGATGTGCCCTCTCACTTTATCGAGGACGGCAAGGAAGCTCGTCTCGTCCGTCGCCGCCTCGTCTCACTCTGACGCGCGTCCAAGCTGACTAGGCGTGCAGCACCACGCTGGCTGGCCGGCTGCTGAGTTGGTGTGGCGGCAGAGTCTTCACGAAGATCTGCATGCCACCATGCAGGTGCTTGCTGAGTTGGCCTGGAAGCTGCACGTCGCCACGCAGGTGCCTGCCTCGCTGGCGGGTTGACTGCTGTGTTGGAAAGGTGGTGGAGCCTTGACAGGTGGGGGCCTGGCTGTGGCAACGCAGATGTCCCTGGCAAGGGTCTTGCCGGGGGTCTCGTGAGCGTCCCCGGCAAGGATCTTGTCGGGGTATTTCCGTCTTCTGGTTCTCATCTAGTCCTGTATTGTAACACCCCGGATGTAACTTACCATATTTCTAACTCTGACTCTGCCATTTTCGGCTTTAAGTTATGAGATTCCCTTCGTGGTTGGGTTTTGTCTTCGTTTTGCATTTTGCTCATGTCATGCATTTCATATCATGTCATCATGTGCATCTCATTTGCATTCGTCTTCGTCTCACGCATCCGAGCATTTTCTCCGTTGTCCGTTTTGCAATCTGACACTCCTACGTGCACCGGCGCACCCCTCTGGTCTCTTTTCGTGAGCGGGTGTTAAACTTTGTCGGAATGGACCGCGATTTGCCAAGTGGCCTTGGTACACCACCGGTAGACCGCCTGTCGAATTTCGTGTCATTTGGAGTCCGTTTGATACTCCAACGGTTAACCGGGGAACCGTAAAGGCCTCGTGTGTGTTGCAGCCCAAGACCCCTCCAAAACGGTCCAACAACCCTTCCAAACCACTCCCATGTCCTCCGCCGTCGGATCACGATCGCGTGGTTGAAAACTACACCTCATTTGGACACTCCAAACTCCTCCTACCTATAAATATGTCCTCCCCGTCCAAAATTCGGGTCAAAACCTAGATCAAATCGCCCCCGCCGCCACCGGACACGTCTGGCCACCGATGGACAGGATCCGCCGCCGCCTGCAGCCACTCTCCGCTCGCCACGTGGCAACGCCACCGCCACCGGCCCGCCCGAGCCCACGGCGGCCCCACGAAGCCCGCGCCGCCCGGCCGCTCCTCCCGCCGCGCGCCCGCGCCCGCTCCTCCGCCCGGCGTCGCCGTGCCTCCCTGCTCCTCCGCGCCACCACCCGGTCACCAGTGCCGCTCGGCGACCAGCGCCGCCTCGCCGACCCGGGGCCACTCCGCCGCACCAGTGCCGCCTCCCCGCCCTTCTCCTCCGCTTCGGACTCCGGCCACCGCGACGTATTCCGGCGAGATCCACTCCAGTCGAACCTCGACATCCGTGCAAGACGAAACCCTAGATCTGGGAATTTCGGAGAACTAATTTTCCCTAAGTCATTTCCCCCTCATATTTTATTGCTCTATTCAACGCATCATAACTTCATCACCGTAGCTCCGTTTCATGCACATAATATATCAAAATGTTCATCATGATGTGCTCTTCAATTTGTTCCATTGTGACATGCTTGTGTGAGTTCATCTGGATGCCCAAATCATTGATGCAAGAGTGCTATAAAATGTTAGCTCCTGTTACTTAGCAGATTATGAGGATTTGTCTTTTTTGTCACATTTGTTGTGTGCATCATATGGTCATGAGCTCTATATGTATTTTGATATATGACATGCCATCTTTCAAGGGGTGTTTGCCATGTATTTTGGTGATCAATGTGGTGACTAGCACAAGCATGCAAAGTAGCCTTCATGATATTGCTGATTTCAGGGACTTAGGATTTTGCTAAGTCCTTGGTCTGCTGTTATTTCTTTGCCATGTAACCATGATGCTACAGTGAGATCCATGCTTGTTTTGAGTTGCTTCAGTAAGGATGATTTGGACATATGGTTATGCTCTATCCATCCATGCCCCTATTTGCAATTATGGAGTGCCCTAGCATGTCTCAATCTTGCTCCACTTTTGCTATAAAATATTCCTAGCAGATTGTTTACATGTTAATCAATTTTGCCATGGTTGTTGTAGTTGATCCATGCATGCTATGAACTTGCTCTTGCCTTTGTTAGATTCATAAACATGCCATCTTGCTGATGCTATTCTTATCTTATCATGCAATGCCGTGTGGTGAGTGAATCGATCTCGTAAAGAGGCCTTCATAACTCTGTTTATGCCATGCTCAGTTTTCTGCTAAGTCTGAATCTGTTAATGAAACTTGCTATGTTTACATGGGTGCCATCATATCTTCTGTGCCTTTTTGGCTCATGGTCAGTAAGGGATTTTTGTTCTAGGCTTTGAGTAGATTCATGCCATGCCTTTTTTTGCTATGATATGTACTTGTAGCATGTTGTTTTCTTGCTCTAAACATTGCTCCCTTATATTAATTTCTGGCATGTTAGTATTTTCACTAAGTCTGTGAAGCTGATATCTTTTGCAGTTTTGCCATGCTTGTTTGAACCTCTTCTAGTGTGTTTTAGCCGTAGCTCAGTGTTCATGTTTTATCAAGCATCTTGAGTAGATCACGGCCATGTTCTTTGTTGCTATGTTGGAGTGCAGCATCTTAGTTGTTTGTTGCATTCTAGATGGCATCGTGCTGTTAATCGCAGAATTGTGCCATTCTTGTTTTGCTTGCCATTTGCAAACCGTGCATCCAATTCCGGTGATCTTTATATCGATTTCGACCGAAATCAACTCATCTTTCCAGTGACACACTTCGTTTTCCAAGTTGATGCCTTGTTCAATCTTTCCCTTACGGAGCACGCATATGCATTGCATATGGCATCCCGCATGTCATGTCATGTTTTGCATCATGTTGATTGTGCATTGCACCATGATTGATTGTGGGTCCTTTGCTTGTGTTCTTGCTTTGGGTAGAGCCGGGAGACGAGTACATGATCGAGGAACCCGTTGAGTACGCTAACGAGGATCAAGCTTTCGTCAACTCTGAGAATTTTGTAGGCAAGATAACCATACCCTCGAAATCACTTCTATCTTTGCTTGCTAGTTGCTCGCTCTATTGCTATGACGCGATACCTATCACTTTATTTATCATGCCTCCCATATTGCCATGTCAAGCCTCTAACCCACCTTACCTAGCAAACCATTGTTTGGCTATGTTACCGCTTTTGCTCAGCCCCTCTTATAGCGTTACTAGTTGCAGGTGGAGATGAAGTTTGTTCCATGTTGGAACATGGATATTGTTGGGATATCATTATTATATCTTGTTCACTTTAATGCATCTATATACTTGGTAAAGGGTGGAAGGCTCGGCCTTATGCCTGGTGTTTTTTTCCATTCTTGCCGCCCTAGTTTCCGTCATACCGGTGTTATGTTCCTTGATTTTGCGTTCCTTACGCGGTTGGGTGTTATGGGAACCCCTTGACAGTTTGCTTTGAATAAAACTCCTCCAGCAAGGCCCAACCTTGGTTTTACCATTTGCCTACCTACCACCATATACCTTCCCTTGGGTTCTACAGACTCAAGGGTCATCTTATTTTAGACCCCCTCCCCCGGGCCAGTGCTCCTCTGAGTGTAGGTTCAAACCGAGCCGCCTGCGGGGCCACCTCAGGGAAACTCGAGGTTTGGTTTTACTCATAGTCTGTCTCGTCCGGTGTTGCCCTGAGAACGACATACGTGTGACTCCTATCAGGATTTGTCGGCACATCGGGTGGCTTTGCTGGTCTTGTTTTACCATTGTCGAAATGTTTTGTAACTGGGATTCCGAGACTGATCGGGTCTTCCCGCTAGAAGGAATATCCTTCGTTGACCGTGAGAGCTTGTGATGGGCTAAGTTCGGACACCCCTGCAGGGTTTTGAACTTTCGAAAGCCGTGCCTGCGGTTATGGGCAGATGGGAATTTGTTAATGCCCGGTTATAGAGAACTTGAAACTTAACTTAATTAAAATGAATCAACCGCGTGTGTTGCCGTGATGGTCTCTTTTCGGCGGAGTCTGGGAAGAGAACACGGTCTCGTGTGAAGGAAATATGCCCTAGAGGCAATAATAAAGTTATTATTTATTTCCTTATATCATGATAAATGTTTATTATTCATGCTAGAATTGTATTAACCGGAAACATAATACATGTGTGAATACATAGACAAACAGAGTGTCACTAGTATGCCTCTACTTGACTAGCTCGTTAATCAAAGATGGTTATGTTTCCTAACCATAAACAAAAGAGTTGTTATTTGATTAACGGGATCACATCATTAGGAGAATGATGTGATTGACATGACCCATTCCATTAGCTTAGCACCCGATCATTTAGTATGTTGCTATTGCTTTCTTCATGACTTATACATGTTCCTATGACTATGAGATTATGCAACTCCCGTTTGCCGGAGGAACACTTTGTGTGCTACCAAACATCACAACGTAACTAGGTGATTATAAAGGAGCTCTACAGGTGTCTCCAAAGGTACATGTTGGGTTGGTGTATTTCGAGATTAGGATTTGTCACTCCGATTGTCGGAGAGGTATCTCTGGGCCCTCTCGGTAATGCACATCACATAAGCCTTGCAAGCATTGCAACTAATGAGTTAGTTGTGAGATGATGTATTATGGAACGAGTAAAGAGACTTGCCGGTAACGAGATTGAACTAGGTATTAAGATACCGACAATCGAATCTCGGGCAAGTAACATACCGATGACAAAGGGAACAATGTATGTTGTTATGCGGACTGACCGATAAAGATCTTCGTAGAATATGTGGGAGCCAATATGAGCATCCAGGTTCCGCTATTGGTTATTGACTGGAGACGTGTCTCGGTCATGTCTACATTGTTCTCGAACCCGTAGGGTCCGCACGCTTAAGGTTTCAATGACAGTTATATTATGAGTTTATGAGTTTTGATGTACCGAAGGAGTTCGGAGTCCCGGATGAGATCGGGGACATGACGAGGAGTCTCGAAATGGTCGAGACGTAAAGATCGATATATTGGACGACTATATTCGGACATCGGAAAGGTTCCGAGTGATTCGGGTATTTTTCGGAGTACCGGAGAGTTACGGGAATACGTATTGGGCCTTATTGGGCCATACAGGAAAGAAGAAAAAGGGCCTCAAGGGTGGCCGCACCCCTCCCCTTGGTCTGGTCCGAATTGGACTAGGGAAGGGGGCGCCCCCTTCCTTCCTTCTCCTTTTCCCTTCTCCTTTTCCTATTCCATATGGGAGGTGGAATCCTACTAGGACTAGGGAGTCCTAGTAGGACTCCACACTTGGCGCACCCCCTCCTAGGGCCGGCCTCCTCCTCCCTTGCTCCTTTATATACGGGGGCAGGGGGCACCTCTAGACACAAGTTGATCCACGTGATCATATTCTTAGCCGTGTGCGGTGCCCCCTTCCACCATAATCCTCGATAATATTGTAGCGGTGCTTAGGCGAAGCCCTGCGACAGTAGTACATCAAGATCGTCACCACGCCGTCGTGCTGACGGAACTCTTCCCCGACACTTTGCTGGATCGGAGTCCGGGGATCGTCATCGAGCTGAACATGTGCTAGAACTCGAAGGTGCCGTAGTTTCGGTGCTTGATCGGTCGGGCCGTGAAGACGTACGACTACATCAACTGCGTTGTGCTAACGCTTCCGCTGTCAGTCTACAAGGGTACGTAGATCACACTCTCCCCTCTCGTTGCTATGCATCACCATGATCTTGCGTGTGCGTAGGAAATTTTTTGAAATTACTACGTTCCCCAACAGTGGCATCCGAGCCTGGTTTTATGTGTTGATGTTATATGCACGAGTAGAACACAAGTGAGTTGTGGGCGATATAAGTCATACTGCTTACCAGCATGTCATACTTTGGTTCGGCGGTATTGTTCGACGAAGTGGCTCGGAACGACATCACGCGTACTCTTACGCGAGACCGGTTCTCCCGACGTGCTTTGCACAAAGGTGGCTAGCGGGTGACAGTTTCTCCAACTTTAGTTGAACCGAGTGTGGCTACGCCTGGTCCTTGCGAAGGTTAAAACAGCACCAACTTGACAAACTATCGTTGTGGTTTTGATGCGTAGGTAAGATTGGTTCTTGCTTAAGCCCGTAGCAGCCACGTAAAACTTGCAACAACAAAGTAGAGGACGTCTAACTTGTTTTTGTAGGGCATGTTGTGATGTGATATGGTCAAGACATGATGCTAAATTTTATTGTATGAGATGATCATGTTTTGTAACCGAGTTATCGGCAACTGGCAGGAGCCATATGGTTGTCGCTTTATTGTATGCAATGCAATCGCGCTGTAATGCTTTACTTTATCACTAAGCGGTAGCGATAGTCATGGAAGCATAAGATTGGCAAGACGACAACGATGCTACGATGGAGATCAAGGTGTCGCGCCGGTGACGATGGTGATCACGACGGTGCTTCGAAGATGGAGATCACAAGCACAAGATGATGATGGCCATATCATATCACTTATATTGATTGCATGTGATGTTTATCTTTTATGCATCTTATCTTGCTTTGATTGACGGTAGCATTATAAGATGATCTCTCACTAATTATCAAGAAGTGTTCTCCCTGAGTATGCACCGTTGCGAAAGTTCTTCGTGCTGAGACACCACGTGATGATCGGGTGTGATAGGCTCTACGTTCAAATACAACGGGTGCAAAACAGTTGCACACGCAGAATACTCAGGTTATACTTGACGAGCCAAGCATATACAGATATGGCCTCGGAACACGGAGACTGAAAGGTCGAGCGTGAATCATATAGCAGATATGATCAACATAGCGATGTTCACCAATGAAACTACTCCATCTCACGTGATGATCGGACATGGTTTAGTTGATTTGGATCACGTAATCACTTAGAGGATTAGAGGGATGTCTATCTAAGTGGGAGTTCTTAAGTAATATGATTAATTGAACTTAAATTTATCATGAACTTAGTCCTGGTAGTATTTTGCAAATTATGTTGTAGATCAATAGCTCGCGTTGTTGCTTCCTTGTGTTTATTTTGGTATGTTCCTAGAGAAATTTGTGTTGAAAGATGTTAGTAGCAATGATGCGGATTGGATCCGTGATCTGAGGTTTATCCTCATTTCTGCACAGAAGAATTATGTCCTTGATGCACCGCTAGGTGACGGACCTATTGCAGGAGCAGATGCAGATGTTATGAACGTTTGGCTAGCTCAATATGATGACTACTTGATAGTTTAGTGCGCCATGCTTAATGGCTTAGAATCGGGACTTCAAAGACGTTTTGAATGTCATGGTGCATATGAGATGTTCCAGGAGTTGAAGTTAATATTTCAAGCAAATACCCGAGTTGAGAGATATGAAAGTCTCCAACAAGTTCTATAGCTAAAAGATGGAGGAGAATCGCTCAACTAGTGAGCATGTGCTCAGATTGTCTGAATACTACAATCGCTTGAATCAAGTGGGAGTTAATCTTCCAAATAAGATAGTGATTGACAGAATTCTCTAGTCATCATCACCAAGTTAGTAGAACTTCGTGATGAACTATGATATGCAAGGGATAACGGAAACGATTCCCAAGCTCTTCGTAATGCGGAAATTGACGAAGGTAGAAATCGAGAAAAACATCAAGTGTTGATGGTAGACAAGACCACTAGTTTCAAGAAAAGGGCAGAGGGAAGAAGGGGAACTTCAAGAAGAACAGCAAGCAAGTTGTTGCTCAAGTGAAGAAGCCCAAGTCTGGTCCTAAGCCTGAGACTAAGTGTTTCTACTACAAAGGGACTGGTCACTGGAAGCGGAACTACTCCAAGTGATTGGCAGATAAGAAGGATGGCAAAGTGAACATAAGTATATTTGATATACATGTTATTGATGTGTACTTTACTAGTGTTTATAGCAACCCCTCAATATTTGATACTAGTTCAGTTGCTAAGATTAGTAACTCGAAACGGGAGTTGCAGAATAAACAGAGACTAGTTAAGGGTGAAGTGACGATGTGTGTTGGAAGTGGTTCCAAGATTGATATGATCATCATCGCACACTCCCTATACTTTCGGGATTAGTGTTGAACCTGAATAAGTGTTATTTGGTGTTTGCGTTGAGCATGAATATGATTTGATCATGTTTATTGTAATACGGTTATTCATTTAAGTAAGAGAATAAATTGTTGTTCTTTTTACATGAATAAAACCTTATATGGTTACACACCCAATGAAAATAGTTCGTTGGATCTCGATCGTAGTGATACACATAATCATAATATTGAAACCAAAAGATGCAAAGTTAATAATGATAGTGCAACTCATTTGTGGCACTGCCGTTTAGGTCATATTGGTGTAAAGCGCATGAAGAAACTCCATGCTAATGGGTTTTTGGAATCACTTGATTATGAATCAGTTGATGCTTGCGAACCATGCCTCATGGGCAAGATGACTAAAACGCCGTTCTCCGGAACTATGGAGCGAGCAACTGACTTATTGGAAATAATACATACTGATGTATGAGATCCGATGAGTGTTAAGGCTCGTGGCGGGTATCATTATTTTCTGACCTTCACAGATGATTTGAGCAGATATGGGTATATCTACTTAATGAAACACAAGTCTGAAATATTTGAAAAGTTCAAAAAATTTCAGAGTGAAGTGGAGGATCATCGTAACAAGAAAATAAAAGTTTCTACGATATGATCGCAGAGGTAAAATATTTGAGTTACGAGTCTGGCCTTCAGTTAAAACAATGTGAAATAGTTTCACTACTCACGCCACCTGGAACACCACAGCATAATGGTGTGTCCGAACATCATAACCATACTTTATTAGATATGGTGCGATCTATGATGTCTCTTACCGATCTACCACTATCGTTTTGGGGTTATGCAGTAAAGACAGCTGCATTCATGTTTAAAAGGGCACCATCTAAGTCCGTTGAGACGACACAATCTGAACTGTGGTTTGGCAAGAAACCAAAGTTGTCGTTTCTTAAAGTTTGGGATTGTGATGCTTATATGAAAAGGTTTCATCCTGATAAGCTCAAACCCAAATCGGAGAAATATGTCTTCATAGGATACCCAAAGGAGACTATTGGGTACACCTTGTATCACAGATCCGAAGGCAAGACATTCGTTGCTAAGAATGGATCCTTTCTAGAAAAGGAGTTTCTCTTGAAAGAAGTGAGTGGGAGGAAAGTAGAACTTGATAAGGTAATTGTACCTTCTCCCTTATTGAAAAGTAGTTCACCACAAGAAATCTGTTCCTGTGACTACTACACCAATTAGTGAGGAAGACTAATGATGATGATCATGTAACTTCAGATCAAGTTAATACCGAATCTCGTAGGTAAACTAGAGTGAGATCCGCACCAAAGTGGTACGGTAATCATGTTCTGGAAGTCATGTTACTAGACCATGACGAACTTGCGAACTATGAGGAAGCGATGATGAGCCTAGATTCTGCGAAATGGCTTGAGGCCATGAAATCTGAGATGAGATCCATGTATGAGAACAAAGTATGGACTTTGATTGACTTGCCCAATGATCGCCGAGCCATTGAGATTAAATGGATCTTCAAGAGGAAGACGGACGCTGATAGTAGTGTTACTATCTACAAAGCTAGAATTGTCACAAAAAGGTTTTCGACAAGTTCAAGGTGTTGACTATGATGAGAATTTCTCACTCGTATCTATGCTTAAGTCGGTCCGAATCATGTTAGCAATTGCCGCATTTTATGAAATCCAGCAAATGGATGTCAAAACTGCATTCCTGAATGGATTTCTGGAAGAAGAGTTGTATATGATGCAGCCGGAAGGTTTTGTCGATCCAAAAGGAGCTAACAAAGTGTGCAAGCTCCAGCGATCCATTTATGGACTGGTGCAAGCCTCTCGGAGTTGGAATAAACGCTTTGATAGTATGATCAAAGCATATAGTTTTATACAGACTTGCGGTGAAGCCTGTATTTATAAGAAAGTGAGTGGGAGCACTACAGCATTTCTGATAAGTATATGTGAATGACATATTGTTGATCTCACCTATCAACTGGAGCTTCCGTCCAACTTCGCAAATGTGCACGATGTGTTTCACGTGTCACAGCTTCGCAAGTGCTTCAAGACTCCTGACCGCACCATCAACTTCGAAGAGATTGATCTCCAAGAAGACATGTCTTATCATGAGCATCCCGTTGCTATTCTTGAAGAAACCGAGCGCAAGACTCGCAACAAGTCTATCAAATTCCTGAAAGTGAAGTGGTCTCATCATTCCGACCGAGAAGCCACCTGGGAACGCGAGGACCACCTCCGTTCTGAATATCCAGAGTTCTTTCAGCCCTAGATCTCGGGACGAGATCCTTTCGTAGTGGTGGAGTGTTGTAATACCCCGAATGTAACTTACCATATTTGTAACTCCGACTCGGCCATTTTCGGCTTTAAGGTAGGAGATTCCCTTCGTGGTTGGGTTTTGTCTTCATTTTGCATTTTTCTCATGTAATGCATTTCATATCATGTCATCATGTACATCTCATTTGCATTCGTGTTCGTCTCATGCATCCGAGCATTTTCTCCGTTGTTCGTTTTGCAATCCGACACTCCTACGTGCACCGGCGCACCCCTCTGGTCTCTTTTCGTGAGCGGGTGTTAAATGTTCTCGGAATGGACCGTGATTTGCCAAGTGGCCTTGGTACACCACCGGTAGACTGCCTATCAAATTTCGTGTCATTTGGAGTCCGTTTGATACTCCAACAGTTAACCGGGGAACCGTAAAGGCCTCGTGTGTGTTGCAACCCAACACCCCTCCAAAACGGCCCAACAACCCTTCCAAACCACTCCCATGTCCTCCGCCGTCAGATCACGACCGCGTGGTCGAAAACTACACCTCATTTGGACACTCCAAACTCCTCCTACCTATAAATATGTCATCCCCGTCCAAAATTCGGGTCAAAACCTAGATCAAATCGCCCCCGCCGCCACCGGACACGTCCGGCCGCCGCCGGACAGGATCCGCCATCGCCCGCAGCCACTCTCCGCTCGCCACATGGCAACGCCGCCGACCACCGCCGCTGGCCCGCCCGAGCCCACGACAGGCCCCCGAAGCCCGCGCCGCCCGGCCGCTCCTCCCGCCGCGCGCCCGCGCCCGCTCCTCCGCCCGGCGCCGCCGCGCCTCCCTGCTCCTCCGCGCCACCACCCGGTCACCAGCGTCGCCCGGCGACCAGCGTCGCCTCGCCGACCCGGGGCCACTCCGCCGCACCAGCGCCGCCTCCCCGCCCTTCTCCTCCGCTTCGGACTCCGGCCACCGCTGCGTATTCTGGTGAGATCCACTCCGGTCGAACCTTTACAGGGGTGTTTACCATGTATTTTTGTGATCAATTTGGTGACTAGAACAAGCATGCAAAGTAGCCTTCGTGATATTGCTGATTTCAGGGATTTAGGATTTTGCTAAGTCCTTGGTCTGCTGTTATTTGTACTAGTTGACCCGTTGAGCCAAATAGCGCAGAGACCCGCTAAAGACATGTTGTCGATGAAAATAGTTTCATTTTGCAAGAACATATTCGATGTTGGTAGTAGAAAGCCTATATGTTAAGTCATACTATATAGACCAATTAAGGATGCATTATCTTAGCAGTGTTTGCACTAAACTTTTATTTTCCATGTGCACGAAAAGAAAAACCCTCTCTGTGTTGTGCATATGGAGGCATGGGTATTTGAAAGGCTCATATGCTACCTAGCTTAGTCCAGAAACAATTCTTTGTGTGGGCCGTTCGGATACCTAGCCCGGTCCAGGAACAATTCTTTGTGTGGCCCGTCCGGAGTAGAATATGAAGCAGCAGCGCCTGCATCCATCGTGCCTGTGTATTTCTTTTCTTCCTCGGTTCCTCCTTTGTGCGGGAGAAGCGTACTCAACTGGTGATGTTTTTCCTTTCCTATTATTTCGGATTACTCAGCATGCATGGTAACACAAATGGCTCATTACGCCATATAGCACAATGTCCATTTCAAACACGAAGTGTTTTGAAAATTAAATTAGGTTTTAGCATGGAGGAATAGTCCAGACTTGAAACAGCGGATGCAACCACTTTACCAATTCAAACTCTTTAGCAACCACTTACGATTATCATGTCAAATGGCACAAGGTTTAGACTTAAGAGTTATTTGAAAAGTGTTTCATTTGTTCTTTACAAAGTGTTAGGTACAATATCACTACACATAAGAATTTTCAAGCTCAGTTAAAAAGGTATTTTAAGCATACAAACCACAACTCGGCGATGCAAAATTGTGGTTTAGTTGTGGATGTCAAAATGCTTGCGATAAAAAAAGGCATTAGTTAGTTTCCTTTAGTAGGGACAAACAATGTAAATACACATCTTAGTTCGGTAGGAGAAAGCCCTATTTAAAATTAAATCTATGTTCAGTTGGTTTAGCTGTGGTCAAGCACGCGTAGCAATAAATATAATTTTCCTTAACAGAAAAAATGGTGTTTGTTGTTCACAACTGGATGCATATGCACATTTTATTTTGGTAGCAGAAAGCCCAAGTTTAAATCATGCCATGTTGTAAACACGTTTATTTTTTCTAGTACACGCTAAGAATTTCGAGTTTAATGTATGAAAATAAATATTTTTACGGCATCTATAAACCTACTAAGGAGGGTCTTTTAGCAGTGTTTCTAAAAAAACTTTTATTTTGCATGTGCATCAAAAGAATAACTTCTGTCGCATATGGAAGCACAGGTATCCAAAAGGCCCATATGCTACCTAGTGAAACTCTGCGACTGAAACTGGTGAGATTTCTCCCTTCCTATTACCTCGGATTTCTCTGCAAGCATAGATTTAGTTGCACCAAATGACGGAGTCCAATTTGAATCCATACAATTTGTAACCCATTTATATGAAAAATTAAGACTCATCTCTTAAAATATATACTTGAGGATGCATAATTTGTTATGTTATTTGGGTAATATAAAGGCATGCTTTTTTAAAAGAAAGCCCACTTAAGACAAAGAGTATGCACAAATAATAACATCAGTTTCTGTACGACGGTGGGAAAGTAGATATTCAAGGTAGGTGGAAGAAAATGTCCGAGGATACAACAAGAGCATAATAAATAACATTTTGCTTCTGTCTAACTTATGAGCACAGCATGCCCTTTATTTACACTAGGAATATCTCGTACTCTTTAGCTATTTTTCTAAGTGCATGCCCATTGATCTGAGTAAGCCGCTTCTTCAATATTGAAGAGAGAAGTTTGAGGCTGTCATGCCCACTGCTGAAATTAGACTGGGCATTATTCTGTAGGGCTTGGGGCACAGAATATCCTGAATCAATCACAAGACAAACATCAGTATTAAGCAAGGACTACAGTAGAAGTAGCTAGAGGTAATAAACAGAATAAAGGGCTGCTTTTCTATAAAATATATTTTTCGCTATGAACAAGATTTGTTTAATTGAAATTAAATGTCAAGAAGTTAGAGAGCATGATATGATAAGTTCGAGAGAATGATTTGATGTTGCTATTCAACTGTTGAATAGATATTGAAGGCACATTACATAAGAGTCCTGGATTTTACATATCTGAAAGTAGGCGCACCATGAAAGTGATAATCATCCAATTAATAAAACCATTATTCTAAAAAAAATAGACATTGCCTCATATATACCAACAGGAGTAACTTTCTATTGGTTAGAAACCGTTGTGCTGACAGTTATTTAACACGCGCTTTTTTAGACACACTAAGACCATATATAGGATGCAGACCATTCTCATGCCAATGTCTAGAATAGCCAATCTACATAAGTCCTAGTAGCATGCTCCTACAAGATTCTTACAAAAACCTACATGGGTATGTTCCCAATAGGAATGGATATAGATTCTGCTTACAAAAATGCTACACTCTAACACTTCCACCGGAGCACAATTCAGCTCCCACAATCAGTAATCAGCATGAAAACTTAAAAAACAAGTTTAATAGAAATCAATGTTCAGGAAATCATGAAGCATAAGCAAAACGATAGGCTGACGCTTAGAGCAATGGGCACTTAAGCATTTTTAAAAATAGAATTGCAGGTTTTGGAGGTTGTAGACCGAGAATTAACCTGAGTAGACGATGCGGGACCTTGGGGAAGTTGGTGACATATTTCCT
Organism: Triticum urartu; assembly: GCF_056163025.1. Taxonomy (NCBI): domain Eukaryota; kingdom Viridiplantae; phylum Streptophyta; class Magnoliopsida; order Poales; family Poaceae; genus Triticum; species Triticum urartu. The sequence goes on along the minus strand of NC_141879.1, from coordinate 324,313,654 downwards.
GAATGTGTATTGGCCTGTGTTGCCGCGACAGCATAGATCTGCAATGAAAGAACTTCATTATAAACATATGTTCCCAGCCTGGTCCTTGCTTGGAAAGAGAAGCAAAAAAGAAAGTGATTATGCAATAGACACACCAAACACCAAGGCAATGCAAAATATTCACTGATTTTACTCATATTTTTCGACGACGCATATAAACTGGCCCTAAACATTATATTAATTAACAATAATGAAAAGAACTTCTTAAGGCACTCAGTCACAGGTTATGATTCTACCACCTACCATTTTTACACTGTAAAATGACCATGTCAGTACTGATTTTATATGAAGCTACAAAGAGATAATAACAATAATAGCGACATTGATGAAAACTGAAATCACAATATATAAAAAACTTGGTGTCACTCCCTCCTTACGTCATGGTAGTACCTGACCTCTATTCTAATAAAATCATATTATAACAATTCGCATATATATACCTGACCTCTGTTATAATAGAATTTATATATATGCTTCACTCAGTGTGCCTACAATTTTTAGAATGTAAATTTTCCCATGTTTTGAGAAACCATTTTAGGATTGCAAGGAACAATTTTGCAAAGTATAACATTGCAAGTAAATCACAAAGAGTTACTGAGAAGCTACCTAGCCTGTAGCATGGAATCTCTTTCGTCAGCACACTCAACCAAGAGCACCATTACACAGAACAAAGAGGTGTAGGAAAAATAGTTTGTTTCATGTATACTTGTAAACGATATTGCCATTTTCCAATAAATAAAGTCATTTCTTGAAAAAACGCAGGAAAAAGAGGAACAATCCAGGATTATCAAACCACCTCAACCCATAGACTGGCCCAGGTGGCTCACCTCAACGAACACTCGGAAAAGCATGTCGGGTTCTTGATGCCAGGCACCCTCTCAACATTGTCGCCTAGTGAGATATAGCACGCCACCGACGGTGTCCTCTTCCTCGTCCCCCTCTCTACTTCCCCACTACATGTAATCCGCAATCTGACTCCCTAGATCCTAAACAAAGCACCATCGGTACCTTTAGTGTCTGAAGTGGAGAACCATCAAGGGACACTGTAAAACAAATTATTTGCAGGTACCAAGGTGCAGCTACTAATTTCCCTTCCAACCATATGAACCTTTGCCATACAAAACATTATTATGCAAAGCTATACATACATGAACATAGCTATGTATTCATTATACATTATCTTGCAGAACATTTTAGAACTACTGAAATAGCAGCTGATGATAATGAAACACCGTTAGATTTTTCAACAAATAATCTCCAGCTGCTAATTTCTTGGGCGATTACAAACATACCCAGCGTCCATGTGTACAGGAATTATTTAGACAGGTCCCCAGGGCATGCTCACAGTCTATTCTATGTTACAGATAGCTTAGCTGTGCAAGAATTATCAGGGCAGTCTACTCTATGCGATTCAGTCAAGGTGTTGGTATCAATTACGATAATAGCGATGATACATGTGTGTGCCATATCCACCGGGAATTGAACTGAACTACTCGGGCCCCAATATTTCATAGTGAAAATCAGTAAAAACTAAAAAGAATAAATTGTAATTAGTTTTGGTAGAAACATATTTCACATTAATTTTAATTAAGCAGAGCAGGGGAATTTCCTCAATGAGATGGGTCGGTGTGTTCAGAAGCAATTGTGATCAGCAGAAGAAGATAAATTGTCAGGATGCCGACAACATGGATCAATGGAATAAATTCTCACAAATGAAATGACAGTGAAGGGGATATGAATCTTGACTCTGGATTGAACAAAGTAAATTGGATAAGCTCACCTTGCCGCAGAGAAGACGGACACCCAACTTCAATAAAAAAGGCGAGTACGCCAAGCAAAATCTGCAAGGGAAATCTTAATTTAGACATGGTACCACCTGAACATAGCAAGACATCCGGATGTCTAAAATGCACCTCACCTACTGGAATCACCCTCGCCTCAATGAAAGAAATATAGCGCAGTTCAACCCTGAATATGAAGCAAAAAGACATAATGAGACATGCTGAACCTGCAATGAATGAATGAATTGTTTGAACCTACACTGAATAGTTCATGTCAATCCATCCGTATGCTACTTTCTCATCAGAACGTCAATCCCAAAGATCTTCTGCTGGAAATATAACTTTATATTAGTCAGCTCACACAACACCTTAACTATCCAAGAGGTTTCCTAATACGCAACACTCTCAGAACATTTGAGGAACAAATCAAGGGAAGTTTTCAAATCAGCATTACATGTGTAAAGTCATAATCCCTGAACATGATAAATAGCGTAGTAGAAAATTTGAAAAGCGCAAAAATAGATATTAAAGATAGCACCATCGGGGCTAATGTACTATCTAAAAGTGCACTGATGCCTAGTATGTAAAGTTACCTAGAAAAACTCCAACACATGAAAGGTGTGCCAAAATAAAGGGGAAACAACAATCCTCCTCAAGAAATGGTGCTGATAGGCAGACATATTCCTTTTCATGTACTGTGGTGCAAGAGTTCAGAAGAAATCAAGCTCACCTATCTTGGAAGGGTCCGAGTGCTCTAGGGACATCAAGCAACAATATCTCCAGCCACTCAGAACCAAAACAATATGCCCTATCTTCAGTTTCAGACTTCCAGTCAAAGGAAACTGTATGGGCCAAAAATAATCTTCAGAGAACATAACAAATAATAAATAAGCAAAACGATCATCCTTGGAAATGCAATACATGTTGCAAAACAGTCAAGATCGTTTGAAAATATACACATCTTACCCTGCTGCTTGTAGTCCTCGACGACCTGCTTCTTCTTCCTGTCGTTGGCTGCGTCCCCTCCCCTGCAGCCATACCCCATTGCGGAGGAGTGCCGCTGCTTGCACTCCTCCATGGCATGCTCCTTCTCGTATTGTTATCCACCTCTCACCCCCTGCAGCTCCACCCCAAACAGGACAAGGTCACAATTTATATTCAGAGCTATTTGAAAAGTTTTGGTCCCAAATTCGGTTTCACTTTTAGTGCCAACAAAAATATAGATCTGCTCTGCAATTAATTTACATGACATGACGATGGCATCAATTCATATCCATCCATTACAACATGAACATTTATATTTTGTTCTACGGAAAACAAACTGGACATATAAGGGAATATACTAAACCGAAACAGAAAAAAAACATGGCAATCTCTTTGCATAATCTGGAATGTAAAAAGGCATAGCTCCCAACTCAAGCTCTAATATAACCCAGACCTTTGCTACTTCTAGTAATTGTAACTAACTAACTATAACCGATAAAATTATCATCTGAAGAAGTGCAACAAAATTGTTCTCAGTTCTCAACTGAATGCCCATATCCATAAAATTAAAATGCTTCAGAAAGTATGAAAATGCACTCAAACGTGATAATGCTTTCTAGTAATCACTGCCTAGAACTAAGGTGACAATGCAACACATGTGTCAAGAGGAGAATGAGCAAGAGTGGATTTGGAGTTAAAGGAGAAGCCAAATATGGGGGCAGAAGGAGAATGAGCAAGAGTGGATCTGAAGGTAGGAGGAGAAACCAACCATGGGGCTCGTCAGCTCGATTCAAGCGCCGAATTCATCCGAGGGCCAACGTTCGGCGAGCGAGCACTCATGTTTAAGCACAATGCATATCCTACAAATTTAACAAAGATCAAGGGGGATATCAGTTATGCCAGCACCGCGCTCCCAAACTCGCATTTTGAGGTGTGAGCGAGACAAGACCTGAACAAATTCTACGGAAAGAAACTTATTTGATAAGAACACTAATGCAAGGGCACTGTGCAGAAGGTGGCCGTACTTCTGGAAAATATGAAGAATCGAATTGTGAAAATTTATCTTCCTGTTTTTGGTCCTATTGCTCAGAGTGTGGTATACCACTACACCAAAGAAAGCAATATCACACGACAAACCTTATATTTTTCAACCGTCGCATAGAAGAATCATCTAAAGGAAGTAGACACATATGCCATGGACTGACCTAAAATGAGTGGCTTCATCATGTGCAATTGCCTTGACCAAGAGGATATCTTGGGAGATGTAAGCAGGCTGGTATATATGTAAGCAATGAGATACATCAGTTGGCACCCAACATGAGTTTTTTGACGTTACTTCTATATTACAGTAGCAAAGGGAGGGTCACATATCAACTCTTTTTTTAAAAGCTCAAGAGTTGCAAATGCATATGCATATCACATCACTTTTTTTGTAACAAATATGGCCAATGGCCAATGTCTATATACTAATCAGGATCAAAATTCTAGAGGTTATTTAGTTAGTCTAAAATATCACATCATGTTTGGTTGAAACAATATGCTAAAATATTCAGTTTGCAAAGCACAATGCTAACATATGGGGGAGAAGGTGGCAGCTAACCTGCAGCAATGAGCTAGCATCAGAAAAAGTAGGAGTTCATCCTTTAGCATACTATGAACATGCCGCTGCTGCCTTGCACCTTGATGCACCGCCGCTGCCCATAGCAGATTAACATCCAATTGCTTTTGACAAATTATACATAACAAATTACTTGAATTAATACTTTGTAACTGATCAGCAAGAAGTAGCAACCAAATTCTAATAATGGAGAGCTGGGTCCAGGATGTATTACTCCTATTTCATACTAACTGTACCTACTGGGGAGAGCAGAAATGTGTAGCACACAGGGAGAGAGCAAAACCTGATGAAGAAGGAAAAGAAGGTTAGCAGGAAAGCAAAGGAATTGATCCGAGATAGGACCACCAGGAACTTACCCCAAAATCATGCATAATCGAGGCTATGCTCCAACTACAAAGCCAGAAATTGCTCCATTGTATCGACACCTGCAATCCTCCTCTATAAATGTTGCAGGCCTGCAGCTGCCCAGCAGGAAACCGTTAGCACTACACATACCATGGTGTAACAGTCGACCTCACAATTTATGTCAATACAATAGATCAAAGCATAAAGTTAGAAATCAGAGAAGGAAGACTCAGGGAAGATACTACCATGGGTGGCGCCTCACATGGTGCAGAGGAGGTGACAACGCGGTGGCGCAACAAGTCGACCTGCCGGCCGCCGGCAGGTGCGCGAGGCCTCACCCTGCCCCTTCCCCATGCTAGGATCGCTCACCTTCTCCTTCCCCGCTGTTGCTTGCCTTCCTCGCCGGCCTCCTCCTTCCCTTGTCGTCCGCATCCTACACCTCCCCTACATCCTCACCCGCACCGCGAAGACGACCTACGTCCAATCTGGATCGACGGTGACATGGAAGAGGACAGGAGGAGGCAAGCAGAGGAGAAGGCTGGCGGTGGGATCGACGACGACATGATAGAGGAGAGGAGGAGGCGAGTGGAGAGACGAGGTCGGCCGGCAGCTACTGGCGAGGAGAGGATGGTGGGGATCGAGGAGGGGTGCGGCGGCTCGTGGGGATCGAGGGGAAAGAGAAAGAGGGCTAGGGTTCCTTTGGCGGCTGGGGTGGGAGTGGGGCGAGACGCGGGTGATTGGGTGCGGGCGCGCCGAGCTGATTGGGCAAAACCACCTGCACCTGCAAACGGGCAACCCAGCCAACCAACGCGCGAGCCCACCAGTCATTGGACAACAAAAACCACCATGAGATGAAAATTGATTTTAACTGTTGTGAAGATCCAACGGCTCAGGCGCGCCAGAAAGGCAGATCGAACGGCCGACGAAGCTCCAATCGGGGGAGCCTTGTGGAGGTGAGTTGGGTAGCTTCATTATAGTTTTAAATGCCATGTAATCATGATACTACAGTGAGATCCATGCTTGTTCTGAGTTGCTTCAGTAAGGATGATTTGGACATATAGTTATGCTCTATCCATCCATGCCCTTGTGGGCAATTATGGAGTGCCCTAGCATGTCTCAATTTTGCTCCACTTTTGCTATAAAATGTTCCTGGCGGATTGTTTACATGTTAATCAATTTTTCCATGGTTGTTGTAGTTGATACATGCATGCTATGAACTTGCCCTTGCCTTGGTTAGGTTCATAAACATGCCATCTTGCTAATGCTATGCTTATCTTGTCATGCAATGCCTTGTGGTGAGTGAATCGATCTCATAAAGAGGCCTTCATAACTCTGTTTATGCCATGCTCAGTTTTCTGCTAAGTTTGAATCTGTTAATAAAACTTGCTATGTTTACATGGGTGTCATTATATCTTGTGTGCCTTTTTGGCCCATGGTCAGTAAGGGATTTTTGTTCTAGGCTTTGAGTAGATTCATGCCATGCTTTTTTTTTTGCTATGATATGTACCTGTAGCATGTTGTTTGCTTGCTTTAAACATTGCTCCCTGATGTTAATTGCTGGCATTTTAGTATTTTCACTAAGTCTATGAAGTTGATATCTTTTGCACTTTTGCCATGCTTGTTCGAACCTGGTATAGTGTGTTTTAGCCGTAGCTCAATGTTCATGTTTTGTCAAGCATCTTGAGTAGATCACTGTCATGTGCTTTCTTGCTATGTTGGAGTGAAGTAGCTTAGTTTCTTGTTGCATTCTAGATGGCATCGTGCTGTTAATCACAGAGTTGTGTCATTCTTATTTTGTTTGCCATTTGCAAACCGTGCATCTGATTCCTGTGATCTTTATATCGATTTCGACCGAAATCAACTCATCTTTCCAGCGGCACACTTGGTTTGCCAAGTTGATGCCTTGTTCAATCTTTCCCTTACGGAGCACGCATATGCATTGCATATCACATACCGCATGTCATGTCATGTTTTGCATCATGTTGATTGTGCATTGCACCATGATTGATTGTGGGTCATTTGTTTGTGTTCTTGCTTTGGGTAGAACCGGGAGACGAGTACGTGATCGAGGAACCCGTTGAGCACGTAAACGAGGATCAAGCTTTCGTCAACTCTGAGAATTTTGCACGCAAGATGACCATACCCTCGAAATCACTTCTATCTTTGCTTGCTAGTTGCTCGCTCTATTGCTATGCCGCGATACCTACCACTTGCTTTATCATGCCTCCCATATTGCCATGTCAAGCATCTAACCCACCTTACCTAGCAAACCGTTGTTTGGCTATGTTACCGCTTTTGCTCAGCCCCTCTTATAGCGTTACTAGTTGCAGGTGGAGATGAAGTTTGTTCCATGCTGGAACATGGATATTGTTGGGATATCATTATTATATCTTGTTCACTTTAATGCATCTATATACTTGGTAAAGGGTGGAAGGCTCGGCCTTATGCCTGGTGTTTTTTTTTCATTCTTGCCGCCCTAGTTTCCGTCATACCGGTGTTATGTTCCTTGATTTTGTGTTCCTTACGCGGTTGGGTGTTATGGGAACCCCTTGACAGTTTGCTTTGAATAAAACTCCTCCAGCAAGGCCCAACCTTGGTTTTACCATTTGCCTACCTACCACCATATACCTTCCCTTGGGTTCTGCAGACTCAAGGGTCATCTTATTTTAACCCCCCCCCCCTGGGCCAGTGCTCCTCTGAGTGTTGGTCTGAACCGAGCCGCCTGTGGGGCCACCTCGGGGAAACTCGAGGTTTGGTTCTACTCGTAGCCTGTCTCATCTGGTGTTGCCCTGAGAACGAGATACGTGCGACTCCTATCAGGATTTGTCGGCACATTGGGTGGCTTTGCTGGTCTTGTTTTACCATTGTCGAAATGTCTTGTAACCAGGATTTCGAGACTGATCGGGTCTTCCCGCTAGAAGGAATATCCTCCGTTGACCGTGAGAGCTTGTGATGGGCTAAGTTGTGACACCCTTGCAGGGTTTTGAACTTTCGAAAGCCGTTCCTGTGGTTATGGGCAGATGGGAATTTGTTAATATCCGGTTGTAGAGAACTTGAAACTTAACTTAATTAAAATGAATCAACCGCGTGTGTTGCCGTGATGGTCTCTTTTCGGCAGAGTCCGGGGAGAGAACAGGGTCTCGTGTTATGCTTGAACGTAAGTAGCTTCAGGATCACTTCTTGATCACTATTAGTTTCTCGCCCGTGCTTTGTTTCTCTTCTCGCTCTCTTTTGCGTAAGTTAGCCACCCTATATGCTAGTGCTTGCTGCAGCTCCACCTCACTACCCTTTCCTACCTTTAAGCTTAAATAGTCTTGATCGCGAGGGTGTGAGATTGCTGAGTCCCCGTGACTCACAGATACTTCCAAACAGATGCAGGTGCCGATGATGCCAGTGCAGGGGACGCTACCGAACTCAAGTGGGAGTTCGACGAGGATTCGGGCCGTTACTGTGTGTCTTTTCCGGATGATCAGTAGAGGAGCCCAGTTGGGGAGATAGGGGAAATATCATTCGGGGTTGTCTTTCTTTATTTTGGTTCTGTAGTCGGACCTTGATTATACTGTTGGATGATGTATGATATATTTATGTATTGTGTGAAGTGGCAATTGTAAGCCAACTCTTTATCTCTTTCTTATTCAGTACATGGGATGTGTAAAGATTACCTCGCTTGCGACATGCCTACCATGTGGTTATGCCTCTAAGACGTGCCCCGACACGTGGGAGATATAGCCACATTGTGAGTGTTACATGTATGTTCCTGGTCTCCACAAAGATCTGCAAGCCACCATGTATGTTCCTGGGAGATATAGCCACAACGGTCAAGAACATCATGAAGTACCTGAAAAGGATCAAGGATATGTTTCTCGTTTATGGAGGTGACAAAGAGCTCATCGTAAATGGTTACGTTGATGCAAGCTTTGACACTGATCCGGACGATTCTAAATCGCAAACCGGATACGTGTTTATATTAAATGGTGGAGCTATTAGTTGGAGCAGTTCTAAACAAAGCATCGTGGCGGGATCTACATGTGAAGCCGAGTACATTGCTGCTTCGGAAGCAACGAATGAAGGAGTCTGGATGAAGGAGTTCATATCTGATCTAGGTGTCATACCTAGTGCATAGGGTCCAATGAAAATTTTTTGTGACAATATTGGTGCAATTGCCTTGGCAAAGGAATCCAGATTTCACAAAAGAACCAAGCACATCAAGAGACGCTTCAACTCCATCCGGGATCAAGTCCAAGTGGGAGACATAGAGATTTGCAAGATACATACGGATCTGAATGTTGCAGACACGTTGACTAAGCCTCTTCCACGAGCAAAACATGATCAGCACCAAGGCTCCATGGGTGTTAAAATCATTACTATGTAATCTAGATTATTGACTCTAGTGCAAGTGGGAGACTGAAGGAAATATGCCCTAGAGGCAATAATAAAGTTATTATTTATTTCCTTATTTCATGATAAATGTTTATTATTCATGCTAGAATTGTATTAACCAGAAACATAATACATGTGTGAATACATAGACAAACATAATGTCACTAGTATGCCTCTACTTAACTAGCTCATTGATCAAAGATGGTTAAGTTTCCTAACCATAGACATGAGTTGTTATTTGATCAATGGGATCACATCATTAGGAGAATGATGTGATTGACTTGACCCATTTCGTTAGCTTAGCACTTGATCGTTTGTTTACTACTATTGCTTTCTTCATGACTTATACATGTTCTTATGACTATGAGATTATGCAACTCCCGAATACCGGAGGAACACTTTGTGTGCTGCCAAACGTCACAACGTAACTGGGTGATCATAAAGGTGCTCTACAGGTGTTTTCGATGGTACTTGTTGAGTTGGCATAGATCAAGATTAGGATTTCTCACTCCGATTGTCGAAGAAGTATCTCTGGGCCCTCTCAGTAATACACATCACTATAAGCCTTGCAAGCATGATAACTAATGAGTTAGTTACAGGATGATGTATTACGAAACGAGTAAAGAGACTTGCCGGTAACGAGATTGAACTAGGTATTGGATACCGACGATCGAATCTCGGGCAAGTAACATACCGATGACAAAAATAACAACATATAGTGTTGTGCGGTTTGACCGATAAAGATCTTCGTAGAATATGTAGGAACCAATATGAGCATCTAGGTTCCGCTATTGGTTATTGACCGGAAATGTGTCTCGGTCATGTCTACATAGTTCTCGAACCCGTAGGGTCCGCACGCTTAAAGTTCTGTGAGGATCGGTTTTATGAGTTTATATGTTTTGATGTACCGAAAGTAGTTCGGAGTCTCAGATGTGATCACGGACATGACGAGGAGTCTTGAAATGGCCGAGACATAAAGATTTATATATTGGAAGCCTATATTTGGATATCGGAAGTGTTCCGGGTGAAATCGGGATTTTACCGGAGTACCGGGGGTTACTGGAACCCCCCGGGGGTTTAATGGGCCATGATGGGCCTTAGTGGAAGAGAGGAGGGGCTGCCAGGGCAGGCCGCGCACCCCCTCTCCCTCTAGTACGAATTGGATAAGGAGGGGGGGCCCCTTTCCTTCCTCTCTCCCTCCTCCTCCCCCCTTCTCCTATTCCAACTAGGATAGGAGGGAGTCCTACTCCCGGTAGGAGTAGGACTCCTCCTGGCGCGCCTCCTCCTGGCCGGCCGCCTCTCCCCCTTTCTCCTTTATATACAGGGGCAGGGGGCACCTCTAAACACACAAGTTGATCATTGAGATCTCTCCAGCCGTGTGCGGTGCCCCCCTCCACCATATTCCACCTCGGTCATACTGTAGCGGTGTTTAGGCGAAGCCCTGCTGTGGTAGTTTCATCAACATCGTCACCACGCCGTCGTGCTGACGAAACTCTTCCCTGAACTCTACTGGATTGTGAGTTCATGGGACGTCGCCGAGCTGAACGTGTGCTGAACGCGGAGGTGTCATACGTTCGGTGCTGAGGATTGGTCGATCGTGAAGACGTACGACTACATCAACCGCGTTGTCATAACGCTTCCGCTTAACGGTCTACAAGGGTACGTGGACGACACTCTACCCTCTCGTTGCTGTTCAGGAAAGCGTTCAAATTCTTCATCATCATTCTTTTTAGTTGACTTGGGTGGAAAAGGCATAGGCTTTTGAACCCACGGTTCTCTTTCTTTACCGTGTTTTCTAGCAACAAAGTCTCTTTTGTCATATCTTTTATTCTTAGGTTGTGGGTTATCAAGATCAACAGGTGGTTCTATCTCAACATCATTGTCTGGCTCTATTATTTGGTTGAGAGTCTTCATGAACCTCATCATTATCTTTTTCATTATCATTAGGTGAGTGTTCATTACCAGATTGAGTTTCAGCATTAGAGATAGAAATTTCATTTTCATTATTGGGAGGTTTTTCTATTTCAGGTTCACTAGAAGTGTGCAAAGTCCTATCATTTTTATTTTCTTTTTCTTTCTAGGAGGACTAGGTGCACTAGTGTTAGCTCTTTGTGAATCGTGTTCAATTCTTTTAGGGTGTCCCTCATGATAAAGTGGTTCCTGAGTCATTTTACCTCCTCTAGTTGCAACTCTAACAGCAAAGTCATGCATATTATGATTCATTTCATCAAGCAATTCCCTTTGAGATTTAGCAAATTGTTCTCATTGAGTTTGAACCATAGAAGCATGCTTTCCAAAACCTCTAACATCATTTTATATTCTAAATAACAAGTCACTCAAGCGAGCAATCATATCAGGATTGTATTTCAATTGTTTCATAACAATTGCATTGAAGTGATCTTGTTTTCTAATGTAGTTTTCAAACTCACAAAGGCATTGACTAGGATGCATATTGTGAGGACTATCATTATCATTAAACTTCATAAGAGAATTTACCTCCACCACCTTAGGCATTGGTGGTGTATTAAGCCCATGTATTTCTTCAATAGGAGGTAAATTTTTAACATCCTTAGCTTTAATACCTTTTCCTTCATAGATTTCTTTGCCTCTTGCATATCTTTGGGACTGAGATATAATATACCCCTCTTCTTCGGAGTGGGTTTAGGAGGTGGTTTAGGAATAGTCCAATCATCATGATTTTTTAATATGTTATTCAATAATTCTTCAGCTTGTCCAACAGTTTGTTTCCTGAAAACACAACCAGCACAACTATCTAGGAAGTCCCTAGAAGCATCGGTTAGTCCATTATTGAAGGTATCAAGTATTTCATTTTTCTTAAGAGGATGATCAGGCAAAGCAGTAAGTAGTTGGCAAAGCCTCCCCCAAGCTTGTGGGAGACTCTCTTCTTCAGTTTGCACAAAGTTAAATATTTCATGTAAGGAAGCTTGTTTCATATGAGCAGGAAAATATTTTTCAGAGAAGTAATAAATCATCACCTGAGGACTACACACACAACCAGGAGCAAGAGTATTGTACCAAGCTTTAGCATCACCCTTTAATGAGAAAGGAAATAATTTGAGAATAAAGTAGTAGCAAGTTTTCTCATCATGAGTAAAAAGGGTGGCTATGTCATTCAACTTAGTAAGATGTGCTAGAACAGTTTCAGTTTCACAACCATGGAAAGGATCAAATTCAACCAAAGTGATTAACTCTGGGTCGACAGAGAATTCATAATCCTTATCATAAATAAAGATAGGTGAAGTAGCAAACTTAGGATCACACTTCATTCTAGCATTCTGAGATTTTTCTTTATACTTGTGTAGTAATTTCTCTAGATCATCTCTATCATGGCAAGCAAGAATATCTCTAGTTGTTTCTTCACTCATAACATAACCTTCCGGTACCTTAGGCAATTCGTATCTAGGAAGGCTAGTTCTAGCAGGTGTTTCAGGAGTTTCAGTTTCAAGCTCATCATCAAATTCAACAACAGCATGTTGTATAACTCTAGCAATTTGTTTATCAAGACATTCACCAAGTGGCACATCATAATTATCAACCAAGGTACTAGCATCATCAGAAGCATCATTCATAGTAGAAGTAGCATCATCAATAACTTGCGACATATCAGAATTAATAGCATGTGGTGGTGTTGCAAGTTTACTCATAACAGAGGGTGACTCTAAAGCAGAACTGGATGGCAGTTCCTTACCTCCCCTCGTCCTTGAGGGAAATATCTTAGTCTTAGGATCCTTCAGATTCTTCATAGTGATAATATGATAATAATCCCAAGTGACTCAACAAATATAGCTATGCTCCCCGACAACGGCGGTAGAAAAAGGTCTTGATAACCCACAAGTATAGGGGATCGCAACAGTTTTCGAGGGTAGAGTACTCAACCCAAATTTATAGATTCGACACAAGGGGAGCCAAAGAATATTTGAAGGTATTAGTAGCTGAGTTGCCAATTCAACCACGCCTGGAGATTAATTATTTGCAGCAAAGTGATCAGTAGCAAAGTAGTTTGATAGTTTTGATAATAGTGACAGCAGCAACGATAACAGTAACAGTGATGGCAGTAGTTTGTAGCAAGTGTAACAGTGATTATAACAATAGTAACACAGCAAGATCGATAAGGATAAATTCATAGGCATTGTATCTGTTACTTGTTGGATGATATTCATCATGAGACAGTTATAACCTAGGGCGATAGGGCACTAGCTCCAGTTCATCGATATAATGTAGGCATGTATTCCGTAAATAGTCATACGTGCTTTATTAAAAGAACTTGCATGACATCTTTTGTCCTACGCTCCCGTGGCAGTGGGGTCCATATTGAAAACTAAGGGATATTAAGGCCTCCGTTTAATATAGAACCGGAACAAAGCATTAACACATAGTGAATACATGAACTCCTCAAACTACGGTCATCACCGAGAGTGGGCCCGATTGTTGTCACTCCGGGGTTGTCGGATCATAACCGTAGTTGGTGACTATAACTTGCAGGATCGGATCTAAAACATGGATATAATGATGAATTCATAAACGGTTCAGATCTGAAATCATGGCACCCGGGCCCAAAGTGATAAGAATTAAGCATAGAAAAGGCATAACAACATCAATCTAAGAACATAGTGGATACTAGGGATGAAGCCCTAACAAAACTAACTCAATTACATGATGAATCTCATCCAACTCCTCATCGACCAGCGAGCCTACGAAGGAATTACTCACTCCCGGTGGGGAGCATCATGGAATTGGCGATGGAGAGGGGTTGGTGATGACGAAGAACGAAGATCCCCCACTCCGGAGCCCCAAACAGACTCCAGATCTGCCCTCTCGAGGAAGAACAGGGCTTGGTGGCGGCTCCGTCTTGTGGATCGCGATAATTCTTTCTCCCTAATTTTTTTTCTGGAAATATGTGATTTTGTAGTATCAGGGGGTCGTCAGCGGGGCCACCAGGTGGGTACAACCCACCTGGGCGCGCCAGGAGAGGGGGTGCGCCTTGGTGGGTTGTGCCCACCCAGGGGCCCCTCTCTGGTGGGTCTTGGCTCCAGAAATTCTTATTATTGATATAAAAAATCCTCGCAAAGTTTCGTTCCATTCTGAGAACTTCTATTTCTGCACGAAAACAACACCATGGTATTTCTGCTGAAAATAGCGTCAGTCCGAGGTTAGTTTCATTGAAATCATGCAAATTAGAGTCTAAAACAAGAGGAAAAGCGTGAGAAAAAGTAGATACGTTGGAGACGTATCAACTTCCCCAAGCTTAAACCTTTGCTTGTCACAGGAGAGTAGATACATTGGAGACGTATCAGACAGTTGTTGTGCCACTCTCACCAGTTGCTATCCTCGAGGCAAATGTTGTTGCCGCCATCTGAGAAGCAACACCGGTCGTTTGGGCTACCTTTGTCGCCCGGTCACAGATTGCGCCCGTGCTCATGCACCTTGTTAGCACGCGCATGGCGGCTGCGGCCGCGCTCTCGCTGGAGTGGGCCACCAAAGTTGCTCTCACGACATGGGTCCACATCCCCATCTTTCAACAGCGAAAATTGAGTAGTGAAATGATATTTGGGGAGCGACCTAGTGTGCTTGACATGCTGACTATGGACTGTAGCCGACGCACCTTCTCGCGTAAGCCATAGGCGTACTATACTCCAACGGTGCTCCAAGAATATTTTGAACTGCATCTCACACCGTTGGTGATAATACACTGTGTGCGGTCTACTTTATTTTTATGTGTTCATGGGTTTATGCTTATGTCCCATGCAAGAAATGGGGATGAATTTCAAACACCACGGGCACCGTGGCTCTCTAGCAAACGCTGATGTACTTGCTTTTGTAATTCTAGTAAATCCAAAACCCGTATGAAATTCATGAACCTTGGCATGCTATCATGGAATGGCATCAACATGCCGGGGTAAAAAAAATTGTCCCATTTGGGCAGGTTATGGTATAAGCTTCTCACAAACCAGAGCTTCTCACAACAAGCCTCATGGTTCCGTTAGGGAAACGTGTCACCTTTGTGGACAAAACAAAATTCGTTGCCTCTTCTTGCTTTCAATTTTTTTCCTGGTGTCAACATAGAACAACAGGAGTGTCGTGTTAAATTTTGGAATCTTTTGGGGATCATTTGGACATTTTTATATGTTAACTGAGTTTTCTAGGCATTTATGTGCATAATTCAAAATTAAACTACATGCACATGCTCCAGTGCATAAAAATGGGTTGAAAAATCAAATGTGTGTCCTTGGTTGCAAGCTTAGGTCACATTCAAGAAAGGAGAATGAATGTCAAACACCTTGACATTGTCGCTCGGCCGCTAACATTGAGATACATGGTTTTAAATTCTAGTAAACCGAAAACTCGTCTGAAATTCATGAAACTTGACATGATATCATGAACGGCATCGACATGTCATGGTAAAAAAATTGTCCCATTTCGGGCAGGTTTGGGTATAAGCTTCTCGCAAACTAGAGCTTCTCTGACAACAAGCCTAGTGGTTTTGGTAGGGAACGTGCCACCTTTAGGGACAAAACGATATCTGTTGCCTCTTCTTACTTTCGAATTTTTTTTCTCGTTTCAGCATAGAAGAGCACGAGTGTTGTGTCAATTTTTGGGATTTTCCGGGGTTCACTTGGACATTTTTCTACATTAACTTAGTTTTCTATGCATTTATGTGCATAATTCAAATTTGAACTACATGCACATGCTCCAGTGCATATAAATGGGTTCAAAATTGAAATGTGTGTCCATGGTTGCATGCTTAAGTCCCGTGCAAGAAATAAGAATGAATGTCAAACACCTTGCCGCAATCGCTCAACCGCTAACATTGAGATACATGGTTTTTAAATTCTAGTAAATCGAAAACACGTCTGAAATTTATGAAACTTGACATGCTAGCATGGAACGGCATCAACATGCCATGGTAAAAATATTGTCCCATTTTGGGTAGGTTGGGGTATAAGCTTCTCACAAACCAGAGCTTCTCACAACAAGCCTCATGGTTACGGTAGGAAACGTTTCACATTTCTGGACGAAATGATATATGTTGCCTCTTCTTGATTTCATTTTTTTCTAGTGTCAACATAGAACAACATGAGTGTTGTGTTAATTTTAGAAATTTTTCGGGTTTCGTTTGGACATTTTTATGCATTAACTAAGTTTTCTATGCATTTATGTGCATAATTCAAATTTGAGCTACAGGCACATGCTCTAGTGTATGCAAATTGTTTGAAAAATAAAATATGTGTCCTTCGTTGCATGCTTAGGTCCCATGCAAGAAATGGGAATGGATGTCAAATACCTTGCCACCGCCGCTCGGCCGCAAACATTGAGATACATGGTTTTTAAATTCTAGTAAATCCAAAATTCTTCTGAAGTTCATGAAACTTGACATGCTATCATGGAGCGACATCAACATGATGTGGTAAAAAATTTGTCCCATTTGGGGCAGGTTTGGGTATAAGCTTCTCGTAAACCAGAGCTTCTCACAACAAGCCTGATGGTTTCGGTAGGGAACGTGCCACCTTTGGGGACGAAACAATATCCATTGCCTCTTCTTTCTTTCAAAATTTTTCTAGTGTCAACATAGAACGACAGGAGTGTGGTGTCAATTTTTGGGATTTTTTGGGTTCTCTTGGATATTTTTATACATTCACTTGGTTTCCTAGGCATTTTACATGCATAATTCAAATTTGAACTACATGCACATGCTCCAGTGCAGAAAAATGGGCTGACATATGAAATGTGTGTCCTTGGGTGCATGCTTAGGTCCCATGCAAGAAATGGGAATGAATTTCAAACACCAGGGCACTATTTATTGCCGGCAAAACGTTGAGATACTTTGTTTTTAAATTCTAGTAAATCCAAAACTCGTCTAAAATTCATGAAACTTGGCATGCTAGCATGGAATGGCACCTGACATGCTGTGGTATTTTTCGTGTCCATTTTGACAGAAGGTGCACTCAAATAACAGCCAACAAAGGCATTTTGAAACAAATAGTTGCCACTTTAACATCTCAAACATTTGTATAATTTAAATCGTGTGCGTTCTGTTAACCATTCACGTGACACCATGTGTCTGGATTTTAATGGCTATAGGAGGTGCCGTGCGGATAGCTGCTTGACTTAACGGGAGGCGTGCGAGCGCTGTCCGGTGCGCAGGCTGAGCGAGAGGCGTGCAAGCTCTCCTCCAATGGGCAGGCTCACAGGGAAGCGTGTGAGCTATACGCTGCGCAGGCTCACTGGTAAGAGAGCCCTTTGACTTCCATGGCCGCCCGCCTTGCTCACAACCTCTCCATTAATGGCGCCCGAGCTATTGTTTAATATGGGCGGCCTTACTACTCGCCTCCCATTCCCTTCCCTCCCGCAGACCTCCACCAACGCCATGACGCAGAAGGATCATCTGCCACTACTCTTCAAGTTTGGTGAAGTCGACTCCGAGCCAGAGGAGATAGAAAATAAGGAGGAATGCGGCCTCATGGTCATGGCCCTAAACGAGCTGGCCGCGGCCGGTTGCTGCCCCCATATCGTCCCAGCTCCCATCCCCGCACCCGCGCCAATGACCATCCCTGTAGCATTGACGGGCTAGTTGCCGAGCACGATCGCAAAACTGGAAGCCGTGGGCGTCAGCGTGGTCTCCGCTGTCGGTGTCAAAACTGGCGGATCTCGGGTAGGGGTTCCCGAACTATGCGTCTAAGGCAAATGGTAACAGGAGGCGGGGGACACAATGTTTACCCAGGTTCGGGCCCTCTTGATGGATGTAATATCCTACTTCTTGGTTGATTGATCTTGATGATATGAGTATTACAAGAGTTGATCTACCACGAGATCGTAGAGGCTAAACCCTAGAAGCTAGCCTATGATTATGATTGTTCTTGTCCCACGGACTAAACCCTCTGGTTTATATAGACACCGGAGGGGCTATGGTTACACAGAGTCGGTTACAAGGGAGGAGATCTACATATCCGAATTGCCAAGCTTGCCTTCCACGCAAAGAAGAGTCCCACCCAGACACGGGACGAAATCTTCAATCTTGTATCTTCATAATCCAACAGTCCGGCCAAAGGATATAGTCCGGCTATCCGAGGACCCCCTAATCCAGGAATCCCTCAGTAGCCCCTGAACCAGGCTTCATTAACAATGAGTCCGGCGCGCAGATTGTCTTCGGCATTGCAAGGCGAGTTCTTCTCCAAATTCCGAATACCTGTCGAGTAGTGTTTGAAGGAAATATGCCCTAGAGGCAATAATAAAGTTATTATTTATTTCCTTATATCATGATAAATGTTTATTATTCATGCTAGAATTGTATTAACCGGAAACATAATACATGTGTGAATACATAGACAAACAGAGTGTCACTAGTATGCCTCTACTTGACTAGCTCGTTAATCAAAGATGGTTATGTTTACCTAACCATATACAAAGAGTTGTTATTTGATTAACGAGGTCACATCATTAGTTGAATGATCTGATTGACATGACCCATTCCATTAGCTTAGCACCCGATCGTTTAGTATGTTGCTATTGCTTTCTTCATGACTTATACATGTTCCTATGACTATGAGATTATGCAACTCCCGTTTGCCGGAGGAACACTTTGGGTGCTACCAAACGTCACAACGTAACTGGGTGATTATAAAGGAGCATTACAGGTGTCTCCA
Source organism: Triticum urartu (assembly GCF_056163025.1). Lineage (NCBI taxonomy): Eukaryota > Viridiplantae > Streptophyta > Magnoliopsida > Poales > Poaceae > Triticum > Triticum urartu. The sequence continues at coordinate 324,294,845 of NC_141879.1, read as the reverse complement.
AAGGTAGATGTTGGGTTGGCGTATTTCGAGATTAGGATTTGTCACTCCAATTGTCGGAGAGGTATCTCTGGGCCCTCTCGGTAATGCACATCACATAAGCCTTGCAAGCATTGCAACTAATGAGTTAGTTGCGAGATGATGTATTACGGAACGAGTAAAGAGACTTGCTGGTAACGAGGTTGAACTAGGTATTGGAATACCGACGATCGAATCTCGGGCAAGTAACATACCGATGACAAAGGGAACAACGTATGTTGTTATGCGGTCTGACCGATAAAGATCTTCGTAGAATATGTAGGAGCCAATATGGGCATCCAGGTCCCGCTATTGGTTATTGACCGGAGACGTGTCTCGGTCATGTCTACATTGTTCTCGAACTCGTAGGGTCCGCACGCTTAAGGTTACGATGACAGTTATATTATGAGTTTATGCATTTTGATGTACCGAAGGTTGTTCGGAGTCCCGAATATGATCACGGACATGACGAGGAGTCTCGAAATGGTCGATACATAAAGATTGATATATTGGAAGCCTATGTTTGGATATCGGAAGTGTTCCGGGTGAAATCGGGATTTTACTGGAGTACCGGGAAGGTTACCGGAACCCCCCGGGAGCTATATGGGCCATAGTGGGCCTTAGTGGAAAAGAGAAGGGGCTGCCCTAGATGGGCTGCGCGCCTCCCCCTTCCCCTAGTCCTATTAGGACTAGGAGAGGTGGCCGGCCCCCTCCTCCTCTTTCCCCCCTCCGCGAATCCTATTCCAACTAGGATTTGGGGGGGGGGGATCCTACTCCCAGAGGGAGTAGGACTCTCCTGGCGCACCCCTTGTGGCCGGCCAGCCTCCCCCCTTTTGGTCCTTTATATACTGAGGTAGAGGCACCCTAGAACACACAAGTTGATCCACGTAATCTATTCCTTAGCCGTGTGCGGTGCCCCCAGCCACCATATTCCTCGATAATACTGTAGCGGAGTTTAGGCAAAGCCCTGCTGCTGTAGTGCATCAAGATCGTCACCACGCCGTCTTGCTGACGGAACTCCTCCCCGAAGCTTTGCTGGATCGGAGCCCGGGGAGCGTCATCGAGCTGAATGTGTGCCAAGAACTCAGAGGTGCCGGAGTAACGGTGCTTGGATCGGTTGGACCGGGAAGACGTACGACTACTTCCTCTACGTCGCGTCAACGCTTCCGCTTCGGTCTACGAGGGTACGTAGACAACACTCTCCCCTCTCGTTGCTATGCATCACCATGATCTTGCGTGTGCGTAGGATTTTTTTTTTTGAAATTACTACGTTCCCCAACAGTGGTATCAGAGCCAGGTTTTTATGGTTTGATGTTATATGCACAAGTAGAACACAAGTGAGTTATGGGCGATATAAGTCATACTGCTTACCAGCATGTCATACTTTGGTTCGGCGGTATTGTTTGATTAAGCGGCCCGGACCGACATTACGCGTACGCTTACGCGAGACTGGTTCTACCGACGTGCTTTGCACACAGGTGGCTGGCGGGTGTCAGTTTCTCCAACTTTAGTTGAACCGAGTGTGGCTACGCCCGGTCCTTGCGAAGGTTAAAACAACACCAACTTGACAAACTATCGTTGTGGTTTTGATGCGTAGGTAAGATTGGTTCTTGCTTAAGCCCGTAGCAGCCACGTAAAAACTTGCAACAACAAAGTAGAGGACGTCTAACTTGTTTTTGCAGGGCATGTTGTGATGTGATATGGTCAAGACGTGATGAGATATAAGTTGTTGTATGAGATGATCATGTTTTGTTGAAGTTATCGGCAACTGGCAAAATCCTTATGGTTGTCTCTCTGTTGCATAAGATGCAAGCGTCCAATAATTGCTTTACTTTATCGCTATGCGATAGCAATAGTTGCAAGAGCAATTGTTGCGAGACGACCAGGTGACGACACATTGATATAGATCAAGATGATGGAGATCATGGTGTCATGTCAGTGATGATATAGATCATGACAGTACTTTGGAGATGGAGATCAAAGAAGCAAGATGATGATGGCCATATCATGTCACATATTTTGATTGCATATGATGTTTATCTTTTATACATCTTATTTTTGCTTAGTTTGACGGTAGCATTTTAAGATGATCTCTCACTAATTATCAAGAAGTGTTCTCCCTGAGTATGCACCGTTGCGAAAGTTCTTCGTGCTGAGACACCACGTGATGATCGGGTGTGATAGGCTCTACGTTCAAATACAACGGGTGCAAAACAGTTGCACACGCGGAATACTCAGGTTATACTTGACGAGCCAAGCATATACAGATATGGCCTCGGAACACGGAGACCGAAAGGTCGAGCGTGAATCATATAGTAGATATGATCAAATAGTGATGTTCACCAATGAAACTGCTCCATCTCACGTGATGATCGGACATGGTTTAGTTGATTTGGATCACGTGATCACTTAGAGGATTAGAGGGATGTCTATCTAATTGGGAGTTCTTGAGCAATATGATTAAATTGAACTTAAATTTATCATGAACTTAGTCCTGGTAGTATTTTGCAAATCATGTTGTAGATCAATAGCTCGCGTTGTTGCTTCCTTGTGTTTATTTTGATATGTTCCTAGAGAAAATTGTGTTGAAAGATGTTAGTAGCAAAGATGCGGATTGGATCCGTGATCCGAGGTTTATCCTCATTTCTGCACAGAAGAATTATGTCCTTGATGCACCGCTAGGTGACAGACCTATTGCAGGAGCAGATGCAGAAGTTATGAACGTTTGGCTAGCTCAATATGATGACTACTTGATAGTTTAGTGCACCATGCTTAATGGCTTAGAATCGGGACTTCAAAGACGTTTTGAACGTCATGGAGCATATGAGATGTTCCAGGAGTTGAAGTTAATATTTCAAGTAAATACCCGAGTTGAGAGATATGAAAGTCTCCAACAAGTTCTATAGCTAAAAGATGGAGGAGAATCGCTCAACTAGTGAGCATGTGCCCAGATTGTCTGAGTACAACAATCGCTTGAATCAAGTGGGAGTTAATCTTCCAGATAAGATAGTGATTGACAGAATTCTCTAGTCACCATCACCAAGTTAGTAGAACTTTGTGATGAACTATGATATGCAAGGGATAACGGAAACGATTCCCAAGCTCTTCGTAATGCGGAAATTGACGAAGGTAGAAATCGAGAAAAACATCAAGTGTTGATGGTAGACAAGACTACTAGTTTCAAGAAAAGGGCAGATGGAAGAAGGGGAACTTCAAGAAGAACAGCAAGCAAGTTGCTGCTCAAGTGAAGAAGCCCAAGTCTGGTCCTAAGCCTGAGACTAAGTGTTTCTACTGCAAAGGGACTGGTCACTGGAAGCGGAACTACCCCAAGTGATTGGCAGATAAGAAGGATGGCAAAGTGAACATAAGTATATTTGATATACATGTTATTGATGTGTACTTTACTAGTGTTTATAGCAACCCCTCAGTATTTGATACTAGTTCAGTTGCTAAGATTAGTAACTCGAAACGGGAGTTGCAGAATAAACAGAGACTAGTTAAGGGTGAAGTGACGATGTGTGTTGGAAGTAGTTCCAAGATTGATATGATCATCATCGCACACTCCCTATACTTTCGGGATTAGTGTTGAACCTGAATAAGTGTTATTTGGTGTTTGCGTTGAGCATGAATATGATTTGATCATGTTTATTGTAATACGATTATTCATTTAAGTAAGAGAATAAGTTGTTGTTCTGTTTACATGAATAAAACCTTATATGGTTACACACCCAATGAAAATAGTTCGTTGGATCTCGATCGTAGTGATACACATAATCATAATATTGAAACCAAAAGATGCAAAGTTAATAATGATAGTGCAACTTATTTGTGGCACTCCGTTTAGGTCATATTGGTGTAAAGCGCATGAAGAAACTCCATGCTGATGGGATTTTGGAATCACTTGATTATGAATCACTTGATGCTTGCGAACCATGCCTCATGGGCAAGATGACTAAGACTCCGTTCTCCGGAGCGAGCAACTGACTTATTGGAAATAATACATACTGATGTATGCGGTCCGATGAGTGTTAAGGCTCACGGCAAGTATCGTTATTTTCTGAACTTCACAGATGATTTGAGCAGATATGGGTATATCTACTTGATGAAACATAAGTCTGAAACATTTGAAAAGTTCAAAGAATTTCAGAGTGAAGTGGAAAATCATCGTGACAAGAAAATAAAGTTTCTACGATCTGATCGCGGAGACAAATATTTGAGTTACGAGTTTGGTCTTCAATTAAAACAATATGGAATAGTTTCACAAACTCATGCCACATGGAACACCACAGCATAATGGTGTGTCCGAACGTCATAACCGTACTTTATTGGATATAGTGCAATCTATGATGTCTCTTACCGATCTACCACTATCATTTTGGGGTTATGCATTAGAGACAGCTGCATTCACGTTAAAAGGGCACCGTCTAAATCTGTTGAGACGACACCGTATGAACTGTGGTTTGGCAAGAAACCAAAGTTGTCGTTTCTCAAAGTTTGGGGTTGCAATGCTTATGTGGAAAAGTTTCATCCTGATAAGCTCAAACCCAAATCGGAAAAGTGTGTCTTCATAGGATACCCAAAAGGTTACTGTTGGGTACACCTTCTATCACAGATCCGAAGGCAAGACTTTTGTTGCTAAATGCAGAAACTTTCTGGAGAAGGAGTTTCTCTCGAAAGAAGTGAGTGGGAGGAAAGTAGAACTTGATGAGGTAACTGTACCTGCTCCATAATTGGAAAGTAGTTCATCACAGAAATCTGTTCTTGTGACTCCTGCACCAATTAGTGAGGAAGATAATGATGATGATCATGTAACTTCGGATCAAGTTACTACCAAAACTCGTAGGTCAACCAGAGTGAGATCCGCACCAGAGTGGTACGGTAATCCTATTCTGGAGGTCATGTTACTTGACCATGACGAACCTACGAACTATGAGGAAGCGATGATGAGCCCAGATTCTGATAAATGGCTTGAGGCCATGAAATCTGAGATAGGATCCATGTATGAGAACAAAGTGTGGACTTTGGTGGACTTGCCCGATGATCGGCAAGCCATTGATAATAAATGGATCTTCAAGAGGAAGACGGACACGGATAGTAGTGTTACTATCTACAAAGCTAGAATTGTCGCAAAAGGTTTTCGACAAGTTCAAAGTGTTGACTATGATGAGAGTTTCTCACTCGTATCTATGCTTAAGTCTGTCCGAATCATGTTAGCAATTGCCGCATTTTATGAAATCTAGCAAATGGATAGACAAAACTGCATTCCTTAATGAATTTATTAAAGAAGAGTTTTATGATGCAACAAGATGGTTTTGTCAATCCTAAAGGTGCTAACAAAATATGCAAGCTCCAGCGATCCATTTATGGACTGGTGCAAGCAACTCGGAGTTGGAATATACGCTTTGATAAGTTGATCAAAGCATATAGTTTTATACAGACTTGCGGTGAAGCCTGTATTTACAAGAAAGTGAGTGGGAGCACTACAACATTTCTAATAAGTATATGTGAACAACATATTGTTGATTGGAAATAATGTATAATTTTCTGGAAAGCATAAAGGAATATTTGAATGGAATTTTTCAAAGAAAGATCTCGGTAAAGCTGCTTACATATTGAGCATCAAGATCTATAGAGATAGATCAAGACGCTTGATAAGTTTTTCAATGAGTACATACCTTGACAAGATTTTGAAGTAGTTCAAAATGGAATAGTCAAAGAAAGAGTTCTTGCCTGTGTTGCAAGGTGTGAAATTGAGTAAGACTCAAAGCCCGACCACGGCAGAAGATAGAAATAGAATGAAAGGCATTCCCTATGCCTCAACCATAGGTTCTATAAAGTATGCCATGCTGTGTACCAGATCTATTGTATACCCTACACTGTGTTAAGCAAGGGAGTACAATAGTGATCTAAGAGTAGATCACTGGACAGCGGTCAAAATTATCCTTAGTGGAATAAGGAAATATTTCTCAATTATGGAGGTAACAAAAAGGTTCGTCGTAAAAAGTTACGTCGATGCAAATTTTGACACAGATCTGGATGATAAGTCTCGATCTAGATACATATTGAAAGTGGGAGCAATTAGCTAGAGTAGCTCCATGCAGAGCATTGTTGACATAGAAATTTGCAAAATACTTACGGATCTGTATGTGACAGACCCGTTGACTAAAAATTATCTCACAAGCAAAACATGATCACACCTTAGTACTCTTTGGGTGTTAATCACATAGCGATGTGAACTAGATTACTGACTCTAGTAAACCCTTTGGGTGTTGATCACATATCAATGTGAACTATTGCTGTTAAATCACATGGCGATGTGAACTAGATTATTGACTCTAGTGCAAGTGGGAGACTGAAGGAAATATGCCCTAGAGGCAATAATAAAGTTATTATTTATTTCCTTATATCATGATAAATGTTTATTATTCATGCTAGAATTGTATTAACCGGAAACATAATACATGTGTGAATACATAGACAAACAGAGTGTCACTAGTATGCCTCTACTTGACTAGCTCGTTAATCAAAGATGGTTATGTTTACCTAACCATATACAAAGAGTTGTTATTTGATTAACGAGGTCACATCATTAGTTGAATGATCTGATTGACATGACCCATTCCATTAGCTTAGCACCCGATCGCTTAGTATGTTGCTATTGCTTTCTTCATGACTTATACATGTTCCTATGACTATGAGATTATGCAACTCCCGTTTGCCGGAGGAACACTTTGGGTGCTACCAAACATCACAACATAACTGGGTGATTATAAAGGAGCATTACAGGTGTCTCCAAAGGTAGATGTTGGGTTGGCGTATTTCGAGATTAGGATTTGTCACTCCGATTGTCGGAGAGGTATCTCTGGGCCCTCTCGGTAATGCACATCACATAAGCCTTGCAAGCATTGCAACTAATGAGTTAGTTGTGAGATGATGTATTACGGAACGAGTAAAGAGACTTGCCGGTAACGAGGTTGAACTAGGTATTGGAATACCGACGATCGAATCTCGGGCAAGTAACATACCGATGACAAAGGGAACAACGTATGTTGTTATGCGGTCTGACCGATAAAGATCTTCGTAGAATATGTAGGAGCCAATATGGGCATCCAGGTCCCGCTATTGGTTATTGACCGGAGACGTGTCTCGGTCATGTCTACATTGTTCTCGAACCCGTAGGGTCCACACGCTTAAGGTTATGATGACAGTTATATTATGAGTTTATGCATTTTGATGTACCGAAGGTTGTTCGGAGTCCCGGATATGATCACGGACATGACGAGGAGTCTCGAAATGGTCGATACATAAAGATTGATATATTGGAAGCCTATGTTTGGATATCGGAAGTGTTCCGGGTGAAATCGGGATTTTACCGGAGTACCGGGAAGGTTACCGGAACCCCCCGGGAGCTATATGGGCCATAGTGGGCCTTAGTGGAAAAGAGAAGGGGCTGCCCTAGATGGGCTGCGCGCCTCCCCCTTCCCCTAGTCCTATTAGGACTAGGAGAGGTGGCCGGCCCCCTCCTCCTCTTTTCCCCCTCCGCGAATCCTATTCCAACTAGGATTGGGGGGGGGGGGGGGGAATCCTACTCCCAGAGGGAGTAGGACTCTCCTGGCGCACCCCTTGTGGCCGTCCAGCCTCCCCCCTTTTGGTCCTTTATATACTGAGGTAGAGGCACCCTAGAACACACAAGTTGATCCACGTGATCTATTCCTTAGCCGTGTGCGGTGCCCCCAGCCACCATATTCCTCGATAATACTGTAGCGGAGTTTAGGCGAAGCCCTGCTGCTGTAGTGCATCAAGATCGTCACCACGCCGTCGTGCTGACGGAACTCCTCCCCGAAGCTTTGCTGGATGGGGGCCCGGGGAGCGTCATCGAGCTGAACGTGTGCCAAGAACTCGGAGGTGCCGGAGTAACGGTGCTTGGATCGGTTGGACCAGGAAGACGTACGACTACTTCCTCTACGTTGCGTCAACGCTTCCGCTTTGGTCTACGAGGGTACGTAGACAACACTCTCCCCTCTCGTTGCTATGCATCACCATGATCTTGCGTGTGCGTAGGAATTTTTTTGAAATTACTACGTTCCCCAACAGTGTTCGGCTTCCCATGAATGTTGCACTCCTTGGCTTATGCGCCTAATAATAGCTATCCTCCACGTGTTGAGCGAATGCGAGAAGTCGGGGCATTTTTACACTTGCCACCCTAACCATGTGAGTAAATCATCTATTTAAAGAGACGGGGATCCTCAGATCTAGATCGCACCATCCTCCCATAGCGAGTATCCATCGGAGCGGCCCGAAAAAGTCCATCCCATCATGGCCGGTCATCGCAGCTCCTCCTCTCGCTCCCGTAGCCCTAAGCCAAGCTATTGGAAGAAGTGTTCCGTCCCCCACAGCCAATTAGTAGAGTTACAGACCCAGGGGTTTCTCCCTCCAGCGTATATGGTCCCTGTTCAAGCCGGACTTGCCACTTACAACAGCGGGGAGCAAGCGGAGAGCTTTCCCAACCCATCCATGGGGGAGCGGGTATGCCTTGTCCCTTACTTATTAAGGGGGCTTGGATTTCCAATCCATCTGTTCTCCTCGGGCTCCTCGAGTTCTACGGCCTCCAGCTGCATAACTTTACTCCCGCCTCCATATTACACATTGCTGGCTACGTCGCCCTTTGTGAGCTGTTTTTGGGCTTCGAAGCTCATTTCGAACTATGGAAGAGGCTATTCTGCCTCGTACCCCATACACAGGAGGGGTCAATATATCAAGTGGGCGGAGCCGAGATATGGCGCATCACCGGGACCGGATACCTGTCTGGTACTCCGAAGAAGACATCCGAAGACTGGCCTTCGGAGTGGTTTTATATGGAGGACGTCCCCCTTCCGGACCCTATTCGGATGGGCCTTCCTGAGTTCAATAACGCCCCTTTGAAGAAACACCGCAGCTGGCGCCCTCGGAGCCCCTAGGAGGAAGATAACAGAGAGGTCCTTTACCTGATGGGCCGGATAAAAATGCTGGCCAAATCAGGATTGACAATAATCGAGGTTATGTCAATATGTATAATGCGGGGGTGCAACCACTTCAATATCGGGGACAACCCATGTGGCACTTTAATGGAGAAGACGATGCCACCCTCTGCGGTCGTAAGGGACCGGACTCCGTCGCTGCTCTAGCAAAAATATTGTCTGATTTATATAAAGGAGAGGAAGAGGAGTTCATCTGCATTAAGCCATGGGATGGATTCTCCATGTACAACCCAAACTGGATGAGCTGCTACTTTCTATTCCAGACCTTCCCGCATTCTTCGTCATAAGTATTTACCTTGCTATTTCATAGCAGGAACTTCGAAAAGCTGTGAGGGAGGTCCACAGCCCGTCTCCACAACCAGAGGACCCTGACCGGACCCTCGACCCCGGACTCGAAGAAGATCCAGACACATTTGTGGAGCTCATCGACAAGACGTTCTATCAGTTAAGCTGAGATGGTGCCTTGGTGGCCATCATAGCCGATTATCCTGGACTGCTCCCTGCATTGCATGTAAGTAAAATTGGACTCCCAACTTCCGAGAAGGATCCTTTTTTTCGCACTTCACCTATCGCACACATATGGTGTCTTACAGGGAAGGCCCTCGGGACGCCATGCCGAACCCGTAGTGACTCACCAACGAGGGGCACCGAAGCTGGATAGGCTTAAAAGGAAGGCGGTCAGGACTGAGATGTCATCGCAGAGGTATGAAAAAGAACCCCGCTCCATGGTTGTCGTCTTTTAAAATATAATAACGTCCATGGTTCCTGGCAGGAAAAACGCTCGCTGGACCATATCCGGAGAGCCTGCTGGCCAAGCCTCCACCAGCCGGGCTCCAGAGCCAGACTTAGAGGCAGACGCTAACGTGGGGCCAACACCGGATGTTCCTCCTACAGAGGATGCGGATAGGCTGCCCGCTACGAATTCCGAAGTGGAGAGTGTCATGAATCCCCAGGCGTTGCCGGGCCGTACTCTGCGACGCTTGTTTCTCTCAAGAGGCATTCGATGCCTTCAACTCAGGAGATGTGTACATCCGAGCTGCTCAAAATGGTCTTGCCCGATCCACGGACCAGTATGTAAAGGATATACGGGTAAGAAAATCTAATAATTATGTATATCAGTAGCCCCTGAGACTTGAATCAGTTGGCACAACTGATTTAAGGGTCATTGTTTGCATAGGTTCTTACGGAGAAGAATACCCAATTATCTCAAGAGCTGGAGGAGTGCAAAGCCCAGCTACGGGCCGCAGTTGCCGCAATGAAGGAGTCCAAGAAGGCCCCATCTGGTAACACTTGTTTCTATCTAAAATAATGACATGTACCGGTTAGTATTCGGCATGCATGCAAATCTAACAATAGATTCTGCAGATGATCCCGGAGTGAATCCGGAGGTCGTTTGAGGGAATGAGCAACATGCTCAATGATAGCTAAAGGCTGGCGAGCGCGTGCTTACGCAAGTTAGGCGGGAGAAAAATGATCTCCAAGATGCCAATACTCGACTGGGCATTGAACTGAAAGATGTTCGGGCCCAGCTTGCTGACTCCGTAAAGGAGAATAAGAGGCTTCGACGTGGCATTTTTAGTAAGTGCTTGAACGAACTTTTATAGAGTTCGGCGAAGAAACCGACTAACAGAGTTATATTTGTAGGTATGCTGACGGGTCGTCCCGTGGAGGAGATGCCTGGATCTGTGGGTGATCTTCTACCAGAGCTCTCACAACTGCACGAACAAGTTCGGCAGGTGACGCAGGGCATTGCCCAAGCCTTGTGGCCATCGGCCTCCCTACCAGGAGGCATGGGTGAGCTTGTAGAGATGCTCAAGGGAGCGCGGCAGCACTTCCAATTATGGAAGATATCAGCCTGCCGACAAGGTGCAAGGGAAGCCTGGGCCATGGTGAAGACGCGATATACCAAGGCTGACCCGAACCACATGGCCGAGATTGGACCTATGGGGTCTGATGGGAAAGAGATCCTTGTCAGTTTGGTGTATGACCAGGTGAAATTCGCCGCAAAGTATTCCCAACAGGATTGTAGGCTAGACAGACTGTTGGATGGTATAGAAGAAGAATTTAGCCAGTCTAAGTGACTGTGTACTTCAAGTGACATATATTATCCCTAGTCGGATTGTAAATCATTTGTCATGGCGGACCTTTTTGCTTCGACCTCCGGACCCGACAGTCCAAAGTGTATGCGAATACCTGCTCAGTTATGTAAAAACCAGGGTATGCGTGGAAACCGGGCGTAGGGGTCATAAGTGCTTGAACAGACAAGTACCCAACTAGCCATGTTATATTACATGGATAGTAAGAAACATCTTCCAAGGAGAATAGTTCCGTTAAGGGTTCCTTTCCCAGGGTATGCATGCATTAATGTGCATGTCCGAACCGCGAAAAGAGATGCAGGATATAAACATCTGGGGGCATGTATTACAATAAATAAAAGCCATCTTTTTTCACCGGCCGAATATTCCCTTAAGAACGCTAGCTTTCAGCTTAACCCAGTCTGAGGTACACATCCGACTGACCCGGCAGTAACAATCGCAGAGGTGCTCCCCTTATGCCCTAGACGAATTAACGGGAACGTAGGGCATAAACACAAGAGCCAGGCAACCCAGCTTGGCCAAAACTTAAGTCATATTGATGCATATAATGGCGAAGAAAAAGGTACATGTGGAAAAGTAACACATGTGCGGGGGGCATAGAGCCCGGAACATAGTTATATTAAGCTTCTGTATAGGAAGCCCCCAGGTATAATGAGCACGCCTAGCGTGTCAAGATTGTGTAGTCAAGACACGTTTTAACCTTTTAAGGCCGTGAAGAAAAAGGGAAGAAAGAAAGAAAGAAAATACAGATATATAAAAAATTGACGGAGGTAAGGAGACGAACACAAAGTCTGGCACTAGGCATAGAACCTTCGGAGTCTGGCTGCGTTCCATGGGTTTGGCTCGAGTCGATTGTCCGATGCATCCCGCAAATGGTACGCTCCATCGGTCAGAACTTTGTCAATAACGAAGGGACCTTCCCATTTGGGCTTGGGCTTGTTCTTTTTCTTCTCTGGTAGGCGTAGAACGAGTTCGCCAATGTTATAAGTTTTGGCACATACTTCTCTGCTTTGATACCGCCGAGCCTGTTGCTGATAGAATGTGGAGCGGCCTTTTTCCACGTCACGCTCCTCCTCCAGGGCGTCCAAACTGTCCTCCCGATCAAGCTCGGCTTCTTTCCTTCGTACATGTGCACTCGAGGTGAGTCATGAATGATGTCGCAGGGCAGTACCGCCTCTGTGCCGTACACCATAAAGAACGGTGTGTATCCGGTAGTGCGATTCTGCGCGGTTCGCAGCCCCCATAGTATGGAGTCAAGCTCCTCCACCCAGTGCGTATCTGATTCCTTCAAGGATCGCACTAATCTGGGTTTAATGCCGCTCATGATAAGACCATTTGCTCGCTCGACTTGACCGTTAGTTTGCGGGTGATAGACAGAGGCATAATTGAGCTTAATGCCCATGTTGTTGCACCAAGTTTTTACATCGTCGGCTGTAAAGTTTGAGCCGTTATCGGTGATGATGCTATGGGGGACGCCGTAATGGTGTACAACCCCGGATATGAAGTCTATCATAGGTCCGGACTCGGCCGTTTTAACTGGTTTGGCTTCTATCCATTTGGTGAATTTATCCACCATGACCAATAGGTATTTTTTCTTATGGCTTCCCCCTTCAAGGGGTCCGACCATATCAAGCCCCCGGACCGCAAAGGGCCAAGTAATGGGGATTGTTTGGAGAGCGGTAGGTGGCATATGGCTTTGGTTTGCAGAAAGCTGGCAACGCAACGTTGAACGAGGTCCTGTGCGTTTGCTCGGGCCGTCGGCCAGTAAAAACCTATACGGAAGGCCTTGCTTACAAGGGCCCGAGCTGCGTCGTGGTGGCCGCCAAGTCCAGCATGAATTTCTGCCAAAATTTGCCGTCCTTCCTCTTCGAAGATGCACCTTTGGAGTACTCTGGTAGCGCTTTTCTTATAAAGCTCTCCCTCGTGGACCTTGTAGGCATTAGACCGTTGCACAATGCAACGTGCCTCGTTTGGGTCATCAGGGAGTTCTTTCCTAGTTAGGTAAGCCAAGAAGGGTTCTATCCATGTGGCGATGACAGCCATAATCACGTGGGCCGAAGGTGTTATTTCGATGGCAGAGCCTCCGATTACATCAGAGTGTTCGGGGTCTGGTGTTGTGGCCTGATCCGGACTGTTTTTGCCGGTCTCCCCTTCCCACACCACGGATGGCTTAAACAGCCTTTCCAAGAAGATATTAGGTGGGACAGGGTCGCGCTTAGCGCTGATGCAGGCGAGGATATCCGCCGCTTGATTGTTTTCTCGGACCACATGGTGGAATTCGAGGCCCTCGAACCGAGCTGACATATTGAGGACAGCGTTGCGGTAAGCCTCCATTTTTGGGTCCTTGGCGTCAAAGTCCCCATTTATTTGAGATATTGCAAGGTTCGAATCCCCCCGCACCTCTAGGCGTTAAATGCCCATGGAGACTGCCATCCGGAGACCATGCAACAGGGCCTCATATTCTGCTGCATTGTTGGAGTCTGTGTATAATATTTGGAGTACGTATTGGACTGTATCTCCGGTGGGGGATGTTAGGACGACGCCTGCACCCAGACCAGCCAGCATCTTAGAGTCGTTAAAGTGCATGATTGATAGGTCTCCAACGTATCTATAATTTTTTATTGTTCCATGCTATTATATTATCAACTTTGGATGTTTTATATGCATTTATATGCTATTTTATATGATTTTTGGGACTAACCTATTAACCTAGAGCCCCGTGCCAGTTTCTGTTTTTTTCCTTGTTTTAGAGTATTGCAGAAAAGGAAAATGAAAGGGAGTCCAATTGACCTGAAACTTCACGGAACTTATTTTTGGACCAGAAGAAGCCCACGGAGTATCGGAGTTGGACCAGAAGAGTCCCGGGCTACCCACGAGGGTGGGGGGTGCGCCCACCCCCCTGGGCGCGCCCCCTGTCTCGTGGACAGCCCGGAGGTCCACCGACGTACTTCTTCCTCCCATATATACCCATATACCCTAAAAAATTGGGGGAGCACAATAGATCGGGAGTTCCGCCGCCAGAAGCCTCCGTAGCCACCGAAAACCAATCTAGACCCATTCCGGCACCCTGCCGGAGGGGGAATCCCCCTCCGGTGGCCATCTTCATCATCCCGGCACTCTCCATGACGAGGAGTGAGTAGTTCTCCCTCGGGGCTGAGGGTATGTACCAGTAGCTATGTGTTTAATCTCTCTCTCTCTCTCGTGTTCTTGAGGTGGTACGATCTTGATGTATCGCGAGCTTTGCTATTATAGTTGGATCTTATGATGTTTCCCCCCCTCTACTCTCTTGTAATGGATTGAGTTTTCCCTTTGAAGTTATCTTATCGGATTGATTCTTTAAGGATTTGAGAACACTTGATGTATGTCTTGCGTGGGATACCCGTGGTGACAATGTGGTATTCTATTGATCCACTTGATGTATGTTTTGGTGATCAACTTGCGGGTTCCGCCCATGAACCTATGCATAGCGGTTGGCACACGTTTTCGTCTTGACTCCCCGGTAGAATCTTTGGGGCACTCTTTGAAGTACTTTGTGTTGGTTTGAATAGATGAATCTGAGATTGTGTGATGCATATCGTATAATCATACCCACAGATACTTGAGGTGACATTGGAGTATCTAGGTGACATTAGGGTTTTGGTTGATTTGTGTCTTAAGGTGTTATTATACTACGAACTCTATGATAGATTGAACGGAAAGAATAGCTTCATGTTATTTTACTACGGACTCTTGAATAGATCGATCAGAAAGGATAACTTTGAGGAGGTTTCGTACCCTACCATAATCTCTTCGTTTGTTCTCCGCTATTAGTGACTTTGGAGTGACTCTTTGTTGCATGTGGAGAGATAGTTATGTGAACCAATTATGTTATTATTGTTGAGAGAACTTGCACTAGTGAAAGTATGAACCCTAGGCCTTGTTTCAACGCATTGCAATACCGCTTACGCTCACTTTTACCATTAGTTACCTTGCCGGTTTTATATTTTCAGATTACAAAAACCTATATCTACTATCCATATTGCACTTGTATCACCATCTCTTCGCCGAACTAGTGCACCTATTCAATTTACCATTGTATTGGGTGTGTTGGGGACACAAGAGACTCTTTGTTATTTGGTTGTAGGGTTGCTTGAGAGAGACCATCTTCATCCTACGCCTCCTACGGATTGATAAACCTTAGGTCATCCACTTGAGGGAAATTTTCTACTGTCCTACGAACCTCTACACTTGGAGTCCCAACAAAGTCTACAAGAAGAAGGTTGTGTAGTAGACATCAAGTTCTTTTCTGGCGCCGTTGCCGGGGAGGTGAGTGCTTGAAGGTATATCTTTAGATCTTGCAATCGAGTCTTTTAATTTCTTGTTTTATCACTAGTTTAGTTTATAAAAGAAAACTATAAAAAAATGGAATTGAGTTTACCTCATACGCTTCATCTTTTTAATATCTTTCGTGAGTATGATGGGAAGGAAAATTGTGCCAAAGTGTTAGAAGAAGAATGCATTGAAATGTTTGGCACTGAATATTTGAATGATGAGCATGATTGCAATGTTGTTAGTATGAATTCCTTGAGTATCCATGATGCTAATGATATGCAAAGCCACAAGCTTGGGGAAGCTATGTTTGATGAAGATGATATTTTTTGTCCCCAAAGTTTTGATGAACAAATTTATTATGATGAAAGCATGCCTCCTATTTATGATGATTATATTGATGAAAGTGGATTTGGAGAGGTCATGACTTTATTTTGTGATGAATCCACTATTCTGGAAGAGGTTCCAATTGATTATGAGAACAAACTTTCTATCTATGATGATTATTGTGATAACTTGTATTCTATAAATAATAATGGTATGCATGAAACTTGTCATCATGATTTTAGTTTTCAATTGGATTATGCCTCACATGATAATTGTTTTGTTGAGTTTGCTCCCACTATTATTCATGAGAAGAATTTTGCTTGTGTGGAGAATAATAAATTTTTTATGCTTGTAGATCATGAAAAGAATGCTTTAGGTGCTGGTTATATTGTTGAATTCATTCATGATGCTACTGAAAATTATTATGAGGGAGGAACATATGCTTTTAGGAATTGCAATAATCTCAAGTTTCCTCTCTATGTGCTTAAAGTTTTGAAGTTATGCTTGTTTTGCCTTCCTATGCTAGTTGATTATTGTTCCGATAAGTTGTTTGATCACAAAATCCCTATGCATAGGAAGTGGGTTAGGCTTAAATGTGCTATTTATATTCTTCATGATGCTCTCTTTATGTTTCAATTCTTATCTTTCATGTGAGCATCATTGAAATCAGCATGCCTAGCTAGGGGCGTTAATCGATAGCGCTTGTTGGGAGGCAACCCAATTTTATTTTAGTTCCTTGCTTTTTGTTCCTGTTTAGTAATAAATAATTTATCTAGCCTCTGTTTAGATGTGGTTTTATGTTTTAATTAGTGTTTGTGCCAAGTAGAACCTTTGGGAAGACTTGGGGAAAGTCTTGTTGATCTTGCTGTAAAAACAGAAACTTTAGCGCTCACGAGAATTGCTGCCATTTTTTATTGGAGAGTGATATTTAGTTAATTCTTTTTGAAGATGATTAATATATAAATTCCTCACGTCCAGCAATTTATTTTAGAATTTTTGGGGTTCCAGAAGTATACGTTTGATCCAGATTACTACAGACTGTTCTGTTTTTGACAGATTCGGTTTTCTATGTGTTGTTTGCTTATTTTGATGAATCTATGAGTAGTATCGGACGGTATGAACCATAGAGAAGTTGGAATACAGTAGGTTTAACACCAATATGAATTTATAATGAGTTCAGAACAGTACCTAAGTGGTGATTTATTTTCTTATACTAACGAAGCTTACGAGTTTTCTGTTAAGTTTTGTGTTGTGAAGTTTTCAAGTTTTGGGTAAAGATTCGATGGACTATGGAATAAGGAGTGGCAAGAGTCTAAGATTGGGGATGCCCAAGTCACCCCAAGGTAAAATTCAAGGACAACCAAAAGCCTAAGCTTGGGGATGCCCCGGATGGCATCCCCTCTTTCGTCTTCGTTCATCAGTAACTTTATTTGGAGCTATATTTTTATTCACCACATGATATGTGTTTTGCTTGGAGAGTCATTTTATTTTCTTTAGTTTTGCTTGCTGTTTGAATAAAATACCAAGATATGAAATTCTTAAATGTTATAGAGTCTTCACATAGTCGCATAATTATTCTACTACTCATTGGTCTTCACTTATATCTTTCGGAGTAGTTTGTCATTTGCTCTAGTGCTTCACTTATATCTTATTAGAGCACGGTGGTGGTTTTATTTTGAAGAAATAGATGAACTCTCACGCGTCACTTATATTATTTTGAGAGTCCTAAACAACATGGTAATTTTCTTTGGTTATGAATTTAGTCCTAATATGATGGGCATCCAAGAGGGATATAATAAAAAATTTAATATAAAGTGCATTGAATACTATGAGAAGTTTGATACTTGATGATTGTTTTGAGATATGAGGATGGTAATATTAGAGTCATGCTAGTGAGTAGTTGTGAATTTGAGAGATACTTGTGTTAAAGTTTGTGATTCCCATAGCATGCACGTATGGTGAACCGTTATGTGATGAAGTCGGAGCATGATTTATTTATTGATTGTCTTCCTTATGAGTGGCGGTCAGGGACGAGCGATGGTCTTTTCCTACCAATCTAGCCCCCTAGGAGCATGCGCGTAGTACTTTGTTTCAATAACTAATAAATTTTTGCAATAAGTATGTGAGTTCTTTATGACTAATGTTGAGTCCATGGATTATACGCACTCTCACCCTTGCACCATTGCTAGCCTCTCTAATATCGCGCACCTTTCGCCGGTATCATAAACCTGAAGGAAATATGCCCTAGAGGCAATAATAATGTTATTATTTTGTTTCCTTATATCATGATAAATGTTTATTATTCATGCTAGAATTGTATTATCCGGAAACATAATACTTGTGTGAATACATAGACAAACCAAACGTCACTAGTATGCCTCTACTTGACTAGCTCATTAATCAAAGATGGTTATGTTTCCTAACCATAGACATGTCTTCCCATTTGATTAACGGGATCACATTATTAGGAGAATGATGTGATTGACATGACCCATTCCATTAGCTTAGCACCCGATCGTTTAGTATGTTGCTATTGCTTTCTTCATGACTTATACATGTTCCTATGACTATGAGATTATGCAACTCCCATTTGCTGGAGGAACACTTTGTGTGCTACCAAACGTCACAACGTAACTGGGTGATTATAAAGGAGCTCTACAGGTGTCTCCAAAGGTACATGTTGGGTTGGCGTATTTCGAGATTAGGATTTGTCACTCCGATTGTCGGAGAGGTATCTCTGGGCCCTCTCGGTAATGCACATCACATAAGCCTTGCAAGCATTTCAACTAATGAGTTAGTTGCGAGATGATGTATTACGAAACAAGTAAAGAGACTTGTCGGTAATGAGATTGAACTAGGTATTGAGATACCGACGATCGAATCTCGGGCAAGTAAAAATACCGATGACAAAGGGAACAACGTATATTGTTATGCGGTCTGACCGATAAAGATCTTCGTAGAATATGTAGGAGCCAATATGGGCATCCAGGTCCCGCTATTGGTTATTGACCGGAGACGTGTCTCGGTCATGTCTACATTGTTCTCGAACCCGTAGGGTCCGCACGCTTAAGGTTACGATGACAGTTATATTATGAGTTTATGCATTTTGATGTACCGAAGGTTGTTCGGAGTCCCGGATATGATCACGGACATGACGAGGAGTCTCGAAATGGTCGAGACATAAATATTGATATATTGGAAGCCTATGTTTGGATATCAGAAGTGTTCCGGGTGATTTCGGAGAAAACCGGAGAGCCGGAGGGTTACCGGAACCCTACGGGAGAAGTAATGGGCCATATGGGCCTTAGTGGAGAGAGAGAGGGGCAGCCAGGGTGGGCCGCGCGCCTCCTCCCCCCTGGTCCGAATTGGACTAGGAGAGGGGGGTGGCGCCCCCCTTTCCTTCTCCCTCCCCACTTCCTTCCCCCTCCTAGTAGGAGTCCTACTCCTACTAGGAGGAGGACTCCTCCTGGCGCGCCAATAGGGGCCGGCCGGCCTCCTCCCCTTGCTCCTTTATATACGGGGACAGGGGGCACCCCTAGACACACAAGTTGATCCACGTGATCATATTCTTAGCCGTGTGCGGTGCCCCCTTCCACCATAATCCTCGATAATATTGTAGCGGTGCTTAGGCGAAGCCCTGCGACGGTAGTACATCAAGATCGTCACCATGCCGTCGTGCTGATGGAACTCTACCCCGACACTTTGCTGGATCGGAGTCTGGGGATCGTCATCGAGCTGAACGTGTGCTAAAACTCGGAGGTGCCGTAGTTTCGGTGCTTGATCGGTCGGGCCGTGAAGATGTACGACTACATCAACCGCGTTGTGCTAACGCTTCCGCTGTCGGTCTACAAGGGTACGTAGATCACACTCTCCCCTCTCGTTGCTATGCATCACCATTATCTTGCGTGTGCGTAGGAAAATTTTGAAATTACTACGTAACCCAAAAGTGGCATTCGAGCCTAGGTTTTATGTGTTGATGTTATATGCACGAGTAGAACACAAGTGAGTTGTGGGCGATATAAGTCATACTGCTTACCAGCATGTCATACTTTGGTTCGGCGGTATTGTTGGACGAAGCGGCCCGGACCGACATTATGCGTACGCTTACGCGAGACCGGTTCTCCCGACGTGCTTTGCACAAAGGTGGCTAGCGGGTGACAGTTTCTCCAACTTTAGTTGAACCGAGTGTGGCTACGCCCGGTCCTTGCGAAGGTTAAAACAGCACCAACTTGACAAACTATCGTTGTGGTTTTGATGCGTAGGTAAGATTGGTTCTTGCTTAAGCCCGTAGCAGCCACGTAAAACTTGCAACAACAAAGTAGAGGACGTCTAACTTGTTTTTGCAGGGCATGTTGTGATGTTATATGGTCAAGACATGATGCTAAATTTTATTGTATGAGATGATCATGTTTTGTAACCAAGTTATCGGCAACTGGCAGGAGCCATATGGTTGTTGCTTTATTGTATGCAATGCAATTGCGCTGTAATGCTTTACTTTATCACTAAGCGGTAGCGATAGTCGTGGAAGCATAAGATTGGCGAGACGACAACGATGCTACGATGGTGATCAAGGTGTCGTGCCGGTGACGATGGTGATCACGACGGTGCTTCAAAGATGGAGATCACAAGCACAAGATGATGATGGCCATATCATATCACTTATATTGATTGCATGTGATGTTTATCTTTTATGCATCTTATCTTGCTTTGATTGACGGTAGCATTTTAAGATGATCTCTCACTAATTATCAAGAAGTGTTCTCCCTGAGTATGCACCGTTGCGAAAGTTCTTCGTGCTGAGACACCACGTGATGATCGGGGGTGATAGGCTCTACGTTCAAATACAACGGGTGCAAAACAGTTGCACACGCAGAATACTCAGGTTATACTTGACGAGCCAAGCATATACAGATATGGCCTCGGAACACGGAGACCGAAAGGTCGAGCGTGAATCATATAGTAGATATGATCAACATAGCGATGTTCACCAATGAAACTACTCCATCTCACGTGATGATCGGACATGGTTTAGTTGATTTGGATCACGTAATCACTTAGAGGATTAGAGGGATGTCTATCTAAGTGGGAGTTCTTTAGTAATATGATTAATTGAACCTAAATTTATCATGAACTTAGTACCTGATAGTATCTTGCTTGTTTATGTTTGATTGTAGATAGATGGCCCGTGCAGTTGTTCCGTTGAATTTTAATGCGTCCCTTGGGAAAGCAAAGTTGAAAGATGATGGTAGCAATTACACGGACTGGGTCCGTAACTTGAGAATTATCCTCATTGCTGCACAGAAGAATTACGTCCTGGAAGCACTGCTGGATGCCAGGCCTGCTGCTGGAGCAACACCAGATGTTATGAACGTCTGGCAGAGCAAAGCTGATGACTACTCGATAGTTCAGTGTGCCATGCTTTACGGCTTAGAATCGGGACTTCAACGATGTTTTGAACGTCATGGAGCATATGAGATGTTCCAGGAGTTGAAGTTAATATTTCAAGCAAATGCCTGGATTGAGAGATATGAAGTCTCCAATAAGTTCTATAGCTGCAAGATGAAGGAGAACAGTTCTGTCAGTGAGCATATACTCAAAATGTCTGGGTATAATAATCACTTGATTCAATTGGGAGTTAATCTTCCAGATGATTGCACCATTTACAGAATTCTCCAATCACTGCCACCAAGCTACAAGAGCTTCGTGATGAACTATAATATGCAAGGGATGAATAAGACTATTCCTGAGCTCTTCGCAATGCTGAAAGCTGCGGAGGTAGAAATCAAGAAGGAGCATCAAGTGTTGATGGTCAATAAGACCACTAGTTTCAAGAAAAAGGGCAAAGGGAAGAAGAAGGGGAACTTCAAAAAGAACAGCAAGCAAGTTGCTACTCAAGAAAAGAAACCCAAACCTGGACCTAAGCCTGAAACTGAGTGCTTCTACTGCAAGCAGACTGGTCACTGGAAGCGGAACTGCCCCAAGTATTTGGCGCATAAGAAGGATGGCAAGGTGAACAAAGGTATATGTGATATACATGTTATTGATGTGTACCTTACTAATGCTCGCAGTAGCACCTGGGTATTTGATACTGGTTCTGTTGCTAACATTTGCAACTCGAAACAGGGACTACAGATTAAGCGAAGATTGGCTAAGGACGAGGTGACGATGCGCGTGGGAAATGGTTCCAAAGTCAATGTGATCGCAGTCGGCATGCTACCTCTACATCTACCTTCGGGATTAGTATTAGACCTAAATAATTGTTATTTGGTGCCAGCGTTAAGCATGAACATTATATCTGGATCTCGTTTGATGCGAGACGGTTATTCATTTAAATCAGAGAATAATGGTTGTTCTATTTATATGAGTAATATCTTTTATGGTCATGCACCCTTAAAGAGTGGTCTATTCTTATTAAATCTCGATAGTAGTGACACACATATTCATAATGTTGAAACCAAAAGATGCAGAGTTGATAATGATAGTGCAACTTATTTGTGGCACTGCCGTTTGGGTCATATCGGTGTAAAGCGCACGAAGAAACTCCATACTGATGGGCTTTTGGAACCACTTGATTATGAATCACTTGGTACTTGCGAACCGTGCCTTATGGGTAAGATGACAAAAACACCGTTCTCCGGTACTATGGAGAGAGCAACAGATTTGTTGGAAATCATACATACAGATGTATGTGGTCCGATGAATGTTGAGGCTCGTGGCGGATATCGTTATTTTATCACCTTCACAGATGACTTAAGCAGATATGGGTATATCTACTTAATGAAACATAAGTCTGAAACATTTGAAAAGTTCAAAGAATTTCAGAGTGAAGTTGAAAATCATCGTAACAAGAAAATAAAATTCCTGCAATCTGATCGTGGAGGAGAATATTTGAGTTACGAGTTTGGTGTACATTTGAAACAATGCGGAATAGTTTCGCAACTCACGCCACCCGGAACACCACATCATAATGGTGTGTCCTAACGTCGTAATCGTACTTTACTAGATATGGTGCGATCTATGATGTCTCTTACTGATTTACCGCTATCGTTTTGGGGTTATGCTCTAGAGACGGCCGCATTCACGTTAAATAGGGCACCATCAAAATCCGTTGAGACGACGCCTTATGAACTATGGTTTGGCAAGAAACCAAAGTTGTCGTTTCTGAAAGTTTGGGCTTGCGATGCTTATGTGAAAAAGCTTCAACCCGATAAGCTCGAACCTAAATCGGAGAAATGTGTGTTCATAGGATATCCAAAGGAAACTATTGGATACACCTTCTATCACAGATTCGAAGGCAAAACTTTTGTTGCTAAATTCGGAAACTTTCTAGAGAAGGAGTTTCTCTCGAAAGAAGTGAGTGGGAGGAAAGTATAACTTGATGAGGTAACTGTACCTGCTCCATTATTGGAAAGTAGTACATCACAGAAACCAGTTTCTGTGACACCTACACCAATTAGTGAGGAAGCTAATGATGATGATCATGAAGCTTCAGAACAAGATACTACTGAACCTCGTAGATCAACCAGAGTAAGATCCGCACCAGAGTGGTACGGTAATCCTGTTCTGGAAGTCATGCTACTAGATCATGATGAACCTACGAACTATGGAGAAGCGATGGTGAGCCCAGATTTCGCAAAATGGCTTGAAGCCATGAAATCTGAGATGGGATCCATGTATGAGAACAAAGTATGGACTTTGGTTGACTTGCCCAATGATCGGCAAGCAATTGAGAATAAATGGATCTTTAAGAAGAAGACTGCGCTGACGGTAATGTTAATGTCTACAAAGCTCGACTTGTCGCAAAAGGTTTTCGACAAGTTCAAGGGATTGACTACGATGAGAAGTTCTCACCCGTAGCGATGCTTAAGTCTGTCCGAATCATGTTAGCAATTGCCGCATTTTATGATTATGAAATTTGGTAGATGGATGTCAAAACTGCATTCCTGAATGGATTTCTGCAAGAAGAGTTGTATATGATGCAACCGGAAGGTTTTGTCAATCCAAAGGGAGCTAACAAAGTATGCAAGCTCCAGCGATCCATTTATGGACTGGTGCAAGCCTCTCGGAGTTGGAATAAACGCTTTGATAGTGTGATCAAAGCATTTGGTTTTGTATAGACTTTTGGATAAGCCTGTATTTACAAGAAAGTGAGTGGGAGCTCTGTAGCATTTCTGATATTATATGTAGATGACATATTACTAATCGGAAATGATATAGAATTTCTGGATAGCATAAAGGGATACTTGAATAAGAGTTTTTCAATGAAAGACCTCGGTGAAGCTGCTTACATATTGGGCATTAAGATCTATAGAGACGGATCAAGACGCTTAATTGGACTTTCACAAAGCACATACCTTGACAAAGTTTTGAAAAAGTTCAAAATGGATCAAGCAAAGAAAGGATTCTTGCCTGTGTTACAAGGTGTGAAATTGAGTAAGACTCAATGCCCGACCAATGCAGAAGATAGAGAGAAAATGAAAGATGTTCCCT
Source organism: Triticum urartu (assembly GCF_056163025.1). NCBI lineage: Eukaryota > Viridiplantae > Streptophyta > Magnoliopsida > Poales > Poaceae > Triticum > Triticum urartu. Next base: position 324,270,592 of record NC_141879.1, on the reverse strand, counting down.
ATGCTTCAGCCATAGGCTCTATCATGTATGCAATGCCGTGTACCAGACCTGATGTGTCTTGCTATAAGTCTAGCAGGCAGGTACCAAAGTAATCCAGGAGTGGATCACTGGACAGCGGTCAAGAACATCCTGAAATACCTGAAAAGGACTAAGGATATGTTTCTCATATATAAAGGTGACAAAGAGCTCATCGTAAATGGTTACGTTGATGCAAGCTTTGACACTGATCCGGACGATTCTAAATCGCAAACCGGATACGTGTTTACATTAAATGGTGGAGCTGTCAGTTGGTGCAGTTCTAAACAAAGCGTTGTGGCGGGATCTACATGTGAAGCGGAGTACATAGCTGCTTCGGAAGCAGCAAACGAAGGAGTCTGGATGAAGGAGTTCATATCCGATCTAGGAGTCATACCTAGTGCATCGGGACCAATGAAAATCTTTTGTGACAATACTGGTGCAATTGCCTTGGCAAAGGAATCCAGATTTCACAAGAGAACCAAGCACATCAAGAGACGCTTCAATTCCATCCGGGATCTAGTCCAGGTGGGAGACATAGAGATTTGCAAGATACATACAAATCTGAATGTAGCAGACCCGTTGACTAAGCCTCTTCCACGAGCAAAACATGATCACCACCAAAGCTCCATGGGTGTTAGAATCATTACCATGTAATCTAGATTATTGACTCTAGTGCAAGTGGGAGACTGAAGGAAATATGCCCTAGAGGCAATAATAATGTTATTATTTTATTTCCTTATATCATGATAAATGTTTATTATTCATGCTAGAATTGTATTATCCGGAAACATAATACTTGTGTGAATACATAGACAAACCAAACGTCACTAGTATGCCTCTACTTGACTAGCTCATTAATCAAAGATGGTTATGTTTCCTAACCATAGACATGTGCTGTCATTTGATTAACGGTATCACATTATTAGGAGAATGATGTGATTGACATGACCCATTCCATTAGCTTAGCACCCGATCGTTTAGTATGTTGCTATTGCTTTCTTGATGACTTATACATGTTCCTATGACTATGAGATTATGCAACTCCCATTTGCTGGAGGAACACTTTGTGTGCTACCAAACGTCACAACGTAACTGGGTGATTATAAAGGAGCTCTACAGGTGTCTCCAAAGGTACATGTTGGGTTGGCGTATTTCGAGATTAGGATTTGTCACTCCGATTGTCGGAGAGGTATCTCTGGGCCCTCTCGGTAATGCACATCACATAAGCCTTGCAAGCATTTCAACTAATGAGTTAGTTGCGAGATGATGTATTACGAAACGAGTAAAGAGACTTGCCGGTAACGAGATTGAACTAGGTATTGAGATACCGATGATCGAATCTCGGGCAAGTAAAAATACCGATGACAAAGGGAACAACGTACGTTGTTATGCGGTCCGACCGATAAAGATCTTCGTAGAATATGTAGGAGCCAATATGAGCATCCAGGTTCCGCTATTGGTTATTGACCGGAGACGTGTCTCAGTCATGTCTACATTGTTCTCGAACCCGTAGGGTCCGCACGCTTAAGGTTTAGATCACAGTTATATTATGAGTTTATGAGTTTTGATGTACCGAAGTTAGTTCGGAGTCCCGGATGTGATCACGGACATAACGAGGAGTCTCGAAATGGTCGAGACATAAAGATTGATATATTAGATGGCTATATTCGGACACCGGAAGTGTTCCGGGTGATTTCAGAGAAAACCAGAGGGTTACCGGAACCCTACCGGGAGAAGTAATGGGCCATATGGGCCTTAGTGGAGAGAGAGAGGGGCAGCCAGGGTGGGCCGCGCGCCTCCTCCCCCCTGGTCCGAATTGGACTAGGAGAGGGGGGCGGCGCCCCCCTTTCCTTCTCCCTCCCCACTTCCTTCCCCCTCCTAGTAGGAGTCCTACTCCTACTAGGAGGAGGACTCCTCCTGGCGCGCCAATAGGGGCCGGTCGGCCTCCTCCCCTTGCTCCTTTATATACGGGGACAGGGGGCACCCCTAGACACACAAGTTGATCCACGTGATCATATTCTTAGCCGTGTGCGGTGCCCCCTTCCACCATAATCCTCGATAATATTGTAGCGGTGCTTAGGCGAAGCCCTGCGACGGTAGTACATCAAGATCGTCACCACGCCGTCGTGCTGATGGAACTCTACCCCGACACTTTGCTGGATCGGAGTCTGGGGATTGTCATCGAGCTGAACGTGTGCTAAAACTCGGAGGTGCCGTAGTTTCGGTGCTTGATCGGTCGGGCCGTGAAGATGTACGACTACATCAACCGCGTTGTGCTAACGCTTCCGCTGTCGGTCTACAAGGGTACGTAGATCACACTCTCCCCTCTCGTTGCTATGCATCACCATGATCTTGCGTGTGCGTAGGAAAATTTTGAAATTACTACGTAACCCAAAAGTGGCATTCGAGCCTAGGTTTTATGTGTTGATGTTATATGCACGAGTAGAACACAAGTGAGTTGTGGGCGATATAAGTCATACTGCTTACCAGCATGTCATACTTTGGTTCGGCGGTATTGTTGGACGAAGCGGCCCGGACCGACATTATGCGTACGCTTACGCGAGACCGGTTCTCCCGACGTGCTTTGCACAAAGGTGGCTAGCGGGTGACAGTTTCTCCAACTTTAGTTGAACCGAGTGTGGCTACGCCCGGTCCTTGTGAAGGTTAAAACAGCACCAACTTGACAAACTATCGTTGTGGTTTTGATGCGTAGGTAAGATTGGTTCTTGCTTAAGCCCGTAGCAGCCACGTAAAACTTGCAACAACAAAGTAGAGGACGTCTAACTTGTTTTTGCAGGGCATGTTGTGATGTTATATGGTCAAGACATGATGCTAAATTTTATTGTATGAGATGATCATGTTTTGTAACCAAGTTATCGGCAACTGGCAGGAGCCATATGGTTGTTGCTTTATTGTATGCAATGCAATTGCGCTGTAATGCTTTACTTTATCACTAAGCGGTAGCAATAGTCGTGGAAGCATAAGATTGGCGAGACGACAACGATGCTACGATGGTGATCAAGGTGTCGTGCCGGTGACGATGGTGATCACGACGGTGCTTCAAAGATGGAGATCACAAGCACAAGATGATGATGGCCATATCATATCACTTATATTGATTGCATGTGATGTTTATCTTTTATGCATCTTATCTTGCTTTGATTGACGGTAGCATTTTAAGATGATCTCTCACTAATTATCAAGAAGTGTTCTCCCTGAGTATGCACCGTTGCGAAAGTTCTTTGTGCTGAGACACCACGTGATGATCGGGGGTGATAGGCTCTACGTTCAAATACAACGGGTGCAAAACAGTTGCACACGCAGAATACTCAGGTTATACTTGACGAGCCAAGCATATACAGATATGGCCTCGGAACACGGAGACCGAAAGGTCGAGCGTGAATCATATAGTAGATATGATCAACATAGCGATGTTCACCAATGAAACTACTCCATCTCACGTGATGATCGGACATGGTTTAGTTGATTTGGATCACGTAATCACTTAGAGGATTAGAGGGATGTCTATCTAAGTGGGAGTTCTTTAGTAATATGATTAATTGAACCTAAATTTATCATGAACTTAGTACCTGATAGTATCTTGCTTGTTTATGTTTGATTGTAGATAGATGGCCCGTGCAGTTGTTCCGTTGAATTTTAATGCGTCCCTTGGGAAAGCAAAGTTGAAAGATGATGGTAGCAATTACACGGACTGGGTCCGTAACTTGAGAATTATCCTCATTGCTGCACAGAAGAATTACGTCCTGGAAGCATTGCTGGATGCCAGGCCTGCTACTGGAGCAACACCAGATGTTATGAACGTCTGGCAGAGCAAAGCTGATGACTACTCGATAGTTCAGTGTGCCATGCTTTACGGCTTAGAATCGGGACTTCAACGATGTTTTGAACGTCATGGAGCATATGAGATGTTCCAGGAGTTGAAGTTAATATTTCAAGCAAATGCCTGGATTGAGAGATATGAAGTCTCCAATAAGTTCTATAGCTGCAAGATGAAGGAGAACAGTTCTGTCAGTGAGCATATACTCAAAATGTCTGGGTATAATAATCACTTGATTCAATTGGGAGTTAATCTTCCAGATGATTGCGTCATTGACAGAATTCTCCAATCACTGCCACTAAGCTACAAGAGCTTCGTGATGAACTATAATATGCAAGGGATGAATAAGACTATTCCCGAGCTCTTCGCAATGCTGAAAGCTGCGGAGGTAGAAATCAAGAAGGAGCATCAAGTGTTGATGGTCAATAAGACCACTAGTTTCAAGAAAAAGGGCAAAGGGAAGAAGAAGGGGAACTTCAAAAAGAACAGCAAGCAAGTTGCTACTCAAGAAAAGAAACCCAAACCTGGACCTAAGCCTGAAACTGAGTGCTTCTACTGCAAGCAGACTGGTCATTGGAAGCGGAACTGCCCCAAGTATTTGGCGGATAAGAAGGATGGCAAGGTGAACAAAGGTATATGTGATATACATGTTATTGATGTGTACCTTACTAATGCTCGCAGTAGCACCTGGGTATTTGATACTGGTTCAGTTTCTAACATTTGCAACTCGAAACAGGGACTACAGATTAAGCGAAGATTGGCAAAGGACGAGGTGACGATGCGCGTGGGAAATGGTTCCAAAGTCGATGTGATCGCAGTCGGCACGCTACCTCTACATCTACCTTCGGGATTAGTATTAGACCTAAATAATTGTTATTTGGTGCTAGCGTTAAGCATGAACATTATATCTGGATCTTGTTTGATGCGAGATGGTTATTCATTTAAATCAGAGAATAATGGTTGTTCTATTTATATGAGTAATATCTTTTATGGTCATGCACCCTTAAAGAGTGGTCTATTCTTATTAAATCTCGATAGTAGTGACACACATATTCATAATGTTGAAACCAAAAGATGCAGAGTTGATAATGATAGTGCAACTTATTTGTGGCACTGCCGTTTGGGTCATATCGGTGTAAAGCGCATGAAGAAACTCCATACTGATGGGCTTTTGGAACCAGTTGATTATGAATCACTTGGTACTTGCGAACCGTACCTTATGGGTAAGATGACAAAAACACCGTTCTCCGGTACTATGGAGAGAGCAACAGATTTGTTGGAAATCATACATACAGATGTATGTGGTCCGATGAATGTTGAGGCTCGTGGCGGATATCGTTATTTTCTCACCTTCACAGATGACTTAAGCAGATATGGGTATATCTACTTAATGAAACATAAGTCTGAAACATTTGAATAGTTCAAAGAATTTCAGAGTGAAGTTGAAAATCATCGTAACAAGAAAATAAAATTCCTGCGATCTGATCGTGGAGGAGAATATTTGAGTTATGAGTTTGGTGTACATTTGAAACAATGCGGAATAGTTTCGCAACTCACGCCACCCGGAACACCACAGCGTAATGGTGTGTCCGAACGTCGTAATCGTACTTTACTAGATATGGTGCGATCTATGATGTCTCTTACTGATTTACCACTATCATTTTGGGGTTATGCTCTAGAGACGGCCACATTCACGTTAAATAGGGCACCATCAAAATCCGTTGAGACGACGCCTTATGAACTATGGTTTGGCAAGAAACCAAAGTTGTCGTTTCTGAAAGTTTGGGGTTGCGATGCTTATGTGAAAAAGCTTCAACCTGATAAGCTCGAACCTAAATCGGAGAAATGTTTCTTCATAAGATATCCAAAGGAAACTATTGGATACACCTTCTATCACAGATTCGAAGGCAAAACTTTTGTTGCTAAATTCGGAAACTTTCTAGAGAAGGAGTTTCTCTCGAAAGAAGTGAGTGGGAGGAAAGTAGAACTTGATGAGGTAACTGTACCTGCTCCATTATTGGAAAGTAGTACATCACAGAAACCAGTTTCTGTGACACCTACACCAATTAGTGAGGAAGCTAATGATGATGATCATGAAGCTTCAGAACAAGATACTACTGAACCTCGTAGATCAACCAGAGTAAGATCCGCACCAGAGTGGTACGGTAATCCTGTTCTGGAAGTCATGCTACTAGATCATGATGAACCTACGAACTATGGAGAAGCGATGGTGAGCCCAGATTCCGCAAAATGGCTTGAAGCCATGAAATCTGAGATGGGATCCATGTATGAGAACAAAGTATGGACTTTGGTTGACTTGCCCAATGATCGGCAAGCAATTGAGAATAAATGGATCTTTAAGAAGAAGACTGCGCTGACGGTAATGTTAATGTCTACAAAGCTCGACTTGTCGCAAAAGGTTTTCGACAAGTTCAAGGGATTGACTACGATGAGACCTTCTCACCCGTAGTGATGCTTAAGTCTGTCCGAATCATGTTAGCAATTGCCGCATTTTATGATCATGAAATTTGGCAGATGGATGTCAAAACTGCATTCCTGAATGGATTTCTGCAAGAAGAGTTGTATATGATGCAACCGGAAGGTTTTGTCGATCCAAAGGGAGCTAACAAAGTATGCAAGCTCCAGCGATCCATTTATGGACTGGTGCAAGCCTCTCGGAGTTGGAATAAATGCTTTGATAGTGTGATCAAAGCATTTGGTTTTGTATAGACTTTTGGATAAGCCTGTATTTACAAGAAAGTGAGTGGGAGCTCTGTAGCATTTCTGATATTATATGTAGATGGCATATTACTAATCGGAAATGATATAGAATTTCTGGATAGCATAAAGGGATACTTGAATAAGAGTTTTTCAATGAAAGACCTCGGTGAAGTTGCTTACATATTGGGCATTAAGATCTATAGAGACGGATCAAGACGCTTAATTGGACTTTCACAAAGCACATACCTTGACAAAGTTTTGAAAAAGTTCAAAATGGATCAAGCAAAGAAAGGATTCTTGCCTGTGTTACAAGGTGTGAAATTGAGTAAGACTCAATGCCCGACCAATGCAGAAGATAGAGAGAAAATGAAAGATGTTCCCTATGCTTCAGCCATAGGCTCTATCATGTATGCAATGCTGTGTACCAGACCTGATGTGTGTCTTGCTATAAGTCTAGCAGGCAGGTACCAAAGTAATCCAGGAGTGGATCACTAGACAGCGGTCAAGAACATCCTGAAATACCTGAAAAGGACTAAGGATATGTTTCTCATATATGGAGGTGACAAAGAGCTCATCGTAAATGGTTACGTTGATGCAAGATTTGACACTGATCCGGACGATTCTAATCGCAAACCGGATACGTGTTTACATTAAACGGTGGAGCTGTCAGTTGGTGCAGTTCTAAACAAAGCGTTGTGGCGGGATCTACATGTGAAGCGGAGTACATAGCTGCTTCGGAAGCAGCAAACGAAGGAGTCTGGATGAAGGAGTTCATATCCGATCTAGGAGTCATACCTAGTGCATCGGGACCAATGAAAATCTTTTGTGACAATACTGGTGCAATTGCCTTGGCAAAGGAATCCAGATTTCACAAGAGAACCAAGCACATCAAGAGACGCTTCAATTCCATCCGGGATCTAGTCCAGGTGGGAGACATAGAGATTTGCAAGATACATACAAATCTGAATGTAGCAGACCCGTTGACTAAGCCTCTTCCACGAGCAAAACATGATCAGCACCAAAGCTCCATGGGTGTTAGAATCATTACTGTGTAATCTAGATTATTGACTCTAGTGCAGGTGGGAGACTGAAGGAAATATGCCCTAGAGGCAATAATAATGTTATTATTTTATTTCCTTATATCATGATAAATGTTTATTATTCATGCTAGAATTGTATTATCCGGAAACATAATACTTGTGTGAATACATAGACAAACCAAACGTCACTAGTATGCCTCTACTTGACTAGCTCATTAATCAAAGATGGTTATGTTTCCTAACCATAGACATGTGTTGTCATTTGATTAACGGGATCACATTATTAGGAGAATGATGTGATTGACATGACCCATTCCATTAGCTTAGCACCCGATCGTTTAGTATGTTGCTATTGCTTCCTTCATGACTTATACATGTTCCTATGACTATGAGATTATGCAACCCCCGTTTGCCGGAGGAACACTTTGTGTGCTACCAAACGTCACAACGTAACTGGGTGATTATAAAGGAGCTCTACAGGTGTCTCCAAAGGTACATGTTGGGTTGGCGTATTTCGAGATTAGGATTTGTCACTCCGAGTGTCGGAGAGGTATCTCTGGGCCCTCTCGGTAATGCACATCACATAAGCCTTGCAAGCATTTCAACTAATGAGTTAGTTGCGAGATGATGTATTACGAAACGAGTAAAGAGACTTGCCGGTAACGAGATTGAACTAGGTATTGAGATACCGACGATCGAATCTCGGGCAAGTAAAAATACCGATGACAAAGGGAACAACATATGTTGTTATGCGGTCTGACCGATAAAGATCTTCGTAGTATATGTAGGAGCCAATATGAGCATCCAGGTTCCGCTATTGGTTATTGACCGGAGACGTGTCTCGGTCATGTCTACATTGTTCTTGAACCCGTAGGGTCCGCACGCTTAAGGTTTAGATGACAGTTATATTATGACTTTATGTGTTTTGATGTACCGAAGTTAGTTCAGAGTCCCGGATGTGATCACGGACATAACGAGGAGTCTCTAAATGGTCGAGACATGAAGATTGATATATTAGACGGCTATATTCGGACACCGGAAGTGTTCCGGGTGATTTCGGAGAAAACCGGAGAGCCGGAGGGTTACCGGAACCCTACCGGGAGAAGTAATGGGCCATATGGGCCTTAGTGGAGAGAGAGAGGGGCAGCCAGGGTGGGCCGCGCGCCTCCTCCCCCCTGGTCCGAATTGGACTAGGAGAGGGGGGGGGGCGGCGCCCCCCTTTCCTTCTCCCTCCCCACTTCCTTCCCCCTCCTAGTAGGAGTCCTACTCCTACTAGGAGGAGGACTCCTCCTGGCGCGCCAATAGGGGCCGGCCGGCCTCCTCCCCTTGCTCCTTTATATACGGGGGCAGGGGGCACCCCTAGACACACAAGTTGATCCACGTGATCATATTCTTAGCCGTGTGCGGTGCCCCCTTCCACCATAATCCTCGATAATATTGTAGCGGTGCTTAGGCGAAGCCCTGCGATGGTAGTACATCAAGATCGTCACCACGCCGTCGTGCTGACGGAACTCTACCCCGACACTTTGCTGGATCAGAGTCCGGGGATCGTCATCGAGTTGAACGTGTGCTAAAACTCGGAGGTGCCGTAGTTTCGGTGCTTGATCGGTCGGGCCGTGAAGACGTACGACTACATCAACCGCGTTGTGTTAACGCTTCCGCTGTCGGTCTACAAGGGTACGTAGATCACACTCTCACCTCTCGTTGCTATGCATCACCATGATCTTGTGTGTGCGTAGGAAAATTTTGAAATTACTACGTAACCCAACAAAACCCACCATATACCTTCCTCAAAACAGCCACCATACCTACCTATCATGGCATTTCCATAGCCATTCCGAGATATATTGCCATGCAAGTTTCCACCGTTCCGTTTACTATGACACGCTCCATCATTGTCATTCTTTGCATGATCATGTAGTTGACATTGTATTTGTGGCAAAGCCACCGTTCATAATTATTTCATACATGTCACTCTTGATTCATTGCATATCCCGGTACACCGCCGAAGGCATTCACATAGAGTCATATTTTTTCTAAGTATTGAGTTGTAATTGTTGAGTTGTAAGTAAATAAAAGTGTGATGATCATCATTTTTAGAGCATTTTCCCAGTGAGGAAAGGATGATGGAGACTATGATTCCCCCACAAGTCGGGATGAGACTCTGGACGAAAATAAATAAATAAAAGAGGCCAAAGAAGCCCAAATAAAAAAAGAAGAGAAAAGAGACCATAAAAAAAGAGAAGGCCCAAATAAAAAAAATGAGAGAAAAAGATAGAAGGGGCAATGCTACTATCCTTTTACCACACTTGTGCTTCAAAGTACACCATGATCTTCATGATAGAGAGTCTCCTATGTTGTCACTTTCATATACTAGTGGGAATTTTTCATTATAGAACTTGGCTTGTATATTCCAACGATGGGCTTCCTCAAAATGCCCTAGGTCTTCGTGAGCAAGCGAGTTGGATGCACACCCACTTAGTTCTTTTTGTTGAGCTTTCATACATTTATAGCTCTAGTGCATCCGTTGCATGGCAATCCCTACTCACTCACATTGATATCTATTGATGGGCATCTCCATAGCCCGTTGATATGCCTAGTTGATGTGATACTATCTTCTCCTTTTTGTCTTCTCCACAACCACCATTCTATTCCACCTATAGTGCTATATCCATGGCTCACGCTCATATATTGCGTGAAGATTGAAAAAGTTTGAGAACATCAAAAGTATGAAACAATTGCTTGGCTTATCATCGGGGTTGTGCATGATTTAAATACGTTGTGCGGTGAAGATGGAGCATAGCCAGACTATATGATTTTGTAGGGATAGCTTTCTTTGGCCATGTTATTTTGAGAAGACATGATTGCTTTGTTAGTATGCTTGAAGTATTATTGTTTTTATGTCAATATTAAACTTTTGTCTTGAATCTTATGGATCTGAATATTCTTGCCACAATAAAGAGAATTACATGGATAAATATGTTAGGTAGCATTCCACATCAAAAATTCTATTTTTATCATTTACCCACTCGAGGACGAGCAGGAATTAAGCTTGGGGATGCTGATACGTCTCCAACGTATCTATAATTTTTGACTATTCCATGCTATTATTTTATCAACTTTGGATGTTTTATATCCATTTATATGCTATTTTATATGATTTTTGGGACTAACCTATTATCCTAGAGCCCTGTGCCAGTTTCTGTTTTTTCCTTGTTTTAGAGTATTGCAGAAAAGGAAAATCAAACGGAGTCCAATTGACCTGAAACTTCACGGAACTTATTTTTGGACCAGAAGAAGCCCATGGAGTATCGGAATTGGACCAGAAGAGTCCTGGGCTGCCCACGAGGGTGGGGGCGTGCCCACCCCCCTGGGCACGCCACGTGGACAGCCCGGAGGTCCACCGACGTACTTCTTCCTCCCATATATACCCATATACCCTAAAGACTTGGGGGAGCACAATAGATCGGGAGTTCTGCCGCCAGAAGCCTCCGTAGCCACCGAAAACCAATCTAGACCCGTTCCGGCACCCTGCCTGAGGGGGAATCCCTCTCCGGTGGCCATCTTCATCATCCCGACGCTCTCCATGACGAGGAGGGAGTAGTTCTCCCTCGGGGCTGAGGGTATATACCAGTAGCTATGTGTTTGATCTCTCTCTCTCTCTCGTGTTCTTGAGGTGGTATGATCTTGATGTATCGCGAGCTTTGCTATTATAGTTGGATCTTATAATGTTTCTCCTCCTCTACTCTCTTGTAATGGATTGAGTTTTCCCTTTGAAGTTATATTATCGGATTGAGTCTTTAAGGATTTGAGAACACTTGATGTATGTCTTGCGTGGGATACCCGTGGTGACAATGGGGTATTCTATTGATCCACTTGATGTATGTTTTGGTGATCAACTTGCGGGTTTCGCCCATGAACCTATGCATAGGGGTTGGCACACGTTTTCGTCTTGACTCTCTGGTAGAATCTTTGGGGCACTCTTTGAAGTACTTTGTGTTGGTTTGAATAGATGAATCTGAGATTGTGTGATGCATATCGTATAATCATACCCACAGATACTTGAGGTGACATTGGAGTATCTAGGTGACATTAGGGTTTTGGTTGATTTGTGTCTTATGGTGTTATTCTAGTACGAACTCCATGATAGATTGAACAGAAAGAATAGCTTCATGTTATTTTACTACGGACTCTTGAATAGATCGATTAGAAAGGATATCTTTGAGGTGATTTCGTACCCTACCATAATCTCTTCGTTTGTTCTCAGCTATTAGTGACTTTGGAGTGACTCTTTGTTGCATGTGGAGGGATAGTTATGTGATCCAATTATGTTATTATTGTTGAGAGAACTTGCACTGGTGAAAGTATGAACCCTAGGCCTTGTTTCAACGCATGCAATACTGTTTACGCTCACTTTTACCATTAGTTACCTTATTGTTTATATATTTTCAGATTACAAAAACCTATATCTACTAACCATATTGCACTTGTATCACCATCTCTTCGCCGAACTAGTGCACCTATACAATTTACGATTGTATTGGGTGTGTTGGGGACACAAGAGACTCTTTGTTATTTGGTTCCAGGGTTGCTTGAGAGAGACCATCTTCATCCTACGCCTCCTACGGATTGATAAACCTTAGGTCATCCACTTGAGGGAAATTTGCTACTTTCCTACGAACCTCTACACTTGGAGGCCCAAAAACGTCTACAAGAAGAATGCTGTGTAGTATACATCAATGATCCAATTGGAGTACACGCCGTACTTTTTAGGGAGTTCGGCTTCCGTCCATCCAGCGACGAAATCAGCCAGTACTTGCGACTTAATGGCTCACCGTGCTTTATATGTTATGTCGAACGGGAGGAGCTCAATAGCCCATTTAGCAATCCGGCCCGTGGCATCGCGGTTATTTATTAGGGCCATTTGCATTTCTGTCCCTAACTCGAACCACCTAATCAGATATACCCCTAATTTGAAAGCCTGATCAAATTTGCCCCTCCTCCGTTAGGTGCCCTTATAGAAATGCCCTTCTGCGCCGTTACCGTCCAGTCAAACAGCTTTGACCGTCCTGAAAAAAATAGCAAAAAATATCTAAAAATCCTAAAATTTTGTGAGATCGAAGATACTCATGTGCCCAAGGTGTGTGCAAATTTTCGTGCTATTTGGACATTCCAGGAGCTCGTGGCGAGGAAAAACAGTTAATCTGCACGCTTGTGAACAATAAATTTGAAATAAAATAGCAAGAAAATTTAAAAAAATATGAATTTTTTTGGCATCAAAGTGGCTTGGGTGCACAAGGTACTTGCAAGTTTTTGTGATCAAATGACATGCGAGGAGCTCTAGCAAGAAAAAACAGAATAGTCATTTTTTCCCAAGTTTTTTCCCGAGCCAAATTTTGTTTTTTTCCACAAGCCCCTCCAATGTCCAAACACAACAAAAATCTGCACGCAGCTTGCAGACTCGCGCCTCTTTGATGCCAAAATATTTCATATTTTTTTGAATTTTCATGCTATTTTTTTGAATTTACTGTTCACAGGCTTACATATTTATTGTTTTTCCTCGGACACGAGCTCCTGGAATGTACAAACAGCACTAAACTTTTCACGCACCTTGCAAACCTGAGTATCTTTGATCCCACAAATTTTTAGATTTTTTAGAATGTTTTTGCTATTTTTTTTCAGGACGGTCAAAGCCCTTTGACCGACTTTGACCTGCTTTGACCGGACGGTAACAACACAGAAGGGTATTTATGTAAGTGCACCTAACAGCGGAGGGGCAAAATTTGAGCAGGCTTTGAAATTAGGGGTAAATCTGAGAGTGGATGCAAATTAGGGCATAGATGTAAATGTCCCTATTTATTATGTCGTTGAGTGGTACTTCGGAGGCCACCTTAATTGAACACTCTTGAAAGTAGTGTCGTAGTTTCCGAGATGCCATGAAGACCGCGTATGCTATCTTTTGATAATGTGGGTACCGTGATTTGCATGGAGTGAGGACAGTGGATACGTAGTATACCGGCTTTTGAAGCGGGAACTTATGTCCGTCCGTCTCTCATTCGACGACGAGCACTGCGCTTACAACTTGGTGTGTTGCCGCTATGTATAACAGCATTGGTTTGCCGACATTTGGCACGGCCAAGATTGGGTTGGTGGCCAATACGGCTTTTATTTCTTCCAATCCGGCCGTGGCCGCATCCATCCACTCGAAGTGTTCGGTGCGTCGAAGAAGGCGATAAAGAGGTAGTGCCTTTTCTCCTAATCGGGAGATAAAGCGGCTTAAGGCAGCCACGCATCCAGTTAATTTCTGGATTTGCTTGAGTTCTGTTGGGATAGCCAACTGTGACAAAGCTCGGATTTAAGCCGGATTTGCTTCAATTCCTCTACTGGAGACGATGAAGCCGAAGAGCTTTCCGGCGGGCACGCTGAAAATGCATTTTTTCGGATTGAGCTTGATGTCATATGTTCGGAGATTGTCGAACGTGAGCCTCAAGTCGTCTATTAAGGATTTGACGTGTCTTGTTTTAATGACCACATCGTCTATGTATGCCTCCACTGTTTTGCCGATTTGTGTTTCCAGGCATGTCTGAATCATGCGTTGATAGGTTGCACCGGCATTTTTTAGCCCGAAAGGCATGGTGTTAAAACAGAAGGGGCCGTATGGAGTGATGAATGCCGTTGCGGCTTGATCGGGCTCCGCCATCATAATTTGATGGTATCCGGAGTATGTGTCGAGGAAGCACAATGAGTCGTGTCCCGCGGTAGCGTCGATAATTTGATCGATGCAAGGGAGGGGGAAGGGATCCTTGGGGAAAGCCTTGTTAAGGTACTTGAAATCGACACATAGGCGCCAGGATTTGTCCTTCTTTGGTACATCACCAGGTTTGCTAGCCAGTCCGGATGTTTTATTTCTCTAATGAATCCGGCCTCGAGTAACTTGGCTATCTCTTCTCCCATGTCTTGTCGCTTAGGCTCAAAGAAACGCCGAAGAGTCTGTTTGACTGGCTTGAACCCCTTTAGAATGTTAAGGCTATGCTCGGCCAACCTGCATGGGATTCCTGGCATGTCTGAAGGATGCCAGGCGAAGATGTCCCAATTTTCGTGCAAGAACTCCCGCAATGCGGCGTCTGTTGTGGGGTTCAGCTATGCCCCGATGGATGCTGTTTTTGTAGGGTCCGTTGGGTGGACCTGGAATTTGACTATTTCGTCCGTTGGTTTAAAAGAGGTGGACTTGGGTCTTTTGTCGAGTATCACGTCGTCCCTGTCCACCGTGGAGCGAAGCGCAGTTAGTTCTTTGGCCGCAAGGGCTTCGTATAATGCCTCGAGGGCTAGTGCGGCAGTTTTATTTTCTGAGCGGAGTGCTATGTCTGGATCACTAGCCAGAGTGATGATTCCATTGGGCCCGGGCATTTTGAGCTTCATGTACCCGTAATGGGGTATAGCTTGGAAGATCGTGAATGCCTCCCGCCCTAGAAGGGCGTGGTATCCACTACTGAATGGGGCCAATTGGAATGTGATTTCTTCAGACCTATAATTCTCCGGCGTGCCGAATACCGCGTCTAGTGTGATTTTCCCGCACATCGTGCCTCCCGACTAGGGATGATTCCTCTGAAGGTCGTGCTGCTTTGCTCAATGCGGCTCTTGTCTATTTCCATTTTGTTAAGAGTTTCCTCGTAGATGAGGTTTAATCCGCTGCCACCGTCCATGAGCACTTTAGTAAGACGGAAGCCATCCACAATTGGACTAAGGACCAAAGCGACTGGTGCTCGGGCTGTTCGGAATTGGAGTTCGTCACTGGCATTGAAGGTTATGGCCATGTTGTTCCATGGATTTATTGCTGCAACGTGGCAGACTTCGGCAAGGCTGCGGAGTGTTCGCTTGCGCCTATTATTTGAGGCGAAGGTCTCGAAGACTATCAATACTGTATTTTTATTTTCCCCGGGATGGTGCTCTGTTGTATTGTTGATGAGGATATCCTCGCTGCTCTTGGCCACCTGCCGGAGTATCCAACATGCTCTAAGGCTGTGTGTTGGCATCGTATCCGTTGTACAGTGAATTTTGCATGGCCCATTGAGCCATCCCTCCAATACAGTTCTACGCCCTGTAGTGGGCTTTTGTTTCTTTGTAATTGAATCGGGTGACTTACGAGAGTACACCCTTTTAGTTCGGAGTGGGGTTTAGTGAGAGCCGAAGGGTCCTAGAATTTTGTTTGGGTTGTCCAGGCGCTTTTCATCGCACAGTACTTCCGTACTATGGCCGCCAAGTCAGCAAATTGTGCTATGTCACGACGACTTATGGCGTTGAGGATTCCCTTGTCCGTGCAATTTTTGCAAAAGAATGAAATTGCGTCTTCCTCACGACAGTCCTTGACCTTGCTCATTACAAGGAGGAATCTGGCCCAATAGTGATGTACTATCTCTTGGGGCTCTTGTCTAATGTGGGAAAGATCACTTGAGTCTGGGTGGGTGGGTAGTTTTAGGTCCAAACCCTGACCCAATCTGAGACCCAGGGGCGGAGGAGTTTCCGAGCTTGGTAGTTCGGACTCCGGGATGTTGCCCAATAGTTCTGGCCGCTGTTTGATTCTAGGTTCGAAGCTTGGGCCATGTCCTCCCATGGACGGGTATCCGGCTCGGAGAGCTCGGGAATCCGGACATAGTTTGTCCTCAAAATAGAGGAAGAATTGCTATATTGCTCCTCCACCACCGTTATCTGATGGGTGACCGGCAGAGAGTTAATCTCCCTTTGGTCGGGTTTAAGCCCGATCTATTCATAGTCCGTTGTGACTCCCAGGGCGGCGATGCGGTCCAAGAGCTCGTTCAAGGAAGAGAGCTCTATTGGATCCATCTGCTCGGGGAATCCCGAGCCGATGTGGAGGCTGTTTTTGATGACCCGAGAAGTCATCATCGGCGTGACAGCCGAACAGGCGGTCATGATGAATCCGCCTAGTAGGAGAGTTTGGCCTGCAGCCAGGGCTCCCCCCGATGTAATGTTGTCCTTGACAACAGGACGAGCCATCAAGCCTTATCGTGGTGGCACAGTGGAACTCTCAATGAAAGCACCAATGTTAGTGTTAAAACCGGCGGATCTCGGGTAGGGGGTCCCGAACTATGCGTCTAAGGCGGATGGTAACAGGAGGCGGGGGACACAGTGTTTACCCAGGTTCGGGCCCTCTCGATGGAGGTAATACCCTACTTCCTGCTTGATTGATCTTGATGATATGAGTATTACAAGAGTTGATCTACCACGTGATCGTAGAGGCTAAACCCTAGAAGCTAGCCTATGATTATGATTGTTCTTGTCCTACGGACTAAACCCTCCAGTTTATATAGACACCGGAGGGGGCTAGGGTTACACAGAGTCGGTTATAAGGGAGGATATCTACATATCCGAATTGCCAAGCTTGCCTTCCACCCAAAGAAGAGTCCCACCCGGACACGGGACGGAGTCTTCAATCTTGTATCTTCATAATCCAATAGTCCAGCCAAAGGATATAGTCCGACTATCCGAGGACCCCCTAATCCAGGACTCCCTCATCCGTGGACCCACGTGAGCTCGTGTACATGCTAGCACCAACGCTTGTGCCCGTGCGCGCCCCTCCACCCACCGTGGCACCGGTCCCCATGCATTTGCCTGCACCCCCCTCAGTGGTATGGGACACCGTCGTCGACCGCTACCTCGCAGCACTGCTAGTTGCCTTCCTTGCACGCCCCGCCCGTCGATCGCGCGACGACATGATGTTTGATTTCCATGTGAAGAACATTATGTGCCGCCTTGAAGACTTCAACAAGGGCATCCCGGAGGACGACAACGACAACGCCGGTGTGGCACGCCGCCTCCGCCGCTGCCGGAAATAGTTTTTTTGGGTTTAATACTGGATCTCAATCATATGAATATTAATTCGCATTGTGAATGAATGAAATATATGGTTTGAACAAACTTGCATTTTTCCCTCTTAATGTACGGACTAATCAAACGATTTGCTTTTGAAAAAAAACGTCAATGGTTTTTAAATATGAAACACTCATCGCAAATGTTTTAGTTAGAACACCCGTATGCAAACCGACAGCTTCCTTGGGAAGCCAAGGGAAAATGTGCCGAGCAGGATGTCTGCAACTCCTGATCGCAAACGTTTTAGATAGAACACCTGTATGCAAAGTGAGAGTTATGGTCTTCCCCAGTAAGTCAAGGAAAAATTCGCAGCATAGGAGTTGTGCATCTCTTCAACGCAAACGGTTCAGATTTAATACGGTATGCAAAGCCAGACTTCGGCGCTAAGCCAAGAGAAAATGTGCCGAGCAGGATTTGTACATCCCTTCAACGGAAACAGTTGTTTTGGATGACCCATATGCAACCACGTACAAACAATTTGGTAAGATTTGCATCTGTCATATTGGGTATATTGCCATTTGTCAAACTAGAAAGATTGACATTTGTTGATGTAGTAACATTGCCATTTGTCAACCTTGTAACACTACGATTTGTCAAAATATGCAGCTAAATATCACTAGCACTATCTAATTTTTGCAACTAAAATTCAGTAATTAAGCATAGATTTCATTCATAGATTAAGCAGTCATTCTTTATACAAGCAGTTCAACTCGACAGCTGAACCGACCAAACTTTTCCCCAATTGTTGCCAACCACATAGTTAAATAGCTAGTTCAACTATATATACTAGCTAATTTTAAGTATGCTGTACAGTTTCACAACATCTATAGTCAGATGAACTAAACAAAATAGCCCCTAAACACTACTACTACGGAGGGGCTTTGTACTACTTCCGACAGCCTCTCCTCTGCCGAGCGCGCTCAATAAGAGGCGGACGAGGAGGAGCCTACCGTCGAGCTGGACAACTGCAATACGGTGTCTGCCGCTGCTGCACCTTCAGCAACGCTCACCTCGAACACCCTCTGCCGCTCTAGACGACCCCTCTCGAAGCGGTGGTTCTCCTCGTAGATCTCCTGATTCCTCGCCTCTGCGGCGGCGTGTGCTGCGGCCACAACGGCGATAAAGCTCTTTGCATGCTCGACGAGGCGCTCCTCCTCCTCCCGTAGGAACTCGATGTAGCACGCAAGGTCGTTGATGCATGTGCGGGCCTCCACCTCTGCCTCCCGCCTTCGGGTGGCAGTGGCGGAGCGGGTGATGACCCCGGCTGTCGACGGTGGGGTGGCAGCCACGACGGCCGATGATGGGGTGGCAGTCACGACCACTACCACCCTCCTTCGGGCCGCGGCAGCGGAGCGGGTGATGGCCACGGTGGCCGGCAGTGGGGTGGCAGCCACGATGGCCACCTCCTGCCTTTAGGCCGTGGCGGCGGAGCGGGCGATGGCCCTGGCTTTCGATGATGGTGTGGCAGCCACGATAGAAGTCGGTGGGGTGGCGACAACAGCAGCTGATAACAGCTGCTGACGGGTAGCGTTGGCGGAGCGTGTGGTGGGTGTTCCGCGCGCACCCAACAAGGACGCCACACGCACTACACTATGCCGGGGACTGTGCCGCCGCCGCGGTGTAGCCTCCCAGCTGGAGCTGTCCTCTGATGACGGCGGAGTGGCTCAGTGACGACGACGGACCGATGCCATTGGCGATTGTGGGAGAAGCAGATGAGATAAGCTCTAGGGAGGGAGGGGAAATGCGACGCAGAACTCGCCGACCATGAGGGTTTATATAGCAGGCCGGTAAGCATTGTGATTTTGGGCGATTTCACCGACTCGGGTGGCAAGCTTGCGCGGGAACCTGCGCGGTTGCGTGGGAATGGGCTCACCACCATTTGGCCAAAAGAATGCCCCCACGCGCTGCTCAAGCTTGCGCTCCAAGCCGTCTGCGGCAGGGGGTGACAAGACATGCGAGAGGAGGACGAAAGGACACGTACACATATGGTTAATAAAATAAAAAAAACATTTGCGTTTAAATTATCTACTACCCCAATCCTGGTTTATAAGTCGTCTATGTATTTTTGTGCCAAATTTTGACAATAGATTTAACTACTAAAATATGAATGTATGTCGCAAGAGATTATATTGTTAGATTCGTATTTGAATATAGTTTCCAATTATATAATTTTTGTAACATGCATTAACATTTTGTTGGTTAAATTTAAGGTTAAAATATGGCACAGAATATAAAGGGGACTAATAGACCAAGACGACGGTAGTAGCACACGGCCACTCTCTACGCAGCGACACAACTATCGGCCAGCTTGTAGGCGACCATTTTCTGCGTGTTCAACTGCTCTATGCGTGTGGTTGCTTGCGGTTGAGGCGGCCGAGGCGCGCTCTGCTCGCGTCACATCGCGCATGCTCTGCTCTCGCGTCCCTCCGGGCGCTTTGCCCTCGTCCCTTCATGCACGCTACCAATGTTTGGAGCCGGGGCACGATCACACACGTTCGTGTGCATGCGGTTGTGCCAGGCGCGGCGTGACGATGCAGTTACCCGCTCCAAAACTACCATGCGGATGCACCGAGAATCCAGGCCGCCCACTGATACGTCTCCAACGTATCTATAATTTTTGATTGTTCCATGCTGTTATATTATCATTCTTGGATGTTTTATAGTCATTTTATATCACGTTTTGGCGCGCCCTAGTGGGTTGTGCCCACCTCGGGTGCCTCCCGAACCGACTCTTTGCTCTATAAATACCCCAATATTCCAGAAACCCTAGGGGAGCCGACAAAAATCAATTTCAGCCGCCGTAGAGTCCAGAACCACTAGATCCAATCTAGACACCATCACGGAGGGGTTCATCATGCCCATTGGTGCCTCTCTGATGATGCGTGAGTAGTTCTTTGTAGAACTTCGGGGCCGTAGCTAGATGGATTCCTCTCTCTCTCTTGATTCTCAATACAATGGTCTCTTGGAGATCCATATGATGTAACTCTTTTTGCGGTGTGCTTGTTGGGATCCGATGAACTTTGAGTTTATGATCAGATCTATCTTTTTATTCATGGAAGTTATTTGAGTCTTCTTTGATCTCTTATATGCATGATTGCTTATAGCCTCGTATTTCTTCTCTGATATTTGGGTTCTGTTTGGCCAACTTGATCTATTTATCTTGCAATGGGCAAAGGTGCTTTGTGATGGGTTCGATCTTACGGTGCTTGATCCTTGTGACAGAAGGGGAACCGACACGTATGTATCGTTGCCATTAAGGATAACAAGATTGGGTCTATTTCTACATAAATAGATCTTGTCTACATCATGTCATCATTCTTATTGCATTATTCCGTTTCTCCATGAACTTAATACACTAGATGCATGCTGGATAGTGGTCGATGTATGTAGTAATAGTAGTAGATGCAGGCAGGAGTCGGTCTACTAATCTTGGACGTGATACCTATATAATGATCATTGCCTAGATATCATCATGATTATTTGAAGTTCTATCAATTTCCCAAGAGTAATTCATTTACCAACCGTTTGCTATTTTTCTCGAGAGAAGCCACTAGTGAAACCTACGGCCCCGAGGTCTCTTCTTTAATATATTTGCCTTTTCGATATATTTTCCTTTGATTTTATTTTCATATCTATTAAACCAAAAATACCTTGCTGCAATTTATTTTTTTGGCATACGATCTATCAATTATTACAACTCTCTCACGTCTGTTTGCCAATTTCTGGTGTCGTTGCCCAAAAGGGATTGACAACCCTTTTAACACATCGGGTTGCGAGTATTTGTTATTTGTGTACATGTGTTGTTTACGTAGTGTTGCTTGGTTCGATAACCTTGGTCTCAACACTGAGGGAAATACCTACTGTTGCTGTGCTGCATCATCCCTTCCTCTTTGGGGAAATACTGACGTAGTTCTAGTAGATATCAAAAGGAATCTCTGGTGCCATTGCCGGGGAGACATCATCAACATCTACCAAGTTCCTAATCACAGATCGCATCTCCTCGCAATTTAAATTATTTGCCATTTTCCTCTCGTTTTCCTCTCCCCCACTTCACAAAAATTGTCATTTTATTCGCCCTCTTTTTTGTTCGCCTCTTTCTCGTCAAATCTCTTTTTTTCTATCTCTACTTGTGTTACCATTTGCCTTCTATATGCTTGCATCTTCGCTTGCTAAAAATCTATTGATATGGATCCCCATCCACTTGCTAATCTTTTTAAAAGATCCAATCATGATGAACCAATTGGTAGTGAGTTGAGTGCACTTGATTTTCTTTATGAAGTTTTGCTTGAGATTTGTGAATATGAAAATTATGACGAAGAAATTTATGAAGTGATTCATGATAGCTCCTTGAATGAAAAGCATGATTGCAATGATTCTACTATAAATTCTATTAATGTCAATTGTGCTAATAATATGCAAAACCCCAAGCTTGGGGATGCTAATTTTGATATGTCCACTACTTATTGCAATGATCATGATTGGGGTGATTCTTCTTATGATCTTGAAATTTTATTTAAGCCTCATGATTAATATGTTTGAAATAATATTTAAAGTGGGTTTGGAAGAGTGTCAACTCTAGGTAAAAATAGCCCCACATGTTTGGAGAATGTTCAATCTTATGAAATTTTTGATAAAAGTGGGTTTGGAGAGGTCATGACTATATTTGATGATAATCCCACTATTTTGGAAGAGTGACAACTTTGCATGCATGTGGATCATGAAGAGAAAATTTTGTATCGTAGTTATATTGTGAATTTTGAATATGATCCTACATGTAATTATTACGAGAGAGGAAAATATGGTTGTAGAAATTTTCATGTTACTAAATTACCTCTCGTTATGTTGAGATTTTCAATGATTTATTCCTCTCTCTTGCATATGCTAGATATTTCTTGTCTTGATAATTTGTCTGCTTATAAGATTCCTATGCATAAGAAGTATGTTAGACTTCAATGTGTTTGTCACATGTTTTATGATACTCTCTTTGTGCTTCAATTATCATCTTTTATGTGAGCATCAATGAAATCTCAATGCCTAGCTAGGGGCATAAAACGATAGCGCTTGTTGGGAGGCAACCCAATGAATAAAATTTATTTTTTCTTTATTGATTCCTGTTCTTGAGTGTTAGAACAATTATGCTACTGTTATGATTGTGTTTTTTGTGTTTTAAGTAGTGTTTGTGCCAAGTGAAGCCTTTAGGATCTTCTTGGGTGATAGTTGACTTGATCTTGCTGAAAAACAACAAACTTTTGCACTCACAAAAATAATTTTCATTTTTAACGAGAGGGTGATAAAATACCAATTCTTTTTGCAGAAGCTTAATATCCAAATTTCTCAGGTCTTCCTATTTTTTCAGAATTTTTGGAGTTACATAAGTATTCGAAATGCCCAGATTGCCACAAACTGTTCTATTTTTGACAGATTCTGTTTTCTTTGCATTGTGTGCTTGTTTTGATGATTCCATGGTTTTCTTTGAAGAGTTTTTTGCCATAGAAAAGTTGGAACACAATAGATATAATGCAAGAATAAAATGTGATTTGGTTTGCAATAGCACTTATACTAGTGATTTGTTTTCTTATACTAACGGATCTCACGAAGGTTTTGTTGAGTTTTGTGTGATTGAAGTTTTCAAGTTTTGGGTGATGTTACGATGGATGAAGGAATAAGGAGTAAGAAGAGACTAAGCTTGGGTATGCCCATGGCATCCAAAGATATTATCCAAAGAGAAGCAAGCAACTAAGCTTGGGGATGCCCCGAGTGGCATCCCCTCTTTCTTCTAACGACCATCGGTATTTTACTCGAAGCTATATTTTTATTAGTCACATACTATGAGTTTTGCTTGGAGCGTCTTGTATGATACGAGTCTTTGCTTGTTTTGATTTGTGTTTTAAGTCTTGATTCCTTTCTGGACACGCATATTTGAGAGAGCCAAAATTATGCCATGACTTGTTAGAATTGCTCTCTATGCTTCACTTTTATCTTTTTGAGCACGGTGTGCTTTAGTATTTTTGAAGAAATGCTCCCTTACTTCAATTAGATTTATTTGAGAGTTAGTAAAATTTTCAAGAAATTATCTCTTGCTTCACTTAAATTAATTTGAGAGAAAGAAAAATTATGCTCATGATCTTCACTTATATTTGATTGAGCTTATCAAAAGCAACACATGAAAATTAGTTCCAAAGTGATAGATATTCATGAAGGATATAACAAAAACTTTCATGAAGATCAGATCATTGGACAAAATAAACTTGATTCTTTGTAATAGTTTTGAGAGATGATGATGTGATATGTGAGTCATGTTGACGAGTAATTATGCTTTAGTAAGAATATTGGTGTTAAGGTTTGTGATTCCCTATGCCAGAACGAAAGTCAATAGTCATGCAATGAAATTACGTCCTACTTGTGGTGCATTATTCGGTGTTAATTATGCTCCGTGCTTGCTTATGAGATTATTCGTTTCTTGGTTGGTCGCTTCTCAATCTTTTGCTATCCTTCTTTTTGCGAGAAGTACGATCACTACTTGTCCATCCAAAATCCTTCAAACCAGTTTTGCCACATGAGTCCACTATACCTACCTATATGCGATTTCTTTTGCTGTTCTAAGCAAATTTGTATGTGCCATCTCTAATTTTCAAAATAAATTTCCCTTTTGTGTGCTCGTACCGCTCACGAGGCGGTGAGGTGTGGCCAATATTTTCCATGCTAGATGTGTTCTTCTCACAATGAGTGTTTATTCACTTGTCATTGCACGAGAGTAAGGCAAAGGTATTAGGGATGCCCAGTCCCGAAATGAAAAATGAATTACTTTATTTTTTCAAATAATAAATTCCTTGGAAAGTGTTGGTATGGAGGGCACCCGTGGATACGGTTACCAATGGAAAGTGAAAGTATGGTGGAAAAAGGAATAAACTTTATTTTCTGTTTGGGAACCGCCTATGGTATATCTAGCATGGAAAGTGTTGGGAGCTCTAAGTCATTTTCGTTGGTGGGAAAAGTATGCCTCTCAAAATGTTTTTATCTCTCAATTTTCGCTTTGAGCTCTCGCACCTCTACAACTCCCTATTTCCCTCTACGAAGGGCCCTTCTTTTACTTTATGCAATTTTTATTTTTAATTTGAGTCTCCATCTTCTCTTATAAAGCACCAACTAGGGGGCACTATGATTGTACTTGAGCATTGGGTGTAGCTAATATGCGAGTGTGTTCCATGAATGGATCAATGATTAAGCATGATGGGCTAGGGATAACTTATTTTAGCATTGATATTTTGAAAGACATGGTTGCTTGTTGATATACTTGAGTATTTAAGTCCCATGTCAAAACTAGACCATTAATTTGAACGATATAAAAGTCCAAATGTCCAAAAGTGTACGAGATGACATGTTAAGCAGCATTCCATGTCAAAATTCTGTTTTTATCATTTACCTACTCGAGGATGAGCAGGAATTAAGCTTGGGGATGCTGATACGTATCCAACGTATCCATAATTTTCGATTGTTCCATGCTATTATATTATCATTCTTGGATGTTTTATAATCATTTTATAGTTATTTTATATCATTTTTTGTTACTAACCTATTGACATAGTGCCAAGTGCCTGTTGCTATTTTCTGCATGTTTTTTACATCGCAGGAAATCAATACCAAATGGAGTCCAATCGCATCGAAACTTTTTGTGGATTTTTTTGGACCAGAAGACATCCAATGGGCTGAAGAAGCGCCTGGGGGATGCTCCAATGGGAGCACAATCCACCAGGGCGCGCCTGAAGGCCCAGGCGCGCCTTGGTGGGTTGTGCCCACCTCGGATGCCTCCTGAACCGACTCTTAGTTCTATAAATACCCCAATATTCCAGAAACCCTAGGGGAGTCGAAGAAAATATATTCCAGCCGCCGCAGAGTCCAGAACCACTAGATCCAATCTAGACACCATCACGGAGGGGTTCATCATGCCCATTGGTGCATCTCTGATGATGTGTGAGTAGTTCTTAGTAGACCTTCGGGTCCGTAGTTAGTAGCTAGATGGCTTCCTTTCTCTCTTTTGATTCTCAATAGAATGGTCTCTTGGAGATCCATATGATGTAACTCTTTTTGCGGTGTGTTTGTTGGGATCCGATGAACTTTGAGGTTATGATCAGATCAATCTTTTTATCCATGAAAGATATTTGTGTCTTCTTTGATCTCTTATATGCATGATTGCTTGTTGCCTCGTATTTCTTCTTCGATATTTGGGTTTTTTTGGCCAAATTTATCTATTTATCTTGCTATGGGAAGAGGTGCTTTGTGATGGGTTCGATCTTACAGTGCTTGATCGCAGTGACAGAAGGGGAACCGACACGTATGCATCGTTTCCATCAAGTATAACAAGATGGGGTCTATTTCTACATAAATAGATCTTGTCTACATCATGTCATCGTTCTTATTGCATTACTACATTTCTCCAGAACTTAATACACTAGATGCATGTTGGATAGCGGTCGATGTGTGGAGTAACAGTAGTAGATGCAGGCAGGAGTTGGTCTATTAATCTTGGACATGATGCCTATATAATGATCGTTGCCTGGATATCGTCATGATTATTTGAAGTTCTATCAATTTCCCAACAGTAATTCGTTTACACACCATTTGCTATTTTTCTCGAGAGAAGCCACTAGTGAAACCTATGGCCCCTGGGTCTCTTCTTTAATATATTTGCCTTTCCGATCTTTTTTCCTTTGCTTTTATTTCTATTAAACCAAAAATACAAAAATACCTTGCTGCACTTTATTTTATTTGGCGTTCGATCTATCAATTATTACAACTCTCTCAGATCCGTTTGCCAATTTCTGGCGCTGTTCCCCGAAAGGGATTGACAACCCCTTTAACACGTCGGGTTGCGAGTATTTGTTATTTTTATGCATGTGTTGTTTACGTAGTGTTGCTTGGTTCTCTTACTGGTTCGATAACCTTGGTCTCACCACTGAGGGAAATACCTACCGTTGTTGTGCTACATCATCCCTTCCTCTTTGGGGAAATACCGACGTAGTTCTAGCAGACATCACCTGGCCCCCATTTATTCCTGCGGCCATTTACCTTCATCTCTCACGCCACATGACACAATAAGAACACCCACGACGACACATATAGAGAGGACATCCAGCAGTTCCAATGGCACTCCCCGTGGCTCCAATGGCGCTCCCAGCGGCCGACGACGACAACGGCACGCAGTTCACCACACATCACGTAGTTGACACCCACGTGAGGGGGAAGGACCTCTTGGTGGTGTACATGAACGAGCCGGTCTCGGTGGAGAGCTTCATCCAAACTATGGAGCACTTGCTTGCCGAGGACAAGTACCAAGTGGCTGCCTTCGACTTCGAGTACACCATCGGTCGCGTCGGGCACGATCAGAAGGCTACCGCCGCCCAGTTGTGTGTGCGACATGACGTCCTTGTCTACCACTACCACCTAGCCACAAGGACTTGCGAGCGTTTCTCCAAGTTTATCAACAGCTCCGATTATAACTTCGCTATAATGGACACCACCAATGATCTAAAAGTGCTCAAGGTTTCGGGCTTGAAATGCCAGAATCTTGTCAACATCTAACAAACAGAACTCCCTAGTTGACCTCGCCTTGGTCATCATCGACCCCTAATACATGAAGATGAAGGATGAGAGCAAGAAGGACAAGAACACCTGGCACAGTGTCTGGCATGCGAGACTGGATGAACAACACGTAAAGTATGCAGCCAAGGATGCATACAGAAGCTACAAGATGTACATGCGGATCATTGACATGAGGGAGTGTATTCTTCCTGCCCCAGATGAGGGATCGAGCCACAGAGCAGTGGCGGGAGCGTCACAAGAAGTAGATGACTAGACAATCGTTTCTCCTAGTTTAGAATGCATATAATTGTTTATTTAGGTGTGTGCGAATGATATGTATAGTCATTTATGTAATTGGATGTTTATTTCAGTTATATATATATATATATATATATATATATATATATCTTATTCTTCTTAGGCAGCAAATCACACGGCTTATTAGCAGCAATCGTCCATGTTATTATTGGTCTTCGCACATAGTTATTATTGGTCTTCGCACCAGTTCTGATTACGGTCCTGTTTGCCGCGTATCACACACATCTTGTTCAGTTGAACCGTTTCTATTGTGTTGCCTAATCACACACAGTTCATCCTAGTGAATTGTATGTTATATATCGCACACATCCTCATCTGGCTACTTGTTTCTGTTGTTTTGCCTCATCGCAAACAATTCTTCTGGATTAACCGTTTGCCACTCATCGCACACGCAACTCCAATGTGAACCGTGGTTGATGTCACTGCCATCACAAATGGTTTGCATCTTTTTGACAGTTTTATTACATCACCGTTTGTGATTGATGCATCGCACACAGTTTCATCGAAGTGTCTCTGATTGGACTGTCGCATTTGGACCATCCTGCAGTAGTGCATCCACTCATTGGACCGCAGGTACCTATGATAATGATACATCGACATGTGGCACGGCCCAAGAAAGGCCCATTCCGGTGAAAAGGCCGGCCAGTTTGACTTGTTCAAAAGGTAGAGGGCCGTCCAATGAAAAGCCTGTTAACGGCCTGTTCGCATATAGCCCATTTACAGCCCGCTAACTCACGACCTGTTATGGCCTATCCGAATTGGGCCCAGTAGCGTCAGTTGGGCCGTCCAATATGATTCCTAGCCGTTGTAACTTCCGGCCCATGGATGGCCCATGATGTCTTTCGGCCCATACAAGGCCCTTTGTAACTCTAGGCCCATTAAAGGCCCGAAGTGAAACTGGCCCATAATGAATAGTGTATCACTTTATACCCATTAACGGCCCATTATTCCGTAGGCCATCTCCAGCTCGTGCTACCTTTCGGCCTTCTAAGGGCCTATTTATTCTTGGGATAATTTCCATAATTCAGTTACTTACGGTACTGGCCTGTTCCGCTTGTGGGCCAAATTCAGCCCGTGGTTATAGTAGGCCCGATTATGGCCTGTTAACGTGTTGGGTTGTTTTCATAGCGTCATCAAATACGGCCTATTAGCGGCCCATTATGGTCGGGCCATAAATAGAAAATTTCCACTCTAGCCCATTTCCGCCCATTTTGCAGACCGTTATTGGTCCATGAATAGTACGGCCCATGTTTGGCCAAAGGATTATTCGGCCCGTAGAAGGCCCATTGATTATACGGACAGTAGAAGGCCCATGGATCCTATGGCCCGTAGAAGGCCCTTGGATCCTATGACCCGTAAGAGGCCCATGGTCACTACAACAGGTAGTAGGACCATGGTTACAACGGTCCGTGTGTTGCCATGGTTATTGTGGCCTAGTTATAAAAATAGGTTATTGTGACCACTAGAAAAATGCAGAAAAAGAACTGCAGTGACTACAAGCTAACAACCAAACAAGACAATAAGGAAATAAATAAGGAAGCAACTAACGCTAGGCTATTATGGATATTACACATATTACATCCACTGGGCATCAAAGTTCGCCACCAATGCAAATATAGGGAACAAAGCAGCATATTACATAAACTGGCCATCTAAATTGGCCACCAGTGCCAATAAATGCGGTAGCAAAACAAGTCCATAACTGAAACAACTTCAGAAGATCTCAAGAAACATTATACTGGGTATCAACCATGCTGGCAATAAGCTTAGCAAGCTTATTAGCTTTCTCCTGTTCGGCACTAAAATCCTCCAACGCTTGCTATTGCACCAGAAACTATGCATCTGAATTCTCCAGGGACTTCTGCGGTCCTTCTGCTTCTTGTCGCAACACAGTTGATCGATGTCTTTCAGCTTGTAGTTTAGACTCAAGAAACTGAACTGATTCAGACATTGAGATCGAATAGCTTGTGCCAGCGGTAGTGGCCAGTAACTCGAACACTACACCAAGACAGGACTTTGGGGTTGTCTCACTGTCTCCAGAATACAAACATGGGAAACTACACGGCACAACAAGATTTCAGATGGGCACCATGGGTCTACATGTACAACAACACTATTGGCTCTGTTGTGATGCTAGTAATGTGCATGATATGAGAAGTCAATTGTATACATAGTTGAAATTGAAATCAACAGAGCTATTTATAAGAGCAAACCTATTAAAGAAACATGTTTATACATACCTGTTGTGCCATTGGAGTTTCGATTGGATCCTTCAATTTAAAAATAAGTTTGTACGAGTAAATACAGTGATACAAGAGCAAAGTAGTATGCACGGTACCAATGGAATCTTAAATGAGAACAGTTGTTCTATAGGTTTAAGCACTTGTTGTACACGAACAGAGTACAATAAGACGCAGGCATATAGTACTTAAAATTAAAAAATGAGCTCATAGACCATAACACATTCTTGGTTCGGGAACAGTACAGAACAAGGCATTCCCACTCATTGTCCCGTAAATGTGTATCAGGAGAACATAAGGGAATTTGATGAGTTTCTTTGCTAGTGAAGTATATTTTCTTCAGGTAATTCTGATACTACCACCAAGCATTCTTGAAGATAGCACAAGTTACCTCATCCTAATTTTCCAAATCGGTCCTTCTCTATAGAGAAAAGTGGGAACATTTGTTGTATTATAACCATCATGGAGGTAGAATGTATGGGACAAAGCAAAGTAATTGCCATGAATAACATTACTTACACATAACTCCTGGACGAACACCTACAACTGGCATTTTCCTTCATCTTTCGTATAATATTTCCATGATGGGAAGATACGCACATAGGATTTCATAACATCAAATGCGATTGATGCTAGACTATGAATGGCCGGTTGTGCTTCCTCCACAGGAATAGGTGTACTAACTGGTGGAGTTGGTGTTCGCCGTGGTAGTACTGGCACTTTGGGCACTAGAGCTACCTTACTAACTGCTCTTGTTTGGGAGCTCTATGGTGGAGATGGTGTTGTGTCAACATGAGCTAGGTTACTATCTGCTGGGGTTGGGGTTAGATTGGGTGAAGCCGGTTCTCTGTCCATCGCAGTAGGGGTACAATCTGCGAGAGTCTGGGTTATGTGTGGTAGGGCTGGTTCTCGTGCATTTACAACTGGGGTGCTATCTCCACCAAGAGGTTGCACTATTTTATTTGAAGACTCTGGTTTTTACTCCGCTACATACTACCATCACCCGCTCCAATTCAAATGGCTAATAAATAGGAAACATAGTTGAATGTACAGACCTTGTATGAGAGACAGATGCAGTAAATAGTGTGGAAAAAGTGGGAATGAAATAGTTGACATGTATATTGTTTAACTAAAAAGGATAGCATGACATAATTTCACATATATGTTGTCTATCTAAACTGGATAGCATAGCATGACATAATTCAAAGATATGATGACTAACTAAAAAGGATGGCATGACATAATTATATGATGTCTTTAGCAAACTGGTTCGCATGACATAATTCAAATACATGTTATCTAAGTAATCAGGATCGCATGATTTAATTCACATATGTGATTTATATACTAAGCAGAGGGCATTCGCACATATATGTCTGAACTAAGAACATGGTGTTGAATATTGTGTATATGACGTCTAAACTATGCAATGCAAGACACCATATGCATGATATGAGCAGTATAACCATGCCAAGTTAGAGCATACACATCAGTGGGGGAATAGGACTGGTCATCTGTCTCTGAATCCATCTCAGAGGAGCTATCGGGACCCAGTAAGAGATCTGCTTCGACAGGTAGCACTGTCCGCTCTGAAGACCTTGTTTTCACTCCAGATTTTTCCATCACCCACTCAAATGGCTGATTCACAGGAAGAGTATTTTAATGTACAAACATTGTCGACAAATGGAAATGTAATGAAGAAAAGGATTGGCAAGATATCATTCGAATATAAGATGCCTGGTTAAACAGGATGGCATTGCATATTTCACATATATTATGGCTGGCTAAAAGAGATGAGACTGCATAATTCTCATATATGATATAGAAACTAAACAGGTGGCATTACAGAACATGTCTAAACTAAGAAGGTGACATATATGATGTCGAAAGTAGGCACTACAAGGCAACATATGCATGATATGACCAACATCATCATGCCAAGTTAGAGAAAACACCTTGGCGGGTAAATAGGAGCGGTCAGCTGTGTCTGAATCCGCCTCAGAACATATATCTTCCTCTGGACTACAATCTGGAGAGGGGGAGGGTTTGCCATTGAACCCACCATGGAGCGATGTAGCATGGCATTGTATCACCACGCAAAACTCTTCTCCTTTTCTCTACATGTTCAGCATGATTGTGTACAATATCTAACATGCATATGAAAATATATAGTGAGATTATGTATGTAGAGCATGCAGAAATCTAGAGTGATAGTAACAACCAGTGGATGGATCCAAAAATAATGATAGCAGGCCGATGATAGCTTTAATTTAATAAAAAGACAAATGATAATTGCTTTAATATTTGTTTCCCACCCAAGATGAACAACATAGGCATACCCTAGGTGAACCAGATAATAGACAGCGATACTATTCATTGTTGCGTCGATGTGTGCCCCACAAGTAATTTTAAAACTCAAGTTTGAACATTAATTTAGACCTGACTTGGAGTCTCAGAGGTGAACATGACGATAAAGTAGCAGGTAATATTAAGCAATGCATAACATAAGTAGAAAGAAAAGAGTGCGACCCATCTTGTGGACCCTTGTACTCCTCAGGTTCATCTGCTGAGTCAATGATGGTGATGCAGTTGTGGTGGGTGCCAGCGGCAGAGAAGGAGATCTGAGGTGGTGAAAGACGGTCATGAGTCGTGATGTCTGGTTTGGTGGATGCTTCTGTCAATGGAGCAGCTCAAGTGAGGTGGACGACATTGCGGCACGACCAGGACAAACCACACAAAGTTTTCTTCGACACCTATCTGTAACTGAAGTAATTTTGTAAGGGCTCCTTGGCTTGTAGGATTCTCAAAATGCAGGGATAGGAAAAACACCAGAATAGGATAGGAATGCACGTGGGAAACAGAGCATTTGTAAACACAAGATTTCTGTCAACTTGGGTGTTTGGTTCACATGAATTGGAAGAGCACAGGAATGCAAAGAAACATGGACAAATTAAAGTGAAACCATATGGAAGTGTGTACAGTTAGAATGTTATTCTACCACTAATGCACTTAGTATTGTTTCCATGCATAGGATTTTGAAAAGTAGGTCCAGGTCGATGCTTTTATCCATTCCTTTCAACGAAATGCATGAATAATTGAATAGTAGAGTGCCATAGGAAAATTTACTATTGCTATGTTTTTCCTTCACTTTTTCCTTTGAACCAAAATAGCCCTAATGGATTGACATAGATGTAGAGTAATAAGTGATGCAACAAGTGTACAACCTCTTTGGCTTAGCCGTGTTGACCTCAGCATCATTGGGTTGGTCGCTGAAGAAGTTGCGGTAGAGGTGGCTATCGGAGGTGTGGAGGAAGATCTAAGGCATCTGTAGACGGCGTCCAGGGCACTGCTCTCTTGTGATGGATGGTTACGTCGTTGGAGTAGCTCCGGCGAGCCGTAAGACATCAAGGCTGATGCAGTACAAGACAGACATCGTTAATCTCAAGTGGTATTCTTTTAGCATCTCAAATAGATGATGTAAAATACATTACCAAAAAGTGATAGAGGTAAACTTTACATCATGAAAAAACACTTGACTACACACTACAAAAAAAGACACTTCCGTGACGATACGTGTTTGTCACAGTAGGTCACGTTTTCTGTCATGCATGTACATCCATGACAATTTTATGACAGAATCAAGATAGTCATACATGTGCTGTCGTAGAAGTGTTCCATGACATTACGAAAATTATCATCACGAAAGTGTCCACTTCCATGACGATAAATCGCGCGTCACAGAAGTGCTTTCGTCAAGGGTGACCTACACGTGGCATCCACCGTAACGGGTCGCCGTTAAGCTATCGGGTCCGGTTTTGGATCCGATAACCCGTTAACAGCCCAGACCAAGGGGAAATTTTCACGTGTAAAATTCTGCTTGGCCGGAGGAAACACGTGTCAGCTCGTCAGTGGGTCGGATATGTGCGATGGCCCACCACTGGCCCATTTAGCTTAGAAAAGTCGGGATGTTTTACTTGGTCAAAAGTTAGCGGGCTGGCCCATGAAAAGCCTGTTAACGGTCTCTTCGCAAATAGCCCATTTTACGGCCTGGTAACCCACGGCCCGTTAGGGCCTACCCGAAATCGTCCCAACAACGTCATGTGGGCCGTCGAATATAACACCAGCCTGTTTCACTTTCGGCCCATGTATGGCCCACGATGTCTTTCGGCCCATATGAGGCCTTCGTATCTTTAGGCCCTTTAGAGGCCCATGGTGACTCTAGCCCATAATGAACAGTAAATTTCTTTGTACTCGTTAATGACCCATGATTCACATGGGCCGTTTCTAGCCCATGTTAGCTTTCGGCCTACGACGGCCCATACGTTCTTGGGCTCCTTTCCAGCCCTCGATTACTTCCGGCCTATTACTGGCATGTTCCTCTAATGGGCCAAATTCGGCCCGTGGCAAGAGTCAGCTCGTTTCTGAACTGTTAACCCATTGCGCCGTTTCCAGCCCATCCTATATTCTGGCCCATTAACGACTTGTTATGCCCGTGACAGAATTAAGCCTTTGCTGTCCTCCGGCCTGTTAACGGCCCATTACCGTGCTGGGCCGATACCAATTATGCCCGTTTACGGCCCATGTTGACCCATTTATCCGACGGCCCGAGGCCCACCGATTCTACGACCCTGTTGGAGGCCCATTTATCAACGGCCCGTAGGAGGCCCATGGATCCTACGGCCCATAGCAGGGTCAAGGTTACCACGGTCCGTATATGGCCCATGGTTGTTGCGACCACTAGCAAACCAGGGAAAAAGAAGACTAGGAAATAAATAAGCCCGAAACTAACGCTAGGCTATTAAGGCGATTGCACAGATTACATCCACCACTACTAGAAAAAGGCTTATCCCCAATATCTCTACTAGTGGCGCACCATGATGATGGTGCGCCACTGCTATATAGCAGTGGCGCACCAGAATCAGGTGCGCCATTGCTATGTTTTTACTAATGGCGCACCACATGAGCAGTGCGCCATTGCTATGTTTTTACTAATGGCGCACCACATGAGCAGTGCGCCATTGCTATTTTTTGGGTCCATCCCCCCCACCAGACATAGCAATGGCGCAACACACCTAGGTGCGCCACTGTTATGCTACATAGTAGTGGCGCACCTAGGCATGGTAAGCCATTGCTATGTCTGGTGGAGGTGTGCCCGTGTGTGTGTGTGTGTGAGATTAGTAATGGCCCACCCTCCTTGGTGCGCCATTGCTAGGGTTAGCAATGGCGCACCAGGGAGGGTGCGCCATTACTAACGTCTCTCACACACAAACACCCCCCCCCCCGTGGATCGCCTTTTAGGTTTTTTTAAAAATAAAATAAAATGTTAAAAGATTCAAAAAATAGATGCCCATGTGTTATGTGTTCTAGTTGTTAGGAAAATTAACAAACTTTTGCATACGACCTCCGATGAAAAAGTTTTTTATATGAAAAATCATCTACTCGAAAAGTTACACCCAAACTCAATGGGCTACGCCCGTTATCGATTTTCTAGAATCCTCAAAAACCTAACAGGAAAAAGTTACAATGCTTTTAAGATCTGGAGGCAAAAAAAATCGAAAAATGCAAAAAATTAATAAATTAGCAATGGCGCACTAGTGCATGGTGCGCCACTGCTATTTTCCCGCCTTCAAAATTTAAAAAAATACAAAAATAAAAACAAGTTAGCAGTGGCGCACCCTATGAATAATGCGCCACTACTATTTTTCCGGCTTCACAATTCAAAAAATTCAAAAAAATAAAAAAGAATTAGGAATGGCGCATCAGTGAATAGTGCGCCGCTACTGTTTTCCCGCCTTCACAATTCAAAAAAATAGCAATGGCGCACCAGTGCACGGTGCGCCACTGCTATGTTGGGAGAGTAGTTGAAAAGGGTCGGCCAGCCACTTACCCCTTCACTCTTCTCCTCCTCTCCTCCACTCCATCTCCTCCTGCTCACGGTGCTCCTCCTCCGGTGACCTCCTCCTCACGGTGCTCCTCCTCCGGCGACCTCCTCCTCCCTCCTCTCCCCCTCACGGTGCTCCTCCTCCGGCGACCTCCTCCCTCCTCTCCTCCTCACGGTGCTCCTCCTTCCTCTCCTTCTCACGGTCCTCCTCCTCCTCTCCGGCGACCTCCTCCTCCCTCCTCTCCTGATCCTCACGGTCTCTCCTCCCTCCTCTCCTCCTCACGGTCTCTCCTCCCTCCTCTCCTCCTCACGGTCTCTCCTCCCTCCTCCTCTACTTCCGACCACATGTGGAGCTCCCCTGGCACAAAGAACGTGCCAGATCCAGGTCGAGAACGAAATTAGAAAAAAATTCAAGAAAAAAAATGAGCAAAAAAACAAGCCAAAAATGAGCCAGATCCAATTTCAAAATTCAAAAATAGCAATGGTGCATGGTGGGGGTTAGACGGTGCGCCACTACTATTTTCCCGCCTTCAAAATTCAAAAAAAAATTCAAAAAAAAGTTACCAGTGGCGCACCTGTAGCAATAGTAATGGCGCACTACAAGGTGCACCACTGGTACCTGCAATACAAATGGCGCACCAGAGGTGCGCCATTAGTATTTGTTACTAGTGGCGTGGTAATAGTGCCGCACCTATAGTGCGCAATTAATGGCAAAAATAGGTGCGCCACTAACAACCTTTTTTCTAGTAGTGCACTAGGCATCAAAGATCGCCACTAGTGCAAATATAGGGAACACCCTACACTATACAAAAATGGCTTGCTGTTTTCTTCAGCCGGTGGCTGCATGTTAAGAACAAATTTTGTATCGCAACAAAACAAATTACAACTATAAAACAAAAGGAAGGTTGGCATAAAAGTTAACAGTCTGGCAGATAAATGCACCACCAGAAGTTCAGAAGCTCGGTTCATTTGACCTGACTGTTATGATTTCATGCTATATTGTCCGATGGAGCACCATAACCTTCGCCTTCATTTCTCCTAGGCTCATGAACAACATAGCAAATGTCTGATAGTCTGGTTTCAAAACCATGCATATCTTGATAACATCGAACAATGTCTATCCTTGTTTCACAAAGGGTCTTTGTTAGGGAATGGACTTGTGTCTGGAGCGCAGATATAACATTGTTTTGAGCTTGCATATCTTTATCATGAGGCAGTTTGGATGAGATTGCCTTAACAACCAACCCAGTATTACGCAGGAACATGCTTTTGGCACTGTTAGTGGACAGGTACTGACCCACTGCATCAAGAGCTGACATTGCGGTTATAGTTGCCTCGCCACCTTCAGAAGGTGGCGGTTCCACCATTTTTCCATAGCTTGCTGAAAAGTTGAGTTTTTACATTAGTAGTACCAGAACTGAAGATATTAAGGAGGCAACAAAACCAAACAAAATAGCTTTGGTCTATATACAAAACTTATTCTGGTGAACCCATGTAAAATATTAGTTGTATTTTACTGCAAAGTACATAATAAAACCAAGTTCCAAACATATGACCATGTACCATGGCTAATGTATTGTCTATTTCTTCACACTGTATTGACAGCTAAGGATAAAGAGACAAAGTTTATAATATGGTAAGCATAGTATGACATCATTCATATCACAAAACAACTAAGAACAGACAAACAGGCAATTGTAACATTGTGTGGGCAAGTCCAGCACGGAACTAGATTACAGGTCAAGATCAAAGGAACATCACTCCTCTCTTTTAAACCTTGTAAGTTGCAATGATACGATAAGACAATTGTGTATAAAATTGAAAAGAGCAATCGACATTGGCTGCAAACCATGCAGTTTAAGGCACGAGTCAGAGTATGTAGTAGTTAAAAGGCATGAGGATTAAGGACTTACAACAGCGGCTTTGACTGGTGTAGTCATGCCCTTCGTCTTGCTGGTGTGACAGTCCTCGAAAATTTCCACAACATTTGGTTCAGGTACTTTTTGGTCCTTGCAGGCTTTCCTCTGCATTTAGAACAAGTCAATATAGATCTGATAATATGGTAGAGCGAAAAGAGTGAAATAGCAGCTAATTACAAGAGCCTCGTAGTGTGCAATATAGCTACGAGATCCTGTCGTCTGTTGGAATTTCACTTTCGTATGGTTGGCCTTGTTCTTTGAACAGTTCACCTACAAGAAGATAGATTTGTGTGGCACATGCGTAAATAGGACATCAACAGGTGATCTGATCACATATATATAATGTACCTGATACTTCGGATCAGACCAGTGTTTAACAAGGCCTCTCCAGTCTTCATCCGATATATTTTCCACTGGAGATGTTTGGGAAAGTTCACTGTTAGCCTTGCCTTCAAAGTGAGTTTTCCTCAAGTTATACCGATACTATCACAGAGCAGACTTGAAAACATGGGTGCAAGCTTGTCTGGTTGCATCATCTTGGCTATCCAACTTGAACCTCATCTGTTGAAAATTATGGGAGTCTCATTATCAGCAACCTAGAAAGTATGGGATAGAGCAAGATGATATTACTAGTTTCCATACATAACCATACTTACAGATAAATGGTCGAGGAAGGTGTTGAACTGGGTTTTGTCTTTGTCATTCCTGTACTGAATCCATGTTGGTAGGATACGTACATGACACCTAACGGCAACTGCCGTCTCTGATACTAACTTGGCTGACTTTGTAGCATCATGTGGCCTTTTTAAACCTGCCTCAAAACGGATCTCCATTCTTCCTCCTCTAGATTTAGTTAACCTATCGAGCATTATCCCTGATGTTTGTTTCCTCTTGCGCCTAGGTGCTAGTCCAACAACGAACATAGGAAGTGTTAGTGTACATCAAACTGTGAGACTACATATAAAGAAGCATGCAACTGTAACTTGACTCCAGCAACTACCTTCTTCCTGTTGAAGCTCACAAAGTTCATCTGATCTTGCCAACTCATCTTGTGTCAATAATGCTTCGGAAGTAGTGTCAGGTGGCAAGGGAGCTTGGAAATGTGCTGCTAGCTGAGTTGACCAATGAGTAAATCGTGCAGCTGGTGGTATGGTGGAAGGTTTTGCAACAACTAGGGTTGTCTCTGCTTGTTTGGTGGCAGCTATTTGTTTCTGTTTGGCTTGTTCTGTAGCTCGTGTAGCACGGGATACCCTGTTTGTACAATTTTTCGTTGGACTTTGACCTTCTATTGCACCATCAGTACCAGCAGAATCTGCAAGATTCTTTCGCTTCCCGTTCTCTATCAATCTGTGTTGCCTCCTCTTTCTCTGTGCCATGTTAAGTCAAGCCGACAAGAAAAACGAATAACAATTTAGTTCTTCAGAACAAATTGATGCATGATACAGACGAACTGAACTTTGATGTTAGACAACCACATGATAGGAGGATGTAATATGTACGAAAAATAGGACGGCATGAGATAACCAGAACTATGATGTGTAAACTACTAAACTAAGCATAAGACATTTCACTAAATTAGAAGCAATGCAATGGAAGGTAGACACCATATGAAAGGTGCTACAAATATCGCTCTGCCAAGTTAACAGTGTCTCATCATAAATGGCGTTTAAACAAATGTGAAGCAGTACAAGAAATAAATCATATGCAAGATGCAAACAACATCACACTACCAAGTTAAAGGTCTCTCATCATTAGTGCCATTGCATATTCACAGCATTGCATATTCACAACTTATGATGTGTAAACTAAGGAGAAGGCATTTCAATAAATTAGAAACAATGAAAGCTAGACACCATATGAAAGATGCAACAAATATCACTCTACCAAGTTAAAACTATCTCGTCATAAGTGCCATTTCAACAAATTAGAAGTAGTACAAGCTAGAAAACAATGTGAGATGTAACCTATATCACACTCCCAAGTCAAACGTGTCTTATGCTAAGTGATTATTGCAGGTTACACAACGGTAGTACTTTGATGTAAGAACATGGTGTGATAGACAGATATTTTATGTTCTAGAAATAGGAACACATGTCTTATTCACAAGTATAATGTGTAAAGTAAGCAGATGGAATTCAACAAAATTAGAAGCAATACAAGCTAGACATCACACATAACATGCAACCACATAGAATAGTGCCAAGTTACAGTGATGGTGCACTAGGGGAGACGTGCTCATCATCAACACAACTATGTTGAGTGTCTATGAATGTGTTGTCTTGGAAATCATCTTGGGGGGATGGAGGAGTAGAATCTGTAGAGGCCCTCAGTTTGGAAGGAGCACCTTTATCCGCTGCCTTGCTAACTTCCTTCCGCTTTATTAATTTTGAATTGTCAAGTAAAACCGACAAGAAGTTGCGGCAGAGGTGGCTATCGGAGGTGTGGAGGAAGATCTAAGGCGTGTGTAGACGGCGTCCAGGGCACTGCTCTCTTGTGATGGATGGTTACGTCGTTGGAGTAGCTCCGGCGAGCCGTAAGACATCGAGGCTGATGTAGTACAAGACAGACATCGTTAATCTCAAGTGGTATTCTTATAGCATCTCAAATAGATGATGTAAAATACATTACCAAAAAGTGATAGAGGTAAACTTTACATCACGAAAAAACACTTGACTACACACTACAAAAAAAGACACTTCCGTGACGATACGTGTTTGTCACAGTAGGTCACGTTTTCTGTCATGCATGTACATCCATGACAATTTTATGACAGAATCAAGATAGTCATACCTATGCTGTCGTAGAAGTGTTCCATGACATTACAAAAATTATCATCACGAAAGTGTCCACTTCCATGACGATAAATCGCGCGTCACCGAAGTGCTTTCGTCAAGGGTGACCTACACGTGGCATCCACCGTAACGGGTCGCCGTTAAGCTATCGGGTCCGGTTTTGGATCCGATAACCCGTTAACAGCCCGGACCAAGGGGAAATTTT
This sequence comes from Triticum urartu, assembly GCF_056163025.1. NCBI lineage: Eukaryota > Viridiplantae > Streptophyta > Magnoliopsida > Poales > Poaceae > Triticum > Triticum urartu. The sequence goes on along the minus strand of NC_141879.1, from coordinate 324,230,156 downwards.
CACGTGTAAAATTCTGCTTGGCCGGAGGAAACACGTGTCAGCTCGTCAGTGGGTCGGATAAGTGCGACGGCCCACCACTGGCCCATTTAGCTTAGAAAAGTCGGCATGTTGTACTTGGTCAAAAGTTAGCGGGCTAGCCCATGAAAAGCCTGTTAACGGTCTCTTCGCAAATAGCCCATTTTACGGCCCGGTAACCCACGGCCCGTTAGGGCCTACCCGAAATCGGCCCAACAACGTCATGTGGGGCGTCGAATATAACACCAGCGTGTTTCACTTTCGGCCCATGTATGGCCCACGAAGTCTTTCGGCCCATATGAGGCCTTCGTATCTTTAGGCCCTTTAGAGGCCCACGGTGACTCTAGCCCATAATGAACAGTAAATTTCTTTGTACCCGTTAACGACCCATGATTCACATGGGCCGTTTCTAGCCCATGTTAGCTTTTGGCCTACGACGGCCCATACGTTCTTGGGCTCCTTTCCAGCCCTCGATTACTTCCGGCCCATTACTGGCCTGTTCCTCTAATCACTACAAAAAAATACACTTCCGTGATGATACGTGTTTGTCACAGTAGGTCGCTTTTTTGTCATGCATGTACATCCATGACAAATTTATGACAGAATCAAGATAGTCATACCTGTGCTGTCGTAGAAGTGTTCCATGACATTACCAAAATTATCATCACGGAAGTGTCCACTTCCATGACGATAAATCGCGCATCACAGAAGTGCTTTCGTCAAGGGTGACCGACACGTGGCATCCACCGTAACGGAACGCCGTTAAGCTATCGGGTCGGGTTTTGGATCCGATAACCCGTTAACAGCCCCGACCAATGGGAAATTTCCACGTGTAAAATTCTTATTGGCCGGACGAAACACGTGTCAGCTCGTCAGTGGGTCAGATAGGCGCCTATGATACGTCGACACGTGGCACGGCCCAACAGAGGCCCATTCCTGTGAAAAGGCCGGCCCGTTTGACTTGGTCAAAAGGTGGCGGGCCGGCCCATGGAAAGCCTGTTAACGGCCTGTTCGCATATAGCCCATTTACAGCCTGCTAACCCAAGGCCCCTTACGCCCTATCTGAATTAGGCCCAGTAGCGTCATCTAGGCCATCCAATATGATTCCAGCCCGTTTTCACTTCTGGACCATGTATGGCCCATGACGTCTTTCGGCCCATATGAGGCCCTATGTAACTCTTGGCCTATTAACGGCCCATGGTGAAACTGGCCTATAATGAACAGTGTATCACTTTACACCCATTAACAGCCCGTGGCGAAACTGGCCCGTAATGAACAGTGTATCACTTTATACCCATTAACGGCCCATTATTCCGGTGGGCCGTTTCCAGCCCATGTTATCTTTCGGCCTTCTCAGAGCCCATTTATTCTTGGGCTCATTTCCAGCATTCGTTTACTTACGGCCCTTTACTGTCATTTTCTGCTTATGGGCCAAATTCAGCCTGTGGTTACAGTCGGCCCGTTTGTGGTCCGTTAATACGTTGGGCCGTTTTCATAGCATCATCAAATACGACCTATTAACGATGGCCCATTACGGTCGGCCCATGAACGGACGATTCCAACTCTAGCCCATTTATGGCCATAATGCGGCCTGTTATTGGCCCATGTTTGGCCAATCGATCATACGGCCTGTATAAGGCCCATTGATGATACGGCCCGTAGAAGGCCTACTGTTTCTACGGCCCGTAGAAGGCCCAATATTTCTACGGCCCGTAGGAGGCCAAGTGTCACTATAGTAAATATTAGCCCATGGTTATTGTGGCCTAGTTTTAAAAAATAGGTTATTGCAGCCACTATTAACCGCGGAAAAAGAACTGCAATGACTACAAGCAAGCAAATAAACAAGACAACAAGGAAATAAATAAGCAAGCAACTAACGCTAGGCTATCACGGCTATTACACATATTACATCCACTGGGCATCAAAGTTCGCCACCAATGCAAATATAGGGAACAAAGCAGCATGTCACATACACTGGCCGTCAAAATTGGCCACCAGTGCAAATAAACGCGGCAGCAAAACAAGAGCATAATTGAAACAACTTCAGAAGAGCTCAAGAAACGTTATCCTGGGTATCCACCATGCTGGCAATAAGCTTAGCAAGCTGATTAGCTTTGTCCTATTTGGCGCTAAAATCCTCCAACGCTTACTGTTGCACCAGAAAGTATGCATCTGAATGCTCCAGGGACTTCCGCAGTCCTTCCGCTTCTTGTCGCAGCACAACTGATCGATGTCTTTCAGCTTGTAGTTGAGACTCAAGAAACCGAACTGACTTAGACAGTGAGTTTGAATAGCTTGTGCAAGCGGTAGTGGCCAGTAACTCCAACACTAAACCAAGACAGGATGTGTCACTATCCTGAACCTTATCTGCATTACTTCCTTTACCGTTGCTTAATAAGGCACTCTTCCCCAATATTCTGTCAGCATTCTAAAAGAAGAAACAAGCAGACACATAACAAGTTTAGCATGTACTAGTATATGAAACTCATTTCGGTGAACAAGTTCATTAGTAAGGTGGACAGGATTAAACTACCAAGTCTTCTATTGCCAAGTACTAGTACATAATAAAAGCATCAAACAAATATATATCTATGTCCTATGGTAGCAATGGAATCTTAAATTAGAACAGTTGTTCTTCAGGTTTAGGCACTTGTTCTACATGAACAGAGTACAGTAAGACGCAAGAATATAATACTTAAAAATAGAAAATGAGCTCATAGACCTTACCACATTCTTGGTTCGGGACCAGTACAGAACAAGGCGTTCCCAGTCATCGTCCAGTAAATGTGTCTCAGGAGAACGTAAGGTTATTTGATGAGTTTCTTTGCCGGTGAAGTACGTTTTCTTCAGGTAATTCCGATACTGCCACCAAGCATTCTTGAAGATAGCAGAGGTATTAGCACAAGTTAGCTCATCCTGAGTTTCCGAATCGGTCCTTCTCTATAGGGAAAAATGGGAAAATTTGCTGTATTATAACCATCATGGAGGTAGGATGTATGGGACGAAGCAAAGTAATTGCCATGAATAACATTACTTACACATAACTCCTGGACAAACACCTGCAACTGGCATTTTCCTTCATCTTCAGTATAATATTTCCAACATGGGAAGATACGCACATACAATTTAACAACATCAAATGCGATAGATGCTAAACTACGACTAGCTGGTTGTGCTTCCTCCACAAAAATAAGCATACTAACTAGTGGAGTTGGGGTTCGCCATGATAGTACTGGCCCTTTGGGCACTACAGCTGCCTTACTAACTGCTCTTGTTTGGGAGCTCTGTGGTGGAGATGGTGCTGTGTCGACAGGAACTGGGTTACTATCGGCTGGGGTTGGGGTTAGATTGGGTGAAGCTGGTTCTCTGTCCATCGTAGTAGGGGTACAATCTGTGAGAGTTTGGGTTATGTGTGGTAGGGCTGGTTCTTGTGCATGTACAGCCAGGGTGCTATCTCCACCAAGAGGTAGCACTGTTTTATTTGAAGACCGTGTTTTTAGTCCACTAGATACTGGCATCACCCGCTCCAATTCAAATGGCTGATAAACAGGAAACATAGTTGAATGTACATACATTGTATGAGAGACAGATGCAATAGATAGCGTGGAAAAAAGAGGGCATGAAATAGTTGACATGTATATTGTTTAACTAAAACGGATAGCATGACATAATTTCACATATATGATGTCTATCTAAACTGGATATCATAGCATAACATAATTCAAAGATATGATGAATAACTAAACAGGATCGCATGACATAATTCACCTACATGTTATCTAAGTAATCAGGATCGCATCATTTAATTCACATATGTGATTTATATGCTAAACATAAGGCATTCGATATGATGTATGAACTAAGAACATGGTGTTGAATATTGTGTATATGATGTCTAAACTATGCAATGCAAGGCACCGTATGCATGATATGAGCAGTATAACCGTGCTAAGTTAGAGCATACACCTCATTGGGGGAATAGAACTGGTCATCTGTCTCTGAATCCATCTCTGAGGAGCTATCAGGACCCAACAAGAGATCTGCTTCAAAAGGTAGCACTGTCTGCTCTGAAGGCCTTGTTTTCACTCTAGATTTTTCCATCTCCCACCCAAATGGCTGATTCACAGGAAGAGTAGTTTAATGTACAAACATTGTCGACAAATGGAAATGTAATGAAGAAAAGGATGGGCAAGATATCATTCAAATATATGATGCCTGGTTAAACAGGATGGCATTTCACATTTCACATATATTATGGCTGGCTAAAAGACATGAGACTGCATAATTCCCATATATGATATAGAAACTAAACAGGTGGCATTACAGAACATGTCTAAACTAAGCAGATGACATATATGATGTCAAAAGTAGGCACTGCAAGGCAACATATGCATGATATGACTAACATCATCATGCCAAGGTAGAGCAAACACCTTGGGGGGTAAATAGGAGTGGTCAGCGGCGTCTGGATCCGCCTCAGAACAGATATCTTCCTCTGGATTACAATCTGGAGAGGGGTGGGGAGGGTTTGCCATTGAACCCACCATGGAGCGATGTCTGCATGACATTGTACTACCGCGCAAAACTCTTCTATTTTTCTCTACATGTTCAGCATGACTGTGTACAATATCTGACATGCATACGAAAAAAATATGGTGAGATTATGTAAGGAGAGCATGCAGAAATTTAGAGTGATGGTAACAACCAGTGGATCGATGTTTTTCCGTTGAACCAAAATAGCCCTAATGGATCAACGTGAATGTATAGTAATAAGTGATGCAACAAGTGTACAACCTCTTTGCCATAGCCGTGTCGACCTCAACATCATTGGGTTGGTCGCTGAAGCAGTTGAGGTAGAGGTGGCTGTCGGAGGTGTGGAGGAAGAACTGAGGAATCTGTAGACGGCGTCCAGGGCACTGCTCTGTTGTGATGGATCGTTCTGTCGTTAGAGCAGCTCCGGTGAGCCGTAAGACGTCAAGGCTGAAGCAGCACAAGACAGACATCGTCAATCTCAAGTGGGATTCTAATAGCATCTCCAATAGATGATGTAAAATGGATGTAAAATTAACATCACCAAAAACCACCTGACTACAACAGATGAGGTAAAAACTGTTGACTCTGAACTTAACTGTCGAAACTGAAATTTACTGTGGAATTTGAATGCTACTGTCGAAACTAAACGCAATGGTAGCAGAGAGGCACTTGACATGTAGTTTAGGGAGGGCCTGCAGTTCATCTTCAACCTACACCCCCCTGAGCCGCTAGCCACCATCGGCCGAACCGCCGGCCCCAGCGCCACCTCGCCGCCCCGAAACAACTCGCCACCGCCGCCCCGGCCAGCCCTCTAGGCCCCCACCCCCCACCCTGAACCCTAGGATAGATAGTGGGGTACCTCTCCGGTGAGCCCCCGTCCCCGCTGCGGGTGGTTCTTCCTTAACTCCGGCGAGCCCCCCAACCCCTGAAAATTGACTGACCCAAAAGTCGATTCAGTCAACTGAAGTGTGGCTTAATCGGAGCAGAGCAGCAGCATGAGCGAGGGGGAGAGCAGCATCATCAGCTGGGTGAGCAAGCGATCGAGCGAGAGCCGGAGCAGCAGCAGCAGATCCGGCTGGTATGGACGCCGCTGCCGAAGGGGCCTCGCACTGGGGGAGAACCGCCGTGGAGATGTCGCCCGCGGCGCCGGCTTCAAGGTAGCCGCTCCATGGGGGTGCGGGATGGAGCACCGTCGACACCGGGAGGTCGAGTTAAGGAGAAGGTGCGATGCGATGAGTGTACAACCTCTTTGGTGGCACTGAGTAGGCCTCGGCTTCGTCCGAGGAGTCGGTGAGGATGCTGCGGTTCCGGTGGAGCAGGTTAAGGCAGTGCTGTGGGGATGGAGCAGCCGCGATAGACGAGGCGATCGTCGGAGCAGCTCCTTGGAGGTGGAGGACGGGGCGGCTGAACCGGCGGGACGGCGAGATGGACGACGGATCCTCATCCGGGGAGGTGGACGAGGGACGTCGAGCTGTTGCGCTGGACGACGTCGTCGGGGAAGAGGCTCCGGCGGGGCAGTGGTGACGTGGCGGACAGAGGAGGGTGGGGTTTCGCGGCTGGAGCGGAGAGGTTATGGCGGCCTGGGATTTCGAATGGTGAAAACGGGGCAATGGGAGGGGGTGAAGCATGACTTAGGAACACGCTTGTCCAAAATGTAGGGTGTGTTACAAAAGTACCCCCCACTGGTTTGAACTAGCGGCCCTTTCAGATCAGGGTTAGAAGGGGGATTTCGTGTGTCGGGATTTGGCAGTTGGAGGGAGTTTTCCCGCGCGTTGTAATTTCGGGATAGCAAGGCGCGGGTTGTGAAGGCGCCAGTTTTGGGAGCACGATATCTGAATTTTTGGGATATAACAAGACGCGGGTTGAATTTTAGGGACAAGCCTAACGTGTAGTAATATTGTACTTGTACGTACCAAATCAATTCGCACTTCCCTCAACCAAAAAGAAAACGAAAAAAATAAAACTATTCACACCACACAAAGAGAGAGTCTTGCCCCGTTTTACTATACAAATGCTATTCAAAGCTACTCCCTCCTTCCATCTATATAGGGCCTAATGCGTTTTTCGATGCTAACTTTGACCAAATATTAGAGCAATGATATATGACATGCAACTTACACAAAGCACACCATTAAATTCGTCTGTGAAAGGTTCTTTCAATGACATAATTTTCACATTGTGCATGTCATGTACTATTAATCTTGTCAATAGTCAAAGGCGGTCTTAAAAATCTCATTACGCCCTATATATATGGAAGGAGGGAGTATGAATCCATGTTATGTCCGATTAAATTTTTTCGCTTGCTGTATAATGCATGTAACCTACTCATACCAACATTTTAGTGCATTCCAAATGTCTATACTACCGCTGCAATTCGAACTAAATTTGAATTCGTTTCTCTATTTTAATAAGAATCTACAATCATGATTGTTGCCAACTTCAACCATCATAGTTTCCTTGCTATCCGCCAGATATAAATTAGATGGCCTATAATGCAGGATGGCAGGCACACCATCATCAACAACTCCGTTTTTTATAAGAGTAGAGATAAAACATATTAAATGTAGTATACCATGTTCATAACCACACCATGTGTATCACCGTTATATATATTCACACATCCGTCGGTTTGAAACACTATGATAAATTCTTCAAATATCCGAATTCACTTTTTATAATGAAGTATATATGATCTCTATTCGTCTTTTACACCCACACAACCCTCTTATCTTTGTAGCTAGCGCTAACTTTCTCTTGTGCATGCACACCCCGCATCCCTCTCACCCTCCCTCAGCATTCTCTAGCTCCATCGTGCAAATTCGTATTTTCACTTTAGGTCGTTCACCCACGGTGTGTGTAGGCCCCCAGCTCCTTCTTTATGGCACACATCGATCGATATGCCTCTCTAGCCAGGTGTGCCTAGCACAAACACAAGCTTCCCCTCTTCTCTTGTCACCGTCCATGCCTCACTCCCACCACTCTTTTCATTGTTCTCGTACTCGCACACTCCTCCCCCTCGATATAGTATGCCTCTCGTACCACCTCCTACATGCATCCCTCTCTCTCTATCCTTCTCCTCGTGCCTCATTTGCTTCTAACACACACATGCATGTATACCAATCGATCTCCCAACATATACCTAGATCGACTTTAACTACCCCCCCATCAATCGACGTACCTCACAAGTTATGTCTCTCCTTTATCTTACAAAGGGCGATTGATCTTCCTATGTAGTTACGTCTGCTTACCACAGCCACATCGTCCCCCCTCATCATTCGTGAATGCCTCCTGACCCGTCTCTCACACGCACGTGCACAGACAACAAGCAGCCATCTCCTCTCTTATTGATATTGCGGGCGTGCCCTCCGTTTGTCTAGCAAGCCTATCCCACCATTTGTTAGAAGCAACTCCACTACCACCCCCTCCAACACTCTAGCTCTGTCTCTCTCCCAACCTTATTCATCTCCTGCACATATGCATGGATGCCGATCGATCTCCCTTAATACATGAGGCAGATCGATCTCCTTAATACATGAGGTAGGCCTCTCTCCTCCTCCACACATATACCAGCCATTGTACCTCTATAGTTAATTGGGCCTCCCTCTTCCCCCACCATACACCGATAGTCGAGCGCTGCAGGTAGGTATCCATGCCACAGAGAAAAACTGCACATGTCCCATCTCACGTTCCAGTAGGCCAGCCACTCTATATCTTTGACGTGGGCACACACAAATTCGATGGCACTCTTTATCGATCGCGCGCGCACACACACACATCATCCCTCTCTTCGATTCTATGGACACCTCAAGCCGATGATACCTCCACTCTCTTCTCGTGGATTGCCCCCTCTATATATATGTTATATCCAAGACTCTATTTCACACACATTGCATATGTTAAATTTTTCGATTGACCCCCCCCCCCCACAAAAAAACTCTCAAGAACCCACACACTATATCTCTCTAGGTTTGTATCTCTCTCACACAACCCCACGTAGGTGGTGTACGTATACAAGAAGAGAATAGGTGCACCGTGCACGTACTCACGCTTCATGCCCAGCCACACCCGCGCGGGTACACGGTGGAGCTCCTTTCTCCGCAGAAGCTGAATTTGTTTTTGAAACATCAAGTGGCCAGAGACTCAACTTATTTGCCCATTAGTGACTTGTCAGGGCGGTGGATTTTAGTTTGTACAATAATGCTGCATCCACCTAAAGTAACGAAAGTTCTTACGTAAACTTCCTAGTAATTCCCTCTTCGTAGGTGCAGAATTACTCCTAACATTTGTAATATCAGTTTGAAACTTGTAATATTGTCGTGTCTTATTCCTGCGTTTTCAAAATCCTGCGAATCAAACAGGTCCTGAGTTGGTGATGATGTTGTGCCTCCCATCTTTCACCAATAGCTGTCGGATCTAGATCTGGCGCATACAAACCAAGCTTCTTCATTTTTGCAAAAATATGCCCGCACTTGTTCCCTATTTACAAACAACTCCTTGTCTCTCACAATCTTGGAGTAGAAGGCCGTGGAAAAATATGGGGCGATGGCCGCTGCCGGAGCCGTCCACCCCCAATCTTGGTGTTCCGTGCAATGCACGGGCATCTACGCACGGGAAATTATGTCGAACAGGGCTAGTTGTAAGCAGGCTAGCTCTACAGCCATGATGATAGTGACTGCAGACGGTGAGGCTGACTATGGTATGCCGAAAACGGCGCCTATACTCAGGTGTCATCTCCGGCGCAGGGTCTTGTCACTTCACTGTGAGGAGCAGCACATAATAATTTGACCAATGGGTAGTACAGTGCTAGTACTCCTACTACTACATTGGTAGTACTACTACTAGTACTAGTAGCACCACCGTCTGGATTTAGGAGTACTACCACGTCCACCGACACCGAGGAACGTCTCCAGGTAGTATTGCTTGAGGCTGCCAGGGCGAGGGGCCACTTGGACGACAACTTCATCTCCTTGTTCGACGAGGTCCTCGTCGGTTTCCTCGACAAGTTCACCGTCGTTAAGAAGCTTGCGGACGACTTTGACGTAAGCCTCCAGCCGACGCGCCCAGGCTCTGCGATGCCCACCACCCTCAACGGCCATTATGGTAACAACCTCTTCAACGCACTGGTGGCCCTGCGACTGCCCGTCGTCGCCCCAGAGAATGTCCACCTCGAGGTCGCGCTCGCCGCGCAGCGCCTGGCGCAGCAAGACACCATCGACATAATCACCCACGTCTACGCGCAAATTGTCCACAAGGACTACTACATGCAAGAGGAGGACGATAGGACGCTGGCCTTCTTGGAGCATAGGGCAACCTTGGACGCACTGTTCAGAAGCACGTTGAGCTCGCCGCCAACGCCGCTGCTCCTCACACGTCGGTTGGTGACCCGGCGCACTAGGGCGTGAGGATGTCGTTGAACGTTGATGGATCCATATGTATTTTTATCTTTTCGTCAAATCCATGTAGTAGTATATGGATGGCTGAGAAAACAGGAGGGAGAAGAGATGGCTGTAGTATGGACTCCAAGAAAATTGGTGTCGGATGGGACTCGTGTGGGTGGCGTGTGTCGTACTTCTAGATGTGAATGCTACTGAGTTATGGCCCATGCCACCCCACTATATCGAGCCTATCGAGGTACGTAGAACAAATTTCCTGTAGTCCGTGTTCAGCCCTCCTCTATCTCTCTTCTCAGCCAGCCAGCGGACGCGCGGAGCCCATCGTCTGTTTGCTCACATGTGGCCACGCATGTCAGTGAAAACGCAAGAGGACCCACTGAACCTACACATCTTTCACCTCGACGTGCCGGTGATGAAAAACAAATCCAATAAAGATCTTCAGTGGCTGCTTTTGGAGTTACTCAAGAGTAGTAAGATTCTATTTACAGTTTAACCCAAGATGCACATCTCGTGGCTTCAACTACCACTCTATTTTCTTTCATGACACGACCTGGATGCTGGGTGTCCCACGTGTCGGCAAAAGGAGGAAGAACCCGACCAAATCTTCGGTTCTGCTATCGGATGAGATTAGTGCACTTGTTGATACTTCAACTAGAATATAGGCTAGACACGAGACTAGATGCGAGGAAGCAACGTCTACTTCTTTACACTCGACGAAGAAAGAAGCACGCAAGATCGAGCCTCCGCAGATCAACAATGAATGCATCGAGAAGGCACTAATCCAACTTACAGGAGTAGTAAAATGTATTCTTGTGGTTCTTGTTTTCTTTGGTCTTGCTTTTCTAGTCAAAATTATCATTGGAGTTCGTGCAAAACAGAGGTCCGTTTGGGGTCGTGCATTGGAGTTGGCCTTACAAGTGGGATCGCTGTTAAGGAAACCGACTATCGGCAAACCCCCACCTCGCCCGCCGCGCGATGGCTGAAGCTAGAGAAACGATGAGGTTGAAGAGATTGCTCTAGCACGGACTCCAAGAAATAATATGGTGTCAGATGGATGTCGTGGTGGTGGCGTGTGCCGTACTCCTGGACGTGAATGCTTGTTCTGGCCCATGCCACCCTACTACTCCTACTACTTACTCCTACTAGTATATAGTATACTAGTATCGAGGATTCGAGGTGCTGGTTACGTACAACGAACACATTAACATATGGCTACAGTAAAAACACCCGCCCGACGCGCGAAGCATGTGAAGCTAGTACAAATTTAGAGAAGCGACTCGAAAGCCATTCATAAATTTAGTAAGTTTATCACAGGCATATCATTTTATTACATACAACAGGTCATCAACCCACATCGACAATGAGGATACATTACAAATACTAAAGTTTTCAGCACACAACAAATAACAAGCCATGAAATGAACTTCAACTTAACCATTCCGCGGCGTTGGAAACGCTTGCTTTGAACCACAAGTGATTCTCTAGGACGGGCCATCTGTTGTCGATCTGGAGACCAACGCAGGAGTGATCATCCAAGCTGAAGCAGCCTACTATATCAGTACGAGGGTAGGGAACCACCCAAATGTCTGAGGTATAGACACAATTGCTTCTCATAAATGTGTCAACAACAGTTGGATCGCCTTTCACCATCATCGGATAGTTTTGTCCAAGGAAGAGCGAGTTTTCTCCAAGACTATCAATTCTGTGCCAGGGAGAAGGAGTTGGCGCTAGCACACTAGTATCCATCCCGAATACCATGCAACGGGTGTTGGAATAGGTCCAGAGAGTGCGACCATGGGAGACACCTGCTTCCTTACCAGCAACATCATCAGTGGGTTGTATACACACAAGAAGAGGTGATCCATCGGAATTAGTTGCCAGGCGCCACAGAGTATATCGACGCTGCTCGTCCTCATGCTCGTGATCATCATCACCATCATCTCCCCCTTGGTTATAAAAATTTTCAAGTATAGGTGGTGGGATGTTCACAGGACCTTGGAAACACAAGAAGAAGGTTAATTCGTAAAGGGAAACTTGCTAACCCGCATGCATGTGGATGAAACAATTATAATTACGGTGGAAGACAAACGTACCGAATCTACTAGGATGCCATGCAAAAACAATGCCACGAGTAGTGGCAGCAAACACAAGGCCCTCGTATTGAATTGCATCATAGTACTCATCCGTGTATAGAAACTGATTTTTGAGCAATATCCATCGAGTCGAACCACGAAGGACGACAACAAGCTTGTCGAAGATAGCAAAAACTTGATAGTTGTTGTAATTCCAAGAGTGGTTGGGAACTCGACAAATTGCTATCTTCCGTAGAAGACAGTCACCATGATCGTATTTGAACGTGCGTACATTACCGGTGTGCTCAACCTCTGGGCAGTGTGCTGAGATTTTTGGAAGTGGAACCCGGTGACCAGTGCACTCATTCACAAGTTCCCACTCGCAGTTGGACCCAATGTAAACAACCCAATCTCCATTTGCGCCCGCCCAAGCCTTGCCCTCGAGCGATGGCATCTTAACATCATACGTATCATTATCAAGCGGCATAAACTGGCACAGGGCGAGGCCTCCGTCGTGCCGGCGCCAGTCATCAGGGTCACGGTGAAGAAGATAGGGGAGATCAAACCGCTCCATGACTCTTGGGTTCTTTGTAATGATGTTATTAGTTGAGTCAAGAATGGGCTTGAACGAACCTGCCATGCTAGCCGAGGTGATGACATCGCACCGATCAATGAGTTCCTCCACCACGTCATCTTTCAGATCGGGGCAAGAATAACGGGGTCGTTTCCGGCCTGTTCCCTCCATGGAGAAGACGATCAAACAATGGCAGAAGAAAGGGTGAAGGGCTGAAGGAAAATGGAGGAGAGAGAGGAAGAGCGTGCGACAGTAGTTCCAAATTGAGAGGGAAAGGCGAAGAGTCGGTGGACGGTTGCGAGTTTGCCACGGTTCACGAAGAGGCGCCCCGGCCTACACGTCCGTTCGAAAATACTCCTACTACTCGCTGTCGTCTCACTGATATGTTGGAACGGGACCACATGTCAACAAAACATGGTGTGTAATTTCTCGTGCAAAATTCGATCTGGCCGCGTTGGCCTGAGGTGCCGCATTAGTTATCGACCTTTATTTTTTAATGGTGTGTCGATAAGTTTTGAAGCACGACTAACTAGTACTGTACGTGGAGAGGATGACAGCAGGGACTTGCCAAGGTCATGGCAGTACGCAAGCAAGTGCCTCCTTATTTCAAGACAATAAAAAATGGCTCCTCCTAGTGGATTTCTGACATCTGGGTCCCATGCCATTGTCAACATAGTCAATAAACGAGAGAATTGCACAACGAGCGGCTGACACCAGGGACCCAGCAACTCGCCCAGTTATTTTTGTTTTGGGTTAATTTGATAAATGCCACTCCAAATCTGGTGTATGCGAGAAATGCCACTGCAATTTCCAAACTTTGAAAAATGCCATTTCATGTCATTTCTAGTGGCATTTTTCGAAGTCTGGAGTGGCGTTTTTCAAAGTTTGCAAACTGCAGTGGCGTTTTTCAAAGTTTGCAAAAATTGTAGTGGCATTTTTCAAAGTTTGGAAATTGCAGTGGCATTTTTATGAATCACCATAATTGGAGTGGCATTTATCTAATTTGTTTTTGAGACGGAAGCAGGGTGTCAACTGGGCTGTGCGGAACACTCTGGCCTATCTAGACAACCTTTTCTTTTATGTTTACCACAGACCAGCCCAGTAGTTTTTTTTCTTTCTGAAAATGGCTAGCCCAGTTCTTTTGTGATTTGTCAAGTAAGTTGCTTTATCAGGCCTGCTGGGCTGCAAATCTTTCAAGACGAGGAGAGCTTCATTCGGCTGGCCGAGAAAATGTCCTATCAGTAATGAGAAATGGGCTGTACATTTTTAAAACACATCAAACCGGCAATTATTTTCAAATATCTTTTTTTCATTTCGAGATTTTAAACTGCATTGATTTTTATGCGTGGAAAATTTATTGGATTTTATATTGATATACATTTATTTTTAAAATCAGTCTGAATGTGACTTGAAATTTCAGGATTAAAAACAGTTTAGACCGCACCGACATATGCAAAAATTCGTATAATTTTTAATCGTGGCCACAATATGGGCTGTAATGCTAACATAAAGAATATGGGCTCCAAAAAAACTCGTAAGAATTAGCAAATGGGCTGTAAATTATTTGAAATAATGCCAGATGGGCTGTATGCAGTTTTCCACAGATTTGAGGCTTTCCACAGATGGCCTTATACTGTTGGATGTCCATCCAACGGCCGTCATGCTTCTTCAATCTCTGCTCTTCCTGCTCCAGCCGCTCAAACAAGCGCCGACGGGACTGCCTGCTCCCTCCTCCCCGCGGCCGGCTGTGCTGCTGCGCAGGCCTCACCGCCCCACCGTACTCCCATCGCTGGCCTAGCCATCCCTCTACTCACCCACACCTGTTGTTATTCTCCGGCGACGGCAGACGAACCAGTAAACCCTTGTACAGTCGTACTCCCCTCCGTGTGGGAAACAAAAACAACGGCCGAGTCTTCCCTGCCTTCGTGTCGTTCCCTTCCTAGGCCTCGCCGTCGTCCACGGCCCTGGTGCTCTCGGCGTGGCGTGGTCAGCGTGGTCAACGATCGACATGCATCTAAAGTGGACTGTACGTGGAGAGGCTGACAGCTGGGTCCACGGCCGCACGCAAGGAAATGCCTCCTTATTACGCGCAAAATAATGATTTCCTACACCTGACATCTAGGACCCACCGAAATGGCCTCTGCATTTCGTGAAAAAAATGTTACCGCCGCTGACAGCTCGGACCCACCAGCTATATCTTCGCACGCAAGGAAGTGCCTCCTTATTACGCACAAAAAAATGAATACTCCCCCTGCTAGCTGGGACCCAGTATAGTGGGCCTACTAAGTTGACGGGGACGAAGGGCTTTGTCAACTTAGTCAATATGCACGATTCTAGCTCGACTGACCGTACGATGTCCATCCAATGGCCGTAGTGCTTCTTCAACCTCTAGTCTTCTTGCTCCAGCCGCCCAAAGCAGCGCCGGTCGTGCCGCCTGCTCCTGCCTCCCGTGGCCGGCTGTGCTGCCGCGGAGGCCTCACCGCCCCCATACTACTCCCACCGCTGGCCAGGCCATCCCTCCACTCCACTCACCCACACCCCCTGTTATTCTGCGGCGACGGCAGCACAGCCGAACCAGTGAACCCTCGTACTCCTCTCCGCGTGGGCATCCACTGCCGCGTCTTCCCCGGCTCCGCGTTGTCCCCTTCCTAGGCCTCGCCGTCGTCCACCGCCGTGGTGCTGTCTGCGCGGCGTGGTCATTGTGGTCAACGACTGAATTCCATCGGAAGAATACCATACGTGGAGAGGCTCACAGCTGGGTCCACGGCAGCCGCAAGGAAGTGCCTCCTTATTACGCGGAAAATAATTATTCCTCCACCTGACAGCAGGGACTCATTGGACGCCCACCAGTATATCGCAAAAAAAACGTTTGCCCGTGACAGCTGGGACCCACCCGACGGGCCACCGTATTTCGCGAAAAAAACATTCCCCCTGCTGTCAGCTCGGACCCACCGAAAGTGCCTCCTTATTACACACAAAAAATGAATACCCCCTGCTAGCTGGGACCCACCTTAGTGGCAGGCTGACTTGTGGGCCTACTAAGTTAACGGGGACGGAGGGCTTTGTCAACTTAGTCAATATGCACGATTCTAGCTCCAGTGACCGTACGATGTCCATCCAACGGCCGTAGTGCTTCTTCAACCTCTGGTCTTCTTGCTCCAGCCGCCCAAACCAGCGCCGGTCGTGCCTCGTGCTCCTGCCTCCCGTGGCCGGCTGCGATGCGGCGGAGGCCTCACCGCCCCCTACTACTCCCACCGCTGTCCAGGCCATCCCTCTACTCACCCACACCCCCTGTTATTTTGCGGCAACGGCAGCCTCACACCGCAGTGAACCAGTGAACCCTCGTACTCCTCTACGCGTGGGCATCCACTACCGCGTCTTCCCCGGCTCCATGTCGTCCCCTTCCTAGGCCTCGCCGTCGTCCACCGCCCTGGTGCTCTCGGCGCAGCGTGGTCAACGTGGTCAAGGAAAGGCTTCCATCGGACGTGGACTGTACGTGGAGAGGCTGACAACTGGGATCCACGGCCGCAGCAAGGAAGTGCCTGGTTATTACGTGCAAAATAATTATTCCTCCACCTGACAGCGGGGACCCACCGGACGGGCCACCAATATGTTGCAAAAAAAATCTTTTCCCCCTGATTGCTGGGACCCACCGGACGGGCCACCGCATTTCACGAAAAAAACGCCCCCCCGCTGTCAGCTCGAACCCACCGGAAGTGCCTCCTTATTACGCACAAAAAATGAATACTCCCTCGACTAGCTGGGACCCACCTTGCTGGGAGGCTGACTTGTGGGCCTAGTAAGTTGACGGGGACGAAGGGCTTTGTCAACTTAGTCAATATGAACGATTCTAGCTCCAGTGACCGTACGATGTCCATCCAACGACCGTAGTGCTTCTTCAACCTCTGGTCTTCTTGCTCCAGCTGCCCAAAGCAGCGTCGGTCGTGCCGCATGCTCCTGCCTCCCGTGGCCGGCTGTGCTGCCGTAGAGGCCTCCCCACCCCCTACTATACCCACCGCTGGCCATGCCCTGCGGCAACGACAGCCTCACACCGCAGCCGAACCAGTGAACCCTCGTAGTCCTCTCCGCGCGGGCTTCCACTGTCGCGTCATCCCCTTCCTAGGCCTCGCCGTCGTCCACAGCCATGGTGCTCTCCGCGTGGCGTGGTCAACGTGGTCAAGGAACGACTTCCATCGGAAGAGTATTGTACGTGGAGAGGCTGACAGCTGGGTCCACGACCACAGCCCAGTTTTTTTTGTGATATGCCAAGTAAGTCACTTTGTCAGGCCTGTTGGGCTGCAAATCTTTCAAGACGAGGAGAGCTTTCATTCGGCTGGCCGAGAAAATGGCCCATCAGTAATGAGAAATGGGTTGTATATTTTTAAAACACATCAAACCCGCAATTAGTTTCAAATATCTTTTTTTTCATTTCAAGATTTTAAATTACATTAATTTTTATGCGTGGAGAATTTGTTGGATTTTATATTGATATACATTTATTTTTAAAATCAGTTTGAATGTGAGTCGAAATTTCAGGATTAAAAATAGTTCGGACCGCACCGAAATATGCAAAATTTCGTATAATTTTTTAACCGTTGCCACAATATGGGCTGTAATGCTAACAAAAAGAATATGGGCTCCAAAAAACCTTAAGAATTAGCAAATGGGCTGTAAATTATTAGAAATAATGGCAGATGGGCTGTATGCTGTTTTCCACAGATTTGAGGCTTTCCTAAAAAAAGGTTGACACAAAAGCACTGACTGTTGGATGTCCATCCAACGGCCGTCGTGCTTCTTCAATCTCTGCTCTTCCTGCTCCAGCCGCTCAAACAAGCGCCGACGGGACTGCCTGCTCCCTCCTCCTCGCAGCCGGTTGTGCTGCCGCGCAGGCCTCACCGCCCGACCGTACTCCCATCGCTGGCCTAGCCATCCCTCTACTCACCCACACCTGCTGTTATTCTCAGGCGACGGCAGACGAACCACTAAACCCTCGTACAGTCGTACTCCCCTCCGCGTGGGAGACAACTGCCAAGTCTTCCCTGCCTCTGTGTCATCCCCTTCCTAGGCCTCGCCGTCGTCCACCGCCCTGGTGCTCTTGGTGCGGCGTGGTCAACGTGGTCAAGGAACGACTTCCATCGGACGTGGACTGTACGTGGAGAGGCTGACAGCTGGGTCCACGACCGCAGCAAGGAAGTGCCTCCTTATTACACGGAAAATAATGATTCCTCCACCTGACAGCTGGGACCCACCAGACGGGCCACTGTATTTCGCAAAAAAAAACGTTTCCCCCTGACTACTGGGACCCACCAGCTACATCTTCGCACGCAAGGAAGTGCTTGACAGTCGGGAGCCACCTGGTCGAAGCGTACGTAGCATTGTCATTCTGGTCGCGAACGTGTACATACATACTGGTCGATGTAGAGGCGCGCACGTGTCGTAATATAGGCGCGCATGTAGCTTGTACATGTACGTATAGCGGCCAGGGTGCAAGAAAGAAAATACGGCCATGTATGTGTACATACGGGCGGGGTCTCGAACATACGTACAGCGAGGGCTCGTGTACATGGATGGGTCGGAACGGAGAAATAGCGTCATCGTCGTGTTCTTGGGGAGGCAGCGGAATGCGTCGTGTTCATGGGGAGGCAACGGAATGCGTCGTGTTCATGGGGAGGCAGCGGAATGCGTCGTGTTCATCGGGAGGCAACGGAACGCGTGGGAGCCAACCGGCTGGGTCGGAACGGAATGCGTGGTCGTGTTCATCGGGAGGGCTTGGACGGAACCGGCGATGGAAACGAGGCCTGGCGTACCGCACAACGGAGGAAATAGACCTCCTACGTTCCAAACGGGGTCCTGTTGATTGGGAGGGGTCTGGCATACCGCAAAACGGAGGAAACAGACCTCCTACGGTCAAAACGGGTGTCCTGTTCATCGGGAGGGGTGTGGCGTACCGCAAAACGGAGGAAACAGACTTGTGTTGCACTACGATCGAAACGGGGGTCCTGTTCATCGGGAGGGGTGTGGCGTACAGCAAAACGGGACTCCACGGGATACTGTTCATCTCCACCGTCGACCCCCTGCAGCCTCCATGAGCTACTGTTCATCCACCGTCGACCTCCTCTAGCCTCCACCTGCGACTGTTCATCCACGGGCTCCTGTTCATCCAGCCTCCACCGCGCGCTACTCCACTGGCTACTATTCAACCAGCCCTCTCCACGGGCTCCTGTTCAACCACCCCTCCACGGGCTACTGTTCATCCTGCCCTCCACCGTCTACTATTCATCCAGCCCTCCACGGGGTGGTCCTGTTCATCTAGCCCTCCACGGGGTCCTGTTCATCCAGCCCCAACCGGCTCGATCGATCGGGGTCCTGTTCATCCAGAGGCAACACCACGGGGTCCTGTTCATCCACCCCACCGGGAACTGTTCATCTAGAGGCAGCATCGATCGGCTTCAGTTAGCAGCAGTAGCGAAGGAATCGCTCGATCGGGTTCAGTTAACAGCCATCGATCGATCGCTCGGGTTCAGTAACGCGTAGCCTGCAGTGCAATTGCTCGGGTTCAGTTAGAGCCCAACGCCTCGCTCGGGTTCAGGTAGAGCCAACGCCTCGCACACACGCGCGTACATGTACGAGAGAAATGCGCATCGCTCGGCCCCCGACCTCCCACCGTAACCGGGAACTCCCCAAAATTTTCCTCCCCCTCGCTTCTACCACGGTTTTTTCCGTCATGGACGGCCCAAAGAATGTCATGCAGCTGCGTCTCCGGCCCGCCCAGGATGAAAAGCCCATTTTCTGTCATTATTTTTTGTCATAGAAGTAGGAGCCCACCACATCTATGATGATATTGGGTTTTGTCACAATTATCGTCATAGAAGTGTCATATGTATCACAGAATTTTTTTTCGTTCGGCCCAAAATGTCACGGATGTGTCTTTTTTTTGTAGCGAATGGGCCAAATTCGGCCCGTGGCAAGAGTCAGCCCGTTTCTGAACTGTAACCCATTGCGCCATTTCCAGCCCGTCCTATATTCTGGCCCATTAACGACTCTTATGCCTGTGATAGAATTAAGCCTTTGCTGTCCACCGTCCTGTTAACGGCCCATTACCGTGCTGGGCCGATACCAATTATGCCCATTTACGGCCCATTTTGACCCATTTATCCGACGGCCCAAGGCCCACCAATTCTACGGCCCTGTTGGAGGCCCATTTATCAATGGCCCGTAGGAGGCCCATGGATCCTACGGCCCGTAGCAGGGTCAAGGTTACCACGGTCCGTATATGGCCCATGGTTGTTGCGGCCACTAGCAAACCGGGGAAAAAGAAGACTAGGAAATAAATAAGCCCGAAACTAACGCTAGGCTATTAAGGCGATTGCACAGATTGCATCTACCACTACTAGAAAAAGGCTTATCCCCAATATTTCTACTAGTGGCGCACCATGATGATGGTGCGCCACTGCTATATAGCAGTGGCGCACCAGAATCAGGTGCGCCATTGCTATGTTTTTACTAATGGCGCACCACATGAGCAGTGCACCATTGCTATTTTTTGGGTCCATCCCCCCCACCAGACATAGCAATGGCGCACCACACCTAGGTGCGCCACTGCTATGCTACATAGCAGTGGCGCACCTAGGCGTGGTGCGCCATTGCTATGTCTGGTGGGGGTGTGCCCGCGTGTGTGTGTGTGAGATTAGTAATGGCGCACCCTCCCTGGTGCGCCATTTCTAGGGTTAGCAATGGCGCACCAGGGAGGGTGCGCCATTACTAACGTCTCACACACACAAACACACACAAACACCCCCCCTGTGGATCGCCTTTTAGGTTTTTTAAAAAATAAAAGAAAATGATAAAAGATTCAAAAAAATCAAAAAAATAGATGCCCATGTGCTATGTGTTCTAGTTGTTAGGAAAATTAACAAACATGAATTTTGATTTTTTTTGCAAAAGGCCGCCGTGTTTCGGTAAAATGGCCGTAACTTTTGCATACGACCTCCGATGAAAAAGTTTTTTATATGAAAAATCATCTACTCGAAAAGTTACATCCGAATTCGACGGGCTAAGCCCATTATCGATTTTCTAGAATCCTCAAAAACCTAACAGAAAAAAGTTACAATGCTTTTAAGATCTGGAGGCAAAAAAATTCGAAAAAATGCAAAAAATAAATAAATTAGCAATGGTGCACTAGTGCATGGTGTGCCACTGCTATTTTCCCGCCTTCAAAATTCAAAAAAATACAAAAATAAAAACAAGTTAGCAATGGCGCACCTTATGAATAATGCGCCACTACTATTTTCCCGCCTTCACAATTCAAAAAAATAGCAATGGCGCACCAGTGCACGATGCGCCGCTGCTAAGTTGGGACAGTAGTTTAAAAGGGTCGGCCAGCCACTTACCCCTTCATTCTTCTCCTCCTCTCCTCCACTCCATCTCCTCCTCTCCGGCGACCTCCTCCTCCTCATGGTGCTCCTCCTCAGGTGATCTCCTCCTCACGATGCTCCTCCTCCGGTGACCTCCTCCTCCCTCCTCTCCTCCTCACGGTGCTCCTCCTCCGGCGACCTCCTCCCTCCTCTCCTCCTCACGGTGGTCCTCGTTCCTCTCCTGCTCACAGTCCTCCTCCTCCTCTCCTGCGACCTCCTCCTCCCTCCTCTCCTGATCCTCACTGTCTCTCCTCCCTCCTCTCCTCCTCACGGTCTCTCCTCCCTCCTCTCCTCCTCACGGTCTCTCCTCCCTCCTCCTCTACTTCCGGCAACATGTGGAGCTCCCCCGGCACAAAGAACGTACCAGATCCAGGTCGAGAATGAAATTAGAAAAAAATTCAAGAAAAAACGAGCAAAAGAACAAGCCAAAAAATGAGTCAGATCTAGATCCAGATCCAAATTCAAAATTCAAAAATAGCAATGGCGCATGGTGGGGGTTAGACGGTGCGCCACTATTATTTTCCCGCCTTCTAAATTAAAAAAAATCAAAAAATTTGAATTTTTTTTAACCAGTGGCGCACCTGTAGCAATAGTAATGGCGCACTACAAGGTGCGCCACTCTTACCTGCAATACTAATGGTGCACTACAAGGTGTGCCACTGTTACCTGCAATACTAATGGCGCACCAGAGGTGTGCCATTAGTATTTGTTACTAGTGGCGTGGTAATAGTGGCGCACATATAGTGCGCAATTAATGGCAAAAATAGGTGCGCCACTAATAGCCTTTTTTCTAGTAGTGCACTAGGCATCAAAGATCGCCACTAGTGCAAATATAGGGAACACCCTACACTATTCAAAAATGGCTTGTTATTTTCTTCAGCCAGTGGCTGCACATTAAGAACAAATTTTGTATTGCAACAAAACAAACTACAACTATAAAACAAAAGGAAGGTTGGCATAAAAGTTAACATTTTGTCATATAAATGCACCACCAGAAGTTCAGAAGCTCGGTTCATTTGACCTGACTGTTACGTTTTCATGCTGTATTGTCCGATGGAGCACCATAACCTTCGCCTTCATTTCTCCTAGGCTCATGAACAACATAGCAAATGTCTGATAGTCTGGTTTCAAAACTATGCATATCTTGATGACATCGAACAATGTCTGTCCTTGTTTCACAAAGGGTCTTTGTTAGGGAATGGACTTGTGTCTGGAGCACAGATATAACATTGTTTTGAGCTTGCATATCTTGATCATGAGGCAGTTTGGACGAGATTGCCTTAACAACCAACCCAGTATTACGCAGGAACATGCTTTTGGCACTGTTAGTGGACATGTACTGACCCACTGCATCAAGAGCTAACATTGCGGTTATAGTTGCCTCGCCATCTTCAGAAGGTGGCAGTTCCACCATTTTTTCCATAGCTTGCTGAAAAATTGAGCTTTTACATTAGTAGTACCAGAACTGAAGATATTAAGGAGGCAACAAAACCAAACAAAATAACTTTGGTCTATATACAAAACTTATTTTGGTGAACCCATGTAAAATATTAGTTGTATTTTACTGCAAAGGACATAATAAAACCAGGTTCCAAACATATGACCATGTACCATGGCTAATGTATTGTCTATTTCTTCACACTGTATTGACAGCTAAGGATAAAGAGACAAAGTTTATAATATGGTAAGCATAGTATGACATCATTCATATCACAAAACAACTAAGAACAGACAAACAGGCAATTGTAACATTGTGTGGGCAAGTCCAGCACGGAACTAGATTACAGGTCAAGATCAAAGGAACATCACTCCTCTCTTTTAAACCTTGTAAGTTGCAATGATACGATAAGACAATTGTGTATAAAATTGAAAAGAGCAATCGACATTGGCTGCAAACCATGCAGTTTAAGGCACGAGTCAGAGTATGTAGTAGTTAAAAGGCATGAGGATTAAGGACTTACAACAGCGGCTTTGACTGGTGTAGTCATGCCCTTCATCTTGCTGGTGTGACAGTCCTTGAAAATTTCCACAGCATTTGGCTCAAGTACTTTTTGGTCCTTGCGGGCTTTCCTCTGCATTTAGAACAAGTCAATATAGATCTGATAATATGGTAGAGCGAAAAGAGTGAAATAGCAGCTAATTACAAGAGCCTCGCAGTGTGCAATATAGCTACAAGATCCTGTCGTCTGTTGGAATTTCACTTTCGTACGGTTGGCCTTGTTCTTTGAACAGTTCACCTACAAGAAGATAGATTTGTGTGGCACATGCGTAAATAGGTCATCAACAGGTGATCTGATCACATATATATAATGTACCTGATACTTCGGATGAGACCAGCATTTAACGAGGCCTCTCCAGTCTTCATCCGATATATTTTCCACTGGAGATGTTTGGGCAAGTTCACCGTTAGCCTTGCCTTCAAAGTGAGTTTTCCTCAAGTTATACCGATACTGTCGCAGAGCAGACTTGAAAACATGGGTGCAAGCTTGTCTGGTTGCATCATCTTGGCTATCCAACTTGAACCTCATGTGTTGAAAATTATGGGAGTCTCATTATCAGCAACTTAGAAAGAATGGGACAGAGCAAGATGATATTACTAGTTTCCATACATAACCATACTTACAGATAAATGGTCGAGGAAGGTGTTGAACTGGGTTTTGTCTTTGTCATTCCTGTACTGAATCTATGTTGGTAGGATACATACATGACACCTAACAACAATTGCTACCTTTGATACTAACTTGGCTGACTTTGTAGCATCATGTGGCCTTTTTAAACCTGCCTCAAAACGGATCTCCATTCTTCCTCCTCTAGATTTATTTAACCTATCGGGCATTATCCCTGATGTTTGTTTCCTCTTGCGCCTAGGTGCTAGTCCAACAATGAACGTAGGAAGTGTTAGTGTACATCAAACTGTGATACTACATATAAAGAAGCATGCAACTGTAACTTGACTCCAGCAACTGCCTTCTTCCTGTTGAAGCTCACAAAGTTCATCCGATCTTGCCAACTCATCTTGTGTCAAGAGTGCTTCGGAAGTAGTGTTAGGTGGCAAGGGAGCTTGGGAACATGCTGCTAGCTGAGTTGACCAATGAGTAAATCGTGCAGCTGGTGGTATGGTGGAAGGTGTTGCAACAACTAGGGTTGTCTTTGCTTGTTTGGTGGCAGCTATTTGTTTCTGTTTGGCTTGTTATGCAGCTCATGTAGCATGGGATACCCTGTTTGTAAAATTTTCTGTTGGACTTTGACCTTCTATTGCACCATCAGTACCAGCAGAATCTGCAGGATTCTTTCGCTTCCCGTTCTCTGTCAATCTTTGTTGCTTCCTCTTTCTCTGTGCCATGTTAAGTCAAGCCGACAAGAAAAACGAATAACAATTTAGTTCTTCAGAACAAATTGATGCGTGATACAGATGAACTGAACTTTGATGTTAGACAACCACATGATAGGAGGATGTAATATGTACGAAAAATAGGACGGCATGAGATAACCAGAACTATGATGTGTAAACTACTAAACTAAGCATAAGACATTTCACTAAATTAGAAGCAATGCAATGGAAGGTAGACACCATATGAAAGATGCTACAAATATCGCTCTGCCAAGTTAACAGTGTCTCATCATAAATGGTGTTTAAACAAATGTGAAGCAGTACAAGAAATAAATCATATGCAAGATGCAAACAACATCACACTACCAAGTTAAAGGTCTCTCGTCATTAGTGCCATTGCATATTCACAGCATTGCATATTCACAACTTATGATGTGTAAAATAAGGAGAAGGCATTTCAATAAATTAGAAGCAATGAAAGCTAGACACCATATGAAAGATGCAACGAATATCACTCTGCCAAGTTAAAACTGTCTCATCATAAGTGCCATTTCAACAAATTAGAAGTAGTACAAGCTAGAAAACAATGTGAGATGTAACCTATATCACACTCCCAAGTCAAACGTGTCTTATGCTAAGTGATTATTGCAGGTTACACAACGGTAGTACTTTGATGTAAGAACATGGTGTGATAGACAGATATTTTATGTTCTAGAAACAGGAACACGTGTCTTATTCACAAGTATAATGTGTAAAGTAAGCAGATGGAATTAAAAAAAATTAGAAGCAATACAAGCTAGACATCACACATAACATGCAACCACATAGAATAGTGCCAAGTTACAGTGATGGTGCACTAGGGGAGACGTGCTCATCATCAACACAGCTATGTTGAGTGTCTATGAATGTTTTGTCTTGGAAATCATCTTGGGGGGATGGAGGAGTAGAATCTGTAGAGGCCCTCAGTTTGGAAGGAGCACCTTTATCCGCTGCCTTGCTAACTTCCTTCCGCTTTATTAATTTTGAATTGTCAAGTAAAACCGACAAGAAAAATCAATAAAATTCACTCTTTAGAACTCATTCGTGCATGATACTGACAATCACTAATTTGATGTAAGGCAAACACATGATACCAGGATGGAATAATACCAAAAACAAGACGACATGGCATATTCACAACTGTTTGTGTAAACTAAGCAGAAACCATTTCAACAAATAAGAAGCAATGCAAGCTAGACACCACATGAAAGATGCAACCAATATGACTCTGCCAAGTTAAAAGTGTCCCATCATAAATGCCATTTCAACAAATTAGAAGCAGTGCATGCTATAAATCATATGAAAGATGCAACTAATATCACACTGCATATACTAAAGGTGTCTCGTCATATTGATTGATGCGTGATACAAAAAAACAATAGTTTTATGTAAGAACATGCTTAATAGACAGATGTACTATGTACTAAAAATAGGAAGGCATGTCACATTAACAGGTATAATTTATAAACTAAGCAGAATAGCACATGCAATTTAACCGGATTGGAAGAATTACAATCTAGACACCATATGCAACATGCAACCACATATCATGCTGCCAAGTTTCTTCCCCTTTGGACCTCGAAAATGGAAAAAAGTTACCGGTGCGTAATTGAAGATTCGGTGAAAACTAGTCGACCTTTCATCACAAATTGAAGCAGAGGTTGTTAGTTGAAAATCCATTTGCAGATCCTATTGTTGAGGTAGAACCAGCTTCACCAATAACATAGACTCTATCAGTCGAAGAGATCAGCAGGTATGAGGATAAAAAAGACAGAGATAAAGGCTTCGTCAGCAGAGACGAGAGCGGGGCCCTTTTGAAAATAAGAAATAAAAGGGACGATCAACAAATTGACCAGGTGTAAGCAGAGGGAACTGGAGCAGAGCAATATGTAGAGCAAGCACCTCCGATGCTAGTGTAGGGGAAATGCGGTAATCAACTACAGAGCTACGTTCACTTTCTTCATCTAGCCTTGCCATTTCTTGAGAATCATGGGAGGCTGACGCTGCATTCTTTAAATGAGGATCTTTACTCACAGTAGTCCACTGGCCTGACTGCCTCATCATAAGTGCTTGATGAGGGATACACAAGAACATTAGTTTGATGTAAGAACATGGTTAATAGACAGATGTACTAGTATGTACCAAAAACAGGAAGACATGTCATATTCAAAGGTATAATGTGTAAGCTAAGCAGATGCAATTTAACCAAATTGGAAGCAATACAAGCTAGACATCCAGCTGGAGTGGTTAGCATGATTGTTGGTGTCAAAACCGGCGGATCTCGGGTAGGGGGTCCTGAACTGTGCGTCTAAGGCGGATGGTAACAAGAGGCAGGGGACACAATGTTTTACCCAGGTTTGGGCCCTCTTGATGGAGGTAAAACCCTACGTCCTGCCTGATTAATATTGATGATATGGGTAGTACAAGAGTAGATCTACCACGAGATCAGAGAGGCTAAACCCTAGAAGCTAGCCTATGGTATGATTGTATGTTGTCCTATGGACTAAAATCATCCGGTTTATATAGACACCGGAGAGGTTAGGGTTACACAAGGCCGGTTACAAAAGAGGAGATACACATATCCGTATTGCCTAGCTTGCCTTCCACGCCAAGTAGAGTCCCATCCGGACACGAGACGAAGTCTTCAATCCTGTATCTTCATAGTCTAACAGTCCAGCCAATGGAGATAGTCCGGCTGTCCGGAGACCCCCTAATCCAGGACTCCCTCAGTAGCCCCTGAACCAGGCTTTCAGTGACGATGAGTCCAGCGCGCAGTATTGTCTTCGGCATTGCAAGGCGGGTTCCTCCTCTGAATATACCACGGAAGAATTTGAATATAAGGATAGTGTCTGACCCTGCAAAATAAGTTCCACATACAACCATAGAGAGAATAATATTTCCACAAATCCAATTTGCTGACTTGTTTTGGCAACACGGCATTATGTCATGGCCTAGTGATTATTCGAACAGTTTCCTTTAACTAGCCCCGCACATAACGCGAGGCAGTTTTTTGACACGTCTTGTCAAAGCAGAGATCGTGTCCCCTTTTCACGGGATTCTCATCAATATGGGTGTGGGTAACCCAATGGCGCCATCGATTACGGTGCTTGGGGGATAAGCGAGTTTTACCAGGCTAGTGGGGACGCTTAGTTTCGTCCGCCTATATAAAGGGATAAGGATTCACCTTTTTATCCACGCCTTCTTCCTCCTTTGCTCATCCATTTTCGCACACTCGAGCTCCAGCGCCCAAGTCCGCACTTCCTACCTCAACCTTCTCCAACCATGTCCGGAGCGGGAGGCAGGTGGATGGTCTCCTCCGTCACGGAGGGACACATCAAGAAGCTGAGGAGAGCCAGATACCTGCCCGACGACATCGCGCACCAGCTCCCAGATGAGGGGCAGCTCATACCCACCCCCAGGCCCCATGAGAGGGTAGTGTTCCTTACCCATTTCCTCCGCGGACTAGGATTCCCACTCCACCCATTCGTCCGGGGGCTCATGTTCTACTACGGCCTGGATTTCCATGATCTGGCCCCGAACTTCATCCTCAACATCTCGACGTTTATCGTCGTGTGCGAGGCCTTCCTCCGCATCAAGCCCCACTTCGGCTTATGGCTAAAGACCTTCAATGTCAAGCCGAAGGTAGTGGGCGGCCGCCAAGCGGAGTGCGGAGGCGCCATGGTGGGCAAGATGCCCAATGTTACATGGCTCGAGGGCTCCTTCGTGGAGACCATAAAGGGGTGGCAATCGGGGTGGTTCTACATCACCGAGCCGCGTGACCCTGCATGGGCAGCGGCCCCCGAGTTCTGATCTGACATCCCCATGCGGCTCACCTCCTAGAAAGAGAAGGGCCTGTCCTGGGGTAGTTCGGAAGAGCTGACCGGACTCCAAACATGTATTCAAAACATGGTGAACAAGAAGCTCAAACTCGTCAACATAGTCCAGGTCATGCTCGTCCGCCGGATCCTCCCGTGTCAACAACGGGCCTTCAACTTGTGGGAGTTCGACCCGGCCCAGCACCAAACTCTGAGCAGGCTCTTCGATACGACACACGAGGATGCCTGGAAGGTGCTATTCAAGGGCGCCGAGGTTCCTCCTCCTACTACCGAGGATCGCGGATTTTGCCCGAAGCGCCAAGCCAGCGCGGTAAGCTATTTTACCTCTTACATGATACTCGTTTTTCATAGTTCGACTCTATGCGGGATCTAAGCTCCCGTTCCTTTGACAGGACTGGCAGGAAATGGCCGGACAGATCGACTGTCCGGCTCCCTTGCCTGAAGGTCCATCAAACGCTCTCCTGATGGAGATGCTGACTCCAGCTCCTTACAAGGTGCCATAGAAGACCAAGAAGGCCAAGGTAACCCGAAAGAGTTCCCGACGCCAGGTGTTATCGGACTCATCGTCCGATGACTCTGTGGCACACTCCTCCCCCGAAGACGACGAGGAAGAAGAAGATGCTCCCCCTTCAGTTGGGGGAGACAAGAAAAGAAAGGCCGCCCCAACTGGGGGGCCGAAGGGTCCAAGAAGGGAAGGACTCTCCTTTCGGACAGCTCCACCGCCGCCGCCGAAGGCGAAGACGAGTGGTTGCCCAGGGCCAAGCCCCTGGGGAGGTCATAAGTATTCGGACACCAGAGTAACTCATAGTATCCTTTTGCGCACTGCTTCCCCTAATGCCGAATATGATTATGCAGGCCGCCACGAGCTAGTATCGATGTATCGTCGGACGGCTCCCTGGGCTCGTCGGATATGGATAGCGATCCACTTCCGACCGCCACCTTCCCTTGCCCTGCGGACGATGCCGAGGTATTGTCTCAAGAGGCACCGGATCAAGGGGAGACAGTCCTGGAGGCGCCTCAAGGCGACCTACCAGACTCCGGGAGCAGAGGGGACAAGGCCCCCGAGGGCTCCGAGTTCGGCCCTCAGCCGAACACCGCGCCGGAACCTCCAGCGGTTCCGGATTCGGGCAGGTGGCCTCCTTCCAAGAGGGGCAAGATGCCTGTGTCGGTGACCTCTGTCCATCCAGAGGCACCGGACAATCCGTGGGGAGCGCTTCGCAGCGCTTCCATCGACGAGGAGCATTGCACTATTATGAGTGCGGTGGTCCAGAAGGTTCAGTCCGCCAAGAGCGGATTGACTGAAGCCTATGCCAGCCTTCTAACAGGCTTTGAGGTAAGTGTTAAAATATAGGAAAAATATTACTCCATAGACAGTAGCCCCTGATGCTCTGTTCACAAAGAAAAGCCGAACAGAGGATCAACCAACGTCGCAGGAGTCTAATATAAGTATGTCAATATGCGTATGCAGGTTTCGCTGCTGGCCTCAGCCGCATTGACTGCGGAGGTCGCCACACTGAAGCAGGACCTCGAGGGGTCCAAGAAAGAGCTCGGCCTTGCCAAGAGGCAGCTCGAGGAGAACAAGGGTAAGTAAGACCCTGTCTATGTATATATAAAAGAAGAGGTGATTGCAAAATGACAGGATCATCGTATATTTGCCAGGGGCCACGACCGAGGTGGCGACCCTGAAGCAAGCACTAACCGAGGCCGAAGACAAGGCGGCCAAGGAGCCGACCGAGCGGGAAAGGCAAGAAGCACGGGTGGGCGAGGTGCAGCAAGAGCTCCAAGCTCTCGTGTCGAAGCATGAGGCGTTGGAGCGTGACTCGAAGACGCGAGAGTCCGAGCTTGCCACCGCCCGTGAAAGTGCAAAGAGTGCCAAGGCCAAAGCACAGAAGGCCCTCCAGGAGATTGATGCGATGAGGAAGATAGCGGCGGGTAAGGCATTCTATATGCAAAGCAAGCATGTGAGAGTAAATTACCTGTTACTTACCCGACTCCGGAGGTCTCCAGGAGCATTCACAGATTTGCCCCGCAGCGTGTCGAATGCCGCACAGTATTACCAGGCCGAGGAGGGGAGCTCAACGGAGAAGCTGTTCTGGTCTCAATATACTGGGACCGAACACCCGGTGCCCATGAGCGACCAGCTGAAGCAGCTGGTCGAGCTACATAAAGCGGCCGAACAGGCCATGAAGGGCTTTATAGTCCGGCTGTGGCCTGGCGACGCCCTTCCGAACAGCTACTTCGGCCTGGTGAGGCGGCTTGTGGACGCCTGCCCATGGCTGGAGGTCGTCAAGCGGTCTGTCTGCATCGAAGGTGCACGCCGAGCATTCGCCCGTGTGAAGGTGCAATGGGCCAAGCTAGACGCCGTGAAGCTGATCAAGGAAG
This sequence comes from Triticum urartu, assembly GCF_056163025.1. Taxonomy (NCBI): domain Eukaryota; kingdom Viridiplantae; phylum Streptophyta; class Magnoliopsida; order Poales; family Poaceae; genus Triticum; species Triticum urartu. The sequence continues at coordinate 324,199,567 of NC_141879.1, read as the reverse complement.
GACCGCCGCAGGGCAAGGAGCATCGCACCCCCGAAATTTATTATGAGGGTGTCCTGAAGGGTGCCCGTCTTGTAGCGGTCGAATGTTCAAAGGATGTAATATTTGAGTGAACTTGCTCGTGTGATCCTGTATGATGAAAACTTGTTTCATATGCACTATGCAATGCTTGTTTGAATTTAAAATATTACCTTCTGTTTGGCTGTTTATCCAATCTGGGAGATGGCTAGTCCTCGGCTTCTGCCCCCATGCCACGAGTGCTGGGGTGTTCGGGATAAACCTGAGCACTCTTGTTCCCATGTTTGGGTCCTTTGAGGGAGGTGCTCAGCACAACAAACAAGGCAACCGGACTAATAATGCTTTATCACTCTCACTTAGCCATAGAATTCTATAATTTTAAATTTCGGCAAAGCCCCTAGTATTCGAAAGGCCGAATTCGGGGCGCAATACACGCCTTTAAGCCGGACTGGGCCGACCCCTCGCTCTAAGCGGCATAAGTCTTTAGGGACTCGAAAACCTCACCAAACAGCGACCAGTCTCTCGCCTTATCATGACAGTCAGTTTTAGCTTTCTCTACTGAGGTGCTTAGCCCAGCAGAACCGGGGCACAATCGCAGTAGTTCTCCTAGCGCTACCTTAGCCGATAAAGCGGAACGTAGGGTACCAAAGCATAGGAGCCGGGCAAACCCAACATTTGACCAAAGACATGATTCGGAGCTGATGCATATAATGCTATAAGTTCGGGGTGCCGCACTTGTGAAAGTGTTCAGACTTTTCGCACCATATTGTGGGGTACGTAAGCCCCTGGTGTATTGGCCGTACCAAAGTGTATGGTTGCAAGGCACATTGATGAACACACATATATATATATAACAAGAATTGCAATAATAGTCGTAATGTTATGCGTTGTTTATTCAGAAAGGCGCGTTAAAGCAGAATGATCCTGATGGTGCGATAAGCAAAGAGTAGGACTATGTCCCTTCCAAGGGCAAGCTGAGGAACAGTATTAAATCAAATATTTCGCTCGTTATTGTAATCCACCTGGGAATTTCGTGGTGTGACGTAGCTTTCTGCCTCCTTGGTTGCTGCATCATGTGTTCGGCAATAGTGCTGCCGGACAGGGTTTCCAGAGATTAAGGTCCTGAAAAAGAGAAAAATAACCAAACAGGAAGCCCCTAGTGCGGTTTAAGCTGCGTCTTGGGGCATGCCGTAGTTGTGCCCCCCTCCCCACCTGTGCCGATGGTATTTTTAATGCGTAATTATGTATGCGTGGCACGAGTTTCGCCGTTTGGCTGGGACTGGGGTGGGGGCCGCATTGCTACGCGAGCTCAGATTGCGCCAGGCGGTCTAGTTGCCGATTGCTCCGAGCGCGCTTGAAGGTTTCCGGGTCTTGAAACGCCGAACTGGTGGATTGCCTTGAGAGGCTGCTTTGCGCTTCTCCTGCGAGGGCCGCGGTGTGCTCCTCCGTTCGGAGAGAGCGCTCTGTGTTTCCATTTAATGTAATAACCCCGCGAGGTCTTGGCATCTTGAGCTTGAGGTATGCATAATGCGGAACCACATTGAATCTCGCAAATGCGGTTCGCCCGAGCAGTGCGTGATAACCACTGCGGAACGGGACTATATCGAAGATTAACTCTTCGCTTTGGAAGTTATCCGGGGATCCGAAGACCACTTCCAGTGTAATTGAGCCTGTGCAATGGGCTTCTACACCTGGAATGACGCCCTTAAAGGTCGTTTTTGTGGGTTTGATCCTTGAGGGGTCTATACCCATTTTGCGCACTGTGTCCTGATAAAGCAGGTTCAGGCTGCTGCCGCCATCCATAAGGACTCGAGTGAGGTGAAATCCGTCAATGATTGGGTCCAGAACCAGTGCGGCGAATCCGCCATGACGGATACTAGTGGGATGGTCCCTGCGATCGAAAGTGATCGGATAGGAGGACCATGGGTTGAACTTTGGGGCGACTGGCTCCAACGCATATACGTCCCTGAGCGCACGCTTTCGCTCCCTCTTAGGGATGTGGGTTGCGTATATCATGTTCACCGTCCGCACTTGTGGGGGAAACCTCTTATGTCCTCCGGTGTGTGGCTGCCAGGGCTCCTCCTCGTCATCGCTATGTGGCCCCTTGTCCTTGTTTTCAGCAATTAACTTGCTGACCTGCTTGAACACTCAACAATCCCTGTTGGTGTGATTGGCTAGCTTTTCTGGGGTGTCGTGTATTTGACACGAGTGATCGAGTATACGGTCCAAGCTGGACGGACCCGGCGTACTTTGTTTGAATGGCTTTTTCCGCTGACCGGGTTTAGAGCCTTTGAATCCGGCATTGACTGCTGTATCTTCGGTATTATCGCTGTTAATGCGGCGCTTATGTTCGTTGCAACGTGACCTGCTATTGCCGTCCTTGGTATCCGAAGTACCATGGTTCTTTGATATGTTATTACTGCGAGCCAGCCAGCTGTCTTCTCCCGCACAAAAGCGGGTCATGAGTGTCGTGAGGGCTGCCATAGATTTCGGCTTTTCCTGACCAAGGTGCCGGGCTAGCCATTCATCGCAGATGTTGTGTTTGAAAGCCGCTAGGGCCTCTGCATCCGGACAGTCAACGATTTGATTTTTCTTTGTTAGGAACCGAGTCCAGAATTGCCTGGCCGATTCTTCTGGCTGCTGAATTATGTGGCTCAAGTCATCGGCATCTGGTGGCCGCACATAAGTGCCCTGAAAGTTGTCGAGGAATGCGGCTCCCAGATCTTCCCAACAGCTAATGGACTATGCTGGCAAGCTGTTAAGCCAATGCCGCGCTGGTCCCTTGAGCTTTAGTGGGAGGTATTTGATGGCGTGTAAGTCATCACCGCGGGCCATGTGGATGTGGAGGAGGAAATCCTCGATCCATACTGCGGGATCTATTGTGCCGTCGTATGATTCAATATTTACAGGTTTGAAACCTTCTGGGATTTGATGATCCATTACTTCGTCTGTGAAGCATAAGGGGTGTGCGGCACCTCTGTATTGGGCTATATCGCGACGCAGCTCGAATGGGTCTTGCTCGCTGTGTTCGTCCCGGCCGGATTTACTTTTATTGTATCCGGCGTGACGTTTATCGTCTTGCATAGTGGCGCATCCTCGTGATCCGTAGATCGATCTTGCATGCTTTGCTTTGTCCTCCAATATGTCTCGCAGGTCTGGCGTATCTCCCCATGCATTTTTATTTGAATGGTGTCGGGGTGCAGGCTGAGTTTTTGGCTGGAATGCCTCTCTATCGCGGCCACGAGGTGGCCGATCGGCCGCGTCATACGCTTCTTCCTCCAGTCGGGGTAGCAACCTGCATTTTGGGTAACTCTTGGAGGGGCGCTCGAGTTTATATTCCTCGGCCGCGAGGACTTCAGTCCATCTGTCAGCTAGCAGATCTTGATCAGCTTGAAGCTGCTGCTGCTGCTTTTTCTTAAGGCTATTTGCCGTGGCTATAAGCCGGCGTTTGAAGCGCTCTTGTTCGACGGGATCCTCTGGTACGGCAAATTCGTCGTCGCCGAGGCTTGCCTCGTCTTCGGAGGGGGCATGTAATTATCATCCTCCGCCTCTCCATCTGCCGCTCCCTCAGGAGGGCTAGCTCTTCCATCCTCCTGCTCTAAATCTTGCTGGAGGGGATTGTTGTTGTCTTCGGCACTATCCGGAGTGTTATTATCTCCTGTGCTGGTATCACTACTTTTGCTTTGGCGGGACTTAGAGCGGCGTCGTTGACGTCGGCGCTTGGGTTGCTTCTTGGAGGGGTCATCCTCCGCTATCTCGTCGCCATTGCCTTCTTTGGGTGTATCCACCATGTATATATCGTATGATGAGGTGGCTGTCTAGTGCTCTTCGTCTCCCGCATCGTCGTCCATACCGTCGATGTCTTCGGAGTCGAAGTCGAGCATGTCGGTTAAGTCGTCGACAGTGGCTACTAAGTGGGTGGTGGGTGGGCCGTGAATTTCTTCGTCGTCCGCATCCCAGTCCTGCCGGACATAGTTCGGCCAGGATCCTCCTGACAAGGAGAGAGACCTTAATGAGTTCAGTATGTCGCCAAAGGGCGAGTGCTGAAAAATATCCGCGGAGGTAAACTCCATGTTCGGCGCCCAATCGGATTCGATAGGAACGGGCGCAGGTGGCTCGGAGTCCATGGCCGGAGAAGGATCCGACAGTTTAACAACACGACTCTCGTGCAAGGTAAGGTCGATGTTTGGCTCGATCGCCGCTGAGGGTAAGGCCTCCGTGGCGGGGTCCATCCACCCGTCCATGGACGGTGCAACTGGCTCCGAATTGAGGGTCGGAGCGGCTGCCTGTGCGATCTCCTGAACACTGTCCGATGGTAGAGCTAAATCGTACTCATCGTGACCGCCTGACGCACAAGGCAGAGGCTCGAATCCATTGAAGATCAAGTCTCCACGGATATCGGCCATGTAGTTTAAGCTTCCAAACCTGACCTGGTGGCCAGGGGCGTAACTTTCAATCTGCTCCAGATGGCCAAGCGAATTGGACCGCAGTGCAAAGCCGCCGAACACGAAGATCTGTCTGGGGAGAAAAGTCTCACCCTGGACTGCATCGCTATCGATGATAGTAGGAGCCATCAAGACTAGCGGCGACGACACAGAGGAACTCTCAATGAAAGCACCAATGTCGGTGTCAAAACCGGCGGATCTCGGGTAGGGGGTCCCGAACTGTGAGTCTAAGGTGGATGGTAATAGGAGGCAGGGGACACAATGTTTTACCCAGGTTTGGGCCCACTTGATGGAGGTAAAACCCTACGTCCTGCTTGATTAATATTGAGGATATGGGTAGTACAAGAGTAGATCTACGACGAGATCAGAGAGGATAAACCCTAGAAGCTAGCCTATGGTATGATTGTATGTTGTCCTACGGACTAAAATCCTCCAGTTTATATAGACACCGGAGAGGTTAGGGTTACACAAGGCTAGTTACAAAAGAGGAGATACACATATCCGTATTGCCTAGCTTGCCTTCCACGCCAAGTAGAGTCCCATCCGGACACGAGACGAAGTCTTCAATCCTGTATCTTCATAGTCTAACAGTCCGGCTATCCGGAGACCCCCTAATCCAGGACTCCCTCAATGATCATCTAGGACATGAGAGCCTGGTGGGAGGCGGGCTGCTTCGCCACCATCGTTCAAGGTTGCCTTGTATTTGTATGCTAAGTCGTCTGTTTTAACACACAAGAGATGGTGTGGTGATTATACACACACGCACGCATGCACACGAACTGCATGCATGCAACACTCAAACGAACACATGTAGCCACGCTCGCACGCAACACTCACACGTACACAGGCAGCCAGACACGCATGCAACACTCACACGCACACATGCATGCATGCGTGCATGCACACACCACACGACCAACACACTCTCACGCTAAGTGCTCAAACTACACGTGCATGCGCACATCAGGCCCTGACAGACACATACACAACCAGGTGATTCCCGCGCACGGATTGGAGTCTTGTCGCGCCTGTGTAAATTTGTGTTTATCTGACATTTTCCTATGCGAACTGACAGGTGGGACCCACAAGGAACGTGGTCAATTTAACTAGTCAACATGGTGCCACGCAGACTATTTGGCCGGTCAGCAGAGTGCAATCCGATGCTGAATGGTGAGCAGGTGACCGTATAATCACCGCAAAACGTATATGGTGACCGCAATGAGCGTATTATGAAGTTCGGTCACCGTATTATGCTTTCTCTCTGTAGGCCCTCCAAAACTACATCTCTACAAGTTCTCGCATGTTACATCTAACAACTATGCAATACAACACTACTACTACACTCTAACACAATAAATCATATGTGTTTTTAGTTTTACTAGATATCATATTGTTACTTAATTATTCAGTTTGCATACATTAAAGTTGCATTTGAAATGTATGGCTAGTATCATCTACCGTGCGGAAAAAATCCCGCCCTTTCCTGTTTAATCGGGTTTGTATCGATGGATCGTGCGAAACAGCAAAACTATAGTACTATAAAGTACAAGTGACAGTTCACTGGGCCACCGTGTCGTGTACTCCTCCATCGTAAGAGTGGAGTGCTCGCTTTCATAAATGTTCTAGTCCCTTTTGCCGACATGTGGGACATCAAGCTACTGGGTCCACATGCCATACCAAAATACAGTACAGAGCAGCAGGGGTGAAGCACCCCAGTCATGGCGCCGACGTAGTAATGAGCAATGAGGCGTCAAATTACAAAGTTGTACCTTTCCCGTAGTTAAGTTGGAGGGACGGAGTAATAATAATGCTAGTAAAAAATAAGTTGGAGGGACGAAGCAACCATCATTTCACTCGTTGCTTAATCCGCTTCTCCCTCATCTTCTTCAAGTTAACCACTTGTTTCTTCTGCCGTTGTTCTGCCTCATGTGGGACGCGGATCGGCTTGGTAAACCACTGACATGTGGGACCGTATGTTAGCAAACCGCCAGGCCAACGTCCTCTAAAAATAAGAAACCTCCCCCGCCATCCGCGCGGCAAAATCACCTCCTTTTTACTAATCTTGATTCTATAATTTTTTAGATCAATATAATTGAGATTTGTATAGATAGCATAGAGGAGCAAAACCAAGTGGTACGGTTAAGGGCATCCACAATGTGTAGCCAAATGTGAAAATAGCTGTTGTCATCGATGGGAACCATTGTGGATGGTGTTGCCAAAGCCAAAAAGATGGAACCAAAGCTCCCTATTTGATTGATTGAAGGAATAGAAAAAATGCAACGTCTCTCCTCTTTCTCCCATGCTTGGACGCATGTACAGTATAGAGCACAGAGTCTACTCCCCTGTCCCTTCTATCACAAATCACAAAGCAGTGAGGCATAAAATCACAAAGCACGGACGAAGCAACCATCATTTCACTCTTCGCTCACTCCGCTTCTCCATTGTCTACTTCGAGAAACCACCTCACCGCAGTAAGCTGGACGGACGACGCTATTGTGTACTAGTAGTACTAGTACATTTACACGTCCTTTGGTTCAACGGACTTCCTGGATGCAAATAAGGTTGTTGTCTCGGCTTGCGGAGGGCACTTGCGAACGACTTGCTTACGACTTACCATGGTCTCCCTCAATGGTGTTATCCGTCGAACGCACTTCGCCAAACCACAACGTTCGAGATATCGTCGATGTCACCGCAATGGGAAAGGAAGTCAAATAGTTACTACCTCCATTTTTTTTGTACACAAGGCCAGTATATCAAAATTACAATTTGCAAAAGGCCACTAACACTAATCGATGCAAAATTTATGGGGTTTGCCTCGTACCAGCAACCAAGGATATTAATATACCCTTGCATGCATGCGGAAGTGAGAAGGTTTGTTTGCATGGCGCTGCATTAATCAAGCGATGAGGAGTGAGATGGTTAGCTTGTCGGATTTCGGGTTCCGGCAAAACCCTTGAGGTTCGAACACTGGGGTGCGCATGAAGATCTCTCCCCCTCTCTAGCTCGCACACATTATGATCTCACGGCCTAGCTCGACGAACCCAAAGAACACGAGACACAAGAGTTTATACTGGTATGGGCCACCGATGTGGTGTAATACCCTACTCTAGTGTGGTGTGGTGGATTGCCTCTTGGGCTGAGGATGAATAGTTACAAGGGAAGAACAGCCTCCTGAGGAGAGTGTTCTTGTGCTTGGTCAGTATGTGTGGTTATGGATGGTCTCTCTCTAGATGAGCCGATCCAAAATCCGATGCCTCTCTACGGTGGTGGCTAGTCCTATTTATAGAGGCCCGGGGGCCTCCCAAATATTAGGCGGGAAGGGATCCCACAACGGCCAATTTGAAGGGGGACAGCTAGTACAAGCTATCCTGACAAAAGTAGTCTTTGGCTGCCAAAGGCTCTGGTAGTGACGCCTTCTTGGGCTCCACAGTGACCCCCGTCCTGCTGTCCTACTGGTCTTGGTCTTGTTGCACTGATTTGTAAACCTTTGCCTAATGCCTCGGGACTCCTCGCCTGCGCTTGCCTCTTTAGCACCAAAGAGGAAACGAGGAGACTGCGCGCGCTGGCGCCCGCCTGGTCCAGTCATCATGGCTTGCATTACACAAACCTCACGAGGTGTCCCTTGCCTTGATCTCTCCGGCCCTCGCGAGCCAGCCTGGTGAGGCCGCCCCTGAGGAGGTCTTGCGTCGTCCGCCTCACGAGGCCTGGCCCCTCGCGAGGGTCTTGAGTGTTCACTGGTGAAGATGGGCCGTATGGGGCCGCTAGTGGAGCCAGGCCGTGGGCCGCAGGCAGGCAAGTCTGGGGACCCCCGTTCCTAGAATGCTGACAGTAGCCCCCGGGCCCAAGGCGTGCTTGGGCTTGGCTTCAAGGCGAAGCCAAAGGGCAAGTGCGGAGCGCCACGGGCCCCAATAGCCTGCAGCCACGGTTGACGCGTGACGATTGATTGGACGTGGGCGTCTCCGCTTCCCCACGCCGGCTCGGTAACAACCCGACTTGAAGAGTCCTTGCTGCATGTATAAAAAGATCATTATTACCTTAGATCGTGGAGGCCTGTGGTTGGCCTCCCCTTGGATATAAATGGGAAGGGGGCGGAGCTCCCATCACCCATCTCTTCCTTTGCTTCTCCCGCTCCTTCTTCTTCCTCGCTTCACTGCCGGCAGCGACACCCATGGCGCCTGCGAAGAGGCTCTCGGCTGCGGAGAAGGGGAAGGCTCGCCAGGAGGTGCCCGGCTCACCACCGCCCAAGAGGGGGCGCGACCATCCCTGCAAGCACATCGTGACCTTTGCCGTGGCCCCTCGTGGCCCCAGTGGCGCCTCTTCGCTTGGTGGGGGTTGCCCGAGTTGTGGGAGCCCCGTTGACGAAGGGAGGCATGCCATGGTCGCGCGGCCGCCCAAGCTACGATTCCACTCTGCGGAAGTGCTGCCGGAGTTCGTCGTGTGGTCGGAGAACCCGGTCGGCACATGGCTTCAGCTCCCGCGCTTCTTTGCCGGTGAACTGCCGGCCACTGGCCTAGGCGATCTCTGGCTGCAGGCGGATGGCTGCTGCAGCAAGGCTTCGTGCTTCGTGTTCGAGGTCTCCGCCGCAGGCAACACAGTCCTGTCTCGCGGCTGGCAGACGTTTGCCCACGCACACGCCTGGGCTGGTGGTGCTCCCACCACTCCAAGTACGATGGCAACGCGACCCTCTATGTGAGGGTGTTCGGGGAAGATGGCTGCCGCGTCGCGTGTTGCCCCGAGGACAACGACGGCGGTGAGGTGCTCGGCCTTGGCGACAGCCGCGATGAGAGTGAAGCCGGGCTCGCCCTTGGCGCCGGCCAAGGCTCGTCCAGCTACGACGACTCTTCTTCCGGCGACAGATTCAGCAGCGGCGGCTACGACCAGCCGCCGTGCCTGCTTCGAAGGTGGCGGCGGGTCATCTCGTCGCCGCGCTTTAGTGAAGCACGAGGAGGGGTCTGGCTGAGCTCAGGAGAGCGCCATGGGCCCGTCCTTGCAACCTGCCGCGGGAGCATGTTTCGCTTTTGTTTCGTTCTTCCTTTCCTTCCTACATTAAGAGAGAGACAAGTATGGGGCCCCGCTGGGGCGTGCAACAATTATGATTTCTAAGTGGCTGTGCTATGTTTATCATTCTTGTGTCGTGTTGCAGCGCCACGTTTTATGTATGCGCGTGGGAATAACTTAGCATGATGCGCCTGAAGTAGTTTCCGCCTCGCGAGACGCGCGTCCCCCAATGCCTTACGAGGCCTCCTATGCTCGGAAGGCATCTGAGAACTACAAAAATTCGCTAGGAAATTCTTATCCTTCTGAATCCTGGTCGCAGGCATTGCCAGTCATGACCCAGTGCTTCGTATCACGGTACCCGGGGGGCACGGATTGAGAGGGGTGCGCCAGCTTGCGAACTCGAGCGAGGGTGCCTTGTGAAAAACAGGAAAATGAAAACACTCACGAGGGCGCCCTGTCCAGCCCCCTCGCGAGGCATGCGAGGGAGAGTACGGGGAAAAAACGAGGAACCAAGGGCAGAAAAGGAGGCAACAAGGACAATGGAACCAGGCCAGCAAGGAACGACAGAAAGCAAATTCTCACTAAAAAGTGGCAAACCAACTACGGAAAGAAAATGAAAAGCCTCGTCCGGCACCAAGTCTAGTCTTCTTGTCTTCTCACCAGCGCAGAGCTAAGTGCTGCCACTAAGAAGTGGGAGGGAGCCCCCGAGATCCGAGAGTGGTGGGTGTTAAACATTTCCGGATTGGACCGAGACTTGTCATGCGGCCTTGGTTTACTACCGGTAGACTGCCTGTCAAGTTTCGTGCCATTTGGACTTCGTTTGATACTCCAACGGTTAACCGAGGGACCGAAAAGGCCTCGTGTGTGTTGCAGCCCAACACCCCTCCAAAGTGGCCCAAAAACCCACCTAAACCCCTTCTATCATCTAGGCCGTTCGATCACGATCGCGTGGCTGCAAACCGTGCTCAATTTGGACACTCCTAGCTCCCTCTACCTATATATATGTGTGCCTCCCCGAATTTTTCGCGGTACAAACCCTAACTTCGTCCTCCTCGCGCCGCCGGACGAACTCCTCACCGCGCTGGACAATGTCCGCCCCACCGGACACGTCGCTCCAGCCAACCAGTGGCTGACATGTCACCCCCGCCACCGCTCCCAGCCACTCAGCACGCGCCACCTGGCCGGCGCCCGCGCCCCACTTCGCCCCCGCGCCCTCCGGCCCGCGGGCCCGAAGCCGCGCCGCCACCCGAGGTTGCGCCTCGCCCCGCGCCGCCGAGCGCTCGCTCCCCTTCGCGCCTCAACGTCGCCGCGCCGCCGCCGCCAAGGTTCGCCGCGCCGCCACCGCGCCGGCGAGTGCCGCTGCTCCGCGTCGGCGACCGCCCCGCGCCGCCGCCTCGGATCGCTGCTTCCTCGTCGCCCCTCGCCGCTCCGGCGACTCCAGCCGGCCTCCTCCTCGCCTCCCCGCCTCCCCGCCTCTTCCTCGTCTCCGACCGGCGACCTCAACCCCGGCGAACTTCGAGCCTCGTGTTGCTACAGTGCCCCGCGCCAGATCTGGATCCGGAGTTTCCACTCGGTTGACTTTTCCCCCCGAAACCCTAACATTTTTGCATACTTTGGCATGCGATAACTTCCTCACCGTGCTCCGATTCATGCGTGTAGTATATCAAAATATTCGTCTCGACGAGCAAATCATTTCATCTCATTGCATCATTCTCATTTGAGCTCATCTTGATGCCCGAAATGCTGTTGGAAGAGGGCTATGTGATGATAGTTTCAGATCTGTTTCAGCAAATGCACTTTTGTCATTTTTGCCATGATTAATGTGTGCATGCTATGACCCTGAGCCCTACATGTGTTTTGAATAATGCCATGCCATCTTTACAGGGGTGTATGCCATGTATTTTTGTGATCTCTGTGGTGACTAGCACAAGCATGCAAAGTAGCTTACTCAATCTTGCTGATTTCAGGGACTTAGAATTTCACTAAGTCCTTGCCCTGTCCTTATTTTTATGCCATATATTCATGTTGTTTCCTAGTGATCCATGCCTCTTTTGAGAAAGATGAGTAAAGATGTTTTGTAGATAATTTTGGGCTCTATCCATCCAAGTCTTTGTTTGCAATTATGGAGCACCCTAGCTTGAGTCAATCGAGCTCTACTTTTGCTATAAAATGTTCCTGGCAGATTGTTAACGTGTTTAGCAATTTTGCCGAGCTTGTTGTTGTTGATCCATGCATGCTATGTTGTTGTTCTTGCCATGTCTAGCTTCTATGCCATGTCTATTTGCTGGGTGTATGCTTAGTTTGTCATGCAATGCCTCGTAGTGAGTGCATCGAGCTCGTATACATGCCTACTTGATATCTGTTTTGCATTCTCCAATTTTTCACTAATTCTGAATCTGTTTATGTTTTTGCTATGCTCACATGCTTACAATTGTATTTTCTGATCCCTTTTGGCTTATGGTCACTAAGGGACTTTTGTTGTATGCTTTGAGTAGCTTCATGCCATGCCTTGCTTTTCCATGATATGTTCCTGTAGCATGTAGTTATCATGCTCTAAACATTGCTTCCTGATGATAAAGTCCTGACATGTTGTTAATTTCACTAAGTCTGAAACATGTAATATTTTGCACTTTTGCCATGATTGTTTGAACCTGTTAATGAGTGAATTAGTTGTAGCTCAGTGTTCATCTTTTGTCAAGCATCATGAGGGGATCCCTGCCATGTATTTTGTTGCTATGTTTGGGTGCAGTAGCATGTTGTTCTTGATGCATTTAGATGGTCTCGTGCTGTTTATCGCAGACCGGTGTCATATTTGTTTTGCTTGCCATTTCCAAACCGTGCATCCGATTCCGGTGATCTTTATACCGATTTCGACCAAAATCACCTCACCTTTCTAGTGGAACTCTTGGATTTACATGTTGAGGCCAGGTTCAATCATTCCTTTCCAAATCATGCATATGCATCACATATCGCATCCCGCATATCATGCCATGTTCATGTGTTGGTTGTTTACTATGTTGTGTGCTTCTTTCCGGTGTTGCTTCTTCGGGTTGGTTCTGATAACGTCGCGTTTGTGAGGACCCGTTCGACTACGTCCGTTTGTCTTCTTCATGGACTCGTTCTTCTTCCTTGCGGGATTTCAGGCAAGATGACCATACCCTCGAAATCACTTCTATCTTTGCTTGCTAGTTGCTCGCTCTTTTGCTATGCCTATGCTGCGATACCTACCACTTGATTATCATGCCTCCCATATTGTTAAGCCAAGCCTCTAACCCAGCTTGTCCTAGCAAACCGTTGTTTGGCTATGTTACCGCTTTGCTCAGCCCTCTTATAGCGTTGTTAGTTGCAGGTGAAGATTGGAGTTTGTTCCATGTTGGAACATGGATATTTTGTTGGGATATCACAATATCTCTTATCTAATTAATGCATCTATATACTTGGTAAAGGGTGGAAGGCTCGGCCTTATGCCTAGTGTTTTGTTCCACTCTTGCCGCCCTAGTTTCCGTCATATCGGTGTTATGTTCCCGGATTTTGCGTTCCTTACACGGTTGGGTTATAATGGGAACCCCTTGACAGTTAGCTTTGAATAAAACTCCTCCAGCAAGGCCCAACCTTGGTTTTACCATTTGCACTAACAACCTAGCCTTTTCCCTTGGGTTTTGCGGACTCAAGGGTCATCTTTATTTTAACCCCCCCGGGCTAGTGCTTCTCTAAGTGTTGGTCCGAACCGAGTAGACTGCGGGGCCACCTCGGGGCAACTTGAGGGTTGGTTTTACTCGTAGGATGTCTCATCTGAGTGTGCCCTGAGAACGAGATATGTGCAGCTCCTATCAGGATTTGTCGGCACATTCGGGCGGCTTTGCTGGACTTGTTTTACCATTGTCGAGGATGCCTTGGGATGCCAAGTCTGATCGGATTGTCTTGGGAGAAGGAATATCCTTCGTTGACTGTGCGAGCTTGTGATGGGCTAAGTTGGGACACCCCTGCAGGGATTTGAACTTTCGAAAGCCGTGCCCGCTGTTATGGGCAGATGGGAATTTGTTAATGTCCGGCTGTAGAAAACCTGAAACTTATGTTATTTAAAATGCATCAACCGCGTGTGTAGCCATGATGGTCTCTTCTCAGCGGGGTCCGGGAAGTGAACACGGTGTTGGAGTTATGCTTGATCGTAGGTTGTTCTAGGATCACTTCTTGATCATAGATTCTCAACCGTGCTTTGCCTCCTCTTCTCGCTCTCATTTGCGTATGTTAGCCACCATATATGCTAGTCGCTTGCTGCAGCTCCACCTCATACCTTTTACCCTTCCTATAAGCTGAAATAGTCTTGATCTCGAGGGAGTGAGATTGCTGAGTCCCTGTGACTCATAGATACTTCCAAAACCAGTTTGCAGGTGCCGATGTTACCGAGCAGGTGACGCAACCAAGCTCAAGGAGGAGCTCGATGAAGATCTCATTCTTTGTGTTGTTCCGTTTCCAATTGATCAGTAGTGGAGCCCGGTTGGGGCGATCGGGGATCTGCGTAGCATTTGGGGTAGTCTTCTTTTATTTTTGGTTCCGTAGTCGGACCTTGATTGTGTCGGGTGATGTAATGCTTTATTCATGTTTTGTGTGAAGTGGCGATTGTAAGCCAACTATGTATCTCTTTCCCTTATGTATTACATGGGTTGTGTGAAGATTACCTCACTTGCGACATTGCTTTCAATGCGGTTATGCCTCTAAGTCATGCTTCGACACATGGGAGATATAGCCGCATCGAGGGCATTACAATTGTCCAATCCGGTATAACATGCAAAGCTGCCACCAATTGAGCCTCCAGGTCAGGAACAGCCAACTCCTCCTCTGTTGGTATCTTGACCGATGGATTATACAGGACGTCGAGGAAGACATTTGGTGGGACCAGTTTACGCTGAGAGCCAAGGCGGCTTAAAGCGTCCGCCGCTTCATTCTTTCGCCGGCCTATATGGTCAACTTGATAACCCTTGAAATGACCAGCCACTATGTCCACCTCTCGTTGATACGCACCCATGAGTGGGTCCTTAGAATCCCAGGTGCCCGATACCTGTTGATCCACCAGGTCTGATTCACCGAAGCACTTAACCCGGCTTAAGTTCATCTCCTTAGCCATCCGAAGACCGTGGAGTAGGGCCTCATACTCAGCTGCATTGTTAGTACAAGGGAACATTAATCGGAGAACATAACAAAACTTGTCACCTCGCGGGGAAGTTAATATAACTCCAGCCCCCGAGCTCTCCAATTGCCTGGACCCATCAAAGTGAATAGTCCAATATGTGTTATCTGGATTTTCCTTTGGGGCCTGCAACTCTGTCCAATCATTGATGAAGTCCACAAGTGCTTGAGATTTGATTGCTGTGCGAGGTGTATACTTGAGCCCGTGAGGTCCAAGCTCAATAGCCCACTTGGCAATCCGGCCAGTTGCTTCTCTGTTTTGAATGATATCTCCCAGAGGGGCTGAATTGACCACTGTGATAGGATGACCCTGAAAATAATGTTTGAGCTTCGAGCTTGCCATAAACACCCCATACACCAGCTTCTACCAATGTGGATACCTCTGCTTTGATTCGATAAGCACCTCACTGATATAATAAACTGGCTGTTGAACCATATATTCCTTTCCAGCCTCCTTGCGTTCCACAACAATAGCCACACTAACAGCCCTGGCATTAGCAGCCACATACAACAGTAAAGGCTCTTTATCGATCGGAGCTGCAAGCACAGGCGGTTCAGCTATCTGCCTCTTCAAATCCTCAAACGCTTTATCCGCCGCATCGCTCCAGACAAAGTCATCTATTTTCTTTAACATCTGGTATAAAGGGATAGCCTTCTCCCCGAGACGACTGATATACCGACTCAAAGCCGCAATCCGGCTGGCTAAACGTTGAACGTCATTGATACACGCCGGTTTAGCCAAATACGTGATTGCTGAAATTTTCTCCGGATTAGCCTCAATGCCCCTGTTTGATACCAGAAAGCCCAAGAGTTTGCCTGCCGGTACACCAAAGACACATTTGTCCGGATTGAACATCATCTTGTAAACCCGGAGGTTGTCAAAGGTTTCTCTCAGGTCATCTATCAATGTTTCCTCTTTCCTGGACTTTATCACAATATCATCCACATATGCATGAGCATTACGCCCAATCTGTTTATGAAGACAATTCTGAACACAGCGTTGATAAGTCGCCTGGGCACTCTTGAGCCCAAAGGGCATGGAGACATAGCAGAAGGCTCCAAAGGGATTTATAAAAGTTGTCTTCTCCTGGTCCTTAACTGCCATTTTGATCTGATGGTAACCAGAATAAGCATCCAAAAAACACAAGCGGTCACAACGCATCGTGGCATCAATAATCTGATCAATACGAGGGAGGGCAAAGGGATCTGCTGGGCAAGCCTTGTTCAAGTCTGTGTAGTCCACACACATACGCCAAGTGCCGTTTTTCTTTAGAACCAGCACTGGATTAGCCAACCACTCCAGGTGAAAGACCTCCACGATAAACCCTGCGGCCAACAACCGAGCTACCTCTTCACGAATAGCCTTGCGCCTATCTTCGTTAAAGCGGCGAAGAAACTGTCTGGCCGGTTTAAACTTAGGATCAATATTAAGTGTGTGCTCAGCGAGTTCCCTCGGTACACCTGGCATGCCAGGAGGCTTCCATGCAAAGATGTCCCGGTTCTCATGGATGAACTCGATGAGCACACTTTCTTATTTGGGATCCAGGTTAGCACTGATGCTGAACTACTTGGATGAATCACCAGGAACAAAATCAACCATCTTAGTGTCTGTGGCCGATTTAAACTTCAACGCTGGATCGTGCTCCGTAGTTGGTTTTTTCAAAGAAGTCATGTCTGCTGGATCAACTTTGTCCTTATAAAACTTCAGCTCTTCCGTGGCACAAACCGACTCAGCATAAGCCGCATCACCTTCCTCACATTCCAAAGCAATCTTCCCGCTCCCATGTACTGTGATGGTCCCCTTATGACCTGGCATCTTAAGCTGCAGGTAAACATAACACGGCCGTGCCATGAACTTGGCATAAGCCGGTCGCCCAAACAGGGCGTGATACGGACTCTTGATTTTCACCACCTCAAAAGTCAATGTTTCTGACCTTGAATCATGATCATCTCCAAAGGCCACCTCTAGAGCTATCTTTCCCACTGGATATGCAGACTTACCGGGCACCACACCATGAAAAATGGTGTTCGATGGTTTAAGATTCTTATCTGTCAACCCCACACGGTGGAAGGTATCATAGTAGAGAATATTGATACTTCTTCCCCCATCCATGAGCACCTTGGTAAACTTGTACCCCCCAACTTGAGGTGCCACCACTAAGGCCAGATGACCCGGATTGTCAACCCGGGGTGGGTGATCCTCTCTACTCCATAAAATGGGTTGCTCAGACTGGCACAAATACCGAGGCACATCCGGTTCAACAGAGTTCACTGCTCTCTTGTGAAGCTTCTAATCACGCTTGCACAAGCTAGTGGTGAAGACATGATACTGCCCACTATTTAACTATTTCGAATTGCTCTGATAACCTAACTGCTGCTGCTGATGATTCCCCTGATGGTTATAACCTCCCTGGTTGCCCTGGTTCCCTTGATTGCTATGTACGATTTGATTGCCTAAAATCCTGAACCGGAGTTGCCGCCTCCATAACCCGGCCCATGAAAACCACCTCCTGAACCGCCGGGCGGGCCATTGTCATACTGAAACATATTGGAGTTCTTGAATTCTCGCATGATATAACAATCCTTCCAAAGATGTGACGCTGGCTTCTCCTTTGATCCATGCTTTGGACAAGGTTGATTTAACAGGCGCTCCAGATTGGGGCCTGAACCTCCGCCTCTCTGGGGCTACTTGCCCTTACGACGCTGACCGTTATCCTGAGCATTGGTGTTAGCCACAAAGTCCAAACTATTGTCGGCTTTGCGCTTACCATTATTCCCATGACCTGCCGGTTTATGCTGCTGCCCCTTGGTGTTGTCGTTTTTCTTTCCCTTCCCCGGTTTGTCCTCCTCTGAGTTAGGGTCTTTGGTATTATCTGAATCGGCATATTTAACAAAAGCTGCCATAAGCGTTGACATATCATTGCAGTGACGTTTGAGCCTTCCTAACTTCTGTTTGAGCAGCAGAAACCGGCAATTGTCCTCCAACGTTAACACTGCAGTATCTCCATTGATGCGATCCGACGAATGCAGAATAGCTGAGACCCGCTTCACCCAATGGGTTGTAGACTCCCCATCCTCTTGAACACAAGCGGCCAGGTCCACAATTGACATAGGCTGCTTACAAGTATCCTTAAAATTCTGGATAAACCGGTGCTTTAATTCGGCCCATGATCCGACAGAGTTAGCTGGCAAGCTCTTTAACCAAGTACGAGTTGTCCCTTCCAACATCATGGTGAAGTATTTAGCACACACCGCTTCATCCACATCTAACATCTCCATTGCCATCTCGTAGCTTTCAACCCATGCCTCTGGTTGCAAATCGGCTGTGTAATTGGGTACTTTACGAGGTCCCTTGAAATCCTTGGGCAGTCGTACATTACGTAAAGCGGGGGTGAGGCACGTCACCCCTAAGGAACTGAAGACCACACCTGGCTCCACTGAAGCAGTAGGGTGAACCGAAGTAGGTTGACGAACTCCATGTAGAGCTGCTAACTTGGCTCTCGATGTGCACGACCATGATCCACCACATCCTGCGCATTAGCACCTCCACCTGCCGGGTTGTGCCCTCACGGTGAGTTACGGCGACATGCACTGCTTGACACGGCCAGTTCATCCTCAACGTGCCTACTATAGCTCCGGCTCAGGCGGGGGGGGGGGGGGGGGTGGAATGAATCCTCTCGCGACTATGCGAATAAGCCTGCTGTTGGTTTAAAGCTGTTTGAAGGAGGTCTATGGCCCGTCGTGCCTCAATCGCAACTGGGGACTCGCCGTCGGTTGGGAGGGCTGCCAATCGTGAAGCGGCGGCCACAATGTTGTCCAACGGGTTGGAGTAATGCCCTGAGGGCGTCGGAACATACTGCGGCACAATGTTGCTTTGACGAGGCGGGTCCATCGTTCGCGGCTGAACCGGCGCTCCTGTTCCCGGAGCCTCCGTCTGGTTTAACACTGGCTGGTTACTAGTTCCTGCTCCTGGCGTGTTGAAGAGATTCTTGGCTCATAACTCAGCGGGAGATGCGACCGGTATCTTCTTCTCATTACTTCCTCTGAGGCATTCTGACCTAGCCTAAGCCGGTAGGCCTAAGCTTCCAACCCGGCCCGTTCTGTAGCCATCCTAGCCTTCTCTACTGCTAGGTCTGCTTTAGCCTGAGTTATCTGATCTTTCACCTTTGCGATCTCCGCATTGTGCTGGTCCCGGGCTGCTGCGTCCACCTCCGCGGCCATCAATGTTGCCAAAGTGTCGAACAAATCAGACAGAAAACTTGAGCCGGAGGCGGCACAGAGCCCCCTGCTCCCGCCGGTGTTGCTGTTGCTGAACTAGGGAGCATTGCCGCGACGGTTGATGAGTGGGGCGCTAATTGTGTACCGGCCATGAAGATAGCAACCTAGTTTGGAAGATTGAGGGGGTCCGGAATACTGTTGCCATCGGAACCTCTGCTAATCCGGCCGTCCTGCAATTGATATAGCGATTCGGTCTCTCCAGTTGAAGACTCGTCGTCAGAGCAGACAACGGTTTCTCCATCAGATGCTGGTCCATCCTCATATTCCGCTCCATGGATGACACGTATGAAAACATGCCTTGCTGCGGGCTGAACCAGGGAAAGGCTTGCACGCTGAGCCGTCTTGATGATGTCGGTGCAGGTGTCCGGCTCAGGGCCCGGTTCGTCGTTCTTGCCGATGAAGACGTGAATCCCACCAAAGGGGACCCGGTATCCGTATTCGATTGAACCGGCCTCGGGACCCCATCCTGCGTCGTCGATGTAGAGCTTGCCGCGACGACTCTTCGTCATCTGGCCCACAGCGTATCCCTTGAGTCCATCAAAGCTGCCCTTCAAGAACTCGAAACCATCATGCGATAGCCCCACGGTGGGCGAACTGTCGTGAGTTTGTCACGGCAGATGTCCTCGTGAAAGGACTTAGTCGTGAAGCCATCGCAACGGGTTAGCTTAAAGGGGTTAAACCGGACAAGGGACACGAGGGATTTTATACTAGTTCGGTCCCTTCGATGAAGGTGAAAGCCTACGTCTAGTTGTGATTGGTATTGCTAGGGTTTCGATGACCAGGAAGCAAATCCGCTTTGCCTGGCTCTCGAGTAGTCGTCTGTTGTCCTCAAACCGCGGCCGGGTCGTCCCTTTATATTCATAGGTTGACGCCCACCGATTTACAGAGTCCCGAAGCCGGATCATAGATGTGTCCGGCTCGGTCTCTATTCCTCTAGCTTACAATACAAGTTACATGACAAAGTCGGTTTACATCTACAGGCCTTAACCCGCCTTTGGGCCTTGGGCCTTCGTAAAGCGCCACCATCTTCACGTCTTCATGGGCTTCTGTCTTCATGGAGCTAACCCAGCCACTCCTAGCCGGTTTACCTCCAGTAATCATATCCCCAACAGTATCCCTATGCATCTACTCTCATACGGTCCAACAACAAGAAACATTGGCCAAGGCACAGCTACTCCCTCCTTCCGGTTTACATGCAGGTCAATAAAAAAGCATCAACCAAGGTAGTTGTAAATGATGAGTGCCTGAAAGATTTTTTTACTAGTACTCAATAATGGGCTCGTTTTCCTCAAGAAAATTGTTTCTACGAATATATTAATTGGAATGCATGCGTGCATGCATGAAGAACAAAAGACCAAAACTTTTACATGCATCGATGAGTTTTCTCTTAATTCTTGCATGCAACGTTCTAATGAAGCTTGAAATATGAACATGTCAATGGGAGGGAGTAGAAGCCTCATGCATGCATGCAACTCTCACATGCACGCAACACTCATGCATCCATGCGGCACACAGCACACGACGCAATACACACGCTCACGCTCTCAACCTACTCCCTCCGTCCGTGAAAGACGGTAAATATAGAGAATTACACATTGACCGAGAGGAATGGAACTTCAAATCATTTAGAGAAAGTACTCCCTCTGTTTCTTTCTTTGATTTGCACATCATTTAGAGCAAGTACTAGAATTCTTAAAACGCAGGAATAGGAAAAACAAAGGAATCGAGTGGCATGTCCACTTGAATCCCATAGTATTAGCATTGAGTGTTTCATGCCACATGAGAGAGAAAGGAAGTGAAAAAAAAGTTGGAGCGGATTCTAGATTTCCAATGAAATGTTGTAGTAGTACACGTGATTCCATACTACTCCCTCTGTTCCCAAATATAAGTCTTTCTAGAGATTCCAATGAGTGACTACATACGGAGCAAAATGAGTGAATCTATACTCTGAAATATGTCTACATACATTTGTATGTTGTAGTCCATTTGAAATTTCTAAAAATATATATATTTAGGAACAGTGGGATTAGTAAAAATTCCTATAGGATTCAATCTTATGAATCAAAAGACTAATGTACTAAGGTCCATGCTCAAGGCAGCACAGGGCGGACGCAACCTCTCACTGCGTCAGCCATTGAAGCGGCGCGCTAGCCGAGGTCGCCGCCCACTGCATGCCTGGCTGAACGAGCCTCCTTGCCGCATTTAAACGCCTACATTAAACCCGCGTGGAATCCGAGAAACCTACTCCGCGTGGAAATTGGTTATTTTATGTAAATGTAAATCCGGCCATGTTTGCACGAATTTGTTTACGTACAATCTGAGTGGATTGCTCCAGCGGTCATCACACGTGAGCCAATCGATTCAAACCCTTTTGCGCTCCATTTTTTCTTGCGTTACTTCCTCCTTCCAGCACACTGACAAGTGGGCCCCATTCTCATGTAGGCCAATGTGCTAGTCAATTATTTTGTCAGGGTCAGCTGTCACACCCTTCCGGTTCCACATCAAACGAATCCAGTAGAAACAAGTCTAGACTTGTTTGGTTCAATCGCCTCCCTAGGTGTTTGGAGAGGAATTGGCCGGTGCGAGGCGGTTCTATAGGTGGGCATGCGTCAAAAAACAGGGGAAACACAGGAACCAGCTAGATGAGGGAGGGACGCTTCTAAATTTGCGCGGGGGGGGGGGCATTGGCCATTGGGCAGCAACATGCGGTCATCCGGGTATACCATAAAGGATGTGAAGAGGCATCATATATTAGCAAGGCCCGACCTTGTTCTAATGGCCCAACTCCGCACGTCGTTGCATCCCTTTTTTCATCAAGTTAGGATTGCTCCCCACGTCGCTACATCCTGCATGTGGATATTCTTCTAGTATTACAAAGCTCCCCATGTAGCTAGCTCCATTGTCTTCTCGAACACTCGAGGACCACCTAAATTTTTACTATTAGAGGAAAAGAGGTATTGCAGATACTGGCTAACAAAACGATCTCTTGGTTGGAAAGGGAAATAAAGATGCTGCCCTTACCGGTCTCTTGGTCGAAAAAAGACAGAAAGTGGGGGGTGTTGGGTCGACAATGCAACCGAGAATGAGCATGTTTAGATTTCTTGTGGTCACATAGGAAAGGTCACTGACTAGAACAAAAAATGCACAAATCCAGACATGCTTTGCATGTTCGCCGCACTCGGCAACACCTCTGCCTCACCACTTCATGCCACGGTGGATATAAAACGTGCTTGTGCCTCCCCTATCCCTATGCCCTTACTGCTGCTGTTAATCTAACATCACAGGCAAAATGAAACAATGCCATTGTTAATGTGATTTCACTGTTAAGTAATGCCACTATCAATCTATTGCCATTGATAAAATGTATCAATGCCACCACCATTTTATGAAATGCTTCTCTCTTGCTTTATTTCACATAAAGAGTGTTTTGGGCCGTTACACTAAACTCTGACACCGGTAACATAGTTGCATCTCCGTTGAACTGCACAAAATTTAATTGCACAATGGTTGACATGACGATGTGTTTCTCCTTTCCGTATCACCCTTTGTTAGAACAACCGTTCCTATTAACCGTGCATGTACGTACTGATCAAGTGCTACTCCCAATATGTCATCACATAGTCATAATGCAATTGTTATGCATGTTAATGTAAGCCCCGTTAATCTAATGTCAATGTTTATTTGATGTCATGGCACTTCTTTGTTAATGGCACTTCTTCATACTGTCACTGTAATGCCATAGATAACATATGAGATGTTATTGTTAATCTTATGCTGCTGCAAAAAATGACACTGCTTAAATAACCCTATTACATATTTGTGCAAACAGGTTTGTCTATCTCCATATGGTGTCTATTTGTGCCAACGGAAGCACAAACCTCAATTTTAGTGGAACCTGTTGTCAGCTGACCTCACAGTGCTCCAGGTATTCCTACATTCATTACTAGGTAGAATGACCAACGCGAGATGAAATAAGCTTATTCGGACATTGACTTGCTGTTGGCAGTGTGGAACGAGCCTGTCATGTGTGGAGGAGCAAACAAGCACTGCATCCGTGCCATCAACGCAAGATAAAAGAGACCGAGTCATTGATGGCCTACCTGGCGAGTAGGGGTCATGCAAACAGCGGTGCATTATTTTAGTGGAACTGCACAAAAAATATATTGGGGTTAGTCGGACAAATTTTCTACAGGCACACGGAAGGAATTGCGCTCATCGATCGCATAGAATTTCCTCCGTGCCATCATAGGAGATCCCAAGGTGGAAATCAACTAACCACCTATAAAATTATGCATAATCTTCCTCACGCGGGTCAGTATCCCCTTCGTCCAGATGATCATGTTTTGTCATGCCGAGCTATTGATATGTGCTACTGTTTTGCGACATCGTTTAAGTACAACGCTTTCCTATCTTTTCACATTCAGGACAATGAAGATGATTCCAGTGGAACTGCACAAAATGGTCTGATGTTGAGTGATCTCCATTGCCTCCTATGTTTGCTACAATGTGTCAGCGTAAATTGCAAGATGAGCCATCAAGCTAGCTGTGGAGTTGCCAACATGCTCAAAGTGCACGCACCATTGAGCAGAAAGAAGCATGCCCAGGAAATTAATGCGTGCGTAGGGAGGCCCTTTGCTCAGAGAAGCATCGAATGTTTTTCTTTATTTCTACACCTTCTCATGGCTTTTTCTTGGTTATAGTCTTGTGAATCATTTAGATGCGTAAACATGCTGAACTTAAGTGCTTGTGAATGTTAGCTAGTATGCATACCGTATCTTGTGAAGCTTAGTTTGAATGTTAGCGTGTCAACCTTTACGATCTATGTATATTGTGGGCATGTTATTTGACCCCTCATTTTGCTACGCTACGACCAGTGTGAGTGTCTGCATGCAGTACACCATCCTCTAATTTGGTGGATGCCAAGCCGGCCTGAAAAGGAGCTATAACTTTTTTCAAGTTGAAAAATGTAACCGATGAGGAGCCATAATTAAGCTGGAGGCGTCTCTTTTTTTCTTTTGAATGGGCAATAAGCTGGAGACTTGGAGAGTGTCTCTGATGGGCTGCCTCTAGTGTTAAGGCCCTCCAATACGAAACACGGGCAACCGACTAGGCCGATACAAAAGCCTATCCATCTTAAAGCCCTTTTTGCGAGGAAAAGCCCATATTTTTTGAAGAGGGGGAGATCCCAGAAAAACCCTCCTTCCTCCTCGCTTCCACATATACTGCAGCTCGCTAGACTCTCCCGCTTCTGTCACCCCCCAATTCCCCCAGCTCCCCATCTTCCTCACTCATACAGAAAACCCCCGCTCACCTTCTTCCTCACTGATACATCCATTTTGCATCATGCTTTCATATTGATATTTATTGCATTATGGGTTGTTATTACACATTATGGCACAATACATATGCCTTTTCTCTCTTATTTTACAAGGTTTACATGAAGAGGGAGAATGCCGGTGACTAGAATTCTAGACTGGAAAAGGAGCAAATATTAGAGACCTATTCTGCACAACTCCAAAAGTCCTGAAACTTCACAGAGAATTATTTTGGAATATATAAAAAATATTGGGCGAAGAAAGCACCAGAGGGGGGCCACCAGCCATCCACAAGGGTGGGGGCGCGCCCTACCCCCCTCAGTGCGTCACCCTACCTTGTGGGCCACCTGGCAGGCCCCGATGCCCATCTTTTGCTAGATGGTGTGTTTTGACCTGGAAAAAATCAGAAAGAACCTTTCGGGATGAAGCGCCGCCGTCTCGAGGCGGAACCTGGGAAGAACCAATCTAGGGCTCCGGCGGAGCTGTTCTGTCGGGGAAAATTCCCTCCCGGAGGGGGAAATCATCGTCATCGTCATCACCTACAATCCTCTTATCGAGAGAGGGGTCAATATCCATCAACATCTTCACCAACACCATCTCCTCTCAAACCCTTGTTCATGTCTTGTATCCGATCTTTGTCTCAAAACCTGAGATTGGTACCTATGGGTTGCTAGTAGTGTTGATTACTCCTTGTAGTTGATGCTAGTTGGTTTATTCGGTGAAAGATCATATGTTTAGATCCTTAATGATAATTAATACTCCTATGATTATGAACATGAATATGCCTTGTGAGTAGTTACGTTTGTTCCTGAGGACATGGGAGAAGTCTTGTTATAAGTAATCATGTGAATTTGGTATTCGTTAGATATTTTGATGAGATGTATGTTGTCTCTCCTCTAGTGGTGTTATGTGAACATTGACTACATGACACTTCACCATGATCCTAGGGGAAGGCATTGGGAAGTAATAAGTAGATGATGGGTTGCTAGAGTGACAGAAGCTTAAACCCTAGTTTATGTGTTGCTTTGTAAGAGGCTGATTTGGATCCATATGTTTCATGCTATGTTTAGACTTATCTTAATTCTTCTTTTGTAGTTGCGGATGCTGCAAGAGGGGATAATCATAAGTGGGAGGCTTGTCCAAGGAAGGTCAGCACCCAAGCACTGGTCCACCCACATATCAAATTATCAAAGTAACGAACATGAATCATATGAGCATGATGAGAACTAACTTGACAACAATTACCATGTGTCCTCGGGAGCTCTTTGCATTATATAAGAGTTCGTCCAGGCTTGTCCTTTGCTACGAAAAGGATTGGGCCACCTTGCTGCACCTTAGTTACTTTTGTTACTTGTTACCCGTTACGAATTATCTTATCACACAACTATCTATTACCGATAATTTCAGTGCTTGCAGAGAATACCTTGTTGAAAACTACTTGTCATTTCCTTCTGCTCCTCCTTGGGTTAGACACTCTTACTTATCGAAAGGACTACGATAGATCCCCTATACTTTTGGGTCATCAGGACTCTTTTCTGGCGCTATTTCCGGGGAGTGAAGTGCCTTTGGTGAGTGGAATTTGGTAAGGAAAACTTTATATTACGTGCTGAAATTTACTGTCGCTTGTCACTATGGAAAATAAATCCATTGAGGGGCTTGTTCGAGGTATCTTCACGCCGACCAGAAGAGCAAAGAGTTTCACCTCAACCTACTAAACCTACTGAAAATATTTATTATGAAATTCCTTCGGGTATGATAGAGAAACTGCTAGCTAATCCTTATGCAGGAGACGGAACATTACATCCTGATATGCATCTAATCTATGTGGATGAAGTTTGTGGATTATTTAAGCTTGCAGGTTTACCCGAGGATGATGTCAAGAAGAAGTTCTTCCCTTTATCTTTGAAGGGAAAGGCATTGACATGGTATAGGCTATGTGATGATACCGGATCATGGAACTATAATTGAGTGAAATTGGAATTTCATCAGAAGTTTTATCCTATGCATCTGGTTCTTCGTGATCAGAATTATATATATAATTTTTGGCCTCGTGAAGGAGAAAGTATCGCTCAAGCTTGGGGGAGGCTTAAGTCAATGTTATATTCATGCCCCAATCATGAGCTCTCAAGAGAAATTATTATTCAGAATTTTTATGCTCGACATTCTCGTAATGATCAATCCATGCTCGATACTTCTTGTACCGGTTCCTTTATGAAGAAGACTATTGAATTCAAATGGGATTTATTGGAAAGAATTAAACGCAACTCTAAACATTGGGAACTCGACGAAGGTAATGTGTCGGGTATAAACCTTAAGTTTGATTGTGTTAAATCTTTTATGGACATCGATGCTTTTCGTGAATTTAGCACTAAATATGACTTCACTCTAAGATAGTAGCTTCTTTTTGTGAATCATTTGCTACTCATGTTGATCACCCTAAGGAGAAGTGGTTTAAATATCATCTTCCCATTGAAGTGAAAGTAGTAGAGCCTATTAAAGTTGAAGAAAAAGTATTACATATAATGTTGATCCTATTGTTCCTATTGCTTGTATTGAGAAACCACCTTTTCCTGTTAGAATAAAGGATCATGCTAAATCTTCAACTGTGGTTCGTAAGAGTTATACTAGAACACCTACACCCCCTGAACAAACTAAAGTTGAACCTAGTATTTCTATGGTTAAAGATCTCTTGGTTGATAATATTGATGGGCATGTTATTTTTTTCTATGGTGAAGCTACTAGAATTGCTAAACCCGATATTAAAGATGAGCATAGACCCGTGGTTGGCATGCATGTTGTTTCTGTTAAAATTGGAGATCATTGTTATCATGGCTTATGTGACGTGGGTGCTAGTGTGAGTGCAATTCCTTTTACCTTATATCAAGAAATTATGAATGATATTGCACCTGCTGAGATAGAAGATATTGATGTTACTATTAATCTTGCCAATAGAGATACTATATCATCAATTGGGATTGCTAGAGATGTTGAAGTTTTGTGTGGGAAAATAAAATACCCTACTGATTTTCTTGTTCTTAGTTCCCCACAAGATGATTTTTGTCCCATTATATTTGGTAGACCTTTCTTGAATACTGTTAATGCTAAGATAGACTGTGAGAAAGAAATTGTTACCGTAAGTTTTGGGGATATGTCTCATGATTTTAATTTCTATAAATTTCATAGACAACCCCATGATAAAGAATTGCCTAGTAAGGATGAAATTATTGGTCTTGCTTCTATTGTCGTACCTCCTACTGTTCCTTTAAAACAATATTTGCTAGACCATGAAAATGATATGTTTTTGAATGAAAGAAGGGAATTAGATGAAATATTCTTTAATCAAGGGCATGTTTTTGAAACACAATTTGCCTATTGAAATCCTTGGGGATCCTCCTCCACCCAAGGGTGATCCCTTGTTTGAGCTTAAACAATTACCTAATACTCTGAAATATGCTTATCTTGATGAAAAGAAGATATATCCTGTTATTATTAGTGCTAACCTTTCAGAGCATGAAGAAAATAAATATTGAGAACTCTGAAGAACCACCGTGCCGCTATTGGATATACTCTTGATGATCTTAAGGGCATTAGTCCCACCCTATGTCAGCACAAAATTAATTTGGAGCCTGATGCTAAACCAGTTGTTGATCACCAACGACGGTTAAATCCCAAGATGAAAGAAGTCGTAAGAAACGAAATACTAAAGCTTCTGGAGGCAGGTATAATTTATCCTATTGCTGATAGTAGATGGGTAAGTCCCGTTCATTGTGTCCCTAAGAAGGGAGGTATTACTGTTGTTCCTAATGATAAGAATGAATTGATTCCACGAAGAATTGTTACAGGTTATAGAATGGTAATTGATTTTCGCAAATTAAACAAAGCTACTAGAAAAGATCATTGCCCTCTACCTTATATTGATCAAATGCTAGAAAGACTATCCAAACATACACATTTTTGCTTTTTAGATGGTTATTCTGGTTTTTCTCAAATACATGTGTCAAAAGAGGATCAAGAAAAGACCACTTTTACTTGCCCTGTCGGTACTTTTGCTTATAGACGTATGCATTTTGGTTTATGCAATTCACCTGCTACTCTTAAAGATGTATGACTGCTATATTCTCTGTCTTTTGTTAAAATATTGTTGAGGTTTTCATGGGTGATTTCTCCGCTTACGGAACTTCTGTTGATGATTGCTTAAGCAACCTTGATCGAGTTTTGCAGAGATGTGAAGAAACTAATCTTGTCTTGAATTGGGAGATGTGACACTTTATGGTTAATGAAGGTATTGTCTTGGGGCATAAAATTTCCGAAAGAGGTATTGAAGTTGATAAAGCTAAAGTAGATGCTATTGAAAAGATGTCGTGTCCTAAACATATCAAAGGTATAAGAAGTTCCCTTGGTCATGCTGGTTTCTACGGGAGGTTCATTAAAGAGTTCTCTAAAATTTCTAGGCCTATCACAAATCTCTTGCAAAAATATGTTCCTTTTATTTTTGATGATGATTGTGTAGAAGCATTTGAAATACTTCAGAAAGCCTTGATTTCTGCACCTATTGTTCAACCACCTATTTGGAATCTACCCTTTGAAATTATGTGTGATGCTACTGATTATGCTATTGGTGTTGTTCTAGGGCAAAGAGTTGATAATAAATTGAATGTTATTCATTATTGTCGGCATCCTGGGAACGGGGATACCCAGACTTGCCTGCCTGCAGTCCGAAGCGTGGCTCCATCAATGGCCCGGTACGGCCCAGCTTCACCAGCGACAACTCAAGACCCTCGTGAGGGGCCAAGCCTCGTGAGGCGGACGACACCAGGACCTCCCTAGGGGCAGTCTCCCTAGGCTGGCTCCCGAGCAGCGAAGATATCTATGCAAGGGGCACCTCGCGAGGTTCACGTGACGTGAGCCATGACGACCAAGGCCAGGAGGGCACCAGCGGGTGCAGTGTAGAAGTTTCCTCTTTGGTGCTAAGGAGGCAAGCGCAGGAGAGGAGTGCCGAGGCATCAGGCAAAGGTTTCCATATCGGTGCAATAAGACCAAGACCAACAGGACGACAGGACGGAGGTCATCGCGGAGCCCACAGCAGCCTCACCACCATAGCCTTTTGCAAGCGAAGACTACTTTTGTTAGGATAGCTTGTACTAGCTGTCCCACTTCAAACTTGGCCATTGTGGGATCCCTTCCCGCCTAAACATTTGGGAAGAGGACCAAGGCCACCATAAATAGGACCTAGCCACCACCGTAGGAAGGGGGCGGATCATTCAGATCACCCTCTCAACCACCAGCTCATCGGGCTCAAGAACACCTCACCACTTGAGGCTGCTCATCCACTGTACTAGTTCATCCTCAGCCCCTCAAGGCAATCCACCCACAAACAAGAGTAGGGTATTACACCGCAAGGTGGCCCGAACCAGTATAAACCCCCGTGTCTCTTGTTCTTTGGGTTCTTCGAGCTAGGCCGTGGAATCGTTGAGCGAGCGAGTCGGGGAGAGAGTGTTCTTCGTGCGCACCCCGGAGTTCTAACCTCTCAAAGGTTTGCCGGAACCCGTAATCCGACATCTGGCGTGCCAGGTAGGGGTGTGCCGGAGCTCCACCTCTCCGCTTGTTCCGCCCCTCCGCCTGCTTCGTCTCTCCGTTCGGCCCTCATGGCAGGAGCCACCCCACCGGCTGGATCGACGGGCGCGCGCGGAGGTGCCATGGGCCTCCTGGCCTTCACCCCCGCCTTACGACAGGTGCAGTGGCCACACAAGTTCAAGCCGGATATGCCGCCTCGCTACGATGGCGTGGAGGATCCAGCAACCTTCCTACTGGTGTAAGAGGAGGCCGTTCGGGAAGCTGGAGGAGATGACAGAGTCATGGCCAACCTGGTTTCCCATGGCCCTAGCCGGCGTGCCATGCGCCTGGCTGCTCAGCCTGCCAGGATCCTTTGTGGCCTCTTGGGAAGAGCTGCGCGGTCTCTTTGTCACGTGCTTCGCAGCACCAGCGCCCCTCGCCGTTGCAGCCATCCTCGGCGGCTCGGTGGCACCACCCTTAGATCGCCATGTCAAGCAGTTCTTCCGCCAAATGGGCGCCGCCTCTGTGCAGCAGGGACCTCCCACGGGATGGGCGGCGCCCAAGTCCGACCTCACCTTCAACTCAGGGGACCATCCGGCGACCACCGCTGGCTTGGGCGCGCTCCTGATGCTTTGCACACCCACCATCTGCAACGTGGCGGTAACCAAGACCCTCATCGACGATGGGGCTGGCCTCAAAGTGCTCTCCATGGAAGCTTTTGTCTTGCTCCACGTGCCACACGTCCGGCTCCGTCACACCTAGCCCTTCTCCGGAGTTGGTGGCAGTTCCATCAGCTACTACCTCTTGAGCACTGCGTTGGTTTTCCCTTGAAGAGGAAAGGGTGATGCAGCAAAGTAGCATAAGTGTTTCCCTCAGTTTTTGAGAACCAAGGTATCAATCCAGTAGGAGATCACGCTCAAGTCCCACGCACCTACACAAACAAATAAGAACCTCTCAACCAATGCGATAAAGGGATTGTCAAGCCCTTCACGGTCACTTACGAGAGTGAGATCTGATAGATATGATAAGATAATATTTTTGGTATTTTTATGATAAAGATGCAAAGTAAAATAAAAGGCAAAAGAAATAACTACGTATTGGAAGATTAACATGATGGAAGATAGACCCTGGGGCCATAGGTTTCACTAGTGGCTTCTCTCAAAAGCATAAGTATTACGGTGGGTAAACGAATTACTGTAGAGCAATTGATAGAATTGAGCATAGTTATGAGAATATCTAGGTATGATCATCTATATAGGCATCACGTCCGAGACAAGTAGACTGAAACGATTCTGCATCTACTACTATTACTCCACACATTGACCGCTATTCAGCATCCATCTAGAGTATTAAGTTCATAAGAACAGAGTAATGCTTTAAGGAAGATGGCATGATGTAGAGGGATAAACTCATGAAATATGATGTAAACCCCATATTTTTATCCTCGATGGCAACAATACAATATGTGTCGGTTCCCTTTCTGTCACTGGGATCGAGCACCGAAAGATTGAACCCAAAGCTAAGCACTTCTCCCATTGCAAGAAAGATCAATCTAGTAGGCCAAACCAAACTAATAATTCAAAGAGACTTGCAAAGACAAACCAATCATACATAAAGGAATTCAAAGGAGAATCAAATACTGTTCATAGATAATCTGGATCATAAACCCACAATTCATCGGATCTCGACAAACACACCGCAAAAGAAGATTACATCGAATAGATCTCCAAGATAATCGAGGAGAACTTTGTATTAAGATCCAAGGAGAGAGAAGAAGCCATCTAGCTAATAACTATGAACCCGTAGGTCTGAAGTAAACTACTCACACATCACCGGAGAGGCCATGGAGTTGATGTAGAGGCCCTCCGTGATCAATGCCCCCTCCGGCGGAGCTACGAAAAAGGCCCCAAGATGGGATCTCTCAGGTACAGAAGGTTGCGGCGGTGGAATTAGCTTTTCGTGGTGCTCCTGGATGTTTGGGGGGTACGTGGACTTATATAAGAGGAAGAAGTACGTCGATGGAGCAACAGAGGGCCCACGAGGGTGGAGGGCACGCCTAGGGGGGTAGGCGCGCCCCCTGCCTCGTGCCTTCCTCCCTTGTTTCTTGACGCCCACTCCAAGTCTCCTTTTTTGACCAGTGAAAACAGCAGGAGAGCCTCCTACTGTTGTTTTTTCCTTTATTACTTTAAGATGTTAACCATTGGTTAACATTACAGATAGTTCTTGATTTACATGGCTTTAACAAGAATTCAGAAGGTGTGAAACTAGCCTATGTAAACTAGGTGTCACAGAGTCAAAGAGTTTGCAAATATTTCCAAAAAAGTTAAACTTTGAGAGTTGATCCTATAGCCCAGGATCAAAAAATCTTCCTTGAGCTTCCTCAGCCACTCAGCATGCGTGGCTACTTCTCCATCAAAGATCTCTCTATTGCGTTGCTTCCAAATATTCCAGGAGGTTAATATAGTTATCTCTTTGAACAAAGGTCCTCGCCACCTCTCTCTAGCTCTCTCATACATGTGTTGTATGTCTGGATCATTTTCCCAATCAATGCCCACGACATCCCAGCACTTGGTGGCAAAAGAACACTCATAGAATAGATCTGCATTTGTTTATACAACTCCCATGTTGCACATTGGGCATTTATGATCTTCTCCAATATTAAAGTGTCTTCTGAGTAGCAGATCTCTTGTATTGACCCTGTCATTTAACATCAACCATGCAAACACTTTATGTCTCATGATACATTTCGTCTTCCAAATGGAGGTGATGCATTGGGGAGCCAATATATTCCTGAACATGTACTTGTAAAACTTCTTAGGTTTAAAATCAACATCACCCCAGCAAAGGATCCACTCATTAGTCCCCATAGCTTCCAGGTTTATTCCCTCCATGATCTCTTGCAGATTATCCAGTTCGGTTCTGGCTTCCATTGACAGAGGAAGCATAAAGTTGTCCACGTGATCATTGTTGTTGTAGTACTGTGCCAACGAGATGTCTTGATCGTTAGCAAAAGAAAAAAGATGATCATGGGAGTCCATCAGGGGTCTTTCGTTTATCCAAACATCTTTCCAAAGAAGAATCGTGTCCCCCGCGGCCGCTATACATGAGGCAATCCCACGGTAAATATCCATCAAAGAGAAAACATCACACCACCAAAAGGAGCCACAGGGTGGCTTCGCGTGGGGGGGGGGTATCGTCATAGTGGGCATTCCAAACTAACATTACCCAAGGGACATCCTGCTTATGAATGAATTTATGCAAGTACTTGAGCAGTAGAGCATTGTTTTGGATTTGTAGGTTCACTCCAAGTCTCCTGGATCACGTTTGTTGAGAAAATCACGTTCCAGAAGGTTTCATTCCATTTGGACTCCGTTTGATATACCTTTTCTTTGAAACCCTAAAATAGGCAAAAAAACAGCAATTTGGGCTGGGCCTCCGGTTAGTAGGGTAGTCCAAAAAATGATATAAAAGTGTAAAATAAAGCCCATTAACATCCAAAATAGATAATATAATAGCATGGAGCAATCAAAAATTATAGATACGTTGGAGACGTATCAAGCATCCCCAAGCTTAATTGCTGCTCGTCCTCGAGTGGGTAAATGATAAAAGAAGAATTTTTGATGTGGAATGCTTTCCAACGTATTTCTCAATGTAATTTTTCTTTATTGTGGCATGAATGTTCAGATCCGAAAGATTCATGATAAAAGTTTAATATTGACATAGAAATAATAATACTTCAAGCATACTAACTAAGCAATTATGTCTTCTCAAAATAACATGGCCAAAGAAAGTTATCCCTACAAAATCATATAGTCTGGCTATGCTCTATCTTCACCACACAAAATATTTAAATCATGCACAACCCCGATGACAAGACAAGCAATTGTTTCATACTTTTGATGTTCTCAAACTTTTTCAATCTTCACGCAATACATGAGCGTGAGCCATGGATATAGCACTATATGTGGAATAGAATGGTGGTTGTGGAGAAGACAAAAAGGAGAAGATAGTCTCACATCAACTAGGCGTATCAACGTGCTATGGAGATGCCCATTAATAGATATCAATGTGAGTGAGTAGGGGTTGCCATGCAATGGATGCACTAGAGATATAAGTATATGAAAGCTCAACAAAAGAAACTAAGTGGGTGTGCATCCAACTTGCTTGCTCATGAAGACCTAGGGAATTTTGAGGAAGCCCATCATTGGAATATACAAGCCAAGTTCTATAATGAAAAATTCCCACTAGTATATGAAAGTGATAACATAGGAGACTCTCTATCATGAAGATCATGGTGCTACTTTGAAGCACAAGTGTGGAAAAAGGATGGTAGCATTGTCCCTTCTCTCTTTTCTCCCTTTTTTTCTCTCTTTTTTTATTGGGACAATTGCATTTTTGCCCCTAGTTGGTTCCTACCCACGGGTTTTGTCCTTACTTTTCGAGCTTGCTCAGTTTTGCCCTTACTTTTTCCGTCGAGGTCCCTCGACTGCCCTTTGACCGTTTGACCAAAACTTTGAAAATTCATAACTAATTCATATGAACTCAGAAAAATGCAAATAAGATATCAAAATGTTTCGATAAACATTACCTTTATGTGCATATCATTTGCATCCAGGACAAAAGCACCCTTTAAACTACCTGAGGTAATTAATGTTATTAACGTTATTAAAAATAAAAAGGTATAAACAATAATTTTTTCATGAATAAAAATTACATGCAAATGTAGGTGATGTTTTCTGAACATACTGATATCTTATTTGCAATTTTCCGAGTTCATATCAATTTGTTATGAAGTTTCTAAATATTGGTCAAAGTCGTTAGAACATTCATAACAAGATGATACGAACTCAGAAAAATGCAAATAAGATATGTGGATGTTCACAAAACATCACCTACATTTGCATGTAATTTTCATTCATAAAAAATATATTGTTTATACCTTTTTATATTTAATAATGCTAATAGCATGAATTACCTCAGGCAGTTTAAAGGGTGCGTTTGTCCACAATACAAATGACATGCACATAAAGGTAATGTTTATATGAACATTTTGATATCTTAGTTGCATTTTTCTGAGTTCATATGAATTAGTTATGAATTTTCAAAGTTTTGGTCAAACGGTCAAAGGGCATTCGAGGGACCACAACGGAAAAAGTAGGGGCAAAACTGAGCAAACTCGAAAAGTAAGGGCAAAACCCGTGGGTAGGAACCAACTAGGGGTAAAAATGCAATTATCCCTTTTTTATTTGGGCCTTCTTTCTTTTTTGGGGCCTCTTTTCCCCTTTTTTTATTTTTCGTCCGGAGTCTCATCCCGACTTGTGGGGGAATCATAGTCTCCATCATCCTTTCCTCACTTGGAACAATGCTCTAATAATGATGATCATCACACTTTATTCACTTACAACTCAAGAATTACAACTCAATACTTAGAACAAAATATGACTCTATGTGAATGCCTCTGGCGGTGTACCGGGATGTGCAATGATGCATGAGTGACATGTATGAAGAATTATGACTGGTGGCTTTGCCACAAATACGATATCAACTACATGATCATGCAAGCAATATGACAATGATGAAGCATGTCATAATAACAGAACGGTGGAAAGTTGCATGGCAATATATCTCGGAATGGCTATGGAAATGCCATAATAGGTAGGTATGGTGGCTATTTTGAGGAAGGTATATGGTGGGTTTATGGTACCAGCGAAAGTTGCGCGATACTAGAGAGGCTAGCAATGGTGAAAGGGTGAGAGTGCGTATAATCCATAGACTCAACATTAGTCATAAAGAACTCACATACTTATTGCAAGAATCTATTAGTTATCGAAACAAAGTATTGCACGCATGCTCCTAGGGGGATAGATTGGTAGCAAAAGACCATCGCTCGTCCACGACCGCCACTCATAAGGAAGACAATCAATAAATAAATCATGCTCCGACTTCATCACATAACAGTTCACCATACGTGCATGCTACGGAATCACAAACTTCAACACAAGTATTTCTCAAATTCACAACTACTCAACTAGCATGACTCTAATATCACCATTTCCATATCTCAAAGCAATTATCAAGTATCAAACTTCTCATAGTATTCAATGCACTTCTATGAAAGTTTTTATATTATAGCAAATTTCCATGTTGTTCTAAATGACTATCAAAATAATATAAGTGAAGAATGAGAGAACAATAGTTTCTATAAAACAAATCCACCACCGTGCTCTAAAAGATATAAGTGAAGCACTAGAGCAAAAACTATATAGCTCAAAAGATATAAGTGAAGCACATAGAGTATTCTAATAAATTTCAATTCATGTGAGTCTCTCTCAAAAGGTGTGTACAGAAAGGATGATTGTGTTAAACTAAAAAGCAAAGACTCAAATCATACAAGACGCTCCAAGCAAAACACATATCATGTGGTCAATAAAAATATAGCTCCAAGTAAAGTTACCGATAGACGGAGACGAAAGAGGGGATGCCTTCCGGGGCATCCCCAAGCTTAGGCTTTTTGGTGTCCTTGAATTTTACCTTGGGGTGCCATGGGCATCCCCAATATTAGGCTCTTTCTACTCCTTGTTCCATAATCCATCAAATCTTTACCCAAAACTTGAAAACTTCACAACACAAAACTCAAAATAGAAAATCTCGTGAGCTCCGTTAGCGGAAGAAAACAAAACACCACTTCAAGGTACTGTAATGAAATCATTCTTTATTTATATTGGTGTTAAACCTACTGTATTCCAACTTCTCTATGGTTTATAAACTCTTACCATAGATTCATCAAAATAAGCAAACAATACATGAAAAACAGAATCTGTCAAAAACAGAACAGTCTATAGTAATCTGTAGCTAACGCAAACTCTGGAACCCCAAAAATTCTAAAATAAATTTATGGACGTGAGTAATTTATCTATTGATCATCTTCAAAAAGAATTAACTAAATATAACTTTCCAAATAAAAATGGCAGCAATTCTCGTGAGCGCTAAAGTTTCTGGTTTTTACAGCAAGATCAAAAAGACTTTCCCCAAGTCTTCCCAACGGTTCTACTTGGCACAAACACTAATTAAACACAAAAAACACAAACAAAACAGTGGATAGATAAATTACTTATTACTAAACAGGAGCAGAAGGCAAGGAATAAAAATAAAATTGGGTTGCCTCCCAACAAGCGCTATAATTTAACGCCCCTAGCTAGGCATAAAAACGAAGATAGATCTAGGTATTGACATCTTTGGTAGGCAATCCATAAGTGGCTCTCATAATAGATTCATATGGTAATTTAATTTTCTTTCTAGGGAAGTGTTCCATGCCTTTCTTTAATGGAAATTTGAATTTAATATTCCCTTCCTTCATATCAATAATTGCACCAATCGTTCTAAGGAAAGGTCTACCAAGAATAATAGGACATGAAGGATTGCAATCTATATCAAGAACAATGAAATCTACGGGCACATAGTTCCTATTTGCAACAAAGAACATCATTAATTCTTCCTATAGGTTTCTTAATAGTGGAATCTGCAAGGTGCATGTTTAAAGAACAATCATCAAAATCACGGAAACCTAGGAAATCACACAAAGTTTTCGCAATCGTGGAAACACTAGCACCCAAATCACACAAAGCATAACACTCATGATCTTTAATTTTAATTTTTATTGTAGGTTCCCACTCATCATAAAGTTTTCTAGGGATAGAAACTTCCAACTCAAGTTTTTCTTCATAAGATTGCATCAAAGCATCAACGATATGTTTAGTAAAAGCTTTATTTTGACTATAAGCATGAGGAGAACTTAGCACAGATTGCAACAAGGAAATACAATCTATCAAAGAGCAATTATCATAATTATATTCCTTGAAATTCAAAATAGTGGGTTCATTACTATTTAAAGTTTTAATCTCTTCAATCCCACTTTTATCAGTTTTAGCATCAAGATCTAAGAACTCCGAATTTTTGGAACGCCTTCTAGGTAAAGGTAGCTCATCTTCAATACCATCATTGTCAAGATTCATATTGCAAAACAAAGATTTAATAGGGGACACATAAATCACTTTTAGATCTTCATCCTTATTATCATGAAAACTAGAAGAACACGCTTTCACAAAGCAATCTTTCTTAGCACGCATCCTAGCGGTTCTTTCTTTGCACTCATCAATGGAAATTCTCATGGCTTTGAGAGACTCATTGATATCATGCTTAGGTGGAATAGATCTAAGTTTCAAAGAATCAACATCAAGAGAAATTCTATCAATGTTCCTAGCCAACTCATCAATCTTAAGCAATTTTTCTTCAATCAAAGCATTGAAACTCTTTTGCGAAGTAATAAATTCTTTGATATTAGATTCAAAATCAGAGGGCATATTATTATAATTTCCATAAGAATTGTTGTAGAAATTACCATAATTATTAGAGGAATTGCTAGGAAACGACCTAGGATTAAAATTACCTCTATACACGTTATTACCAAAATTGTTCCTACCAACAAAATTCACATCCATAGATTCATTATTATTCTCAATCAAAGTGGACAAAGGCATATCATTAGGATCAGTAGGAGAACTCTTATTAGCAAACAATTTCATAAGTTCATCCATCTTTCCACTCAAAACATTAATTTCTTTAATTGCATGCACTTTTTTTACTAGTAGATCTTTCAGTGTGCCATTAAGAATAATTAACCATAATATTATCTAGGAGTTTGGTAGCTTCTCCTAAAGTGATTTCCATAAAAGTGCCTCCCGCGGCCGAATATAAAGATTTCTAGAAGAAAAATTCAATCCAGCATAAAAATTCTATATAATCATCCAAAGATTGAAACCATGTGTAGGGTAATTACGTATCATTAATTTCATCCTATCCCAACATTGTGCAACATGTTCATGATCAAGTTGCTTAAAATTCATAATATCGTTTCTAAGAGAGATGATTTTAGCGGGAGGAAAATACTTAGAGATAAAAGCATCTTTGCACTTATTCCATGAATCAATACTGTTTTTAGGCAAAGACGAAAACCAAGCTTTAGCACGATCTCTAAGCGAAAAGGGAAATAACTTCAATTTAACAATATCATTGTCCACATCTTTCTTATTTTGCATATAACACAAATCAACAAAGCTATTCAGATGGGTAGTGGCATCTTCACTAGGAAGACTGCCGAATTGATCATTCATGACAAGATTCAACAAAGCATCATTAATTTCACAAGATTCAGCATCGGTAAGAGGAGCAATCGGAGTGCTAAGAAAATCATTGTTGTTGGTATTGGTAAAGTCACACAATTTAGTATTATCTTGAGCCATCATGACAAGCAAGCAATCCAACACACAAGCAAACAAGAAACAGGAAAAAAAAGCAAATAGGGAAAGAGAAGGGGAACGGAGAGAGAGGGCGAATAAAACGGCAAGGGTGAAGTGGGGGAGAGGAAAACGAGAGGCAAATGCCAAATAATGTAATGCGAGGGATAAGAGTTTGTGATGGGTACTTGGTATGTCTTGACTTAGCAATGGCACCTGAAATGACTCATTGTTGGGAGTCAAATCTTGACTTGACTTGGCGCGAATCTCCCCGGCAACGGCGCCAAAATTCCTTCTTGCTACCTCTTGAGCACTGCATTGGTTTTCCCTTGAAAAGGAAAGGGTGATGCAGCAAAGTAGCGTAAGTATTTCCCTTAGTTTTTGAGAACCAAGGTATCAGTCCAGTAGGAGATCACTCTCAAGTCCCACGCACCTACACAAACAAATAAGAACCTCGCAACCAACGCGATAAAGGGGTTGTCAAGCCCTTCATGGTAACTTACGAGAGTGAGATCTGATAGATATGATAAGATAATATTTTTGGTATTTTTATGATAAATAGAAATAAAGATGCAAAGTAAAATAAAAGATAAAAGAAATAACTAAGTATTGGAAGATTAATATGATAGAAGATAGACCCGGGGGCCATAGGTTTCACTAGAGGCTTCTCTCAAGAGCATAAGTATTATGGTGGGTAAACGAATTATTGTAGAGCAATTGATAGAATTGAGCATAGTTTTGAGAATATCTAGGTATGTCATGTATATAGGCATCACGTCCGAGACAAGTAGACCAAAAGGATTCTGCATCTACTACTATTACTCCACACATCGACCGCTATCCAGCATGCATCTAGAGTATTAAGTTCATAAGAACAGAGTAATGCTTTAAGGAAGATGACATGATGTAGAGGGATAAACTCATGAAATATGATGTAAACCCCATCTTTTTATCCTCGATGGCAACAATACAATACGTGGCGGTTCCCTTTCTGTCACTGGGATCGAGCACCGCAAGATTGAACCCAAAGCTAAGCACTTCTCCCATTGCAAGAAAGATCAATCTAGTAGGCCAAACCAAACTGATTATTCGAAGAGACTTGCAAAGACAAACCAATCATACATAAAAGAATTCAGAGGAGAATCAAATATTGTTCATAGATAATCTGGATCATAAACCCACAATTCATCGGATCTCGAAAAACACACCGCAAAAGAAGATTACATCGAATAGATCTCCAAGAGAATTGAGGAGAACTTTGTATTGAGATCCAAAGAGAGAGAAGAAGCCATCCAGCTAATAACTATGGACCCGTAGGTCTGAAGTAAACTACTCACACATCACCGGAGAGGCCATGGAGTTGATGTAGAGGCCCTCCGTGATCAATGCCCCCTCCGACGGAGCTCTAGAAAAGGCCCCAAGATGGGATCTCTCGGGTACAGAAGGTTGCGGCGGTTGAATTAGGTTTTCGTGGTGCTCCTGGATGTTTGGGGGTACATGGATTTATATAGGAGGAAGAAGTACGTCGGTGGAGCAACGGAGGGCCCACGAGGGTGGAGGGCGCGCCCAGGGGGTAGGCGCGCCCCCTGCCTTGTGCCTTCCTCCCTTGTTTCTTGACGCCCACTCCAAGTCTCCTGGATCACGTTTGTTGAGAAAATCACGTTCCCGAAGGTTTCATTCCGTTTGGACTCCATTTGATATTCCTTTTCTTCAAAACCCTAAAATAGGCAAAAACAGCAATTTGGGATGGGCCTCCGATTTGTAAGTTAGTCCCAAAAATGATATAAAAGTGTAAAATAAAGCCCATTAACATCCAAAATAGATAATATAATAGCATGCAGCAATCAAAAATTATATATACATTGGAGACGTATCACCAGCCCCCTAGGGCAGATCCACCTCCCAGTCTCCTTCGGTACCCGCGACAACTACCACACCGAGCTTATCGACTTCGACATCGCTTGCATCGGCCTCCCGTACAACGCCATCCTCGGGTACCCAGCCTTGGCTCAGTTCATGGTATAAACTCACCCTGCCTACAACCTCATGAAGATGCCGGGGAGCAACGGCTTCCTCACCCTGGCTGGAGACACCAAGGAGGCCCTGATGGCCCTCAAGCTCGCCTTCAGGGCTGCGGCGGCAGCGCGCCCCGTAAGCAAATCAGCACCGAGGACCCAGGGGGCTGCACCGGCGAAGAAGAAACAATTGTTCTCTCAAGATAGGGCCAAGACAAAGCAAGTGTCGGTCGACGGGGACGGGGCCTCAGGAGCCACCTTCACCATAGGTGCCGACCTTGCCCCGTACCAAGAAGAGGCATTGGTGAACTTCCTGCGTGTGACTAAAGAGGTATTCGCCTGGGAGCCCAAGCAGCTAGTCGACATCCCAAGGGGGATAATCGAACATCACCTAAGGGTGTGCCCGAATGTGCGCCCGGTGAAGCAGAAGGCGCGGTGATAGTCCGCAGAGAAGCAGTCCTTCATCGTCCAGGAGACCCGCAAGCTGCAAGATGCATGTGTCATCCGTGAGGTTCGGTATCCAGAGTGGTTGGCGAAACCCGGTGGTCGTGCCCAAGAAAGGCGAGAAGGAGCGCATGTGCGTTGACTTCACCAACCTCAACAAGGCCTATCCTCAAGACCCGTTCCGCTTCCATGCATTGATCAGATCGTTGACTCCACCGCTGAGTGCGACTTACTGTGTTTCCTAGATGCTTTCTTAGGTTACCACCAGATCAAGACGGCGGTGGAGGACGTAGAAAAAACTGCTTTCTTAACCCCGTGCGGGGTGTACTACAGCTACATGTCGTTCGGGCTGCGTAACGCTAGGGCGACCTTCCAGCGGCTGATGCACATCGCTCTAGGCCAATAGCTCAGGAGGAACGCTGAGGCCTACGTCGACAACATTGTGGTGAAATCTCGGGAGGCAAGGACCTCATTCGGGATCTGGAGGAGACTTTCGCCAGCCTGCACAAGGTAGACCTGCGGCTCCACGTGGAGAAATGCGTGTTCGGCGTCCCATCCGGAAAGCTGCTGGGTTTCCTCGTGTTGCAAAGGGGGATAGAGGCGAACCCGGAGAAGGTTAAAGCAATAGAAGACATGAGCCCGCCGCAGACTCTCAAGGAAATGCAAAAACTCGCGGGCTGCGTAACCTCACTGGGGCACTTCATCTCCAAGCTGGGGGAGCGCGCCCTCCCGTTCTTCAAGCTGATGAAGAAGAAGGGCCCGTTCGAGTGGACTACGGAGGCCGACATGGAGTTTCAAGACCTCAAGAGATACCTAACCAGCCCACCGGTGATGGTGGCGCCTTGTCCTCTCGAGCCCCTAGTGCTTCACCTGGCCACCACACCTCATTCCGCTAGCGTAGCGCTGGTGGACGTCTGGGAGGAGCGCCAGGCCAAGAGCCTGCCACCCGACGCCGCGCATCCGGTCAGGATGCTGCAGCACCAAGACGGCGCACCTGAATCCACAACAAATCCAGCAGATGACCGGGCTCCACAAGACGGCGCTCCCAAGGCTGCGGTAGCCCACATAGGCGACCGAACTCCTGAGGTCCCCCAGCCTCAGGGAGCGCCCCAGCCTCAGGAGATCACGGACTCCACCAACACTTCCGCCCTCATCAAACACCCAGTGTACTTCGTCAGCACGGTGTTGTGAGACACGCGGGCACACTACCCCATGCCGTAGAAGCTTCTGCTCGCGCTCCTCGTGGCCTCGCGCAAGATACGCCACTACTTCCAAGGCCACCCCATCAAGGTCTTCTCAGCCTACGCACTGGAGAGGGTACTCCGGAGCCCCAATGCAGTGGGAAGGGTCGCTGAGTGGAACATCGAGCTGTAGGCATTCCAGCTAGAGTTTAGCACCACCAGGATCATCAAGGGAGCCGCACTCGCCGACTTCGTGGCGGAGTGGACTGACGCTCCAGGGTCCGAAGCGGGTGAGGACCGGTCTCTCTTGCCAGGGAGCAAAGCACCAAACGGATGGGTCATGTACTTCGACGGTGCCTTCGCGCGCCAGGGCGCGGGGGCTGGGGCCGTGCTCATTTCGCCCACCCAGGACAAGCGCTACTGTGCTCTGCACCTCTACTTCCAGCGGGGCGAGAAGGTCTCCAACAACATCGCAGAATATGAAGGGTTTATCGCCGGCCTCAAGGCTGCGGCGGCCCTGGGGGTGAAGTGCCTCACCATCAAGGGAAATTCCCAGCTCCTCGTCAACTTTTCCAACAAGGTGTACGAGCCGAAGGACGAGCACATGGAGGCGTACCTCGCGGAGGTACGCAAAATGGAGAAGCAATTCTTGGGCCTAGAACTGTAGCATGTGCCCCGCGGCACAAACAAGGAAGCTGATGATATCGCCAAGAGGGCGTCAAGGCGTCAGCCCCAGGAGCCCGGCGTCTTCGAGGAGCGGCTCTTCAAGCCTTCAGCGGCCCCTCCGGTTGTGGAGCCTACGCCGCATCAGGAGGAGCTCCCCCCCACCAACCTTAGGAGCTCCCGCCCGCGGCCCGACCTCAGGAGCGCGCTTGCTCCTCACGCTTGAACCCCAGGAGGGGTGCTAGACTAAAGAATTCAAGGCA
This sequence comes from Triticum urartu, assembly GCF_056163025.1. Classification (NCBI taxonomy): domain Eukaryota; kingdom Viridiplantae; phylum Streptophyta; class Magnoliopsida; order Poales; family Poaceae; genus Triticum; species Triticum urartu. The sequence goes on along the minus strand of NC_141879.1, from coordinate 324,155,917 downwards.
TACCTGCTGCAAGGGACCCTGCCAGAGAAGGAGGAGGACGCGGAGCGCGTAGCTCGGCAGGCTACAGCTTACTACATCTAGGACGGTGAGATATACCAAAAACGACCGAATGATGTTTTCTTGTGATGCATCTCCAAGGAGCAGGGGAATGAACTGTTAGCTGACACACACAGCAGAGACTGTGGGCACCATTCTACTGGCGCACGACACTCAACGATGCAACCGAGCTGGTGAAATCCTGCGAGGCCTGCCAGTTCCATGCCAAGAAAATCCACCAGCCTACTCAGGGCATCCATACCATCCCACTCTCGTGGCCATTTGCGGTCTGGGGGCTGGATATCCTGGGTCCATTCCCTCGAGCGCCCGGGGGCTACCGCTACCTCTACGTCGCCATCGACAAGTTCACCAAGTGGGCAGAGGTGGAAGCCGTCCGCACCATCCCAGCCGGCTCCGCAATTAAGTTCATCAAGGGCCTCGTGAGACGCTTTGGAGTCCCTAATTGCATCATCATGGACAACGGCTCGCAGTTCACTAGCAATCTCTTCAAAACATATTGTGCTAATATTGTAACGCAGATATGCTACGCCTCAGTGGCACACCCCGGAAGAAACGACCAAGCTGAGCGCGCTAACGCGGAGGCCTTGAGAGGCATAAAGACAAGGACCTTCAAGAAGAAGCTCGAGGCCTACAGCAGGGGCTAGCACAACGAGCTCTAGTCTGTGTTGTGGTCCATCTGCACCACCACCACCAAGCCAACGGGCGAGACTCCGTTCTTCCTCGTCTACGGAGCCGAAGCGGTTCTCCCTCACGAGGTCAAGCATCTCTCCACGCGGATCTTGGCGTTTGATGAGGCACATCAAGACGCCATGTGGGGGATGGACCTCATGCTAGGGAGGAACGCCGCTGCCAAGCCTCACTCCGAGGGGCAAGGTACCAGCAAGCGCTGCGGCGGTACCACTGCCGCAGCATCCGCTCCAGGACGCTCGAGGTGGGTGATCTCGTCCTGAGACGGTGCTCTCCAGGGAAGGGCTGCATAAGCTCTCACCCATGTGGGAGGGCCCATTTAGGATTGCCCGCATCTCCAGGCCTGGCGCCGCGCGCTTGGAGACGCAGGACGGGATCCCCATCCAGAACGCCTGGAACATGCAGCACCTCCGGAAGTTCTACCCATGAAGCAAGGCCTAGTGCCTGTGAAGGTCTCCGCTCGTGACACTCTCATGTAATAATGAGTGGGGTTGTACACGCCCCAGAGTCTCCGGAGTGCCGCCCTCGGGCCTCGGGGGCTCCCTCCCTCGTCCTAGTGGCAGCACTTAGCTCCGCGCTGGTGAGAAGACTAGACTAGGTGCCGGACGCGGGTGTTCATTTGCTTTCTGTAGTTGGTTTGCAACCTTTTAGTGAATTTGGAGTTCTGGCATTTCTCGATTACTTGGTTGAGTCCCCTTTTCCTCTACTTCTTCGCTTGCTTCTTTGTTTTGCGTCAGGGAGGACGGCAGTTGCCCGACGCTCTCCCTCGTGTACTTCGCGCGGGGGCTGGGCAGGTGTGTGCGTGCGCTGGGCTACCCTAAACCACGGACACACCTCACCAAAGCCCTATCACCCCAGAGCTTCGGCTCCCTTGATCTTCATGAGGCGCCCTCGTTTGAGCTCGTGATTGGCGCACCCTCCTAAGTCCATGCCCCACGGGTACCGCAGCGTGGTGCACTAGGCCATGATTAGCCCATGCATGAGGGCTCACGCAAGGAGGAGCAAGGCACCCGACAGATGTCCTAACGAATTCTGCAGCTTTGTGATGCCTCTCGAGGTTAGCAGATCTTGAGTCAGCAGCAAGGAGGCCTCACCTGATGCTAGAAGGTGCGTCCTCAAGAGACATGAAACTACCCCGGGCATACCAAGCTAAGTTTTCCCCCTTTTACATCTACGTGGAGCATGAACAATGTCGGAACAATAAGCATAACATAGCAGCATAAAGATCACAGTTCATTACACGCCCCAGCATGGCCATCCACCTTTTTCAAAATGCAGGAAGAAAGGAAAAGCCTAATAAAAGTGGCCCGCACGACTGTGGATGCTCACGAGGCCCGGCTTCGAGGGCCTTCCGGACTCAGCTTAGTCCGAGCCCATCTCGCGCTTCACCGCCGCGTGGCAGCGGGACGACCCGCCACCGTCCTCGAAGCAAGCCCAGCGGCGAGGCAGCTGGTCGTAGCCGCCGCTGCTGGTGCTCTCGCTGGTGGAGGAGCCGCTAGGCGAACCGCGGCCATCACCAAGGGCAGGTTGGCCCTCAGCCTTGTCACGGCCATCGCCCAGGCCGAGCTCGTCGTCGCCGCCGCTGTCTTCGGGGAAGCACCCCGCGCGGCGACCATCTTCCCCAAACACCCTCATGAAGAGGATCGCAACGCCATCGTACTTGAAGTTGAGAGTGCACCGCCTAATCAGGCCGCGCGCGCGGGCAAACGTCTGCCAGCCATGGGCTAGGGCCACATTGCCCGTGACGGAGACCTCCACAACGATCCACGAGGCCTTGATGCAGCAGCCGACGGCCTGCAGCCAAAGGACGTCAAGACCCCCGGCCGGCATCTCGCCGGCAAAGGAGCGCGGAAGCTGGAGCCAGGTGCCAGCCGGACTCTCCGACCACACGACGAACTCTGGGAGCACCTCCGCCGAATGGAGGCGCAACCGAGGAGGCCGGGCGACCACGGCACGCCTCACCTCGGCGCAAGGGCTTCTCCACCAAGAGCGGACCCCGCCATGGGAGGAGGCACCGATGTGGCCACCAAGGATGACGCTGGTCCCCGAAGGAGTATGTCCGTGCCCCCGAGGAGCCACAGCAGGGGTCGCAGCATGCTTATGGGGGCGGCCACACCCCCTCTTGGGCGGTGGTGAGCCGGGACCCTCCTGGCGAGCCTTCCCCTTCTCCGCGGCCGTGAACCTCCTCGTTGGTGCCATGGGACTGCAGCAAAGCAGCGAGGTGAGGAGGAAGAAGGGGGAGCAATCGGCGAGAAGGCAGAGATGAGTGAGGGGGCTCGGTCCCTCCCCTCATTTATAGCCTGGAGGAGACCAACCGCCGGCCTCCATGATCGCACATAATGATGATTTTCTTCTACATGCAACAGGGTCTCATCAAGTCGAAGAGTTACCGAGGCAGTGTTGGGAAGCGGAGGCGCCCACGCCCCATCAATCGCCACGTGTCAATCGAGGCTGCAGGCGGTTGGGGCCCACGGCGCTCTGCACTTGCCCTTTGGCTTCGCCTCAAAGCCAAGCTCGAGCGTGCCTTGGGCCTGGGGGCTACTATCGGCGTCCTGGGAACGGGAGTACCCAGACTTGCCTGCCAGCGGCCCGGAGCGTGGCTCCATCAACATCTCGGTACAGCCCAGCTTCAGCAGCGACCTTAAGACCCTCGCGAGGGGCCAAGCCTTGCGAGGCGGACGACACCAAGACCTCCATGGGGGCAACCTCGCTAGGCTGGCTCTCGAGGAGCGAAGATACCTATGCAAGGGGCACCTCATGAGGTTCACATGATGTGAGCCATGACGACCAAGGCCAGGCGGGCGCCAGCGGGCGCAGTGTACCAGTTTCCTCTTTGGTGCTAAGGAGGCAAGCGCAGGCGAGGAGTCCCGAGGCATCAGGCAAAGGTTTCCATATCGGTGCAACAGGACCAAGACCAGTAGGACGGCAAGACGGAGGTCATCGCAGACCCCACGGCAGTGTCACCACCAGAGCCTTTTGCAGGCGAAGACTACTTTTTGTTAGGATAGCTTGTACTAGTTGTCCCCATTCAAACTTGGCCATTGTGGGATCCCTTCCTGCCTAAACATTTGGGAAGAGGACCAAGGCCACTATAAATAGGACCTAGCCACCACCGTAGGAAGGGGACGGATCATTCAGATCACCCTCTCAACCACCATCTCATCGGGCTCAAGAACACCTCACCTCCTGAGGCTGCTCATCCACTGTACTAGTTCATCCTAAGCCCCCCGAGGCAATCCACCCACAAACTCGAGTAGGGTATTACACCACAAGGTGGCCCGAACTAGTATAAACCACTATGTCTCTTGTTCTTTGGGTTTGTCGAGCTAGGCCGTGGAATCGTTGAGCGAGCGAGTCGGGGAGAGAGTGTTCTTTGTGCGCACCCTAGAGTTCGAACCTCTCAAGGGTTTGCCAGAACCCGTAATCCGACAATTATGCTAGTAAAACTCTAGACAGTGCTCAGAGAAATTATGCTACTACTAAAAAGAATTATTAGCAGTTGTATTTGCTTGTGATAACTTCAAATGTTATATTGTTGATTCCAAAGTAATTGTTCACACTGATCATGCTGCTATAAATATCTTATGGAAAAATATGCTAAGCCTAGACTTATTAGATGGGTTCTCTTATTACAAGAATTTGATTTGCATATTATTGATAGAAAGAGAGCTGAGAACCCCGTTGCAGACAACTTGTCTAGGTTAGAAAATGTTCTTGATGACCCATTGCCTATTGATGATAGCTTTCCTAATGAACAATTAGTTGTCATAAATGTTTCTCGTAATACTCCATGGTATGCTAATTACATTGTTGCTAAATTTATACCACCTAGTTTCACATACCAGCAAAAGAAAAAGTTTTTCTATGATTTAAGACATTACTTTTGGGATGACCCACACCTTTATAAAGAATGAGTAGATGGTGTTACTAGACGTTGTGTACATTAGCATGAACAGGAACAGATCCTACGCAAGTGCCACTCAGAGGCCTACGGAGGACACCACGCTAGAGATAGAACTCCACATAAGGTATTGCAATCTGGTTTGTATTTGCCTACTCTCTTCAAGGATGCTCATAAGTTTGTCTTGTCTTGTGATGAATGCCAGAGAATAGGCAATATTAGCATATGTCAGGAAATGCCTATGAATTATTCACTTGTTATTGAACCATTTGATGTTTGGGGCTTTGATTATGTGGGACCTTTTCCTTCCTCTAATGGGTATACACATATTTTAGTTATTGTTGATTACATTACTAAGTGGGTAGAAGCTATTCCAAATAGTAGTGATGATCATAACGCTTCTATTAAAATGCTTAAAGAAGTTATTTTTCCGAGGTTTGGAGTCCCTAGATATTTGATGACTGATGGTGGTTCACATTTTATTCATGGTGCTTTCCGTAAAATGCTTGCTAAGTATGATGTTAACCATAGAATTGCATCTACATATCACCCTCAGTCTAGTGGTCAAGTAGAATTGAGCAATAGAGAGATTAAATTGATTTTGCAAAAGACTGTTAATATGTCTAGAAAGAATTGGTCTAAGAAACTTGATGATGCATTATGGGCTTATACAACTGCTTATAAGAATCCTATGGGTATGTCTCCGTATAAAATGGTTTATGGAAAAGCATGTCACTTACCTCTTGAACTAGAACATAAAGCTTATTGGTCAATCAAAGAGCTCAATTATGATTTCAAACTTGCCAGTGAGAAGAGGTTATTTAACATAAGTTCGCTTGATAAATGGAGAACCCAAGCCTATGAGAATGCCAAGTTGTTTAAAGAAAAGGTTAAAATATGGCATAACAAAAGGATACAAAAGCGTGATTCTATACAACTCTCGTTTAAGATTTTTTGCAGGAAAGCTTCTCTCTAAATGGGAAGGTCCTTACATTATCGAGGAGGTCTATCGTTCTGGTGCCATAAAAAACAACGACGCCGAAGGTGGTAAACGATCAAAGAATCAAACATTATGAAAGTGCATGTGGCACTTAAGTATATTTCAGTGTGATGACAATATGATTAGAGGAACCAATATCGGTTGCTAAAGTCTATCTCGGGATATTGGTTCCATGAAGATTCTGTTGGAGTTGTGTGACCCCCCCAAATTCAAAAAGGTTTAAGGCGTGGTTTACTGACCACTTGAAGGTTTTCGTTTGGTTCACTTTGAGTCATAGGAAAAACCTCACTATCAAGAGGGGCCATTGTGGAATAAATGGCGTGTGGGAATGCCTCCTATTTTCATTCACCTGCCCTCCTACACCTCCTTCTTTGTTCCTCTTTGAGTTTTGATTTGTGGAGGTGTCCTGGTGGTTCTTCAGTAAGTTTCTGGACACCTCGTATGCACGGGGTCTCTGTCCCCTGTGCACACGGGGTACCACGAAAGTTACTGGACACCCCATGTGCATGGGGTCATGGACCCCCGTGCGCACGGGGTGGGAGAAACCCGCTAGGCAGCCCATGCACACGGGGTCCTGGACCCCCGTGCGCACGGGGTGGTTGGATTTCCCCTGGACACCCCATGCGCATGGGGATAACTTGGCCCCTGTGCACAGGGTCCACCGGGTGGAAATCCCCACCCGGCCAAGAACACTATAAAAGCTCCTTCTTCCACCTCCAACCTCTAATCCTAATGTCTTATTGTGCTCCACCATTGCTACACCTCCATTTTCTCATTACTCTCAATCCCTCCACCCTAACTTGCTGAAACTTTGGGGATTGGGAGAGCAAGACCCGATGTACACTTTGACCAAACCAAATCGTGTTCCACACAATATTTGCCCACCATTGACTTGTTACTCTTGGAGCTTGGGCTCCTAGGTGGTTAGACGTTCCCCCAGATGCTTCCTTGCTTGTGGTGTGCTCCGGAGAAGTTTGTAAAGGTGTGGTGGTCGCCTTCAAGACTAACCCTGAGTGATTTGAGGATCATCTGTTGGGGGTGACTCGAAGGAAATTACAGTGAGCCTTAGGTGGCATTCCACAAGCTTTGGCTCTGGCACCGCTCCAAACGGAGAGTAGCTCTTCCTCAAGGAAGAGTGAACTTCGGGATAAAATCCGCGTCCTCGTCTCACTTGTGGTTAATCCTTTCCCGCACCTTACTTTGCTTTTTATGCTTGATGGCTTGCTACTTAGATTGTTGCCTAGCATATTTAGCTTGGAGCGTGCTTGTCATATAGGTTGCATTCACCTAGTTGCATATCTAGTGAACCCTATTTATCGCTAAGCCTTAAAATTGACAAGAAAGATTAAAATTTGTAGTCTCCTATTCACCCCCCTCCAGTCGACTGTATTGATCCTTTCAATTGGTATCAGAGCCTCGTGATCTAATATAAGGTTTTACAACCTTAGAGGATATGGTTGATCTAGGGAATGAGGGAGGTGGCGCACACGTTGTGGAGGATGGTCAAAACCTACCCCCCCACCGCGTCCAAGGCACATGGTGCCCGGCCAGGTCGTTGCTCCCGCTACTCCTATTAAACCAGGTGCCCCTTTGACCGCGGCCAATATTCTTTCAATGTTTGTGGACCTCAAAGCCTCTATGTTGAAAGAATTTCGGTCCTCGGTCAAGGAGGAAATTGATGCTCGCTTAAAGGCCTCGACATCTGCATCAAACTCATTTGATCCAAATGCCATTCATGATGCAGATGTCTCGAGAGAACCTCTTGCATCTCCGACTCGTACTCAAGTTCCCAGGTACAATTCCATGGAACCCTTTTACTCACCTCAACCTTTTCAACATCCTCGCATTAATCATGTTGGGCCTCCGCCCCCTTTGAAAGCTAATGTGTTTGCCAAGTGGAAGCTAGATATGGAGTCTTACATGTGCAGTGCTTCAACTCAACTGTGGTGGATTGTGGTTAATGCATTCAACACCAAGGACCCAATGAATCTCACTCCAAGAGAAGTTGTTGATGAACAAGTCAATGCAACCGCACAGAACATGTTGCGCACCACTGTGACCGAAGACTATAGTGACTCCATTGCTCTCCTTAAAACCGCAAAGGAAATATGGGATTACCTTGAGGAGGCTCTCAAAGGAGATGAAGCAATTCGAAGATCTCGATTGGCTTTGCTCAAGCGAGAAGTCAATATCTTTGTGAGGAATGAGGGTGAGTCCACGGAAGAGGTCTACCGAAGGTCGAAGTCCCTTGTGCTCAATTTGAGAACCTTTGGGTGCACTTGGGTAAATGATGACTTCATCAAGGACAAGTTCATAGATGCTATGGTACTCAGGGAACATACCATGGTCATCACTACTGCAGGATGCTGCTAACGCGACACTACGATCAAAGACCCTTCAACACAACCGTGTGCGATGCAATAATCGCAAACGGTGGTGTAAAAAACCCATCAAAAAGGTACAAAACGTTTGCGATGGAGGATACATCAAACACGGTTCAAATTTTAGCTGCGTGTACGATGCAGGGCATATGGTTCAGTTCAATGAACTGTTTGTGATGAGGAGGAACAAAAGAAACGGGCAGCCAGATGAAGGTGTGTGCGATATACAGCATACGGTTCACTCGGATGAACTGTTTGTGATTAGGCAACACAAAAGAAACGGTCAGCCAGATCAAGGTGTGTGCGACATACGGCATGCGGTTAACTCGGATGAACTGTTTTTGTTGAGAGAATAAAACAGAAATGGTTCAATATAACAAGATGTGTGTGATACGCGACAAATAGGTCTGTAATCAGAAATGTGTGCGAAGACTGATAATAACACAGACGGTTGCTGCTAATAAGATGTGTGTGTTGTGCGATGGGATTGCATACAGAACAACAACATTATATATATATATATAGGGTCACGCTATTCGTCACCCAGGGTGAGGAATTCTTATTCCTCACCCCACCCCATTCATCACCCCACGTGCCTCAGCCTGAACCAGCCGCACCAGACGTTGTAAACTTACGGCACACACCTACGGCCCTGAACTCCACGATGCACTTGCGAACGTAAGGATTTTAGCCATGTGAGGTAATCTTACAGCGTGGAGGCCAATCGTGGAGGTTAGTTTACTTGGTGGCTTAATTTGGTTGATCTGAAGATGGGTGGCCTACAACCATGCGTCAGGGTGCAACTTTTTTTATTTATCTGAGAAGTATGCAGTAGTTGTGGACATGTACTATTTAATCCCCTGCATACATTACCTCTATCTGCACGAGCTCTAGAAAAAGTTTGCTCATTCTGTTGTATCTTCAGTTTAATGGAAGAAATAATTTTCAGATTAAAAAAGAGAACGACAAGATGGGCTGCTGATAATTTGAGATACCCTAACTAACCATGTGCAAGTTATAATTAAGTGGCAGGGAAAAAAGTTTCCAATCGGCAGGCATAAGAACTCGATGCCATGGACTCAAGAACAGAGTACATCCGGGCAAATGCATTCACAAGTGTCAGCCACGAAACCACATATAATTGTCATTTCAATTACAGTAAGTACTTGAAATAACTTGCAGAGAAGATGGCCCTGGCCATAGCCGCAAACTGCTACTTGATACAACGGTAATTAAGGTGTCTAGCCGCCAGTGTGCCCATGACCCCCATGAAGTACAAGATCTAGTGTGTCTGGTCGATCACTGCTTGTCTTTTTGACTATGCCAGGTCTCTTCCGACTTCCGGTGCTGCTTTGGAGCCATCGGGCTTTGGGATAGACTCTGGGTCACGAAAAGAGACTAAACAGTGATGAGCGCCGAAACCAGCGGCAACATTCCTGAAAACAATAAAAAATTTATGTAGCACTGGATTAATGATAAAAATCATCAATGTAGAATATCCTAAAAATATTTGGTGCCATGACAACTACAAACAGACATGACCGTCAACAATAAAGCCTAAGAAAATCTGATCACATACAGAACTGCACTCCTGTACAAGACAAATGTGTCGAACATGACAATTGATAACAAGATTTAGTTAAACCCAAGACAATTGCATGATCACATTATCACATATGAGCTTAAGAAGTAGTGGCAATCGAGCTTAAGAAAATGCTAACATGGAATACATCGTACATTTATCTGTATGTAGTTAATGATTCTGCCTGCCAACATTTTAACAAACATAAGATTTAAGCAAAGAAGCATTAGCTACATACAGATAAATATATGATGTATTCCATGTTAAGAATTTCTGAAGATATGACATAAGAATAAAAATGCTAACTGATTGCGACTACTTCTCTTGCTCATATAGACATTTAGCATAATGTAGGCCTCCTTCAAAGGAGCAAATCAACCACTATTAGGGTGAAAGGGAAACACTTGTCCTCGGTAGTTAAGCCAATGCAAATCAATACCAATCCTCTATCATGGGGACATTGAAATTGATTAATTAATGACTGGCACCAAGTAAATGTCATGGCTTCCTAGCGAAAGGAAAAGCAAATGGAAACACATCAACATTACGAATTAGGTTTATGCCAGTTCAACCAAAACAGCGAAGATATACAGCCAGAAAGAGGGTCACTGTGTACCTCATTGCAATTGAAATAATTCTTAACTCGAAACTGCTAGTAACCACGAGTTGCTCCAAAGTGCACAAAACAAGAAAATTAAATTACTCATATAGCCTACTGAATAATTATATTGGCCATGCATTAAGCTGAACAGAGAATAGCATGATGTACACACAAGATAAGACTATTAACACTAAGTAATTGGTCTCTGTCTTGCCCTTCTCTTTTGGTTTCTATAGGCACCAAGCTCCTCACTGGACCAGCTTTAGTGCTCTAGTTTTTAATTAAGTTTTCGTGGCTCCTGGTGTAACCTTATTGAGTCTTTGCTCCTTGTTTGTTTGTACCATCTAGTTTATGATTAACGGAAAATTACCATAGGGATTTGCTGGTGAAAAAGAAATTAACACTAAGTAATTCTAATGATGACCAGAAGCAAGAATTGCACCCTAAATTTAAACAGGAAAACTCAAAATCCTAGCATTGCGGGAAGATCTCAATACATGTTGCTAGTACAGCTAGCAACTTCCTTTTCTTTTGCGTAGAGAAAGCAAGCTATTTGTTAACTACAAAATTCAGCATTAATTCATAAGCCTCAAAAGAAACTAAAGTTTGTACCCCAAACATGTACATCTTTTTGTGTGCATTGCCCAAACAATTTATGGACTAGAATGCACGTTAGTAAATGTATAACTATCTTTGAGTTCCTTGCAGATTGAAGAAGAAAACAGAGACATAAAATTGAAATATTTGCTAATGGAAGAAACAATTTTTACGTGCAATGAAAACAGACCGAATTGGGCATCTAGCAACTTTGATAATTTGCCCTCTGAACAAATTCAGGAAAACGGATTAATCACAAGCCTTAATCATATTGGCAATACGTAGATTCTTCATGGGCTGAGCGGTACCTGAGTACATCAAGGCGAACTCGGAGTCACGGAACACCATTGGTGAGGACGACTGGCATGTTTAAATGGTAAAATGTATTCTTTCATCCAGCTTATGGTGAGTATATATGCCTATGTGTCTTACCATGGGTACAAACATTGCCATTTTCTTTTCTGTAGCGTTCCCTCATCTCCAAGTCCCTTGCAAACATCTTGTTCGACTCCTAAATTTGATGGCAGAATTCTGATCAGGGGCGGACCCAGAAACTATTCTAAGTGGGGGCAAACTATGGGAGTGGGGGCATACTTTCTACAAATTCACATAGTTTTGGCAAAAATTCTGAAATTTCAAAGAAATATCACTGAAGTTTCATATTTTGAGTGGGGTCCTAGGCCCCCACTCCCATGAACGTGGGTCCGCCCCTGATTCTGATTCTTCATTTACCTAATACATTCAACATAAAGTTAGCATCATCACTTCAAAATTTATCTCAAGAATACTATAAAACAAAATTTCTCGTAAAGTGAACCATCTTTAATTCAAGAAATTACCTCATAAGTTTGTGCAAAAATCGATTAACGAATTTCCAGATAATTGGCATTGTCAGCTAGATACAGGCTAATTCTTTATGTACATTATTACTAACATTCAGTTAAATCAGAAGCAACATTTATAGCTAAAAGGATGCAAATTCGTGAATTTTACACAAAAGCTAAATCACAGAGGGGATTCACATGTCCTACAACAAACAAAAATTAATCTCAGCTCAATCAAAGACTGAATCCACATAGCCTTCTTCTCATCCTCCATGATCTCCAGCTCCTTGAATTTAATCCACCGATGGGAGCGTGTCTCCACCATCACCTTCATCACCCGCTTCCTGGTAGGTAGTAGGCAAGCTCCTGATTTCCTTTCCTTTCCTTTCTTTATCTTCATCCTCTTCCCCTGCATGGCTGCACCGCTCCCAAAAATCAATAACCCTAACCCTAGAAATTCAGAAGTTCATGGAGGACGAGAGGGGAAGAAGAGGAGGAGGAAGGTCATACCGGTGAGAAGACCGCCGAAGGTGGAGAGGACGCCGGAGAAGGCCGTTGACATCGCCGAGCTCGCGCCAGATCGTTGCACCGACCACATCGCCTCCGGGTCGCTGCCGCATGAGAGCGGGAAAGGCAAGCACTCCACGGGCGAGAGAGGTAGCCGTTACCTCCGGGTCGTTCCTCCGGTGTCGTCGCTGCTGCCGACTCCGCAATCGTGAGATAGGAGGAGGGGCCGGGGGAGAGAGAGGAACGTTGCCGTCGAGTGAGAACTGCTCGCACATAATTTTATTTTGTAACTATGCTCGCCTTTGATTGGAAAAGGCACAGGGGAGTGGGCTAGCGTGTAGCTACCGCCCAACTGTTTTCATTGATGTAAAATTACATCGATGAAACGTAATCTTATAGCGATTGTGAATTGGTTGGACCGGTCTGTCGCTCGGTCGATTGACTAGGGTGAGGAATTACTTATTCTTCACCCTGGGTACTCAATAGTATTTCTCTATATGGACACACACATACACATTTATAAGGACATGGTTGCATAACCAAATTAAACATCCACTTACATAGGTGGCTGCTACAACCATGGCATTTGCATGCACCAAAGTAAACTATTACATGCATAATTACATAAGTGGCTACTACACACATGACATTTCCACACACCAATAAAGTAAACTATATATTACATACATGATTAACTAGCATAAACGATCATCTGATCGTCATCTACTTCTTGTGACGCCTGCTCTGCTTGTGGCTCGATCCGGGCTCATCGATTTGGGTAACGAGGCACTTCCTCATGTCAAAAATCCGCCTATGCATCTCGTAGCATGTGCACACGCTCTTGGCCACGAACCTGAGGTGAGGTTCATTCAGTTGCCGCATCTAGGCCCCGTACCAGGATACGAGACTTGTTCTCTGGGCATCCTGCTTCATCTTTTCGTAGTAGGGGTCAATGATGGCTGAGGTGAGTTCAACCATGATGTCCATCATCGTGCTGCCCCAAACCCTGTAGTGCTCATATATTTTGGCAAAAGGTTCTTGCAGGCCAAGTCCGTAACCTTGAGCACTTTTACATCGTCGGTGGTTTCCACCATGGCAAACTTGTAGTAAGTGTTGTTGACAAACTTGTTGAAACGGTCGCAAGGCTCTGTGGCCATGCAGTAGTGGTAGATGAGGACATGATGGCGCATGCACAACTGGGCGACGGCAACCTTCTGATCTATGTCGGGATGACCGGCGGTGTACTGGAGGTCGATGCCGACCACCTTGTACTTGTCTCGAGCAAGCAACTGCTCAACGCTATTGATGTAGTCGTCCACCACAACCGAGTCGATGGTGTACACCACCGAGAGATCCGTCTCCCTCACGTGGGTCTCCACTTTATGCTCACCGAACTCCATTGGAGCGCCGCTAGACATCGCCTCTCTATGTGTCATCTTGGGTGTGCTTGTTGTGTTGTGGGGCGCGATCGAAAGGTTAAAGAGACTAAGGTTATAATGGCGATACGTCTCCAACGTATCTATAATTTTTTATTGTTCCATGCTATTATATTATCAATCTTGGATGTTTTATATGCATTTATATGCTATTTTATATGATTTTTGGGACTAACCTATTAACATAGAGCCCAGTGCCAGTTTCTTTTTTTCCTTGTTTTTGAGTATTGCAGAAAAGGAAAACCAAATGGAGTCCAATTGACCTGCCAATTTTTGTGGATTTTTATGGACCAAAAGAAGCCCCTGGAGTAAAAGAGTTGTGCCAGAAGAGTCCCGTTCTGGCAGTTTCGCCGCCGCAAGCCTCTGTAGCCAAAAACCAATCTAGACCCGTTCCGGCACCCTGCCAGAGGGGGCATCCCTCTCCATGGGCCATCTTCATCATCCTGGTGCCCTCCATGACGAGGAGGGAGTATTTCACCCTCGGGGCTGAGGGTATGTACTAGTAGCTATGTGTTTGATCTCTCTCTCTCTCTCTCGTGTTCTTGACTTGGCACGATCTTGATGTATCGCGAGCTTTGCTATTATAGTTGGATCTTATGATGTTTCTCCCCCTCTACTCTCTTGTGATGAATTGAGTTTTCCCTTTGAAGTTATCTTATAGGATTGAGTCTTTAAGGATTTGAGAACACTTGATGTATGTCTTGCATGTGCTTATCTATGGTGACAATGGGATATTCACGTGATCTACTTGATGTATGTTTTGGTGATCAACTTGCGGGTTCAGTGACCTTGTGAACTTACGCATAGGGCTTGGCACACGTTTTCGTCTTGACTCTCCGGTAGAAACTTTGGGGCACTCTTTGAAGTTCTTTGTGTTGGTTGAATAGATGAATCTGAGATTGTGTGATGCAAATCCTATAATCATACCCACCGATACTTGAGGTGACATTGGAGTATCTAGGGGACATTAGGATTTTGGTTGATTTGTGTCTTAAGGTGTTATTCTAGTATGGACTCTTGAATAGATCGATCAGAAAGAATAACTTTGAGGTGGTTTCGTACCCTACAATAATCTCTTCGTTTGTTCTCCACTATTAGTGACTTTGGAGTGACTCTTTTTTGCATGTTGAGGGATAGTTATATGATCCAATTATGTTATTATTGTTGAGAGAACTTGCACTAGTGAAAGTATGAACCCTAGGCCCCGTTTCCTAGCATTGCAATACCGTTTTCGCTCCCTTTTATCATTAGTTACCTTGCTGTTTTTATATTTTTAGATTACAAAAACCTATATCTATCATCCATATTTCACTTGTATCACCATCTCTTCACCGAATTAATGCACCTATTGTAACGCCCTCGATGCGGCTATATCTCCCACGTGTCGAAGCACGACCTAGAGGCATAACCACATTGAAAGCAATGTCGCAAGTGAGGTAATCTTCACACAACCCATAAATACATAAGGGAAAGAGATACATAGTTGGCTTACAATCGCCACTTCACACAATACATGAATAAAGCATTACATCATCCAGATACACACAAGGTCCGACTACTTAACCAAAATAAAAGAAGACTACCCCAAATGCTACACAGATCCCCGATCGACCCCAACTGGGCTCCACTACTGATCAACTAGAACGAAACAACACAAAGGACAAGATCTTCATCGAGCTCCTCCTTGAGCTTGGTTGCGTCACCTGCACGATATCATCGGCACCTGCAAACTGGTTTTGGAAGTATCTGTGAGTCACGGGGACTCAGCAATCTCACACCCTCGCGATCAAGACTATTTAGGCTTATAGGTAAGGTAAAAGGGTATGATGTGGAGCTGCAGCAAGCGACTAGCATATTTGGTGGCTAACATACGCAAATGAGAGCGAGAAGAGAAGGCAAAAGCATGGTTGAACAACTATGATCAAGAAGTGATCCTAGAACAACCTACGTCAAGCATAACTCCAACACCGTGTTCACTTCCCGGACTCCGCCGAGAAGAGACCATCACGGTTACACACGCGGTTGGTGCATTTTAATTAAGGTCCACTTCAGGTTTTCTACAACCGGACATTAACAAATTCCCATCTGCCCATAACCGCGGGCACGGCTTTCGAAAGTTCAATCCCTGCAGGGGTGTCCCAACTTAGCCCATCACAAGCTCTCACGGTCAACGAAGGATATTCCTTCTCCCAAGACAATCTGATCAGACTCGGTATCCCGGTTACAAGACATTTCGACAATGGTAAAACAAGACCAGCCACACCGCCCGAATGTGCCGACAAATCCCGATAGGAGTTGCACATATCTCGTTCTCAGGGCACACTCAGATGAGCGCTCCATACAACTAAAACCAAACCTCGAGTTTCCCAGAGGGGGTGCTGCACAGGGCTCTAGTTTGGACCAACACTCAGAGGAGCACTGGCCCGGGGGGGTATAAATAAAGATGACCCTTGAGTCTGCAGAACCCAAGGGAAAGAAAAGGCTAGGTGGCGAATGGTAAAACCAATGTTGGGCATTGCTGGAGGAGTTTTATTCAAGGCGAACTGTCAAGGGGTTCCCATTATAACCCAACCGCATAAGGAACGCAAAATCCAGGAACATAACACCGATATGATGGAAACTAGGGCGGCAAGAGTGGAACAAAACACCAGGCATAAGGCCGAGCCTTCCACCCTTTACCAAGTATATAGATGCATTCATTAAATAAGAGATATTGTGATATCCCAACAAAATATCGATGTTCCAACATGGGAACAAACTCCAATCTTCACCTGTAACTAACAACGCTATAAGAGGGGCTGAGCAAAGCGGTAATATAGCTAAACAACGGTTTGTTAGGACAAGGTGGGTTAGAGGCTTGGTTTAACAATATGGGAGGCATGATAAGCAAGTGGTAGGTATCATAGAATAGGCATAGCAAAAGAGCGAGCATCTAGCGAGCAAAGATAGAAGTGACTTCGAGGGTATGGTCATCTTGCCTGAAATCCCGCAAGGAAGAAGAACGAGTCCATGAAGAAGACAAACAGACGTAGTCGAACGGGTCCTCACAAACGCGACGTTATCGGAACTAACCCGAAGAAGCAACACCGGAAAGAAGCAAACAACATAGTAAACAACCAACACATGAACACGACATGATGCACAATCAAGTATGATGCATGTCCGGTATAATGAAGCATGGCATGGCAAAGTGCACAAACAATCCTACAAATTAAGTGGAACTCAACATGAAACTCCGTTGCATATTGATGAAACACCACATGACTTATTTAGTTCTCTATCGTTTATGTATCCAACAAGATTAAATGTTGTTAGCATGGCAAGAGGTGAAGCATAATGAAACTACCTATCTAGGCAAGTTTAAATGAGGCCGGAACAACAAACAACAAGTCTGGAAAACTCCTCATGTGCATATTCTGGTTATGGTACTGTTCTGCCCTAAACACAATTTTAGAGTTGTTAAACATGCAAGAAGAGTGCACCATGTTAAACTAGGCATTTTTCTACCCCATTTACATATAAAGATTATTTAAAACCGAACTACAGTTATTTAGTTATGAATTAAACCATTTTAACATGACATATGTGCAAAAAATAATGCAAACATCAAGTTTAAATATTTTAACATGGATGAAAGTTGGATATTGTGAAACTAGATAAAATTCTAAACATTTTACATGTATTGTTTGTTTAATTTGGATGCATGCATATTTGGTTATTAACAATACAAAACAATGGCATTCCCTGTAAATATGCATGCACTGGAAAATGCTAAAATCACAGAGCAGAAAAAAAATATGTATGGGCCGGATTGCAGCGCAGTGCAGCGGCCCAGAAGAGAATGAGGACTAAGTGGCTGTGTGCTAAAAGAAATTGAAAACAGGGCAAAAACTGTGGCGCCTAGGACTCGAACCCAAGACCTTCCACTTACACATCAGTGCCCTGACCAGTGCGCTGCTGATGAATGTTTGTGCAAAAATAAGGGCGTGGCCGAACTTAAACGGAACCAAAGGCCAGGCCTTCTTCTCCGTCGTACACAAAGGAATTGCGTGACGACACCGGCGAGCAAGACGGCGACCATCGGAGCAGAGGAGCACCTGCGGAGGCGTGGGATACTTGCGAGGGTGCGGGGTGCCGGAACGTGCGCGTGCAAAGGCTAGGTGCGCGGGAAGACTCGAGGACAAGCTCAAGGTCGCCTCGGTTATGGCGGCTGCAAGACGAAGCAGGGCCACGGGCTCGCGATCGAGCGCGGGAGTGCGCGTGCGGAGAGCTGCGGAAGGAGGCATGAGTGGATGCGTGCTCGGACGGACGATCGTGCATTCATGTGCATAGGCGCGGGCGGAACAGAGACGACGCTCGTGGCCATTCCGCAGCAGAGCATGGTGGCTGGGGTTTGGCATGGATGGATCGGCTCCTAGAGGATGAATATGAGGCGGAAAAAGGGCTTGGGCGACGCAGCTGCTCACCTAGTGCCCACAGGACATGAAGTTGTGGCCGTGGAGACGAAGGAGACGGCGCGATGACGCATGGAACTTGCCGGTCTTCGGGTCCAGGAAGAAGAGGAAGAAGATGGGTCGGGGAAGTCGATCCAGAGGCCGTAGAGGTGCGTGCGTGGACGTAGTTGAAGAAGTGGGTCTTCGGGGATCTCCACGGTGGCCGGAGGGTCGGAGGCGCGGCGAGGAAGCTACCCCGAGCTCGAGCTCTTGCTCGCTCGGGTCATGGCGGCCGCATCGAAGGCGTGGGCGTGGAGACTTACCTAGGCGGCGTTGAGGGAAGGAGAGGGTCTGAATGGATAGAGGAGAGGCCGGGGTAGGGTTTGGACATGATTTATAGGGGCTAGGGGCGCCGGACGGCCGTCAAATCATCGGGCGTGCCGACATGGCTCCTCTGGATGGCCTGCCGTACAGGAGGACGAAGCTCCTGTCGCTTGCGGGCTAGCTGGGCCGCGGGAGGCTGGCTGGGCCGGTTCAGGAGGGAAGAGGCCCAGGTGGCTGCGAGTAAGTTTGGCCTTTTCCTTTTCATATTTTTCTGCCTATTAAATAAACAGCCAACAAAAGGGAAAGGCCAGGGATATTGGGTAAGAAATAGAAAGAAGTAAGGATACATATGGACTCCTGGAATTATGCACCATTTTATAAAATTGGTTTGGGCATTTTTAGAGGTAGAAAAATAAAACAAGTTTGAATAAAATTCAAACTTGAGGCATTTTTGAACCTAACCAAAACAACTCCCAAAAGGCTGAATCTTGACAGAGAGGTATAAGGCATGGTGCATGATTCATTGACAAATATTGAACATTAATGGAGAAGGGAGAGATGGCACTTGCATCGAGGAAGGAATAAGAAGTAATGGGGAGGTGATGATGCATGGGTCAAATGCATAGCCAAGCAACATTACAAACATAATGCAAGCACAACGAGATGAATACCACAATGCACATGATGAATGCAAAATGACAAGAGGCACAAATGCAATGTGACAAAGGTGAGCATGTCAATGCAATATAACCAAAAGTTGACCATGATGCAAGAAACAAAATATGACAATGGCACCATCAAGATCAGGGCAACAAACAATTGGAACACCCAACCTCGACGAAATAAAAGGAAGGTAACTAGAGCATCGGTCTCGGGGCGTCACACCTATACAATTTACCATTGTATTGGGTGTGTTGGGGACACAAGAGACTCTTTGTTATTTGGTTGCAGGGTTGTTTGAGAGACACCATCTTCATCCTATGCCTCCCACGGATTGATAAACCTTAGGTCATCCACTTGAGGGAAATTTGCTACTGTCCTACAAACCTCTGCACTTGGAGGCCCAACAACGTCTACAAGAAGAAGGTTGTGTAGTAGACATCAAATGGCCGCGGGACTTAAAGGGGAAGCCGGACGGCCAGGAATATCTGCAGGCCCTGATGGCAGTTCTAATTTGCAGCGCGTAACACCATTGTGCCGCACGTAACTGCATCGCGTGGCAACGCGCGCGGTGCAACCGCATGCATATGGGGGCCCTGACTTGATCGTGCGCACGCCCAACCACTAGCAGAGCGCGCGCGGAGGGAAGTGAGCAGAGCGCTCCGCGATCGCCTCAACGGCGAGCAACCATATATATATATGCATATAGCAGTTGAACACGCAAGGAAAAGCTTTCCACAAGCCGAGCGCACCAACGGACGCCAGCAGAGCACGCCGTGGCACCTAACGGCGAGCACAGCACCCTGCGGTGCCTAACAGCGAGTAGAGCTTGTCGAGGGACGCGAGCAGAGGCCGGCACAGTGAGACATGGCAAATAAGACAAATTGTGCGTGCGATGTAGGAGACATCAAGCATGAATCAGATTAGAGTTGCATGTGTGATACATGGCATACAGTTGATCCATCCGAATTGTTTGTGATGGAATAAGTTGTGTGTGTTGTGGGCAAACGCTTGCTGGTATATAACCTTAATTTAACCAAAAAAGTGTTAATGCATGTTACAAAAATTGTATAACTGGAAACTATGTTCAAATATGAATACAACGATATAATCTCTGGCGACATGCATTCATATTTTATTAGTTAAATACTACTTATAAACCAGGACGAGAGTACAGTAGGTAATTAAATCGCAAACATTTTTTTTGTATTAACCATATGTGTATGTGTCGTTTCGTCCTTCTCTCACACATCTTGTCACCCCGCTGCTGCAGTCGGCTTATAGCGCAAGCTAGCGCAGCGCACGGGGGCATTCTTTTGCCCAAACGGTGGCGCCAATGAATCGTCGGTGAGCCCGTTCCCATGCAACCTCACAGGTCCCCGCTCAAGCTTCCCGCTCGACTCGATGAAATCCCCCAAAATCCCAATGCTTACCGGCCTGCTATATAAACCCTCACGGTCGGCGAGTCCTGCGTCACATTTTCCCCTCCCTCCCTGTAGCTTATCTCGTCTGCTTCTCCCACAATCGCCAATGGTACCGGTCTGTCTTTGTCACTCGGCCACTCCGCCGTCATCAGAGGACAGCTCCAGCTGGAAGGCTACACCACGGCGGCGGCGCAGTCCCTGGCGTAGTGTACTGCGTGTGGCGTCCCTGTTGGGTGCGCGCAGAACACCCACCACACGCTCCGCTGTCGGTGCCCGTCGGCATCTATTGTCGGCCGCCGATGCCGCCACACAACCGTCGAAAGCCAGTGCCATCACCCGCTCCGCCACCATGGCATGAGGCAGGAGGTGGCCATCATGGCCGCCACCCCATCATCGGTCGCCGTGGCCGCCAGCCCACCATCGACCGCCGGGATCATCACCGGCTCCGCCACCGCCGCCCGAAGGAGGGACGCGAAGGTGGAGGCCCACACATGCATCAACGACCTTGCGTGCTTGAAAGTGCAACTAATTCCTGGGTGGTTTTGGTAATTATTAACAACGTATAGCTCATTGAACTATTATCCATTCAACATAATCTTTTTAGAAATTTCAATGATTGGCATGGCATGGACTAGAGATATGGACCCCGCAAAATGCTAAGGACACATATTGGCTCAAGATCAAGACTCTACATTTTCATTTTAGTGATCCAAGATCACATTGAGTCCATAGGAAAAGCCAATACTATTAAAAGGGGATGAGGTGTTGCTTAATGGCTTGCTTTCTCAAAATGCTTAGTGATATGCTCCAAAAGCCCTCAACCACTTTCTCATATCCACATATGTCCCAAACCAAAAGTCAAACTCAGCCCCACCGATTTGATCTATCCGGCGCCACCGAGTTCATTTGACATAGCCATAGCCAGAAACCCTAATCAGTTCGGTCTCACCAATAGGGATCTCGGTCTCACCGAGATGGGATTGCAAACTCTCTGTTTCCCTTCATAAGATTTCGGTCTAACCGAGATGAGCGATTGGTCCCACCAAGTCCGCAATGCAAACTCTCTGTTTCCTTTTCATAACGTTTTGGTCTCACCGAAATGAGTGATCGATCCCACCGAGTTTGATTGACTCATGAGAAGCTACGCTTTGAAAAGCTCAATCTAGAGCAAGAACATGGGTTCTTAACAACAATCAATGATGATCTTTGTAAGAAAAGTTCTTCTGACATTGCCAAGCATTTACTCTTGTCTATTTACATGCCACAAGTAAAATCTAGCAACAAGAGTAAGAAAGATTCTTCTTCTAGTAGTTACAACAATCATGCTAAATCCAATGTTGTTGCTTCTAGTAGCTCTCTTGATTCCACTAATGATTCTCTTAGCCAAGTTACACTTGAGCAAGAAAATAGCTTATTGAAGGGAATTATTGATAAAGGTGTTAACAAGAGCCTTGTCGGGAGTAAGCAATTTGAGGAAATTGTACGCAAGTAAGGAGGGCACTGGAAGAATCAAGGTGTTGGTTTTGAACGAAAGTTCAATGCCAATGGAGTTGAGTGGGAAGAAGATCAATACCCCAAGACGAAGTTTATTCCTCAACAAGAGAAGTATTATCCCACTACTTTCAAGGGAACACAAGCTCAAGATGATGTTCCACCACTAGACCACAAGCTAAAAGGCAAGGACAAGCTTCAAGAGGAGATTGATGCATTTGAATAAGCTCCCAAGGCCTTGGTCAAGTGGGTTACCAAGACTACATCAAGTTCTACTTCATCAAGTACGACTACAACTCCAAGGATTCCCATCAAGTAGATGTGGATCCCGAAGAAGAACAACTAGAGATTTCTTGAGGGTGACTCTGCCAACATACTTCACTCATATCATTTTGGCGAGAACAAGTGCAACAACTTGCACATCTTACACTAGTTCAAGGAGTCACAAACCCTCTTGTTGGTAAGACAATGGGACAAGGTAACCTAATGCTTTCATGGACATCATCTTTTGTGTACTTCACTCTATGTATATGGATATCCTTGGTCGTTCCTTGTGGGACTAAGCCATGTAGGTATTGAAAGTGCAACTCACTCCAACGGATTGCTCCAAATGATCTACATCAACATTGAGCATCCACATCTTTAACATCTACATGAAGTCATCATCGACAAAACCCAAGGTTAGTTCATCCCTCTTAGGGGGGACATCACATCTAGGGGATCTTTACTCTAAGAATTGAGCTAAAGCAACTCTAAATGATGTGAACACAACAATGCTTTATGTAAAAGTGGTAACCCCACTTGTTCTTAAACGATGAGTATGACCTACGATCAAATGTTCTCATTTGACTCCTCAGTCAATATACTCATATATAGATGACCTAGTCATCGCCAATTGCTTGATAGATGCTAGAGTGTTTGTGCATGCTTTGCCACATATTTCATTTGCCATCTTATTGTGTGAGCATGTTGATTGCATATTTTTTCTCATTCAAGGACATCCATTTGTTGTTTTGATTGTTTGGTCTTTTCTTTTTGCCAAATGGATGGACAAGAATTCCTAAGAACTTCCTCTAGCTATCTATGCTTTTCTCGTCTCAAACTCTATTCATGCTACATCACCAAGTTTGATCAAGTCAGATTTGAACCCTCCGAGCGAGGAGCACTCGGAGTCACCGATTCGTCATAGACTTAAATTTCCAAAACCTCTCTGGGTATTTCGGTCTGACCGATTCATCCCTTTCGGTCATACCGAGTTCATTGAGTTGATCTAGGTTTTCAATCTCGGTGCAACCAATTAGAACCGATCGGTCACACCGAGTTGCAGTAACCGCTTGCGATTCTGCATCTCGGTGCCACCGAGTTGTTCCACTCGGTCACACCGACAGGGTCAGGATATATATACCTGCGGGCCAAATTTTGGAAATTCCTCCAAAACCTTTTCACCCGCGCGTGTCCTGCTCTACCAACCGGGGTCTCTGGATCATCTCCTCATCGCCAGCGACCTCCCGCCGCTGGTCTCTGCCGCCGTCAACAGGAATCTTCACCGCCGCTGCCGTTGTAGCAAGCTCATCGCCAAGTTAGGGTATGAGTTCGATCCTTTGTGCAATCTTTACCTCTAATTCTTAGCACAAAGTCAATGCCATGATTCTTACCATGTATGAGATTATCCTATCCAGCAAAAACTTCCTTTAGATTATTTTTGATTTGAAAATTTAGGGTTAGGTTTCTGCCAAACTCAACTCGGACCGACCGAGTTGTAGAAATCGGTCTCACCGATTTGGCTTAGGTCACTGCACTTGTAACTTTCGGTCTGACCGAAACTTGCAAATCAGTGTGACCGAGTTCAACTCTCAGTGAAACCCTAGCAATCTCGGACTCACCGAACTATGTCTCGGTCTGACCGATCTCACTAGTTCAGACTCTAGTATTGCTTCAGTTGCACTGAGTTTAACAAATTGGTAGCTCTGAAATGCTTTTTGTGGAAAACTAAAAGTAAGTTTTTGACTCAATTGATTTGCAAAATCTCTGCACTTTGTGATGCTCATCCACTCTATCTCACCATGTGCAAAACCGAACCGAAAACCAAAAACCGAACCAAAAAAACCAAACCGAACCAAAAAATCAGTTTTTTCAGGTTTCAGGTTCAGTTTCAGTTTCCAAATCTGGAAACCATTTAACAATCGGTTTTTCGGTTAAAAACCGATGGTTTTCGGTTAAACCGAAATAAACCGAAACTAGCTTCGTTCTGTGTTGAACAGCCGACGACTTGAGCTGATCCCTCCCGTCGCCCCCTCCTTTTATAGTGATCCACCCATCTCCTTGCTGCTGGCTCTGTGAGGTGGTACTAAATTTTGCGGCACGGCTGGTGCACGCTGGCGCCTGGCGCTTGGGCCTGGGCCTTGGGCTGCCTAGCGCAAGACCTAGAGGCTGGCGTTGCGCATGGGCCAGGACCCAGGAGCATGGATGCTAATCCTCCAAAGAAAAAAAGGAGCCTGGAGGCTACAAACTAGCGTTCTGGTGTTTCATGCCATATTTTTTCCACGTAAAAAACCTGGAGGCTAGTGCATGCGGTGCTCTTTCCTTGTCTTGTCCTCAGATTTTGCTAGTACGTAGATACATCTTTGTGAATGCTTTAGCGGTCATATATTGCCTCGATATGGTGCACGTCGTATGTACATAATACACAAATCATGTCTACCATCTAATGATTTAATCTACGTACATAGTTCTCAAAAGAAAAAACTAACCTGCATACACAGATTGAATCATGTGATAAAAAAAGTATGCATTGTTCAAAAATTCGCGTCAACTTTGGTTATTTTGGTTATTACCGAAACCAAACCGAAATTAAATGGTTATTACCGAAACCGAACCGTATCTATGTATAAAACCGTATAAACCAAAGTATAAAAACCGTATAAACAGAAAACCGTATAAACCGAACCGAATCAAACCGAAAAAACCGAATGCACACCCTGAACTCTATCTCATCTATGTCTATTCACAGGGTCAGATTTTAGTTTGCAGTGTCAGAAATGTCTGATCAGAGTGACAGCCAGAACACGTCTGAGGAGCAAGTTAACATGAGTGAGGGCACTAGTCCCTCTGATAGCTATGTTGAAAGAAGCAGAAGTACTCCTAGCAACATGCCTAAGGCTGCTACTAGGCAGAGGAAGAAGAGAAACTCAGACTCAGAGGATGGGGATTATGTTGCTACTAAGGAGGAGGTCAGCTCCAAGAAGAAAGCGGTTAAGAAGGAATTTGGCACAACCGCTTCAACTAAGCCTGGTATGCACAAGAAGGCTCCTTCTAAGAGAGTGCCCATGTCAAAGGCCAGAGCCTCAACTCTTGGAGCCGCAACTAAAGAAGAGGCTGCTGGTGAAGGCAAGAAGGGGAAGGAAAGGGCCAAGAAAACTATGGCAAGAGTTATTGGAAAGCCCTCAATGATGATTCAATATGATGAGGAAGAAGAAGAAGAAGAAGAAGAAGAAGAAGAAGAAGAGGATGATGCACCAGCATCAAAGACTCAGAAGCTGATGGTGGATGCCATCAAGTCTGGGGCTGCTCCTTCAAAGCCCAAGACTAACCCCAAAGCTACTACTCCAGCCACCAACTCTACACCAAAGAGGAGCACAAGAAATATTCCTGTTGCTGAGAAGAACAAGTCCCCAATGCCTGGAATTGAAGAAGAAGAGGAAGATGTAGCCCAAGTGCTCAGGAAGTTAAAGCCCAAGATCCCTTATCACGATGATACACATCAAGTGGCTGAAAACATGAAGATAAGGAAGGATGCAGGTCTCAGACTATGGAGACAGCCAGATCCTTATGCGTTAAGAAGGAGAACTACTGTAGATTACAGGTTCCACACTAAGGAACAACAGGACTTCTATGAGACCATGCTCCCGGACAAGAAGCCCATTGTATGTGACATGAAGTGGGTTGACTGGAAGTACATTGACAACAATGAAGACCACTTCCGTGGAGTTCATGAGAGCATCAGGATGAATGGAGTTGATGCCTTTGTGGGTCAGAAGTTGACTAAGTGGAATGATGAGCTCATTATGCCATTTTATTCAACAGCTCATTTCTACCCAGATGGAAGGATTGTTTGGTTGTCTGAAGGTACAAGGTACCAGTCAATAGTTGCCGAGTGGGCCAAGCTAATCAATGCCCCTAAAGAGCATGAGGATGACATAGCCAAGCCAAGGAAGGGACATAACTCCATGGCACATATGTACAAGGAGATTCCAGATGCAGCTTTGGGACATCACAAGTTTGGCTCTGTCTATTTTCTTCTATCAGGATTGCCCACAATCAATACCATCCCCAGGCACACTCTGTTGCCCAAGTCTAGTGACAACAGAATGATAAGAGGACATTCCATAAATTTGCTGCATATGTTTGATGTGCCAGAGAATTTCAAAGTGATGACACTGATTGTAGAGACAATCAAGAGGACAGCTGCTGATCAGAAGAGATCATGTGGGTATGCTCCACACATCCAGATTCTCATCAACTCCAAGATGGGTACATGCACATACCTGTTGGACAAAGAGCATCTTCCCTTGAGGCCTGACTTTGAGGACAACACAGTTGTCATGGATGCTACAGATCCTACTTCAGTAGAGCCTCAGGAGAAGAGAGAGTAGGCAAAAGCAGAGAAGGTAGCCAAGATGACAAGTGCTGAAGAAGCTTCACAAGTTTTTCTCAAGTCAAAGCACGACCAACTTGGATATCTTATTCAGGCTACTTTGAGGATTGAGAAAGGACTGGCCACCCTGACTCAGAATCAAGAGAGTCTTGAGAGAATCTTTGAAACCAAACTTCATGACTTGGATGTCAAGGTGACAGACATTCAGACTTTTGTGGAGAAGATCCCAGAAGAGCTTGAGGATAGGAGTGACAAGACCACTATAGATGCATATCAAAGGGTTCCCAGAAGGTAGAGGTCTGCAACAGTGCTAGTGGCAGATACTAGAGCTACAACTTCAGCCCCTGCAGCCACAACCTCTGTTGCCCCTCCAGTTGCAACTCTACCAGCTCCTTCAACCTCAACAGATGCATTTGTTGCAGGAGTCCTCTCCACGCCACCTCCCAGAGATCAAGCTTAGAGAGCTGCATAACACTATGCATTTTTGAGCTTTTTGGTAACTTGTTGCCAAAGGGGGAGAAAGTGTATAGATCATAGGCTTTGAGAGAAAGAGCTTTGCTTCCTTTTGCTACTCATTTGCTACTTATTTGTTTGCTTGCTTGGATGATACTTTATGGTTGTGTGTGTGAGATACTTGTATGGTCATGTGTTTGATCATATCATATGTTAATGCTTGTGCTTGTGCTTGAATGATGCTATTATCTATCTCTCATGTATGATCATTCACTTTGTCTTGGTGATGAGTGCATATTTCATATTCTATCATTTTGAGCGCTCCACCAAGATTTATGTGATATGGAAGAGTAATCCATGATCATAATCGATTGTGCATTTGCATTCAAAAGCAAATTTCAAATAATTCACAAATTTAGGGTGAGCTCTTTCTTATCACATACTTCTCAAAGCGACGATATATTTCATTCTTCTTATCATTTGTCGAAGCTTTGATCTATATGTTGTCATCAATTACCAAAAAGGGGGAGATTGAAAGTGCAACTAATCCCGGGGTGGTTTTTGTAATTATTAACAACATATAGCTCATTGAACTAATATATTCAACGTAATCTTTTCAGAAAGTTCAATGATTGGCATGCATGGACTAGAGATGTGGACCCCTCAAAATGCTAAGAACACATATTGGCTCGAGCCTCAACATTTTCATTTTAGTGATCCAAGATCACATTTAGTCCATAGGAAAAGCCAATACTATTAAAAGGGAATGAGGTGTTGCTTAATGGCTTGCTTTCTCAAAATGCTTAGTGATATGCTCCAAAAGCCCTCAACCACTTTCTCATATCCACATATGTCCCAAACCAAAAGTCAAACTCGGCCCCACCGATTTGATCTATCCGGCGCCACCGAGTTCATTTGACATAGCCATAGCCAGAAACCCCAATCAGTTCGATCTCACCGATAGGGATCTCGGTCTCACCGAGATGGGATTTCAAACTCTCTATTTCCCTTCGTAACATTTCGGTATAACCGAGATGAGCGATCGGTCCCACCAAGTTCGCAATGCAAACTCTTTGTTTCCTTTTTGTAACGTTTTGGTCTCACCAAAATGAGCGATCAGTCCCACCGAGTTTGCCTGACCAACTCTCTGTTTGCCTATTATAGAAATCGGTCTCACCGAGTTCGTGTGATCAGTCTCACCGAGATTACGTTATTCCCTAACCCTAACACAATCAGTCTCACCGAGTTGACATGTGGGTCCCATCAAAAAGCCTAACATTCACCGGTCTTACCGAGTTTCAGTATTCGGTCCCACCGAGTTTGGTAAATTGTGTGTAACGATTAGATTTTGTGTGGAGGCTATATATACCCCTCCACCCATCCTCCATTTGTGAGGAGAGCCATCAAAACGTGCCTACCCTTCCACTACTCATTTTCTGAGAGCGAACCACCTACTCATGTGTTGAGACCAAGACATTCCAATCCAACCACAAGAATCTTGATCTCTAGCATTGCCCAAGTTGCTTTCCACTCAAATCATCTTTCCACCATATCCAAATCTGTGTGAGAGAGTTGAGTGTTGGGGATAATATCATTTGAAGCACAAGAGCAAGGAGTTCATCATCAACACACCATCTATTACCTTTTGGAGAGTGGTGTCTCCTAGATTGGTTAGGTGTCACTTGGGAGCCTCCATCAAGATTGTGGAGTTGAACCAAGGAGTTTGTAAGGGTGAAAGTGGTAGTGATCGACTAGAGGGGGGGGGTGAATAGGCGATTTTTATAAAATTCTTCAAAACATGGAAGTTTCGAAGTCAAATGATAGAAACAAACCTATTACCATGCAGCGGAAGGTAGACTACACTAAGCAAGCCATAGTCAAGTATTCAATGAGATGAAGGCACAAAGACTAATAGCAGCTAGGCAGTATAGATCAGGATGGAAGATAGTATGAAGCCAATCAGAACAGCAGTCACACAGCGAAGACAAATAGATAATGCAGACAGGCAATGACTTCACAAGGACCAATCTGAAAGTAAAGAGATGGGAAGGATGGAACCAATGGCTCGTTGAAGACAATGATTTGTTGGACCAGTTCTAGTTGCTGTGACAACTGTACGTCTGGTTAGGGAGGCTGAGATTCAACTCAGAAGACCACGTCTTCACCTTATTCCCCTTGAGCTAAGGACACCCAGTCCTCGCCCAATCACTCTGGTAATTCTTCAAGGTAGACTTCCAAACCTTCACAGACTTTGTTCACCGCCGATCCACAATGACTCTTGGATGCTCAGAACGCGACGCCTAACCGGCTGGAGGATTCACAGTCCTCAAGTGTAATAAGTCTTCAGATCACACAGACAGGAAGACTTCAGTGATGCCTAACACTCTTTGGCTCTGGGTGTTTAGGGCTTTGTCCTCGCAAGGAATTCTCTCTCAAAGGCTTCGAGGTGGGTTGCTCTCAAATGACAAAAGCCGTACACTAACTCTGAGTAGCCAACCGTTTATAGTTGTAGGCGGTGGGCTATTTATAGCCACTAGGAAACCCGACCTGATTTGTCCGAAATGACCCTGGGTCACTAAGGAACTGACACGTTTTCCAACAGTCAGATTTCAAACACACACGTCAACTTTACTTGGGCTGCAAGCAAAGCTGACTTATCCAGCTCTGGATAAGATTTGCTCTCATTGTCTTCGCTCGAAGACATAGGATTTTGGTTAAGCATCACTTCAGTCATTCTGACTGGTTCACTTGGACCCCACTTAACAGTACGGTGGTTCCTATGACTCAACAAAGAAGAAAAAGAACGATGAAACAACTAAGTCTTCGCGCTTCATAGTCTTCACGCGATGTCTTCTCTTGTCATAGTCTTCAATGTGAATCTCTTCACATACCACCTTTGACTTCAATGTCTTCATACATATTTAGGGTTCATCTCTGGTACGAAAACCGAATCAATGAGGGACTTCTACCTGTGTTATCCTGCAATTCTCACAAACACATTAGTCCCTCAACCAGGTTTGTCGTCAATACTCCAAAACCAACTAGGGGTGGCACTAGATGCACTTATAATCTCCCCCTTTTTGGTGATTGATGACAAACTGGTTGAAGTTTTCAACGGGGAATAAAATATGTGAAATTGTAAAGGATAGGGTATTGTCTTCATAAGTGTCAAAGGCTCCCCCTGAAGATGTGCATATAAGTAATTTGCTTTTGGAATGCAAATGCACATGGCAGGTTGTACTTGTGGAGATCCTCTTCAACTTATGATGACAATTCATCATGCATGATTTGATGTAACGAAGATAATGCCATGCATAATGAAAAATGGATGTCTGCAAAATGACCTAAGTGCGGAAGTTATCATCGCATCACAGAATAGCACATAAGTAGCAGACGACCATCGATTTTAAGTGTTACAACTCAAAGAACCAAATGTATCGAAAAGCGAGAGTTGTAAGCACTTGGCAAACGTAGCAAAAAGTAAAGAAACCACCCATATGGACCCACTTGAAGACTATCAACTCATATGCTTCTCCCCCTTTTGTCAGTAAGGACCAAAAAGGTTTGAAGACATAGAGCGCCTACTCATTCCCATGAGATGCTGGCGAGGCAGGAGGGTCGTCGTTGAGGTCTGGTGGTGCAGAAGAACTTGGTGTAGTGTTGACACGCGTTGAAGTTGGAGGAGGTGAAGTTGCATCATCTTGCTCATCGATGACTCTGGCATTCACTGTCGTTGCTGAGGATGAATAGTCAGAGTCTTCAAGTGAGGGAGTCCGACGCAAGTGAGCATTCCTTGGAGGAGTTGAGTCAAACTTGAATCTTTCGGTGAAACCATCGTCCTGCAGATCAGCTTCAGCACTAAGCAATGTCAAACTCTTCCAAGACCTCCGACATGTTTCATGAGTAACAAAGGCATTCTTGGTGGCAAGATTGCGAATGTGATTGACATCCACCAAGAGGCTTTGCATCTGACGCTTAATCCAGTTGTGATGCTTGTCCTGTTTCTGGTGTAGCGCGACGAGAAGCTCTCGGTCATTGAGAACACGAGATCGCCTCCGAGGCCTTTGGGCAATGGTGCTTCCAGTGGCGTCAGGTTGAGCGCGAGGGACACGTGTATTGCCAGCCAAGGGATAAACACGCGAGACTGCCTGAACTCCTTCAATGGGCTGGGTGAAGCTTTGGTGATCAGCATTGTGAAGATAAATGGGATCCTTAGCAGGCTCTGGGTAAATAGCTTCAACAGATAGATCAACCTCTGGCAAGAATACAAGATGATTGCGCGCAGACGACTGATAGTTGATGGCAGAGTGAAGCTTGATAAGGTGCATTACCCATGGAGCATAGAACTTCAGACCAAAAATGTCGGAGCCAGATGCAGCCAACTGCCTGATGAAGAAGTCATGAGCATTGAAGCTGATGCCATTGAAGATATAGAAAACCAAGGTCTTCATTGCTCCTTAAAGCTTCGCTGCAGATGAATGTCCTTTGACAGTCCATAGAGTTTTTCTGAGGATATGATAAATGGTGCGAGGTAGATACTCTAGGTCTTCAACAAAGAATTCATATGGGTAGTTAGTGTCATGAGGCAAAGGCTTCATCATGCTCAACATTTGGCTCATGTTGGGTTCTGGCTTCTGAAAAATGCTCTCCAAAGCATTCTGGTGTTGTTGACAACCTGGTTCATAGTATTCACCAGGAGTGGGCAGGCTGTGAGCTCAATGATATCATGAGCTTTGGCTTCATGATGGACATTTCCTGTCATCCACTCAAGGACCCAAGTCTTTGGATCCCTGTTGTAGCCTCGAATGTGAAGAGTTGCAAAGAACTGTAGCAGAAGCTCTTCATTCCAGTGTTCCTTGTCTGTGACAAACTGCAGGAGTCCAGCATCTCTGAAGCAATCCAACACTTCTTCTAGACAGGGCAGGCCAGCTATAACTTCAGTGTCGAGACGCATTTGTGGAAATATGCGCCCTTGATTGTATAAGACGCATGAATAGTAGCTGCACTGCTGATAGCTCCAGAACCGATCCAATGAGATGCGAGGTTTGGTGTAAGGGTTCTTGGCGCTGTTGAAGAAGGTGTTATGTGCCATGAAGCTATTCACATTGAAGACCCCAGGTGAAGTTGCAGTGCCTGGGAATCGTGGAAGTCTTGGCTTGGGCTTCTGGACTTGAGATCTGTGCTCGACATGATAGTCAAATTGTGGACCCGCAGAAGGTGGAGGAACCAGAATGGGCCATTGGACCATAACAGGTTGACTATGATCAAATGCCAGCTCAATTGTATGAGGTCTTGGAGGGGGTACAGGAGCATTGGCATTATCGTTGACATGGGCTTCAGGGGCCACAGTGGCTTCAGGTGCTTCAGTATTGGCTTCGGGCGCTGCAGTGGCTTCAGGTGCATGCACTTCTGGCACCGCATGAGCTTCAGACACCACATTAGCTTCAGCCATGACAACGTCATTGGCTTCAGTGTTGATGTTGGTGTCTGCCTCAGGATTGTTAACCTCCACTTCAAGAGCTGGAGGGTCGGACATGTTCTCCTTGAGAACAACATCTTGGTGGGACGGGGGTGTAGCAACTCTTTCTACTTCAACTCTTGGTTCTTCTTCTTCATCGGCTGATGCAGCCGGAATATCTTCAGCTGTTTTGGCTTCAGACTCAGAAACGTGCACAGTGGAAGGGACTTGGGGCCTTGGTCCTTTGCGAAGCCTGCGTAATGCTGGCGACGCTTGTGGAGATGGAGTTGGCTGGGCCTCAAAGTCATTGTCATCTTGCACGGGTGAGGTGACTTGTGGTTGGGGAGAACTTGGGGTGTCTTGTTGATGTGGGTGATCAGCCCACGATGCATCCTAAGCAGTTCGCGTCAGAGGACGACCAATGCTGATGAGTTTGCTGTGCGTGAGCACAGGCGATGATACCAAATTGTGCTCAATCTGAGGAAGGACTTCATCATCTTCAACATTGTCATGAGGACCAATGTCTTCAGCTGCGGCGGGGTCAACAGCTGGATTGTCTTCAGCTTCAGGAGCCTCTGTGGAAGCAGGCTCATGAACTATCACTTGGCGCTCTTGATGTTCACACGCAGGACAAGCCACTGAGATTGGCTCGACATCAAGGGGCTCTGTGGGACCAGCCCGGTCTCTCTTCTTGGTTTTCTGTTTCTTGGTTGGGGGAGCATCATCAGTGGTGGCATTGGTCTTGCGTTTTCTTGCTTCGGCTTTAGCCGCCCTTGTTTTCTTGTGTTCTGAAACCACTGTGGGGACCTTAGGCTTCGCGCCTATCATACTGGCTGGGAAGACAATTGGATGTATTTCCTGCCTTGGTGCTTCGGGTTCTGCCACAGCTGGCTTCTTCTTCTTCTTGGCCGCCATTCGGGGGTCGATGACTGGTCGCCCCAAAGCCTTGCGCTTTTCAGCTTCATTGTATCCCTGAACACATTTAGCACCAAGATCCTTCATGCGCTCACGAGAACCTTTGGCTTCTTCGCGTTTCGTGCAGAATGCTTCCTTGAGCTCATGCATCATGACCTGGAAGTTCTGAATGTCTTCAACATTGAGCTTGGCCATATGCTTCTTGAACTGAGCCTTTTCATAATCTATCTTATGCTTCAGCTCAACAATTTTCTGAGCTAGAGCCAGGTCAGCAACAATGGCTCCATGGAAGGTGACGCTGAGGCCAATGGGAAGCTGGAGATCATCAAAGCTGACATTTGGGCTGTCAAACCACTCATCAATGAACTTGTTTAAGATTTCCACATCAAAGAGAGGAAGGTCATTGAAGATTTCTGCCTCTTGCTTGCTCTTGATCAGCTGCTCAAGAGCGTCATCGCCAAGATCATCGTCGCTGGACAGATCAATGGCGTCATTCTCGTTGCGCAGAACAGCAGCAGGGGTCAATGCTTGGCTAGTGGGTTGCATGGGCATCTTCACTTTGGCGGGCTTGGAGATGCGTGAGAGATCTTCAGACTGCACACTGTCTTCAGGAGGTGCAGTGGCCAGAGGCTTCGCCCGTGAAACCTTTGGTGCAGGGGAAGGCTTCGAAGCTTTAGGTTTCTTCAGCTTCTTTGGCTTCGGTGGTGCAGGCGCTTCGTCAGAATCAGCGTCGTCTGCAGGTTGATCCACGACTGCCCCTTGAACCTTTATGTGAGTGATGAGACCTTCTAAGTTATAGAAGGGCCCAACCAGATTGGGTTCAGCTTCGCGTGTGCCGTCAGCACGAGGAGCAGAGGGGCCTGGATTGAAGTCTAATCCCCGTGACTTCTTGTTTTCTTTGGCCGAGTTCTTGGCAAACTGGAAGTTGCACTTGAAGAGATTGTCGTCACGGCACCATAGTAATGAAGATGGGTCTGCATCTACAGGTTGTGGTCCACGGACCATGCAAGGATAGAAGCCTTGTTTAATGGCTTCAGTTCTGGACCTGGGTTGAAGATTTCTGTACAAGATGTCTCCCCATGGTCGCTTGATGGCATTCTTCTCAGCATATTCCTGGGTCACGAACCTGTACTTGTACCATTGTTCTGCCCAATATCTTCGAATCCATTGGATTCGGGTTTTCCGCTGATTGTAGTCCTCCTCTGGATCTGTCTTGTACAGCTCATAGAGGTCAGGAGGCAAATCTCTTGAGGTGTTTCCACGGTGCTGTCTGCCACCCTTCCTTGCGGATTTCTCTGTTGCCATGAAGTTTAGACTGAAAGGCTTAAAAACTGTCAAAGTCTTCCGTCTACTGGTCAGACAAGAACTGGCTTCAGGAGAATTTATATGATGAAGTAAGAACTATGCAAATGAATGCAGACTATGAGAACCAAGGGATTCTCCCATAGACATGTACCTGTGGCAGCATTAAAGGTGCGAGGGAAGGGGAAGAGGTCATATGCATTCTCAGAAGATTTTGAAGATAAATCAGTTTAGAAGACATTGACCTCATAATGCGAAGACATTCACTCATAGGTAGAGAGTTGGTTCTAGATTTGTACGAATCCATGAATAAGTACAAGTGAGGAATCTAACTACTTTGTGAAGCATAAGTGAACATACTAGGCAGGTTATGAGATGCAGTATGAGATAGATCCAACTGGTGTGAACAGAAACTACTTGTGGTTAAAAAGGATGAATCTATCGGATCAAAAAGACTATAAAAAGGAGGTTTTATTTACCACACGAGGAACTGCTAGACGGAGTGGGAGAGGAGGCCGAGCAGTTCGATCTTCCGTGCCCTAACTTGGCGACAGAGGACACCTACGGCGACGGCGGAGAAGACGATGTCCGCAGCCAGCGTGAGGACGGCGTCGGTGAGGTCGCGACAGCTAAACGCTTCGTCGCCGGCATCGTCGAGGGCAAGCGGTGGCGCTAGGGTTTGTGCGAGAGTGGAAGAAGAGATAATGACTGGGGTGAGGCTTGCATTTATAGGGACAGGGACAACACATTGTTATTACACAGGTGCCCCTGGTGATTTGCATCTGAAGGACACGTGGCAATCATGCAACACATGAGAGGTTGTTCCATGTTCCCATGCATGCCTGGATTGTCAGGTGGTCATTCCCACTTCTCCGGGTTTCAGGCAGAAAGGATTGAGCATTGAAAATAAATTAATGTTTGTCTCTGTGTCTTTTGCTGACAAGGACGCAGAGAATACATTTTGATAGTTTCAATAGAATGCATATGATTTGGATAGAGAGACTTAAGACGAAAGCATAGAGAGGTTAGGGTCCGATCACATTCACTTAGTTCAAAAGATTCAGCAAGAAGACATAGCTATAAGTGAATGTTGTAGAGGACAGAAACCAAATCAGTACATTGAAGATAAACATGAGGCCATGTTAACATTGAAGACAAACAAAATGCGAAGACTTTGCAAATGTAACACCATGTGAAAAACACTTCTAAGGGAAGAATTTGGTGGTGGCGTTACCCACCGTATAGGAAGTATTAGACCCAGACATGGCGCACAATTATCATGGCGCTCCGAAGTCAAATTCCACGTTAATGTATTCACACTCAGAATGTAAGTCTTCATTGATTGAAGACATACTTTACTTCATGTGTTGCACATCTAAGTCATCAACATGCATAAGTGTTAGGATGTGTGCCTGATCACAGGACATTTGAGGATTCCAAGATATTTAGCTCACACAGTAACTTGCAAAACCTCTTCTCATCCAAGGGCTTTGTGAAGATATCTGCCAGTTGCTCTTCAGTGTTGACATGTATGATATCAATATCTTCCTTCATGACATGATCTCTGAGAAAGTGATGACGAATTTCAATGTGCTTTGTCTTTGAGTGCTGAACTGGGTTGTCAGCAACCTTGATGTCGCTTTCGTTGTCGCAGTAGAGTGGCACTTGCTTCAGATGAATGCCATAGTCTTTGAGTGTTTGCTTCATCCATAGAAACTGAGCGCAGCAAGATCCAACAGCAATGTATTCAAATTCAGCAGTGGAGAGAGATACACAGTTCTGCTTCTTTGAAGACCAACATACAAGTGATCGTCCCAGAAAGTGACATGTGCCTGATGTAGACTTGCGATCCACCTTGTCACTAGCATAATCAGCATCCGAGAATCCAACTAGATCAAACTCTGAGCCCTTTGGATACCATAATCCTAGTGTTGGGGTGTGAGCCAAATATCGAAGAATTCGCTTCACAACTAAGTGATGCGATTCCTTTGGTGCCGCTTGGAATCGGGCACACATGCAAACACTAAGAATGATATCTGGCCTAGATGCACATAAATAAAGCAAAGAACCAATCATGGAGCGTCATACCTTTTGATCGAACTCTTTACCATTATCGTCGGGACCCAGATGGTGTTTAGCTAGCATTGGCGTCGTGTAACCTTTGCGTTCTTGCATTCCAAACTTCTTCAGGCAATCTTTGAGGTATTTCTCTTGAGATATGAAGATGTCATTGTGTTGCTGTCGTATTTGAAGACCAAGGAAGAACTTCAGCTCACCCATCATGGACATATGATATTGCTCTTGCATCATATATCCAAACTGATCACTATATTTCTGCTTGGTGCAGCCGAAGATAATGTCATCCACATATATTTGGCACACAAACAGTTCACCATCATATGTCTTCGTGAAGAGTGTGGGATCCAGGGAACCAGGTTTGAAGCCTTTGCTCTTCAGGAAGTCTTTGAGTGTGTCATACTTTAACACCCTCGATGCGGCTATATCTCCTACATGTCGAAGCACGACTTAGAGGCATAACCACATTGAAAGCAATGTCGCAAGTAAGACAATCTTCACAACATCCCATGTAATATAGATAATAAAAGGGGAAGGTACATAGTTGGCTTACACTCGCCACGTCAAACAAAGTACATAAATAGCATTACATCATCCAATCACTCATGGCCCGACTACGATGCCAAAATAAAAGACCAACCCAACATGCGACACGGTCCTGATCGCCCCAACTGGGCACCACTACTGATCATCACGGAAAGACATGTAGTAACGGCGTGAGTCCTCGTCGAACTCCCACTTGAGCTCAAGCGCGTCATCTGGAACGGAGTCATCAGGCCCTGCATCTGGTTTGGAAGTAATCTGTGAGCCATAGGGACTCAGCAATCTCGCACCCTCGCGATCAAGACTATTTAAGCTTATAGGTAAGGTAAGGTAAATATGTGGAGCTGCAGCAAGCGACTAGCATTTATGGTGGCTAACCTGTTCGCAAAATAGAGCGAGAAGAGAAGGCAAAGTGCGAACGCATAACTAGAGAACAATCTGCGGCAAGCATTACTCCAACACCGTGTTCACTTCTCGGACTCCGCCGAGAAGAGACCATCACAGTTACACACGTGGTTGATGCATTTTAATTAAGGTCAACTTCGGGTTTTCTACAACCGGACATTAACAAATTCCCATCTGCCCATAACCGCGGGCACGGCTTTCGAAAGTTCAAATCCCTGCAGGGGTGTCCCAACTTAGCCCATCACAAGCTCTCACAGTCAACGAAGGATATTCCTTCTAGCGGGAAGACCCGATCAGACTCGGAATCCCGGTTACAAGACATTTCGACAAGGTAAAACTAAACCAGCAAAGCCACCCAGATGTGCCGACAAATCCCGATAGGAGCTGCACATATCTCGTTCTCAGGGCACGCCGGATGAGCCAGACGTCGGGTAAGCCAGCCCAGAGTTGCCCCTGGTAGCCTCGTACATCGCTCAGTTGGACCAACACTCAGAGGAGCACTGGCCCGAGGGGGGGGGTTAAAATAAGATGACCCTTGAGTCTGCAGAACCCAAGGGAAAGAAAAGGCTAGGTGGCTAATGGTAAAACCAATGTTGGGCATTGCTGGAGGAGTTTTAGTCAAGGCGAACTGTCAAGGGGTTCCCATCATTACCCAACCGCGTAAGGAACATCCACGGCAAAACCGCTAACAAGTAGACAATCTGCCAGGAATTACGAGATAGCAAAAGTAGAACTCGATTCACTCAAGCTAGGTTGCTCCATAATTGCAAACAAAGACATGGCTGGATAGAGCACCACAATATTAACAAATCATCCTTACTGATCATCCTCAAAAGAGGCATGGATCACTAGGAAACAACATGAACACATGGC
This sequence comes from Triticum urartu, assembly GCF_056163025.1. Classification (NCBI taxonomy): domain Eukaryota; kingdom Viridiplantae; phylum Streptophyta; class Magnoliopsida; order Poales; family Poaceae; genus Triticum; species Triticum urartu. Next base: position 324,117,333 of record NC_141879.1, on the reverse strand, counting down.
ATATTGATAAAAACAGATCAAGGACTTAGTGGAATTGCTAAGTCCCTGAAATCAGCATTAACAAATGCACCACTTTTCAAGTTTGTGCTAGTGACCACACACATCACAAAAATACATGGATGGCACCTCTGGATAGATGACAAAGCATATGATAAAACACATGTAGAGCTCATGGGCATATCATGCACACAATAATCATGGCAAAAATGACAAATAGCTATTTGGTGCAGCAGATCTGACAATTATCTCAAATGGCACTCTTCCAACAGCATTTCGGGCATCAAGATGAGCTCAAATGAAAATGATGCAATAAGATGAAATGATGTACTCTCTGAGACGAACATTCTGATATGCTACACACGCAAAACGGAGCTACGGATGCAAAGTTACGGCATGATGAAATATGCAAAATGTCTAGGGTTACGGGAAGAAAATTCAACCGAGGCAAACGGATCTCAGATCCAGATCGGGCCGGCACTGTAGCACGCCCGGATTTCGAGGATCGCCGGAACAGGAGTTCGCCGGAGGACTTGCCGCGGGGAGGAGGGAGACAAGGCTGGCCGGGTCTTGCGGGCGTCGCCGGACTTGGCGTGTCCGGCCGGAGGAGGACGGTGGCGGCACCAGCGAGGCTTGGCCGGAGTCGGAGGAGGACGGGGGCGGCATGGTTGCCGGAGAGGAGCGGCGCCGGCGATGGCGCAGTGGTCCGGCGTCGGTTTCCGGGCGGCGGCGCGGTAGACGAAGGCGACGAAGCGAGGGCGCGGTCGGCGCGCGCGGTAAGGGAGGCGGCGGCCCGGTTGGCGGCGGGGAGGGCCTGCCCTAGGCCGGGACGGGCCTCGCGCGGTGGAGGGTGCCGGCGTGGCGATGTGGCGCGGCATGAGTGGTCAGCGGGAGGTGGCGCGCTGACGTGGCGGCGCTCCATTGGCTGGAGTGATGTGGCGGCGGCGGACACGTCCAGCGGCGGGACGGACATGTCCGGTGGCGAAGAAGGAGATGGATCTAGGGTTTCATCCGCGATTTTTGGGAGGGGATCACATATATATAGGTAGAGGGAGCTAGGAGAGTCCAAATGAGGTGCGGTTTTCAGCCACGCGATCGTGATCGAACGACCGAGATGATGGAACAGGTTTAAGTGGGTTTTGGGCCACTTTGGAAGGGTGTTGGGCTGCAACACACACGAGGCCTTTTCGGTCCCTCGGTTAACCGTTGGGGTATCAAACGAAGTCCAAATGATACGAAACTTGACAGGCGGTCTACCGGTAGTAAACCAAGGCCGCATGACAAGTCTCGGTCCAATCCGGAAATGTTTAACACCCGCACACGAAAAGAGGTAGAAAGGGACACCGGATGACATAGGAGCGCCGGATTGCAAAACGGACAACGGGGAAAATGCTCGGATGCATGAGACGAACATGTATGCAAATGAAATGCACATGATGACATGATATGCAATGCATGACATGAAAACAATGACAAGGCAACAACAACGAATAACTGGAGGACACCTGGCACATCGGTCTCGGGGCGCTACAACACTCCACCACTACGAGAGGATCTCGTCCCGAGATCTAGAATGGCACCGGAGGGACAACGGAAAAAAGGAAGATAAGCGGTAAAAACTAAGTTGCTTCTTTGACCAATGAGTGAAACCAAGGAACCTTGAAAAAGGTTAAGCCATTTCGATAAAAGAATACAACGGAGATGAACGAAGTTGAAAACACTCCGTTAGACAAGAGGGACAAGGAAGAACAACTTCGAGCAGCACTCCGGTTGAGAAGTTATGCAAGAGTTGATACGGTGAAAACACCTTGAGCAGAGGACACGACACTCCGGTTACATAAGATAGAGAAGGAATAAGACTAATATAATTTGGACAGCACTTCGACTGTAAATGGAAGAAATTGAACATGATCTTGACAAACCGAGATGAGGAGTGAAAAGAGCCGCATCCCTAGACCTTCGGGAAAAAGAATAGACTAAAGGTAATTGAGACAAAAGAATGTAGAAGAAAATGCCAACTTCTTCTACAAAAGAGCTTGAAAAGGTATTCTTAGGAGAAGGGACGAACGGAGTTGTTGGAAAAAAACCAACAACGAAAAGAATAAGCTTGATATGGTCTTATGGAATACATCTCAGATTATGAGGTGACAACCTGCCACTCACGGGAAAAAGAATTGGATTGGTATGAGCAAGGAGACAAGAAACTTATTTCACCGGAAGGATGAAAGAAGAACTTGGGTCATTTATGAGCACCATAGGTAGCAACAATCCTTAGGGAATGCTCTAGGTGAAATATAACCCAAGATAATTCCAACGAATAGGTTGATGGATTTAAAATACCTCATTCTTAACAATATGTGAATCATGAAACATGAGCTCAAAATATCAAGAATGAAATAATACCACCTCCAATGATATGGAAGAAAGAATTGCACTCCGGATTGCAAGATGAAGAAACTTAAGCTCCTTAGAAAAGAATCTTGATGAATGCTTCGAGAAGGAATTAAATCTTTGATGAACCATCATGTTGAGCCTCCATGAAGAACTCCGGTAATGAAAGAATGATCAAACGAAAGAAAGAGAAGTTGAAAGCACAAGCTGAATCCTTGTAATGACTTAGATGGATCTCCGTGATGAAATAGTGGAAAAAAAGGTTGGAACTCTGGGAAAAGAGAAGATGAACAATTGAGATCAAGAATTTGATGAGCCTCTGGAATAGGGAATTAATCATTTGGATGAAACAAGAATAAAAATTACATTATGCTTATCCTTCACCAATTAAATTGATGGCAATCAACGGATTTGGCACACTACTTATTCTCGTAACAAGGATTAAGAGAGATATAGCGCAAACTTGAGAAGGTCTTCAACGTACCACTGGTAGAATTGAAACCACGAACGAATGCAAAGTGGAAACGCGAATCTTTGAGATATCTTGAGCACTCCGGAACGATTGAATAGCGAGAGATGGATGATTAAGAGGTGCATTGGCATGAGAAAACATTTGAACCAAGGAAATGGTATGATCGACAAAGCTTGGATCGGATCCATCGGAGAAGAAAAGAGAATGAATAATGATGAACCAGTAGAGCATCTTCAAGTGAACCACCGGGTAAGACTATTGACGGAAAAGAATGGAGAGACTTCTCATCAATCACATGATAATTGATTCAGAAATCCGAATCCTTGAATGAAAAAGGGTGGGTGGGCGGGAAAAACAAAGACAACTTGGAGACGGATGAAATAAACACCATTGAGAAGAAGTGATAATTGATCTTGCGGAAGTTGAAATGATCGGATCCACTTGAAGAGAAACACGCCGGTTGAAAAGGATTGACAGCACAATCTCGATGATCAAGAAGGATTGGTATCTACATCGGAGTATGAGAACACCATTTAGAAAAGGGATGGAATCCACCTTTGACTTCGTCGCAACTCGAATACCACAACTCAAAACAAAACAAAGGATTGGCTTGCAGAATAAGCCGGAACAAACATATGATAGAGATTTCGTCCGAAGTTTTCATGGTGGGGCCTACACGGGCTCGATCGTACAGCGCCATCGTGTACAAGGTAGTGCACATGACATACGAAGCGTCCCCGAGTCGGAATAGCCGAGGACTCTTTAAGACACAACGAGACCACTGTAAAACCGACTGTGGATAGGCAGACCACTAGACGTCGAACCCCAATTTCATATCATACATCTGACGGAAAGATATCCTAAGAGCTACTTGAATTCCCACTTATAAACTCCCGAAATTTTCCCAGTTATGCAATCAGGTGTTGGGGATACAGGGGAAGCATAATATCTCACCCAAAACTAGCAAATCCTACATCCAGCTATATCCATCCTTCAACACATAACCAAGAAACCTTCGGAAATCATCTACCTCAACCTTCGAAAAGCATCCGTTATACGAGTTATGGCAATACTCCCGAACTCCGCCCCAGTACTAGGTGGCGTCGAGGTTATCTCACCAACAACTGCATAAAAGAGATTTTCGATGTCGGCGAAACTAAACTCAGGTATTCCAGAACTGCAACGATAAAATTGTGATGACAACACCTCAGAGCTCAACTCCCTAGGACACTGCCACAACCCCTAAATGTCAGGAGGCACCAAGAACAATGTTCTCGTCACAAAACCATCGGAACGATTCCAAGATACCCGCGTGATCCTAAAAAAACAATTCGTGAAATTTGAGAAGAGAAGAGTCAAAACTCTACGTCAGGATGCCACACCAGAGCGATGAAGGGACTGAGGAGTAAAAAGAATTCCTAACTCTCCGATATATATAATCCTAAATGACTCAAAACATTTCTAGACTCAATAACGCCAGCGATTCGATCAAGCAGGGGGCTCCTAAAGTCGGGGAAGGCTCTGATTACCAACTTTTAACACCCTTAATGCGGCTATATCTCCTATGTGTCGAAGCACGACTTAGAGGCATAACCGCATTGAAAGCAATGTCGCAAGTAAGGCAATCTTCACAACATCCCATGTAATATAGATAATAAAAGGGGAAGGTACATAGTTGGCTTACACTCGCCACGTCAAACAAAGTACATAAATAGCATTACATCATCCAATCACTCATGGCCCGACTACGGTGCCAAAATAAAAGACCAACCCAACATGCGACACGGTCCCGATCGCCCCAACTGGGCACCACTACTGATCATCAGGGAAAGACACGCAGTAACGGCGTGAGTCCTCGCCGAACTCCCACTTGAGCTCAAGCACGTCATCTGGAACGGAGTCATCAGGCCCTGCATCTGGTTTGGAAGTAATCTATGAGCCACAGGGACTCAGCAATCTCGCACCCTCACGATCAAGACTATTTAAGCTTATAGGTAAGGTAAGGTAAATATGTGGAGCTGCAGCAAGCGACTAGCATTTATGGTGGCTAACCTGTTCGCAAAAGAGAGCGAGAAGAGAAGGCAAAGCGTGAACGCATAACTAGAGAACAATCTGTGGCAAGCATTACTCCAACACCGTGTTCACTTCCCGGACTCCGCCGAGAAGAGACCATTACGTTTACACACGCGATTGATGCATTTTAATTAAGGTCAACTTCGGGTTTTCTACAACCGAACATTAACAAATTCCCATCTGCCCATAACCGCGAGCACAGCTTTCGAAAGCTCAAATCCCTGCAGGGGTGTCCCAACTTAGCCCATCACAAGCTCTCACGGTCAACGAAGGATATTCCTTCTAGCGGGAAGACCCGATCAGACTCGGAATCCAGGTTACAAGACATTTTGACAAGGTAAAACTAAACCAACAAAGCCACCCAGATGTGCCGACAAATCCCAATAGGAGCTGCACATATCTCGTTCTCAGGGCACACCAGATGAGCCAGACGTCGGGTAAGCCAGCCCAGAGTTGCCCCTGGTAGCCTTGGACATCGCTCAGTTGGACCAACACTCAGAGGAGCACTGGCCCGGGGGGTTAAAATAAGATGACCCTTGAGTCTGCAGAACCCAAGGGAAAGAAAAGGCTAGGTGGCGAATGGTAAAACCAATGTTGGGCATTGCTGGAGGAGTTTTATTCATGGCGAACTGTCAAGGGGTTCCCATTATTACCCAACCGCGCAAGGAACGCAAAATCTAGGAACATAACACCGATATGACGGAAACTAGGGCGGCAAGAGTGGAACAAAACACCAGGCATAAGGCCGAGCCTTCCACCCTTTACCCAGTATATAGATGCATTAATTAAATAAGAGATATTGTGATATCCCAACAAGTAAACATGTCCCAACAAGGAACAACATCTCCATGTTCCAACAAGGAACAAACTTCAATCTTCACCTGCAACTAACAACGCTATAAGAGGGGCTGAGCAAAGCGGTAACATAGCCAAACAACGGTTTGCTAGGACAAGGTGGGTTAGAGGCCTGGTTCAACAATATGGCAGGCATGATAAGCAAGAGGTAGGTATCGCAGCATAGGCATAGCAAAAGAGCGAGCAACTAAGCAAGCAAAGATAGAAGTGATTTCGAGGGTATGGTCATCTTGCCTGAAATCCCGCAAGGAAGAAGAACGAGTCCATGAAGAAGACAAACGGACGTAGACGAACGGGTCCTCATAAACGCAACGTTATCGGAACCAACCTGAAGAAGCAAACACCAGAAAGAAGCACACAACATAGTAAACAACCAACACAATGAACATGATATGATATGCGGGATGCGGGATGCGATGCATATTCATGATTTGCAAAGGAATGATTGAACCTGGCCTCAACTTGGAAATCCAAGAGTGCCACTGGAAAGGGGGGATGATTTCGGTTGAGATCGATATAAAGATCGCCGGAATCAGATGCACGGTTTAGAAATGGCAAGCAATTCAAATATGGCCACGGGCTGCGATAAACAGCAAGTAGCCATCTAAAAGCATCGAGATAATTATGCTACAACACTCAACATGGCAACAAAATACATGGCAGGGATCCACTCATGATGCTTGACACAAGATGAACACTGAGCTACGGCTAATTCATCCATTAACAGGTTCAAACCAGCATGGCAAAAGTGCAAACGGTAAACAGGTTTCAGACTTAGTGAAATTAACACAAGCCTGGAATTTCAGACCAGATAGCACACTTTAGAGCATGAAAACTACATGTTGCAGGAACTTAACATGGCAAAGCAAGGCATGGCATGGAGCTACTCAAAGAGCTTAACAAAAGTCCCTTAATGACCTTGAGCTAAAAGGGATCAGAAAATACAATTGCAAGGATGTGAACATGACAAAAACATAGTCAGGTCTCAGACTTAGAGAAAAACTGGAACATGCAAAACCGATATCAAGTAGGCATGTTTGCGAGCTCAATGCACTCACTACAGAGCAAGGCATAACAATCTAAGCATACACCCATCAAGAATACACATCATATAAGCTAGACATGGCAAGAACAACAACATCCTCGGCAAAATCGCTAACAAGTAGACAATCTGCCAGGAATTATGAAATAGCAAAAGTAGAGCTCGATTGACTCAAGCTAGGTTGCTCCATAATTGCAAACAAAGACACGGATGGATAGAGCACCACAATTTTAACAAATCATCCTTACTGATCATCCTCAAAAGTGGCACGGATCACTAGGAAACAACATGAACACATGGCATATTGATAAAAACAGATCAATGACTTAGTGGAATTGCTAGGTCCCTGAAATCAACATTAACAAATGCACCACTTTGTAAGCTTGTGCTAGTCACCACACACATCACAAAAATACATGGATGGCACCTCTGGATAGATGACAAAGAAAATGACAAAACACATGTAGAGCTCATGGGCATATCATGCACACAATAATCATGGCAAAAATGACAAATAGCTATTTGGTGCAGCAGATCTGACAATTATCTCAAATGGCACTCTTCCAACAGCATTTCGGGCATCAAGATGAGCTCAAATGAAAATGATGCAATGATATGAAATGATGTACTCTCTGAGACGAACATTCCGATATGCTACACGCACAAAACGGAGCTACGGATGCAAAGTTATGGCATGATGAAATATGCAAAATGTCTAGGGTTACGGGAAGAAAAATCAACCGAGGCAAACGGATCTCAAATCCAGATCGGGCCAGCACTATAGCACGCACGGATTTTGAGGATCGCCGGAACAGGAGTTCGCTGGAGGACTTGCCGCGGGGAGGAGGGAGACGAGGCCGGTCGGGTCTTGCGGGCGTCGCCAGACTTGGCGTGTCCGGCCGGAGGAGGACGGGGGCGGCACCGGCGAGGCTTGGCCGGAGTTGGAGGAGGATGGGGGTGGCACGGTTGCTGGAGAGGAGCGGCGCCGGCGATGGCGCGGTGGTCCGGCGTCGGTTTCCGGGCGGCGGCGCGGTAGACGAAGGCGACGGAGCGAGGGCACAGTCGGCGCGCGCGGTAAGGGAGGCGGCGGCCCGGTTGGCGGCGGGGAGGGCCCGCCCTCGGCCGGGACGGGCCTCGCGCGGTGGAGGGTGCCGGCGTGGCGACGTGGCGCGGCGTGAGTGGGTAGCAGGAGGCGGTACGCTGACGTGGCGGCGGCGGACATGTCCGGTGGCGAAGAAGGAGATGGATCCAGGGTTTCATCCGTGATTTTTGGGGAGGGGATCACATATATACAGGTAGAGGGAGCTAGAAAAGTCCAAATGAGGTGCGGTTTTCGGCTACGCGATCGTGATCGAACGACCGAGATGATGGAACAGGTTTAAGTGGGTTTTGGGCCACTTTGGAAGGGTGTTGGGCTGCAACACACACGAGGCCTTTTCGATCCCTCGGTTAACCGTTGGAGTATCAAATGAAGTCTAAATGATACGAAACTTGATAGGCGGTCTACCGGTAGTAAACCAAGGCCGCATGACAAGTCTTGTTCCAATTCAGAAATGTTTAACATCCGCACACGAAAAGAGGTAGAAAGGGACACCGGATGACATAGGAGCGCCGGATTGCAAAACGGACAACGGGAAAAATGCTCGGATGCATGAGACGAACATGTATGCAAATGAAATGCACATGATGATGTGATATGCAATGCATGACACGCAAACAATGACAAGGCAACAACAACAACAAATAACTGGAGGACACCTGGCACATCGGTCTCGGGGCGCTACACATACCAAGCACGAGGGGCTTGTTTAAGGCCATACAGTGCCTTGTTGAGCTTGTAAACCATGGCAAGATGTTTTGGATCTTCAAAGCCAGGCGGTTGTGCAACATACACTTCTTCTTCAATCTTGCCATTGAGAAAAGAGCTCTTCACATCCATTTGATACAGAAGAATGTTATGATGATTTGCATAGGCCAGTAGTATGCGTAGAGCTTCAAGCCTAGCCACAGGAGCAAATGTCTCATCGAAGTCAATTCCTTCAACTTGAGTGTATCCTTGAGAAACGAGACAAGCTTTGTTTCTGACAACTTGACCTTGCTCATCTTGCTTGTTGCGATATATCCATTTAGTGCCTATGATATTGTGCTTACGAGGATCAGGACGCTTGACCAGTTCCCACACATTATTCAGCTCAAATTGTTGAAGCTCTTCTTGCATTGCTTGAATCCACTCAGGCTCCATGAAGGCTTCATCAACTTTCTTGGGTTCAGATATTGAGACGAATGCGAAGTGTCCACAAAAATTTGCTAGTTGTGTTGCCCTTGAACGAGTGAATGGACCAGGTGCATTGATGCTGTCAATTATTCTCTCAATCTGTACTTCATTTGCAACACGAGGATGAACAGGACGAAGATTTTGCTCTTGCTGATCATTGTCATCGTTAGAAGGATTGTCTTCAGGCTGAGCATTGTCTTCAGGTTGATCAGGTGCAGAGATGATGAGTTCCTCTTCAGGCTAAGCTTTAGACGGTATGATTTCTCCAGTTCCCATAAGCTTGATGGTTTCACTGGATGGAACTTCATCTAGCACATTCGGCAGGTGCTCTCTTTGCAAGCCGTTAGTCTCATCGAACCGCACATCCACGGTTTCAACCACTTTATAGTGAAAGAGGTTGAAGACTCTGTAGGAGTGCGAATCCTTTCCGTATCCAAGCATAGAACCTTCATGTGCTTTTGGTGCAAATTTTGAAGTGTGATGTGGATCCTTGATCCAGCACCTGGCACCAAATACTCTGAAGTAGCTGACATTTGGCTTCTTACCAGTGAGGAGCTCATCGGATGTTTTGTTCAAAAGCTTGTGAAGATAAACACGGTTGATAATATGGCATGTAGTATCAATGGATTTAGGCCAGAACTTTCTTGGAGTCTTGTATTCATCGAGCATCGTCCGGGCCATCTCAATAAGTGTTTTGTTCTTGCGTTCCACGACGCCATTCTGCTGCGGCGTGTATGGTGCTGAGAACTCGTGAGTGATGCCCAAAGTATCAAGATAAGTGTCGAGGCCAGTGTTCTTGAATTCAGTGCCATTTTCACTTCTGATGTGCTTCATCTTGACGCCATAGTTGTTCATGGCTTGATTGGCGAAGCGTCTAAAGACATCCTGCACTTCAATCTTGTAGAGGATTATATGCACCCATGTATATCTTGAATAATCATCAACAATGACGAAGCCATAGAGACAAGCAATAGTAGTAAGAGTTGAGTAGTGAGTGGGACCAAAGAGGTCCATGTGTAGTAGTTCGAAGGGTTGAGTCGTTGTCATGATTGTCTTCGAGAGATGCTTGGCTCTCGTCATCTTTCCAGCTTCACAGGCACCGCATAGGTGATCTTTCTTGAACTTGATGCCCTCGATGCCTATGACATGCTTCTTCTTTGCACGAGTGTGCAAGTTCCTCATGCCAGCATGCCCTAGCCTCCGATACCCTTCAAAGACTAGAGACTTGTCAGATTCCATTAGAACAAGGCACCGATATTTTCCAAATATCACAATCATGTTTAAATCACAAAGCATTGAGACAGACATTAAGTTGAAACCAAGGGATTCAACAAGCATCACTTTATCCATGTGTTGATCCCTTGAGATTGCAACTCTACCTAGACCCAATACCTTGCTTTTACCAGTATCAGCAAATGTGATGTGACTCTTGTTAGATGGACGTAAAGTTGAGTCCATGAGAAGACTTCGCTTGTTAGTCATGTGATTAGTACACCCACTATCAATAATCCATTCTGAAGCAGCTGGTGTCATACCCTACAGTGCAGTTAGGGGGATAGGCTTCATGAAGAGAATTGTGAAGCATAAACATTTGACGAGCAAGTGGATTATGAAAGCTTAGATCGAGGTTAGGACTGATAGGGCAAGTAGCAAGCGACTCAGGAACAAAATACATAATAAGACCATTTGGGCATTTGATCTTGCGCCCTACAAGATGTTTAAGATCCCCAGCAATAGCTTCAGACGAATTTGATTTTTGGCTGGAGACCCTCCCCTGCAAAAGAGAGTTAAGCTTTCTTAGCCACCCACATCTTCAACGGTGGCTTCGAAGCAATGAGTCTAGGTGCAACATCTGAGAACTTTGGCTTTGGAGCCCTAGCAAATAGTCTTGCAGGAGGACAATAGTACTCATAAGAATAAGCAGAGTAGTTCTTGGTCGTATGAACATGAAGGTTTGATGAAACACGCTCATATTCATAGCCCTGAGTATGGTTTCCCTGCAAAACATTTGCGTTAGTGCGACTCAGTTGAGTCCTCTATCTTTATGAAGCCTTTGGACCATACGAAGCCTGTGGTATGGGGTTTGTCTTCTTCACTTGTGGTGTCATGACGACATTCACAGGAAGATTCTCCAAACACTTTTTCGGCACCCAGACTTTCTTCATTGGTGGCCCATACCTGCAGTTAGTACCAATATACCTGGCAAATACTTCACCCTTCTGATTCTTAAACAGTTTATAGTTTGCATCAGAGGATTCATCAATAACAATGGGATTAGCACTAGTGAAGCCAGATAGGGTGGATGGATCCACTGAAGGTTCCTTTGCAGCAACCCATGTGGTCTTGGGGTACTGCTCAGGTTTCCAGTAAGAGCCATCAGCATTCATTTTCCTTTCGAACCCAACACCCTCTTTCCTAGGGTTTTGGTTCAGGATCTGCCTTTTGAGGACATCACATAGTGTCTGATGCCCTTTGAGACTTTTGTGCATCCCTATTTCAAGCAATGTCTTCAACCTAGCATTTTCATCAGCAATAGAAGTGGTATCCTCAGCAGAGGGGTTAGTTACCACATCAACAGTTGAAGACATTGCAGTAGTAGCAGCAGTAGAACATCCAGCAACAGAAGTAGTGTTGTCACGCTCAATGCATTTAAGACATGGTGGCTCAAATCCTTCCTGAGCGGAACTGATCTTTTTGGCACGAAGTGACTCGTTTTCCTCTTGAAGATCTTCATGAGCTGCTCTCAATTTCTCAAGATCTTGCTTCCTTTGAAGATAATCATAGGAAAGCTTCTCATGAGTTGTTGAGAGCGTTTCATGACGACTTTCAAGTTCTGCATACTTAATATGAAGATTTTTTATGTCTTCAATTAAGGACTAAGATCGAGTCATTTCAGCGTCTAACAGATCATCGCTTTTGTCTAACAGTTTTTGAATATGTTCCATAGCTTTGTGTTGTTCAGTTGCAATTTTAGCAAGTGTTTTGTAGCTGGGTTTGGAACCACAATCAGAGTCATCTTCACTGGATTTTTGATAGTGAGTAGTGCGTGATTTTACCTTGGCACCGCGTGCCATGAAGCAGTAGGTGGGAGTGGAGTTGTCCTTGTCATTAGCATCGGCGTCGGTGATGAAGTCATTGTCTTCAGTGTTGAAGATGGACTTGGCAACGTATGCTGTAGCCAGACTTGCAACGCCAGAATCGGACTCCTCCTCAGACTCCATCTCTGCCTCCTCAGAAGCGGACTCCTCCTCTGAATCCATTTCCTTGCCAACAAACGCACGAGCCTTGCCAGATGAGCTCTTCTTGTGTGATGAAGACTTTGAGGAAGACTTGGAAGAAGACTTTGAGTATTTCTTCTTCTTCTTGTCATCAGAATCATATTCCTTGCTCTTCTTCTTCTTCTTCTTCTTCTTGTTCTCATTGTCCCACTGTGGACACTCAGAGATGTAGTGACCAGGTTTCTTGCACTTGTGACATGTTCTCTTCTTGTAGTCATGGGTAGAAGCTTCATCATTCCTTGAGCTGGGTCGTGAGGACTTTCTAAAGCCTTTCTTCTTGGTGAATTTCTGAAACTTCTTCACAAGCATAGCAAGCTCCTTTCCAATGTCTTCAGGATCATCCGAACTGCAATCAGATTCTTCTTCAGATGAGGAAACAACTTTTGCCTTCAAAGCACGAGTTCGCCCATAGTTGGGACCATAGATGTCTCTTTTCTCAGACAGCTGAAACTCATGTGTGTTGAGCCTTTCAAGTATGTCAGATGGATCGAGTGTCTTGAAGTCAGGGCGTTCTTGAATCATCAGGGCTAGGGTATCAATTGAGCTATCAAGTGATCTCAGGAGTGTCTTGACGACTTCATGCTTGGTGATCTCAGTAGCCGAGGGCTTGAAGCTCATTTGTGATGTCAGTGAGTCGATCAAACATGATCTGAACATTCTCATTGTCGTTTCTCTTGAAGCGGTTGAAGAGGTTGCGAAGGACACTGATTCTTTGATATCTCTGGGTTGAGACGCCTTCGTTGACCTTGGAGAGCCAGTCCCAGACTAGCTTAGATGTTTCCAGAGCACTCACACGCCCATACTGCCCTTTGGTCAGATGACCACAGATGATGTTCTTGGCAGTGGAGTCCAGTTGAATGAACTTCTTGACATCAGCAGTGGTGACACCTTCACCAGCCTTGGGGACACCATTCTTGACGACATACCAGAGGTCGACATCAATGGCTTCAAGATGCATGCGCATCTTATTCTTCCAGTAGGGATATTCACTTCCATCGAAGACTAGCCACGCAGCGGAGACTTTGATTATCCCTGCAGTCGACATAGCTAAAACTCCAGGTGGTTAAACCGAATCACACAGAACAAGGGAGTACCTTGCTCTGATACCAATTGAAAGTGCTAGTGATCGACTAGAGGGGGGTGAATAGGCGATTTTTATAAAAAAATTCAAAACATGGAAGTTTCAAAGTCAAACGATAGAAGCAAACATATTACCATGCAGCGGAAGGTAGACTACACTAAGCAAGCCATAGTCAAGTATTCAATGAGATGAAGGCACAAAGACTAATTGCAGCTAGGCAGTATAGATCAGGATGGAAGATAGTATGAAGCCAATCAGAACAGCAGTCACACAGCGAAGACAAATAGATAATGCAGACAGGCAATGACTTCACAAGGACCAATCTGAAAGTAAAGAGATGGGAAGGATGGAACCAGTGGCTCGTTGAAGACAATGATTTGTTGGACCAGTTCTAGTTGCTGTGACAACTGTACGTCTGGTTAGGGAGGCTGAGATTCAACTCAGAAGACCACGTCTTCACCTTATTCCCCTTGAGCTAAGGACACCCAGTCCTCGCCCAATCACTCTGGTAATTCTTCAAGGTAGACTTCCAAACCTTCACAGACTTTGTTCACCGCCGATCCACAATGACTCTTGGATGCTCAGAACGCGACGCCTAACCGGCTGGAGGATTCACAGTCCTCAAGTGTAATAAGTCTTCAGATCACACAGACAGGAAGACTTCAGTGATGCCTAACACTCTTTGGCTCTGGGTGTTTAGGGCTTTGTCCTCGCAAGGAATTCTCTCTCAAAGGCTTCGAGGTGGGTTGCTCTCAAATGACAAAAGCCGTACACTAACTCTGAGCAGCCAACCATTTATAGTTGTAGGGGGTGGGCTATTTATAGCCACTAGGAAACCTGACCTGATTTGTCCGAAATGACCCTGGGTCACTAAGGAACTGACACGTTTTCCAACAGTCAGATTTCAAACACACACGTCAACTTTACTTGGGCTGCAAGCAAAGCTGACTTATCCAGCTCTGGATAAGATTTGCTCTCATTGTCTTCGCTCGAAGACATAGGATTTTGGTTAAGCATCACTTCAGTCATTCTGACTGGTTCACTTGGACCCCACTTAACAGTACGGTGGTTCCTATGACTCAACAAAGAAGAAAAAGAATGACGGAACAACTAAGTCTTCGCGCTCCATAGTCTTCACGCGATGTCTTCTCTTGTCATAGTCTTCAATGTGAATGTCTTCACATACCACCTTTGACTTCAATGTCTTCATACATTTTTAGGGGTCATCTCTGGTAGGAAAACCGAATCAATGAGGGACTTCTACATGTGTTATCCTGCAATTCTCACAAACACATTAGTCCCTCCACCAGGTTTGTCGTCAATACTCCAAAACCAACTAGGGGTAGCACTAGATGCACTTACAAAGGGCAAGGAGATCGCCTACTTCATGAAGATCAACCCTAGTGGGGCAAGTCCTTCATGGGCGATGGCCATGGTGGGATAGACAAGGTTGCTTCTTCGTGGAAACGTCATCGGTGGAGCCCTCCATGGACTCGCGCAGCCGTTACCCTTCGTGGGTTGTAGTCTCCATCAACGTGGATGTACGATAGCACCACCTATCGGAACCACGCCAAAATCCCCGTGTCTACATTGCGTTTGCTCCCTCCAAACTCCTCCCCTTTACCTTCATATGCAATGATTTACATTCCACTGATATACTCTTAAAATTGCATGTGTAGGTTGATTGCTTGACTTGTGATAAGTTGTTAAAATCTGCCAAGACTTAAAATTGGGAAAAGTCTAGATTTTTATTTGGTCAAGTAGTCTAATCCCCCCTCTAGACATACTTTCGATCCTACAGTGCTACATCGAGTTCCTACGGGAGGAGGAGGAGGAGCGCCTCATCGAGCATGCAAAGAGCCTTATGCTACCTCTTGAGCTTGCGTTGGTTTTCCCTTGAAGAGGAAAGGGTTATGCAGCAAAGTAGCGTAAGTATTTCCCTTAGTTTGAGAACCAAGTTATCAATCCAGTAGGAGACAACGCGACAAGGCACCGAATACCTGCACAAGAAAACACCAACATGCAACCAACACGACAAAGGTGTTGTCAATCCCTTGACGATTATTCGCAAAGTGAGATCTAATAGAGATGGATAAACGATAAAGTAATATTTTTGGTATTTTTGGTTGATGGAACAGAAAGTAAAAGATTGCAAAGTAAGGGAATGACGACAGAAATTGGCAAGTTGACGGGAAACTAATATGTTGTAAAATAGACCCGGGGGCCATAGGTTTCACCAGAGGCTTCTCTCAAGAAAGGAATTATTACGGTGGGTGAACAAATTACTGCCGAGCAATTGATAGAAAAGAACAAAGTTATGACAATATCTAAGGCAATGATCATGAATATAGGCATCACGTCCGTGTAAAGTAGACTGAAACGATTCTGCATCTACTACTATTACTCCACACATCGACCGCTATCCAACATGCATCTAGAGTATTAAGTTCATAAAGAACTGAGTAACGCCTTAAGCAAGATGACGTGATGTAGAGGGATTAACTCAAGCAATATGATGAAAACCCCATCCTTTTATCCTCAATGGCAACAATACAATATGTGTCGGTTCCCCTTCTGTCACTAGGACCGAGCACCGCAAGATTGAACCCAAAGCTAAGCACTTCTCCCATTGTAAGAAAAACCAATCTAGTTGGCCAAACCAAATCGATAGTCCAAAGAGACTTGCAAAGATATCAAATCATGCATATAAGAATTCAGAGGAGATTCAAATAATATTCATACATAAGCTGATCATAAATCCACAATTCATCGGATCTCGACAAACACACCACAAAAGAGTATTACATCGAATAGAGATCCAAGAACATCAAGGAGAACTTTGTATTGAGAATCAAAGAGAGAGAAGAAGTCATCTAGCTACTAGCTATGGACCTGTAGGTTTGAGGTAAACTACTCACGCTTCATGGGAGAGGCAATGGTGTTGATGTAGAAGCCCTCTGTGATCGAATCCCCCTCTGGCAGGATGCCAGAAAAGGCCCCAAGATGGGATATCACTGGTACAGAAGGTTGCGGCGGTGGAAAAGTGGTTTCGTGGCTCTCCTGGATCTTTTTGGGGTATAAGAGTATATATAGGAGGAAGATCTAGGCCGGGAAGTCTATGAGGGGCCCACAAGGTTGGGGGCGTGCCCTCACCCTTGTGGCCACCTCGTGGCTCTTCTGACTTGCACTCCAAGTCCCCTGGGTTTCTTCTGGTCCAAGAAAAATCATTGCAAACATTTTATTCCATTTGGACTCCGTTTGGTATTCCTTTTCTGTGAAACTCTAAAACAAGGAAACCGGAAATTGGCACTGGGCTCTAGGTTAATAGGTTAGTCCCAAAAATCATATAAAATAACATATTAATGCATATAAAACATCCAAAAGAGATAAAATAATAGCATGGAACAATCAAAAATTATAGATACGTTGGAGACGTATCACCTTACCGCAGCCGTGGCCGTAGCACACGCCGACGCAAAGGCGAGGAACCAGGAGATCTACGAGTAGTCTAACCTCTTCGAGAGGGATCGTCTGGAGCGACAGTGGGCGTTCGAGCTGGTGAGCGTCGCTGAACGTGCAGCAGCGGCAGGCACCCTATTGCATTTGTCCATCTCGTCAGTATGCTCCTCCTCTGCCTCTTACTGAGCGCGCTCGGCAGAGGAGAAGCCGCCGAAAGTAGCACAAAGCCCCTCCGTTGTAGTAGTAGTAGTATTTAGGGGCTATTTTGTTCAGTTCATCTGACTATAGATGTGGTGGAACTGTACAACGTACTTAAAATTAGCTAGTATATATAGTTGAACTAGCTATTTCAGTACGTGGTTGGCAACAACTAGGGAAAAGTTTGGTCGGTTCAGCTGTCGAGTTGAACTGTTTGTATAAATTAAGAACGACTGCTTAATCTATGAATGAAATATATGCTTAATTACTGAATTTTAGTTGCAAAAATTAGATAGTGCTAGTGATTTTTAGCTACATATTTTGAAAAATCGCAGTGTTACAAGGATTGACAAATGGCAATTTTACTAGATCAACAAATGTCAATCTTTCCAGTTTGACAAATGGCAACTTACGCAATATGACAGATGCAAATCTTACCAAATTGTTTGTACGTGGTTGCACACGGGTCATCCAAAAAAACCGTTTGCGTTGAAGGGATGCACAAATCCCGCACTGCGAATTTTCCCTCGACATAAGGGGGAAGACCATAGCTCTCACTTTGCAAATGGGTGTTCTATCTAAAACGTTTGCGATCAAGAGCTGGAAAAATCCTGCTCGGCACATTTTCTCTTGGCTTCCTGGGGAAGCTATCGGTTTGCATACGGGTGTTCTAACTAAAACGTTTGCGATCAAGAGCTGCACAAATCCTGCTAGGCACATTTCCCTTGGCTTCCTAGGGAAGTTGTCGGTTTTCATATGGGTGTTCTAACTAAAACTTTTGCGATGGGTGTTTTATATTTAAAAACTGTATTAAACTATGTCTTGGGCGCCATTAATGGAGAGGATACGAGCAAGGCGGGCGGCCATTGAAGTCAAAGGGCTCGCTTCCCGGTGAGCCTGCGCGACGTACAGCTCGCACGCTTCCCGGTTAGCCTTTGCATTGGAGTACAGCTCGCACGCCTCCTGTTTAGTCAAGCACTCAAGCACCTATCCGCACGACACCTCCTAGCCATTAAAAGAGTGAGGTGTGCAATCACGTAAATGGTTAACAAAACGCACACAATTTAAATTATACAAAATGTTTGAGATGTTCCAGTGGCAGCTATTTGCTTCAAAATGCCTTTGTTGACTATTATTCGAGTGCGCCTTCTCTCAAAATGGACACGAAAAATACCACAGCATGTCGGTTGCCATTCCATTATAGCATGCCAAGTTTCATGAATTTCAGACGAGTTTTCGATTTACTATAATTTAAAAACAAAGTATCTCAACGTTTTGCCGGCAATCAACAGTGCCCTCGTGTTTGAAATTCATTCCCATTTCTTGCATGGGATCTAAGCATGCACCGAAGGACACAGATTTGATTTTTCAACCAATTTATATGCACTGGAGCATGTGCATGCAGTTCAAATTTGAATTATGCACATAAAATGCCTAGAAAACACAATTAATGTATAAAATTGTCCAAACAAACCCTGAAAAATTCCAAAATTAAACACAGCATTCCTATTGTTCTATGTTGACACTAGAAAATTTTCGAAAGCAATAAGAGGCAACAGATATCGTTTCGTCCCCAAAGGTGGCACGTTCCCTACCGAAACCATCACGCTTGTTGTGAGAAGCTCTATTTGTGAGAACCTTTATACCCAAACCTGCCCCAAATGGGATAAAAAATTTACCACAGCAGGTTGATGCCCCTCCATGATAGCATGACAAGTTTCATGAAGTTCATACGAGTTTTGGATTTACTAGAATTTAAAAACCAAGTATCTCAATGTTTGCAGTCGAGTGACGGTGGCAGGGTGTTTGAAATTCATTCCCATTTCTTGCATAGGGCCTAAGCATGCACCGAAGGACACAGATTTGACTTCTCAACCAATTTATATGCACCGGAGCATGTGCATGTAGTTAAAATTTAAATTATGCACATAAAATGCCTAGAAAACCCAGTTAATGTATAAACATGTCCAAACGAACCCCGAAAAAAACCAAAATTAAACACAATACTCATGTTGTTCTATGTTGACACTAGAAATTTTTTAAAGCAATAAGAGGCAACAGACATCGTTTCGTCCCCAAAGGTGGCACGTTCCCTACCGAAACCATCACGCTTGTTGTGGGAAGCTCTGGTTTGTGAGAAGCTTATACCCAAACCTGCCCCAAATGGGACAAAAATTCTACCACGGCATGTTGATGCCGCTCCATGATAGCATGCCAAGTTTCATGAATTACAGACGAGTTTTGGATTTACTAGAATTTAGAAACCAAGTATCTCAATGTTTGCGGCAGAGTGACGGTGGCAGGGTGTTTGAAATTCATTCTCATTTCTTGCATGGGACCTAAGCATGCTCCGAAGGACACAGATTTGATTTTTCAACCAATTTATATGCACTGGAGCATGTGCATGTAGTTCAAATTTGAATTATGCACATAAAAAGACTAGAAAACCCAGATGACGTATAAAAATGTCCAAACAAACCCCGAAAAATTCCAAAATTAAACACAACACTCCTGTTGTTCCATGTTGACACTAGAAAATTTTTGAAAGCAATAAGAGGCAACGGATATCGTTTCGTCCCCAAAGGTGGCACATTCCCTACCGAAACCTGCACGCTTGTTGTGAGAAGCTCTGGTTTGTGAGAAGCTTATACCCAAACCTGCCCCAAATGGCACAAAAAATTTACCACGGCATGTTGATGCCGCTCCATGATAGCATGCCAAGTTTAATGAATTTCAGAAGAGTTTTGGATTTACTAGAATTTAAAACCAGGTATCTCAATATTTGCGGCCGATTGACGGTGGCAGTGTGTTTGACATTCATTCCCATTTCTTGCATGGGACCTAAGCATACCAAGGACACGTATTTGATTTTTCAACCAATTTATATGTACTGGAGAATGTGCATATAGTTCAAATTTGAATTATGCACAAAAAATGCCTAGAAAACCCAGTTAATGTATAAAAACGTCCAAACGAACCCCGAAAAATTCCAAAATTAAACACAACACTCCTGTTGTTCTATGTTGACACTAGAAAATTTTTGAAAGCAATAAGAGGCAATGGATATCACTTCGTCGCCAAAGTTGTCATGTTCCCTACCGAAATCATCATGCTTGTTGTGAGAAGCTTTGGTTTGTGAGAAGCTTATACCCATACCTACCCCAAATGGGACAAAAAATTTACCATGACATGTTGATGCCGCTCCATGATAGCATGCCAAGTTTCATGAATTTCAGACGAGTTTTGGATTTACTAGAATTTAAAAATCAGGTATCTCAATGTTTGCGGCCGAGTGACGGTGGCAGGGTGTTGGACATTCATTCCCATTTCTTGCATGGGACCTAAGCATGCAACCAAGGACACATATTTGATTTTTCAACCCATTTATATGCACTAGAGCATGTGCATGTAGTTCAAATATGAATTATGCACCTGACATGCCTAAAAAACCAAGTTAATGTATGAAAATGTCCAAATGAACCCTGAATAATTCCAAAAATTTTGACGACACACCTATAATTGCATGTTCATTGCATATAAAAGTTCTAGCAATTCAAACACCATCCTTTGTAGCTGTGACCCCATTATGTAATTCAAATCAAGACGAAAAATCAAGTAGATCGCACACAGTTTATTATCCCCAATCGTGTGATATGCAGCACAAAATATCTTGGAGCACCATCGGAGTGTCAAGCACACTAGCCCGCTCCTCAAATATCATTTCACTATTCAATCATCGTCGGTGAAAGATGGGGACATGGACCCTCGTCATGAGGGCAACTTCGGCGGCCCACTCCGGCTAGAGCGCGGCCATAGCCACCAGGTGCATGCTAACAAGCTTCGTGAGGGCGACTGCAATCTGCGTTCGGGCGGCCAGGGCAGCCCAAACGGTCGTTGTTGCTTCTCAGGCGGCGGCAGCAACATCTGCCTCGAGGATAGCAACTAGCGAGAGTGGCACAACAACTATCTGTTCCGCAGCGGCAGCCTTAGCCCTGATGGAGGCCGCCCACGACCATGTCGAGGCCATCCACACCCAGCTCAGGGCGGTCACCGCACAAATTGAACGAAGCTTCTCCAACAATGGTCGGCAACCCACGGCTGAAGAGTTGGCAATCGCCGAGAGCGTTCGAGCAGCTGTTCGTTCCTGCGCGGCATACCTTGCCACGACGGAGCCCGCCAAAGCCCATATCGCAGCCACCCACGCCCAGTTTGTGGTGGCCTATTCCAAAGATATGGCGAACGTGGATGGCGCGATGCTTGCCGAGTATGGTGCGATTGATGCCATGGAGCCCCTTCCCCAGGAGACCGTCGGGCGCGAGCTATACATGAAGGCGGCGGAGATCAACGAGCACCAGCCGTACTTGTACTCTTTGTTTTGTTTAATTAAGAGCGTCGGTCTTTAATTCGTTAGAGTAATGTTTAGCTTGGCTAGCTCTGTTTAATTACTGAACTTGCTTGATTAAGAAGTGTGGGTGTGCTGGAGTCTCCTTTGTGTACCCAAATTATGCAATGACGTGGATGACCATTGCAACCAGGGAAATTCGAACGAAATTTTTTGACGTTCAAACTCATCACACATGGATTAAGCTATCTGAATCGTTTGTGATGTTCACATATCGTACACAGTTGTGAATAAGTGACCATGTCTGATGACACTTTGCGCGCCAGTTTTTTCGCTGAAGCGATTCCACAGTTTCAGCTTCCGTGGAAATATCTACCACCCCGCCCCCTCCCACTTACCAAAAGCCACATTTCCCCTATTTCCGCCTTCTTTTCCAAGTTGAAACCTTCACTCCTTGCTTGCAGCGCCGCCTCCTCGCCGGTGACCCTCCTTCACGCTGCTCGGCCTCGCCTATCTAGGCAGGTAATCCACACCTAACCCCCATCCTCCTCCTCCTTCCACATCCCACATGCCCCGACCGCCGGCGTGACACCTTCCACCCAAATCACCAACCCCTCCACCAAATAAGTGCCGCCCTAAGCCATGGTGCGTGCGGTATAGCTAGGATCTCAAGGAGCATTTGGCAGTGGAGAAGCAAATCGCGGCCGCATGCGCAGATGAGGTCACGATGGCTGCCATTTGTGTCGACCCCCAGATCATGAAGGAGCACCTCACCGTCGACGCCTCGCGCGACAATGACGCAACGAGGTTGGTTGTTTGGTTCAATTCTGCAATGCGATGTTCAATTGTTGTGGGTGCATTCTGTTATTGTATACCATGTGAGAAATAAATCGAATTTGGCTGTACTAAATATATGAGAAACAAATACAATTGCTATATTTCCAAGTTGTTAAGCATGCTTGGTTTGGTTAACTGTCTGATCTTCTATTAGGAGTATGTTATATTGTGCAATGTGGTGCTCAGTTAACATTTGGTTCATTTGTTGTGGTGTTTAGTTAACTGTTTGGTTCAATTCTGCAATGCGATGTTCAATTGTTGTGGGTGCATTCTATTATTGTATACCATGTGAGGAATAAATTGAATTTGGTTGTACTAAATACATGAGAAACAAATACAATTGCTATATTCCCAAGTTGTTAAGCATGCTTGGTTTGGTTAACTATATGATGTTCTATTAGGAGTATGTTATACTGTGCAATGTGGTGCTCAGTTAATGTTTGGTTCATTTGTTGTGGTGTTTAGTTAACTGCTTGGTTCAATTCTGCAATGCGATGTCCAATTGTCGTGGGTAGAATTTTATATTGCTGTGCGTGTGAGGAATAAATCGAATTTGGCTGCACTTAACACATGAGAAACATATACAAGTTCTATAGTTCCTAGTTCTTAATCATGCTTGGTTTGGATAAATGGGTTTTCCATGTGGCTTGAATTAATCTGATGAATCTGCAATGTGCTTATTGTTCATCAACATATTTTACTGATAGCGTGCGAACCCTCACTTAACCTGATGACTAACTACCTTATATGTGTTGCATGGAA
Organism: Triticum urartu; assembly: GCF_056163025.1. Classification (NCBI taxonomy): domain Eukaryota; kingdom Viridiplantae; phylum Streptophyta; class Magnoliopsida; order Poales; family Poaceae; genus Triticum; species Triticum urartu. The sequence continues at coordinate 324,094,271 of NC_141879.1, read as the reverse complement.
TCAATGGGAAGCACTGACGTTTACAATTGAGGTTTGCACATGCATGGTCCTTTGTCTAATAGCACATTATTGTACAATTGCAGGAACCATTCTAATATTTAGGTTTTTAAGAATTTGGTCTTGCACATGTAGGTCCTGCTGATACGTCTCCAATGTATCTATAATTTTTGATTGTTCCATGTTATTATATTATCAATCTAGGATGTCTTATATGCATTTATATGCGATTTTATATGATTTTTGGGACTAACCTATTAACCTAGAGCCCAGTGCCAGTTTCTGTTTTTTCCTTATTTTTGAGTTTTACAGAAAAGGAATACCAAACGGAGTCCAATTGACGTGCCAATTTTTGATGATTTTTTATGGACCAAAAGAAGCCCCCGAAGTAAAAGAGTTGGGCCAGAAGAGTCCCGAGCCGTCCACGAGGGTGGAGGGCACGCCCTACCCCCCTAGGTGTGTCCCCCTATCTCGTGGACGACTCGGAGACCCCCCTGACGTGATACCTACGCCAAAAAATTCCTATAAATACAGAAACACCCGAAAAGAAACCTAGATCGGGATTTCTGCCGCCACAAGCCTCTGTAGCCACCAAAAACCAATTGGAACCATGTTCTGGCACCCTGCCGGAGGGGAGATCCCTCACCGATGGCCATCTTCATCATCCCGACGCTCTCCATGACGAGGAGGGAGTAGTTCACCCTCGGGGATAAGGGTATGTACTAGTAGCTATGTGTTTGATCTCTCTCTCTCTCGTGTTCTTGATTCGGCATGATCTTGATGTATCGCGAGCTTTGCTATTATGGCTGGATCTTATGATGCTTCTCCCCCTCTACTCTCTTGTAATGGATTGAGTTTTCCCTTTGAAGTTATGTTATCGGAATGAGTCTTTAAGGATTTGAGAACACTTGATGTATGTCTTGCATGTGCATATCTGTGGTGACAATGGGATATTCACGTGATCTACTTGATGTTTTATTTGGTGATCAACTTGCGGGTTCCGTGACCTTGTGAACTTATGCATAGGGGTTGGCACACATTTTCATCTTGACTCTCCAGTAGAAACTTTGGGGCACTCTTCGAAGTTCTTCGTGTTGGTTGACTAGATGAATCTGAGATTGTATGATGCATATCGTATAATCATACCCACGGATACTTGAGGTGACATTGGAGTGTCTAGGTGACATTAGGGTTTTGGTTGATTTTGTCGGTGTTTTGGGAACGGGGGTCCCCAGACTTGCCTGCCTGCGGCCCACGTCGTGGCTCCTCCACCGGCCTGCTGCGGCCCATCTTCACCAGCAAACACTCAGGACCCTCGTGAGGGGCCGAGCCTCGTGAGGCAGATGATGCAAGACCTCCTCGGGGCGGCCTCACCAGGCTGGCTCGCGAGGGGCGGAGAGATCAAGGCAAGGGGCACCTCGCGAGTTTCCTCTGACGCAAGCCATGACTACCAAGGCCAGGCGGGCGCCAGCGTGCAGTGCCCTGATTTCCTCTTTGGTGCTAAAGGGATAGGCCCAGGCGAGGACTCCCGAGGCATCAGGCAAAGGTTTCCATATCGGTGCAACAAGACCAAGACCAGCAGGACGGCAGGACGGAGGTCACCATGGAGCCCAGGACGGTGTCACCACCAGAGCCTTTGGCAGGAGAAGACCACGTTTAGTCATGATAACTTGTACTAGTTGTCTCCCTTCAAATTTGGCTGGTGTGGCATCCCTTCCCGCCAGCATTTGGGAAGAGGACTAGGGCCTCTATAAATAGGACTAGCCACCACGGTAGGAGGCAGCTCATCTTGGAACGGATCCGAGGCCATTCAGATCATCCTCATCCACACAAACTCACCAAGCACAAGAGCACCTCTCCTCATGAGCCTATTCTTCCCTTGTAACTATCCATCCTCGGCCCAAGAGGCAATCCACCACACCACACTGGAGTAGGGTATTACACTACATCGGTGGCCTGAACCAGTATACATCTTGTGTCCCTTTGTTCTGTAAGTTCGACGCGCTAAGCCTTGAGGTCGTGGTGAGGGAGAGTGCAAAGGGGGAGAGATCTTCGTGTGCACCCCAGCGTTCGAAGCTCAAGGGTTTTGCCAGAACCCGAAATCTGACATTTGGCGCGCCAGGTAGGGGTGCGCCGAGGTTTTCTCCCCCATCGACTGATCCACCGTCACCCCACACCTCCGATGTCTGACGATCTGAGGGCCCAGGTTAACAATTGGGCGGCCCGGCCTGCTCGAGCACCTCCATCTGTTCCTGAAGACCTCAACGCCATGCTCCAGGCGGCCCGCGCGCCGCCCAGCACCCGTGGACGCGGGCTGCGCGGATCGACGTCCGCCGCCCTCACGCCGTGGCGCGCGCGGGCCACCGCAAGATCCGCAAGCTATGCAGCAGCGACGGCGCCACACACCCGACAGGAACAGGCGAACATGCGAGCCATGCTCGTGGTGGCGCGGGAGCTGCTGTGGTGCCGGCTGATGGAGAGCAGCCGCGACACACTACTGGAATGCGTCGCCGAGCTATTGGATGCTGCGGCCAGGGATACATCGCCTTTCTGCTCCTCACTCACATCTCAAGTTGTGGCCAGGTCACACGAAGGACCTCGTTGCGCCTGCATGCTCCCAGGTGCACCAGGAGGGCTCGCCAGCTTTGGCACGACCGGTGGTGTCGGACACCCGGCCGTGCCCTCGCCTCCCTTAGGCGACATGGGCGCGGGTGTTGCTCCCCACGGTCCCAGTTGAGCGCCACCCCACGGCCACCAAGAAGGCATGCCGGGCTCGGTGGCGTGGGGTGTGGGGTGCCTTGGCGGAGGTCCCGGTGAGGCAGCCCAGGAAGCCTATGTGCCCCGCATGGTGAGTCAGGAGTACGCGCCAGAGGATGACCCCTGCACGTTCCACGAGCCGGGCTAGGAAGAAGAGATGTTGGAAGCCGAGGCCTTCTACGAGCTACCCAAGAGCCTCGCTGACCCCACCGATGCCAACCATCGCAGGGTACCGCTGATAACTCAGGAGCAGGCTTACGCTAACCACGCATCGCAGGAGGATCAGGCCGTGTCGGCGGACGGAGGCCCCAGCTCTGCGGCCCGGCGTACTGGGGGCTATGCGGAAGGGGTCCGGAGCAAGACCCACCCCCATGTCGCGCGGGGCAAGGCGTCACCCGGACGTAGGTCCTCTGCTGGGGAAGCGCTGCCGAGCCCTCCCCTCGGCAGAGGGCCCGTGGTCACCGAGGGCGCCGATGGCGTCCCCTCTGCCCCTTGGTCTCGTCCTGGTTTCTGGATGCCCCAACGATGGTCGAGGGTGGCGCAAGGCGGGGCCCTCGTCTGGCGATATGAAGCAAGGCTCACGCCTGTGAAGGTCTCCGCCCGTGACACTCTTACGTAATAATGAGTGGGGTTGTACACGCCCTGGAGTCTCCGGAGAGCCGCCCTCAGGCCTCGGGGGCTCCCACCCACGTCCTAGTGGAAACACCATGCTCCGAGCTGGCCGTCGACACAATCCCCCAATGACTAAGCTCACGGCCAGCGAAGGAACTAGGCTCCGTGCTGGTGAGAAGACAAGAAGACTAGCTAGGTGCCGGACGCGGCCTTTTGTTTCCAGCCCCTTTTTATGTAGCTCAATTTGCAGCCTTTGGATTTGAATTTGAAGTCGTGTTTTCATTGGCAATCGCGGGGGGTGTCTTCTCTCGTTCGTATTAGTTTCGTGAGTTTTCTGAATTCGTGCCTTGTTTTGAGGTTCGCGTCTGCCACCTTCCCCCTTTCGAGCACCTCGCGAGCGGGGGCTGGGAGTTGCGTGCACGTGCCGCGCGCGCACCCCGCCATGACTGGCGCTCACTCCTCACGAGGCCCTCTCGGGCGGACTAGCAGACCCCTCAGGAGCCCCAGGCCTCACGACCCCACGAAGGACTCCCCTTGAGAAAATGCACGTCCGCAGTAGCTAAATCAGTGTAAAGCCTGCCTGGGCCGAGGTAAGTTACAATCGCAAACTCGCAAGGGGCTCGCGAGCTTGCAAAAGCACGCTTTACGTATGGTTCGAGGAATAAAACAGTGGTCTGATTGCATGAGGGGCTCCCCCTCCCCAAAATGCTCTTACGCCCTGAGGGCCGTGCACCATCTTTTGGATGCAGGTTTGAAACAAAGGAGTGCGGGCTCAGTCGGACATGTCGCTCGTCGCGTCCTCTGGGTCATTATCAGGTGCATCGCTAGCACCATTGTCGTTGTCGCTGGAACCATCTTTTCCATCATCAACCGCGCCACCCTCGTCTACCACGACCACCACCGCATCATCCTCGGAGGAGAAATCCCTGACTAGAGCATCCACATTGTCGTCCACCCAACGTGCTAGTTTGTCCCAGATGACCTCGGGCACCAGGGCGATGGTGGCATCAAAGTCAAAATCAGGATTGATGTTCAGGAGATGGCTGAAAACGTGGGAAAACACACGCCCGAGGAGATCTCGGCTCTTCTCCTCGACAAGCTCGCAAGCCCTCTCAGCCCGGTTCTCCAGGCGCGTCACTACATCAGCGAAGAAGCGAAGGTGGCTGGCGTAGTCTTCTGCGTGGGGATGAGGGGCGTGTTCGTCACAAATGGCGCCCAGCGCCTGGTTGGTCCTCGTCCTCAGGTCCCAGAGCATGGGGGCATGCTCGTGCAGCAGATTCTATCGCCGGAGCGCCTCCTCTCTGCTCTGCTGCGCAAGGGACTCAGCAGCAGTAACCCGTTGCTGCAGCAGGAGCAGCTCGGCACGGGTGGAGGCTAACTCAGCCTGCATAGAGATTAGGGCAGCTGCGGCGGCTTTCTCACGCTGCTCCGCCTCGGCCAGCCTTGACCTGAGGGCGGTGGTCCTGCCCACAGCTTCAGCCTCCATGAGCTTCAGCTTCAGGTCGTACCTATTGGCAAGATCAGCGTGAGCCTCCGCGTCCCCATGGTCCACTTCCTCCTAGATCCTGGCCTCACGCGCGCTGGCGGCATCTTCCGCCTGAGCAACCTAACGCTCCCTTGTCTACAACCGCTCGAGCTCGAGGCTGCGCTTTGTGGCCTCCAGCATCAGCGCTCCCTCGCGCCTCAAGATCTCCCCCTCGTCGGACGGTGCCCCCTTCATTGACGCCATGGTAGCTCTATGCGCCTCCACTTGCTGCTCCAGGGAGGCATTCAGGGCCTGGAGCTCCCGCCTGCGCTCCTCAGCAACCTAGTGGTGGTGGTCTTCCTCCCTGGCCTCCTCCAAGGCTTGGGCACTAGCCTTGCACGAGGTTGCGAGGGATGCCTCGGCATCCGGATTAGCATGCTCATGTTGGAGGCGTCCGAGGTTGATGGCCACCTTCAATTGATGCCATTCGTCCACCAGCCAGAGGCCCTCGGTTTCAGGACGAGCGTCAACATCCACGAGCTCCTCCCCAAGCCTGCTCAGCGCGCCCATCGCCTCCCGGAAGAGCTCGTGGCAGACAGCACACCGCTTGCGCGCTGTCGCCGTTCTGGGAATAGGGGTCCCCAGACTTGCCTGCCTGCGGCCCACAGCGTGGCTCCACCAGCAGCCCCGTACGGCCCATCTTCACCAGCAAGCATTCAAGACCCTTGTGAGGGGCCGAGCCTCGTGAGGCGGATGATGCAAGACCTCCTCAGGGGCGGCCTCACCAGGCTGGCTCGCGAGGGGCAGAGAGATAAAGGCAAGGGACACCTCGCGAGGTTCCTGCGATGCAAGCCATGACAACTAGAACCAGGCGGGCGCCAGCGCACGCAGTGCCGTCGTTTCCTCTTTGGTGCTAAAGGGGGCAAGCGCATACGAGGAGTCTTGAGGCATTAGGCAAAGGTTTCCATATCGGTGCAACAAGACCAAGACCAGCAGGACGGCAAGACGGAGGTCATCGTGGAGCCCAAGACGGCATCACCACCAGAGCCTTTGGCAGGCGAAGACCACTTTTGTCAGGATAGCTTGTACTAGTTGTCTCCCTTCGAATTTGGCCATTGTGGGATCCCTTCCCACTCAATATTTGGGAAGAGGACCAGGGCCTCTATAAATAGGACTAGCCACCACCATGGAGAGGGGATTCTGATCTTCAACCACACAAGCACACCAAGCACAAGAACACCTCTCCTCGCGAGGCTGTTCTTCCCTTATACTGTTCATCCTCAGCCCAAGAGGCAATCCACCACACCACACTGGAGTAGAGTATTACACCAAAACGGTGGCCCGAACCAGTATAAATCTTGTGTCTCATGTTCTTTGGGTTCGTCGAGATAGGCCGTGAGATCGCAGAGCGTGCGAGGTAGGGAGGGGGAGAGATCTTCGTGCGCACCCAACTGTTCGAACATCAAGGGTTTTGCCAGAACCCGAAATCTGACACGCGCAAGCTAGAGCATGCGATCAGGTCCATCCTCCACACCATAGGATGTCGAAGGGGTCCGAAGAGGCTCGCTTCCTCCCAGCAGGGGGCTGGGGGCTGGTGCCTTCCTAGTCACCCTTCGGGCCTCAGCAGAGGCCTGGAGGGGCGAGGGCTCGTCGCTCGAAGAAGAGGCTAGGACCGAGGTGATCAGGCCGCCCTCAATAACTAGGGGAGGAGCCCTTGGCACACCTCCTGCCTCCCAGGCAAGGCCACGAAGAAGGAACGGCAGGAACGCAAGTTCGAGGCGCCAGGCAGGCACGCTTGCCTCTCCGGTAGACCTTGCGCCAAGCGTGACATGCTGGCTGGGAGCGCTCAAGACCGACGGGGGACTCGAAGGAGGAGGAAGTGGATTCTCAGGAGATTTCGCCGCCCTATCAGAAGGGACCCTGAGGAACCATAGTCAGGAGGGGAATCAGCACTCGAGAAACTTCAAAGATAAGGTACTCACTCGTCTATGGCGATATACTTCCTTTGTTTCAATGGCCTGTAGGCATCACTGTTGCAGCTTGGAGACCCCTTCCTCTTTCGGAGCACATCAAAGTTTAGTCAGAGCCGGCCAAAGCCCAGGGCATGGTCACCAGCTCCGGGCGCAGCGGGGGTAACTCCTGAGGAGGCGACCTCGGGGGTTCCATCCTCCGCCTCGCGGCGATCCGCCCGGGCCTCGGAGGTTGTAGCCTCAGGAGTATTAGGCTGCGACGCCCCTCTGGCCGCTTCTTCAAGATGGCTCTCTGGAGGGCCATGGGGTGGCCCTTTGGGAGCCCCGAGCAGCACCGACTCCTCAGCAGTTGTGACGCTAGCGGCCGGCGGTGTTTCCCCCCCTACGCCCACTTCCGGGGGATCGCCTCGCTGGTGGCGGGCAAGGGAGCCACAAGGACCGGGTTCTCGCGAGGCCCTTCAAGGCCGGCTGGGCGCAGCCCCCACTCAACGAAGGAGGGCATTTGCCTCACAAAATCCACCTTGTTCGAGCCGCAATACAAGAGACAACCCTCCTCAGGCATGCTGGCTGGCGACGGGTCGCCCGTCAGAATCCCAAGCACGGTTTTCTGCGCCTCAAGGGGAAGCCCGGACTCGTGAAGCCTCATGAGGTCCTTGCTGCCGGACAAGGTCCACATTGGTCAAGAATGGCGCTGAAGCGGGGCAACACGGCGTCGGATGAACTCCTTCACCACCATGGGTGCAGACACGCCAAGATCCTTCTTCAACCGGAGCCAAATGTAGGCAAGACGCAGGTCAGTGAGCCTCACGTGGCCCCAGCCAGAGATGGGAACGGCGGGTGTCGACAGAAGAGAGAGCAGGGGGCTGAGCATGCCGACATCCATGAATACCCATCGCTTCCAGAATCTGCTTGTTGGTGGCGGGAGCTCAAGGTCAATCCCCGAGACGGCCGTCGCAGCCACGGCCTGGAAGCTCAGGCATCCCGAGCACTGCTGAGGGTCAGTTAGGTGCAGTGAGAAGAAGTGGCAAAGTAGGGCCATAGAAGGAGCAATGGCCACGATGGCCTCACAGACGAAGGCAAAGACAGCAAGGAGGGTAATGGATTGAGGATCTAGGTCAAGCATATGGATTTGGTAATGAGAAAGCACGGCGTTGAAGAAGGTCGAGAAAGGGGGATCAGACCGGCCCATAGGACATCAAGGAAAACATGGACCTCAGTGAATGTCCTGTCAACGGAGGCACGGGACGCAGGCCAGGCCACCATCTTCCCCCACTCGTTGAAATTAGCGGCGAGCGCAAGGCGGACATTGTCCATGGCTTCTTGGTTGAGCACCACCGACCGTTCGGCGGCTGGCCCAAAGGCCGATGGTGGTTTGGCTGAGGGTTGGGGCTAATTCTTCCCCTTCCTCGTCTGGCTCGGCACCATGGCAATGAAGAGGATGGAGCCTAGGGCAGATTGGAAGAAGAAGTTGTCGTTGCAGGGAGGCAGAAGAGTTGGAGGAGTACGTCGCCAGCAACAAGGGAATAACTTTGTAGGTCGCGGTGGCCGCCTAGCCTGGCAGATATCAAGGCAACATGGGGAAGTGGAGGCGCCCACGTCCCGTCCGTCACCACGCGTCAATCGAGGCCGCGGGCTATTGGGGCCCATGGCGCTCCGCACTTGCCCTTTGGCTTCGCCTCGAAGCCAAGTCCGAGCGCGCCTTGGGCCCGGGGGCTACTGTCGACGTTCTGGGAACAGGGGTCCCTAGACTTGCCTGCATGCGGCCCACTGCGTGGCTCCTCCACTGGCTTGGTGCGGCCCATCTTCACCAGCAAACACTCAAGACCCTCGCGAGGGCCCGAGCCTCGTGAGGCGGACGATGCAAGACCTCCTCGGGGGCGACCTCACTAGGCTGCCTCGTGAGGGGCGAAGAGATCAAGGCAAGGGGCACCTCGCGAGGTTCCTGTGATGCAAGCCATGACGACCAAGGCCAGGAGGGCACCAGGCGGGCGCCAGCGCGCGCAGTGCCCTCGTTTCCTCTTTGGTGCTAAAGGGACAGGCGCAGGCGAGGAGTCCCGAGGAATCAGACAAAGGTTTCCGTGCAACAATACCAAGACCAGCAGGACAGTGTGTCGTGGGTTTGTCACGACAGATGTCCTCGTGAAAGGACTTAGTTGTGGAGCCATCGCAACGGGTTAGCTTAAAGGAGTTAAACCGGACAAGGGGACATGGGAGTTTATACTAGTTCGGCCCCTTCGATGAAGGTAAAAGCCTACGTCTAGTTGTGATTGGTATTGCTAGGGTTTCAAAGGCCAGGGAGCGAATCCGCTTTGTCTGGATTTCGAGTTGTTGTTGTCTGTCTCTAAACCGCGGCTGGGTCGTCCCTTCATATACATAGGTTGACGCCCGCCGCACTACAGAGTCCCGAAGCCAGTTTATAAACGTATCCGGTTCGGCCTCTCTCTTTCTATCTTACTATACAAGTTACATGACTAGGCCGGTTTACATTTACATACTGTAACTCGCCTTTGGGCCCTCCGTAAAGCGCTAGCATCTTTACGTCTTCATGGGCTTCTAATCTTCAAGGAGTCAACCCGGCTACATAAGGCCGGTTTACCTCCCATAGTAATATCCCAAACATTAGGCCCCAGATTGGTTTGAACTTGTTCATGTCAATCTTCCACACTTTAGAAAAAATCTTCTCTCTGGTCTTCATTTTTGATCTTGTAAACTGCCATGACGTCATACTTCAAAATTGCGATAAACCGTCCTGACGTCATCCGTCCGTTGATATCGGAGATTTCCTTCATTTAATATATATCCAGTTGTCGAGGCGACACCTTTATACTTATCCATTTTTTGGACTCCTCAACTCCCGCACTTGCCATTTTTCACTTTGCCTTATAAATAGGACCGAGGGGTCATTTTCACCGTTTCCCCCCGTACCTCTTCGCATCATCTTCCTCGCGCCGCTCAGCCTCTGGAACTCCGCCGCCACCGTCGACCGTCGTTTCTGCTCCGACCTCGGCCGCTGCATCGCCCTGAACACACCAGAGAACTGCGGCGCCCTTCCGCTTCCTCACTAGCTCCGGTAAGTTCTCTGCTTTTTCACCATAGATCTGTTCTAGGGTTTCGATATTCCTCACAGTTCTTCTGAAGTTCATCAGTGCTATTCTTCCATGTTCTTCCTTTAATAGATGGACACTTCATGCTTGATACATCTCTTACCGTAGCTTACCTACCATGATCATCACAAATCTTTATGCGCAAAGAACTGATCTGTCTGTCAAAAATTGCTTCAGTTCTGCACCCCTTCAAGATCCAATTATTTTTGCTTTTCTGTCTTATCTCTAGATCCGAAAGTTTTATACATCACTGTGAAATCTGTTTCTCCTCGCACCAATATAAGCGATTTGATATTGGATAAATAGTCTATGCCATTAGCCCTCTGATAAACCGGAAGAGCATGTTACCTTCATAATTACGCTTCGGTTTAACAGTGTCTGATCAATCCTGCGCTAGCATTACCTTCTTTCTCATCATACTAGTCTTCGGGTTGTACCATTTATTATATTAGTACGTTTCTTACTCCCTTGTCTCTTGTGTATGATCATGCATAATTTATAAACCGGCCTTTCATTTTCAGTTTGTTCGCTTTGCAATGGCCAAACAGTTCACTGCCTGCAACTGGGCTCGTTCCCGGGTTACTAAGGCTCAACTGGAAGACATGGTTAGCATCGGCTCTCTGCCTAAGAAAACGGAGATCAAATGGCGAGCCCCAGGAATTGAGAATCCTCCAACCCCAAGACAAGGCGAAGTGGTAATCTTTGTTGACCATATAAGCCGTGGTTTCAAACCGCCAGGGTCCAAATTTTATCGAGATGTGCTTGCCAGCTTCCAACTGCATCCACAAGATATTGGTCCCAATTCAGTCTCCAACTTATGAAATTTCCAAGTCTTCTGTGAAGCCTATTTATAGGAACAACCAACCGCAGAATTGTTCCGGGATTTCTTTCACTTAAACCGGCGCACAGAGTTTGTGAATGGCCCAAATATAGAGCTTGGTGGTGTTTCGATTCAAAAGCGGAAAGAAGTGGAATTTCCTCATGCCAAACACCATAGCCACCCAAAGGAATGGAACCAAACATGGTTCTATTGCAGAGACACTTTGCCTGAAGATGAGAATCCCCTCCCCGGCTTCTGAGATCATAGATTATCCAATACTCACCCAATGCCACAACGCCTGAGCTCCTTAGAAAGAGCAAAATATGCTCCTCAAATTGCCAAACTCCGGGCCTTTATGGCAAACAGTTTAACATGTGTAGATTTTGTACGCTGTTGGATATCCTGGAGTATCTTGCCGTTAAGCCGGCGTCCCGGTTTAATGTGCGAATATACCGGTGAGGTTGACGATCCTCAACGCCACTACAACATCCAATTATCTGAGGAAGAAGTTACTGAAGGTGTAAAGAAGATTCTGAATGAATTGGAACTGGTATGTAGTCAAACCAGCCTGAGTCCCTTCTACACCAAGAACAAACCGCCTGCTGTAAGCATTACACTTCCTCTTCATCTCTAATATCTTTGACTTATACAAGTTGTAACCCTTCTTCTTTATATGTATAGGGTGATGACCCCTTCTGGAAACGAAAATCCATAGAGAAAGCGGCAAAGCCAACTGGAGACAAAGTGGCCAAGCCAACCCGCCCGAAGACCAAAGCCGTAAAACGGACGTCAAAGCGGAAAATGGCTGAGCAGATTAATATGGAGCTTGATGATGATACTGATGACCCAGAAGCTGAGGTAGAACTTGACTCACTTGGCTCTCTTTTTATGCATCTTGTTAACAATGATCTTCCTCAGGAGGAGGCCGAAGCTAGTCAGGCTGAGGACGTAGAGGTAATTACCCTTTCCTCTGGTTCAGACTCTATGCCAACACAAAAACCTCGCCAAACAATCCGGAAAGTAAGTTTTTCTCATCCTCTTGCTCACTTGGATCCAACATTTATTTTGAAGACTCAACAGCATGAGGCTCGCCGGACAACTCGGCACAGTGGCCAACAGGTCACCTCTACCGGTTTACCTGATACTCCGGTTCGGAAGTGTCGGTCTGAGGTCTCTCCTACCTCTGACCATTCTTACCCCAAGGCAGGCTATTTCAGACAGCCTCTTAATCCGTCCGATTCAAATTATCAGGTGACACCTCCTTCCTCTTCTGGTGAATCGACAGCAACTCAACTCCCCCCTTTGAAAATTGTGGCTGGGTGAGTTATGAAAAACCTTTCCTTTCAACGCGCCCTACATCTTTTGAACAGGATGTTAACCCTTTTTATTCTGTTTGCAGGGCGAAAGCCAGACCAGCAAGAAAGCTCGAGTCACCAATCCGCCAGAAGACCCTGTTGCTGAAGAAGAAGAACCAAGAGTTGAACCGGAGCAAACAGGTGAACCGGAAGGCCTCCATCCTGAAACAACGTTTGATGATCCGCTCCTTGACGGCCACCATATTGACGAACCCATAGATGTTGAGCCTGCCGCCCCTGATGCTGAACCGGCAGAACCAAACCGGGCTAATCCAATGAAAGACACTGAAATTCCATCATCATCCGCCCAAAATCCAGAAGGCTAAGGCGATGACGTTATTATTACTAGAGCAGGCCACAGTTCTCCTAGTCATCCCATCATTTTGGCTCAGCATAGTGCCAAAGAAGAGCAAATTGCCAGGGACAAAGGTAAATGGAGCAGCGACTTATCAAATATGGTCATCTTAACGCTGATGAGCTTCATTCCGGCTTCTTGAACCGTCTGCACTCAAACCGGGATTATGAAGTCGGTTTAGTGAATTTGATGAAAGAACGATATGAGGTAAATTCTTCTCCCTTGCACATTGATTTATAGCTGAAATACTATTCCAAGTAGCCCCCAAGAGCCGTTTTATGATTGTCAATCATAAACCGGGTCTTTGTAACACTTTAAGCATCCCATCATTAATCCTTGCAAGGCGTGTCTTCAATCATAGATAAAACTCATGTTTGAAAAATGAGATAAAATTCTGTAGCATAGCCCCCAAAGGCCGGTTTAACTTGGCAAGTTAATCCGGTTTTTAATCCACACCGCCAGTTTAGAACAAACGTACATTAGCCCCCAAGTGTCAAGGATAATGCCTGCATTGTGCTGGAGACTTGCATAGAAGGTAGTATTTGAGAGCAAATAAGCATTAGCCCCCAAGTATGAAGTGGATAACTTGTTATATGCTTTATACTTAGTGCATATATATGTTGTTTTGTTAAAGATACCTTCAATGTTGCAGGCTGAACTGAGAAGCAAAGATGCCAAAAACTCTGACTTGCAAGAAAATGTGAAGTCGCAACAAGCCGAAGCTGCAAAAGCCAAAGAGGAGCTGACCCAGGCCCTGGCCGGAATGGAAAAATTGAAAGAATCCTTCAATCAAGATCGTGCTGCATGGGAGACCGAAAAAGCCGGTTTGACCAAAAGAGTCGTAGATGCCGAGGAAGCCCTGAAACCGGTGTCTGAAGAACTAGCCGGTTTGAAGCACCAAATCAACGCTATGACCTCTGCTATCTTTGGTAAGTATCTGCTTATGTATGTTGCATCAGTCAATGAATCTTAAAACTGACCACGATGTGGAAAAAATCTTTGGCAGGAACTCAGATCACTCATCTTGGTGCAGATATGCGGATGAAGCTCAAAGCGGCATACACATTGTTGAGCAGCTATACTCTGGATCTCAGCGAGCCATTAGTACAGCAGCTTATAACAAACCGGCACCGACGTTGATTAAGGAAACCATTGAGAAGCTGGGCATGTTACCGGCGCGTATTGCCGAGTTGAAAAGAGCCGCTGCAAGAGCCGGAGCATTAACTGCCCTTATTCGAGCCAAGGCTGGATTCCAGATCTTGAAGCGGATGATATCATTAAAGGGTATCCAGGCGTTAAAGAAGACGGCTCAAACTTTGACAACGATGATCTTCGGCGGTTGACCAAACAGATGCGGCCAGCGGCCAGCAAATTAGCTGAAGACACCGATTTGTCCCATTTTCAACCGTTTTATGATACAGAAGGGAAAAGACAGCCGGCCGAGATCCATGAAGTCGAAGAACTTGTGCCTCCGATTCGTAAGCACACTTATGCCCCTGATATTAACCCTTCTGATCTAATCCATGAAGAAGCAGTATTCCAAGCTTTAACCGGAATCGATTAGTCAACGGCTGATTTCCAGCGGCTGGGGAGGGATGAAGAAGTGCGTACACCAACTGATCCGCAACCGTCAAACCGTCGTGATGAAGAGTCCTGATCCGGTCGCCGGTTTATATGGCTACTGTGAAAAACAATGGCACTATTGAGCCGCTTTAAAGCTTCATGTAATAGGATAGCTGAAACTTTGTTTATCTGCCATGCCATCGAGCATGCTTCATATCCCTTTGTGACAATCTGTGCCACCCTTCAGGATATATTTTATGCATAGTCTATGATGACTTGTCTTCCTGGGTACAAAAAACTTAAAAGTGTCTAGCGGTTTACCGCTAAACATGTCATAATATCCAAGAAGTATATAGTACTTGAGCTGAATAATCAAGTGTTTGTACAAAAAATAATGTACAGAACATACCTCATTGAGTGAGCAAACGTGTATACAGCAAAGGTGTTTAACACCAACCCAATATGTTTGATAATCTCATCTTCATAATGCCGGTCTATCTGATAAACCGGACCGGTATACCTACCGGATTTTCTTCATAACACTGGTGATATAGTCAAACCATACCGGGTCAGTAACCACCGGTTTATAACTGATCATGAGCCAACAGCTGGTGGTTGGAAAGCAAGCCGGATCAAGGATGCCGATTTATCAAAAAATACTTATGATTGTCAACAAACAAAATTCAAATAGGAAAATATGTGAGGCTTTTTACGAGCTGCCAGGCTCCAAATCGAGGCTTTTCATGGGTTGCCAGGCCTCTGAGTTAAACCATTTAACAAAGCCTTTTAAGATGGGCCTCCAATTAACCAATCACCGTTTTAACTATGACAAGTTCAGGGTCTGTAAAAGATTGACTTGTCAAACGTTCGATGGGTCATGCCAGGATTACCTGGATAGGAGTGGCTTACTTGATGAAGGCAGGTTAACCCGGGGTTTTAGGTGAATACACCAGGCTTCCAAGCCGTGGCTTGATAGCCAATTACGAGGGTCCTTTCAAACTCTTTGTTGTTGTGCAAAAAAGAGCCCCCAAGTAACTTTGTGAGCGATGCTCAGCGTGTGCCTATGTTTGAGTTTGTATAGTGCACAATACTCTCTTTGGCTCCACAAAATTGTCTTTGTGTGGCTGAAAAGCCTATCAAGAGGTGTAGCTGTGGTTCAAACATGACCAAGCCCCCTAGTGATTTTATTTATCTTTATGCAGTTGCTAAATCCGGTTTAACAAAGACTCCGCTTTGACCGTTAACTTGTAAAAGCACACATATGATATAAGAAAGAACAGATACCCCGCTTATAACGGAGGCTCCGATTTATTATATGGTATATACACTGTCATAAATATGCATAGGTGAAAAAGCCTATGGCTTCAAGTATAATAAGGCCGAAGGAGAGCTATGTTCCATGGCCGCTTTGTCTCCTCCTCCGATTGACGTGAGTCTTCATGCTCTCGAACATCAATGAGGTAGTAGGATCCGTTGTGCAGATTTTTGCTGACCACAAAGGGTCCTTCCCAAGGGGGGGGGGATAACTTATGCATATCAGTCTGATCCTGGATGAGCCGAAGCACCAAATCACCTTCTTGAAAGGTTCTAGTTTTAACCCGGCGGCTGTGATAACATCAAAGATCTTGTTGATAAATCGCCGAACGCGCTGCTGCAAGATCCCGCTCTTCATCCAACAGGTCCAGAGAATCCTGGCGTGCCTTCTCATTATCAGCTTCAACATAAGCTGCCACACGGGGCGAATCGTGACGGATGTCACTAGGAAGAACCGCCTCTGCTCCATAAACCATGAAGAAAGGCGTGTAACCCGTAGACCTATTGGGTGTGGTGTTGATGCTCCATAACACAGAAGGTAGCTCCTCGACCCAACAACCCGACGTCCGCTTTAAGGGAACCATAAGCCTTGGTTTGATACCCCGCAGAATTTCTTGATTTGCCCTTTCTGCTTGACCATTAGATTGGGGGTGAGCCACTGATGCTAGATCAAGCCGGATGTGCTCGCGTTGACAGAATTCTTCCATCTCTCCTTTTGACAAGTTAGTGCCATTATTTGTTATAATGCTATGTGGAAAGCCAAACCGGAATATCACCTTTTTGATGAATTGAACCGTTGTGGCTGCATCACACTTGTTGACTGGCTCTGCCTCTACCCATTTAGTGAATTTATCGACTGCTACTAACAGATGGGTCTTCTTGTCCTTGGAGCACTTGAAGGGTCCAACCATATCCAGCCCCCAAGTGGCAAACGGCCACGTAATTGGAATCATCCGCAACTCTTGAGCCAGAACATGCGCACGGCGGGCAAACTTTTGACATCCATCACATCTTTTGACCAAATCCTCCGCATCAGCATGCGCCGTCAACCAGTAAAAACCGTGGCGAAAAGCTTTAGCAACCAACGACTTTGAACTGGCGTGATAACCGCAATCCCCTTCATGAATTTCTCGCAAAATCTCACAACCTTCTTGAGGAGAAACGCATCGTTGAATCTCTCCTGAAACACTGTAACGATGTAACTCCCCGTTGAGTATGGTCATGGACTTGGAACGCCGGATTATCTGTCGGGCCAACGTTTCCTCAGCTGGTAACTCGCCCCGGTTCATGTAATCTAGATATGGGATCGTCCAATCCGGTATGGCATGCAAAGCTGCCACCAATTGAGCCTCCGGATCAGGAACAACCAAATCTTCTTCGGTTGGTATTTTGACTGACGGATAGTGCAACACATCAAGAAAGACATTGGGTGGAATCGGTTTACGTTGGGAACCAAGACGACTTAAAGCGTCCGCCGCTTCATTCTTCCGCCGGTCTATATGGTCCACCTGATAACCTTTAAAGTGACCAGCCACTGTGTCCACCTCTCGCCGATATGCAGCCATGAGTGGGTCCTTAGAATCCCAAGTGCCAGACACTTGCTGAGCCACTAGATCTGAATCGCTGAAGCACTTAACCCGGCTCAAATTCATCTCTTTAGCCATCCGAAGACCATGGAGTAAAGCCTCATATTCAGCTGCATTGTTAGTACAAGGGAACATTAAACGGAGGACATAACAAAACTTATCACCTCATGGGGAGGTTAATATGACTCCAGCCCCCGAACCCTCTAGCTATCTGGACCCATCAAAATGAATAGTCCAATATGTATTATCTGGTTTCTCCTCAGGTGCCTGTAACTCCGTCCAATCATTGATGAAATCTACGAGTCCCTGGGACATGATCTCCGTGCGGGGTATATATCTGAGCCCGTGGGGTCCAAGCTCAATGACCCACTTGGCAATCCGGCTAGTTGCCTCTCTGTTTTGAATGATGTCACCCAGAGGAGCTGAACTGACTACTGTGATAGGATGGCCCTGAAAATAGTGTTTGAGCTTCCGGCTTGCCATAAACACCCCATACACCAGTTTCTGCCAATGCGGATACCTCTGCTTTGACTCAATGAGCACCTCGCTGATATAATAAACCGGCCGGTGAACCGGATATTCTTTGCCAGGCTCTTTGCGCTCTACCACAATGGCTACGCTGACAGCCCGGGCATTAGCAGCCACATATAATAATAAGGGCTCTTTATTGATCGGTGCTGCCAGTACGGGCGGTTCCACGAGCTGTTTCTTCAGATCTTCAAACACCTTATCAGCTGCTTCACTCCAGACAAAGTTATCCGTTTTCTTGAGCATCTGATATAAGGGAATGGCCTTCTCTCCAAGGCGGCTGATAAACCGGCTCAAGGCTGTAATCCGGTTGGCTAGACGTTGCACATTGTTAATACATGCCGGTTTAGCCAAGGACGTAATCGCTGCAATCTTTTCCGGATTAGCCTCAATGCCTCTGTTTGAAACCAGAAAGCCTAAGAGCTTGCCTGCCGGGACACCGAAAACACACTTCTCCGGATTGAGCATCATCTTGTAGACCCGGAGATTGTCAAAAGTTTCCCGTAGATCATCTATCAACGTCTCCTCCTTTCTAGATTTGACCACAATATCATCTACATACGCATGGACATTGCGCCCAATTTGCTTATGAAGGCAATTCTGAACACATCGCTGGTAAGTTGCCTGGGCACTCTTGAGTCCAAAGGGCATGGAAACATAGCAGAAGGCTCCAAAGGGAGTTATAAAGGCTGTCTTCTCCTGGTCCTTAACTGCCATTTTGATCTGATGATAACCAGAGTAAGCATCCAAAAAACACAAACGGTCACAACCCGCCATAGCATCAATTATCTGATCAATGCGAGGGAGAGCAAAGGGGTCTGCAGGGCAAGCCTTGTTTAAATCTGTGTAGTCCACACACATGCGCCAAGTGCCGTTTTTCTTAAGAATAAGCACCGGATTGGCTAACCACTCTGGATGAAAAACTTCAACAATAAACCCAGCAGCCAACAAACGGGCGACCTCTTCACCTATAGCCTTGCGCCTTTCCTCTTTGAAGCGGTGGAGGAACTGTCGGACCGGTTTGAATTTCAGATCAATGTTGAGTGTGTGCTCAGCGAGTTCTCTCGGTACACCTGGCATGTCAGAAGGTTTCCATGCAAAGATGTCCCGATTCTCACGGATGAACTCGATGAGCGTGCTTTCCTATTTGGGATCCAGGTTAGCGCTGATGCTGAACTGTTTGGATGAATCGCCAGGGACAAAGTCAACCATCTTAGTGTCTGTAGCTGATTTGAGCTTCAATGCTAGATCATGTTCCGTGGTTGGCTTTTTTAAGGAGGTCATGTCTGCCGGATCAACTTGCTCCTTATAGAATGTTAACTCCTCCGTGGCACAAACCGACTCAGCATAAGCCGCATCGCCTTCTTCACACTCCAAAGCAATCTTTCTACTTCCATGTACTATGATAGTCCCCTTATGACCTGGCATTTTAAGCTGCAGGTAAACATAACATGGCCTTGCCATAAACTTAGCATAAACCGGCCGCCCAAACAGAGCGTGGCACGGACTTTTGATCTTCACCACCTCAAATGTCACTGTTTCTGACCTTGAATCGTAGTCATCTCCAAAAGCTACCTCCAAAGCTATCTTACCAACAGGATATGCAGACTTACCAGGCACCACACCATGAAATACCGTATTCGATGGTTTAAGATCCTTATCTGTCAACCCCATACGGCGGAATGTATCATAATACAAAATATTGATACTACTTCCCCCATCCATGAGCACTTTAGTGAATTTGTATCCCCCAACTTGAGGGGCTACCACCAAGGCCAAATGACCTGGGTTATCAACCCGGGGCGGGTGATCCTCTCTGCTCCAAAAAATAGGTTGCTCCAACCAACGTAAATACTGAGGTACTGCCGGCTCAACAGAGTTGACTACCCTTTTGTGAAGCTTCTGATCACGTCTGCACAAACTAGTAGTGAAGACATGATATTGCCCGCTGTTCAGCTGTTTGGGATTGCTCTGATAACCCGACTGCTGCTGCTGATGATGATTCCCCTGATGGTTGTAACCTCCCTGGTTGCCTTGGTGTCCTTGATTGACGTGTCTGGTTTGACTGCCTGGAAACCCTGAACCAGAACCACCGCCTCCGTAACCCGGCCCGTGGAAACCTCCTCCTGAACCGTCGGGCGGGCCGTTGTCATATTGGAACATATTGGAATTCTTGAAATCCCGCATGATATAACAATCTTTCCAGAGATGTGATGCCGGTTTCTCCTTTGATCCATGCTTTGGACAGGGCTGATTTAACAAATGCTCCAAATTGTTGCCTGGACCTCCACCCCTCTGGGGCTGCTTGCCTTTACGGCGCTGGCCATTCTCCTGTGCGTTGGTATTTGTGACAAAGTCCAAACCACTGTCGGCCTTGCACTTACCAGTGTTTCCATGGCCTGCCGGATTGTGTTGTTGGCCTTTGGTATTGCCAGTCTTCTTACCCTTCTCCGGTTTGTCCTCCTCTGAATCCGGATCCTTGGTATTATCTGAATCGGTGTATTTAACCAAAGCAGCCATGAGTGTTGACATGTCGTTGCAGTGACGTTTGAGCCTTCCCAACTTCTGTTTCAACGGTTTGAAGCCGCAATTACCCTCTAACGTTAGCACTGCGGTGTCTGCGTTGATACGATCTGACGAATGCAAAATTGCCGAGACCCATTTGACCCAATGGGTCATGGACTCCCCTTCCTCTTGGACACAAGCGGCCAGATCTACAATTGACATCGGCTGCTTACACGTATCCTTGAAGTTCTGGATAAACCAGTGCTTCAATTCGGCCCATGATCCAATAGAGTTAGTCGGCAAGCTCTTCAACCAAGTGCGAGCGGTTCCTTACAACATCATGGTGAAATATTTAGCACACACCGCCTCGTCCACATCTAACATCTCCATTGCCATCTCATAGCTCTCCACCCACGCCTCTGGCTGCAAATCGGCGGTATAATTCGGTACCTTACGAGGTCCCTTGAAATCCTTGGGTAGTCGCACATTACGCAAAGCAGGAGATAAACACAGTACCCCTAAGGAACTAAACATCGCCCTAGCTCCACGGAGGCAGTGGGGTGAACCGGAGTATGCTGTCGTGCCTCGTGTCGAGCTATCAACTCGGCCTCTCGACGTGCGCGGCCATGATCCACAACATCTTGTGCATTAGCACCTCCCCCAGCCGGGTTGTTCCCTCGTGGCGAATTTCGGTGGCGTGCACTACTGGACACGGCCGGTTCATCTTCCACGTGTCTGCTATAACTCCGGCTTGGGCGGGGAGTAGAGTGAATCCTCTCACGGTTGTGTGAATATGCTTGCTGTTGATTTAGCGCTGTCTGAAGGAGATCCCTGGCCCGACGTGCTTCCACTGCCACTGGTGACTCGCCGTCGGTTGGGAGGGCCGCCAGGCGTGATGCAGCAGCCACAATGTTGTCCAACGGGTTGGAATAATGCCCGGGCGGCGTTGATGGCACAATGTTGTTCCGACGAGGCAGGTCCGTCGTGCGCGACTGAACCGGCGCTCCTGTTCCCGGCGCCCCTGCCTGGTTTAGTGTGGGTTTGTTACCAGCCCCTGCGCCTGGCGTGTTGAAAAGATTCTGCGGCTCATAAACCGACGGGAGACGTGATCGGTACCTTCTTCTCATGACTTCCTCTGAAGCATTCTGATCCAATCTAATCCGGTAAGCCTGTGCTTCCAACTCGGCCCGCTCTGTAGCCATCCTGGCATTCTCTGCTGCCAGGTCCGCCTTGGCCTGGGCTATCTGATCTTTCACCTTTGTGATCTCCGCATCATGCTGATCCCTGGCTGCTGCGTCTACCTCCGCGGTCATCAATGTTGCCAGATCATCGAACAAATCAGATAAGACTTGGGCCGGAGGTAGCGCCGAGCTTCCTGCCCCTGCTAGTGTGGCCGTTGTTGAACCAGAGAGCATTGCTGCGGCGGTAGATGAATGAGGCACCGATTGTGTGCCGGCCATGAAGATGGCGGCCCAGTTTGGCAGATCGGGGGAATCTGGAATACTGTTGCCCTCGGATCCTCCCTCAATCCGGCCGCCGTGCAACTGGTAAAGCGATTCGGTTTCTCTAGAAGACTCGTCATCAGAGCAGACTACGGTTTCTCCTTCGGACACCGGTCCATCCTCGTGCCCTGATCCATGGACAACACCTACGAAAACATGCCTTGCCTCGGGCTGAACTGGCGAAGGACTTGCACGCCGAGCCGTTTCGATGATGTCGGTGCAGATGTCCGGCTCGGGGGCCGGTTCATCGATCTTGCCGATGAAGACGTGAATCCCACCAAAGGGGACCCGGTACCCGTATTCGATTGAATCGGCCTCGGGACACCATCCTGCGTTGTCGATGTAGAGCTTGCCGCGGCGACTCTTCGTCATCCGGCCCATAGCGTATCCCTTAAGTCCATCGAAGCTGCCCTTCAAGAACTCGAAACCATCGTGCGATAGCCCCACAGTGGGCGCCAACTGTCGTGGGTTTGTCACGGTAGATGTCCTCGTGAAAAGACTTAGTTGTGGAGCCATCGCAATAGGTTAGCTTAAAGGGGTTAAACCAGACAAGGGGACACGGGAGTTTATACTAGTTCGGCCCCTTCGATGAAGGTAAAAGCCTACATCTAGTTGTGATTGGTATTGCTAGGGTTTCGAAGGCCAGGGAGAGAATCCGCTTTGTCTGGCTTTCGAGTTGTTGTTGTCTGTCTCTAAACCGCGGCCGGGTCGTCCCTTTATATACATAGGTTGACGACCGCCGGGCTACAGAGTCCCGAAGCTGGTTTATAAACGTATCCAGTTCGGCCTCTCTCTTTCTATCTTACTATACAAGTTACATGACTAGGCCTGTTTACATTTACATATTGTAACTCGCCTTATGCCCTCCGTAAAGTGCTAGCATCTTTACGTCTTCATGGGCTTCTAATCTTCAAGGAGTCAACCCGGCTACATAAGGCCGGTTTACCTCCAGTAGTAATATCCCCAACACAGTGGGATGGAGGTCACCGTGGAGCCCAGGACGGCATCACCACCAGAGCCTTTGGCAGGAGAAGACCACCTTTAGTCAGGATAACTTGTACTAGTTGTCTCCCTTTAAATTTGGCCGTTGTGGCATCCCTTCCCACCAGCATTTGGGAAGAGGACCAGGGCCTCTATAAATAGGACTAGCCACCACGGTAGGAGGCAGCTCATCTTGGAACGGATTCGAGGCCATTCAGATCATCCTCATCCACACAAACTCACCAAGCACAAGAGCACCTCTCCTCAGGAGGCTATTCTTCCCTTGTAACTATCCATCCTCGGCCCAAGAGGCAATCCACCACACCACACCGGAGTAGGGTATTACACCACATCGGTGGCCCGAACCAGTATAAATCTTGTGCCCCTTTGTTCTGCGAGTTTGACGCGTTGAGCCTTGAGATTGCGGTGAGGGAGAGTGCAAAGGGGAGGAGAGATCTTCGTGTCCACCCCAGTGTTCGAACCTCAAGGGTTTTGCCGGAACCCGAAATCCGACAGATTTGTGTCTTAAGGTGTTATTCTAGTACGAACTCTAGGATAGATTGAACGGAAAGAATATCTTCATGTTATTTTACTACGAACTCTTGAATAGATCGATCAGAAAGGATTACTTTCAGGTGGTTTCGTACCCTACAATAATCTCTTCGTTTGTCCTTCGCTATTAGTGACTTTGGAGTGACTCTTTGTTGCCTGTTCAGGGATTGTTATATGATCCAATTATGTTAGTATTGTTGAGAGAACTTGCACTAGTGAAAGTATGAACCCTAGGCCTTGTTTCAACGCATTGCAATACTGTTTTCGCTCACTTTTATCACTTTCTACCTTGCTGTTTTTATATTTTCAGATTACAAAAACCTATATCTACCATCCATATTGCACTTGTATCACCATCTCTTCGCTGAACTAGTGCACCTATACAATTTACCATTGTATTTCGTATGTTGGGGACACAAGAGACTCTTTGTTATTTGGTTGCAGGGTTTTTTGAGAGAGACCATCTTCATCCTATGCCTCCCACAGATTGATAAACCTTAGGTCATCCACTTGAGGGAAATTTGCTACTGTCCTACAAACCTCTGCACTTGGAGGCCCAACAACGCCTACAAGTAGAAGGTTGTGTAGTAGACATCAAGCTCTTTTTTGGCGCCGTTGCCGGGGAGGCGAGTGCTTGAAGGTATATCTTTAGATCCTACAATAGTATCTTTTCGTTTCTTGTTTTATCACTAGTTTAGTCCATAAAAGAAAACTACAAAAAATGGAATTGAGGTTGCCTCATATGCTTCATCTTTTTAATATCTTTCATGAAAATGATGGAAAGGAAAATTGTGCTCAAGTGTTAGAAGAAGAATGCACGAAAATGTTTGGCACTAAATATTTGAATGATGAGCATGATTGCAATGTTGTTAGTATGAATTCTTTGAATATCCATGATGCTAATGATATGCAAAGCCACAAGCTTGGGGATGCTATGTTTGATGAAGATGATATTTTTTGTCCCCCAAGTTTTGATGAGCAAATTTACTATGATGAAAGCATCCCTCCTATCTATGATGATTATTTTGATGACATGTATGCTATAAAGAATAATAATAACCATGAAAATTTTCATCATGTTTTTAATTTTCAATTGGATTATGCCTCACATGATAGTTATTTTTGTTGAGTTTGCTCCCACTACTATGAATGAGAAGAATTTTGCTTATGTGGAGAGTAGTAAATTTTCTATACTTGTATATCATGAAAATAATGCTTTATGTAATAGTTATATTGTTGAATTCATTCATGATGCTACTGAAATTTATTATGAGGGAGGAATATAAGCTTGTAGGAATTGCAATAATATCAAGTTTCCTCTCTATGTGCTTAAAGTTTTAAAGTTATGCTTGTTTTGCCTTCCTATGCTAGTTGATTATTGTTCCCATAAGTTGTTTGCTCACAAAATCCCTATGCATAGGAAGTGGGTTAGACTTAAATGTGCTAGTCATATTCTTCATGATGCTCCCTTTATGTTTCAATTCTTATCTTTTATGCGAGGATCATTGAAACCATCATGCCTAGCTAAAAAGATACTAAAGAAAAGCGCTTGTTAGGAGACAACCCAACATTTACACCTACTGTTTTTGTGTGTTCACATGATTATGCTACTGTAATAATCATGTTTTATAGCTTTTGTTTCAATAAAGTGCCAAGTAGAACCTTTGGGACGACTTTGGTGAAAGTTAATGTGATCTTGCTATAAAAAACAGAAAGTATGCACTCACGAAAATAATTATAATTTTTTACCACAGAGCGTTAAAATACCAATTCCAACTGAAGTAGATCAATATACTTTTTATCCTTGTCATACTTTTAGGAACTTTTGGAGTTACATAAGTATTCGAAACCTCCAGATTGCTACAAACCGTTCTGTTTTTGACAGATTTTCATTGTGTTGTTTGCTTATTTTGATGAATCTATGAGTAGTATCAGAGGATATGAACCATAGATAAGTTGGAATACAGTAGATGTTACACCAATATGAATTTAGAATGAGTTCACAACAGTACCTTAGTGGTGATTTATTTTCTTATACTAACGGAGCTTACGAGTTTTCTGTTAAGTTTTGTGTTGTGAAGTTTTCAAGTTTTGGGTAAAGATTCAATGGACTATGGAATAAGGAGTGACAAGTGTCTAAGCTTGGGGATGCCCAAGGAACCCAGGGTAATATTCAAGGACAACCAAGAGCCTAAGCTTGGGGATGCCCCGGATGGCATCCCCTCTTTCGTCTTCGTTCAACGGTAACTTTACTTGGAGCTATATTTTTATTCACCACATGATATGTGTTTTTCTTGGAGCATCATTTTATTTTATTTTGTTTTTCTTGCTGTTTGAATAATATCCCAATATCTGAAATTCTTAAATGTTTGAGAGTCTTCACATAGTTGCATAATTATTCGACTACTCATTGATCTTCACTTATATCTTTCGGAGTAGTTTGACATTTGCTCTAGTGCTGCACTTATATCTTTTAGAGCACGATGGTAGTTTTATTTTGAAGAAATAGATGAACTCTCATGCTTCACTTATATTATATTGAGAGTCTTTTAACTAGTCCTAATATGATGGGCATCCAAGATGGGTATAATAAAAACTTTCATATAAAGTGTGTTGAATACTATGAGAAGTTTGATGCTTGATGATTGTTTTGAGACATGAGGATGGTGATATTGGAGTCATGCTAGTTGAGTAATTGTGAATTTTAGAAATACTTGTGTTGAGGTTTGCAAGTCATGTAGCATGCACGTATTGTAACCGTTGTGTAACAAATTTGAAACATGAGGTATTTCTTTGACTGTCTTCCTTATGAGTGGCGGTCGGGGACGAGCGATGGTCTTTTCCTACCAATCTATCCCCCTAGGAGCATGCTCGTAGTGCTTGGTTTTGATGACTTGTAGATTTTTGCAACAAGTATGTGAGTTCTTTATGACTAATGTTGAGTCCATGGATTATACGCACTCTCACCCTTCCACCGATGCTAGCCTCTCTAGTACCGCGCAACTTTCGCCGGTACCATAAACCCACCATTTACCTTCCTCAAAACAACCACCATACCTACCTATTATGGCATTTACATAGCCATTCCGAATATATTTCCATGCAACTTTCCACCGTTCTGTTCATTATGACACGCTTCATCATTGTCATATTGCTTTGCATGATCATGTTGTTGACATTGTATTTGTGGAAAAGCCACCATTCATAATATTTTCATACATGTCACTCTTGATTCATTGCACATCCCGGTACACTGCCGGAGGCACGCATATAGAGTCATATCTTTATTCTCAGTATCGAGTTGTAATCTTTGAGTTGTAAATAAATAGAAGTGTGATGATCATCATTATTAGAGCATTGTCCCATGTGAGGAAAAAAAAAGAGAAAAAGAGGCCAAAGAAGCCAAACAAAAAAAAGAAAGAGAGATAAAAAGAGAGAAGGGACAATGCTACTATCCTTTTTCCACACTTGTGCTTCAAAATAGCACCATGATCTTCATGATAGAGAGTCTCTTATTTTGTCACTTTCATATAATAGTGGGAAATTTTCATTATAGAACTTGGCTTGTATATTCCAACGATGGGCTTCCTCAAATGCCCTAGGTCTTCGTGAACAAGCAAGTTGGATGCACACCCACTTAGTTTCTTTTGTTGAGCTTTCATACATTTATAGCTCTAGTGCATCTGTTGCATGGCAATCCCTACTCACTCACATGGATATCTATTGATGGGCATCTCCATAGCCCATTGATACGCCTAGTTGATGTGAGACGATCTTCCTCCTTTTTTGTCTTATCCACAACCACCACTCTATTCCACCTATAGTGCTATGTCCATGACTCACGCTCATGTATTGCGTGAAAGTTGAAAAAGTTTGAGAATACTAAAGTATGAAACAATTGTTTGGCTTGTCATCGGGGTTGTGCATGATTTGAATATCTTGTGTGACGAACATGGAGCATAACCAAACTATATGATTTTGTAGGGATGAACTTTCTTTGGCCATGTTATTTTGAGAAGACATAATTACTTTGTTAGTGTATGCTTGAAGTATTATTATTTGTATGTCGATCTTAAACTTTTGTCTTGAATCTTTCGTATCTGAACATTCATGCCACAATAAAGAAAATTACATTGATAATTATGTTAGATAGCATTCCACATCAAAAAATTTGTTTTTATCATTTACCTACTCGAGGACGAGCAAGAATTAAGCTTGGGGATGCTTGATACGTCTCCAATGTATCTATAATTTTTTTTATTCCATGCTATTATATTATCAATCTTGGATGTTTTATATGCATTTATATGCTATTTTATATGATTTTTGGGACTAACCTATTAACCTAGAGCCCAGTGCCAGTTTTTGTTTTTTCCTTGTTTTTGAGTTTTACAGAAAAGGAATACCAAACGGGGCCCAATAGACGTGCCAATTTTTGATGATTTTTTATGGATCAAAAGAAGCCCTCGAAGTAAAAGAGTTGCGCCAGAAGAGTCCCGAGCCGTCCATGAGGGTGGAGGGCGTGCCCTACCCCCCCTGGGCGCGTCCCCTATCTTGTGGACGACTCCGAGACCCCCCTGACATGAGACCTACACCAAAAATTCCTAGAAATACATAAACCCCCGAAAAGAAACCTAGATCAGGAGTTCCGCCGCCGCAAACCTCTGTAGCCACCAAAAACCAATCAGGACACTGTTCCGACACCCTGCCGAAGGGGGGATCCCTCACCGGTGGCCATCTTCATCATCCCGGCGCTCTCCATGACGAGGAGGGAGTAGTTCACCCTCGGGGCTGAGGGTATGTACCAGTAGCTATGTGTTTGATCTCTCTCTCTCTCGTGTTCTTGATTCGGAACGATCTTGATGTATCGCGAGCTTTGCTATTATAGTTGGATCTGATGATGCTTCTCCCCCTTTACTCTCTTGTAATGGATTGAGTTTTCCCTTTGAAGTTATCTTATCGGATTGAGTGTTCAAGGATTTGAGAACACTTGATGTATGTCTTGCATGTGCTTATCTGTGGTGACAATGGGATATTCACGTGATCTACTTGATGTATGTTTTGGTGATCAACTTGCGGGTTCCATGACCTTGTGAACTTATGCATAGGGGTTGGCACACGTTTTCTTCTTGACTCTCCGGTAGAAACTTTGGGGCACTCTTTAATGTTCTTTGTGTTGGTTGAATAGATGAATCCGAGATTGTGTGATGCATATCGTATAATCATACCCATGGATACTTGAGGTGGCGTTGGAGTATCTGGGTGACATTAAGGTTTTGGTTGATTTGTGTCTTAAGGTGTTTTTCTAGTATGAACTCTAGGATAGGTTGAACGAAAAGAATAGCTTTGTGTTATTTTAGTACGGACTCTTGAATTGATCGATCAGAAAGGATAACTTTGAGGTGGTTTTATACCCTACAATAATCTCTTCGTTTGTTCTCCGCTATTAGTGACTTTAGAGTGACTCTTTGTTGCATGTTGAGGGATTGTTATATGATCCAATTATGTTATTATTGTTGAGAGAATTTGCACTAGTGAAAGTATGAACCCTAGGCCTTGTTTCAACGCATTGCAATACCGTTTTCGCTCACTTTTATCACTTGCTACCTTGCTATTTTTATATTTTCAGATTACAAAAACCTATATCTACCATCCATATTGCACGTGTATCACCATCTCTTCACCGAACTAGTGCACCTATACAATTTACCATTGCATTGGGTGTGTTGGGGACACAAGAGACTCTTTGTTATTTGGTTGCAGGGTTGTTTGAGAGAGACCATTTTCATCCTAAGCCTCCCACAGATTGATAAACCTTAGGTCATCCACTTGAGGGAAATTTGCTATTGTCCTACAAACCTCTACACTCGGAGGCCCAACAACATCTACAAAAAGAAGGTTGTGTAGTAGACATCACCTGCTGTCAGAGGTTTTGACCCACTATTCGACCCTTTTTTCATATGGAGTAATCAGTTGTTCATGAATATCAGTCAAGTCAAGAAACTCAGAAAGATTGTTAGGATTAAAAAATTAGCGACAAAAAACAACAAGATCTTTGTCTGCACAATGAAGAAGACATCAGTTCACTACAGGATGGTACTAACTATTATACCTTGCCTTTTTCTATTCATTTGCCCCATTTCCAATATAGAGAAGATATTTATGCACATCCTTGTTTTCAGGCCTTTCCAAGCAGTTCACTAATGCTTACCTCTCAAACCACATGTATGGTCAGGTGGCGAGGAAAGTATTCATACAACACCCACGATTCAATATTGAAGTGTTCCTGAAGAGGATGAAGGATGGACGGTCAATCATCCACATGCACTCGCCTAAAGTTGCAAAGACCTTCAACATCAATGAAGGCTCAATATTCGCCTTCGGCTTCAGCAGTTTTCTAGATGAGATACATCTGTCTATGTACCGTCTATGATGTTAATTTCAAAAGGTTATAGATGTTGCATGTGAAACTTGGTGCTGGTGCAGTTGTGTAATGGGGTAGCTAAGTGCTAAAGCTATATCATGTTGTACTCTGGCGTATTTCAATTATGAAAATGAAATATATTGTGTGCTTAATATGAAATATCAATTAGATTAATAAATGATTTATTAATAATAGGATAATTAGCCTGCTAATTGGGTTTTCCTATTGCAAATGGTTATTGAGAAAACACCGTGTGTGATGCATTCAATAACGCACACAGTTTCTAGGAATAAACTGTGTTAGATTAATGAACAATCACACACGACATCCTCTTGAAACTGTTTGCGTTAGGCCACCTGGCGCAAAGGTTAACCACATAAAAACTGTGTGTGATGGACAGCCTTTGGCACACAGTTTCTTCTACGCACCATGTGTGATGCATTAAATAATGCAAACGATAAAATTGTTTATACCGTGTGCAATGGAAATGCTATCACAAACGATTTAACGGGGAAAATTGTGTGTGTACCTGCGAACAGAAACGCTTTCCTTGGAGCGATTGTGTGGGATGTATATATGAACGAAAACATTTAGCGAGGACTGACTGTGTGGGATGTACTTACGACCGGAAATGATTTCGCCTGTATAATTGTATTTTTTTAGCACAACTATATGTATAACCGTATTTGGTCGCTCGCCGGTCGCACACGACCTCATTTGGCCGAGCGTGTGTGCCAGGAGGGCATATCCCCGATTGTTACTAGGTTGTGTGGGAAGGACCCCCTAGCGCCCACACTCACTAGGCGACGGTTCCAAATGTCGTCACAGAAAGGGGTTAAAACTGTTTGTATAGCACCGCGCTGTACTAGTGCATGATGATACATCAACGTCCGAATTATCACAAGTTGACCGTGGCTCAAGTTGTTTCCAATTTCTCAACTCATGTTCTTTTGGAGACCAAGTCCAAGAAGACCTTTGCAATTTCTCAAGCAACCAAGAACTCCAATCTTTCCTTGAAGGCCAAGAAAGTGATAAGCCAACCCTCAAGGGAGGAAGAAGTGAGTGAAGAGATATGTGAGGAAGATGTTGACACCTCTTGCCCGGCGAATGACTTTGTGGAAGACTTGGCCCTTTTAGTTAAAAAGTACTCCAGGACCGTGGTAAACAAAGGAAAGAATCTTCAAGGAAGATCATTTGGACAAAGGAAATGCTACAATTGTGATATCCCAAGACACTTTGTTCATGATTGTTCGTATGAGAGACGTGAAGATAAACCCGAGAAGCTTGTGCTCAAGAAGAAGAAGTTCACCAAGTTTGCAAAGAGGAAGGATGACAAGGCTCTTGTTCATGAAGAATACATGTCTGGAGATGAAGATGACGGTGATGATGATCAAGTGGGCACGGCCGCCATTGCTATGCATGCCACTACCTCCTCCTCCACCACCGGCCTCTTCGATTCTCCAAACGAGGACAAGCCTTTCACCCATTGGTGCCTTATACCCAAAGAGGTAAAAACAAAGTCCAAATCTAAGAAACTTGACATCTACACTCCCAATGTCTCATGTGAGATAGTGGAGGATGAGTGTGATGAGGGTGTGGATAATGATGAGGAATCCTTAATGGCTTTCATGAAAACTCTTCATGGTGAAGCTCGTGCTTGTTTTGGCGATCTCCTTAAGTCACTTGTCGAATACGATGACTTTATTGAGAACGTTGAAAACCTCCTCATAGAGGAAAAAGAGAGAGTCGATCTCCTCGAGCACGAACTAAATGAAGAGAGTTTCATGAGAGCATCACTTGAGGAAGCCTTGTCGGCTCATCAAATTGACTTTGTTAAAACCAATGATGCTTTGCAACTTGATCTTGAGAACAAATATGCTTTTAATGTTAGAGTTGAAAAGCTTGTAGTTGATCACATGAGACTTGTTGAGGAACATGAGTTCCTTGTGACTAGTTCCAAGGTTGTCAAAGGTGACCTCATTGCCCTCACCAAGTCTTATGCTCAACTTAAAGCTACAACCATTAAGGCTCTCACTTCCGTACCTCATATGGATTTAATGGATGATGCTTGTACGGCTAACTTTGTTCATGATTGCACCTCTCTCCAAGATGAGAATAAGAAGTTGAAAGCTCAATTTGAGAAAGGGCTTGTATCATGCATCCAAGGGGAGAAACACCTTAATGACCTCTTGAGTAATCAAAGGGAGTGTGTTGCCAAGGAGGGAATTGGGTTTGATCCCGCATCCAAGAATGGTAAGAACAAGAAGAAGATCGGTCCGACTCCTTCCCCTCCCCAAAAGGTAGTGTGTGTGCAAGAAGGGCACAAGGAGAAGGAGAAGGAAAAAGGGCGTGTTGGGAGTGGCAACATCACTAGGGACAAGGCCATTCCCAAGAATTTTGCCGGCAAGAACAATCCATCTTATGTCCTCATGAGAGGAGATGATGGCTATACATTTGCAAAATTTATTGGCACTAACTATGATGATTATGCTTGGACCATTTGGGTTCCCAAGAGCCTTGTTGCTAACTCTCCAGGACCCATTGCAAAATGGGTACCTATAACCAAAGCTTGATTCTTGTAGGACTATGTCTCCAGTGGAAAACAATGGATGATCGATAGTGGATGCACCAATCATATGACCGGAGAAAGGGAGATGCTTATGGAGTTCGTTAATTCACTCAAGGACTCTTCGAACATCTCTTTTGGCGACAATATAAAGGGCAAGGTATTGGGGTTGGGAAAGGTGGTAATCTCTAATGATTCCTCACTTTCTAATGTCATGCTTGTCCAATCCCTTCACTGCAATTTACTTTCAACTATTCAATTGGCACGTGCCGGTTATGATTCACATTTCGGTGAATTCCATGTGACCGTCTTTAAGAGAAGCACTCTCAAAGTGGTCTTTGTTGGGCATGTTGAAGAGAACCTTTACGTGGTTGACTTCTCAAAAGAGAAAACTCATCTTGCAACATGCCTAATGGCCAAGGCCGACTTGGGGTGGCTATGGCACCGTCGGCTAGCCCACGTTCGCATGATAAATTTACAACCTCTCTTAAAGGGGGAGCACATCCTTGGACTAACCAATGTGTCTTTTGCCAAAGATCGTCCTTGTGGTGCTTGCATTTCCAGAAAGCTTCATGAAAAATCTCATGAAGTGAAGACTATCATCACCACCTTGAGGCCCCTTGAGCTTATCCATTTGGATCTTTTTGGGCCTCCAACTTATGATAGTTTGGGAGGGAGGAGGTATTGCCTTGTCATTGTTGATGACTTCACAAGATATACTTGAGTGTTATTTCTCAAGACCATAGATGAAACTCAAGAAACCTTCATCAACTTTGCCAAAGAAGCTCAATTTTAACACAATTGTGATATCAAGGCAATTCAAAGTGACAATGGCACCGAGTTCAAGAACTACACGATGGATGAATTCTTGAGTGAAGAGGAAATAAAGCATCAATATGTCACGTCATATACTCCCCAACAAAATGGTGTTGCGGAGACGACGAATCAGACTCTTATTGAGATGGCTAGGACCATGCTTGATGAGTACAAGTCTCCATACAAGCTTTGGGTTGAAGCCATCAACACCGCGTGTCATGCTTCAAACCGGCTTTATCTTCACAAGCTCAAGAACAAGACCCCATATGAGATCCTAATCAGGAGAAAGCCTAACGTCAATTCGTTTGTAAGTGTTTCATTTTAAACAAGAAATCCCGATTGGCTAAGTTTGAGTCTAGAACTTATGAGGGCATATTTGTTGGACATGCATCAAGCTCTCATGCTTACCAAGTACTCAATAAATCCACCGTATGCATTGAGGAAATGGTAAATGTGGAGTTTGATCAACATAACGGCTCCCGAGTGGAGCAAATTGTTTCTAGGGTTGTAGGTGATGAGGCTCCTTGACAAGCTATAAGGACAATGGGGTAGGCCACATTCTTCCACAAGAAACACCCCAAGTCCAAGTAGAAGAAGTAGGAGTAAGAGCCCCTCTTGTGGAGTCTCCACAAGGGAAGTCATTACCGGCACCTCTTGAACAAGATGCTACGGGAGATCATGTACCTATCCAAGAACAAGATCAAGTCCCTCATTTTCGCAAGCAAGATCAATAGCAAGCTCATTAATATGGTGAAGAACCAATTATTGAGGCTCAATATCAAGCTCAAGTTCGTGATCAAGATCAAGACCAACCCCAACCGCAAGTGTCTTCATCATCGTCACTTCCCAATGAGCAAGAACTTGTGGTTGTGAAGAGAAGGGTGTCTCCGAGGCCAAAACATTCTCAAGGTCAAGCTTCTTCATCAAGTCCAAAACCAAGTGAAGAAGAGCATGCGATTAAGGAGCAAAAAGTGGCCGCCAAGCTAAAGCATCTTCAACATCTCACCGAGAACATCTATGGAAGCATCAAAAGGGGGGCAACCACTTGTAGACGTTTGGCAAATTTTTGTGAACATCACTCGTTTGTCTCTTGTGTTGATCCCCTTAAGGTGGAAGATGCAATTGATGATCCGGATTGGATTGATGCCATGCATGAAAAACTCAACAATTTTACCCGCAACAAAGTGTGGACCCTTGTGGAAAGACCCAAAGAGCATCATAATGTCATTGGAACAAAGTGGATCTTCAAGAACAAACAATATGAACATGGACAAGTAATAAGAAACAAGGCAAGGTTAGAGGCACAAGGTTTCACCCAAGTTGAAGGTTTGGACTTTGGTGAAACTTTTGCCCCCGTTGCTCGTCTCGAATCCATTCGCATCTTGCTTGCTTATTCCTCTCATCATGATTTTAAATTATATCAAATGGATGTGAAGAGTGCATTTCTTAATGGTCCTATTAAGGAGTTGGTGTATGTCAAGCAACCTCCCGATTTTGAAGACCCCGAGCACCCCTCTCACGTTTATGAACTCCATAAGGCACTCTACGGACTCAAACAAGCACCTGGTGCTTGGTATGATCACCTTACGGCGTTCCTAAGCAAGAAAGGGTTCCAGATTGGGGTAATAGATTCCACTCTCTTCACAAAGAGGGTAAAAGGAGAATTGTTTGTTTGTCAAATGTATGTTGATGATATTATCTTTGGGTCCACTAACCATGCTATTAACATTGAGTTTGAGAATCTTATGATGAAGGAATTTTCTATCAGCATGATGGGAGAGTTGAAGTTCTTCCTCGTTTTTCAAGTGAAGCAATTGAGAGGAGGAACCTTCGTCAACCAATCTCGCTATATTCAAGACATGCTCAAGAGGTTCAAAATGCAATATGTCAAGCCAATGAAGACACCCATGCCCACAAATGTCAACTTCACCTTGATCCCAATGGTAAAGAAGTGGATCAAAAGGTATATCACTCCATGATCGGTTCCTTACTTTACCTTTGTGCATCTAGACCGGATATTATGTCGAGTGTGTGTATGTGTGCAAGATTTCAATCCGCTCCTAAGGAAAGCTACTATTCGGTAGTGAAAAAGATTCCTTTGATATTTGGTTCATACCCCAAACTTGGGCCTTTGGTATTGTAACACCCACGATGCGGCTATATCTCCCACGTGTCGGAGCATGACTTAGAGGCATAACCGCATAGTAGGCATGTCGCAAGAGGGGTAATCTTTACACATCCCATGTACTGAATAAGAAAGGGATAAAGAGTTGGCTTACAATCGCCACTTCACACAATACATAAATATAGCATTACATCATCCAGAATACAATCAAGGTCCGACTACGGAACCAAATAAAGAAAGACCACCCCAAATGCTAGATCCCCGATCGTCCCGACTGGGCTCCACTACTGATCAACTAGAAACGAAACAACACAACGAACACGATCTTCCTCGAGCTCCCACTTGAGTTGGGTAGCTTCACCTGCACGGGCATCATCGGCACCTGCAACTGTGTTGGAAGTATCTGTGAGCCACGAGGACTCAGAAATCTCACACCCGCGAGATCAAGACTATTTAAGCTTATGGGTAGGGAAAAGGTAGTGAGGTGGAGCTGCAGCAAGCACTAGCATATATGGAGGCTAACTTACACAAATGAGAGCGAGAAGAGAAGCAAAGCACGGTCGATAAACTATCATGATCAAGAAGTGATCCTGAAACTACTTACGTTCAAGCATAACACGAAACCGTGTTCACTTCCCGGACTCCACCGGAAAGAGACCATCACGGCTACACACACGGTTGATTCATTTTAATTAAGTTAAGTGTCAAGTTCTCTATAACCGGATATTAACAAATTCCCATCTACCCATAACCATGGGCACGACTTTCGAAAGTTCAAAACCCTGCAGGGGTGTCCCAACTTAGCCCATCACAAGCTCTCATGGTCAACGAAGGATATTCCTTCTCCCAGGAAGACCTGATCAGACTCGGAATCCCGGTTACAAGACCTTTCGACAATGGTAAAACAAAACCAGCAAGACCGCCCGATGCGCCGACATCCTGATAGGGGCTGCACATATCTCGATCTCAGGGCAACACCGGATGAGCAATCCGTACAACTAAAACTAGCCCTCAAGTTTCCCCGAGGTGGCGCTGCAAGGGGCTCTAGTTTGGACCAACACTTAGACAAGCACTGGCCTGGGGGGGTTAAAATAAAGATGACCCTTGAGTCTGTAGAACCCAAGGGAAGGTGATAGGTTGTTAGTGCAAAAGTAAAACCAAGGTTGGGCCTTGCTGGAGGAGTTTTGTTCAAGGCAAACTGTCAAGGGGTTCCCATTATAACCCAACCGCGTAAGGAACGCAAAATCAAGGAACATAACACCGGTATGATGGAAACTAGGGCGGCAAGAGTGGAACAAAACACCAGGCATAAGGCCGAGCCTTCCACCCTTTACCAAGTATATCGGTGCATTAAAGTAAATAAGATATAATAATGATATCCCAACAATATCCATGTTCCAACAAGGAACAACTTAATCTTCACCTGTAACTAGCAACGCTATAAGAGGGACTGAGCAAAAGCGGTAACATAGCCAAACAACGGTTTGCTAGGAAAGGTGGGTTAGAGGCTTGAAATGGAATATGGGAGGCATGATATAGCAAGTGGTAGGTATCGCGGCATAGCAATAGAGTGAGCAACTAGCAAGCAAAGATAGAAGTGATTTCAAGGGTATGGTCATCTTGCCTGCAAAGTTCTCCGAGTTGACGAAAGCTTGATCCTCGTAAGCGTACTCAACAGGTTCCTCGATCAAAAACTCGTCTCCCGGCTCTACCCAAGGCAAGAACACAAGCAAAAGAAACCACAATCAACCACGGTGCAATGCGCAAGCAACATGATGCAAAACATGGCATGATATGTGGGATGTAATATGCAATGCATATGCGTGCTCCGGAAGGAAAAGATTGAACCAGGCCTCAACTTGGCAAGCCAAGTGCGCCGCTGGAAAGATGAGTTGATTTCGGTCGAAATTGATATAAAGATCACCGGAATCAGACGCACGGTTTGCAAATGGCAAGCAAAACAAGAATGGCACAATTCTGCGATTACCAGCACGATGCCATCTAAAATGCAACAATAAACTAAGCTACTGCACTCTAACATAGCAACAAAGCACATGGCAGTGATCTAATCAAGATGCTTGACAAAAGATGAACACTGAGCTATGGCTAAATCACACAATAGCAGGTTCAAACAAGCATGGAAAAAGTGCAAAAGATATCAGCTTCACAGACTTGGTGAAAATACTAACATGTCAGGAATTAACCTCAGGAAGCAATGTTTAGAGCAAGATATCAACATGCTACAGGATCATATCATAGCAAACAAAGGCATGCCATGAATCTACTCAAAGCATATAATAAAAATCGCTTACTGATCATGAGCCAAAAAGGATCAGAAGATATGATGGCACCCATGTAAACATAGCAAGTTTCGTTAACAGATTCAGACTTAGCAGAAAACTGGACATGGCAAAAATAGAGTTAAGTAGGCATGTTTGCGAGCTCGATGCACTCAACACAAGGCATTGCATGACAAGCTAAGCATACTACCAGCAAGAAGACATGTTCAAGAAGCTAACCATGGCAAGAACCATCTCATAGCATGCATGGATCAACTACAACAACCTTGGCAAAATTGATTAACACGTAAGCAATCTGCCAGGAACATTTTATAACAACATTCTAGGGAACTCCATAAATGAAAACAGAGACATGGATGGATAGATCATGACCATACTTCAAAATCATACTTACTGAACATACTCAAAAGAGGCATGGATCACTCTGTATCAACATGAATACATGGCATAAAAATAACATCAGAGAAATGACTTAGTGAAAATCTAAGTCCCTGAAATCAGCAACATCACGAGAGCTACTTTGCATGCATGTGCCAGTCACCACATTGATCACAAAAATACATGGCATACACCCCTGTAAAGATGGCATGGCATAGCCCAAAACACATGTAGAGCTCATGCCCATATGCAGCACACAATAATCATGGCAAAAATGACAAATGCTCATAATCTGATAAGAGACAGCACCTAACATTTTATAGCACTCTTGCATCAACAATTTGGGCATCAAGATGGACTCAAACAAGAATGGCACAATGGAACAAAATGTAGAGCACATCATGATGAACATTTTGATATCTCATATGCACAAAACGGACCACCGAGCACAAAGTTATGGCATGATGAATGGAGCATCAGAATGTTACAGATCCAGGGACTTAGAAGAAATATACCCTCAGAAAAGTCAACGGGACGAGGTCGTGCGGGATGAGGAGATCCGGGATGCAGCGGGGTTGTTTGGTTCGTTGAAGTGGTGGATCTGGTCCCGGTTGGCGCGGATGACGAGGACGGCCGGATCTCGCCGGACTTGGAGGGGAGGACGCCGGAGTCGAGGGGGAAGACCGGATCTGGTGCGGGGCAACTCGCCAAAGCTGGAGAGGTGACCGGAGAGGAGGTGCGCCGGCGAGGAGCGGCGCGGCTTCGGCGCTCGCCGGCGACGGGAGGAGGCGGCGCGGCGCTGCGAGGTGGCAGGGCGCGGCGGTGGCGGTGTGCGGCGACGTGGCAATGGCGGTGGGCGGCATGCGGCGGCGCGGCGAGGCTGCGCCGGCGAAGGGCAGCACGGCGAGTGAACCGGCGGCGCGCGGCGTGCGGCGGCGGAGGTGCGCGGGCGCGGGCGGCGAGGCACGGGGCGGGCCGACCGTGGGCTACGGCGGGTCGCGGCGCGGTGGGAGGAGAGAGAGGGACAGGTTGCACGACGTGAGTGGAGGAGGGAGGCGGCGCGCTGACGTGGCATCCCCTGGTTGGTCGGGGTGAGGTGGCCGGCTGGACATGTCCGGCGAGGGTGGACATGTCCGGTGGCGCGGTGGAGAAGGGCTAGGGTTTCATCTGCGCGAAAAATTTCTGGGGAGGTGCAAATATATATGTAGAGGGAGCTAGGAGAGTCCAAATGAGGTGCGGTTTTCGGCCACGCGATCGTGATCGAACAACCGAGAGGATGGAGGGGGTTTGGATGGGTTATTGGGCCACTTTGGAGGGGTGTTCGGTTGCAACACACACGAGGCCTTTACGGTTCCTCGGTTAACCATTGGTGTACCAAGACCGCTTGGCAAATCTCGGTCCATTCCGAGAATGTTTAACACCCGCTCACGAAAAGAGGCAAAAGGAGGGTGCTGGAGGACGTAGGAGTGTCGGATTGAGAAACGGACAACGGGGAAAATGCTCGGATGCATGAGACGAACATGTATGCAAATACGATGCACATGATGACATGATAATAAATGCATGACATGCAAACAAATGACAAGGCAACAACAGCGAATAACTGGAAGACACCTGGCGCAACGGTCTCGGGGCATTACAGGTATCCCAAAGGATCATCTTTTGAGTTAATGGGTTACTCAGACTCGGATTGGGCCGGAGACAAGGTTGACCGCAAGTCCACTTCCGGTTCATGTCAATTCCTAGGGAGATCATTGGTAAGTTGGTCCTCAAAGAAGCAAAATTGCATATCTCTCTCGACAGCCGAAGCCGAGTACATTGCCACCGGAAGTTGTTGTGCTCAGTTATTATGGATGAGGCAAACTTTGATGGATTATGGTGTGAAATGTCACAAAGTGCCTCTTTGGTGCGACAATGAAAGTGCAATCAAGATCGCCAAGAATCCCATTCAACACAGCAAGACTAAGCATATTGAGATTCGACATCACTTCATTAGGGATAATGTGGCCAAGGGAAGCATTGAATTACTCCATGTCAACACCGAGAATCAACTAACCGATATCTTCACCAAGCCACTTGAAGAAGCAAGATTCCGTGAGTTAAGGCATGAGCTAAATATCGTGGATATAAGTAACTTGGGTTGAAACTCCTGCTCATACACACATACTCATGTAATATCTTGTTTGGATGTAGGCACCTATGTAGGGGGGGGCTAGTTCAACTCATGAACTACCTTATCCTACTAGTGCATAAATTGAACAAAATCTTTCACATTCTTCATTTTTAGATGACACTTGTGCTTCAAATATGGGTATTGGTCTTGGGCCCAAGGTTCATATCTTCGCGGTGCCATACCAAATAAACTCAAACATGGTGGCTACGGCCACCGCCCTCTCTTCGAGGTTGGTTCGTCATTTGTCTCTCTCTTGAGTTTTGTTTTCCTCGTGTGCTTTCTCGTCATTTCGAGGTTTGGACTTTTTCATCTAGTGCAAATGCTACTCATATACCTTTCTAGTAGAGTAGGGTTTCTCTTGCGACGAGTTCGGAAGTGAGATGGGGACGCATATTGAGTTCTGGTAAGGGTCTACCCAGCCAGAACTCAATATGAAGTTG
This sequence comes from Triticum urartu, assembly GCF_056163025.1. Taxonomy (NCBI): domain Eukaryota; kingdom Viridiplantae; phylum Streptophyta; class Magnoliopsida; order Poales; family Poaceae; genus Triticum; species Triticum urartu. Next base: position 324,054,083 of record NC_141879.1, on the reverse strand, counting down.
ATTGTCAAAACCATTTGGGCAACCCCGTGCCCACGGGCTTGTACCGTGCGCACGGGGCCCCCGTGTGCATGGGCTTTTTAGCCCCATGTGCACGGGGTGTGCGGTTGCTGACTTAAACAAGGTGGGGCGTGGGGGTTAGGGTTCATTCCACCTAGTTTCCTCCCCACACCCCAGAAAACTTCTAGGTCACCGCAGTCACCTCGAGCCTCTCCGGCGCCTCCATGTGCCATGGAGCCGTCCCTCCCCGTGGATCTCTTAAAGGATGGGGTCCTCCTCCGATATGCCCCGTCTGATCTCTCTTTCTCCTCCATTGGTTCTCTCCTTTCAAAGGATCACCATTTTTCTAGATCGGTCCTCATTTCCTCGTGATGTAGAGTAAAACGTGGGTAGACAATCAGTATAGGTTAACTAGCCACACTCACTCCTAGATTTTGATCTGGAAGTGGCTGTCGCTGGAAGACCCCCATGTGCACGGGCATGTACCGTGCGCACGGGCTCCGTGTCCACGGTGGTATGACCCCGTGCGCATGGGGTGTACAGAGAGTTCTGCCCATTTTTTGTTTTGTGTCACTCCTTGCCATGTCTTCGAGCACTTGCACTCATTTGTTTTGCGTGTGTTGTTTGGTTGGTTGTGTTTCTCAGACTCTCCTCACAAGGTGGAGGCCACTCGTCGCAAGCGCGGTAAGGCAGGTGAAGATCAGTTGGTTGCTACTGTTTGTTGGCCATCAGATGGGATTGGGCAGAGGTCTACGACTGCTAATCGTGCTTGTCGTGTTGCGTCGAGGAAGCCGATGATCGAAGCCTCTAATGATTCCGAGGATGAGTATGATTCTCAGGATGATGATCACGATGAGGAAGAGCTTGCAGATGCATCTGATGATGAGGAGGAGGAGGAAGGTGATGAGAGCCCAGAGGAACATGTTCTTCCAGGAGGTCATAATGTCAAGAATCTACCTCTTTCTAAGTAGACCAAGCCAGAACTTTGGGCTCGCAGGCAGAATTGTCCCTATGTGCCAGATACAGGTAGAGGAATTGACCCAAGATTTAAGAATGATTTTCAGCACCATGTGTTCTCTGAGCTGATCGTGACCAAGAAGAACAAGTTTGCCCCCCACAAGAAAATAAACGTGGAGGGTCTTCGGTACAATGCTCATACCTATCCCGGTGTGTATGATGCTCTTGGGAGGCTTGGATTGATCTCGTTCATCAGCTTCCACCATTCGTTCAATGAAGATCTTGTTATGCAGTTCTTTGCCACCGTATACTTCCACAGTGATGAGGCTCGTACTATGACTTGGATGTCTAGCACATATGAGTGTGAGGCCTCCATGGACAAGTTCTCTGACATCATTCTGTATCAGTTCTTTGCTGAGGAGCATCCTGAGTATGGCCGTGCTCGTGAGACTGGAAGCGATAAGGATGAGATTGCTTTTGCATATAAGCCAGAGAAGGCCTTCACCACCGGGTCTATCAAGCACTTGAAGCCTACCTATGATACTATGTGTCACATTCTTAGGTAAACACTTAATCCTAAGGCCGGGGACTCTCACAATCTGAGGAGCTCCATGTTGGGCATCTTTCTCTACCTTCATGACAAGAAGAAAGTGGATGTTCTGGACTTCATGTTCTTTGAGATCAGGCAGTGTGTTCAGGAGAACAAGTCATGCATCTATGCTCCATTCATCCCGGCCTTGATTGAGTCTGTCTGCCCCTCCAGGTACAATGCCAAGTACCGCACTTCCATTCCGAAGCATGATGCCAACTGGCTTCTGGCTGCTCCTCCACCATATGTGCCCTCCAAGAAGGGGCTCAATCCGAGGCCCAAGGATCGTGCTACCTTCACTAAGGGTTGTTCCTCCAATGCACGGATTCCGCGTGGCAAAGGGTTGCAGGCTCCTACTAATGCCAGTTTCACCAGAGAGGAGAAGAGGTCTCTTCTGAAGACAGTGAGCAACATGTTCAAGATGTGTCGGTCTATCTAGCACCGTCAGATCAAGGAGATCAATAGGGACAAGTTTGAGAGGCGGCAGAAGAAGGCTGGGCGTGCTGCAGCAGGGGAGCAAGTTGACCCAGGGTTTGAGGACATTGATAGTGTGGCCACTACTCATGCCTTTCCCATGGCAGGATGGCGCTTTGATGAAGATGATGATGCTTCGAGTGCGCCTCCTCTTGTCTAGAGTCTCGTTAGCATCGCCTTTCCCCTTTTTGTTGTCTTGATGACAAAGGGGGAGAAGTGTTCTATTTGGAGCGTTTGTAGTTGGTTTCAGTTGGGTTGAGATCTCAAGGCCTCATTTTATTTGGTGGTGTTTAATTGGCTTGAGATACTTTTTTGCTTTCGTGGTGTGGTTGTGAGCTACCTTTCTTTTAGTTTGTGAGACTAATCATCTTATGCTATATCATCATGTTATTATTATGTTGTCTCTTGTTACTTGCTCACCACACCTTTGCATGAGTTATAGGCACCATTATAGGTTTTATGTTGTTGATCTCATGCATTTACAATATTGATCTAGGGGGAGCCTCATATGTGTGCGCTTGATGCATACTCAAGCATATCATTCTATCCTTGCACACATATAGGGGGAGCTCTCTTGATCAACTATTGTCTCATGGCTATTATCGTTGTTATATCCTTTTTTGCCATGTCCTAATCATGTTGTCATCAATGCACCAAAAAGGGGGAGATTGAAAGTGCATGTGGCACTTAACTATATTTTGGTGTGATGACAATATGATTAGAGGAACTAATTGTAACACCCCGGATGTAACTTTCCCAATTTGTACTCCAACTCTTGCCGTTTCCGGCGTTAAGTTTATTTATTTTCTCGGGTTCGGGTCTTTGTCTCCGTGTGTTGTTATCGTTGTCATGCATCTCATATCATGTCATCATGTGCATTGCATTTGCATACGTGTTCATCTCATGCATTCGAGCATTTTCCCTGTTGTCCGTTTTGCATTCCGGCGCTTCGTTCTCCCCCGGTGGTCAATTCTACCTTTCTTTCGTGTGTGGGGATTAAACATTTCCGGATTGGACCGAGACTTGCCAAGCGGCCTTGGTTTACTACCGGTAGACCGCCTGTCAAGTTTCGTATCATTTGGACTTTGTTTGATACTCTAACGGTTAACCGAGGGACCGAAAAGGCCTCGTGTGTGTTTCAGCCCAAGACCCCTCCAATTTGCCCCAAAACCCACCTAAGCCTTCTCCATCATCTAGATCGTTCGATCACGATCGCGTGGCCGAATATCGCACCTCATTTGGACTCTCCTAGCTCCCTCTACCTCTATTTAAAGATCCCTCCGAATCCGGATCTTCTTCTCCCCCCGAAACCCTAAATTTTCCACTTCGTCGCCCGCCGGACAAAAATCCCAGGCCGGACGTGTCCGGATCCGCCGCCGCCCCCAACCGGGACCTGCCACGTGGCACTCGGCGCCCGCCGCGGCCCGCACGGGCCCGAGGCCGGCCCTCCCGCGCCGCCTCCCGGGCCGCGCCCCGCGCCGCCGTCCTCCTCCAGCCGGCGCCGCCCGCGCCGCCCCTCTCCTCGCCCGCCGGCCGCCGCCCGCCGGATCCCCGCCGGCGCCGACCTCCACTGCCGCCCGGCCCACTCCGCCGCCCGGCCGGCCTCGCCTCCACGCCGCCGCCCGAGCTCCGGTGGCCACCGCCCCCTCCTCACCGCCTCGCCCTCGCCTTCTCCTCGCCGGCCCCGGCCACCCACGAGCTCGCCGGAGCTACAGTGCACGCCGCCACCTCGCCGGAGATTGCCTCGATCTGCGTGCCTCAGGTCAAACCCTAGATCTTGGGGTGATTTTTTTCTCTAAGCCCCGAAATCCCAGATCCAAGTGCCCTTGTTCATGGCCTCGTAACTTTGCATCCGTATCTCCGATTCATGCATATAGCATATCAAAATGTTCATCTCAGAGAGTACATCATTTTATTCCATTGCATCATTTTCATTTGAGTTCATCTTGATGCCCGAAATGCTGTTAGAAGAGGGCTACTTGAGATTATTGTCAGATCTGCTACTCCATTTAGGTTTTTGTCATTTTTGCCATGATTAATGTGTGCATGCTATGCCCTGATGCTCTACATATGTTTTGTTAAGGGTTTTGTCATCTTTGCAGAGGTGCAACCCATGTATTTGTGTGATGTGTGTGGTGACTAGTGCAAGCTTGCAAAGTGGTGCACTTGGTAATTCTGTTTTCAGGGACTTAGCATTTCCACTAAGTCCTTGAGCTGTTTATCTCATGATGCCATATGTTCATGTTGTTTCCTAGTGATCCGTGCCTCTTTTGAGGATGGTCAGTAAGGATGTTTTGTTAATATTGTAGTGCTCTATCCATCCATGTCTTTGTTTGCAATTATGGAGCACCCTAGCTTGAGTCAATCGAGCTCTACCTTTGCTACTTTGTGAATCTGGGCAGATTGTCAACTTGTTTGCAATTTTGCCGATGATGTTGTAGTTGATCCGTGCATACTATGCTATTGTTCTTGCCATGTCTAGCTTGAATTTTGTGTGTTCTTGATAGATGTATGCTTAGATTATCATGACTTGCATCGTAGTGAGTGCATCGAGCTCGTAAACATGCCTACTTGATATCTGTTTTCAGCATGTGCCAGTTTTCACTAAGTCTGAAAACTGATTATGTTTTTGCTATGTTCACATGCTTGCAATTGTATTTTCTGATCCCTTTTGGCTCAAGGTCACTAAGGGACTTTTGTTAAGCTCTTTGATTAGCTCCATTCCATGCTTTACTTTGCCATGTTCAGGTCCTGTAGCATGTAGTTTTGTTGCTTCGAAGAGTGATACCTGATCTGAAATTTCAGACAAGTGTTAATTTCACTAAGTCTGAGATCTGTTTACCATATGCATTTTTGGCATGCTTGTTTGAACTTGTTAATGGAGGAATTGGCCGTAGCTCAGTGCTAGACTTTTGTTAAGCATCTTGAATGCATCCCTGCCAGGTATTTTGTTGTCATGTTTGGGTGTTGTAGCAGGTTCATCTCATTGCATTAAGATGGTTACTTGCTGTAAATCGCAGACCGGTGCCATATTTGAATCGCTTGCCATTTCCAAACCGTAACTCCGATTCCGGCGTTCTTTATACCATTTTCAAGAGATTTCATCTCATATTTCCAGTGGCACACTTGGATTTCCAAGTTGAGGCCAGGTTCTTGCATTTCCTGTCATATCTTGCATTTTGCATCCCGCATCGCATCCCGCATAGCATATCATCATTTCATCATTTAGTTTGATCCTTGCACGTGGTTGATTGTGTCCTTGTTGCTTGTTTGTCTTGTTTAGGTAGAGTCGGGAGACGAGTTCGCTAACGAGGAGCCCGTTGAGTTTGCTTTCGAGGATCCAGTCAACTCTGACAACTGTGCAGGCAAGATGATCATACCCTCGAAATCACTACTATCTTTGCTATGCTAGTTTGCTCGCTCTTTTGCTATGCCATTGCTATGATGCCTACCACTTGCTTTCAAGCCTCCCAAATTGCCATGTCAAACCTCTAACCCACCATGTCCTAGCAAACCGTTGATTGGCTATGTTACCGCTTTGCTCAGCCCCTCTTATAGCGTTGCTAGTTGCAGGTGAAGATTGGAGGCCGTTCCTTGTTGGAACATTTATTTACTTGTTGGGATATCATTATATTATCTTGTTATCTTAATGCATCTATATACTTGGTAAAGGGTGGAAGGCTCGGCCTCTCGCCTAGTGTTTTGTTCCACTCTTGCCGCCCTAGTTTCTGTCATATCGGTGTTATGTTCCCGGATTTTGCATTCCTTACGCGGTTGGGTTATAATGGGAACCCCTTGATAGTTCGCCTTGATTAAAGCTTTTCCAGCAATGCCCAACCTTGGTTTTACCATTTGCCACCTAGCCTTTTCTTTCCCTTGGGTTCTGCAGACTCAAGGGTCATCATTATTTTACCCCCCCCCCCCCGGGCCAGTGCTCCTCTGAGTGTTGGTCCAAACTGTCAGCCGCCGGTGGCTACCAGGGGCAACTCTGAGATGGCCTACCAGAAGTTTGGACAATCTGAGTGTGCCCTGAGAAAGAGATATGTGCAGCTCCTATCGGGATTTGTCGGCACATTCGGGCGGTGTTGCTGGTCTTGTTTTAACCTGTCGAAGTGTCTTGAATTACCGAGATACCGAGTCTGATCGGAACGTCTTGGGAGGAGGTCTATTCCTTCGTTGACCGTGAGAGCTTGTCATGGGCTAAGTTGGGACTCCCCTGCAGGGATTTGAACTTTCGAAAGTCGTGCCCGCGGTTATGGGCAGATGGGAATTTGTTAATGTCCGGTTGTAGATAACTTGAACCTTAACTTAATTAAAATGAATCAACGGAGTGTGTTACCGTGATGGCCTCTTCTCGACGGAGTCCGGGAAGTGGACACGGTGTTGGAGTAATGTTTGCGCAGGTTGCTCTCTAGTTTCTCGCTCGCACTTTGCCTCCTCTTCTCGCTCTCTTTTGCGAATAAGTTAGCCACCATACCTGCTAGTCGCTTGCTGCAGCTCCACTCATATTTACCTTGCCATACCTATAAGCTTAAATAGTCTTGATCGCGAGGGTGCGAGATTGCTGAGTCCCTGTGGCTCACAGATTACTATTACACCAGATGCAGGGCCTGATGATTCCGCTCCAAGAGACGCGTTTGAGCTCAAGTGGGAGTTCGACGAGGACTCTCAACGTTACTATGTTTCCTTTCCCGATGATCAGTAGTGGTGCCCAGTAGGGGGTGATTGGGACCGTTGTCGCTTGTTGGGTTATCTTTTATTTTGGCGTCGTAGTCGGGCCATGAGTGTTTGGATGATGTAATGTTATTTTTGTACTTGATTGACGTGGCGAGTGTAAGCCAACTATGTTTTCTCCCCTTTATGATTTATATTACATGGGATGTTGTGAAGATTGCCTAACTTGCGACATATGCCTTCAATGTGATTATGCCTCTAAGTCGTGCCTCGACACGTGGGAGATATAGTCGCATCGAGGGTGTTACAAGTTGGTATCAGAGCCTTCCCCGACCTTAGGAGCCCCATTGCTTGATCGTTTTAGCGGCCGATTTGTGTCTAGAAAAATGTTTTGAGTCATTTAGGAATTATATATCGGAGAGTTTAGGAATTCTTTTTACTTCCCAGTCTCCTCATCGCTCTGGTAAGGCATCCTGACGTAGAGTTTTGGCTCTTCTCTTCTCAAATTTCACTAAAAAAAATTTTAGGATCACGCGGGTATCTTGGAATCGTTTCGATGGTTTTATGATGAGAACATTGTCTTGGTGCCTCCTGTCAGGGGTTTAGTGGAAGTGTCCCGGGGAGTTGAGCTCTGAGATGTTGTCATCATAATTTTATCGTTGCAGTTCTGGAATACCTGAGTTTAGTACGCCGACATCGAAAATCTCTTTTATGCAGTTCGTTGGTGAGATAACCTCGACGCCACCCAGTACTGGGGCGGGAGTTCGGGAGTATCGCCATAACTTGTATAACGGATGCTTTTCGAAGGTTGAGGTAGATGGTTTCCGAAGGTTTCTTGGTTATGTGTTGAAGGATGGATACAGCTGGATGTAGGATTTGCTAGTTTGGGTGAGATATTATGCTTCCCCTATATCCCCAACACCTGATTGCATAACCGGAAAGGTTCGGGAGTTTCATAGGTGGGAATTCTTGTAGCTCTAGTTCTTCTTCCACGGATATTGGTTTGAGATTGGGATTTCTTACCGATTATTCGTTCCTGATCCGTACCTTGTTGATTTATTTCTCTACCTTAATTCTACGTGACTTCTCAATTTATGGATATGTGACCATTTCCAGAGGAACGCATTCGTTCATTTTGTTCGAATGTGAAGACTATATGTTGCAATTTTCATTCCGTTGGATTCAGCTTCAATATTTATCTATCAATGTGCTAATGGTGGTCAACCTCTTCAGGATGGCTCCTCCAACGCGCACGACTCCGAATCCTGATCCGCCACCACCTCCACCTCCTCCGGAGGCATGGCAAGCTGTGATGGCCGCAACCAATGCAAACACACAGTTGATCATGCAAATTCTCCAAGAGCGCAATCAAGGCAACCAAGGGAATCAAGGCAACAATCAGAATCACTTTGCTTCACTCAACCAGTTCCTTGCTAACGGGCCAAAGACTTTCAGCAATTGTGTTGAGGCAACCGATGCTGACGATTGGCTTGTGGATCTGTGCAAGCATTTCGAGTGCAGTAACGTCAGGCCTGAGGACTTTGTTAAGTTCGCTTCCTTCCAACTCAAAGATCAAGCTGCAGAATGGTTCCAGCAGTACAAGGACTCCAGAGGTGGACGTGTTATCACTTGGGATGATTTCCATCGAGATTTCCGAGCTCATCATATTCCCCAGAGCGTGGTTGAAAGCAAGCGTGAGGAATTCCGCAACCTGAAGCAAGGCTCTTTGTCTGTCTATGACTACAACAAGTTGTTTCAGAAGCTCGCCCGCTTTGCCAAGCAGGACGTACCTGATGAGAAGAGCATGATATATCAGTTCAAGGGTGGTCTCAGAGAAGAAATTCAGCTAGCTCTTGTTCTCTTTGAGCCTTTGAGGTACGATGAGTTCTACAACATGGCATTGAAGCAAGAGGCTGCTCAGTTGAGGTGTGATGCTTCCAAGAAGCGAGTCAGAGATGTTACTCCTTCTTCCTCTACTCAAGTGGCTAAGCAGCAGAAGTATTGGCTTCCTCCTCCTCCGTTCCGTCAGCCGTATCAGCAGAAGAGCAAAGGTGGCAGTGGTTCTTCCCACCCACCCAACCCTGGCTTTCAGAACAAGACTTCGTCTCAAGCTCCAAGATCGAGTGCTCCGTATCACCATCCGCTTTTAGAGGTCACGTGCAACAAGTGCCAACTGAAGGGTCACTATGCCAACAAGTGTTTCAACTAGAGGCGTCTTCCTCCTCCTCCTCCTCCTCCTGTCAGATCGGCAAGTACAGCTGTGGTCAAGCATAATCCCAAGCACGCCAAGGTCAACTTGATGAACGCAGCTCAGGCAGAGGACTCGTCAGATGTCATCATGGGTAACCTTCCTGTTAACGATGTTCCTGCAGAAGTTCTTTTTGACACTGGTGCATCGCATTGCTTCATCTCGAAACCTTTTGCATCTAAGCATGAGTTGACTTCCCAAGTTATGCATAAACCGTTAGCAGTTGTCTCTCCGGGTAAATGTTTGCTTGCTAATCACGAGATTCCGGATATTTCTATCATGATGGGTGATTTAAAGTTTCTAGCTTCTCCAATGGTTCTTGGTAACTCGGACATTGATCTTATTCTCGGGATGGATTGGCTTTCTAAGCACAAGGCTCAGCTTGATTGTGCAGCCAGGCAGATTCAATTGACTCATTCGTCTGAGGATGTAATTGTCTTTGCCGCTCGGGATAATACCATCTGTATGTTTTCCCTCAATGATAAGGGTGAACTCGATGCCATCTCGCAAATTCCAGTCGTTTGCGAATATCAAGACGTCTTTCTAGAAGAGCTTCCAGGAATGCCTCCGCACCGGCCAGTTGAATTCGTTATTGATCTTGAGCCCGGTACGGAACCTGTTTGCAAGCGTCCTTACAAGCTCGGACCTGAAGAGTTGAAGGAGCTGAAGAAGCAACTCGATATTCAAGAGAAAATGGGTCTCATCCGGCCTAGTTCTTCTCCGTGGGGTTGTGGTGTTCTTTTGTGAAGAAGAAGGATGGAACGGACCAACTTTGTGTTGATTACCGTCCATTGAATAAGAAGACCATCAAGAACAAATACCCACTTCCCAACATCAATGAGCTGTTCGAACAACTCAAAGGTGCCCAAGTATTCTCCAAGCTTGATCTCCGTATGGGTTATCATCAGATTCGAATCCGTGAGCAAGATATGCCCAAGACGGCTTTCAGGACAAGCTTTGGTTCATATGAATACACTATCATGTCTTTTGGCCTCGTCAACGCTCCTCCGACATTCTCTCGCATGATGAACTTCATCTTCAACGCCTACACCAATGACTTCGTTTTGGTCTATCTCGACAACATTCTGGTTTTCTCGAAGAACAAGGAAGATCATGCCAAGTACTTGCGTTTGGTACTCGATAAGCTCAGGGAACATCAGTTCTACGCCAAGTTCTCCAAGTGTGAATTTTGGCTCGATGAGGTTCTTTATCTTGGTCATATCATCTCTGCCAAGGGCATTGCCGTGAATCCTGAGAAGGTGTCTGCAATTGTGAATTGGGAACCTCCTCAGAACGTGAAGCAACTCCGTAGCTTCCTCGGTCTCGCAAGCTATTGCCGAAGATTCGTTGAAAACTTTTCTAAGATCGCGAAGCCTCTCTCTAATCTTCTTTAGAAGCACGTCAAGTACGTTTGGTCTCCGGAGTGTGACATTGCTTTCAACACTTTGAAAGAGAAATTGATCACTGCTCCAGTTCTAACTCTGCCTGATGAATCCAAGCCGTACGAGGTCTTTTGTGATGCCTCTCTCCAAGGTCTTGGCGCAGTGTTGATGCAAGAGAAGAAAGTTGTTGCTTATACCTCTCGCCAGTTGAAGCCTAATGAGAAGAACTACCCCACTCATGATCTCGAGTTGGCAGCAGTTGTGCATGCTCTTTTGACTTGGAGACATCTTCTATTGGGAAGAAAAGTGGACATTTTCACTGATCACAAGAGTCTCAAGTATATCTTCACTCAGCCTAATCTCAACCTCAGGAAAACTCGATGGGTCGAAATGATTCAAGAGTATAATCCGAGTATTGAGTATACTCCAGGCAAGGCCAATGTGATTGCTGACGCATTGAGCTGGAAAGCTTACTGCAACAGTCTGATTCTCAAGCCTTATCAACCCGAGCTTTGTGAAGCTTTCCGCAAACTTAATCTGCAAATTGTTCCTCAAGGTTTCCTCGCCAACCTTCAAGTCTCTCCTACCTTGGAAGATCAGATTCGCCAAGCCCAGCTTCTTGATGCTATGGTGAAAAAGGTGAACATTGGGATTGCCAAGAGTCAACCCAAGTACAAGTGCTACTGCCTTGATGACAAAGATACTCTCTTCTTCGAGGATCGTATTGTGGTACCCAAAGGTGACCTCCGTAAAGTGATCATGTACGAGGCTCACAATTCTCTCCTCTCCATCCACCCTGAGAGCACGAAGATGTATCAGGACCTTAAGCAGGCTTATTGGTGGACTCGAATGAAGCGCGAGATCGCTCAATTCGTAAATGAATGTGATGTCTACAGAAGAGTGAAGGCAGAACACCAAAGGCCAGCTGGTCTCCTCCAACCTCTTGCCATTCCAGAATGGAAGTTTGACCACATTGAAATGGACTTCGTGACTGGGTTTCCAAAGTCCAAGCGTGGCAATGATGCTATATTCGTTGTCATCGACAAACTCACCAAAGTGGCTCACTTTCTGCCTATCAAAGAGTCGATCACTGCAGCTCAATTGGCGGAACTCTATACCTCTCGAATTGTCTCTCTGCACGGTATTCCACAAGTGATCTCTTCAGACCGTGGCAGCATCTTTACCTCTAAGTTTTGAGATTCTTTTCAGAAGGCCATGGGCACGAACATCCGCTTCAGCACAGCTTTCCATCCTCAAACTAGCGGTCAAGTCGAGCGTGTCAACCAGATTCTTGAAGATATGCTCAGGGCTTGTGTGATCTCCTTCGGCATGAAGTGGGAGGATTGTCTTCCTTATGCTGAATTCTCCTACAACAACAGTTTTCAAGCAAGTTCGGGCAAGGCCCCATTTGAAATTCTGTATGGCAGGAAGTGCCGTACCCCTCTCAACTGGTCTGAAACCGGTGAACGTCAGCTTTTGGGTAATGACTTAATAACAGAGGCAGAGGAAATGTGCAAAGTCATTCGAGATAACCTCAAAGCAGCCCAATCCCGTCAGAAGAGCTACTATAATAGTAAGCACCGTGACCTGGCTTTCGAGATCGGAGATCATGTTTACCTCCGCGTCTCTCCTATGAAAGGTACTCGTTGCTTCGGTATCAAAGGGAAGCTTGCCCCTAGATACGTGGGACCTTTCAAGATTGTCAGCAAGAGAGGCGACCTCGCCTATCAACTCGAGCTTCCTTCAAACTTTGCAAATGTTCATGACGTGTTCCATGTCTCTCAGCTTCGAAAGTGTTTCAAGACTCCAGACCGCACTGTCAACTTCGAGGACATTGAGCTCCAAGAAGATCTCTCTTATCGTGAGCACCCAGTTGCTATTCTTGAAGAGACTGAAAGAAAGACTCGCAACAAGTCAATCAAATTTCTCAAAGTCAAGTGGTCACACCATTCCGACTGTGAAGCCACCTGGGAACGCGAGGATCACCTCCGTTCTGAGTACCCGGCGTTCTTTCAGTCCTAGATTTCGGGACAAGATCCTTTCGTAGTGGTGGAGTGTTGTAACACCCCGGATGTAACTTTCCCAATTTGTACTCCAACTCTTGCCGTATAATACAGTAGGTTTAACACCAATATAATTAAATAATGAGTTCATTACAGTACCTTAAGTGGTGATTTGTTTTCTTATACTAACGGAGCTCATGAGATTTTCTGTTGAGTTTTGTGTTGTGAAGTTTTCAAGTTTTGGGTAAAGATTTGATGGATTTTGGAATAAGGAGTGGAAAGAGCCTAAGCTTGGAGATTCCCAAGGCACCCCAAGGTAAAATTCAAGGACAACCAAAAGCCTAAGCTTGGGGATGCCCCGGAAGTCATCCCCTCTTTCATCTTCGTCCATCAGTAACTTTACTTGAGGCTATATTTTTATTCACCACATGATATGTGTTTTGCTTGGAGCTTCTTGTATGATTTGAGTCTTTACTTTTTAGTTTACCACAATAATCCTTGCTGTACACACCTTTTGGAGAGACACACATGAATCAGAATTTATTAGAATACTCTATGTGCTTCACTTATATCTTTTGAGCTAGATAATTTTGCTCTAGTGCTTCACTTATATATTTTAAGAGCACGGTGGTGGTTTTATTTTATAGAAAGTATTGATCTCTCATGCTTCATTTATATTATTTTGAGAGTCTTTTAGAACAGCATGATAATTTGCTTTGGCTATAAAATTAGTCCTAATATGTTAGGCATCCAAGATGAGTATAATAAAAACTTTCATAAAAAGTGCATTGAATACTATGAGAAGTTTGATTCTTTATGATTGTTTTGAGATATGAGGATGGTAATATTAGAGTCATGCTAGTTGAGTAGTTGTGAATTTGAGAGATACTTGCATTAAAGTTTGTGATTCCCGTAGCATGCACGTATGGTGAACCGTTATGTGATGAAGTCGGAGCATGATTTATTTATTGATTGTCTTCCTTATGAGTGGCGGTCGGGGATGAGCAATGGTCTTTTCCTACCAATCTATCCCCCCAGGAGCATGTGCGTAGTACTTTGTTTCGATAACTAATAGATTTTTGCAATAAGTATGTGAGTTCTTTATGACTAATGTTGAGTCCATGGATTATACGCACTCTCACCCTTCCACCATTGCTAGCCTCTCTAGTACCGCTCAACTTTCGCTAGTACCATAAACCCACCATATATCTTCCTCAAAAAAGCCACCATACCTACCTATTATGGCATTTCCATATCCATTCCGAGATATATTGCCATGCAACTTTCCACCGTTCTGTTTATTATGACACACTTCATCATTGTCATATTGCTTTGCGTGATCATGTAGTTGACATCGTATTTGTGGCAAAGCCACCGTTCATAATTCTTTCATACATGTCACTCTTGATTCGTCGCATATCCCGCGCCGGAGGCACTCACATAGAGTCATATTTTTGTTCTAGTATCAAGTTGTAATTCTTGAGTTGTAAGTAAATAAAAGTGTGATGATCATCATTATTAGAGCATTGTCCCATGTGAGGAAAGGATGATGGAGACTATGATTCCCCCACAAGTCGGGATGAGACTCCAGACGAAAAAAAGAGGCCATAAAAAAAGAGAAAAGGCTAAATAAAAAATGAGAGAAAAAGAGAGAAGGGGCAATGCTACTATCCTTTTACCACACTTGTGCTTCAAAGTAGCACCATGATCTTCATGATAGAGAGTCTCCTATGTTGTCACTTTCATATACTAGTGGGAATTTTTCATTATAGAACTTGGCTTGTATATTCCAATGATGGGCTTCCTCAAAATGCCCTAGGTCTTCGTGAGCAAGCAAATTGGATGCACACCCACTTAGTTTCTTTTTGAGCTTTCATACACCTTTAGCTCTAGTGCATCTGTTGCATGGCAATCCCTACTCACTCACATTGATATCTATTGATGGGCATCTCCATAGCCTGTTGATACGTCTAGTTGATGTGAGACTATCTTCTCCTTTTTTGTCTTCTCCACAACCACCATTCTATTCCACCTATAGTGCTATATCCATGGCTCACGCTCATGTATTGCGTGAAGATTGAAAAAGTTTGAGAATGTCAAAAGTATGAAACAATTGCTTGGCTTGTCATCAGGGTTGTGCATGATTGTGACGCTCGGGTAATTAAGCTACAGTAACTCTCTGCTAATGATGCCACGTCACTTTGATTACTGTTGACAATCTTGCGTTAGTTCGAAACTGATTCAAATTCAAAATTCAAAAGCTAGGCAAACAATAAAAGTTTTCAAACATTAAAACTAAAATGTTCAAAATGGAACAAATAAATCCTAAGTATTAATGGTGGAGAAACCACACTTTTATAAGATGTTTACATACTATAAGATGAATAAAACAGTAACGAAAACTATTATTTGAATGGTTTTAAAATAATAAACAATTACGAACTACTTTATCTTAGGTGCCAAGTTAATTGTGGTAGTGGCAAATACTATGATAGGTATGGCTTTGGTATTTATTAAAAGGTAAAATATATAGAAAATAGATAGAAAACAACAATGCAAAATCTAAAATAGAAAAGATATAAAAAACAAAGAAATACTGTGCACTGTAGCCCACAGTTATAGTACACAGCTTAGCCCACCTAACCCTCATTCCCCCTGGGCCTTGGGCCACTGGCTGGCCTGCTAGGGTTAGATAACCCAACTCTCCCCGATCCCATTTCCTCCTATCCCACTCCTCTCGACCCCCCACCTCGCGCCGCCAGGGACGTGAGACAGAGCGCCTCTGCTCGATCCCCATCTCCCTCACTTGCCTCTCTCTCTCTCCCGAGCTCAACAGAGCATGCTCGTCGCCGAGGTGCCCTCGCCACCATGGCCATTGGCCAACCCAAGCCTCTTCGGGCTGCCCAGGAGAGCCGCAGCCTTCACCTACATCTGCTGCGCCACTGGATGGAGGCTGGGAAGCCTCATCGCCAGTGCACGCGTTTGTTCCCCATCGCCGGTGTCTGCCCCGTCCACCGCATTGATCCCCTCGTCCTCGGCCCAGTCGACCCCTCCTCAAGCTCCATTATGAGCTGCTGCTCCTTCCCCCCTATCCCCTTACGCATGCATCGCCGTAGCCATGCTTGTTCGCCTCAGACGCCCTAACCCGGAGCTCGGCTCCCTCGCCGCGCGTGCCCATGCACCGCCCGCGCCCGCCTCGTCCGCTCGTAGGCTGCCGCTGCTCTCTGCTACTGCTTGCTGCTGCTCCCCTTGCCCGGCTCGCCCCAGCCTCCCTCTTTCCCCTGCGTCGCCGGCCGCCGCCCGTGCCCACACGCCTCCTCCGCCCGCCCTCGCCTCCCCGCGCGCACGCGCGCGCCACCCAGCCGCGTTACGCGCCCGTGCCGTCCCATTGCCGCCCTGCCTCGCTCACAGCCGCGCCCACCAACGGCCGCCGGTGCCGCGCCCGCTGCCCCCGATACCCCC
Organism: Triticum urartu; assembly: GCF_056163025.1. Classification (NCBI taxonomy): domain Eukaryota; kingdom Viridiplantae; phylum Streptophyta; class Magnoliopsida; order Poales; family Poaceae; genus Triticum; species Triticum urartu. The sequence continues at coordinate 324,038,297 of NC_141879.1, read as the reverse complement.
GCCCCGGCGCCGTCCTCGCCCGGCCGCGCCACCGCGCCCACCCGGGGTCGCCGTCGCCTCGGGCCCTTGCTCGCCGGCGCGCCCGTTCGGGTGGCGTCGCGCCCCGTCGGGCGCCCACGCCCATGCCCGCTAGCGCCCCGCCCGGTTGGCCCCTGGGCCAATGACACGTAGGGCCTAGCCCCCCCCCCCCCCCCCCCCCCCCCCCCCACAAAACGAATTGAAAAGAATAAAGAAATGAATTAGTTAATCAATTAATTAATTGATTAATTTTGCTTAATTAATTTAACCTAATTAACCTGCTAATTAAACTGTTTAACTCTTAGTTAGTTAACAGTCTATGACGACCGGGACCCACCTATCTAGTTGACTGGTCAATGGTCAACTTTGACCACTGACATCACGATGACGTCTTGGTGACGTAATAAATTAATTTTCGAATTAAACTAAATCTGCTAAGTCTGAAAGTGTTGTAAAAACTTTAAAAATTAATATAAAATAAACCGTAGCTCGATGGAAAAACTTTGTACATGAAAGTTGCTCAGAACGACGGGACGAATCCGGATACACAACCCGTTCGTCCGTCACGCATCCCTAGCATAGCGAACACGCAACTTTCCCCCTCCGGTTCATTTGTCCGGAAACGCGAAACACCGGGAATATTTTCCCGGATGTTTCCCCCCTTCACCGGTACCACCTTATACCGTGTTAGGGCACCCCTAGCACTGCTACTTGTCATATCATGCATCGCTATGCGTCTGTTTGCTTAATATTTATTATTTTTCCCCCTCTTCTCTTGCTAGACACCGAGACCGACGCCGCTGCTACCCAGTATGACTACGGTGTTGACGACCCCTCTCTCTTGCCAGAGTAACCAGGCAAGCCCCCCCCCCCCTTGATCAACCCGATATCGCCTATTCTTCTCTCTACTACTTGCATTAGAGTAGTGTAGCATGTTACTGCTTTTCGATAATCCTATTCTGATGCATAGCCTGTCTTTGCTACTACTATTGTTACCTTTACCTGCTATCCTAAATGCTTAGTATAGGATGCTAGTATTCCATCAGTGGCCCTACATTCTTGTCCGTCTGCCATGCTATACTATCGGACCATGATCACTTGGGAGATGATCATGGGTATATACTTACATACATATTATATGATACATGTGGTGACTAAAGTCGGGTCGGCTCGTAGAGTACCCGCAAGTGATTCTGATGTGGGGGCTGAAGGGGCAGGTGGTTCCATCCAGGTAGTGGTGGGCCTGGGTTCCCGACGGCCCCCGACTGTTACTTTGTGGTGGAGCGACAGGGCAGGTTGAGACCACCTAGGAGAGAGGTGGGCCTGGCCCTGGTCGGCGTCCACGGTTACATTAATTAACACGCTTAATGAGATCTTGGTATTTGATCTGAGTCTGGCCACTGGCCTATACGCACTAACCAACTACGCGGGAACAGTTATGGGCACTCGACGTCGTGGTATCAGCCAAAGCCTTCGTGACGTCACCGACTAAGCGGCACGCGACGGGTTGGACCATGTAACGCAATTTCCTTTGTAATGGAGGTTGCTAGGTCTGCTCTCCGGCCGCCCACGCAACATGCAGGTGTGCAATGGGCGATGGGCCCAGACCCCTGCGCACATAGGATTTAGACCGGCATGCTGACCTCTCCGTTGTGCCTAGGTAGGGCTGCAACGTGTTGATCTTCCGAGGTCGGGCATGACCCAGGAAAGTGTGTCCGGACAAAGGGGATCGAGCGTGTTGGGAAATGTGGTGCACCCCTGCAGGGAAGTTAATCTATTCGAATAGCCGTGATCTTCGGTAATAGGACGACTTGGAGTTGTACCTTGACCTTATGACAACTAGAACTGGATACTCAATAAAACACACCCTTTCAAGTGCCAGATACAACCGGTGATCGCTCTCTCACAGGGCGACGAGGGAAGGATCATCGGTTAGGATTATGCTATGCGATGTTACTTGGTGAACTTACCATCTGCTCTCTTCTACATGCTGCAAGATGGAGGTTACCAGAAGCGAAGTCTTCGACAGGGCTAGCTATCCCCCTCTTTTTCCGGCATCCTGTAGTTCAGTCCACATATGATACCCCTTATCCATTTGAGACCAATGCATACATATGTAGTGTAGCTCCTTGCTTGCGAGTACTTTGGTTGCTTTGCTTCCTCTTTTCCCCTTTCTATCCCCGATTGCTGCGACCAGACGATGGAGCCCAGGAGCCAGACGCCACCATCAATGACGACTCCTACTACGCTGGAGGTGCCTACTACTACGTGCAGCCCGCTGACGACGACCAGGAGTAGTTTAGGAGGATCCCAGGCAGGAGGCATGCGCCTCTTTCGATCTGTATCCCAATTTGTGCTAGCCTTTTTAAGGCAAACTTGTTTAACTTATGTCTGTACTCAGATATTGTTGCTTCCGCTGACTCGTCTATGATCGAGCTCTTGTATTCGAGCCCTCGAGGCCCCTGGCTTGTGATATGATGCTTGTATGACTTAATTTATTTGTAGAGTTGTGTTGTGATATCTTCCCGTGAGTCCCTGATCTTGATCGTACACGTTTGCGTGTATGATTAGTGTACGGTCAAATCGGGGGCCTCACAATGATTTAAATATTTTGTGTGGTGAAGATAGAGCATAGCCAGACTATATGATTTTGTAGGGATAACTTTCTTTGGCCATGTTATTTTGAGAAGACATAATTGCTTAGTTAGTATGCTTGAAGTATTATTATTTTTATGTTAATATTAAACTTTTATCTTGAATATTTCGGATCTGAACATTCATGCCATAATAAAGAGAATTACTTTGAAAATTATGTTAGGAATCATTCCACATCAAAATTCTGTTTTTATCATTTACCTACTCGAGGACGACCAGGAATTAAGCTTGGAGTTGCTTGATACGTCTCCAACGTATCTATAATTTTTGATTGTTCCATGCTATTATATTTTCCATTCTACTTGTCACGGACGTGATGCCTATATACATAATCATGCCTAGATATTCTCATAATTATTCGCTCTTCTATCAATTGCTCGACAGTAATTTGTTCACCCATCGTAGATTATGCTATCTTGAGAGAAGTCACTAGTGAAACCTATGGCCCCCGGGTCTATTCTCCATTATATTATTCTCCCAACTACTAGCTATTTCTGTTGCCGTTTATTTTGCAATCTTTACTTTCCAATCTACACAAAAATACCAAAAGAATTTATCTTATTATCTTTATCAGATCTCACTTTTGTAAGTGATCGTGAAGGGACTGGCAACCCCTTTATCGCATTGGTTGCGAGGTTCTTGTTTGTTTGAGTCTCCTACTGGATTGATACCTTGGTTCTCAAAAACTAAGGGAAATACTGACGTTACTTTGCTGCATCACCCTTTCCTCTTCAAGGGAAAACCAACGCATGCTCAAGAGGTAGCAGCAGTTTCCTAGATGAGATTCATCTGTCTATTTACCGTGTATGATGCTTTCCAAAGGTTTTTGATGCTGCATGTGAAACTTGGTGCTGGCGTAACTGAGTGCCGAAGCTATCTGATGTAATTCAATTATAAAATCCAGGTTGCTTTTATACGGATATGAAATATCTGGCGTGTTTTATAAGAAATACCAGTTTGATTGGTACATGGATTATCAATAATAGGATAATTATCATGCTTATTGGGGTTTTCTATTGCAGACGGTTACTCAGATAGCACCGTGGGGGATGAACTCAAACAACCCGCACGGTTTCTAGAAAGTAGGCGTATTCGATCGACTAACAATCACACACGACTTCCGGCAGCGAACTGTTTGCGTTAGGCCACCTTGCACAAACGTTTCCACACAAAGAACTGTGTGTGATATACATACCTACGGAAATGTTTTTCTAGGACTCACCGTGTGGGATGTACATACCTACGGCAATGATTTTTTGGGATTAACCGTGTGGGATGTACATACCTACGGAAATGATTTTATGGGATTCACCGTGTGGGATGTACATACCTACGGAAATGTTTTTCTCTGATTACCGTGTGCGATGTACATACCTACGGAAATGATTGGGTTTCGATGCCTTGCCCGATCGCACACGGCCCCAGCCTGTGTCCCAAGAGGGCCTATCCCGACAATTTCTGGGTCGTGTGGGAAGGACCCCCCTATCGCCCACACTCACTTGGCGACGGTTCCAAATACCATTGCGGAAAGCGATTAAAAACCATTTGTATAGCACGTCGATGTACTAGTGTCACACAACTATCTGTTACCGATAATTTTAGTGCTTGCAAAGAATACCTTGCTGAAAACCGCTTGTCTTTTCCTTCTGCTCCTCGTTGGGTTCGACACTCTTACTTATCGAAAGGACTATGATAGATCCCTATACTTGTGGGTCATCACTCACTCGTACAAAAAATGCCTGCTCCTGTTCTTCCACTCCTATAGAAAACCCCAGCCCTCCTTCTTCCCCACTCGCACTACCACTAGGCTCGTCTCTGGCTACTCTGCTCAAACCCGTGAGCTCGGCGCGACGCCCGCAAGGAAAATGGAGTCGGCTGGCAACAGCGCCAAGAAGATGAGGCTCCCGCCAGCGGCAATGCCGGTTGTAGATCCCGCACCCGGCAGCGCGGGGAGAAGCGGCAGGCCCCCCACCAGATCTAAGGAACCCATAGAATCTTGGGTGGAGCGCATCAGCGATCTCCCGGACGCCATCCTTGGGGAGATCATCTCGCTTCTCCCCACCAAGGATTGCTGCCGCACCCAAGTCCTGTCAACTCGGTGGCGCCCTCTAGGGTGCACTACGCCCCTCAATCTCGACTATCGCCAGCTATCTTTCGTTCATGATTTTGAACTCCTCGGAGCCATCATCTCCTCGCACCAAGGCTCCATTCAACACCTCTACATCCCGACATGCTACATGCGGTCCATACCCTGCACGGTGGATGCGTAGCTAACATCCCCTAAATTCAAATAACTCCAGCAATTTGAGTTCTACCATTACCACGAAAGTTTCATACCACGAACTGAACACCAAGAATTTGTGCCCACACCACTGTTGTCCATATCGTGGTTTTCCTCTTCTCTCCACACCGCCTCCTTCGCTCGGTGCCATCTACCACACGATCTGGTACAAATGCTTCGACTCCCACTCCTAAAAAAACTTTCGGTTGAGGTGGTTTATCTGTCAGAGGCCTCACTACACATCATCATCCACGCTAGCTGCCCTGCCCTGGAGTGCTTGCCGATTGCTTTGGGGATAGAAATCCATATCAATTGTCTCCAAATAAAGTCACCTCACCTTAAAAGCATTGGAATTTGTTTTGAAGGACATCGGCACATCATCGAAGATGCCCCTTCACTTCAAAGGTTGCTCCTTCATTATTGTTATATACCTTCGCAGATAACTATCGTCTCTGCGCCCAAACTAGAGACCTTGGGTGTAATTCGTGATCCGTTTAATGATCACAAGTTGGTGTTTGGCTCCACACTTATTCAGGTATTGTATATTATCATCTATACATTTGTAATCATAAGCTGCATTTTTCAATTGTGCGCATATGTTTTATATAATCTTGGACTACACTTTGGGTACTAACATTATGTTATATGCTCAATGAAGAGTTCGTCCATAGATAGCCTATCAATGATGCTGGACTCTCTCAAGATCTTATATATCGGAATGTTTAGTTATGATCTAAACATAATTATTGGCTTGCTGCGATGCTTTCCATTTTTGGAGAATTTATATATACAGGTGATGATTTCATGCACATTGAAAGCCCGTATATATTGTACTAGAATTAACTGTTCAGCTGTCGCTCTTTCGACATACTCTTTTTTTAGACATTAACTATTTTCAATCTTCATGTCTCCTTAGGCACTAACATATGGAGAAAAAAATATAACCAATCGGTGGCGTAATAAGCACCAGGATTTTATCAGTTCTCATGACATTTGTTTGAGGACAATAACGATGGAAGTATATGCATCCAACCAGGTAAACAGAAGCTTTGTCACATTCTTCATGTTGAATGCGAGGTTACTATTGTCCATGAGGCTTAAGTTTTTCAACAAGATATTTCTCACGGACGGACATGTTGAATGGCAAAAAAAGAAGTTTTAGGTGGACAAATGGGCTTCTGAATGTGCTCGGCTTCTATTTACAACAACTTGTGGTCATGTTCCAATAATTTTTTTAGCATAGGATGTTGATTTTATGGATCAGACCGATCCATTTGTTTGTGACTGCCAAAAACAGTGGTTGGGTTAGATGTTATTCCCGTGTTCAATCTGGGTTTTATCTAAAATTGATGAACAATTAATCCTGGGGCTTTTGTACCGTTTGTAAGCTTGAGTTACATGTTATTGCCCTCGTACTCCCCTCCATCTGCCACTACACTGCCACATCTTCCACGGCTCCTGTTCGTTCTCCACCTTGGTTCGCTCGTTGTGCCCGCCGTCGTCTGATAACCCACAAGTATAGGGGATCGCAACAGTTATCGAGGGTAGAGTATTCAACCCAAATTTATTGATTCGACACAAGGAGAGCCAAAGAATATTCTCAAGTATTAGCAGTCGAGTTGTCAATTCAACCACACCTGAAAGACTTAATATCTGTAGCAAAGTATTTGGTAGCAAAGTTGTCGGGGATATACCCCGCGGTATGACCCGGCCGGATGTATGACCCGGCCGGACTTGGCGACTCACTGGTCATCCACCTTGACTTGGCGACTCACTAAGTGACCCGCTCGGATCTGTCCACTCACTAATGACCCGGCTGAGCCAGGTGACTCATTGGTGGCCCGGCCGACGGGTCAGAGGAGCGACAAGACCCGGTGGCCCAACAGGCGGTTCATGGAAGGCCGGCTCATGTTATGGTGGGACGGCTTAAGAGAAATGCATAAGGAATATTCTCCTACAAAGGAAGCAAGATTAGGACTCCACTTGTAATAGAGTAATCCTGATCCGACTAGGACTAGTAATGTAAGCCGCCCCTTCAACTTATATAAGGAGGTACAGGGCACCCCAAGAGGGACAAGTTTTCACAAGTTAGGTTTAGATAGACAAGTCAATAACTCTCGAGATAGAGTGCCCTTGTAATTGTGATCATCATCTTTAATATCAATGAAGCAAGATGTAGGATTTTACCTCCACTGTGAGGGGTCGAACTTGGGTAAAACCTCGCGTCTCTTGTCCCGCTCAACCCCTCTCAAGCTACCACATAGATGCGTTGGTCTCATGACTAAGTCCTCACACTAAGGACATCTGCCGTGAAAATTCCATGATAGTTGGCGCCCACCATGGGGCCTGCGCACGGTGGTGTTGAATTCTTGAAGGGATTTCATTCAGGGATTGTGAAGCTCATGTTATGTCAAAGAAAAGAAGCGCCTGCATGGAAAGCACGCAGGATAACCTGTCATGAGACAGCCTTGAACAGAGTCGGCACGTTCATCAGTCTATGTTCAGAATTATTATTAATTTTGAGGTTGGCAGATGCAAGTTGGAAGATTGAGAGATTAGGGTTCAGTACGCCGCGGTCGCGTCGTTTCAATCCACCGAGTTTGAGACGAGATCTTCTGTACAAGGTGATTTATCTGCCACGTTTTCTACTCCAAAGGCCGACATGAATTTTTCTATAGCTGTCGTGCACCGGGTCGGATCAATCAACACACGCGTGAGGAGACGAGATTCAAAATACGAGGCGTTTTCATAAATTGATCTGCCAAAGACTGCTGCTACTGTTGCTCGGAGTAGTACTACTTCTAATAAAAAATTACACTACCGTTGCTTGAAGGCAAGACTATACGTTGTTACGGATTGCATAAAGTGATCCATCAAGTACGCGGGTACCGTGCATGTTAAAACTCAGATTTTGAGGAGGCAACCTGTCCTGCTTCACGTGAGCATGCATGTTTGGACAAGGATTGCAACACCGGGTCGAGCTGGCAGGTGAACAGGTCCAATCCCCAGTGTCGTACATCGACGACGGCTTGTTGGAGAAAGTTAACGGGCGTGAGATTCCTCGGTCGTGCATCGTTGCCGTGCCAAGCCGGCCTCACTGCTCCTCTGCTCCGAGTTGACCTCGTACTGCCACGTTGTCGAACCGCCCCGGTTTCGTTTTCCCTCTCGCCGAAGTGGCGCCGTCTTCGATTGCCACCGCTGCTATCTGTCACAAGGTACGAGTCCTGCTTCTCCGGCGCTGTCCGATCGGGCCTGGCCCTACCATCCCCACGCGATTTAAAAGCCGCCGGCCGCTTCTCATCCTCGCCGAGGCGCCCTTACCTTGTTGACCCGCGTTGCTGCCGCGCTGAGTCGTTGTTCCTACCTGCGCGAACTGCCGCGAGTCACCGTCTTCACCTCTCCTTGACCTGTTTCTATTCTAAACTGCTGGTTGCGAGTTGCCTTTGCTGGCAATGTGTCTTGGGCGTCGCCGGCTCCGTGTCGCGCCGAGCTACTGCCGCTTGTGTGGCGCTGCGAGTTGCAAAGGATCAGTTACGAAGTAGTAATAACTGAGTACTGTTTACATAAAAGATAAGTTAACAGGGACATCCAGGTTCGATGCATTGCTCGAGTGGCGTGACTTACTTAAAAACTAGATGGATGCATGGTTATTTGTTTGGACGTGAAGGCCATTATTTGATCAAATTTCTATGCATTCACTTTGTTTGAAAGACACATCAGGTGATACCCATCTTATCTACTTCATCTGCATAGAGTAATTTGTTTGTAAACAATTACTTTGGTCTGTGTATTTTTATGTGCGGGACAATGATTTATTATAAAGGTGGCGTCATGATGTGTCAATGGAGTATGCGTGTAGCGACCCGACCTCAGACGGTCAAGCCTCTGTGTATCCGTGCCATCCCTGAATTAGTATGCTGGCACACACAGTACATCTATGTATATATCAAAGCGCAATCACATGTATAAATAACGTAAAATTGATGTATACCTCATATGTCGCAGTGGAAACAAACAAAAGGGTGTGGAGTCCCATCAACACCAGCGGCAAGTTGAGTGTAGACCATAACCCAACAACGAAACTCACTCGTCGTATAAATAATCCTGCAACATGATACGTTGCAACCATGTAGGTCAGTACATTGACTGTACCGGCAAGATCACTGTAAGAAAAACAGATGATAAAACTATACTATATGCAATATGGCTTTGTGGCTCTGTGTCTGAGTTTTGATTTGCATAAAAGCTGGTTTTATTTTCCCTACAACAAATTATTATAAGGAGTCTATACTAAGAGTTTTCTATCATGACATGGTTCCGCCAACCGATGTCTCATAGCCCATATCATCATAATGTTGCCCACAATTAAATTATCAGTCCGGTGTTGAGATTTCCGAGATAGATCCAAGTCCAGAGGCTCAAGTTGTCCGTAACCGGGGACACGGCTAATCGATTAGGTTTTAACCCTCTGCATAGGTTTGTACACTTTACCCGCAAGATTCGATCCCTCTTTTTTCGTTTTCGCACTTCACGGTGTTTGAGAACAAGACGACCGAAACATGGTCTTCCGAAGAGTTCCCCTGACCACTGTTCGGTGCTCATCCAATCCTAACGTAGTTCTACATCTGCTAGCACCGTCCCAGCCAGAGTCACCACTAAGGTCAACCAAGACAGAGCCCATAGTGACTTGCGGTTGCACAGGTAAGCTTCCGGGCATGAACTATTCTTCCGTCTCTTTGAGTCTGGGTGAAGCTTTTCGCAAGATGTCATGGAGCTTCTCCATGCATCCCAGCCATCCACTGGTTCCTCCAGGGTGCCCGTCAACCGTCCTTCACCCAATAGTGTGTATTGAATTCTTGTATCGAGTCTCGAAATCTTGAAGTCTTGGAGTCCTTGAAGATGCAGTCCTTGCAGATGCCATCATGGAGTTATCGTCATTGACGTAGAGTCCTCCATTCTCACACCACTCTCGTGAACTCATACCAAACCCCGTCTATGATAGCGTAGCATTAAAACTATATACGTCCTGGGCTTGGTAACAGGGAGATGGGTTCCTACCTCATGCATACTACTCAACTACGAGGATTCAATAACACTACCGGAGGGATTGTTCAAAGGGTGCTTGTCGGTGTCAAAACCGGCGGATCTCGGGTAGGGGGTCCCGAACTGTGCGTCTAGGACAGATGGTAACAGGAGACAAGGAACACGATGTTTTACCCAGGTTCGGGCCCTCTTGATGGAGGTAAAACCCTACGCCCTGCTTGATTAATATTGATGATATGGGTAGTACAAGAGTAGATCTACCACGAGATCAAGGAGGCTAAACCCTACAAGCTAGCCTATGGTATGATTGTTGTATGATGAAGTTGTCCTACGGACTAAAACCCTTTGGTTTATATAGACACCGGAGAGGGTTAGGGTTACACAAAGTCGGTTACAATGGTAGGAGATCTTGAATATCCGCATCGCCAAGCTTGCCTTCCATGCCAAGGAAAGTCCCATCCGGACATGGGACGAAGTCTTCAATCTTGTATCTTCATAGTCCTGGAGTCCGGCTGAAGGTATAGTCCGGCTACCCGAACACCCCCTAATCCAGGTCTCCCTCAGTAGCCCCTGAACCAGGCTTCAATGATGACGAGTCCGGCGCGTAGATTGTCTCCGGCATTGCAAGGCGGGTTCCTCCTCCAAATTCTTCATAACAGTTTGTAAACACCAAGAGTAGTGTCCGGCTCTGCAAAATAAGTTCCCGTCATGAACACGAAAGAAAATGATAAAGGATGGGGATGACATGCGCGACCCGTGAGTCAGCGGCAGGGAATGAGCGAGAGGAGCGGTCGACCAAGCGCTTAGCGCTTCGGTGCGAGAGTGGGAGGCCATGGGCCTAAGGCGCTGCTGGGCCGCGGAGAGAGAGAGAGGGAGTTGGGCCTCGATGGCTTCGGCCCCCTATTTTTTTAAAATAAAGGACAGACTTGACAAAAAAGAATCATAAGTAAATACAAAATATTATGTAGCCATATAATATATCAAAATTTTCAGAGAAAGATTTCCCACAATATGAACTATTTTCCAAGTTCAAATTAAATCCACAAAAATTCACAAAAGTCAAACAGTGCTGCTGTTGCAATAAAACCCAATAAAAATCATTTTTAAAATACCAACTTATTTTAAAATTATTTTCTCCTAATTTTCCATTGAAGGGAATCATTTTACCCTTATTTCCATCTATTTATTTTTAGGAGAAAAATAATTTGACTAAAAATTCAAATAACTCCAAAATGATTCTTTGAAACTTCCAACTCTCTTTCTGCAAGTTTTGAAGAAGTCATCTTATCTTTTCTCATGAAACTCATTGAGGTGCATAAAGTTTCTGATTTGAATCATTTGCAAATGAAACTTCAAATATTTTCAAAAACCCTTTTCATTTTAAATGGAAGAAGTCATGTCATCTTCACTCTAGGGTTTTGCATTTGAAAAGAATTTGAACTCATGGAGATCAGAATTCACTCTAGGGTTTTGCAACCTGTCCTGCTTCATGTGAGCATGCATGTTTGGACAAGGATTGCAACACCGGGTCGATCTGGCAGGTGAACAGGTCCAATCCCCAGTGTCGTACGTCGACGACGGCTTGTTGGAGAAAGTTAATGGGCGTGAGATTCCTCGGTCGTGCATCGTTGCCGCGCCAAGCCGGCCTCACTGCTCCTCTGCTTCGAGTTGACCTCGTACTGCCACGTTGTCGAACCGCCCCGATTTCGTTTTCCCTCTCGCCGAAGTGGCGCCGTCTTCAATTGCTACCGCTGCTATCTGTCACTAGGTACGAGTCCTGCTTCTCCGGCGCTGTCCGATCGGGCCTGGCCCTACCATCCCCACGCGATTTAAAAGCCGCCGGCCGCTTCTCAGCCTCGCCGAGGCGCCCTTACCTTGTTGACCCGCGTTGCTGCCGCGCTGAGTCGTTGTTCCTACCTGCGCGAACCGCCGCAAGTCACCATCTTCACCTCTCCTTGACCTGTTGTCTATTCTAAACTGCTGGTTGCGAGTTGCCTTTGCTGGCAATGTGTCTTGGGCGTCGCCGGCTCCGTGCCGCGCCGAGCTACTGACGCTTGTGTGGCGCTGCGAGTTGCAAAGGATCCGTTACGAAGTAGTACTCGCTGAGTACTGTTTACATAAAAGATAAGATAACAGTGACATCCAGGTTCGATGCATTGCTCAAGTGGCGTGACTTACTTAAAAACTAGACGGATGCATGATTATTTGTTTGGACGTGAAGGCCATTATTTGATCAAATTTCTATGCAGTCACTTTGTTCAAAAGACACATCAGGTGATACCCATCTTATCTACTTCATCTGCATACAGTAATTTGTTTGTAAACAATTACTTTGGTCTGTGTATTTTTATGTGGGGGACAATGATTTATAATAAAGGTGGCGTCATGCTGTGTCAATGGAGTATGCGTGTAGCGACCTGACCTCAGACGGTCAAGCCTCTGTGTATCCGTGCCATCCCTGAATCAGTATGCTGGCACACACAGTACATCTATGTATATATCAAAGCCCAATCACATGTATAAATAACGTAAAATTGATGTATACCTCATATGTCGCAACGGAAACAATCAAAAGGGTGTGGAGTCCCATCAACGCCAGCGGCAAGTTGAGTGTAGACCATAACCCAACAACGAAACTCACTCGTCATATAAATAATCCTGCAACATGATACGTTGCAACCATGTAGGTCAGTACATTGACTGTACCGGCAAGATCACTGTAAGAAAACAGATGATAAAACTATACTATATGCAATATGGCTTTGTGGCTCTGTGTTTGAGTTTTGTTTTGCATAAAAGCTGGTTTTATTTTCCCTACAACAAATTATTATAAGGAGTCTATACTAAGAGTTTTCTATCATGACATGGTTCCGCCAACCGATGTCTCATAGCCCATATCATCATAATGTTGCCCACAATTAAATTATCAGTCCGGTGTTGAGATTTCTGAGATAGATCCAAGTCCAGAGGCTCAAGTTGTCCGTAACCGGGGACACGGCTAATCGATTAGGTTTTAACCCTCTGCAGAGGTTTGTACACTTTCCCCGCAAGATTCGATCCCTCTTTTTTCGTTCTCGCACTTCACGGTGTTTGAGAACAAGACGAACGAAACATGGTCTTCCGAAGAGTTCGCCTAACCACTGTCCGGTGCTCATCCAATCCTAACGTAGTTCTACATCTGCTAGCACCGTCCCAGCCGGAGTCACCACTAAGGTCAACCAAGCCAGAGCCCATAGTGACTTGCGGTTGCACAGGTAAGCTTCCGGGCATGAAGTATTCTTCTGTCTCTTTGAGTCTGGGTGAAGCTTTTCGCAAGATGTCATGGCGCTTCTCCATGCATCCCAGCCATCCATTGGTTGCTCCAGGGTGCCCGTCAACCGTCCTTAACCCAATAGTGTGTATTGAATTCTTGTCTCGAGTCTCGAAATCTTGAAGTCTTGGAGTCCTTGAAGATGCAGTCCTCGCAGATACCATCATGGAGTTATCGTCATTGACATAGAGTCCTCCATTCTCACACCACTCTCGTGCACTCATACCAAACCCCATCTATGATAGCGTAGCATTAAAAATATATACGTCCCGGGCTTGGTAACAGGGAGATGGGTTCCTACCTCATGCATACTACTCAACTACGAGGATTCAATAACACTACCGGAGGGATTGTTGAAAGGGTGCTACTACATGCAAATAATAAAACATAGGTATGAAAAACATGGTCAAAGTGAACTTGCCTGGTATTAGTTGGTGAAGATAACAACGCTTTCGTAAACTTCATAAAACTATTCGCCATTCCGAGAAAGTCTATATAATCAACATATATAATCACACATAAGCAATCACTCAAAAAAACAAGTAAAAGATTCATGAACTCAAAAGAACCAAATGAAGCTTTCTGTACAAAGACATTTTAATTGTACAAAAATCATGTGGTCATGGTTCTAGAGGATAGTAGGGATCTAGGGCTTCAATTTCCAAAAGGAATCAAATCAAACAGAGTCATAGATTGAAAGTTATGTCCTAACAAAGTTGAAGTTTGAATCGGTCAAATCTGAATTTGAAAGTGATAAAAATATAACTTGATAGGATCACTATATAGATGGAATCATGATGAACAATTTGGCATTGGTTTCATAAAAAACTAAGCTCCGGTTCAAAAGTTACAATTGAACGAAGGTTTGAACTAGATTTGAAGTTGAATAAATTTGATTTGCTCACTCTCCAAAATCCACTTTTTGTTGGAAAGTTTATGTCACAAGGAGTATTCTGCAAAAAGAAACACCTAAATCAGAGTTACGGAGAAAAATTTGGAGGGTTTTGAAGTTCAGGGGCTATTCTGAAAAATCCAGGGACTAATCTATGAAACTTCTATCTGCAATTGAGTCCCTGGACACGTGTCGCAATACTAATGGATAGAAACTGTTCTCTGGAGCAAATCTAGCGAATGACCGTTATTAGAAGAAAATGCTTTGGCCCAAAAACAAAAACAGATCTAATCTAGACCATATATTTTGGATCTGACGACGGTAAAGTAATAACCGTTCGGTCTAACTAAAAACCGTTCACTGGTTGAACCGAACAAACAAAAAAACATGAAAGAAGAGGGGAGGACATGTGGGAGGTGGTGGCGCTTACAGAAGCATGGTCGTCATCTCTGGCGGCGACTCCAGCGAGGCAGACGAAGGCAGGGTGGGGCGGCGTCTCCGGCGTGGCGTCGGGCGGCGCTAGGCAACGGGGTCGGGCAGGGGCCCGTGGGAAGGAGCTCAGAGCTCGAGCAACTCGGCCGTCAATGGTGCTGCAACTTCGGGTGGTGGTCGTGGCGCTCATGCCGGTGGTCTTCGGGGTTGGAGAGGAACACGACGGGGTCCGGCGCGTCTTGCCGATGGCGATGGTAGCGTTTGCGGTGTCGAGTTCTTGCGGTGGTGACGAAGGCGAGCGGCTGGAGCGAGGCGAACTCCGGCGAGATTCAAAAGGCGCCGGGGAGTTGTTCTCGCATGCGTCTGCGAAGGAGAAGGAGTCAGGTAGGTGTGTAGTAGAGAGGCACAAAGAAACAGAGGAGAAAGAGGGCTCGAGTAACCTTCGGTGGCAGCGGAAACATCCTTCAGGCGACGGGGAACTCCTGCAAGATTGGATCGGGGTGAAACAAGATCGAAACCTTCCAATTTTTGTGAAAATCGGATGAGGAGGAGGAGGGGGTATTTATATGGAGTCGGTCTTGTGCGAGGCGAAACGAACGGATCGAATCGAGAGGATTTGCATCGGGATATTGTTCCCATGATGAACACGAAAGAAAATTACAAAGGATGGGGATGACATGTGCGGCCCGTGAGTCAGCGGCAGGGAACGAGCAAGAGGAGCGGTCGACCGAGTGCTTAGCGCTTCGGTGCGAGAGGGGGAGGCCATGGGCCTAAGGTGTTGCTAGGCCGCGGAGAGAGAGGGAGGGAGTTGGGCCTCGGTAGCTTCGGCCCCCTCTTTTTTTTAAAATAAAGCACATACTTGACAAAAAAGAATCATAAGTAAATACAAAATATTATGTAGCCATATAATATATCAAAATTTTCAGAGAAAGATTTCCCACAATGTGAACTATTTTCCAAGTTCAAATTATGTCCACAAAAATTCACAAAAGTCAAACAGTGCTGTTGTTGCAATAAAACCCAATGAAAAATCATTTTATAAATACCAACTTATTTTTAAATTATTTTCTCCTAATTTTCCATTGAAGGGAATCATTTTACCCTTATTTCCATCTATTTATTTTTAGGAGAAAAATAATTTGACTAAAAATTCAAATAACTCCAAAATGATTCTTTGAAACTTCCAACTCTCTTTCTGCAAGTTTTGAAGAAGTCATCTTATCTTTTCTCATGAAACTCATTGAGCTGCATAAAGTTTCTGATTTGAATCATTTGCAAATGAAACTTCAAATATTTTCAAAAACCCTTTTCATTTTAAATGGAAGAAGTCATGTCATCTTCACTCTAGGGTTCTGCATTTAAAAATAATTTGAATTCATGGAGATCAGAATGCAAAGTGAAAGTTTGGGAAAGTCATTTCATTACCTCTCATTCAACTTTCAAAAGTTTCAAATTTCACTCAATTTCACACAATCAATCACTCACAATCAAACAAAAAAATCAAAGTTATTTATTTAATATAACATTCCAAAATTTAGAATTTTGGGATGTTACAAACCTACCACACTTAAAATGAATCTCGTCCTCAAGATTCGAAGAGGCTACCAGGAAAGGTTAGGGTTTGGGGGTCTTCTGGCAAATCCATTGTCCGGAGAGGTATGGGGTGCTACCACACTTAAAAGCATGGTTATGGTTCCGACAAATCTCATGTACTCATTCCTTTGGGTTGACGGTGTCGGTCTTCTCATATTCCCTAGAATAACTCCTTCGCTGGTGTCCTTCCGGTAAGGGCATAATCTCTTTTCCTCAAAAACTTGTGTCCTTTCATCATGGTAAGGTTCTTCCAAGACTGGGTCTTCTTAGCTGACCGGTCTGTCGCCAATGCTAAACAACTATCGGAACCTCTTGGTGGTCAACCATTAATGGTTTTCCTACAGAAAATGGGTCTAGGCTAAATCTCACCGTATAACCTACGATTGGCAACAACTGCCTGGTACCAAGGTTTCTTAACATGCCATTCTAAGGTTTAAACAAGGTTTGATATCGTTGTCTCTCCATGATGGGTAAGTCACTCAGATTTACCATTCCAAATAGCAAGAGCGAATGATACAAGTAAGTCGATATGGTGATCAATCCATTCCGCACCCGAATCATTACCCTGTATAAGGTTTAGCGAATCTCGCATTTCTAACACTCGGTCATTCTCACAAGCATTGCAGAATTTCTCTTGTCCTCGAACTGGGTTCGGGTAATTCCATTATTTCTGCAAGCTGAACAAAACATATATCATTCTTCACGACTCTCATGTTTTTGCGTATCCTCCTAGTAAACGTATGTTGATTGAATCACCGATTCTTCCAAATTTCTTCCTTCATCAAGGTTACGTCTGTTCCTTTTCAAATCCTGGGCCTGTGGGTTATGGCCCACTTCAACACTTGTACAAGTTTAACTCATCCTTGGAGTAACTGTTGTTCCATATTACACCTCCTTTAAATCCAATAGTACTCCGTTTCTTAATAACCATCATATGAAAAGAAAAACTCCAACTTTTTTGTCCAAACTCCAAATATGTGGGACATATTTCCTTTTCCATTGGCCGGGTGTTCTTACAAGGGACTACCACCATTGAAATGCACAAATTCTTCCATGGACCATATTTCTCACATCCTCGAAAATGGTCAACATCTTTGTTCATGGAGTAAAAACTCATATAATACGACGTATGAAATCATAACACATTAAATTTATTGATTCATGATTTCATTACAATCACTGAAACTCTCATTACATAAATTCAACTCCATATCCTCATGAAAAATAAATGTGCTTCCTACTACACTTATTATGAATACCAAAATCTCAACTACTCAGCTCCAGCTTTAATCTTGTCGGGGCATTTACTAGCATAATGTCCTGCTTCCTTGCAACGAAAACAAATAATTTTCGATAAGTCTTTGGGCTTCTCGGGGATGGTGTCTGCTCTTTGGGTTCTAGGCTTCTTCTCTGGACATTTATTAGCGTAATGACCTAAATCCTTGCACATGTAACAAGTGACATTACTCAGGTACTTCTCTTCAGAAATTGGGTTGTTCAGGGGATGCCTTTGTTTTCTCTTCCTGAATTTCTCCGCAATGATCAGAGCTTCTATTTCCTGATGGTCAAACTTCACTTTTGCTATCGAGAAGTCTCTGAGATACTCTTGGCTTTCCTTTGTGCAATACTCTGAAAAATGTCCTTCTCCACATGAATAGCAAACTTGGGCGAAAAATTTGTTTAGGCCTTCAATAACTTCCTCCATCACGGGTTCTTCTAAACTTTCCCTGGGGGCTTCTTTCATGGCTCCCTTCCGCTGCTTGGTAATTTCTTGTACCTTGGGGTAAATTTGACATTGAGCAGGGTAGTGCGTAGTTCCTTCACACAGGAAACAAGTAACCTGCCCAGTTGGGCATTCTTCAGTTGGGTGATTTCCGTCACAATGAGGGCATCCATCCTTGTGTTCTTCATTGGTGTGTCCTATTTCTCCGCAAATCTTGCAGGCACAAGGTTTCTTCATCGGGTTACCCCAGTGCTTCCGAATGAGACGGGATCTTAACAGAGTCTTCTTGAATTCCTCCCAAGTTCTTGCTCTGTTGCATCCTTGTATGGCTTGATGCATTTTCCACCAGGTTGCAGCACTTTTTGTAAAGTACCGAAGAGTGTATTGAAACTCATACTTGCTTCCAACCAAGTTGTTCCTAAAGTGATCCTCCATATTTTGAATCCATAGTTCTACCTCCCGTTGAGTCATCGTTCCAGAGAATACTAGTCCTTCATTCACCATCTATTGGATCCAAAGGTTTTGGGATGAGATACGAGAGAAGTGGAGGGAGATACACACAATACAAACAATAGTTTTGAAGAAACAAGTTTTCTTTTGTGGCTGTCGAAAAAACTTCAAACAAATAATAGCTCACAAATCGCCGCATCTAACGTAAGTATATAACAGGGGTTTTGGTCTTCTAAGGGTCAAATAAATCTTTGGAGTTTTCCAATTCTTCAAGTCTTCGGAGTCTTCTATTGTTGCAGCTGCAATTCTTCCAACGCATGGTGAAATCTTCTTTACTCTGATGAGGCCATCAGTTATCCAAAATCTTGTCCTCCTTGGAGCGGATTCAGTTGATCCTCCATGTGGTCAAAAGGGAAAGGGGTATATTCTAACTATTTGAGGTAAAAGGGAATTTGTGGTAATATCAGAAAAGATGAGAAGGAAGATTTTTTAAAACAAAGTTTTATAGATATCATGTCCTAGGGGCTTTCCGATTTTTAGGGTCACGTCCTACAGTCAACATGTGCTCTGATACCATATTTGTAGTGACCCGACCTCAGATGGTCAAGCCTCTGTGTATCCGTGCCATTCCTGAATCAGTATGCTGGCACACACAGTACATCTATGTATATATCAAAGTGCAATCACATGTATAAATAACGTAAAATTGATATATACCTCATATGTCGCAGCGGAAACAAACAAAAGGGTGTGGAGTCCCATCAACACCAGCGGCAAGTTGAGTGTAGACCATAAGCCAACAACGAAACTCACTCGTCGTATAAATAATCTTGCAACATGATACGTTGCAGCCATGTAGGTCAGTACATTGAATGTACCAACAGGATCACTGTAAGAAAAACAGATGATAAAACTATACTATATGCAATATGGCTTTGTGGCTCTGTGTCTGAGTTTTGTTTTGCATAAAAGCTGGTTTTATTTTCCCTACAACAAAGTAATATAAGGAGTCTATACTAAGAGTTTTCTATCATGACATGGTTCCGCCAACTGATGTCTCATAGCCCATATCATCATAATGTTGCCCACAATTAAATTATCAGTTCGGTGTTGAGATTTCCGAGATAGATCCAAGTCCAGAGGCTCAAGTTGTCCGTAACCGGGGACACGGCTAATCGATTAGGTTTTAACCCTCTGCATAGGTTTGTACACTTTACCCGCAAGATTCGATCCCTCTTTTTTCGTTCTCGCACTTCATGGTGTTCTCGCACTTTACCCATCAACCGTCCTTCACCCAATAGTGTGTATTGAATTCTTGTCTCGAGTCTCAAAATCATGAAGTCTTGGAGTCCTTGAAGATGCAGCCCTTGCAGATGCCATCATGGAGTTATCGTCATTGCCGTAGAGTCCTCCATTCTCACACCACTCTCGTGCACTCATACCATACCCCATCCACGATAGTGTAGCATTAAAACTATATACGTCCCGGGCTTGGTAACAGGGAGATGGGTTCCTACCTCATGCATACTACTCAACTACGAGGATTCAATAACACTAACGGAGGGATTGTTGAAAGGGTGCTACTACATGCAAATAATAAAACATAGGTATGAAAAACATGGTCAAAGTGAACTTGCATGGTATTAGTTGGTGAAGATAACAACGCTTTCGTAAACTTCATAAAACTATTCGCCACTCCGAGAAAGTCTATATAATCAACATATATAATCACACATAAGAAATCACTCAAAAAACAAGTAAAAGACTCATGAACTCAAAATAACCAAATGAAGCTTTCTGGACAAAGACATTTTAGTTGTACAAAAATCATGTCGTCATGGTTCTAGAGGATAGTAGGGATCTAGGGCTTCAATTTCCAAAAGGAATCAAATCAAACAGAGTCATAGATTGAAAGTTATGTCCTAACAAAGTTGAAGTTTGAATCTGGTCAAATCTGAATTTGAAAGTGATAAAAAATATAACTTGATAGGATCACTAGATAGATGGAATCATGATGAACAATTTGGCATTGGTTTCATAAAAACTAAGCTCCGGTTCAAAAGTTACGATGGAACGAAGGTTTGAACTAGATTTGAAGTTGAATAAATTTGATTTGCTCAATCTCCAAAATCCACTTTTTGTTGGAAAGTATATGTCACAAGGAGTATTCTGCAAAAAGAAACACCTAAATCGGAGTTACGGATAAAAAGTTGGAGGGTTTTGAAGTTCAGGGGCTGTTCTAAAAAATCCAGGGACTAATCTATGAAACTTCTATCCGCAATTGAGTCCCTGGACACGTGTCGCAATACTAATGGATAGAAACTATTCTCTATGGAGAAAATCTAGCGAATGACCGCTAATTAGAAGAAAATGCTTTGGCCTAAAAACAGAAACAGATCTAATCTAGACCTTAGATTTTGGATCTGACGATGGTAAAGTAATAACCGTTCGCTCTAACTAAAAACCATTCACTGGTTGAACTGAACAAACAAAAACATGAAAGAAGAGGGGAGTACACATGGGAGGTGGTGGCGCTTATAGAAGCAAGGTCGTTGTCTCAGGCGGCGACTCCAGCGAGGCAGGCGAAGGCGGGGTGGGGCGGCGGGTCACGGGGCGAGGGGCGGTGTCTCCGGCCTGGCGTCGGGCGGCGCTGCGCAACGGTGTCGGGCAGGGGCCCGTGGGACAGAGCTCAGAGCTTGAGCGACTCGGCCGTCAACGGTGCTGCGACTTCGGGTGGTGGTCGTGGCGCTCATGCCGGTGGTCTTCGGGGTTGGAGAGGAACACGACGGGGTCCGGCGCGTCTTGCCGATGGCGATGGTAGCGTCTGCGGTGTCGAGTTCTTGCGGTGGTGACGAAGGCGAGCGGCTGGAGCGAGGCGAACTCCGGCGAGATTCAAAAGGCGCCGGGGAGTTGTTCTCGCATGCGTCTGCGAAGGAGAAGGAGTCAGGTAGGTGTGTAGTAGAGAGGCACAAAGAAACAGAGGAGAAAGAGGGCTCGAGTAACCTTCGGTGGCAGCGGAAACATCCTTCAGGCGACGGGGAACTCCGGCGAGATTGGATCGGGGTGGAACAAGATCGAAACCTTCCAATTTTTGCGAAAATCGGATGAGGAGGAGGAGGGGGTATTTATATGGAGTCGGTCTTGCGCGAGGGGCAACGAACGGATCGAATCGAGAAGATTTGCATCGGATATTGTTCCCATCATGAACACGAAAGAAAATGATAAAGGATGGGGATGACATGCGCGGCCCATGAGTCAGCGGCAGGGAACGAGCCAGAGGAGCGGTCGACCAAGCGCTTAGCGCTTCGGTGCGAGAGTGGGAGGCCATGGCCTAAGGCGCTGCTGGGCCGCGGAGAGAGAGGGAGGGAGTTGGGCCTCGATGGCTTCGGCCCCCTCTTTTTTTAAAATAAAGGACAGACTTGACAAAAAAGAATCATAAGTAAATACAAAATATTATGTAGCCATATAATATATCAAAATTTTCAGAGAAAGATTTCCCACAATATGAACTATTTTCCAAGTTCAAATTAAATCCACAAAAATTCACAAAAGTCAAACAGTGCTGCTGTTGCAATAAAACCCAATAAAAATCATTTTTAAAATACCAACTTATTTTAAAATTATTTTCTCCTAATTTTCCATTGAAGGGAATTATTTTACCCTTTTTCCGTCTATTTATTTTTAGGAGAAAAATAATTTGACTAAAAATTCAAATAACTCCAAAATGATTCTTTGAAACTTCCAACTCTCTTTCTGCAAGTTTTGAAGAAGTCATCTTATCTTTTCTCATGAAACTCATTGAGGTGCATAAAGTTTCTGATTTGAATCATTTGCAAATGAAACTTCAAATATTTTCAAAAACCCTTTTCATTTTAAATGGAAGAAGTCATGTCATCTTCACTCTAGGGTTTTGCATTTGAAAAGAATTTGAATTCATGGAGATCAGAATTCACTCTAGGGTTTTGCAACATGTCCTGCTTCACGTGAGCATGCATGTTTGGACAAGGATTGCAACACCGGGTCGAGCTGGCAGGTGAACAGGTCCAATCCCTAGTGTCGTACGTCGACGACGGCTTGTTGGAGAAAGTTAACGGGCGTGAGATTCCTCGGTCGTGCATCGTTGCCGCGCCAAGCCGGCCTCACTGCTCCTCTGCTCCGAGTTGACCTCGTACTGCCACGTTGTCGAACCGCCCCGATTTCGTTTTCCCTCTCACCGAAGTGGCGCCGTCTTCAATTGCTACCGCTGCTATCTGTCACTAGGTACGAGTCCTGCTTCTCCGGCGCTGTCCGATCGGGCCTGGCCCTACCATCCCCACGCGATTTAAAAGCCGCCGGCCGCTTCTCAGCCTCGCCGAGGCGCCCTTACCTTGTTGACCCGCGTTGCTGCCACGCTGAGTCGTTGTTCCTACCTGCGCGAACCGCCGCCAGTCACTGTCTTCACCTCTCCTTGACCTATTTCTATTCTAAACTGCTAGTTGCGAGTTGCCTTTGCTGGCAATGTGTCTTGGGCATCGCCGGCTCCGTGCCGCGCCGAGCTACTGACGCTTGTGTGGCGCTACGAGTTGCAAAGGATCCGTTACGAAGTAGTACTCGCTGAGTACTGTTTACATAAAAGATAAGATAACAGGGACATCCAGGTTCGATGCATTGCTCAAGTGGCGTGACTTACTTAAAAACTAGATGGATGCATGATTATTTGTTTGGACGTGAAGGCCATTATTTGATCAAATTTCTATGCAGTCACTTTGTTCGAAAGACACATCAGGTGATACCCATCTTATCTACTTCATCTGCATACAATAATTTGTTTGTAAACAATTACTTTGGTCTGTGTATTTTTATGTGGGGGACAATGATTTATAATAAAGGTGGCGTCATGCTGTGTCAATGGAGTATGCGTGTAGCGACCCGACCTCAGACGGTCAAGGCTCTGTGTATCCGTGCCATCCCTGAATCAGTATGCTGGCACACACAGTACATCTATGTATATATCAAAGCGCAATCACATGTATAAATAATGTAAAATTGATGTATACCTCATATGTCGCAGCGGAAACAAACAAAAGGGTGTGGAGTCCCATCAATGCCAGCGGCAAGTTGAGTGTAGACCATAACCCAACAACGAAACTCACTCTTCGTATACATAATCCTGCAACATGATACGTTGCAACCATGTAGGTCAGTACATTGACTGTACCGGCAAGATCACTGTAAGAAAAACAGATGATAAAACTATACTATATGCAATATGGCTTTGTGGCTCTGTGTCTGAGTTTTGTTTTGCATAAAAGCTGGTTTTATTTTCCCTACAACAAATTATTATAAGGAGTCTATACTAAGAGTTTTCTATCATGACATGGTTCCGCCAACCGATGTCTCATAGCCCATATCATCATAATGTTGCCCACAATTAAATTATCAGTCTGGTGTTGAGATTTCCGAGATAGATCCAAGTCCAGAGGCTCAAGTTGTCCGTAACCGGGGACACGGCTAATCGATTAGGTTTTAACCCTCTGCAGAGGTTTGTACACTTTACCCGCAAGATTCGATCCCTATTTTTTCGTTTTCGCACTTCACGGTGTTTGAGAACAAGACGACCGAAACATGGTCTTCCGAAGAGTTCCCCTGACCACTGTTCGGTGCTCATCCAATCCTAACGTAGTTCTACATCTGCTAGCACTGTCCCAGCCAGAGTCACCACTAAGGTCAACCAAGCCAGAGCCCATAGTGACTTGCGGTTGCACAGGTAAGCTTCCGGGCATGAACTATTCTTCCGTCTCTTTGAGTCTGGGTGAAGCTTTTCGCAAGATGTCATGGAGCTTCTCCATGCATCCCAGCCATCCACTGGTTCCTCCAGGGTGCCCGTCAACCGTCCTTCACCCAATAGTGTGTATTGAATTCTTGTATCGAGTCTCAAAATCTTGAAGTCTTGGAGTCCTTGAAGATGCAGTCCTTGCAGATGCCATCATGGAGTTATCGTCATTGACGTAGAGTCCTCCATTCTCACACCACTCTCGTGAACTCATACCAAACCCCGTCTATGATAGCGTAGCATTAAAACTATATACGTCCTGGGCTTGGTAACAGGGAGATGGGTTCCTACCTCATGCATACTACTCAACTACAAGGATTCAATAACACTACCGGAGGGATTGTTGAAAGGGTGCTTGTCGGTGTCAAAACCGGCGGATCTCGGGTAGGGGGTCCCGAACTGTGCGTCTAGGCCAGATGGTAACAGGAGACAAGGAACATGATGTTTTACCCAGGTTCGGGCCCTCTTGATGGAGGTAAAACCCTACGTCCTGCTTGATTAATATTGATGATATGGGTAGTACAAGAGTAGATCTACCACGAGATCAAGGAGGCTAAACCCTAGAAGCTAGCCTATGGTATGATTGTTGTATGATGAAGTTGTCCTACGGACTGAGACCCTCCGGTTTATATAGACACCGGAGAGGGTTAGGGTTACACAAAGTCGGTTACAATGGTAGGAGATCTTGAATATCCGCATCGCCAAGCTTGCCTTCCATGCCAAGGAAAGTCCCATCCGGACACGGGACGAAGTCTTCAATCTTGTATCTTCATAGTCCTGGAGTCCGGCTGAAGGTATAGTCCGGCTACCCGAACACCCCCTAATCCAGGTCTCCCTCAGTAGCCCCTGAACCAGGCTTCAATGACGACGAGTCCGGCGCATAGATTGTCTCCGGCATTGCAAGGCGGGTTCCTCCTCCAAATTCTTCATAAAAGTTTGTAAACACCAAGAGTAGTGTTCGGCTCTGCAAAATAAGTTTCCACGTATTGCCACAGAGAGAATAATGTTAACACAAATCTAATCTGCTGACGTATTCCGCAGCGTGACATCACACTACGGCCAAGCCTTTATTCAAATCGTTTTCACTTTTCCACCTCAGCGTGTTTTGCGAGGCGGTTTCCTTGGCACGTCTTGTCAAAGCAGAGATCGTGTCCCCCATTTACGGGATTCTCATCAATACGGACGTGGGTAACCCAACCGCGCCATTTATCACGGCGCTTGGGAGGCAAGCGAGTTTTACTAGGCTAGTGGGGACGCATAGTCGCATCCGCTCATATAAGGGGATAACAATCCACCTTTTTACCTACGCCTTCTTCCTCCTTTGCCTATCCATCTTCTGCGCACCCGAGCTCCAGCGCCCAAGCCCGCACTTCCTACCTTAACCTTCTCCAACAATGTCCGGAGCAGGAGGCAAGTGGATGGTCTTCTCCGTCACGGAGGGCCATGTCAAAAGGCTAAGGAAGGCTGGATACCTGTCCAAAGACATCGCGCACCGGCTTCCTGAGGAGGGGCGGCTTCTCCCCACCCCAAGGCCCCATGAGAGGGTAGTATTTCTTCCCCACTTCCTCCGCGGACTGGGTTTTCCCCTCCACCCATTTGTCCGCGGGCTCATGTTCTACTATGGCCTAGATTTCCACGATCTGGCCCCGAACTTCATCCTCAATATCTCGGCGTTTATCGTCGTGTGCGAGGCTTTCCTTTTCATCCGCCCCCATTTCAGCCTCTGGCTCAAGACCTTCAACGTCAAGCCAAAGGTGGTGTGCGGCAACTAGGCGGAGTGCGGAGGTGCCATGGCGGGCAAAATAGCCAACGTCCTATGGCTCGAGGGATCCTTTGTGGAGACCTTGAAGGGGTGGCAGTCAGGGTGGTTTTACATCACCGAGCCACGCAATCCGAAGTGGATCGCACCCCCTGAATTCCGATCCGGACCCCCAATGCGGCTCATGTCCTGGAAGGAGATGGGCTTGTCGTGGGGCGACGAAGAAGAGGTGACCGGACTGCAAAAATGCATCCAGTCCCTGGTGAACTAGCAGCTCAAGCTTGTCAACGTAGTCCAGGTCATGCTCGTCCGCCGGATCCTTCCGTGTCAAGAACGGGACTTCAATTTGTGGGAGTTCAACCCGGCGCAGCACCGAACTCTAAGCAGGCTCTTCGACACGACGTACAAAGATGTCTGGAAGGGGCTAACCAAAGGCGCCGAGGCTCCCACATCCGCCTCCGAAGACCGCGGATTCAGCTCGCAGCGTCTTGCTGGCGAGGTAAAATATTTTCATCTTTTACAGGATGTTAAGTTTTCTTCATAGTTTGACTCTATGCGGGATCTAAACTCCCTCACCTTTGACAGGATTGGCAGGCGAAGTCCGGACTGATTAACTGTCTGGCTCCCTTGCCCGAAGACCCAGCCCCTGCTCTCCTAGTGAAGCTGCTGGTTCCGACACCTTATGTGGTGCCGGAGAAGAAGGCCAAGAAGAAGAAGGCCACGGGGACTCGAAAGAGTTCCCGACATATGGTGGTGTCGGACTCGTCGTTCGATGAGTCCGAGACGCACTCCTCCCGTGAAGACGAGGAGGAGGAAGAAGAGACCTCTCCCCCTCCAGCGGGGGGAGGAAAGAAGAGGAAGGCCGCCCTAGTAGGGGAGGCCGATGGGTCCAAGAAGAGGAAAACCCCTCCGCCGGACTACGCCGCCGACGAGGACGAAGAGGAGTGGCCGGACAGGGCCAAGCATCCGGCGAAATCGTAAGTGTTCGGATACCGGAGTAACTCATGATATTCCTTTTGTTGCGCAGCTTTCCCTAATGTCGAATATAATCATGCAGCCCGCCCAAGGACGGGCTCGACGAGTTGTCGAGCGGCTCCCTGGATTCATCGGACGTGAATTCAGTTCCGCCCGCTGCCTCCCCCTGTGCTGCGGATGACGCCGAAGTGGCGTCACGACAAGCTCCGGGGCAAGAGGAGGTGGTCCAGGAGGAGCCGCGAGGCGACCTCCCGGACTCCAGGAGTAAAGGGGACAAGACCACCCAGGGCTCCAAGTCCAGCTTTAAGCCGGACACCGCGCCAGAATCATCAACGGTTCCGGACCGCGGCAGGCGAACTCCTGCCAAGAGGAGCAAGCCTATTGAGCCGGCGTCCTCCGTCCAACCGGGGGCGCCGGACAATCTGCTGGAGGTGCTTAAGGGCGCCTCCATCGACGAGGAGCACCGTATCATCATGAGTACGGTGGTCCAGAAGGCTCGGTCCGCCAAAAGCGGACTTACTGAAGCTTGTGCTAGCCTTCTAACAGGCTTCGAGGTAAGTAGAAATATGTTTGAGCTGATCATGAGTACAGTAGCCCCTGATGCTCTGTTTGGCGTTTGGAAAGAAAAGCCGAATAGAGGATCTATTATATATCGCAGGAGTCTAACTAAAAAGGAGTCAATATACGTATGCAGGCTTCGCTGCTGGCCACCGCCGCACTGACTGCGGAGGTGGGTGCCCTGAAGCAGGGCCTCGAGCGGACCGAGCAAGAGCTCGGCCTTGCCAAACGGCAGCTCGAGGAGAAAGAAGGTAAGAGATACCTTATAGAAAAAATGCCTATAAGAAGACGCAATTGCAAAAAATGACAGGAGTATACTGCTTATTGTAGGGGCCACAACTGAGGTGGCGACCCTCAAGCAGGCGCTGTCCGAGGCCAAGAAGAGAGCGGCCACGGAGCGCACTGAGCGGGAGAAATTTGAGGCGCAGGTCGGCGAGGTGCAGCAAGAGCTTCAGGCTCTCATGAAAAAACATGAGAGTTTGGAGCTCGACTCGAAGACGCGAGCGTCCGAGCTTGCTGCGGCCCTTAAAACTGCCAAATCTGCCAAGGTCGAAGCCCAAAAGGCCCTCCAGGAATTGGATGCGGTGAAAAAGATAGCGGCGGGTAAGGCATTCTCTGTCGGCGTTCTGAGAACGGGGGTCCCCAGACTTGCCTGCCTGCGGCCTGCGGCGTGGCTCAAAGGGGGGCCCAGCATGGCCCATCTTCATCAACACAGACCCAAGACCCTCGCGAGGGGCCAAGCCTCGTGGGGCGGACGACACGGAGCTTCCTCAGGCACGGCCTCACCAGGCTGGCTCACGAGGAGGCGGAGAGATCAAGGCGGGGTACCTCACGAGGTGCCCGTGACGCAAGCCATGACGACCAAGGGCGCCAGGCGGGCGCCAGCCCGCGCAGTGTCCTCCTTTCCCCTTTGGTGCAAAGGGGGCAAGCGCAGCCGCAGAGTACCGAGGCATCAGGCAAAGGTTGCCATTTTGGTGCAACAAGACCAAGACCAAGACCAGGAGGACTGCAAGACGGAGGTCATCGTGGAGCCCAAGACGGCGTCACCACCAGAGCTTTGTGCAGGCGAGGACCAACTTTAGTCAGGATAAGTGTACCAGATGTTCCCCTTCAAAATGGCCAATTGTTGGCGCCCTTCCCGCTCAATATTTGGGAAGAGGCCCAGGGCCATTGCCTATAAATAGGACCAGCCACCCACAGAGAGGTTAGAGGTTAGAGGTTAGTGGTTAGAGGTTCGAGGTTCGAGGGTCAAGATCGAGCATCGAGAAGGAAGGATCGGATCGAAATCAGAGAGAGAGAGAAGGGTGACTGAACTCCTCCTAGCAGTTCGTCCCCCCAGCAAAGAACAGACCCTCACGAGGCTGTTCTTCCTTGTATCGTTCATCATCATCAGCCCAAGAGGCAATTCACCACAGCACACATTGGAGTAGGGTATTACACCACAACGGTGGCCCGAACCAGTATAAATCCTGTGTTTCTTGTGCTATTCTTTCCTTAGCTTAGATCTTAGCAAGGCGGAGGGGTGTAGGTAGGTAGGAGGCGAAATCTCCGCGCGCACCCCAGTGTTCGAACCTCAAGGGTCTGCCGGAACCCGAAATCCGACATTCTCTATGCAAAGCAGACATATAAAAGTAAACTACTAGTTACTTACCCGAATCCGGAGCTCTCCAGGGGCATTCACAGATCTTCCCCGCAGTGTATCCGATGCTGCCGCATTCTACCGAACCGAGGAAGGCAGCTCAACGGAGAAGGTGTTCTGGTCTCAGTACGCTGAGGCCGGACACCCTGTGCCCTTGAGCGACCAGCTGAAGCAGTTGGTCGAGCTTCACAAGGCGGCCGAACAGGCCCTGAAGGGCTCCATAGTTCGGCTGTGGCCTGGAGAGGCCCTTCTTGGGAGCTACTTCGGACTGGTGCGGCGGCTGGTGGAGGCTTGTCCAAGGCTCGAGGTCATCAAGCACTCCGTCTGCATCGAAGGTGCCCGTAGGGCCCTTGCCCGTGCAAAGGTGCACTGGGGTAAGCTAGACGGTGAGAAGCTTGTGAGGGACGGGCCGCCGCCGGGGAAGGAGCATCGCAAGCCCGAGAAATATTACAAGGATGTTCTAGCCGGTGCCCGCCTTATGGCGGATGAATGCACCAAGGATGTAATTTTTGAATGAACTCGCTCGTGTTATCCTGTGCGCTGAAAACTTGTTCATATGCGCTAAGCAATGCTTGAATTTAAAATTTTACTTTTTGTGCGGCCGTTTATAAAAAATTGAGAGATGGCCAGTCGTCGGCTTCTGCCCCCATGCCACTAGTGCTGGGGTGTTCGGGATAAACCTGAGCGCTCTTTTTCCCATGATTGGGTCCGTCGAGGGAGGCGCTCAGCACAAGGAACAAGGCAATCAGACTATAATGCTTGAACACTCTCACTTAGCCATAGAACTCTATAATTTTAAATTTCGGCGAAGCCCCTAGTATTCGGAAGACCGAGTTTGGGGCGCTATCCACGCCTTGGCCGGAAAAAGCCGGTTCCTCGCTCAGCACAAGGAACAAGGCAATCAGACTATAATGCTTGAACACTCTCACTTAGCCATAGAACTCTATAATTTTAAATTTCGGCGAAGCCCCTAGTATTCGGAAGACCGAGTTTGGGGCGCTATCCACGCCTTGGCCGGACAAAGCCGGTTCCTCGCTCGAAGCGGCATAAGTCTTTAAGGACTCGAAAAACCTCTCGAACAGCGACAGGTCTCTCGCCTAATCATGACAATCAGTTTTAGCTTTCTCTACTGAGGTGCTCAGCCCAGCTCAACTGGGGCACAATCGCAGTAGTTCTCCTAGTGCTACCTTAGCCGATATAGCGGAACGTAAGGCACCAAAACATAGGAGACGGGCAAACCCAACTATTGACCCAAATCATGATTCGGAGCCAATGCATATAGTGCTATAAGTTCGGGGTGCCGCACTTGTGAAAGTGTGCGGACTTCTCACGCCATATTGATGGGTACTGAAGCCCCTGGCATATTTTTGCCGTACCGCAGTGTACGGATGCAACATGTTATTGATAAACATATATAAAAAGAGGATAATGCAAAAAATAGACAAAAAGCTATGCATTGTTTATAGAAAGGCTGCTATGAAAGCGGAACGACACAAATAGTGCGATAAGCAAAAGAAATTGGACTATTTAACATGTCCTGGCCAGGGGCAGGCCGCGGAATTGTATTAAAAACAGGTATACTGCTCGCAATAGAAACCACCTGGGAGTTCCATAATGTGGCGTGGCTTGTCTGCTTTCCTGGATCTTGCATCGTTTGTGCGGCAGTTGAATTGCCGAACGGGTCATCCGAAGTATGGAGTCCTGAGAGTAAGAGAAAAAAAAAGAAAAAAAGGAATCCGGCAGCCCCTGGTGCGGTTTAAGCCGTATTTCGGGCGTGCCGTGATAGTGCCCCTTCCCCTGTGCCCATGGTATTTCAAGAGCGTAGTTATGTACGCGAAGCACTGGTTTCGCTATATCGCGAGGGCTAGGGTTGGGGCCGCATTGCTACGCTAGCTCAGAACGTGCCAGGCGGTCTTGTTGTTGGGTACTCCGGGCGCGCTTGACAGTGTCCGGCTTTTTGAAGGCCGAACTAGAGAACTGCCTAGAGAGGCTGCATTGCACTTCTGCTACGAGCATTGCCGTGTGCTCCTCCGTTCAGAGGGAGCGTTCGGTGTTCCCATTGACCGTGATTACTCCTCTAGGGCCTGGCATCTTGAGCTTGAGGTATGCATAGTGCGGTACCGCGTTGAATTTTGCGAATGCGGTTCGCCCGAGCAGTGCGTGATAGCCACTACGGAACGGGACTATGTCGAAGATTAACTCCTCGCTTCAGAAGTTATCCGGAGATCCGAAGACCACTTCCAGTGTGACTGAGCCTGTACAGTTGGCTTCTACACCTGGTATGACGCCTTTAAAGGTCGTTTTGGTGGGCTTGATCCTTGAGGGATCTATGCCCATTTTTCGCACTATATCCTGGTAAAGCAGGTTCAGGCTGCTGCCGCCGTCCATGAAGACTCTTGTGAGATGAAATCCGTCAATGATTGGGTCTAAAACCAATGCGGTGAAGCCTCCGTGACAGATGCTAGTGGGGTGGTCCCTTCGATCAAAGGTGATCGGGCAGGAGGACCATGGGTTGAACTTTGGGGCGACTGGCTCCATCGCATATACGTCCCGTAACGCACGCTTCCGCTCCCTCTTGGGGATGTGGGTTGCGTATATCATGTTCACCGTCCGCACTTGCGGGGGAAATCCCTTCTGTCCACCATTGTTCGGCGGCCTGGGCTCCTCCTCGTTGTCGCTATACAACCCCTTGTCTTTGTTTTCGGCTCTTAACTTGCCTGCCTGCTTGAACACCCAACAATCCCTGTTGGTGTGATTGGCTGGCTTTTCAGGGGTGCCATGTATCTGGCACAAGCGGCCGAGTATTCGGTCCAAACTGGACGGGCCCTGAGTATTTCTTTTGAATGGCTTTTTTCGTTAACCGGATTTGTAGCCTCGGAATCCGGCATTAACTGCCGTATCCTCGTTGCTGTCGCTGTTAACGCGATGCTTTTGTTTGTTCCGACGCGACATGTCGCTTTTGTCCTTGGTATTCGAATTACCAGGGTTCTTGGTTAAATTGTTGCTGCGAGCCAGCCAGCTGTCTTCTCCCGCGCGAAAGCGGGTCATGAGTGTCGTGAGGGCTGCCATAGATTTCGGCTTTTCCTGTCCCAGGTGCCGGGCAAGCCACTCGTCACGGATATTATGCTTGAAGGCCGCTAAGGCCTCTGCGTCCGGACAGTCGACTATCTGGTTTTTCTTTGTTAGGAACCGTGTCCAGAATTGCCTGGCTGATTCCTCTGGCTGCTGAATTATGTGGCTTAGGTCATCGGCGTCCGGTGGTCGCACATAAGTGCCCTGGAAGTTGTCAAGGAATGCGGTTTCCAGGTCCTCCCAAGAACCGATTGAGTCTGCTGGCAAGCTGTTAAGCCAATGCCGGGCCGGTCCCTTAAGTTTGAGTGGGAGGTATTTGATGGCGTGTAGATCATCACCGCGGGCCATGTGGATATGAAGGAGATAATCCTCGATCCATACCGCAGGATCTGTTGTGCCATCGTACGATTCGATGTTTACGGGTTTGAAGCCCTCAGGGATTTTATGATCCATTACTTCATCTGTGAAGCATACTGGGTGTGCGGCGTCTCTGTATTGGGCTATATCACGACGCAACTCAAAGGAGCTTTGTCTGTTGAGTTCGGCTCGGCCGGATTTATTGCATCCGGAGTGAGGATCACCGTCACGTGCCGTGGGGCGCCTGCGCGATCCGTAGATCGATCTTGTTTGCCTTGCCTTGTCCTCCAGTATGTCGCGCAGGTCAGGCGCATTTTCCCATGCCTTAGTATGCTTGACGCGGCGTCGGGGCATGGCTTGAGTGGAGGGCCCAGAGGCCTCTCTGTCGCAGCCACGAGGTGGCCGGTCGGCCATGTCTTGCGCTGGTGATGTAGGTGCTTCCTCCTCTAGTCGGGGTAGCAGCCTGCGCTTTGGGTAACTCTTGGAGGGGCGTTCGAGTTCATACTCTTCGGCCGCAAGGACTTCAGTCCATCTGTCAGCTAGCAAATCCTGATCAGCTCTAAGTTGTTGCTGCTTTTTCTTGAGGCTGCTTGCCGTGGCCATAAGCCTGCATTTAAAACGCTCTTGTTCGGCGAGATCCTCTCGCACGACGAACTCGTCGTCGTCGAGGCTTGCCTCGTCTTCGGAGGGAGGCGTATAATTATCGTCCTCAACCTCTTGGTCCGCCGCCCTCTCGTGAGGGCTGGCTTCTCTGTCCTCCTGTGCTGAATCTTGCTGGAGGGGGTGTTCTTCGGCGCTATCCGGAGTAGTATTATCTCCCGTGCCGGAATCACCGTTTTTGCTTTGGCGGGATTTAGAGCGGCGCCGCTGACGCCGGCGCTTGGGCTGTTTCTTAGAGGTATCGTCCCCCGCTGTTCCATCGCCATCTCCATCCTTTGGAGTGTCCACCATATATATGTCATATGACGAGGTGGCCTTCCAACGCCCTACAGGTGCTGGTTCTTGTTCGTCTCCTGCATCGTCGTCCATGCCGTCGATGTCTTCGGAGTCGAAGTCAAGCATGTCGGTTAAGTCGTCGACAGTGGCTACGAAGTGGGTGGTGGGTGGGTTTTGAATTTCTTCATCGTCCGTATCCCAACCATGCTGACCGTAGTCCGGCCAGGGCTCTCCTGATAAAGAGAGAGACTTTAGAGAATTCAGGATGTCGCCGAAGGGCGAGTGCTGAAAGATATCCGCGGCGGTGAACTCCATTATCGGCGCCCAATCGGATTCGATCAGCAGGGGCGCGGGGGGCTCAGAGTTCGGAGAGGAATCCGGCTCCTTGGAGTCACGGGCCATGCGGAGTGCGGGGCTGGAGTTCGGCTCGATCACCTCTGAGATCACAGCCCCTGAGGCAGCGTCCAACCGCTGATCCTCGATCGGCGCAGTAGGCTCCGAATCAATGGTCGGAACCGATGCGTGTGCGGCCTCCAAGGCACTGTTCAGCGGCAGAGCTATATCATGCCCATCGAGACAGTGCGGCGTGCTTGGCTGTGGCTCGAATCCGTCGAAGATCAAGTCCCCGCGGATGTCAGCCATGTAGTTTAGGCTTCCAAACCTGACCTGATGGCCAGGGGCGTAGCTTTCGATCTGCTCAAGGTGGCCAAGCGAATTGGCCCGCAGTGCGAAGCCGCCAAAGACGAAGATCTGTCCCGGGAGAAAAGTCTCACCCTGGACTGCATCGTTGTTGATGATCGAAGGAGCCATCGGGCCTAAAAGCGACGACACAGAGGAACTCTCAATGAAAGCACCAATGTCGGTGTCAAAACCGGCGGATCTCGGGTAGGGGGTCCCGAACTGTGCGTCTAGGACGGATGGTAACAGGAGGCAAGGAACACGATGTGTTACCCAGGTTCGGGCCCTCTTGATGGAGGTAAAACCCTACGTCCTGCTTGATTAATATTGATGATATGGGTAGTACAAGAGTAGATCTACCACGAGATCAAGGAGGCTAAACCCTAGAAGCTAGCCTATGGTATGATTGTTGTATGATGAAGTTGTCCTACGGACTAAAACCCTCCGGTTTATATAGACATCGGAGAGGGTTAGGGTTGCACAAAGTCGGTTACAATGGTAGGAGATCTTGAATATCCGCATCGCCAAGCTTGCCTTCCACGCCAAGGAAAGTCCCATCCGGACATGGGACGAAGTCTTCAATCTTGTATCTTCATAGTCCTGGAGTCCGGCTGAAGGTATAGTCCGGCTACCCGAACACCCCCTAATCCAAGACTCCCTCAGTGCTACTACATGCAAATAATAAAACATAGGTATGAAAAACATGGTCAAAGTGAACTTGCCTGGTATTAGTTGGTGAAGATAACAACGCTTTCGTAAACTTCATAAAACTATTCGCCATTCTGAGAAAGTCTATATAATCAACATATATAATCACACATAACCAATCACTCAAAAAAACAAGTAAAAGACTCATGAACTCAAAAGAACCAAATGAAGCTTTCTGGACAAAGACATTTTAATTGTACAAAAATCATGTGGTCATGGTTCTATAGGATAGTAGGGATCTAGGGCTTCAATTTCCAAAAGGATTCAAATCAAACAGAGTCATAGATTGAAAGTTATGTCCTAACAAAGTTGAAGTTTGAATCGGTCAAATCTGAATTTGAAAGTGATAAAAACATAACTTGATAGGATCACTATATAGATGGAATCATGATGAAAAATTTGGCATTGGTTTCATAAAAAACTAAGCTCCGGTTCAAAAGTTACGATCGAACGATGGTTTGAACTAGATTTGAAGTTGAATAAATTTGATTTGCTCACTCTCCAAAATCCACTTTTTGTTGGAAAGTATATGTCACAAGGAGTATTCTGCAAAAAGAAACACCTAAATCGGAGTTACGGATAAAAAGTTGGAGGGTTTTGAAGTTCAGGGGTTGTTCTGAAAAATCCAGGGACTAATCTATGAAACTTCTATCTGCAATTGAGTCCCTGGACACGTGTCACAATACTAATGGATAGAAACTGTTCTCTGGAGCAAATCTAGCGAATGACCGCTAATTAGAAGAAAATGCTTTGGCCCAAAAACAAAAACAGATCTAATCTAGACCGTAGATTTTGGATCTGACGACGGTAAAGTAATAACCGTTCGGTCTAACTAAAAACCGTTCACTGGTTGAACCGAACAAACAAAAAAACATGAAAGAAGAGGGGAGGACACATGGGAGGTGGTGGCGCTTACAGAAGCATGGTCGTCATCTCAGGCGGCGACTCCGGCGAGGCAGACGAAGGCAGGGTGGGGCGGCGTCTCCGGCGTGGCGTCGGGCGGCGCTAGGCAACGGGGTCGGGCAGGGGCCCGTGGGAAGGAGCTCAGAGCTCGAGTGACTCGGCCGTCAACGGTGCTGCAACTTCGGGTGGTGGTAGTGGCGCTCATGCCGGTGGTCTTCGGGGTTGGAGAGGAACACGACGGGGTCCGGCGCGTCTCGCCGATGGCGATGGTAGCGTCTGCGGTGTCGAGTTCTTGCGGTGGTGACGAAGGCGAGCGGCTAGAGCGAGGCGAACTCCGGCGAGATTCAAAAGGCGCCGGGGAGTTGTTCTCGCATGCGTCTGCGAAGGAGAAGGAGTCAGGTAGGTGTGTAGTAGAGAGGCACAAAGAAACAGAGGAGAAAGAGGGCTCGAGTAACCTTCGGTGGCAGCGGAAACATCCTTCAGGCGACGGGGAACTCCTGCAAGATTGGATCAGGGTGAAACAAGATCGAAACCTTCCAATTTTTGTGAAAATCGGATGAGGAGGAGGAGGGGGTATTTATATGGAGTCGGTCTTGCGCGAGGCGAAACGAACGGATCGAATCGAGAGGATTTGCATCGGGATATTGTTCCCATGATGAACACGAAAGAAAATTACAAAGGATGGGGATGACATGTGCGGCCCGTGAGTCAGCGGCAGGGAACGAGCAAGAGGAGCGGTCGATCAAGCGCTTAGCGCTTCGGTGCGAGAGGGGGAGGCCATGGGCCTAAGGTGTTGCTAGGCCGCGGAGAGAGAGGGAGGGAGTTGGGCCTCGGTAGCTTCGGCCCCCTCTTTTTTTTTAAAATAAAGCACATACTTGACAAAAAAGAATCATAAGTAAATACAAAATATTATGTAGCCATATAATATATCAAAATTTTCAGAGAAAGATTTCCCACAATGTGAACTATTTTCCAAGTTCAAATTATGTCCACAAAAATTCACAAAAGTCAAACAGTGCTGTTGTTGCAATAAAACCCAATGAAAAATCATTTTATAAACACCAACTTATTTTTAAATTATTTTCTCCTAATTTTCCATTGAAGGGAATCATTTTACCCTTATTTCCATCTATTTAGTTTTAGGAGAAAAATAATTTGACTAAAAATTCAAATAACTCCAAAATGATTCTTTGAAACTTCCAACTCTCTTTCTGCAAGTTTTGAAGAAGTCATCTTATCTTTTGTCATGAAACTCATTGAGGTGCATAAAGTTTCTGATTTGAATCATTTGCAAATGAAACTTCAAATATTTTCAAAAACCCTTTTCATTTTAAATGGAAGAAGTCATGTCATCTTCACTATAGGGTTTTGCATTTGAAAAGAGTTTGAATTCATGGAGATCAGAATGCAAAGTGAAAGTTTGGGGAAGTCATTTCATTCCCTCTCATTGAACTTTCAAAAGGTTTCAAATTTCACTCAATTTAACACAATCAATCACTCACAATCAAACAAAAATCAAAGTTATTTATTTACTATAACATTCCAAAATTTAGAATTTTGGGATGTTACAATGCGTTAGCATCATCATGCACCGGCGTACACGCCCCCTTGTTGTTGAACGGGTGTGCGCAAGTCGTAGTCCGTGCATCTTGATTTACATCAACACGACGCGACTGACTCGCCCATCCATGCGGCTTACCGCCCTTGTGACTGACTCGCCCGTCCACACCGGCTTACAACGCCGCAGCCGGCTCATCTGTCTGCTCCCGTGGCCGACTCGGCTATGATTGTTTTCAGCTTCACCCAGTGATCATCAACTCCGCCACAGTTGATTTCTGGCCTGACACATTAGGTGAAATCCATCCAGTATATCTTTACGTTATATTTTGTTTTCTTTAAAAGAACAATTATTCTGGCTTGCGAGTTTCTCCAATGTAGGACAAGTTTGTCTACTGCAAAAGGGACTATTATATCACTGAGTTGTTGAATGACTGATACCGGTTTATATCACGGTCAAATATGGAGAATCTCAAGACAACTCCTTGAGTCGTCTTAAGACTTGGGGGCTACCATGACATGACTCGGCGGAATTGGCCAGTATTAGTGAATCAAGAACTCCGGATCATTGGAGGGGAAAAATAAACCGGCCCCGGAGACTACTGCTATATTGATGAAAATTTAAAGGCTATCAAGACAATTTCCGGCTTAAACGGTGCCGAGTAATCTCAAGTTTCTTGCTCAAAGAAAGAGTTCCGGTTTATAAGTAAAGATTCCGGTTCAAATCCGATTCTAGGGGAATCTATCTCCGACAAAGTTTTGAAGCTCTCAATATCTGGTTTGAAATTCCGATTCAAAAAGAATTCATCTCTCGCAAAGTTCGAGTTCTCAGAAAAATTAAAGGTTGCCAAAGAGAACTTGCTGCCATGACGCGTGGTTCAAACATGGGTATCCTGCCTTGAGGCTCATTATATGTCACTTGGGGGCTTCCTGTTCAAACATAGGTGTATTCACCAAAGAGAACATAGCATTACTACCCTCTTGACCGAATATGTCACTTGGGGGCTTCCTGTTCAAACATAGGTGTATTCACCAAAGAGAACATAGTGTTACTACCCTCTTGACCGAATATGTCACTTGGCGGCTTCCTATTCAAACATAGGTGTATTCACAAAAGAGAACATAGCGTTACTATCCTCTTGATTCAGGCTATCAAGCCAATATGGTAATTCGGCTATCAAGCCAATATGAAAATTTCACAAGAGCACAGCTCTGGTTATCTTGGTAATTTGGCTATCAAGCCAATATGATAATTTCATAAGAGCATAGCTCTAGTTATCTTGGTAATTCGGCTATCAAGCCAATATGATAATTTCATAAGAGCACAATTCTGGTTATCTTGGTAATTCGGCTATCAAACCAATATGAAAATTTCATGAGAGCACAGCTCTGATTACCTTGATAATTCGGCTATCAAGCCAAAATTAAAATTTCATAAGAGCACAGCTCTGATTACCCTGGGATTTCTGCTATCAAGCCAGTATTATCACTTCATATGAGTATAGCTTTGACCTACTTGGAGGCTTAATGACCGGGTTACAAAGACCAAAGAGAGTCTGTTGTACAACACAGCTCAAACATAGGTATATGATGAACTGGCATCATATGATGATATTAAGTACTTGGAAGTATTGTCTTCTCAGTTTTGGGTTATCATCCTAACTACTTTGGTATGGTAAGCCGACATTTTAATCACATATCGCAGGTATGATATTTTGTTATGATTATATAAGGTTGTGATTAAACCGGCTCTGGCTTTTAACTTTAAGTTGCTAGTATGTTTAGGCTTGAATGGCCTTAATGCTAGTCTTTTCCATAATTGCATAAGACTATATTATGTTTGGGTTGTTACCCGCCCCAGCTTTTGACGTTAAGTCGCCAGGGAATATGTTGTTTAAACTCTGTGCAGGATTTGCAGAACTATGACTTATATAAATGATTAAGTTCAAGCTCATCATCAAAATTGATGTTTCAAAAGGGTTATCCATTCTGGATTTTCTCAAAGGCTATAAGCCACCGGGTTTTAAAAATGCTGGCTTACAATGAATGCGCATTAAGTCGCCATTGGCCAACAACCACCGAGTATTTAAACTCCAGTTTTACTTGTCAACCAATAAGGTATTCAAATCTTTAATAGCCAAACTTGGCTGGATTTTCATGATGATACTCAATGATTGAGGTTTTTATACCGGATTATATTATTCAAATTTTGAATAGCCAACATGGTTGGATTTTTCTTATGATTATCAATAACCAATATTATGATTGAGGTTTTCAAAGTCGCTTCAGCGTAATGGCTATTATTTTATCAATGGATATGATTTATTCTACAATGGAGGGAATAGTCCCGAGTCGCTGCAGGCTTACGACCCGGCACTTGGGGGCTACATTATTCAAGTTGAGATTACATCAAATATGCAAGTCCCATGTCACTGCTATCATGCACCATGGCACTTGGGGGCTAATGAAAAGTCATTTTTTACTTGCCTTCTTGAAGACCCGACTCATCACATCGTAATGAGCTGGCCCTTGGGGGCTGCCAATTGCTCCTATCAAAAATTCAAGGTACACAAGTTAAGTCCATTATATTGAAGGGTCCATTGCTCACTTGGTAAAGCACAAGTCTCTTAACCTTGTGGACGTGGGTTCAAGCCGTACGATATAAGATGTTATTTTCAATGAAGTATACATAAAGTCTTAGCTCAGTGTTATCATACTGAGCCGGCCCTTGGAGGCTACATGTTACGGTTCAAATCTACATGACCATATCTACAAAGTCCCTGCTGATTATTGCATAATGACCCGGCCCTTGGGGGCTACACTGGTTGAAGTTTTTATGAGCATAAGGCAATTACAAGTCCCAGGTTGCTACAAGCATGATAACCCGGCACTTGGGGGCTACATATACATATATGGAATATTCAGTTTTGACTGGTGGCTGAGATGAACGGCCTGGATTTCTTCAAGTGGTAGTATTTATATTGAAGCAAGTCTTAAGTCATCACTTTGCTCTGCTCAAGACTTGGGGGCTACAGGTAATATAGATACAAGGGAGAAATATATTCAAATTCTTAGTTTTGAGCAAACCAGATTGACCCGGCGTGAGCAACACTCATGACCCGGCGTCATCAATAATTATGAGCCGACGTCGGCAACAATTATAACTTGGTGCCATCAATATTTACGAACCGGCAATTTTGGTAATGATAAACCGGCAAGTTCTACATCTTCAAGCCGCCTAAAAATCAGATGAGTATTTTAAGACCAATATTTTTTGTTAAGCATTGGGAGCTGAATCAAATGAATTATTCTTCACAATATTTCTCTGAGAAGCCAATGTCAGCAAATTTATTATGAAGCTGGTCTATTGACCCAGACTTTCCAGAAGAAGGAAATGACAAGGATTTAAGGATGATCAGGTACTAGTTCAGAAAAACTTTTAAACCGGGGCACAACTTGTCAAATTTGTTCTTGTATTTATTTTGCAGGATTAGTTTAACATGGATAAATCCAAATTAAACTGGGGGCTAATGTCGGGGATATACCCCGTGGTATGACCCGGCCGGACTTGGCGACTCACTGGTGACCCGCCCTAACCTGGCGACTGATACGTCTCCAACATATCTATAATTTTTGATTGCTCCATGATATTA
Organism: Triticum urartu; assembly: GCF_056163025.1. Classification (NCBI taxonomy): domain Eukaryota; kingdom Viridiplantae; phylum Streptophyta; class Magnoliopsida; order Poales; family Poaceae; genus Triticum; species Triticum urartu. The sequence goes on along the minus strand of NC_141879.1, from coordinate 323,997,293 downwards.
TGTTATCTATTTTGGATGTTAATGGGCTTTATTTTACACCTTTATATCATTTTTGGGACTAACCTACTAACCGGAGGCCCAGCCCAAATTGCTGTTTTTTGCCTATTTTAGAGTTTCGCCCAAAAGGAACATCAAACGGAGTCCAAACGGAATGAAACCTTTGGGAACGTGATTTTCTCAACAAATGTGATCTAGGAGACTTGGAGTGGGCATCAAGAAACAATCGAGGAGGCCACGAGGCAGGGGGCGCGCCTACCCCCCTAGGCGCACCCTCCACCCTCGTGGGCCCCTCGTTGCTCCACCGACCTACTTCTTCCTCCTATATAAGTCCATGTACCCCGCAAACATCCAGGAGCACCACGAAAACCTAATTCCACCACCGCAACCTTCTGTACCCGAGAGATCCCATCTTGGGGCCTTTTACGGAGCTCCGCCGAAGGGGGCATTGATCACGAAGGGCCTCTACATCAACTCCATGGCCTCTCCGGTGATGTGTGAGTAGTTTACTTCAGACCTTCGGGTCCATAGTTATTAGCTAGATGGCTTCTTCTCTCTCTTTGGATCTCAATACAAAGTTCTCCTTGATTCTCTTGGAGATCTATTCGATGTAATCTTCTTTTGCGGTGTGTTTGTCGAGATCCAATGAATTGTGGGTTTATGATCCAGATTATCTATGAACAATATTTGATTCTTCTCTGAATTCTTTTATGTATGATTGGTTTATCTTTGCAAGTCTCTTCGAATTATCAGTTTGGTTTGGCCTACTAGCTTGATCTTTCTTGCAATGGGAGAAGTGCTTAGCTTTGGGTTCAATCTTGCGGTGCTCGATCCCAGTGACAGTAGGGGAAACGACATGTATTGTATTCTTGCCATCAAGGATAAAAAGATGGGGTTTATATCATATTGCATGAGTTTATCCCTCTACATCATGTCATCTTACTTAAAGCATTACTCTGTTCTTATGAACTTAATACTCTAGATGCATGCTGGATAGCGGTCAATGTGTGGAGTAATAGTAGTAGATGTAGAATCGTTTCGGTCTACTTGTCGTGGACGTGATGCCTATATACATGATCATACCTAGATATTCTCATAACTATGCTCAATTCTATCAATTGCTCGACAGTAATTCGTTTACTCACCGTAATACTTATGCTCTTGAGAGAAGCCACTAGTGAAACCTATGGCCCCCGGGTCTATCTTCCATCATATTAGCCTTCCAACACTTAGCTATTTCTATTGCCGCTTATTTTACTTTGCATATTTATTTTTCTTTATCATAAAAATACCAAAAATATTATCTTATCATATCTATCAGATCTCACTCTCGTAAGTGACCGTGAAGGGATTGATAACCCCTTTATCGCGTTGGTTGTGAGGTTCTTATTTGTTTGTGTAGGTGTGTGGGACTCGAGCGTGATCTCCTACTGGATTGATACCTTGGTTCTCAAAAACTGAGGGAAATACTTACGCTACTTAACTGCATCACCCTTTCCTCTTCAAGGGAGTACCAATGCAGTACTCAAGAGGTAGCAAGAAGGATTTCTGGCGCCGTTGCTGGGAGATTCGCGCCTAGTCAAGTCAAGATTTGACTCCCGACAATGAGCCATTTCTGGCGCCGTTGCCGGGGAGTCTACACACAAGTCAAGACATACCAAGTACCCATCACAAACTCTTATCCCTCGCATTACATTGTTTGCCATTTGCCACTGGTTTTCCTATCCCCACTTCACCCTTGCCGTTTTATTCGCCCTCTCTTTTCCGTTCGCCTCTTTTTTTGCTTGTTTCTTGTTTACTCGTGTGTTGGACTGCTTGCTTGTCACGATGGCTCAAGATAATACTAAATTGCGTGACTTTACCAATACCAGCAACAATGATTTTCTTAGCACTCCAATTGCTCCTCTTACCGTTGTTGAATCTTGTGAAATTAATGCTGCTTTGTTGAATCTTGTCATGAAAGATCAATTTACCGGCCTTCCTAGTGAAGATGCCGCTACCCATCTAAATAGCTTTGTCTATTTGTGTAATATGCAAAATAAGAAAGATGTGGACAATGATATTGTTAAATTGAAGCTATTTCCTTTTCCCTTAGAGATCATGCTAAAGCTTGGTTTTCGTCTTTCCCTAAAAATAGTATTGATTCATGGAATAAGTGCAAAGATGCTTTTATATCTAAGTATTTTCCTCCCGCTAAAATCATCTCTCTTAGAAACGACATCATGAATTTTAAGCAACTTGATCATGAACATGTTGCACAATCTTGGGAGAGGATGAAATTAATGATACGTAATTACCCTACACATGGTTTGAATCTTTGGATGATTATACAAAAAATTTATGCCGGATTGAATTTTGCTTCTAGAAATCTTTTAGATTCAGCCGCGGGAGGCACTTTTATGGAAATCACTTTAGGAGAAGCTACTAAACTCCTAGACAATATTATGGTTAATTATTCTCAATGGCACACCGAAAGATCTACTAGTAAAAAAGTGCATGCGATAGAAGAAATTAATTCTTGAGTGGAAAGATGGATGAACTTATGAAATTATTTGCTAATAAGAGTGTTTCCTCTGATCCTAATGATGTGCCTTTCTCTACCTTGATTGAGAATAATAATGAATCTATGGATGTGAATTTTGTTGGTAGGAATAATTTTGGTAACAACGCGTATAGAGGAAACTTTAATCCTAGGCCGTTCCCTAGTAATTCCTCTAATAATTATGGTAATTCCTACAACAATTCTTATGGAAATTTTAATAAAATTCCCTCTGAATTTGAGACTAGTGTTAAAGAATTTATTACTTTGCAAAAGAGTTTCAATGCTTTGATTGAAGAAAAATTGCTTAAGATTGATGAATTGGCTAGGAACGTTGATAGAATTTCTCTTGATGTTGATTCTTTGAAACTTAGATGTATTCCACCTAAGCATGATATCAATGAGTCTCTCAAATCCATGAGAATTTCCATTGATGAGTGCAAAGAAAGAACCGCTAGGATGATGCTAAGAAAGATTGCTTTGTGAAAGCATGTTCTTCTAGTTTATATGAAAATAAAGATGAAGATCTAAAAGTTATTGACGTGTCTCCTATTAAATCTTTGTTTTGCAATATGAATCTTGATAATGATGGGACTGAAGATGAGCCACCTTTACCTAGAAGGCATTCCAAAAATTCGGAGTTTTTAGATCTCGATGCAAAAATTGGTAAAAATGGGATTGAAGAGGTCAAAACTTTAGATATCAATGAACCCACTATTTTGGATTTAAAGGAATTTAATTATGATAATTGCTCTTTGATAGATTGTATTTCCTTGTTGCAATCCGTGCTAAATTCTCCTCATGCTTATAGTCAAAATAAAGCTTTTACTAAACATATTGTTGATGCTTTGATGCAATCTTATGAAGAAAAACTTGAGTTGGAAGTTTCTATCCCTAGAAAACTTTATGATGAGTGGGAACCTACAATAAAAATTAAAATTAAAGATCATGAGTGCTATGCTTTGTGTGATTTGGGTGCTAGTGTTTCCACGATTCCAAAAACTTTGTGTGATTTGCTAGGTTTCCGTGAATTTGATGATTGTTCTTTAAACTTGCACCTTGAGGATTCCACTATTAAGAAACCTATGGGAAGAATTAATGATGTTCTTATTGTTGCAAATAGGAACTATGTGTCCGTAGATTTCATTGTTCTTGACATAGATTGCAATCCTTCATGTCCTATTATTCTTGGTAGACCTTTCCTTAGAACGATTGGTGCAATTATTGATATGAAGGAAGGGAATATTAGATTCCAATTTCCTTTAAGGAAAGGCATGAAACACTTCCCTAGAAATAAAATAAAATTACATTATGAATCTATTATGAGAGCCACTTATGGATTGCCTACCAAAGATGGCAATACCTAGATCTATCTTCGCTTTTATGCCTAGCTAGGGGCGTTAAACGATAGCGCTTGTTGGGAGGCAACCCAATTTATTTTTATTCCTTGATTTTCGCTCCTGTTATTAATAAATAATTTATCTAGCATCTGTTTTGGTTGTGTTTTTTGTGTTTAATTAAAGTTTGTGCCAAGTAGAACCGTTGGGAAGACTTGGGGAAAGTCTTTTTAATCTTGCTGTAAAAAACAGAAACTTTAGCGCTCACGAGAATTGCTTCCATTTTTATTTGGAGAGTGCTATTTAGTTAATTCTTTTTGAAGATGATTAATAGATAAATTCCTCACGTCCAGCAATTTATGTTAGAATTTTTGGGGTTCCAGAAGTTTGCGTTAGCTACAGATTACTACAGACTGTTCTGTTTTTGACAGATTCTGTTTTTCGTGTGTTGTTTGCTTATTTTGATGAATCTATGGCTAGTAAAAGAGTTTATAAACCATAGATAAGTTGTAATACAATAATTTTAACACCAATATAAATCAATAATGAGTTCATTACAGTACCTTTAAGTGGTGTTTTGTTTTCTTTCGCTAACGGAGCTCACGAGATTTTCTATTTAAGTTTTGGGTTGTGAAGTTTTCAAGTTTTGGGTAAAGATTTGATGGATTATGGAACAAGGAGTGGCAAGAGCCCAAGATTGGGGATGCCCATGGAACCCCAAGGTAAAATTCAAGCACACCAAAAAGCCTAACCTTGGGGACGCCCCGGAAGGCATCCCCTCTTTCGTCTTCGTCTATCGGTAACTTTACTTGGAGCTATATTTTTATTCACCACATGATATGTGTTTTACTTGGAGCATCTTGTATGATTTGAGTCTTTGATTTTTATTTTACCACAATCATCCTTGCTGTACACACCTTTTGAGAGAGACTCGCATGATTTGAAATTTATTAGAATACTCTATGTGCTTCACTTATATCTTTTGAGCCATATAGTTTTTGCTCTAGTGCTTCACTTATACCTTTTAGAGCACGGCGGTGGTTTTATTTTATAGAAATAATTGATCTCTCATGCTTCACTTATATTATTTTGAGAGTCCTTTAGAACAACATGGAAATTTTCTTTTAGGAATAATATAAAAACTTTCATAGAAGTGCATTGAATACTATGAGAAGTTTGATACTTGATAATTGTTTTGAGATATGGAGATGGTGATATTAGAGTCATGCTAGTTGAGTAGTTGTGAATTTGAGTAATACTTATGTAAGTTTGTGATTCCCGTAGCATGCACGTATGGTGAACCGTTATGTGACGAAGTCGGAGCATGATTTATTTATTGATTGTCTTCCTTATGAGTGGCGGTCGGGGACGAGCGATGGTCTTTTCCTACCAATCTATCCCCCTAGGAGCATGCGCGTAATACTTTGTTTCGATAACTAATAGATTTTTGCAATAAGTATGTGTGTTCTTTATGACTAATGTTGAGTCCATGGATTATACGCACTCTCATCCTTCCACCATTGCTAGCCTCTCTAATACCGCGCACTTTTCGCCGGTATCATACACCCACCATATACCTTCCTCAAAACAGCCACCATACCTACCTACCATGACATTTCCATAGCCATTCCGATATATATTGCCATGCAACTTACCACCGTTTCATTTACCATGACACGCTTCATCATTGTCATTATTGCTTGCATGATCATGTAGTTGACATCGTATTTGTGGAAAAGCCACTGTTCATAATTCTTCATACATGTCACTCATGCATCATTGCACATCCCGGTACACCACCAGAGGCATTCACATAGAGTCATATTTTGTTCTAAGTATCGAGTTGTAATTCTTGAGTTGTAAGTAAATAAAGTGTGATGATCATCACTATTAGAGCATTGTCCAAGTGAGGAAGGGATGACGGAGACTATGATTCCCCCACAAGTCGGGATGAGACTCCGGACAAAAAAAAGAAAGGCAATAAAAAAGGAGAAGGCCCAAAAAAATGAGAGAAAGGAGAGAAGGGACAATGCTACACTACAAAAAAAGACACATCCGTGACATTTTGGGCCGAACGAAAAAAATTGCTGTCATACATATGACACTTCTATGACGATAATTGTGACAAAACCCAGTATCATCATTGATGTGGTGGGCTCCTACTTCTATGACAAAAAATCATGACAGAAAATGGGCTTTTCGTCCTGGGCGGGCCTGAGACGCAGCTGCATGACATTCTTTGGGCCGTCCATGACAGAAAAAACCGTGGTAGAAGCGAGGGGGAGGAAAATTTCGGGGAGTTCCCGGTTACGGTGGGAGGTCGGGGCTGAGCGATGCGCGCTTCTCTCGTACACGTACGCGCGTGTGTGCGATGCGTTAGCTCTAACTGAACCCGAGCGAGGCGTCGGACTCTAACTGAACCCGGGCGATTACACTGCAGGCTACGCGTTACTAAACCCGAGCGATCAATCGATGGCTGTTGACTGAACCCGATTGAGTGATTCCTTCACTACTGCTGCTAACTGAAGCCGATCGATGCTGCCTCTGGATGAACAGTGAGCGTTGCGGGGGGGGGGGTGGATGAACAGTTCCCGGTGGGGGTGGATGAACAGGACCCCGTGGTGTTGCCTCTGGATGAATAGGACCCCGATCGATCCAGCCGGTTGGGGCTGGATGAACATGACCCCGTGGAGGGCTGGATGAACAGGACCACCCCGTGGCGGGCTGGATGAACAGTAGACGGTGGAGGGCAGGATGAACAGTAGCCCGTGGAGGGGTGGTTGAACAAGAGCCCGTGGAGAGGGCTGGTTGAACAGTAGCCGGTGGAGTAGTGCGCAGTGGAGGCTGGATGAACAGGAGCCCGTGGATGAACAGTCGCAGGTGGAGGCTGGAGGTGGTCGACGGTGGATGAACAGTAGCTCATGGAGGCTGGAGGGGGTCGACAGTGGAGATGAACAGTATCCCGTGGAGTCCTGTTTTGCAGTACGCCACACCCCTCCCAATGAACAAGACCCCGTTTCGACCGTAGCACTCCAACACAAGTCTGTTTCCTCCGTTTTGCGGTACGCCACACCCCTCCCGATGAACAGGACCCCCGTTTTGACCGTAGGAGGTCTGTTTCCTCCGTTTTAGGGTACGCCAGACCCCTCCCGATCAACATGACCCCGTTTCGAACATGGCCGTTCGAACACAAGGTCGTTTCCTTCGTTCTGCGGTACGCCAGGCCTCGTTTCCATCGCCTGTTCGGTCCAAGCCCTCCCGATGAACACGACGCATTCCGTTGCCTCCCCATGAACACGACGACGATGCTGTTTCTCCATTCCGACCCAGCCATGTACATGAGCCCTGGCCATACGTATGCGCGAGTAGGCGTCCGAGACCCCGCCCGTATGTACACATACGTGGCCGTATTTTCTTTCTTGCACCCTGGCCGTTGTACGTACGTGTACATGCTACGTGCGCGCCTCTACTACGACACGTGTGCGCCTCTACATCCACCAGTATATACGTACGTACACGTTTGCGACCAGAATGACAACGCTACGTACGCTTCGACCAGGTGGGTCCCGACTGTCAGGCACTTCCTTGTGTGCGAAGATGTAGCTGGTGGGTCCCAGCAGTCAGGGGCAAACGTTTTTTTTGCGAAATACGGTGGCCCGTCCGGTGGGTCCCCGCTGTTAGGTGGAGGAATAATTATTTTGCACGTAATAAGGAGGCGCTTCCTTGCTGCGGCCGTGGACCCAGCTGTCAGCCTCTCCACGTACAGTCCACGTCCGATGGAAGCCGTTCCTTGACCACGTTGACCACGCCGCGCCGAGAGCACCAGGGCGGTGGACGACGGCGAGGCCTAGGAAGGGGACGACGCGGAGCCGGGGAAGACGCGGCATTGGATGCCCACGCGTAGAGGAGTACAAGGGTTCACTGGTTCGCTGCGGTGTGAGGCTGTCGTCGCCGCAGAATAACAGGAGGTGTGGGTGAGTAGAGGGATGGCCTGGCCAGCGGTGGGAGTAGTAGGGGGCGGTGAGGCCTCCGCCGCATCGCAGCCGGCCACGGGAGGTAGGAGCACGAGGCACGACCGGCGCTGGTTTGGGCGGCTGGAGCAAGAAGACCAGAGGTTGAAGAAGCACTACGGCCGTTGGATGGACATCGTACGGTCACTGGAGCTAGAATCGTGCATATTAACTAAGTTGACAAAGCCCTCCGTCCCCGTCAACTTAGTAGGCCCACAAGTCAGCCTCCCACCAAGGTGGGTCCCAGCTAGCAGGGGGTTTTCATTTTTTTTGTGCGTAATAAGGAGGCACTTCCGGTGGGTCCGAGCTAACAGCAGGGGGGACGTTTTTTTCGCGAAATACGGTGGCCTGTCGGGTGGGTCCCATCTATCAGGGGCAAACATTTTTTCGCGATATACTGGTGGGTGTCCGGTGGGTCCCTGCTGTCAGGTGGAGGAATAATTATTTTCCGCGTAATAAGGAGGCACTTCCTTGCGGCTGCCGTGGACCCAGCTATCAGCCTCTCCACGTACAGTATTCTTCCGATGGAATTTGGTCGTTGACCACATTGACCACGCCGCGCCGACAGCACCGAGGCGGTGGACGGTGGCGAGGCCTAGGAAGGGGACGACGCGGCGCTAGGGAAGACGCGGCAGTGGATGCCCACGCGGAGAGGAGTACAAGGGTTCACTGGTTCGGCTGCGCTGCCGTCGCCGCAGAATAACAGGGGGTGTGGGTGAGTGGAGTGGAGGGATGGCCTGGCCAGCGGTGGGAGTAGTATGGGGGCGGTGAGGCCTCCGCGGCAGCACAGCTGGCCACGGGAGGCAGGAGCAGGCGGCACGACCGGCGCTGCTTTGGGCGGCTGGAGCAAGAAGACCAGAGGTTGAAGAAGCACTACGGCCGTTGGATGGACATCGTACGGTCAGTCGAGCTAGAATCATGCATATTGACTAAGTTGACAAAGCCCTTCGTCCCCGTCAACTTAGTAGGCCCACTATAATGGGTCCCAGCTAGCAGGGGAAGTATTCATTTTTTTGTGCGTAATAAGGAGGCACTTCCTTGCGTGTGAAGATATAGCTGGTGGGTCCGAGCTGTCAGCGGCGTTAACGTTTTTTTCGCGAAATACAGAGGCAGTTTCGGTGGGTCCCAGATGTCAGGTGGAGGAAATCATTATTTTGCGCGTAATAAGGAGGCATTTCCTTGCGTGCGGCCGTGGACCCAGCGGTCAGCCTCTCCACGTACAGTCCACTTCAGATGCATGTCAGTCGTGGACCACGCTGACCACGCCATGCCGAGAGCACCAGGGCGGTGAACGACGGCGAGGCCTAGGAAGGGAACGACACGGAGGCTGGGAAGACTCGGCCGTTGTTTTTGTTTCCCACACGGAGGGGAGTACGACTGTACGAGGATTTACTGGTTCGTCTGCCGTCACCGGAGAATAACAGCAGGTGTGGGTGAGTAGAGGGATGGCCAGGCCAGCGATGGGAGTACGGTGGGGCGATGAGGCCTGCGCAGCAGCATAGCCGGCTGAGGGGAGGAGGGAGCAAGCAGTCCCGCCGACGCTTGTTTGAGCGGCTGGAGCAGGAAGAGCAGAGATTGAAGAAGCACAACGGCCGTTGGATGGACATCCAACAGTGTACAGGCCATCTGTGGAAAGCCTCAAATCTACGGAAAATAGTATGCATCCCATCTGCCATTATTTCAAATAATTTGCAGCCCATTTGCTAATTATTACGGGTTTTTTGGAGCCCATATTCTTTATGTTAGCATTACAGCCCATATTGTGGCCACGGTTAAAAAATTATACGAAATTTTGCATATGTCGGTGCGTTCTGAACTGTTTTTAATCCCGAAATTTCGAGTCACATTCAGACTGATTTTAAAAATAAATGTATATCAATATAAAATCCAATAAATTGTCCACGCATAAAAATCAATGCAATTTAAAATCTCGAAATGAAAAAAAAGATATTTGAAAATAATTGCCGGTTTGATGTGTTTTAAAAATGTACAACCCATTTCTCATTACTGATAGGCCAGTTTCTCAGCCAGCCGAATGAAGCTCTCCTCGTCTTGAAAGATTTGCAGCCCAACAGGCCTGATAAAGCGACTTACTTGACAAATCACAAAAGAACTGGGCTAGCCATTTTCAGAAAGAAAAAAAACTACTGGCCTGGTTTGTGGTAAACATAAAAGAAAAGGTTGTCTAGACAAGCCAGAGTGTCCAGCACATCCCAGTTGACACCCTGCTTCCGTCTCAAAAACAAATTAGATAAATTCCACTCCAATTATGGCGATTCATAAAAATGCCACTGCAATTTCCAAACTTTGAAAAATGCCACTGCAATTTTTGCAACTTTGAAAAACGCCACTGCAGTTTGCAAACTTTGAAAAACGCCACTCCAGACTTCGAAAAATGCCACTAGAAATGGCATGAAATGGCATTTTTCAAAGTTTGGAAATTGCAGTGGAATTTCTCGGATACACCAGATTTGGAGTGGCATTTATCAAATTAACCCAAAACAAAAATAACTGGGCGAGCTCCTGGGTCCCTGGTGTCAGTCGCTCATTGTGCAATTCTCTTGTTTATTGACTACGTTGACAATGGCATCGGACCCAGATGTCAGAAATCCACTAGGAGGAGCCATTTTTTATTGGCTTGAAATAAGGAGGCACTTGCTTGCATACTTCCATGACCTTGGCGGGTCCCTGCTGTCATCCTCTCCACGTACAATCATCTCCTGATTGTGTACGCGTCAACTTGCTAGGCCCACAAGTCAGCCTCTAAACCGTGGAGGACAAATACAACCCATTTAAAAAAATAACAGCCCATTCCATACGTTCAAACGAAAAGTTCAACATTCAGAGTAAAGTAACAGGTCTGATCCACATATAGAGTACTGAACTTCCACGTTGACAACCATCATAGCCAAGTTAACTATCTACTCCCATTAACACTCTAGTAGCGTACAAGTACTAACTTACTCTTAGCTAACTAGACGATGCCGGCCGCCATCTGCTGTCCATGCTAAACGCCGGCACCGGCGTCCTCCGCCTCGCCTCGGACTTGCCAGAGGTGCGATAGGGCATGTTGCTCGCGCGCGTTGGCCCTTTTCATGCTGGCGTGGTCCACCGAAGCTTCGGCTTCCAAGCGGGAAACCCACTTGACGAGCTGGTAGTAAAAATCAGCGTCGCGAACGCGTGCGTGCCTGACAGCCTCCAGGGCTATTTGCCGGGCGCCGGCCTCCACGTAGTCGGCCCAGTTGCGGGCGCTCTGCTCGTGACTCAGAGCGTCGGTGCGCTGCTGCTCCATGTCCCGCTGGCGGCGCAAATCGGCGATACGCTGCTCCTCCGCCAGGCGGTCGCGCTCCAACAACTCCTGCTCCTCCGCCATGCGGTCGCGCTCCAAAAACTCCTCGATCTCCGCGTTTCCATCTAAAGATAGATAGAATGCCTCCTCCCTCCGTCTGCCTTCCGGTGAAAACCCGAACACTAGTTCCGGCGGTGACTGCCTCCGGCATCGCCTACCGCGGACGGGAGGGGGCATGGTGGACGTGGCGAGCGACGTCGGGCCGGTGGGGGCTTATGAGGATACGGCGAGTTGGGTCACGGTGGCACCTGAGAAGGCCGAGAAACAGCACTTACAGGCGGAAGGTAGTGCGACGGTCATCAGAATTCAATGCATAATGGCTTAGCGTGCCAGCTTGCCGTGGAAAACTAGAGAAACTGAAATTATGACTATGCCGTCCCATCCCGTTTGGGTCGCACGCCGGCATGGCGGTCAAACGAGTGCACTCGAATCATCTCTCTCCTTGTCAATAATGACTCCATGGATTTAAAGCGTATCTTTTTTCGCATCAGTTAGCTGCCTTGATTATGGCCAGCTGCATGCAGGCACTTAGAATCGCTCGCAGGCAGTACGCGAAGCAGCATGCAACAAGTCGCAGCCGAGGGCACGCATGCAGCCACTTAAATTGCTAGAATTAATTAGGCTTAAACTTCTGCATGCTGTTAATTATTTCCATGCATTGGTCTTGCTGCTTTGCTCACGGGACTAGTAAATCCCGGACGGAGGGAGTACCTCGGTTGGTGAGAGGTTCGAATTAAGCCCTGCAAACCGGAAAGGAGGTACTCCCTCCGTTTTTATTTAGTTCGCATATTAGCTTTGGTCAAAGTCAAGCTTTACAAACTTTGACCAAGTTTATATACAAAAATATTAAGATATACAATAACAAATCAACAACATTAGATTTATTATTAAATGTACTTTCACATCGTATAGATTTATTACGATAAATGTCTATATTGTTTTCTATAAACTCGGTCAAACTTTACGAAGTTTGACTTCAGTCAACTCTAATATGCAAAGTAAATAAAAATGGAGGGAGTACTAGTACGTGCGTGATTCACTATTTATTCGTGTAGGATCAAGTAGGTCGTTTCTTGAATTGAGCCTTGCAAACCGGAAAGGAGGTAGTACGTGCGTGATCCGCTATTTATCCGTGTAGGATCGATAGTGTAGCTTGTCAGTTTCTTCAGAGGTAGGTATTTTTATCCGTGTAGGATCGATAGTGTAGCATGTCAGTTTCTTCAGAGGTAGGCATTTTTATTCAAAAAACTGCCACTTCGCATCTTGCGTCGCAAACAAAACTGCCAGGAGCGCATTTGTAGGCTAGCTAGTGATCGATCAGTAACTTGTAAACACTGAGCGAACAAAAATAAGTAACTGTTAATGCATCTCAATGATTCACAGATCATATACAAATATGTAGCTCCAAAAGCAAAGCTCAGCCACTTCAGATCTCACGCCGCAACTAAAACTAACTAGTACGATTCCCATACATAAGATCAACATGTTAATGCATCTCAATGATCCACAGATCATATACAAATATGTAGCTCCAAAAGCAGAGATCTAGAAAAAACATATGTTCTTCCTACTAACATGGATGCTTCTCTTGGCCAACATTCAGTACAGACTGAAAGACAAATTTGTTTGTGAAGTCTACAATTCCTCTTGCAAACGTAAGTGGTTTCACCAACAGCTAGAACCATGAGAATGAACCACACATGATGGAGGAATATCCACTGCAATATGATTTGGTCTTCTCTCGATCACACCGTGAGACTATTTTTGGAATACAAACTTTAACTTAGGCAAAATGATGCCCATTGTATAATCAGACCAAAGCAATGAAGCACCTAGTGTTGGCCAATAAATAGTACAATACTACTTTTCTGCAGTCCATGAAGTGACTATCCAATCTTTCCGTGTCTATTTTCAAATGGCACTGCATGCAGTGACTATACTATTCTGTTGTGCAGTTCAACCAAAATTGCGGACACTTTGTTTGTTTGCCAAATAGCAATGGGCAGACATCTCTGTCTGCACAAATATCAAGCAGCTAGTAAACATATACCACACCTTGTATTTTCGGTTTAAACATGTCTCTTCCGCTTAGCATCTATCATGTTCTGCACTGGACAATCTGATACAGTTATGTTTTGCCCTGGACAATTTCATACTGAATTGATTTGCTGGTTGAGAGCAGAAATATAGCGACTATTCTTCATCAGACCAAGGATATCCATGTTCGCAGTGATGGAAGAGGTGAAATCAATACAACCGAAATTGAGCATCCAATCATTGAATCCTGTCCTGCACCTCCAATGTAGGTCCACCCTGCCAATAAATTCACATGCAAACCACTAGTATTACTATCTAATGACAGTACAAAAAGAGTAGAAAGATAGTGCAAACCATGTACCTTCGTAATGAACATGTCATAGTGCCACCAATTGGATATAAAGGTTTGGAAAAAACATGCTCCTAATGTTGAACCAATTGGACTTTTTGTGCAGTTCCACTAAAATCGAGCATCCCTGTTTGCATAGATATTGAAAGTGTGATTACTCTAAAAGTGGCACTAGTTGAAGCATAGACTCACAAATATAAGCATTCCAATTTCATAATGGGAAAAGGTAGCAAGACTGTTTCTAACCACCTGTTTGAAGGAACAAATAAAGCAACAACGGCTGATGTCAGGAAGGCATACATAGTTTTTTATGAAAAACTGAGCCATTCCTGACCTTTCCTCTTGTTTTAAGCAAATTTTGTGCAGTTCTTCTAAAATAAAATGCCATCACCGCCTTGACAATTCAGTGAAACTGTACAAAAGGAAATGACTTAACATTACATCATGATGTCAGGTATGTAGTCGACAGGCATTAGAGACAAACATACAGACCTCCTCTGATAACATAATGAACATTAATTTTAACAAAGGTGTGACTAGATTTACCGGGATAATTTGAGTGAACTCTACACCCTTTGTTCCTTAATATAAGACTTTTTCGCGGTTCAATTTAAAGTACCCAAACGTCTAGTATTTAGAAAACAGGTAGTAGTTTTCTTGAGCACATATCTGGGAAAGCTTGCCACACTTTATTTATGTCCATACGCTAATGCAACACCAATCGAATACTACAAATATACACTAATCCAGTGGCTAGTGCAATAGTAGAGTAGTTAGTTTATTATAGGGTACAATACAATGGTTTTACTGAACAGATTTCAATAAACTCTAGCACTGGAAGGTTTCTATAAGAATTAACAATACAAAATGTAAAGGTAACAAGTTTCAGAATTGGTATACTAGCTCTGCATGAGCATTAAACCAAATACAAAAGTCTGAAGGTAACTAGCATTATTAACTAATGACAGTATAAAAAAATTGCAAACCATGTACCTCCAAGGTAAATATCATTTCGAACTCGGGGGGGGGCCTTAAAAATTACTATCCCAATCTTGATAATCGATCAAACATAAAAACTTGATCGAACGAATCAAGAGAACAGCCGGAGGAGGAGGTGCCCACTCTTGACCTTTCCTCTTGTCTTCATAATTGTCTGTGCAGTTTAACCAAAATAAAATGACATCAGCACCTTGGCATTTTGGTGACACTGTACAAAAAAATTAACTTATCTCATGAAAGTGAGGTATGTAATCTATAAGCATTAACAGTGCACAAATCTGAAGGTAGTAACAAGTTTCATCGTTTGTACACTGGTTGTGCAACAGCATTAGAATGCCTTAGCTAAAAAATCTTTAATACATCCACAATCAACAGCTAACCCTGAAATAATCCAGTGACATTAAATGGCATTGCTTAAATTTATCGGTGGCATTAGACTGAGAGCGGCATTAGTTAAATGTGGCATCACTTTAGCAGTAGCATTGCTTGACTTGACTGCTGACGTTATACTAACAGCAAAAAAAGTGGCAATAAAGCATGGGAGGCCCATTCGGACAGTGGGCGCACCAGTATGATGTACCTCCACGGACGCAGAGTGGTGAGGGAGGTATGGTTGCCCCGAGAAACAAATATCCATGCAGCATATGTGGATTACGTCCCATTTTTCTCTCTTTAGCCACCTTTTTCCTATCCGAGGACAACAAACCGATCGACCTGGTCATTCTCTATTGCGTTGTCATGCCTTTCTACCCTTCTTCAACCAAGAGACACGAGACTCGTTCCTTAGCTACTGATTTTCCCCTTTTCAACCTAGATGTGGGTTCGATGCCTACTCTCTTGGACAGTACAGTCTCCCTTCCTTTCCTTATTCAACCCAGACATGGATTAGTCTGCATGAAGTAGGGTTTCCTTTAATAGTGCAAATTATGGTTTTCGTCTGCGTGGCCAGTAGAGCAGAGGATAGCAAATTGGGAAGATGGTGGAGTGGAAAAAGATCCACATGCAATGACGTGGCAGATGGGGCAATAGAACAAGGTTATGGTCCAAAAAGAGGTAGCATACTTGAGGGTCGGCGGGAAGTGGCTTCGCTTGTGGTCGTCGTCCTCCGCACACACTACGGCAGCGAGCTTGGGGACGAAGGCCATCCCGCGCGGGCGCTAGGTCTGAGAGGACGGCCTTGTCGTCAGTGCGTGACCTCGCTCGCCGATGATGAGTGCGTCAACGATGCACGTCCTTTTCTTCCCCGGCGAATCTGTGACCACCGGTGAGGAGGGAGAGAGGGGCCGTCTTTTTTAGATCTGGAGAGAGGGTGGTAGTGTGAGAAGCAAGTGGGCAACCCTTAGCAAGAAAGCGCTCAAGCTCCAGCCTATATTTTTTTATACTACTAGTACTAGAGGTGGAGTAGTGGTAGAGTAGTTTATATTTTCTCTGCGTACAGTACCAGTTAGTCGTGCTTCAAAACTGATTGGCACGCCATTAAAAAAATAAAGGTGAATAACTAATGCGGCACCTCGGGCCAACGCGGCCAGATCGCATTTTGCACGAGAAATTACACACCATGTTTCGTTGACATGTGGTCCCGTTCCAACATATCAGTGAGACGACGGCGAGTAGTAGGAGTATTTCCGAACGGACGTGTAGGCCGGGGCGCCTCTTCGTGAACCGTGGCAAACTCGCAACCGTCCACCGACTCTTCGCCTTTCCCTCTCGATTTGGAGCTGCTGTCACACGCTCTTCCTCTCCCTCCTCCATTTTCCTTCAGCTCTTCACCCTTTCTTCTGCCATTGTTCGATCGTCTTCTCCATGGAGGGAACAGGCCGGAAACGACCTTGTTATTCTTGCCCTGATCTGAAAGATGACGTGGTGGAGGAACTCATTGATCGGTGTGACGTCATCACCTAAGCTAGCGTGGCAGGTTCGTTCAACCCCATTCTCGACTCAACTAATAACATCATTACAAAGAACCCAAGAGTCAAGGAGCAGTTTGATCTCCCCTATCTTCTTCGCCGTGACCTTGAGATGACTGGCGCCGGTACGACGGAGGCCTCGCCCTGTGCAAGTTGATGCCGCTTGATAATGATACGTATGATGTTAAGATGCCATCGCTTGAGGGAAAGGCTTGGGCGGGTGCAAATGGAGATTGGGTTGTTTACATTGGGTCCAACTACGAGTGGGAACTTGTGAATGTGTACACTCGTCACCGGGTTCCACTTCCAAAAATCTCAGCACACTGCCTAGAGGTTGAGCACACCGGTAATGTACACATGTTCAAATACGATCATGGTGACTGTATTCTATGGAAGATAGCAATTTGTCGAGTTCCCAACTGCTCTTGGAATTACAACAACTATGATGTTGTTGCTATCTTTGACAAGCTTGTTGCCGTCCTTGATGGTTTCACTCAATGAATATTGCTCAAAAATCAGTTTTCGTACACGGATGAGTATTGTGATGCAATTCAATACGAGGGCCTTGTGTTTTCTGCCACCAATCGTGGCACTGTTTTTGCATGCCATCCTCATAGTTTCGGTACATTTGTCTTCCACCGTAATTATAATTGTTTCATCCACATGCATGCGGGTTAGCAAGTTTCCCTTTACTAATTAACCTTCTTCTTGTGTTTCCAAGGTCCTGTGAACATCCCACCACCTATAGAAAAAATTTATAACCAAGGGGGAAATGACGATGGTGATGATCAAGAGCATGAGGACGAGCAGCGCCCATATACTCTGTGGCACCTGGCAACTAATTCCGATGGATCACCTCTTCTTGTGTGTATACAGCCCACTGATGATGTTACTGCTAAGGAAGCAGGTGTCTCCCATGGTCGCACTCTCCGGACCTATTACAACACCTGTTGCATGGTATACGGGATGGATACTAGTGTGCTAGCGCCAACTCCTTCTCCCTGGTACAGAATTGATAGTCTTGGAGAAAACTCGCTCTTCCTTGGACAAAACTATCCGATGATGGTGAAAGGCGATCCAATTGCTGTTGACACATTTATGAGAAGCAATTGTGTCTATACCTCGGACATTTGTGTGGTTCCCTACCCTGGTAGGGATATAGTAGGCCGCTTCAGCCTGGATGATCAGTCCTGCATTGGTTTCCAGATCGACAATCGATGGCCCGTCCCAGAGAATCACTTGTGGTTCAAAGCAAGCGTTTCCAACGCCGAGGAATGGTTGAGTTGAAGTTCATTTCATTGCTTGTTATTTGTTGTGTGGTGAAAACTTTAGTATTTATAATGTATCCTCGTTGTCGATGTGGGTTGATGACCTGTTGTATGTAATAAAATGATATGCATGTGATAAACTTACTAAATTTATGAATGGCTTTCGAGTCGCTTCTCTGAATTTGTACTAGCTTCACATGCTTCACGCGTCGGGCGGGTGTTTTTACTGTAGCCATATGTTCATGTGTTCTTTGTATGTAACCAGCACCTCGAATCCTCGATAGTAGTATACTATATACTAGTAGGAGTAAGTAGTAGGAGTAGTAGGGTGGCATGGGCCAGAACAAGCATTCACGTCCAGGAGTATGGCACACGCCACCACCACAACATCCATCTGACACCATATTATTTCTTGGAGTCCGTGCTAGAGCAATCTCTTCAACCTTGTCGTTTCTCTAACTTCAGCCATCGCACGGCGGGCAAGGTGGGGCTTTGCCGATAGTCGGTTTCCATAACCGCGGTCCCACTTGTAAGGCCAACTTCAACGCACGACCCCAAACGCACCTCCGTTTTGCACGAACTCCAACGATAATTTTGACTAGAAAAGCAAGACCAAAGAAAACAAGAACCACAAGAATACATTTTACTACTCTGTAAGTTGGATTAGTGCCTTCTCGATGCATTCATTGTTGATCTGCGGAGGCTCGATCTTGCGTGCTTCTTTCTTCTTCGAGTGTAAAGAAGTAGACGTTGCTTCCTCGCATCTAGTCTCATGTCTAGCCTCTATTCTAGTAGGAGTATCAACAAGTGCACTAATCTCATCTCTAGCCTCTGTGCTAGCTAAAAGTGATAGAACATCTACTAAATTGCACTCTATCAATATATGGATGTACTCTTCTTCCCAATACAAAAACTTGCATCCATTCTACTCCCTCCGTTGCACAATACATGCCTTCTATTTGTCAAAATATATATGTATCTAGACATGTCTTAGTATATAGGTACATCCATTTTTGGACAAATGGAAGTCAAGTATTTTGGAACGGAGGGAGTACACAATAAAATTTTTAAGTTAGCACAACTAGTCTAATCCGAGAGCAGAACCGAAGATTTGGTCGGGTTCTTCCTCCTTTTGCCGACACGTGGGACATCCAGCATCCAGGTCGTGTCATGAAAGAAAATAGAGTGGCAGTTGAAGCCACAAGATGTGCATCTTGGGTTAAACTGTAAATAGAATCTTACTACTCTTGAGTAACTCCAAAAGCGGCCACCGAAGATCTTTATTGGATTTGTTTTTCATCACCAGCACGTCGAGGTGAAAGATGTGCAGGTTCAGTGGGTCCTCTTGCGTTTTCACTGACATGTGGGGCCGCATGTGAGCAAACAGACGATGGGCTCCGCGCGTCCGCTGGCTGGCTGAGAAGAGAGATAGAGGAGGGCTGAGCACGGACTGCAAGAAATTTGTTCTACGTACCTCGATATAGGCTCGATATAGTGGGGTGGCATGGGTCATAACTAGCATTCACGTCTAGTAGTACGGCACACGCCACCCACACGAGTCCCATCCGACACCAATTTTCTTGGAGTCCGTGCTACAGCCATCTCTTCCCCCTCCTGTTTTCTCAGCCATCGCGTGGTGGGCGGGGTGGGGGTTTGCCGATAGTCGGTTTGCTCAACGGCGGTTCCACTTGTAAGTGAAAATGCAACACCGCACGCATTCCCGCTTGAGCGGCGTGGCGGACCAACCGTGTGGGGGTGCGACGCGAACACGGTAGGCTTTTCCTTTTAAACTCGTAACTTGTAAAATTTGGTTCTGCTCCATGGCGCGACCGATAGATAGAAAATAACGATTTTGCCTAGAGTAATGAGAAGTTTGGTTCTGGCGCCGTTCATGCATGGAGTACATATGAAAATTATGAAGTTGATGCGAAAGGTAAGATAATTACTGTAGTATCATATACTACTACATGGATTTGATGAAAAGATAAAAATACATACGGATCCATCAACGTTCAACGACATCCTCACGCCCTAGTGCGCCGGGTCACCAACCGACGTGTGAGGAGCAGCGGCGTTGGCGGCGAGCTCAACGTGCTTCTGAACAGTGCCGTCCAAGGTTGCCCTGCGCTCCAAGAAGGCCAGCGTCCTATCGTCCTCCTCTTGCATGTAGTAGTCCTTGTGGACGATTTGCGCGTAGACGTGGGTGATTATGTCGATGGTGTCTTGCTGCGCCAGGCGCTGCGCGGCGAGCGCGACCTCGAGGTGGACATTCTCCGGCGCGACGGCGGGCAGTCGCAGGGCCACCAGTGCGTCGAAGAGGTTGTTACCATAGTGGCCATTGAGGGTGGCGGGCATCGCAGAGCCTGGGCGCGTCGGCTGGAGGCTTACGTCAAAGTCGTCCGCAAGCTTCTTCATGACGGTGAACTTGTCGAGGAAACCGACGAGGACCTCGTCGAACAAGGAGACGAAGCTGTCGTCCAAGCGGCCCCTCGCCCTGGCGGCCTCAAGCAATACTACCTAGAGGCGTTCCTCGATGCCGGGCCGCAGGCCGGTGTCGTGGACCATCTGGCACAGTCGGCTGATGCTCGTGCTCATCTCCTGCATGGGTCTAGCGTAGCTTCTAGTCAACTGATCTTCCGATTCGAGTGATCACTCAGCCCTGGGTTAGCGTGCATAGGTGCGTAGGATTTCGTACTACTCATCAGCCCTCTACTGCACCTGCCTTTGGCTGTATGATAGGTGGGCCAGCCACCCCCTAGGGCCACGTGTCATTCACCCAAAGGCAGTTCCTCATAGTGAATATCCGTTGGTCAAATTATTACGTGCTGCTCCTCACAGTGAAGTGACAAGACCCTGCGCCGGAGATGACACCTGAGTATAGGCGCCGTGTTCGGCATACCATAGTCAGCCTCACCGTCTGCAGTCACTATCATCATGGCTGTAGAGCTAGCCTGCTTACAACTAGCCTTGTTCGACATAATTTCCCGTGCGTAGATGCCCGTGCATTGCACGGAACACCAAGATTGGGGGTGGACGGCTCCGGCAGCGGCCATCGCGCCAGATTTTTCCACGGCCTTCTACTCCTAGATGTGGTGGGGAGGAGATGAGGCTGATTGTGAGAGACAAGGAGTTGTTTGTAAATAGGGAACAAGTGCGGGCATCTTTTTGCAAAAATGGAGAAGCTTGGTTTGTATGCGTCAGATCTAGATCCGACGGCTATTGGTGAAAGATGGGAGGCACAACATCATCACCAACTCAGGACCTGTTTGATTCGCGGGATTTTGAAAACACAAGAATAGGACATGGCAATATTACAAGTTTCAAATTGATATTACAAATGTTAGGAGTAATGCTGCACCTACGAAGAGGGAATTACTAGGAAGTTTACGTAAGAACTTTCTTTACTTTAGGTGGATGCAGCATTATCGTACAAACTAAAATCCACCGCCCTGACAAGTCACTAATGGGCAAATAAGCTTTCGAGTCTCTGGCCAATTGATGTTTCAAAAACAAATTCAGCTTCTGCGAAGACTTTGTCATTTAGGCTTAGACGCTTACGGTGATCAGCACGCCATTCATTGTTGCGCCAGAGAACGCCAAACCTCATTACCTTGAGCACACTTGCCTCCAGAACAAAGAACCTGGCCAATTTAATCTCAGATGTGCTGCCTCAATAGTCGATCAAATCAATTTCTGTAAGATGGAGATCAAGGCATTCGATGAGATTGTTATAGTGCAGCACATTTTTCACTTTCGGGTCTTTTTTTATCTACAAAAGAAGAGAACATATTAGAGCAGCTGGCTGCATAAGATTGTCGTGTCATCAAGAGGTACCAATATCATTCGCTCATACGATAGGGTTGGCTGGCTAGTGATATTTTTTCACTCTCTCTCTCTCTCTATTTGTGTTTCCTCTCATTTAACTAGGAGCATGTGAAGAGCTTGGGCATTTGTTGCCTTCCACTATGTGGCCGATGCCATATTTCGCAAAAGTATGCCACATAACACGCATCGATGTCAAATCAAAAGATTTTGGCACCTCTCTTGCGATGTGAGAGAGTTGGCACCACTATGCACACAGACCCACATGTATAAACAAATCAATCAAACCAACTACACTAGCCTCTCACTCTCCCAAACAAGTGTTTTTATTGCCTCAATCCTCTCTCTCTCTCTCCCACGCAGTGTTTTTTCATTGTGTGAGTTAATTTGGCACCGGAGCAAAGTAGGTGATCCAGATTGGGACACCATGTGAGCAATGGAGGGGCATCGATGCCAAATGCATCACAAGTGAATTTGGCACATGTTTTGGCCTACATAGCCCACTTTTGTAATACTACCTCATATTTAGTATAAAATTTTGACCATAGATTTACCTAAGAAAATGCCAATGCATGTCACTAAAAATTACACCATTTGAAATTATGTTCAAATACGAATCCAACGATATAGTTCTTAGTGACATGCATTAACATTTTTTCAGTTAAATCTATGGTCAAATTTTGATACTACAAAATTGGAAGAGTAAACCAGGAGAATTTGGCAGACGAGTACACCAACGTTGTCAATTTCGGCGCGTCAATGACCCTGATTTTTGTTGGACCTTCTAGATCCGATACAAGCAATCTCTCAAGGAAAGGCGCATTCTCAATGACCATAACGTGGAACAGCTGGAGTGATCTCTTCCCAATTGATGTCTTGTTGCGGGGCCAGCAAGACACATAAATCCATCGGGGATTCGTCGAGGCGATGTGGAGGCTAATGAACCCGTGGGTCTGCTCAAGACGAAGGTACTCGAGCGCAGTATAGCTGCGGACCAGGTGCTCCATAGCCTTATTCGAGATGAGAACGTCGAAGAGGTCGAGCTGCTTGAGTTGAGGGAGAAGAAGAGCAGGCGCGACATTAATCTAGGGAAGATAGCAGGAGCTGAAACTAGCGCGGTGCATCGTTGGCGTGAGGCTGAGCGCGGACTGCAGCAGAGAGCGACATCGTCCAGCTTTAAAGCTGAGCTCCTCGAGCTGATCTAGGGCGGGGGATAAGAACCACTCGTCGAACTTGGGTTGGACCTTGCAGTTGGTACTGAACATGCGGATGTCAAGGCGTTTGGCTGGCCCAGGGTGTGATGAAAGGATCTTGGAGACTGCGTCCATGCGTTTGCAATCCCCGTCGCAGAGGCAGCTGTTGATGGTGAGGTTGAGGGGGACGCAGCGCCAAAGGGGGCGCCACCGCCGGGAGAGCAGGGCGGTCCGCACGGCAGATTTGGTGGGGAGGAAGCCGATGATGACGAGCAACGTGTCGTCGGGGAGGCTGCTGATGAAGTCCAAGCTCGCCGGATGCGGTTTTGGCTCGAGCCGCCTCCGCTTGTTGGCTGTCTCGCCGTCCATCTCAACCGGTGGCGACGCCGGTGTACATGTGTGCTGGTGTGTGTTGTGTGCTGGGTGTGCGCAAGTGCGTCCTTCTGTGCATGCCGCCGTGCAGTGGTGAATTGTGCGCGAGTGCGTCCTTCGCGTGCAAGAAGTTTGTCCTTAATGCGCCCTCAATTTACTAGCGTGCGGGGTGCTACCCTGAGTGGTTTCAACTTTGTTTACTTCACCGCGTGTCAGATGGGCCTCTAGTTTACTTATTTTCACCCATTGCCACATGGGCCAGCACACGAAGATACAGAACACGAGCTGACAAGGCAGCATGTGGATTGGTCGACCGGTCAACTAAACAATATACGGAGCTATACGCTGACACAGTGAGCGTATAATCCGTCGGTATAGAGAGTTCGAGTGAGAGGGGAGGCCCGTGAGAGATAGCAGAGAGAGAGAAAGAGCTACTCCCTCCGTTCGATAATGTAGTTCCAACATTTTTTTAAGTCAAACTTTTGAAACTTTGACCAAGTTTATAAAGAAATTACTTATATCTACAATACCAAAGATAAATGATAGTATGAAGTAAGTACATCTTGTGATGAATCTAATGATTGTTCCAGATGTAAATGTTTTTCTCCACATATACCTGGTCAAACGTTTCTGAGGTTTGACTTTTCAAAACATCCATATGCTTATGAACGTGATAGAGTCCCTAACAAGAGAGAGAGAGAGAGTGAGTGAAAAAAGTGTGTGTGTGTGTGTGTGTGTGTGAAAGAGACATGGACAACACACGATAAAAGTAGAGAACAAGCGTGCGTGTCTTATGCAAACATATCACACATGCATCTTCAACAACGGAGGCAAGGTGAGGAGATAGTGTGTGGTTGTTTGGAACTGAGAGAGCAAGACCCCTAGCACGTGGCCAAGAGGGGTCTGACAAATAAGGGAGAGAGGTCGAGAGAGACGCAGGGAGAAAATGCAGACATGGGGAGGAGAGAGTGTATGTTTGTCATAGAGAGATCCCCTGGAGATCGTGATGGGACTACATGGGTGGGAGATCGAGTGACAAGGTGTGTGCGCGATAGAAGATGCCCCGAGAGATATCGAGATAGACGTATGGATGGAAGGAGACAATACGTGTGTTCCTGTTGGCTAGTAAGAGATAATCATACTTAGGAGGCGGGAGTGCTTGCACCTATGATGGATTGAGGGATTATGGTACTTAGGGGGGTGCGTGTCACATGGAGAGAGAACAAGGGCGGAGAGTGTTGGATGGGTCTATATGTATAGCGCGAGCGAGACATGTGTATGTGTGAACCAGGGAGATATAAAGCCAGTTTGGCTTGCGTCCTGGCATCTTTTGCCTGGCCTGGGGTTGTGGCTGGATTTCATGCACACTTGTTTGGTTGCTACCCTGTGAAAAAGAAAGCCCGCCTGGCCTGGGTTCCCTTGCACTTTAATTAGCCTGGCTGAACTCCAGACACTACAAGTAGCCTGGCCCAGGCGACCGATTTCGAATGCCTGGTCGTGCCTGGTCGTGTGGCCATGAGGCTAACAGCAACATGGATGGATGTTAGCATTAAATAATTGATGCATGGATTGATTGATGGGACGTTGATGGTTTGCCTGGCCCAGGCTTGAACCAAACGCTTCAGCACCACAGAAGCCTGGCCAGGCAGAAATATTTTACATCTCACGTCCACACCAGGCAGTACCGGCCATCAAGGCATGAGGGTCAGGTCACAAACCAAACTGACCAATAAAGTTTGAGAGAGATTGAGGAGCCCCGAT
The DNA here is from genome assembly GCF_056163025.1 of Triticum urartu. Lineage (NCBI taxonomy): Eukaryota > Viridiplantae > Streptophyta > Magnoliopsida > Poales > Poaceae > Triticum > Triticum urartu. The sequence goes on along the minus strand of NC_141879.1, from coordinate 323,972,353 downwards.
AAGGCTGAGTGGTGCGTCAGATAGCTGAGACAGGGAAAGAGATATTCCATCCGCTCGATAATGCAGTGCATGTAAATTTTTTAGAAGTCAAACTTTGGAAACTTCGATCAGGTTTACGCAAATGTTATTTATATCTACAATACCAAAGATACATCATACAAAACTACATCTCATGGTGAATCTAATGGTATATGTTTGCCGTACTAGATGTAATTATTTTTCTCCACGTACATGGTCAAACTTTGTGATGTTTGACTTTTCAATAAATCTATATGCTATGGACCGAGGAGAGTGCCTCAGTCGAGACAGATCAAGTGCGTGTGAAGGAGAATGAGTAAGTGTGCAAAAAGAGTATGTGTGTGAAAGAGAAAGTGACAACAAACGATAAATTAGAGAGAGTGTGTGTTTTTTCGTTTCTTATGCGAACATATCACGCATGCATCTCCGAGATGGAAAAGCGAGGCGAGGAGATACACGAAGATAGCTAGTGTGTGATTGTTTGCAATGGAGAGAGACACTCATGTAGCACATGTCCAATACAGGTGTGGCCAACAAGGAACAAAGGTCGAGAGGGACACATGGATGGCATGGACGCATGGGGAGGGAGAGAGGGTGTGTTTGTGATAGAGAGATCCCGTCGAGATCGTGAGGGGACTATATATATGGGTGGGAGATCGAGGGAGTGCGTGCGCGATAGAAAGATGCCTCGAGAGAAATCGAGATAAACCATGCACATGTTTGTGATGGAGACTAAGATTAGCTAGTCATATACATATAGGGGGGACCGCGTGTGCCTACAATTGAGTGAGAGACCATCATACTTGGCTAGCTGGGCATGAGATTGCGTGTGTGCGCGTGTGAGATGGAGAGAGAACAAGGGGGAGAGATAGAGTTTTAGATGGGCCTATCGAGTGCGAGTGAGATATGCATGTGTATGTGTGACCCAGGTGGATGGAGAGTTTGAGAGAGGGGGGAAGAGCTCCGAGACAACATAGTGGTGCATGAGAGAGTTACAGGCAAAGAGCCAAGGAATCTGTGTGCGTACGATGAGTGCACCCAAGATATATAGCTTGGACTAGCTAGAGTATCATACATAGTGTGCGAGAGAGACCTATAGATGGTGTATATATGCATGCGAACTAGAAAGACCCCCCCCCCACACACACACAAAGAGAGAGAGGGAGAGAGAGAGAGGTGGAGAGAAAGGGAGAGGAACGAACAAGGTTTTTGTGTCGGATGCGTGCGACAGAATTTAAGATTGTCGGCGAGAGAGAGAGAGAACAGGAGTCCGAGAGAGGAGGAGGTCGCGTTTTATGCATCAAAGACTGGTATAAACCATGTTTCGATATAAACTTGCATTCAAATATTTAAATTGGAGAACATGTTGTCTGCAATCCACACATGAACGGATATATGCGTATATCAAACAAGTTCATTAATTTGACTTCCAACATGTTCATCGAGTACTATAATAATGTACAACATGCTACTCGATTGAGGTGTTCAATTTTGGATTTAGTTCACTATTTTGACCTACTGAACGAGCTATTTCATTGAATCGAGATATTTCATTTTGGGTTTGATTCGCGTTTTTGAGTGGGTCAACTATTTGTCATATAGTAAATCGCTAGCAACGAGCATGTAAAAACACATTACTCCCGAGCATCATCTCTCCATCTAAAAAAGAAGTGGCAAGCTAATATTTCAAAATTTGATCCGAATCGACTTGGTAAGGTAGACGTGGATGCTCGTTCTCCCAAAATTTGAACGAACCGTTAAACATCCTCTCTGCTCGGTGGAATTCGCCCGAGCAAATAAATGGGAGACGCGAAATTACCGTCCTATGTGGGACACGCATCAATTGGCCCGTTGTAAATCGAGGGTAGGTTCGTAACTTCATCCAAGCGCGCCTTCTCCTCGGCCGAAATGACATGTGCCGAATAATTCATAAACCATGGTCGGAAAAACACGCTCTCCTCGCCCAAAATAGCTCGCGCCCACTATTTCAAAACAAGCTCTCCTCGCCTGAAATCGCTCGCGCCCACTATAGTTCAAAACACGCCCTCCTTGCCCGAAGTCGCTCCCGCCCAGAGAAGCAAAGTTACTCTACTATCCCCGACCCTCCGTACATAGACCCAAGCCGAGAAGCCTATAGGCAAGGGTAGAACTTTAACTCCCCCTCACATTTCAGACAAATGCGTCCGTAAGACATGGTTCCACTCCCCTCCCAATTTTCCCCGCCCGCCCCCATTCATACCTCATGGGCGCCAAATCACCTTCTCCCCGGGAAGCTCCCTTCTCCCGAGCCGCGAAACCTCAGCCCCACCTCCATGGCGCCCCCCACCGCACCAATTTCACAGCCGCCCTCCTCCCTAATGCCGTAGACGCTGTCCATGCCATCGTGCACTGGGCCGTGTGCCTCTTACTCCGTGCTGCTGGTGCTACCTCGACGACGGCCGCGTGAACCATACCGGAGCCGATTCACCCCCGCCGTTGTTCACGGCGCCGGAGCGGCTCCAACTTCAGATCCGTCCAGAGTCCTGGCGCTGCTTCGGCATAGCCGTCGACCGTCGTGACATCGCTCTTTCCCTGCCGCCGGTCGCCACCGCAACCGCGCCGGCCCACCGACTCGGTAGCTGGACCTGCCTACTTCACCATGCCGCCAGATAGGTCACACCCTCATCTCAAATCACTTTATTTAGGCGTCAGTTGTCTGAATTTTTATTCTGGACCAATCGATTTGTAATGGGAAGCAGCACCCTCGAGGCGGCGGAGCTCCTAGGCTGCCGGTTGGCGTGTGTCTAACGTAAGGGTGCGGGGGCGCAAAGTTCGCCGCGGAAGCAATGCTTAGATGGCTATCTTTTAGAGTTGCGTGGGTTGAAGGTACTGCCGCCGCCGGATCTGGATGACGGGGAGTCTTTGTGGATTGGCCCGGGGGCGGCGCAACCACAGCAGTGCGGTGGGGCGGGGAGCGGCGTTTTGGCCGGGGCCACGGACGGCGGAGGCAGGCTGCTCTGCCGTTGGTCGCTGTCTCTTCGAGGAAGATTCCAAATAGTGTCAGTCGGGAGGCACAAGACGGCCAGCCATCCGGCGTAGATCGGACAGTAGCAAAATAAAATAAAATCATGTGACCCCAATTTAGTCTTCAGTCAACAGATGTGTGACCACTCTCGTACCTTGTTGTTGATCTCTTAGTGTATTTCTTCAGATCAAAGAGATATGTCATTCTTAACATTATGCGTTATCTGCATCTTCAGACACACCGTCTTCCGACTCACCCCAGCTGCTCCAACAAGGGAAGCATACACCAGAAGGGAGCTATAGTCCCCACTCAACAGTTCCCTGCATCGAATGTGCGTGCCCGACATGCACAACCACAACAACTGCAGGGCCATCGACAAGTCAGCACATGATGCTCACTCCTATGGATGGCAGCCAGATAGGTTGTACCCTCATCTTACTTGTGTGCAACATTTATGGCTTTGTTATCCATCTAAGCATGGAAGATAGATCATCACATTTCACTATATATTCATGCTGATCTCTTACGGGTCTTGATCAGGAGTTAACGATGTTCCATAGTTCAGCTAAGATACTTGTTCTTTAGGTAACACTGTTCCATAGTTATCATCCATCAGCCAATGCTATCCCACAGGCTGGTGATTATAGTATTATACCACTTCTAGTATTTCCTATGTTGTTCTTTAATACTTTTGTGTGCCATCTAGTTAATCTCGAGTACAAATGATACATATTTTGTAGCTTTCATCTGTGTTCTCCCTTTAGTTTATGAGACCTGTTGCTGCTAGTTAACCCCAGTCCTACTATTTATGTCGTCTCCTACAGGCACTCATTACATAAATCTAACTACTAGTTGTCTTCCATGCATGTCAGATATAATTGCACACACTGATATATCCACAAGAACCTCATGGAGCAATGTAAAGGCCAATAAACTTGATGTCAATGATACCCAATATGATGGAACATGTAAAGGCAAGACTTGCAGAAAGATGATGAATCCTCTTCACCCCACAAGGTCCTTGCTCTAACTTGGCCTGTGATATGGGTACAACATGCATATAATGTCCTAGAGTGTATCTACTCTGTTGCAATGCCATGTGCTTAGCATGCTGATCATGCATGTAAAAATGCCATGCCTTCCTATTTTTCAGTACCTATTCCATTCATGATAACATGTTTTCAAATTCAAGTACTGTCATTCTACTCTATCGCAATGCCATCTGCTTAATTTGGACATCATGCTTCTGAATATCTTATGCATTGTTATTCATCAGTATGTACTTCATCTGTCTACCATACCATGTTTTTTACATTGAAGTGCTGTTCTAGTGCTCTGTTGCAATGCCATCTTATTTTCCCAATCATACACGTGTATGTTGCCTTAGTTATTTCTGTACGTATTCCGCTAGCATACAGTTTTACATTCAACTAGTGTTTTTTTTGCTGTGTTGTCCTGTCGTATCCCTAGCTCTTACACCATACTCCCTCCATCCGGATTACATGTTGCCGAAATGGATAAAAAAGGATGTATCTAGAACTGAAATACGCCTAGACCCATCCATTTTTTCCGGATGGAGGGAATACATGTCAATATGTCATGCATTTCTATTCTTCAGTACCTATTCCATCTCTCCGCTGCCGCATGTTTTATAATTAAAGCACCATTCTTCTATACAAGGCATGCAAGGGGAAGACGACTATGTTAGAATCTGAAGGGTTACAAACAAGGCCTTTGCAAAAGATCCAAACGCCAAGAGATAATAAACCAACTCCAGTTTTTATAGATACTGCTCCAGCACAGAGAAACCCAACTCCTACTGATAATAAGCAGATTCCAGTGGCCAAAGAACTAGTCCGCTCCAGTCCAGCAAAAATATGTCAACTCAATTCTAAGAAGCGTGTGCTTATCCATGCATCATGAAATTTTATAGCATGCTCATCATATTTTCTACATGTTTCTTACCCATCTCTCTTTTAGAAAATAAGCTTAACAGATAGAAGATTTTCTGCAATGGTATCATTTATGAGGAAATATTCTTGCGGGAATTCTCTATGCTCCAATGTAGATGTAAGTACCTGTTGTATATCACTATATTTTTACATCAGCATGTATTTTGTTAATCGGCGTGAATCCAACCTTTATCTGGTCTAAATTTAGTTGTAGCAAAATGTATGATTAAAGGCCACAATGTTGATTTTTGCAAGGAAAATTGCCTGGTAGTTTTGCATCCTGAGCTGCATGAGTGTACTATCTCATATTAGTGGGTTTGAATACTTTGGTTCTGCAGTGGGTTTTACAGTGTTTTTTTACTGTGTTGTCCTATCGTATCCCTAGCTCTTACATCATACTCCTTCCGTCCGGATTAAATGTCGCAGAAATGGATAAAACTGGATGTATCTAGAACTGAAATACGCCTAGACCCATCCATTTATTTCCAGATGGAGTGAATACATGTCAATATGTCATGCCTTTCTATTCTTCAGTACCTATTCCATCTCTGTTGTAGCATGTTTTATAACTGAATCACCATTCTTCTATATAAGGCATGCAAGGGGAAGATGACTATGTTAGAATCTGAAGGGTTACAAACCAGGTCTTTGCAAAAGATCCAAATGCCAGGAGATAATAAACCAACTCCATTTTTCATAGATACTGCTCCAGCATAGAGAAACCCAACTCCCACTGATAATAAGCAGATTCCAGTGGCCAAAGAACTAGTCCGCTCCAGTCCAGCAAAAGAATGTCAACTCCATTCTAAGAAGCGTGTGCGTATCCACGCATCATGAAATTTTATAGCATTCTGATCATATTTTCTACATGTTTCTTACCCGTCTCTCTTTTAGAAAATAAGGTTAAATGATACAAGACTTCCTCCATTGGGATCGTATTCGAGGAAAATATCTTGCGGGAATTCTCTGTGCTCCAGTGCTGATGTAAGTACCTGTTGTATATCACTATATTTTTACATCAGCATGTATTTTGTTAATCGGCCTGAATCTAACCTTTATCTAATCTAAAATTAGTTGTAGCAAAATGTTAAAGGCGCCAATGTTGATTTTTGTAAGGAAAACTGCCTGGTAGTTTTGCGTACTGAGCTGCATGAATGTGCTATCTCATATCACGCACATTACTGAATTGCAGTGCTTCTCTGGTTGCCCATTCATTCATTGTGTCAATGTTGCTTTCATATTACCTTACCTGGCTGATGATAGCTGTGCCATATTGTGTTAATTTGGTGTAGGCTAGTTGCCCAAACGTTCGTTGTGTCAATGTTGCTTTCCTATTATCTGACTTGGCCAATGATAGCAATGCTAGTGTGTTAATTTTGTGCAGGCTGCTGAAGATAAGAAGACAAACTCTGAAAACAGCAAGGCAACCCCATTGTTTCTTTCTAGTAAATCTAGGCCAGGTAATATGGCAATAACTCATGATTAATCTGTTTGGTTCCCGTCCTAATTTATGTTATGATGGAGTGGTCAAGACACTCGCCACTATCAATAATACAAGCCTGCCAAAATCACCATCTGAATCTGTTCAGTATCCTCTGTCTCGAATGCGATGGAATAAATGTATGTTTGTGAACCAATTAAGGGCTGAAGCAATGATGGAAATGGTGGATGAATCAGAGGTGCAGAGTCGTGCGACACAATAACCGATCAATGTTTTCAGAGACAGTGTGGCAAAGCAGCAAGAACTTGCCCACATGCTTATGGGTGTCATCTGTGCTGAGGTTGCAGATTGTGACGTTGTAGATGGTTAGGTTCTGCTCATTTATTTGCACTGGCATCAATCTTTGATTGCCCAGTGGATGTAATTTCCTGTAATATATTCTGGATGTGCAACGTTATTCCCTGTATGCCATACCTTTGCTCGTTGTAATGGGCTCAAATTATCTAATTTGGCCTAAAGACATGAACGAACTTTAGTGGGCCCATTAAGTTAATGGGCCGTTACTAGGCCAAAAGTTAATGGTCGGCCCTCTTACCTCCCGGGACGTTAACAGGCCGACATCGAAGCAGGCAACAGGTGGCCCCAATTTATTTCACGGGCCGTTAACAGGCCGTTACTAAGTTTGGGCTACATATGGCCCAACTATACTGTAGGCCTTTAGCAGGCCGAAAGAGACAGCGGGCTTGTATTGGACCATGAAGAGCATGGGCCGCTAAGAGGCCGAAAGTCAGGTCGTATTGTAAACGGCCCAACTGTGTTGTGGGCCTTTAGCAGGCCGAAAGAGAAACCGGGCTGGTATGGGACCATGAAGGGCATGGGCCGTTAAGAGGCCGAAACAAAGGTCCGAGTACAAATGGCCCAACTCATTTATGGTCCGTTAACAGGCCGAAAGGCACACAGGGCCGGGAATTGGCCCAACACTTAAATGGGTCGCTAAAAGGCCAAAACTCAGGCCCGACTACAATTGGCCCAACTGATTTATGGGTCGTCAACAGGCTGAAAGTGACACCGGGCCAGAAATTGGCCCAACACTTAAATGGGCCGCTAAAAGGCCGAAACTCAGGTCCGACTACAAATGGCCCATCAGATTTATGGGCCGTCAACAGGCTGAAAGACACACCGGGCCGGAAATTAGCCCAACATTTAAATGGGTCGCTAAAAGGCCTAAAGATGTACATCATGAAAATTGGCCCATCCATTAAATGGGCCGTTAACACGCCGAAATCTCATCGGGCCGATATTGAGCCCAAATATATAGCGGATTGTTAACGGGCTCGAACTGACGATGGGCTGCAATGGTGTCAAATCTTTAACGGGTCGAATTGGCACATCTCGTATGGGCTGTGGGCTTAAATGGACCTGACACAAGTAGGCCTTATATGGGCCGGCCTGCTAATTTTTACTGGGCCGTCCTTTTTCACCGGAATGGGCCACTGTTGGGCCGTGCCACATGTCGACCTATCATAGGCGCCTCCTGTCCAATGAGTGGATGACATCTGTCCCAACGATGAGCCGACACGTGTTTCCTCTAGGCAATGATGATTTTACACGTGGAAAATCCCCATTGGTCGGTGCCGTTAACGGGTTATCAGATCCAAAACCCGACCCGATAGCTTAACGGCGTTCCGTTATGGTGGATGCCATGTGTCATTCACCCTTGACAAAAGCACTTCTGTGACGCGCGATTTATCGTCATGGAAGTGGACACTTCCGTGATGATAATTTTGGTAATGTCATGGAACACTTCTACGACAGCACATGTATGACTATCTTAATTCTGTCATAAATTTGGCATGGATGTACATGCATGACAAAAAGAGCGACCTACTGTGACAAACACGTATCATCACGGAAGTGTATTTTTTTGTAATGCTACTATCCTTTTTCCACACTTGTGCTTCAAAGTAGCACCATGATCTTCATGATAGATAGCCTCCTATGATATCACTTTCATATACTAGCGGGAATTTTTCATTATAGAACTTGGCTTGTATATTCCAATGATGGGCTTCCTCAAAATGCCCTAGGTCTTCATGAGCAAGCGAGTTGGATGCACACCCACTTAGTTTCTTTTGTTGAGCTTTCATATACTTATAGCTCTAGTGCGTCCGTTGCATGGCAATCCCTACGCACTCACATTGATATCTATTGATGGGCATCTCCATAGCCCGTTGATACGCCTAGTTGACATGAGACTATCTTCTCCTTTTTTTGTCTTCTCCACAACCACCATTCTATTCCACATATAGTGCTATGTCCATGGCTCACGCTCATATATTACGTGAAGATTGAAAAAGTTTGAGAACATCAGAAGTATGAAACAATTGCTTGGCTTGTCATCGGGGTTGTGCATGATTTAAATATTTTGTGTGGTGAAGATAGAGCATAGCCAGACTATATGATTTTGTAGGGACAACTTTCTTTGGCCATGTTATTTTGAGAAGACATGATTGCTTAGTTAGTATACTTGAAGTATTATTATTTTTATGTCAATATTAAACTTTTATCTTGAATCTTTCAGATCTGAACATTCATGCCACAATAAAGAAAAATTACATTGAGAAATATGTTAGAAAGCATTCCACATCAAAAATTCTTTTTTATCATTTACCTACTCGAGGACGAGCAGGAATTAAGCTTGGGGATGCTTGATACGTCTCCAGCGTATCTATAATTTTTTTATTACTCCATGCTATTATATTATCTATTTTGGATGTTAACGGGCTTTATTTTACACCTTTATATCATTTTTGGGACTAACCTACTAACCGGAGGCCCAGCCCAAATTGCTGTTTTTTGCCTATTTTAGAGTTTCGCCGAAAAGGAATATCAAACGGAGTCCAAATGGGATTAAACCTTCGGGAACGTGATTTTCTCAACAAACGTGATCCAGGAGACTTGGAGTGGGCGTCAAGAAACAATCGAGTAGGCCATGAGGCAGGGGGCGCCTACCCCCCTGGGCGCACCCTCCACCCTCGTGGGCCCCTCGTTGCTCCACTGACCTACTTGTTCCTCCTATATAAGTCCACGTACCCCGCAAACATCCAGGAGCACCACGAAAACCTAATTCCACCGCCGCAACCTTCTATACCCGAGAGATCCCATCTTGGGGCCTTTTTCGGAGCTCTACCGGAGGGGGCATTGATCACGGAGGGCCTCTACATCAACTCCATGGCCTCTCCGCTGATGTGTGAGTAGTTTACTTCAGACCTTCGGGTACATAGTTATTAGCTAGATGGCTTCTTCTCTCTCTTTGGATCTCAATACAAAGTTCTCCTCGATTCTCTTGGAGATCTATTCGATGTAACCTTCTTTTGCGGTGTGTTTGTCGAGATCCGATGAATTGTGGGTTTATGTTCCTGATTATCTATGAACAATATTTGATTCTTCTCTGAATTCTTTTATGTATGATTGGTTTATCTTTGCAAGTCTCTTTGAATTATTAGTTTGGTTTGGCCTACTAGATTGATCTTTCTTGCAATGGGAGAAGTGCTTAGCTTTGGGTTCAATCTTGCGGTGCTCGATCCCAGTGACAGTAGGGGAAATGACACGTATTGCATTGTTGCCATCGAGGATAAAAAGATGGGGTTTATATCATATTACATGAGTTTATCCCTCTACATCATGTCATCTTACTTAAAGCATTACTCTGTTCTTATGAACTTAATACTCTAGATGCATGCTGGATAGCGGTCGATGTGTGGAGTAATAGTAGTAGATGCAGAATCGTTTCAGTCTACTTGTCGCAGACGTGATGCCTATATACATGATGATACCTAGATATTCTCATAACTATGCTCAATTCTATCAATTGCTCGACAGTAGTTCGTTTACCCACTGTGATACTTATGCTCTTGAGAGAAGCCACTAGTGAAACCTATGGCCCCCGGGTCTATCTTCCATCATATTAACCTTCCAACACTTAGCTATTTCTATTGCCGCTTATTTTACTTTGCATCTTTATTTCTCTTTATCATAAAAATACCAAAAATATTATCTTATCATATCTATCAGATCTCACTCTCGTAAGTGACCTTGAAGGGATTAACAACCCCTTTATCGCGTTGGTTGCGAGGCTCTTATTTGTTTGTGTAGGTGCGTGGGACTCGAGCGTGATCTCCTACTGGATTGATACCTTGGTTCTCAAAAACCAAGGGAAATACTTACGCTACTTTACTGCATCACCCTTTCCTCTTAAAGGGAAAACCAACGCAGTCCTCAAGAGGTAGCAGCGACTCACTAAGTGCCCCGCCCGGATCTCTCCACTCACAGATGACCCGGTGATAACCAACAAGTATAGGGGATCGCAACAGTTTTCGAGGGTAAAGTATTCAGCCCAAATTTATTGATTCGACACAAGGGGAGCCAAAGAATACTCTCAAGTATTAGCAGCTGAGTTGTCAATTCAACCACACCTGGAAACTTAGTATCTGCAGAAAAGTGTTTAGTAGCAAAGTAATATGATAGTAGTGGCAATGATAGCAAAAGGTAACAGTAGGAAAAGTAATGTTTTTGGTATTTTGTAGTGATGATAGCAATAACAACGGAAAAGTAAATAAGCGAAGAACAATATATGGAAAGCTCGTAGGCAATGGATCAGTGATGGAGAATTATGCCAGATGCGGTTCATCATGTAACAGTCATAACCTAGGGTGACACGGAACTAGCTCCAGTTCATCAATGTAATGTAGGCATGTATTCTGACTATAGTCATATGTGCTTATGGAAAAGAACTTGCATGACATCTTTTGTCCTACCCTCCCGTGGCAGCGGGGTCCTTACAGAAACTACGGGATATTAAGGCCTCCTTTTAATAGAGAACAGGAACAAAGCATTAACACATAGTGAATACATGAACTCCTCAAACTACGGTCATCACCGGTAAGTATCCCGATTATTGTCACTTCGGGGTTAACGGATCATAACACATAATAGGTGACTATAGACTTGCAAGATAGGATCAAGAACACTCATATATTGATGAAAACATAATAGGTTCAGATCTGAAATCATGGCACTCGGGCCCTAGTGACAAGCATTAAGCATAGCAAAGTCGTAGCAACATCAATCTCAGAACATAGTGGATACTAGGGATCAAAACCTAACAAAACTAACTCGATTACATGATAGATCCCATCCAACCCATCACCGTCCAGCAAGCCTATGATGGAATTACTCACACACGGCGGTGAGCATCATGAAATTGGTGATGGAGGATGGTTGATGATGACGATGGTGACGGATTCCCCTCTCCGGAGCCCTGAACGGACTCCAGATCAGCCCTCCCGAGAGGTTTTAGGGCTTGGCGGCGGCTCCGTATCGTAAAACGCGATGAATTCTTCTCTTTGATTTTTTTCTCCCTGAAACACAATATATAGAGTTGGAGTTGGAGTCGGAGGAGCTCCAGGGGGCCCACGAGGTAGGGGGCGCGCCCTAGGGGGGCAGGCGCGCTCCCCACCCTCGTGGACAGGTGGTGGGCCCCCTGACCTTCATCTTTTGCAGGTATTTTTTATATTTTCCAAAAAGTTGCTCCGTGAAGTTTCAGGTCATTCCGAGAACGTTTGTTTCTGCACATAAATAACACCATGGTAATTCTGCTGAAAACAGCGTCAGTCCGGGTTAGTTCCATTCAAATCATGCAGGTTAGAGTCCAAAACAAGGGCAAAAGTCTTTGGAAAAGTAGATACGACGGAGATGTATCACCAGGCTAAGCCAGGTGACTCATTGGTGACCCGGCAGCCGGGTGAGAGGAGCGACAAGACCTGGTGGCCCAACAGGCGGTTCATGGAAGGTCGGCTCATGTTATGGTGGGCCGACTTAAGAGAAAAGCATAAGGAATATTCTTCTACAAAGGAAGCAAGATTGGGACTCCACTTGTAATAGAGTAATCCTAATCCTACTAGGACTAGTCATGTAAGCCGCCCCTTCAACTTAAATAAGGAGGGACAGGGCACCCCAAGAGGGACAAGTTTTCACAAGTTAGGTTTAGACAGACAAGTCAATAGCTCTCAAGATAGAGCACCCTTGTAATTGTGATCATCATCTTTAATATCAATGAAGCAGGATGTAGGCTTTTACCTCCACTATGAGGGGCCGAACCTGGGTAAAACCCCGCGTCTCTCGTCCCGCTCAACCCCTCTCAAGCTACCACATAGATGTGTTGGCCTCATGACTAAGTCCTCACACTAAGGACATCTGTCGTGACAATTCCACGACAAAAGTAGTATGGAAGTAACATCAACGGTGGGAAAAGTAACAGTAGTAGTTTTTGTAGCAATTGTTACAGTGGCAACGAAAAAGGAACTAACCAAAGATCAATATGTGAAAAGCTCGTAGGCAATGGATCAATGATGGATAATTATGTAGGATGCGATTCCTCATGCAACAGTTATAACATAGGATGACACAGAACTAGCTCCAGTTCATCAATGTAATGTAGGCATGTATTCCGAATATAGTCATACGTGCTTATGGAAAAGCCTTGCATGACATCTTTTGTCCTACCCTCCCATGGCAACAGGGTCCTATTGGAAACTAAGGGATATTAAGGCCTCCTTTTAATAGAGTACGGACCAAAGCATTAACACTTAGTGAATACATGAACTCCTCAAACTACGGTCATCATCGGGAGTGGTCCCGATTATTGTCACTTCGGGGTTACCGGATCATAACACGTAGTATGTGACTATTGACTTGCAAGATAGGATCAATAACTCACATATATTCATGAAAACATAATAGGTTCAGATCTGAAATCATGGCACTCGGGCCCTAGTGACAAGCATTAAGCATAGCAAAGTCATAGCAACATCAATCTTAGAACATAATGGATACTAGGGATCAAACCCTAACAAAACTAACTCGATTACATGGTAAATCTCATCCAACCCATCATTGTCCAGCAAGCCTACGATGGGATTACTCATGCACGGCAGTGAGTATCATGAAATTGGTGATGGATGAAGGTTGATGATGACGATGGACACGGATTCCCCTCTCCGGAGCCCCGAACGGACTCCAGATCAGCCCTCCCGATGAATATTAGGGCTTGGCGGCGGCTCTGTATTGTAAAACGCAATGAATCCTTCTCTCTGATTTTTTTCTCCCCGAACGTGAATATATAGAGTTGGAGTTGACGTCGGTGGAGCCTCAGGGGGCCCACGAGGCAAGGGGCGCGCCCCAGGGGGGCACCCTGCACCCTCGTGGACAGGGTGTGGGCCCCCTTACGCTGATTCTTTCGCCGGTATTTTTTATAAATTCCAAAACATGTCTCCGTAAATTTTCAGGTCATTCCGAAAACTTTTATTTCTGCACAAAAATAGCACCATGGAAATTCTGCTGAAAACAGAGTCAGTCCGGGTTAGTTCCATTCAAATCATGCAACAGAGTCCAAAACAAGGGCAAAAGTGTTTGGAAAATTAGATACGTTGGAGACGTATCAACTCCCCCAAGCTTAAACCTTTGCTTGTCCTCGAGCAATTCAGTTGACAAATTGAAAGTGATAAAGAAAAACTTTTACAAACTCTGTTTGATCTTGTTGTTGCAAATATGTAAAGCCAGCATTCAAGTTTTCGGCAAAGATTATGAACTAACCATATTCACAATAACATTTAGGTCTCATGTTTACTTATATCAATGGCATAATCAACTAGCGAGCAATAATAATAAATCTCGGATGACAACAGTTACTCAAAACAATCATAATATGATATAACAAGATGGTCTCTTGCTAGCCCTTTCTGAGACCGCAAAACATAAATGCAGAGCACCCCTGAAGATCAAGGACTGACTAGACAATGTAATTCATGGTAAATGAGATCCAGTCACAGTCATACTCAATGTAAATTAATAGCAATGCATGCAAATGACAGGGGTGCTCTCTAACTGGTGCTTTTTAATAAGAGGATGATGACTCAACATAAAAGTAAATAGATAGGCCCTTCACAGAGGGAAGCAGGGATTTGCAGAGGTGCCAGAGCTCAAGTTTTGAAATAGAGATAAATAATATTTTGAGTGGTATACTTCCATTGTCAACATAACAACCAAGAGATCTCGGTGTCTTCCATGCTACCCACATCATAGGCGGTTCCCAAACAGAATGGTAAAGTTTATACTCCCCCACCACCAACAAACAACAATCCATCGCTTGTCCGAAACAATGGATGCCTCCAACTAACAACAATCCTGGGGGAGTTTTGTTTGCAATTATTTTGATTTGAGCATGCGACTGGGCATCCCGGTTACCAGCCATTTTCTCGTGAATGATGAGCGGAGTCCACTCATCTTGAGAATAACCCACCTAGCATGGAAGATATAGACAGCCCTAGTTGATACATGAGCTATTCGAGCATACAAAACAGAATTTCATTTGAAGGTTTAGAGTTTGGCACATACAAATTTACTTGGAACGGCATGTAGATACCGCTTATAGGAAGGTATGGTGGATTCAAGTGGAATAACTTTGGGGTTTATGGAAGTGGATGCACAAGCAGTATTCCCGCTTAGTACAAGTGAAGGCTAGAAAGAGACTGCGAAGCGACCAACTAGAGAGCGACAACAGTCATGAACATGCATTAAAATTAATCAACAATGAGTGCAAGCATGAGTAGGATATAAATCACCATGAACATAAGTATCGTGGAGGCTATGTTGATTTTGTTTCAACTACATGCATGAACATGTGCCAAGTCAAGCCACTCGAATCGTTCAAAGGAGGATACCACCCTATCATACCACATTACAACCATTTTAATAGCATGTTGGCACGCAAGGTAAACCATTATAAACTCCTAGCTAATTAAGCATGGCATGGGCAACTATAATCTCTAATTGTCATTGCAAACGTGTTTCATTCATAATAGGCTGAATCAGGAATGATGAACTAATCATATTTACAAAAACAAGATAGGTCGAGTTCATACCAGCTTCTCTCATCTCAATCAGTCCATCATATATCGTTATTATTGCCTTTCACTTGCACGACCGAACGTGTGGATAATAATAATAGTGCACGTGCATTGGACTAAGCTGGAATCTGCAAGCGTTTAATACAAGGGAGAATACAAGGTAACATGGGCTCTTAGTTAAATCAACAATAATGCATATGAGAGCCACTCAACATTTTCATCATGGCCTTCTCCTCTCGACCCCCAAAGAACAAGAAAAGAAATAAAACTATTTACATAGGAAAGCTCCCAACAAGCAAAATAAGAACGAGAAATCTTTTTGGGTTTTCTTTTAATTACTACTACTGCAGGCATGGAAAATAAACTAGCTACAACTATATTTTTTGTTTTTTTTTCTTAAGGTTTTTCAAACACACAAGAAGAATGCTAGAAAAGAAAATAAACTAGCATGGATAGCACAATGAAAAAGTATGAGCACTGACAACTAGAATGAGCGTGTGAACATGAATGTAATGTCGGTGAGAAATACGTACTCCCCCAAGCTTAGGCTTTTGGCCTAAGTTGGTCTATGTCCACTGCTGGCCTGGTGGATATCCAAAGTTGTAACTGTGGTCGTACTGAGGTGAAGCAGCTACTGCTTGTAAAGCTGCTGCTTGGAGGCGAGCTGCCTCCGTCCTCCTCTCATACTCGTTCGCCTCCTCCCTGGTTATAACATATCTCCTTTTTGCCTGAAAGTTAAACAACGTAGGAGCAGGGAGGGCAACATGGATAGTGCGCTGTCTGTCAAAGATTAGTCGATACTGGAGGAATTGTTCGTTCCTCTCAAGAAACTGATGGTGAACCATAGCGTTACAATCTAGATAAGCAGGAGGTAGCTCTATATCATTTCCATGTATAGGCACATTAAGATAATTAGCTACACGAGTTGCATAAATTCCACCAAACAAATCTCCACTTATACCGTTAAGATGCAACCTTCGTGCAACAATGGCCCCCAAGTTATATCATTTATCACCTAATACCACACTTTTGAGGACACTAAGATCTGGAACGCACATGTGACAAGACTCATCCTTACCATTAATGCATCTACCAATAAAGAGAGAAAAATAATGTATGGAAGGGAAATGAATGCTCCCTACGGTAGCTTGTGGGATTTCCCTAGATTCCCCTACAGTGATACTAGCAAGAAAGTCTTTATATTCAGATTTGCGAGGTTCACTAACATTGCCCCAGTGCGGGAGTTTACAAGCAGTATTAAAATCCTCTAGGTCCATGGTATATGATTTATCATAAAGATCAAATAAAACAGTGTGAGAATTGCGCGAGGATCTAAATTTAAACCTCCTCACAAAGGAATCAGTTAGGTAGTGGTATTGCTGGCAGTTATCTGACACGAAGTCCTCAAGATCAGCATTACGCATATATGCATCAAATTCATCCTTGATGCCTGCCTGGACCATAAACTCCTCTGATGGCCATTCACAAGGCCGCACTTGAGCTTCCCTTGGTTGTTCATCGTCCGGCTCACGTATCGCGAGCCCTGGTCCTTGCTTCCTTGAGGAACCACCTTGGTACATTTTCCTAAACATTTTATTTCTCTGAAAAATTTCTGAAATTTGTAGTGACTCAAAATAAAAGTGAACCAAACTCAACAAGATTGATAGCAACTACTCCTACAAGTGCCTAGAGGCAATATCATGTATTAAAACTACTTTGGACCATATAAATTTGACATGCAAGCTCAAGAATAGGGTCACCTTAGCAGCAAAAATTTGCAATAAATAAAGCACTAGAACAAAAACTAATTGGACCATTGGAGGAGTCACATACCGATGAACAATCCCCCAAAGCAGTTTTGTGAGTGGAGCTTTGAGCAAGGAGATCGAAAATGGCAGCAAGATGAGCTAGAACTCGGGTTTGAACTACGGGAGGATTTTTCTGGAGGAAGACGAAGTGAGTGGGTGCTGGAATAAGTGGAGGGGGTCCACATGGGGTCCACGAGGCAGGGGGCGCGCCCCAGGGGGGCGCACCCTGCACCCTTGTGGCCAAGTGGTAGGGCCCCTGGTGTGTTCTCAGTGCCAGTAATTCTTAAATATTCTACAAAAAGTCATATATCATGTTCAGGACATTTGGAGAACTTTTCTTTTCGGGGTATTTTTATTGCAAGGATAATGCGAAATACAGACAGAAAATACTATTTTTGCTTTATCTAATCTAAATAACAGAAAGTAAAAGGAGGGTATAGAGAGTTGTGCTTTCTAACTTCATCCATCTCCTGCTCATAAAAAGGAATCCACTAACAAGGTTGATCAAGTCTTGTTAACACACTCTTTCCGAATAACATGAAACCGGAGAATTTTCGAGTAACACTAGGTTACCTCAACGGGGATGTGTATGTCCCGAACAATAACAATATCATATTTCTTCTTGACAGTAGGAAGAGGGAATTCAAAACCTCCAATAGTAATCGATGAAATTTTTCCAATATAATTGATACTGTGGACTTGAGGTTGTTTCCTCAGAAAGTGTACCGTATGCTCGTTACCATTAACATGAAAAGTGACATTTCCTTTGTTGCAATCAATAACAGCCCCTGCAGTATTCAAAAAGGGTCTACCAAGAATAATAGACATACTATCGTCCTCGGGAATATCAAGAATAACAAAGTCCGTTAAAATAGTAACGTTTGCAACCACAACAGGCACATCCTCACAAATACCGACATGTATAGGAATTGATTTATCGGCCATTTGCAAAGATATTTCAGTAGGTGTCAACTTATTCAAATCAAGTCTATGATATAAAGAGATAGGCATAACACTAACACCGGCTCCAAGATCGCATAAAGCAGTTTTAACATAGTTTCTTTTAATGGAGCATGGTATAGTTGGTACTCCGGGATCTCCTAGTTTCTTAGGCATTCCACCTTTAAAAGTATAATTGGCAATCATGGTGGAAATTTCAGCTTTCGATATCTTTGTTTTATTTGTGACAATATCTTTCATATACTTAGCATAAGGATTCATTTTAAGCATATCGGTCAAACGCATACGCAAAAAGATAGGTCTAATCATTTCAGCAAAGCGCTCAAAATCCTCATCATCCTTTTTCTTGGATGGTTTAGGAGGAAAAGGCATGGGTTTCTGAACCCATGGTTCTCTTTCTTTACCATGCTTCCTAGCAACGAAGTCTCTCTTATCATAATGTTGATTCTTTGATTGTGGGTTATCAAGATCAATAGGAGGTTCAATCTCTACATCATTGTTATTGCTAGGTTGAGTATCAACATGAACATCATCATTAATATTATCAGTAGGTTCATGTTCATTACCAGATTGTGTTTCAGCATCAGAAATAGAAATATCATTGGGATTCTCAGGTGTGTCAACAACATGTTCACTAGAAGCATGCAAAGTCCTATCATTTTTGTTTTTCTTCTTCTTAGAAGGACTAGGTGCATCAACATTAGTTCTCTGAGAATCTTGCTCAACTCTCTTAGGGTGGCCCTCAGGATACAGAGGTTCCTGAGTCATTTTCCACCTCTAGTCACAAATCTAACAACATTTTCATTTTCCTTATTATTCAATTCATTGAGCAAATCATCCTATGCTTTAAGCACTTGTTCTACTTGAGTGGTAACCATAGAAGCATTGTCGGTGTCAAAACCGGCGGATCTCGGGTAGTGGGTCCCGAACTATGTGTCTAGGCCGGATGGTAATAGGAGGCAGGGAACACGATGTTTTACCCAGGTTCGGGCCCTCTTGATGGAGGTAAAACCCTACATCCTGCTTGATTAATATTGATGATATGGGTAGCACAAGAGTAGATCTACCACGAGATCAAGGAGGCTAAACCCTAGAAGCTAGCCTATGGTATGATTGTTGTATATGGAGTTGATTGCCTACGGACTACAACCCTCCGGTTTATATAGACACCGGATAGGGTTAGGGTTACACAGAGTCGGTTACAATGGTAGGAGATCTTGAATATCCGCATCGCCAAGCTTGCCTTCCACGCCAAGGAAAGTCCCATCCGGACACGGGACGAAGTCTTCAATCTTGTATCTTCATAGTCCAGGAGTCCGGCTGAAGGTATAGTCCGGCTACCCGAACACCCCCTAATCCAGGACTCCCTCAGTAGCCCCTAAACCAGGCTTCAATGACGACGAGTCCGGCGCGCAAATTGTCTTCGGCATTGCAAGGCGGGTTCCTCCTCCAAGTCCTTCATAGAAGATTGTAAACACCAAGAGTAGTGTCCGGCTCTGCAAAATAAGCTTCCACATATTGCCATAGAGAGAATAATATTAACACAAATCAAATCTGCTGACGTATTTCCGCAGTGCGTCATCACACTACAGCCAAGTCCCTTACTCGAATCGTTTTTACTTTTCCACCTCAGCATGTTTTGCGAGGCGGTTTCCTTGGCACGTCTTGTCAAAGCAGAGATCGTGTACCCCCTTTACGGGATTCTCATCAATACGGACGTGGGTAATCCAATCGCGCCACTTATCACGGTGCTTGGGAGGCAAGCGAGTTTTACTAGGCAGGTGGGGACGCACAACCGCATCCGCCCATATAAGGGGATAAGATCCACCTTCTTACCTATGCCTTCTTCCTCCTTTGCCTATCCATCTCCTGCGCACTCGAGCTCCAGCGCCCAAGCCTGCACTTCCCACCTCAACCTTCTCCAGCAATGTCCGGAGCGGGAGGCAAGTGGATGGTCTCCTCCGTCACGGAGGGCCATATCAAAAAGCTAAGGAAGGCCGGATACTTGCCCAAAGACATCGCGCACCGACTTCCCGAGGAGGGGCAGCTTCTCCCCACCCCAAGGCCCCATGAGAGGGTAGTATTCCTTCCCCACTTCCTCCGCGGACTGGGTTTTCTACTCCACCCATTTGTCCGGGGGCTCATGTTTTACTATGGCCTGGATTTCCACGATCTAGCCCCGAACTTCGTCCTCAATATTTCGGCGTTTATCGTCGTGTGCGAGGCTTTCCTCCGCATCCGCCCCCATTTCGGCCTCTGGCTCAAGACCTTCAACGTCAAGCCCAAGGTGGTGCGCGACAACCAGGCGGAGTGCGGAGGCGCCATGGCGGGCAAGATGGCCAACGTCCTATGGTTCGAGGGATCTTTTGTGGAGACCCTAAAGGGGTGGCAATCCGGGTGGTTTTACATCACCGAGCCACACGATCCGAAATGGACCGCAGCCCCCGAGTTCCGATCTGGACCCCCCACGCGGCTTATGTCCTGGAAAGAGACGGGCTTGTCGTGGGGTGACGAAAAAGAGGTGACTGGATTGCAAACATGCATCCAGTCCCTGGTGAACAAGCCAATCTGGCTTGTTAATGTAATCCAGGTTATGCTCGTCCGCCGGACCCTCCCATGCCAATAACGGGATTTTAATCTATGGGAGTTCGACCCGGCGTAGCACCAAACCCTTAGAAGGCTCTTCGACATGACGTACGAAGATGCCTGGAAGGTGCTATTCAAGGGCGCCGAGGCTCCCGCATCCGCTTCCGAGGACCGCGGATACAGCTCGCAGCGTCACGCTAGCGAGGTAAGCTATCTTCACCTTTTACAGGATGTTAAGCTTTCTTCATAGTTTGACTCTATGCGGGATCTAAACTCCCTTACCTTTGACAGGCTTGGCGGGTGATATCCGGACCGATTAACTGTCCGGCTCCGCTGCCTGAAGACCCAGCCCCAGCTCTACTAGTGAAGCTGCTAGTTCCGGCGCCTTATGCCGGAGAAGGAGGCCAAGAAGAAGAAGACCACGGGGACTCGAAAGAGTGCCCGCAACGTGGTGGTGTCGGACTCGTCATCCGACGAGTCCGAGACGCCCTCTTCCCGTGAAAACGAGGAGGAGGAAGAAGAAAACTCTCCCCCCCCCCAGCAGAGGAAGGAGAGAAGAGCAAGGCCGCCCCAACGGGAGAGGCCGAGGGGTCTAGGAAAAGGAAGACCCCTCCGCCGGACTACTCCCCCGACACCGAAGAGGGCGGAGAGGAGTGGCCAAACAGGGCCAAGCGTCCGGCAAAATCGTAAGTTCAGATATCAGAGTAACTCATGATGTTCCTTTGTTGCACAGCTTTCCCTAATGTCGAACGTAATTATGCAGCCTGCCCCGGGCCGAATTCAACGAATCGTCGGGCGGCTCCCTGGACTCATCGGACGTGAACTCAGTTCCGCCGCTGTCTCCCCCCGCACTGCAGACGACGCCGAAGTGGCGTCGTGACAAGCTCCGGGGCAAGAGGAGGTGGTCCCGGAGGAGCCACAAGGCAACCTCCCGGACTCCAGGAGTGAAGGGGATAAGGCCCCCCAGGGCTCCAAGTCCGGCTTTGTGCCGGACACCGCGCCGGAATCTTCAACAGTTCTGGACCGCGGTAGGCGAACTCCTTCCAAGAGGAGCAAGCCTTCTGAGCCGGCGGCCTCCGTCCAATCGGAGGTGCCGGACAATCTGCTTGAGGTGCTTGACGGCGCCTCCATCGACGAGGAGCACCATACTATTATGAGTATGGTGATCCAGAAGGTTCAGTCCGCCAAGAGCTGACTGACTGAAGCTTGCGCTAGCCTTCTAACAGGCTTCGAGGTAAGTAAACATATATAAAAATAGTACCGCATAGACAGTAGCCCCTGATGCTCTGTTTGGCGTTCGGAAAGAAAAGCCGAATAGAGGATCTAGTAAATTTCGCAGGAGTCTAACAATAAAGAGTCAATATGCGTGTGCAGGCTTCGCTGCTATCCACCGCCGCACTGACTGCGGAGGTGGGTGTCCTGAAACAGGACCTCAAGCGGACCGAGCAAGAGCTCGGCCTTGCCAAGCGGCAGCTCGAGGAAAAAGAAGGTAGGAAATACCTTACAGAAAAAGTGCCTATAGAGAGGCGTGATTGCAAAAAATAACAGGATTGCACTGCTTATTATAGGGGCCACGACTGAGGTGGCGACCCTCAAGCAGGCGCTGTCCGAGGCCGAAAAGAAAACGGCCGTGGAGCGCACCGAGCGAGAGAAACTTGGGGCTCAGGTCGGCGAGGTGCAGCAAGAGCTTCAGGCTCTCATGAAAAAACATGAGAGTTTGGAGCTTGAGTCAAACACCCAAGCGTCCGAGCTCGCGGCGGCCCTTGAGACTGCCAAGTCTGCCAAGGCCGAAGCCCAAAAGGCCCTCCAAGAGTTGGAGGAGATGAAGAAGATAGCAGCGGGTAAGGCATTCTTTATGCAAAGCAGAAATATAAAAGTAAACTACTTGTTACTTACCCGAATCCGGAGTTCTCGAGGGGCATTCGCAGATCTTCCCCGCAGCGTATCCGACGCCGCCGCATTCTACCGAGCTGAAGAGGGCAGCTCGACGGAGAAGGTGTTTTAGTCTCAGTATGCTGAGGCCGGACACCCTGTGCCCTTGAGCGACCAGCTGAAACAGCTGGTCGAGCTCCACAAGGCGGCCGAACAGGCCATGAAGGGCTTCATAGTTCGGCTGTGGCCTGGAGAGGCCCTGCCTGGGAGCTACTTCGGGCTGGTGTGGCGGCTGGTGGAGGCCTGTCCAAGGCTCGAGGTCATCAAGCGCTCCGTCTGCATCGAAGGTGCCCGTCGGGCCCTTGCCCGTGCAAAGGTGCACTGGGGTAAGCTGGCCGGTGAGAAGCTTGTGAAGGACGGGCCGCCGCCGGGGAAGGAGCATCGCAAGCCCGAGAACTATTACAAGGATGTTCTTGCGGGTGCCCGCCTTGTGGCGGATGAATGTACCAAGGATGTAATTTTTGAATAAACTCGCTCGTTTTTATCCTGTGCGCTGAAAACTTGTTCATAGGCGCTTAAGCAATGCTTGTTGAATTTAAAATATTATTTTCTGTGCGGCCGTTTATCAAAAAATTGAGAGATGGCCAGTCGTCGGCTTCTGCCCCCATGCCACTAGTGCTGGGGTGTTCGGGATAAACCTGAGCGCTCTTTTCCCATAGCTGGGTCCTTCGAGGGAGGCGCTCAGCACAACGAACCAGGCAATCGGACTATAATGCTTGAACACTCTCACTTAGCCATAGAACTTTATAATTTTAAATTTCGGCGAAGCCCCTAGTTCAGAAGACCGAGTTCGGGGCGCTATCCACGCCTTGGCCGGACAAATCCGGCTCCTCGCTCGAAGCGGCATAAGTCTTTAGGGACTCGAAAAACCTCTCGAACAGCGACCGGTCTCTCGCCTCATCATGACAGTCAGTTTTAGCTTTCTCCACTGAGGTGCTTAACCCAGCTCAACCGGGGCACAATCGCAGTGGTTCTCCTAGTGCTACCTTAGCCGATATAGCAGAACGTAAGGCACCAAAACATAGGAACCGGGCAAACCCAACTATTGACCCAAATCATGATTCGGAGCCGATGCATATAGTGCTATAAGTTTGGGGTGCCGCACTTGTGAAAGTGTACGGACTTCTCACACCATATTAAAGGGTACTGAAGCCCCTGGCGTACTTGCCGTACCAAAGTGTACGGGTGCAACATGTCATTAATGAACATATATAAAAGAGAGTAATGCAGAAAATAGACAAAAGATATGCATTGTTTATATAAAGGCTGTTGTCAGAGCAGAACGATACAAGTGGTATTATAAGGTAAAGATATTGGACTATTTAACATGTCCTAGCCAGGGGCAGGCCGCGGAATTGTATTCAAAACAGGTATACTGCTCGTAATAGAGACCACCTGGGGGTTCCATAATGCGGCATGGCTTGTCTACCTCCCTGGATCTTGCATCGTTTGTGTGGCAGTCGAATTGCCGAACAGGTCATCCGAAGTATGGAGTCCTGAAAGTAAGAAAAAATTAAAAGAATCCGGCAGCCCCTAGTACGTTTTAAGCCGTATTTTGGGCGTGCCGTTATTGTGCCCCTTCCCCTGTGCCCATGGTATTTCAAGGGTGTAGTTATGTACGCGAGGTACTGGTTTTGCTATGTCGCGACAGCTGGGGTTGGGGCCACATTGCTACGCCTGCTCAGAGTGTGCCAGGCGGTCCTGCTGTGGGTTACTCCAGGCGCTCTTGGCAGTGTCTGACTTTTTAATGGCCGGACTAGAGAATTGCCTGAGAAGGATACTTTGTACCTCCGCTGCGAGAGCCGCCGTATGCTCCTCCGTACGGAGGGAGCATTCAGTGTTTCTGTTGACCGTAATTACTCCTCGAGGGCCTGGCATCTTGAGCTTGAGATATGCATAGTGCGGCACTGCATTGAACTTTGCGAATGCGGTTCGTCCGAGAAGGGCGTGATAGCCACTGCGAAACGGGACTATATCGAAGATTAACTCTTCGCTTCGGAAATTGTCCGGGGATCCGAAGACCACGTCAAGTGTTACTGAGCCTGTACAGTTGGCTTCTACACCTGGTATAACGCCTTTAAAGGTCGTTCTTGTGGGCTTAATCCTTGAGGGATCTATGCCCATTTTCCGCACTGTATCCTGATAAAGCAGGTTCAGGCTACTGCCGCCGTCCATGAGGACTCTTGTGAGATGAAATCCATTGATGATTAGGTTGAGAACCAATGCGGCGAGGCCGCCATGACAGATGCTAGTGGGATGGTCCCTTCAATCAAAAGTGATCGGGCAGGAGGACCATGGGTTGAACTTTGGGGCGACTGGCTCTATCGCGTATACGTCCCGTAGCGCACGCTTCTGCTCCCGCTTGGGAATGTGGGTTGCGTATATCATATTCACCGTCCGCACTTGTGGGGGAAAGCCCTTTTGTCCATTGTTGTTCGGCGGCTTGGGCTCCTCGTCGTCGCTGTGCAACCCCTTGTCTCTGTTTTCGGCCCTTAACTTGCCTGCCTGCTTGAACACCCAATAATCCCTGTTAGTGTGATTGGCTGGCTTTTCGGGGGTGCCATGTATCTGGCACAAGCGATTGAGTATTCGGTCCAAACTGGACGGGCCCTGAGTATTCTTTTTGGATGGCTTTTTCCGCTGACCGAATTTATAGCCTTTGAATCCGGCATTGACTGCCGTGTCTTCATTGCTGTCGCTGTTAACGCGGCGTTTTTTCTTATTCCGATGTGTCCTGCCACTTTTGTCCTTGGTATCCGAATTACTAGGGTTCTTTGATAAGTTGTTACTGCGAGCTAGCCAGCTGTCTTCTCCCGCGCAAAAGTGGGTCATGAGTGTCGTGAGGGCTGCCATGGATTTCGGCTTTTCCTGTCCCAGGTGCCGGGCAAGCCACTCGTTGCGGATGTTATGCTTGAAGGCTCCTAGGGCCTCTGCGTCCGGACAGTCGACTATCTGGTTTTTCTTTGTTAGGAACCGTGTCCAGAATTGTCTGGCCGATTCCCCTGGCTGCTGAATTATGTGGCTTAAGTCGTCGACATCCAGCGGTCGCACGTAAGTGCCCTGGAAGTTGTCGAGGAATGCGGCTTCCAGGTCCTCCCAAGAACCGATTGAGTCTGCTAGCAAGCTGTTAAGCCAATGCCGGGCCGGTCCTTTAAGTTTGAGCGGGAGGTATTTGATGGCGTGTAGATCATCGTCGCGTGCCATGTGGATGTGAAGGAGATAATCCTCGATCCATACCGCCGGGTCTGTTGTGCCATCGTATGATTCGATGTTTACGGGTTTGAAACCCTCTAGGATTTTATGATCCATTACTTCATTCGTGAAGCATAGCGGGTGTGCGGCGCCTCTGTACTGGGCTATATCACGACGCAGCTCGGAAGAGCTATGTCTGTTGTGTTCGGCCCGGCCGGATTTGTTGTATCCGGAGTGAAGATCATTGTCACATGCCGTAGGGCACCTGCGCGATCCGTAGATCGATCTTGTTTGTCTTGCCTTATCCTCCAGTATGTCTCGCAGGTCGGGCGCATTTTCCCGTGCCTTAGTTGAGCGGCGTCGGGGCATGGCTTGGGTGGAGGGCCGAGAGGCCTCTCTGTTGCGGCCGCGAGGTGGCCGGTCTGCCATGTCATGCGCTGGTGATGTAGGTGCTTCCTCCTCTGATCGGGGTAGCGGCCTACGCTTCGGGTAACTCTTGGAGGGGCGTTCGAGTTTATACTCTTCGGCCGCAAGGACTTCAGTCCATCTGTCAGCTAGCAAATCTTGGGCAGCTCTAAGCTGTTGCTGCTTTTTCTTGAGGCTGCTTGCCGTGGCTAAAAGCCTGCGTTTAAAACGCTCTTGTTCGGCGGGGTCTGATGGTATGACGAATTCGTCGTCATCGAGGCTTGCCTCGTCTTCGGAGGGAGGCGTGTAGTTATCATCCTCGACCTCTCGGCCTGCCGCTCTCTCATGAGGGCTGGCTTCTCCATCTTCCTGTGCCGAATCTTGCTGAGGTGGGTGTTCTTTGGCGCTATCCGGGGTAGTATTATCTCCCGTGCCGGAGTCACCGTTTTTGTTTTGGCGGGATTTAGAGCGGCGCCGCTGACGCCGGCGCTTTGGCTGTTTCTTGGGGGCGTCATCCCCCACTGTTCCATCACCATCTCCATCTTTTGGAGTGTCCACCATATATATGTCATATGACGAGGTGGCCTTCCAGCGCCCTACAGGTGTTGGTTCCTGTTCGTCTCCTACATCGTCGTCCATGCCGTCGATGTATTCAGAGCTGAAGTCAAGCATGTCGGTTAGATCGTCGACGGTGGCTACAAAGTGGGTGGTGGGTGGGCTTTGAATTTCCTCATCGTCCGTATTCCACCCTCGCTGACCGTAGTCCGGCCAGGGCTCTCCTGATAAAGAGAGAGACTTAAGAGAATTCAGGATGTCGCCAAAAGGCGAATGCTGAAAGATGTCTGCGGCGGTGAACTCCATTATCGGCGCCCAATCGGATTCGATTGGCAGGGGCGCGGGGGGTTCAGAGTCCGGGGAGGAGTCCGGATCCTCGGAGTCATGGGTAGTGTAGAGTGCGGGGCTAGCGTTCGGCTCGATCACCTCTGAGATCGCAGCCCCTGAGGTAGCGTCCAACCGCTGATCCTCGATCGGTGCAGTAGGCTCCGAATCAATGGTCGAAACCGATGCGTATGCGGCCTCCAAGGCGCTGTTCGGCGGCAGAGCTATATCATGCCCATCGAGACAGTGCGGCGCGCTTGGTTGTGGCTCGAATCCGTCGAAGATCAAGTCCCCGTGGATGTCAGCCGTGTAGTTTAGGCTTCCAGACCTGACCTGATGGCCAGGGGCGTAGCTTTCGATCTGCTCCAGGTGGCCGAGCGAATTGGCCCGCAGAGCGAAGCCGCCGAAGACGAAGATCTGTCCGGGGAGCAAAGTCTCACCCTGGACTGCATCATTGTTGATGATCAAAGGAGCCATCGGGCCTAAAGGCAACGACACAGAGGAACTCTCAATGAAAGCACCAATGTCGGTGTCAAAACCGGCGGATCTCGGGTAGTGGGCCCCGAATTGTGCGTCTAGGCCGGATGGTAACAGGAGGCAGGGAACACGATGTTTTACCCAGGTTCGGGCCCTCTTGATGGAGGTAAAACCCTACATCCTGCTTGATTAATATTGATGATATGGGTAGTACAAGAGTAGATCTACCACGAGATCAAGGAGGCTAAACCCTAGAAGCTAGCCTATGGTATGATTGTTGTATATGGAGTTGATTGCCTACGGACTACAACCCTCCGGTTTATATAGACACCAGATAGGGTTAGGGTTACACATAATCGGTTACAATGGTAGGAGATCTAGAATATCCGCATCGCCAAGCTTGCCTTCCACGCCAAGGAAAGTCCCATCCGGACACGGGCCGAAGTCTTCAATCTTGTATCTTCATAGTCCAGGAGTCCGGCTAAAGGTATAGTCCGGCTACCCGAACACCCCCTAATCCAGGACTCCCTCAAGCATGTTTACTAATAAGTTTAAGGTCACCTTTAACTCTAGACATATAATCACTCAAGTGTTCAATCATATAAGCATTACATTTCAATTGTCTACCAACATAAGCATTGAAGTTTTCTTGTTTAACAATAAAATTATGGAACTCATCCAAGCATTGGCTAGCAGACTTATTATGAGGAATATCACCTTCATCAAATCTATAGAGAGAATTTACCTTTACTACCTGTGTCGGGTTATCAAGACCATGTATTTCTTCCATAGGTGGTAAATTCTTAACATCTTCAGCTTTAATACCCTTTTCTTTCATAGATTTCCTTGCCTCTTGCATATCTTCAGGACTGAGAAATAGAATATCCCTTTTCTTCGGAGTTGGCTTAAGAGTTGGTTCAGGAAGTGCCCAATCATTATCATTACTCAATATATTATTCAATAGCAATTCAGCTTGCTCAACGGTTCTTTCCCTGAAAACACAACCAGCACAACTATCCAGGTGGTCTCTGGAAGCATCGGTTGGTCCATTATAAAAGATATCAAGTATTTCATTTTTCTTGAGAGGATGATCAGGCAAAGCATTAAGTAATCAGAGAAGCCTTCCCCAAGCTTGTGGGAGACTCTCTTCTTCAATTTGCACAAAATTATATATTTCCCTTAAGGCAGCTTGTTTCTTATGAGCGGGGAAATATTTAGCAGAGAAGTGATAAATCATATCCTGGGGACTACGCACACAACTAGGAGCAAGAGAATTAAACCATCTTTTAGCATCACCCTTTAATGAGAACAGAAATAACTTAAGGATACAATAGTAACGAATTTTTTCCTCATGAGTGAATAGGGTGGCTATATCACTCAATTTAGTAAGATGTGCCACAATAGTTTCAGATTCATAGCCATAAAAAGGATGAGATTCAACCAAAGTAATTAACTCAGGATTGACAGAGAAATCATAATCCTTATCAGAAATACAGATAGGTGAAGTAGCAAAAGCAGGGTCATATTTCATTCTAGCATTCAAAGACTTTTCTTTCAGCTTAGCTAATAGTTTCTTAAGATCATATCTATCTTTGCAAGCTAAAATATCTATAACAGTTTCTTCATCCATAACATAACCCTCAGGCACATCAGACAATTCATATCTAGGGGAGAATCTTCATCATCACTTTCAACAATATTATCAGTTTCAATAATTTCATTTTCTCTAACCCTAGCAAGTTGTTCATCAAGAAATTCACCTAATGGCACAGTATTATCAAGCATGGAAGTAGTTTCATCATAAGCATAATGCATAGTAGAAGTGGCATCATCAATAACATGCGACATATCTGAATCAATAACAGGAGTAGGTGTCGCAAGTTTACTCAAAACAGAAGGTGAATCAAGTGCAGAGCTAGATGGCAGTTCCTTACCTCCCCTCGTAGTTGAGGGAAAAATCTTGGTTCTTTCATCTTTCAAGTTCCTCATGGTGATCAACAGATATAAATCCCAAGTGACTCAAAGAATAGAGCTATGCTCCCCGGCAACGGCGCCAGAAAATAGTCTTGATAACCCACAAGTATAGGGGATCGCAACAGTTTTCGTGGGTAGAGTATTCAACCGAAATTTATTGATTCAACACAAGGGGAGCCAAAGAATATTCTCAAGTATTAGCAGTTGAGTTGTCAATTCCACCACACCTGAAAGACTTAATATCTGCAGAGTATTTAGTAGGAAAGTAGTATGGAACTAACAATAATGGTGGCAAAAGTAACAGTAGTAGTTTTTGTAGCAATTGTAACAGTGGCAACGAAAAAGTAACTAAGCAAAGATCAATATGTGAAAAGGTCGTAGGCGATGGATCAATGATGGATAATTATGTCGGATGCGATTCCTCATGCAACAGTTATAACATAGGGTGACACAGAACTAGCTCCAGTTCATCAATGTAATGTAGGCATGTACTCCGAATATAGTCATACATGCTTATGGAAAAGAACTTGCATGACATATTTTGTCCTACCCTCCCATGCCAGCGGGGTCCTATTGGAAACTAAGGGATATTAAGGCCTCCTTTTAATATAGTATCGGACCAAAGCATTAACACTTAGTGAATACATGGACTTCTCAAACTACGGTCATCACCGGGAGTGGTCCCAATTATTGTCACTTCAGGGTTACCGGATCATAACACATAGTAGGTGACTATTGACTTGCAAGATAGGATCAAGAACTCACATATATTCATGAAAACATAATAGGTTTAGATCTGAAATCATGGCACTCGGGCCCTGTAGGGAATATACCCCGCGGTATGACCCGACCGGACTTGGAGACTCACTGGTGGCCCGCCCTGACTTGGCGACTCACTAAGTGACCCGCTCGGATCTCTCCACTCATTGATGACCCGGCTGAGCCAGGTGACTCATTGGTGATCCGGTAGCCAGGTCAGAGGAGCGACAAGACACGGTGGCCCAACAGGCGGTTCATGGAAGGCCAGCTCGTGTTATGGAGGGCCAGCTTAAGAGAAAAGCATGAGGAATATTCTCCTACAAAGGAAGCAAGATTAGGACTCCACTTGTAATAGAGTAATCCTAATCCTACTAGTGCTAGTCATGTAAGCCGCCCCTTCAACTTATCTAAGGAGGTTCAGGGCACCCCAAGAGGGACAAGTTTTCACAAGTTAGGTTTAGATAGACAAGTCAATAGCTCTCAAGATAGAGCGCCCTTGTAATTGTGATCATCATCTTTAATATCAATGAAGCAGGATGTAGGCTTTTACCTCCACTGCGAGGGGCCGAACATTGGTAAAACCTCGCGTATCTCATCCCGCTCAACCCCTCTCAAGCTACCACATAGATGTGTTGGCCTCATGACTAAGTCCTCACACTAAGGACATCTGCCATAAAAATTCCACGACAGGCCGTAGTGACAAGCATTAAGCATAGCAAAGTCATAGCAACATCAATCTTAGAACATAATGGATACTAGGGATCAAACCCTAACAAAACTAACTTGATTACATGGTAAATCTCATCCAACCCATCACCGTCTGGCAAGCCTACGATGGGATTACTCATGCATGGCAGTGAAGCATCATGAAATTGGTAATGGAGGAAGGTTGATGATGACGATGGCGACGGATTCCCCTCTCCGGAGCCCCGAACGGACTCCAGATCGGCCCTCCCGATGAAGATTAGGGCTTGGCGGCGGATCTGTATCGCAAAATGTGATGAATCCTTCTCTCTGATTTTTTTCTCCCTGAACGTGAATATATAGAGTTGGAGTTGACGTCGGTGGAGCCTCATGGGGCCCACGAGGCAGGGGCGCGCCCCAGGGGGGGGGGCGCCCTGCACCCTCGTACTCCCCTCAGCATGGGCATCCGCTGTTGTGGTTTCACCAGCTCTGGATCGTTCCCTTCCTGGGCCTCACCCTCGTCCACCGTGTTGGTGCTATCGGCGTGGCGTGGTCAACATGGTTAACAAACAACAACCATCGGAAGAGGGATGTAAGTGGAGAGGCTGACAGTAGGGAGCCACACAAGCAACTGCCTCCTTATTACGCAAAAAAAATGATTGCTCCAGCTGACAACTGGGACCCACCGGTTGTATCTTCACACAGAAGGAAGTGCCTCCTTGTTATGCGAAAAACCTATTCCCCCCCATGACAGCTGGGACCCGGCAGATTTGGTGGTTGACTAGTGGGCCTACTAAGCTGACACGCACGTAGGGCTTTCACAACTTAATCAACAAATGATTCTAGCAGTTGGACGGTTGGATGTTAATCCAATAGCCGTGCTGCTTCTTCAACCTTTGTTCTTGCTCCTGTCTCCCGTGGGCGGCAGTGCTACCGCGCACCCGAACCAGTCAAGTTTCCCACTCCTCTCCATCTGCAACTACACTGCCGCATCTTCCACATCTCCGGGTCGTTCCAGTCTAGGGCCTCGCCGTTGTCCATCGGCCTTGGTGTGCTCGGCACGGTGTGGTCAACATGGTAAACAAACGAGAGTCATCGGAAGATGATTGTATGTGAGAAGCTAACAATAGGGACGCACCACGCCCATGGACACATGCATGCAACTGCATCCTTTTTACCCTAAAAAATAATGTTTTCTCCCCCTAACATCTGGGATCCACCATCTACATCTTCGCACGCAAGGAAGTGCGTCCTTATTAAGGGCAAAAAAGTGATTCCTCCCCTTGACAGCTAGGACCCAGCAGCTATATCTTCGCATGCAAGGAAGTGCGTCCTTATCCTCCCTGACAGCTGGGATCCACCCAGTCGAAGCATTTGTAGTGTTGTCTGTCTTGTCGCGAACATGTACGTACATACTCGTCGATCGGTCGCTCTGCAACGATGAACTGTGGCCGAGTAAGTAGCAGCACATGTCATAGTAGAGCCCCCCACGTAGCAGTTTAGGTTTTCCCGTCTAAACCGCGTACACGTACATACAACCACATGCCAAAAAATACGGCCACGTACGTACATACAAGCGGGGTCTCGAAACGTGTACTCGCGCATACGGACGGCCAGGGCTCGTGTACATGGGGAGGCAACGGATGGCGGCGATGTTGTCCTGTTCATCAGCAGCTAACCGGCTGGGTCGGAATGGAGGAAACAACATCATGTTCACTGGGAGCCAAGTGAATGGGTCAGAACGCATCATGTTCATTGGGAGCGAAGCCACTGGGTTGGAATGGGTCGTGTTCAACGGGAGCCGACTGGCTTGGACGGTACATCCAGAACATGGTCTGGCATACCGCAAAACGAAGGAAAACGGCCTTCTGTTCGATCATGTACGGTCAAAACAGGGTCTTGTTCATCGAGAAGGGGTCTGGCGTACCACAAAACGGAGGAAACAGACTTGTGTTCGAGCTCCTACGGTCGAAACGAGGTGTTGTTGATCAGGCGGGGTGTGGCATACCGCAAAACGATGGAAACAGATTTGTGTTGGAGTGCCTACGATCGAAACGGGGTCCTGTTCATCGGGAGGGGTGTGGCGTACTGCAAAACAGGACTCCATGGGCTACTATTCATCCACCATCTACTGCCTCGCTCCAGCCTCCATGGGCTATTGTTCATCCATCGTCGACTTCCTCCAGCCTCCACCTGCTACTGTTCATCCACTGTCGACTTCCTCCAGCCTCCACCAGCCACTGTTCACCATGGGGTCCTGTTCATCCAGCCTCCACCGGCTACTGTTCAACCAGCCCTCCACACGGGGTCCTGTTCAACCAGACCTCCACGGGGTCCTGTTCATCCACACCCAACCGGCTCGGGTGTGTGGCGGCCTCCTCTTGATCGGGGTCCTGTTCATCCAGAGGCAACAGCCTCTACTACCACGGGGTCTTGTTCATCCAACCCCCATCGGGAACTGTCCATCCAACCCCCAACAACGCTCATTGTTCATCAAGAGGCAGCAGGGTTGATTGGCTTCAGTTAGCAGTAGTAGTGAAGGAATCGCTCGATCGGGTTCAGTTAACAGCCAGGGATCGATGAATCGCTCGGGTTCAGTAACACGTAGCTAGTGCAATCGCTCAGGTTCAGTAAGCGAACGCCTCGCTCAGGTTCAGTTAGAACACAAAACCACACACACACGCGCGTACGTATACGAGAGAAACGCGCAATCTCTCCGTGCATTGCTCGGCCTCGACCACCCACCGTAACCGGGAACTCCCCGAAATTTTCCTCGCCCTCGCTTCTACCACGATTTTTTCCATCATGGACGGCCCAAAGAATGTCATGCAGGTGCGTCCCCGACGCGCCCACGACTAAAATCCCATTTTCTATCATGATTTTTTGTCATGGAAGTAGGATCCCACCACATCTATGATGATACGTGCTTTTGTCACAATTATCGTCATAGAAGTGGGCATAAGCATGACAGAAAAAATTCATTCGGCCCAAAATGTCATGGATGTGTCTTTTTTTGTAGTGATGGCTCTATGGTGGGTGCCAGCCTTTTGTTAGCCTGGGCAGTTGCCGAGGCAACATGGGGAAGTGGAGGCATCCTCGTCCCGTCAAGCGCCACGCCTCAACCCTGGCCTGCGGCGATTGGGGCCCGCGGTGCTTCGACCTTTCCTCCTTGGCTTCGCCTCGAAGCCAGCTCAAGTGCGCCGTGGGCTCGGGGGCTACTGTCAGTGTTCTAGGATTGGGGGTACCCAGATCTGCCTACCTGCGACCCATGGTGTGGCTCCTTCAACGGCCTGGTACGGCCCAGCTGCAAGACCCCCAAGGACAAGACCCTCGTGAGGGCCCCCGGGCCTCGCGAGGGGAGCGAAACCAAGACCTCCTGAGGGAGCAGCTCTCCGAGACCACCTCCCGAGGAGCGGAGATATCTATGCAGGTACCCAGCCTCACAAGGCAGCGATGACGTAAGCCATGACGACCAAGGCTAGGCGGGCGCCAGCAGGCACAGAGGAGGCAGTTTTCTCTTTGGTGCTAAGGAGACAAGGGCGAACTCGGGTTCCCAATGAATCCCCCAAAGGTTTCTATTCCGGTGTAACAATACCAAGACCACAAGCTCGGCAGGACGGATGTCATCACCGAGCCCACTACAGCGTCATGACCAGAAGCTTTGCAGGCGAAGACCACCTTTCGTCAGGATAAAATGTACTACCTGTCCCCTTTCAAATTGGCCATTGTGGGATCCCTTCCCGCCTAAGTTTCGAGGGAAGAGGACAAATGCCACTATAAATATAGACTAGCCTCCATTGTAGAGAGGGATCGGATCCATTCCACACTTACTCTCTGAGACCTCACGAGGCTACTCATCCACTGTACTATTTCATCTCTAGCCTCCTCGTGAGGCCAATCCACCACAAAGCAGGAGTAGGGTTGTACACCGCAAGGTGGCCTGAACCTGGGTAAATTGTCGTGTTCATCTTCTTCCCAGTTCGCGCGTACTCGACGAGCCTAGGCCGTGAGGTGGTAAGCTTGAGATTAGCATAGGAGGGGATCTTCGCACACACCTCAGAGTTTGAACCTTCTTGGGTCTGCGAAGCCCTAAATCCGACAATGAGCATGAACACAAGTGTTCAAGGTCGACCCTCACTTCTCCAATGCATAACCTCCCAATCGCTTCCCTTTTTGAAAAAGTTTTTGGTTCCCCTTTATTTGTTTTGTTTCACCCACAACTAAAGAAAGAAAACAAGAAATAAAAACAAAAGGGAAAACAAAATCTACTTAGTGAAGAAAGCAAACAAGCATACACGAAAATATTAACCCCACACTATTGCTCCCCGGCAACGGTGCCAGAAAAGAGCTTGATAATCCCCAAGTGCAAGGAATCATCATAGCAATTTCCAAAAATGGAAGTGATAAGTATGGAGTGTCGAACCCACAAGGAGCTAAAGGTAATATCAATATTCTTTCAAGTCATATCTGCCACCGACACAACTCTACGTACACCGAGCGTTTGCTTTCATCTAGAAACGAGAAATAAAACTATGTTGTGGATATAAGGAAGATAGCTTTGCATGATATCAAAGAGCTAAAATATAAAACTAGGTGCTACCTAAATAAAGTTATAATATATTATAATATATCAAGTCGCGAGTGTGGAATAATGATGGATCAGTGTGCGGAACTGTCCTAGGCAATTGTTAACAAGATCGGTAATCATTATTGCAATTTTATATGAGGGAGAGGCATGGTCTAACATACTTTCCGTACATGGATCATATGAACTTATGATTAGACCTCTAGCAAGCATCCGCAACTACTAGAAACCATTAAGGTAAACCCAACCATAGCATTAAGTATCAAGTCCCCTTTACTCCCATACGCAACAACCCCCTTACTGGGGTGTAAGCTTCTGTCACTCTAGCCATCCACCATAAGCGAATCATGAACGTATTGCAACACCCTAAAGCAGGAATTGCTCACGTGTGTGCGGCATGAAAGGCACCATAGGACAACACCAAAATAAAACATACAACTCAAGCCAATCAAAATTAGCAATCAACCCAAAGGTCAAAAGAAAACTACTCAAACATCCTAAGATGGCAACACATCATTGGATAATAATATGTGGCATAAAGCACCATGTTCAAGTAGGGGATTATAGCGGGATGCGGGAGGTGGACCATTAAAAAGAGATGAGGGAGGTGATGAAGACGGTGATGTTAATGAAGACGATCACCACGGTGATGGTTCCCCCGGTGGCACTCCGGCGCCACCGAGAGGTAGGAGAAGAGAGTCTCCCCCTTGTGCTTCCTATTCCATGGTGTCGGTGTCAAAACCGGCGGATCTCGAGTAGGGGGTCCCGAACTGTGCATCTAAGGCGGATGGTAACAGGAGGCGGGGGACACAATGTTTACCCAGGTTCGGGCCCTCTCGATGGAGGTAATACCCTACTTCCTGCTTGATTGATCTTGATGATATGAGTATTACAAGAGTTGATCTACCACGAGATCTTAGAGGCTAAACCCTAGAAGCTAGCCTATGATTATGATTGTTGTTGTCCTACGGACTAAACCCTCCGGTTTATATAAACACCAGAGGGGGCTAGGGTTACACAGAGTCGGTTACAAGGGAGGAAATCTACATATCCGAATTGCCAAGCTTGCCTTCCACGCAAAGGAGAGTCCCACCCGGACACGGGACGAAGTTTTCAATCCTATATCTTCAACAGTCCGGCCAAAGTATATAGTCCGGCTGTCATATTGCGAGGTGGTTATTATTCGAACTGTTTTTCTCAACCAGCTACTGTATATATTGCGAGGTGGTTTTCTTGGCATGTCTTGTCGAAGCAGAGATCGTGTCCCCTTATCACGGGATTCTCATCAATACGGGTGTGGGTAACACAATCGCGCCTGCTGGTATGACTCCTCGATTTTAGGCAAGTTCTGAACGGCCACGCTGAGGACGCTTGATATTCATCCTCTTTATAAAGGGGCCAAGGCCTGTCCTTTTCTTCTCGCGCTCAATCCTTCCCTTCCCCAACCCCGAGTTCCAACACCCAAGGCTCAGGCTAAGCGCTTCGGACCTTCAACCATGTCCAGATCCAACCTTCAAGGCCGGTGGATGGCTTCCTCTGTCACAGAGGAGGACATCAAGAAGCTAAGGGAAGCCAGGTATCTGACCGCCGAAATCTCGCATAGGCTGCCTGCTCAAGGGCAGGTCATCCCCACTCCCGAACCCAACGGGAGTGTTGTATTTGTTTCCCACTTCCTCCGAGGGCTGGGCTTTAGTCTTGATTCCTTTATTAGAGGGCTTATGTTCTATTATGGGCTTGACTTCCACGATCTAGCTCCAGATTCCATCCTTCACATCTCGTCATTTATCGTTGTGTGTGAGGCCTTCCTCCGCATCACCCCACACTTTGGCTTATGGCTCAAGACCTTCAATGTGAAGCCGAAGATGATCGATGGGCAACACGCAGAATGCGGAGGTGCCATAATAAGCAAAGGCACCTGTAAGGACATATTTATCCCTAAGTGTTTTGGTGATTGATGACAACGCATTCGCGGACTAATCGTGTGCCATGAGTTTTCCAGACTCTTCTCTGCTAGGCACAAGACGATTGGGTGCCCCTCGAAGACTGACAAAGACGGCGTCTTTTCTACGTTTCTTTTTGGTGGATTTGAGTCGTAGGAAAGTCGTACTATTAAGAGGGGGTCCACGTTGGAAAGGTTTGGGTGGAATCATCACGTACACGTATCCTTTTATCCCCTCCTTCTTCCTTGGAGCTTCCTCCGTTTTTCCTGCCTCCTTTGACCGGCTGCTGTTGTGGTTGCGGTAGTACTGCTCCTGGATCAACGGTAGTACCGTGGGCATCCACGGTAGTACCGCGCGGTGGCGCGGTAGTACCGCTGGTGCTCACGGTAGTACTGCTCCCCTGGAGCCGCACTACCGCTGCCCACCAGGCTAGTGCCGCCCCTTTGCGGTAGTAGGAGCGGATGTAATTTTTTACATCCGCACCTACCGCGGTAGTACCGCTTTCGCCGTGCGATAGTACCGCGCTATGCGGTCAGGCAGTAGTACCGCCCCTCGACAGTACTACTGTGTCGAGTTTTTGCTACTTCCGTTTTTTTGCGGAAGTAGGCACGGAAGTTCCCCTTCCCCCTGGACGGGACTTTTGCCTTATGGTAGTACCGCATTGGGGGCGCGGTAGTACCGTGCGTGCGGAAGTACCGCCCCCAGCTTGCGTCTGTTTCCCTGACTGGGGTCGCGGCAGTACCGTGGGACGGTACGGTAGTACCGCACTGCCGTGCGGTAGTACCGCTTGGTTGCAAGCAGTAGTACCGCACGGCCTTGTGGTAGTACCGCGCGGCCTTGCGGTAGTACCGCTGGCCAGGCGCGGTAGTACCGCTGGCCGCGGGCTGGTTGGTGGGTAACGGTTGGATCTTTTCCACACACTATATAAAGGGTCTCCTTCTTCCCCGTTGACTCACCTCTTCCACCATTAAAGCTCCATTATTGCTCCAAGCTCCATTTTCGCCCGATCTCACTCCCTAGCCAACCAAACTCGTTGATTTGCTCGGGAGTGGTTGAGAAGGCCCCGATCTACACTTCCACCAAGAGATATTTGATTCCCCCTACTAATCCCTTGCGGATCTTGTTACTCTTGGGTGTTTGAGCATCCTAGACGGTTGAGGTCACCGCGAAGCCATAGTCCATTGTGGTGAAGCTTCGTGGTGTCGTTGGGAGCCTCCAATTGAGTTGTGGAGATTGCCCCAACCTCGTTTGTAAAGGTTCGGTCGCCGCCTCCAAGGGCACCAATAGTGGAATCACGGCATCTCGCATTGTGTGAGGGCGTGAGGAGATTACGGTGGCCCTAGTGGCTTCTTGGGGAGCATTGTGCCTCCACACCGCTCCAATGGAGACGTACTTCCTCTCAAAGGGAAGGAACTTCGGCAACACATCCTCATCTCCACCGTCTCCACTCTTGGCTATCTCGTGCCTTTACTTGTGTAGCTTATTTGTTTCATATATCTTGCTTTCTTGTGTTCCTATTCGTGTTGCATCATATAGGTTGCTCATCTAGTTGCATATCTAGACAACCTACTTTGATGCAAAGTTTAAATTGCTAAAGAAAAGCTAAAAATTGTTAGTTGCCTATTCACCCCCCCCTCTAGTCAACCATATCGATCCTTTCAATTGGTATCAGAGCCTCATCTCTTTATTAAGGACTTTACCGTCCAAAGAGTATGGTTGATACCGTAGACGGTGCGGAGGAACACTCCGGTGTGAATCCTATCTCGTCTACGGGCGATGGGGGAACTTCGGTCTCTCGTGAGGAGTTCAATGTGGCCTTGGAGACATTGAAAACCTCCATGATGACCGAAGTTGAAAGCATGTTTACTAAATTTCTTGAGGGGCTTAAACTATCCACCGCACCGTTGAAAGTGGGTGATCCCGCCATCAAGGTGTCGGATGCTATCCCCGACAAGGGGGGAGCTAGTAGTGAAAAGGCTCCTTCTTCTAGTGGCAAGAATGGCACCGGCATCTTTGCCCATGTGGAACCACCACTTGTTTATGGTGGACCGGTTCCTTCCACTCATTTGAATCATGCCGGTCCTCCCCCTAAGATTGTGAAAAATGAGGATTTTGATTCTTGGGTTTACCGTTTTAAACGTCATTTAAATCATGTGAACACTAACCTTTGGAGAATCATTGAAGAAGGTTTCTATCCACATGATCCAAGCAACTTCACTCCTCGAGAAGCCGCGGACAATCAATTCAATGAGAATGCTCTCTTCATCATTCAAGATGCAATTCCACCCGAAGACCTACCTCATCTTCATCCCTTAGCCTTGGCCAAAGATGCATGGCATTGTGTCGTGTCTCTCTACCGGGGAAGCGCAAGCATTCAACCCTCCAACTATGAAGTGGTACAAGATGAGGCCGATGAGTTTGCAATGAAGGAAGATGAAGAACCTCGTGAGCTTTATCAGAGAGTAACCAAACTCGCGGTCTCACTACGAGATCATGGGAGCAAGGACACGAATGACAATTGGATCAAGCGCAAATTCCTCAAGGCAATGATGCCCTACCACAAGGCCATGTCTTCCATCATTCGTCAAAGACCGGACTTCCACACTTTGACCTCAAGCGAAGTGTTGGATGAGTTTGTGGCCATGAACATTTTGGACAAGACCACCGATAATGCGGTGCTCCGTTCTCAACGGGCAAAGAAGCCTAACCTTGCATTGAAGGCCAAGCTCACCGTGGAAGAAGAAGAAGAGGAAGAAGAGGAGAGCAACCCCGAAGATACGAAGTATGCATATCATGAACACATGGCACTTGCTTCAAGGAAATTTTGGAGCAAGAAAAACTCGAGGCCCAATTTTAGCAAAAACAACTCGAGTGGCACAAGGGGCAAGCAACGTGTAAGGACTTGCTAAAATTGCGGCAACGTGAGTCATTTCGTTGCGGAATGCCCGTATGAGAAGAGGGAAGACAATGGTGGCAAACTCATCCGAAAGGACAAGGCCAAGTCGTTCCCCAACAAGAACAACTTCACCAAGAAGACTCCTCCCAAGGCTTTGGTTGTGCAAGAAGAGTACAATGAGGATGATGATGATGATGAAGATGATGAGTCGGTTGCCATGGCCTCTGTTGCCATTGCAACAACGTCACGGGTGTCTCTCTTTGACTCACCCAACGAGAGCATCACCGCCAAGTGCCTCATGGCTAAAGCCACCAACAAGGTAACCTCCAACATCAAAACTACCATCATTAATCATCCTTCCCCAATGGATAGCATTAATGAACTTGAGGGAGCTAATGTGGAGGCTAATGAGTTTGAGGCCTTTATGGGCAAACTCAAGGGAAAATCCAAGAAGCACTTTGTTGCTCTCTTGGAACAACTGGGTGAGGCCAATGACATGATCGAGGCTAACGACGACACCATCTCTAAGATGGAAGGGCATAGTCGTGACTATGCCGATGAGATTTCGGATCTTTCCAATGCTCTTGAGGAAGAGCGTGGTCTTCGTTTGGCTCTTGAGGAGTCACACAACGTTGATCATGCTAAGTTAAAGAAAGATTATGATCATGCCCTCATTGTTTCTCGTGTGCTAAATTCCGAGAAGGCCAAACTCGGGGTTGATCTTGCTAGACTCAGAGAGGAGTTTGATATACTTGACAAGGCCCACAAGGCCTTGAAGGGTATTCATTCTAGTCTCAAGGAGTCTCATGATCAACTCCAAGTGAAGCTAACTAAGGAGAAAGCAACTTTTCCTCATATGGTTTTAATTGATAATGCAAATGCTACTAACACGTGTTGTGAGCATATACATCTTGTTGAGGAAAATGCGAAGTTGAAGGAGCAACTTGAGAAAGGTCTTGCAACTTGCATACAAGGCAAGAAGAACCTCAACGATCTCTTGATCAACCAAAAGGGAGGTGTGGCCAAGGAAGGGGTTGGGTACGTGCCCGACTCCAAGAACAAGAAGAAGAATGACAAGACCAAACGACCTCCTCCCCTCATGCAAACCTTTGTGAGGGAGGGATAGAGTGCCCCTGAGGAGAAGAAGAAGAAGAACAATGTCAAGAAGGGCAATGCCATCCCTCTCAACAAAGCCGGCGATTTTAACCCTTCTTATGTGTTATGCCGTGCTAGTGATGGGCGTGTTTATGCCAAATTTGTTGGTTCTCTTCATGAATACATTGAATGGTCTATTTGGGTTCCAAAAACCCTTATTACTAACATCAAAGGACCCATTACAAAATGGGTACCTAAAACCAAGCATTGATCTCTTGTAGGTGTTTGCTTCCGGTGGGGGATCATGGTTGCTCGATAGCGGAGCTGCAAATCATATGACCGGAAGCAAGGACTTGGTGGTGGACGTGCACAAGGTTCCATCTATGCCCACCAATGTCGAGTGGGGTGAAGCCTCATCTTCTAAGGTATTGGGACTTGGCAAAGTGGTCATCTCTCATGATCTCATGATCGAGAAGGTCATGCTTGTTGAGTCCCTTGCATACAATTTACTTTCCGTTCGTCAACTTGCTATCATGGGCTTTGCCACTTTCTTTGATATCGATACCTTGGCCCTCTTGTGGAGCAAGACTCTTAAAGTAGCCTTTGTTGGGCATGTCGAGAATGGTCTATATGTGATTAACTTTTCGGAGCGACCCACTAAGACCGCGACATGCCTAATGGCTAAAGTTGATGTGGGATGGCTTTGGCATCACCGTTTAGCCCATGTCAATATGAGATCTTTGCAAAGTCTCCTCAAGGGGGACCATGTCCGTGGACTAACGAATGTTAGTTTTGCTAAAGATCGTGCTTGCAGTGCCTGTATCGAAGGAAAGCTACATGAGAAGGCTCACCCTCCCACGACTATCATTTATTCAAAGAGGCCTTTGGAGCTCCTTCACATGGATCTCTTTGGGCCTCCATCCTTCGATAGTCTTGGAGGTAGGAAGTATTGCTTGGTGATTGTGGATGACTACTCAAGGTACACGTGGGTGTATTTCTTCAAGAGGAAGAGCGAGACCCATCAAACCGTCATTGACTTTGCAAATGAAGCACAACGACAACACAATGCAAAGATCTTGACAATAAGAAGTGACAACGGCACCGAGTTCAAGAACTACACCTTGGATGAGTTTCTTAGTGACGAGGGAATCAAGCATCAATATTCCGCACCCTGCACCCCTCAACAAAATGGTGTTGCGGAGAGGAAGAACCAGATATTGATGGATGCGAGAAGGACCATGATGGCAGAGTTCAAGTCTCCGTACAACTTTTGGGCCGAAGCCATCAACACCGCGTGTCATGCATCAAATCGGCTCTACCTCTGCAAGGGCTTGAACAAGACTCCATATGAAATACTCACCGGTAACAAGCCCAACCTCAAGTACTTCCGGGTATTCGGGTGTAAGTGTTTCATTCTCAAGAAAGGTGTTCGGTTGTCTAAATTTGAGGCTAGAGCTTATGAGGGCA
This sequence comes from Triticum urartu, assembly GCF_056163025.1. NCBI lineage: Eukaryota > Viridiplantae > Streptophyta > Magnoliopsida > Poales > Poaceae > Triticum > Triticum urartu. The sequence goes on along the minus strand of NC_141879.1, from coordinate 323,929,333 downwards.
TATTTGTTGGTTATGCTACAAACTCTCATGCTTACCGGGTCCTCAATAAATCCACGGGACTTATTGAGGAGACGTGTAACGTGGAGTTTGATGAGAATAACGGCTCCCAAGTGGAGCAAAGTGGCACTTGTGATGTAGGTGATGAAATTCCTCCTCAAGCCATAAGAAGAATGGGTGTTGGTTTCATCCTACCCATTGAGGAACCCCTTGTGGCCGAAGGAGAAGGACAATGCTCCACTCAAGTGGAGCCATCACCAACCCAAGGCCCACACGCTTCCGAAGAACAAAGTGAAGGCCCTCAACCTCATGAACAAGACCAAGGGCAAGATCATACTCAAGACGGTGTGGACACACCAAGTGATGCCCAAGGTCAAGTTCTCTCCCCCGAGCAAGTTCAAGATCAAGAACAAGTTCATGACGGCGCTCAAGATGATCAAGTAACCGCTCCTCAACTCACCACCGAGGAGGAATTAGAGCGTTGTGCCGCCAAGGTTGCTTCCAAGCTCTCCACCAAGGATCATCTCATGACGAATGTGCTTGGAAGCTTAAGAAAGGGGGTAAGCACTCGCAGACAATTAGCAAATTATTGTGAGCATCATGTGTTTGTCTCTTGTGTGGAACCCCACAAGGTCTATGAGGTGCTAGAAGATCCGGATTGGCTCAATGCCATGCACGAAGAACTCAACAACTTCGAGCGCAACAAAGTGTGGAGATTGGTGCCAAGGCCAACGGGGAACCACAATGTCATTGGAACCAAGTGGATATTCAAGAACAAGAAAGATGCCCATGGGATTATCATTTGCAACACGGCTCGTTTGGTAGCACAAGGCTACTCCCAAGTCGAGGGTATCGACTACGGTGAAACCTTTGCTCCCGTTGCTCGTCTTGAATCCATTCGCATGTTGATTGCATATGCTTCTCATCATAACTTTAAGTTACAACAAATGTATGTGAAGAGTGATTTTCTTAATGGTCCCATTAATGAATTGGTGTACGTCAAGCAACCCCCCGGGTTCGAGGATCCCTACTTTCCCGATCATGTGTATCAACTCGATAAGGCACTCTATGGCCTTAAACAAGCCCCACGTGCATGGTATGACCACCTTACCGAGTTGTTACAAGACCGTGGTTTTGAAGTTGGGCTAATCGACCCCACTCTTTTTACTAAGAAGGTCAAAGGGGAGTTGTTTGTGTGCCAATTATATGTTGATGATATTATCTTTGGTTCTCCTAACAAAGCTTTCAATGAGGAATTTGCCGCTCTCATGACCTCAAAGTTCGAGATGTCCTTCATGGGAGAGTTGAAGTTCTTTCTAGGGTTCGAAGAGAAGCAAAGAAGAGAAGGAACCTTCATCAATCAATCCAAATACACTCAAGACATGCTCAAGAGATTCAAGCTAAGTGACGTCAAGCCGGCTTCCACTCCAATGCCCACCAAGTGCCAACTTGACTTAGATCCCAATGGTAAAGTGGTGGATCAAAAGGTATATCGTTCCATGATTGGATCCTTGCTTTACCTTTGTGCATCTAGACCGGACATCATGTTGAGTGTGGGAATTTGTGCATGGTTTCAAGCCGCACCTAAGGAAAGTCACTATGTGGCGGTCAAACGAATCTTTCAATATTTGGCTCATACCCCAAACTTTGGCTTATGGTACCCAAGAGGATCAAACTTCAAGCTTGTAGGGTACTCGGATTCCGATTGGGCGGGAGACAAAGTGGATAGGAAGTCCACTTCCGGAGGGTGCCAATTCCTTGGTTGCTCTTTGGTAAGTTGGTCTTCCAAAAAGCAAAGTTGTGTTTCTCTCTCATCCACCGAAGCGGAGTATGTTGCGGCCGGTAGTTGTTGTGCACAACTCTTATGGATGAGGCAAACTTTAAAGGATTATGGTGTCACTTGTGACAAAGTGCCTCTTTGGTGTGACAATGAAAGTGCCATCAAGATCTCTCTCAACCCGGTGCAACACTTCAAGACGAAGCATATTGAGATCCGGGATCACATTAGGCGAGGAGAGATCGAGCTCAACTACGTCAACACTCATGATAACCTTGCAGATATCTTCACGAAGCCCTTGGATGAAGCAAGATTTCGCGAGTTAAGGCATGAGCTAAATATCATCGATTCGAGCAATGTTGCTTGAACCCTTGCACACCCCACCATACTCAATGTGTTGTCCTATTTAGATGTAGGCATGGACATAGGGGGAGTGATGTTCTCTCAATGAACTCTCCCTCCCCCCATTATGCATAAATCAATCAAGTCTTTCACATTAGCCATATTTGATGGTACTTGTGCTTCAAAGACGAGTTTTGGTCATGGACCCAAGGATAATTATTCGCGGTGCCATACCAATTGACTCAAACATAAGTGGCTACGGCCACCGCCCTCTCTTTTGGAGAGGTGGTGTCTCGTGGTTGGTTCGTTTGTCGTGTGCCTTTCTGGTTTTGTGTGTTGTGTGGTCTTGTGGTGTTGTGTTGGCTCGGAGTGGTTTGTGCAAAGATCCAGTTTTTCGCGCTCGAAACGTGCATCTTCTTGAGCCCACGGTACTACCGAGTCTGGGCGCGGTACTACCACTTTGGGAGGCACGGTACTACCGCGCCACAGCACGGTACTAGCGCTCTGGTGCGGTACTTCGGAAGTACCGCACCGTGCGGTACTACCGTGTCTGGGCACGGTACTACCGCACCGTCAAGGGCGCGTGGGGGTTATGACTCGGGCAGGGGAGTTACAACTCCCCATACCCATTCATTGTCTCTCTCTCCACGTCTCTCCCTCTCAAGAACGGCGCCGGAGGCCCTCGCCGGATCTCCGTCTCCGGCCACTCTCCTCGGATTCCGACCGGTGGGATCGTTCCCCACCACTTCCTCTTGCCATGGACCAAGGTTTTTCCCCAAATCCCTCTTTTTCTTGGTTGTTCTCTTGCTTCTAGGCTTTTGGGGAGAAACTTGTTGTTCTTGAGATTTTAGGCCAAATCTATGCAAGAGTAGGATGTAGGAGAGTCGTGATGTGTAGGAAACATACTTGATATGGTGTCTTGTGGTAGCTTTGTCCTACCGTAGTACCGCCGTGGTTTCGTGGGCTTTCTCAGATTTGAACCAGTTCAGATCTGACGTGGTGCGGTACTACCGTGCCCGATGTGCGGTACTACCGCTCTCGCGGTACTACCGCCCGTCAGGCGCGGTACTACCGTACCGTGCGGTACTACCGCTCCGCAGACGCGGTACTACCGCGCCGGCCACGGTGCTAAGGTCGTACTACCGCTCCTACACCCGGTACTACCGTGATCTTGCACGGTACGTCTAAGAGCCGTACTACTCTCGTAGCTCCGCAGCTCTTGGCAGTACTACTGTAGGGATCAAATCTCTCTCTAGGCATGTATCATGTGTGCTTTCTACTTGTTTCACTTGCTTTGTTGTGGTCTTTGCATTAATCTCTCTTGGCTGTTGTGGGTGTTTTTGCGTTCTGTGTCTCAGGTGGTGGCTCTCGCCGTTCCAATCCCAGTCGTGACACTGGCTCCAAGCGTCTGCGCAACCCCCAAGATGAAGCCCAAGAGGGCTCCAATGCCCCCAAGCGCAATGTCAAGTCCACTGCCAGCAAGCAAAAGGAACCGGCTAAGGGCATGGGCGAGATTTCAACCACTGAGTATGTCGAGCGCCGGAAGATCAATCCCTATGTGAATCCTCGGGCTATCCTCAGAGGCACCGAGTTGTTCTGGACCAAGCAACAGGCTCTCATCTATCTGGATGTGATCAAGAACAAGCAGAATACCTACGTGGATGTCAAGTGGATAGATATGCATCACCTGCGGAAAGACAAGTTTCGTGACTATTTTGGAGAGGCTCTGGACTTGGTGGAGCAGTTTGCTATTGAGCCGGTGATCTCCTTTCACCTTGACTATGACCCTGAGCTTATCTGTCAGTTCTTTGCCTCAGTGTACTTTCATCCCGGGGAGGAGCGGAGGATGACTTGGATGACCAATGGCCGTCAGTTGTCTGCTACATGGAAAGAGTTCATGGATCTGCTGCACATTCCTGATGACGGGCTTCACACCCCCGTTGGCGTCCGCCCCCATGCCAACTCTGAGTCTGCCAACAAGAACCAGCTTCAGCCCTTCCTTGTTGAGAAGGTACTCCCCAATGGGAAGTCATCTTGGGTGTCGAACTCCTTTCTGGATATCATGCATCGCATCTTCCGCGACACTCTGTTCCCACGCATTGACGACAAGGACAAGGTTCATGCATATCTAGTGGACATGTTGCTCTTGTGTGCAGAGGCACGTACTTCTCAGACTCAGCCACTTGATGTCTCTCACATCATGTGGTGTGAGCTTCGGTTTGCGGTGTTCACTCGCAAGGTTCCTATATATGGACCATACCTGTTTCTGCTGCTCTCCACCACTTGGGAGAAGACGTATCCAGGTGATGAGTTCCTTGCTCTAGACTGGATTCGCCATGAGTCCATCAGCCTCCGCGTCAAGCCCAACTGGGCCAACACCACTACTCGTGCTGAGGCATCTTCTGCTAGGAGGGCTGCTGGTGAGGGGGAGGCTGCTACTGCTGAGACTGCTGCTGAGGACCGTGCTGCTAGGTCCACCACCTCTTCCTCTGAGCCATCATGGGCGAAGAAGCTGAAGGACAAGATGAAGACTCTCTTCTGCATGCAGGCGAAGGGACAGTACAGGGCTCACGTGACTGACAAGGAGAGTCGCCGCCGTGACAAGAAGGTGATGAGGCTCTTTGGAGAGGATGTGTCTGGCGGGTCTGAGGATGTCATCACACCTGAGGCTGCCTGGATGTCTAAGCAGGGCTACAAGTGGACCAGTTCAGAGGATGACATGGAGGAGACTATCCCCGCCGCTGAGTCTGACGAGGAGCACGAGGAACAGTGGGACGACTTCTCTGCCTGAGCCACCCCGTGTGTGTAGGTGTCCTCTCTGCCTTTTTGGCGTCTCGATGCCAAAGGGGGAGAGAGTGTAGGGATTTGCGTTGTGTCATGCTTGGTGGGTTTGTTTGCTTTGTTGTTTGGACCTCGTTTGCCTCGTTTGCTTTAGTTCCGTTTGTGCTTCCGAGACCTTTCCTCCATATGGTGTAAGACATATGCACTCTATCTATCTTAGTTATCTTATGTTTGTACTATCTTGTCTAGTGATAAATTTGCCTTGTCTCTATAATATAGGGGGAGCTCGGTTCCTAGTATTCATGCTCGTCTAGGTGACACACATTTAGGGGGAGCCCGTCTATATTATAGAGAGAAGGTGTTTGCTTTTACTCAATAGTATTTTTCCTTGTGCAAATCCCGTTTTGTCATCAATCCACCAAAAAGGGGGAGATTATAAGGACATATTTATCCCTAAGTGTTTTGGTGATTGATGACAACGCATTTGCGGACTAATCGTGTGCCATGAGTTTTCCAGACTCTTCTCTGCTAGGCACAAGACAATTGGGTGCCCCTCGAAGACTGACGAAGACGGCGTCTTTTCTACGTTTCTTTTTGGTGGATTTGAGTCGTAGGAAAGCCGTACTATTAAGAGGGGGTCCGCGTTGGAAAGGTTTGGGTGGAATCATCACGTACACATCTCCTTTTATCCCCAGCTTCCTCCGTTTTTCCTGCCTCCTTTGACTGGCTGCTGTTGTGGTTGCGGTAGTACTGCTCCTGGATCAACGGTAGTACCGTGGGCATCCACGGTAGTACCGCGCGGTGGCGCGGTAGTACCGCTAGTGCTCACGGTAGTACCGCTCCCCTGGAGCCGCACTACCGCTGCCCACCAGGCTAGTGCCGCCCCTTTGCGGTAGTAGGAGCGGATGTAATTTTTTACATCCGCACCTGCCGCGGTAGTACCGCTTTCACCGTGCGGTAGTACCGTGCTATGCGGTCAGGTAGTAGTACCGCCCCTCGGCAGTACTACTGTGTCGAGTTTTTGCTACTTCCGTTTTTTTGCGGAAGTAGGCACGGAAGTTCCCCTTCCCCCTGGACGGGACTTTTGCCTTACGGTAGTATCGCATTGGGGGCGCGGTAGTACCGTGCATGCGGAAGTACCGCCCCCAGCTTGCGTTTGTTTCCCTGACTGGGGTCGCGGCAGTACCGTGGGACGGTACGGTAGTACCGCACTACCGTGCGGTAGTACCGCTTGGTTGCAAGAAGTAGTACCGCGCGGCCTTGCGGTAGTACCGCTGGCCAGGCGCGGTAGAACCGCTGGCCACGGGCTGGTTGGTGGGTAACGGTTGGATCTTTTCCACACACTATATAAAGGGTCTCCTTCTTCCCCGTTGACTCACCTCTTCCACCATTAAAGCTCCATTATTGCTCCAAGCTCCATTTTCACCCGATCTCACTCCCTAGCCAACCAAACTCGTTGATTTGCTCGGGAGTGGTTGAGAAGGCCCCGATCTACACTTCCACCAAGAGATATTTGATTCCCCCTACTAATCCCTTGTGGATCTTGTTACTCTTGGGTGTTTGAGCATCCTAGACGGTTGAGGTCACCGCGAAGCCATAGTCCATTGTGGTGAAGCTTCGTGGTGTCATTGGGAGCCTCCAATTGAGTTGTGGAGATTGCCCCAACCTCGTTCGTAAAGGTTCGGTCGCCGCCCCCAAGGGCACCAATAGTGGAATCACGGCATCTCGCATTGTGTGAGGGCGTGAGGAGATTACGGTGGCCCTAGTGGCTTCTTGGGGAGCATTGTGCCTCCACACAGCTCCAACGGAGACGTACTTCCTCTCAAAGGGAAGGAACTTCGGCAACACATCCTCGTCTCCACCGTCTCCACTCTTGGTTATCTCGTGCCTTTACTTGTGTAGCTTATTTGTTTCATATATCTTGCTTGCTTGTGTTCCTATTCGTGTTGCATCATATAGGTTGCTCATCTAGTTGCATATCTAGACAACCTACTTTGATGCAAAGTTTAAATTGCTAAAGAAAAGCTAAAAATTGTTAGTTGCCTATTCACCCCCCGCCCTCTAGTCAACCATATCGATCCTTCCGAACGGCCACGCGGAGGATGCTTGATATTCATCCTCTTTATAAAGGGGCCAAGGCCTGTCCTTCTCTTCTCGTGCTCAATCCTTCCCTTCCCCAACCCCGAGTTCCAACACCCAAGGCTCAGGCTAAGCGCTTCGGACCTTCAACCATGTCCAGATCCAACCTTCAAGGCCGGTGGATGGCTTCCTCTGTCACAGAGGAGGACATCAAGAAGCTAAGGGAAGCCAGGTATCTGACCGCCGAAATCTCGCACAGGCTGCCTGCTCAAGGGCAGGTCATCCCCACTCCCGAACCCAACGAGAGTGTTGTATTTGTTTCCCACTTCCTCCGAGGGCTGGGCTTTAGTCTTGATCCCTTTATTAGAGGGCTTATGTTCTATTATGGGCTCGACTTCCACGATCTAGCTCCAGATTCCATCCTTCACATCTCATCGTTTATCATCGTGTGTGAGGCCTTCCTCCGCATCACCCCACACTTTGGCTTATGGCTCAAGACCTTCAATGTGAAGCCGAAGATGATCGATGGGCAACACGCAGAATGCGGAGGTGCCATAATAAGCAAAGGCACTGATGCTCCATGGCCAAAGGGTTCCTTCCCGGAGGTGTCCAACTTATGGCAGCGGGAGTGGTTTTACATCACAGCTCCTCAAAGTACTAAGTGGGTAGCTACCCCCGCCTTATGTTCAGGCCCCCCGCCACAACTGGCGTCATGGGTCAATAAGGGGCTGGACTGGGGGCCAGTTGATGATGTGCCGACATTGCAAAGTCACATTCGAGATCTTCTCAAGAGGGATGTCAGTCTCGTCAAGGTAATGCAAGTTATGCTAGTTTGTCAGGTCCTGCCATGCCAACGTCGATCTCTCCGTATGTGGGAGTTCAACCCGGAAGGACCGCGAACTATTCAACAATTCTTCGGCATGACGCTCGAAGGGATGTATGGATTGTTCTTCGGATCACGAATAAAGTGTCCGGACACCACCGAGGATGCGGGTCTAAACTGCAATCGTCCAGATACCCATGTAAGTAATTCTGCGGCCGAACATGTCATCTTTTTATTTGTCACAACATCATTCTGAAAAAAATTGCTCTTGGCCAGGACTGGATAAGAAAGGCGAAGATGATCAGGTGTTCGGCCCCCCTTCCCGAAGGCTCACCGGATCCTGTACTAGCCAGGATGCTTGAGCTCGCACCTTATCAAGTGCCATCAGGGGAAGATAAAGGGAGGAATAAAGAAGCCGAAAGCAGGCCTCACGCATTACTCATCCAAACCAGGGGAATTAGTGTCTCCGCGAAGGAGGATAATCAGGGAGAAGAATCTAGAATCCCCTCTCCCCAAGGAAGGAAAAGGACCGCCTCTGAAGACTTGGAAACGAAGGTTTCCAAACAAGGGAAGAAACCTTCGCTAGGGGGCCCTGCCCCGGAGGGCGTCCTTACCGCACAGTGCCCGCAAGGGGGCCAGCCCTCCACCGAGTTGTAAGTAAATCAAGAGTACTTTTGGTAAATATATCCTGCTTTAACTTCGAGGACAATAACCAAGACATGTATCTAGCAGTCCGGCTCGTAGCCCTTCTCAACAGAGTTCGTCTTCGGGGGATCATCTTCCGGAGATGATGGAGAGCGAAACGCCTCCCCCTGTCTCCCCGCCTCCTGGGGCGGATGACCCTGAGGTGTCATCACGGAGGATTTCTCCTAATCCGCCAAGGCCAGAAGGTAACCCTTCGGCCACCTGAAGTCCAGAGTATTCGGCTCCTAAGGAGAGCAACAAAAAGAGTCTGGGATTGTCCGGTGCCCAGCTAAACGTACTGATGGGTCATTTGGAGCAAGCGGCTATCTCAGAGGGGCATCGTACCTTAATGGGTATGATGGTTGAGAGGATCTCATCCGCCAAAAGTGGGTTGCATGAAGCTTTTACGAGCCTACGAAGAGGCTTTGAGGTACGCAAAGTAAAAAAATTGACGGTACCGCACACGCAGGTGTGCTTTATACAGATAGTAGCCCTTGAGACTCTGGTTGCTGTCCAGAGGCGGCAAACAGAGGATCATAGTCCTAGGTAATGATCATGCTGCTCACATGTGCAGGCGGCTGAGGGTTCGGTGGGTGGACAGACTGGTGGGTTTGCTGAACTGAGGCGGCAGCTTGATACGGCAGATGTCGACGTCGTGCTTGTGAACAAGCGGCTTGACAAGGCACAGGGTATGTATTCTCCGGTGGTCAAGAGATATTAATAGGAGCATGATGCTAGTATCTATAACATGATTTGACTGCAGGTGGAGTTGCCGCCATGGAGATCCTTCGGGCGGAGCTTGCCCAAGCCAAGGAACAAGCCAGGAGAAGTGATGCGGCCGCCCTAAAGGCGGCCGACGAGTTAAGAGCCGAACGGGCTGCTCATCGTCAGAGCAAAGATAAAATAGCCAAGATGGTCGTTGAGCTGAAGGACGCCGCCGACCGGTATGAGCTTCTTGAAAAGGAAAGCCAAGCGAAAGCGGCGGACCTGAAGAAAGCCATGGTGGCAACCAAGGAAACCCGCTCTAAAATCAGAGTGGCAAAGGAGGAGCTTCATCAAGCCGGAGATATCACGACTGGGAAGCCCTTTTTGTTGCGGACGAAGTTTGGAGATCCGAAGTATGCCCCTCTGTATCAATTATGGAGTTCTGCAGATGCATACTTGGACTTGGAAACGAGTGCTGCTGATGCGACTGAGTTTTTCAAAGATCAAAAAGATCATGAAGTGGAAAAGTTGTTCTGGTCGCAGTTCAGTGCTCCAATGCGTCCGCTGCTATTAAATGAGCAAATGGTCGAGTGGGCTGAGCTCCATAGGTTGTCCGGGCTTGCCATGAGGTCTATCGTGGATCATCTTTGGCCGGAAGGACCAAGGTCGAATAGTTATTTTGGTTTAGTGCAAAGATTCCTTGGTGATGTGCCGCATATCGATACTGTAAAGAGGTCGGTGTGCATAGAGGGTGCGTGGATGGATCTTGCCCGTGTTAAGACATACTGGGCAGAGATGGATGCCACCTCTATTGCAACCCGAGGTCCGGCCGTAGAGCAGGGCTCGGCCGAGCACTATTTTGTAGAAGTCCTAGAAGGCGCTAGTTTAATAGAGGGTCGGTGCTCGAAGAGTATCATGTTCGAGTGATATGTATCCCCATTGTAAAAACAATGCTATTTGGATTATAAAAGTTGTGTTTATACTTTTGCCTAAAAGTATTATGATGCCTCCTGTGCGGCCGTTTTATGTATGTATATAACCTGAAAGTTTGCAGTCGTCGGCTTCAGCCCCCACGCAGATAATGCGGGGGTGTTCGGAAAAGTGTGTATTCACACTTGATCCAACGTCTTGGTCCATTAAGGAGGTGATAGCGCGGTGAACAAGGCAATCGGACTATATTGCTTCAACACTTTCACTTAGCCATAGGAGTTTGATAGTGGGGCTACTATATAGCCCCTGGTACTTCCGCGCTTATCCGATTACGGTGCGCGTACATACATGACCGGGAAACCGGTCCTTCATTAATGCGGAGGAATCGCGAAAATTCCGCTGAGTCCTCGAGTGGTTGACCAGTCTCGCGCTTTATCATGATAGTCAGTTTTCGGCTTTCTCTACTGAAGTGCTCATCCAGATGAACCAGGGCACAATCGCAGTAGTTCTCCCGGTGCCACCATAGCCGATAGAGCGGAACGTAAGGTAGCAAAACACGGGAGCCGGACAAACCCAACTATTGACCAAAGACATGATTCGGAGCTAATGCATATAAGGCCAAACTCGCGATGCCGAACACTCCCTAAGGTATTCGGTCTTTACAACATATACTGAGCTGAGTAACACCCTCGATAATAAGCCCTGAATTTCCAGGTACGTGCATTAGTCTGACGTGACGAAATGTCAATAACGCCAGCATCCCTCTTGGTTATGTTGAGTATCCTGAGGGTGTGAAGCAACAAGAGATAGTAAAAAAGGTTTACAGAGGGTCTTAATCTAAAAAGAAACCTTTGAACGGGGCCCTACTGCACGTCTGCGCCTGTGTCTCCGTTGTGCCGTATCCTGGAAGGGTGTAGCACGATGATCATCTGTAAGAGAGAAAATCCTAGGTGAAAGTTTTCGTGCGAAAAATTGGTTATTCTTAATAAACCATTAAAATTCAATCTAAATAAGATCAAGCTGGACTGTGGTCCTTTTTACATGTGGGAAGCCCCTAGCACCACCTATGGGGGTATATCCATCGACCCAGTCTTAGGTTTATCTGAGCTGTTACAGCTAGTGGTGCGCCGGACTCGTCTAGCCGTGTCCGCGGTCTTGACGACCGATCATTTATTCTGGTTGGAGAGGGCGTTCAGTGTTCGGCTGCTAAAGCCACCACACGTTCGTCCGCTCGTAAGGAACGTTATGTGTTTCCGCTAACTATGATGATGCCACGTGGACCGGGCATCTTAAGGTTAAGATAAGCATAATGTGGTATTGCATTAAAACAAGCGAAGGTCGTTCTTCCGAGTAGTGCTTGATAGCCGCTTCGGAATGGAGCGATGTCGAAGGTTAACTTTTCACTTCGGAAGTTGTCGGGAGAACCGAATACAACCTCTAGTACTAGAGAGCCCGTGCAGCGGGCCTCTGGGCCTGGTATTACTCCTTTAAAGGTAGTATTGCTTTGCTGATTCTTGTCGGGTCTATCCCCATTTTGCGGACTGTGTCCTGATATATCAGATTAAGACTACTGCCGCCATCCATAAGGACTCAGGTGAGATGGTATCCGTCAATTATTGGGTCTAGTACCAAGGCAGGCGATCCTCCATGCCGGATACTAGTCAGGTGATCCCTGCAATCAAAAGTGATCGGGCAGGCCGACCAAGGGTTGAACTTGGGGGTAGAGGGCTCCACGATGCATACGTCTCAGAGTGCGCGTTTGCTCCTACTCTTCGTTACATGAATCATGTTCACTGTTTTGACCTCTGGTGGGAATTTTTCTGTCCCCTAGTGATTGGCTGGCGAGGCTCATCCTCGTCTTCGCTTGGTGTCTCCCTCCCCTTGTGTTCGTCGTTTAGCTTGTCGGCCTGCTTGAAGACCCAGCATTCTCTGTTGGTGTGATTTGCGGGTTTGTCGGAGGCGCCATGAATCTGACATAATCTGTCTAGAATCTTGTTTAGGCTGGATGGTCCATCTCTGCTGCCTTTAAATGGCTTTTTCCATTGACCGGGTCAAGAGCTCCTGAATCCGGCGTTTATCGCCGTGTTGTCTGGCCTGTCTTCATTGTTTCGACGTTTGGTTTTATTGCGTCATGGTTTTCCATTGCCATCCCTAACTTCGTATGTGCCTGGGTCGCTGGTGCCGCTACGGGCCAACCAGCTGTCTTCACCCTGCGCAAAAGCGGGTCATAAGGCTTGTTAGGGCTGCCATTGTCCTCAATTTTTCCTGCCGAGGTGTTTGGCGAGCCATTCGTCCCGGACACTGTATTTGAAAGCCGCTAAGGCTTCGGTGTCCAGGCAGTCGACAATTTGATTCTTCTTAGTGAGGAATCTGTTCCAAAGCTTTCGGGCTGACTCTCCGGGCTGTTGAATTATGTGACTTAAATCGTCTGTATCCGGAGGTCGGACATAGGTCCCTTGAAAATTAGCCCTAAAAGCATCTTCAAGCTCTTCCCAACTTCCAATTGAGTTTTCGGGGAGGCTCTTCAGCCAGTGTCGAGCTAGTCCTTTCAAATTGAGGGGGAAGTATTTGATGGCATGGAGATCATCTTCGCGAGCCATGTGGATATGAAGGATAAAGTCCTCAATCCAGACCCCAGGGTCTGTCGTTCCGTCGTATGCCTCTATATTCACGGTTTTGAATCCTTCTGGGAATTCGTGATCCAGAACCTCGTCGGTGAAGCATAGGGGGTGTGCGGCACCCCTGTATTTGGATGTGTTATGGCATTCTGACGGTTGTAGTGTTCGGTTTTGATTCTGTGTCGGAGCGCGCTTCCTAGATCCATAGATGGACCTGGTCATACCGGCTTTTTGGTGCAAGTCCTCACGTAAATCGTGTGCTGACTTATGTGCGACATCGTTAGCCGCCCTATCATGGCCACGGGGTGGTCGATCCGGCTGATCGGCCGTTTTATTTTTCGGCTGTATAGGTTCTAAAGCCTCGTCATCAAATTCAAGCAGCAACTTGCGCTTTGGATAGCTCTTTGTGTGGCGGCTGCCACCGTACTTTCCTTCAGTGTCGAGCACTTTGTTCCATCTACTGTTGAGTGTATTTTGCGTGGCCTTAAGCCTTTGCTTCTGCTTCTTCAGACTCCTCGCGGTGGCAATAAGCCTTCTATGGAGGTCCTCTTGCTCCAAGTGCCTTTCCGGGATGATGTGTGCATCGTCGTCCAGACTGTTCTCCTCTCCAGAGATAGGTTGATGAGCTTTACCCTCGGCGTCGCCGTGATTGGACGGCGGCTCCGTACTATGTTCGTCGTCTGCTGGTTCATCCTGCTCTGTCGCTGGGTCCATGTGGTCGACGTTTGCTTTGGAGTCGACCGGGGTATTATTCTTTCTTGCGCTGCTATCGTTGTTTTGCCGAGGTGGAATTTGGAGCGGCGCCTACGTCGTCGCTTCGGTTGCTTCTCGAGGGGTTTATCCTTTGCTGCATCCTTCCATTCCTCGTCATTGTTTTCATTGGGTGTATCCACCATGTATATATCATGTGATAAAGTGGCTGTCCAGTGCCCTGTGGGCGGTGGTTCCTGTTCTTGTCCTACATTGTCGTCCATACTGTCGATGTCTTTGGAGCCGAAATCAAGCATGTCGGTTAAGTCATGATAGTGGCTATTAAGTGGGTGGTGGGTGGGGAACGAATTTCTTCGTCGTCCGCTTCCCAAACAAGCCAGACACAGTTTGGCCAAGGGCCTCCTGACAAGGAGAGAGACCTTAATAAATTTAGCACGTCGCCCAAGGGCGATGCTGAAAGATATCCGCGGAGGTGAACTCCATGATCGGTGCCCGATCAGATTCGATAGGCACGGACGCAAGCGGTTCGGAGCCCGTGGCCGGGGACGAATCCAAGGGTCCGGCAACACAGGTCTTACAGGAGGTGAAGTCAGTATTCGGCTCTATCACCGCTGGGTGTGCGGCCTCTGTGGCGGGGTCCATCCACCCGTCCTCGGACGGCATGATCTTCTCTGGATTGAGGGCCGGAGTAGCCACAGGTGTGATCTCCCGAACACCGTCCGGCGACAGAGCTAAGTCACGCTCGTCACGACTATGCGGCACACCTGACATGGGCTCGAATCCGTCGAAGATCAAGTCTCCGCGGATGTTGGCAGTATAGTTCAAGCTTCCAAACCTGACCTGATGGCTAGGGGCATAGCTCTCAATCTGCTCTAGATGGCCAAGCGAGTTCGCCCGCAGTACGAAGCCGCCGAATACGAAGATCTGTCCGGGGAGAAAAACCTCACCCTGGATCGCATCGTTGCCGATGATCAAAGGAGCCATCAAGCCTTATGGTGACGGCACAGTGGAACTCTCAATGAAAGCACCAATGTCGGTGTCAAAACCGGCGGATCTTGGGTAGGGGTCCCGAACTATGCGTCTAAGTCGGATGGTAACAGGAGGCGGGGGACACAATGTTTACCCAGGTTCGGGCCCTCTCGATGGAGGTAATACCCTACTTCCTGCTTGATTGATCTTGATGATATGAGTATTACAAGAGTTGATCTACCACGAGATCTTAGAGGGCAAACCCTAGAAGCTAGCCTATGATTATGATTGTTGTTGTCCTACGGACTAAACCCTCCGGTTTATATAGACATCGGAGGGGGCTAGGATTACACAGAGTCGGTTACAAGGGCGTGGAAGGCAAGCTTGGCAATTCGGATATGTAGATTTCCTCCCTTGTAATCGACTCTGTGTAACCCTAGCCTCCCCGGTGTCTATATAAACCGGAGGGTTTAGTCCGTAGGATACATACAATCATACCATAGGCTATCTTCTGGGGTTTAGCCTCTATGATCTCGTGGTAGATCAACTCTTGTAATACTCATATCATCAAGAACAATCAAGCAGGACGTGGGGTATTACCTCCATCAAGAAGGCCCGAACCTTGGTAAACGTCGTGTCCCCTGCCTCCTGTTACCATCCGCCTAGATGCACAGTTCGGGACCCCCTACCCGAGATCCGCCAATTTTGACACCGACATTGGTGCTTTCATTGAGAGTTCCACTATGCCGTCACCGTAAGGCCGGATGGCTCCTTCGATCATCGGTAACGATGCGGTCCAAGGTGAGGTTTTCCTCCCCAGACAGATCTTCGTATTCGGCGGCTTCGCACTGTGGGCCAATTCGCTTGGCCATCTGGAGAAGATCGAGAGCTACGCCCCTGGCCATCAGGTCAGTTTCGGAAACTTAAACTACACTGCCGACATCTGCGGAGACTTGATCTTCGACGGACTCGAGCCCATGTCAGGTGCGCCGCATAGTCACGACAAGCATGACATAACTTTGTCGTCGGACAATATTCGGGAAATCGCATCTGCAACTACTCCGGCCGTCAATCTGGAGCAAATCGCGCCATCCGAGAGCGGAGGGATAGACCCCGCCATGGAGGCCACACTCTCAGTGGCGATAGAGCCGGATACTGACTTCACCCCTTACGAGAGTCGTGTCGCCGAACCACTGGATTCACCTCCGGCCACGGACTCCGAGCTGCTTACATCCGTGCCCGTCGAATCCGACTGGGCGCCGATCATGGAGTTCACCTCCGCGGATATCTTTTAGCACTCGCCCTTCGGCGATGTGCTAAATTCATTAAGGTCTCTCTCCCTGTCAGGAGAACCTTAGCCAAACTATGTCCGGCTAGAATGGGATGCAGATGACGAAGAAATTCGCTGCCCACCCACCACCCACTTAGTAGCCACTGTCGACGATTTAACCGAAATGCTCGACTTCAACTCCGAAGACATCGACTGTATGGACGACGATGCAGGAGACGAGCAGGAACCACCGCCCACAGGGCGCTGGACCGCTACCTCATCATACGACATATACATGGTGGACACCCCTAAAGAAGGCAATGGCGACGAGACAGCGGAGGATGACCCCTCCAAGAAGCAACCCAAGCGCCGACGTCAGCGGCGCCGCTCTAAGTCCCGCCACAGCAAAAGTAGTGATACCGGCACAGGAGATGATAACACTCCGGATAGTGCCGAAGACAACCACAATCCCCTCCAGCACGATGTAGAGCCGGAGGATGAACAAGCTAGCCCTCCAGAGCGGGCAGCAGATGGAGAACAGGAGGAGGACAATTACATGCCTCTCTCCGAAGACGAGGAGAGCCTCGGTGACGAAGAATCTATCATGCCTGAGGACCCCATCGAGCAGAAGCGCTTCAAGCGCCGGCTTATGGCCACAGCAAATAGCCTGAAGAAAAAGCAACAACAGCTTCAAGCTGATCAAGACTTGCTAGCAGATAGATGGACCGAAGTCCTTGCAGCCAAGGAATACGAACTCGAGCGCCCCTCCAAGAGTTACCCAAAACATAGGTTGCTACCTCACCTCGAGGAGGAAGCATTGAAACCTCATTCACCATTGTACGATGCGGCTGACCGGCCACCGCGTGGCCGAGCCAGAGAGGCGTTTCAGCCCGAAGTTCATCCTGCACCCCGCCGCCACTCAATCAAAAATACCAAGGCCCGGGGCAACACACGGGACTTGCGAGACGTATTGGACAGTAAGGCAACACTTGCAAGGTCAATATACGGGTCACGCACACGCGCGCCAATACGGGACGATGATCGTCACGCCGGATACACCAAAAGCAAATCCGGCCAGGCCGAATACAGCAGACAAGACTCATATGAACTGTGTCGTGATATAGCCCGGCACAGAGGCGCTGCACACCCCCTATGCTTCACTGATGAAGTTATGGATCACGAATTCCCGGAGGGTTTCAAACTCGTAAATATCGAATCATATGATGGTACAACAGATCCCGATGTATGGATTGAGGATTTTCTCCTTCACATCCACATGTCTCGCGGTGATGATCTACATGCCATCAAGTACCTCCTACTAAAACTCAAAGGACCAACTCGACATTGGCTGAATAGCTTGCCAGCAGACTCCGTCGGCAGTTGGGAGGATCTGGAAGACGCATTCCTTGACAACTTCTAGGGCAGTTATGTGCGACCATCGGATGCTGATGACTTGAGCCATATAACTCAGCAGCCAGGGGAATCGGCCAGACAATTTTGGACTCGGTTCCTGACTAAGAAAAACCAAATTGTCGACTGTCCGGACAAAGAGGCCCTAGCGGCATTCAAGCACAACAACTGCGATGAGTGGCTTGCCCGCCACCTTGGCCAGGAGAAGCCGAAGTCTATGGAAGCCCTCACGACACTCATGACCCGCTTTTGCGCGGGCGAGGATAGCTGGCTGGCTCGCAGCAATAACACATCAAGGAATCCGGGCACTTTGAATACCAAAGATGCCAACGACAAACCACGACGCAACAAACACAAGCGCTGCGAATATGGTGATAAAACCAATAATACGGCAGTTAATGCCGAGTTCATGGTCCCAAAGCCCGGTCAGTGGAAAGGGCCGCCCAAAAATACAAATCAGAGTCCATCCAGTCTGGACCGCATACTCGATCGCCAATGCCAAATTCATGGCACCCAAGAAACGCCAGCCACCCATACCAACAGAGAATGCTAGGTCTTCAAACAAGCTGGCAAGGCAGGCGCCAAACACGAAGAGGGGTCTCAAAGCGAAGATAGCGACGAAGAGCCCAGATTTCTAAATAAAGGAGGGCAAAAGAAACTCCCCCCCCCCATACCCAATCGGTGAATGTGGTAAATACCACCCAAACGGCCCACTTTGACCAGATATACACCCTTAAGGATGGCGGCTCAACAGAACTCGCCGTCCCACAATATAAGTTAGGGCCGGTCACCTTCAACTGCACGGATCGTCCGGTCAACGCAAACCGGGGCAATCCAGCCGCACTAATCCTCGACCCAATAGTAAACGGGTTCCACCTCACTCGAGTCCTTAAGGACGGAGGTAGCAGTTTAAATCTGCTTTACCAGGATACAGTGCGCAAGATGGGCATTGATTAGTCAGCGATCAAGCCCACTAAGGCCACTTTTAGAGGTATCATACCAGGTATGGAGGTCAGCTATACAGGCTCCATTTCCCTCGAGGTAATCTTCAGATCACCAAAAAATTACCGTACCGAAGAGTTAATATTCGAAATCGCCCCTTTCCACAGAGACTATCAAGCACTGCTCGGGCGAATTGCGTTCGCTCGATTCAACGCGGTGCCACATTATGCCTACTGTAAGCTCAAAATGCCCGGTCCACGCGGCATCATCACGGTTCATGGCAAGGCCAAATTTTCTCTCGACGCCAACAAATACATCACTGCCTTAGCAGCAGGAACACCGAACAGCACCTTGCAGCTGAACCTCGAGTCGACACCTAGGATCCTGGACACCATCAAGGGGCTCCTAACTACTTTGTGGAAGGATACTCTGGCTCGTCCAGGGTTCAATTAAACACTCCGGAAAAGGCCACGACAGGCCGAACTCAGCGGCTCAACCGCCCTCCGGCACACAAACATTTCTTATATTTCCTTCGTAGGTCCACCTTTGCACCGACCAGGACGGACTCCACAGAGGCAGCCCGAATGCGCCTGGGGATCCTTAGACATTTCCTGCAGCGACCGTCCGGCTACAATACGGACCCGCACTCAACCTCTTCCCCTGGTCACAGCAGGTTCTGCTATCACAACTCCTTTTTTATCACATTACTTGTACCATACGCATAGACGTATTATTTATACAACATGTGGATTCATATGATGTTTACCTGCTGGTTATTTATTATCGAAATCATTTCGTCAAATGGCATCCATACACAGCGGTATGCCCTAAATATGCCAGGGGCTTCGTCTTCCCCGTAACACGGCAATAAAAGTCCGAACACCTTCACAGAAGTTTGGCACCCCGAACTTATAGCATTATATGCATCAGCTCCGAATCATGTCTTGGGTCAATAGTTGGGTTTGCCCGGCTCCTATGTTTTGGTACCTTACGTTCCGCTATATCGGCTAAGGTAGCACTGGGAGAACTACTGCGATTGTGTCCCGGTTCTTCCGGACGAGCACCTCAGTATAGAAAGCCGAAAACTGATTGTCATGATACGGCGAGAGCTGGTCAGCTGTTCGAGCGATCACGAAATCTTTAAGGATTTCTCCCGCATAATGCCATAACCAATGCAGCGTGCGATGGATCGGCTTTTTTCGATCAGGCGCTTATAGAGCCCCTAGTACGGTCTTCCAAACACAAGGGGCTGCGCCGACCATACTAAAGCTCCTCTGGCTAAGTGAGAGTGATAAAGCCCTATAGTCCGATTGCCTGGTTCGTTGTGCTGAGCACCTCCCTTGGAGGACCCAAAACTGGGATAAAGAGTGCTCAGGTTTATCCTGAACACCCCCGTACTCCTTACATGGGGGCAGAAGCCGATGACTGGCCAACTCTCAGCCTTAATATACAAACGGCCGCACAGGCACTACAAAAAAATACACTTCCGTGATGATACGTGTTTGTCACAGTAGGTCGCGTTTTCTGTCATGCATGTACATCCATGACAAATTTATGACATAATCAAGATAGTCATACCTGTGCGGTCGTAGAAGTGTTCCATGACATTGCCAAAATTATCATCACGGAAGTGTCCACTTCCATGACGATAAATCGCGCGTCACAGAAGTGCTTTCGTCAAGGGTGACCGACACGTGGCATCCACCGTAACGGAACGCCGTTAAGCTATCGGGTTGGATTTTGGATCCGATAACCCGTTAATAGCCACGACCAATGCCGATTTTCCACGTGTAAAATTCTCATTGCTGACGGATCCACGCGTCAGCTCCGCGTTGGCACAGGTGTCACTCCTCCAACGGTCGAGATGGGCCTATGATATGTTGACACGTGGACCGGCCCAAAAGTGGCCCACAAAGAGTAAATGGGCTGGCCCAACCGAAGGCCCATAAGATTTAGCGGACCATAATGGGCCGACCCAGCTAAAGGCCCACAAAATTTAGCGGACCATAATGGGCCGGCCCAGCTAAAGGCCCACACGATTTTGCAGACCATAATGGGCCAGCCCAGCTAAAGGCCCACAAGATTCTGCGGACCACAATGGGCCGGCCCAGCTAAAGGCCCACTAGATTTTGCCGACCATAATGGGCCGGCCCAACTAAAGGCCCAACATTCTCTGTCAAATCGGCCCATCAACGGCCTGTCCTAAACTTGTCATCAACGCGGCCCATGGTCACTTCTGGCCCGTTAACAGTCCGCTAAGTAATTGGGCCGAATTACGGCCCGGTGTATTTCCGGCCTGTTAAAGGTCCGGCTTCATTTTGGCCCATTTACAGGCCATCAAAACTTTCGACCCATAAACGACCGTGAAGGATTTGGGTCATATTCAGCCATGTCTGACATTCGGCATGTTAGAGGCCCACTATAGCTTTGGGCCACTTTCGGCCTGTTGTCATTTTCGGTCTGTTAATGTCGGACGTAAACCATGGGCCATATGTGGCCCAACGTCATATCAGGCCCATTAACGGCCCATATAAAAATGACGACAATCTAGCCCGACCGAAGTTCTGGCCTGTTAAAGGCCCGTGTATTAGGTCGGCGCATTTACGGCCCGTCCGAATTTCGGCCTGTTAAAGTCCAGTGGGTTATTTGGCACAATCAAGGCCCAATCCCACTTTTGGGCTATTAAAGGCCCATGTATTTTATGTGCTCGAGATATTTACACCTGTAAACGGCCTATTTTTACTGAGGGTCCAAATTATGTTTAGGCCTGTTAAAGGCCCACTATGGGCACAGGCCTACCAGAAAAATATGAAAGCTTATGCTGATTTAAGCCCAGATATTTTTAGTGGGCTACATGCCAATTTTGGCCCATAATCGTTTTTAGCCCAATTGGAATGGGCCCGACGAATGCTGGCATGTTGGGCTCCTACGAAGCTTTAGGCCGAATACATTACTAAGATAAACCTACACTATACAAAAATAGCGTCGTAATTACTGCAGCCTGAGGCAGCATCATAAATGTTGTATCACAACAAAATAAATTCCAACCATACAACAAAAGGCCTGTTGGCATAAAGTTTACAGTCCTTCTAGATAAAAGCACCATCAGATGTATAGAAGCACAGATCATTTGACCTGAGTGCTAATGTTTCAGGCTGTAGAATCTGATGGAGCAGCACGATCTCCACCTTTTTTCCGTCATTGCTCTTGAACAAGGAAGCGAATGTCTGATAGTCTGGTTTCAAAACCATTCATATCTTGACGACATTTCTCAACCACTATTCTTGTTTCCGAAACAACGTCCACTAGGGATTGGACTTGTGTCTGGAGCACAGATATATCACTCTGTCTAGCAGGAAGATTTTGTTCAGTAGGCGATTTGGACGAGGTTGCCTTGACAACCAACCCAGAATTACGCAGGAAGGTGCTTTTTGCACTGTTAGTGGAGAGATACTGACGCACTGCAGCAAGAGGTGACATTGTGCCTGTAGTAGTCTCGTCACCTTCAGGTGGTTGTGGTTGTTCAATCATTTGTTCCATAGCTTCCTGAAAGTTTGAACTTGTAGATTAGTGTACCAGATAAGTTACTAATGAGATAAAAACAAACAAAGTAGGTTAAACGTTTATACATAACTTATTTTGGTGAACTACTGTAATACATTAGCATGTATTGTAGTGCCAACTACATAATAAAATCACTTTCAGAACATATGTCCATGTAGCATGCCTACTGTATTGTCTATTTCCTCACATTCGTTGACATCTAAGGATAAAGAGACATGGTTTAAAGTAGGATGAACATAGTATGACATCATTCATATCATGGGCAAACAGATATAAAACAAACAGGCTATTTTATCATTGTGTGCGCACGTGAACATAACAACTAGATTACAGATCAAGACCAAAAGAATATCCTTCATCTCGAAGGTGCTCATAGGGGTAGGGTTCGCGTGTGTGCGCTTATAGCGGTGAGTGCTTGCACGTATATATGAGCCCTTGCGTATGTACCGTGTTAAACAAATACATATCATGATTATACGGTCATTGGCTCACCCGTACAACTCCGTATTTTGTTGATGACACAATCAATTGACCAGTCAAACGTTTCATGCGGCGCAACTAGTGTTGCACCATCGGGGCGCGTAACCGTGGGGCCCACCTGTCAGCCTGTATATGAAAGAAAGAAATGGTAGTTTGAGTCTGTACTGTGTTAATAAAATAGGAGTACATTTTAGGGTGATCATACGGTCACTGGCTCACCATACAGCTCCGTAATTTGTTGATAACACGATCAATTGACCAGTCAAACGGTCCACATTCAGCAACGCACATTACCATAGGGCCCACCCGTCAGCGTGTATATGAAGGATAAAAATGGTAATAAATGAGTGGTTTCGGGGAGGGCGGGTCGACCGCGGGCGGCGAGGGCTGGCGGTTCGGCCGGTGGTGGCTGGCGGCTCAGGGGGGTGGAGTTTGATGATAAACTGGAGGCCCTTGATTTCGTATCCAACGGCTGGAAAATCTAATGACCAGAGATGAAAAAGTCAGTCGACTGACGTGTAGCCTCACCCCGCATGTACACATGCATGCACGCAAGACACGCACGCATGTAGGCGTGCAACACTGACACGTACACACGCACGCATGCTGGCGTGCAACACTGACACGTACACATGCACTCATGAACACACGCACGTACGCACCCATGCATGCAACACTGAAACGTACCCTTGCATGCACGCAACACTCGCACGCCTGCATGCACACAGCACACGACGCAAGACACACGTTCAACCTATACGTGCATGCACCCTTTGTTAAGGACATGGATTGTTACGGGATTAATCAATCTTATTTGTGATAAGCAAAACATTGATGTTTGCAGCGGTCTTTATGAATCACAATGTATCAAACAAGCTATCAACATAGTAGGCTTATCTACATGAAAAAGATGACGTCACACTCAATGAACAATCATCGGTTTATGAAATGCCCGCTTCTGACCGCCCTGGCCCACCAAAGGTTCCTCTGTTGTGCGCTGCCTGCGTTGGGTCACTGACATGCATGCCATGCACCGAAAGAGCCCACATGTCAGTGGAAGAACGGCGCGGTGTCCTAGGTCAGAGTCGAGGGCGCCACTCGCGGCACGCCCGGCTGAACACGCCTCCGTGCCGCATTCAAACGCCTCCATGAAACCCGCCCATGTGGAAGCCGAGAAACCCACTCTGGACACACGTCCGTTCATGACCGGGTCGCTCCCCTATCTCCTCCACCATTTTGTCCACTCTTACAATGGCTTACGAAGAGTAGTTATTCCGCATCCAAGCCGGCCGGGTAGCCCGCTGGATACGAGCTATGCAGCTCGCTGATCCACCTCCCTCCCCTCGCCCGACGGAGCTAGTTGCCGCCCCAAGCCATGGAATTTTGCCATGTGTTGTTTTCATGGACTAGCAAGATGCTCGTGCATTGCACGGACACATCAAGATGCATTTTTTTACAAACTCCCGCATGCATGCAAGGGATAATTAATGTCCTCCTTTGCTAGTACCACGAGGCAAACACCATTAATATTGCATCGATTAGTGTTAGTGGCCTTGTATATCTGCAAATTGTAATTTTGATAGTGGCCCCTTGTATATAAAAATGGAGGGAGAAAGATGAGAGATAAGGTGAGGAGGAGTGGGGCGTGGTGGTGACTGGTGGTCGGACTGGGCGAAGGCATGGGGATGGACAGCGCATTATGTCTAGGTTTGTATCTCTCTCACACACACCCACGTAGGTGGGGGACGTGCACGAAGAGAAGAGGTGCACGCACAGCGCACGTACTCCCGTCTCTTTCCCAACCACACCCGCGCGGGTACACGGTGGAGCTCATTTATGTACGAAAAAGGCAGCCCACGTGGTAATTTGGCACGTGTACTGGTTGTCCACTTGGTGGAGGGAGGATCGTCTACCACGGGTGAACAAACAAATTGCGACTTGACGCGTTATGTTAAATTAAAAAAAGAGGCAAACCATGTGGGGCCTACCTTAGATGCAAGGATCTATACACTGGAGTACTTTTGATGTGTCCCGTCAACTCGCAGAACGAGGAGAAGCTTGCTTAGTACGCCGTCTCCCCCGCCCACGGGCGCGGTGGCTCGCAGGATGAGGTGAAGCTTGGTTACTAGTATGCCTTACGCCCGCTCCCTCGCCCACGCGCGTGGTGGCTCGCAGCACGAGGAGAAAATTTTACTACTCCCTCCGTTTACTCCTTGTCCCTACTACATACTTTGGTTAGTACTCCCTCCATTTACTTATACAAGGCCACTATAAAAAATACATTTTGCATCTATACAAGGCCATAAATAGTAATCGAGACAAAAGTTACTACTCCCTCCTTTCCAGTTTATGGCTCAATTTCAAAATCTCTCCAACCAAGGTAGACGGTGAGTGGTCGAATTAATTTCATATTTTGCACAAGTAATTAGTACGCTCGTTTTTCTCTAGAAGTTATGTTTACCGAGGCATTAATTAGAACGAATGCATGAATGACCACTAAATTTCCATGAACTTGTACATGCATGGGTTAGTTTCCTCTTGACACTGCTTGCGTGGGGTGATCTAACGCACCTCGAAATCCAACATGTAAAGGTACTACTACTAGTATAGTAGAATTGAGACTTATCAAACGGAAAAACAAATGTTTTTTAGATAAGCCCTATAAACCCTAGTGGGTACGTACTCCGTAAAAACAGATTTTTCCTAAACTAAGTCGCTCCCTTTCATGAATTCTGTAGTATACTCCTCCGTCGACGCTCCCTTTCATGGATTATGTACTTCCTGTCGCCGACATGTGGGACATATAGCAACCGGGTCGACGTGTCAAGCACCAAATAACAGTGCAGAACAGCAGGGGCGCACCCCACTCGTACCAGCCCAGTAGTAGTAATGAGCAATGAGACGTCAAATCACAATGCCGCACTTTCCCAGACGGACGAAGCAACCATTATTTCACACTTCGGTTCTCCATCATCTCAAACCACGTACTAGTATTGCTTCTGCCTCAAGAGGGACACACGCATCGCCTTGGTACATCATGACACGTGGGACCGCATGACAGGCCATGCTTCCCCGCCGATCGCTCGGTAAAATCACCTCATTTTTACTATACTTCCTCCGTATCGGTTTACTACATGGCATGCACGTCGTTCTAGGTTGAGAATTTAACTGGCTATATATGTGATGAACAGTACTCTAGCCTTTTAAAAAATGTATACTTTTGTACAGCAGTACTATCGATGGATTGCGCCATGGAGCAAAAATTGAAATTAAAAAAAGGTGGTACATATAGAGAGCGCTCGTCGCCAAATTATGCATATAGTACTATTAAAAAGGCTAGTCACAATAATGGTGTCCAGCACAACCCACCCCTCAAATAAAACTAAGAGGGTGCTTGGATACGTTTTAGTCCCATGACTAAAAGTAGTGGGACTAAAACATGCTAGCCTCACCCATACTTGGATCCAAATACTAAAAAGGCTAAAATCAAGTTAATGAGCATTTATTATCCTCCAAACCCTCCAATCCAGAACACGCCTGTGTTAAAGGAGAGGAGTTAAATGAGTAGAGAGAGGACTAATCCACATTTTAGTAGGGGTACCCCTGACTAAAAAAATTTAGTCTCAAGACTAGTTTTAGCCCCTCTTTCAGGGGTGCTTGGAACTTTAGCCTCTTAAAGAGACTATTTTTAGTCAGACTAAAATAAGTCCCTTGGATCCAGGAACCCTCTAAGGCCTCCTTTGGTTTGGAGGAATTTCATAGGAATTCTAGAGGATAGGATTTCTTATAGGATTTTTTCCTTTAGAGCCCTTCGGTTCATAGAAATGGATTCTTATTCCTACATAGGATTGGTTCCTATCCTCCACATTTTATAGGAAAATAAAAATGAGCCTAGACTCAATGGAAAATTTCCTTTGGTGTCAACCAAATGACATCTCGTTTCCTATTCCTACTCATAGGATTTGAGATACATGTCATCTCATTTCCTAAAAATTCCTATTCCTACGATAATCCTATCCTATGAACCAAAAGAGGCCTAAGCATCCTGGAATTCTTTGACAAAACTAAGCACCCTGAAATTCTTTGACAACTAAACTGCTGGCTATATGATGTTGGCCATATATATTGTACATATATATTGTGAAGAAACGAGTGGTAGTACTATACCAACTAAAAGATGAAATGTAAGAAATACTAGTATGTACGTACTGAAGAGTTAAAGTAACGAGAAGAAACATAACATAGTTCTGCTGGGGGCTCAGCACAACACACCCCTCAAATTAAATTAAGCACACCTGAAATTAAACTTTGCAACTATTCCGATAGACACTACATTAGAACCACCATGAGCAATGACACTGCCACCTTACTCGAAGTCCTCGTCCACGTCCTCGACTTCGTCCTTGTCCCTCTTCCTCTTGGCCGATACTTCTTTGCTTGAACCGCACACTTGGCTGTTGGTCTTCATCCAACCCTTGTAAATATTGAAGCAAAGGTAGCCATCCATTGCAGCGTAGTGGGTGTGGTCTATATCTAGTACATTCCGCTGCCATGCATGACGATGAAACGTGTATGGAGGTTTCTCCAGTTTACTGTGTGAAGGATGAACCATGGCTCCTTCCAGGGTCAGCATTGAAGGCTGACGAGCGGACACCAGCCGATTCTTGTGGAGGTCGAACGTGTTGCCTACAACGAGGCCTATCCGATGCAGGACGTCTTTGTCGTTACCAAAGTCTATAGTGACGAATTTGACTAGGTTGCTCTCGAGGAAGTCCTTAAAATCCTGGCACTCAACGTCGCCATGGCATATGTGGTAGACCAAGCATAAGTCATGCACGCAAACCTGGATCATGGCGGACTTCTTCATCTCTTCGTCCTTTAGATCCTTCTCTCGTCCCAGGACTGTGGTGTACTCAACATCTAGCACAGCGACCCACTCATCATCTGAGTCTTCGAACATGCGTCTGAAGCAAGAAAGGCATCCTTTCACCGTCGCGGAAGAACGGGTGTAGATGATGTCGAACTCATCGTTGTTGATGGTTCTAACCTTGTACTCACCGCCGATCGTGGAGATTTGGGACGCCATGGATTTGGGAGGAGGGTTGGGATTAGTGGAACTGCGGTAATGTGAATGGACGGGACGACTAGGAGCGAACCGCCGTAGTATTGAAGGACGTGCGGGGACGAGTAGGAGCGAACTGCCAGTGTACGAACGGCAGGGTAGTGGCTTTCCATTCTCCCATGATACGGGCTTCCGAGAGCCCTTGGATCTGAGATCGAACGGTTGCATGGCGTGATTCTAGACCTATGGGTGAATATCCTATCCTGGAGGGTTATTCTGCAAATTTTCAGCAACTTAGCATGCGACTGTTTGATCTCAGATCCAAGGGCTGCCAGCAGCCTGTATCATGGTCGCGCCTACCACGACCGTCGTGTCGCTCGCGCGGTCGCGCCCTTGGAGATTTAACACGGTGCGTTAGGCTATCTGATGTTGGCATGTCATACATGGTCATCACTTAGTCACTCATACTACAACAAGGTTGGCTATAAGTGTATTTTTTTTACTCCTCTCTATCTCTTTCTTCGTACTCAAGGAAGAAACGGTGCTAAGCGCGTGTATTTATTGCATTTGCCAAGGAGTGACCTCTTCCAATGAAATGGTGTTGCTAAGTTTGCTTCATTTAATTAGCTATAGACTCAAAATTGTCTTTTCACCTAGGTACACGCGCTTAGCAACGTTTCTTCCTTGGGTCACCAAACTAGTTTCTTGATTAACTTGACACATCAGACTTTATGCTTATGTGGCAAGCTTAAGCACCTGTAGGAGCAAGTAAAAGTAAGTACAATAGTGCGCTTTACATGGCATTTTTGCATATGTGGAGGAAAGAGAGGCAAGGAAAAAGTGGAGAAGTGGGCTCTCATGCAAGAGCCAGCCTCTACTACATGGTGGAGCATTGGGAGAGGCACCTGTATGGAGGTGGTCAGGAATCTGGGAGACTCACGCCGGTCGTAGCACCGCAGTTAAAATGATAATGGCAAGTCAAATCACGGGGCCCCACCTGTCTAGCAGTAACTCGCTGTCAAATCACACAACCCTACGTTTGCAGCAGCCTACTCCCTCGTCTTCTCGCGTCTCTGTCGAACCGACTAGGCGGAACTGCCCTGCCGCCTACCGCACAGGAAAAGCCCCGCCCTCGACTTTTAAATACAACTACATCCGCTTAAGAATCCAATGATATACTTTTTGTGACATAGTAACTCATATTTAGTTAGTCAAATGGATGACCTAGAACTATGTGCAGGCCCTATAAACCGAGACGCCTAAAAATAAGAAAACCGAGACGGAGAGGGTAGTTTAGCATGTATCTTTTTAGATCAATATAGTCGGGATTCACCAAGGAGCAAAACCAAGTGGTAGGCTGCTCCTGTCGTGTTGGCGTAGCAACTCAAGCAGGGTCAGTCCGCACACGAAATGGTGACACACTTAACAGGACCCCTTTGGCCGACATGTGGCTCATCCACCGTCTTGTTCCACGTGCAATGCACCACATTACAGTTCAGAGCGGCGGTTCGAATTGGAGGCACCCCGGTCGTAGCGCCGCAGTAGTAGAAAATGAGCGACTAGGGGTCAAATCACAAAGCCCCACCTTTCCCGCATTAAGCTGGATGGACGAAGCAACCATCATTTCACTCTAGGGCTCAAGAGCATAAAGAAAAGAGAAAACAATGATGCGTGCGGCAGCTACCTAGGGCACCCTAGGGTAGGGGTCTCCACTATAGATCCTTTTTTTGAAAGCGCCTCCACTGCAAATCGGCTTCTCCCTCGTCGTATTGAACAAAACCGATGATGAGTGCGGCGGTAGGGTTTGTAGGAGTACTATGGCGTGCGGGGCCACATCATAGTAAATGGGTTCGAGCCGACGTCTTAAATGTGTGGGCCGCTTGGTTTAATGGGAACGAGGCAGAATTTTGGGTTCGGGGACCAGTGGAGATATAGTACGTACAAAAAATTGTGGACGTAGGTTCGGCCGAAAGGCAATGATGCATGGGCCCTGCATTTTGATATACCCGGGGCCGCATGAAATTTACTACTCTACTCAAAACTAGTAAGGTACACATGTATTGAACGCATGAGATTTCGAAACCAAATTATGAATAAATACACACTATAGTATGTAAAGCTTTGAGTCATATATGCATGGTGTAGATGTTCGCTTAGTTCTTATAGTTCATCTCATTCAAAATCAATAAGTTTTATAAAAATGTTAAGATTCATGGGGTTGTGCATTGTACTCCCTCTGTTCCAAAATAGATGACCCAACTTTGCACTAACTTTGTACAAAGTTAGTGCAAAGTTGGGTCATCTATTTTGGAACGGAGGGAGTAAATCATAAAGTAAAAAACAAATAATGGCAATTCATTTAGAAAAAATAATCAATTATGATACAGAAGATTCTAGAACAAAGGAGAAGTGCTTGTGTTTTGAGGTTTGTGCATTATGCTTAAGTTCAACCATGGAGTCTTCTAAATTGTACATGTGGCAGATCTGGTGGAATGTTGATGATATCCAACGGCCAGTAGTGCTCAGATTTGCCTACCTCTGCACTGTCGGGTTAGCTTCATCGAGCGACCATCTTTCAAAGTTAATGGCACACTATATAGTTCTTGTGCCATAGTTGCATGTTTTGGAAAAAAGCTACTAGTGGGTTGTACTATCTATTTAGGAATAGAAGATGTATACATGGAAGTTGTAGGGAAAGAGATGACATGGAGCATCTCAATTCCTATGAGTAGGGATTGGAAAAGAGATGTCATTTGGTTCACATCATAGGAACTTTTCTATTGAATATAGAGATGACATGTTTCTCAATTCCTATGAGGAGGGATTAGAAAAGAGATGTAATTTGGTTCATATCATAGGAACTTTTCTATTGAATATACGCTAATGTTTATTTTCCTTTGAAATTAAGGGAGTATAGGAATCCATTCATATGAACCAAGTGACTCTAAAGCTATAGAAATGATATCATGTTTATTTCCTTTGAAATGTGGAGTATATGAATCTATTCCTATGAACCAATTGGCTCTAAAGGAAAAAAAATCCTATAAAAAGCATATCATATAGAGTTCCTATGATATTCCTCGACACTAAAGGATGCTTGAAATTGCTGCGGGTGATATGATGGTCTTTCTTTGTAGACTCCTCACCCAACTTTATAGTTACCTCTCGAAGATGAATGAAATGATATATACATGGTATTCTACATGTGCAATTTGGTACACGAAAACTCGGTAAAAGTTTGCGAGGTTCGAATTTTCAATAAAGCTATATGCACTGCATTTCGGAACGGAGGGAGTATACGGCAGTTGCTAACACTCACGTGGAAGATTTGTGTGTAGGAGGAGTGGTTGTTCTGTTAAATGACATGGCAAAACTGACACTATCGGATGCCGATCTAACGGTCCTTACGGCGTTCGTCAGGAAAAGGCTTGTGGCGAATGTTTGTCGGATAATGATTTATGGACACATGCATTGCATTGATACGTGCCCCCCTCTCTCTCACGCACACGCACCCTCACGAGTCACGACTCTCCCGAGTCCTCTCACAGACTCGCACGTCACACCCACCGTCTATCTGCAGGTAGACGTCACGCACATATGTGCTCTTCACACCCTACCCTCAGAACTTCTAAAAAACAAAAGACGGCGCGCACATTTTATTTTAGCTCACACGTCACACACTTGTACTATTACTCTTGTGGCAAGCGTTCTTTGGGCATAGTATATTGTACTCTCACGAAGAGAAGCGGTGCACGCACGCACTAGTTCTCTCACACCCACTCGCGGGTACACGTAGGAGCACATTTTTTTGAAGCTGGTACAACAAAATCACTCCACTATATATAAAAGCAGGAGCCTTAGCGCTTGCTTTACTAGGGTTCCTCTCGTTCACTCTCTCATGCTCTCCAGATCTAAGCAACACATAGGTGGCCACACTCTCTCTCAGCTCACAGCTGGTCACAAATCCGGCCGGACAACCTCGACCGGGGCAGGGGTGTAGGTGCATCGTTCACACTGTCGTCGTCGGCGAGGGAGGAGACCAACGGCTGCCCGCGCGTCCCGATAGGCGGCCGTGCCGTTCTCTCTGAGAGAGCGCCGGCTCGCGAGGGCCTCCGACCCCTTCTTCCTCCCTGCGGTATTGTGGCCAAGATGCGGCCTCCCAACGTCGTCTTTGCGACATGCTGACGACCCTCAGGTATATATTCCTTCGAAACCTGACTTGCTCTACTGCCCCAGCTCCCTTCGTGTGGATCCTTTTCTACTTTCGTCCGCTGTTCCAAAGCCACCTAGACTTCTACAAAGGCACGTGCTTTGCACGTATGTTCTGTATGATAGATACTCATATACCTTCTTTTTAGAGAGAGAAATGGGTACTCGTATCTTGAGTAGATATCATAGTGTGTTTGTTTGCATGAACTAAGGACTATTCTGAAATAAGAAGCAAATCACTTGCACAAATCAAACTGAGTTCCAAGTAAGAATTTGATTACAAGATAAAAGTTGTAGTTTTATTATATGTTGTTTCCTGGGTTCCACTGATGTATAGTTCCAGAGTTGTTTGACGGTTTACATGCATGTTTATGGACTATTTTGTGCAACTAAATAAGTCATTTAGGTCTGACAGACACTCATGTCCTGTATTAGCTTGAGGTATAGCTTATGTATGACTGAAATAAAATATTACACTTTTTCTGCGAATAATAAAAATATTACATTTCTCGATGAAGCAGAATAAAACTTTAGCTAGCATCAGCCATGCAATGTTATGTTATGTGAACAGTGTAAACTTTGCAGTATAGCGGCATCTAAAAAATCCATTTTTACAGTAATCTAAAAAAATAGTTAGTAGTAGAGTGTTTATTTCCCAGGTGACAACGGGGAACCAAAATGTGCTAGCTATTTGCTAACTTGTCATACTTGCATGTGAGGAGGTGGCAGCAATTTCTAGACATTTCTCAACTTCAGTAGGTGCAATCCAGATTCAACGGGGACTTCTTTATTTGTTTACTAGGAGAGCAGAGTCGGCCATGTGCACAAGGAGCGGGAGCGAATCCGGCAGCTCTTAGCCGTCAGATCATGTCATCCTTTGTTTGATGGACGGCAGTGATATGCATGAGAGGGGAAATGAACAGTGGATTTTGAGCCAATGCTTGTTTGGGCAGGAGAACCGAAGATGGTGTGGTAGATCCAATTTCAAAACTGTCGCATTATAGTAGTAGTAGATTAGAAGTAAAGCTATTTCATACAGTCGACTCAAAGCATTGGTTCAAACAGGGAAGAAAGTGGGAAAGCTGTAGCATGAATCTAGGGCTTGGTTCTAAGAGGAAACGGGGGAAAGTAGTAATATATGTCACTGTTTAAATAACCGTATATCTTATTTGCGCAAACAGGGATGTCTGTCTCCATATCGTTTCGGGATGTCTATCTCCGTATCGTTTCTATCCGCGCAATCAAAAGCACACACCTCAGTTTTAGTACAACTGCGCAAAATGAGATGGCTATCCCTCGCTGCCATCGTCTAACCTCCCGTCTTCAAGGTATCCCTACATTGGTAGTAACTAAGGTAGAATGACCAACGCAATCTAAAAGAAGCTGATTCGTACGTTTTACTTCCTGATTGCAGTGCAGGGACGAGCGAAAACAACTGCATCCTAGTCCGGAATGCACTTTCTACCAGTTCATCCATGGACCAAGGACTAGCTGGCACGGCTGCACGGCAGTTTTTTGGACAGGTGCGCGGACAAGAGGCATTGTGGTCTGCTTATTTCTGCAAATAGCGATGCTTAAATTTAGTGGAATGCACAAGCATTTCAGCTGGTCAGTACACTGCATGGTTCAGTTCAGCATTCCAGCTGATACCACAATTATAATTGGTTATTCTCGAATGAGAGAACCTAACCCTGAATGGTGGCAACAAGAAAAAACCAGAGTGAACTCCAGGAAATTTAAGCCTGCCGGGAGGCCCTTTGCTTAGAGAGAAGCCTTGCTTGTTTTTTCCTGATTTGTAAACCTTCTCACAACTTTGTCTTTTGCTGTGAACTAGTATATGTTTGTTATGTTCTATGAATCATTGAGATGTATAAAATTGCTTAACTTATGCTTTTCAAGTTTTTTATGAAGACGAGTTTAATGTGAGTGTTCCACATGAGCGCTGGACTAGCGTGTGAACATTTGGAATTTATTACATTGTGGCCTCAATTAACTGCATGAACCACTGTAACAAGATACATAGTTGCTTATATGTCAGACGGCAGATTGTTGATTGTTAGCTGGTCGATAGCAGTGTTGAAGCGAGCTGAGCCAATGTGTCGTGTTTTGCACAACTGCTTACAAGTGGGGTAGCACCAACAGTGTTTACAAGTACTTATGTATACGTCGGCGCACGGTTCTCGAACGAGTGCTCTATTTCTTCAAAACACACACTGCTCGTATGATAAACCGTGACAACTTATGTCTTACCATGCCATATTGATGAAAAAACTAGTGAGGACGCATCTGTTTCGGCAACAATTACGATGGTTCTCACATGATTCACGGGCACACAAAAGTAGCAGCAGTTCCCATAGACGGATTCAAACAGAGTACTAGCCCCAGAGGGGTCGATAACAGGCAAGGTTCGGATAATTAGACACAATCCAAACTACTATTAAACACTAGCTGGGGCAACTATTTCATGCCTCGATCTAATTTGGGCTGGACACAAGACGGACCTTGCCATCAACATCATCGAGGACGTCCCGCAGCAGCTCAATCCTGTGAACCTTCATGAAGACAACCTTGTGGCTTTGCCACTGATAAACTTGTTTGTGGAGGCATGCCACGTCATCTTCCTGTGTAAGCTTGACAAGAACGGTATTCCTCACAAACGAAGGAGTAGCTTTGAACTTCGTGTGCTTCAGTACACCCTGGACAACACGCCTGACAGCAGTGAGGTTGGAATACAACTCTTCATTGGTATAACCGCAAATGGCTTCCAGGATCCAACAGCCTAAGAACTCTGTTTTCCCAGTGCGTATATTCAGGTCGTCCGCCTCATAGTGAGTGACATGTACAACCACACAATCCTTGTCTGCATCAGGGCTCTAATTGAAACAGAAACAAATTCTGAATTACTTTTCAGTATAAGAAACACAAGTTATTTAAACCACTATGTATACCATGGCATCGAAGCTAATAAAATTGTGCATTATTAATCACCACATACTTCCTTTTCTAAAAAAATCACCACATACTTAGATGAAAAACCACAATCAAGATCGGCAAAGAAGGAAATCACCTTGGGCAGCTCAGCGGGGGGGGGGACACATCCTCGAAGGGGGAAAACTGCTCCTGCAGTGCCACGGGGGCTGTAACCTCAAATGGGGCGTTGACCATCTCAGTATCTGGGGTCGCCTCGGTGGTTGCCTCCATATTCTTGGAGCTCTCTGTCTCGTGGGGATCAGCCTCTCGCGTCTGCTCCAATATCGGCACATCTTTGCCTGGTTCTCCTTGGTCCATCATGAAACTGACGAATACTAGGAGTCCACTGAAAGCAAAACACAATCGCAATGACAATGAAATAAAAAAGAGAGTGAGGATCGGTTACTGCTTTGCAAAAGTTCTTTTTTTTCCTCTGAACGAAAATATACCAACATCACGGATCCGCTTACCTTCCCTTCGTTCGGAGAGAAGAACAGTGGCAGATGCAAGTGTTGCCTTTCTTGAAGACGGTGAGGGAGAAGGGGATTCAGCGAAGAGTGAAATGATGGTTGCTTCGTCCATCAAACTTAGACTGCGAGGAGGTGGGGTTTTGTGGTACGACGGCTCGTTACTACCGCGCTACGACCGGGGTGACTCTCCGCCTGCATACTGCCTTCTAATTTGGTGGATGGCATTTGGGCCCGCGCGCTGCATGGCCCGCATGTCGGTGAACAAAAGTATAACGGCATTCAGTAGAGGGAGACATTTCAATGACCTAGGAGGAGTCAGAAGCGGTAGAGTGTCTCCACTGTACTAGTAGTAATTGTTTTTCTGGGTAGCTGTAGAGTGTCTCCACTGTACTAGTAGTAATTGTTTCTCGGGTCCCAAGACAAAATAGCCCATCCACACTAGTAAATAGTAAAATCAATTCAAAAACCTGGGTGCTCTTCTTCCTCCTCGCTCCCACCCACCTCACGTCAGCTCGCTCCACTCGTACCCCCAAATTCCTCACCTCACTCCTACAGAAAACTCCAGCTCCCCTTCTTCCTCACTCCTACAGAAAACCCCCAGCTCCCCTTCTTCTTCGCTCGCACTACAACTAGGCTCGTCATTCGTTACTCTGCTCAAATCCGTGAGCGCGACGCGACGCCCTCGAGGAAAATGGAGTCGGCTGACCCCAGCGCCAAGAAGATGAGGCTCTCGCCAGCGGTGACACCTGTTGTAGATCCCGCACCCGGCAGCGCAGGGAGAAGCGGCGACCCCGCCCCCACCGGATCCCAGGAACCCGTAGAATCTCGGGTGGACCGCATCAGCGATCTCCCGGACGCCATCCTTGGGGAGATCATCTCGCTTCTCCCCACCAAGGATTGCTGCCGCACCCAAGTCCTCTCAATTCGGTGGCGCCCTCTATGGCGTGTCGTTCCCCTTAATCTCGACTGTCGTCAGCTATCTCTCTTCAATGATTTTGAAATCCCCAGAGCCATCATCTCCTCCCACCAGGGCTCCGTTCAAAGCCTCTGCATCCCGTCATGCTACCTGAGCAAGCATACCATGCCCTGCACAGTGGACACCTGGCTGGAATCCCCTGAATTCATAGAACTACAGCTGCTTGAGTTCTACTATTCCCCAGGAAATCACATACCACATACCGAATGCCATGAACTTGTGCCCTCAACACCGATGTCCATCTCGGGGTTTTCGTCATCTCTCCACACCGCCACCTTTGCGCAGTGCTACCTACCAGACAATCTGGTACTAAACCTTCGACTCCCATTTCTCAAGAAACTTTCACTTGTGCGGGTTCGTATATCAGAGGCCTCATTGCACAGCATCATCCACTCCAGTTGCCCTGCGCTGGAGTGCTTGGTGCTTGTTTTCACAGTTAGAATCGGTTGTCTCCAAATAAAGTCGCCTAACCTTGTAAGAATTGGCATTTCTTTTGACGGAAGGCAGCTCATCATCCAAGATGCCCCTTCACTTCAAAGGTTGATCCTTGATTCTAGTTATTCACCGTTGCAAATAACCGTCCTCTCTGCGCCTAAACTGGAGACCTTGGGTGTAATACATGATCTCTGTGCTCATTTCAATATGGTGTTTGGCTCCACAGTTCTTCAGGTACTTTATATTATCATCTACACTTGTAACCATAAGCTGCATTTTAAATTTCTGCGCATAATTTATATATCATCTTGGAGTACACATTTTGTACTAATATTATGTTCTATGCTCAATGAAGAGTTTCTCCATGGATGGCCTATCAATGCTGCTGGATTCTGTTAAGATCTTATATATCCAAATGAATAGTTTTGATCTGAACAAGATTATGGGCTTGCTGCAATGCTTTCCATGTCTGGAGAAGTTGTATATAAAGGTGATAATTTCACGCACATTGGAAGCCCGCATATAGTGTACTAGAATTAACCGTTCAGCTGTTGCTCTTTCGACACTCTTCTTTTAGACCTTAATTGTTTTCAATCTTCATGTCTATTTAGGCAACAGGACAGGGTAAGAAAGTTATAACCAATCGGTGGATTCATAAGCATCGGGATTTTCTCACTTCTCATGAGATTCGATTGAAGACAATAACGCTAGAACGATACGTAGCCAACCGTGCAAACACAAGATTTGTCACATTCTTCCTGTTGAATGCGAGGTTACTATTGTCCATCAGGCTTAAGTTTATCAGCAGCATAGTTTTGATGGATGGGTATGTCGAAGAGCAAAAAAAGGAGTTCCAGGTGGGCAAAAGAGCTTCTGAACGTGCCGGGCTTCTATTTACAACATATTGTGGTCATAATCCAGTAAATTTTATGACCCAGGATGTTCATTCTATGGACCTGACCGATCCGTTTGACTGTGACTGCCGAAAACAGTGCTGGAGTTAGATGTTGTTGCCCTTTTCAATCTGGTTTTTTGTAAACCTGATGAACAATTAACCCTCGTGCTTTTGTACAGTTTGTAAGCTGGAGTTAGATGTTCCTACCCTTTTCAACTTGGTTGTGACTATCATATTTTCTTTGAAACAAGGCAAATGGCTTGCCATTCGTTTAATTTAGAGTGAAATATTGCAACAAATCCAAACCAAGGGAAATAACATAGCTCTCGCTGGCTGCTTGAGCTCACTGTGCATTACAGAAGCCAAGTGATTAGCCCCCACCAGCACCCACAAACTTGCGGCCTTGTTCGCTCGCCGTGCGCGGTGCGCCGCCCTCTTGCGTTGTCAACGTCGTCAATAACCGAGAGGAACAAGGAGATGATTGTACGTAGAGAGGATGACAGTAGGGACCCACCAGCGTCATGGCAGTACGCAAGCAAGTGCCTCTATAGTACAAGCCCAAAAATATGGTTCCTCCTAATTGGTTGGACATCTGGGGCTCACGCCATTGTCAACGTAGTCAATAAACGAGAGAATTACACTACGAGCGGCTGACACCAGGGACCCAGCAAGTCGCGCAGTTTTTTTCAGGAACAAGCAGTTGTTATTTATACTAGTTTTAGCGACGGATCAGGGTAACAACGGGGCTGTGCAGGGCTGTGGCCCGTCTAGCCAGGGTTTTATTTATGTTTACCACATCATGAGCCCAGTTGTGTTTTTTTCTTGCTGAAAATGGCTAGCCCGGTTCTATTTTTTAAAAGAAATACCCAAACAAGGCCTACTTGCTTTATCGGCCCTGTTGGGCTACAAATCTTTCAAGACGAGGAGAGTTTCATACGGTTTTCCCAGAAATGGGTTGTACATTTTTAAAACACATCAAACCGGGAATTAGTTTCAATTTTTTTTCATTACAAGATCTTAAATTCCATTGATTTTTATGCATGGACAATTATTTGGATTTTATATTTATATAAATTATTTTTCAAAATAGTTTGAATGTGAATCGATATTTCTGGATTAAAAACAGTTGACCGCATAGAAATATGCAAAATTTCGTATACTTTTTAACCGTGGCCACAATATGGGGTGTGATGCTAACAAAAAGAAGATGGGCTCCAAAAAATTCTTATGAATTAGCAAATGGGCTGTACATTATTAGAAATAATTGCAGATGGTCTGTGCACCTACTACAGGTTGATGTGTATGCTTTCATAAAAAAAGGTTGACGCACACGCAACGCCCTGTCAACTTAATCAACACACGAGAGCAGTGACTGTTGGATGTCCATCCAACGGCTGTCGTGCTTCTTCAATCTCTGCTCTTCATGCTCAAGCCGCTCAAACAAGCGCCGGCGGGACTGCCTGCTCCCTCCTCCCGCGGCCGGCTATGCTGCAGCGCAGGCCTCACGGCCCCACTGTACTCCCATCGCTGGCCTAGCCATCCCTCTACTCACCCACACCTGCTGTTATTCTCCGGCGACGGCAGACGAACCAGTAAACCCTCGTACTCCTCCGCGTGGGAAACAACTATCGAGTATTCCCTGGCTCCGTGTCGTTCCCTTCCTAGGCCTCGCCGTCGTCCACTGCCCTGGTGCTCTCAGCGCGGCCTGGTCAACGTGGTCAATGAACGACATCCATCGGAACTGGACTGTACGTGGAGAGGCTGACAGCTGGGTCCACGGCCGCACGCAAGGAAATGCCTCCTTATTACGCGCAAAATAATGATTCCTCCACCTGACAGCTAGGACCCACAGGAAGGGCCTCTGTATTTCGCGAACAAATGTTCCCCCCGCTGACAAGTCGGACCCACCAGCTATATCTTCGCACGCAAGGAAGTGCCTCCTTATTACGCCCAAAAAAATGAATACCCCCCTGCTAGCTGGGACCCACCATATTGTTGGGCTGACTTGTGGGCCTACTAAGTTGA
The DNA here is from genome assembly GCF_056163025.1 of Triticum urartu. Classification (NCBI taxonomy): domain Eukaryota; kingdom Viridiplantae; phylum Streptophyta; class Magnoliopsida; order Poales; family Poaceae; genus Triticum; species Triticum urartu. Next base: position 323,890,209 of record NC_141879.1, on the reverse strand, counting down.
CAGGGACGGAGAGCTTTGTCAACTTAGTCAATACTCCAGTGACCGTATGGTGTCCATCCAACGGCCATAGTGCTTCTTCAACCTCTGGTCTTCTTGCTCCAGCCGCCCAAAGCAGCGCTGGTCATGCCGCCTGCTCCTGCCTCCCGTGGCCGGCTGTGCTACCGCGGAGGCCTCACCGCCCCCATACTACTCCCACCACTGGCCAGGCCATCCCTCCACTCACCCACACCCCCTGTTATTCTGCGGCGATGGCAGCCTCACACCGCAGCCGAACCAATGAACGCTCGCACTCCTCTCCGCGTTGGTATCCACTGCCGCGTCTTGCATGGCTCCGTGTTGTCCCCTTCCTAGGCCTCGTCGTCGTCCACCGCCGTGGTGCTCTCGGCGCGGCGTGGTCAATGTGGTCAACGACCGACTTCCATCGGAAGAGTACTGTACGTGGAGAGGCTGACAGCTGGGTCCACGACAACCGCAAGGAAGTGCCTCCTTATTACGCGGAAAATAATTATTCCTCGACCTGACAGCGGGGACCCACCGGACGAGCCACCGGTATTTTGCGAAAAAAATCGTTTCCCCCTGACTGCTGGGACCCACCGGACGGGCCATCATATTTCGTGAAAAAATGTTCCCCCCGCTGTCAGCTCGAACCCACCGGAAGTGCCTCCTTATTATGCACAAAAAATGAATACTCCCCTGGCTAGCTGGGACCCACCTTGCTGGGAGGCTGACTTGTGGGCCTACTAAGTTGACGGGGACGAAGGGTTTTGTCAACTTAGTCAATATGAACGATTCTAGCTCCAGTGACGTACGATGTCCATCCAACGGCCGTAGTGCTCCTTCAACCTCTGGTCTTCTTGCTCCAGCCGCCCAAAGCAGCGCCGGTCGTGCCGCATGCTCCTGCCTCCCATGGTCGGCTGTGCTGCCGCAGAGGCCTCGCTGCCCCTACTATTCCCACCGCTGGCCAGGCCCTGCGGTGACGGCAGCCTCACATCGCAGCCGAACCAGTGAACCCTCGTAGTCCTCTCCGCGCGGGCTTCCACTGCCGCGTCGTCCCCTTCCTAGGCCTCGCCGTCGTCCACCACCGTGGTGCTCTCCGTGCGGCGTGGTCAATGTGGTCAAGGAACGACTTCCATCGGAAGAGTACTGTACGTGGAGAGGCTGACAGCTGGGTCCACGGCCACAGTCCGGTTTTTTTGTGATTTGCCAAGTAAGTCGCTTTGTCAGGCCTGTTGGGCTGCAATTCTTTCAAGACGGGGAGAGCTTTCATTCGGCTGGCCGAGAAAATGGCCCATTAGTAATGAGAAATGGGTTGTACATTTTTAAAACACATCAAACCGGCAATTAGTTTCAAATATCTTTTTTTCATTTCAAGATTTTAAATTACATTAATTTTTATGCATGGAGAATTTGTTGGATTTTATATTGATATACATTTATTTTTAAAATCAGTTTGAATGTGAGTCGAAATTTTGGGATTAAAAACAGTTCGGACCGCACCAAAATATGCAAAATTTCGTATAATTTTTTAACAGTTGCCACAATATGGGCTGTAATGCTAACAAAAAGAATACGGGCTCCAAAAAAACCTTAAGAATTAGCAAATGGGATGTAAATTATTAGAAATAATGGCAGATGGGTTGTATGCTGTTTTCCACATATTTGAGGCTTTCCTAAAAAAAGGTTGACGCACAAGCACTGACTATTAGATGTCCATCCAACGGCCGTCGCGCTTCTTCAATCTCTGCTCTTCCTGCTCCAGCCGCTCAAACAAGCGCCGGCGGGACTGCCTGCTCCCTCCTCCTCGCGGCCGGCTGTGCCGGCACGCAGGCCTCACCGCCCGACCGTACTCCCATCGCTGGCCTAGCCATCCCTCTACTCACCCACACCTGCTGTTATTCTCCGGCGATGGCAGACAAACCAGTAAACCCTCGTACAGTCGTACTCCCCTCCGCATGGGAAACAACTGCCGAGTCTTCCCTGCCTTCGTGTAGTCCCCTTCCTAGGCCTCGGCGTCGTCCACCGCCCTGGTGCTCTCGGCGCGGCCTGGTCAACGTGGTCAATGACCGACATGCATCTGAAGTGAACTTTACGTGGAGAGGCCGACAGTTGGGTCCACGGCCGCACGCAAGGAAATGCCTCCTTATTACGCGCAAAATAATGATTCCTCCCCTGACATCAGGAACCCACCGGAAGGGCCTCTGTATTTCACAAAAAAAACGTTACCGCCGCTGACAGCTCGGGCCCACCAGCTAAATCTTCGCACGCAAGGAAGTGCCTCCTTATTACGCTCAAAAAAATGAATACCCCCTGCTAGCTGGGACCCACCTTGGTGGGAGGCTGACTTGTGGGCCTACTAAGTTGACGGGGACGGAGGGATTTGTCAACTTAGTCAATATGCACGATTCTAGCTCCAGTGACCGTATGATGTCCATCCAATGGCCGTAGTGCTTCTTCAACCTCTGGTCTTCTTGCTCCAGCCGCCCAAACCAGCGCCGGTCGTGCCTCGTGCTCCTGCCTCCCGTGGCCGACTGCGATGCAGCGGAGGCCTCACCGCCCCCTACTACTCCCACTGCTGGCCAGGCCATCCCTCTACTCACCCACACCCCCTGTTATTCTGCGGAGACGGCAGCCTCACACCGCAGCGAACCAGCGAACCCTCGTACTCCTCTACACGTGGGCATCCACTGCCGCGTCTTCCCCGACTCCGCATCGTCCCCTTCCTAGGCCTCGCCGTCGTCCACCGCCCTGGTGCTCTCGGCGCGGCGTGGTCAACGTGGTCAAGGAAGGGCTTCCATCGGACATGGACTGTACGTGGAGAGGCTGACAGCTGGGTCCACGGCCGCAGCAAGGAAGTGCCTCCTTATTACGTGCAAAATAATTATCCCTCCACCTGACAGCGGGACCCACCGGACGGGCCACCGTATTTCATGAAAAAAATGTTTCCTCCTGACTGCTGGGACCCACCAGCTACATCTTCGCACACAAGGAAGTGCATCCGGGCAAAAAAAAGATTCGCCCCCTGACTGCTGGGACCCACCAGCTACATCTTCGCAGGCAAGGAAGTGCCTGACAGTCGGGACCCACCTGGTCGAAGCGTACGTAGCGTTGTCATTCTGGTCGCGAATGTGTACGTACATACTAGTCGATGTAGAGGCGCGCACGTGTCGTAGTCAGTGGCCAGGGTGCAAGAAAGAAAATACGGCCACGTATGTGTACATACGGGCGGGGTCTCGAACGCCTACTCGCGCATACGTATGACCAGGGCTCGTGTACATGGCTGGGTCGGAACGGAGAAACAGCGTCGTCGTCGTGTTCATGGGGAGGCAACGGAATGTGTCATGTTCATCGGGAGGGCTTGGACGGAATAGGCGATGGAAACGAGGCCTGGCGTACCGTAGAACGGAGGAAACGGCCTAATGTTCGACCGGCCACGTTCGAAACGGGATCCTGTTCATTGGGAGGGGTCTGGTGTACCGCAAAACGGAGGAAACGGACCTCCTACGGTCGAAATGGGGGTCCTGTTGATCGGGAGGGGTGTGGCATACCGCAAAACGTACGAAACGGACTTGTGTTGGAGCGCTACGGTCGAAACGGGGGTCCTGTTCATCGGGAGGGGTGTGGCGTACCGCAAAACGGGACTCCATGGGATATTGTTCATCTCCACCGTCGACCCCCTCCAGCCTCCACGAGCTATTGTTCATCCACCGTCGACCTCCTCCAGCCTCCACCTGCGACTGTTCATCCACGGGCTCCTGTTCATCCAGCCTCCACCGTGCGCTACTCCACCGGCTACTGTTCAACCACCCCTCTCCACGGGCTCCTGTTCAACCACCCCTCCACGGGCTACTGTTCATCCTGCCCTCCACCGTCTACTGTTCATCCTGCCCTCCACGGGGTGGTCCTGTTCATCCAGCCCTCCACGGGGTCCTGTTCATCCAGCCCCAACCGGTTCGATCGATCGGGGTCCTGTTCATCCAGAGGCAACACCACGGGGTCCTGTTCATCCACCCCCACTGGGAACTGTTCATCCAATCCCCCCCCCACAACACTCACTGTTCATCCAGAGGCAGCATCGATCGGCTTCAGTTAGTAGCAGTAGTGAAGGAATCGCTCGATCGGGTTCATTTAACAGCCATCGATCGATCGCTCGGGATCAATAACGTGTAGCCTGCAGTGCAATTGCTCGGGTTCAGTTAGAGCCCAACGCCTCGCCTCACACACACGCGCGTACGTGTACGAGAGAAACGCACATCGCTCGGCCCCCGACCTCCCACCGTAACCGGGAACTCCCCGAAATTTTCCTTCCCCTCGCTTCTACCAGGGTTTTTTCCGTCATGGACAGCCCAAAGAATGTCATGCAGCTACGTCTCCGGCCCGCCCAGGACGAAAAGCCCATTTTCTATCATGATTTTTTGTCATAGAAGTAGGAGCCCACCACATCTATGATGATACCGGGTTTTGTCACAATTATCGTCATAGAAGTGTCATATGTATGACAGAAAAAAATTCGTTCGGCCCAAAATGTCACGAATGTGTCTTTTTTTGTAGTGAGGAGGGTAAACTTTTATATAACAGTCGACATATCAATGACCTTGTTTAAACATTACAACGGACAATATGATCCGCATTCAGGGAAATATAATGTCCTTGGTACATAGCTTCGCCGCAAGGTAGGATCCTTTCAGGACACTCTTATAATATGATTCGGGCTTGCGGTGCTCCTTCCCCTCCGGCGGTCCTTCGGTCACCAACTTTTCGGCATCCATCTTCCCCCAGTGCACCTTTGCAAGGGCGAAGGCCATTCGCGCTCCTTCTATACAGACCGACCGCTTGATGATGTCAAGTCGAGGGCAAGCGCTTATAAGCCGCCTTACGAGCCCGAAGTAGCTGCTTGGAATCGGTTTGGCAGGCCATAGTCGGATAACCACATCTTTCATGGCTAGTTCCGCCGCCTTATGCAGTTCGATCAGCTGTTTCAGTTGATCGGCAAAAGGCACCGGATAATTCGGCGCCAAATACTGAGACCAAAAAAGCTTATCGGTGGTGTTCCTTCCTTCGGCTCGGTAGAAGTGAGCGGCATCTGATATACTGTGCGGCAGCTCGGCAAATACACCTCAGAAGTCCAGATTCACAATCAAAAACATAGTTTTTCCTTCAAATATTTTCTTTACATGGGAAACGCTTACCTACCGCGATCTTCCTCGCCTCTTGGATCCCCTGCAGCGCGCTTTGGGTTTCCCCCTGGGCGTCGCTCGCGGCTTGGCGCGCCTTGGTGAGTTCGGACTCTTTCTCCGTTAAACTCTGCTCCAAGGCCTCGCATTTACTTACCGCATCTTGCAGCCCCTGCTCAGCTTTAATAACTCTGGCTTCGTGTTTCTCACGAAGAGCCCGTTCCGTGGCTGCCTTTTTCTCGGCCTCGGCAACGGCCCTTTTGAGGGCCTCGACTTCGGTCATAACTCCTAGCACAAATTATGCGACTTATTTCATACTGGACATTTATCTCGCAATAAATGCACATAATACTGGTGCATACCTTGTTTATCCTTCAACTGCATTTGCAATCGGCTAATTTCTTCTCTGGCCCGCTCCAGACTTTGATTCAGTCAGGCGATCTCCACAGTGTGAGAGGCAGCAGCCGCTATAGGTATCTGCTTGAAACAAGAGAGAAATCAATGTCATTTAGTGAGTCTTCCTGAGATCATGAATTCGATCCCCTGTCCGATTCTTTCTTTCACCGAACAGTATATCAGGGGCTACTATCTATACTATGTCACTCTTCGATAACTCATATAACATACCTCAAAGCCTTTTATAAGACTGATACAGGCTTCGTTCAGTCCACTCTCGGATGACTGAATTTTCTCAATCACCACACCCATCAGGGCACGGTGTTCATCAATGATGGAGGCATCTTGTAGCGCCACCAACAAAGCATCCAACACTTCTGGATGGACAGAGGTTGCTGGCGGACTCTTTTTCCCCACGTCTCCGGCCCCTGCGGTTCGACCTCCAGGCGCCGCCTTCATGATTTTTTCCTTTTCTCCTTGGCCGGGGTCCTTTCGGGACGAGGCCTCGGTGTTTGGCACCTGTTTGGAGGAAGGGTCCTTCGGGGGCATCCCACTCTCCATGGTGTTTGAGCTCAGCAGGTCCTCCGATGAGGATTGTTCGGTACGGGACCTTGCTGGACTACAAGAAATATACGACCTAGGTTAAAATACTAAGCCATGATGAGTTCGGACGCTTAAACGTATTTGGATACTCACGAATTCACCAGGGGCTGGGCCCTGGGATCCCATGTCGGGCCGCTATCGGCGGCGGCAGGAGACTCCTCTTAACGAGGAATCTTTCCTCTTTTGGGTAGTTCGGCCTCCAAGGATGCGGAGGCCGTCCTCTTCCTTCTTCCCTCCGCAGGGGACTCATCTCCCTCCTCCTTTTCGTCCTCTTCGAAGGTGGAATGGGCATCAGAGCCTTCGGGTATTGTGCCCGAAGTGCCGCAACGACGAAGGCCGCCCCGGGTCTTTTTAGCCCCCTTCTCGGCCGTCTTCTTCGGCACCTTATAAGGCACCGGGACCAGCATGTTCGTCAGAAGTGGGTGTAACACCCCGGATGTAACTTTCCCAATTTGTACTCCAACTCTTGCCGTTTCCGGCGTTAATTTATTTTATTTTCTCGGGTTCGGGTCTTTGTCTCCGTGTGTTGTTGTCGTTGTCATGCATCTCATATCATGTCATCATGTGCATTGCATTTGCATACGTGTTCGTCTCTTGCATTCGAGCATCTTCCCCGTTGTCCGTTTTGCATTCCGGCGCTTCGTTCTCCTCCGGTGGTCTTTTCTACCTTTCTTTCGTGTGTGGGGATTAAACATTTCCGGATTGGACCGAGACTTGCCAAGCGGCCTTGGTTTACTACCGGTAGACCGCCTGTCAAGTTTCGTATCATTTGGACTTCATTTGATACTCCAACGGTTAATCGAGGGACCGAAAAGGCCTCGTGTGTGTTGCAGCCCAACACCCCTCCAATTTGGCCCAAAACCCACCTAAGCCTTCTCCATCATCTAGAGCGTTCGATCACGATTGCGTGGCCGAAAACCGCACCTCATTTGGACTCTCCTAGCACCCTCTATGCCTATATATACACCCCCTCCCGAAAATCCGGATCCCCCTCGTCTGAAACCCTAAAAATCATCTCCGCGCCGGCCGGACACGTCCGCCCTGGACGGATACATCGCCGCTGCCCACTCCCGTCGCGCCAAGTGGCGCTGCCACCACCTCCACCGTCGCGGCCCGCCAGGCCCAGCGCCGGCCCCCGCGAGCCCGCGAGCCGCTACCCGCCTCCTTCGCCGCCCCGCCGCCGCCGCCTCGACCGCGCCGCCCCGCCGCTGCCGCCTCGACCGCGCCGCCCCCGCCGACGCCGCGCTCCGCCGTCGCCGCCCCGCCGCCGGCCAGATCCGGCATCCCCACTCCCGGATCCGGCGCCGGCACCCCTCTCTGGCGAGCTCCGGGTCCTCTCCGGCGAGCCGCGCCGCCACCTCAGTTCGTGCGCCGGACGAACCCTAGATCCGAAGGTCGAAAATTCTACTAAGTCCCTGATATTTTCCGTTTCAAGTGCCCATGTTCATCGTGCCGTAACTTTGCATCCGTAGCTCCGTTTTTGGCATATAGCATATCAAAATGTTCATCTCAGAGAGTACATCATTTCATTCCATTGCATCATTTTCATTTGAGTTCATCTTGATGCCCGAAATGCTGTTAGAAGAGGGCTACTTGAGATTTCTGTAGCATGTAGTTTTGTTGCTCCGAAGAGTGCTACCTGATCTGAAATTCCAGACAGGTGTTAATTTCACCAAGTCTGAGATCTGTTTGCCATGTGCATTTTTGCCATGCTTGTTTGAACCTATTAATGGATGAATTGGCCGTAGCTCAGTGCTAGACTTTTGTTAAGCATCTTGAATGCATCCCTGCCATGTATTTTGTTGCCATGTTTGGGTGCTGTAGCATGTTCATATCATTGCATTTAGATGGCTACTTGTTGTAAATCGCAGACCGGTGTCATATTTGAATCGCTTGCCATTTCCAAACCGTAATTCCGATTCCGGCGTTCTTTATATCGTTTTCAAGCGATTTCATCTCATCTTTCCAGTGGCACACTTGGATTTCCAAGTTGAGGCCAGGTTCATGCATTCCTTGTCACATCTTGCATATGCATCCCGCATCGCATCCCGCATAGCATCTCATCTTTGCATCATGTTGTTCGAGTTGCACGTGGTTGATTTGTGTCCTTGTTGCTTGTTTGTATTGTTTGGGTAGAGCCGGGAGACGAGTTCGCTAACGAGGAGCCCGTTGAGTTTGCTTTCGAGGATCCAGCCAACTCTGACAACTGTGCAGGCAAGATGATCATACCCTCAAAATCACTACTATCCTTGCTATGCTAGTTTGCTCGCTCTTTCGCTATGCCAATGCTACGATGCCTACCACTTGCTTTCAAGCCTCCCAAATTTCCATGTCAAACCTCTAACCCACCATGTCCTAGCAAACCGTTGATTGGCTATGTTACCGCTTTGCTCAGCCCCTCTTATAGCGTTGCTAGTTGCAGGTGAAGATTGGAGGCCGTTCCTTGTTGGAACTTTTATTTACTTGTTGGGATATCATTATATTATATTGTTATCTTAATGCATCTACACACTTGGTAAAGGGTGGAAGGCTCGGCCTCTCGCCTAGTGTTTTGTTCCACTCTAGCCGCCCTAGTTTCCGTCATATCGGTGTTATGTTCCCGGATTTTGCGTTCCTTACGCGGTTGGGTTATAATGGGAACCCCTTGATAGTTCGCCTTGATTAAAACTTTTCCAGCAATGCCCAACCTTGGTTTTACCATTTTCCACCTAGCCTCTTTTTCCCTTGGGTTTCCGGAGCCCGAGGGTCATCTTATTTTAACCCCCCCCCCCCCCGGGCCAGTGCTCCTCTGAGTGTTGGTCCAAACTAGAGTCCTGTGCAGCGCCCCCTCGGGGAAACTCGAGGTTTGGTCTTAGTTGTATGGAGCGCTCATCTGAGTGTGCCCTGAGAACGAGATATGTGTAGCTCCTATCGGGATTTGTCGGCACATTCGGGCGGTGTTGCTGGTCTTGTTTTAACCTGTCGAAATGTCTTGAAGAACCGAGATACCGAGTCTGATCAGAATGTCTTGGGAGGAGGTCTATTCCTTCGTTGACCGTGAGAGCTTGTCATGGGCTAAGTTGGGACTCCCCTGCAGGGATTTGAACTTTCGAAAGCCATGCCCGCGGTTATGGGCAGATGGGAATTTGTTAATGTTCGGTTGTAGATAACTTGAACCTTAACTTAATTAAAAAGAATCAACTGAGTGTGTTACCGTGATGGCCTCTTCTCGGCGGAGTCCGGGAAGTGGACACGGTGTTGGAGTAATGTTTGCGCAGGTTGTTCTCTAGTTTCTCGCTCGCGCTTTGCCTCCTCTTCTCGCTCTCTTTTGCGAACAGGATAGCCACAATACTTTGCTAGTCGCTTGCTGCAGCTCCACATATTTTACCTTGCCTTACCTATAAGCTTAAATAGTCTTGATCGTGAGGGTGCGAGATTGCTGAGTCCCTGTGGCTCACAGATTACTATTACACCAGATGCAGAGCCCGATGATTCCGCTCCAGGTGACGCGTTTGAGCTGAAGTGGGAGTTCGACGAGGACTCTCAATGTTACTATGTTTCCTTTCCTGATGATCAGTAGTGGTGCCCAGTTGGGGGTGATCGGGACCGTGTCGCATGTTGGGTTATCTTTTATTTTGGCGCCGTAGTCGGGCCATGAGTGTTTGGATGATGTAATGTTATTTATGTACTTGATTGACGTGGCGAGTGTAAGCCAACTATGTTATCTTCCCTTTATTATTTATATTACATGGGATGTTGTGAAGATTGCCTAACTTGCGACATATGCCTTCAATGCGATTATGTCTCTAAGTCGTGCCTCGACACGTGGGAGCTATAGTCGCATCGAGGGTGTTACAGTGGGATGGCCGGGTCTTCGGGCAGCGGGGCCGGACAATGGATCCGCTCCGCCTTCTTCGTCCAGCTCTGGGAAAGTTGAATAAACACGCGTCAAGCGCGCCCATTGGGTCATGCGGATGGAAAAGTTTGATAAACTCACCGAACTTGCAGGGCGGGACAATTGGTACCCGCGGTCTTCGGCGGAGTCCAGCCACGATTTGCTGGACTTAAAAAGCACCTTCCAAATGTCCTTGTGCGATGAGCCGAAGAGCCTTCGCAAGGTTTGGTGCCTGGCCGGATCAAACTCCCATAGATTGCGAGTCCGGTGTTGACAAGGCAGTATCCGGCGGACTAACATCACCTGGACTACGTCGACGAGTTCAATGTTCTTATCTCCCATATCTTTAACGCGCGTCTAGAGCACCGATAGTTCGTCAGACGAGGACCAATCCAGTCCTTTCTTGACCCAGGACGTAAGCCGCAGAGGGGCGCTAGATCGAAACTTGGGAGAAGCGGCCCGCTCCTTGCCACTCGGCTCGGTGATGTAAAAGCACTGTTGTTGCCACTCCTTGACAGAATCATTAAAGGTTCCTGTTGGCCATATGATGTTGGGCATCTTGCTCACCATAGCGCCCCCGCACTCGCGTGCTCGCCTCCCACCACCTTGGGCTTCACATTAAAGACCTTCAACCATAAACTGAAGTGTGGCGAAATGCGGAGAAAAGCCTCGCACATGACAATGAATGTCGAGATGTTGAGGAAGGAATTAGGGGACAGATCGTGAAGATCGATCCCGTAATAGTACATTATACCGCGAACGAATGGGTGGAGGGGAAATCCTAGCCCGCGGACAAAGTGAGGGAGGAATACAGCTCTCTCGTGGGGTTTTGGAGTGGGGACAATTTGTCCCTCCATCGGGAGATGGTGGCCGATTTTCTTGGCCAGATACCTGGCCTACCGAAGCTTTTTGATATCCTTCTCTCAGACAGTAGAGGCCATCCATTTGCCTCCTGCTCCAGATCCAGACATCTTTGGAAGACCTCTTGTGGGTAGAGGGGGTGAACGCTCGCGCGTTGGAGCCTGAGCAGAATGGAATGAGTTGGGAAGAAGGTATGGGTGAAGAGGGTGAATTCTTGTTCCTTTATCAGGGCGGAAGAGGCGATGCGCCTCCCCCCTCGCTTGGTAAAACCTCTTATTCCCCAAGCACCGTAAGTAATGGCGCGGTTGGGTTACTCGCATCCGTATTGATGAGAATCCTGTAATAAGGGGGACACGATCTTTGCTTTGACAAGACGTGTCGAGAAAACCGCCCCGCAATATGTGTGGAGCTGGTTGAGAAAAACGGTTCGAATAAAGACCGAGCCGTGACATGATGTCATGCTGTCGAAACGTGTCAGCAGATTGGATTTGTGGAAATGTTATTTTCTCTACGGTGGTATGTGGCACTTGTTTTGCAGAGCCGGACACTATCCTTGTGTTCAAAATCTTCTATGGAGTATTCGGAGGAGGAACCCACCTTGCAATGCCGAAGACAATACTGCGCGCCGGACTCATCGTCATTGAAGCCTGGTTCAGGGGCTACTGAGGGAGTCCTGGATTAGGGGGTCTCCGGACAGCCGGGCTATATCCTTTGGCCGGACTGTTGGACTATGAAGATACAAGATTGAAGACTTTGTCCCGTGTCCGGATGGGACTCTCCTTGGCGTGGAAGGCAAGCTAGGCAATACAGATATGTAGATCTCCTCCCTTGTAACTGACTCTATGTAACCCTACCCCCTCTAGTGTCTATATAAACCGGAGGATTTAGTCTGTAGGATACATACAATCATACCATAGGCTAGCTTCTAGGGTTTAGCCTCTACGATCTCGTGGTAGATCAACTCTTGTGATACTCATATCATCAAGAACAATCAAGCGGGACGTAGGGTATTACCTCCACCAAGAGGGCCCGAACCTGGGTAAACATCGTGTCCCCTGCCTCCTGTTACCATCCTCCCTAGACGCATAGTTCGGGACCCCCTACCCGAGATCCACCGGTTTTGACACCAACACCATTCTTTTGGAATTCACCATAACACACTTGCATTTTCCCCATGTCTTTCCTAGTTCAAGCTTGACTTCAAAACCTTGCCAGAAATTCTCTTCCCATTTACCGAGGTTCCTCCAAAAATCTGAACATTTTTGGGCACTTCAAAATCCTACCCCTTGTTCAAACCATTTGAATTAAATTCAAATGCTTTTGAATTTAAACCTTCCTATCTTGCCCACTCCAATTTTCTTGGAACAAGCACATTTTCGCGAGTCCAGAAAAAGTAAACCCATTCCCAAATTCCTTCCCTAATTCTCTCTTTTGCTTCCTTCCTTTTTTTCTTTTTCTCTTCCCTGTTTTGAGAAGAGAGGTTACGAGAGAGAGAGAGAGAGACCAACCCCCCGCAAGCCCATCAGCCAAGCCGGCCCATCTTGCTTCATGGCCTGCTAGGCCCAGCCGCCTCCCACTAGTGCCTGCAATCCTAGGCCGACCGAACCCTTCCCTCATCTCCCTCCTCTCTCCACCAAGAGCCCCACGCGCGCGCCCGACCCCCATCTCCATCGATCCCCTTCCCCTCTCTTCGTTCTCCCTCCAGCGTTGCCACACGTTCACGACCAGTGGCAGGAGGAGCGCCTGCGCTCCTCTCCTCCACCTCACGCCACCCACCTCCCTCCGCGGTCTAGCACCAGCTCCAGGAGACAACAGATGCGCTGCCGCCATCCAGGACCCATGGCGCCACCTTGCTGCTCCCTCCAGCGCCGCCTTGCGCCGCCCCTTCCCCTCGCGTCCTCGCAATGTACCTGCGGCAGCTCCCGATGAATCTGCTGCTCGCCTGTGAGCCGTGCCCCGCTGCTGGAACTCGCGAGGCCGCAGCCTCCTTCCTCGTCCACTGACGCCACCCGATGCGCGAGCTCCGCCTCGCGTCTCGCGTTGGCCTCGCCATTTGGATCTGCACCAAGCTCCGACGACCTCGCGACCTTTACACCCGGGCACTCATCCCCGTCTTACCGGCTTCCTCCGCGTCCCCTGGCTACCTCTGTCTGCATCGAGTAGCAGCAGCTCGTCGCTTAGCGCCATGGCCCCCGCGCCCTCAAGCTCCTGTGCCACCTTGCCTCGGTCGTCCGACCCCAAGCCACCACCTCGCACCGCGGTCTTCATCCGCCAAGGACGCGAAGACCCTTCTGTGGATGCGTCAAGTACCCCTGCCGCGTCTATGAAACCGCCAAGAACGCATATTGCGACTACCGGTGTTTTCGAAGACGGCCAAGTATCGCTTTGTCAAACGCTCGAACGACTATCACACCGAAACGCCAAGTACATGGATACGCCGAGTTCCCCTTCGACCGTGTACAACAACTCACGGTAAAGACCGCGTGTACCTCTACCGTTGCCAAGTACCTCGTGGATCCGACAAGTACCCCGATGACATGTGTACCACTACGCCCGAAGACCCTGGATGCACCAAGTTCCACTATGATATGTACCACTACCATCGTCGAAGACCCGTGTAACGCAAGCGTCAAGTTCCTCTACCGATGACTCGAATGGCTACGAAATGTGTACCACTACCGTCGACCCGCAAAGACCCCGTGGACGCCAAGTCCGGTGTCGACCCCGAACATCTACGAACGTGAACGACTACTTCCTCTACTTTGCACTGAACCCGAACCGCCCCGTTTGCTCCCTTCGAAGGTATAACCGCCGAGACGATGACCCGTGGAACGAATGCATGTTGTGTGATGTATGAGTTGCACCCTATGTTTGCACCGTGTCTGAGTTGTCACTTGCTCGGTCCTCCTCGTTTGCCGCTAACCCGTGGGGACCCGGTTACCGGGATCACCCCACCATCTTTTGCACGCTTCCGCCACACTTCCTTTGCACTTGTATCTCCATGAGCTACCGGAACCGATATGTTGCCGTGGCATCATTTTCAGATTCGTTGTCGTGGCACCCCTTTCATTTCCGCCACGATGACAAATGCCTCATAACATGCTCATGCCAATATTTTCTTAAAATTGCATCCAACTTGCACATGTCATCCGCATCATGATAATAACATTTAAAATGTTTATAATTGTTGCTTCCATTAAATTGCTATATGCATGTGGGGATTTACCGGATTTATTGTTTGTTATATCTTGCCCCATTTAAATTGTTTAGATAGTATAGTTTTGTTATGCTTCACCTCTTTCCATGTTAACCAACATTTAATATTGTCGAGTACCTAACAGGGAGTGAACTAAATAATTGATGTGGTGTTCCGTCAATATGCAACTCGTTGCATATTGAGCTCCACTTAATTTGTAGTTTTATTTGTGCACTTTTCCATGCCATGCATATTTAAACCGGACATGCATTATACTTGGTTGTGCATCATGCCATGTTTATGTGATGGTTGCTTACTATGTTGTTTGCTTCTTTCCGGGTTGCTTCTCTCGTTAGCTTCGGTTTCGTTTCGGAGTTGTGAGGATTTGTTTGACTACGTCCGTTTGTCTTCTTCTTGGACTCGTTCTTCTTCCTTGCGGGATCTCAGGCAAGATGACCATACCCTCGAAATCACTACTATCTTTTCTTGCTAGTTGTTCGCTCTTTTGCTATGCCGCGCTACCTACCACTTGCTATATCATGCCTCCCATATTGCCATGTCAAGCCTCTAACCCACCATCCTAGCAAACCATTGTTTGGCTATGTTACCGCTTTTGCTCAGCCCCTCTTATAGCGTTGCTAGTTGCATGTGAAGTTGATGTTTGTTCGATGTTGGAACATGGTTATGTTGGGATATCACAATATCTCTTATTTAATTAATGCATCTATATACTTGGTAAAGGGTGGAAGGTTGGTCTTATGCCTAGTGTTTTGTTCCACTCTTGCCGCCCTAGTTTCTGTCATACTGGTGTTATGTTCCTTGATTTTGGGTCCCTTACGCGGTTGGGTGTTATGGGAACCCCTTGACAGTTCGCTTTGAATAAAACTCCTCCAGCAAGGCCCTGGTTTTACATTTGCCTAACAACCTATAACCTTCCATTGGGTTTTCGTGAGCCCAAGGGTCTTCTTTATTTTAACACCACCACCCCCCCCCCCCCCGGCCAGTGCTTCTCTAAGTGTTGGTCTAACCTAAGTGATGTCCGGTGCCCCTAGGCAACCAGGGTCTATGCCAACCCGACATCTGGCTCATCCGGTGTGCCCTGAGAACGAGATATGTGCAGCTCCTATCGGGATTTGTCGGCACATTCGGGCGGCTTTGCTGGTCTTGTTTTACCATTGTCGAAATGTCTTGTAACCGGGATTCCGAGACTGATCGGGTCTTCCCGGGAGAAGGAACATCCTTCGTTGATCATGAGAGCTTGTGATGGGCTAAGTTGGGACACCCCTGGAGGGTTTGAACTTTCGAAAGCCGTGCCCGCGGTTATGGGCAGATGGGAATTTGTTAATATCCGGTTGTAGAGAACCTGACACATAACTTAATTAAAATGAATCAACCGTGTGTGTAGCCGTGATGGTCTCTTCTCGGTGGGGTCCGGGAAGTGAACACGGTTCTTGTGTTATGCTTGAACGTAAGTAGTTACAGGATCACTTCTTGATCACTTCTAGCTTCTTGACCGTTGCGTTGCTTCTCTTCTCGCTCTTATTTGCGTATGTTAGCCACCATATATGCCAGTGCTTGCTGCAGCTCCACCTCACTACCCTTCCCTACCCATAAGATTAAATAGTCTTGGTCTTGCGGGTGTGAGATTGCTGAGTCCTCGTGACTCACAGATACTTCCAAACAGTTGCAGGTGCCGATGATACCAGTGCAGGTGACGCAATCAAGCTCAAGTGGGAGCTCGATGAAGATTGGTCATTGCTATTTGTCTTTTCTGGTTGATTAGTAGTGGAGCCCAGTTGGGACGATTGGGGATCTAGCATTTGGGGTTGTCTTTCTATATTTTGGTTCCGTAGTCGGACCTTTGTTTGTATCTTGTATGATGGATGGTTTATTTATGTATTGTGTGAAGTGGCGATTGTAAGCCAACTCTTTATCCCTTTGTTATTCAGTACATGGGATGTGTAAAGATTACCCCTCTTGCGACAGACCTACCATGCGGCTAAGCCTCTAAGTCGTGCCCCGACATGTGGGAGATATAGCCGCATTGTGGGTGTTACAAGTTGGTATCAGAGCCTTCCCCGACTTAGGAGCCCCTTGCTTGATCGAATCACTGATGTTGTGGAGTCTAGAACAAAATGTTTTGAGTCTTAGGATTGTATATATCGGAGAGTAGGATTCTTTTTACCCCCAGTCCCTTCGTCGCTCTGGTGAGCCCTCCTGACCTGGAGTTTTGACTCTTCTCTCCTCAAATTTCACGATTTTTTTAGGATCATGCGGGTATCTTGGAATCGTTCCGATGGTTTTGTGATGAGAACATTGTTCTTGGTGCCTCCTGACATTTAGGGGTTGTGGCAGTGTCCCGGGGAGTTGAGCTCTAAGGTGTTGTCGTCACAATTTTATCGTTACAGTTCTGGAATACCTGAGTTTCGCCGACATCAAAAATCTCTTTTATGCAGTTGTTGGTGAGATAACCTCGACGCCACCCAGTACTGGGGCGGGAGTTCGGGAGTATTGCCATAACTCGTATAACGAATGCTTTTTGAAGGTTGAGGTACATGATTTCCGAAGGTTTCTTGGTTATGTGTTGAAGGATGGATACAGCTGGATGTAGGAATTGTTAGTTTGGGTGAGATATAATGCTTCCCCTGTATCCCCAACACCTGATTGCATAACCAGAAAGTTTTGGGAGTTTATAAGTGGGAATTCAAGTAGCTCCTAGAATATCTTTCCAACAGACACATGATACGATATGGGGTCTATCATATGTTTGTTTCTAGCTTATTTTTTGTTGTTGTGGTATTCGAGTTGTTTCAATGTCAAGTGTTGATTGCATACCTTTCCTAAGTAGTGTTTTCATATTTCTATGTGAATACCAATCCCTCTTGATCATCGAGGTTGTCATGTCAATTCATTCCAACCGGTGCGTTTCTCTTCAAGATGATCCTATCATTTTCCCTTCCGCTAGATCAATTCTAAGTTTTCTCAACGGTATTTGTTTTATCCGTCCCAAGTTGACTTTGTTTTTCCCGCCCTCCCACCCATTTTCTTCAAGGACTCAGATTTCTTAATCAAGTATCAATTTCATTCATGTGAAGACTCTTCATCCTTTTCCTTCAATGTTCTTACCTGGTGATTCTCAGGAAGATGCTAAGGAAGCTTCAAGTTCAACATTCTCAGTTCTCTTTTCTTCTCCGGTGGATTCAAGTCAAGTTTTCGGTGTTGACCATATTCCCTTCATCGCTTCAAGTGCTTTCGTATACAGGTGTATCTCTTAATCAGTCACTTTTCGCTATTCAATGGTTCCTGAGTGCCGAAGATATCTCAGAAGATTCGTGTTTTCACTCCTAATCCGTTCAAGCTATTTCGAGGATGTTATCTCATTCAAGCTATTTAATTCAACGGGTGCAATATCTCTTCAAAACCATTTCAACGATGTTTCTCTTGAGTGGGCCCTAACCCACAGGTCTTTTCCCAGGATCTTACCTGACTCATCTAATTTTTTCCGGAGTTATTCTCAAATTCATTTCAAAGTTTGACATAAGAATGAGTTATCACCAGTCAAATGTCTTTCACCAAGATCTTTCAAATTATTTTCATGGTGGGTTCAACCTTTCCATTCTTCATTCTGGAGTGCCTCAACAATTCATGATGGTGTTTCTCGTCGTCATTCTCGGATTTTGAAGACCGAAGAAGAGATTTCCTCCAAATATTATCCGTTCTCTCAAAGATTCGTGGTTCTAGCTTGATACCATCCTCTCATAATTGTTTTGATTGTGAGAATTATTCCCACCCATCCGACGCATTTCAGGAGTCTTTTCAGTTTGATTCTCCGGAACCGATCATCTCAGAATTATTCATTCCAGCTTTCAGCTCTTGTTCTCCAAATCTTACCGGTGCATCATTCAAGTATTCTCTAATCAGCTCGTGATCTCATCGTTCTCTTATATCAAATTCCCTCAAGTATCTTCATTCATTCTCTAATTCTTCCCGGTGTTTCCTTATCTTTTCTTCGTTCATTTTCAATTCTTACGGTGGTTTGTTCAAGATTTCTCTTCCTTTGTTTCCATATTAATTCATTCGTTGTTTCCAAACCCCACCGGTGGATCCATCAAGGCCGTATTCAAGTCTGCGCTATATCTCTCATCAATCCTTTTCAACGAGAATAAGTAGTGTGCCAAATCCGTTGCTTGTCATCAAGTTAAATTGGTGAAGGATACACATAATGTAAATCTTATTGTTGTTTCATCCAAGTGATCTAGTTTCTTCTTTCCAGAGTTGTTCATCTTTCTTTCCCTGAGTTCCAAGCTCTCTCAATTATATCATCGTGAAGCTCCATCTAAATCATCGCAAGGCTTCACCTTGTGTTTTCAACTTCTCATTCTTTTTATCATCATTTTGTTACCGGAGTTCTTCATGGAGACTCTACATGGTGGTTCGTCAAGGATTCTTTTCATTATTCAATTGTTCTTCAAGATTTCTCTCGAAGTTACAATCCGCCAAGCTATACTCCAAAATAAACACGGTGCTCAACACATGTTCTGTTTTGAGGAGTTTAAGCATTCTTCAATTTGCAACCGAAGCGCAATTCTTTCATATCTCATCTTTTGAGGTGGTGTTATGCCATTGTTGATATTTTCCCTTCGTGTTTCATGATTCACAAGTTTTCAAGAGTGACATATCTAAATCCATCTTTTTCTCTTCGCTCAAGGCATCTTTTCAACCAATCAATCTTTTGTTGGAGTTATATTGGGTTATATTTCACCTAAAGTTTTTCCTAGGGATTGTTGCTAGTTATGGTGCTCATAAAGGACCCAAGTTCTTCATTTATCCTCCCGGTGAAATAAGCTTCTCATCTCCTTGTTGATGTCAATTCAATCTGTTGTTTCCGCTAGTGGCAGAATTTCACCTCAAATTTCGAGATGTTTTCCATAAGCCCACAACAATCTTACTCTTTTCGTTGTTGGTTTTCCTACAACTCTGTTCGACCCTTCTCCTAAAGATGCTTTTTCAAGCTCATTTGAGGTAAAAGATGTTGTTTTCTCCTCCGTTCTTTTGATTCCATTCTTATATTTGTTACGAAGGCATTGTGATGTTGCTCTCTTCGACCCATCATCTTGTTTTGTCAAGATCATGTTCAATTCCTTTCATTTCCAACCGGAGTGTTGTCGTAATTGATCTTTATCGTTCCTCGTACATCTTGTTTCAACCGGAGTGCTTGCATGTACTTGTTGTCCATTGCAACCCTTTTCTTATGTCTTTCAACCTACAAGGTTCTAGTAATGTTCCTTGTTCCTCTTTTTCTAACAGAGTGTTTTCAACTTTGTTCATCTTTGTTGTATTAATTCTTTCAATTTGTTCAACCTATCAAGGTTCTTTGGTTTCACTCATTTGGTCTAAGAAGCAACTTAGTTGTACCTCTTCTCCTCCTCTTCTGTTTCCCCGGTGCCATCCTAGATCTCGGGACGAGATCCTCTCGTAGTGGTGGAGTGTGGTGACGCCCCAAGACCGGAGCTTCAGATGCCTTCTGTCGTGGAATTGTCATGGCAGATGTCCTAGTGTGAGGACTTAGTCGTGAGGCCAACACATCTATGTGGTATCTTGAGAGGGGTTGAGCGGAATCGAGAGACGCAACGCAAGACAAGGATTTAGACAGCTTCAGGCCCCGGGAAACATCACCCGGTAACAACCCTACGTGTTGTTTGTGGCTAGGTCTTATTATCATCACGAGGGAGTCGCCGTAAACCGGCTCTCCTCTAGTTGTGTCTAGCCTTAGCTATTATTTTCTCTCTGTCCCTCTTTGGGGAGCCCTGCCCCTCCTTATATATGTTGAAGGGGCGGGTTACATGTGGAGTCCTATTAGGATTAGGACTAGTCTATCTTCTAATACAAACCGGATACAAGTCCGGGTCTTGACTCCTTGTAAGGGGAATATTCCTCACACCTTTTCTCTTAAACCGGCCCACCATAACATGAGCCGGCCTTCTGGGCCTTGGGCCTTGTCATCCATCTGAAACACGCACCAGGTCACCAATGAGTCTTCAGGCTCGTGAATCGTCATACCAGTGAACCGCCAGACACGTAAGTCGCCAATCCTCTAGCGGGTTACCAATGAAACGCCAAGTCCGGCCGGGTTATACTTCCGGCCGGTTTACACCGCGGGGTATATCCCCGACATTAGCCCCCAAGTTTAGCTTTGATTTATCCATGGTAAACTTATACTGTAAAATAAACACAAGAACCAATTTGACAGGTTGTGCTCCGGGTTAAGAACTCTTGTAAACCGGCACCTGAACATCCTTAAGTCCTTGTCATTTCCCTCTTCTAGAAAATACGGGTCAATAAACCAGCTTCATAATCAATTTGCTTCCAGGAGAAACATTGTAAATAAAGAATACATTTGAATCGGCCTTCAATGCTCTGTAGCCCCCAAGTCTTGAGCAGAAACAAAGTGATGATTTAAGACTTGCTTCAATATAAATATTACCACTTTGAAGAAATCCATGTTGTTCATCTCAATCACTAGTAAAGACTGAATACTCCATATATGTAGCCCCCAAGTGCCGGGTTGTCATGCTTGCAGCAAACCTGGGACTTGTAATCGCCTTATACTTATAAAAACTTCAACCAGCGTAGCCCCCAAGGGCCGGGTCATTATACAATAATGAGCAGGGACTTCATAAATATGATCATGTAGACTTGAACAACAACGTGTAGCCCCCAAGGGCCGGCTTAGTAAGATAATATTGAGCTGGGACTTTATATATACTTCTTCGAAAATAACATCATATGATGTAACCCCCATCATGGGGCTTGAACCCACGTCCACAAGGTTAAGAGCTTTGTGTTGTACCAACTAAGTAGCAGACCTTTCAATACAATGGATTAAGATTTGTGTACCTTGAATTGTTGACAGGAGCAATTGGTAGCCCCCAAGGGCCGCCTCATTATGATGTGATGAGTCGGGTCTTCAATAAGGTGAGCAAAAAATGACTTTACATGGTGCATGCTGGCAGTGACATGGGACTTGCATATTTTGATGTAATCTCAACTTGAATAATGTAGCCCCCAAGTGCCGGGTCGTAAGCCTGCAGCGACTCGGGACTATTCCCTCTATTGTAAAATAAATCATATCCGTTGATAAAATAATATCCATTGCGCTGAAGCGACTTTGAAAACCTCAATCGTAATATTGGTTATTGATAACCATAATAAAAATCCAACCATGTTAGCTTATTAAAGATTTGAATAATATAACCCGGCATGAAAACCTCAATCATCCAATATCATCATGACAATATAGCCAAGTTTGGCTGTTAAAGATTTAAATACCTTATCGGTTGACAAGTAAAACCGGAGTTTAAATACTCAGTGGCTCTTGGCCAATGGCGACTTAATGCGCATTTGTTGTAATCCGGGATTTTATAACCCGGCGGCTTATAGCCTTTGAGAAAATTCGAAACCAGATAATCATTTTGAAGCATCAATGAGCTTGGACTTAAGCATTTATATAAATCATAGTTCTGTAAATTCTGCACAGAATTTAAACAACATATGCCCTGGCGACTTAACATCGAAAGCCAGGGCCGGTTTAAACATAATCTGTAACGGTTTATTCAAGCTGTTCCTGCATACAAGAAGCTGAAAGTGTCCTGGCGGTTTACGGCCGGACGGGTCATGATGCCCAGATATATAGCCAGGGTTTATAACCAAGGATGTAATTGAAGATAATCAAATATGACATAGATGATACATGTGACATAGAATCACCTCGTTGGTTTAACCAACTTTTGTAGTGAGGGTGGTAATCCCAATCTTGATTATTGAGAACGCCTTCCTTAATTTGCCGGATTATGATAATAAACCTTACCGGGGTATAATAAACACCGGATTTTCCTTATAATACTAGCGACTTGTTAGTCAAAACCAGACGGGGTTAAAGAACGCCGGATTAGAACTGATCATGCACTGACAACTTGTTAGTTGAAAGAAAAGCCGGGTCAAGGACGCCAGTTTATCAGAAGATGTTATAAATCTCATCAAAGGAGAAAAAACTTGGCAAATGAAAGCATATGAAAACTTGTAATCGGGGCTTTTTACGAGCTGCCAGGCTCCAAATCAAGGCTTTTCATGGGCTGCCAGGCCACTGAATTAACCATTTCACAAAGCCTCTTAAGATGGACCTCAATCTTTAACCAATCACGTTTTGACTTTGACAAGTTTAGGGTCTATGAGATTGACTGTCAAACGTTCGCGGGTTGTACCAGGTTTACCTGGGCGGAGTGACTTACTTAAAGAAGGCAGGTTAATCCGGGGTTTTAGGTGCGAACACCAGGCTTCCAAGCCGGGCTTGATATCCTATTACAAGGGTGAAGACTCTTAGTTCGATGCAAAGCAAAGAGCCCCCAAGTAACTTCCCTGGTGGCCTTACGCCGATCAAGAGGTGTAGCTATGGTTCGAATACGACCAAGCCCCCAAGTGATATATATTTCTGAGCTGTGCTCATCGGGTGCCTATGTTTGAGTTGTGTTGTGCAACAAACTCTCTTTGGCCCCTTATGATAATATTGGCTTAATAGCCAGATCAATATGTAATTAGAACTCCGCTTTATAAACAGAAGCCCCCATGTGATCAATAATATGATAAGCCAATAAGGCAGGATAACCCATGTTTGAACCGCGCATCATGGCAACAGGCCCTCTTCGGCAACCTTTAACTTTTTGCAAGAGATAAATTCTTCTTGAACCGAAGATTGAGAGCTTCAAAGCTTTGTGGGAGACATATTTCCCTTGAGCCGGATTTTAAACCGGAATCTTCATTTTTAGCTGGAAATATTCTGACAACCTTTAAACTCGAACTTGCGAGAAATTAATTCTTTTTGAACCGGAAATTCTTAAACCGGATTTGAGAGCTTCAGTGAGACTGACTTCCCTTGAGCCGGATTTTAAACTGGAATCCTTTCTGATGACCCGAAACTTCTTCATTGAGCCAGGATTTTGTAACTGTCATATACTTTCTAAGCCAGAAATTTTCTGACGGCCTTTAAATTTTCATCAGTATAACAGTAGCCTCCGGGACCGGGTTATCTTTCCTTCCATCGTCCTAGGGTTCTTAAATTTGCTGAAACTGGCAAGATTTGTTGAGTCATGTCATCGCCGCCCCCGAGTCTCAAGGTGACTCGAGGAGTTGGCTTGAGATTCTCCATATTTGACCGTGATTTAAACCGGCATAAGTTGTATATCATTGGTGTTGATAGCACAATGTGAATCCATAGAAGGTTGAGGTGACTGCGGCAGGTTATAAATGATCCCGTATGAGCCGTGTCAGCAACTCGGCCAATGGTTCCTTCCAACTGGCTATTTGAAGTTAACCAAACTGTAGTGGCGGCGACTTGTGCGCCTGCCCATCGAGCCATCCAGTGCAGACGGTGGCTGATAATATATGATAATTTGCCTTCAATTTGTTGGAAGAAAAACCGGGCTACTCAAGCAGTGACTTGATCATACTCAATAGATAGCTCATGCAGACAGATGCGGCCCAGTGTGTTGATGTAGACCGGGCCGCGAGAGACGGACAACAAAGACGACCGCAGCATTAGAGGCAGCTCCGATAGATGAGTCGGCCGCAACATTGTGAGCCGGTGCGGACGGGGAAAATCGGCACCGGTGTCGTAAACCGTCACGGACGGGTGAGTTAACCGCGGGCGCGGTCCCGGCAAGCTGATGTAAACCGGGCCAGCGGGATGGCAACTTGCGCACGTTCATTCACTGGGTGGTTGACATGAAAGAAACACCGGTGCAGAACATTGCTAGCGCGTGCTCCGTGCCTGTAATATAACGCCTCATTTGTAATGAACAATTGTCCTGTGTCAAAAAACCTCACAAGCCAGAGTAATTGTTCCTTGACAAAAAACAATATGTGCTAACAAAATAGACCTTAGATGGAGATCACCTGATATACTAAGCCGGAAATTATCCGCCGCGGAGTTGATGATCACTATGGTGAGGCTAAAGCCAATCACGGGCGAGTCAGCCGCGGGAGCAGACAGATAAATCAGCCGCGGCGCTATAAGGCAGTACGGACAGGAGAGTCGTCCGCAGCATTTGTAAGCCGGCGCGGACGAGAGAGTCGGCCGACACGTTGATGTAGACCGAACCGCACAGGTGGCGGCTGTATATAACAACATTATAGGGCAGAGTGGTTGTTTTCAAAAAATTATCAAGTACTGATAAAAGTAAACTGGATGGATATTACCTCATACATTGTGCTGATACATTGTGCGGACGAACAGCATAAGCAGCATCAACAAGCCACGTCCCAGGGTAGGCCATCACTGAAGCGTCTGGCCGAGACTGGCGAATTGGGGCAGTTTTTTGGTGATCCGGCGGCTGAGGCGAACCCAGAGGTGACGCGGTGGCTGCGGACAGGACGAGGAACTCCTGGCGAGGTGCGACGATGGAGGTGGGCTGCAGCACAGCAATCTGAAGCCTGCTCCTGCGGCTCAGCGACACTACGAGTCTGTATCCCATAACCAACTCTCTCTCTGGGTCGTGGCTAGTTTGACCATTCCTTTTTTGGAAGTTTTACTGTACATTGGCGTACGTATCCGGACCCTGCATCTCGTGTCTCCTCATACAGCTTGTTCTCTTGTGTGTACGCATAGCCATCAGAAATACCAATTCAAAAACTGAACTAGCACTCAAACCACGTGAGAAGTACAAATCCTCTTGTCCTTTTGTGTGATGACATGGAGTATTAGTACGACCCGGAAGTAGTACTAGTAATAGCAACAGACCCCCTTAGGATCCGGCGTGCTGGCGAAAATGTGCTGCAGCAGGAGACCATGGTTTACGGCGACTTGATCCTTGTATTGATGGATCGCAGACACGTCCTTAACTTGCAGCGGCAGCAGTGCAGTCGGCACAACCTTTACCTTTCTTTATTTTTAAATTTTCCAAATTATGAACTCGGACCGATCAGCTACAGCTCTGCATCAGTGAATCGGTCGTTGACTTTCCAATCATAACTGTCTTCGTTTCTTATCTTGGCCCTTCTCAAGCATCGCAAAAAAGCTCCTTCTAATATTTTTGATGAACCATTACGGGATTTGATCCATTGTGAGCAACCGTTGATCTCCTACGCAATAATAATCCGACTTTGGCGGATCCGTAGCAGCAAAAACCGGCTCTTCTTCATCCGAAAAATCATGAACTTCTCGATCCTGGGAGAGATCCCTGCAAGAACTCAACACCACCGTGCGCAAGCCCCACGGTGGGCGCCAACTGTCGTGGAATTGTCACGGCAGATGTCCTAGTGTGAGCACTTAGTCGTGAGGCCAACACATCTATGTGGTAGCTTGAGAGGGGTTGAGCGGAATCGAGAGACGCAACGCAAGACAAGGATTTAGACAGCTTCAGGCCCCGGGAAACATCACCCGGTAACAACCCTATGTGTTGTTTGTGGCTAGGTCTTATTATCATCACGAGGGAGTCGCCGTAAACCGGCTCTCCTCTAGTTGTGTCTAGCCTTAGCTATTCTTTTCTCTCTGTCCCTCTTTGGGGAGTCCTGCCCCTCCTTATATATGTTGAAGGGGCGGGTTACATGTGGAGTCCTATTAGGATTAGGACTAGTCTATCTTCTAATACAAACCGGATACAAGTCCAGGTCTTGACTCCTTGTAAGGGGAATATTCCTCACACCTTTTCTCTTAAACCGGCCCACCATAACATGAGCCGGCCTTCTGGGCCTTGGGCCTTGTCATCCATCTGAAACACGCGCCAGGTCACCAATGAGTCTTCAGGCTCGTGAATCGTTATACCAGTGAACCGCCAGACACGTAAGTCGCCAATCCTCTGGCGGGTTACCAATGAAATGCCAAGTCCGGCCGGGTTATACTTCCGGCCGGTTTACGCCGCGGGGTATATCCCCGACACCTTCCATGTTTTCTGAGACTTCGTCGTGTGTTTTGTGTGGTTCTTTGCATCATGTGCATTGCATCATGTCATCATGCCATCATGTCATAAATCTTTTGCATCTCACTTAAATAAATTGCATGGATCTTCAGTCCATTTAAACCGAGGGAATTCACATGGTGATTCTCTTTATAACATATCCTCCCGATATTAGGGAACTATAATAAATATTCCATTCTTTTGGAATTCACCATAACACACTTGCATTTTCCCCATGTCTTTCCTAGTTCAAGCTTGACTTCAAAACCTTGCCAAAAATTCTCTTCCCATTTACCGAGGTTCCTCCAAAAATCCGAACATTTTTGGGCACTTCAAAATCCTACCCCTTGTTCAAACCATTTGAATTAAATTCAAATGCTTTTGAATTTAAACCTTGCTATCTTGCCCACTCCAATTTTCTTGGAACGAGCACATTTTCACGAGTCCAGAAAAAGTAAACCAATTCCCAAATTCCTTCCCTAATTCTCTCTTTTGCTTCCTTCCTTTTTTATTTTTCTCTTCCCTGTTTTGAGAAGAGAGGTTAAGAGAGAGAGAGAGAGACCAACCCCCCGCAAGCCCATCAGCCAA
The DNA here is from genome assembly GCF_056163025.1 of Triticum urartu. Classification (NCBI taxonomy): domain Eukaryota; kingdom Viridiplantae; phylum Streptophyta; class Magnoliopsida; order Poales; family Poaceae; genus Triticum; species Triticum urartu. The sequence continues at coordinate 323,863,572 of NC_141879.1, read as the reverse complement.
GCCGGCCCACCTTGCTTCACGGCCTGCTAGGCCCAGCCACCTCCCACTAGTGCCTGCGACCCTAGGCCGATCGAACCCTTCCCTTGTCTCCCTCCTCTCGCCGCCAAGAGCCCCGCGCGCGCGCCCGACCCCCATCTCCATCGATCCCCTTCCCCTCTCTTCGTTCTCCCTCCAGCGCTGCCGCACGCTCACGACCAGCGGCAGGAGGAGCGCCAGCGCCCCTCTCCTCCACCTCGCGCCACCCACCTCCCTCCGCGGTCTAGCACCAGCTCCAGGAGCCAACAGATGCGCCACCGCCATCCAGGACCCATGGCGCCACCTTGCTGCTCCCTCCAGCGCCGCCTTGCGCCGCCCCTCCCCCTCGCGTCCTCGCCATGTACCTGCGGCAGCGCCCGGCGACTCTGCTGCTTGCCGGTGAGCCGTGCCCCACCGTTGGAACTCGCGAGCCCACAGCCTCCTTCCTCGTCCACTGACGCCGCCCGATGCGCGAGCTCTGCCTCGCCGTTCATATCTTCCACTGGCGGATCCCAGTCCCGCGTTGGCCTCGCCGTTCGGATCCGCACCAAGCTCCGGCGACCTCGCGACCTTTACACCCGGTCACTCATCCCCGTCTTCCCGGCTTCCTCCACGTCCCCTGGCTACATCTGTCTGCATCGAGTAGCAACAGCTCGTCGCTCAGCGCCATGGCCCCCGCGCCCTCAAGCTCCTGTGTCACCTTGCCTCGGTCGTCCGACCCCAAGCCACCACCTCGCACCGTGGTCTTCATCCGCCAAGGATGCCAAGACCCTTCTGTGGATGTGTCAAGTACCCCTGCTGCATCTACGAAACCGCTTTGTCAGACGCTCGAACGACTATCACACTGGAACGCCAAGTACATGGATACGACGAGTTCCCCTTCGACCATGTACAACTGCTCACGCTAAACACCCTGTGTACCTCTACCGTTGCCAAGTACCTCGTGGATCCGACAAGTACCCCGATGACATGTGTACCACTACGCCCGAAGACCTTGGATGCACCAAGTTCCACTATGATATGTACCACTACCATCGTCGAAGATCCGTGTAATGCAAGCGTCAAGTTCCTCTGCCGATGACTCGAACGGCTACGAAACGTGTAGCACTACCGTCGATCCGCGAAGATCCCGTGGACGCCAAGTCCCGTCTCGTGACCCCGAACATCTACGAACGTGAACGTGTTGGAAATATGCCCTAGAGGCAATAATAAAATGGTTATTATTATATTTCTTTGTTCATGATAATTGTCTATTGTTCATGCTATAATTGTGTTATCCGGAAATCGTAATACATGTGTGAATACATAGACCACAACACGTCCCTAGTGAGCCTCTAGTTGACTAGCTTGTTGATCAAAAGATAGTCATGGTTTCCTGACTATAGACATTGGATGTCATTGATAACGGAATCACATCATTAGGAGAATGATGTGATGGGCAAGACCCAATCCTAAGCATAGCTCAAAGATCGTGTAGTTCGTTTGCTGTAGCTTTTCCGAATGTCAAGTATCATTTCCTTAGACCATGAGATTGTGCAACTCCCGGATACCGTAGGAGTGCCTTGGGTGTGCCAAATGTCACAACGTAACTGGGTCACTATAAAGGTACACTACAGGTATCTCCGAAAGTGTCTGTTGGGTTGGCACGAATCGAGACTGGGATTTGTCACTCCGTATGACGGAGAGGTATCTCTAGGCCCACTCGGTAATGCATCATCATAATGAGCTCAATGTGACCAAGTGGTTGATCACGGGATCATGCATTACGGCACGAGTAAAGTGACTTGCCGATAACGAGATTGAACGAGGTATTGGGATACCGACGATCGAGTCTCGGGCAAGTAACGTACCGATTGACAAAGGGAATTGTATACAGATTGATTGAATCCTCGACATCATGGTTCATCTGATGAGATCATCGTGGAGCATGTGGGAGCCAACATGGGTATCCAGATCCCGCTGTTGGTTATTGACCAGAGAGGCGTCTCGGTCATGTCTGCATGTCTCCCGAACCTGTAGGGTCTACACACTTAAGGTTCGGTGACGCTAGGGTTGTAGAGATATTAGTATGCAGTAACCCGAAAGTTGTTCGGAGTCCCGGATGAGATCCCGGACATCATGAGGAGTTCTGGAATGGTCCGGAGGTAAAGATTTATATATAGGAAGTCCAGTTTCGGCCATCTGGAAGGTTTCGGGGGTCGCCGGTATTGTACCGGGACCACCGGAAGGGTCCCGGGGGTCCACCGGGTGGGGCCACCTATCCCGGAGGGCCCCATGATCTGAATTGGGAGGGAAACCAGCCCCTAGTGGGCTGGTGCGCCCCCCCCCCTTGGGCCTCCCCTGCGCCTAGGGTTGGGAAACCCTAGGGGTGGGGGCGCCCCCCACTTGGCTTGGGGGGGAAGCCACCCCTTGGCCGCCGCCCCCTTGGAGATCCATCTCCTAGGGTCGGCGCCCCCCCCAAGGCCCCTATATAAAGAGGGGGAGGGAGGGCAGCCGCACCCCTTGCTCTTGGCGCCTCCCTCTACCTCTGTAACACCTCTCCTCCCCGCTTGCGCTTGGCGAAGCCCTGCCGGGATCCTGCTGCATCCACCACCACGCCGTCGTGCTGCTGGATCTTCATCAACCTCTCCTTCCCCCTTGCTGGATCAAGAAGGAGGAGACGTCTTCCCAACCGTACGTGTGTTGAACATGGAGGTGCCGTCCGTTCGGCACTAGGTCATCAGTGATTTGGATCACGTCGAGTACGACTCCATCAACCCCGTTCTCTTGAACGCTTCCGCACGCGATCTACAAGGGTATGTAGATGCACTCCTCTCTCCCTCGTTGCTAGATGACTCCATAGATTGATCTTGGTGATGCGTAGAAAATTTTAAAATTCTGCTACATTCCCCAACAGTGGCATCATGAGCTAGGTCTATGCGTAGTTTCTATGCATGAGTAGAACACAAAGTAGTTGTGGGCGTCGATATTGTCAATTATCTTGCCGTTACTAGTCTTATCTTGATTCGGCGGCATTGTGGGATGAAGCGGCCCGGACCGACCTTACATGTATGCTTACGTGAGACTGGTTCCACCGACTGACATGCACTAGTTGCATAAGGTGGCTGGCGGGTGTCTGTCTCTCCCACTTTAGTCGGATCGGATTCGATGAACAGGGTCCTTTTGAAGGGTAAATAGAAATAGGCAATTCACGTTGTGGTTTTGGCATAGGTAAGAAAAGTTCTTGCTAGAATCCTATAGCAGCCACGTAAAAACTTGCAACAACAATTAGAGGACGTCTAACTTGTTTTTGCAGCAAGTGTTTTGTGATGTGATATGGCCAAAGGATGTGATGAATGATATATGTGACGTATGAGATGATCATGTTCTTGTAATAGGAATCACGACTTGCATGTCGATGAGTATGAGAACCGGCAGGAGCCATAGGAGTTGTCTTAATTTATTTGTGACATGCGTGTCAACATATAACGTCATGTAATTACTTTACTTTATTGCTAAAACCGTTAGCCATAGTAGTAGAAGTAATAGATGACGAGACAACTTCAAGAAGACACGATGATGGAGATCATGGTGTCATGCCGGTGACAACGATGATCATGGAGCCCCGAAGATGGAGATCAAAAGGAGCAAATGATATTGGCCATATCATGTCACTATTTGATTGCATGTGATGTTTATCATGTTTTACATCTTATTTGCTTAGAACGACGGTAGCTTAAATAAGATGACCCCTCATAATAATTTCAAGAAAGTGTTCCCCCTAACTGTGCACCGTTGCGAAGGTTCGTTGTTTCGAAGCACCAAGTGATGATCGGGTGTGATAGATTCTAACGTTCGAATACAACGGGTGTAAGCCAGATTGACACACGCAATACACTTAGGTTGACTTGACGAGCCTAGCATGTACAGACATGGCCTCGGAACACGGAAGACCGAAAGGTCGAGCATGAGTCGTATAGAAGATATGATCAACATGTAGATGTTCACCGATGTTGGCTAGTCCGTCTCACGTGATGATCGGACACGGCCTAGTTAACTCGGATCATGTTTCACTTAGATGACTGGAGGGATGTCTATCTGAGTGGGAGTTCATTGAGTAATTTGATTAGATGAACTTAATTATCATGAACTTAGTCTAAAATCTTTACAATATGTCTTGTAGATCAAATGGACCATGTTGTCCTCAACTTCAACGCGTTCCTAGAGAAAACCAAGTTGAAAGATGATGGCAGCAACTATACGGACTGGGTCCGGAACCTGAGAATCATCCTCATAGCTGCCAAGAAAGATTATGTCCTAGAAGCACCGCTAGGTAACGCACCTGTCCTAGAGAACCAAGACGTTATGAATGCTTGGCAGTCACGTGCTAATGATTACTCCCTCGTTCAATGCGGCATACTTTACAGCTTAGAACCGGGGCTCCAAAAGCGTTTTGAGAGACACGGAGCATATGAGATGTTCGAAGAGCTGAAAATGGTTTTCCAAGCTCATGCCTGGGTTGAGAGATATGAAGTCTCCGACAAGTTCTTCAGTTGTAAGATGGAGGAAAATAGTTCTGTTAGTGAGCACATACTCAAAATGTCTGGGTTGCATAACCGCTTGACTCAGCTGGGAGTTAATCTCCCGGATGACGCGGTCATTGACAGAATCCTTCAGTCGCTTCCATCGAGCTACAAGAGCTTTGTGATGAACTTCAATATGCAGGGGATTGAAAAGACCATTCCTGAGGTATATTCAATGCTGAAATCAGCAGAGGTGGAAATCAAAAAGGAACATCAAGTGTTGATGGTGAATAAAACCACTAAGTTCAAGAAAGGCAAGGGTAAGAAGAACTTCAATAAGGATGGCAAGGGAGTTGCCGCGCCCGGTAAGCAAGCTGCCGGGAAGAAGCCAAAGAATGGACCCAAGCCCGAGACTGAGTGTTTTTATTGCAAGGGAAGTGGTCACTGGAAGCGGAACTGCCCCAAATACTTAGCAGACAAGAAGGCCGGCAACACCAAAGGTATATGTGATATACATGTAATTGATGTGTACCTTACCAGTACTCGTAGTAGCTCCTGGGTATTTGATACCGGTGCGGTTGCTCATATTTGTAACTCAAAGCAGGAGCTGCGGAATAAGCGGAGACTGGCGAAGGACGAGGTGACGATGCGCGTCGGGAATGGTTCCAAGGTCGATGTGATCGCCGTCGGCACGCTACCTCTACATTTACCTACGGGATTAGTTTTAAACCTCAATAATTGTTATTTAGTGCCAGCTTTGAGCATGAACATTGTATCAGGATCTCATTTAATTCGAGATGGCTACTCATTTAAATCCGAGAATAATGGTTGTTCTATTTATATGAGAGATATGTTTTATGGTCATGCTCCGATGGTGAATGGTTTATTCTTAATGAATCTCGAGCGTAATGCTACACATATTCATAGTGTGAATACCAAAAGATGTAAGGTTGATAATGATAGTCCCACATACTTGTGGCACTGCCGCCTTGGTCACATAGGTGTCAAATGCATGAAGAAGCTCCATGCAGATGGGCTTTGGAGTCTCTTGATTACGAATCATTTGACACGTGCGAACCATGCCTCATGGGTAAAATGACCAAGACTCCGTTCTTAGGAACAATGGAGCGAGCAACCAACTTATTGGAAATCATACATACTGATGTGTGCGGTCCAATGAGTATTGAGGCTCGCGGTGGCTATCATTATGTTCTCACCCTCACCGATGACTTGAGTAGATATGGGTATGTCTACTTAATGAAACACAAGTCTGAGACCTTTGAAAAGTTCAAGGAATTTCAGAGTGAGGTTGAGAATCAACGTGACAGGAAAATCAAGTTCTTGCGATCATATCATGGGGGAGAATACTTGAGTCACGAATTTGGCACACACTTAAGAAAATGTGGAATAATTTCACAACTCACGCCGCCTGGAACACCTCAGCGTAATGGTGTGTCCGAACGTCGTAATCGCACTCTATTGGATATGGTGTGATCTATGATGTCTCTTACCGATTTACTGCTGTCATTTTGGGGCTATGCTTTAGAGACTGCCGCATTCACTTTAAATAGGGCTCTGTCGAAATCCGTTGAGACGACACCGTATGAATTATGGTTTGGGAAGAAACCTAAGCTGTCGTTTCTAAAAGTTTGGGGATGCGATGCTTATGTCAAGAAACTTCAACCTGAAAAGCTCGAACCCAAATCGGAAAAATGTGTCTTCATAGGATACCCTAAAGAAACTATTGGGTATACCTTCTACCTCAGATCCAAAGGCAAGATCTTTGTTGCCAAGAATGGGTCCTTTCTAGAGAAAGAGTTTCTCTCGAAAGAAATAAGTGGGAGGAAAGTAGAACTTGATGAAGTATTACCTCTTGAACCGGTAAGTAGCGCAGCTCAAGAAAATGTTCCTGAGGTGCCTGCACCGACTAGAGAGGAAGTTAATGATGATGATCATGAAACTTCAGATCAAGTTGCTACTGAACTTCGTAGGTCCACAAGGACACGTTCCGCACTAGAATGGTACGGCAACCCTGTCTTGGAAATCATGTTGTTAGACAACGGTGAACCTTCGAACTATGAAGAAGCGATGGCGGGCCCGGATTCCGACAAATGGCTGGAAGCCATGAAATCCGAGATAGGATCCATGTATGAAAATGAAGTATGGACTTTGACTGACTTGCCCGTTGATCGGCGAGCCATAGAAAATAAATGGATCTTTAAGAAGAAGACAGACGCGGATGGTAACGTAACCATCTATAAAGCTCGACTTGTCGCTAAGGGTTATCGACAAGTTCAAGGGTTTGACTACGATGAGACTTTCTCACCCGTAGAGAAGCTGAAGTCCGTCCGAATCATGTTAGCAATTGCCGCATTCTATGACTATGAGATATGGCAAATGGACGTCAAAACGGCATTCCTTAATGGTTTCCTTAAGGAAGAATTGTATATGATGCAGCCGGAAGGTTTTGTCGATCCTAAGAATGCTGACAACGTGTGCAAGCTCCAACGCTCGATTTATGGGCTGGTGCAAGCATCTCGGAGTTGGAACATTCATTTTGATGAGATGATCAAAGCGTTTGGGTTTACGCAGACTTATGGAGAAGCCTGCATTTACAAGAAAGTGAGTGGGAGCTCTGTAGCATTTCTCATATTGTATGTGGATGACATACTGTTGATGGGAAATGATATAGAATTCTTGGAAAGCATAAAGGCCTACTTGAACAAGTGTTTTTCAATGAAGGACCTTGGAGAAGTTGCTTATATATTAGGCATCAAGATCTATAGAGATAGATCGAGACGCCTCATTGGTCTTTCACAAAGTACGTACCTTGACAAGATATTGAAGAAGTTCAAAATGGATCAGTCAAAGAAGGGGTTCTTGCCTGTATTGCAAGGTACGAGATTGAGCATGGCTCAATGCCCGACCACGGTAGAAGATAGAGAAAAGATGAGTGTCGTCCCCTATGCCTCGGCCATAGGGTCTATCATGTATGCTATGCTGTGTACCAGACCTAATGTAAACCTTGCCGTAAGTTTGGTAGGAAGGTACCAAAGTAATCCCGGCATGGAACACTGGACAGCGGTCAAGAATATCCTGAAATACCTGAAAAGGACTAAGGATATGTTTCTTGTTTATGGAGGTGAAAAAGAGCTCGTCGTAAAGGGTTACGTCGATGCTAGCTTCGACACAGATCTGGATGACTCTAAGTCACAAACCGGATACGTGTATATTTTGAATGGTGGGGCAGTAAGCTGGTGCAGTTGCAAGCAAAGCGTTGTGGCGGGATCTACATGTGAAGCGGAGTACATGGCAGCCTCGGAGGCAGCACAAGAAGCAGTTTGGGTGAAGGAGTTCATTACCGACCTAGGAGTCATACCCAATGCGTCGGGCCCGATGACTCTCTTTTGTGACAACACTGGAGCTATTGCCCTTGCCAAGGAGAGGAAGGTTTCACAGGAAGACCAGGCATATCAAGCGTTGCATCAACTCCATTCGTGAAAGTGTTCAAAATGGAGACATAGAGATTTGTAAAGTACATACGGACCTAAATGTGGCAAATCCGTTGACTAAACCTCTCCCTAGAGCAAAACATGATCAACACCAGAACTGCATGGGTGTTCGATTCATCACAATGTAACTAGACTATTGACTCTAGTGCAAGTGGGAGACTGTTCGAAATATGCCCTAGAGGCAATAATAAAATGGTTATTATTATATTTCTTTGTTCATGATAATTGTCTATTGTTCATGCTATAATTGTGTTATCCGGAAATCGTAATACATGTGTGAATACATAGACCACAACACGTCCCTAGTGAGCCTCTAGTTGACTAGCTCGTTGATCAAAAGATAGTCATGGTTTCCTGACTATGGACATTGGATGTCATTGATAACGGGATCACATCATTACGAGAATGATGTGATGGACAAGACCCAATCCTAAGCATAGCTCAAAGATCGTGTAGTTCGTTTGTTGTAGCTTTTCCGAATGTCAAGTATCATTTCCTTAGACCATGAGATTGTGCAACTCCCGGATACCGTAGGAGCTTTGGGTGTGCCAAACGTCACAACGTAACTGGGTGACTATAAAGGTACACTACAGGTATCTCCGAAAGTGTCTGTTGGGTTGGCACGAATCGAGACTGGGATTTGTCACTCCGTATGACGGAGAGGTATCTCTGGGCCCACTCAGTAATGCATCATCATAATGACCTCAATGTGACCAAGTGGTTGATCATGGGATCATGCATTACAGCACGAGTAAAGTGACTTGCCGGTAACGAGATTGAACGAGGTATTGGGATACCGACAATCGAGTCTTGGGCAAGTAACGTACCGATTGACAAAGGGAATTGTATACGGATTGATTGAATCCTCGACATCGTGGTTCATCCGATGAGATCATCGTGGAGCATGTGGGAGCCAACATGGGTATCCAGATCCCGCTGTTGGTTATTGACCGGAGAGGCGTCTCGGTCATGTCTGCATGTCTCCCGAACCCGTAGGGTCTACACACTTAAGGTTCGGTGACGCTAGGGTTGTAGAGATATTAGTATGAAGTAACCCGAAAGTTGTTCGGAGTCCCGGATGAGATCCCGGACGTCACGAGGAGTTCCGGAATGGTCCGGAGGTAAAGATTTATATATAGGAAGTCCAGTTTCAGCCATCGGGAAGGTTTCGGGGGTCGCCGGTATTGTACCGGGACCACCAGAAGGGTCCCGGGGGTCCACCGGGTGGGGCCACCTATCCCAGAGGGCCCCATGGGCTGAATTGGGAGGGAAACCAGCCCCTAGTGGGCTGGTGCGCCCCCCCCCTTGGGCCTCCCCTGCGCCTAGGGTTGGGAAACCCTAGGGGTGGGGCGCCCCCCACTTGGCTTGGGGGGAAGCCACCCCTTGGCCGCCGCCCCCTTGGAGATCCATCTCCTAGGGCCGGCGCCCCCCAAGGCCCCTATATAAAGAGGAGGGAGGGAGGGCAGCCGCACCCCTTGCTCTTGGCGCCTCCCTCTCCCTCCGTAACACCTCTCCTCCCCGCTTGCGCTTGGCGAAGCCCTGCCGGGATCCTGCTGCATCCACCACCACGCCATCGTGCTGCTGGATCTTCATCAACCTCTCCTTCCCCCTTGCTGGATCAAGAAGGAGGAGACGTCTTCCCAACTGTATGTGTGTTGAACGCAGAGGTGCCGTCCATTCGGCACTAGGTCATCAGTGATTTGGATCACGTCGAGTACGACTCCATTAACCCCGTTCTCTTGAACGCTTCCGCACGCGATCTACAAGGGTATGTAGATGCACTCCTCTCTCCCTCATTGCTAGATGACTCCATAGATTGATCTTGGTGATGCGTAGGAAATTTTAAAATTCTATTACGTTCCCCAACAGAACAACTACATCATCTACTTTGCACCGAACCCGAACCGTCCCGTTTGCTCGCTTCGAAGGTATAACCGCCGAGACGATGACCCACGGAACGAATGCATGTTGTGTGATGTATGAGTTGCACCCTATGTTTGCACTTTGTCCGAGTTGTCACTTGCTCGGTCCTCCTCGTTTGCCGCTAACCCGTGGGGACCCGGTTACCAGGATCACCCCACCATCCTTTGCACACTTCCGCCACACTTCCTTTACACCGGTATCTCCATGCGCTACCGGAACTGATATGTTGCCGTGGCATCATTTTCAGGTTTCGTTGCTGTGGCACCCCTTTCGTTTCCGCCACGATGACAAATGCTTCATAACATGCTCATGCCAATATTTTCTTAAAATTGCATCCAACTTGCACATGTCATCCGCATCATGATAATAACATTTAAATTTTTTATAATTGTTGTTTCTGTTAAATTGCTATATGCATGTGGGGATTTACCGGATTTGTTGTTTGTTATATCCGGCCCCATTTAAATTGTTTAGATAGTATAGTTTTGTTATGCTTCACCTCTTGCCATGTTAACCAACATTTAATATTGTTGAGTACCTAACCGGGAGTGAACTAAATAATTGATGTGGTGTTCCGTCAATATGCAACTCGTTGCATATTGAGCTCCACTTAATTTGTAGTTTTGTTTGTGCACTTTGCCATGCCATGCATATTTAAATCGGACATGCATCATACTTGGTTGTGCATCATGCCATGTTTATGTGATGGTTGCTTACTATGTTGTTTGATTCTTTCCGGGTTGCTTCTCTCGTTAGCTTCGGTTTCATTCTAGAGTTGTGAGGATTCATTCGACTATGTCCGTTTGTCTTCTTCTTGGACTCGTTTTTCTTCCTTGCGGGATCTCAGGCAAGATGACCATACCCTCGAAATCACTTCTATCTTTGCTTGCTAGTTGTTCGCTCTTTTGCTATGCCGCACTACCTACCACTTGCTATATCATGCCTCCCATATTGCCATGTCAAGCCTCTAACCCACCATCCTAGCAAACCGTTGTTTGGCTATGTTACCGCTTTTGCTCAGCCCCTCTTATAGCGTTGCTAGTTGCAGGTGAAGTTGATGTTTGTTCCATGTTGGAACATGGTTATGTTGGGATATCACAATATCTCTTATTTAATTAATGCATCTATATACTTGGTAAAGGATGGAAGGCTCGGCCTTATGCCTGGTGTTTTGTTCCACTCTTGCCGCCCTAGTTTCCATCATACCGGTGTTATGTTCCTTGATTTTGCGTCCCTTACGTGGTTGGGTGTTATGGGAACCCCTTGACAGTTCGCTTTGAATAAAACTCCTCCAGCAAGGCCCAATCTTGGTTTTACATTTGCCTAACAACCTATAACCTTCCCTTGGGTTTTCGCGAGCCCGAGGGTCATCTTTATTTTAACCCCCCCGGGCCAGTGCTTCTCTAAGTGTTGGTCCAACCTGAGCGATGTCCGGTGCCCCCTGGGCAACCAGGGTCTATGCCAACCCGACGTCTAGCTCATCCGGTGTGCCCTGAGAACGAGATATGTGCAGCTCCTATCGAGATTGTCGGCACATCGGGTGGCTTTGCTGGTCTTGTTTTATCACTGTCGAAATGTCTTGTAACCGGGATTCCGAGACTGATCGGGTCTTCTCGGGAGAAGGAATATCCTTCGTTGACCGTGAGAGCTTGTGATGGGCTAAGTTGGGACACCCCTGCAGGGTTTGAACTTTCGAAAGTCGTGCCCGCGGTTATGGGCAGATGGGAATTTGTTAATATCCGGTTGTAGAGAACCTGACACATAACTTAATTAAAATGAATCAACCGCGGTTGTAGCCGTGATGGTCTCTTCTCGGTGGGGTCCGAGAAGTGAACACGGTTCTTTTGTTATGCTTGAACGTAAGTAGTTACAGGATCACTTCTTGATCACTTCTAGCTTCTTGACCATTGCGTTGCTTCTCTTCTCGCTCTTATTTGCGTATGTTAGCCACCATATATGTTGGTGCTTGCTGTAGCTCCACCTCACTACCCTTTCCTACCCATAAGCTTAAATAGTCTTGATCTCGCGGGTGTGAGATTGCTGAGTCCTCGTGACTCACAGATACTTCCAAACAGTTGCAGGTGCCGATGATACCAGTGCAGGTGACGCAATCAAGCTCAAGTGGGAGCTCGATGAAGATTGGTCGTTGTTATTTGTATTTTCTGGTTGATCAGTAGTGGAGCCCAGTTGGGACGATCGGGGATCTAGCATTTGGGGTTGTCTTTCTTTATTTTGGTTTCGTAGTCGGACCTTTGTTTGTATCTTGTATGATGGATGGTTTATTTATGTATTGTGTGAAGTGGCGATTGTAAGCCAACTCTTTATCCCTTTCTTATTCAGTACATGGGATGTGTAAAGATTACCCCTCTTGCGACAGACCTACCATGCGGCTATGCCTCTAACTCGTGCCCCGACACGTGGGAGATATAGCCGCATTGTGGGTGTTACACCCAGGGCTTGCCCTATGAGCTTGTGGGGCCCGTGGACCTTCTCTCACACTGATTCTTCTTCCCCAAAATCACATATATTTCAAAATAATTCTCCATAAATTTTTATTGCATTTGGACTTTGTTTGATATGGATATTCTGTGAAACAAAAAACACGCAACAAACAGGAATTGGCACTGGGCACTGGATCAATAAGTTAGTTCATAAAAATAATATAAAAGTGCACCAGAACCATATAAAACTCAAGTAAATATAGCTTGAATAGTTCATAAATTATAGATACGTTGGAGACGTATCAAGAGGTATGCCGATGTGACATCAAATAATTCTTCAGCCTGGGATATGTTCACTTCAATTTAATTTCACAACAAACTGAAGCGACTTTAGTATTTTGTATGAAGAGGTAATGAATCATGTTTTGTATATTTAACCTGGGATCCATATGCTCCAGATTGTTAGTATACCTAAAATAAACACAAGCAAGGAATAAACCAGACAACATCAGTATCAATAATGGAAAGCAAGAAAAAGTGTGAAGGGACCTTACATGTATTGAAGCATTTTTTCAAATGCTTCCTTACTCGGGTCATGCTCCTCAAGAAATGGGAGATCCAGAGATTCATGCACTCGACTTGTTACCTTCAAGGAAGTCCATTGTTCAAGATAGTCTGATTTTGAAATACTCTGACCTTGAGGTTAAATCACCTGATGGCAATGAAAGATTCTATCATCTAGTTTTACAGTGAGATAAAAAAGATCATATGAACATGACACAACTATTCATATCCTATTATTTAAGCTCACACTATTTAAACCTAACCTGCAATAATCATACAAAGTAAACACCTTATTAAGGGTGACATGCCAATCAACCCATAATAACTCCTAAATGAGTACGAAAATGTGTAGAGACGAACATGATGGTTCTTGTAATGTGCAAGTATATATGTGCAGCAAAGAAAACTGCAATATTCATAAGATTGGATCACTCCTACTTAAATATAATATTTTTATAGATCATTAGTTTTGGAAGCCACGGTCTGACAGGGTTGATACAATTTTCTACTGGAGCAACCAGCAAACCATACACATGGTGATCACACTACAATCAGGGAGAAGGTGCCTTGGTCGATGGAATCCCCATGATGGGAAAAATACGGCTGTGAAGGAGGTGAACCCAGATGGACCAGCGATGAGAAAACACAAGAAACAGACAACCAAGATAGAGGATAACATGATGGGCCAAAGCACATCCACCCAAGATAAAGGTTCAGAAATTGTAATTGGTAACTAATACTATGATAAAAAAATAGTAAACTCGGTATTCTAAATCAAAATCATGATATGCCTATAATATGCTCAACCCGGGTGCTTATAGCTCTTTAATTTCGGAGATTTTCACTAATTGAGGCTCGCTCTCGAATTTAAACAATGAACATCATTTAGCTTAGATGTACCTAAAACAAAAACGAGCAAAGCAAGGTTTTCTTGGAAGAATAATATAGACAACAAAGTAAGGGAGTGAGCCATCGAGTAATGCTTCCATCCTATAATAAGCACACAACCCGAGAAAAGAAACCTGCCTACATGTCCATTGATGAAACATTCTCCACGCCATTGTATTTCATCGGGATAGATGTTACTCCTTTTGTAAAGAAATATAAGAGCATTTAGATCACGACTTGTTTGCCATTCAAACCACTCTTACTGTTCTACAAAGAAAATTGCAATTAATGCAAGTAAAGATAGAAATATCAACAATGCATACAAATATTCAAGGCTAATGAAAGAAGAGAAACTTGAACTACCTGCAAGCGAGACTTGATTCTGCCGTTACTATTTATCATTTGGATGAACTCAGTTGCTATCAAAGTTGATGATGCATGGAGTTGTTGATTCAAGGGTACTTGTAGGATCGACCAATATATGTCATGATTTTCTAGATAATGCTAGGAAAAACGAAGGGCATATGATAGACCACATATCTGGAAAAAAATTCAATGAATGCTCTATTGCGGATTGGCCGGTTAGAGCAATAGGAATTTCATCATTGAACAAAAAATTATCCTAGAATACTGAAATCTGGTAAGCAAAAGGTAGGTCCATAGATGCTAAGTTTGGCAAACATTACTGAGACATAACACCAAATTACCCTGCCTGATAGCGCAATAAGCAAAGCAACTTATGATCCTCTGTTCGCAAAAAATTTAAACCCAAGTTCAGAAATAACCAGAAACTAAGTTGCATCTCTATCAACTTCAGATGCCTCTGGTAGTTATTGTGACTTCTAACTATGACCAGTCTGTGTTTTGATAAAATATGCAAGCCATATGATTACAACCAAAAAGATGGACACAAACTTGTGAGCTTTCTTGTGCACAAATCAGAATAGATGTATACTGATCATAGAAAGAGATCCTTTTTTTATAAAACTAAACTTCAAATGTTTTTGGTATTGAAGGACAAAGGGAACTAAAAGTTTCCAGCGGAAAACTTCAGGAAAATAACCGAGGATATTCCAATTAGTTGACATTATACCGCAACCTAGTGTTGATGCTCCCTCTATTGAACCATGAAACAAAAATATAGTTGTGTAGCCATTTTCTATAACAATAATTGTTAGTCATCTTGTTCTTCACCAAATTCTTCTATTGAATACTTCTATCCCTCTTCTCACAGATTGTGGTGTTCAAATAAATTTTTATATTCGTTACCGCAGTTCGACCTTTTCCCTTTAGTGAATATTGCATCATCTGTGTCCATATACCCCTGAAAAACACAATGACATCAGTTTAATGGCATACACATGTTAAAAAAGGCGAGTATATTTTCACTAACAATACACACATCAACACCAAAATCAGAAGAAAATGTAATTAAGAATATGGCAAGTGAACTTGGCACCCGATAAATTTGACAGGCCAATATATGACCACAGGACTCAAATTTACATAAATGAACTACAACATGCAGAAAATAACACATGAATATTCAAACCTTAGTCCTATCTTACCGGTTGACAGCCATATCACCAGCATAGACCATAGCCAAGATTATACACACATATGCATTATACCACACATCCCACACCAGATCTGTCCCCTACAACACGAAACCCCAAATGTGTGAGCAAATCGGGCCAAGAGAAAAAAGAACACACACTGAAACCAAAGGGGATCGGGAGACATGACGAAGACCTGGAGGTGGACGCCACTGTGCAGTGGTAGCGCCGCCGGCCGTGGCGCCTTCCCTCGCCATCTACTTCTCTAGGCCTCATACATGAAGGAAAGAGAGATGGAGCAGGGTCGGGCTGCTCCTTCCCCTTCTCTCCGCCCTCCCTCATCTTCTTCGCATACCTCACTGCTCCTGCGCTGCTACGCACAGAGGGAGAGAGAGAGCAGCAGCAAGGGCACACCGAGGAGGTAAAGACGGGCGACAGACTTTCTTCACCTTCCCCACAAATGCACCACACCGTGATTGGAATTGCTCTTCTCCGGCACGGATCCACCGTCTGTGTGCGCCTATAGTGGTGGAGGGGGCGTAGCAGGCAGTGGTGATGCTCCTAGGGTGGAGGCCATGACGACGAGCGAGGAGCGAGGATGATAGAGGGGAGGTGGGGATCGAAGGGAAAGGGGCTAGGGTTGTGCGGCGATTAGTGTGGAGTGGGTCGTCTGGAAGAGAGGGTTGAATTGGGTGCAAGCGTGCGGAGTGAATTGGGCAAATCGTTCGGCACACGAAAATGGGCAACCCAGCCAACCAGCCGCCTCGCGAGCCCACTCGTCATTGGACAATGAAAATGACCGTGAGATGAAAATTAGTTTTGACCATTGTGAAGATCCAACGGCTCAGACACACTAGAAGACAGATCCGACGGGCAACGAAGCCCCAATTGAAAAAGCTCCGTGAAGGCAAGTTGGCTAGCAGCCTTATATAGATTTAAAATAAATAATGACAATATATTATAGTCAGCAGTTGGCCGTATTATTAATACATGCTTTTATACGACCGGTTGAAGATGCTCCGAGCCCATCTGACCGTGGATACGCGCACGCGAATACAGGGTACCGAGGCCAGCACACGGTACCTTGCGGGGAACCCATTCCTTTCTTGTCTTCCACCTCGTACGGTACCCCGCCGTTAAACTTGCCCCGTCGCCCACTTTTTTCACCTGCCCCCTTCCCGAAGGCGTGGTATTATTCTTCGAGTGCCAAGGTGGAAACGGATGCCGCTACCTTCTCCTTCTCTTCCTCCCTGCCCCTGGTCGCTGCCGTCTCTCCGTCACTTCCAAAGACCAAAACAAAACAAAACCCTGACCGGAGGAAAGGGGATTTTTCTTTTGGATTGGAAATCTCCGAGCCCTAATTTCCGACCGATTTGCTCGGGCAAGTGCACAATCGGGCCGCGGATCCATCGTTTTGAGTGGTGGTGGGGGGCGGGTTCGAGATCTATGCGCCTGAGAGAGGGCTGGGGAGGGAGAGGGGTGGGCTGAGAGGGAGCGATGGCAATGGCGGAGGCGGCAGGGTCGTCGACGGCGGCCACCGCGGTGACGGTGGCGCTGTTTATCGTGGTGCTAGTGGTGGCGCTACTGCTGCGACAGAGCCTGCGGCGCGCCGCGGAGCGAAGGGAGGAGGTGCGGCGCCTAGCGCGCCTCGCGGCGGAGGAATCCGAGCTGGCGGAGCGGGAGTCGGTGCTCGCCTTCTGCTCCGAGCTGTTCCCTGGCGTGCTGCACGCGGCGGATGTGCCGGAGGCGCCGATGTGGGCACCGCGGGAGGTGGTTTCACCGCAGGAGGAAGAGGAGGAGGTCGTGGAGGCGCCAGCGCCGCCACAGGCCGCAGCTGGGGTCTGCGCGGTGTGCTTCAGGCCGACCACGTTTAGGTGCAAACAGTGCAAGGCTGTGAAGTACTGGTGAGTTGGCTCAAACCCTGTTCCTAATCCCCTTTACAATTTTTGTAGTCTCAGCAGGTGATTTGGAATCGAGGGAAGATAGTCTACAATTTGTTAAATCCAGAGTGGAAATGCGCTGTATTTTCTAGAAATGTGGGTTTCAGTAACAATTTTATAGGCTAGTAGATCGACAAGATTTGGATTTTGTCGAATTTGTGTGTGGACAAGATAACTGATTGCCATGTGAGCTAGGGCGATTTGTGATCATCCATTTAGCTTGTCTCTAGGAACTCTGGTTTGATAAAGTTCATCTGGAAGGAAGGCCAGTATAGGATCCTAATGGCTCAGTTATGCTGTCATCATTGCTGGCGCCTCTCCTTGTAAACTTGAATGTTTGTTTTTATCCCTGACTTCAAGATACCTTCCAGTTGGTTCCAGACAACTAATATTAGTCTGCTGCCTTTTTTGTTAACCAACATAGGCCACACATCCTGTCTTAGGCTATTAACCATCCTAGCGATTCACATGCTTCTAGATGAACACTTATTTTTTGAATGTCACAATGTCCTGTTGGCATGGACCTTTCTTTGATTGATATGTTGGGAGATTTGTCCTATGACATAGCCAGAATGTCCCCAAGGGTGAAGCACCGGTGGACGTATTCTTAGATAATGTGGAGCAAAATAAGATGCACATTTGACTCAGTGCATGAGGCTTGATTTATTGGTTCTTTGCATGAGCGCCTGTCCTTTCTCTGCTCGTACAGAAAGGATGCCAATCCTGGGTATGTAGATTTCAACAAGGCCAGCACCTTTCTCCCCGTGTTAGTCTCTTGCTTACCACGGCATGTGGGTCAGATCAATCAGCCGATGGTAATGCTATTTGTTCATATTCATGTTGAGTTCTTAGTGTTTTTGAGAAGAAGATTCATTATTTATCATTCCTGTGCAATTGATATCACTGGAAGAAACAAGCCATTGTTGCAAAGACTACTCGTATTATTTATTGTTTCTGTGCTATTAACAGAAACTAGCCTAAAAAAACACGTTTAGCCATTATGTGCTGATATGTCATATACAGAATTTTCTATTGGGTTGCAACTTGAGAGTGGAAAAACAGAAAATTGACAATCACTATACTTGTAGTTATAATGTCAGCACACCTTATTGCATTACCACCACATTCATTTCATACAAACAAGCAAATAATGTCTTTATTTCTTCGATGCAACCTGTTACCTGTCTCAATTGAAACAAATAATGAAGACCTAAGGTGCATGCAGCTAAACAAAATTTTGTTAGAACTGCTAGCTCTAGCTATGATACCAATTGTTAGAATCACTAGCTTCTCTAGCTCTCACCCTGGACTCTCTCTAAAGAGATGTGCTTCACACACACAAAGAGCTACTACTAGCGGGAAGGTTTATTAGATATCTCAATTGCCACAAGCTTACCTATTTACATATGGGGTGCATCTCCTTATATAGAGGCTGTAGGGACAGTGATACAGTGACCGTCCTGCTACAGTAACCAACATTGCGGCGGTACAGCTCATAGCTAGTTCATCTACTGCACAACTCATACCCAAGTAGATGACAACTCATATATAGTTAGGATAACTATTGAGTGATGACATATGCCATGCCATCATATTCTTCTTGGCTAAGGTTTCATGGTGTCCCTCAACATCCAACCCAATTTGGCTTCTTCCTTCTCATGCATGCATCTCTTTGGTATATATGACAAGATTAGTCCTAACAAAGGTTCCATGTGATTCTGAGAAGTGTTTACCAATGATGGAACATTTATTTATGTTATGTGCATACTGACATTACATAAGCTTATTTCTTAATTATACTCCCTCCGTTTGGGTTTATAGGGCTGGATACCAAGGCACTGACTCGTCTTATAATTAAGTAATGCTTCGACATCCTCTCCAAAGCCTCCGTGCGTTCTCTCTGCCAGCCTGCGCCCAATGAAATATCATGCATGCACAGCTGCCGCAGCCTATTTCTCTCACCTGCCTGCATGCGTTCTCTAACCTCCTTGCATGAACCAATGAATAGCGTGCATGCAGCAGCCTAGTTCTCTCCCTTGCTTGCATGCGCAGCACAATTAAACGCCTGGTCTAACAAATCTGGACGGAGGATGCTGGCTAAGGTTTCATGGTGTCCCTCAACATCCAACCCAATTTGGCTTCTTCCTTCTCATGCATGCATCTCTTTGGTATATATGACAAGATTAGTCCTAACAAAGGTTCCATGTGATTCTGAGAAGTGTTTACCAATGATGGAACATTTATTTATGTTATGTGCATACTGACATTACATAAGCTTATTTCTTAATTATACTCCCTCCGTTTGGGTTTATAGGGCTGGATACCAAGGCACTGACTCGTCTTATAATTAAGTAATGCTTCGACATCCTCTCCAAAGCCTCCGTGCGTTCTCTCTGCCAGCCTGCGCCCAATGAAATATCATGCATGCACAGCTGCCGCAGCCTATTTCTCTCACCTGCCTGCATGCGTTCTCTAACCTCCTTGCATGAACCAATGAATAGCGTGCATGCAGCAGCCTAGTTCTCTCCCTTGCTTGCATGCGCAGCACAATTAAACGCCTGGTCTAACAAATCTGGACGGAGCATGCTGGCCAGCCGGCCTTTTAAAGCCGGACGCGGAGGGGGGGGGGAGTACCATCTGGCATCTGGCTACTCCCTCCTTCCATCTATATAGGGCCTAATGCGTTTTTCGAGGCCAACTTTGACTAAATGTTAGAGCAATAATATATGACATGCAAGTTACACAAAGCATACCGTCAAATTCGTATGTGAAAGGAGATTCCAATGATATAATTTTCACATTATACATCTTATTTATTATTAATCTTATCAATAGTCAAACGTTGTCTTAAAAAACGCATTAGGCCCTATATAGATGGAAGGAGGGAGTAAGTAATTTGTATTGTCATAAAAATGTTTTAATACAAAAAATACCCTTGTGTGTTAAAATTGAATGTACATTCAAGGATATGTATAAGAGTCGCGAGTGCCTATACATACGGTGTTTGGTGGTGAGTAAATGCACCAGCTGACAAGTGATGTTACAATATACTTTGCACTCAATGTTTTGTGAGCAGCAGTATGGCTGTCAAAGAATTATCTAGAAAGTTCCTCTGTTGACCATATTAGCTCTGTTGGCCGTTTTAGCCCCTATGATAGACGTTTTACTAATCCACTTTTGTTGGGAATACAAGGATGATTGGTACACCACTGTGCACTTTTAATTTGCTTTCCTAAACCTGAGAACTTTGGTTGTCCAACTGCAGTTGCTATTGGCTGAATTTAGGCATGGCTGGTCACTTTTCCGATGGTATTCTTAGTATTGTTCATCCTGTTCTGAACATTTCTTTATGCACATGTCTTTTTGTGTGAACTTAACAGTATGTTGATATGGACAAATTGACCCTTGACTGATTTCCTTTGATTCATTACCAGTGGAACATTTGAATAAGAATCCTAAATGAATATACATGCACATGACTTGGTCTGCTGGATGAGATGTGATGCCTATCTCAGTAAAACCAAGTAATGTTGCATATTGTACATGAATAGTAAACATGCTATGTGTCGAAAATCCTAAACTGCGGTTCAATATTGTGCGTGGTGTACAAAAATTGAACTGTGTTACTTGTTCAATCTTGTGACACCTTCCCTTTTGCAGCTCATTCAAATGCCAGATATCCCACTGGAGAAAAGGTCACAAAGATGAATGCCATCCACCAAGTGCTAATGCTAAGCCAGATGATGGAGCTGCAATTTCTGTTGCAAAGGAAGGAAATGTTGAACACCGAAGAGCTTCTGAAGAGAATGTAGTGGCTGGGGTACAACCAGTGGCTGAAATTAGTGTACCGGTTGCGGCTGAGTCTGAAACTTCTGGCACAAACCATGTTGTGAAGAGCTCAAATGATAAAAGGAAAGATACGCCTTTCGAAGAGGTATCTGCTACCACAGAGATCCCTGAAAAGGGCAATCCTGACAATGTGGTCAAACTTGGTCAAATTACCCCTCAAGTAACGTCCTTTGACAGTAAAAGGGCAGAATCAAATACCAAATCTACCAATTTTGTTGGAAATAGTTCTTATGTGAAGGACTTAGATGATATATTGGTTCATAAATCTCAAGCTTCTGCACCAAAGATGAGTGGCCTTACCAGTTCCATCCATGAAGATATATATGTTCATTGCAAGGACCATGGCAACACTGAGGATGCTGATGTTAGTAAGGATTGCTCTCGGATTAATCATATTAGAAAACCTGCAGATAGGAGCTATTCCCAAATGGCTGCAACTGCCGTACCAGCACCCAAAAGTTCTAGGACTTCTCTTCGCGTGGAAGTTGAACCGTGCAAAATAAAAGCTACTGGTGAAGAAAAGTCTGAAGGCTTGAAATTAGTAACTCCAGTATTAGCTGTTGATAAGGTTTCTTCCATCCATGGTGGCCGGTCTGTAGCACCTAATCCATCAAAAAGGGCTGATAATCCAACAGATAGAGGAGGTTCAGCAGCAAATAACCTTGCGACATCTTTGAAGAAAATTGTCAGGCAACAAACAACACCAAAAGTTGTGAGGCATTATCCTTCAGAGTTGGTAAATATAATTGAATGGCTCTGTAGTTAGTAATTTATTTTCTTTTATTTGCTACTAAATTCTGCTTTTCAGACACTTTTTCCATATGATGTTTTCATCAAGCTCTATGACAAGGTTGAATTGCGCCCTTTTGGTCTTCATAACCTTGGCAACAGGTAAACATTGAATTACTGTTTCTGGAATTTAACAGTTGGGAGATTAACTGCATGCTTTGTATTTCTGTGAAGTTTGTCGCATAATTTTTTTGTGTAGGCATCTCTAGCTTTTAATCTGTTTGCAACTTAGTAGTTTTTACTTCCGTTGGAGTCTGGTTGACATGAGTAGATCTTATCTGGTTTGTTTCCCTAGGGCCAATCATTAATTTAATAATCCGTTGCTAAAGATGGACTTATTTCCCACCCACAACAATATATGAAGTGATCAGGCAAATATGCTCCAGCATGCTCTGATAGTGTTTAATGGCATGATATTGTTGCTCTACTACTTTTTTGTCATGCTGTTGATAGACTTACCTACCAGTACATGGAACTTTAGGCCTCCTTTTTTTCACAGGATAGGAATATCATAGGAATAGGAAAATCATAGGAAGTGAGATGACATATATCTCAATTCCTATAGGGAAAGAGATGTCATTTGATGCATAGGATAGGAATCTTTCAATTGAGTCTAGGCTAATGTTTTTTTTTCCTTTGAAATGCGAAGGATTGGTTCCTATCCTACATAGGAGTAGGAATCCATTCCTACAAACCAAAGGGCTCCAAAGAAATATTTCCTACAAAATTCCTATCCTTTATAATTCCTACAAAATTCCTGTAAACCAAAAGAGGCCTCATGTTAAACAAGATGTTGTCGCATTAGTTGAGATATTTTGTGTAAGTTGTTATGTGCCCCCCTGTCTAACATGTTTTTCTTCTTATTTTTCTCTTGCAGCTGCTATGCAAATGTTGTTCTTCAGTGCTTGATGTTTACTCGACCACTTACAACGTATCTTCTGGGAGGGCTTCATTCGAAAAATTGTAAGTGCCTACTAAGTTTCTCATGTCATTCTTTTTCTCCATATTGCACTTGTTTGAGTAACCGCATAGTATCTTGTGTTTTCTAGGTTCCAAAAAGGCATGGTGTTTCATGTGTGAATTTGAAAGACTTATTGTGGAGGGCAAGCAGGGCAAGACTGCTTTATCACCAACTGGGATACTGTCCCATTTGCACGAGATTGGAAGTAGCTTTGGTCCTGGTAAACAAGAAGATGCTCATGAATTCCTTCGGTAAGAAAGCGATCATTACATTTTTCATCTATGTTGGTTATTTACAGTTGACAAGAAACTTAAGCTGGAGTTTACAGAGGAGCTATGAATATTTTTATGTCAAGTTTTTCAATATAAGGTTTCCACAATAATTTGGCTCTTAAGTTGAATCTGCCAATGTTATACTTCAAATGACCAATTATGACGTGTTAGTGGATGGTAAAATTACTGACATGCTCTTCTGTGACACTTTACTAATGGTGGATGAGCTATTTTGCAATCACAGAAGTTGAATGAGGAGAGGTGTACCAGCATCTCGTCTCTGCGTGTCGTAGGTTGTGGCGACGCTCTACTCCAGACATTGACCAACCCTCCTCTTCTAGTCACTTACACAAGCTGGGCCTTATGGGCCTAAGTGGTGATGGGCCAGGCCCATACCGGTTCATCACTCCTCAAGATGGGTGGTAGATATCTATGAACCCCGTGTTGTCACATGCAAGTTACAGTCCTTTGTTCCCAGTCCCTTTATCAAGCAATATGCAATTAGCTGCCCAGTGCTGACATGATTAAGACCATCAAATTTCTCCTTAATGAAGAAGCGATTGGTATCCACATGTTTTGTCGTATCATGTTGAACTGGGTTATTGGCAATGCTTATTGCTGACTTATTGTCACACCACGCTCTCAAGGGTCCCTTCCTCAGAAGTTTCAACTTGCTCAGTAGGTTCTTCACCCAGGGCATCTCACTCAACCCTTTAGATAATGTCTATTACTCAGCTTCTGCCGCTGATCTAGACACAAATGTTTGTTTCTTGCCCCTTTAGATAATCTCTATTACTCTGCTTCTGCCGCTGATCTAGGCACAACTGTTTGTTTCTTGCTTCTCCATGACACCAAATTTCTTCGCACAAACACACAATAGCCTGAAGTTGATCTTCCATCATCTGGATCATTCTCATCAGTAGCAAGAGATGCATTTTCAGGATTACCTTCATCAGTGGAGGCTCAGTGAGCAAAGTCTCCATAGGCAGCATCATATATTTCTCTGCCCTTTGACGTCCCGTTGTCCCCTTGAACTGCCATGTGTGCCCTCTGACCACCTGAGTATCCTGAATACCCACTTCTGCCTCTAGCAGTCCTCCCACTTCCCCATCTGCTATTTCCCCTGCCTCTGCCATGATTTGGACGGTTGAACTTCAGGTGGCCTTTCTCCCCACAGGTAAAACAGTCCCTGCTCTCTTTCCACTCCCTGCGCTCAGTAACGGTAAACGTCGAGGCCAGCACAACTCAAGAGATAGCCGCACCTCCTCTTGAGCTATCGCTGCAATAGCCCCATCAATAATAGGCAGGGAAGTTTGATGCAACAGGTAGGCCTTCCTGCCATCAAAGCAACCTTTGAGCCCCTCCAAAAGTTGCAGCACATGCCTGCATGCCATTCACTTGTGCCCTGACTCGATGCTTGGCTGCATAGTTCAAGAGGATCACAATTATCCTGGTCTGCCTACAATGCCTGTATCTCTGCTACATATGCCATCACTGACATGCCACATTGACGTAGACGACGAATCTTCCCATCAGTTTGAGATATGAGGATGACATTGCCCTTGTTGGAGTACTGGGTGGACAAAATCTTCCATATCTCAGCAGTACTGGGTGGACAAAATCTTCCATATCTCAGCAGCCTGTTGATAGCCCATCCACGGAGTGTCTCCAATAGGGGGTACTACTGAGTTCAACAGCCACCCAATAAGCAGAGAGTTGATGACCTTTCATTTCTTTCCCTCCGGACTAGCCTCGCCACTTGGTTCTTCAATGGTAACCCTCTCTAGCTTGATGTCAGTGGGCAACAGCTCGATCTTCCGAACCACTTCCTGTCGAGGAATGATGGCCCTAAAATTCAAGCCCCCCTCCTTGGAAGTGAGGAACAGTGTGAGCTTCTCGATAGCCTCAGCAAGGCCTTTCGGATTACTCATCTTCCCGACCAGCTGCACACAGCAACAACGACCCCCTTCTCTCCCCCTGGCGAGTAGCTGCGTGCAACAGCTATCACTTCCAGCAGAAGCAGCAGCAATTCAGACCTCAGCAGTTCCAGCCTCCTCTTCCCTCCCCAATCACTGCACATGTCTCCAGCAGCAGCAGTACATTGCAGTACGACCTCTGTCTTCCTCTGACTAAGCCGTGCCATCGCCACGTCTCCCGCGCAGCCCCGCCACGCAGCTCGCGCGCCACCTCCGCATCTTCCGCGCTCGCATGCAGCTGCTTGCGGAGCTCCCTGCCAGTCGCAGGACAGCCGCGAGACGAGTCCCTACCGCTGAGATGAGCCCCGCCGCTGCCTAGGGCCGTCAGGCCTAGGCGTTGCTGGCGTCTGATACCATGTTGAATGAGGAGAGGTGTACCGGCAGCTCGTTTCTGTGTCGTAGGTTGTGGCGGCGCTCTCCTCTAGACATCGACCACCCCTCCTCTTTCAGGTCACTTACATGAGCTGGGCCTTTATTGGCCTAAGTGGTGATGGGCCAGGCCCAAACCGGTTCAACTATAGATTATGTCGACGTCCTTTTTGGGCTCAGTTTGTGAGGCAACAGTGTGGCATACTAGATTAGTTTGGCAATCTTTGTTCAACTGTGGTACTAAAATTTTCAATTAATTTATCTTTTCCTGTTAAACTGAAGGTTAGTTGAAGTCAACACTTAGTATAGTTGTTTGGAATTCATTGTTCAAACCAGGTGCTGGTTGACATTCTTATCAATGAAATATTGTCTTTGTGTCAAGTAGAAAACCTGATAGGACAGTTACCTAACAATGGCTTTTTCAGTATGTTTAGTTTTGGGGAATGACCTTGTCGAAAGTAAAATAGTTAATTACTATTGGCAACTCCTTTCTCCAAGAGTTTTTCTTAATGGCACCACATTAACTGACATGTTTACAGGCACTCAATTGATGCTATGCAATCTGTGTGCATCAAGGAAGCCAGAAAAGGTGGCGCTCATTGTTTAGCAGAAGAAACCACACTTGTACAACTAATATTTGGGGGCTATCTGAGATCTAAGGTTCTCTTTACAGAACAGCTTAGATTTTATTATTTTTGCATATTCAGTTACCTGAGGCCACCCTGTGTCTTATTGATAATTTTACTCTGTTTCTTTCATAGATAAAATGCACAAGGTGTCATATTAGTTCTGAGCAATACGAGCGTATGTTAGATCTTACTGTTGAAATAGATGGTGACATCAGTTCACTCGAGGAAGCACTTCAGCGGTTTACATCTACAGAAGTCTTGGATGGAGATAATAGATACCAGTGCAGCAGGTAATGTCACTTCGGATCTTTAGCCTTCTGTACTGTTCATCCTGTGACCTTTTATCCACCGATCAGAGTCCTTGAGCTATCACTGAAACTATACCAAGCCGGGAGTTGAATTGAGGGTCAAAATACTTTGCCATATCATCTAATCATGAATTTTATGGAGAAATAGAATCATTACCGTACAGCAGACTTGAACAACAGAAACATAATTGGAAGGGAAATAAAATAAATGTTAGGTATATTTTAAAGTTTGAGAGTGCTAGCCAAGAGTAGGAAAAAAAAGCCGTACATTGCAAGATAACAAAATGGCACAACAATACCAGTTTTTATTTGTACTATAAACATGGTATGGATTTCTCCTGTGGAAAATGTTGGTCGTGTGATTTTATGCGTTTTGCTATGTTGTTTTCTTCTATTATGACTACCTAAGATGGTGTCGGGCCATGACATTTGGATGGTTTTCAATGTAGACTGCTTGAGTGCTCTGAATTGTATCAGGCTGTTGTTTTACTCAAAAGTTTGAGTGGGTAATTGCTCAATGGGTTGGATTGTGAGTCATGAACCAGATATGTTGATATGTTTAAAGGTTCAAACGAAGCATGTAAATATGACAGCATGAAATATTGTAAATTTTTGAGAGAATCTTTTTCCTTCTCGCTGTTGCCTTCTACTGCTAGTTGCTGATTTGAGAATTATACAATATTGCAATTGGAGGATCAATACTTAAGAAATTAGCATGTTTTCTTATACCTTAGTGTTGACAATATACCAACTTCCTTTAGGGCCAGCTGAAATAATAAGGTAGGTTGTATAACTCTGATTGGAAACATTGTTCACTTCAATGTTTCTAGAAGTCAGATGTTGTAGCTTATTTTATTCAATTCATTATACTATATAATGAATTATGCAAGGATTGAAATTGCCGCTTCTCTTTAGTCTTGCTTTCTTTTCTCCTAATGCTATTACTCTTAACTTGACCCTGTATGTCAGATGCAATTCCTATGAGCGTGCTAAGAAGAAGTTGACAATATCGGAAGCCCCAAATGTCCTGACTATTGCATTGAAAAGATACCAGGTACCATATAGAATACCATCTTATTGAGGGCTAGACGCCAAACATACTTGCATAGCTCTCTTTTATGTTGACATTTGAATCGTTGTATTTGACCTTTTTCTGGAGTTCAATTGTTTTAGTTTTGATCAAGTCTTGCAAATTGAGTTCCTCTAATTTTGTTCCCCCTTCTTATTTGTACAGTCTGGCAAGTTTGGGAAGATCAGCAAAGCCATCAGATTCCCAGAGACCCTGAACTTATCTTGCTACATGAACTCAACTGATGACAATTCTCCTGTTTACAGCCTATATGGAATGGTTGTCCATCATGATGTCATGAATGCTGCCTTTTCTGGTCATTACGTATGTTATGTCAAGGACACACATGGGAAGTGGTACAAGATAGATGACAGTCAGGTATACTTGCTCTTTCTGGACATATCAAGACGGGGTTATGCCTGTCTGGACGTTAACAATTTTTGAAATCATTTTTTTGGTAAACCTATTTCCATATTTAGTATCTGTTTGTTTTAAATAAACGAGACTGCCGGTGTGGATTTTTGGGAAAAAACCCAATCAATTCAGAAATTTTTTTGTGGCTAACTTGGTCGAGTGTTCTACTCATGTATGAAGTTTCGCGAAGAAATGACTTCGGCACTTATGGGAGAAAAAAACACAAAATTGCAATTTCAAAAAACTTGAATAGTAACTTTTATATAGAACCAAGTTTATCCTTTTTCCGCACAAAAGACCACGGAAGTCATTTCTTTGCGAAACTTTACATGTAATTGTTTTTTGTGCGGAATTGTTTGACCTTTTATATATTTTTGAACTTTTTTTTTCAATTAGGGTGCGCCTAGACCCAGGTTCCATTTGGTACTTTTTTTTGCCTTATTGGAATAGCAATCAGATTACACCTCTTATCCTAGTGATCATAGTGTATATTCTTGTAATGCAATAGTGAAAACAAATTATTTGGCTTCAACAGTGACTGCGTCGGTACCGGTGTTGTTTTGGAGTAATCAGATAGCGATCCTGTATTCTGAATAGCTGGTCTTTGCTGTGTGCAGGTCAAACCTGTATCTCTGGAAAATGTAATGTCGAAGTGTGCATACATGCTGCTCTACGCAAGGTGAACACCACCATTCCTCTTCTTTTTTTATAGATACCAGCAATTTCATGCGCCTTCCCATCAGGTTTCTTACCAGTACATTCTGAATCCTCCATTAACCATATCAGGTGTTCACCAAGGGCGCCAAACTCTGTACGACATGCTATGATGGTTAACGACCCATCATATGCGAAGAAGGCCAGGCATAAGCCAAACTTGGAGCAGGCACCATTGCAACGGGGTTCCTTGAACAGACACCAAGGTGATGAGTTGCATAGAGATCACATTACAGATAACCTCACCCGCAGATTTGATGAATTTGGGGACGCACCATATCCAGCGGCAGAATCACCAAGCCCAAGTGAGAGCTCGTCGTTGTTCAGCAACTCTGATGCTGGGTCACACAGCACCGTGAGCACAGATAGCAGCGAAAGCACAAGGAACTCAACCAGCACTGATGACTACGAACAGTACTTTTTTGGGAGCTCAGATCAAATGTATCTGGGAGGCCCTAGAGGGGCACATGAGGAAATCGGCTATACGAGCTATTATCGGTCGAGATCTGCCTTGGGTACCAGCTCATCAGGCCAGGAGGTGGATGAAGAGAGGTCTGTGGAGCAAAGGTTTGAGGTTAGTGGAGGGGGTTGGCTTGAGGGTGGTGAAAGCTCACCCTTGTCGTACACTGACCAAAGTAAGCAACACTTGTTAACAGAACAATATAGGCAGTTTGGTGGTAGTGAGCATGACCCTGGAGAAGCCAGGGGCAGTGTCTTGTTGAGAAGATCGGCTAGAGAAAAAACCGCCCAAACATTTTATTGATGTGGAGGGTTTGGGTTGAATAATGTAGCTTCTGTCATTACCTCGTTGCAGTGGAAATATGAAAATGGGCAATTCGTAGAGTCGTGTTCCAGAAATGCAAAGCAGTTTAGTTCTTGTTCTTTGATATTGTCTTTGTAGCAGTTTCTCAGATTACAGTGCGCACACCTGATGAGTGATGACACTGGCTAAATTGATCTGCTGCCTTCAGTCGGGCAGATGGATGAATCTGGTCTCCGCGGTAGGCGGCTAGCCAGCAACATCGGTCACGGATATGCGACTAGGTACACACTTGGGGTGGGGTGGTGTTTTGCCACCTGAAATCTGCACCACGAAGTACTCTTTGAGCCTTTTTTAAAACAAAACATCGCCTTTATTCATTGGAAATGACAGTTACATTGTTAATAAGAAAAATTACAATATTATTCATAGGTTCCTCAAAACAATCTTTAGTCACAGAAAATTTAGCTAATCTAGCAAGTTAATGAGCAACTTTATTTGCTTCCATATTACAATGCTCAAAACTAATATACAAAAAATCGCACGCTATAAAATAACAATCATCAAAAACTGCCGCCGCCAGTCCGTTGAATGTCCTTCATTCTTCATTGTGTCAACTACTTCCATATTGTCGGAGCTAACACAAGAGATTACATCCTGCCTTCTGTGAGAGTGATAAGCCAAATCTTAGAGTCAGCGCTTTTGTTGTTAAGACATCTGCACACTAATTCATCCTCCAGTTCCCGCTAGTAACGCCCATGTCCCGCTAGTAACGCCCATGTCGTACCTATAAGCATATCCTGATCAAAAGAAGCATCAACATTCAATTTCATAAAACATAATTTGCCGATATAGCACGGACTCCCATCAAGGTTTGGCAAGCATCTTGGGATTTTCCCTGATGAACTAGCGACCATTTATTCCATCATAAATACCAGGCTGTTACAACAATCAATTCATGTGCATTCTGGGTGCCTACTGTAGATAGCTCTTTCTCTGGCATAAGAAGTAAAAACTCAAGAACTGCCACTCCCGCACGATCGATAACACAAGCTTTACTGATGGCCTCATGACTTCCCAGCTTTCTCCAAACTTCTTTTGCCTTCCAACATAGAAACAACATGTGTTCTGTATCTTCTGGTCCATTCGAACATGATGGGCAGATGGGAGAAATTTTCATATGTCTATTAGCAAGTGTAACACGACATGGGAGTGTTCCGTGCAAGGTACGCCATATGAAAATCTTCACCTTTGTTGGACAAGATAATTTCCAAACCTTTCTCCAAATAGGATTTACATTTGTTTTCCCCATACCATTGTGTAGTTCAATTTCCTCCCATGTTGTTTGTTCCATTCCTCGAAGTAAGCTGACCGAACCGTGAAACACCCATTCTTTGTGTAATTCCAAGCAATGAAATCTGTCATATTATGCATAGAGAGGGGGATCACTAGCACCCTTTGAGCATCAACTGGCCACAATGTTTGTATTACTAAATCTTCATCCCAAGAATTGGTGACCGGATTGATAAGGTCAACAACTTTTGATAGCAGGTGCCCTCTTCTAGGAGTAATAATTTTCCTATTTGCATAGTTCGGGATCCATGCATCTTTCCAAATATCAATATTTAGTCCATTTCCAACTCTTCAAATATAACAATTTTTGAGAGAATTAACTCCCGCCATAATGCTTTGCCAAGTAAAAGAAGAACCCTTTTTAAAACTTGCATTCATTAGGTCGCCATCCAGGAAATATTTGGTTCTCAAGACGGTGGCACATAGAGAATCAGGGTTATCAAGCAGGCGCCACGCTTGTTTGGCTAACAAGGCCAAATTAAAACAGTGTATATCTTGGAATCCAATTCCACCTTGATCTTTTGGTACACACATTTTCCACCATGCCATCCAATACATTCTCTTCTTATTGTCTTCGTCACCCCACCAGAAATGCGACATCGCGTTAATGATTCCTTTGCAATTTTTTTAGGAATTTTAAATACGGACATGACATAAGTTGGGATAGCTTGTACAACCAATTTGAGTAAGATTTCCTTTCCTCCTGCTGATAGCAGTTTTTCTTTCCATCCACTATTTTTTTTAATAATTCGATCAATTAAGAATTGGAAATAGTCGCTTTTGTCCATACCCATATTTGCAGGCAAACCCAAATATTTGTCATTAAAGGCTTTGAAGGAAATATGCCCTAGAGGTAATACTAAAGTTGTTATTTATATTTCCTTATATCATGATAAATATTTATTATTGATGCTAGAATTGTATTAACCGGAAACTTAGTACATGTGTGAATACATAGACAAACAGAGTGTCCCTAGTCTGCCTCTACT
Organism: Triticum urartu; assembly: GCF_056163025.1. NCBI lineage: Eukaryota > Viridiplantae > Streptophyta > Magnoliopsida > Poales > Poaceae > Triticum > Triticum urartu. The sequence continues at coordinate 323,831,779 of NC_141879.1, read as the reverse complement.
TGACTAGCTCGTTAATCAAAGATGACCAAGTTTCCTAGCCATAGACATGTGTTGTCATTTGATGAACGGGATCACATCATTAGAGAATGATGTGATGGACTAGACCCATCCGTTAGCTTAGCACTATGATCGTTTAGTTTATTGCTATTGCTTTCTTCATGACTTATACATGTTCCTATGACTATGAGATTATGCAACTCCCGAATACCGGAGGAACACTTAGTGTGCTATCAAACGTCACAACGTAACTGGGTGATTATAAAGATGCTCTACAGGTGTCTCCGATGGTGTTTGTTGAGTTGGCATAGATCGAGATTAGGATTTGTCACTCCGTGTATCGGAGAGGTATCTCTGGGTCCTCTCGGTAATGCACATCACCATGAGCCTTGAGAGCAATGTGACTAATGGGTTAGTCACGGGATGATGCATTACAAAACGAGTAAAGAGACTTGCCGGTAACGAGATTGAACTAGGTATGATGATACCGACGATCGAATCTCGGGCAAGTAACATACCAATGACAAAGGGAACAACGTATGTTGTTGTGTAGTTTGATCGATAAAGATCTTCGTAGAATATGTAGGAACCAATATGAGCATCCAGGTTCCACTATTGGTTATTGACTGGAGATGTGTCTCGGTCATGTCTACATAGTTCTCGAACCCGTAGGGTCCGCACGCTTAACGTTCGATGACGATATGTATTATGAGTTATGTGGTTTGATGTACCGAAGGTTGTTCGGAGTCCTGGATGAGATCACATACATGATGAGGAGTCTCGAAATGGTCGAGACATAAAGATTGATATATTGGAAGGTTATATTCGGACACCGGAATGGTTCCGAAGTGTATCGGGTATTTTCCGGAGTACTGGGAGGTTACCAGAACCCCCCGGGGGATTAATGGGCCACAATGGGCCTTAGTGGAGAAGAGAGAGGGCCAGCCAGAGGTGGCACGCGCCCCCCTTGCCCAGTCCGAATTGGACAAGGGAAGGGGGGCGCCCCCCTCCTTCCTTCTCTTCTCTCCTCTTTCCCTTCTTCTCCTTCTTGGACTAGGAAAGGGGAAACCTACTCCTACTAGGAGTAGGATCCCCCCCTTGGCGCGCCCCTTGTGACCGGCCGGCCTCCTCCTCCCCTCCTTTATATACGGGGGAGGGGGCACCCCATAGACACATAAATTGATCTTTAGCCATGTGCGGTGCCCTCCTCCACAGTTTTCCACCTGTGTCATATTGTCGTAGTGCTTAGGCGAAGCCCTCCACCGGTAACTTCATCATCACCGTCAACACGCCGTCGTGCTGACGCAACTCACCCTTGGCCTCAACTGGATCAAGAGTACGAGGGACATCATCGAGCTGAGCGTGTGTAGATCGTGGAGGTGCCGTGCATTCGGTACTTGACCGGTTGGATCGCGAAGACGTTCGACTACATCAACCGCGTTACTTAACGCTTCCACTTTCGGTCTACGAGGGTACGTAGACACACTCTCCCCTCTCATTGCTATGCATCTCCTAGATAGATCTTGCGTGATCATAGGAATTTTTTTGAAATACTGCGTTCCCCAACAGGCTTTAGTCATAATATTTAGAATAGTACAAATTTGTGCCTTGTTTTCCACTTTTGTGTTGGGGCTAAAAAATATACTAGGTTTTCCAATGCTCACCATTTGCCCCGAGGTCGCACAATAGGCCTCTAAAACTGATTTCAGCGCCTCCGTGTTCCTCGAGTTAGCATGCATAAGTATCAAAGAGTCATCCGCAAAGAGGAGGTTTGAAATCGATGGTGCATCTCTGCTAACTTTAATTCTGAAAATAGTACCACTCTCCTCTGCATTAGCTAAGAGGGAAGTCAAGCCCTCCGTACACAACAAAAATAAGTACGGGGAGAGAGGGTCCCCCTGCCTTAATCTTGTAGAAGGTTTGAAACTTTCAGTTTCTTCCGTATTAAAACGAACCCGGTATTACAGAGAGGAAACACACTACATAATCAAATTCGCCCATTCTTGCTGAAACCCCAGTCTCAACATAATTGACTTTAATAAAGGCCACTCCACTCGGTCATATGCTTTGTGCATGTCCAGTTTGGTTGCACACATGCCCTCTTTACCAGTCTTTTTTTCTTTATCTTATGGAAACATTCGTAAGCCACTAAAATATTATGTGTAATCATTATTGCAGGCACAAAAGCACTTTGGGTAGGGCTGTTTATATCTGATAGGATTGTCTTCAGACGGGAAGCAATCATTTTTGAAATAACCTTATACACCACATTGCATAAACTGGTCGGTCTAAATTGAGTTACCTTTTCTGGAGAGTTGACTTTTGGGACCATTACAATTGCAGTATCGTTCCAACCATCAGGTATAGAGCAAGTATTCACTGCCCAGAGAACCTCACCAATTAGGTCATCCCCCAACATAGACCAGAATCTTTTGTAAAATATGGCGTGTAAGCCATTAGGACCTGGTGCCTTTAAATCACCGATATAAAAAAGGGCTTTTCAAACCTCCTCTGCCGTGTATGGGGCGAGTAGAACACTATTCATTTCATTTGTAACTTTTCTTTTGACAAGACAGAGAACCTCCTGGTTCATTTGGTTAACTTCTGAGGTAAAAAGGTTAGAAAAATATCCCATAATGTGATTCTTCATCTCCGTTTGTTTTACCCAAGCACCATTATCATCAAGCAATTTTTTTATCTGATTTCTCTTCTTTCTAGCCGTTGCTCCATTATGGAAAAAGAGGTATTGCCATCACCATGCACAAACTAGTTTGCTCGACCCCGTTGTAACCAGTATATCTCCTCTTGTTTCAACAGATTTTCAATAAGGACAAGAATCTTCTTTTGACGCGTAAGGGAGTCCGCATTTATAGGTCCCCTCCGTAGCTTTTCTAACTCTTTTTTAGTTTGTTAATTCTTTTTTGGTCCCGTTAAAAAATCACGATCCCACGTTTGTAAATTTGCATGCACCGCTCATGTTCAGCCAGCTAGAGACGGCCTAATACCCAACATCTTCGTCTTATCCCATGATGTACGTATGATTTCCATAACCGTCTCTTCTTTGAGCCATCTAGCTTCAAATTGTTTCATTGACTCTTTGGGCGATTAAAAATATTATCATCAAAATATTTTGTGTCTAATATGAGCGGACGATGATGTGAGTGTACATGCTCTTCGTTTATGACGGTAGCCCGAGGAAATTTATTTGCCCAATCTACATTACGAACTGCTCGATCCAATCTTTCCCTGGTTTCGCCTCCCCTCCATGTGAACAGATCACCTATACATCCCATATCATTCAGGCCACACTCTCCCAAACAATTACGAAACTCTCACATCATTGCATTTGGTCTCGCATTCCCTCCCTCTTTTCCCGACGAGAGTAATATTTCGTTAAAGTCCCCCAAAACCACACTGGTACGCGTCAGTGCTATACAAACGGGTTTTGACCCCTTTCCGCGACGATATTTGGAACCGTCGCCTAGTGAGTGACGGCGATAGGGGGTCCTCCCCACACGACCCAGAAACTGTCGGGGATATGCCCTCTTGCCACACAGGCTCGGCAAAATGAGGTCATGTGCGACCGGCGAGTGCTCAAATACATAAATACGTACAACAGAGCTAAAAAATACAATTATACAGGCAAAATTGTTTCCGGTCACAAGTACATCCCACACAGTCAGTCCCCGCTAAACGTTTCCGTTTGTATGTACATCCCACACAGTCGCTCCAAGGAAAACATTTCCTTTCACAGGTACATCACACACAATTTTCACCGTTAAATCGTTTGTGATAGCGTTGCCATTGCACACGATATTAAAAATTTTATCATTTGCTTTATTGAATGCATCACACACGGTGCGTAGAAGAAACTGTGTGGCAAAGGTTGTCCATCACACACAGTTTTTATGTGGTAAACATTTGCGCAAGATGGTAATGCAAACAGTTTTTAAGAGAATGTCGTGTGTAATTGTTCATTGATCCAACACAGTTTATTCCTAAAAACTGTGTGCGTTGCCTGAGGTCATCGCCCACGGTATTTTCTCAATAACCATTTGCAATAGCAAAACCCAATTAGCAAGCTAATTTTCATATTATTAATAATTCATTTATTAATCTAATTGACATTCATATTAAGCACATAATATATTTCATTTCCATATTAAGGAAGTAGGATTTCAACATCAGAGTACAACATGATATGGCTGCACTCAGCTACCCCATTACACAACTGCACTAGGACCAAGTTTCACATGCAACATGTAGAACCTTTCGAAATTAGCATCATAGATGGTATATAGACAGATGCATCTCATCTAGAAAACTGCTGAAGCGGAAGGCGAATATTGAGCCTTCATTCATGTTGAAGGTCTTTGCAACTTTAGGCTAGTGCCTGTGGATGATTGACCGTCTGTCCTTCGTCCTCTTCAGAAACACTTTAATATTGAACCATGGGTGTTGTATGAAAACCTTCCTCACCTCCTGATCATAGAGGTGGTTTGAGAGGTAATCATCAGTGAACTGCTTTGAAAAGGCCTGAAAACAAGAATGTGCATAAATATCTTCTCTATATTGAAAATGGGGCAAAGGAATAAAAAAAGGCAAGATATTATAGTTAGTACCATCTTGTAGTGAACTGATGTCTTCTTCATTATGCAGACAAAGATCTTGTTGTTTTTTATCGCTAATTTCTTTATCCTAACAATCTTTATGAGTTTCTTGACTTGATTGATATTCATGGACAACTCATTTCCCCATATGCAAAAAGGGTCGAATAGTGGGTCAAAACCTGTGACAGCAGGACCTACATGTGCAAGACCAAATTGTTAAAAACTTAAATATTAGAATGGTTCCTGCAATTGCATAATAATGTGCTATTAGATAACGGACCATGGACGTGCAGTTAACTAAACACCACAACAAACAAACCAAACGTTAACTGAGCACCACATTGCACAATATAACATACTCCTAATAGAAGATCAGACAATTAACCAAACCAAGCATGCTTAACAACTTGGAAATATAGCAATTGTATTTGTTTCTCATGTATTTAGTACAGACAAATTCGATTTATTTCTCACATGGTATACAATAACAGAATGCACCCACAACAATTGAACATCACATTGCATAATTGAACCAAGCAGTTAACTAAACACCACAACAAATGAACCAAACGTTAATTGAGCACCACATTGCACAATATAACATACTCCTAATAGAAGATCAGAGAGTTAAACAAACCAATCATGCTTAGCAACTTGGAAATATAGTAATTGTATTTGTTTCTCATGTATTTAGTACAACCAAATTCAATTTATTTCTCACATGGTATACAATAACAGAATGCACCCACAACAATTGAACATCACATTGCAGAATTGAACCAAACAGTCAACTAAATACCACAACAAATGAACCAAATGTTAACTGAGCACCACATTGCACAATATAACATACTCCTAATAGAAAATCAGACAGTTAACCAAAGCAAGCATGCTTGACAACTTGGGAAATTGCACCCTGAAGAATTGAACATCACATTTGCAGAATTGAACCAAACAGTTAACTGAACACCACATTGCACGACATATAGAACATATACACTAGAGCAGAAGATTGCATGGTAAAAGTAGATAACACAATTCACTAGAATTTGTTAAGGAAAGGCAGTAGCTAGCAAACTGAACATGGGTCCTTATAGTGAGGTAGTAAGACAAGCTACTCCTCACCGTCGGAGATATCGATGACGATTGGCTCCTTGGACATGGAAGAGGGCGAGGCCTCTATCGTGGGTGCCCTCATCGTAGTGGTGAGTTGCCTGAGTCGCTCGGGCACCAACCGACGGTGGCCTCGAGAAAACGCCACGAACTGACGTTTAAAGCAGCCAACCACGTCGCGGCGTCGGCGCGCGATGCGTTGGCAGTGGCCTCGACGGCGAGGTGCTCCTCCAAGATCTGGGGGTCGGCACGAATGGCAGCCATCGCGACCTCATCCGCGTGTGTGGCCGCGATTTGCTTCTCCGCTGCCAAATGCTCCTTAAGATCCTGGCTATACTGCGTGCACCATGGCTTAGGGCGGCGCTTATTTGGTGGAGGGGTCGGTGATTTGGGTGGAAGGTGTCACGCTCACGCCGGCGGTCGGGGCATGTGGGATGTGGAAGGCGGAGGAGGATGAGGGTCGGGTGTGGATTACCTGCATGGATAGGCGAGGCCGAGCAGCGTGAAGGAGGGTTGCCGATGAGGAGGCGACGCTGCAAGCAAGGAGTGAAGGTTTGAACTTGGAAAGGAAGGCGGAAACATGGGAAATGTGGCTTTTGGTAAGGGGGAGAGGGCGGGGAGGTAGATATTTCCGCGGAAGCCAAAAATTTGGAATCACTTCAGCAAAAGAACTGACACGCAAAGTGTCATCAGACACGGTCCCTTATTCAGAGCGGGCTATAGACTGTAGCCATCGCACCTTCTCGCGCAAGCCGTATGTGTACTATAATCCGACGGTGCTCCAAGATATTTTGTGCTGCATCTCACACGGTTCGTGATAATAAACTATGTGGGATCTACTTGATTTTTCGTCTTGATTTGAATTACATAATAGGGTCACAGCGACAATGGACGATGTTTGAACTGCTAGACCTTTTATCTGCAGTGAACATGCAACTATATGTGTGTCGTAAAAAATGGAATTATTCAGAGTTCGTTTCGAAATTTTATACATTAAATTGGTTTTCTAGCCATTTCAGGTGCACAATTCAAAATTAAAGCACATGCACATGCTCCAGTGCACCAACATGGGTTGTAAAATCATATATGTGTCCATGGGTTTATGCTTATGTCCCATGCAAGAAATGAGGATGAATTTCGAACACCACGTCACCGTGGCTCTCTGGAAAATGTAGAGGTACTTGCTTTTGTAATTCTAGTAAATCCAAAACACGTCTGAAATTCATGAACCTTGGCATGCTATCATGGAATGGCATCAACATGCTGGGGTAAAAAATATTGTCCCATTTGGGGCAGGTTCTGGTATAAGCTTCTCACAAACCAGAGCTTCTCACAAGAAATCCTCATGGTTCCGTTAGGGAAACGTGTCACCTTTGTGGACAAAACGATATTCGTCGTCTCTTCTTCCTTTCATTTTTTTCCTGGTGCCAACTTAGAACAACAGGAGTGTCGTCTTAAATTTTGGATTTTTTCGGGGATCGTTTGGACATTTTTATACGTTAATTGAGTTTTCTAGGCATTTATGTGCATAATTCAAAACTGAACTACATGCACATGCTCCATCCATAAAAACAGATTGCAAAATCAAATGTTTGTCCTTGGTTGCAAGATTAGGTCACATGCAAGAAATGAGAACGAATGTCAAAGACCTTGACACTGTCGCTCGGCCGCTAAAATTGAGATACATGGTTTTAAAATTCTAGAAAATCGAAAACTCATCTGAAATTCATGAAACTTGACATGATATGATGGAATGACAACGACATGCCGTGGTAAAAATATCATCCCATTTGGGGCAGGTGTGGGTATAAGCTTCTCGCAAACAAGAGCTTCTCTCACAACAAGCCTGATGGTTTCGGTAGGGTACGTGCCACCTTGGGGGACGAAACGATATCTGTTGCCTCTTCTTACTTTCAACATGTTTCTCGTGTCAACATAGAACAACACGAGTGTTGTGTCAATTTTTTGGATTTTTTGAGGTTCGCTTGGACATTTTCATGGATTAACTGAGTTTTCTATGCATTCATGTGCATAATTCAAATTTGAACTACAGGCACATGCTCTAATGCATATAAATTCGTTGAAAATTCAAATTTGTGCCCTTGGTTGCATGCTTAGGTCCCATGCAAGAAATGGGAATGAATGTCAAACACCCTGCCACCGTCACTCGGCCGCAAACATTGAGATACCTGATTTTTAAATTCTAGTAAATCCAAAGCTCGTCTGAAATTCATGAAACTTGGCATGCTATCATGGAGCGGCATCAACATGTCGTGGTAATTTTTTTGTCCCATTTGGGGCAGGTTTGGGGATATGCTTCTCACAAACCAGAGCTTCGCACAACAAGCCTGATGGTTTCGGTAGGGAACGTCCCACCTTTGGGGATGAAACGATATCCATTGCCGCTTATTGCTTTCAAAATTTTTCTCGTGTCAACATAGAACAACAGGAGTGTTGTGTCAATTTTTGGGATTTTTCGGGGTTTGTTTGGACATTTTTATGCATCAATTGAATTGTCAATGCATGTCTGTGCATAATTCAAATTTGAACTACATGCACATGCTCTAATGCATATAAATTGGTTAAAAATTCAAATTTGTGCCCTTGGTTGCATGCTTAGGTCCCATGCAAAAAATGAGAATGAATGTCAAACACCCTGCCACCGTCACTCGGCCGCAAACATTGAGATACCTAGTTTTTAAATTCTAGTAAATCCAAGATGCATGCTTAGGTCCCATGCAAAAAATGAGAATGAATGTTAAACACCCTGCCACCGTCACTCGGCCGCAAACATTGAGATACCTGGTTTTTAAATTCTAGTAAATCCAAAACTCACCTGAAGTTCATGAAACTTGGCATTCTATCATGGAGCAGCATCAACATGCCGTGGTAAATTTTTTGTCCCATTTGGGGCAGGTTTGGGGATATGCTTCTCACAAACCAAAGCTTCTCACAACAAACCTGACGGTTTCGGTAGGGAACGTCCCACCTTTGGGGACGAAACGATATCCATTGCCTTGTATTGCTTTCAGTTTTTTTCTCGTGTCAACATAGAACATTAGGAGTGTTGTGTCAATTTTTGGGATTTTTTCGGGGTTCGTTTGGACATTTTATGTATTAATTGAGTTTTCAATGCATTTATGTGCATAATTCAAATTTGAACTACATGCACATGCTCTAATGCATATAAATTGGTTAAATAATTCAAATATGTGTCCTTGGTTGCATGCTTAGGTCCCATGCAAGAAATGGAATGAATGTCAAACAACCTGCCACGGTCACTCGGCCGCAAACATTGAGATACCTGGTTTTTAAGTTCTAGTAAATCCAAAACTTGTCTGAAATTCATGAAACTTGCTATGCTATCATGGAGCGACATCAACATGCCGTGGTAAAATTTTTGTCCCATTTGGGGCAGGTTTGGGTATAAGTTTCTGACAAACCAGAGCTTCTCACAACAAGCCTGATGGTTTCGGTAGGGAACGTCCCACCTTTGGGGACGAAATGATATCCGCTGCCTCTTATTGCTTTCAAATTTTTTCTAGTGTCAACATAGAACAACATGAGTGTCATGTTAACATTTGGAATTTTTCGGGGTTCGTTTCGACATTTTTATTCATTAACCGGGTTTTCTAGGCTTTTATGTGCATAATTCAAATTTGAACTGCATGCACATGCTCCAGTGCATATAAATGGTTGGAAAATAAAATCTGTGTTCTTGCGTGCATGCTTAGGTCCCATGCAAGAAATGGGAATGAATTTCAAACACCAGGGCACTGTTGATTGCTGGCAAATCGTTGAGATACTTTTTTTAAATTCTAGTAAATCCAAAACCCGTCTTAAATTCATGAAACTTGGCATGCTATCATGGAATGGCACCCGACATGCCGTGGTATTTTTCATGTCCATTTTGAGAGAAGGCACACTCAAATAACAACCAACAAAGGCATTTTGAAAAAATAGCTGCCACTTTAATATCTCAAACATTCGTATAATTCAAAACGTGTGCGTTCTATTAACCATTCACGTGACGCCACGTGTCTTCGTTTGATGGCTATAGGAGGTGTCGTGCGGACAGCTGCTTGACTAAACGAGAGGCGTGCGAGCGGAGTCCGGTGTGCAGGCTGACCGAGAGGCGTGCAAGCTGTCCTCCAATGCATAGGCTCATCGGGAAGCGTGCGAGTTGTCCGTTGTGTAGGCTCATTGGGAAGCGAGCCCTTTGACTTCATTGGGAAGCGAGCCGCTGTTTAATACTGGCGGCCTTACTGTTCGCCTCCCATTCCCCTCCCTCCCATAGACCTCCACCAACGCCATGGCGTAGAATGATCATCTGCCACTAGTCTTCAAGTTTGGTGAAGTCGACTCCGAGCCGGAGGAGATAGAAAATAAGGAGGAATGGGGCCTCATGGACATGGCCCTGAACGAGCTGGCCGCGGCGGTTGCTACCCCCGCTCCCGTCCTAGCTCCCATCCCCGCGCCCGTGCCAACGACTATCCCCGTAGCATTGACGGGCTGGTCGCTGAGCACTATCGTAGAGCTGGAAGCCGCGGGGGTCAGCGAGGTCTCCGCGAACCCGCGCGAGCTCATGTACATGCCAGTGCCAGCGCCCATGCCCGTGCCCGTGCGCGCCTCTCCACCCACTGTGGCGCCGGCCCCCGTGCATTTGGCTGCACCCGCCGAGCCCGTGCCCCTGCCCATGCGCGCCCCTCCACCCACCGTGGTGCCGGTCCCCGTGTGTTTGGTTGCACCTGGCGCGACCGTGCCCGTGCACATGCCCCACTCAGCAGCATGGGATGCTGTCGTCGACCGCTACCTCTCAGCGGTGCCAGTTGCCGTCCTCCCGCGCCCCGCCCGTCGATCGCGCGACGACATGATGTTTGATTTACAAGTGAAGAACATTTGTGCTACCTTTAAGACTTCAACAATGGCATCCCAGAGGACGACAACGACGGCGCGGCACACCACCTCTGCCGCCGCTAGAAATAGTTTTTTTCTTGGGTTTAATATTATATCTCGATCATATGAATATAAATTCGCAGTATGACTGAATGAAAGATATGGTTTGAACGAACTTGCGTTTTTCTCTTTTAATGTACAGATTTATCAAACTATTTTATTTTGAAAATAACGTCAACGGTTTTTAAATATAAAACACTCATCGCAAATGTTTTAGTTAGAACACCCGTATGCAAACCGACAACTTCCCTAGGAAGCCAAGGGAAAATGTGCCGAGAAGGATTTGTGCAGCTCTTGATCACAAACGTTTTAGATAGACCACCCGTATGAAAAGTGAGAGCTATGGTCTTCCCCCTTAAGTCAAGGGAAAATTCGCAGTGTAGGATTTGTGCACCCCTTCAATGAAAACGGTTGTTTTGGATGACCCGTGTGCAACCACGTAGAAACAATTGGGTAAGATTTGCATCTGTCATATTGGGTATGTTGCCATTTGTCAAACTAGAAAGATTGACATTTGTTTATCTAGTAACATTGCCATTTGTCAACCTTGTAACACTGCGATTTGTCAAAATATGTAGCTAAAAATCACTAGCACTATCTAATTTTTGCAAATAAAATCACTAGCAATGTTCATATGGACACCACTAGCAGGCATGACTTGATGGACGCATATGCAAATGTGCCATTGATTACATACAAGTCATCAACCCACAATGACAACGAGGATACATGTTGGATTATAGATCATTTCCAACAAAACATTCTAGTAAAGTAAAGTTTTTCTCACACAACAAATAAGAAAGTGATGAAATGAACTTCAGTTCAAATACTCTTCGGCGTTGGAAACACTTGCTTTGAACCAGAAGTGATTCTCTGGGAAGGGCCAGCTACTATCAATCTCGAGACTAATGCAGGACTGATCATCCAGGCTGAAGCGGCCTATTTCAATACCCATATTGTGATAGCCACGGTAGGGAAGCATAATAATGTACGAGGTATAGATACAGTTGCTTCTCATAAATGGTAGTAACGCTGTGTCAACAGCAGCTGGATCGCCTTTCACCATCATTGGATAGTTTTGTCCAAGGAAGAGTGAGTTTTCTCCAAGACTATCAATACTGAACTAGGGAGAAGATGTTGACGCTAGCACACTAGTATCCATCCCGAATACCTTGCAATGGATGTTGGAATAGGTCCAGAGAGTGCGAACATGTGAGACAACACCTGCTTCCTTAGTAACATCAGCAGTGCCCTATATACAGACAAGAAGAGGTGATCCATCAGAATAAGTTGCCAGGCGCCACTGAGTATATGGGTCCTGCTCGTCCTCATGCTCGTGCTCATCACCATCGTCATCTCCCCCTTGGTTATAAAGTTTTTCAAGTATAGGTGGTGGAATGTTCACTGGACCTTGGAAACACAAGAAGGTTAATTAGTAAAGGGAAACTAGCTAGCTAACCCGCATGCATGTGGATGAAACAATTATAATTACGCTGGAAGACAAACGTACCAAAACCATAAGGATTCCATGCAAAAAATAGTGCCACGAGTGGTGGCAGCAAACACAAGACCCTCGTATTGAATTGCATCACAGTACTCATCCGTGTACAAAAATTGATTTTTGAGCAATATCCATCGAGTCATGGAAGCAAGGACGGCAACAAGCTTGTCGAAGATAGCAACAACTTCATAGTTCGTGTAATCCCAAGAGCGGTTGGGAACTCGACAAATTGCTATCTTTCGTAGACGACAGTCACCATGATCGTATTTGAACGTACGTAGAATACCGGTGTGCTCAACTTCAGGGCAGTCTGAGATTTATGGAAGTGGAACCCGGTGACGAGTGTACACATTCAGAAGTTCCTACTCGCAGTTGTACCCAATATAAACAACCCAATATCCATTTGCACCTGCCCAAGCCTTACGCTCAAGTGATGGCATCTTAACATCACACATATCATTATCAAGCGGCATCAACTTGCACAAGGCAAGGCTTCCGTCGTCCCCGCGCCAGTGAACAGGGTCACGACGAAGAAGATAGGGGAGATCAAACTGCTCCTGGACCCTTGGGTTGCTTGTAATGATGCTATTAGTTGAGTCGAGGATGGTATTGAACGAACCTGCCATGCTACCCGAGGTGATGACGTCGCACCGATCAATGAGTTCCTCCACCACGTCATCTTTCAGATCGGGGCAAGAATAACGGGGTAGTTTCCGTCCTCTTCCCTCCATGGAGAAGACGATCGAACAATGGCAGAAGGAAATGGTGAAGGCAAATGGAGGGAGGAAGAGCGTGCGACAGGAGTTCCAAATCAAGAGGGACAGGCGAAGATGCGGTGGACGGTTGCCACGGTACAAGAAGTGGCTAGTGGGGAGCGAACGGTTGCCATAGAGGTCACACACTAACAACAAGGCCGAGTGAACCGCATGCTGTATATCGCACACACCTTGATCTGGCTGACCGTTTCTTTTGTGTTGCCTAATCACAAATAGTTCATCCGAGTGAACCATATGCTGTATATCGCACACACCTTCATCTGGCCACCCGTTTCTTTTGTGTTGCCTCATCACAAACAGTTAATTGAACTAAACCGTATGCCCTGCATCGCACACACAACTAAAATCTAAACCATGTTTGATGCATCCGTCATCACAAATGTTTTGTACCTTTTTTGATGGTTTTTTACACCACCATTTGCGATTATTGCATCACACACAGTTTCGTCGAAGGGTCTCTGATCGTAGTGTCGCGTTAACAGCATCCTACAGTAGTGCCACCCAGGGGTGGTCGCCCTTATTATGCAAGTTACGTATACCATTCCACGACAAAACGTGACCATTCTAGTTCAGATGGCTATAAAAACCCGTAAAACGCCACTGTACAATATTCTCATTCATAAATAGAACATCAATAAAATTACTCGACTCATAATTCAAAACAACTTTATTCATCTCATGATAAAACAAGACAAGGCCACCAGTCCGGCCATCTCTCTCAACTACAAACATTGAATCAAAATTTAAAACACGACGAAGCTCATCAACTTTACATTTATTTAAATGAGACTCTGAAAGGAAAAATTAACTCTGCCTTAGTGCGTCCTTGTAGATCCAAGAGCTCACGAACTGCCGTGGGTGAGAGCATGCCACGGCAATTCCATCCTATTATTTTCATTTGGCCCGGCATGCCTCCTCCTCGGAGGCCACCGATGCGCCATCATCTCCAACCGATTCCCTTCTCTGCTGCTCATATGCCTCTTCTTTCTCCTCAACCTCCTTAGCTACGTGTGTAATAACCCCATTCCCACCTCTCACAGTTTCCACTCTACCCATACATACTCTCTTAGAAGATACATTTATATTGCCATACAGAATGCACTCGTAACTATCCATTGTTTTATCAAAGGAGAAGTCTAGCTCATTGCCCGTCGCTGGAGCTTCATATAGTCTCCTTCTTACCTATGATATTCTTTCGTGCTTCCTTGGAGTTCCTAGTTCCCCTCCCTTTTTCCTTCCCTTCCCTTTCCTTTTGGTTTGCCCTACACGAAGTTCTTTCTAGCATTGAATATAAAAGCAGGGCTGTCAATAGCATTTGAAGCAGCAAGTCTTGCAGCAATAGCCCCCGAAAGGGCCTCCAACATACCGGGCTTGAATAGAAGTTGATCCTGCTGATCACCAAACAACAAGACCCCCTAGCCGTCCTAGCTAGCAGGGTTTGATTGGTTACCATTAGGACCAGCACACATGTTTGGGGAGTCTACGACTCCAAACTACATCGGGTCCTGGCCCTCTTGGCTAGGCAACGCAGCCTTTAGGGAAGCTCCCCTCGCCACCAGCCCCCGACCCTCCCGGCCTTGGCTAGCAGGGAGTACAGGGGCGCCCTGAACTGCCTCCTGGTCTTCCTAACCAGGTCCAGCACCCCATTGGGAGTGCAAGGGAGCCGCTGTGGCCCGACCCTCCTAGCTGAGCTGCAACCCTCTCCTAGAGGGAGTCCTCCTTGCCGGCAATCCTTGGCTCTCCTGGCCAAGGCTAGCGTGGTCGTCCAGTTGTCCGGCCAGGTCCATATGACCTGAGGCAGCTCCAGGGGGAGCCAGCAGAGAAGGCCTAGGATACCGGCCCTCCTGGCCAAGCGACGGTTCTCCCTGTATTGGTTCTCCAGCCGTTCAGATGGCCGACATCGTGGATGATGCAACACCTTTCTTTTTTACACTGAGATCCCTTACAATTTTTGTCACCTTGACCACCATTCCATCAGTGGCCCTGGGTGTGCAGTTGTTACTATATCTAGTGTACATAAGAGCTCTTCTACTAGGTGTTTTACCTGTCTAGTAGGCCTCTACACTGAGATTTTTTTCCAAAAACTATTACTCTACTCTCCTTTGGGATCCTACAGAACCTCTCAGACATGTGCCCCACAAGCCCACAACACTGACAATACGATGGCATTTTTTCGTATCGGACATCAAACTCGAGTTTTTCTTTGCTACCTAAGGGAGTGAATTCTACCCTACTTTTGATTGGTTCATGAAGCGGGATTTTCACTCGCACACACAGATACTTCTCTACTACCATGTAGTTTTGGTGTGAGACAGCGATCACTTCACCTATCTGATCTCCTAGGGACAAGCCCATATCTTCGGTATTAAGCTCAAACAGGAGGTCACGAACCTGGGCCCATATAGCCATGGCTCCAAGGTCCACCTCCGCTGGGTTACCCTTGCCGTTGAACTCGACGAAGATGATTCCATCATGCTTATGGTGCCATGGCTGGGGCTTCAACACAAAGCATCTATCCACATCGGTAGAGAAGTTGAGGATGAATCTCTCGTCGTCGCTGGCCACCTCCTGAACGGTGACCTCGCCTTGCAACCTCCAAGCCTACTTGTTTGGCAGAAGGGGTTTTCAAGCCCCTAGGGAGCTGGGGGTTGGAGGAGGTTGGGTGAAAGGAAGGATAATGCAAAGCATCCTATGGTCATCCTCATGGACGTACCTTCGTCTCAAGACACCACATGGACCCATAACTAGAGCTCGTGCAAGGGCTATCGAAACTGAGGTGAACTCGCTCCTCTTCGAATTCCCACATTCCACATGTGAGACATGGCTACTACCTCAAGCGGAGATCTTGTGTGTGATCAGGTACTTGGAGAAAGGCCATGGAGTGGATACGACCAATAGACGCACCTTCGTCACCCAAGACACCATGTAGATCCATGACCGAGCTCGTGCAAGGCCTATCGAAAATGAGGTCAACTCGCTCCTCTTTGAACTCCCACATTCCACATGCGAGACATGGCTACTAACTCAAGCGGAGACCTTGTATGTCATCAAGTACTTGGAGAAAGGCCGTGGAGCAAATACGGCCAATAGACAAGATGGCGAGGACACCAAATGCAAGACGCAAGAGGAAGAGCTCCGAGCGAGCTACAGCCATCGAACGCCCAACGCCCTAGGGATCAGCTAGCTAGAAGGCCCAGCCGATGAATGCTACATCGGTCAGATGGCCGACAAGTAACGGATGTCCGACACACTCTAGCGACCGTACGTCTGACAACCTCCGAAAATCCGGCTCCACCAGTCTAGTACCAAAATACCAGAATGCCGACATCCTCCAGACGACCGAGCCACCGGACGTCTGATGCTCTCCGGAAACCCGATGACACCTATCCAGAGTCAAATCACCAGAAGTTTGAGCCTTATCGGATGCTTGGTCCCTCGCGAGCAATCGGATGACCGACAACCGTTGGATGTTCGACACTGCCTACGCGCAACCACTCGGGTTTAGACCCATGTATCCCCCTGTTGCAGAACGTAGCATGCAATTTCAGAAAATTTCCTACGATCACGCAAGATCTATCTAGGATATGCATAGCCACGAGAGGGGGAGAGTGTGTCCACATACCCTCATAGACCGGAAGTGAAAACATTAGCTTAACGCGGTTGATGTAGTTGAACGTCTTCTCGATCCGATCGATCAAGCACCGAAAGTACGACACCTCCGAGTTCTGCACACGTTCAGCTCGATGACGTCCCTCATACTCTTGATCTAGCAAAGTGTCGAGGGAGATTTTCGTCAGCACGATTGCGTGGTGACAGTGATGGTGATGTGATCCGTGCAGGGCTTCGCCTAAGCACTACGACAATATGACCGGAGGAGTAAACTGTGGAGGGGGGCACCGCACACGGCTAAGAAACAATTGATGTGCTTTGGGGTGCCCCTGCCCCCGTATATAAAGGAGGATACGGGAGGATGCTGGCCTAGGGGGCGTGTCAAGTGGGAGGAGTCCCACTTGGACCCCTAGTCCAATTCGGCCCCCTTTCCTTTTACCGGATGGGGAAAGGGGGAAGGAGTAGGAGGAGGAGAAGGAAAGGGGGGCCGCGCCCCTCCCCTTGTCCAATTCGGACTCCCCATGGGGGGGGGTGACAACCCTTGTGGGATGCCTCCCCTCCCCTCTATGACCCATATGGCCCATATCTTTCCCCCGGGGGTTCCGGTAACCCCCCAGTACTCCGATGAAAACCCGAAACACTTCGGAACCATTCCGGTGTCCGAATACTATCATCCAATATATCAATATTTACCTCTCGACCATTTCGAGACTCCTCGTCATGCCCATGATCTCATCCGGGACTCTGAACAATCTTCGGTCACCAAAACACATAACTCATAATACAAATCATCATCGAACGTTAAGCGTGCGGACCCTACGGGTTCGAGAACTATGTAGACATGACCGAGACACATCTCCGATCAATAACCAACAGTGGAACCTGGATGCTCATATTGGTTCCTACATGTTCTACAAAGATCTTTATCGGTCAAACCACAATGACAACATACGTCATTCCCTTTTGTCATCGGCATGTTACTTGCCCGAGATTCGATCGTCGGTATCTTCATACCTAGTTCAATTTCATTACCGGCAAGTCTCTTTACTCGTTCTGTAATGCATCATCCAAACTAACTCATTAGTCACATTGCTTGCAAGGCTTATCGTGATGTGCATTGCTGAGAGGGCCCAGAGATACCTCTCTGATACTCGGAGTGACAAATCCTAATCTCGATCTATGCCAACCCAACAAACACCTTCGTAGAAACCTATAGAGCATCTTTATAATCACCCAGTTACATTGTGACGTTTGATAGCACACAAGGTGTTCCTCCGGTATTCGGGAGTTGCATAATCTCATAGTCAAAGGAATATGTATAAGTCATGAAGAAAGCAATAGGAATAAAACTTAACGATCATTATGCTAAGCTAACGGTGGGTCTTTTCCATCACATCATTCTCCTAATTATGTGACCCCGTTCATCAAATGACAACACATGTCTATGGTCAGGAAACTTAACCATCTTTGATTAACGAGCTAGTCAAGTAGAGGCATACTAGGGGCACTTTGTTTTGTCTATGTATTCACAGATGTTTCAAGTTTCCAGTTAATACAATTCTAGCATGAATAATAAACATTTATCATGATATAAGGAAATATAAATAACAACTTTATTATTGCCTCTAGGGCATATTTCCTTCACCCCTCTCTCCCTAGACTATAAATACCCCTTCACATGGATTAACTAGGATTAGCAAAGGATTAAATCAGATTTGAGATAGAGCTTTGCTCATCAACTACCTACTCCCATGGAGTCCAAGGCCTTCATGTGAGATGACCCCATAGTGGATTCAAGACCCCATCATAGGGAAGATCCTTTTGGATTCAAGACCTTGCTCCTTCAAGGACAGGGATGAACTAGTTACCCTTGTTACTTCCATGTGTTGGATTTGGGTCCTTGTATCTCCTCTTTGTGTATGTGGATTTAGCATATGTGGGATTGGATCTTGTCTATTTGAGTGTTCATCTTGTGTTCTTCTCTTGTTTGCTCTCTTTCCCCCCTCCAAGTGTGAAAAGATCACCTATTAGTGTCGGTGTATTAAACATGGGTGTTTATACCCTGACTATGCACAGACAGTTGTGGCCTTCCCAACGACAAGGGTTTGTCGGAGGATGGCCTTCATAAACACTCAAGACTTGGTAATCAAATCCATGAAGAAGACCTCCAGGTATGTCATCGAGAAGTACTAAAAATGTACTGAAGATCAAGACTCAAGTTGCCAGCAAGCTACGAGCTAGCAGGCTTCGGGCCAACGACCTCAAGACCAGCAAGCTTTGTCCCATCGCTCCACTATGGTAGTTGTTAGGGACTTGCTGACAGGTGTCGAGCGGGAAAGTGGTTTGATAGAGCTTTTCGGGACACGTGGTGGCCCGCTGCCAAAGAATGACTTTATTGACACCGGTCCAGGAGGCGTGGCGAAGGAATAAAAGGTAGTTGGGCGAGCGATACAGGTGGAGCTAGGATCCCTTGCCAACATACCTCCTCAGTGTGATACCTAATGGAGCATTAAATGCTATTTTCCTAATCCATCAAAGTTAGGTATGATAGAATTGTAACCACTATCTATTCTCTGTATTTACCATTTTGCCACTGTGGTATACCCTTTCATCTATAAAAGGAGGCCCATGGCAACCTTTACAAAGGTCAACACCCTGTTCAATTGCACTGTCTAGCTACACCTCCCAAGCATGTTGCTGACAAGGTTGCGCTCTTTGTAACTTGGACATTTCCACTCATATAATCCACCAAAAGCAGGAGTAGGGTTTTATGCTTCACAAGTGACCCGAACCTGGGTAAATCTTATGTGTCGATGTGCTCTTTGTGTGCCGCGTTCTCTTAGCCGAACCGCAAAGGGGCCTTGCTTGTCCCATAGATTGCATACGCTTCCATCTTTGGTGCGCCAGGCAGGGGGATCGCGTACACAAATCTGCTCCAGCAGTGCAGGCGCCACCTTCATCATTCATGGCGCCCAAGAAGGCCAAGGTGCGGCTGCCACTGCACCTTCTGATGGAAATATGCCCTAGAGGCAATAATAAAGTTGTTATTATTATATTTCCTATTCATGATAAAGGTTTATTATTTGTGCTAGAATTGTATTGATCGGAAACTTAAATACATGTGTGGATACATAAACAAATTGTTGGGCAACACAGTATTTCAATTTTTTACCTACGATCACGCAAGATCTATCTACGAGATGCATATCAATGAGCGGGGAGAGTGTGTCTACGTACCCTCGTAGACCGAAAGTGGAGGCGTTTAGTAACACGGTTGATGTAGTCAAACGTCTTTGCGATCCAACCGATCCAAGCATCGAACGTATGACACCTCCGCGATCAGCACACGTTCAGCTCGATGATGTCCCTCGAACTCTTGATCCAGTTGAGGCCAAGGGAGAGTTCAGTCAGCACGAAGGCGTGGTGATGGTGATGATGAAGTTACCGGCGCAGGGCTTCGCCTAAGCACCACGACGATATGCCCGAGGTGTGTG
The DNA here is from genome assembly GCF_056163025.1 of Triticum urartu. Taxonomy (NCBI): domain Eukaryota; kingdom Viridiplantae; phylum Streptophyta; class Magnoliopsida; order Poales; family Poaceae; genus Triticum; species Triticum urartu. The sequence goes on along the minus strand of NC_141879.1, from coordinate 323,811,723 downwards.
ACTGTGGAGGGGGGCACCACACACGATTAAGATAAACTTGTGTGTTCTAGGTCCCCCTACCCCCGTATATAAAGGAGGGGAGGGGAGGCCAGCCGGACCTCCTAGGGCGCGCCAGGAGAGGGGAATCCTACTAAGACTCCAAGTCCTAGTAGGTTTCCACCTAAGGAAGAGGGGGAAGAAGGAAGGGAGAGAGGGAAGGGAAGGAAAGGGGGGCCCTTCCCCTAGTCCAATTCGGACCCAGGGGGCGGCCATCCCCTCCTGGCCCCTCCTCTCTTCCACTAAGGCCCATAGAGGCCCATTATTTCCCTCGAGGGGGTTCCGATAACTCTCCGGCACTCTGATAATTATCCGGTACCTCTCGGAACTCATCCGGTGTCCGAATAACATCGTCCAATATATCAATCTTTATGTCTCGACCATTTTGAGACTCCTCATCATGTCCGTGATCTCATCCGGGACTCCGAACAAACTTCGGTCATCAAATCACATAACTCATAATATAAATCATCAGCGAACGTTAAGCATGCGGACCCTACGGGTTTGACAACTATGTAGACATGACCGAGACATATCTCCGGTCAATAACCAATAGCGGAACCTGGATGCTCATACTGGCTCCTACACATTCTATGAAGATCTTTTACCGGTCAAACCGCATAACAACATACATTATTCCCTTTGTCATCGGTATGTTACTTGCCTGAGATTCGATCGTCGGTATCATCATACCTAGTTCAATCTCGTCACCAGCAAGTCTCTTTACTCGGTCCATAATGCATCATCCTGTGACTAACTCATTAGTCACATGGCTTGCAAGGCTCATAGTGATGTGCATTACCGAGAGGGCCCAGAGATACCTCTCCGATACATGGAGTGACAAATCCTAATCTCGATCTATGCCAACTCAACAAACACCATCGGAGACACCTGTATAACATCTTTATAATCACCCAGTTACGTTGTGACGTTTGATAGCACACAAGGTGTTCCTCCGGTATTCGGGAGTTGCATAATCTCATAGTCTGAGGAACATGTATAAGTCATGAAGAAAGCAATAGCAGAAAAACTAAACGATCATAATGCTAAGCTAATGGATGGGTCTAGTCCATCACATCATTCTCTACTGATGTGATCCCATTCATCAAATGACAACACATGTCTATGGTCAGGAAACTTAACCATCTTTAATTAACGAGCTAGTCAAGTAGAGGCATACTAGGGACACTCTGTTTGTCTATGTATTCACACATGTACTAAGTTTCCGGTAATACAATTCTAGCATGAATAATAAACATTTATCATGATATAAGGAAATATAAATAACAACTTTATTATTTCCTCTAGGGCATATTTCCTTCACAAATACCGTGTCCCTAGTGAGCCTCTACTAGACTAGCTCGTTGATCAAAGATGGTTAAGGTTTCCTAACCATGAACATGTGTTGTCACTTGATAATGAGATCACATCATTAGAAGAATGATGTGATGGACAAGACCCATCCGTTAGCTTAGCATATGATCGTTCAGTTTATTGCTGCTGCTTTCTTAATGTCAAATACATATTCCTTCGACCATGAGATCATGATACTCCCGGATACTGGAGGAATACCTTCTGTGCTATCAAACGTCACAACATAACTGGGTGATCATAAAGATGCTCTTCAGGTATCTCCGAAGGTGTTTGTTGAGTTGGCATGGATCGAGATTGGGATTTGTCACTCCATGTATCGGAGAGGTATCTCTAGGCCCTCTTGGTCATACACATCACAAGAAGCTTGCAAGCAAAGTGACTAAGGAGTTAGTTACGAGATGATGTATTACGGAACGAGTAAAGAGACTTGCCAGTAACGAGATTGAACTAGGTATGGAGATACCGACGATCGAATCTCGGGCAAGTAACATACCGACAGACAAAGGGGACTACGTATGTTCTCATAAAGGTTCGACCGATAAAGATCTCCGTACAATATGTAGGAACCAATATGGGCATCCAGGTCCCGCTATTGGTTATTAACCGGAGAGGTGTCTCGGTCATGTCTACGTCATTCTCGAACCCGTAGGTTCCGCACGCTTAACATTCATTGATGATATAGTATTATATGAGTTATGTGAGTTGGTGACCGAATATTGTTCGGAGTCCCCGATGAGATCACGGACATGACGAGGAGCGCCGGATTGGTCTGGAGGTAAATATTGATATATAGGACGATGCTATTTGGTCACCAGAAAGGTTTCAGAATGTATCGGGTAGTCATCGGATCACCGAAAGGCGTTTCGGGAGGCTCCGGGAGTTTAATGGGCCAAATGGGCCAACGAGGGAGTGCACACTAGCCCACATGGGGATGGTGCGCATCCACATCATGGCGCCGGCCATAGGGAATGAAAGGGAGAGGGATCACCCCTCTTGCCTTTTCTCCTGCATGAGAAAAAGGGAAGGGGGGGGGGGCGCCACCCCCTCCTGCCTTCTCCTAGGCGATAGAAAAGGAGGGGGGGCACCATAGGGCAGGCGCCCAAGGGGGCCGGCAGCCACCCTTGGGGCGCATCCTGGCTGCCCCTCCTCCCCACCTATATATATGAGAGGGAGGGGCGCCGCACAACCCACGACAATACACAAGCCGTGTGCGGCGCCCCTCTCCCCGGGTTCGTCCTCCGTCTAGTTTTTCTGTAGTGCATGGCGAAGCCTTGCGGAACAAGTTCACCACCACGGTCATCACGCCGTTGTGCTGCCAGAACTCATCTACTACTTCTCCTGTCTTGCTGGATCAAGAAGGAGAGGACGTCATCAAGCTAAACGTGTGCTGAACCCGGAGGTGCCATACGTTCGGTACTTGATCGGTTGATCATGAAGGTGTACGACTACATCAACCGCGTTGATAAATGCTTCTGATAAACGGTCTACGAGGGTACGTAAACATACTCTCCCATCTTGTAGCTATGCATCTCCATGGATAGATCTTGCGTGTGCGTAGAATTTTTATTGTTTTCCATGCAACGTTCCCCAACAGTGGCATCATGAGCCAGGACTATGCGTAGATGATATGCACGAGTAGAACACAAAGGAGTTGTGGGCGGTGAGGTTCATACTGCTTACCACCAATGTCTTATTTTGATTCGGCGACATTGTGGGATGAAGGGGCCCAGACCAACTTTACATATCCACGCACATGAGATTGGTCCCACCGACTGACATGCAACTTGTTTTGCATAAAGGTGGCCGGCGGGTGTCTGTTTCTCCTACTTTAGTTAAATGGAATTTGACTACGGCTGGTCCTTGAAGAAGGTTAAACCAACAAACTTGATAATCGCCGTTGTGGTTTTGCGTAGGTAAGAACGGTTCTTTCTAGAAGCCCATAGCAGCCACGTAAAACTTGCAACAACAAAGTAGAGGACGTCTAACTTGTTTTTGCAGGGCATGTTGTGATGTGATATGGTCAAGATATGATGTGATATATGTTGATGTATGAGATGATCATGTTTTGTAATAAGTTCACGACTTGCATGTCAATGAGTTCGACAACCGGTAGGAGCCTTAGGGCTGTCTTTAATTATTGTATGACCCGCGTGTTAATCACTAAGCGCCATGTAATTGCTTTAATTTATCGCTATGCGTTAGCAATAGTTTTAGAAGCGATAGTTGGCGAGATGACCCCGATGCTATGATGGAGATCAAGGTGTCAAGCCGATGACGATGGATATCATGCCGATGCTTTGGAGATGGAGATCAAAAGCACAAGATGATGGCCATATCATGTCTCATATTTTTTGCATGTGATGTTTATCCTTTATGCATCTTATTTTTCTTAGAACGACGATAGCATTATAAGGTGATTCCTTCACTTAATTTCAAGATAAAAGTGTTCTCCCTGAGTATGCATCATTGCCAAAGTTCGTCGTTTCGAAGCACCTCGTGATGATCGGGTGTGATAGACTCTATGTTCACATACAAAGGGTGCAAGACAGTTTTGCACATGCAAAATACTTGGGTTAAACTTGACAAGCCTAGCATGTATAGGCATGGTCTTGGAACACTGGAGACTGAAAGGTCGAGCATGAGTCATATAGTAGACATGATCAACTTAGATATGTTCACCATTGATGACTACCCCATCTCACGTGATGATCGGACATGGGTTTGTTGATTTGGATCATGTATCACTTAGATAACTTGAGGGATGTTAATTTAAGCGGGAGTTCATTAGTAATTTCATTAATTGGACTAAATTTATCATGAACTTAGTCTTAATAGTTTTTGCATATCTATGTTGTAGATCAATGGCCTGTGCTACCAATCCCTTGAATTTTAATGCGTTCCTAGAGAAAGCTAAGTTGAAAGATGATGGTAGCAACTACACATACTGGGTCCATAACTTGAGGATTATCCTCATTGCTGCACAGAAAAATTATGTGCTTGATGCACCGCTAGGTGACAGACCTGCTGCAGGAGCTACTGCAGATGTTATAAACGTCTGGCAGTCTCGATCTGATGACTACCCAATAGTTCAGCGTACCATGCTTTACGGCTTAGAACCGGGACTTCAAAGTTGTTTTGAAAGCCACGAAGCATATGAGATGTTCCAAGAGCTGAAGTTGATATCTCAAGCTAATGCCCGGGTTGAGAGAACGGTTCTACCAGCGAACACATACTCAAAATGTCTGGGTATCATAACCATTTGACTCAGTTGGGAATTAATCTTCCAGTTGAGAGTGTTATTGACAGAGTTCTTCAGTCACTGTCACCAAGCTACAAAGGCTTTGTGATGAACTATAATATGCAAGGGATGACAAAAACGATTCCCGAGCTCTATGCAATGCTTAAGGCCCCGGAGGTAGAAATCAAGAAGGAGCATAAAGTGTTGATGGTTAACAAGACATCTAGTTTCAAGAAAAAGGGCAAGGGAAAGAAAGGGAACTTAAAGAATAATGGCAAGCAAGTTGCTGCTCCCATGAAGAAGCCCAAAGCTAGACCCAAGCCTGAAACTGAGTGCTTCTACTGCAAAGGGAATGGTCACTAGAAGCGGAACTGCCCCAAATACTTGCCGGATAAGAAGGATGGCAAAGTGAACAAAGGTATATTTGATACACATGTTATTGATGTGTACCTTACTAATGCTCGTAGTAGCGCCTGAGTATTTGATACTGGTTTTGTTGCTCATATTTATAACTCGAACAGGAGCTACGGAATAAACGAAGATTGGCTAAGGACGAGGTGACGATGCGCGTCAGGAATGGTTCCAAGGTCGATGTGATCGCCTTCGGCATGCTACCTCTACATCTACCTTCGAGATTAGTTTTAGACCTCAATAATCGTTATTTGGTACCAGCGTTGAGCATGAACAGTATATTTGGATCTTGTTTAATGCGAGACGATTATTCATTTAAATCAGAGAATAATGGTTGTTCTATTTATATGAGTAATATCCTTTATGGTCATGCACCTTAGATGAATGGTCTATTCTTGTTGAATCTCAATCGTAGTGATACACATATTCATAATATTGATGCCAAAAGATGCAGAATTGATAATGATAGTGCAACATACTTGTGGCACTACCGTTTATGTCATATTGGTATAAAGCGTATGAAGAAACTCCATGCGGATGTACTTTTGGAATCACTTGATTATGAATCATTTGATACTTGCGAACCATGCCTCATGGGTAAGATGACTAAAACTCCGTTCTCCGGAACAATGGAGTGAGCTAATGCCTTATTGGAAATAATACATACTGATGTATGTGGTCCAATGAGTGTTGAGGCACGCGATGGGTATTGTTATTTTCTAACCTTCACAGATGATTTAAGTAGGTATGGGTATATCTACTTAATGAAACACAAGTCTGTAACATTTGAAAAGTTCAAAGAATTTCAGAGTGAAGTGGAGAATCATCATAACAAGAAAATAAAGTTTCTACGGTCCAATCGCGGAGGCGAATATTTGAGTTACGAGTTTGACCTTCATTTAAAACAATATGGAATTTTTTCACAATTCACGCCACCTGGAACATCACATCGTAATGGTGTCTTCGAACGTCGTAACCATACTTTATTAGATATGGTGCGTTCTATGATGTCTCTTACCAAGTTGCCTTTATCATTTTGGGGTTATGTCATGGAATTGTCACGATAGATGTCCCCGTTGAAAGGACTTAGTCGTGAGGCCAACGCATCTATGTGGTAGCTTGAGAGGGGTTGAGTGGGACGAGATACGTGAGGTTTTACCCAGGTTCGGCCCCTCACGGTGGAGGTAAAAGCCTACATCCTGCTTCATTGATATTGATGGTGATGATCACGATTACAGGGGTGCTCTATCTCAAGAGCTATTGACTTGTCTGCCTATCTAGACTTCTGAAAACTTGTCCCTCTTAGGGTGCCCTGCCCCTCCTTATATTAGTTGAAGGGGCGGGTTACATCAGGAGTCCTAGTAGGATTAGGACTAGTCTATCTTCTATTACAAGCCGGATACAAGTCCGGGTCTTACTTCCTTGTAGGAGAATATGCCTTTCATCTTAAGCCGGCCCACCATCACATAAGTCGGCCTTCCCATGAGCCGCCTTATGGGCCGTTGAGTCTTGTCATCCATCTCACCCGCCCACCGGGTTACCAATGAGTCGCCAGGCTCGGCCGGGTCATCAGCAAGTGGAGAGATCCGGGTGGGTCACTTAGTGAGTCGCCAAGTCAGGGCGGGTCACTAGTGAATCGCCAAGCTCGGCCGGGTCATACTTCCGGCCGGGTCATATCGCGGGGTATATCCCCAACATTAGCCCCCAAGTTCCATGGTGCATGCTGTCAGTGACATGGGACTTGCGCATTTGATGAAATATCAATCTGAATAATGTAGCCCCCAAGTGCCGGGTCGTAAGCCTGCATCAACTCGGGACTATTCCTTCCATTGTAGAATAAATCATATCCATAATAGCCATTGCGCTGAAGCGACTTTCAAAACCTCAATCATAATACTGGTTATTGATAACCATAATAAAATCCAGCCATGTCGGCTATTCAAGAGTTGAATAATATAATCCGGTATGAAAACCTCAATCATTCAATATCATCATAAAAATCCAGCCAATTTGGGCTATTAAAGATTTAAATACCTTATCAGTTGACAAGTAAATCTGGAGTTTAATTACCCGGCGGCTCTTGGCCAATGGCGACTTAATACACATTCATTGTACTCCTGGATTTTTATAACCCGGCGGCTTATAGCCTTTGTGAAAATCAATAACTGATAACCCTTTTGAGACACCAATTTCAATCTTTGATGATGGGCTTTGAACTTAATCATTTGTGTAAGTCATAGCTCTACAAATCCTGCACAGAGTTTAAACAACATATGCCCTGGCGACTTAATGTCAAAAGCCAGGTCGGGTAACAACCCAAACATAATATAGTCTTATGCAATTATGGAAAAGACTAGCATTAAGGCCATTGAAGCCTAAACATACTGGCAACTTAAAGTTAAAAGCCAGGGCAGGTTATCAAACCTTGCATATTCATATAATCAGGAAAACATACCTGTAGGATTGATTTATATTGCTGGTCTTACATTGCCATACCCAATGAAGGTAACAATCCAATGATTTATAAGCGCATGATTCCAATGGCGCAATCCAAAAATATACTGGCGACTTAACATCAAAAGCCAGGGCGGGTTATCAGAAACCACAGATATACTCAAATATGAGCCATAGAGAATGAAGGCTACATGGCCTGAATTGTCTCAAGCCATGGCCTAAATATATGAATCCCAAAAAATGCTCAGAAAAAGATAACAAATCAAAATCGAGAAAATGAGGCTTTCATAGGCCGCCAAGCCTAAAGCTCCAAGGCTTTCATGGGCCGCCAAGCCACTGAGTTAACCTTTTACACTTTGTGAATCCGGCCTCACATGACCGCCGGTTTAACGTTGACAAGTTCAGGGTCTATGTAAGATTGACTGTCAAGAGTTTGGCTTGTCATTCCGGGAATACCCGGGCGGAGTGGCAGATTCTACAAAGCAAGATAACCCAAAAGGTTTTGGTGAACACACCTGGTGTTCCAAGCCATTTCACGAGGGTAGTAACGCCATGTTCTCTTTGGTGAATACACCTATGTTTGAATGGGAAGCCCCCATGTGCTTTGTAACCATGGCGTATGAGCCGGACCAAGAGGGATATTCACAACTATGCTCAATGAGCAGGAAGCCCCCAAGTGGTTTGTGGCATTGAGCCGATCAAGAGGGATATTCACAGCTATGCCTTAAATATGAGCAGGAAGCCCCCAAGTGACCATAAGTGTGGCATTGCGCCGATCAAGAGGGATATTCACAGCCATGCTTCAAATATGAGCAGGAAGCCCCCAAGTGACCATAAGTGTGGCATTGTGCCGATCAAGAGGGATATTCACAGCTATGCTTCAAATATGAGCAGGAAGCCCCCAAGCGACCATCATAAGATAAGCCCATAAGGTAGGATACCCATGTTTGAACCGCGTATCATGGAAGGAAGTTCTCTTTGGCAACCTTTAATCTTTCTGAGAACTCGAACTTGCGAGAGATGAATTCTTTTTAAACCGGACATTGAGAGCTTCAAAGCTTTGCGAGAGACAGATTTCCCTTGAGCCGGATTTTAAACCGAGTATCCTTCTTTTTAAGCCGGCAATTTTCTGACGGCCTTTAAATTTTCGCCAATAGGGCAGTAGCCTCCGGGACCGGGTTATTTCTCCTCCAATGACCCGGAGTTCTTGAATTCACTGAAACCGGCCAATTCTGCTGAGTCATGTCATTGTAGCCCCCGAGTCTTAAGATGACTCGAGGAGTTGACTTGAGATTCTCCATATTTTACCGTGATATAAACTGGTATGAGTCATTCAACAGCTCAGTGATATAACTTGTCTTGCATTAGAGAACTTGCAAGCCAGAGTAATTGCTCTTTTAAAGAAAGCAATATGTAATATAAAAATATACTAGATGGATTTCACCTGATATGTCAGGCCAGAAATTATCCACCACGGAGTTGGATCACCACGGTGAAGCTGAAGTCAATCACGGCCGAGTTAACTGTGGGGGCAGACAGATAAGTCGGCCGCGACATTGTAAGCCGGTGCAGACGGGCGAGTCGGCGACGGCGTTGTAAGCCGGTGCAGACGGACGACTCGTCCATGGCGTTGTAGGTCGGCGCGGATGGGTGAGTCGGCTGCGGCGTTGTAAGCCGGTGCGGATGGCCGGGTTAATCGCTGATTCGCCATAAACCACGCGGACGGTGAGTCAATCGTGGGCACGAGCGACGAGTCAGTCGCGTGTGTTGATGTGGTAGAGGCCGCGACTTGCACACGTATCCGTCGAGCAGCACGGTACGGACAAGCGCTAGTGTAAAAATAATTTGACGCACACCCTTTGCGACACCTTTGTAATAAATAATGATCTTGTGAAGAAATATCACATACTAAAGTAATTATTCTTTGATGAAAACAATATGTATTAATAAGATAAATTTGGATGAACATCACCTGATTTGTTCGGATGACGGATGATCTGTTCAATGCGATAGAGGCGGCTCAAGCAGACCGGAAACTCAACATAACCCCCGGCGGCTCAATTCGACAGAGGCGGCTTAATGCGGCCTGGTTGGTTGACCGGCTCATCAGGCGAGGCACATCCAAGGCGGCTCACGGTAGATTAGTACACCGGCGAGGCCGTCTGTGGGCGATTTGTAGTGACGGAGACAGGACCAACTCAAGGGAGACCCTCGGGCAGGAAACGACTCAAGGAGATTCCCCGCGGCGGTGAGGCATGCTCGTCATGCGGGAGGCAACACCGGACGGGCCCGCATCTCAGACAACGGGCGGCTCGTCGTGCTGCGGCAGCTGCGGCAAAGGGCCGAACCGAGGCACAGCGGGGCGACTCACGGGCTCAGAGGCGAGGCCGTTTTGAAAACGGTCGGCAGTGGTTGCTCCAGAGGCGGGCGGCTCTGACCGCTTAACTGGGGGCTCACGCGGGACGAGCCCGCGGATTTGCGGCTGTCGAGGCAACTTGGCCAGGCAGCGGTCAGATTGATCCAGGGCGTTTTGACCGCGGCCACTCATTGTAGCCGCGGGAGGTGGCGCCGGAGAGACGGCGGCGGCTCTCAGAAAAACTTCATGTAGTGGAGACCCGGAGCAGCAGTATCTGGCTGGGCAAAGCAGTGCAGCTGTCAGCGGCAGACCGCACAGGCGGCTCACCGATGAAGTTAGGCTACGACAGCGAGGTGGAGCAAAGCCTGTGGCAGTCTGGCCAGAGGAAAACTCGTCTGAAGAGGCGGAGTTGCGTAAGCGGCGATGCAAAGTTCAGGTCATGGTTGGTTGACTCACGTACGAGTCATTTCTCCTTTCCCTGTCTTCTTTTCCTTTGTAGATCAGATCGTCCATGACCATTAGTTCTATTTGCCCATGCTGATGGATCAACCGATGGATTATTTTTTCCACACCAAGGTTTTAGCACCGAGGCTACGAATTGACACCTTCGGATTTGAAAACAGCACAACAGTGTATGGGAAACCAAATTTTGACCATCATGGTGGCTTGGTAACCTCGACAGCGGCTTACTCGCTGCGGGCGACTGGGCAACAAAGTAGAATCCGGGTCGTGGTCTTCTTCCCTTTGAAAAACTGAACAAATACTATTAGTAGATTCCCGTACTAGTGCTCGTGGCTGGCTTGATCAAAAGGAATGATTAAAAAATGAATCTGGACCTTGCCGTACAGATTACTCCTTCCCAAAATCTGAGTTTTCACGTGGCAGCTAGTCTGACCCCTTGTATGTACGCGTGGCCAACTTGGTCGATTGGTGGAAAAACAAGGACTACGACGATTCGGACCACAGCGCAAAATTGCTTTACGTCGGCCTCGGCGTATACGCCGCGTAATCCAAGAAGGAAAAACTGTATCGGAAAGTTTTAATCTCGATCTCTATAATTTTTCCAGACGACAGCGGAGGAGCAGACGCAACCCTAGCTTTTTCTTGATCACAATCGTGTATATGCTCTTCCAACTGTTCGTCGTTGACGTAGATCTTTTCTTCATCCAAAAATTGTGAACTCCTTGATCCCCGAAAGAGATCCCTTCAATAACTCAACACCACCGTACGCAGACCCCATGGTGGGCCCCAACTGTCATGAAATTGTCACGGCAAATGTCCCGTTGGAAGGACTTAGTCGTGAGGCCAACACATCAATGTGGTATCTTGATAGGGGTTGAATGGGACGAGATACGCGAGGTTTTACCCAGGTTCGGCCTCTCACGGTGGAGGTAAAAACCTACATCCTGCTTCATTGATATTGATGATGATGATCACGATTACAGGGGTGCTCTACCTCAAAAGCTATTGACTTGTCTGCCTATCTAGACTTCTGAAAACTTGTCCCTCTTGGGGTGCCCTGCCCCTCCTTATATTAGTTGAAGAGGCGGGTTACATGAGGAGTCCTAGTAGGATTAGGACTGGTCTATCTTCTATTACAAGCCGGATACAAGTCCGGGTTTTGCTTCCTTGTAAGAGAATATGCCTTTCATCTTAAGCCGGCCCACCATCACATAAGTCGGCCTTCCCATGAGCCACCTTATGGGCCGTTGAGTCTTGTCATCCATCTGACCCGCCCGCCGGGTTACCAATGAGTCGTCAGGCTCGGCCGGCTGGAGAGATTTGGGCGGGTCACTTAGTGACTCGGCAAGTCAGGGCGGGTCACTAGTGAATCGCCAAGCCCGATCAGGTCATACTTCTGGCTAGGTCATACCATGGGGTATATCCCCGACAGGTTATGCATTAGAGACAACCGCATTCATGTTAAATAGGGCACCGTCTAAATCCATTGAAACGACACCGTATGAACTTTGGTTTGACAAGAAACCTAAGTTGTCGTTTCTTAAAGCTTAGGGATGCGACACTTATGTCAAAAGGCTTCAGCCTGATAAGCTCGAACCCAAGTCGGAGAAGTGCGTCTTCATAGGATACCCTAAAGAAACTATTGGGTACACCTACCATAGATCCGAAGGCAAGATTTTTTTTGCTAAGAATGGGACATTTGTAGAGAAGGAGTTTCTCTCGAAAGAAGTGAGTGGGAGGAAAGTAGAACTTGATGATGTAATTATACCTTCTCTCAAATTGGAAAGTAGCACACCAGAGAAAACCGTTTCCATGATGCATACACCAAATAGATAGGAAGCTAATGATGATGATCATGAAATTTCGGATCAAGTTATGTGATGCCCCGAGACCGACGCTCCAAATGCCATCCCAGTTGCCTTCCATGTTTTGCGTGTCAGCCGTGTGTTTTGTTTGTTTGTTGCATTTCATCATGTCATCATGCGCATTGCACCGACACTCCGTTGCCGTCATGTTTTCAAAACTTGCACCCGTTCGGGTCTCCCAGTTCCTTCTGTTGTCCGTTCTGAACCCAACCACACTCGCACGCGCCCGTGGCACGTCTGAAATATTATTTTATAAGTGGCTGGAACATGTTCTCGGAATGGGATGAAAGTTGGTGTGCGGTCTTGTTGTAGTGTAGGTAGGCCGCTTGCCAAGTTTCATCGCTTTCGGAGTTCGTTTGATGCCCCAACGGATAACCATATCCGCAGTATAGTCGGTCTATGCGTCGGATGTTTTCGGTCTCCGGAAACTGTCGCCGGGCCTCTCTCTCTGTTCTCCCCTCTCAGCCCGAGGCCGTCCACATAACCCACTAAACCAGCCCACCTAGGCCTATCTAACCGCTCCTCACGTTCGGAACCGTCCGATCGCAATCGGAGGGCTCCGAAAGCCCCCTAAACCACCAAACCCTAGCCCCTACCCTATTTAACCACCTCTCCTTCCATTTTTGGCAGCCACCTACCCCTCCTCCTCAATTCCCGCGCCCCTAATCATCAGCCGCCTCCTCCTCCCACCTTCTCCTCATTTTCCGGCGAGCCCCAACCCTCCTCCACCACTTGGCAGCGAGCCACATGCCGCGCCGCTACCGGAATCCACCTGAGCCGCCGCCCTGCCCAATCCCCGCCTTCCACGTCGCCCGCGCCGCCTCGCCAGCGTGCGCCCCGCCGCCGAGGGCCCGCCAAAGCCCATCGCCAGCCCGTGCCAGGCCGATTTGGGCCCGAGCAAGCCCGCGCAGCATCGCCGCCCTGCTTCTCCCGCTCGACCCCGTTGGATCGGGAGAGCGCCACCCCGCCGCCATCCGTACGCCGCCGCGCCTCCCACGGTTCTCCACTCCAGCGAGCCCCATCGCCGACGAGCTCCTGCTCAGCCTCGCCGGAACCCCCAGGTCACGCCGCCGTCGACCATCCCCTTCTTCCTCCTGTTTCTTCCCTCTCTCTCACCGGATCTCTCTCTCTCACCAGGGACCACCGCCGCCGGAGCTTCTCGACCCACCGACCTCGCCGCCGACACCGGGAAAGGGCTTTCCCACCTCGGATCTGTCCGTCCCCGCCGCCATCCTGCCACCCTTCGCTGGAGCCCGCCCGAGACCTCCCGCCGTCGACTCCGGATCTGCCTGCACCGAGCATGGCTCGATCCGGTCATGCTCGTTGACCAGCGCCAGTGTGTGGGTCACGCCAGGCCCAGCGCCCCCTTCCGGCCTCACCTCACCTCCGACCTGGGCCATGGCCCATGGTGAGAACCCCCCCCCCCCCCAGCGCCCCTCCTCTACTCCACTTGGGCTTGGCTCAATTCTGCTCCTGTTGCTATCTTGTGCAGCCCAGATCTGTTCAGATTTGTCCCATAGATGTTTTCTTTTCAGTTATGCGAATTTAGTATTTATCCAAAGGCTGCCAATTTTACAAAAAAGCCCTTGCACTTCATGCATTTAATAACTCACAAACCGTGCTTCAGATTAAAATGTTTTATATATGTAAAATGCTTAGTTTTTCTTGTACGTTCATAATATGCAACATGTGATCCATGTTAAAAATGTTTAAATTGCTGTTTGCATTTGTTTTGCACAATGACATGTTAAAATGGTTTAATTCATAACTAAATAACCGTAGCTCCAATTTATATGTTCTTTATATGCAAATGGGGTAGAAAAATACCTAGTTTAACATGGTGCACTCATCTTGCATATTTAACAAATCTGAAATATGGTTTAGGGCAGAACATTACCAAATTCATAATATGCATATGGGGATTTTCTAGAATTGTTGTTTGTTATTTCCGGCCTCGTTTAAACTTGCCTAAATAGTTAGTTTACTTATGCCTCACCTCTTGCCATGTTTAACAATATTTAATATTGTTGAGTACCTATCCGGGAGTGAACAAAATAATCGAAAGTGGTGTTTCGTCAACATGCATCTTGTTACATGTTGAGCTCCACTTAACTTGTAATTTTGTTTGTGCACTTTGCCATGCCATGCATATTTAAACCGGACATGCATCAGCCTTGGTTGTGCATCATGCCATGTTTATGCTTGTGTGTTTACCATGTTGCTTGCTTCTTTCCGGTTTGCTTCTCTCGTTAGTTTCAGTTTCGTTTCGGAGTTGTGAGGATTCATTCGACTACGTCCGTTTGTCTTCTTCATGGACTCGTTCTTCTTCCTTGCGGGATCTCAAGCAAGATGACCATTACCCTCGATATCACTTCTATCTTTGCTTGCTAGTTGTTCGTTCTATCGCTATGTCACGCTACCTACCACTTGTTTATCATGCCTCCCATATTGCCATGTCAAGCCTCTAACCCACCTTCCTAGCAAACCGTTGTTTGGCTAAGTTACCGCTTTTGCTCAGCCCCTCTAATAGCGTTGCTAGTTGGGACACCCCTGCAGGGTATAAACTTTTGAGAGCCATGCTCGGGAGAAGGAATATCCTTCGTTGATCATGAGAGCTTGTGATGGGTTAAGTTGGGACACCCCTGTAGGGTATAAACTCCCGAGAGCCGTGCCCGCGGTTATGTGGCAGATGGGAATTTGTTAATATCCGGTTGTAGAGAACTTGACGCTTGACTTAATTAAAATGCATCAACCGCGTGCATAGCCGTGATGGTCTCTTTTCGGCGGAGTCCGCGAAGTGAACATGTTTTGGGTTATGTTTGAAAGTAAGTGGTTTCAGGATTACTTTTTGATCACTTCTAGCTTCACGACCGTTGCGTAGCTTCTCATCTTACTCTTATTTGCGTATGTTAGCCACCATATTTTCTTAGCGCTTGCTGCTAATCCACCTCATTACCTTGTCCTACCCATAAGCTTAAATAGTCTTGATCTCGTGGGTGTGAGATTGCTGAGTCCTCATGACTCACGGATACTTCCAAAACAGTTGCAGGTGCCGATGATGCCAGTGTAGGTGATGCTACCGAACTCAAGTGGGAGTTCGACGAGGAACTTGGTCGTTACTATGTGTCGTTTCCTGATGATCGGTAGTGGTGCCCAGTTGGGACGATCGTGGATCTAGCAGTTTGGTTATCTTCTTTTCATTTGGTTGTCCGTAGTCAGACTATGAGTGTATTCTGATGATGTATGACTTATTTGAATATTGTGTGACATGGCGAGTGTAAGACAACTCTATTTATCCCTTTCTTGTTCATTACATGGGATGTTGTGAAGATGACCCTTCTTGCGACAAAACCACTATGCGGTTATGCCTGTAAGTCGTGCCTCGACACGTGGGAGATATAGCCGCATCATGGGCGTTATAAGTTGGTAATCAGAGCCATCCACGACTTAGGAGCCCCCTGCTTGATCGAATCGCTGACGTTGTTGAGTCTAGAACAAAAAGGTTTTGGGTCTTAGGATTATATATATCGGAGAGTAGGATTCTTTTTACTCCTCAGTCGCTTCGTCGCTCTGGAGAGGCCTTCTGACATAGATGTTTTGACTTTCCTCTCCTAAAATTTCATGATTTTTTTAGGATCACGCGGGTATCCTGGAATCGTTCCGATATTCTTGTGACGAGAACATTGTTCTTGGTGCCTCCTGACATTTAGGGGTTGTGGCAGTGTCTCGGGGAGTTGAGCTCTGAGGTGTTGTCGTCACAATTTTATCGTTGCAGTTCTAGAATACCTGATTTCGCCGACATCGAAAATCTCTTTTATGCAGTTGTTGGTGAGATAACCTCGATGCCACCCAGTACTGGGGCGGGAGTTCGGAAGTATTGCCATAACTCGTATAACAGATGCTTTTCGAAGGTTGAGGTACATGATTTTCGAAGGTTTCTTGGTTATGTGTCGACGGATGGATACAGTTGGAGCGTAGGGCTTGTTAGTTGTGTGATATATATTGTGCCTCCCTGTATCCCCAACTCCAGATTGCATATATAACCAGAAAGTTTCAGGAGTTTTTAGGTGGGAATTCAAGTATCTCGTAGGATATCTTTCCAACACACACATGATACGATATGGGGTCTATCATATGTTTGTTCTGGCTTATTTCCTAAGCCAATCCTTTGTTTTGTTTTGAGTTATAGTATTCGAGTTGCTTCAAAGTCAAATGTGGATTCCATACCTTTCCTAAGAGGTGTTCTCATATTTCTATGTGAATACTAATCCTTCATGATAATCGAGATTGTCATGTCAATCCTTTTCAACCGCTGTGCTTCTCTTCAAGTTAATCGTATCCTTTCAATTTCTGCTAGATCAATTATCAGTTCTTCGCAACGGTGTTTGTTTCATCCGTCCCAAGTTGCATTTGTTTTACCCACCCTCCCACCCTTTTTCCTCAAGGACTAAGACCTCTTAATCAAGTATCCATCTTATTGATGTGAAGTCTCTTCATTCTTTTCTTCTATGTTTTTACCCGGTGTTTCTTATGAAGATGCTAAGGGAGCTTCAAGTTCGTCACTCTTCACTCGTTTTCTTCTCCGGTGGATTAATTTCAGGCTTCGGTGTTGATCATATCTCTTCCTTTTGTTTCACATATTTTCCCATGTGAATTTCTTATCCAAAGCTCTCTTATTTATTAACCTCCCCCAGTTCATATCCGGAGTGTTGAAGATATCTCGGAAGATTCGCGTTTCCATTCTCAATCCGTTCAAGTTATTTTGAGGTTGTTATCTCATTGAAGCCATTTAATTCAACTGGTGCAATCTCGCTTTAAAAGTTATTCAACCGTGTGTCTTTGAGTCAGCCCTAACCCACATGTCTCTCCCAGGATCTTACCCGACTCTTCTAAATTTTCCGGAGCTACCTTTCTCAAATTCTTTTAAAGTGTGACGTAAGAATGGATTCCATCAGTCATATGCCTTATCCAAGATTGTTTCATGTTGTTTTCACCTTTCACTCAACCTTTCTATTCTTCATTCCGTAGTGCCTCAATTGGCATGGTGGTTCTCATCATCATTCTCAACATTGGAAGACTGAAGAAGAATTTTCCTAAATCTTGGTCCGTTCTCTTGAAGATGCGTAGTTCAAGCTTGATGCTATCCTCTCAAATCATTTCCAATTGTGAGAATTCTTTTCATACCAATCCGATGCATTTCATGAGTTCTCTCCATTTTATTCCTACAAAGGCCATCATTTCAGATTTATTCGTTCTCAACTTTCTGCTCTCGTTTCCCCAATCTTACCGGGGCATCGTTCATGTATTCTCTAGTCAGCTCGTGATCTATTCGTTCTCATGTATCTAAATTCTATCAAGTATCTTCATTCACTTTCTAATTCTTATGGTGGTTCGTTCAAGAGTTCTCTTCCTTGCTTATCATATCAATTCATTCGTTCTTTCCAATCCTACCGGTGGTTCATGAAGATTTTCCCAAGTTTGCGATATATATCCTCAATCCTTTTCAAGAAGAATAAGTGGCATGCCAATGCCGTTGCTTGTTACAAATTTGAGTTGAAGAATGGTAAGCATGACATAAATCTTATTCTTATTTCCTCGAGGTGATCAATTTGTTCTTTCTTGAGTTGTTCATCATGTCACATTCTCTGTTCGAGATGCTTCATCTTTTCTTTTCCGAAGTTCCAAGTTTTCCGCATTATCTCATCGCGAAGCTCCATCTAAATCATCACAAGGCTTCACCTTGTGTTTTGAAATTCTCTTTCTTTTTATCATCCTTTTATTACCGGAGTTCTTCATGGAGGCTCTACATGGTGGTTCGTCAAGGATTCTTTTCATTCTTCAATTGTTCTTCAAGATTTCTATCGAAGTTATGATCCGCCAAGCTATAATCAAAATTAAACATGGTGCTCAACACGTGTTTTGTTTTGAGGAGCTCAAATATTCTTCATCTTGCATTCCTAAATTCAATTCGTTCTACCTTATCTTTTGAGGTGGTGTTATGTCACTCTTGACAATTTCCCTTCGTGTGTTATGATTCAACAATTATCAAGAATGAGATAGTTAAACCCATCAATTTCTTCGAGCATGAGCTATTCTCAATCCATCAATCTCTTCGTTGGAGTTATCTTGGTTTATATTTCACCTAAAGCTTTCCCTAAGGATTGTTGCTATATATGGTGCTTATAAATGACCCAAGTTCTTTATTTATCCTCCCGATGAAATAAGTTTCTCGTCTCCTTGTTGATATCAATCCAATCTATTGTTTCCGTTAGTGGCAGAATTTCACCTCATAATTTTGAGAAGTTTTCCATAAGCCCAAAACAACCTTATTCTTTTGTTGTTTAATTTTCAAGAACTCCATTCAATCCTTGTTTCTAAGGATGCCTTCAAATTCATTGGTGGTAGAAGTTATTATTTTATTTTACTTTCTTTCTTCCTAATGATCTAGCTTCTATTTGTTTCGTTCCGGAAGCATTGTGATGTTGCACTCTTCGACCCATCATCCCATTTTTGTCAAAGATCATGTTCTCTCATTTGCTTATCCATTCAACCGGAGTGTCGTGTCCTCCATTCAAGTTCTCTCATATTATCAAGTTTTGCCTCCCTTCTCAACTGGAGTGCTATATGAAATCTTTCTTACCCCTTGTGCCATTCTTTCAATAGTTCCGGAGGCAGTGTGTTGTGGATTTCATCAAGTATCCTCTCATCCTATAAAGTTCATGTTCAATTCCTTCCATTTACAGTCGAAGTGCTGTCCAAATTATATCATTCTTATTCCTTCTGTATCTTCTTTTAACCGGAGTGTTGCGTCTATCATCCCTCTTCTAACCGGAGTCTCATCCAAGTGCTTTCATTTTGCCAAGCGCATATTCTATGCCTTCCATTTCAAACCGGAGTGTTGTCGTAATTGATCTTTATCGTTCCTTGTACATCTCGTTTCAACTGGAGTGCTTGCATGTACTTCTTGTCCATTCTACCCTTTTTTTATGTCTTTCAACCTACAAGGTTCTCGTAATATTCCTTGTACCTCTTTTCTAACGGAGTGTTTTCAACTTTGTTCATCTTCGTGTATTCTTTATTTCAAGTTGTTCAACCTCTAAGGTTCTTTGGTTTCACTCTTTTGTCAAGAAGCAACTTTGTTTTACCTCTTCCTCTTCTGCTTATCTCCGGTGCCATCCTTAGATCTCGGGACGAGATCTCTTGTAAGTGGAGGAGTGTTGTAAGGATTCAGATCGAGTCATTTCAGCACCTAACAGATCATCGCTTCTGTCTAACAGTTTTTGAATATGTTCCATAGCTTTCTGTTGTTCAGTTGCAATTTTAGCAAGTGTTCTGTAGCTGGGTTTTGAATCACAATCAGAGTCATCGTCACTAGATGTTTGATAGTGAGTAGTGCGTGTGTTTACCTTGGCACCGCGTGCCATGAAGCAGTAGGTAGAAGCGGAGTAGTCCTTGTCATTTGCATCGGTGTCAGTGACGAGGTCATTGTCTTCAGTATTGAAGATGGACTTGGCAACGTATGCTGTAGCCAGACTTGCGATGCCTGAGTCGGACTCCTCCTCAGACTCCACCTCCGCCTCCTTAGAAGCGGACTCCTCCTCTGAATCCATTTCCTTGCCAACAAATGCACGTGCCTTGCCAGATGAGCTCTTCTTGTGTGATGAAAACTTTGAGAAAGACTTGGAAGAAGACTTTGAGTATTTCTTCTTCTTCTTGTCGTCAGAGTCATATTCCTTGCTCTTCTTCTTCTTTTTGTTCTCATTGTCCCACTGTGGACACTCAGAGATGAAGTGGCCAAGTTTCTTGCACTTGTGACATGTTTTCTTCTTGTAGTCATGAGCAGAAGCTTCATCATTCCTTGAGCTTGATCGGGAAGACTTTCTGAAGCCTTTCTTCTTGGTGAATTTTTGGAACTTCTTCATGAGCATAGCAAGTTCCCTTCCAATGTCTTCGGGATCATCAGAACTGCTGTCAGATTCTTCTTCAGATGAGGAGATAGCTTTTGCCTTCAAGGCACGAGTTTGCCCATAGTTTGGACCGTAGATATCTCTTTTCTCAGAAAGCTGAAACTCATGTGTGTTGAGCCTCTCAAGTATGTCAGATGGATCGAGTGTCTTGAAATCAGGACGTTCTTGAATCATCAGGGCTAGGATGTCAAACGAACTATCAAGTGATCTCAGTAGCGTCTTGACGACTTCATGTTTGGTGATCTCAGTAGCGCCGAGGGCTTGAAGCTCATTTGTGATGTCAGTGAGTCGGTCAAATGTGTGCTGGACATTCTCATTGTCATTTCGCTTGAAGCGGTTGAAGAGGTTGCGAAGGACACTGATTCTCTGATCTCTCTGGGTTGAGATGCCTTCATTGACCTTGGAGAGCCAGTCCCAGACCAGCTTAGATGTCTTCAAAGCACTCACACGGCCATACTGTCCTTTGGTCAGATGACCACAGATGATATTTTTGGCAGTAGAGTCCAGTTGAACGAATTTCTTGACATCAGCAGCAGTGACACCTTCTCCAGCCTTGGGAACGCCGTTCTCGACGACATACCATAGGTCGACGTCAATGGCTTCAAGATGCATGCGCATCTTATTCTTCCAGTAGGGATATTCAGTTCCATCGAAGACGGGGCACGCAGCGGAGACTTTAATTATCCCTGGAGTCGACGTAGCTAAAAATCCAGGTGGTTAAACCGAATCACACAAAACAAGGGAGCACCTTGCTCTGATACCAATTGAAAGTGCGTTATATCGACTAGAGGGGGGTGAATAGGTGATTTTTATGAAAGTCTTCAAAACGTGGGAGTTATGAAGACAAACGATAGAAATAAACCTAATACCCTGCAGCGGAAGGTAGACTACACTAGGCAAGCCATAGTCAAGTATTCAATAGAGTGAAAGCACAATGACTTAATAGCAGCAATGTAGTAAGGATCAGATAGGAAGATATTATGAAGCCATACAGAACATGCAGTCACTCAGTGAAGACAAAAGATAGTGCGAACATACAATGACTTCACAAGGAGCAACAGTAAGTAAAGGGAAGGAAGGATGAAACCAGTGACTCGTTGAAGACAATGATTTGTTGGACCAGTTCCAGTTGCTGTGACAACTGTACGTCTGGTTGGAGCGGCTAGGTATTTAAACCTTAGGACACACAGTCTCGGACACCCAGTCCTGAACACGCAGCTCATGACACCCAGTCCTCACCGTATTCTCCTTGAGCTAAGGTCACACAGACCTCGCCCAATCACTCTGGTAAGTCTTCAAGGTAGACTCCCAAACCTTCACAGACTTCATTCACCGGCAATCCACAATGTCTCTTGGATGCTCAGAACACGACGCCTAACTGGCTGGAGGATGCACAGTCCTCAAGTGTAATAAGTCTTCAGATCACACAGACAAGAAGACTTAAGTGATGCCCAATTCTCTTTGGCTCTGGGTGGTTAGGGCTTTATCCTCGGAAGGAATTCTCTCTCAAAGGCTTCGAGGTGGGTTGCTCTCAAACGACAAAATCCGTACTCTCAATCTGAGCAGCCAACCGTTTATGGTTGTAGGGGGTGGGCTATTTATAGCCACTTGGCAACTCGACCTGATTTGTCCGAAATGACCCTGGCTCACTAAGGAACTGACACGTGTTCCAACGGTCAGATTTCAAACTCACACGGCAACTTTACTTGGGCTACAAGCAAAGCTGACTTGTCCGACTCTGGACAAGATTCGCTCTCATAGTCTTCACTCGAAGACATAGGTTTTTGGTTTAGGCATCACTTCAGTCATTCTGACTGGTTCTCTTGGACCCCACTTAACAGTACGGTGGTTCCTATGACTCAACACAAAAGAAAAAGAACTGCGAAAGATCTAAGTCTTCGAGCTCCATAGGCTTCATATGGTGTCTTCTCTTGTCATAGTCTTCAATGTGAATATCTTCATATACCACCTTTGACTTCAATGTCTTCATACATTTTTAGGGGTCATCTCTGGTAGGAAAACCGAATCAATGAGGGACTTCTACCTGTGTTATCCTGCAATTCTCACAAACACATTAGTCCCTCAACTAGGTTTGTCGTCAATACTCCAAAACCAACTAGGGGTGGCACTAGATGCACCTACAAGTTCAAGGTACTCATGAGGCAGCAAGAGACCCTTCAGATGATGAGGGAGGATGTCATAGCTCGGGAGGCACGTTTGGCGGACCACAAGGCGTCTTTGGATGCCAGGGAGTGAGAGATCTCCCTTCGGGAGGAGAATCTTGAAGCCACCCTCTGTGCCAAAGATGAATGCTTGGAGGCCCTGGTGTAGCAACGCACCAAAGAGTTGGAGGACAAGCATGAGGTTGCTATGGACACTCTTGCCACTGACCATGCTGCCTAGCTGAAGAAGCTCATTGATGATCTGGATGCCGCATCTTCTGCCAAGGCTGAGCTCGACCAACAGGTGGCCAAACTGAACGAAGACCTTACCGAGAGCGCCAAGAAGGTGGAGGCACGACATGCAAAGTTTCACCTGGCTGATGTGCAGTCACAACTCTCCTCCAAGAGCCAAAGCCTTGAGACTGCCAACGACAACATCTCTGACATGAAGGCAAGAATCGGCTCGCTGGAGCAGTCGATGGAATCCCTTGAATCCCGACATCAGTTGTTGTCCAAGGACTTGGAAACCGCCAAGCGCCTCCGGCAAGATGCAGAGGACATGCTAAAGAATCGGGTCGACATGAGAAACCTCTGGATCAAGAGCCTAATTGACATTGCAGAACATCTTGGCGCCCAAGCTGCGGCGATGGGCATGGACGACCCCATCTACTCAACCAGCAAGAAGGAGGTCCCGAGTGTCAAGCTGGGGGTCTTCCTTGACGAGTTGATCGACAAGCTGAAGGTGCATGAGGAGGGGAGGGCAGAGCGATTCGCGACCGAGTCACGGAGGCTCGCTCGTAACGCCCTCTTCATGGTCTTGAGCAACATCGCCTGTCGCCACCCAGAGCTCAATCTTGACGACGGCTTCAAGAAGCCGCCAACCGGTATTGACGTCGCTGCTTCCAAGGAGAAGGCCGCCCCCCGTGCTGACAGGGTTCTCCGTGTTTAAGCTATTCTTCTTGGCTACCGGGTCGTGCATCAGGCCCAGTTGCTTCCACGAGATCCTGTAATGAAAACATGATATGTATTTTGTGTTTAGTTACTGTATCTCTAGTGTTTGTGCGAAACCGATACTTCTAGCTAGATCTTTGAATGCAGTTTATCCCGTTGAACTCTATATGCTTGTGTTTGTACGATCAACCCCTACAAGTTCCGGATGCCCGCTGATATCATATTGCCGCGATTTTCATAAGGGTCCGGCCCTTAATGGTCATCTTGGCGTGGATGTGTCTCGACAGGTTTTTCCTAGGTAGCTCTCGATACAGCCTCTCGACCTGCGAGCATGGACCTGGACAGGACAATGGTGCGATCAAAGAAACTAGCCATGGTTCCATCGCATGAGGGATCTCTCGATACAGACACTCGCTAGAGTTAAGGGATAAACGACTGCAAAAATCTGAAACACATCAACAAGAAGTGATAACCTGAACTTAGCTTTTGTTTTAAGTTTCTCTTTCATCTGTTAGACCGTGTGAGCGTCCGACGTGCCGACGGTGCCCGGAGGAGTAGAAGGCAATCAAGTGGTTTCTTCATTCCCGGCAAGGGGCGACGTGTATTTTTTGCAACTGGCGGGTATCGTGGCACGGTGCCGGGCTTTTCTGGTCCTCTTCCCTTTTCTCCCCTCCCCTTGAGTCAGTGCAGCAGCTGCCGTTGCATGGGTCGTGCCAACGCGGGCAGCCTCGCCGAAGTCTGCTTGCCGGGGCATCAATCGACAGACTCATACCAATGCTTTGCTCAGGATTACCCACAGCAGGGGAAATACTGGACCGAGCGTCACGTGGTAATCGTCGACATCGACAACACCGAGGCTAAAGCAGCTTGGCTGCTGACGAGGTGGAGGGACAGGAAGGAGGGAGCTCGCACCCGCACGTCTTGCGCCCTTTCCCCCAGACGGTGCTCGAATGAGGAGAACGCCATATGAGTCGTCGGGATGAGTCTACCACCGTCAGCGGTGGTCTTGGCCTTAATTGTCGCTACGGCGAAGCTCAGAGAGTGACAGAATGGCGCGGGGGAGGCCCCCGCTTCGCCTCCGCCTCTCCGCGGGTGCCATGGTTGATGGCACCGTCGAAAATGAAGGTGGTGATGAAGAAGACGCGCTGCACACAGTTTCAGGTTCACGCAAGCAAGCCCCCCTACCCGGCGCACCAAAGATGTCGTGGGATATCCAGGGCCACCTATGGGACCAGGGGGTCCCTTGCTGGTTCGGCAGGGGGACGTCGCATTGCAAAAAGAGCAGACCAACGCGCAACAGCATGGCAGAGAGCACAAAAGCAATTTACACAGGTCCGGGCCGCCGTGAGGCGTAAAACCCTACTCCTGCTTTGGTGGATTGATGGTGGAATGTGGATAATGCAACATAGTACACTTGCCCGGCAGGGGTCGCCGTATGGCAGCAACGACTACACACGTATTGGGTGCGGGTTCCTCAACTTTCCAACCCCTCCTATGAGTGCCACGGGCCTCCTTTTATAGATTAAGGGGTCACCACAATGGCAAAGTGGTCATTATCCACTGATATGATAGCAAATAGTGCTATCATACCTAACTCTACGGGCTGCCAGGATGCATTAAATGCAGGGAAAACTTTGTTTTTGCCACTCTAGCTTTTGATCACTTTGCTTATGCCACTCTAGAATTTGACATTTCACTTTTGCCACTCTTAGTTTTTGACAATACATCACTATTGCCATTATCTGGCAAAAGCAATAATTTTAGAGTGGCAATTGTGATACATTGTCAAAATCTAAGAGTGGCAAAAGTGAAATGAAAAGTTATTGGTTTTGCCATGGAATGGCATTTGTGAAGATTGTCAAAAACTAAGAGTGGCAAAAGTGACATGTCAAATTCTAGAGTGGCATAAGCAAAGTAGGCAAAAGCTAGAGTGGAAAAAAAATAAAGTTTTCCCTTAAATGCACTGCTTAGTGTCACATCACTAGTTGCCCGGCAAGGCTTGCCGGGCTATCTCGCCAACTCCGCGCTTGTCCTGTTGACACGTCGCAGGACGGGTGTCATATGTATGCCCCTTCTGTAGGAAACGGCCGCCATGTGGTGAATGGCTGCCACTTAATCATCTTGCGGCTTGACACCACACTGATGTATGACATGGGTCGCGCCTGAGTGGTTGGCGCGGTGGTTTTTCCTCTGCGAGCCCCAGCAGGCCCTGTCGGGGAGCCTTGGTTGCTTGCTTCTGGCGGTGGCCTTGCCCCTTGCCGGGTTTGCCTGCCCGGCAAGGGAGGCCCTTCTCTTGCTGATATACTGCTCCACTAGCTTGATCTTGATCCTCTGAGCTGCATGTTGGTTCTTCGAATCTCTTGGTTCTTTAATCTATGGCTTCAATTGATGCTTCAATTCTGCTCTTGTCCGTGCATGAGTCAGGGGAAATGTATACCCCTGTATATTTTCCCCGACACCCCGGGAGTTTAATGGGCCAAACGGGCCAACAAGGGAGTGCCCATCAGCCCACATGGGGCTGGTGCACATCCACCTCATGGCGTTGGCCCTAGGGAAGGAAAGGGAGAGGGCTAGCCCCTCTTGCCTTTTCTCCCGCATGAGAAAAGGAAGGGGGGGCTCCACCCCCTCCTGCCTTCTCCTAGGTGACAGAAAAGGAGGGGGGGCACCATAGGGCAGGCGCCCAAGGGGGCCGGCAGCCACCCTTGGGGCGCATCCTGGCTGCCCCTCCCCCACCTGTATATATGAGAGGGAGGGGGCGCCACACAACCCATGACAATACAAGCCATGTGCGGCGCTCCTCTCCCCGGTTTCATGCCCCGTCTAGTCTTTATATAGTGCACGGTGAAGCCCTGCGGAACAAGTTCACCACCACCATCATCACGTTGTTATGCTGCTGGAATTCATCTACTACGTCACCCGTCTTGCTGGATCAAGAAGGCGAGGACGTCATCGATCTGAACATGTGCTGAACGCGGAGGTGCTGTATGTTCGGTACTTGATCGGTTGGATCGTGAAAGCGTACGACTACATCAACCGCGTTGATAAACGCTTCCAGTAAATGGTTTACGAGGGTACATAGGCATACTCTCCCCTCTTGTAACTATGCATCTCCATGGATAGATCTTGCGTGTGCATAGAATTTTTTTT
Source organism: Triticum urartu (assembly GCF_056163025.1). Classification (NCBI taxonomy): domain Eukaryota; kingdom Viridiplantae; phylum Streptophyta; class Magnoliopsida; order Poales; family Poaceae; genus Triticum; species Triticum urartu. The sequence goes on along the minus strand of NC_141879.1, from coordinate 323,785,300 downwards.
GTTTTCCATGCAACGTTCCCCAACAGCTTCTACGTTCAAGTTGCCGTCCTAGATGCCTACGATGGATGGGGGCGGAGGCGACCAACTTCCTCGTTGGTCTGCTGGGCCACCATAGCGACATGATCTGGACTGCTGCAAGCCAAGCCCCTGGTGCTGTGATGTCCAAGGGTGGCGTTGCGACGTCTAAGGACGGCACAACAACATCAAAGAACGACACAGCAAAGCATGCATCTAGGCCATCGCAAGATGGACGCGATACGCTTCCTCGAGATGTTGGCGGCTCTGTTTGACATCACGACAAGAACCCTGAGCATCGTTCTCAAGATGCTAATGGACAACTACCATGCTAACCTGCGGGCGAATATCGACCATGACAGCAGCCGCGGGATGGAGCTCCTTCTGGCTCTGTAAGGAGTCGAGATACATCTTGTTTCTTGCGCCTAGTCATGCCAAGCACGCCGGTGAAGGCCATGGCGCAAGCTCAGCTACCGCTGAACTTCCCTCCAGCACTAGAGAAGATGGATGAGTGGAGAGCCAACATCCAGAGTCTCATCAGCTTCGCCAACGGTGACAGAGCGTAGCATACGGGACCTTCACGACAGCAACCAACGGCGCCAGAAAGATCTGCTGGCAAACGGACTAGAGGCGCCACACCAACAGTGCAATCTCCTCCCGGGCAACAGCGGCAAACCACATAAAACTGGTGCGCAACACGAGGTGTCCATGGCATCGTCTAAGCCGTGGAGTCGCCAAGACCAACACCGGGTACTACACGACTGACGAGTTGAAGACACCCGCACGACCATCGAGCAGTGCCGGGAAGCACGACGTTAGTCAGATGACCGTGCTGGGCCAGTAGTGAATGAGCCTGCGTCGGGGTATCTTGGGTGCCTACCATATGATGTGGGTTGCCCGGCGTTCACTTGCGAGCTGCCGCAAATTTGCTGGCCCTCTTCTCGGAGCTTCAGGCCAGACTGGCCGGATAAGTATGATGACAAGATCAACTCACCAGAGTTCCTCAGCATCTACAATATAGTTGTGTAAGCTACAAGAGGTAGAGACGAGAAGGTTCTCGCCAACTACTTCCCGTTGGCGCTCAAGCCCAACGTGAGGTCTTGGTGGATGAACTTTTTGAAGGGCTCAATCTCATCCTGGGAAGATCTGTGCCATCAATTTGTTGTTGCTTATCACGGAGGCCACAAGCTTCCCAGTCATCCCAGTGATTTGCATGTGCTCCCGTAGAGGGATGGTGAGTCCCTCCACAAATATATTCAGCTATTCGGTCATGTGCACCACAATATCCCAAATGTTCACCCTGCCGATGTTATTGCTGCTTTCCACACTAACATGCACAATTGGAGGATGCAGGAAGAGCTGAACATCAGGCAGGTAAAGGGCATTGGTGAGCTATACGCTCTTGTCGACAAGTGTGCACATGCTGAAGAAGGGAGGACTTCCTCGGGAGGATGTAGGGGCCGTTGTTGATTCAAACGATGATGATGCATCTACCCCGAAGAAGAAAGGCCAGAAGCACAATCGCAAGTGCAAAGGCAAAGCAGTGCTGGCCATTTAAGGGTTTGGACACACTGGCAAGAAGCCCAAGACCGAGGATGCTGGCAAGGAGGTTGGCGTTTGCACATGTGGTCATGTGGCTGCTGCCGGCGAGAAGACCAATGGTCCGTACTGCAAGATCCACCGCATTGCTGGCCACGATCTCCAGGAGTGTCGACAAGTTGAGCAACTTGCTAAAAAGCAGAAGCAAGAATACGAGAAGTGCGACAAGGAGAATGGCCAGAACGGTGTCAGTGGGTCTGGCAAGAAGAACCGTGGCGCCCGTGGGGGTAGTCACGGCAAGGTCAACAAGCAGAAAGAAAAACCTGCATGTGGCCGTGACAAGAAATAAGGAGAAGAGGAAGATGATGATTACGACGAAGAATATGAACAAGAGTTCCAGAATGCCGTTGATGCTATGTGCATTGACGGGGTTGCATCTTTGCTCTCGTCTCACCGGTAGCTCAAGCAATGGGCCCATGAGATCAATGTAGCGAGCATGCAATTGAGGCACAAAAGCCCTTGAAGTGGTCCAACACGCGCATCATCTTTGACGCCGAGGATCACCTAGATTGCATGACTTCGGTTGGTTCTTTGCCATTGTTGATCTCAACAACAATCCGCAACATTAAGGTGACAAAGATGCTGGTTGACGGTGGCGCTGGTTTGAACTTGATCTCTCTAGATGTGATCAAGAAGATGCAAATTCCTGATGAAGATCTCAAGGAAATAGGGTCATTCCAAGTGGTCAATCTGGGAAGAACCAAGCCCATGGGCCAGATAACGTTGCCGGTCACATTTGGTAGCGAGCTCAACTATAGGAGGGAAAAGATAGTCTTCGACATCGTCAAGATACCATTGCCTTACAATGGAATTCTTGGTCGCCCTGCCTTGGCAAAATTCATAGCGGAATCCCATTATGGCTACAACACTTTGAAGATGCTAGGTCCCATGGGTGTGATCACCGTTCATTCAAGCATAAAAAATGTAGTAATATGTGCTGGTAAATTGTACCGGGAAGCAGTTGCTGCATCTGCCAGCAAGGCACTTACTCCTGCCGACAAAGCTCTCGGGGGGTAGACACAGAAGAAGAAATCCGGGAAGCGCACTGGAGAGCGCAGCACGCCCGTTGAGGAAGCAGAGACTTCTGCCGACAAGAGCAAGAGCAAGAAGTCTAAAGCCACTGCACCTGTGACAAAGCAAGTTTATGTGAAGGAGGATGTGACTGGCACACTTTCATGATAGGTGCCACCCTTGACAGTAAATAGGAAAGCGCGCTCATCACTTTCCTGCAGGTGAATGTTGATGTGTTTGTAGGGCAACCATCTGACATCCCCGGTGTTCCCAGAAAAATGATTGAGCACCACCTTAACGTCTGTCCTGATGCAAGACCCGTCAAGCAGAAGGTTAGGAAGCAAGCTTTAAAGAGACAAGAGTTTATAGCCCAAGAAATCCAAAAGTTGGAAGCTGTAGGTTTGGTCAGAGGAGGGCTACACCCTACATGGTTAGCCAATCCAGTCATGGTTCGTAAAGCAAATGGAAAATGGAGACTTGGCATTGATTTATCAACAAAGCATGTCCAAAAGGCTCTTTTCCTTTGCCACAAATTGACCAGATTGTTGAATCCACTGCCGACTGTGATCTCCTCTCTTTTCTTGATGCCTACTCTCGTTATCATCAGATCTTTACGACCAAGGAAGATGAGGAGAAAGCAACATTCATAACTCCAGGTGGCACGTATTGTTTTATACGTATGCACTATAAAAAAGACACATCCGTGACATTATAGCCCGAATGAGAACTATTTCTGTCATGGTTATGACACTTATATGATGATAATTGTGAAAAAACACTTATCATCATAGATGTGGTGGGATCCTACTTCTATGACAAAAAATTATGATAGTAAATGGGCTTTTCGTCTTGGGCAGGCCGGAGACGCTCCTGCATGACATTCTTTGGGCCATCCATGGCATAAAAAATCATGGTAGAAGTGAGGGCGAGGAAAATTTTGGGGAGTTCCCGGTTATGGTGGGTGGTCGGGCCTTAGTGATGTAGTGTGGTTTCGCATTTCGCTCGTACGCGGGTGTGTGCGAGGCGTTGGCTAACTGAACCCGAGTAAGGTGTTCATTTACTGAACCCGAGCGATTGCACCAGCTACATACTGAACACGAGCGATCGATGTTTTGGGTCAAATTACAGCCCATATAAGATCTGGCCGTTAATAGTCTGCAATACTTTGTCCCAAATTACTACCCATATAAGATCTGACCTGTTAATAGACTGCCATGTTTTGGGCCCAATTATGGCCCATATCGGATTCGGCCCGTTAACAGGCACTGTGCTTTTGGGCCCATTGAGGGCCTGATTTGCACTTCGGCCTCTTAACTGCCCATTTATTAATTTGTCCCAATATTAGTTTCAGCCTATTAGAGACACTTGGTACATACGGACTGCTGTTGGCTCGGTTTCACTTTCAGCCATTTAACAGCCCTTGCTGCATCTAGGCCTATTTCTGGTCCGAAGTGACTTTTGGCCTCTTAACAGCCCATAGCCTTCGTTGATAAATTTTAGCCCAACCTGCCTATCGACCCGTTAAAGGCCCGTGATAAATTTGGGCCTAATTATGGGCCGCTTTGCATCCGGCCTGCTTAAAGCCCATCATGTGATTGGGCTAACCAAGGCCCGATTATATTTTGTCCTATTAATGGCCCGTCATGTCATTGCGATAATCATGGGCCAAGGTATATTTAGGCCAGTTGTTGGCCCATGAATTGTTCAGCACAATTCAGGCCCAATCTACTTCTTAGCCTGTTAAAAGCCGAATTTATTTTCTGTCCCAACTAAGGAAAGTGGTTTACTTGGCCTGTTAAAGGCCCAAAAATATTAGTGGGCTAGTTTAAGTCAAGGCCTGCTAATGGCCCGAGATGATTGTGGGCCCATGTTTCGGCCCATTTGTAGCGATTAGCGGGCCGACCAGTTTTAGGATCGTATTTTTTCATATAAACCTAAAGTTTTGGCCCATTGTGGTCCATCGAAGCTTGCGGACTTTTTAGAGAGCGACGATAACATATATAGTAATTAAATTACAACATCATAATGAAGAATAAACCTAGACTATACAACAAAGAAATTACGACATATTAGATCCACCGGGCATCAAAGTTCACCGCCAGTGATAATAAAGCGCAACCAGACAGTGGATTACATACACTGGGCATCAAAAGTCGCCACCAGTGCAAATAAACATGCCAATAAAATAATATACAGAACTGACAACACTTCAAGACAGCTCAAGAAAGGCGAGAAATAGTTGGCTGAACCAAATCAATAGATCAGAGAGAAATACAAAGCTATCTTAATCATGCATAAAAGAGTTCAAAGAAGACTCAAATAATATTCATAGATAATCTGATCATAAACCCACAATTCAACAGATCTCAAAAAATGCACCGTAAAAGAAGATTACATCTAATAAATCTCTAAGAACATCGAGGAGAACATTGTATTGAAGATCAAAGAGAGAGAAGAAGCCATCTAGCTACTAGGTATGGACCCGTATGTAACACCCACGATGCGGCTATATCTCCCACGTGTCGGAGCACGACTTAGAGGCATAACCGCATTGTAGGCAATGTCGCAAGAGGAGTAATCTTTACACATCTCATGTACTGAATAAGAAAGAGGTACATAGTTGGCTTACAATCGCCACTTCACACAATAACATAAATATAGCATTACAATCATCCAGATACAATCAAGGTCCGACTACGGAACCAAAATAAAGACAACCCCAAATGCATAAGATCCCCGATCGCCCCAACTGGGCTCCATTACTGATCGTCTGGAAAGGAAACGTAGTATCGTCCTGAGTCCTCATCGAACTCCCACTTGAGTTCAGTCGTATCTCCTGGAATGGTATCGTCCACACCTGCATCTGGTTTTGGAAGTAATCTGAGTCACGGGGACTCAGCAATCTCACACCCTTGCGATCAAGACTATTTAAGCTTATGGGTAGGTAAAAGGTATGAGGTGGAGCTGCAGCAAGCACTAACATATATGGTGGCTAACATACGCAAGTGGGAGCGAGAAGAGAAGGCAAAGCACGTTCGAGAATCTATGATCAAGAAGTGATCCTAGAACTACTTACGTTCAAGCATAACTCGAGACCGTGTTCTCTTCCCGGACTCCGCCGAAAAGAGACCATCACGGCTACACACGCTGTTGATCCATTTTAATTAAGTTAAGTTTCAGGTTCTCTACAACCGGACATTAACAAATTCCCATCTGCCCATAACCGTGGGCACGGCTTTTGAAAGTTCAAATCCCTGCAGGGGTGTCCCAACTTAGCCCATCACAAGCTCTCACGGTCAATGAAGGATATTCCTTCTCCCAGTACAACCCGATCAGACTCGGAATCCCGGTTACAAGACATCTCGACAATGGTAAAACTAAACCAGCAAAGCCGCCTGATGTGCCAACAAATCCTGATAGGAGTTGCACGTTCTCATTCTCAGGGCACACCGGATAGGTTAAGCTACGAGTAAAACCAACCCTCGAGTTGCCCCGAGGTGGCCCCGCAGGCTGCCCGTTTCGGACCAACACTCAGAGGAGCACTGGCCCGGGGGGGGGGGGGTTAAAGTAAAGATGACCCTTGAGTCCGCGAAACCCAAGGGAAAAAGGCTAGGAGGCAAATGGTAAAACCAAGGTTGGGCCTTGCTGAAGGAGTTTTATTCAAGGCAAACTGTCAAGGGGTTCCCATTATAACCCAATCACATAAGGAATGCAAAATCAAGGAACATAACACCGGTATGACGGAAACTAGGGCGACAAGAGTGAAACAAAACACCAGGCATAAGGCCGAGCCTTCCACCCTTTACCAAGTATATATGTGCATTAAAGTAAACAAGATATAATAATTATATCCCAACAATAAACATGTTCCAACAAGGAACAAACTCCAATCTTCACCTACAACTAACAACACTATAAGAGGGGCTGAGCAAAGCGGTAACATAGCCAAACAACGGTTTGCTAGGACAAGGTGGGTTAGAGGTATGACATGGCAATATGGGAGGCATGATAAAGCAAGTGGTAGGTATCGTAGCATAGGCATAGCAATAGAGCGAGCAACTGGCAAGCAAAGATAGAAGTGATTTCGAGGGTATGGTCATCTTCCTGAAAAGTTCTCCGAGTTGACGTAAGCTTGATCCTCGTAAGCGTACTCAACGGGTTCCTCGATCACGTACTCGTATCCCGGCTCTACCCAAAGCAAGAACACAACAAAAGGGAACCACGATCAACCACGGTGCCATGCGCAAGCAACATGATGCAAAACATGGCATGATATGCAGGATGTGATATGCAATGCATATGCGTGTTTCAGAAGGGAAAGATTGAAACAGGGCTCAACTTGGAAAACCAAGAGTGCCGCTGTAAAGATGAGTTGATTTCGTGTGAAATCGATATAAAGATCACCGGAATCGGATGCACGGTTTGCAAATGGCAAGCAAAACAATAATGACACAAAGCTGCGATTAACAGCACGATGCCATCTAAATGCATCATGAAAAATAAGCTGCTGCACTCTAACATAGCAACAAAGCACATGGCAGTGATTCATTCAAGATTCTTGACAAAAAATGAACACTGAGCTACGGCTAAATCACACAATAGCAGGTTCAAACAAGCATGGCAAAAGTGCAAAAGATATCAGGTTCACAGACTTGGTGAAAATAACATGTCAGGATTTAACATGAGGAAGCAATGTTTAGAGCAAGATAACAACATGCTACAGGAATATATCATGGCAAATCAAGGAATGGCATGAAACTACTCAAATCATATAACAAAAGTCCCTCACTGACCATAAGCCAAAAGGGATCAGAAAATACAATGGCAACCATGTAAACATAGCAAGTTTCGTTAACAGATTCAGACTTAGCAGAAAAACTGGACATGGCAAAAACAGAGTTACGTAGGCATGTTTACGAGCTCGATGCACTCACCACAAGGCATTATATGACAAACTAAGCATACACCCAACAAGAAGACATGATCAATAAGCTAACCATGGCAAGAACACTCTCATAGCATGCAAGGATCAACTACAACAACCTCGGCAAAATTGATTAACACGTAAAAAATCTGCCAGGAACATTTTATAGCAAAATTAGAGCAATATTGAGTCATGCTAGGTTACTCCATAATTGCAAACAAATACATGGATGGATAGAGCATAACAATATCTCAAAATCATACTTACTGAACATGCTCAAAAGAGGCATGGATCACTCTGTAGCAAGATGAATACATGGCATAAAAATATCATCAGTGAAATGACTTAGAAGAATTCTAAGTCCCTGAAATCAGCAACATCACGAGAGCTACTTTGCATGCTTGTGCTAGTCACCACAATGATCACACAAATACATGTCATACACCCCTGTAAAGATGGCATGGCATAGCCCAAAACACATGTAGGGATCAAGTACATAGGAGGCACACATTAATCATGGCAAAATGACAAATGTCCATAATCTGTTAAGAATCAGAAACTAATATTACATAGCACCCTTGCAACAACATTTAGGGCATCAAGATGAACTCAAATGAACATGGTGCAATGGAATGAAAAGAAGTGCACATCCAGGCGAACAATTTGATATGCTACACGCCCAAAACGTAGCTACGGATGCAAAGTTATGATGCGATGAAGTTAGCTAAAAAATACTAAAAACTGGGGACTTAGAGAAACGAAAGTCAACCCTCTCTCTCAGATCTAGATCTGGCACACGAACCGAGGTTCGACGGAGCTCTCGCCGGAGCTAAGCGTGGAGGAGGCCGGAGATGGTGGAGAGGAGATCCGGTGATGCGGAGCTCGCCGGTGGGGGCCGGATCCGGTGAGGGGCGGCGGAGGAGGAGCGGGGTTGCCGGGGCTCGCCGGTGACGAGGGCAGGACGAGGCGGCGGACGGCGGAAGCGAGGTAGCGATGGCGGCCGACGGGAGGAAGTCGGGCGCGGGCGCGGCGCTCGGACAGCGGTGGTGGCTGTGCGGGTCACCGGCGCGGAGAGAGACGGGCGGCGCGGGCCGGGAGGGCCCTGCCTGGGCCCCGGCAGGCCAGCGCGCGGGCAGGGGCAGCGATGTGGGCGCGGGGCGGTGGCGAATCCGGCACTGACACGTGGCGGCGGTGGAGGATCGGACACGTCCGGCCGGTGGATATCTCGTCCGGCGGCGGAGAGGGGAATTAGATTAGGGTTTCATCCGCAAATTTCGGGGGGATGCACCTATTTATAGATAGAAGGAGCTAGGAGACTTCAAATGGAGCACGGTTTTCGGCCACGCGATCGTGATTGAACGACCGAGATGATGGAAGGGGTTTAGCTAGGTTTTGGGCCACTTTGGAGAGGTGTTGGGCTGCAACACACACGAGGCCTTTATAGTTCCTCGGTTAACCGTTGGAGTATCAAACAAAGTCCAAATGGCACGAAACTTGACAGGCGGTCTACCGGTAGTATACCAAGGCCGCTTGGCAAGTCTCGGTCCAATCCGAGAACGTTTAACACCCGCACACGAAAAGAGGCAAAAGGGGACACCGGAGGACATAGGAGTGCCGAAATGCAAAACGGACAACGGGGAAAATGCTCGGATGCATGAGACGAACACGTATGCAAATGCGATGCACATGATGACATGATATGAGATGCACGACATGGACAAAATACAAAACAAAGACAAAACCCAACAACGAGGGAATATCGTAACTTAGTGCCGAAAATGGCAAGAGTTGGAATACAAATATGGCAAGTTACATATGGGGCGTTACAACTCTCCACCACTACGAAAGGATCTCGTCCCGAGATCTAGGATTGGAAAAAACTCTGGATATTCGGAACGGAGGTGGTCCTCGCGTTCCCAGGTGGCTTCACGGTCGGAATGATGTGACCACTTCACTTTCAGGAATTTGATAGACTTGTTGCGAGTCTTGCGCTCAGTTTCTTCAAGAATAGCTACAGGATGCTCATGATAAGACAGGTCTTCTTGGAGATCAATCTCTTCAAAGTTGATGGTGCGGTCAGGAGTCTTGAAACACTTGCGAAGCTGAGACACGTGAAACACATCGTGCACGTTTGCAAAGTTGGATGGAAGCTCAAGTTGATAAGCGAGGTCGCCTCTTTTGCCAATGATCTTGAAAGGACCCACGTATCTAGGGGCAAGCTTCCCTTTGATACCGAAGCGACGAGTACCTTTCATTGGAGAGACGCGGAGGTAGACATGGTCTCCGATCTCGAAAGCCAAGTCATGATGCTTGCTATCATAGTAACTCTTCTGGCGCGATTGCGCGGCTTTGAGATTTTCACGAATGACATTGCACATTTCTTCAGCCTCTGTGATCAAGTCATTGCCAAGAAGTTGGCATTCACCAGTCTCTGACCAGTTAAGAGGAGTACGACACTTCCTGCCATAGAGAATCTCGAATGGGGCCTTGCCCGAACTCGCTTGGAAGCTGTTGTTGTAGGAGAACTCGGCATATGGAAGACAATCTTCCCACTTCATACCGAAAGAAATTACACATGCCCTGAGCATATCTTCAAGAATTTGATTGACTCGCTCGACTTGTCCACTAGTTTGGGGATGAAAGGCTGTGCTGAAGCGAATGTTGATGCCCATGGCCTTTTGAAAAGAATCCCAGAACTTAGAGGTAAAAATGCTTCCACGATCTGAAGAGATCAACTACAGAGTGCCATGCAAAGAGACAATCCTGGAGGTATATAGCTCTGCCAACTGAGCTGCTGTGATAGATTCTTTGATAGGAAGAAAATGAGCCACTTTAGTGAGCTTGTCGATGCCAACGAAGATAGCATCATTGCCACGCTTGGACTTGGGAAATCCAGTCACGAAGTCCATCTCAATATGGTCAAACTTCCATTCTGGAATGGCAAGAGGTTGGAGGAGACCAGCTGGCCGTTGGTGTTCTGCTTTCACTCTTCTGCAGACATCACATTCATTCACGAACTGAGCAATCTCGCGCTTCATTCGAGTCCACCAATACGTCTGCTTGAGGTCATGGCACATCTTTGTACTTCCGGGATGAATAGACAGGAGTGAATTGTGAGCCTCGTTCATAATGAATTTACGAAGGCCACCCTTAGGCACAACAATGCGATCCTCGAAGAATAGAGTATCCTTGTCATCAAGGCGATAGCACCAGTACTTGGGTTGGCTCTTGGCAATCCCAATCTTCACCTTCTTCACCATAGCATCAAGAAGTTGAGCCTCACGAATCTGATCTTCGAAAGTAGGAGAGACTTGGAGGTTGGAAAGGAATCCTTGAGGAACACCTTGGAGATTAAGTTTGCGGAAAGCTTCACAAAGCTCTGGTTGGTAGGGCTTGAGAATCAAACTGTTGCAGTAAGCCTTCCTACTCAAAGCATCAGCAATGACATTGGCCTTGCCTGGAGTGTATTCAATACTCGGATTATACTCTTGAATCATCTCGACCCAACGAGTCTGCCTGAGGTTGAGGTTGGGCTGAGTGAAGATGTACTTGAGACTCTTATGATCAGTGAAGATGTCCACTTTCCTTCCCAATAAGAGATGTCTCCATGTTAAAAGAGCATGGACGACTGCCGCCAACTCGAGGTCATGAGTGGGGTAGTTATTTTCGTTGGGCTTCAACTGGCGAGAGGTATAGGCGACAACTTTCTTCTCTTGCATTAACACAGCACCGAGACCTTGTAGGGAAGCATGACAGAAAACCTCGAATGGTTTGGATTCATCAGGAGGAGTCAGAACTGGAGCTGTGACTAACTTCTATTTGAGGGTGTTGAAAGCGATGTCACATTCACGTGTCCAGACATACTTCACATGCTTCTGGAGGAGGTTGGAAAGAGGCTTCGCTATCTTAGAGAAATTCTCAATGAACCTTCGGCAATAGCTTGCGAGCCCAAGGAAGCTGCGGAGTTGCTTCACATTCTGAGGCGGTTCCCAATTCACAATTGCAGACACCTTCTCAGGATTAACAGCTATGCCCTTGGCGGAGATGATATGCCCAAGGTAGAGAACCTCATCGATCCAAAACTCGCACTTTGAAAACTTCGCATAGAACTGATGTTCTCTGAGTTTATCCAGCACCAATCTCAAGTGCTTGGCATGATCCTCCTTGTTCTTGGAAAAGACCAAAATGTCATCGAGATAGACCAATACGAAGTCATTTGTGTAGGGGTTGAAGATGAAGTTCATCATGCGAGAGAATGTTGGAGGAGTGTTGACAAGGCCGAAAGACATGACAGTGTATTTAGAGGAACCATAGCTTGTTCTGAACATTGTCTTGGGGATGTCTTGTTCACGAATGCGAATCTGATGATAGCCCATACGGAGGTCAAGCTTGGAGAATAATTGAGCACCTTTGAGTTGTTCGAAAAGCTCATTGATGTTGGGAAGTGGGTACTTGTTCTTTATGGTCTTCTTGTTCAATGGATGGTAGTCGACACAAAGTCGGTCCATTCCATCCTTATTCTTGACAAAAAGAACACCACAACCCCATGAAAAGAACTTGGTCGGATGAGACCCATACGCTCTTGTATATCGAGTTGTTTCTTCAGATCCTTCAACTCTTCAGGTCCAAGCTTGTAAGGACGTTTGCAAACAGGTTCCATGCCAGGCTCAAGATCGATGACGAATTCAACTGGCCGGTGAGGAGGCATTCCTGGAAGCTCTTCTGGAAAGACATCTTGATATTCACAAACGACTGGAATCTGAGAGATGGCATCCAACTCGCCCTTCTCGTTGAGAGAAAACAGTCGAATGGTATCATCACAAGTGGCAAAGACGATCACATCCTCAGACGAGTGTGTCAATTGAATCTGTCTGGCAGCACAATCAAGTTGAGCCTTTTGCCTAGAAAGTCAGTCCATGCTGAGAATTAGATCAATATCCGAGTTACCAAGGACCATTGGAGAAGACAAAAACTTATAGTCGCCCAACGTGATAGAAACATATGAAACCACCAAACTGGCACTCAACCATTTACCCGGAGAAACGATATCCATTGATTTGCCCAAATGAGAAGAAGTGAATTCGTTCTTGGCAAAAAATGGTTTTGACATGAAACAATGCGATGCACTAGTGTCAAAAAGAACTTTCGCAGGAATATCGTTAACAAGAAGGTTACCCATGATCACTTCTGAAGAGTCCTCTGCCTGAGCTGTGTTCATCATGTTGACCTTGGCATGCTTGGGATTATGCTTCACCACTGCATTGCTAGCAGATCTCACAGGAGGAGGAGGAAGACGCCTCTGGTTGAAGCATTTGTTTGCATAGTGACCCTTCTGCTAACACTTGTTGCACGTGACCTCTGAGAGCGGACGGTGATATGGAGCACTTGATCTTGGAGCATGAGACGAAGTCTTGTTCTGAAAGCCTGAGTTGGGTGGGTGGGAAGATCCATTGCCACTTTTGCTTTTCTGCTGATAAGGCTGACAGAACGGAGGAGGAGGAGGCAACCAATACTTTTGCTGCTTAGTTACCACTTGAGTTGAGGAAGAAGAAGGAGTTGCATCCCTGACTCTCTTCTTGGAAGCATCGCACTTGAGCTGAGCAGTCTCTTGCTTTAGTGCCATATTGTAGAATTCATCAAACTTTTTCATCTCAAAAAGCACAAGAGCTAGTTGCAGATCTTCTCTGAGGCCACCTCTGAACTGATAAATCATGCTCTTCTCGTCAGGGACGTCTTGCTTGGCGAAACGGGTGAGCTTCTGGAACATGATGTTGTATTGGTAAACAGACAAGCTGCCTTGCTTCAGATTGCGGAACTCCTCACGCTTGCTCTCAACAACACTCCGAGGAATGTGGTGAGCTCTGAAGTCTTGGCGGAATTCATCCCAGGTAATCACATGACCTCCTCTGGAATCTTTGTATTGCTAATACCACTCTTCAGCTTGGTCTTTGAGTTGGAACGAAGCAAACTTGACAAAGTCCTCAGGCCTGACGTTGCTGCACTCAAAATGTTTGCATATATCCATGAGCCAATCATCAGCGTCTGTGGCCTCGACACAGTTACCGAAGGTCTTTGGCTGGTATTTGAGGAACTGGTTGAGGGTAGCAAACTGATTTTGATTGTTGCCATTGCCTTGATTTCCTTGGTTGCGCTCTTGCAAGAGTTGCATAATCAGCTGCGTGTTGGCGTTGGTAGCGGCCATCACAACTTGCCATGCCTCCGGAGTTGGAGGTGGTGGCGGTGGTTCCGGATTCTGACGCGTTGGAGGATCCATCCTGAAGAGGGTGACATCCGTTAGCATCTTGACAGACATATATTCAAGCTGAATCAAATGGATCGAAATAGCAACATATAGCCTTAACATTCGAACAAGAATGAACGAATGAATTCCAAATTAAATGGTCACACTTCCATAAATTGAGAAGCCACTTAGATAGAGGTAGATGAATAAAACAACAAGGTACGAACATGAACAAATACTTGGTAAGGATTACCCAATCACAAACCAAATATCCGCAGAAGAAATGCTAGAGCTACATGAATTCCCACCTATGAAACTCCCGAAATTTTCCAGCTATGCAATCGGGTGTTGGGGATACAGGGGAAGCATAATATCTCACCCAAAACTAGCAAATCCTACATCCACCTGTATCCATCCTTCAACACATAACCAAGAAACCTTCGGAAATCATTTACCTCAACCTTCGAAAACCATCCGTTATACGAGTTATGGCAATACTCCCGAACTCCCGCCCCAGTACTGGGTGGCGTCAAGGTTATCTCACCAACAACTGCATAAAAGAGATTTTCGATGTCGGTGAAACTCAGGTATTCCAGAACTGCAACAATAAAATTGTGATGACAACACCTCGGAGCTCAACTCCCCGGGACACTGCCACAACCCCTAAATGTTAGGAGGCACCAAGAACAATGTTCTCGTCACAAAACCATCGAAACGATTCCAAGATACCCGCGTGATCCTAAAATTTTTTAGTGAAATTTGAGAAGAGAAGAGTCAAAACTCTACGTCAGGATGCCTCACCAGAGCGATGAAGGGACCGAGGAGTAAAAAGAATCCTACTCTCCGATATATATAATCCTAAAAGACTTAAAACATTTTTCTAGACTCAACAACGCCAGCAATTCGATCAAGCAGGGGGCTCCTAAGTCAGGGAAGGCTCTGATTACCAACTTGTAACACCTACGATGCGGCTATATCTCCCACATGTCGGAGCACGACTTAGAGGCATAACCGCATTGTAGGCAATGTCGCAAGAGGAGTAATCTTTACACATCCCATGTATTGAATAAGAAAGAGGTACATAGTTGGCTTACAATCGCCACTTCACACAATAACATAAATATAACATTACAATCATCCAGATACAATCAAGGTCCGACTACCAAACCAAAATAAAGACAACCCCAAATGCATAAGATCCTCGATCGCCCCAACTGGGCTCCACTACTGATCGTCTGGAAAGGAAACGTAGTATCGTCCTGAGTCCTCATCGAACTCCCACTTGAGTTCAGTCGTATCTCCTGGAATGGTATCGTCCACACCTGCATCTGGTTTTGGAAGTAATCTGTGAGTCACGGGGACTCAGCAATCTCACACCCTCGCGATCAAGACTATTTAAGCTTATGGGTAGGTAAAAGGTATGAGGTGGAGCTGCAGAAAGCACTAGCATATATGATGGCTAACATATGCAAGTGAGAGCGAGAAGAGAAGGCAAAGCACGTTCGAGAATCTATGATCAAGAAGTGATCCTAGAACTACTTACGTTCAAGCATAACTCGAGACCGTGTTCTCTTCCCGGACTCCACCAAAAAGAGACCATCACGGCTACACACGCTCCTGATCCATTTTAATGAAGTTAACTTTCAGGTTCTCTACAACCGGACATTAACAAATTCCCATCTGCACATAATCGCGGGCACGGCTTTCGAAAGTTCAAATCCCTGCAGGGGTGTCCCAACTTAGCCCATCACAAGCTCTCATGGTCAACGAAGGATATTCCTTCTCCCAGGACGACCTGATCAGACTCGGAATCCCGGTTACAAGACATCTCGACAATGGTAAAACTAAACCAGCAAAGCCGCCCGATGTGCCGACAAATCCCGATAGGAGTCGCACGTATCTCATTCTCAGGGCACACCGGATAGGTCAAGCTATGAGTAAAACCAACCCTCGAGTTTCCCTGAGGTGGCCTCATAGGCTGCCCGTTTCGGACCAACACTTAGAGGAGCACTGGCTCGGGGGGGGGGGTTAAAATAAAGATGACCCTTGAGTCCGCGAAACCCAAGGGAAAAAGGCTAGGCGGCAAATGGTAAAACCAAGGTTGGGCCTTGCTGAAGGAGTTTTATTCAAGGCGAACTGTCAAGGGGTTCCCATTATAACCCAATCGCGTAAGGAATGGAAAATCAAGGAACATAACACCGGTATGACGGAAACTAGGGCGACAAGAGTGAAACAAAACACCAGGCATAAGGCGAGCCTTCCACCCTTTAACAAGTATATACGTGCATTAAAGTAAACAAGATATAATAATTATATCCCAACAATAAACATGTTCCAACAAGGAACAAACTCCAATCTTCACCTGCAACTAACAACACTATAAGAGGGGCTGAGCAAAGTGGTAACATAGCCAAACAACGGTTTGCTAGGACAAGGTGGGTTAGAGGTATGACATGGCAATATGGGAGGCATGATAAAGCAAGTGGTAGGTATCGTAGCATAGGCATAGCAATAGAGCGAGCAACTGGCAAGCAAAGATAGAAGTGATTTCGAGGGTATGGTCATCTTGCCTGCAAAGTTCTCCGAGTTGACGTAAGCTTGATCCTCGTAAGCGTACTCAACGGGTTCCTCGATCACGTACTCGTCTCCCGGCTCTACCCAAAGCAAGAACACAAGCAAAGGGAACCATGATCAACCACGGCGCAATGCGCAAGCAACATGATGCAAAACATGGCATGATATGCGGGATGTGATATGCAATGCATATGCGTGTTTCGGAAGGGAAAGATTGAAATAGGCCTCAACTTGGAAAACCAAGAGTGACGCTGGGAAGATGAGTTGATTTCGGTCGAAATCGATATAAAGATCACCGGAATCGGATGCACGGTTTGCAAATGGCAAGCAAAACAATAATGGCACAAAGCTGCGATTAACAGCACGATGCCATATAAATGCATCCAGAAAAATAAGCTACTGCACTCTAACATAGAAACAAAGCACATGGCAGTGATCCACTCAAGATGCTTGACAAAAGATGAATACTGAGCTATGGCTAAATCACACAATAGCAGGTTCAAACAAGCATGGCAAAAGTGCAGAAGATATCAGGTTCACAGACTTAGTGAAAATAACATGTCAGGATTTAACATCAGGAAGCAATGTTTAGAGCAAGATAACAACGTGCTACAGGAACATATCATGGCAAAGCAAGGCATGGCATGAAACTACTCAAATCATATAACAAAAGTCCCTTACTGACCATAAGCCAAAAGGGATCAGAAAATACAATGGCAACCATGTAAGCATAGCAAGTTTCTAACAGATTCAGACTTAGCAGAAAAACTGGACATGGCAAAAACAGAGTTACGTAGGCATGTTTACGAGCTCTATGCACTCACCACAAGGCATTGCATGACAAACTAATAATACACCCAGTAAGAAGACATGATCAGTAAGCTAACCATGGCAAGAACACTCTCATAGCACGCAAGGATCAACTACAACAACCTCGGCAAAATTGATTAACACGTAAACAATCTGCCAGGAACATTTTATAGCAAAAGTAGAGAAAGATTGAGTCATGCTAGGGTACTCCATAATTGCAAACAAAGACATGGATGGATAGAGCATAACAATATCTCAAAATCATCCTTACTGAACATGCTCAAAAGAGGCATGGATCACTCTGTAGCAACATGAATACATGACATAAAAATATCATCAGGGAAATGACTTAGAAGAATTCTAAGTCCCTGAAATCAGCAACATCACGAGAGCTACTTTGCATGCTTGTGCTATTCACCACAATGATCACACAGATACATGGCATACACCCCTGTAAATATGGCATAACATAGCCCAAAACACATGTAGGGCTCAAGTACATAGGAGGCACACATTAATCATGGCAAAAATGACAAATGTCCATAATCTGTTAAGAATCAGAAACTAACATTACATAGCACTCTTGCAACAACATTTAGGGCATCAAGATGAACTCAAATGAACATGGTGCAATGTAATGAAAAGAAGTGCACATCCAGGCGAACAATTTGATATGTTACACGCCCAAAACGTAGCTACGAATGCAAAGTTATGATGCGAGGAAGTTAGCTAAAAAATACTGAAAACTGGGGACTTAGAGAAACGAAAGTCAACCCTCTCTCTCAGATCCAGATCTGGCATGCGAACCGAAGTTCGATGGAGCTCTTGCCAGAGCTAAGCGTGGAGGAGGCCGGAGATGGTGGAGAGGAGATCCGGCGACGCGGAGCTCGCCGGTGGGGGCCGGATCCGGTGAGGGGCGGCTGAGGAGGAGCGGGATCGCTGGGGCTCGCCAGCAACGAGGGCAGGACGAGGCGGCGGACGGCGGAAGCGAGGTAGCGACGGCGGCCGGCGGGAGGAAGTCGGGCGCGGGCACGGCGCTCGGATGGCGGTGGTGGCTGCGCGGGTCGCCAGCGCGGAGAGAGACGGGGGGCGCGGGCGGATCGGGCCCCGCCTGGGCCCCGGTGGGCCCACGCGGGCAGGGGTGGCGGCGAATCCGGTGCTGACACGTGGCGGCGGAGGATCGGACACGTCCGGCCGGTGGATATCTCGTTCGGCGGTGGAGAGGGGAATTAGGTTAGGGTTTCATCCGCAAATTTCGGGGGGATGCACCTATTTATAGATAGAAGGAGCTAGGAGACTCCCAATGGAGCACGGTTTTCGGCCACACGATCATGATCGAACGACCGAGATGATGGAGGGGTTTAGCTAGGTTTTGGGCCACTTTGGAGAGGTGTTGGGCTGCAACACACACGAGGCCTTTACGGTTCCTCGGTTAACCGTTGGAGTATCAAACGAAGTCCAAATGGCACGAAACTTGAGAGACAGTCTACCAGTAGTATACCAAGGCCGCTTGGCAAGTCTCGGTCCAATCCGAGAACTTTTAACACCCGCACACGAAAAGAGGCAAAAGGGGACACCGGAGGACATAGGAGTGCTGGAATGCAAAACGGACAACGGGGAAAATGCTCGGATGCATGAGATGAACACGTATGCAAATGCGATGCACATGATGACATGATATGAGATGCACGACATGGACAAAATGCAAAACGAAGACAAAACCCAACAACGAGGGAATATCATAACTTAGTGCCGAAAATGGCAAGAGTTGGAATACAAATATGGCAAGTTACATATGGAGCGTTACACCGTAGGTCTTTGGTAAACTACTCGACATCATAAGAAGGGCAGCAAGGTTGATGTAGAGGCCCTCCGTGATCGAATCCCCCTTCGGTAGAGTACCAGAACAGGTCTCTAGATGGGATCTCACGATGACAGGAACTTGCGGTGGCGAAAAAAGTATTTTTGGTGTGCCCTGTGGTATACGGGAAATATTTGGATATTTATGGAGCTAAGATTAGGGTTAGAGGAGCCTCGGGGGACCCACAAGCTCGTAGGGCGCGCCCTCCCCCCTAGGGCGCACCTGGTGAGCTTGTAGCTCACCCGTGGCCCTTCTGGCCTCCTCCCGAAGCTTCATAGGTGTCTTTTTGTCCAATAAAAATTGTCAAAAAGTTTCGTTCCATTTGGAATCCGGTTGGTATTGATTTTCTGTAAAAGATAAAAACAAGGAAAAACAACAACTAGCACTTGGCACAAGGTTAATATGTTAGTCCCAAAAAATGATATAAAATAGCATAATAATGCATATTAAACATCCAAGATGGATAATATAATAGCATGGAACAATAAAAATTATAGATATGTTGGAGATGTATCAAGCATCCCTGGGCTTATTTCCTGCTCGTTCTCGAGTAGGTAAATGATAAAAACAGTATGTTTGATGTCGAATGCTACCTAACATGTTTATCAATGTAATATTTCTCTATGTGGCATGAATATTCATATCCATAAGATTCAAAACAAAATTTTAATATTGACATAAAAAATAATACTTCAAGCGTACTAAAAATCAATTATGTCTTCTCAAAATATCATGGCTAAAGAAAGTTATCCCTACAATATCATATAATCTTGTCATGCTCTATCTTCATCACACAAATTATTTACCATGCATAACCCTGATGTTAAGCCAAGCAATCGTTTCATACTTTTGACGTTCTTAAGCTTTTTCAACTCTCACGCAATACATGAGTGTGAGCCATGGATATAGCACTATAGGTGGAATAGAATATGATGGTGGAGGTTGTGTGGAGAAGACAAAAAAGGAGAAAGTCTCACATTGACGAGGTTAATCAATGGGATATGGATTGGCATGCAAGGGATGCACTAGAGCTATAAGTGTATGAAGCTCAAAAAGAAAACTAAGTGGGTGTGCATCCAACTTGCTTGCTCACAAAGACCTAGGGCATTTGAGGAAGCCCATCATTGGAATATACAAGCCAAGTTCTATAATTGAAAAATTCCCACTGGTAATATATGAAAGTGACAAAATAGGAGACTCTCTATCATACAAAATATGATGCTGCTTTGAAGCACAAGTGTGGAAAAATATAGTAACACTGTCCCTTCTCTCTTTTTTCTCTCATTTTTTTATTTTTGGGATCTCTGGCCTCTTTTTGTTTATTTAAGTCCGGAGTCTCATCCCGACTTGTGGGGGAATCATAATCTCCATCACCCTTTCCTCACATGGTCAAATGCTCTAACAATGATGATCATCACACTTTTATTTACTTACAACTCAAAAATTACAACTCAATACTAGAACAAAGATATGACTATATGAACGCCTCATGCATATGATTATGCAAAGTAATATGACAATGATGGTGTGTGTCAAATAAAATGAAATAGTCGAAGTTGCATGGCAATATATCTCGGAATGGCTATGGAAATGCCATAATAGGTAGGTATGGTGGCTGTTTTGAGGAAGATATAAGGTGGATTTTGTGTGAAAGAGCGTATCATATCATGGGGTTTAGATGCACCGGCGAAGTTTGCACAAACTCCCAAGGTGAGAAAGGGCAATGCACGGTGCCGAAGAGGCTAGCAATGGTGGAAGGGTGAGAGTGCTTATAATCCACGAACTCAACATTAGTCATAAAGAACTCACATAGTTATTGCAAAAGTTTCTTAGCCCTTGAAACAAAGTACTAATACACATGCTCCTAGGGGGATAGATTTGTAG
Organism: Triticum urartu; assembly: GCF_056163025.1. Lineage (NCBI taxonomy): Eukaryota > Viridiplantae > Streptophyta > Magnoliopsida > Poales > Poaceae > Triticum > Triticum urartu. Next base: position 323,764,381 of record NC_141879.1, on the reverse strand, counting down.
GAAAAGACCATCGCTCGTCCCCGACTGCCACTCATAAGGAAGACAATAAAAAATAAATCATGCTCCAACTTCATCGCGTAACGAGAGACCATACATGCATGCTTCGAGAATCACAAATCTTAACACAAACATTCTTACTAATCCACAATTACTCACTAGCATGACTCTAATATCACCATCTTTATATCTCAAAACAAATTCAAGGAATCAAACTTCTCATATATTCAATGATCTTCATGAAAGTTTTTATTATATCCCTCTTGAATACCTTATCATATTAGGACTAAATTCATAACCCAAGCAAATTGCCATACTATTTATAAGACTCTCAACATAATATAAGTTAAGAATGAGAGTTCATCAATTTCTTCAAAATGAAACCACCTCCGTGCTCTAAAAAGATATACGTGAAGCACTAGAGCAACTACCTAAAACAAAAGATAGAAGTGAAGCACATAGAGTATTCTAATAAATTCATGATTAATGTGTGTCCCTCTCAAAAGGTGTGTACAGCATGGATGATTGTGGCAAACTAAAAACAAAATACTCATATAATACAAGACACTCCAAGCAAAACACATATCATATGGTGAATGAAAATATAGCCTCAAGTAATTACCGATGGATCGTAGACAAAACAGGGGATGCCATCCAGGGCATCCCCAAGCTTAGATGCTTGGTTGTCCTTGAATATTACCTTGGGGTGCCTTTGGAATCCCCAAGATTAGGCTCTTGCCACTCCTTATTCCATATCCCATCGAAACTTCACCCAAAACTTGAGAACTTCACAATACAAAACTCAACAGAAAACTCGCGAGATCCGTTAGTATAATAAAAAAAATCACCACTTTTAGGTACTGTTATAAAATCATTCCAATTTTATATTGGTGTTATATCTACTGTATTCTAACTTATCCATGGCTCATTACCCCGGTACTACCCATAGATTCATCAAAATAAGAAAACAACACAATGAAAATATAATCTGTCAAAAACAGAACAATCTGTAATGATCCAAATATTGGTCATACTTCTGTTACTCCAAAAATTCGGAAACATTAGGACAACATGGGCAATTTGTATATAAAAAACTGGAAAAATTCAGAATTTTTTGTCGCTCCAGCAGATCAGATCAATTATGTTACCTGGCGCAAAAGTTTTGGTTTTCTCACAGAATCAAATCAACAATCTTCCAAACCATCCCAAAGGTCTTACTTGGCACACATACTAATTAAAACACTAAAACACAATCATAATAGAAGTATAATTTCATAAACTCATAAAAACAGAAAATAAAAATATTGGGTTGTGTCCCAACAAGCGCTTTTCTTTAAAGCAATTAAGCTAGGCTTTGAGATTTCGATGATGCTCACATGAAACATAATAATTGAAACACAAAGAAATCATCATAAAACATGTGAAAAACTCATTTAAGTCTAACATAATTCCTATGCATAGGCATTTTATAAGCAAACAAATTATCAAAACAAGCAAAAACTAGCATATGCAAGGAAGAAGAATAAAACATTGAAAATCTCAACATGAAGAGGGGTAATATTGTAACATGAAAATTTCTACAACCATATTTCCCTCTCTCATAATTATTAATTGTGGGATCATATTCAAATTCGATAATATAGCTATCACATAACCTATTCTCTCATGATACACATGCATGCAAAGTTGACACTCTTCCAAAATAGTGGGATTATCATCAAATAAAGTCATGACCTCTCCAAACCCACTTTCATGAAAAATTTCATAAGATTGATCACACTCCAAATATGTGGGATTATTTTTAGCTAAAGTTGACACTCTTCCTAACACACTTTAAATATTATTTCAAACGTTATCACCAATATCATATTCATCATGAGGCTTAAACAAATTTTCAAGATCATAAGATGCATCACCCAATCATGATCATTACAATAAGTAGTGGACATAGCAAAATTAGCACCCCAAGCTTTGGGTTTTGCATATCATTAACACAATTGAAATTAATAGAATTTATAATAACACCATTGCAATCATGCTTTTCATTCAAGGAGCTATCGTGAATCACTTTATAAATTTCATCATAATTTTCAGATTCATGAATTTCACGCAAAACTTCATAAAGATAATCTAGTGCACTCAACTCACTAACAATTTGTTCATCATAATTGGATCTTTTAAAAAGATTAGAAAGTGGATGAGGATCCATAAAATTTTTTCTTTTTGATTTGGAATAAACATGCAATTATACCAAGCAAACAAGCAAGCAAACCAAGTAAGACATAAAGGAAGAAAGGACAAATTAAAAGGCAAATACTTTTGTGTTTTTTTGAAAATGTTTTAAAAGTGGGGGAGAGGAAAATGGGAGGCAAATGGCGAATAATGTAAGTGCAAGAGATGAGAGTTTATGATAGGTACTTGGTAGAACAACACCGGCAACGGTGCCAAAAATTCTTCCTGCTACTTCTTGAGCTTGCGTTGGGTTTTCCCTTGAAGAGGAAAGGGTGATGCAACAAAGTAGAGATAAGTATTTCCCTCAGTTAAGAACCAAGGTATCGATCCAGTAGGAGGAACGCACTGTTGGGGAACGTTGCATGGAAAACAAAAAATTTCCTACGAACACCCAAGATCCATCAAGGAGATGACCATCTACGAGAGGAGAGATTGCATCTACATACCCTTGTAGGTCGCTAAGCAAAAGAATTAATAAACACGGTTAATGTAGTCGAACGTCTTTCACGATCCAATCAAGATCCGTCCCGCGAACTCTCGATCCAAGTGCCGAACGGACGGCACCTCCGTGTTTAACACACGTACGGCTTGATGACGCCTTGACATCCTCGATCCATTGAGCGATGGTGAACTAGTAGCATGAGTCCTCCGGTAGCACGATAACATGGTGGCCGCGGTGGTGGAGAAATCTCAGCAGAGCTTCGCTAAGCACTACAGAGAAGAAGATGGCTATGAGGTAGAGGAGGAGCAGCGTCGTGGCACGAATAGATCCGTATGGGTGTGGATGCCCTCTCTCCTCTCATCTATATATAGGGGGAAGGGTGGAGGAAGGGGGTGCCCCTAGATCCAATCTAGGGGCGGTGGCCTCCAAGGGAAAACCCTAGATGGGTTTTGCCCCCCCCCTTAGGAGACTTGGCCCCCGAGGAAAAGGGGTGGGAAACCCTAGGGAGGCGCCCCACCTCCTCTGGTATCATGGGAAGGGGGCTTGGGGGGCACACAGCCCCTTAGTGGGATGGTGTGCCCCCTCCCCTTGGCCCATGAGGCCCCCCAACACTTGTCGGGGCCCCCTGAAACCCCTTCCGGTCATGCTGGTCATCACCCGGTACCCCCGGAACACTTCCGGACTCAAATACCCTTTGTACAATATATCAATCTTCACCTCCGGACCATTTCGGAGTTCCTCGTCACATCTGGGATCTCATTTGGGATTCCGAACAACCTTCGGTAACCACCATAATGACTCAACTATACTTATATCATCACCAAACGTTAAGTGTGTAGACCCCGCGGGTTCGAGAAGTATGCAGACATGACCGAGACACCTCTACGGTCAATAACCAATAGCGGGACCTGGATGCCCATATTGGCTCCTACATATTCTACGAGGATCTTATTGGTCGAACCTTGATGTCAAGGATTCAGCTAATCCCATATGTAGTTCCCTTTGTCTATCTCTATGTTACTTTCCCAAGATTCGATCGTCGGTATCTCCATACCTAGTTCAATCTCGTTACTGGCAAGTCTCTTTACTCGTTCTGTAATACAAGATACCTTGGCTAAACCATTATTCACATTGCTTGCAAGCTTCCAGTGATGTTGTTTTACCGAGTGGGCCCTGAGATACCTCTCCGTCATACGGAGTGACAAATCCCAGTCTTGATGCATGCCAACTCAACAGACATCCTCGGAGATACCTGTAGAGCACCTTTATAGTCACCCAGTTACGTTGCGATGTTTGGTACACACAAGGTACTCCTCCGGTGCCAGTGAGTTGCATGATCTCATGGTCATAGGAACATATACTTGACATGCAAAAAATGACATCATTAAACTTGACATGATCATATGCTACATATATAGTTTGGGTCTTGTCCATCACATCATTCTCCTAATGATGTCATCCCATTATCAAATGACAACTCATGTCCATGGCTAGGAAACCATAGCCATGTTTGATCATCGATCTAGTCCAGTAGAGGCTTACTAGGGACTTGTTGTTGTCTATGTATCCACACATGTATCTGAGTTTCCGATCAATACAATTCTAGCATGGATAATAAACAATTATCATGAACAAGGAAATATGATAATAACCAATTTATTATTGCCTCTAGGGCATATTTCCAATAGTCTCCCACTTGGACTAGTGTCAATAATCTAGTTCACATCGCCATGTGATTAACACTCATAGTTCACATCGCCATGTGACTAACACCCAAAGAGTTTACTAGAGTCAATAATGTAGTTCACATCACCATGTGATTAACACTCAATGAGTTCTGGGGTTTGATCATATTATGCTTGTGAGAGAAGTTTTAGTCAACGAGTATGCAACATTCAGATCCGTATGTACTTCGCAAATCTCTATGTCATATTGTAGATGTTGCTACCACGCTCCACTTGGAGCTATTCCAAATGGTTGCTCCACTATACGTATCCGGTTTGCTACTCAGAGTCATCCAGATAGGTGTTAAAGCTTGCATCGATGTAACCCTTTACGCCAAACTCTTAATCACATCCTTAACCGAGAAATATTTCCTTATTCCTCAAAGGACAATTTTGACCGCTGTCCAGTGATCCACTCCTGGGTCACTTTTGTACCCCCTTGCCAGACACGTTGCAAGGTACGCCGTAGGTGCGGTACACAACATGGCGTACCGTATGGAGACTATGGCTAAGGTATAGGGGACGACCTTCGTCTTTTCTCTTCTTCGGCCGTGGTCGAGCTTTGAGTCTCACTCAACTTCACACCTTACCACTCAGGGAAGAACTCCTTCTTTGACTAATCCATTTTTAACTCCTTCAAAATCATGTCAAGGTATGTGCTCTGTGAAAGTCTTATCAGGCGTCTTGATCTATTTCTATAGATCTTGATGCCCAATACGTAAGCAGTTTCACCTAGGTCTTCCTTTGAAAACACCTTTCAAGCAACCCTTTATGCTTTCCAGAAATTCTACATCATTTTCGACCAACAATATGTCATCCACATATACTTATCCGAAATGTTGTTGTGCCCCCACTCACTTTCTTGTAAATTCAAGTTTCTTGCAAACCTTGTATAAACCCACAAGCTTTGATCACGTCATCAAAGCGTATATTCCAACTCTGAGATGCTTGCTCCAGCCCATAGAAGTATCGGTGGAGCTTGCATACCTTTTAGCATCCTTAGGATCGACAAAACCTTCTGGTTGTATCACATACAACCTTTCCTCACAGAAACACTTAAGGAAACTCTGTTTTGACATCCATCTGCCAGATTTCGTAATAAAAAATGCAGCAACTACTAACATAATTCTGATGGACTCAAGCATCGCTACGGGTGAGAAAGTCTCATCGTAATCAACTCCTTGAACTTGTGAAAACCCCTTTGCCACAAGTCGAGCTTTATAGACGGTGACATTACCGTCCGTGTCCGTCTTCTTCTTGAAAATCCATTTATTCTGAATGGCCTTTCGCCCTTTAGGTAATACTTCCAAAGTCCACACTTTGTTTTCATACATGGATCCCATCTCGGATTTCATGGCCTCCAACCATTTGCCGGAATCCAGGCCCACCATTGCTTCTCTGTAGCTCATAGGTTCATCATTGTCCAACAACATGACCTCTAAGACAGGGTTGCCATACCACTTAGGAGTACGTATCCTTGTCGACCTGTGAGGATTGATAGTAACTTGATCCGAAACTTCATGATTACTCTCATCAGCTTCTTCTTCAATTGTCGTAGGTGCCATAGAAACATCTTTCTATGATGTGCTACTTTTTGGTTGAAGTAAAGGTTCAACAACCTCATCAAGTTTTATCTTCCTCCCACTCAATTATTTTGAGAGAAACTCTTTCTCGAGAAAGGACCCATTTTTAGCAACAAACACTTTGCCCTCAGATCTGAGATAGAAGGTATTCCCAACCGTCTCCTATGGGTATCCTATGATGATGCATTTGTTCACTTTGGGTTTGAGATTTTCTGGCTGAAGCCTTTTGACATAAGCATCACAACCCCAAACCTTAAGAAAGAACAACTTAGTTTCTTGCCAAACCATAGTTCATAGGGTGTCGTGTCTATGGACTTAGATGGTGCCCTATTTAAAGTGAATGTAGTTGTCTCTAACGCATAACCCCAAAACGATAGCGGTAGATTTGCAAGAGACATCATAGAACGCACCATATCCAATAAGGTACGATTATGACGTTCGGACACACCATTACGCTATGGTGTTCTAGGTGGCATCAAATGTGAAACAATTCCACATTGTCTTAAGTGATTGCCAAACTCATAACTCAGATATTCTCCCCCTCGATTGGATTGTTGGAATTTAATATTCTTGTTACGATGATTCTCAACTACATTCTAAAATTGCTTGAACTTTTCAAATGTTTCAGACTTACGCTTCATTAAGTAAATATACCCATATATACTCAAGTCATATGTGAAGGTGAGAAAGTAATGATATATACCGCGCGTGCCAGCGCTTATCGGACCGCACACATCAGTATGTATGATTTCCAACAAGTCACTTGCCCTTTCCTTTGTACCGGAAAACGGGGTTTTAGTCATCCTGCCCATGAAGCATGTTTCACATGTGTCAAGTGATTCAAAATAAAGTGACTCCAAAAGTCCATCAGCATGGAGTTTCTTCATGCGCTTTACCCCAATATGACCTAAGTGACAGTGCCACAAGAAAGTGGTACTATCATTATCAACTCTACAACTTTTGGCATCAATATTATGAACATGTGTATCACTACGATCAAGATTCAATAAACCATTCACATTGGGTGCATGACCATAGAAGGTATTATTCATGTAAATAGAATAACCAATATTCTCTGACTTAAATGAATAACTGTATTGCAATAAACACAATATAATCATGTCCATGCCTCAATGCAGACACCAGATAACATTTATCTAGGTTCAACACTAATCTCGAAGGTAGAGTGAGCATGCGATGGTGATCACATCAACCTTGAAAACACTTCCAACACACATTTTCACCTCGCCCTTAGATGGTCTCCATTTATTCCCTTTTGTTTTGAGTTACCAATATTAGCAACTGAACCGGTATCTCATACCCAGGTGCTACTAGGAGTACTAGTAAGGTACACACCAATAACACGTATATCAAATATACTTTTTTTGAAGTCACCAGTCTTCTTATCTACCAAGTATTTGGGGTAGTTCCACTATCAGTGACCGTTCCCCTTACAATAGAAGCACTTAGTCTCGGGTTTGGGTTCAACCTTGGGTTTCTTCACTAGAGGGGCAACTGGCTTGCCATTCATGAAGTTTCCCTTCTTTTCCTTGCCCTTCTTGAAACCCTGGTCTTGGTAACCATCAACACTTGATGCTCCTTCTTGATTTCTACCTATGCGGCCTACCGCAAACAACTCCGGGATTATCTCCATCCGTTTCATGTTATAGTTCATCATGAAGTTCTAGCAGCTTGGTGATAGCAATTGGAGAACTCTGTAAATCACTATTTTATCTTGAGGATTAACTCCCACTTGATTTAAGAGATTGTAGCACTCATACATTCTGAGCACTTTCTCACTAGCCGAGCCATTCTCCTCCATCTTGTAGGCAAAGAACTTATAAGAGGACTCATACCTCTCAACACGATCATGATCCTAAAATACCAATTCCAACTCTCAGAACATCTCATATGTTCCATCGCGTTCAAAACCTTTTTGGAGCCCCGATTCTAAGCCATAAAGCATGGATCACTAAACTATCAAGTAGTCATCAGAACGTGTCTGCCAGATGTTCACAACATCCACAGACGACGCTAGTAGGATTGGCATACCGAGGGGTGCATCAGGGACATAAGCCTTCTGTGTAGCACTGAGGACAATCCTCAGACTACGGCCCTAGTCTGCACAATTTCTCACAATATCTTTCAACTTAGTCTTTCTCTAGGAACACATTAAAACAGGGAGCTACAGCGTGAGCCATTGATCTTCAACATAATTTGCAAAGACAACTTAGACTATTCTTCATGATAATGAGTTCAATTAATCATATTACCTATGAACTCCCACTCAAATCAACATCCCTCCGGTTTTCCGAGTGTAACATGATCCAAATTCACCAACCCAAGTCCGATCATCACGTGAGATGTGGTGGTTTCAATGGTGAACATCTCTATGTTGATCATATCTACTATATGACTCGTGTTTGACCTTTCAGTCTCTTGTGTTCCGAGGCCATGTCTGTACATGCTAGGATCGTCAAGCTTAACCCAAGTGTTCTGCATGTGCAAAACTGGCTTGCACCCGTTGTATGTGAACATAGAGTCTATCACACCCGATCATCATGTGGTGCTTCGAAACCACGAACTTTGGCAAAGGTGCACACTTGGGGAGAACACAATTTTATCATTTTAGTGAGGGATCACCTTATAATGCTACCGTCGTCCTAAGCAAAATAAGATGCATAAAAGGATTAACATCACATGCAAATCATAAGTGACATGATATGGCCATCAACTCATGCTTTTGATCTCCATCTCCAAAGCACTGGCATGATCCCCATCATCACCGGCATGACACCATGATCTCCATCATCGTGTTGCCATTGGGGTTGTCACGCCAATCATGCTTCTACTACTATTGCTATCGCTTATCGATAAAGTAAAGCATTACATAACACTTAATGATTGACACACAGGTCATACAATAATTAAAGACAACCCTATGGCTCCTGCCGGTTGCCGTATGCATCGACATGCAAGTCAATATAAACTATTACAAACATGATCATCTCATACATCAAATATATTTCATCACGTCTTTGGCCATATCATATCACAACATACCCTGCAAAAACAAGTTAGACGTCCTCTAATTGTTGTTGCATGTTTTACGTGGCTGCTATGGGCATCTAGCAAGAACGAATATTACCTACGCGGGGTGATATGCAAGTTGCTATTTAACCTTCTACAAAGACAGACACCCGCCATCCATCTTATGCAACAAAGTCACATGTCCGTCGATGGAACCGGTCTCATGTACATGGACATGTAAAGTTGGTCCGGGCCGCTTCATCCCACAATACCAACGAATCAAGAAAAGACCAAGGAAGGAAGCAATCTGAATAACAACGCCCGCAAACTCCTCCGTGTTCTACTCGTACTATCATCTACGCATAGACCTATCTCTGATACCACTATTGGGGAACGTTGCATGGGAAACAAAAATTTTCCTACGAACACCCAAGATCCATCTAGGAGATGACCATCTACGAGAGGAGAGATTGCATCTACATACCCTTTTAGATCGCTAAGCAGAAGCATTAAGCAATGTGGTTGAAGTAGTCGAACGTCTTCGCGATCCAATCATGATCCGTCCCGCGAACTCCCAATCCAAGTGCCAAACGGACGGCGCCTCCGCGTTCAACACACGTATGGCTTGATGACGCCTTCACCTCCTCGATCCAGCGAGCGATGGTGAAGTAGTAGCCCAAGTCCTCCGGCAGCACGACGGTGTGGTGGCGGTGGTGGTGGAGAAATCTCAGGAGACCTTCGCTAAGAACTACGAAGAAGAAGATGGCTATGAGGTAGAGGAGGAGCAGCACCGTGGCACGAATAGATCTGTATGGGTGCGGCTGCTCTTTATCCCCTCCTCTATATAGAGGGGGAAGGGTGGAGGAAGGGGGCGCCCCTAGATCCAATCTAGGGGGCGACGGCCTCCAAGGGAAAACCCTAGATGGGTTTTGGCCCCCCACCCATTAGGAGACTTGGCCTGCAAGGCAAAGGGGTGGGAAACCCTAGGGAGGCGCCCCACTGTCGGTGTCAAAACCAGCAGATCTCGGGTAGGGGGTCCCGAACTGTGCGTCTAAGGTCGATGGTAACGGGAGACTGGGGACACGACGTTTACCCTGGTCCGGGCCCTCTTGATGGAGGTAATACCCTACTTCCTTCTTGATTGATCTTGATGAATATGAGGATTACAAGAGTTGATCTACCACGAGATCGTAATGGCTAAACCCTAGATGTCTAGCCTATATGATTGTGATTACCTTTATAGATTAAACCCTCCAGTTTATATAGACACTGGAGGGGCCTAGGGTTGTACAACGCCAGTTTACAGAGGAAGGAATCTTCATATCCGAACGCCAAGCTTGCCTTCCACGCAAAGGAGAGTCCCATCCGGACATAGGAGGAAGTCTTCTGTCTTGTATCTTCACGGCCCATCAGTCCGACCCACGTCACATAGCCCGGACGCCCGAGGACCCCTTAATTTAGGACTCCCTCAGTAGCCCCTGAACCATACTTCAATGACGATGTCTCCGGCGCGCAGATTGTCTTCGGCATTGCAAGGTGGGTTCCTCCTCCGAATACTCCAAAGTAGTCTTCGAACACAGAAAACGTGTCCGGCTCTGCAAAACAAGTACCACACACAACCGTAGAGAGTATAATATTTCATGGGTCCCATCTACTGACAACTTTTGTAGCGAGATGCCACGTCTCCGCCCGGTCATTATTTCGAACCATTTTTCAGCCTCCCGCTCCACGTTCCGAGATGCGGTTTTTATTGGCACGTCTTGTCGAAGCAGAGATCGTGTCCCCTTATTGTGGGATTCTCATCAATATGGGCGTGGGTAACCCAACCGCGCCGTCCGCACGACCCTTGGGGAATAGGGGAGTTTTAAGGCGAGTGGGGAGGCGCTTGACATTCACTGCCTTTATAAGCAGATAAAGATCCATTCTTTCACCCACGCATTCTTCCTCTCCGCCCATCCGTTCTCGAGCTCCAGCGCCGAAGCTTTCATCCTTTCCGCCTCCAGAAAGCACTCCGACCATGTCCGGATTCGGAAAGCAGGGAAAGTGGATGGTCTCCTCCGTCATAGAGGGGAACATCACGGAGCTCCAGGAAGCAGGGTACTTGGCCCAAGGAATTGCCCACCGGCTTTCGGCCAAGGGGCAGATCGTCCCCACCCCAGAGCCCAACGAGAGGGTGGTATTCATCCCCCACTTCATCCGTGGGTTAGGATTTCCCCTCCACCCTTCGTCCGTGGACTCATGTGCTACTACGGGCCAGATTTCCATGATCTAGCCCCGAATTCTTTCTCAACATCTCGACATTCATTGTCGTGTGTGAGGCCTTCCTCTGCATCCCACCCTACTTCGTATTATGGCTAAAGATCTTCAATGTGAAGCCAAAAGTGGTGGATGGTCAACACGCGGAGTGCGGAGGTGCAATGGTGAGCAAACTATCCAATGTCACGTGGCCCACTGGCACCTTTGTGGAAACCGTCAAGGGGTGGCAGAAGCAGTGGTTCTACGTCACTGAGCCCCGCGACACCACCTGGGCCGCGGCTCCCGAATTCAAGTTCGGGCCCCCAATGTGGCTTACCTCCAGGCTAAAAGGGCCTGGACTGGTCGTCGTCAAATGAGATATCGGCGCTGCAGGCGCGCGTCAAGAGCATGGTGGACAAGAACATCAAGCTCGTCAATGTGATCCAGGTGATGCTTTTTCGCCGGACCCTTCCCTGCCAAAGCCAGACTTGCCATCTCTGGGAGTTCGATCTGGCCAAGCACCAGACCTTGCGACAGTTCTCCGGCTCCACGCACGAAGATATCTGGAAGGTTCTTTCAAGGCCAATTAGACGTGGCCACAGACATGCGAGGACTGCGGATACAACCTGACCCATCTAGCCAGTCTGGTAAGTTCTTCATACTTCAAGGTGTATCTCTTCCTGCGCATTCGAGGAAGATGTCTAAGTTTCTCCATTTGTCTTTTTAGAGCTGGATAAAGAAGGCGGAGCGGATCCAGTGTCCGGCTCTGTTGCCTGAAGATCCAGCTATCCCACTTCTAACGAAGATGCTAGTTCCGGCGCCCTACCAGGCGCCGGAGAAGAAGGGCCAGGCGGGAAGAGGCGGCCTTCGCCGTAAAGGCACTTCAGACATGACATCCGAAGATGCCGAAACCCACTCCTCCCCCACCACCGAGGACGAGGAGGAAGAGGAAGAAAGCAACTCTCCCCCCGAAGGGGGAAGGAAGAAGAGGATGACCTCCATGGATCTAGAGGCAGAGGCATCCAAGAAGGGGAGGGTCTCCCTCGCGGATAACTCTGCATTGGACACTAATAGCAGCTCCGAGTGGCACCCCAGGGAGAAGCCCATGGCCGAATCGTAAGTACTCCCAGGCACTTATATACACATATATCCAACTTCTTTACTTCGTTTTTTAATATGTCGAATCATGCGCTGTAGTTCGGCCCACGCCCGCCCCCAACAATCCTCATCTTTGAGGAATTCACTGGATCCGAAGGTGATGGACAACGGGTCGCTTCTGGGGGCCTCCTCTCCCAAGGCCACGGACAACGTCGAGGTGTTGTCCCGAAGGACCTGCCCAGGCCAGGGAGAGGTACAAGAGGCCGTCAGGGTGGCGCCAGAGGGTGATACCTCGGCCGCTGGACACATGGGGGAGCAACCCCCCTGGAGACTGGCAATGGGGGCCATATCCAATTCGGCCCCCAACCGAATACTATTCCGGAGGCCCATATGGCTCTGGAATCAGGCAAGCAGCCTCCTTCGAAAGAAGGAGGTGCACCTATTTCGCCGGTGACCTCTGTCCATCCAGAGGCACCGGATACTCTACTGGATGTGCTGCAAAGTGCTTCCATTGTTGAGGAACACCGTATCCTCATGAGTATGGTGGTTGAGAGGGTTCAGTCCGCTAAGAGCAGACTGACCAAAGCCTGCACCAGCCTTTTAACAGGCTTTGAGGTATGCGACTTAATTATGCAAAAAAGGATGTCATAGTATAGACGTTAGCCCCTGAGACTCTGTACGGTATTCGAAAAGAAAAGCCGAATAGAGGATTAAATAATTTTCACAGGAGACTAACCAGATGTGTCTATGTGAATAAGCAGGCGTCGATGCTGGCTATGACCTCCCATTCTGCCGAAGTCTCCAAAGTGAAGCAGAGTCTGGAGCGGGCCGAGGAAGAGCTCGGCCGTGTGAAGAAACAACTAGAGGACGAGCAAGGTATGCAATGGCCTATCTAGATATAGAAAGATATGAATTGTTTGTGTTGATCATGTTATCATGATATTTCGCAGGAGCTGCGACCGAGGTGGAGACCCTCAAGAGCACGCTGGTCAAGGCCTAGAAGAGAGCGGCAAAGGAACAAGCCGCCTGCAAAAAACACGAGCCAAGGGTTGGGGAGGTCCAGCAAGATCTCCAAGATGCCACAAAGAAATGCGAGTCCTTGGAGCGCAAGATTGCAGACCAAGAGTCCGAACTTGCTAAGGCCTACCAAAGTGCACAAGAGGCCCGGGTTGAAGCCCAAGGCGCCCTTCAGGAAATCTAGGAGGCCAAGAAGATTGCAGCGGGTAAGGCCTTTATTATGCAGAGCAAATATGTGAAGCAAAGGTACCTCTTACTGACCTGGATTTGGAGTTCTCCCGGAGTGTTTGCGGATCTACCACGCAGTGTTACTAATGCTGCGGAGTTCTTCCGAGCTGAAGAGGGAAGCTCAATGAAGAAGCTGTTCTGGTCGCAATACCTTGCGCCAGAGCATCCGGTTCCCTTTAGCGATCAGCTGAAACAGCTGAGCGAACTACATAGGGTGGCCGAATCGGCCATGGAGGATTTGATAATCCGTTTGTGGCCTACCGAAGCCATACCCAACAGCTACTTCGGGCTCGTGAAGCGGCTAGTCGATGCCTGCCCTCGACTTGACACCATCAAGCGGTCGGTCTGTATCGAAGGTGCGCGGATGGCCTTCTCCCGTGTCAAGGTGCAGTGGGCAAAGATGGACGCCTTCAAGCTCACGACCGAGGGACCGCCCGCGGGCAAGGAGCACCGCACAACCAAGCGGTATTTTGATGATTCCCTAAAGGGATCCCACATTTTGGAGGGCCAGTGTGCAAAAGACATTATCTTTGAATGAAGACATTCATATTATCTCATCCTGCATTATGAAACAAAGCTGATATGTAATATAATGCTTGTTGTTTGTTTAAAATTTTGCCTCCTGTGCGGCCGTTTTATTAAATCTAAGAGTTGGCCAGTCGTCGGCTTCAGCCCCCACGTAGGTAGTACGAGGGTGTTCGGGTTGGAACCTAAACACTCTCGATCCAAGAGTTTAGTCCTTGAAGGAGGTGTTTAGCGCAACGAACCAGCCAATCGGACTATGTGGCTTTATCACCCTCACTTAGCCATAGGAGTTTGACAATAGAAATGTAGGCGCAACCCCTAGTTAGTATTTGTTAATCCGGACTAGGGTGTTGTAGACACCTGATCGGGTGGAGGCCGATCCGTCGCATAATGCGGGAAGAAATCGCAAGAGATTTTAACCTCCGAATAGCTGACCAGCTCTCGCCGCATCATGATAGTCAGTTTTCGGCTTTCTCTACTGAGGTGTTTACCCGGATGAACCAGAAACACAATCGCAGTAGTTCTCCATTTACTACCCTTGCCGATTGGACAAAATGTAAGGTAGTAAGCACAGGAGCCGGGCAACCCAACTATTGACCAAAGACATGATTGGGAGCCGATGCATATAATGCTAAAATCGGGGTGCCGAACTATACTATAAAAAGTGTTCGGACTTTGTTCCCGTAGTATGGGGCGCAATGAAGCCCCTGGCGAATTGAAGCGTACCAAAAGTGTACGGCTGCAATCGATAAGAAGAGTGAAATAAAATGAACTAGTAAGCCAATGCCACATAAGTTGGGCCGCAAACTATTTCCATTATAATTTGATTAATACGTCGAAGCGTATTTGTACAAATAGTGCGATAAGCAACATGGCTATTTAACATGCCAAGACCAAGGGGGGAGCTGCGTGCGGGTCTTGAAAGCAGGTAGAGTAATCATCAAGAAGACCACCTGGAGATTCCGCCACACGTCTATGCTGCTTGCCACCTTGGTATATCCATCCTTCGAAAGGATCGGTGATCAGGCCGTCATGAGGGTTCTGTGGAAAAGAAAAGAAAATAAAAGACAAGGGAAAGTATGCGTGTCTGGGGAAGGTCGAGCCGTATTATGGACCACAATCGAGTTATGCCTCCGTCTATGCCCATGGTATTTTGAGTGCATAGTTATGTACGCGCGGTAGGTACGCCGCCATTTGGTTGGGACTGAGATAGAGGCTGAATTGCTAGTCGAACTCCTGATGAGCTGGACTGTCAAGCTGCGGAGTAGTCCGGACTCGTTTGACAGTGTCCGGGAGCTCGGCCGCTGAATTAAAGTTCTGCTTGATAAGGCCGCTCTGTACTTCCGCTGCCAGGGCCGCGTGCTCCTCGGTACAGAGGGAGCGTTCAATGTTTCCATTGACTATTATGACACTATGTGGTCCGGGCATCTTGAGTTTGAGATAAGCATTGCGTGGCACCGCATTCAATCGAGCAAATGCAGTTCATCCGAGCAGTGCGTGATAGCCACTGCGGAAGGGGACGATATCGAAGATCAAGTCTTCGCTTTGGAAGTTGTCCGGGGATCCGAAGATGACTTCCAATGTGATTGAGCCCGTGCAGCGGGCCTCTACACCTGGTATTACTCCTTTAAAGGTAGATTTTTGGGATTGATCCTTGATGGATCGATGCCCATCTTGCGGACTGTATCCTGATAGAGCAGGTTGAGGATGCTGCCACTGTCCATGAGGACTCGCGTGAGGTGGAATCCATCAATGATTGGGTCAAGGACCAGTGTGGCTGAACCGCCATGACGGATACTGGTCGGATGGTCCAGGCGATCGAAGGTGATCGGGCAGGACGACCATGGGTTGAATCTTGGGGCGACTGGCTTTATCGCGTAGACGTCCCTGAGAGCGCGTTTGCACTCCCTCTTGGGGATATGGGTAATGTATATCATGCTCACCATTTTAACCTAGGGGGGACTTCTTTTGTCCCCCTGTGTTCAGCGGATGGGGCTCCTCGTCGTCGTCCCCACTTTGCGACCCCTTCTCCTTTTTCTCAGTATTTAACTTACCGGCCTGTTTAAAGACCCAACAACTTCTGTTGGTATGATTGGCTGGTTTATCAGGGGTGCCATGGATTTTACATGGACGATCGAGTATGCGGTCCAAGCTGGATGAGCCCGTATTGTTTCTTTTAAATGGCTTCTTCCGCTGGCTGGACTTGGAGCCACTGAATCCGGCGTTGACCACCGTGTCATCGGTGTTGTCACCATTGCTTCGACGATTATGTCTGTTGCGTCGGGGCTTGCCGTTGCTATTTTTGGCTTCAGACGTGCCAGGTTCGCTTGAATTATTGTGGCTATGGGCTAGCCAGCTATCTTCGCCCACGCAAAAGCGGGTCATAAGTGTCGTGAGGGCTGCCATGGACTTCGGTTTTTCTTGGTCGAGGTGTCGGGCGAGCCACTCGTCGCGGATGCTATGCTTAAAGGCCGCTAGGGCTTCGGCATCCGGACAGTCGACGATCTGGTTCTTTTTAGTTAGGAACCTAGTCCAGAATTTCCTAGCTGACTCTCTGGGCTATTGAACTATGTGACTTAAGTCATTGGCATCCGGAGGTCAAACGTATGTACCTTGGAAGTTGTCGCGAAAGGCATCTTCCAAGTCCTCCCAGCTGCCAATGGAGTTTTCTGGCAGGCTATTTAACCAGTGCCGAGCTGGTCCCTTGAGTTTTAGTGGGAGGTATTTGATGGAATGAAGATCATCGCCACAGGCCATATGAATATGGAGAAGAAAGTCCTCAATCCATACCGCGGGATTTGTTGTTCCATTGTATGATTCGATATTCATGGGTTTAAACCCTTCTAGGAATTCGTGCTCCATTACTTCATCAGTGAAGCAGAGGGGGTGTGCAGCACCTCTATATCGGGCCAAGTCGTGACGTAGCACGGACGGAGTCTGTCTGCGATTTTCGGCCCGGACATGGTTATGCTTGTCACGTCCGGCTAGATAGCTGTCGTCGTGCGTCGGGGCTCGCCCCGTGATCCGTAGATCGATCTGGTCTGACCCGCTCTATTTTCCAGGTCCTGCCGCAGGTCATATGTATATCCCGAGCTGTTGTGTCTCTACGTTTACGGCGAGGTAGTATGGGTTGGTGTTCGGCTTTAGTTGCCGTTTTGTCCCGGCCACGTGGTGGTCGGTCAGCCGCGTTACGAGCTGATGGTACGGGCTCAAGTGCCTCGTCGTCGAATTGAGGTAGCAGTTTATGCCTCAGGTAACTTTTGGTTGGGCGCTCGAGGCCGTATTCCTCGGCTGCCAGGACATTAGTCCACCTGTCATTGAGTAGGTCTTGATCAGCTTGAAGATGCCGCTGCTTCTTTTTCAGGCTCCTTGCAGTGGCAATTAGCCGGCGCTTAAAGCGCTCCTGCTCGAGGGGTTCCTCAAGCACGATAAAGTCTTTGTTGCCGAGGCTCACCTCATCCTCGGAGAGTGAAATATAATTATTTTCCTCCAAGTCTTCGTTTATGGCTTGTTCATCAGGGCTAACCTGCCCATCTTCCCGATCGTCCTGTTTGGGGGTTGGCTCGATGGGGTCTTCTTGGTCTTCGGTGTCGTCCGAAGTATTGTTGTATCTCGTGCCGGTATCACTGTCTTTTCCGCAACGTGATTTAGAGCAGCGCCGCTGACGTTGGCGCTTTGGCTGGATCTCAGGAGGTTTATCCTTGACTGGATCTTTATCTTTATCGCTGTTACCCTCTTTGGGTGTATCCACCATGTACACATCATACAAAGAGGTGGCTGTCCAGCGTCCGGTAAACGACGGGTTTTGGGCCTGCTCTTCTCCGGCATCGTCGTCTATACCATCGATGTCTTCGAAGCCGTAATCGAGCATGTCAGTTAAGTCCTCGACAGTGGCTATGAAGTGGGTGGTGGGTGGGACGTGAAATTCCCCGCTCTCAGCCCCTAGTCCGGGCTGGGCATAGTTCGGACATTGTTCCTCTATAATGACGAGGGATCACATCAAGTCCAAAGCCTTGCTTAAAGGCGAGGTTTGGCCAAGGAGAAGAGAGTCCGTGGAGTATGGCGGGAAGGAGACTCCTTGGCCGAGCTCACATGATGCTGACTCCATGGGTTCGGAGCCAGTGTCTGGAGAAGGGTCCGGCTTCATGATGGTTGCCAGCGACACTACTTCCTCTGGCTCTCTCGTACTGGACTTAGTGGCCGCAGATAGTCCGGCGGGCTCAAGAATCCCGTCTTTGGACCTGGCGATGCGCTCCGGATCTAAGGCCAGAGCGGAGGTTGGGGTCGTGAACCCTTGGAAGATCAAGTCTCCTCGGATATCAGCGACATAGTACAATTTCCAAAACTAATCTAGTGACCCGGGGCATAGCTGTCAATCTGCTCTAGATGGCCAAGTGAGTTGGCCCGTAGTGCGAAGCCGCCGAACACAAAGATCTGGCCGGGGACAAAGACCTCCCTCGGGGCAGTATTGTTGTGGATGACTACTGGAGCCATCGAACCTTCTGATGATGACACATCAGAACTCTCAATGAAAGCACCAATGCCGGTGTCAAAACCGGCGGATCTCGGGTAGGGGGTCCCGAACTGTGCGTCTAAGGTCGATGGTAACAGGAGACAGGGAAAACGATGTTTACCCAGGTTCGGGCCCTCTTGATGGAGGTAATACCCTACTTCCTTCTTGATTTATCTTGATGAATATGAGGATTACAAGAGTTGATCTACCACGAGATTGTAATGGCTAAACCCTAGATGTCTAGCCTGTATGATTGTGATTGCCTCTACGGATTAAACCCTCCGGTTTATATAGACACAGAAGGGGCCTAGGGTTGTACAAAGTTGGTTTACAGATGAAGGAATCTTCATATCCGAAAGCGAAGCTTGCCTTCCATGCAAAGGAGAGTCCCATCTGGACACGGGAGGAAGTCTTCTGCCTTGTACCTTCACGACCCATCAGTCCGGCCCACGTCACATAGCCCGGACGCCCGAGGACCCCTTAATCCCGGACTCCCTCACCACCTCCTCTGGTAATGTGGGAAGGGGGCTTGGGGGAGCACATCCCCTTAGTGGGCCGGTGTGCCCCCTCCCCTTGGCCCATGAGGCCCCCAACACGTGCCGGGGCCTCCTGAAACCCCTTTCGGTCATGCTGGCCATCACCCGGTATCCCCGGAACACTTACGGACTCCAATACCCTTCGTCCAATATATCAATTTTCACCTCCGGACCATTCCGGAGTTCCTCGTCACGTTCAGGATCTCATCCAGGACTCCAAACAACCTTCGGTAACCACCATAATGACTCAACTATACTTATATCGTCACCAAACGTTAAGTGTGTAGACCCTACGGGTTCGAGAACTATGCAGACATGACCGAGACACCTCTACGGTCAATAACCAATAGCGGGACCTAGATGCCCATATTGGCTCCTACATATTCTATGAGGATCTTATCGGTTGAACCTCGATGTCAAGGATTCAGCTAATCCCATATGTAGTTCCCTTTGTCTATCGGTATGTTACTTGCCCGAGATTCGATCATCGGTATCTCCATAACTAGTTCAATCTCGTTACCGGCAAGTCTCTTTACTCGTTTCGTAATACAAGATCCCATGGCTAAACCATTATTCACATTGCTTGCAAGCTTCGTGTGATGTTGTATTACTGAGTGGGCCTTGAGATACCTCTCTATCATACGGAGTGACAAATCCCAGTCTTGATCCATGCCAACTCAACCGACATCCTCGGAGATACCTATAGAGCACCTTTATAGTCACCCAGTTACGTTGCGACATTTGGTACACACAAGGTACTCCTCCGGTGTTAGTGAGTCGCATGATCTCATTGTCATAGTAAGAAGAGAGGAAAGGGGAACTGCGCTAAATGGATAATTTCATCCTGGTGATGGGCTATTCCAATGGGCATGCATCTGAGATATGGGCTTTGAGCGTAGGAACGCCCACCTTTACAAGAGCTCAGTTCTAAGATTGTTTGCGCGCAGGCACCACTACTATTCTGTCTTTTCTTGTTATGCATCCGGTCCTATAAATCTTTTTTTTTTCTGAACAGAGGAAGAGAAATAAAAATGTCACTTCGCTCGCCTTGGGGGACCTAATTAGGAGCTGATTGATTTCTTTAATAGATATGAAGATGCCTTGAATGAACCCAAGCAAGCCGAAATAGAATACTATAAGTATGAAGTGGACATCTATGGTTTAATTGGAAACATCTCTTTTCTATTTATATTTTGCCAGTGCCTCCCTTTGTGGCAGAGCGAGCGCCTTGACTAAGATAGATTGACTCTTTCATTCTGAACATATACTTAACATGTAGAAAAAGACAACAATAAACTTGACACGATCATATGCTACATTTATAGTTTGGGTCTTATCCATCACATCATTCTGCTAATGATGTCATCCCGTTATCAAATGACAACTCATGTCCATGGCTAGGAAACCATAGCCATCTTTGATCATCGATCTAGTCCGGTAGAGGCTTACTAGGGACATGTTGTTGTCTATGTATCCACACATGTATCTGAGTTTCCGATCAATACAATTCTAGCATGGATAATAATCAATTATCATGAACAAGGAAATATGATAATAACCAATTTATTATTGCCTCTAGGACATATTTCCAACACACACAAGTCTCCAATGATAGCACCTGCACAAACAAACAAATACTTGCACTCAACATGATAAAGGGGTTTTCAATCCCTTCACGGTTACTTGCAAGGATGAGATCTGATAGAGATAGGTATAAAAGATAAATAAAAGTGCAAAATAAAGTAAAGGTAAATAAATTACAGCAAGGTATTTCTGCATTTTGGGTTTTATAGATCTAAAAATAATATGATAAGAATATCGACCCGGGGCCCATAGTTTTCACTAGAGGCTTCTCTCTTGAAAGAATGCATATGATGGGTAGACAAATTATTGTTGAGAAATTGGTAGAAAAGCGAATAATTATGATGATATCTAAGGCAATGATCATGAATATAGGCATCACATCCGTGACAAGTAGACCGATTCCTGCCTGCATCTACTACTATTACTCCACACATCGACCGCTATCCAGCATGCATCGAGTGTATTAAGTTAACAAGAATGGAGTAACGCCTTAAGCAAGATGACATGATGTAGAGGGATAGACCCAATAAATATGAATAAACCCCACCTTTTATCCTTAATGGCAACAATACAAATACGTGTCATGTCCCTTTATGTCACGGGGATTGAGCACCGCAAGATTGAACCCATTACAAAGCACCTCTCCCATTGCAAGAAAAATCAATCTAGTTGGCCAAACCAAATCAATAGATCGGAGAGAAATACAAAGCTATCTTAATCATGCATAAAAGAGTTCAGAGAAGACTTAAATAATATTCATAGATAATCTGATCATAAATCCACAATTCATCGGATCTCAACAAATGCACCGCAAAAGAAGATTACATCGAATAGATCTCCTAGAACATCGAGGAGAACATTGTATTGAAGATCAAAGAGAAAGAAGAAGCCATCTAGCTACTAGCTATGGACCGTAGGTCTATGGTAAACTACTCATACATCATCGGAAGGGCAACAAGGTTGATGTAGAGGCCCTCCATTATTGAATCCCCCTCCGACAGATTACCGGAACGGGTCTCCGGATGGGATCTCACGAGGACAGAAACTTGCTGCCGTGAAAAAGTATTTTTGGTGTGCCCTCTACTATACGGGAAATATTTGGGTATTTATGGAGCTGCGATTAGGCTTAGAGGAGCCTCGGGGGACCCACAAGCCTGGTGAGCTTGTGGCTCACCAGTTTCCCTTCTAGCCTCCTCCCGAAGCTTCGTAGGTGTCTTCTTGTCCAAGAAAAATCTTCAAAAAGTTTTGTTCCATTTGGACTCTGTTTGGCATTGATTTTCTATTGTAGACAAAAACAAGGGGAAAACAGCAACTTGCACTTGGCACTAGGTTAATAGGTTAGTCCCGAAAATGATATAAAATAGTATAATAATGCATATAAAACATCTAAGATGGATAATATAATAGTATGGAGCAATAAAAAATTATAGATATGTTGGAGACGTATCACCACACCATTGGGTTACAGATCAAGAACACAAGCATACAGACAGTGATAAACAATGTATAAGCATCTATGGGAGTGTTCTGTCAATTTATCCCATTTCAGATTGGTAAATAAAGAGACACAATTTAAATAACATTAACATAATATGGCATTCTTCATAGTTAAGACATAACATGATATGACATTGTGCTGGAGTTGGTAGTTTCACCCCACCACTGGATTACAGATCAAGAACACAAGCATACATGTAGTGCTAAAGAAGATAGCTTGCTATGTTGAGTTTAACTTACATGGTTTGAACAAGGAACTACGTTGTACAACTAAAAACTGAAATTGAGAAGGACAAACTTATGTTTATGAACTTCTTTGTAATAAACATTGAACATGCAGTTTGATTCAAACAACAAAAATAAATAGCAGTTGTAGTCATAGATATCCAAATATACACAACAAAGTTTGAAGGCTCGAGAAGGACAAACTTACGTTAGTTTTGAAGACCGGATCTATAAAGCCTTTGTCCATGTTGATGGGGGCAATACAAGAAGTTTACCATAGAGTCTTCTTCATGAGCATTGCCTTTATTCTACATTTTTTAAGAGTAAATATAGATGTGATAATATAGGAAAAATGGAGATTAATTAAGCTAAGATACAGAGTGATTCTACATAATCAACTAGCTATAAATGTAAGTACAACATATAGGCAAAAGGTATTGGCAAGAGAAATGCAGAGCTAAACTTCTTCAGTAGCATTGATTTTATTCAACACTTTGCCAAGAGTAAATGGATCTAATGTGTAGAAAATGGAGGGCAAGGGAAAACAAGATGAAAAGTGATGGTACATGAATAACTAGCTGACAATATTAGTATAGTGATGAAGGGCAACATATACTTACAAGAACAATGCAGAGCTAAACTTCTTCATGAGCATTGGGTTTATTCTGTACATTAATGTAAGCATTAGTATAGATCTGATAATTTGGAGTGAACGATGGATAACCAATAAATAATGCACACTGGTGTCACATAATCACTAAGTATGAATGTAAGTATAGCCATACAGGACAACAGGTACTAACAAGAGCAAAGCAGCGAGCAGTGTAGTTCCGATATCCTAGGTTTTGTGGCGCTGGTTCTATCGCCAATATAAGTGGGGTGCTATCTGATTTCTCCAGCATCACCACCTTTTTCAAAGACTTCGCCTATACTCCTTTAGGTTCCGCAATCACCCTCTTCCTTTTGGATGATACACAAGAACGACATTTGAATGAAAAAACAAGGTATGATGACAACTGGAATAGGTATTCATAATAAATGGGCATGGCATCTTCACATATATGATGAGTAAACTAAGTAGATGCCAGTGCAATGAAGTAGAAGAAATGCAAGACATCTTATGCAAGATACGTGCAACCAATAAAACCTTGCCAAATTAGAACGAGCACTTTATTGGGTAAACATGATAGGCAATCTACTTTTGACTCCTTGAGCTCAGAATAGTCACTAGGATCATATTCTGAACACAAATCTGTAGGTGGGGAGCATATGGGTTTCATTGCATCCAGAATGGAACTCAATCCCTTGATGCCAAGTTTGTTAGGCATTGCATTGTTCTGCAATATTCTTCTGATGTGCGCATTCTCATACTCATTGTGATTATGTTCAATATCCGAGAAGCATGAACATAAATAGTAGTGAGATTATCTTGTAATGTAGAGGATATTCTAATATAATAGGGGCTCCTTGTAAACCCTTGTGTGCTATAAACGGATTATGATGAGACAGCCCATGTGTGCTGTAATTTGGTGCCTACATTAATATAATCTAGCACAACTACACAAAAAATAAGATCCCTGTTGGGAACTCCAAAAGTAAGGATAGTTAGTAGATGATAGGTTCATAATATACCGTATAGAAAGTTTATTGCCAAACCATGATAACGGGAGCGCACGTAGAAAAAATAGTATTCCCTCGTGTCTATATATGTGGCGGACATGCATTTCAAAACTCACGTAGTAACATTAGCTGACCAATTAAATGTAAGCTTTGGGAAATATGACCGGCATGTAGTTTAGCTTGAAGGATGGAGTGTTTCTAGTACGACATATCCACTAGGAAGATTTTAGTGTATATAAAAGGGGTACACCATAAGCACCATAAATAAATCGGGAAAGTGGACCTGGCTGGAAAATACGGGGTTGTATTGCCGCTACTAATCGAAAGCCTATTGATCACCTACACGCTAGCTCTATGCACCTAAAGGCGCACTACCGTTACTACCAGTCTAGTCTCTCAAAGGCCGCACAACTCCCAACATTCCCTGGATATTATGGTAGACCAACTCGAAGTGCTGAAAGCATCTAGCAGAAGCGGCCTGATACGTCTCCAATGTATATATAATTTTTTATTGTTCCATGCTATAATATTATTTGTTTTGGATGTTTTATATACATTAATATGCTATTATATATTATTTTTGTGACTAACATATTAACCTAGAGCCCAGTGCCAGTTTCTGTTTTTCCTTGTTTTTTGAGCTTTGCAGAAAAGGAATACCAAACGGAATAAAACCATCGCGATGATTTTTCCTGGACCAGAAGACACCCAGGAGACTTGGAGTGCAAGTCAGAAGAGCCACGAGGTGTCCATAAGGGTGGAGGGCGCGCCCTGGGGGGTAGGGCACGCCCCCTAACTTGTGGGCCCCTCGGTGACCCCCTAACCTAGATCTTCCTCCTATATATTCACATATATTCCCAAACCACCAGAAGTACCCACGAAAACACTTTCCACCGCCGCAACCTTCTGTTCTCATGAGATCCCATCTTGGGGACTTTTTCGGCATCCTGTCGGAGGGGGATTCGATCACGGAGGGCATCTACATCAACTCTATTGCCCTTCCGATGAAGCGTGAGTAGTTTACCTCAGACCTACGGGTCCATAGCGAGTAGCTAGATGGCTTCTTCTCTCTCTTTGATTCTCAATACCATGTTCTCCATGATGTTCTTGGAGGTCTATCGGATGTAATCTTCTTTTGCGGTGTATTTGTCGAGATCCGATGAATTGTGGATTTATGATCAGCTTATCTATGAATACTATTTGAATCTTCTCTGAATTATTTTATGCATGATTTGATATCTTTGTAATTCTCTTCGAACTATCGTTTTGGTTTCACTGGTATGCGTTAGTGCTATACAAACGGTTTTCAACCCCTTTCCGCGACGACATTTGGAACCGTCGCCAAGTGAGTGTGGGGATATGGGGGGTCCTTCCCACACAAACCAAAAATCATCGGGGATATGGGGACAAGATTCATATACAATACTCCTACTCGTCTGTGCTCGCATTGCCATCATAGTCGGCATTCTGTGGTGCTACATTTACGATGCGCGACCTATCACAAACGGTTCACTATTATAGAACGTGTATGATAAGCAAACAATCACACACATCCGCTTGTCCCAAAACGTATGCGATAACTAATTAAGAAGATTAGCTAATCGTCGTACGAGTGTCGGATAGGATTACGAAATGTCGGACCGTCGTAACATCATCGTACACGACAACTATCGCACACGCTATTCCATGGTGCAACGTTTATGATGCATACTTCATTAGTAATACTTCATGGTTGTGAATCGTGTACGATAAGGCAACTATCACAAACACTTAGTTTTCCCGCTCCGTTTGTGATATTGTCTGACATCGCACATGCTTTGCAAACGGCAACTGTGTGCATGCTTGCACATGTTTCCTCTCTGTGAACCATCTCAGATTATGGTGTATATCGCAAATGTTTGTGTTGTACCAACCGTGTGTGCCATAACGACCGGGAGAGTGTAATTTCACTGTAATTTAATTGCTGCTATTTCAAATTATACCGGATTTGAATTTGAATGTATGATATAGCTTTATTCATATCCATCAGGTTCAAACAACAAATGCATTATTTGATTCATATGTACATATGTGCAAGAATTACATAATAACCAAATAAAGAATGACGAACCACTGTTGTATACTTGTACTATTAAAGATGGTAAAGAAAGAGGTGAAATACATTCTGGTTGCTGAACAAGTTGAAGCGGAATGCCCATATTGTGCCCTCCTCCATGCAGAAGGCATGCACGACTCTAGTCCAACCCCTTGTGATGGCCGATCGCCCATCCTTCACAGTCTTCATGAAAACATCTAGATAATCATCGTGTTCTGGTAGAAATACTTTAACCTTTGCATGCTGCTAACTCTTGAGCATGCATTGGTTTTCCCTTGAAGAGGAAAGGGTGATGCAACAAAGTAGCGTAAGTATTTTCCTCAGTTTTTGAGAACCAAGGTATCAATCTAGTAGGAGACAACGCACAAGTCACCTAGTACCTGCACAAACAATCAAGAACCTTGCAACCAACGCGATAAAGGGGTTGTCAATCCCTTCACGGTCACTCGCAAAAGTGAGATCTGATAAAGATAGTAAAGTAAATATTTTTGGTATTTTTGTTGTATAGATTGGAAAGTAAAGATTGCAACATAGTAAACGAGATGCGATGCAAATAAAAGTGATGCAATATAATAAGAAAGGGACCCGGGGGCCATAGGTTTCACTAGTGGCTTCTCTCAAGATAGCATGTATTATGGTGGGTGAACAAATTACTGCTGAGCAATTGATAGAAAAGTGCATAGTTATGAGAATATCTAGGCAATGATCATGAATATAGGCATCACATCTGTGTCAAGTAGATTGAAATGATTCTGCATCTACTACTATTACTCCACACATCGACCGCTATCCATCATGCATCTAGAGTATTAAGTTCATAAGAACAGAGTAACACTTTAAGCAAGACGACATGATGTAGAGGGATAAACACAAACAATATGATATAAACCCCATCTTTTTATCCTTGATGGCAACAATAGAATACGTGCCTTGCTGCCCCTACTATCATTGGGAAAGGACACTACAAGATTGAACCCAAAGCTAAGCACTTCTCCCATTGTAAGAAAGATCAATCTAGTAGGCCAAACTAAACAGATAACTCCAATAGACTTGCAAAGATATCAAATCAGGCATATAAGAATTCAAAGAAGAACCAAATACTATTCATAGATAATCTTGTTCATAAACCCACAATTCATCGGATCTCAGCAAACACACCGCAAAAGAGTATTACATCAAATAGATCTCCAAGAACATCGAGGCGAACTTTGTATTGAGAATAAAATAGAGAGAAGAAGCCATCTAACTAATAACTATGGACCCGAAGGTCTGTCGTAAACTACTCACGCTTCATCGGAGAGGCTATGATGTTGATGTAGAAGCCCTCCGTGACCGATTCCCCCTCTGGCAGATCGTCAGAAAAGGCCCCAAGATGGGATCTCACGGGTATAGAAGGTTGCGGTGGTGGAAAAGTGGTTTCGTGGTTCCCTGCAATCGATCTAGGGTATAAGAGTATATATAGGCGAAAGAAGTACGTCGGTGGAGCTACGTGGGGCCCACAAGGGTGGGGCGCGCGCCTACTCCCCTGGACGCGCCCTCCTGCCTTCTGGCTGCCTCATGGAGTTCCAGACTTAGACTGCAAGCCTTCTGGTTTGCTTTCAGTCCAAGAAAGATCATCATGAAGGTTTCATTCCATTTGGATTCCGTTTGGTATTCCTTTTCTGCGGAACTCTAAAATAGGCAAAAAAACAGAACCTGGCAATGGGCCTCCGGTTAATAGGTTAGTCCCAAAAATAATATTAAAGAGTATATTAATGCCCATTAAACATCCAAAACAGATAATATAATAGCATGGAACAATCAAAGATACGTTGGAGACGTATCAAGCATCCCCAAGCTTAATTCCTGCTCGTCCTTGAGTAGGTAAATGATAAAAACAGAATATTTGATGTGGAATGCTACCTAACATAATTATCAATGTAATTTTCTTTATTGTGGCATGAATGTTCAAATCCGAAAGATTCAAAATAAAAGTTTAATATTGACATAAAAATAAAAATACTTCAAGCATAGTAACAATGTAATCATGTCTTCTCAAAATAACATGGCCAAAGAAAGCTATCCCTAAGAAATCATATAGTCTGGCTATGCTCTATCTTCATCACACAAAATATTTAAATCATGCACAACCCCCATGACAAGCCAAGCAATTGTTTCATACTTTTGATGTTCTCGAACTTTTTCAATCTTCACGCAATACATGAGCGAGAGCCATGGACATAGCACTATAGGTGGAATAGAATGGTGGTTGTGGGGAAGACAAAAAGGAGAAGATAGTCTCACATCAACTAGGCATATCGACGGGCTATGGAGATGCCCATCAATAGATATCAATGTGAGTGAATAGGGATTGCGATGCAACGGATGCACTAGAGCTATAAGTGTATGAAAGCTCAAAAAGAAACTAAGTGGGTGTGCATCCAACTTGCTTGCTCACGAAGACCTAGGGCATTTTGAGGAAGCCCATCATTGGAATATACAAGCCAAGTTCTATAATGAAAATTTCCCACTAGTATATGAAAGTGAAAAAATCGGAGACTCTCTATCATGAAGATCATGGTGCTACTTTGAAGCACAAGTGTGGAAAAAGGATAGTAGCATTGTCCCTTCACTCCTTTTATCTCATTTTTTATTTAGGCCTTTCTCTTTTTTGGCCTCTTTTTTATCTTTTTCGTCCGGAGTCTCATCCCGACTTGTGGGGGAATCATAGTCTCCATCATCTTTTTCTCACTGGGACAATGCTCTAATAATGATGATCATCACACTTTTATTTACTTACAACTCAAGAATTACAACTCGATACTTAGAAAAAATATGACTCTATGTGAATGCCTCCGGCGGTGTACCGAGATGCGCAATGAATCAAGAGTGACATGTATGAAAGGATTATGAACGGTGGCTTTGCCACAAATACGATGTCAACTACATGATGCAAAGCAATATGACAATGATGGAGCGTGTCATAATAAACGGAACGGTGGAAAGTTGCATGGCATTATATCTCAAAATGGCTATGGAGATGCCATAATAGGTAGGTATGGTGGCTATTTTGAGGAAGGTAAATGGTGGGTTTATGGTACCGGCGAAATTTGCGCGGTACTAGAGAGGCTAGCAACGATGGAAGGGTGAGAGTGCGTATTATCCATGGACTCAACATTAGTCATAAAGAACTCACATACTTATTGCAAAAATCTATTAGTTATCGAAACGAAGTACTATGCGCATGCTCCTAGGGGGATAGATTTGTTGGAAAAGACCATCGCTTGTCCCTGACCGCCACTCATAAGGAAGACAATCAAAAAATAAATCATGCTCCGACTTTATCACATAACGGTTCACCATACGTGCATGCTACGGGAATCACATAGTTTAACACAAGTATCTCTCAAATTCACAACTACTCAACTAGCATGACTCTAATATCACCATATTCATATCTTAAAAATATCATAAGGAATCAAACTTCTCATAGTATTCAATGCACTTTATATGAAAGTTTTTATTATACCCATCTTGGATGCCCATCATATTAGGACTAATTTTATAGCCAAAGCAAAATACCATGCTATTCTAAAGGAATCTAAAAATAATATAAGTGAAGCATGAGAGATCAATAATTTCTATAAAATAAAACCACAACCGTGCTCTAAAAAGATATAAGTGAAGCACTAGAGCAAAATTATCTAGCTCAAAAGATATAAGCGAAGCACATAGAGTATTCTAACAAATTCCGATTCATGCGTGTCTCTCCCCAAAGGTGTGTACAGCAAGGATGATTGTGTTAAACTAAAAAGTAAAGACTCAAATCATACAAGACGCTCCAAGCAAAACACATATCATGTGGTGAATAAAAATATAGCCTCAAGTAAAGTTACCGATAGATGAAGACAAAAGAGGGGATGCCTTTCCGGGCATCCCCAAGCTTAGGCTTTTGGTTGTCCTTAAATTTACCTTGGGGTGCCTTGGGAATTCCCAAGATTAGGCTCTTGCCACTCCTTATTCCAAAATCCATCAATCTTTACCCAAAAACTTGAAAACTTCACAACACAAAACTCAACAGAAAATCTCATGAGCTCCGTTAGTACAAGAAAATAAACCACCACTTTAAGGTACTATAATGAACTCATTCTTTATTTATATTGGTGTTAAACCTACTGTATTCAAACTTCTCTATGGTTCATACCCCCCGATACTAGCCATAGATGCATCAAAATAAGCAAATAACACGCGAAAAACAGAATCTGTCAAAAACAGAACAGTCTGTAGCAATCTGTAGGTTTCGAATACTTCTGTAACTCCAAAAATTCGGAAAAATTAGGAAGACCAGGAAAATTTGTATATTGATCTACTCCAGTTGGAATTGGTATTTTATCGCTCTCTGGTAAAAAATGAAAATTATTTTCTTGAGCGCACACTTTCTATTTTTATCAGCAAGATCAAACAGTAAGCACCCAAGAAGATCCTAAAGGCTTTACTTGGCACAAACACTAATTAAAACATAAAAAACAAAATCATAAAAGAGACTAGATTAATTAATTATTACTAAACAAGCACAAAAATCAAAGAACAAAAATAAAATTGGGTTGCCTTCC
Source organism: Triticum urartu (assembly GCF_056163025.1). Classification (NCBI taxonomy): domain Eukaryota; kingdom Viridiplantae; phylum Streptophyta; class Magnoliopsida; order Poales; family Poaceae; genus Triticum; species Triticum urartu. Next base: position 323,733,608 of record NC_141879.1, on the reverse strand, counting down.
AACAAGCACTATCGTTTAACGCCCCTAGCCAGGCATTGATAATTTTAATGATGCTCACAAGAAAGATAGCAATCGAAACACAAAGAGTGCATGATAAAACACGTGAAAAACACATCTAAGTCTAACATACTTCCTATGCATAGACATTTATAAGCAAACAAATTATCAAGACAAGCAAAAACTAGCATATGCATGAAAGAAGAAAGAGATAATAGCAATCTCAACATGACAAGAGGTAATTTAGTAACATGAAAATTTCTACAACCATATTTTCATCTCTCATAATAATTGCATGTAGGATCATATTAAAATTCAACAATATAGCTATCACGTAAAATTTTCTCTACACGATCCACATGTATGCAAAGTTGACACTCTTCCAAAATAGTGGGGATATCATTAACTAAAGTCATGACCTCTCCAAACCCACTTTTATGAAAAACTTCATAAGATTGAACATTATCCAAATATGTGGGATCTAAAGTTGACACTCTTTCAAACCCACTTTCAGTATTATTGTAAACATTATTATCAATCTCATATTCATCATGGGGCTTAAATAAATTTTCGAGATCACAAGAAGAATCACCCCAATCATGATCATTGCAACAAGTAGTGGACATAGCAAAACTAGCATCCCCAAGCTTAGGGTTTTGCATATCATTAACATAATTGACATTAATAGAATTTATAATAACATCATTGCAATCATGCCTTTCATTCAAGGGGCTATCATGAATCACTTTGTAATTTTCTTCTTTCAACACTTCATCAAAGTTTTCAAATTCACGAATTTCAAGCAAAACCTCATAAAGATAATCTAGTGCACTCAACTCACTAGCAATTGGTTCATCATAATTGGATCTTTTAAAAAGATTAGCAAGTGGATGAGGATCCATATCAATAGATTTTTAGCAAGTGAGGATGCAAGCAAATAGAAGGCACATGGTAATACGAGCAAACAGAAGGACGAACGGAACAAGGGTGAAGAAAAGGGAAAATATTTTCAAAAATCGTTTTAGAAGTGGGGGAGAGGAAAATGAGAGGCGAATGGCAAATAATATAATGTGAGGGGTAAGAGTTTATGATGGGTACTTGGTATGTCTTGACTTGGCATAGATCTCCTCAGCAACGGCGCCATAAATCCTTCTTGCTACCTCGTGAGCATGCGTTGGTTTTCCCTTGAAGAGGAAATGGTGATCCAGCAAAGTAGCGTAAGTATTTCCCTTAGTTTTTGAGAACCAAGATATCAATCCAGTAGGAGACAACGCGCAAGTCACCTAATACCTGCACAAACAATCAAGAATCTTGCAACCAACGCGATAAAGGGGTTGTCAATCCCTTCACGACCACTCGCAAAAGTGAGATCTGATAACGATAGTAAAGTAAATATTTTTGGTATTTTTGTTGTATAGATTGGAAAGTAAAGATTGCAAAATAGTAAACGAGATGCGATGTAAATAAAAGAGATGCAATATAATAAGAAAGAGACCCGTGGGCCATATGTTTCACTAGTGGCTTCTCTCAAGATAGCATGTATTACGTTGGGTAAACAAATTACTGCCGAGCAATTGATAGAAAAGTGCATAGTTATGAGAATATCTAGGCAATGATCATGAATATAGGCATCACATCCATATCAAGTAGATCGAAACGATTCTGCATCTACTACTATTACTCCACACATCGACCGCTATCGAACATGCATCTGGAGTATTAAGTTCATACCAACAGAGTAACGCTTTAAGCAAGATGACATGATGTAGAGGGATAAACTCAAACATTATGATATAAACCCCATCTTTTTATCCTCGATGGCAACAATATAATACGTGCCTTGCTGCCCCTCCTGTCACTGGGAAAGGACACCGCAAGATTGAACCCAAAGCTAAGCACTTCTCCCATTGCAAGAAAGATCAATCTAGTAGGACAAACTAAACCGATAATTCGAAGAGACTTGCACAGATATCAAATTATGCATATAAGAATTTAGAGAAGAACCAAATAATATTCATAGATAATCTTGTTCATAAACCCACAATTCATCGGATCTCAGCAAACACACACAAAAGAGTATTACATCGAATAGATCTCCAATAACTTCGAGGAGAACTTTGTATTGAGAATCAAAGAGAGAGAAGAAGTCATCTAGCTAATAACTGTGGACCCGAAGGTCTGTGGTAAACTACTCATGCTTCATCGGAGAGGCTATGGTGTTGATGTAGAAGCCCTCCGTGATCAGTTCCCCCTCTGGCAGATCGCCGGAAAAGGCCCCAAGATGGGATCTCACGGGTACAGAAGGTTTCGGCGGTGGAAAAGTGGTTTCTTGGCTCCCTGCGATCGATCTAGGGTATACGAGTATATATAGGCAGAAGAAGTACGTCGGTGGAGCTACGTGGGGCCCACAAGGGTGGGGAGCGCGCCTACCCCCCTGGGCGCACCCTCCTGCCTCGTGGCTGCCTCACGGAGTTCCAGACTTCAACTCCAAGTCTTCTGGTTTGCTTTCGGTCCAAAAAAGATCATCGCGAAGGTTTCATTCCATTTGGATTCTGTTTGGTATTCCTTTTCTGCGAAACTCTAAAATAGGCAAAAAACGGAAACTGGCACTGGGCCTCCGGTTAATAGGTTAGTCCCCAAAATAATATAAAAGAGCATATTAAAGCCCATTAAACATCCAAAATAGATAATATAATAGCATGGAACAATCAAAAATTATAGATACGTTGGAGACGTATCACATGCCTACCAAGCATGTAGTTTGAGAGGTAATCTTGAGTAAACTGCTTTGGCAACCACTGCAAAGGAAAAAAGATTCAGACATTGTCATCTAACACAACTCATTATGGGCAGTAAAAATAAGGCTGCAGAGTTCTTACTTACCATCATGCAGTTCATTGTTGTCTTGGATAAAGTGTAAACAAATAGTTTAATTGCCATCTTTGGACCCATTTTACTAACAATATTTATCAGCTTCCTCACTTGATGCTGGTTCATTGATATCTCATTGCCCCATACACAGAAAGGGTTGAAGCGCGAATCTTTACCAATGACATATGTACCTAAAAGAACCAAGTTAATATTAGAAGCTAAATAGCAAGTGCACAATGATGTAGTACAACACTCTTTTATAATATCTTATAACATCCAATATACTCACATATTAGATGAATTAACATCTTATATTATGGGCTGGAAGGAGTTTATTACATTCTTACAAATTATCGGCTGATAAACTGCTCCTGTATCCATGGGTTAAAGTTAGTTTGAGATAGTTCGGGCTCAAATAGCCCTAAAGTATATCTAAACATGAGGCTAGTTTGAGTTAGTTGCATCTATAACCCACCCAAAAAACTATCCAACCCAAGAGGTGCTAATTGGAGCTAGTTCTCCTAGTGCATTTATTGTCAATCTAACCCTGCCATCCAAACAACTCTTTGGATGGAGTTAGTTCAGGGTTAGTCATGAGCTAAAAACTAACTCTAACCTCTAGCTAAGTTGAGTATCCAAACAGTGTTGTTGTTGTTGTTGTTGTTGTTGCTATGTAGCCTAAGGTTGCATATTTAGACATTTAGTACAGCCTAGATCTGCATCTCTCAGAAATTACTTTGAACTCCTCACCAGATTCTTTGTTGTCAGAGCAAGGGTGCTGAAGGTAATGAGGTTTGCCCTACATTTATTTCGCAAAAATGAATGGTTTGTTGATCAGCGCTGGCGCCTGCGGCAGAATGGACTAGGCTCCAAAAATGCTGAATTTAATTTTGGAACTTCAGATGACAGAGTAATCGGAAGTCATCATGTCAACCCCATACATGACTTCTCAGTGGTTGAACCCTTTGCAAAAATTGTGAGGTTTCCAAACCAGACTTACAAGTGGTAATATTAGTTTGAATCTCTTGGATATCCATGTTCAGTGGATTAGCGCGAGCGTTTGCACCTGATGAGCTGAATTGCATTTCTAATATCAGTTTAAACCTTGTAATATTCGAATTTGAGCCATATAACTCTGGAATTTGAACCTTGTAATATTTCGAGCTTTTGTGGTACAATCGTCGAAATGGCATCATATGAGACTTGTATATTGGTAGCACAATTTTGACCTTAATATGCAATGGTCTTAGATTTTATTAACCATTCTCGAATCTTATGCAATGGTCTTAGATTTTATTAACCATTCTCAAATCTGTTTACCTTGTCGATCTTATAGCACACGATCTGTATTGCTAACTCAACTGCGATCTTCGACATTATTGCACACAGTTGGTTTCTTCCACTGCGTGCCTTGTAGAGCGCATAATTAATTATCGCACTTGAGTGTCCATCATCACCCTTTTGTGTAACTTTGACCTCATCACCCATGGGTAAACTTATGACCGAATTCATTCCACACACTTTGTTTTTACAAAGCTTTTTGCCAATAAACGCCCATGATTTGTCCCTCTTCTAGCCGACGCGTGGCCAAACTAGCTGGGCAGGAAGCTTGCGCGGTAAACTTCGCGGTAGCACGGGAACAGGCTCATCGACGATACATTTGGCACCTCTTCGAGCCCACGCATGGTCAAACGAAACGTGTGTGGTGCGGTGTTGTCAAGCGTGCACTGGAATCCTCTTCTATGAACGCCGTGACAAGACGTGACATTATAGGCCGGCCGCCCCCCATTTAACCCTTGTGTCTCTTCAACCTTTCGATCGCACCCCACCATTGCAAGAAGCACACCCACCACGAGAAATTCTTAGAGGGTATCCTGTGTGGCTCCAATGGCGCTCCGAGCGGCTACCGACAACGAGCAGCAGTTCACCATGCATGCCATGGTGGACACCCAAGGTTCATGGACCTCTCGGTGCTGTACACTAACAACTCGGACTGGGTGGAGCACTCCATCCACATCATGGAGCTGTTGCTTGCCGAGGATAAGTACAAGGTGGTCGGGTTCGACCTCGAGTACACCAGCGCTCGTGCCGGGTCTCGTCCCAAGGTCGCCGTCTCCCAGATGTGCGTGCGCCACCACGGCCTCGTCTACCACTACTGCTTGGAGACAAGGCCTTGCGAGCGTTTCGCTAGGTTTGCCAACAGCTCCACTACATATTCTCTACGGTGGACATCACCAATGATGTAAAGGCGCTCGAGAATTCGGGAATCCCCTATTAGAATCTTGTCAACATCCAGGGCCAATACAAGGTCTGGGGTAGTAAGGAGCATGGGAAGGACTCACTGGTTCACCTCGCCGAGGCCATCATCGATCCCTACTACAAAGACATGAAGGATTCGTGCAAGGACAAGCGTGCTTGGCACTCGGCCTGGATGGGGAAACTCGTCAAAGCTCACGTCATGTACGCGGCCAAGGAGGCGTACACGAGCTACGACATGTACAAGCGAATCGTTGACATGAGGAAGTGCCTCCTTCCCCAAAACGGCCAGGGATCTAGCCGGAAGCATAGCAACGGCAAGTGTCGTCGCAACAATAAGTAGATGATTAGATCCTCGTTTCTGCTAGTTTAGTATGCATGTAATTGCTTACTTTGGTGTGTGGAAATGTTATATGTGTAGTCACTTGTGTAATTGTATGCTTAATTTGGTTATGCAATGTTGTCTTTTTAAGTATATATGTTGATGATCTGTAGACAGAGCGTAGATGTTGTGCGTACAAAGAAAATCACATCGCACACGGACTAAACAATGGAACCTGTCGGTGATGTTTTCATCAATTACTCACAATTGTATACTAGCAATTGTTTGCTCACAACACACACGGCTTGTTAGTAGCAATCGTCTGTGTTGTTATCGGTCTTTGCACACGTTTCCGATTACAGACCTGTTTGCCGCGTATCACACACATCTTGTTAAGTTGAACTGTTTCTGTTCTCTTGTCTCAACGCAAACAATTCATCTGAGTGAACCGCATGCTGTATATCGCACACACCTTGATCTGGCTGACCGTTTCTTTTGTGTTGTATAATCACAAATAGTTCATCCGAGTGAACCGTATGTTGTATATCGCACACACCTTCATCTGGCTGCCCGTTTCTTTTGTTCCTCCTCGTCGCAAAAAGTTAATTGAACCGAACCGTATGCCCTGTATCCCACACGCAACTAAAATCTGAACCATGTTTGATGCATCCTCCATCGCAAATGTTTTGCACCTTTTTGACAGTTTTTAACACCACCGTTTGCGATTATTGCATCGCACACAGTTTCGTCGAAGGGTCTCTGATCGTAGTGTTGCGTTAGCAACATCCTGCAGTAGTGTTTGGCCAACTAGATTAGTTTTTCTTGCTATAGGACAAGTGCTTAGCTTTGGGTTCAATCTTGCGGTGTCCTATCCCAGTGACAGTAGGGGCAGCGACGCACGTATTGTATTGTTGCCATTGAGGATAAAAAGATGGGATTTACATCATATTTCTTGAGTTTATTCCTCTACATCATGTCATCTTACTTAAAGCGTTACTCTATTCTTCATGCACTTAATACTCTAGATGCAGGCAGGAGTTGGTCGATGTGTGGAGTAATAGTAGTAGATGCAGGCAGGAGTCGGTCTACTTGAAACGGATGTGATGCCTATATTTCATAATCATTGCCTTGGATATCGTCATAACTTTGCGCTTTTCTATCAATTGCTCGACAGTAATTTGTTCACCCATCGTATTATTTGCCATCTTGAGAGAAGCCTCTAGTGAAACCTATGCCCCCCGGGTCTATTTTCCATCATATAAGTTTCCGATCTACTATTTTGCAATCTTTTACTTTCCGATCTATAAACCAAAATACCCACAAATATTTACTTTATCCTTTGTTTAGTTTTATCTATCTCTATCAGATCTCACCTTTGCAAGTGACCTGAAGGGATTGACAACCCCTTTATCACATTGGGTGCAAGTGTTTGATTGTTTATGCAGGTATTGGTGATTTGTGCATTGTCTCCTACTGGATTGATACCTTGGTTATCTAACTGAGGGAAATACTTATCTCTACTTTGCTGCATCACCCTTTCCTCTTCAAGGGAAAAACCAATGCAAGCTCAAGAAGTAGCAGCAAGAATTTCTGGCGCCGTTGCCCGGGAGATCTACGCCAAGTCAAGAGATAACATGTACCCATCATAAAACTCTCATCTCTTGCATTACATTATTCGCCATTTGCCTCTTGTTTTCCTCTCCCCCACTTCTAAAACGATTTTTGAAAAGATTTGCCTTTTCTTTCACCCTTCTTCCGTTTGTCTTCTTCGTTTACTTTCTGTTTGCTCGTGTGTTAGATTGCTTGCTTTGTCACGATGGCTCAAGAGAATAGAAAAACGTGTGACTTTTCTAGTACTAATAACAATGATTTTATAAGTACTTCGATTGCTCCCGCCACTAGTGCGGAATATTATGAAATTAATGCCGCTTTGCTGAATCTTGTTATGAAAGATCAATTTTCTGGTCTTCCTAGTGAAAATGCCGCATCCCATCTGAATAATTCCGTTGAGTTGTGTGATATGCAAAATAAGAAATATGTGGATAATGATATTGTTAATTTTAAGCTATTTCCGCTCTCACTACGAGATCGTGCTAAAACTTGGTTTTCATCTTTGCCTGAAAATAGTATTGATTCATGGAATAAGTGTAAAGATGCTTTTATTTCCAAGTATTTTCCTCCCACTAAGATCATCTCCCTTAGTAACGATATTATGAATTTTAAGCAACTTGATCATGAACATGTTGCACAATCTTGGGAGAGGATGAAATTGATGATACGAAATTGCCCTACTCATGGTTTGAATTTGTGGATGATTATACAGAATTTCTATTCCGGATTGAATTTTGCTTCTAGAAATCTCTTAGATTCGGCGACGGAAGTACTTTTATGGAAATTACTTTAGGAGAAGCTACTAAACTCCTAGATAAGATTATGGTTAATTATTCACAATGGCATACCGAAAGATCTTCCACTAGTAAAAAGTGCAGACGATTGAAGAGATTAATGTTTTGAGTGGAAAGATGGATGAACTTATGAAATTATTTGCTAGTAAGAGTGCTTCTATTGATCCTAATGCTATGCCTTTGTCTACTTTGATTGAAAATAATAATGAATCTATGTATGGGAATTTTGTTGGTAGGAACAATTTTGGTAATAACACGTATAGAGGTAATTTTAATCCTAGGCCGTTTCCTACTAATTCCTCTAATAATTTTGGTAATTCCTGCAACAATTCTTATGTAAATTATAATAAGATGCCCTCTGATTTTGAGAATAGTGTTAAAGAATTTATGAGTTCGCAAAAGAATTTCAATGCTTTGGGTGAAGAAAAATTGCTTAAGATTGATGATTTGGCTTGGAACGTGGATAGAATTTCTCTTGATGTTGATTATTTGAAAATTCGATCTATTCCACCGAAGCATGATATCAATTAATCTCTAAAGGCTATGAGAATCTCCATTGATGAGTGCAAAGAAAGAACCGCTAAGATGCGTGCTAAGCGAGATTGGTTTGCAAAAGCATGTTCTTCTAGTTTTTGTGAAAATAATGATGAAGATCTTAAAGTGATTGATGTGACTCTGAAAGTGCAACTATCCCTCGGTGGTTTTGGTAATTCCTAACAACATATAGCTCATTGAGCTAATGCTATTTTAAGATAAATATTTCAGGAAAGCTCAATGATTGGCATGACATGGATTAGAAAGTGGACCCCTAAAAATGCTAAGGACAAAAGATTGGCTCAAGCTCAAAGCAAAAGACTCTACATTTTACTTTTAGTAATCTAAGATCACATTGAGTCCATAGGAAAAGCCAATACTATTAAAAGGGGGTGAGGTGTTGCTTAATGAGTTACTTGCTCAAAATGCTTAGTGATATGCTCCCAAAACCCTCAACTACTTTCTCATAACCACATATGTCCCAAACCAAAAGCCAAACTTGGCCCCACTGAAATCTTCTATCCGCACTACAAAAAAATACACTTCCATGATGATACGTGTTTGTCACAGTAGGTCGCGTTTTTTTTTCATGCATGTACATCCATGACAAATTTATGACAGAATCAAGATAGTCATACCTGTGCTGTCGTAGAAGTGTTCCATGACATTACCAAAATTATCATCACGGAAGTGTCCACTTCCATGACGATAAATCGCGCGTCACAGAAGTTCTTTCGTCAAAGGTGACCGACACGTGGCATCCACCGTAACGGAATGCTGTTAAGCTATCAGGTCGGGTTTTGGATCCAATAACCCGTTAACAGCCCCGACCAACGGGAAATTTCCACGTGTAAAATTCTTATTGGCCGAACGTAACACGTGTCAGCTCATCAGTGGGTCAGATAGGCGCCTATGATATGTCGACACGTGCCACGGCCCACCACTGGCCCATTTATCTTACAAATCCGGCCCGTTTGACTTGGTCAAAAGTTAATGGGCTGGCCCATGAAAAGCTTGTTAACGGTCTCTTCGCAAATAGCCCATTTTACGGCCCGTTAACTCATGGCCCGTTAGGCCCTAAAGGAAATCGGCCCAACAACGTCATGTGGGCCATCGAATATAACACCAGCCCATTTCACTTTCGGCCCATGTATGGCCCACGACATCTTTCGGCCCATATGAGGCCTTCGTATCTTTCGGCCCTTTACAGGCCCATGGTGACTCTAGCCCATAATGAACAGTAATTTTGTTTATACCCGTTAATGACCCGTGATTTACATGGGCCGTTTCCAGCCCGTGTTAGCTTTCGGCCTTTTGACGGCCCATACGTTCTTGGGCTCCTTTTCGGCCCTCGATTACTTCCGGCCCGTTACTGGCCTGTTCCCCTAATGTACCAAATTTGGCCCATGGCAAGAGTCGGCCCGTTACTGGCTTGTTCTCCTAATGGGCCAAATTTGGCCCATGGCAAGAGTTGGCCCGTTACTGGCCTGTTACCCTAATGGGCCAAATTCGGCCCATGGCAAGAGTCGGCCCGTTTCTGGCCTGTTAACCCGTTGCGCCGTTTCCAGCCCGTCCTATATTCTGGCCCATTAATGACCCGTTATGCCTGTGACAGAATTAAGCCTTTGCTGTCCTACGGCCTATTAACAGCCTGTTACCGTGCTGGGCCGATACCAATTATGCCTGATTATGGCCCATGTAGACCCTTTTATCCGACGGCCCGAGGCCCACTGATTACAGGCCCATTTATCGACGGCCCATAGGAGACCCATGGATCCTATGGCCCGTATATGGCCCATGGTAGTTGTGGCCACTAGCAATCCAGGGAAAAAGAAGACTAGGAAATAAATAAGGCCGAAACTAACGCTAGGCTATTAAGGCGATTGCACAGATTACATCCACTTGGCATCAAAGATCGCCACCAGTGCAAATATAGGGAACACCCTACACTATACAAAAATGGCTTGCTATTTTCTTCAGCCGGTGGCTGCACGTTAAGAATAAATTTTGTATCGCACCAAAACAAATTACAACTATATAACAAAAGGAAGGTTGGCATAAAACTTAATAGTCTAGTAGATAAATGCACCACCAGAAGTTCAGAAGCTCAGTTCATTTGACCTGACTGTTATGTTTTCATGTTGTATTGTCCGATGGAGCACCATAACCCTCGCCTTCATTTCCCCTAGGCTCCTGAACAACATAGAAAATGTCTGATAGTCTGGTTTCAAAACCATGCATATCTTGACGACATTGAGCAATGTTTCTCCTTGTTTCACAAAGGGTCTCTGTTAGGGAATGGACTTGTGTCTGGAGCGCAGATACAACATTGCTTTGAGCTTGCATATCTTGATCATGAGGCAGTTTGGATGATATTGCCTTAACAACTAACCCAGTATTACGCAGGAACATGCTTTTGGCACCGTTAGTGGACAGGTACTGACCCACTGCAGCAAGAGCTGACATTGCGGTTATAGTTGCCTCGCCACCTTCAGAAGGTGGCGGTTCCACCATTTTTTCCATAGCTTCGCTGAAAAGTTTAGGTTTTACATTAGTAGTACCAGAACAGAAGATATTAAGGAGGCAGCAAAACCAAACAAAATAGCTTTGGTCTATATACAGAACTTATTCTAGTGAACCCATGTAAAATATTAGTTGTATTTTATTGCAAAGTACATAATAAAACCAGGTTCCAAACATATGACCATGTACCATCGCTAATGTATTGTCTATTTCTTCACATTGTATTGAGGGCTAAGGATAAAGAGACGGAGTTTATAATACGGTAAGCATAGTATGACATCATTCATATCACAAAACAACTGAGAACAGACAAACATGCAATTGTAACGTTGTGTGGGCAAGTCCAGCACGGAACTAGATTATGGGTCAAGATCACAGGAACATCACGCCTCCCTTTTAAACCTTGTAAGGTGCAATGATACGCTAAGACAATTGTGTATAAAATTGAAAAGAGTAATAGACATTGGCTGCAAACCATGCAGTTCAAGGCACAAGTCAGAGTAAGTAGTAGTTAAAAGGCATGAGGATTAAGGACTTAGAATAGTGGCTTTGACTAGTGTAGTCATGCCCTTCTTCTTGCTGGTGTGACAGTCCTTGAAGATTTCCACAGCATTTGGTTCAAGTACTTTTTGGTCCTTGCGGGCTTTCCTCTGCATTTCGAACAAGTCAATATAGATCTGATAATATGGTATAGCGAAAAGAGTGAAACAACAGCTAATTACAAGAGCCTCGCAGTGTGCAATATAGCTACGAGATCCTGTCGTCTGTTGGAATTTCACTTTCGTACGGTTGGCCTTGTTCTTTGAACAGTTCACCTACAAGAAGATAGATTTGTGTGGCACATGGGTAAATAGGACTTCAACATGTGATCTGATCACACACACACACACACACACACATATATATATATAATGTACCTGATACTTCGGATCAGACCAGTGTTTAACAAGGCCCCTCCAGTCTTCATCCGATATATTTTCCACTGAGATGTTTGGGAAAGTTCACTGTTAGCCTTGCCTTCAAAGTGAGTTTTCCTCAAGTTATACCGATACTGTCGCAGAGCAGACTTGAAAACATGGGTGCAAGCTTGTCTGGTCGCATCATCTTGGCTATCCAACTTGAACCTCATCTGTTGAAAATTATGGGAGTCTCATTATCAGCAACCTAGAAAGTATGGGACAGAGCAAGACGATATTACTAGTTTCCATACATAACCATACTTACAGATAAATGGTCGAGGAAGGTGTTGAACTGGGTTTCGTCTTTGTCATTCCTGTACTGAATCCATGTTGGGAGGATACGTACATGACACCTAACGGCAACCGCTGCCTCTGATACTAACTTGGCTGACTCTGTAGCATCATGTGGCCTTTTTAAACCTGCCTCAAAACGGATCTCCATTCTTCCTCCCCTAGATTTAGTTAACCTATCGAGCATTATCCCTAATGTTTGTTTCCTCTTGCGCCTAGGTGCTAGTCCAACAACGAACATAGGAAGTGTTAGTGTACATCAAACTATGAGACTACATATAAAGAAGCATGCAACTATAACTTGACTCCGGCAACTACCTTCTTGCTGTTGAAGATCACAAGGTTCATCTGATATTGCCAACTCGTCTTGTGTCAAGAGTGCTTGGGAAGTAGTGTCAGGTGGCAAGGGAGCTTGGGAACGTGCTGCTAGCTCAGTTAACGCACGAGTAAGTCGTGCAACTGGTAGTACTGTGGTAGGTGTTGCAAGAACTAGGGCTGTCTCTGCTTGTTTGGTGGAAGCTATTTGTTTCTATTTGGCTTTTTTTGCAACTCGTGTAGCATGGGATGTCGTGTTTGTAGAATTTTCCGCTAGACTTTGACCTTCTATTGCACCATCAGTACCAGCAGAATCTGCAAGATTCACCCGCTTCTCATTCCCTGCCATTCTGTGTTTCTTCCTCTTTCTCTATGCCATGTTAAGTCAAGCCGACAAGAAAAACAAATAACAATTTAGTTCTTCAGAACAAATTGATGCGTGATGCAGACAAACTAAACTTTGATGTTAGACAACCACATGATAGGAGGATGTAATATGTATGAAAAACAGGACGGAAGAGATAACCAGAACTATGATGTGTAAACTAAGAAGAAGACATTTCACCAAATTAGAAGCAATGCAATGGAAGGTAGACACCATATGAAAGATGCTACAAATATCGCTCTGCCAAGTTAACAGTGTCTCATCATAAATGGCGTTTAAACAAATGTGAAGCAGTACAAGAAATAAATCATATGCAAGATGCAAACAACATCACACTAACATGTTAGAGGTCTCTCGTCATTAGTGCCATTGCATATTCACAGCTTATGATGTGTAAACTAAGGAGAAGGCATTTCAACAAATTAGAAGCAATGAAAGCTAGACACCATATGAAAGATGCAACGAATATCACTCTACCAAGTTAAAACAGTCTTGTCATAAGTGCCATTTCAACAAATTAGTAGTACAAGCTAGAAAAGAATGTGAGATGTAACCTATATCACACTCCGAAGTCAAACGTGTCTTATGATAAGTGATTGTTGCAAGTTACACAACAGTAGTAATTTGATGTAAGAACATGGTGTGATAGACAGATATTGTATGTTCTAGAAACAGGAACATGTGTCTTATTCAAGTATAATGTGTAAAGTAAGGAGATGGAATTCAACAAAATTAGAAGCAATACAAGCTAGACATCACACATAACATGCAACCACATATAACAGTGCCAAGTTAGAGGGAGCACCGGTGATGCTGCACTAGGGGAGACGTGCTCATCATAAACACAACTTTGTTGAGTGTCTATGCATGTGTTGTCTTGGAAATCATCTTGGGGGTGTGGAGGAGTAGAAACTGTAGAGGCCCTCCGTTCGGAAGGAGCACCTTTATCCGCTACATTGCTAACTTCCTTCCGCTTTATTGATTTTGAATTGTCAAGTAAAACCGACAAGAAAAAGCAATAAAATTCTCTCTTCAGAACTCATTCATGCATGATACTGACAATCACTACTTTGATGTAAGGCAAACACATGATACCAGGATGGAATATGTACGAAAAACAGGACGGCATGGCATGTTCACAACTGTTTGTGTAAACTAAGCAGAAACCATTCCAGCAAATAAGAAGCAATGCAAGCTAGACACCACATGAAAGATGCAACCAATATGACTCTGCCAAGTTAAAAGCGTCCCATCATAAATGGAATTTCAACAAATTAGAAGCAGTGCATGCTATAAATCATATGAAAGATGCAACTAATATCGCACTGCATATACTAAAGGTGTCTCGTCATGTTGATTGACGCGGGATACAAAAAACAATAGTTTTATGTAAGGACATGCTTAATAGACAGATGTACTATGTACTACATACAGGAAGGTATGTCACATTAACAGGTATAATGTATAAGCTAAGCATACTAGCACATGTAGTTTAACCAGATTGGAAGAATTAGAATCTAGACAGCATATGCAACATGCAACCACATATCACGCTGCCAAGTTAGAGCAAGCACCTGCGATGCTAGTGTAGGGGAAATGCTGTAATAAACTACAGAGCTATGTTCACTATCTTCATCTAGCATTTCTGTTTCTTGAGAATCATGTCGGGAGGCTGATGCTGCATTCTTTAAATGAGGAGTAGTCCCCTTGCCTGCCTGCCTCGTCATAAGTGATTGATTAGGGATACACAAGAACATTAGTTTGATGTAAGAACATGGTTAATACGCAGATGTACTAGTATGTACCAAAAACAGAAATGCATGTCATATTCAAAGGTATAATGTGTAAGCTAAGTAGATGCAATTTAACAAAATTGGAAGCAATACAAGCTAGACATCCGGCTAGAGTGGTCAGCATGATCATCTAGGACCTGAGAGCCTGGTGGGAGGCGGGCTGCTTCGCCACCATCACAGCTTTTTAGTTGGCTTCCAGGTGATGCCTATCTTTGTTGGGCTTGTCACTGGTTCGGCCAGTGCCATGACTAGCTATTTGTCTTCTGGTGCTCACGGGATGGTGGTTCATGTAAAAAAATATCTTTCCTTATCTTACCGACTTCGGCCTTTCGAATACAAGCTAGACACCATATGGAACATGCAACCACATATGACACCGCGAAGTTAAAGCAAGTACCTAGGATGGTGGTTCATTGCGAGCGAGGTCATCAACTCCAGAGCTACGTTTACCATCTCCATCTGCTCACACTACACTCTTTATAGCGTTGTAACGTGTCTTGCCTACCCGCATACGAAGCTGGAGCGACTTCTCTCTTTTCTTTTTGGCTTTTCTCATGGCAGCAGAGTCTGAAATACCCTTGCATAAAAACACAATAGTGAGAGTAAGGGTGAAGTGTGTGCAGAACTAGTGCACTGTAAAAGTAGCAGATAGCAGGTGGCTGAAAAATAAATGATAGGAGACATATGATAGCTCTACAACATTGCATGGCAAACAAAATTAGATTCTACTCCGTATGATTTTGTAATATATGAGCACTGGAAATGCAGGTACTCCTCCAGCACACCACCACATGTGGTCATATCTAAGATAACAGTCGACTGAAAATAAATAGGCCAGTCGATTTTTTTAATGAACTATCCGATCTATAAGGAATAGGTAGATGGCCTTCGTCTACCTCCCTCCAGTCATTGTTGATGATCTTTCTCGAACCGCCAGTGACCACCGGCCCAGACCCCCGCCTCCGCCGCCCCGCCCTCCCATCTACCTCACACCACCGCCGTGCTTGGCACCGCCCCCAGGCCATCCCTTCAATCCTGGCCGACCTCCAGATCGGGCGCCGGTAGCTCTAGGCCGCTCATGCCCCTAAGATAAACACCAAGGCGCTACTTCCTCGGCGTAATATGTGTACTAGTGCCTATTGCGCCGGGGAATGCTTCCGTTAATTGGGAATCAACTGGCCAGAAATTGAAATTCAGGGGGGCGATGGACCTCTAGCTATGGTGAAATTGTATATGAGGAGAAACCTTGTGCATCGCAAGTTACTAGGAACATCTAGTATCAAGAAGAAGCGGTCAACTAGTATCTTCTGTGGGATGAATACCGTGCAAGCAAAGACGTAAGATTTGCACGAATAAGGGAAGAGGAGTACCTTTTTCGGTTGCCGATGTGGTCACCTCCACATGTCGCGCCGATCTTCTTCTTTTTACCGGGGAAACCGATGTTCTGGAGGGTGCAGGCTTGGACGAACCCATGGCCAAATTGTTGACTGTGTTGCCGTGGCCGTATGTCGGTGGAGGGGAAGCAGATCTGAGGCGGCGAAGGACGGCGTAGTAGGAACAACTCCGGTGCGGTGGAGGGTGGCGAAGTTGGAGCGGCAGTGGTGAGGCGCAGGACGGCGTGGTTGAACTGGCTCGGGTACGGACGACTCGGAGTCGGCTTCAACTACTAGCCGTGGAGGACGTTGCGGTGGACGACGACGTCAGGGTATCGGCTCTGGCGTGATAGAGGAGGGCGGCGGTTGATGGGTGGGATGGGGTGGCGAACGGAGGACATCGGGGTTTCGCGGCTGGTGGAGAGGTAGTTTTGGCGCCCACGGAGTATGAATGGGGAATCAGACGGGTGGGGGGGAACCATGTTTCGATCAGGGACGCGCTTGTTTTTGCCTTTTTTGAACAGAAGATGGGACGCGCTTGTTTGAAATTTGGGGAAAGTACAAACTTTGCCCCCTCTTAAATTTCGGACCTACTATGGGTAGGGGGTAGGATGGTAATCCCAGGTGTCCCAAATAGTGGGCGGGAGCGATTTCGGCCGCGCACATGTGTGCTTAGGCGGCCATTGCGTATGAATGTTTTTCGGATGTGGTTGCGTGGCGTCTAGATGAAGCTACAAACCTACCCCGGTTTAGACCTTTGGACGTCGGGCCGGTAGGTTTCACGGGTCGGAGTTATTAGAAAAGTAATTTCCTTGTACTACCAAACTTTGGTCTCACGCGGTTTCGGGCGAGTAGAGGCTCTTTTGGCGCTTCGTTTGAAATTTTGAAACACAAGCATTCACGTTTAGAGTACTCTTGAACTATGAGGATTGACCTAAATAGACAACGTTATATTTCACCTTGTATGTTTGAAAACCTCATTAAATTATCCGCTTCTTTTTGAAATTTTGACAATTGAAAATCCTATAACTTTGATTATTTTGGAATGGAGGAGCTAAATTTGAATCTATTTTGTACATGACTACATATGCTATTATGTACAAAATCAGAGCAAAGATTGGTGCCCCCATAATTTAGGTATGGTTTACAAATGCCATGATATCAAATTGAAATAATTGAATGGACTTCATGTTGAATTCGATTTTATAAACCACCTTAAGTTGAATTCAAATGTATGCTAGTTCATAGGTAGCTATTTATAATCTCCATTGTGTAACTTTCGTATGTATAATGTGCTTTACACACACAACATGAACTATACCCACGTTTATATTCGATTGCTAAAGCGATGCATTGTCTGGAGTTCAAAATACTAACTATGTGGATCAATTGTGTCGCAAAATAACATAGACATGCTCAAATTCGATAGAATCTAGATGTCTGATGGATCAATGACCGCTCCTTACGCGAATTGCAAATATCATGATCCCATCCTAATATTTGGATACAATTTATATCTTTAATCAATGTGTAGAGCAGTGTTTTACGTGTAGTTTCACTCTCCATCGGTGGTCTCTCACACATGCTCACACACTCTCTCCCGAGGTGTCTTTCTCGCACACATGCTCTAGATATAACCCTCCCTCCCTCTCATAACCATTTACAACTGTTTCCACTAACCTTTATCACAAGCACTCTTCCTCTCGCAAACATACACACACACAATCCTCATCGACCCTTTCTATATACATGGACCTGCCTACGTGTCTCATGTACGCACATTATCTTTATGCCTGTCTCTCATGCATTGTCTCACACCTCTCTTCCTAATCGACGAGTATGATTCTAGCTGAGCATTCTATAGGATTCCCCTTAAAGTTAGGTTGGATGAATAGTAATATCAGAGATAAAGGGGTTACCTTAGTCCGAGAACCTAGGGTTACAAATCCTAGCCGGCTTTGTCAGTGGACACAGAGTCCTTCACAATTCTCCTATCTTTGTCTTGTACGACTAGTCATCCATGGGTCTTCCTAAATGCGTCACGGGCCAACCAATGTGGTGCAGGACGGAACCGAACGAAGGGCCTTACCTCGACCCACCGGACCTCATGTGGTGACACACCCTCTGCCCCCACGTCTCATTATCTTCTCACACCCACACATACCATCACAAACACCACACACACAGAAAATTTCTCCTGGTGCCTCTATTCCCTCCCCCCTTGCATATACACACTCAAGGGAATGGAATCTCTTGTCGTGACATCATATTCCTCTCTCTCTCTAGACCACTCTCATTTCTCGTGCTATCTCTCCCACGCCCCCCCGTCGGCCCCTCTATCCATGCCTCTCTCGAATACGTAATACACACACACACCTCTCTAGGCCCCGCCAAATGCATCAACTACACATTCACACATGTTGCATCACGTACCCCATTGATCCAAAAAGCCCTCTCTTCACGTTTATTTCGCATACAACATTCCTTTTGAATAAAGTGTGGCCAACAAATTATTTTAGAGTTTCTACATATATACAACATTACAAAGTTATATGGAGGAGTACGAACGCTAATTTGCATTGGATGGTGCCCACAATGATATTTATTCTGCACTGTGAATTTGTATATTTTATACTATATACAAAGTTAGTCATAATAAAGAGAAATGAAGAGCATCTCTCTCTCCATCGCATACCCCCCTGTACGCCCCTTTCACGTATGCACACAAAACTATCTCCAGGTCCTCTAAAAGTAAGCCCCTAGAAAATTCACGCATGTTTCATCTTTCTCTCGCGATATATGCAATAAAGATCATTGTATTTGAAGCGAAAGCACGATACGTACATTGGACTTCAGAATCCACTCATTACGGTCACCATTTACGTTTAGTGGTTATTATACAGTCACGGGCTCACCGTACAACTCTGTATTTTCTCATGACATGACTAGTTGACCAGTTAAACACTCCACGTGGCACCTCTAGTGTTGCATCACATTATCTCACTACCATCGTGCCCACCTGTCGACTTGTATCTACTCTACATCTACACTCTTATAAAATACATAAATTACACTCTTATAAAAACAGAGTTGGTGATGATGGTGTGCCTGCCATCCTGCAATATAGGCCGTCTGATTTATATCTGACGAATAGGAAAGAAACTATGGCAATTTTGTAAAAAGGTACCCACACACCTCTCCACATTTGCAAATAAAGCCTTCCCTCATTCATCCTTTTCTCTCACAAGATAAACAAGTCATACAAATGCATCTTGATGTTACGTGCAACACACGGGCATCTTGCTAGTAAGAATGAAAACAAACGACAAAAAAATATTTGGACGGTGGTTCGAAGTCATGACCGCGGGCACAGCGGACAAGGTGGCCTTGTATTGGTATGCTGAGCCGTCTGTTTTAACACACAGGAGCTGGTGTGGTGATTATACACACACGCACGCATGCACACGAACTGCATCCACGCAAAACTCACGCAAACACATGCACCCACGCACGCACGCAACACTCACACGTACACACGCATCCACGCACGCACGCAACACTCACACGCACGCACGCAAAACTCACTCACACACAACACGCATGCATGCATGCACACACCAGTACACCACACGACCGATACACACTCTCATGCTCAAGTGCTCAACCTACACGTGCATGCGCACACATCAGGCCCTGACAGACACATACACTACCAGGTGATTCCTGCGCACGGGTTGGAGCCTTGTCGCGCCTGTGTAAATTTGTGTTTATCTGACCTTTTGCCTATGCGAACTAACAGGCGGGACCCACAAGGAATGTGGTCAATTTAACAAGTCAACATGGCGCCATGCAGGCTATTTGGTCGGTCAACAGAGTGCAATCCGATGCTGAACTGTGAGCAAGTGACCGTATAATCACCGCAAAACGTATATAGTGACCGTAATCAGCTTATTCTGAAGTTCGGTGACTGTATTACGCTTTTCTCTCTGTAGGCCCTCCAAAACTACATCTCTACACGTTCTCACATGTTACATCTAACAACTATCCAATACAGCACTACTACTACACTCTAACACAATAAATCATATGTGTTTTTAGTTTTACTAGATATCATATTGTTACTTATAATTATTCAGTTTGCATACATTAAAATTGCCTTTGAAATGTATGGCCAGTATCATCTACCGCGCAGGAAAAATCCCGCCCTTTCCTGTTTAATCGGGTTTGTATCGATGGATCGTGCGAAATAGCAAAACTATAGTACTATACAGTACAAGTGACAGTTCACTGGGCCGTCGTGTCGTCTACTCCTCCGTCGTAAGAGTGGAGCGCTCGCTTTCATAAATCTTCTAGTCCCTTTCGCTGACATGTGGGACATCAAGCTACCGGGTCCACGTGCCATACCGGAATACAGTGCAGAGTAGCCAGGGTGAAGCACCCCAGTCATGGCGCCGGCGTAGTAATGAGCAATGAGGCGTCAAATCACAAAGATGCACCTTTCCTGCAGTTAAGTTGGAGGGACGAAGCAAGCATCATTTCACTCGTTGCTGAATCCGCTTCTCCATCATCTTCTTCAACTTAACCACGTGTTGCTTCTGCCGTTGTTCTGCCTCATGTGGGACGCGGATCGGCTTGGTAAAGCACTGACACGTGGGACCGCATGTTAGCAAACCGCTAGGACAACGTCCTCCGAAAATAAGAAGCCTAATCCTAGACTTACAAAGGGCTACGTAGCTGCTACGTATACTTTCCATCTAATCTATATATGCCCCCCTGATTTTCAGGTGGGGTGGGCCTAATCCTCTCCTTTAATCCAATCAAATAGTCCCACATCACATCACTTCGTAACTTTACGTAAACCATTACGTGGATGTAGCATTGCTCAAATAAGAAACCTCCCCCGCCATCCACGCGACAAAATCACCTCGTTTTTACTAATATTGATTCTATAATTTTTTAGATCAATATAATTGAGATTTGTATAGATAGCACACTGGAGAAAAACAAAGTGGTACGGTTAAGGGCATCCACAATGTGTAGCCAAATGTGAAAATAGCTTTTGGCATCGTGGGAACCATTGTGGACGGTGTTGCCAAAACCAAAAAGATGGAACCGAAGCTCCCTGATTAATTGATTGAAGGAATAGAAAAATGCGACGTCTCTCCTCTTTCTCCCATGCTTGGACGCATGTAGTACAATATAGAGCACATAGTCTACTCCCCTGTCCCTTCTATCACAAATCACAAAGCAGTGAGGCGTCAAATCACAAAAGCACGGACGAAGCAACCATCATTTCACTCTTCGCTGACTCCGCTTCTCCATCGTCTTCTTCAAGAAACCATCTCACCGCACTAGTACTCCTAGTAGTACTCCCTCCGGTCCTTTTTTGTCTACGTCTAAGAAAATTTCGTTTTCCCCGCAATGCTCTGTGCATTGGCATTTTTTCGCTGCTCTTTCCAACAGGGCCCTCCATCCCTTTCCACCGCATGCATGCCTGCAGTAATGCCATCTCTCTTTCCCATGTGCTTCGCATCTTCCCAAGGCAGAAAGAGCTGCTTGCATGCAGAAACAGGAGAGAGAGTGAGAGGCGCATGCCTGCAGAGAGATGGGTAGGGGAGAGAGAGGGATGACATGCATGCAAAGTCTGAGCCAATCTCGCATGCAACCAGGGTCTCCTCAGATGAATCCAGGGGCAAAATAGTCCATTTTTTTGCTAATTACTCCTCTCCTTGGTATACGGGTTGGACCTTAGACGCAAAGAAAAAAGGACTGGAGGGAGTACTAGTAATGGACTTCCTGGATGCAAATAATGCGGTTGCCTCGGCTTGCAGGCGGCACTTGCGAACGACTTACCGTGGTCTCCCTCAATGGTGTTCTCCGTCGAACGCACTTCACCAAACCACCAAAAAAAGATATCGTCGACGTCACCGCAATGGGGAAGGAAGTCAAATATAGTTACTACCTCCATTTTTTCGTACACAAGGCCAGTATATCAAAATTACAATTTGCAAAGGGCCACTAACACTAATCGAGGCAAAATTGATGGGGTTAGCAACCAAGGACAGTAATATCCCCAGCATGCATGCGGAAGTGAGAAGGCTGGTTTGCATGGCGCTGCATTAATCAAGCGATGAGGAGTGAGATGGTTAGCTCTGGTCTTTGGAGAAAAAAATATGCATTAATTGACACGTGAAATGAGGATTTGTATCGATTAAATTTCGCGAAGGAAAACCCCGCCTTTCTTTTTTAACACTAGTAGTCCTAGTACGTACGTACTTATCCTGTTTGGGTCTAGGCCTTGCATTGCCAAACTTCGCCACACATTTTTGCCAAGCTTGCCTAAAGTTTTCAAAATGAGAAGGAGGTACACTTGCGCACGGCTGTCGCGGTCGCACCGCACCCTCACACGGTCGCTCCTGCACGCCGCGGTCGCACCGCACCCTCACACAGTCGCTCCTGCACGCCGCAAACCCAACCAAGGGAACACACCCTCACTGACACATGCTGTCACATGTGAACAAACCAAACTCAGCCATCCTATCGCTGACACATAATTTTCGTTCATAGAGTATGTTCATCCAACCGCATGTTGGGGAGTATCCGTACGGCCCATGCGGTAGTCTGTTGGGGAAGAAGAAGAGGTGAGGAAGAAGGAAAGAAGGGTTAGGAGACGTAGGATATTCATCCAACCGCCTGAAATGGTAGACCGGCCCAAGTTAGGCAACTTGCATAACAAACATGTGTTTTTACACAGCAAAAGATCCATAAAAACAACAACATAAAGAAAAACTATCACTACTCGCGAAAAGAGACGGCCTCGTCGTCTTTGGCTGCCGGCGCGAACCAGCCGTCACTGCCGATGTGTGTCTCCGCACCGTGGTTGTCCTCGGCCTCCAGCTACTCGTCCAAGCGGAGCGTGCGGGCACTCTGCACGGACGAGAGCACAACCCGGTTCAAGTCGAGGATGTCCGGTTTCGCCTGCAGGAGGGCTCGATGGCAGCGGCATCCGCGTGCTCCGCGTCGAGTCGAGCCTCCGTCGCCCGGTTCAAGTCCAGGATGTCCAGTTCCGCCTGCAGGAGGGCATCGATGAGAGCGGCATCCGCACGCTCTGCATCGAGTCGAGCCTCTGCCGCCCAGTTCAAGTCCAGGACGTCCGGTTCCGCCTATAGGAGGGCCTCGATGGCAGCGGCATCCGCGCGCTCTACCTCAAGTTGAGCCTCCGCCGCCCGGTTCACATCCACGACATCCGGTTCCACCTGTAGGAGAGCCTCGATGGCAGCGGCATGCGCGCGCTCCGCGTCGAGTTGAGCCTCTGCCTCCCGGTCCTCCTTTAGTATCGCCATGTTGAACCGCTCGTCCGCCTGCACCATGGGGGACTCGGTCGCCGGCACGAAGTCGACGTCCATCGTCTCATACCCATCGGGGGGCTTCTGTGCCGCGACCTCTGCCATGAACATTGGATCGGCTTCCTCCCGCTCGTAGCTTGGCTCCAGAGAACTTGGGGATTGGCCCGCCGCAAAGCGAGCTTGGGAATGGAGGTCTGTGGCGCCGACAGCCGCCGCGATTTCTGCGCGGCGCTCCGGCGTCAGCATCTTGTAGTAAGTGATCTTGCGGCGCACCATGGCTTTCCGGCGAACTAGGGGACGCTTGATGCGGGCTAGGGGATCAAAAGGTGGGGGAATGGGCTGGAGATTTGGTGTGGTTTTAGGGAAGTGGCCGGTGTAGGCCGAGCAGCGAAGGTTCTGGTGTGAATAGTGGTTCTGGTGATGACCGGTCAATCGGTTTTGACTGTATATCGCTCTTGTCGCGTTCGCGTTGCAGCCCGGCACGCTGGACCCTCCACGTCCCTCACCGAATGGAACGCGCTTCATCTTGTGTTTTTGCTTGCTTGTGGGACCGCAGTTGAGAGCAAACCGACGTCCCTCACCCTCCCCCGCCCGCGTCATTTTTTATACCACCACTCCCTCTGTTTTATGACGAGTAAATAAAAACAGAGGGAGTATACTACGGATGAGGATCCCCTGACGTGGCCGAACACATTGAGTAACTGCCATGCGGGGCCTAGCAAGCATGGGGTCCGCCAGTAAGTGAACGAAAGGGAGGGTAAGGTAGGGATACCTACGTCAGAGGATCCACTTCCACTATACTACTTTGACCAAATGTTAGAGTAATAATATATGACATGCAACTTACACAAATGTTAGAGTAATAATATATGACATGCAACTTACACAAAGCATACAGGGTCTAATGCATTTTTCGAGGCTAACTTTGACCAAATGTTAGAGTAATAATATATGACATGCAACTTACACAAAGCATACGGTCAAATTCGTATGTGAAAGGAGTTTCCAATGATATAATTTTCACATTATACATCTCATGTACTATTAATCTTGTTAATAGTCAAATTGGAAACCATCTCGAGTAATCTAGGAGTACGTACGAATCTAACAATATTGATTGGGCGTTGTTGAATGTTGATACCTTTTTGATCAAACTAGAGATACTTTGACTACACATAAAACTTATATGTAAACTAGAAAGGATAGGAGGGAGTATATTGTACGTTCAAAAACGAAACGAACATTGAATACCCTTTATATATGATTTGCGGATGCTATGATCACCGGTTCAAAATTTTGAATCCGCCTTAGGTATCACGTGGCCCCACTCGTTCCCTCTCGATTTCATCTCGGGGTCCAGAGATCTATTGAAAGAGGACTAGGGTGGGTACATGCGAATGATACTCGGCGGAATGTTCAAATGAGGCATGCGGGAGGATGGACTCGACTGGAGGGCAACATGATCGATGGAGAAGAGGGTTGGAGAGGAATGAGAAATAAGCAAACACCACATGATTATACTTGAACGGCTCAAATAAACAATAAGTTGTCTTGCTTGGCCTACATAGTGAAAGGCCTAATGCGCAACACGGAGCACTGACGCTCGAATATGGCCGGGAAAACAGGGAAATCGACATGTGGGGCACACCCGTCGGGACGACGTAGCGCAGACTAGTCCAATGGAGGAACTGGCCCACGACCTCCTCGCGACCAACAACCGTTCATGTGGGTCGTTGGGGCCAACAACGGGGCGCAGCTCCAGCACAGCCTCTGGACACGGCGACCGCGGTGAGCGACACGCTCATATCGTAGCTAGACACGGTCGGTTTCAGTGTGCCAAGGGTGGCGTTAGTGCTGTGGCACGACCAACGGTATGTTTGGTCTGTGCCCAAGGTTGCCCCATCAAAGCATTGGGTAGCCAAAATTTTGGTTGAGGTATTGGTTGCCCATGATTTGGCTGACATTGGCAAGAAAAATGAACTAGAGTTGGCTAGAGTTCATTGGCATGCCAAAGAAATGGCAACCATCCAAACAAAGACCAATCTTTGGGTCATGACCAAAATTTTGGTTGAGGTATTGGTTGCCCATGATTTGGCCGACATTGGCAAGAAAAATGAACTAGAGTTGGCTAGAGTTCATTGGCATGCCAAAAAAATGGCAACCATCCAAACAAAGACCAATCTTTGGGTCATGACCAAAATTTTGGTAAGGTGCACTTTGGCCACAATCCAAACACACCCCAACACCCGGCTCGTCGAGGATGCACGGGGCGCCGCGATGCGTCCGCGGAGTGGTGTAGCGCGGCCAACTGCATCCTCTGGACTTGAGACCATGCCGGGTCGTCGCGCTTTTTCAATGACATGCGAGGATCGCATGTGAGCAAAGGGCATCTCCAACGTTGCCACGACCGCAGCTGACTACCCTAGCACACCAAAACCCTCATCCCTCGCGCCATCGTGCGGTGCGTTCCCAGCCGGCGCCAGCTGCCGCATTCATGCCGTTCGTTCGTATGTCGTCGTTAAGAGGCTCGGTGCCCGAGGAACCAACTCTGGCGACTTAATGATGCACCCGGACGCTTGGCCTCACCGGAATGCGCTACTTAAAGAGGCAACACCCAGCTAACCTCCACACCACAGCGCATCGTCCTCCTACCTGGCACCACATCCGCCATGACCACAAGTGCGAACGCTTTGCGGGAGAGCTTGTCTTCGGGGATGAAGCTCGAGGTCACCGCCCTCTCTCAAGTCGCCTCTCGCGACGCAATAGCGTCGTCCGATGACGAGAGCACCATCAGCCACGCGTCCTACTTGCCGCCGTCCAATGTCTGGCACCACCGAGGTCGGGGACTCCTCCGAGGATGAGTAGGGCATGGGAGGCGGCAGGGCATGGTGTGCCAACTGGCCGGTCCGTATCCTGTGTTCTACTCTTCCTCGCCGGAGACCGCACCTTCACTTCATGGGTCTTGAACCCCGCCCCCGTACATAGAGATCGTAGATGGAGGATGCCGGTCGCCGCCATAGAATAGTTTTAGGGTCGGGTTTCTTTTATTTTTCTGTCCTATAAAAGTTCGAAATGTAATGAAAATCTGCCGTGTTTGCATTAATCACAGCCGGTGTATATGAACTTTCACAATAATATACATATTGTAGGAGTACTAGCAAGATGCCCATGCGTTGCACAGAAGATCAAGATCTTGTGGGAGAAAAGGATGAACGAGGGAAAGCCTTATCTGCAAATGTGGAGAGGAGTGCGGGTAAATTGTCATAGTTTCCTTCCAATCCGTTAGATATAGATCGGACGGCCTATATTGCAGGATGACAGGCACACCATCATCACCAACTCTGCTTTTTATTGAACCGAGACAAATCTAACATGCGAACTAAAATAAACACATAGGGTCTATACATACACAAATTATGTTAGGCACTCCAATAGTACGTCCACTACACATTCACGCATTTCACATCTTTCTACATCTACGGGAACCTACGAAAGGGTTAACGTAAATTGCCTCTCTCTCTCCTAACCCGATTTTCATGGTGGTGGTCCCCTCCTACCCCCAATCTACAATCAGAAGCTCACACGTTTCACATTACATTAATTACATAACTGGGATTACGTAGGTGTAGCATTACTCGTCCTAAAAAACCCGACTAAGCCAACCTCCCAGCATATTGCGCGGGAAAAGACCCAGCCATGCCGTTTTACTCGGGATTACCGGATTACTAGTAGTAGTATCGATGGATCGCGCGAAGCAACAATTTTTTTAGGGGGCGAAGCACCTAGTTTAAAAGGAAAAAAGGCAGTACACTCACAGCACTCCTGTCGTGGTCGCGTTGCACCCCACACACGTTCGGTCCTACACACGGCTCATGCAAATGGAACGCGCTTCGGCTTGCCTCTTCACTGACACGTGGGACTGCACTTGGAGAAACTGACCATGCGCCAAACTCCCGCCACCCACCGCGCGAAAATCCCCCCCCCCCACACCCAAAAATTCCCCCAAATCCGATTCAACCGCCCTTTGGCCAACTAGCCAATAATATTCCCCAAACCCCCTCCCCTGTCCCCCTCCACTCCATTCGCTCCGCCAAAGCCGCCCTCCCTGCCGCGCCGATACGTCGGCACCGTGGTTTGGCGATCCTCTCGCTCCCACAGTACGCTCTCGTAGACTGTCATCCTCTAGCCGCGCTGCCACCTCTGGCTACGTCCTTGTGGAGGCGCACGGCGGTCAGCGCCGCCACCGCTGGCGACGTTCGTGTGGAGACACACGGCGGTCAGCTTCTCCCACAGTACGCACATTCTAGACTGAGGCCCCGTTCATGTCGGTGTAGCGCTAAATGTTAGCTGATAGACGTTGTTAATCTCACTGTTTGCCGAAATAGTTTATTGTCAATATGCTGTGCTTTAGAAGCTTCCTTGCCCTGTTCTGCACTCAATCTGCTTAGCTGAGATGGCATGCCAAGGCCGATTAGTTGCTAAAATATCCTGCCATATATTTATTGTGACGTAGATTGCCATGGTCTAGTAGCCAATCTGTTAGGTGAAATAGCTCTACACTGTTTTATACTCGATCTTTGTTGCTGCGATGGCCTTTGATAGTTCGATGGCTGTGTGCTTGACCTCATTGACTGCTGAAACAACCTGCCATAATTTGGCACTCAAATCTATTTGCTAAATTAGCTTTACATATGTTTCGTTACTTAGATCTGCTCGTCCAAATATCTTGCCATAGCTTTAGACATCGACCTAGGTATTTTTTTCTGGACTTCATAAAAAAGCATATATGTTTTTCCTGTAATATCTTGTAGAAGAACTAATTTGTATGTCTAACAGATGGACAGGATTTGGATAACTTTTGCTCGAAGATTCTCCGCTGCATATGTCTAGGGGGTTGAAAACTTCATGAACTTTATCAGAGCTGAGTATGGTGGTCCGAAATCAGATGTGCTCTGCCCGTGTAGCAGTTGTATGAATTCAGTTACAAGACCCCAGTAAAGTGTGCAAAATCATCTACACTTGTATGGGATGTCGTTCACATATACTAGGTGGGTTCATCATGGTGAAGCTGTGAACGTCAATGTTATTGACTACGTGGAAGCAGCAGATCACCATCTTGATCTGCCTGATGCTCAGGTGGAAGAGGAGGAGGAGGTGGTGGTGGCGGAGCCAGTGAGTTTGAACAACATTGAAACAATGCTACAAAATGCTCGTGCATTCCGTGAACTTTCACATGCAGAAGAAAAACAGTGGGCCCGCATGTTGGAACAATGCAATGTTGCTGTCACCCCAGGAAATAAGCTGTCAGTATTCTTAGCTATGGTCACCCTTTTTCAGGTGAAGACATCTGAGCGGATGACCAACAAATCATTTGATGCGATGTTGGCTGCTTTCCGCAAATCTTCCCCAGATGTATCTGAGCTGCCACACACCTACAGTAAAATGAAGAATTTCCTTCGTGCAGTTGGAATTGGATATGATATGATCCATGTTTGTAAGAATAATTGTGTTCTGTTCCGGAAGGGTTATGCCAACTTAAGTGAATGCCCGAAATGCAAATCATCAAGATGGAAAGATGGCGATGCTGTGAAGAGGATTCCTCATAATGTTCTGAGACATTTTCCAATTACACCAAGATTGCAGAGGTTGTTTCATGATGCTGAAACAAGAGAGGATGTACTGTGGCATTCTAGGAACCAGGAGTACAGAGATCTGAATGTAATGAGCCACCCATCTCATGGTAGTGAGTGGAAATGCTTCAATGATAAACACAAAGAGTTTGCTGCTGACCCGAGAAACATTAGACTTGGCTTAGCTTCAGATGGATTTAACCCATTTGGCCACCAGAGCACCACATATAGCATGTGGCCAGTGCTTGTTATCCCTTACAACATGCCTCCAAATGTCTGCACCAAAGAATCAAACTACATGATGGCCTTGCTCATCCCAGGTCCAAAAAGTCCTAGAAAGGATTTTGATTTGTTCATGGAGCCTCTTGTGGAGGAACTTCAACAACTATGGAAGGGTGTTCTCACTCGAGACCTATATAGCAGCCCACCAGCTGATTTCTTTCTACGTGCTGTTATAATTGGGTCCATCCATGATTATCCGGCTTTGGGCACTATGTCAGGGCGAACGACACATGGTTACAATGCATGTGTTCGCTGTGACAGGAATCCGCTGTCATACGCAATACTTAGCAAGATCTGTTACATTGGACACCGTCGTTTCCTTGCCAAGGACAAGCCGCATCCTAGAAAATACTGAAGACATGTGTTCAATGCAAAGCATGAAAATCGTGATGCGCCAAAGAGGCTCACCGCCGATGAGTTGCAAGTGGAATTAGAGAAGGTCAGGCATATTACACCAGGAAACCATCCTGGTAACGGTAGAGGGAAAAGGAAGTGTGGCAGGGTAGAAGAGAGATTATTGTTTACCCGCAGGTCCACTTTGTGGGACTTGGATTATTGGAAAGATTTGGATCTGCGGCATAATCTTGATGTGATGCACATCGAGAAAAATATATGTGACAACATTATCGCCACACTTCTTAATATTGAAGGCAAGACGAAAGATACCTTAAAATCTAGGATTGATTTGACACACCTGGGTATCAGAAAGGATTTGCAGGTGCAAGATGAAGGTAAACCACGGGATATGGCACCAGCTGTGTACGTCTTGGACAAGGTAAAAAGTAAAGAATTCTGCGAGGTCCTGTCACGTGTGAGATTCCCACATGGATTTGCTTCCAACCCTAAAAGGAGAGTCGGTGCAGATGGAAACAAGGTACAAGGGTTGAAAACTCATGACTTCCATGTCCCACTACAAAAAAAGACACATCCGTGACATTTTGGGCCAAACGAATTTTTTTCCTGTCATACATATGACACTTCTATGACGATAATTGTGACAAAACCCGGTATCATCATAGATGTGGTGGGCTCCTACTTCTATGACAAAAAATCATGACAGAAAATGGGCTTTTCATCCTAGGCGGGCCGGAGACGCAGCTGCATGACATTCTTTGGGCCGTCCATGACGGAAAAAACCGTGGTAGAAGCGAGGGGGAGGAAAATTTCGGGGAGTTCCCGGTTACGGTGGGAGGTCGGGGGCCGAGCGATGCGCGTTTCTCTCGTACACGTACGCGCGTGTGTCCGAGGCATTGGCTCTAACTGAACCCAAGCGAGGCGTTGGGCTCTAACAGAACTCGAGCGATTGCACTGCAGGCTACACGTTACTGAACCCGAGCGATCGATCGATGGCTGTTAACTGAACCCGATCGAGTGATTCCTTCGCTACTGCTGCTAACTGAAGCCGATCAATGCTGCCTCTGGATGAACAGTGAGCGTTGCTGGGGGGGGTGGTGGGTTGGATGAACAGTTCCGGATGGGGGTGGATGAACAGGACCCCGTGGTGTTGCCTCTGGATGAACAGGACCTCGATCGATCGAGCCGGTTGGGGCTAGATGAACAAGACCCCGTGGAGGGCTAGATGAAGAGGACCACCCCGTGGAGGGAAGGATGAACAGTAGACGGTGGAGGGCAGGATGAACAGTAGCCCGTGGAGGGGTGGTTGAACAGGAGCCCTTGGAGAGGGCTGGTTGAACAGTAGCCGGTGGAGTAGCGCGCGGTGGAGGCTGGATGAACAGGAGCCCGTGGATGAATAGTCGTAGGTGGAGGCTGGAGGAGGTCGATGGTGGATGAACAGTAGCTCGTGGAGGCTGGAGGGGGTCGATGGTGGAGATGAACAGTATCCCGTGGAGTCCCGTTTTGCGGTACGCCTCACCCCTCCCAATGAATAAGACCCCCGTTTCGACCGTAGCGCTCCAACACAAGTCCGTTTCCTCTGTTTTGCGGTACGCCACACCCCTCCCGATGAACAGGACCCCCGTTTCGACCGTAGGAGGTCCGTTTCCTCCGTTTTGCGGTACGCCAGACCCCTCCCGATCAACAGGACCCCGTTCCGAACGTAGGAGGTCCGTTTCCTCCGTTGTGCGGTACGCCAGGCCTCGTTTGCATCGCTTGTTCCATCCAAGCCCTCCCCATGAACACGACGCATTCCGTTGCCTCCCCATGAACATGACCCATTCCGTTGCCTCCCCATGAACCCGACGCATTCCGTTGCCTCCCCATGAACACGGCGACGACGTTGTTTCTCCGTTCCGACCCAGCGATGTACATGAGCCCTGGCCGTACGTATGCGCGAGTAGGCGTTCGAGACCCCGCCTGTATGTACACATACGTGGCCGTATTTTCTTTCTTGCACCCTGGCCGTTGTACGTACGTGTACATGCTACGTGCGCGCCTCTACTACGACACGTGCGCGCCTCTACATCGACCAGTATATATGTGCATACACGTTCGCGACCAGAATGACAACGCTACGTACGCTTCGACCAGGTGGGTCCCGACTGTCAGGCACTTCCTTGCATGCGAAGATGTAGCTGGTGGGTCCCAGCAGTCGGGGGAAAACATTTTTTTCACGAAATACGGTGGCCCGTCCGGTGGGTCCCCGCTGTCAGGTGGAGGAATAATTATTTTGCGCGTAATAAGGAGCCACTTCCTTGCTGCGGCCGTGGACCCAGCTGTCAGCATCTCCACGCACAGTACTCTTCCGATGGAAGTCGGTCGTTGACCACATTGACCACGCCGCGCCGAGAGCACCACGGCGGTGGACAACGACGAGGCCTAGGAAGGGGACGACGCGGAGCCAGGGAAGATGCGGCAGTGGAAGCCCGCGCGGAGAGGAGTACGAGGGTTCACTAGTTCAGCTGCGGTGTGAGGCTGCTGTCGCCGCAGGGCCTGGCCAGCGGTGGGAATAGTACGGGGCGGTGAGGCCTCCGCGGCAGCACAGCCGGCCACGGGAGGCAGGAGCATGCAGCACGACTGGCGCTGCTTTGGGCGGCTGGAGCAAGAAGACCAGAGGTTGAAGAAGCACTACGGCCGTTGGATGGACATCGTACGGTCACTGGAGCTAGAATCGTTCATATTGACTAAGTTGACAAAGCCCTTCGTCCCCGTCAACTTAGTAGGCCCACAAGTCGGCCTCCCACCACGGTGGGTCCCAGCTAGCCGCGGGAGTATTCATTCTTTTGTGCGTAATAAGGAGGCACTTCTGGTGGGTCCGAGCTGACAGCGGGGGGAAAGTTTTTTTTGTGAAATATGGTGGCCCGTCCGGTGGGTCCCAGCAGTCAGGGGGAAATGGTTTTTTCGCAAAATACTGGTGGCCCGTCCGATGGGTCCCCGCTATCAGGTGGAGGAATAATTATTTTGCGCGTAATAAGGAGGCACTTCCTTGCGGCTGCCGTGGACCCAGCTGTCAGCCTCTCCACGTACAGTACTCTTCCTATGGAAGTCGGTCGTTGACCACATTGACCACGCCGCGCCGAGAGCACCACGGCGGTGGACGACGGCGAGGCATAGGAAGGGGACGACGCGGAGCCGGGGAAGACGCAGCAGTGGATGCCCACGCGGAGAGGAGTACGAGCGTTCATCGGTTCGGCTGCGGTGTGAGGCTGCCATCGCCGCAGAATAACATGGGGTGTGGGTGAGTAGAGGGATGCCCTGGCCAGCGAAGGGAGTAGTCGGGGGCGCTGAGGCCTGCGCGGCAGCACAACAGGCCACGGGAGGCGGGAGTAAGCGGTCCCGCCGGCGCTGCTTTGGCGGCTGGAGCAAGAAGATCAGAGATTGAAGAAACACGACGGCCGTTGGATTGACATCCAACGGTTACGTCTACTAGAGTCGTTTGTTGACGTATATAATAACTAAAAAGATCTTGCATACACGTCAACTAAACAGGCCCACAAGTCAGACCACTCCCTCTTTTTTTTAATAATATATATATATAGCTCATGGCAACTTATGGAATTTATTGTAGTTGTTTTTTGGTTGGCCAGGGCCAATTTCGCATATTTCTGTGGGTTCCAAACTATTTTTAGTACCGAAATGTCCAGCCAGATTTAATGTACTTTGAAGATATATTTAAATTAGGTTAATGCCCAGTGAAATAGGAATCTGAAAATGTAATAAAATTAAGAAATTATAAAGTAATTGCCAATTTGTCATCTGTTTTTATATTTACAACCCATTTCATATTACTTTCAAGATTTGTAGGCGTCTTGAAAGAGTTGCAGCCCATCAGGGCGTAGAAAAATAAGTAGGCCTGGATTGGGTATTCTTCATAAAATATAAACTGGGCTCATTTTCACAAAGAAAAAATAGCTGGGCTGGTCACATGCTGAACATAAAATATAAGCCTGGGCTAGACGGGCCACAACCCAGTTCAAACCCTGCTCTGTCTCAACAATACCAAACAAAAAAATACTGCTCGAGTAGCTACGTCCCAGGTGTCAGCCGATCTTGTGCTGTTCTCTTGTCTATTGACTATATACGCTCCCAAT
This sequence comes from Triticum urartu, assembly GCF_056163025.1. Taxonomy (NCBI): domain Eukaryota; kingdom Viridiplantae; phylum Streptophyta; class Magnoliopsida; order Poales; family Poaceae; genus Triticum; species Triticum urartu. The sequence continues at coordinate 323,699,839 of NC_141879.1, read as the reverse complement.
GTCGTGGGTCCCAGATGTCAGGAAAACACTAGGAGGAAGCATTTTATTTTTCCATACGTTGACGTGGTGGGCCCCTACTGTCATCCTCTCCACGTACTTCTGCCGATTCCTGTTGTCTGTTGACCATGTTGACAACGCGAGAGGGCGGCGCCGCGGCGAGCGCACCAAAGCGCGCGGAGGACGTCAGCGTTAACGATTTAGGAGACGGTGGGGCGGCGATGCGTGCGCTGAGGCGCAGCTAGCCGTGGGAGGCAGAAGCAGGCGGCCCCGCCGGCGCTGGTTTGGTTTTGGCGGCTGGAGGAAGACAGGACTGAAGAAACACGACAGACTGTAGTACTTGACAACATTAACTGAAACCAGCAGGGGCACTTAACAACCAAAGCTGAAAGCAGTATGAGTACTTATAAAGGTTCAACTATAGAAAGCACGCCTCAAACAGTGCTACTTCACCTACAGTTAACCAAGGGTGAGGCCGCCAAGCCCCAGGACAAGGCCCAGGCGCCACCCCGCGCATCCACAACCTTCTGAAAGCGGCTTCATCTCGCAACATGGTGAATAAACAGGATATTCGCTTTAGAGCCATGGAAAAGCATGAACATAATCTTCTGTCCTATTCTCCAAGATGGATGGGCCTTCATTATTTGAGACCACCCATGAATAAGTATCTTTTCACCTCCAAGGGGAATTGAGCAGGTCAACTTAAACATCATGTTGTGACCAAGCGCAAGTCTGACCCGACCATGGTCAGGCATCTGTATAGGAACAATAGAACTCAGCAGTTCCTATTTCAAGACGATCACAACTGTAAAACTGTGTATAAGCAATAGTTTATGAACAACATATATAACAGAAAACAGGTCGTACCATAAGTTTCTCGACACAGTTGGACCTGTTCAACGAGTGCAGCAGTGGCACACATATCCCACGTGGCCTTCCACCATTGAAACGCCCCACAAGGACCTCAAGACGATCAATAAAGTGTAGGAACTTGTGGATGTCGATCTAGTCAACTTCAGTGCCATTAGTAACAGCCAAGTTATTACAGAGTAACAAACGAGTAGACTGCTTTACTCTGAAAAAACCTACACGTGCCACCAATTATAAGAAAATATTAGTTAGAAGTAGCATCTTCGTGAGAGATTCGTTGCTACTTCTAAAGTTAAATTGTGATTACTTAGACAGAATAGGTGGATTAAGAAGTAATCGAGGCAACAAGCAAGAACCAGATACAAAACTAACATGGATGAGCAATTGGAACAACGTCGGGGGTGAAAGATTACAGTGAAGATGAGACCAGGTTCTGCTATTTCCATCAACATTCGTGTGCCAACTTTCAGTCCGTAACACTTGAGAAAGTTTATCCAAGTTCGGCCATAAAAAAGCAGCGATCTTCTTGGTTCATGAACCCAACTCGGAACTTATATCCATGGCTTGTATTCACTATGACCATTAAACTAGTGTATTCAGTTATGGCAAGGCCGAGCATCTTGAGTACATGTGTTCTGGCAGAGCAAATAATACACTGCAGGAAAAATAATATGAGAACACAGCATGTTCAAGAAAACCCTCACCCTCCCGGATAGAAAAGAGGATTCTAGGAACATACTGTGCGCGTTTCAAAATGTTGTGTTAGGATGATAAGGAACAAGTGTGGCGTCTCGCTGAGGGTGCAGAAACCTGTAGGGTACTCGCACTTTGGGCACTGCAAATGAAACACACTAGATTTAGTAGGAAGAAAAATGCATCAACAGTGGCGGCTGCCATCCTAGGATTACCTGCGACCAAGGGACTTGGGTTTATCGGGGATGGATGAAGAATTCATACCTGGTTCTCCATGAGAAAACCCTATGCAATCGCTGAGAGGGGGTTTTCTCTGAACAAGCAGACGAGGGAGAAAGGGATTCAGGCCCAGTGAAATATTGCCGGTTCATCCGTCCAGCTTACTGCTAAAGCTGGAAAGGGGGGGTTGTGATTTGACGGCTCATTGGGCATTACTGCGGCGCTATGACCAGGGTGTGTCTACCGTGAAGTTGTGCACTCTAATTTGTGCATATGGCACGTGGACCCCGTTGCCGGTTGCCCCACATATCAGCGAAAGGAAGTAGAAAGAAAGGAGTAACTAGTTACACATAAATATATTTTTTGACAGAGAGATACTCCCTCTGTAAAGAAATATACAAATCTTTTATATCATAGGCTCACCTTGCCGAGAAAAATACTCCCTCTGCAACGCACGGGCATTATGGGGGTTCAGCTGAGAATATAATACTCAGATGTTTTTTTGAGGGATAAAAGCTGCTTTATTGAAGATTAACAGTCATATGTATACAAATAATTTCGGGGGTTCCTCTGAGCCAAAGATGGCGTCCACAGGGCAAAGAAGTAGCAGCTTTTGCGAGCACATGCGCTTCAACATTACACTCGCGTTTTTCATGTATGATCTCCATGGTTTGGAACATATTCTTCTTCATCTTGATCTCGTCCATAATAACTCTGCTGGGCCCCAAGTATGCCTCTCCGATATGCTTGACTGTTGCTGAACAATCAGTGCTAATCTGAACTTGTTGCAGGTTTAAGTCAAGAGCCAGAGATAGCCCCTCGCAACATGCCATTGCCTCTAGGATCTCTGGATCAGTAACACTTTCGCACACCAGTGCCGATGCTCCAAGGAAGAAGCCTGTATGATCCCGGCTCACAACTGCCAGGGCTCCTCTTTCACCATTGCGAGATAATGCAGCATCAACATTCATCTTCGCCCAACCCACAGTAGGAGGAGGACGCCACTTCTGCACTGAGCTAGTGCTTCTCGAAACCAGGTTCTGGACTTTGGGCCGCAGGCCGACCCTGCATGTTTGGGGGCCTATGTGTTCTACCTCAGCGCTTTTCATATTGCAAGCGATCGGTACGACGCCGGTTTTAGATGCTGTCGCAAGGCGAATACACAAAATTGAATAAAGCACGACAGTTGTTGGAATGAAATCGAACGACAGTTCCTAACCAGCAATCAGAGTTGCAATTCTATCAACAATATACCATGTGATAAATAATACTATCGTACTACTTATACACACAGGACACTTGTTTCACCATGCCAGATTATTACATCAAAATCTCTCGGAGGATAGATCAGTTAGGCAGTTGCGTGCTGCTACTGAAGAATTTCAAAGTTGATTTGGACCAGCTCTCCTTGCCGAGAAAGTTCGATTTTGACATCATCCCCTACCGCAAGATATGATTTAGATTTGAACCTTGACCATCCTTTAGCATCAATCATCATGCGACCATCCTTTGTACTTACGATATATTGAGCAGGTTCATTCACAGCAAGGCTGCGCATGGTAAGAGAAACCTGGCTGCGGTCGCCTGGATTGTTGAACGACTCCCTCGTTGCTCTAGGAATTCTCTGTTTGCAAACAAGAAGACATACCCAAACAGTTAGATCAACACAGTGAATCATGTGAAACAACATGGAAAGAAAAAAGAACGAAGCACTTGGGCGGCCAATGCTTACCAAGAAGGTGGACAAGTCAGTTTTTGTATGGACTTTGGTATATGAAGTGCGAACTGCAGCCCAGTCTATTGCCGGTGCAACTGCACGGGCCGGAGAAGATGCAACTGCAAGTGTTGGTGCAGGTGCCGAAGCCGCTGCTACTGCCGGAGATGGTGCTCCATGTAGAGCTGGTGCCGGTGTCGGAGCAGGTGCCGGTGTCGATGCCCGATCCTTCGGTAGATTGGAATGATCCGCTGACGCGGTCGGTGCCCAATCCTCAGCTGGATCAGACTGAGCTGCTGCCGCTGTCAGTGCTAGAGCAACTGTTGGTGCTCGATCTGTGCGAGACAGTGGCGATCGTGTCTGGTCTGCTATGATCAGCTTTCTAACTTGACTAGGATCCGTGACCGTGATCCAGTCTTTTTCTTCATTTCTTTTAAACGCGAGAAGGACTAATTGTGGCATTTGTTAAACCAAACTGCAGTTCATCATAGGGATTCAGCTTGTACTCCACTACTAGGAAAAGGGCTACTAATGGCGCACCAGTTTTTCCTACTAATGGCGCACCACATGGGAATCTTATTTTCTTTTATTTTTTTGACATTTCTATCATTTTCTTTTATTTTTTTGAAACTGAAAAGGCGGTCCATGGGGGGGGGTGCATTCGGGCGAATGTTTGGGCCAAGTTACTAATGGCGCACCGTGGCATGGTGCGCCATTACTAGTTCAACTAGTAATGGCGCATCACTCCCACGGTGCGCCATTAGTAGTTTTGAAAAAAATAAATTTTTTTACTAATGGCGCACCACTCCCACGGTGCGCCATTAGTAGTTTTGAAATTTTTTTACTAATGGCGCATCGTGGATGTGGTGCGCCATTAGTATTTGCACACTAATGGCGCACCAACACATGGTGCGCCATTAGTATATAGTAATGGCGCACCACATGTCTGGTGCGCCATTAGTGTCAATTCCATCTATAGCCCTTTTCCTAGTAGTGCTCAGTCAACAGACTGATCCAATTTTTTCTAGTAATATAAGTGATGGATAGTGCCTTCGTTACTGACATGACATAAGAAGTGAAACCTGCAAAAATAGCCATCGTAGAGCAAACCAAACGGTTTATTCTGTGATGAATGTCACATGGCAAAACCTGCATCGTAAAATTGCAGGAAAAGAAAGAAAACATGACATTAAATCAATAAGATTTAGACAGTAAATCAATAAGATTTACTTGATGTGACACGAGTGAATCCTTACCAGGAAATCACTATGTTGAAGTACTAAACAGAATATTGATCGTTCAACTACGCGTGGCATGCAGGGGCCTCGCCTACTCCCACAAGCAGGACAGTCCAAAGGTCGTGACAAATCGTATGGACCTAACATCCATGGGGCTGGAAATCCTGGTGGGTGCGATAAACCCTGCAATGCATACATATATTGGAGTGTAACCATAATTGATAGACCGTCCTCACAAAAAATATGATATGGATACTTCAAAATACACAGACCGAATTGAGTGGACAGACATTAACATAGACCATTCTCAGGACTGACTGCACACCAAAAGCGGCAATACTAATAAACAATAGAGGGTTCACAAACACAAATCAAGTACTGAACACTAGTACTTACTACAGACAAGCAAAGTTGCACTAACTAAACTCTGCAGACTATTTTTTGCCACCGACCTACGGGATGAACCCCACATAACTGACTAGGCCATGGACTTCGTGTGAGATGTCTACATGCACCATCACCATCTTGTCAACCTTGGAGAACCTAACAGAGTGGTCTTTCCACTCATAAACATGATGATGAAGATAGGCCGCATCAGATTTGTTGGGAAGCTTTACAAGAAACACACCCTTCGTAATCGAAGGCACAGTCAGGAAATTGTTGTGGTCAAGTACAGCCTCAAGAACACGCCTGACAACAATGCTACAGGAAAACACTAGTTCAGGACACGTGGCGACAAGGACACAGCAGCTGGATAGTTCAACAGTAGAACTCATCATCAGGTCTTCCAGTTCACACGGCATGACTTTGAGAACTTCATCTCCACCGCGGACCTAGTTCTAATTCAAACAGAAACCATATTTTATTACTACCTCCATTCTGAAATATAAGATGATTTTCGATATTATACTCCATATATGACTACATATACGCACAGAAATGAGTGAACAAAGACACTAGAACATGTCTTCAAAGGCATGAGAGCAGAGGGATTACATGCAATATCCATAACACAAGTTACTGAGGCAAATATACCCTCTTAAAAGGTAGCATTGATGTTCATAAAGTACTCCCTCCGTCCCAAAATTCTTGTCTTAGATTTGTCTAGATACGGATGTATCAAGTCACATTTTAGTATTAGATACATCTGTATCTAGACAAATCTAAGACAAGAAATTTGGAACAGAGGGAGTAGTTGAAAGTAATCTATAAGAAATCAGTGTCAACCTCTCGCATGTTTTGGTCAAAAGGGGAATTTAGAACCGTCATTTGGCACACAAAAATCACATGCAAGATCACCCAGAAAGTTGTACTACTAGTACTAGTACTGCGTGTTAGATGAAAAAACACGATCAAAATCGAGAAAAAAGATCGTCAAGAAGAGATATTACCTAGACTTGCTTAATGAGGGATCCCGGAGAGGGGGTCTTGGATAGGGCGATGGCTTTGAGCTTGTCTGCGGTAGTCTCGGCAGGGTGCTTGCGCTTTTTCGTACCATGAGCCTCGACGGTTTTGGCCGGAGCCATAGACATCACTTCGGCCGGTGCTCCAGCATCCATTAAGAAACTGTCAAATAGAAATAAAAGAAAAGAAACCATAATCACAAAACCAAAAGAAGAAAAGAGAGGGAGTTATAGGATCGGTCTCGGGGTTGCAAGACCGGGCCTTGGCCAGAATCAACACCATTGATGCGCTCACCTTTCCTTCTTTGGGAGAGAAGAACAATGGCAGAAGCAGGTCGGGGTTTTCTTGAAGAAATGAGGAAAAAGATGAGGTAGAAGCGAGTTGGGTAGAGACGAAGCTGAGAGAGAAGAGTGAAATGATGGTTGCTTCGTCCGTCCAACTTACTGCTGGTAAGGAGGGGGTTTTGTGATTTGACGGCTCATTGGGCATTACTGCGGCGCTTCGATCGGGGTAGTCTACCGTCACTCTACTATGGAGTAATTTAGTACATGGCTGGTGGACCCCGATGCTGGCTGTTCCACATGTCGGCGAAAGTGAGTACTTTAGTGCATGGCTGGAGGAGGATCCGCACGGTAGAGCGTGTCCATTGTTTTTCAGAAGAAAAAAATGATTACAACAAGCGTTTCCACTCTTACGACGGAGGAGTGCGAAACACGGCAGCCACTTGAACATACACAGTGCTCCTACTACTAGGCATGTGCAGTGGTTCATACGTCAATACTACACAATCTTGTTGCTAGTGTAGTAAGATATGACGATAACAAATGATGTTGTGCGCATGTCAACTACTCCTATATGTAACATAGTACCGCTTTTTCGACTCTCCGATCGAGAATGGACGGTGAGATCAATGTTAACAGAACTAGGTCCACAACGCACGGAGAGTACGGTGCTACAGTACTCCACGAAACATGAACCACATGAAGCACGAATAGTGTTAGGCATGGTGTATGAAGGGTGCACGGGATGGGAGAAAAAGTTCCCTTCTCGACCCACTTTTGGGTGTTTGGCAGAGTGCATGAGTCCACACTAGTAGGTTGACAAAAATACACGAAGAGGAAACAACTATATTGAGATGAGAATGCAACCAAACACACCCACACGCTTTGTGCTACAGTGACTGATCTGCACCGTCTGAGTTTGATCCAACGGTCATGTTGCACCGAGACATGGACATGCCCATGTAGAGGGTTTAGCCCGACGGCCGGCATCGTCACGCTGGAACGACGGTAGGCATCGGGCAGCCGCAACACGTGCGTGGCAACTTGGTTCACCAAGTGGCTGAGGCGATCCTGGACCTCGTCACTATCGGCCCGCTCGCGCTCCAGCCGGCTCCCCTGACGGCCTATCGTATCTCCCGCTTTATGCAGCAATGCCGCCGACGCCTCGAGCATCTTTGTGGTGGACGCCTTCCACTTTTGAAGCTCCGTGAACTCCCGCACATAACAGAGGAGCATGGCACTCCTCTCCTCCTTGAGCTCACGGAGCTCCACGTCCTTGGCCCTGAGCTCCGCATCCTTGGCATGGAGCTCCTGTGTCAGGAGCCTCACCTCGGACTCCATGATCTGCTGCGCCGCCATGACACCAGGTAGAAGCAATGGGGAGAGGAAGCAAAGGGGGCGAAACGGCTGAAAGGCAATGCAATCTACGGGAAGGCGGAGGGAGCGGGGAATCTTTTGGTTTTCACCATGGTAAAACACCAGCCGACGACTTCTCACATCAGGGAGCAGTGGGTACAGGCGGAGTAATCGTGACTAATTGCTGCCGCGCCTGCTCCCGTCAATCAAAAGATTTAAAATCCTGCCGCGCCTGCTCTCGTCAATCAAAAAATTAAAAATCCCGCCACACCCAAACACCAGAGCAACGCCGCGGTGGATATTTAAATTTACCTGCCGGCAAGTAGATAAAAAAGGGGTGAAAAACAAATGTGGTGGCGGCCTAGCTAATCGATCGAACTAGCCCAACTAGCTAGCCACCGTGCTTCACTGATGTACTCGACGGGAACGGTGGTCTTTCATGATTTGACGACTCATTTACTTGCTTCGGCGCTACGACCGAGGAGGACCCAGAAAACGCGCGGTAGGGCGTCCCACGTCAGGAAGAATATATGCGTGCACCACCCGGGAGGACCCCGAAACCGCGCGGTAGGGTGTGCCCCGTCTCGGCACGGAGGAAAAATGTGCGTGTAAAAATATACTATATCAGACGTAGTAGAGTACCTATGGTTCGACCTCGGGACCCAGCCAGTCGGTTGAAAACACCCCACTAGCCACACAGCTTCATCATGCAAACATGGCACGGAGGATAGATGTGGTTAGCTCCGTCTCGACCAGCCACAACTTCTCTTGTTCTAGGCAATTCTTCTATTTTCTAAGTTTTTTTAGTTGTAATAACACCACGGCAAGCTAGCGCCGCTCTTCATGTGTGCCCGTGCAAAGGTTAGACGATGGAGAGAAGAGAGATTGAGATCGCAGACCTGGGACCCACCAGTAAGTGAGATAACGGTCATGAACGTGTTGACGAGGCACTCCCTCTACTCTACTCAACGCAAGTACTGTATAAAATCAAGTTATGGGACAAAGCCAACAACTGTTCGTTTTTTCAGGCTATCAACTTACGCTTTGTAGTCCAGGTTGCCAGTTCGAATCTCGTCTTTCAGATTTGTTAGTTTTAGGTCCAAATTTGATTAATGACAAGTGGGACCCCCATGTGTTGTTCCGATATTTCAGTGTAGGATGGTTTTTTTGAACAAACACTTTGCGCGGTTAGACAAGTAACGGCACGAGTTACACATTTTTTGCAAGTTTACAAACAAAAATGATAGTGGTATAGAATAGCACATCCACCCCGCAGCTTAGATACTGTGGTGATACGAGTTTTTACACCGTTGGAAGTGAGATCCAATGGCTTGGGAGTAGTCTTTGTAATTATGCGCAATTTCCAAACTCTCCAAAGGTTTTTTTGCAAATAAAACATTCAGGCCTCGTGTGTGCCGCTGCATCTTCAATCCAACGGCTCCCCGGTGCTCATATTAGGTGCTCCCCGTAGCTTAATTACCCGCTACGGTGATTGGAGTAGTTCTGGGCCGAATGCTACGAAAATATAATCTAAACCGACCGGAATAAATGCCTACACAAATTAATCCAAGATTGGAGTGCCCCTCGCAATGTAAATAGCTCCGGCTTTGCGAGGGATGGAGAGGTAGTAGCTTCAACGCGTGGAAGATACGGTGTGAGAAAGCGAGGCCAATCGAGAGACATATAGATAGAGAGACAAAGTGAGTGTGGTCCGACATTCATTGAACAAATATATATGCTCTGGAGAGATATTGTCCGATTGAGCTTTTTGGCAAGGGTGAGGCTGTAAAATAGAGCTTGAGAGATGATCCAGTAACAGACGTGTAGATATATTTTGTGCGTGAGAGGAAGCAAGGTCAACCGATCACATAGGGTCGCCGTGCGATCGAAAGAGTGAGACGGGTTGGAGAGAGTGACCTAGATAGATGATGTGCGTGAGAGAGTATACAATGTGAATAGGTCGAACTGGGCTCAACATGGTGATATATCATTTTTGTCCGAGAAAGAGCGAGGTCAATCAAGACATATGGAGAGAGAGAGAGATTGAGTGAGTGTGGCCCACCACGAGGTCGAAAGAGTGGTGGCGGCATGGATGGACTGACCTAGATAGACAATATGTGTGAGAGAGTATAGAGTGTGTCGATCGAGGCCCGAACAGGCAGATATATCATTTGTGTGTGAAAGAAAACGAGGTTAAACGAGACTCAGATAAAGAGAGCGAGATTGAGCGAGTGTGGCCCGCCGTGTGGAAGAAAGAGTGAGACAGTCTTGAGGGAGTGACCTAGATATACAACGTGCGTGCGTGCGCATGCACGAGAGGTTGGGGGCTAGATAGGCAATGCATGTATTTAGCGCGAGAGGGTGAGAGGGAGAGGGGGGAGAGAGAGCTCGGCATGGGGTGCAATGGCGGGTGTGTGAGGTAAATACATTTGGTAACAGACTGGAAAAGGGGGTTGTGTAGTTGAGAGACTAAGAGATCGAAACATGGAGAGAAAGAATGATCGTGTGTTGGAAACCGATAGCTTCCTAAGGTGGTTAGGAGAGGAAGATTGACCGATACAGGAAGTATGTAGGGTTTGTGCGGGGGGGGGGGGGGGGGCTAAAAACAACATTTGAATGTACATAGTTTGAGACTTAATATCGATGTTTCAATTCGATGTACATTGTAAGATTTGAACCGAGGACCAGGCATACGGGTAACTATTTCGAATTCGTGCCATACTAAGTTTCGAAAATTTGACATTGACTCAGTTTGTTGTGCTATTTTGTAGGTCATATGTTTGAATCCATCCAAAAGTTTTCTCACTACCATGGTGTTCATCATATACATATGAATTTGTATTAAAAAAGTAGCATGGATACAGTGAAATGCGAAATCCACGTTAGAATTGGAGATCGCTATGTGACACACACTCTAATTCAAATAACTAACTACGTGACACACACTCTAATTCAAATAACTAACTACGTGACACACACTCTAATTCAAATAAGTAATTATGTGACACACACACTCTAATCCACGTTAGCGTGGGTACCGTTTCGATTTTTTTTCAAATAACTCCTCATTAATTAATTTATAGTACTCCCTATGTTCACTTTTATAAGACCTTGAAGACATTTCAGACAATGTGCAAAACAGTTCATTTTAAGTTGTCTGAAACGACTTACAAAAGTGAACGGATGGAGTATCTCGTTTCGAATGACTAATTATTGCAAGGAAAACATGGGCATGGTAATACATACAGATTCGTTTGCAAATGAAAGAAGATTCGTTTGCATTCTCAAATATAGGCGCACCAGGCAAACCAGGGTCGTGTCGGGGTGGACGCTGCTTCGGTGCCTTAAAGGCAACTGCCTTTGTGTCACTGACATGTGGGCCAGCCACCTGTTGGGCCCATATGTCATGGACACAAAGGCAGGTGCCTTAAGGCACCGAAGCATAGTCCTGTCGGGGTGGTCGCGTGTGTCGGACGGACGCGTAGCACCCTGTCGGATTTCGGGTTCCGGCAGACCCTTGAGGTTCGAACACTGGGGTGCGCGCGGAGATCTCTCCCCTACCGATCTACGTCCAATCTCCTCGCGTGATCTAAGCTGGAAACAACGAACAACACAAGGGACACGAGGTTTATACTGGTTCGGGCCACCGTTGTGGTGTAATACCCTACTCCAGTGTGTGGTGTGGTGGATTGCTTCAGGGGCTGATGATGAACAATACAAGGGAAGAACAACCTCGCGAGAGGTGTTCTTGAGCTGGTGCGATGAACTGCTTGGGTGAGTTCAGTCGCCTCTCTCTCTCTCTGCTAGGGCTCTATCAGATCTCTAGATGTCTAGGTGTGTCCATCCCTTCTTTTTCTACTCTATGGTGGCTAGCTCTATTTATAGAGGCCCTGGGCCTCTCCCCAAATAATGAGCAGGAAGGGCGCCAACAATTGGCCATTTTGAAGGGGAACATCTAGTACAAGTTATCCTGACCAAAGGTGGTCTTCAGCTGCCAAAAGCACTGGTGATGACGCCGTCTTGGGCTCCACGGTGACCTTCGTCCTGCCGCTCTACTGGTCTTGGTCTCGTTGCACCGGAATGGTAACCTTTGCCCGATGCCTTGGCCTGTGCTTGCCCCCTTTGCACCAAAGGGGAAACAAGGACACTGCGCAGGCCGGCGCCCGCCTGGTCTCGATCGTCATGGCTTGCGTCACGGGCTCCTCGCGAGGTACCCCTGCCTTGATCTCTCCGCCTCCTCGCGAGCCTGCCTGATGAGGCTGCCTCTGAGGGAGCTTTTTGTTGTCCGCCCCGCGAGGCTTGGCCCCTCGCGAGGGTCTTGAGCTTGAGTTGATGAAGATGGGCCGCACTGGGCCCCCACTTGAGCCACGCCGCAGGCAGGCAAGTCTGGGGACCCCCGTTCCCAGAACGCTGACAGTAGCCCCCAGGCCCAAGGCGCGCCCGGGCTTGGCCTAGCAGGGAAGCAAAGGGGCAAGCGTGAAGCGCCATGGGCCCCAATAGCCTGTGGCCTTGGGTGCCGCGTGGCGATTGATTGGACGTGGGCGTCTGCGCTTTCCCATGACGCCTCGGCAACTGTCCATCTGATAAAAGAGGTGCCTGGGCCAGACTTACCTGCTTTGTTCTCGTTCACCTCACCCCAGATCCCCTTTCTCGCTCTCCTCTTTCTTGCTCCCGAAATCCTCCAAATCTGTCTCAATCCTCCTCATCCGGCACATCATGGCGCCTCGCAAGTCCCCGACCGAGGCCTGGTACTCGCCGGCTCTAGATTCCCCGAACCTGTCGGAGAAGAACCTTGCCCTCACGCGCCTGGTGACGGTGGCGCAGGGCAGCAAGGGGGCGACTGTGCTCAAGGCCGGCTCTGACCAGCCTGAAGGCAAGGGGAGCACCTTCTATCCGCTCTTTGTGAGCGCCATCGTTGCCGGTCTGGTGCCCCCTTTCTCTGAGTTCTTCTTTGTTGTTCTCCACCAGTACAACTTGCAGGCTGTGCATCTCCACCCCAACTCTGTTCTTCTCCTAGCGATTTTTGCTTACTACTGTGAGGCTCACGTCGGGGTAAAGCCCTCGGTGGCCCTGTTGTGTCACTATTTTTCCCTCCGGGTTTCTGGTGGCCATATCTCCGCATGTGCGAGCTTCATCGCATACTCCAATTCCAATGCTATCTCGAAGCCTGGGAAGAGAATCGAAGGCTTCCGGAGCAAGTGGGTCATGGTGGACGTCGGGCGCCTCCACCCCCGTCTAGTGTTGCCTACGGGGCAGCCCAAGGCTGTCGACACGTGGTCCCGCGTGGAGCTCGTCCACCCCCGTGCGAAGGCGGTGCTGAAGAGGATGAACGCGGAGCTAAGGCCAAGCAACTTGGGGGCGGCAAAGCTGACCGGGGCCACGCTCCTGAGGGAGTTCTTGGAGCATCGAGTAGCTCCACTCCAGGAGCACTCTCTCCCGTTGTGGAGGCTTGGGGAAGCGGACGCCGCCCTACGCCTAAGCTCTGAGGCCCTGACCGGTGAGAATCTGGTCGCAGCCCTCCATTCCTTGGTTGGGGGAGACGTGGCGAAGCCGGTGGGCGCCCCCATCCCCCTGTTCCTTCGGGACGACTGGGAGCAGGTGGTGAAAGCCATGCCCACCTTTAATGGTGAGGGGCTGGTGCCCGCGGAAGCTCCCGAGGGTCTTGCGGCGTTGGCGATGGTGAACGTGTCCTCCGACAGCTCCAGTGGGAGCGAGGGGGAAGAAGAGGCGGAGGAGGAAGAGTCTGACTCTGAGGCGACTGGCGAGGAGTCGAGGGAGTCTTTCCCTCGGCGCAGGTCCCAGGCCCTCCGCTCCATGACGGACGACGATGAGGCCGGCGCCAGGCGAGGAGGGGAGGACTCTCCCTTGGTCACAAGGAAGGGCAGGTCGGGGCTGGTTCCCCCAGGGTCTGCCCTGGTCCCTGAGCGGTCTGGGCCAGCTCCAGCCCTCCTGACGTGCCCTCTGCTTCCGGGCCTCCCGAGGCTGACCCCAGCTGCAGGCTCTCGGGCTTCAAGTTTGGCCGGAGGTTGCTTGAGTTCGCGAGCGATGACCAGTAAGTGCTTGATTCGTGCTTTGCTTGGTTTCTGCCGCCGAGGCTTGACATCCATATTCTTTGTCAGGATGGCGCCTGCGGCGAAGAGGTTGAGAGGGGCTTCTGCGGCCCTGCTTGGGGCGAGTCCATCTGCCGGGGCGGTGCCTTCATCCGCTAGGGAGGAAGACGGCGAGGCTCGCGCCTCCCCTGCCCGACCGTCCTCGCGAGGCCGACTGGGACGCCTCGGCGAGGAGTCAGCCCCCGTGGCCTCGCTGACCCTGGAGTCGACTGCGCTCGATGCTGCAGTCGGGGCAGCCAAGGCCTAGGGGGTTCCTTCCTGCCAAGCCGTGATCACGCTGCCGTCCTCTTCGCTTGCTCCGCCAGTTCCCGCTTCTTCTGTTCCCTCTTCCGCCGTCTTGGACCAGGTCGCCAGCGAACTAAGCCAGCTGCGGGAGGATCTTCTGAGCGCGGACCCTCGCCTAGCGGCCGGGCGCCTGGAGCTAGCTTCTGACTGGGCCCGTTCCGCTGCTCCATCCGAGCAGCGCTGAGCCAGGCCGTGTCGGCCTCCGATGGGGAGAAGCAGGCCGCCAACCAAGCCAAGGCCGCTCGCGATGCTGCCCTGGGCGACGCTGCGGCTGCCAAGGCTCGCTGCGAGGCGCTGGAGACCGAGCTGCAAGGCTTGCGCGATGAGCTCGCCAAGGAGGTCCACGGCCGCCAGGAGAAAGAGAAGGAGATGAAGGCTCGGGAGGCTGCCGTCAAGGACCGGGATGTCGAGCTTGATGACTGCCACGGCCGATTAGAGACGCTGGAGTGGTCGCTGAAGGCGGAGAGGACCGAGCTAGACGCCAAGGCGAAGATCCTGGCGGAGGATCGGGTGGCCTTCGCGGAGATGGAGAAGAAGACTCGTGCCGCGCTGAAGACGCTTTACGAGAGCGGCTTGGAGGAGCTGTTGGCCGGTGCAGAGGATGGCCCCGCCAAGCTGCTTCCCTTCCTGGTCCGTGCGCTTGAAGATGTCGTAGACGGCCTTGGCCCCACGGCCGAGGCCGAGGCGCGTGCCATGTCTTTTGCGTCACTGACACATGTCCTCAGCCACGTCTACCTGCGCGACCCCGACGTCGACTTTGACAGCCTGCTCGAACCCGTGAGCGGCAACCTTGCCACCGCTGCCGCTGAGGCCGTGAAAGGCCGAGCCGAAGCTTCGCTGGGGAGGTTCCGCGCCTTCAGCATCTTGCCCGGGCGCGGTGCCGCCAGCTCCGCGGGCCCGGGAGGCGGAGTCGTCCAGCGTGACTCCACCACAGGCGGCAGCGCCACTGGAGAGTGATCCCTTCGCGGCTTCCGTCCTGTTTTTATTCCTGCAACATGCACCATGCCTCGCGAAGGCGTTTAAACTTGTGTTTGACGCTGTGAAACAATCTATGGCTTGTAATATTTGCTTTGAATTTCCTGGAGTTTGCATTTTTCTCCCCTACTTGCTCGCGCTCTGCGTCGGCAGGGCCCGGCCCCGCGCATACCTCAGCCAACGTTAGCCCCGACCGGAAACCAGGACGGGACTAAGGAGCGAGGGGCTACGTGGCAAGTTAGGCTCCTGAGTCGCGATGCTTAGGAGTCCCCCTTGACGTGCAAGCAACAAGTAGGAAAGGGGGGAACGAGGAGTGGATTGGTCGTTCTGCGTCGGCAGGGCCCGGCCCCGCGCATACCTCACCCAGCGTTAGCCCCGACCGGAAACCAGGACGGGACTAAGGAGTGAGGGGCGACGGGGCAAGTTAGGCTCCTGAGTCACGATGCTCAGGAGTCCCCCTTGACGTTCAAATGGGTTTCCATACCTTGGCTCCGCTCGGGGAGGGGCGCGTGACGACCAGGTCCGAGGGACCTGGCTGGGTGGCGTGCGCTCGGGCAAGGCCCAGGAGTAGCCCCCGTGTCCAGCCCCCTCGAGCGGCGCTCCCGAGGGGAGGCGTTGCGATGGTGCCGGACACTGAGCTCTGGGCTCCCTGAGGTTGGTACAGCCGTAGGCCGCCCTCAGTTGTTTATCACCAGCGCAGAGCATAGCGCTTCCGTATGTGTACGGGCATAGCCGCTCCTCGGCTGTGTCGTCAGCCAGCGGAGCATGGTGCTTCCACTGGTATGTGGGAGGGGGCTCCCCTCCGGGAGGAGCCCCCGGGGTGTGTACAGCCCCGCCCTGACACGTGGCCGGCACGGTAGGGCTAGGAGAGGTGTATCTGGGCACTCGTGAGCCAGCGCGGGACTCACGAGGCCCTACCGCGAGGCGGGTTGCGCCTAGCTCTAGGCCTTTATCAATGGTGTGTTCCTGCAGGGTGGTTAGAATGCAAATGCTCTACGTCCTCAGGTCCCGGCCCTCGAGCTAGCTCAGCCGCCGCTGGTATGACAGGTCGCAATGTCGTGGTTCAAGGCCAGGGGGTGAGGGCTGGAGAGCCAGTAGGAGCCCATGAGTCGCGATGCTCAGGTACCCCCTTTTAACGTGCAAGCGCTTTGCATGAAAGCAGAGAAGTCTGCGATAAGCAGCAGGTGAGAATTAAGCACGAAAGAGCTAATTCATTTTAAGTCGGTGGAGCTACGTGGGGCCCACAAGGGTGGGGAGCGCGCCTACCCCCCTGGGCGCACCCTCCTGCCTCGTGGCTGCCTCACGGAGTTCCATACTTCAACTCCAAGTCTTATGGTTTGCTTTCGGTCCAAAAAGGATCATCGTGAAGGTTTCATTCCGTTTGGATTCTGTTTGGTATTCCTTTTCTGCGAAACTCTAAAATAGGCAAAAAACGGAAACTGGCACTGGGCCTCCGGTTAATAGGTTAGTCCCCAAAATAATATAAAAGAGCATATTAAAGCCCATTAAACATCCAAAATAGATAATATAATAGCATGGAACAATCAAAAATTATAGATACGTTGGAGACGTATCACATGCCTACCAAGCATGTAGTTTGAGAGGTAATCTTGAGTAAACTGCTTTGGCAACCACTGCAAAGGAAAAAAGATTCAGACATTGTCATCTAACACAACTCATTATGGGCAGTAAAAATAAGGCTGCAGAGTTCTTACTTACCATCATGCAGTTCATTGTTGTCTTGGATAAAGTGTAAACAAATAGTTTAATTGCCATCTTTGGACCCATTTTACTAACAATATTTATCAGCTTCCTCACTTGATGCTGGTTCATTGATATCTCATTGCCCCATACACAGAAAGGGTTGAAGCGCGAATCTTTACCAATGACATATGTACCTAAAAGAACCAAGTTAATATTAGAAGCTAAATAGCAAGTGCACAATGATGTAGTACAACACTCTTTTATAATATCTTATAACATCCAATATACTCACATATTAGATGAATTAACATCTTATATTATGGGCTGGAAGGAGTTTATTACATTCTTACAAATTATCGGCTGATAAACTGCTCCTGTATCCATGGGTTAAAGTTAGTTTGAGATAGTTCGGGCTCAAATAGCCCTAAAGTATATCTAAACATGAGGCTAGTTTGAGTTAGTTGCATCTATAACCCACCCAAAAAACTATCCAACCCAAGAGGTGCTAATTGGAGCTAGTTCTCCTAGTGCATTTATTGTCAATCTAACCCTGCCATCCAAACAACTCTTTGGATGGAGTTAGTTCAGGGTTAGTCATGAGTTAGAAACTAACTCTAACCTCTAGCTAAGTTGAGTATCCAAACAGTGTTGTTGTTGTTGTTGTTGTTGCTGTTGTTGCTGTTGTTATTGCTGCTGTTGTTGTTGTTGTTGTTGTTGTTGTTGTTGTTGTTGTTGTTGTTGTTGTTGTTGTTGTTGTTGTTGTTGTTGTTGTTGTTGCTATTGTTGTTGTTGTTGTTGTTGTTGTTGCTGTTGTTGTTGTTGTTGTTGTTGTTGTTGTTGTTGTTGCTGTTGTTGTTGTTGGTGGTGTTGTTGTTGTTGTTGCTGTTGTTGTTGTTGTTGTTGTTGTTGTTGCTTTTGTTGTTGTTGTTGTTGTTGTTGTTGTTGTTGTTGTTGTTGTTGTTGTTGTTGTTGTTGTTGTTGTTGTTGTTGTTGTTCCTTGTTGCTATGTAGCCTAAGATTGCATATTTAGACAATTAGTACAGTGCATGTTGATATGTAGCCTTAGATATATTACATATGGCCCTAGTTAACCTAATGATAAATGGGTTGCAGATATATTCAGTTAAAATTCCAATTCACCGATTAGTCCGTTATCAACCCCTGGCCTATATGGTACCAGCTACCGATGTCCTGAATAGTGAGCATATATAAGCCATGGGATGAAAATAACCTCGACGGAAAACAATAGTCATTCCCAAAATTGTCCTGTGTAGATACATCGAGAAGCATGTTAAGCACAACAGGCTAAACATCAAAATAATCTCCAAAAGATAGCTTCAATGTGCAGGTTTAGGCATGCTAGTAAAGCAAAACAAGTGGAAAGGTGTGTTAACTGCAACAGGCCTAACATTTAACAATAAGCAAACATAGTCATTCAAACTGGTATTGTGCTGGTCTAAGTACACTGGTTATTGTTAAATAAAAAATGGAAAGGCGTGTTAACTACAAGATGCAGCAACCAAATGTAGTCATTCATAGTGGTATTGTTGAAACTGGTACTGATGAAATTGAACTGCACAGTTCATACTTGCACATATAGAACATCACGTTGTGAATAACTGGAATAAACAAGGCATACTACGAACAACCAAAGATACCATTTGAAACTAGACATATGCTAACTAGAAACAACCGAACAATCAAAAAACTCTAAAAGAGGCATATGCTAGCTATAACAGGCTTAACATCAAGCAAATATATGCATTCCTATCAGTATGTTTAAAACAGGATTGATGAAATGTACTGCACAGTAAATAATTGCACATATAGAGCATCACATTGTGAACAACTGAAATAAACAAGGCATACTGCAAACAACCACATATAGCAATTAAAACTAGAAATATTCTCACTACACTACAAAAGGGACTTGACAAAACAAATCATGGGTTTCCCGTTGTGAAGAGGCACGACAAAACAAATCATGGGTTTCCTCACTTGTCACAAATGGGCTCATTCCCGTGGGAAGAGCACGAACCCTGGATGCGCTCCATGTTGTCGTAGATGGGCTCCTTCCCCTTGGAAGACCACGGCTGTAGGGTGCCCTCCCTAATGTCGTAGATGGGCGCTTTCCCCTGGATCATGTTCGGTGAGAAAATCACATTCCCAAAGGTTTCATTACATTTGGACTCCGTTTGATATTCCTTTTCTTCGAAACCCTAAAATAGGCAAAAAAACAGCAATTCTGGGCTGGGCCTTCGGTTAATAGGTTAGTCCCAAAAATAATATAAAAGTGGGTAATAATGCCCAATAATGTCCAAAACAGTAGATAATATAGCATGGAGCAATCAAAAATTATAGATACGTTGGAGACGTATCAAGCATCCCCAAGCTTAATTCCTGCTCGTCCTCGAGTAGGTAAATGATAAAAACAGAATTTTTGATGCGGAGTGCTACTTGGCATAATTTTAATGTAATTCTTCTTAATTGTGGTATGAATATTCTGATCCGAAAGATTCAAGATAAAAGTTCATATTGACATAAAAACAATAATACTTCAAGCATACTAACTAAGCAATTATGTCCTCTCAAAATAACATGGCCAAAGAAAGTTCATCCCTACAAAATCATATAGTTTAGTCATGCTCCATTTTCGTCACACAAGAATGCTCTCATCATGCACAACCCCGATGACAAGCAAAGCAATTGTTTCATACTTTAGTAATCTCAAACCTATAAACTTTCATGCAATATATGAGTGCGAGCCATGGATATAGCACTATGGGTGGAATAGAATATAGTGATGGGGGTTATGTGGAGAAGACAAAAAAGGAGAAAGTCTCACATCAACCAGGCTAATCAATGGGCTATGGAGATGCCCATCGATTGATGTTAATACAAGGAGTAGGGATTGCCATGCAATGGATGCACTAGAGCTATAAATGTATGAAAGCTCTACAAAAGAAACTAAGTGGGTGTGCATCCAACTTGCTTGCTCACGAAGACCTAGGGCACTTGAGGAGGCCCATTGTAGGAATATACAAGCCAAGTTCTATAATTAAAAATTCCCACTAGTATATGAAAGTGACAAAACAAAAGACTCTCTATCATGAAGATTATGGTGCTACTTTGAAGCACAAGTGTGGAAAAAGGATGGTAGCATTGTCCCTTTTTTGCCTTTCTTTTTTTTATTTGGCCTTTATTTTTTTTATTTTTTATTTGGGACAATGCTCTATTAAAGATGATCATCACACTTCAATTTATTTACAACTCAAGAATTACAACTCGATACTTAGAACAAGATATGACTCTATATGAATGCCTCCGGCGGTGTACCGGGATATGCAATGAACCAAGAGTGACATGTAGGAAAGAATTATGAACGGTGGCTTTGCCACAAATACTATGTCAACTACATGATCATGCTAAGCAGTATGACAACGAAGAATGTGTCATGATGAACAGAATGGTGGAAAGTTGCATGGCAATATATCTCGGAATGGCTATGCCATAATAGGTAGGTATGGTGGCTTTTTGAGGAAGATATAAGGAGGTTTATGTGTGAAAGAGCATATCATATCACGGGGTTTGGATGCACCGGCGAAGTTTGCACCAACTCTCAATGTGAGAAAGTGCAATGCACGATACCGAAGAGGCTAGAAATGTCGGAAGGGTAAGAGTGCGTATAATCCATGGACTCAACATTAGTCATAAAGAACACACATACTTATTGCAAAAATCTATTAGTTATCGAAACAAAGTATTACACGCATGCTCCTAGGGGGATAGATTGCTAGGAAAAGACCATCGCTCGTCCCCGACCGCCACTCATAAGGAAGACAATCAAATAACACCTCATGTTTCAAATTTGTTACACAACATTTACCATACGTGCATGCTACGGGACTTGCAAACTTCAACACAAGCATTTCTCAAATTCACAACTACTCAACTAGCACGACTTTGATATTATTACCTCCATATCTCAAAACAATCATCAAGCATCAAACTTCTCTTAGCATTCAAAACACTCATAATAATTTTTTTATTAATCTTGAACACCTAGCATATTAGGATTATTTAAGAAAATTACCATGCTATTCAATAGTCTCAAAATAATCTAAGTGAAGCATGATAGATCAATAGTTTGTATAAAACAAATCCACCACCGTGCTCTAAAAGATATAAGTGAAGTACTAGAGCAAAACTATATAACTCAAATGATATAAGCGAAGCACATAGAGTATTCTAACGAATTCCAAATCATGTATGGCTCTCTCAAAAGGTGTGTACAGCAAGGATGATTGTGGTAAACTAAAAAGCAAAGACTCAAATCATACAAGACGCTCCAAGCAAAACACATATCATGTGGTGAATAAAAATATAGCTCCAAGTAAAGTTACCAATAGAAGTAGATGAAAAGAGGGGATGCCTTCCGGGGCATCCCCAAGATTTGGCTTTTAGGTGTCCTTAGATTATCTTGGGGGTTCCATGGGCATCCCCAAGCTTAGGCTCTTGCCACTCCTTGTTCCATAATCCATCAAATCTTTACCCAAAACTTGAAAACTTCACAAGACAAAACTTAAAGTAGAAAATCTCATGAGCTCCGTTAGCAAAAGAAAACAAAAGACCACTTCAAGGTACTGTAATGAACTCATTCTTTATTTATATTTGTGTTAAACCTAGTGTATTCCAACTTCTCTATGGTTTATAAACTATTTTACTAGCCATAGATTCATCAAAATAAGCAAACAACACACGAAAAACAGAATCTGTCAAAAACAGAACAGTCTGTAGTAATCTGTAGCTAGCGCAAGATCTGGAACCCCAAAAATTCTAAAATAAATTTCTGGACCTGATTAATTTATCTATTAATAATCTGAAAAAAGAATTAACTAAATATCACTTTCCAAATAAAAATGGCAGCAGTTCTCGTTAGCGCTAAAGTTTCTGTTTTTTACAGCAAGATATCAAGACTTTCCCCAAGTCTTCCCAACGGTTCTACATGGCACAGACACTAATTAAACACAAAAAACACAATCTAAACAGAGGCTAGATAAATTATTTATTTCTAAACAGGAGCAAAAAGCAAAGAATAAAAATAAAATTGGGTTGCCTCCCAACAAGCGCTATCGTTTAATGCCCCTAGCTAGGCATAAAAAGCAAGGATAGATCTAGGTATAGCCATCTTTGGTTTTCAACTTTTTAGCGGAATCAAGCTCGAATCCGGGAGGTTCTTTACGTTTCCCTTCATATTCTCAAATTTTTAGATCTAATGAATCCAACCGCTTATTGCAAAGAGTAATCAACATATTCATGCGGTGGAGATTCCCGCTAACGCTTTTAAGAGGTTCAAGAGACTTTTGTAAAATCTTGGTTACTTCACAAATCTTCTCAAAAACTTGCATTTCCTCTTGGGTATGATGAGGCCCCTTTTGTTGAGGTATAGTTCCTACTATACCTTCTATAATTTCATGCGCAATACTGGGATCAATTTCAATAAAATTGCCTTTGGCAACGCTATCCAAAAGTTGTCTATGAGACATATTTAATCCAACATAGAAGTTGCGAAGCAAAATTCTAAAATTCACCTCTAGGGTACAATTACGATAAGATTCCATCATTCTAAACCAAGCATCTTTTAAATTTTCTCCTTGCCTTTGTTTGAAGTGTAGAACCTCAAACTCAGGTGACAAAGGAGCGGATAAGGGACTAGCCATAACGACAAGCAAACGAAAAAGAGGCGAACGGGAAAAGAGAGGGAGGATAGAGAGAGAGAGAGATGGAGAATAAAATGGCAAGGGTGAAGTGGGGAGAGGAAAACGAGAGGAAAATGGCAAATAATGTAATGCGGGAGATAGGGATTGTGATGGGTACTTGGTATATTGACTTTTGCGTAGACTCCCCGGCAACGGCGCCAGAAATCCTTCTTGCTGCCTCTTGAGCACTGCGTTGGTTTTTCCCCGAAGAGGAAGGGATGATGCAGCAAAGTAGCATAAGTATTTCCCTCAGTTTTGAGAACCAAGGTATCAATCCAGTAGGAGGCTACGCGCGAGTCCCTCGTACCTGCACAAAACAAATAAATCCTCGCAACCAATGCGATAAGGGGTTGTCAATCCCTAGACGGCCACTTACGAGAGTGAGATCCAATAGATATGATAAGATAATATTTTTGGTATTTTATGATAAAGATGCAAAGTAAAATAAAGGCAAAGTAAAAAAGCAAAGGAAATAACTAAGTATTGGAAGATTAATATGATGAAGATAGACCTGGGGGCCATAGGTTTCACTAGTGGCTTCTCTCAAGAGCATAAGTATTCCACGGTGGGTGAACGAATTACTGTTGAGCAATTGACAGAATTGAGCATAGTTATGAGAATATCTAGGCATGATCATGTATATAGGCATCATGTCCGAGACAAGTAGGCCGACTCCTGCCTGCATCTACTACTTTTACTCCACTCATCGACCGCTATCTAGCATGCATCTAGAGTATTAAGTTAATGAAAATAGAGTAACACCTTAAGCAAGATGACATGATGTAGATGGATAAACTCATGCAATATGATGAAAACCCCATCTTGTTATCCTCGATGGCAACAATACAATATGTGCCTTGCTGCCCCTACTGTCACTGGAAAAGGACACCGCAAGATTGAACCCAAAGCTAAGCACTTCTCCCATTGCAAGAAAGATCAATCTAGTAGGCGAAACCAAACTGATAATTCGAAGAGACTTGCAAAGATAACCAATCATGCATAAAAGAATTCAGAGAAGATTCAAATATTGTTCATAGATAGACTTGATCATAAACCCACAATTCATCGATCTCAACAAACACACCGCAAAAAGAAGATTACATCGAATAGATCTCCACAAGAGAGGGGGAGAACATTGTATTGAGATCCAAAAAGAGAGAAGAAGCCATCTAGCTAATAACTATGGACCCGTAGGTCTGAGGTGAACTACTCACACTTCATCAGAGGGGCTATGGTGATGATGTGGAAGCCCTCCGTGATGGATACCCCCTCCGGCGGAGCTCCGGAACAGGCCCCAAGATGGGATCTCGTGGATACAAAAAGTTGCGGCGGTGGAATTTGGGTTTTGGCTCTGTATCTGATCGTTTGGGGGTACGTAGGTATATATAGGAGGAAGGAGTACGTTGGTGGAGCAACAGGGGGCCCACGAGGGTGGAGGGCGCACCGGGGGGGGGGGGGGGTAGGCGCGCCCCCTACCTCGTGGCCTCCTCCCTTGTTTCTTGACGTAGGGTCCAAGTCCCCTGGATCATGTTCGGTGAGAAAATCACGTTCCCGAAGGTTTCATTCCGTTTGGACTCCGTTTGATATTCCTTTTCTTCAAAACCCTAAAATAGGCAAAAAACAGCAATTCTAGGCTGGGCCTCCGGTTAATAGGTTAGTCCCAAAAATAATATAAAAGTGGATAATAAAGCCCAATAATGTCCAAAACAGTAGATAATATAGCATGGAGCAATCAAAAATTATAGATACGTTGGAGACGTATCAATACTCTATGGGAAAGGGGGTGTTTGACAGGCGTCATCTAAGAAACTCAGGGCGACCTGGGTATGGAGATCGGTGGGTAAGCTGCACGGGAAAACTGGCAAATGTTGACAATGGAGGCCTTGTGGCGGCGGCAGGGACCTTGCTAGGGTTTCGAGCGAGGAAGGGTGTGTGTGTGCGTGCACGCTCGAGGAGGTTTTGGTGTGTGTGTGTGTGGAGGGGGGAGCAGGGGGGGTATTGGAGGAAATGACGCGGGTGCTGAAAAAACGCAGGAGTGAAATGCCGGGGCTATTGAAAATTTTGATGATGGTGCATCGCACACGGTCCATAGATAACAACCGTGTGTTATGAAACTGAAATACCCTCGAGGGGGGCAGATATTTTCGAGGGATGCAGGCGGGATTGGGAACAAGAAAGATCACACACGGTCGAAACACAATAACCGTGTGTTATCAAACAGAAAAAGCTACAGGCGCGTTGATATTTTTGAGAGGGGAAGCTTCATGGAGCCCAATGCACACGGTTAGTTTGAGTGAACCGTGTCTGTTACGTCATCCGACTTGTCTAATGTTCATAAATTTGGCGAAAAATGATGTGGGAGAGGGTCAGAACATGAACACACTTGCATGTGGACCAAATTTATGTATGAAAAGGGTGGTTTGATTTTCAAATACCAAATGCAACTTCGATGTGGCACCTATCTCGAAAAGCACACGGTATTGCTTTCCCCAGCCCCCTCGTGTCGGCACGAAGGGAATCCTAAGCTATGAATGCATGCCCCCTCCCCCCAACCGAGGTTCACCTAGCAAAATGTGAAGTAGCTAGCAGGCCCCCTCCCTTGTGTCGGCACGAAGGGAATCCTAAGCTATGAATGCTTGCCCCCCCCAACTGAGGTTCACCTAGCAAAGTGCGAAGTAGCCAGTAGCCCCCCTCGTGTTGGCATGAAGGGAATCCTAAGCTATGAATGCATGTCCCACCCAACCGAGGTTTACCTAGCAAAGTGCAAAGTAGCAGCCCCCCACACTTTCAGTCGGCAGGCCAGAGAGGCATATCTCACCAAGATGGATCGTAAAACGGACCAAGAATAATCCACCTTGGTCGTACAACCTCTATCTTGTTGTTGGTTAAAGTGATGGCCGTCCATGCGACCCCGAAGATGGGCTAGCTCGCCAATAATCACGCAAGTAGCTAGTCCCCGAAGACAACCACTGCATGCGTGTGGCCCAAACATATGGATGGAGAGGTGTGTTTTTGAGTACACAATGGAACAACTTTGATGTGGCACTGTGACTCCAAACTCGAAATCCCCACACTGAGTGAGGATTAGGTTGACGATGCATATGTATGTTACACCACACTTCAAGCCAACGACAGGGATTCATGCATGCATGCGCGCATAGTATATGCGCTCAAACTTAATTAGGTCTGAATCTCACCATGATCTATACTACGATAACACGAACCAAATGAAGAATCCGCCATGGTAATCTATCTTGTTGTCGGTCAAGGTGATCATGGATGTCCACGCGGGCCCATGAATATATAGGCTTGTCGCCGATAACCTCGTGAGGGAGTGTACCATTCGAAGGAAACAACTACATGCATATGTATGGAGGTGATGCGTGCATGCATGTTTGAATACCATTTCACAACATTGATGTGGCACATGTGTCAAAAATCATACACTCCCCACAGATAGCGATATCGTTTCATGACATGTCATTGTACTAGCCACTTCCACTCGATGGGAGGGATTCATGCGTACACATGCATGTGTGTGTGCTCAAACTGTATCATGCATGTCATCCTAGAGCATGACCTATATATATACCATATTATAAGCAAAAAATAATCCCCTCCTAAGTCAAATTAACCTCTCTTGTTGTCAGGCAAAAAGTAGTGATGGACCAAGTGGGCCATAGATGGAAAGCATCAATAT
Source organism: Triticum urartu (assembly GCF_056163025.1). NCBI lineage: Eukaryota > Viridiplantae > Streptophyta > Magnoliopsida > Poales > Poaceae > Triticum > Triticum urartu. The sequence goes on along the minus strand of NC_141879.1, from coordinate 323,673,534 downwards.
CGCTGATAACCGACTAAGTGGGTGAGAGAGGACAACCACCATCACTTTGCATGTGGGCCAAACATATATATGTTGAATACCCAAAATGCACAACTTTGATGTGCCACATGCCTCAAAAACCGTAATCCATGCACCCACACAGAGCGAGGTTCATGAAGTGTACTACATATGATGGTCTCCTTCCCCCTCTCCGACGCATACTATATGCTCCTACCGTAATATGTACAACCCAAAAAGAATCCTCATCGATGGTGAAATTAATTAACCTCTCCCGATGTAGGTCAAAGTGATGCATGCATGCATCAACGATGGCCTCGTGGGCCCACAGATGGAAGCGTCACACGTGAGTGTCCTAGCTAGGATAACCACCGACTACATGCATGTAGCCCAAAGAGGTGTTGTGTGAAGTTTGAATAGCCAATTTCACAATTTTGATGTGGCACGTGCCTCGGAAACCAAAAAGTCCCGACATTGAGTGAGGTGTACTTGTTCACAGACGCGTATGTATAGTATATATGCTAGTCCCCTCCCACCTCTTCGCCGCGTACTATATGCCACCATAACACAAACAAAAAATATTCTACCTTGCTAGTAAAATTAACCTCACTGCTGGCTATTCGTCAAAGTGATAGAGAACGACCTTGCGGGCCCACAGAAAGCGTCACACGCGAGTATCGAGTGTCGTGTAGGACAACCATCGGCTGCATGTGGCCAAAACATGTATGTATGAAAGGGTTGTGTAATGTTTTAAATAACGAATTCACGACTCTGATGCCACACCGGCCTGCCTAATAAAACGGCCAATCCACACGGTGGCTCACAACTCGTAGTGTACTGCGAGCCACCCGCACCCCCAGACGCACACACCCACACACACACCGTGAATCCACCACAACTACGATGCATGTTAAATTAATTATCCCGCGGTGAACATATGTTACCAAAGGAGGGACGTTTTAATTTAGAAAAGAAAACAAAGATCATTAAGCCATTTTAGTACATTAATTGATTAATTTTCTATGGGTATAATGTGCAAAAATAAAATTTGAGCTACATGCACACGTGACAGTGCACCTAAATGGATTGAAAAAACACATGTGTCTCACTGGGTGCATGTTTACTCCCCATGCAAGAAATTTCAAAATTGAGAATCTTGATCTTTAAATTCTATTACATCCAAAACTTATTTGAAGTTCATGAAACTTATCATGTTGTCATATGGACACCAATACAAAGTGGCATTGTACTTTTTTTGTCAAATTTGAGACCAGTTTTGATGTAATCTTTATCTAATTACAAACGGGAGATTATTAATAATTGGGAACCAATATCTGAAACGGATTATTTATATGAACTGTGAGCGTTAGACCAACAATGGATATGTGCCATGCTTCGATTAAGCAATAAAGTGGCAACATTAATCATCCAAATAGAAAACCAATATACGTGCCACCGCGCGACCCATGTGCCGTGCAAGCAGGTGTGAGTTAACGGAATGCATGCGAGCAGTCCATCATGCAAGTAGACCGGGAGGCGTGCGTGCAGGTGTGTGAATTAACGAAGGAGTGCTCACTGCGCAGTTTCATCAGGAGGCATGTGAGTACCTGTGAAACGATGGTAGGCGTGCCAGCAGTCTGGTGCGCAGGCTCACCAGGAGGCGAGCCATCAGTTTGACCGCCGCCCGCCTCTCCCCCACTACTCCATATTAATGGTGCGCTCGAGCGGCCGCACCCCCCATCCTCGCCACACACACAATCCTCTCTCTCCGCTTGCATCCTCGACGTCACTCTCAGTCCTCAAAGCCGTTAGTGTATGAGGATGTCACCGAAGCGCCCTATTGGAGGGAGTGGCGACGCTGGGGCTGCTAAAGCACCGGAGCACGGCGTGGACATGGAGACAGAGGTTGCCGTCATTGCCGGCGAGTTAGCGCTGCACCCTGACGTCGTCGATGGCGTTGAGCTTCCACAGCCGGAGGCGGAGTTCCAACCGACTCTAGTGAAAACCCCGGCGAGGACTCCGACGACCACTCCAGCGACGACTCCGACGACGACGGACAGCTGGTTAGTCATCTATATCCATTCATGTGTCAAATAGATCATAGGGTTTCTCTGGTTACTCCTGCCCCCCCCTTTTTGGAATAGAAATCCTATGGTTATGTTCTCCCAATCCATGAAATCTTAGTAAGTTTCGTTAGATCCATGTAGTGGATTGATTATTTGAATGGTACAAGTGGTAAGTGATTAGTTGTTTCATCTGTGCAAATGATTTCTGCTAGTAATCCGACTAGGGTTAGTGTTTGTGCTAATAATTCCTAGCCAGGACTTGACTATTGATTTTGAATGACCTACATATTAGGACCTGGAACGACGACTATCGATGCCCATTTTGCAACCACAAGCTTCATGAAGCGTATCTAAGTGTTCTGGCGAATGCAAGAGGACGGGCCGTTAGCTCCTTCAAGCAGAAGTATTCTCGCAGGCTGACGCATGGTGCGTACGCCGAGTGCCCGGAGAAGCTTCAAGATCGTGCCGGCATGTGAGATGAGATGTGGGATCGAACTATGTATGCTTGAGTATGCTTAATGACGGTTGAACTATGTACTTATGGTTGAACTATGCTTGTGTACGTGTATGCTTATTATCTATGTCTGAGTATGGTTAATCTATGTTTACTTATGCCTAACTGTGGGATATGGATGCAATCAGTTCGATTGATGGAATCTACCTCCGTCTTAGTTTATTGGCCCCCTTTGTAATTTGTGTTAAATTTTAACCAAAGGTTTAACTAAAAATGTTAATGCAGGTTAGCAAAAATTATATCATTGGATGGGTATTTGAGCATAGTGTTCAATGATATAATTTTTGGTGACATGCACAAACATTTCTTAGTTAAATATTTGGTCAAAATTTGGTAAAAAATACAAAGGGGACCAATAAACCAGGACAGAGGTAGTACGTCAATCACACACGGTTCCCAAAATTGGAACCATGTGCAATGACTTTCATTTTGGCTATTGCGTCAATCACACACGGTTGGCTCTAGCAAACCGTCACCTCCAAAATTCTTTGTGGGACAGAATACCCTCACCACCCAATTCAAAAAAGAAGAAAGAAAACCCTCACCATCCCCACGTCACAAAAACCCTCACCCCGCCTGCCACCCCTCCGATCCCCATTCACACCTGCACAAGCTCATCCACGTCTATGCATGGCACCGCCTATCGCGGCGGTAACCACTTAGCTCACCGCCACCAGACTGCCGGCAAAGCCCACCGCATTTCGCCACTTCCGCTTGCCGCCTCCTATCGCCATCAACTTTCTCGACGCTGCTCGCGGTCAACCCAGCTCCGCTCGGTTGGGGAATCTTCCGTACTAAGGGTTCTTTCTCATGGACAACAAGGTAACTAATTTAATGAGATATTATCTCACTTATCCCAGTTCATCTGCCTCCTTTAATCACTCGGTCGAAATTGCTGTGAATTCATTTTTATTCGAGCTGATTTGAGGGTTTTCTTCCGTTCATAGAGTGTACAGTGTGCGGACACATCAGGACCTTGCGACCTCCGCCAGACATTCCATCTCACCGTACTAGATGACTTGAGAATGCGCGCGGTATGTTCAATCTCACCCTAAATCAGCTGGCATGGACTAATTTCCTGAACATATTCTAAATATTACTACATTTGGATAAAAGGTGCCACATGCACCATATACGTTAAAGGGGATTTTCCCCCTCTTCTTTCTATATTAGGCAAATTAATGATGTATTGTTCTTTCGATTACTCTCATCTTTCCATGACATCATGTTTACCCTATCAGTTTAATTATAGATTTTTGTCCTTCGATTTCGACTGCTATACAGTTCTTTCAATTTGGGCCCACATTTGCATGTTACCATATTTTATTTAACAATCGTACCATTTTCTGCAGCACGTCCCTTGCTATGCAACAGAATCTGTAGTGCACAATCTCCCCCTTTACATAAATTAAGACTGTAGGGATGTCATACTGCACACAAACCATGGATTTACAATCGTTGCTACTGTAAGACTTGATGAACGTGGTGACTCCTATTTTGGCACCGGCTTTGGAAAGAAATTTCTAAGTTTTATGAACTGAAATATGGCACTAGAATTGCACTGCACATAGAAGGGCCTGGTCATGAGATATATGCTACCTTCCCCGATGATATCATCCGTCCAGACTTTGTTCGAAGTAAGTTTTCTTTTCAACTATCTGCATGTTGACTTACCCAGCAATATCGAATGAATTGTGTAGTATTTAAGCAACCAATTGTTATTCCCTTCTCTTACTATATTCCTACCTAATAACTTCTAGTTACCAATACAGTTTTATATTGCCCTGTTTTAACTAAAATATTCCCTGTACTCCCATTTCTATCAGAAAGCGCAGCTAACAAGGAGAATCCGGAGGTGGAGAACGGGGCTGCCAACAAGCCGAGGTGGGGCGAGCTAGAATCGCAAGCGACTCCAGCAGGCCTAGACTTCATCAGCTGTCTCCCTATGGAACTCCAGCCCTCTCGACCTCATCGACACCCACGAGCTTTGCCATGGCTATCGCAAAAGCTTGGACGCGTTCTCCAAGATCCTCGGCAGTCACCTTGGCCCAACCAGAGGCCTTAGAATGGGCAAGTTCTGTTCCAATGGCAAGGATCGAGCCAAGCTTAATGACTGGTTCAATCCCCCGCCCTAGATCAGCTCGAGGAGCTCACTTTTGATGATGGGCATATGCGCTCCCTACCAACGTCCGCGCTCCACCTCGTGCCCACACTGCGCGTCGCCAAGTTCAGGAACTTCCATTTCCCCCTTAATGACGCGCCCACTCTTATTCTACCACGACTGAAGCACCTCGAGCTCGTCGCCATCTGCCTCTCAAACGATGACATGGAGCGCCTGCTGCGTGGTTGTACTGCACTCGAGTACCTTCGTCTTCAGGCGATCAATGGGTTGAGTACCTTCCACATCACCTCCATGACTCTCCGGACTATTTATGTGTGTTGCTGGTGCGGCAGGAAGACATCACAAGATGTGTACCACGGTATGGTCATTAAGGACACACCCGCACTTCAGAGTTTACTTGTAGTTGATCAAGAAGGTCCTGCAAGAATCAATGTCATTTCTACGCCGAAATTGTGAGTGGTGGGCTACTCGTTTGACAAATACTCCGAACTTGTTATTGGATCCACACCCGTTTAGGTAAAACATCTGCCTTCTACCTCTCCTTCTACAAATTTACATTATTTTTAATTATGAAGATGTTTGTTCGTCTGTCATTCAAAAAATGATTCCGACAAGCTTGACCCGAAACTGCGCACAGTGAAGGTCTTGGCACTAGAACCTACCGGCCCTAACCTGGAGCAAATTCTCAGTTTCCTAAGATTCTTTCCGTGCCTGGAGAAGCTATATATCGAGGTGATGTTCCTTTCCTGTTAAATGTTAACCGTAAGGGAGTTCAATTTGTGACACCTTTTCCCAAGTTTACAATGACAATGTACTACAATTTCTGAAGGGTTCTTTTGGAGGATTTCAGTACATACATATTCCCCCCATATTGGTTGCTTGATCCATATGGTTACAATCAATAAGCATTTCTCCTTTGGATTCATCTGTACTAGTTTTCTTATGGAACTTTTCATCCACTCCAACCTCTTGTGAAGAAGGCTACATTTTTCTAGAATGTAATCAAATGCCCATGTTAATCATGTCAGATCGAAGATGGCATGTTAGTGCATTTTACAAATCATGCAAACCAAATAGGCCTGTAGTAGTGTTCAAAACAGCATGTAGGCACTAACACGTTTTCTTATTTTGCAGATAAGATTAGACCCAGTGGTGGGTAATGTGATACAATATAACAATCATGTCGAATGCCTAGATCTGCATCTCTCAGAAATTACTTTGAACTCCTACCGAGGGACCTTACCGGAGATTATATTCACCAGATTCTTTGTTGTCAGAGCAAGGGTGCTGAAGGTAATGAGGTTTGCCCTACATTTATTTCGCAAAAATGAATGGTTTGTTGATCAGTGCTGGCGCCTGTGGCAGAATGGACTAGGCTCCAAAAATGCTGAATTTAATTTTGGAACTTCAGATGACAGAGTAATCTGAAGTCATCGTGTCAACCCCATACATGACTTCTCAGTGGTTGAACCCTTTGCAAAAGTTGTGAGGTTTCCAAACCAGACTTAGAAGTGGTAATATTAGTTTGAATCTCTTGGATATCCATGTTCAGTGGATTAGCGCGAGCGTTTGCACCTGATGAGCTGAATTGCATTTCTAATATCAGTTTAAACCTTGTAATATTCGAATTTGAGCCATATAACTCTGGAATTTGAACCTTGTAATATTTTGAGCTTTTGTGGTACAATCGTCGAAATGGCATCGTATGAGACTTGTATATTGGTAGCACAATTTTGACCTTAATATGCAATGGTCTTAGATTTTATTAACCATTCTCGAATCTGTTTACCTTGTCGATCTCATAGCACACGATCTGTATTGCTAACTCGACTGCGATCTTCGACATTATTGCACACAGTTGGTTTCTTCCACCATGTGCCTTGTAGAGCGCATAATTAATTATCGGACTCGAGTGTCCATCATCACCCTTCTGTGTAACTTTGACCTCATCACCCACGGGTAAACTTATGACCGAATTCATTACACACACTTTGTTTTTACAAAGCTTTTTGCCAATAAACGCCCATGATTTGTCCCTCTTCTAGCCGACACGTGGCCAAACTAGCTGGGCAGGAAGCTTGCGCGGTAAACTTCGCGGTAGCACCGGAACAGGCTCATCGACGATACATTTGGCGCCTCTTCGAGCCCACGCATGGTCAAACAAAACGTGTGTGGTGTGGTGTTGTCAAGCGTGCACTGGAATCCTCTGCTATGAACGCCGTGACAAGACGTGACGATTATAGGCCGGCCGCCCCCCATTTAACCCTTGTGTCTCTTCAACCTTTCGATCGTGCCCCACCATTGCAAGAAGCACACCCACCATGAGAAATTCTTAGAGGGTATCTTGTGTGGATCCAATGGCGCTCCGAGCGGCTACCGACAACGAGCAGCAGTTCACCATGCGTGCCATGGTGGACACCCACAGAAGGTTCATGGACCTCTCGGTGGTGTACACCAACAACTCGGACTGGGTGGAGCACTCCATCCACATCATGGAGCTGTTGCTTGACGAGGAGAAGTACAAGGTGGTCGGGTTCGACCTCGAGTACACCAACACTCGTGCCGGGTCTCGTCCCAAGGTCGCCGTCGCCCAGATGTGCGTGCGCCACCACAGCCTTGTCTACCACTACTACTTGGAGACAAGGCCTTGCGAGCATTTCGCCAGGTTTGCCAACAGCCCCACTACATATTCGCTACGGTGGACATCACCAATGATGTAAAGGCGCTCGAGAATTCGGGAATCCCCTATTAGAATCTTGTCAACATCCAGGGCCAATACAAGGTCTGGGGTAGTAAGGAGCATGGGAAGGACTCACTGGTTCACCTCGCCGAGGCCATCATCGATCCCTACTACAGAGACATGAAGGATTCATGCAAGGACAAGTGTTCTTGGCACTCGGCCTGGATGGAGAAACTCGTCAAAGCTCACGTCGTGTACGCGGCCAAGGAGGCGTACACAAGCTACGACATGTACAGGCGAATCGTTGACATCAGGAAGTGCCTCCTTCACCAAAACGGCCAGGGATCTAGCCGGAAGCATAGCAATGACAAGTGTCGTCGCAACAATAAGTAGATGATTAGATCCTCGTTTCTGCTAGTTTAGTATGCATGTAATTGCTTACTTTGGTGTGTGGAAATGTTATATCTGTAGTCACTTGTGTAATTGTATGCTTAATTTGGTTATGCAATGTTGTCTTTTTAAGTATATATGTTGATGCTCTATAGACAGAGCGTAGATGTTGTGCGTACAAAGAAAATCACATCGCACACGGACTAAACAATGGAACCTATCGGTGATGTTTTCATCAATTACTCACAATTGTTTGCTCACAACACACACGGCTTGTTAGTAGTAATCGTCTGTGTTGTTATCGGTCTTCGCACACGTTTCCGATTACAGACCTGTTTGCCGTGTATCACACACATCTTGTTAAGTTGAACTGTTTCTGTTCTCTTGTCTCAACGCAAACAATTCATCTGAGTGAACCGCATGCTGTATATCGCACACACCTTCATCTGGCTGACCGTTTCTTTTGTGTTGTATAATCACAAATAGTTCATCCGAGTGAACCGTATGTTGTATATCGCACACACCTTCATCTGGCTGCCCGTTTCTTTTGTTCCTCCTCGTCGCAAAAAGTTAATTGAACTGAACCGTATGCCCCGTATCCCACACGCAACTAAATTCTGAACCGTGTTTGATGCATCCTCCATCGCAAATGTTTTGCACCTTTTTGACAGTTTTTAACACCACCGTTTGCGATTATTGCATCGCACACAGTTTCATTGAAGGGTCTCTGATCGTAGTGTCGCGTTAGCAACATCCTGCAGTAGTGTTTGGCCAACTAGATTAGTTTTTCTTGCTATAGGACAAGTGCTTAGCTTTGGGTTCAATCTTGCGGTGTCCTCTCCCGGTGACAGTAGGGGCAGCAATGCACGTATTGTATTGTTTCCATTGAGGATAAAAAGATGGGATTTACATCATATTTCTTGAGTTTATTCCTCTACATCATGTCATCTTACTTAAAGCGTTACTCTTCATGCACTTAATACTCTAGATGCAGGAAGGAGTTGGTCGATGTGTGGAGTAATAGTAGTAGATGCAAGCAGGAGTCGGTCTACTTGACACGAATGTGATGCCTATATTTCATAATCATTGCCTTGGATATCGTCATAAATTTCCGCTTTTCTATCAATTGCTCGACAGTAATTTGTTCACCCATCGTATTATTTGCCATCTTGAGATAAGCCTCTAGTGAAACCTATGCCCCCCGGGTCTATTTTCCATCATATAAGTTTCCGGTCTACTATTTTGCAATCTTTTACTTTCTGATCTATAAACCAAAATACCCACAAATATTTACTTTATCCTTTGTTTAGTTTTATCTATCTCTATCAGATCTCACCTTTGCAAGTGACCTGAAGGGATTGACAACCCCTTTATCACATTGGGTGCAAGTGTTTGATTGTTTGTGCAGGTATTGGTGATTTGTGCATTGTCTCCTACTAGATTGATACCTTGGTTATCTAACTGAGGGAAATACTTATCTCTACATTGCTGCATCACCCTTTCCTCTTCAAGGGAAAAACCAATGCAAGATCAAGAAGTAGCAGCAAGAATTTCTGGCGCCGTTGCCCGGGAGATCTACGCCAAGTCAAGACATACCATGTACCCATCATAAAACTCTTATCTCTTGCATTACATTATTCGCCATTTGCCTCCCGTTTTCCTCTCCCCCACTTCTAAAACGATTTTTGAAAAGATTTGCCTTTTCTTTCACCCTTCTTCCATTTGTCTTCTTTGTTTACTTTTTGTTTGCTCGTGTGTTAGATTGCTTGCTTTGTCACGATGGCTCAAGAGAATAGCAAAACGTGTGACTTTTCTAGTACTAATAACAATGATTTTATAAGTACTCCGATTGCTCCCGCCACTAGTGCGGAATATTATGAAATTAATGCCGCTTTGTTGAATCTTGTTATGAAAGATCAATTTTCTGGCCTTCCTAGTGAAAATGCCGCATCCCATCTGAATAATTCCGTTGAGTTGTGTGATATGCAAAATAAGAAATATGTGGATAATGATATTGTTAAATTTAAGCTATTTCCGCTCTCACTATGAGATCGTGCTAAAACTTGGTTTTCATCTTTGCCTGAAAATAGTATTGATTCATGGAATAAGTGTAAAGATGCTTTTATTTCCAAGTATTTTCCTCCCGCTAAGATCATCTCCCTTAGTAACGTTATTATGAATTTTAAGCAACTTGATCATGAACATGTTGCACAATCTTGGGAGAGGATGAAATTGATGATACGAAATTGCCCTACTCATGGTTTGAATTTGTGGATGATTATACAGAATTTCTATTCCGGATTGAATTTTGCTTCTAGAAGATTCGGCCACGGAAGTACTTTTATGGAAATTACTTTAGGAGAAGCTACTAAACTCCTAGATAAGATTATGGTTAATTATTCACAATGGCATACCGAAAGATCTTCCACTAGTAAAAAGTGCAGACGATTGAAGAGATTAATGTTTTGAGTGGAAAGATGGATGAACTTATGAAATTATTTGCTAGCAAGAGTGCTTCTATTGATCCTAATGCTATGCCTTTGTCTACTTTGATTGAAAATAATAATGAATCTATGGATGGGAATTTTGTTGGTAGGAACAATTTTGGTAATAACGCGTATAGAGGTAATTTTAATCCTAGGCCGTTTCCTACTAATTCCTCTAATAATTTTGGTAATTCCTACAACAATTCTTATGTAAATTATAATAAGATGCCCTCTGATTTTGAGAATAGTGTTAAAGAATTTATGAGTTCGCAAAAGAATTTCAATGCTTTGGTTGAAGAAAGATTGCTTAAGATTGATGATTTGGCTTGGAACGTGGATAGAATTTCTCTTGATGTTGATTATTTGAAAATTCGATCTATTCCACCGAAGCATGATATCAATTAATCTCTAAAGGCTACGAGAATCTACATTGATGAGTGCAAAGAAAGAACCGCTAAGATGCGTGCTAAGCGAGATTGGTTTGCAAAAGCGTGTTCTTCTAGTTTTTGTGAAAATAATGACGAAGATCTTAAAGTGATTGATGTGAGTCTGAAAGTGCAACTATCCCTCGGTGGTTTTGGTAATTCCTAACAACATATAGCTCATTGAGCTAATGCTATTTTAAGATAAATATTTCAGGAAAGCTCAATGATTGGCATGGCATGCATTAGAAAGTGGACCCCTCAAAATGCTAAGGACAAAAGATTGGCTCAAGCTCAAAGCACAAGACTCTACATTTTACTTTTAGTGATCCAAGATCACATTGAGTCCATAGGAAAAGCCAATACTATTAAAAGGGGGTGAGGTGTTGCTTAATGAGTTACTTGCTCAAAATGCTTAGTGATATGCTCCAAAAACCCTCAACTACTTTCTCATATCCACATATGTCCCAAACCAAAAGCCAAACCTGGCCCCACTGAAATCTTCTATCCGCACTACAAAAAAAATACACTTCCGTGATGATACGTGTTTGTCACAGTAGGTCACGTTTTTTTTCATGCATGTACATCCATGACAAATTTATGACAGAATCAAGATAGTCATACCTGTGCTGTCGTAGAAGTGTTCCATGACATTACCAAAATTATCATCACGGAAGTGTCCACTTCCATGATGATAAATCGCGCGTCACAGAAGTGCTTTCGTTAAGGGTGACCGACACGTGGCATCCACCGTAACGGAACGCCGTTAAGCTATCAGGTCGGGTTTTGGATCCGATAACCCGTTAACAGCCCCGACCAATGGGAAATTTCCATGTGTAAAATTCTTATTGGCCGAACGAAACACGTGTCAGCTCGTCAGTGGGTCAGATAGGCGCCTATGATATATTGACACGTGCCACGGCCCACCACTGGCCCATTTATCTTACAAATCCGGCCCGTTTGACTTGGTCAAAAGTTAATGGGCTGGCCCATGAAAAGCTTGTTAACGGTCTCTTCGCAAATAGCCCATTTTACGGCCCGTTAACTCATGGCCCGTTAGGCCCTAAAGGAAATCGGCCCAACAACGTCATGTGGGCCATCGAATATAACACCAGCCCATTTCACTTTCGGCCCATGTATGGCCCACGACGTCTTTCGGCCCTTTACAGGCCCATGGTGACTCTAGCCCATAATGAACAGTAATTTTGTTTATACCCGTTAATGACTCGTGATTTACATGGGCCGTTTCTAGCCCGTGTTAGCTTTCGGCCTTTTGATGGCCCATACGTTCTTGGGCTCCTTTTCGGCCCTCGATTACTTCCGGCCCGTTACTGGCCTGTTCCCCTAATGGACCAAATTTGGCCCATGGCAAGAGTCGGCCCGTTACTGGCTTGTTCCCCTAATGGGCCAAATTTGGCCCATGGAAAGAGTCGGCCCATTACTGACCTGTTACCCTAATGGGCCAAATTCGGCCCATGGCAAGAGTCGGCCCGTTTCTGGCCTGTTAACCCGTTGCGCCGTTTCCAGCCCGTCCTATATTTTGGCCCATTAATGACCCGTTATGCCTGTGACAGAATTAAGCCTTTGCTGTCCTATGACCTATTAACAGCCTGTTACCGTGCTGGGCCGATACCAATTACGCCTGATTATGGCCCATGTAGACCCATTTATCCGACGGCCCGAGGCCCACCGATTACAGGCCCATTTATCGAAGGCCCATAGGAGACCCATGGTTCCTATGGCCCGTATATGGCCCATGGTAGTTGTGGCCACTAGCAATCTAGGGAAAAAGAAGACTAGGAAATAAATAAGGCCGAAATTAACGCTAGGCTATTAAGGCGATTGCACAGATTACATCCACTCGGCATCAAAGATCGCCACCAGTGCAAATATAGGGAACACCCTACACTATACAAAAATGGCTTGCTGTTTTCTTCAGCCGGTGGCTGCACGTTAAGAATAAATTTTGTATCGCACCAAAACAAATTACAACTATATAACAAAAGGAAGGTTGGCATAAAACCTAACAGTCTAGCAGATAAATGCACCACCAGAAGTTCAGAAGCTCAGTTCATTTGACCTGACTGTTATGTTTTCATGTTGTATTGTCCGATGGAGCACCATAACCCTCGCCTTCATTTCCCCTAGGCTCCTGAACAACATAGCAAATGTCTGATAGTCTGGTTTCAAAACCATGCATATCTTGACGACATTGAGCAATGTTTCTCCTTGTTTCACAAAGGGTCTCTGTTAGGGAATGGACTTGTGTCTGGAGCGCAGATACAACATTGCTTTGAGCTTGCATATCTTGATCATGAGGCAGTTTGGATGATATTGCCTTAACAACTAACCCAGTATTGCGCAGGAACATGCTTTTGGCACTGTTAGTGGACAGGTACTGACCCACTGCAGCAAGAGCTGACATTGCGGTTATAGTTGCCTCGCCACCTTCAGAAGGTGGCGGTTCCACCATTTTTTCCATAGCTTCGCTAAAAAGTTTAGGTTTTACATTAGTAGTACCAGAACAGAAGATATTAAGGAGGCAGCAAAACCAAACAAAATAGCTTTGGTCTATATACAGAACTTATTCTGGTGAACCCATGTAAAATATTAGTTGTATTTTATTGCAAAGTACATAATAAAACTAGGTTCCAAACATATGACCATGTACCATCGCTAATGTATTGTCTATTTCTTCACATTGTATTGAGGGCTAAGGATAAAGAGACGAAGTTTATAATACGGTAAGCATAGTATGACATCATTCATATCACAAAACAACTGAGAACAGACAAACAGGCAATTGTAACGTTGTGTGGGCAAGTCCAGCACGGAACTAGATTATGGGTCAAGATCACAGGAACATCACGCCTCTCTTTTAAACCTTGTAAGGTGCAATGATACGCTAAGACAATTGTGTATAAAATTGAAAAGAGTAATAGACATTGGCTGCAAACCATGCAGTTCAAGGCACAAGTCAGAGTAAGTAGTAGTTAAAAGGCATGAGGATTAAGGACTTAGAACAGCGGCTTTGACTGGTGTAGTCATGCCCTTCTTCTTGCTGGTGTGACAGTCCTTGAAGATTTCCACAGCATTTGGTTCAGGTACTTTTTGGTCCTTGCGGGCTTTCCTCTGCATTTCGAACAAGTCAATATAGATCTGATAATATGGTATAGCGAAAAGAGTGAAACAACAGCTAATTAGAAGAGCCTCGCAGTGTGCAATATAGCTACAAGATCCTGTCGTCTATTGGAATTTCACTTTCGTACGGTTGGCCTTGTTCTTTGAACATTTCACCTACAAGAAGATAGATTTGTGTGGCACATGCGTAAATAGGACTTCAACATGTGATCTGATCACATATATATATATATATATATATATATATATATATATATAATGTACCTGATACTTCGGATAAGACCAGTGTTTAACAAGGCCCCATTAGTCTTCATCCGATATATTTTCCACTGAGATGTTTGGGAAAGTTCACTGTTAGCCTTGCCTTCAAAGTGAGTTTTCCTCAAGTTATACCGATACTGTCGGAGAGCAGACTTGAAAACATGGGTGCAAGCTTGTCTGGTTGCATCATCTTGGCTATCCAACTTGAACCTCATCTGTTGAAAATTATGGGAGTCTCATTATCAGCAACCTAGAAAGTATGGGACAGAGCAAGACGATATTACTAGTTTCCATACATAACCATACTTACAGATAAATGGTCGAGGAAGGTGTTGAACTGGGTTTCGTCTTTGTCATTCCTGTACTGAATCCATGTTGGGAGGATACGTACATGACACCTAACGGCAACCACTGCCTCTGATACTAACTTGGCTGACTCTGTAGCATCACTTGGCCTTTTTAAACCTACCTCAAAAGGATCTCCATTCTTCCTCCCCTAGATTTAGTTAACCTATCGAGAATTATCCCTAATGTTTGTTTCCTCTTGCGCCTAGGTGCTAGTCCAACAACGAACATAGGAAGTGTTAGTGTACATCAAACTGTGAGACTACATATAACGAAGCATGCAACTATAACTTGACTCCGGAAACTACCTTCTTGCTGTTGAAGCTCACAAGGTTCATCTGATATTGCCAACTCGTCTTGTGTCAAGAGTGCTTGGGAAGTAGTGTCAGGTGGCAAGGGAGCTTGGGAACGTGCTGCTAGCTCAGTTGACGCAGGAGTAAGTCGTGCAGCTAGTAGTACTGTGGTAGGTGTTGCAAGAACTAGGGCTGTCTCTGCTTGTTTGGTGGAAGCTATTTGTTTCTATTTGGCTTTTTTTGCAACTTGTGTAGCATGGGATGTCGTGTTTGTAGAATTTTCCGCTGGACTTTGACCTTCTATTGCACCATCAGTACCAGCAGAATCTGCAGGATTCACCCGCTTCTCATTCCCTGCCATTCTGTGTTTCTTCCTCTTTCTCTATGCCATGTTAAGTCAAGCCGACAAGAAAAACGAATAACAATTTAGTTCTTCAGAACAAATTGATGCGTGATGCAGACAAACTGAACTTTGATGTTAGACAACCACATGATAGGAGGATGTAATATGTATGAAAAACAGGACGAAAGAGATAACCAGAACTATGATGTGTAAACTAAGAAGAAGACATTTCACCAAATTAGAAGCAATGCAATGGAAGGTAGACACCATATGAAAGATGCTACAAATATCGCTCTGCCAAGTTAACAGTGTCTCATCATAAATGGCGTTTAAACAAATGTGAAGCAGTACAAGAAATAAATCATATGCAAGATGCAAACAACATCACACTAACATGTAGAGGTCTCTCGTCATTAGTGCCATTGCATATTCACAGCTTATGATGTGTAAACTAAGGAGAAGGCATTTCAACAAATTAGAAGCAATGAAAGCTAGACACCATATGAAAGATGCAACGAATATCACTCTACCAAGTTAAAACAGTCTTGTCATAAGTGCCATTTCAACAAATTAGTAGTACAAGCTAGAAAAGAATGTGAGATGTAACCTATATCACACTCCGAAGTCAAACGTGTCTTATGATAAGTGATTGTTGCAAGTTACACAACAGTAGTAATTTGATGTAAGAACATGGTGTGATAGATAGATATTGTATGTTCTAGAAACAGGAACATGTGTCTTATTCAAGTATAATGTGTAAAGTAAGCAGATGGAATTCAACAAAATTAGAAGCAATACAAGCTAGACATCACACATAACATGCAACCACATATAACAGTGCCAAGTTAGAGGGAGCACCGGTGATGCTGCACTAGGGGAGACGTGCTCATCATAAACACAACTTTGTTGAGTGTCTATGCATGTGTTGTCTTGGAAATCATCTTGGGGGTGTGGAGGAGTAGAAGCTGTAGAGGCCCTCCGTTCGGAAGGAGCACCTTTATCCGCTACATTGCTAACTTCCTTCCGCTTTATTGATTTTGAGTTGTCAAGTAAAACCGACAAGAAAAAGCAATAAAATTCTCTCTGCAGAACTCATTCATGCATGATACTGACAATCACTACTTTGATGTAAGGCAAACACATGATACCAGGATGGAATATGTACGAAAAACAGGACGGCATGGCATGTTCACAACTGTTTGTGTAAACTAAGCAGAAACCAACAAATAAGAAGCAATGCAAGCTAGACACCACATGAAAGATGCAACCAATATGACTCTGCCAAGTTAAAAGTGTCCCATCATAAATGGAATTTCAACAAATTAGAAGCAGTGCATGCTATAAATCATATGAAAGATGCAACTAATATCGCACTGCATATACTAAAGGTGTCTCATCATGTTGATTGACGCGGGATACAAAAAACAATAGTTTTATGTAAGGACATGCTTAATAGACAGATGTACTATGTACTACATACAGGAAGGTATGTCACATTAACAGGTATAATGTATAAGCTAAGCATACTAGCACATGTAGTTTAACCAGATTGGAAGAATTAGAATCTAGAAAGCATATGCAACATGCAACCACATATCACGCTGCCAAGTTAGAGCAAGCACCTGCGATGCTAGTGTAGGGGAAATGCTGTAATAAACTACAGAGCTATGTTCACTATCTTCATCTAGCATTTCTGTTTCTTGAGAATAATGTTGGGAGGCTGACGCTGCATTCTTTAAATGAGGAGTAGTCCCTTTGCCTGCCTGCCTCGTCATAAGTGATTGATTAGGGATACAAAAGAACATTAGTTTGATGTAAGAACATGGTTAATACGCAGATGTACTAGTATGTACCAAAAACAGAAATGCATGTCATATTCAAAGGTATAATGTGTAAGCTAAGTAGATGCAATTTAACAAAATTGGAAGCAATACAAGCTAGACATCCGGCTGGAGTGGTGAGCATGATCATCTAGGACCTGAGAGCCTGGTGGGAGGTGGGCTACTTCGCCACCATCACAGCTTTTTAGTTGGCTTCTAGGTGATGCCTATCTTTGTTGGGCTTGTCACTGGTTCGGCCAGTGCCATGACTAGCTATTTGTCTTCTGGTGCTCATGGGATGGTGGTTCATGTAAAAAAATATCTTTCCTTATCTTACCGACTTTGGCCTTTCGAATACAAGCTAGACACCATATGGAACATGCAACCACATATGACACCGTGAAGTTAAAGCAAGTACCTGGGATGGTGGTTCATTGCGAGCGAGGTCATCAACTCCAAAGCTACGTTTACCGTCTCCATCTGCTCACACTACACTCTTTATAGCGCTGTAACGTGTCTTGCCTACCCGCATACGAAGCTGGAGCAACTTCTCTCTTTTCTTTTTGGCTTTTCTCATGGCAGCAGAGTCTGAAATACCCTTGCATAAAAACACAATAGTGAGAGTAAGGGTGAAGTGTGTGCAGAACTAGTGCACTGTAAAAGTAGCAGATAGCAGGTGGCTGAAAAATAAATGATAGGAGACATATGATAGCTCTACAACATTGCATGGCAAACAAAATTAGATTCTACTCCGTATGATTTTGTAATATATGAGCACTGGAAATGCAGGTACTCCTCCAGCACACCACCACATGTGGTCATATCTAAGATAACAGTCGACTGAAAATAAATAGGTCAGTCGATTTTTTTAATGAACTGTCCGATCTATAAGGAATGGGTAGATGGCCTTCGTCTACCTCCCTCCAGTCATTGTTGATGATCTTTCTCGAACCGCCAGCAACCACCGGCCCAGACCCCCGCCTCCGCCGCCCCGCCCTCCCATCTACCTCACACCACCGCCGTGCTTGGCACCGCCCCCAGGCCATCCCTTCAATCCCGGCCGACCTCCAGATCGGGCGCCGGTAGCTCTAGGCCGCTCATGCCCCTAAGATAAACACCAAGGCGCTACTTCCCCGGCGTAATATGCGTACTAGCGCCTATTGCACCGGGGAATGCTTCCGTTAATTGGGAATCAACTGGCCAGAAATTGAAATTCAGGGGGGCGACGGACCTCTAGCTATGGTGAAATTGTATATGAGGAGAAACCTTGTGCATCGCAAGTTACTAGGAACATCTAGTATCAAGAAGAAGCGGTCAACTAGTGTCTTCTATGGTATGAATACCGTGCAAGCAAAGACGTAAGATTTGCACGAATAAGGGAAGAGGAGTACCTTTTTCGGTTGCCGATGTGGTCACCTCCACATGTCGCGCCGATCTTCTTCTTTTTACTGGGGAAACCGATGTTCTGGAGGGTGCAGGCTTGGACGAACCCATGGCCAAATTGTTGACTGTGTTGCCGTGGTCGTATGTCGGTGGAGGGGAAGCAGATCCGAGGCGGCGAAGGACGGCGTAGTAGGAACAACTCCGGTGCGGTGGAGGGTGGCGAAGTTGGAGCGGCAGTGGTGAGGCGCAGGACGGCGTGGTTGAACTGGCTCGGGTACGGATGGCTCGGAGTCGGCTTCAACTACTAGCCGTGGAGGACGTTGCGGTGGACGACGACGTCAGGGTATCGGCTCTGGCGTGATAGAGGAGGGCGGCGGTTGATGGGTGGGATGGGGTGGCGAACGGAGGACGCCGGGGTTTCACGGCTGGTGGAGAGGTAGTTTTGGCGCCCACGGAGTATGAATGGGGAATCAGACGGGTGGGGGGGAACCATGTTTCGATCTGGGACGCGCTTGTTTTTGCCTTTTTTGAACAGAAGATGGGACGCGCTTGTTTGAAATTTGGGGAAAGTACAAACTTTGCCCCCTCTTAAATTTCAGACCTACTATGGGTAGGGGGTAGGATGGTAATCCCAGGTGTCCCAAATAGTTGGCGGGAGCGATTTCGGCCGCGCGCATGTGTGCTTAGGCGGCCATTGTGTATGAATGTTTTTCGTATGTGGTTGCGTGGCGTCTAGATGAAGCTACAAACCTACCCCGGTTTAGACCTTTGGACGTCGGGCCGGTAGGTTTCACGGGTCGGAGTTATTAGAAAAGTAATTTCCTTGTACTACCAAACTTTGGTCTCACGCGGTTTCGGGCGAGTAGAGGCTCTTTTGGCGCTTTGTTTGAAATTTTGAAACACAAGCATTCACGTTTAGAGTACTCTTGAACTATGAGGATTGACCTAAATAGACAACGTTATATTTCACCTTGTATGTTTGAAAACCTCATTAAATTATCCGCTTCTTTTTGAAATTTTGACACTTGAAAATCCTATAACTTTGATTAACATTTGGTCAAAGTTAGCCTCAAAAAACGCATTAGACCCTGTATGCTTTGTGTAAGTTGCATGTCATATATTATTATTACTCTAACATTTGTGTAAGTTGCATGTCATATATTATTACTCTAACATTGGGTCAAAGTAGTATAGTGGAAGTGGATCCTCTGACGTAGGTATCCCTACCTTACCCTCCCTTTCGGTCACTTACTGGCGGACCCCATGCTTGCTAGGCCCCGCATGGCAGTTACTCAATGGGTTCGGCCATGTCAGGGGATCCTCATCCGTAGTATATTCCTCTGTTTTTATTTACTCCTCATAAAACGGAGGGAGTGGTGGTATAATAAATGACGCGGGCGGGGGAGGGTGAGGGACGTCGGTTTGCTCTCAATTGCGGTCCCACAAGCAAGCGAAAACACAAGACGAAGTGCGTTCCATTCGGTGAGCGACATGGAGGGTCCAGCGTGCTGGGCTGCAACGCGAATACGACAAGAGCGATATACAGTCAAAACTGATTGACCAGTCGTCACCGGAACCACTATTCACACCAGAACCTTCGCTGCTCGGCCTACGCCAGCCACTGCCCTAAAACCAGACCAAATCTCCAGCCCATTCCCCCACCTTTCGATCCCCTAGCCCGCATCAAGCGTCCCCTAGTTTGCCGGAAAGCCATGGTGCGCCGCAAGATCACTTACTACAAGATGCTGACGCCGGAGCGCCGCGCAGAAATCGCGGCGGCTGTCGGCGCCACAGACCTCCGTTCCCAAGCTCGCTTTGCGGTGGGCCAATCCCCGAGTTCTCTAGAGCCAAGCTACGAGGAGGAGGAAGCCGATCCAATGTTCATGGCGGAGGTCGCGACGCAGAAGGCCCCCGATGGGTATGAGACGATGGACATTGACTTCGTGCCGGCGTCCGAGTCCCCCATGGTGCAGGCGGACGAGCGGTTCAACATGGCGATACTAAAGGAGGACCGGGAGGCAGAGGCTCAACTCGACGCGGAGCGCACGCATTCCGCTGCCATCGAGGCTCTCCTGTAGGTGGAACCGGATGTCGTGGATGTGAATCGGGCGGCGGAGGCTCAACTTGAGGCAGAGTGCGCGGATGCCGCTGCCATCGAGGCCCTCCTATAGGCGGAACCGGACGTCCTGGACTTGAACCGGGCGGCAGAGGCTCGACTCGACGCAGAGCGCGCGGATGCCGCTCTCATCGACGCCCTCCTGCAGGCGGAACCGGACATCCTGGACTTGAACCGGGCAGCGGAGGCTCGACTCGACGCGGAGCATGCGGATGCCGCTGCCATCGAGGCCCTCCTGCAGGCGAAACCGGACGTCCTCGACTTGAACCGGGTTGTGCTCTCGTCCGGGCAGAGCGCCCGCACGCTCCGCTTGGACGAGTAGCTAGAGGCCGAGGACACGGTGAAGATGAGACCAGGTTTTGCTATTTCCATCAACATTCGTGTGCCAACTTTCAGTCCGTAACACTTGAGAAAGTTTATCCAAGTTCGGCCATAAAAAAAGCAGCGATCTTCTTGGTTCATGAACCCAACTCGGAACTTATATCCATGGCTTGTCTTCACTGTGACCATTAAACTAGTGTATTCAGTTATGGCAAGGCCGAGCATCTTGAGTACATGTGTTCTAGCAGAGCAAATAATACACTGCAGGAAAAATAATATGAGAACACATCATGTTCAAAAAACCCCCACCCTCCCGGATAGAAAAGAGGATCCTAGGAACATACTGTGCGCGTTTCAAAATGCTGTGTTAGGATGAGAAGGAACAAGTGTGGCGCCTCGCCGAGGGTGCAGAAACATGTAGGGTACTTGCACTTTGGGCACTGCAAATGAAACACACTAGATTTAGTAGGAAGAAAAATGCATCAACGGCGGCGGCTGCCATCCTAGGATTACCTGCGACCAAGGGACTTGGGTTTATCAGGGATGGATGAAGAATTCGTACCTGGTTCTCCATGAGAAAACCCTATGCAATCGCCGAGAGGGGGTTTTCTCTGAACAAGCAGACAAGGGAGAAAGGGATTCAGGCCCAGTGAAATATTGCTGGTTTGTCCGTCCAGCTTACTGCTAAAGCTGGAAAGGGGGGGGTTGTGATTTGACGGCTCATTGGGCATTACTACGGCGCTATGACCGGGGTGTGTCTACCGTGAAGTTGTGCACTCTAATTTGTGCATATAGCACATGGACCCCATTGCCGGTTGCCCCACATATCATCGAAAGGAAGTAGAAAGACAGGAGTAACTGGTTACACATAAATATATTTTTTGACAGAGAGATACTCCCTCTGTAAAGAAATATACATATCTTTTATATCACAGGCTCACCTTGCCGAGAAAAATACTCCCTCTGCAACGCACGGGCATTATGGGGGTTCAGCTGAGAATATAATACTCAGATGTTTTTTTAGGGATAAAAGCTGCTTTATTGAAGATTAACAGTCATAGGTATACAAATAATTTTGGGGGTTCCTGTGAGCCAAAGATGGCGTCCACAGGGCAAAGAAGTAGCAGCTTTTGCGAGCACATGCACTTCAACATTACACTCGCGTTTTTCATGTATGATCTCCATGGTTTGGAACATATTCTTCTTCATCTTGATCTCGTCCATAATAACTTTGCTGGGCCCCAAGTATGCCTCTCCGATATGCTTGACTGTTGCTGAACAATCAGTGCTAATCTGAACTTGTTGCAGGTTTAAGTCAAGAGCCAGAGATAGCCCCTCGCAACATGCCATTGCCTCTAGGATCTCTGGATCAGTAACACTTTCGCACACCAGTGCCGATGCTCCAAGGAAGAAGCCTGTATGATCCCGGCTCACAACTGCCAGGGCTCCTCTTTCACCATTGCGAGATAACGCAGCATCAACATTCATCTTCGCCCAACCCACAGCAGGAGGAGGACGCCACTTCTGCACTGAGCAAGTGCTACTCGAAACCAGGTTCTGGACTTTGGGCCGCAGGCCGACCCTGCATGTTTGGGGGCCCATGTGTTCTACCTTAGCGCTTTTCATATTGCAAGCGATCGGTACGGCGCTGGTTATACATGCTGTCGCAAGGCGAATACACAAAATTGAATAAAGCACGATAGCTGTTGGAATGAAATCGAACGACAGTTCCTAACCAGCAATCAGAGTTGCAATTCTATCAATGATATACCATGTGATAAATAATACTATCGTACTACTTATACACACAGGACACTTGTTTCACCATGCCAGATTATTACATCAAAATCTCTCGGAGGATAGATCAGTTAGGCAGTTGTGTGCTGCTACTGAAGAATTTCAAAGTTGATTTGGACCAGCTCTCCTTGCCGAGAAAGTTCGATTTTGACATCATCCCCTACCGCAAGATATGATTTAGATTTCAACCTTGACCATCCTTTAGCATCAATCATCATGCGACCATCCTTTGTACTTACAATATATTGAGCAGGTTCATTCACAGCAAGGCTGCGCATGGTAAGAGAAACTTGGCCGCGGTCGCCTGGATTGTTGAACGACTCCCTCGTTGCTCTAGGAATTCTCTGTTTGCAAACAAGAAGACATACCCAAACAGTTAGATCAACACAGTGAATCATGTGAAACAACATGGAAAGAAAAAAGAACGAAGCACTTGGGTGGCCAATGCTTACCAAGAAGGTGGACAAGTCGGTTTTTGTAAGGACTTTGGTATATGAAGTGCGAACTGCAGCCCAGTCTATTGCCGGTGCAACTGCACGGGCCGGAGAAGATGCAAGTGCAAGTGTTGGTGCAGGTGCCGAAGCCGCTGCTACTGCCGGAGATGGTGCTCCTTGTAGAGCTGGTGCCGGTGTCGGAGCAGGTGCCGGTGTCGATGCCCGATCCTCCGGTAGATCAGAATGATCCGCTGACGCGGTCGGTGCCCAATCCTCAGCTGGATCAAACTGAGCTGTTGCCGCTGTAAGTGCAAGAGCAACTGTCGGTGCTCGATCTGTGCGAGACAGCGGTGATCGTGTCTGGTCTGCTATGATCAGCTTTCTAACTTGACTAGGATCCGTGACCGTGATCCAGTCTTTTTCTTCATTTCTTTTAAACGCAAGAAGGACTAATTGTGGCATTTTTGTTAAACCAAACTGCAGTTCATCATAGGGATTTAGCTTGTACTCCACTACTAGGAAAAGGGCTACTAATGGCGCACCAGTTTTGCCTACTAATGGCGCATCACTGGTGCGCCATTAGTATCACGCCACTAGTATTTTTTACTAATGGGGCACCACATGGGAATCTTATTTTGTTTTATTTTTTTGACATTTCTATCATTTTATTTTATTTTATTTTGAAACTAAAAAGGCGGACCACAGGGGGGTGCATTCGGGCGAATGTTTGGGCCAAGTTACTAATGGCGCATCGTGGCATGGTGCGCCATTACTAGTTCAACTAGTAATGGCGCACCACTCCCACGGTGCGCCATTAGTAGTTTTGAAAAAAATATTTTTTTTACTAATGGCGCACCGTGGATGTGGTGCGCCATTAGTATTTGCACACTAATGCCGCACCAACACATGGTGCGCCATTAGTATATAGTAATGGCGCACCACATGTCTGGTGCGCCATTAGTGTCAATTCCATCTATAGCCCTTTTCCTAGTAGTGCTCAGACAACAGACTGATCCAATTTTTTCCAGTAATATAAGTGATGGACAGTGCCTTCGTTACTGACATGACATAAGAAGTGAAACCTGCAAAAATAGCCATCGTAGAGCAAACCAAACGGTTTATTCTGTGATGAACGTCACATGGAAAAACCTGCATCGTAAAATTGCAGGAAAAGAAAGAAAAGATGACATTAAATCAATAAGATTTAGACAGTAAATCAATAAGATTTACTTGATGTGAAACGAGTGAATCCTTACCATGAAATCACTATGTTGAAGTACTAAACATAAGATTGATCGTTCAACTACGCGTGGCATGCAGGGGCCCCGCCTACTCCCACAAGCAGGACAGTCCAAAGGTCATGACAAATCGTATGGACCGAACATCCATGGGGCTGGAAATCCTGGTGGGTGCGATAAACCCTGCAATGCATACATATATTGGAGTGTAACCATAATTGATAGACCGTCCTCACAAAAAATATGATATGGATACTTCAAAATACACAGACCGAATTGAGTGGACAGATATTAACATAGACCGTTCTCAGGACTGACCGCACACCTAAAGCGGCAGTACTAATAAACAATAGAGGGATCACAAACACAAATCAAGTACTGAACACTAGTACTTACTACAGACAAGCATTGCACTGACTAAACTCTGCAGACTATTTTTTGCCACCGACCTACGGGATGAACCCCGCATAACTGACTAGGCCATGGACTTCGTGTGAGATGTCTACATGCACCATCACCATCTTGTCAACCTTGGAGAACCTAACAGAGTGGTCTTTCCACTCATAAACATGATGATGAAGACATGCCGCATCAGATTTGTTGGGAAGCTTTACAAGAACCACACCCTTCGTAATCGAAGGCACAGTCAGGAAATTGTTGTGGTCAAGTACAGCCTCAAGAACACGCCTGACAACAATGCTACAAGAAAACACTAGTTCAGGACACGTGGCGACAAGGACACAGCAGTTGGATAGTTCAGCAGTAGAACTCATCATCAGGTCTTCCAATTCACACGGCATGACTTTGAGAACTTCATATCCACTGCGGACCTGGTTCTAATTCAAACAGAAACCATATTTTATTACTACCTCCGTTCAGAAATATAAGATGATTTTCGATATTATACTCCATATATGACTACATATACACACAGAAATGAGTGAACAAAGACACTAGAACATGTCTTCAAAGGCATGAGAGCAGAGGGATTACATGCAATATCCATAACACAAGTTACTGAGGCAAATATACCCTCTTAAAAGGTAGCATTGATGTTCATAAAGTACTCCCTCCGTCCCAAAATTCTTGTCTTAGATTTGTCTAGATACAGATGTATCAAGTCACATTTTAGTATTAGATACATCCGTATCTAGACAAATCTAAGACAAGAAATTTGGAACAGAGGGAGTAGTTGAAAGTAATCTATAAGAAATCAGTGTCAACCTCTCGCATGTTTTGGTCAAAAGGGGAATTTAGAACCGTCATTTGGCACACAAAAATCACATGCAAGATCACCCAGAAAGTTGTACTACTAGTACTAGTACTGCGTGTTAGATGAAAAAACACGATCAAGATCGAGAAAAAAGATCGTCAAGAAGAGATATTACCTGGACTTGCTTAATGAGGGATCCCGGAGAGGGGGTCTTGGACAGGGCGATGGCTTTGAGCTTGTCTGCGGTAGTCTCGGCGGGGTGCTTGCGCTTTTTCATACCATGAGCCTCGACGGTTTTGGCCGGAGCCATAGACATCACTTCGGCCGGTGCTCCAGCGTCCATCAAGAAACTGTCAAATAGAAATAAAAGAAAAGAAACCATAATCACAAACCCAAAAGAAGAAAAGAGAGGGAGTTATAGGATCGGTCTCCGAGTTGCAAGACCGGGCCATGGCCAGAATCAGCACCATTGATGCGCTCACCTTTCCTTATTTGGGAGAGAAGAACAATGGCAGAAGGAGGTCGGGGTTTTCTTGAAGAAATGAGGAAAAAGATGAGGCAGAAGCGAGGGTTGGGTAGAGACGAAGCTAAGAGAGAAGAGTGAAATGATGGTTGCTTCGTTCGTCCAACTTACTGCTGGAAAGGAGGGGGTTTTGTGATTTGACGGCTCATTGGGCATTACTGCGGCGCTTCGATCGGGGTAGTCTACCGTCACTCTACTACAGAGTAATTTAGTACATGGCTGGTGGACCCCGATGCTGGCTGTCCCACATGTCGGCGAAAGTGAGTACTTTAGTGCATGGCTGGAGGAGGATCCGCACGGTAGAGCGTGTCCACTGTTTTTCAGAAGAAAAAAATGATTATAGCAAGCGTTTCCACTCTTACGACGGAGGAGTGCGAAACACGGCAGCCACTTGAACATACACAGTGCTCCTACTACTAGGCATGTGCAGTGGTTCATACGTCAGTACTACACAATCTTGTTGCTAGTGTAGTAAGATATGACGATAACAAATGATGTTGTGCGCATGTCAACTACTCCTATATGTAACATAGTACCGCTTTTTCGACTGTCCGGTCAAGAATGGACGGTGAGATCAATGTTAACAGAACTAGGTCCACAACGCACGGAGAGTACGGTGCTACAGTACTCCATGAAACATGAACCACATGAAGCACGAATAGTGTTAGGCATGGTGTATGAAGGGTGCACGGGATGGGAGCAAAAGTTCCCTTCTCGACCCACTTTTGGGTGTTTGGCAGAGTGCATGAGTCCACACTAGTATGTTGACAAAAATACACGAAGAGGAAACAACTATGTTGAGATGAGAATGCAACCAAACACACCCACACGCTTTGTGCTACAGTGACTGATCTGCACCGTCTGAGTTTGATCCAACGGTCATGTTGCGCCGAGACATGGACATGCCCATGCAGAGGGTTTAGCCCAATGGCCGGCATCGTCGCGCTGGCACGATGGTAGGCATCGCGCAGCCGCAACACGTGCGTGGCAACTTGGTTCACCAAGTGGCTGAGGCGATCCTGGACCTCGTCACGATCGGCCCGCTCGCGCTCTAGCCGGCTCCCCTGACGGCCTATCGTATCTCCCGCTTTCTACAGCAATGCCGCCGATGCCTCGAGCATCTTTGTGGTGGACGCCTGCCACTTTTGAAGCTCCCTGAACTCCCGCACATAACGGAGGAGCATGGCACTCCTCTCCTCCTTGAGCTCACAGAGCTCCACGTCCTTGGCCCTGAGCTCCGCATCCTTGGCATGGAGCTCCTGTGTCAGGAGCCTCACCTCGGACTCCATGATCTGCTGCGCTGCCATGGCACCAGGTAGAAGCAATGGGGAGAGGAAGCAAAGGGGGCAAAACGGCTGAAAGGCAATGCAATCTACGGGAAGGCGGAGGGAGCGAGGAATCTTTTGGTTTTCACCACGGTAAAACACCAGTCGACGACTTCTCACATCAGGGAGCAGTGGGTACAGGCGGAGTAATTGTGACTAATTGCTGCCGCGCCTGCTCCCGTCAATCAAAAAATTAAAAATCCTGCCGCGCCTGCTCCCGTCAATCAAAAAATTAAAAATCCTGCCGCACCCAAACACCAAAGCAACGGCTCGGTGGATATTTAAATTTACCTACCGGCAAGTAGATAAAAAAGGGGTGAAAAAACAAATGTGGCGGCGGCCTAATTAATCGCTATCTTCTATTATTTCTTCCGGAGGCATTGTGATGTTTCACTCTTCGACCCATCATTCCATTTTTGTCAAATATCATGTTCTTTACTTTGCTAATCCATTCAAGGAGAGTGTTGTGTCATCCCTTCGATTTCTTTTCATCTTATCAAGTTTTCTTCTCTTTTTTGCTAGAGTGCTGTCCAAATTATATCATTCTTATTCCTTCTCTATCTTGTGTTAACCGGAGTGTTGTCGTAATTGATTTTTCTCATTCCTTGTACATCTTGTTTCTACCGGAGTGCTTGCATATACTTCTTGTCCATTGTAATCCTTTTCTTATGTCTTTCAACCTACAAGGTTCTCATAATGTTGCTTGTTCCTCGTGTCTAATGGAGTGTTTTCAATCTCGTTCATCTCCCTTGTATTCTCTCTTTCAGTTTGTTCAACCTCTCAAGGTTCGTGGTTTCACTCGTTTGTCAAAGAAGCAACTTAGTTGTACCTCTCCTCTTCCTTTTCCGTTTCCCTCTGGTGCCATCCTAGATCTCGGGACGAGATCCTCTCGTAGTGGTAAAGTGTTGTGACGCCCCGAGGCCATTGCGCCAGGTGTCTTCTAGTTATTCACTGACGTTGCCATGTCATTTGCTTGCTTGTTGCATTTCATCATGTCACCTCTTGCATCGCATCATGTCATCATGCCATCATATCATTAATCTTATAACTTTTATAAATAAATTGTATGGATCTTTGGTCCATTTAAATCGAGGGAAATGCACATGGTGATTTTCTCTTTATAACATATATCCTCCCAATATTATTAGGGAGCTATAATAAATATTCCATCCTTATGGAATCAACCATAACACACGTGCAAAGTATTTTCCATGTCTTTTCGTCTTCGAGTTTGACCTTCAAACTTGCCAATATTTTTTTTCATCTCTTTTATCGAGGATCCTCTAAAATCTCAGCCCATTTTGAGTCTTTTCGAATGGGCTTCAAAAATCAAACATGTCGAATTATATTCAACATGTGCAAATCTTTTTTCTCAAAAAATCCCCGTGCCATTTTATTTAAATTCCTCACATTTTTGTGAGTCCAGAAATATTACCCTCGTGCGCTAATTCTTTTCCCTACCCACCTTGTTTTTCCTTTCTCTCTATTTCTTTTCGGTTAAAGAAGAAAGAGAGGAGAGTGGAGCCCAACATCCCAGCAGGCTCCTGGTTTTTTTTCTCTCCCCACTTATTTGGCACCAAGGCCCCGCCGCCGGCCTCCCTAGGCCCATCTCCCGCAGCCCGCACCGGCTCTAACCCTAGCGACCACTAGGCCCAACCGAACCCTCGCTCTCTCCCTCTCCCTCGACCTCCCCTTGCGCCGCCGCGCACACACACCCTCACAGCGCCCCCGCAGCCAGCGCCAGGAGCCCGCGTCCCCTCGCTCGACCTCACAGCCCGATCCCCATGGTGCCAGGGTCGCCGCCAAGCATCTGCACGCCGAGCCCTGCCCGACCTCCTCCTACGCCGTCGCCTCGCCATGGAGCCGCTTCGCTCGGACCTCGTCTGCGTCTCCATGCCGTCTTCTGCACCCCAGCCTCCTCGTCACTATTACGCCCGTCCGCGGCCACCGGTGCCCTTGCCGGACCCACCTTGCCTCGCCTCCTCCTGCGGGTCCCGACGACACAAACCCCGACGCGTCCGCCCTTAGCTCGCCTGCCTTGCCTCACGCGACCCGCATGGCCGCCGGCCATGGAGGCCACCATGCTGGCCTACAGCTTCGCGCACACTGCCGCTGCCCTCCTCTGCTCCGCCTCCGTTGCGCCAATGAACCCCGGACATCTCCTGCCCCTCACAGGCCTTCACCGTGTGCGACGCCGCTTCTCTGCTTCAGGCCAAGGCCGACGCCGGCCACTTCTTCTAGCCGCGGCTCGGCCACGCACCAACAACCAGCAGCTCAAGTTGCCTCCATTCATCTCCGGTGACCTACTGAGGCAGAGCCGTGCAATCCCTCGACGCCCTTTCAGTTCATCAAGATCGCCAAGTCCAGTGATGCGTCAAGTTCCTCTCCAATGCGTGTACGGCTACCGTTTCCCTGGATTCGCCAAGTACCACGACCATCACGTTTCGTTTCATCACCGTCAAGGCTGAGAGGACGCCAAGTACCAGGACGACGAGGACCGCCAAGTTCGTTCACCGCCGTCAAGTGAACGACTACCATGATTCCAAGACCCAAATAACTGCGATGACATGAACATCTACGAACCGTGTTCAGCTACCGTTTCCTACCTAGAACGACTACCATCGACGTGCACTTCGCCTGAAGGACTTGGAGTCATCAAGTACCTCTCCGAACAAACAGGAACGACTACCGTCTCCATGAGAACGTCTACTTCCTCTACTTTGCACCGTACAAGAACCGTCCCATTTGCACGCTTCGAAGGTATAACCCCGAGACGACGTTGTGGACCGTATGCATGTGTGTTGTATGAGATCCTTGTGGTTGCACCGCGTCCGAGTTGTTCTTTGCGCGTTCCTCGTTTTCCATGTTACCGATACGTGGGACACCCGGTAACCCGGATCACCCCACCATCTCTAGTTATTCTGCTCCCGTCACACTCTCTTTTGCATCGGCATCTCAATCGAGTTACCAGAACCCGGAATGTTGCCTTGGCATCATTTTCATTATCGTTGCCGTGGCACCCCTTTTGTTTCTGCCATGATGACAAATGCTTCATAATGCTCATGTCAACATTTTCATAAAAAATGCATAAACTTGAACATGTCATCCGCATCATGATAACAACTTTTAAAATGTTTAATTTGTTGTTGCATTAAATTGCTAATGCACATGAGGTTTTATCGGAATTGTTGCGTGATGATTCCGGCCTCATTTAGCCTTGCCTAAATAGACAATTTCTTTATGCTTCTCCTCTTGCCATGTTTAACGACATTTAATTTTGTTGGGTACATAAACGGCAGAGAACTAAATAAGCCATGTGGTGTTCCGTCAATATGCAACTCATTGCATATTGATCTCCACTTAATTTCTAGTTTTGTTTGTTGCACTTTGCTATGCCATGCCATGAATCATTAAACGGACATGCATCATGCTTTCTTTTGCATCATTCCATGATTATGTGATGGTTGTTTACTATGTTGTTTGCTTCTTTCCGGTGTTGCTTCTTCGGGTTAGTTCCGATAACGTCGCGTTTGTGAGGATTCGTTCGACTTCGTCCGTTTGTCTTCTTCATGGACTCGTTCCTCTTCCTTGCGGGATCTCAGGGAAGATGACCATACCCTCGAAATCACTTCTATCTTTGCTTGCTAGTTGTTCGCTCTATTGCTATGCCGCGATACCTACCACTTGCTATATCATGCCTCCCATATTGCCATGTCAAGCCTCTAGCCCACCTTTCCTAGCAAATTGTTGTTTGGCTATGTTACCTCTTTGCTCAGCCCCTCTTATAGCGTTGCTAGTTGCGGGTGAAGATGGAGTTTGTTCCATGTTGGAACATGGATATTGTTGGGATATCACAATATCTCTTATTTAATTAATGCACCTATATACTTGGTAAAGGGTGGAAGGCTCGGCCTTATGCCTGGTGTTTTGTTCCACTCTTGCCGCCCTAGTTTCCATCATACTGGTGTTATGTTCCTTGATTTTGCGTTCCTTACGCGGTTGGGGGAATGGGACCCCCTTGACAGTTCGCCTTGAATAAAACTCCTCCAGCAAGACCCAACCTTGGTTTTACCATTTGCCACCTAAGCCTTTTTCCCTCGGGTTTCCGGAGCCCGAGGGTCATCTTTATTTTAAACCCCCGGGCCAGTGCTCCTCTGAGTTGGTCCAACCTGTCAGCAGTCGGTGGCCACCAAAGGCAACTCTAGGTTGGCCTACCGGAATCTTGGACAATCCGGTGTGCCCTGAGAACGAGATATGTGCAGATCCTATCGGGATTTGTCGGCACATTCGGGTGGCTTTCCTGGTCTTGTTTTACCATCGTCGAAATGTCTTGTAACCGGGATTCTGAGTCTGATCGGGTCTTCCTGGGAGAAGGAATATCCTTCGTT
Source organism: Triticum urartu (assembly GCF_056163025.1). NCBI lineage: Eukaryota > Viridiplantae > Streptophyta > Magnoliopsida > Poales > Poaceae > Triticum > Triticum urartu. Next base: position 323,641,916 of record NC_141879.1, on the reverse strand, counting down.
TACCGTGAGAGCTTGTGATGGGCTAAGTTGGGACACCCCTGCAGGGTTTTGAACTTTCGAAACCCGTGCCCGCGGTTATGGGCAGATGGGAATTTGTTAATATCCGGTTGTAGAAAACTTGACACTTAACTTTAACTAAAATGCATCAAAGGCGTGTGTAGCCGTGATGGTCTCTTTTTGGTGGAGTCCAGGAAGTGAACATGGTTTTGGAGTTATGTTTGTGCGTAAGTAGTTTCAGGATCACTTCTTGATCACTTCTAGTTCACGACCGTTGCTTTGCTTCTCTTTTCGCTCTTATTTGCGTATGTTAGCCACCATCTTTGCTTAGTGCTTGCTGCAGCTCCACCTCACTACCCTTTCCTACCCATAAGCTTAAATAGTCTTGATCTCGCGGGTGTGAGATTGCCGAGTCCTCGTGGCTCACAGATACTTCCAAACAGTTGCAGGTGCCAATGATACCAGTGCAGATGCCGCAACCGAGCTAAAGTGGGAGCTCGATGAAGATCGTGTTCGTTGTGTTGTTTCGTTCCAGTTGATCAGTAGTGGAGCCCAGTTGGGGCGATCGGGGATCTAGCATTGGGTGTTGTCTTTCTTTATTTTGGTTCCGTAGTCGGACCTTGGTTGTATTCTGGATGATGTAATGTTGTATTTATGTACTGTGTGAAGTGGCGATTGTAAGCCAACTCTTTATCCCTTTCTTATTCAGTACATGGGATGTGTAAAGATTACCCCTCTTGAGACATGACTACTGTGCGGTTATGCCTCTAAGTCGTGCTCTGACATGTGGGAGATATAGCCGCATCGTGGGTGTTACATACTTGCCTTGCTGACGATCTGAAAACCCTAGTGACTCGTAGTAGCAAGCCTCGCACTCCAAAAACTCTACTGTGAACAAACAATAGCATACATAAGCACTCAAGCATAAGATGCAAGGGTAAAACTAAAGATAAAAGATCTAAACTGAAAGTTCAACTGAAGAACTTCGATTTGCAAAAAGAATCAATTGAATCGGAGCTACGAAACTTAAACTGCGATCAAAAGAAGTTCAAATTCAAATCTCCTTGAAATCAAATTTTAAATTTTCAAAACCATGTTCAAGGCTGTAATCTGGAAAGAGGGGAACAAGACGAAGATTTAGGCATTGGTTTCACTGGATTTGGATAAATGAGGAAAAAGTAACGAAGGTTTGAAGATCAGGGACTAATCTGTGATAAAAGTATTCGCGGATAGGTCCCTGGCTGAAAATAAAACTAAAAAGAAAAATCTATTAGACGAATGTCCGCTATTAGAGACTAAGGAACGAAAACTGTTCGTTAACAGAAGTTAACCGGTGAACATGCGCTAAATAAACTAAAACTGAAACGAAAAACCAAAAAAAATAAACCGTCGAAACCCAAAAAAACCGATCTAGGTTTTTACCTAAAAACCGATGAAAATCGGCGGCGGGTTTCGGCGAGGCGGGGTGCAGCGGCAGCGGTGCGGCAGCAGCGACGGGGCGCGGCGCGACGCGGGACACGACAGCGGGCGACGAGCGGTGGCGGCGTGGCAGCAGCGGCAGCAGGCTGCGGATGCGGGCGGCGCGTTGCGGCAGCGGCAGCGGGGAGGCGGCGGTGGCTGGGGTGGCGGCGGGGCTGGGGCGGCTTCTAAAGGGGCCGGGGGGCTTCTTGTGGAAGGGGGCACGAGGCGGCGGCGGACCCGGAGTCCGGCTCAGACTCCGCGAGTTGGGTGGCGGCGGGACTCTCCCGAGCAGGAGGCGGCGCGCGGTGGGCCGGCTCGGCTGGGCCTTAGGCCCAGTCGGGTGACGAAGTTTTTTTATAAAAAAAATAAATTTCACCCAAAAGAAAAATCCTAATAAAATATAAAAAAATACTAAAAATACCAGAAATAATTTTCACCGTCCAAACCTAATATTTAGGACAAAGTGAACATTTTTCTGGCCCGAGATGCAATTTTCAAAAATGCATATTTTTCTAATTCAAATAAAATGCAAATAAACTATTAATTTGATTTTAAAATTTCTTCTCCAATATTCCTCTCTTGTGAAGAAGTCATTTTATATTCTCTCATTTATTTTTATTATTGGAAGTAATTGGAGAGAAAAAATTAAAATCAAATTGATCCTCTTTTCAAATTTTAGAAAAATTCAAATATGAAAATTTGTGAAATCTCCAACTCTCTGCTTGGGTCCTTGAGTTGCTTAAGATTTCTAGGATCACAACCAAAAATGCAAATAAAATATGATATGCATATGATGACCTATGTATGACATCCAAATTGAAAATTGGGATGTTACAAAAAGAGCATTCTTCAAACAACGATTTTCTATGTGAAGAGAAATAGGCAATCCAAACTTCAAATGATATAAGTGAAGCACATGAAGCATTCTATAAAGCCATACTCAAACGACATAAGTGAAGTGCAATGAGCATTCTATAAATCAGCCATGGACTATCTCATACCAGCATGGTGCATAAAAGAAAAATGAAAACTAAAAGCAAAAAGATTTGCACATGTCACGCGAATGAAACAAAACCGAAAACATACCGATACTTGTTGAAGAAAGATGGGATGCCTTCCGGGGAATCCCCAAGCTTAGATGCTTGGGTCTCCTTGAATATTTACTTGGCCCTGGGCATCCCAAAGCTTGAGCTCTTGCTTCTCCTCCATCTCCTCACGTCGAGACCTCCTCGATCTTCAAACACTTCATCCACACAAAACTTAACCAAACTTTTAGTGGTGGGGTTAGTGAATATGGCAATGAAATCCCATTATGTACTGCTGTTACATTATTGTATAATTATAAACAAACATTACCCACTATATTCTATCACAATTCTATGGCCCCAAATCAAGGAGGCTTCAACAAAAATTCAAACATACGCAAATAATGAAGCTATAACACCAATCTATGAAAACAGGACAGTCTGTAAAGATTTGAACATCCACCATACTTCTGTAACTCAAAAAATTCTGAAACATTAGGATAAAATAAATTTGTATAAAAATACTATGCAAATAGTTTCAGAAACGTTTGACTTTCTAGTAAGAAATGAAAATTCACGCGCGACAGCCAAAGTTTCTGTTTCTGCACCGCACAAACAAAACAAGCAATCTAATCATCATAAAGGCAAACCTTGGCACATTATTTTATAATACAATGGAATTGTACAAGGGGATAATTATTTTTGTGAGAATCTTCATGAAAAATTCCACATTGTTTCCATGAGCATGAACACAAGTGTTCAAGGTCGACCCTCACTTCTCCAATCCATAACTTCCAATCGCTTCTCTTTTTGTGAAAAAGGTTTTTAAGTTGCCCTCAATATTTTTTCGTTTTAAACTTTATGAAAGCACTCAACATAAATAAATGACTCTCTCAAACTTCCAGGTTTTCTCCCTGGCAGCGCTTTCTTTAAATCCATTAAGCTAGGCATAAAGTGCTCAAGTAATGGATCCACCCGGATCCCAAGGTATATCAAAGCCAATTTTAATTAACAATGATTTGGCATTTAGTAGTGAGCACAAAGCAACATAAATCATGCAATGATGAAGTCTAACTCTCTTCCTATGCATCAGCATGTCATACAAGAACAATTCATGCACATCAAGTAAAGGCCAATACATAGCATAATCAGTTTCTTGCAATTTTACCGTGCTGGAAACATAGAGAGGTGGAGATATAGTTCCTCTCTCATAATAATTGCAAGTAGGAGTAGCAAGAACGTGCATATTATATTCATCAAAATCATCATGTGCAATAGTAAAAGGCAACCTATCAATGTAATCCTTAATAAAAGCAAACTTCTCCGATATAGTGCAGTTGGGAGATCAAAAATATAATAGGACTATCGTGTGTGGGTGCAATAGGAACAATTTCATTCTTAACATAAGGAACTATAGCAAGTTCATCTCCATAATCATAATTCATATTGGCATCATGGCCACAAGCATAGCAAGCATCAGGTTCATCAAAAAGGGATATTTCAAATGAATCAATGGGATCATAACAATTATCATAGCATTCATCCTTCGGTAAGAATGAAGGGGCATTAAATAATGTATGAGTTGAAGAGTTACTCTCATTAGAAGGTGGGCACGGGTAGCTAATCCGTTGTTCCTCCGTTTGTTATTCGCTCTCCTCATCATCTTTTTCATCCACTGAGCTCATAGTTTCTTCAATTTCTTCTTCCATAAACTCCTGCAAAATATTAGTCTTTTCTTGGACAGCGGAGTTATTCTCAATAAATACATCAATATCATAATTGTATTTATAATTTTCATAGCAATATTTAGGGATAGCGAGATTTTCAGGTTTATAAACTGAATCATCAAAATCTTCAAACTTTTCAAACAAAGATTCAATTTCATAAGCACCCTTAAAAGCAACAAATTATTCTATTTGTTCCACATCATAATAATCATATATAACTCTAGCATAAGAAGCCATGGTTTCATTATCATTAAATTCGCATGAATATGGAAGGTGTGGAACCTCAATCTTAAAGCATCAAGTATAATCATATCTCAAGCATAAATTCCAAGCATACCATTGCAACATTTCAATTTGATCTCATAAAAGTTTTCCCTTTTGAGTCAAGTGATAATCCCTAAAGTATTCGCGTTGATCCAACGTTACTCCCATTATCAAGGTAAATGGGGTTTTCTCGGGATTATCAAAGTACTGCATAATATTTTTCACATAACGAGCATCGAGGGTTTTAGGAGGGTATCCATTGAGGGAGTCCTAGACTAAGGGGTCCTCGGACGTCCGACCTGTTAGCCATGGGCCGGACTGATGGGCTGTGAAGAAGCGAAGACCGAAGACTGCACCCGTGTCTGGATGGGACTCTCCCTGGCGTGGAAGGCAAGCTGGGCTACTGAATATGTAGATTCCTTTTCTTTGTAACCGACCTGGTGTAACCCTAGATCCTCCCGGTGCTTATATAAACTGGAGGACTTAGTCCGGAAAGGACAGATACTCATTACCGTAGTCATACAGGCTAGACATCTAGGTTTTAGCCATTGCGATCTCAAGGTAGATGGACTCTTGTAATACTCGTATTCATCAATATCAATCAAGCAGGACGTAGGGTATTACCTCCATAGAGAGGGCCCAAACCTAGGTAAACATCGTGTCCCCTGTCTCCTGTTACCATCGACCTTAGACGCACAGTTCGAGACCCCCTACCCGAGATCCGCCGGTTTTGACACCGACATTGGTGCTTTCATTGAGAGTTCCACTGTGCCATCGACGAAAGGTTCGATGGCCCCTTCAATCGTCGATAGTGACGCTGTCCAAGGAGGAACCTTCATCCCCAAGTAGATCTTCGTGTTCGGCGGCTTCGCACTGCGGGCCAACTCGTTTGGCCACCTGGAGCAGATCGATAGCTACGCCCCTGGCCATCATGTCAGATTTGGGAGTATGAACTATGTTGCGGACATCTGTGGAGACTTGATCTTCGCCGGATTCGATACCGCGGCGACCGCTCCCGGTCACCTTGACGAACATGACCTAAATCTGTCGTCAGACCGCATCTAGGAGATAGCTCCTGTGATCACTCCATCCTTAGATCCAGAGCGCACTGCGGCATCCAAGGATTGGAGGTTCACCCCCACCACGGAGGCCATAGATTCCCTGGCGTTGGATTCGCACATGGACTTAACCTCACACAATATCTGTGTCACTGGAATTCCGGACTTGTCTCTGGTTATAAGTTCCGAACCATGTGAGCCCGCGGACGCCGAACTTGATCGTTCATTGATCTTCGAATTCAGCGCCGCAGACATCTTCCAGCACTCGCCTTTGGGCGATGTGCTAAACACATTAAAAAGCATGTCCTTGGCGGGGGACTCGTAGCCAAACTATGTCCGGTTTGAACTAGGGGCTGATGATCGAGAATTTTGCTTCCCACCCGCCACCCACTTCATAGCCACTATCGAGGACCTAACCGACACGCTTGATTACGACTCCGAAGACATCGACGGTATGGACGACGATGCTGATGAGGAGCAAGACCAAAATCCGCCATTTACCGGACGCTGGACGACCACTTCTTCGTATGATGTGTACATGGTGGATACACCCAAAACAACCAACGACGACGACAAATAAAATCCAGTCGAGAATAAACCTCTTGAGACACAGCAAAAACGCCAGCGTCCTTGGCACCGCCCTAAGTCACGTTGTTCAAAAGACAGAAACACCGACACAGGAGAAGATAACACTCCGAAAGGTGCCGAAGACAACGAAGACCCCGTTGACGTAGCTACCGAACGGGAAGATGGGCAGGTTAGCCCTGGTAGACAGGCCACGCATCTCGGAGCAGAGTAATTATCTTCCGCTCTCCGAGGATGAGGCGAGCCTCGGCACCGAGGATTTCATCGTGCCTGAGAACCTCTTGAGCAGGAGCGCTTCCAGCACCAGCTAATAGCCACTGCAAGGAGCCTGAAAAAGAAGCAGCAGCAGCTTCAAGCTGACCAAGATCTGCTCAACGATAAATGGACTGACATCCTAGCAGCCGAAGAATACGGCCTTAAGCGCCCGACCAAAAGCTACCCGAAGGGCAAATTACTACCTTAGTTCGATGACGAGGCGCCGGAACAAATACCACCATCGCGCAATGCGGCTGACTGACCACCACGTTGACGGGACAAAGCGGCAACTCGAGCCGAACACCAGCCCGCCCCGCCTCATCACAAAGGCAGAGGTAAATCAGCTCACGGTCATACATATGACCTTCGACATGACCTGAAAAATAAAGCAGGATATACCCGATCGATTTACGGATCGCGAGGATGTTCCTCGACACGTGATGATGGCTACTTATTCGGACGTGACAAACCTAGTCACACCCGAGCCGACAACCATAGACGGACTCCATCGGAGCTACGTCACGATGCAGCCCGATATAGAGGCACCGCACACCCCCTTTGCTTCACCGATGAAGTAATGGATCACGAATTCCCCGAAGGGTTCAAACTCGTAAAGATTGGATCATACGACGGAACAACCGATCCCGCGGTACGGATCGAGGATTTTATTCTCCATATCCACATGGCCCGCGGAGATGATCTCCACGCTATCAAATACCTCCCACTAAAGCTCAAAGGGCCAGCTCGGCACTGGTTAAATAGCCTGCCTGGAAATTCTATCAGCAGCTGGGAGGACTTGGAAGAAGCCTTCCTCGACAACTTCCAAGGTACATATGTCCGACCACCAGACGCTGATGATTTAAGCCACATAGTCCAACAACCTGGAGAGTCAGCCAGGAAATTTTGGACTAGGTTCCTAACCAAAAAGAACCAGATCATCGGATGTCCGGATGCCGAAGCTCTAGCAGACTTGAAACATAACATCCGCGACAAATGGCTCGCCCGCCACCTTAGCCAAGAAAGGCCGAAATCTATGGCAGCCCTCACGACACTTATGACCCGCTTTTGTGCGGGTGAGGACAGCTGGCTGGCTCGTAGTAAAAATACGGCCAGCGAGGCAGGCCCCTTTGAGGCCAAAAACAGCAATGACAAGCTCCGACGTAACAGACACAAGCGCTGAAGCAATTGTAATAATACCGACGATGCTACAGCCAACGCCGGATTCAGCGGCTCCGAGTCCAACCAGCAGAAGAAACCGTACAAGAGAAACAATCAGGGACCATCCAGCCTGAACCACATACTCGTCCGTGCCAAATCCATGGCACCCCAGACAAGCTAGCCAACCATACCAACAAAGATTGCTGGGTTTTTAAGCAAGTCGGCAAGTTAAACGCTGAAAGCAAGGAAAAGGGATCGTAGAGCGAGGACGATGACGAGGAGCCCCTGCAGCCAAACACAGGGGGACAGAAGAAGTTTCCCCCTCAGGTCAAAATTGTGAACATGATATATGCTACACACATCCCCAAGAGGGAGCGCAAGCGCGCACTCAGGGACATCTACGCGATAGAGCCAGTCGCCCCAAAATTCAATCCATGGTCGTCATGCCCAATCACTTTTGATCGTCGGGATTATCCGACCAGCATCCATCACGGCGGTTCAGCCACACTGGTCCTGGACCCAATAATTGATGGGTTCCACCTAACGCGAGTCCTGATGGACGGTGGCAGCAGCCTCAACTTGCTCTATCAGGATACAGTGCGCAAAATGGGCATTCATCCATCATGGATCAAACCCACAAAGACTACCTTCAAAGGAGTCATACCGGGCGTAGAGGCCCACTGCACAGGCTCAATCACACTAGAGGTTGTCTTCAGATCTCTGGACAACTTCCGAAGCGAGGAGTTAATCTTCGATATCGTCCCCTTTCGCAGCGGCTATCATGCGCTGCTCGGACGAACCGCATTCGCCCAATTTAACACAGTGCCACACTATGCTTATCTCAAGCTCAAGATGCCCTTCCCACGTGGCGTCATAACAGTCAATGGAAATACGAAACGCTCCCTCCGTACAGAAGAGCACACAGCTGCCTTAGCAGTAGAAGTACAGAGCGACCTTCTCAAGCAGAACCTTCATTTGGTTGCCGAGCCCACGGACACCGTCAAGAGGATCCGAACTACCCTGCAGCAGGACAGCTTGGTTCGTCAGGAGCTCGACTAGCAATCCGGCCTCCGTCTCAATCCCGATCAAGTGGTGGCATTCACACCGTGCGTACATAACTACGCACTCAAAATTCCATGGGCATCGACGGAGGCATAGCTAGCTTGTGATCCACAGCATGGCTCAACCGACATCGGATACACAAATACTTTCACTTGTATTCGTTTCCTTTTCAGGTTTCAATCCCGCAGGCCCCATCTGATGGCCTGATCATCGATACTCTTGAAGGACAAACACGCCAAGGCGGCAAGAAGCACATGCCTATGGGGGACTTCTCTAGGTGGTTTCATTAACGATCACTCAACCTGTTTTTCAGGACCCACGTGTAGCTCTCCCTTGGTTAAGGCATAGTAACTAGCCTCCTACTTATTGCATTACTTGTATAAACGCGCTTTAACGCACCGATGAAATTATAATAAGAACAGTTTGCGGCTCAAATTTTACGGCCCTAGCTTATCACTTGTTCTTCTTTTTCTTCCTATTTTGTCTTTTCTGGTAACTTTATCAGGTAGCACCCATACACTTCAGTATGTTTGATGTTTGCCAGGGGCTTCATAGCACCCCGCACTACGGCAACAAAAGTCCGAACACTTTTTATAAGTATAGTTCGGCACCCCGAATTTAGCATTATATGCATTGGCTCTGAATCATGTCTTTGGTCAATAGTTGGGTTGCCCAGATCCTATGCTTGCTACCTTACGTTCCGCTATATCAGCTAAGGTAGTAAAGGGGGAACTACTGCGATTGTGCATTGGTTTATCCAAAGGAGCACCTCGGTAGAGAAAGCCGAAAACTGACTGTCATGATGTGGCAAGAGTCGGTCAGTTGTTCGGAGGTTGCAAATCGTTGGAGATTTCTTCTGTGTTACGCGAAGGATCGATACTTCCTGGTCAGACGCTTATAGCACTCTAGTTTGGATACTAGGGGCTGCGCCCATGTTTTTGTTGTCGAACCCCTATGGCTAAGTGAGGGCGTTAAAGCCGCATAGGCTGGTTGCCTGGTTCATTGCGCTAAACAACTCTTTCAAGGACCATCTAATTGGATTAAGATTGTTTAGATTCCATCCCGAACACCCCCGTACTACCTACGTGGGGGCAGAAGCCGACGACTGGTTAAGCCTCAGATTTCATACAACACGGTCGCACAGGGAGTAAAATTTTAAAAACATAACAACATTATATTGCACAATCACTTTGTTTTATCATACAAGGTAGAGGGAGCTCGAATACATTCATTCAAATATAGTGTCCTTCGCACAATGATCCGCAACAATGCGGGACCCCTGCAAGACATCGCCGAAGTATCGCTTGGGTGTGCGGTGCTCCTTGCCCTCCGGCGGCCCCTCGGTCGCTAACTTGACAGCGTCCAGCTTCGCCCACCAGACCTTGCAATAGGAGAAGGCCAGACGCGCGCCCTCGATGCAGACGGACCGCTTGATGACGTCCAACCAAGGACAGGCATCCACCAGCTTCTTCACGATGCTGAAATAGCTGCTGGGTATAGCTTCGGCAGGCCACAACCGGATTATCATATCCTTCATGGATAGTTTGGCCATCCTGTGCAGTTCGACCAGCTGTTTCATCTTATCACCGAAGGGCACCGGATGTTCTGGCGCGAGATATTGCGACCAGAACAGCTTCTCCATGGAACTCCCTTCTTCGGCTCGGAAGAACTCCACGGCGTCGGTGACACTGCGTGGCAGATCAGCAAAAGCCCCTGGAGAACTCCGAATCCGGGTTAGTAACAAACATTTTCTCTTCACATTCTTGCTTTGCATACTGAATGTCTTACCCGCCGCAATCTTCCTGGCCTCTTGGATCTCCTGGAGGGCGCCCTGGGCCTCAATCCGGGCTGTCTCCGCACTCTGACGAGCCTTAGCGAGTTCGGTCTCTTGAACCAATGCATCACGCTCCAAGGTCTTGCACTTCTTCACCACGTCCTGGAGCTCCTGTTGGACCTCGTTGACACGGGCCTTGAGCTTCTTCCGGGCGGCCTCCTCCTTGACAGCCTTCCCCTCGGCTTCGGCCAGGGCCTTTCTCAGGGCCTCGACCTCGGTCGTCGCTTCTGTACATATCATGACACTTCGGTCAAATGCATCTCATTTTTTCTTTTTCGAATACATACAACATGTTATTACATACCTTGTTTTTCTTGGAGCTGCCTCTTCAACCGGTCAAGCTCCTCCTCGGCCTTTGCCAGTCTCTGCTTCAGTCCGGAGACTTCGGCAGCATGCGAGGCTGCGGCCAACAGTGACGCCTGTGTATTCATTTTAGAAAAATTTAGTTAGCTTCCTGCAATAAGGGATTGATCCTTTGTCCGGCTTTTTCATCCCGAACACCAGATGGTGTCTCAGGGGCTACTGTCCATATGGGGATTTTCTCCCTTTGTGCGTCGCTTACCTCAAAACCTGTCACCAGGCTGCTGCAAGCTTTGGTTAGTCCGCTCTTGGCGGACTGAACCCTCTCAATTACTGTGCCCATAAGAGCACGATGCTCATACACAATGGAAGCGCCTCGCAGTGCTTCCAGCAGATTATCCGGTGCCCCTGGTTGGACAGGGGTCACCGGCGGAATAGGCATACCCCCTTCTTTCGAAGAAGGTTGCGTGCCGGATTCTAGAGCCGCATCGGTCTCCAGAATCGTGTCTGGTTGAGGGCCAAACTGAATACGGCCCTCCTCACCACCAGCCTCCATGGAGATCGGCTCCCCCTAGTGTCCGGCAACGGAGGCATCGCCTTTTGGCGCCTCCTAAGCCTCTCCCTGGCCTGGGAAAGTCCTTCGGGATAGCACCTCCGCGTCATCCTTGGCCTTGGGAGAGTGAGCGACCGGCGGTGACTCGCTGGCCATCGCCTTGGAATCCAACGAACCTCCTGACGAGGATCGCTGGGAGCTGTTGTGGGCCGGACTGTAATAACATAACCAATCATGTCAATACAATAAGGAGGAAAGACTCAATTTATGGGCAGATGTGAGGTTTAGCACTTACGATGCAGCCCAAGGCTTAGTGCGGGGGCGTTGCTCCGGACTGCTCTCAACGTCCCATGCGGAGCTGCCCACGAGTGGGCCTTTCCCCTTCTTGGGCGCCTCCACCTCCAGAATTGTGGAGGCCGCCCTCTTCTTCCTCCCCCCATCAGGGGGAGAGTCGCTTTCCTCCTCCTCCTCATCCTCGTCATCTTCGGCGGCAGAGGAGAAGGTCTTGTCTTCGGACGTCACGTCCGAGGTGCCCTTGCGGCGGGGGCCACTCCGGACCCCCTTGGCCTTTCCTGTGGCCTTCTTCTCTGGCGCCTTATAAGGCGCCGAATCCAGCATCTTCGCTAAACGCGGGATGACTGGTTCTTCAGGTAGGTGAGCCGGACACCAGATCTTCTTTGCCCTCTTCAACCAGTTCTGAAGAAGCAATGATAATAAAAGCTTGGATATCGTCCTTGAAACAAGCAAGTAGGGGATGTGTTGAAAATAACATACCTGTAAGTGCATCTAGTGCCACCCCTAGTTGGTTTTGGAGTATTGACGACAAACCTAGTTGAGGGACTAATGTGTTTGTGAGAATTGCAAGATAACACAGGTAGAAGTCCCTCATTGATTCGGTTTTCCTACCAGAGATGACCCCTAAAAATGTATGAAGACATTGAAGTCAAAGGTGGTATATGAAGATATTCACATTGAAGACTATGACAAGAGAAGACACCACATGAAGCCTATGGAGCTCGAAGACTTAGATCTTTCGTAGTTCTCTTTCTTCTGTGTTGAGTCATAGGAACCACCGTACTGTTAAGTGGGGTCCAAGAGAACCAGTCAGAATGACTGAAGTGATGCTTAAACAAAACCTATGTCTTCGAGTGAAGACTTTGAGAGCGAGTCTTGTCCAGAGTCGGGCAAGTCAGCTTTGCTTGAAGCCCAAGTAAAGTTGTTGTGTGAGTTCGAAATCTGACCGTTGGAACACGTGTCAGTTCCTTAGTGACCCAGGGTCATTTTGGACAAATCAGGTCGGGTTGCCAAGTGGCTATAAATAGCCCACCCCCTACAACCATAAATGGTTGGCTGCTCAGATTCAGAGTACGGCTTTTGTCGTTTGAGAGCAACCCACCTCGAAGCCTTTGAGAGAGAATTCCTTGCGAGGATAAAGCCCTAACCACCCAGAGCCAAAAAGAATTAGGCATCACTTAAGTCTTCTTGTCTGTGTGATCTGAAGACTTATTACACTTGAGGACTGTGCATCCTCCAGCCGGTTAGACGTCGCGTTCTGAGCATCCAAGAGACATTGTGGATTGCCGGTGAACAAAGTCTGTGAAGGTTTGGGAGTCTACCTTGAAGACTTACCAGAGTGATTGGGCGAGGTCTGTGTGACCTTAGCTCAAGGGGAATACGGTGAGGGCTGGGTGTCCTGAGCTGCGTGTTCAGGACTGGGTGTCCGAGACTGTGTGTCCTAAGGTTCAAATACCTAGCCGCCCTAACCAGACGTACAGTTGTCACAGGAACTGGAACTGGTCCATCAAATCATTGACTTCAGCGAGTCACTGGTTTCATCTTCCCTTCCCTTTACTTACTGTTACTCCTTGTGAAGTCATTGTATGTTCGCACTATCTTTTGTCTTCACTGAGTGACTGCGTGTTCTGTGTGGCTTCACAATATCTTCCTACCTGATCCTTACTACATTGCTGCTATTAATCATTGTGCTTTCACTCTATTGAATACTTGACTATGGCTTGCCTAGTGTAGTCTACCTTCCGCTGCAGGGTAATAGGTTTATTTCTATCGTTTGTATTCATAACTTCCATGTTTTGAATACTTTCATAAAAATCGCCTATTCACCCCCCTCTAGTCGATATAATGCACTTTCAATTGGTATCAGAGCAAGGTGCTCCCTTGTTCTGTGTGATTCGGTTTGACCACCTGGAGTTTTAGCTATGTCGACTGCAGGGATAATTAAAGTCTCCGCTGCGTGCCCCGTCTTCGATGGAATTGAATATCCCTACTGGAAGAATAAGATGCGCATGCATCTTGAAGCCATTGACATCGACCTATGGTATGTCGTCAAGAACGGCGTTCCCAAGGCTGGAGAAGGTGTCACTGCTGCTGATGTCAAGAAGTTCATTCAACTGGACTCTACTGCCAAGAATATCATCTGTAGTCATCTGACCAAAGGACAGTATGGCCGTGTGAGTGCTTTGGAAACATCTAAGCTGGTCTGGGACTGGCTCTCCAAGGTCAATGAAGGTGTCTCAACCCAGAGAGATCAGAGAATCAGTGTCCTTCGCAACCTCTTCAACCGCTTCAAGCGAAATGACAATGAGAATGTCCAGCTCACATTTGACCGACTCACTGACATCACAAATGAGCTTCAAGCCATCGGCGCTACTGAGATCACCAAACATGAAGTCGTCAAGACACTATTGAGATCACTTGGTAGTTCGTTTGACACCCTAGCCCTGATGATTCAAGAACGTCCTGATTTCAAGACACTCGATCCGTCTGACATACTTGAGAGGCTCAACACACATGAGTTTCAACTTTCCGAGAAAAGAGATATCTACGGTCCAAACTATGGGCGAACTCGTGCCTTGAAGGCAAAAGCTGTCTTGTCATCTGAAGAAGAATCTGATAGCAGTTCGGATGATCCTGAAGACATTGGAAGGGAACTTGCTATGCTTGTGAAGAAGTTCCAAAAATTCACCAAGAAGAAAGGTTTCAGAAAGTCTTCCTAATCAAGCTCAAGGAATGATGAAGCTTCTGCTCACGACTACAAGAAGAAAACATGTCACAAGTGCAAGAAACCTGGCCACTTCATCTCTGAGTGTCCACAGTGGGACAATGAGAACAAAAAGAAGAAGAAGAGCAAGGAATATGACTCTGGCGACAAGAAGAAGAAGAAATACTCAAAGTCTTCTTCCAAGTCTTCCTCAAAGTCTTCATCACACAAGAAGAGCTCATCTGGCAAGGCACGTGCGTTTGTTGGCAAGGAAATGGATTCAGAGGTGGAGTCCGAGGAGGAGTCTGATTCAGGCGTCACAAGTTTGGCTACAGCATACGTTGCCAAGTCCATCTTCAACACTGAAGACAATGACTTCATCACCGACACCGATGCAAATGACAAGGACTACTCCGCTTCTACCTACTGCTTCATGGCACGCGGTGCCAAGGTAAACACACGCACTACTCACTATCAAACATCTAGTGACGATGACTCTGATTGTGGTTCAAAACCCAGCTACAAAACACTTGCTAAAATTGCAACTGAACAACAGAAAGCTATGGAACATATTCAAAAACTGTTAGACAGAAGCGATGATCTGTTAGGTGCTGAAATGACTTGATTTGAATCCTTAATTGAAGACATAAAAAACCTTCACGTTAAGTATGAGGAACTTGAAAGTCGTCATGAAACTCTCTCAACAACTCATGAAAAGCTTTCCTATGATTATCTTCAAAGGAAGCAAGATCTTGAGAAATTGAGAGCGGCTCATGAAGATCTTCAAAAGGAAAATGAGTCACTTCGCGCCGAACAGATCAGCTCCGCTCAGGAAGGATTTGAACCACCATGTCTTAAATGCATTGAGCGTGATAATGCTACTACTGTTGTTGAATGTTCTACTGCTGCTACTATTGCAATATCTTCAACTGTTGATGTGGGAACTAACCCCTCTGCTGAGGATTCCACTGCTATTGCTGATGAGAATGCTAGGTTGAAGACATTGCTTGAAACAGGGATGTACAAAAGTCTTAAAGGGCATCAGACACTATGTGATGTCCTCAAAAAGTAGATTTTGAACCGAAACCCGAGGAAAGAGGGTGTTGGGTTCGTAAAGAAAATGAATGCTGATGGCTCTTACTGGAAACCTGAGCAGTACCCCAAAACCACATGGGTTGCTGCAAAGGAATTTTCAGCAGATCCATCCACTCTATCTGGGTTCACTTGTGCTAACCCCATTGTCATTGATGAATCCTTTGATGCAAACTATAAACTGTTTAAGAATCAGAATGGTGAAGTGTTTGCCAGGTACATTGGTACTAACTGCAGGAATGGACCGCCTATGAAGAAGATCTGGGTTCCGAAAAGGTGTCTGGAGAATCTTCCTGTGAATGTCATCATGACACCTCACGTGAAGAAGACAAACCTCAGACCAAAGGCTTCATACGGTCCAAAGGCTTCATACAGACAGAGGACTCACCTGAGTCGCACTAACGCAAATGTTTTGCAGGGAAACCATACTCAGGCATATGAATATGAGAGCGGTTCATCAAACCGCCATTTTCATAAGACCAAGAACTATTCTGCTTATTCTTATGAGTACTATTGTCCGCCTGCAAGACTGTTTGCTAGGGCTCCAAAGCCAAAGTTCACAGATGCTGCACTTAGACTTATTGCTTCTAAGCCACCCTTGAAGATGTGGGTGGCTAAGAAAGCTTAACTCTCTTTTGCAGGGAAAGGTCTCCAGCAGAAAACCAAAATCGTCTGCCGCTATTGCTGGGGACCTTAAACATCTTGTAGGGCGCAAGATCAAATGCCCGAATGGTCTTACTATGTACTTCGTTCCTGAATCGCTTGCTACTCTCCCTATTAGTCCTAATCTGGATCTAAGCTTTCATAACCCACTGGTTCTTCAAATGTTTTTGCTTCACAATGCTCTTCGTGAAGCCTATCCCCCTAACTGCACTGTAGGGTACGACAACAGCGTCTTCAGAATGGATTATTGATAGTGGGTGTACAAATCACATGACTGGCAAAAGAAGCCTTCTTATGGACTCAACCTTACGTCCATCCGACAAGAGCCACATCACATTTGCTGACACTAGTAAAAGTAAGGTATTGGGTCTAGGTAGAGTTGCAATCTCAAGGGATCAACACATGGATAAAGTCATGCTTGTTGAATCCCTTGGCTTCAACTTAATGCATGTCTCAATGCCTTGCGATTTAAACATGATCGTAATATTTGGAAAATATCGTTGCCTTGTTCTAATGGAATCTGACAAGTCTCTAGTATTTGAAGGGTATCAAAAAGATGATTTGTACGTGGTAGATTTCTCAGCAGGACCACAGCTTGCCGTATGTCTTCTAGCAAAAGCTTCAGAATGCTGGCTCTGGCATCGGAGGCTTGGGCATGCTTGCATGAGGAACCTCCACACCCTGGCAAAGAAGAAGCATGTCATAGGCATCGAGGACGTCAAGTTCAAGAAAGATCACTTATGCGGTGCCTGTGAGGCAGGAAAGATGACGAGGGCTAAACATCCCTCGAAGACAATCATGACCACTACTCGACCCTTCGAACTGCTTCACATGGATCTTTTCGGTCCCACTCATTACTCAACTCTTACTACTACTGCTTGTCTCTATGGCTTTGTCATTGTTGATGATTATTCTAGATATACTTGGGTGCACATAATCCTTTACAAGACTGAAGTGCAGGATGTCTTCAGACGCTTCGCCAATCGAGCAATGAACAACTATGGCGCCAAGATAAAGCATATCAGAAGTGACAATGGCACTGAATTCAAGAACACTGGCCTTGATACATACGTTGATACCTTGGGCATCACACATGAATTCTAAGCCCCGTACACGCCAGAGCAGAATGGGGTCGTCGAACGCAAGAACAGAACACTCATTGAGATGGCCAGAACGATGCTAGATGAATACAAGACTCCAAGAAAATTCTGGCCTGAAGCCATTGATACTGCATGCCATACAATCAATCGTGTTTATCTTCACAAGCTTCTGAACAAGACATCTTATGAGCTCCTTACTGGCAAGAAGCCAAATGTCAGTTACTTCAGAGTATTTGGCGCCAGGTGCTGGATCAAGGACCCACATCACACCTCAAAGTTTGCACCAAAAGCACATGAGGGTTTTATGCTTGGATATGGAAAGGATTCGCACTCCTACAGAGTCTTCAATCTCTTTCATTACAAAGTGGTTGAAACAGTGGATGTGCGGTTCGATGAGACCAACGGTTCACAAAGAGAGCAACTGCCAAATGTGCTAGATGAAGTTCCATCCAGTGAATCAATCAAGCTAATGGGAACTGGAGAAATTATACCTTCTGAAGCTCATCCTGAAGAAGAACTTATCATCTCAGCACCTGATCAACATGAAGACAATGCTCAGCATGAAGACATTCCTTCTAACAACGACAATGACCAGCAAGAGCAAAATCTTCGCCCTGTACATCCTCGCGTTGCCAATGAAGTGCAGATTCAAAGAATAATTGATAGCATCAATGCACCCGGTCCACTCACTCGTTCAAGGGCAACTCAGCTAGCAAATTTCTGTGGGCACTTCGCATTCGTCTCAATAACAGAACCCAAGAAAGTTGAAGAAGCCTTCATGGAACCTGAATGGATTCAAGCTATGCAAGACGAGCTTCAACAGTTTGAGCTAAATAATGTATGAGAACTGGTCAAGCGTCCCGATCCTCGGAAGCACAACATAATAGGCACCAAATGGATATACCGCAACAAGCAAGATGAGCATGGTCAAGTTGTCAGAAACAAAGCTCGTCTTGTTGCTCAAGGATATACTCAAGTGGAAGGCATTGACTTCGATGAAACATTTGCTCCTGTGGCTAGACTTGAAGCCATACGCATACTGCTGGCCTATGCAAATCATCACAACATACTTCTTTATCAAATGGATGTGAAGAGCGCCATCCTCAATGGCAAGATTGAAGAAGAAGTGTATGTTGCACAACCTCCTGGCTTTGAAGATCCAAAACATCCTGACATGGTATACAAGCTCAACAAGGCACTGTATGGACTCAAACAAGCCCCTCGGGCCTGGCATGACACACTCAAATACTTCCTAAAGAGCAAAGGCTTCATACCTGGTGAAGACATATGATGGTGAACTGTTTGTGTGCCAAATATATGTGGATGACATTATCTTCGGCTGCACCAATCAGAAGTACAGTCAAGAGTTTGGATATATGATGCAAGAGCAATATCAAATGTCTATGATGGGAGAGCTGAAGTTCTTTCTCGGTCTTCAAATACGACAGCAACACAACGACATCTTCATATCTCAAGAGAAGTATCTCAAAGATTGCCTGAAGAAGTTCGGTATGCAAGACTGCAAAGGCTTCACGACGCCAATGCCAGCCCAGCATCATCTGGGTCCTGACGACAATGGTAAAGAGTTCGATCAAAAGGTATACCGCTCCATGATTGGTTCTTTACTTTATCTATTTGCATCTAGGCCAGATATTATGCTTAGTGTTTGCATGTGTGCTCGATTCCAAGCGGCACCAAAGGAGTCGCATCACTTAGCTATGAAGCGAATTCTTCGATATTTGGCTCACACCCCAACTCTAGGATTATGGTATCCAAAGGGCTCAGAGTTTGATCTGGATAGATTCTCAGATGCTGATTATGCTGGTGACAAAGTTGATCGCAAGTCTACAGCAGGCACATGTCACTTTCTGGGACGATCACTTGTATGTTGGTCTTCAAAGAAGCAGAACTGTGTATCTCTCTCCACTGCTGAATCTGAATACATTGCTGCTGGATCTTGCTGCGCTCAGCTTCTGTGGATGAAGCAAACGCTTAAGGACTATGGCATTCATCTGAAGCAAGTGCCACTCTACTGCGACAACGAAAGCGCCATCAAGATTGCCAACAACCCAGTTCAGCACTCGAAGACAAAGCACATTGAAATTCGTCATCACTTTCTCAGAGATCATGTTGTGAAGGAAGATATTGATATCATACACGTCAACACTGAAGAGCAATTGGCAGATATCTTCACCAAGCCCTTGGATGAGAAGAGATTTTGCAAGTTACGGTGTGAGCTAAATATCCTGGAATCCTCAAATGTCCTGTGATCAGGCACACATCCTAACCCTTATGCATATTGATGACTTAGATGTGCAACACACGAAGTAAAGTATATCTTCAATCAATGAAGACATACATTCTAAGTGTGAATACATTAATGTGGAATTTGACTTCGGAGCGCCACGATAATTGTGCGCCGTGTCTGGGTCTAATATTTCCTATACGGTGGGTAACGCCACCACCAAATGTTCTATTTTGAAGTGTTTCACTCATGGCGTTACCTTGCTATGTCTTCACATTTGGTTTGGCTTCAATCTCAACATGTCTTCATGATTATCTTCACTATGTTGATTATATATATACTAGTGTTCTGTCCTCTACAGCATTCACTTATAGCTATGTCTTCTTGTTGAATCTTTTGAACTAAGTGAATGTGATCTGACCCTAACCTCTCTATGCTATCTATCTCAAACTCTACCTCTCTCCAAATCATATGCATTCTATTGAAACTGTCGAATGTCTTCTCTGCGTCCTTGTCAGCAGAAGATACAAAGAAAAACCTTAAGTCCACTTTCAATGCTCATTCCTCCACATGAAACCCGGAGAAGTAGGAACGACCACCCGATAATCCAGGCGTGTGTGGGATGTGGAACAAACCCCAAAATTCTGCATGATGGCCACGTGTTCCTCAGATGCGAATCGCCAGGGGCACTTGTGTAACAACACAGTGCCGCCCCTGTACCTATAAATACACACTTCACGACGGTCATTATCTCTTCTTCCACTCTCGCACGAACCCTAGCGCCACCGCTAGCCCTCGACGACGCCGACGACGAAGCGCTTCGCTGCCGCAACCTCTCCGACGCCGTCTTCACGCCGACCGCGGACATCGTCCTCTCCACCGTCACCATAGGTGTCCTCCGTCGCCAAGTTAGGGCACGGAAGATCGAACTGCTCGGCCTCATCTTCCACTCCGTCTAGCAGTTCTTAGTGTGGTAAATAAAACTTCCTTTTTACGGCACCGTTGATCCTATGGCTTTGTCACTTTCTACCGCAAGCAGTTTCTATTCACACAAGTTAGATCTCTCTCATACTGCATCTCATAACATGCCTAGTATATTCACTTATGCTTCACAAAGTAGTTAGATTCCTCACTTGTACTGATCTCTGGATTCGTACAAATCTGGAACCAAGTCCTTATCTATGAGTGAATGTCTTCGCACGATGAGGTCAATGTCTTCTAAACTGATTTATATTCAAAATCTTCTGAGAATGCATATGACCTCTTCCCCTTCCCTCGCACCTTAATGCTGTCACAGGTACATGTCCGTGGGAGAATCCCTTGGTTCTCATAGTCTGCATTCATTTGCAGAATTCTTACAACATCATATAAATTCTCCCGAAGCAAGTTCCTGTTTGTCCAGCAAGCGAAAATCTTTGAAGCCTTTGAACGTGTTGAAGCCTTTCAGTTTAAAGTTCATGGCTTCAGAGAAATCAGTAAGGAAGGGTGGCAGAAAGCGTCATGGAGAAACATCTAGAGATCTACCAGATGACCTCTCAGAACTGTACAAGACAGATCCTGAAGAGGATTACAATCAGCGCAAGACCTGAATCCAATGGATTCGAAGATATTGGGCAGAATAATGGTTCAAATACCGATTTGTAACCCAGGAATATGCTGAGAAAAATGCCATTAGGAGACCGTGGGGAGACATCCTATACAAGAATCTTCAACCCAGGTCCAGAGATGAAGCCATTGAACATGGCTTCTATCCCTGCATGGTCCGTGGGCCACAGCCTGTTGATGCACACCCATCGTCACTACTATGGTGTCTTGACGACATTCTGTTCAAGCGCAACTTCCAGTTTGCCCAGAACTCAGCGAAGCAAAACAAGAAGACATTGGGACTAGACTTCAACCCTGGTCCCTCAGCTCCAAGGGCTGATGGCACACGAGATGCAGAACCCAATGTCGTCGGTCCTTTCTACAACCTTGAAGGCCTCATCACCCATATCTTGGTTCAAGGGACTGCAGTGAATGAGCCTGTAGCTGATGTTGAATCAGACGAAGCGCCTGCAGCGCCGAAGCCAAAGAATTTGAAGAAGCCTAAAGCTTCAAAGCCTGCCCCTTCACCAAAAATCTGATGGGCGAAGCCACTGGCAACTGCACCTCCTGAAGACAATGTGCAGTCCGAAGATTTATCACGCATCTCCAAGCCCTAGAAGGTCAAGATGCCTCTGCCACACACCGTCCAAGAGCTGACAGCTGCTGCCATTCTGCACAATGATGCCATTGATCTGTCAAGTGATGAAGATCTTGCAGATGATGCTCTTGAGCAACTCATCAAGAGCAAAGAAGAAGCAGAAATCTTCAATGATCTGCCTCTCTTTGATGTAACAGTCATTCACAACTTCATTGATGAATGGTTTGACACGCCAAACATCAGCTTCGACGATCTCCAACTACCCATTGGCCTCAGTGTCGCCTTCCATGGCGCCATTGCTTCAGAGTTAGCTATCGCCAAGCGCATTGTTGAACTGAAGCAGAAGATTGACTTTGAGAAATCTCAGTTCAAGAAGCATATGGCCAAGCTCAGCGTGCAAGACGTGAAGAATTTCAAGATTATGTTGCACGAGCTCAAGGAAGCCTTTCTAAAGAAACATGTAGAAGCTCAGGGTTCTCGTGAGCACATGAAGGTCCTGGCTGATAGGTGTGTGCAAGCCTACAATGAGGCTGAGAAGCGCAAGGCCCTTGGGCATCCTAGCATCGACCCCAGGATGGCTGCCAAGAAGCAGAAGAAGCCCGCTATGGCTGAACCTGAAGCACCAAGGCAGGAGGCAAATCCCCTTGTCTTCCCAACTAGCATGACTGGCCCAAAGCCAAAGGCCAGGTCAACCGCTTCAGAACTGAAGAAGACCAGGACTGCTGAGGCTGAAGCAAGGAAGAGAAAACATCCTGAAGCCTCTGCTACTGCCCCCGCCAAGAAGAAAAGAATGACCAAGAAGGAACGGGCTGCTCCCACAGAGCCCTTGATTGTTGAACCCATTTCCATGGTTCACCCCGACGCCGATCCACAAGAACATCAACTCACTGTCCATGAGCCTGCTTTCATAGAGGCTCATGAAGCTGAATACTTTCCAGCAGCTGATCCCCTCGCTGCTGAGGACATTGGTCACCATGACCATGTTGAAGATGATGCAGCCCTTCCTCAGCTAGAGCACCAACAGGTATCATCGCCTGTGCTCACGCAAAGTGAACTCATCAGCATTGGTTGTCCACTGACACCAATAGCACAGGATGCTTCATGGGCGGATCGCCCACAAGAGGAAGAAGACTCTGAGGCCCAGCCAACACAAACTCCACAGGCGTCGCCCGCGTTGCGTAGGCTTCGCAAAGGTCCAAGGCCTCAAGTCTCTGCGTTTGAAGCTAAAACTGCTGAAGACATTCCGGCTGCATCAGCCAATGAAGAAGAAGTACCACAAGCTGCTACTCCCCTGTCCCACCAAGAAGCAGTTCTCGAGGAGAACGTGATCGTAAGCGACCCTCCAGCTCGTCAAGTGGAGGTTAAAAATCTTGCGGCTGCCACCACCAACACCACTAAAGCCACTAACGCTGTCATGGCTGAAGCAAATGTGGAGGCCTCACCAACAAAAGCACCAGAAGTCAGCGAAGCCACTGATCCCGCTGCTTCTGTTCCTGCGTCTGCTGCCGGTCCCCAATTTGACTGTCATGTTGAGCACAGGCCTCAGGTACAGAAGCCAATCCCAAGATTGCCAAGGTTCCCAGGTCCTGCATCAGCACCTGGCTCCTTCAATATCAATGGCTTCAGAGCAGACAACACATTCTTTAACAGCTCCAAGAACACCTACTCCAGGGAAAGAATATCATCTGGAAAAAGCTCTGGATTGCTTCAAAGAGGTTGGACTGCTGCCATTCGTCACTGACCAAGAGCATTGGAATGAAGAGTTGCTGCTCCAATTCTATGCCACACTTCACATCCGCGGGTATAGCAGAGATCCGAAGACTTGGGTCCTGGAGTGGATGACAGGAAACGTTCATCACGAAGCCAAAGCCTTTGACATCATTGAGCTCACTGGTTTTCCCACTCCTGGCGATCTCTACGAGCATGGCTGTCAGCTTCATAGTGAAGCTATTGAGAGCATCTTTCAGAAGACTGAACCTAATATGAGTCAGATGCTCAGTATGATGAAGCCATTGCCCCAAGATGCTGCTTATCCCACGGAGTTCTTCGTTGAAGACCTTGAGTATCTGCCAAGAACCATTTATCACAACATAAGGCGAACTCTCTGGCCAATCAAAGGACATTCTCCCCATGCCAAGCTGGAAGGTGCAATGAAGACTTTGGTCTTCTACATTCTTCATGGAAAATGCTTCAATACACAGGATTTCTTCATTCGCCAACTTGCTACATCTGGCTCTGATCTGTTTGGTTTGAAGTTCTATGCCCCTTGGGTGATGCAGCTGATCAAACTTCACTCCGCTATCTCATATCAGCCCTCGGCCCGCAACCATCGGATCTTTTGGCCTGATGTGGATATGTCTATTGAAGCCATCTATCCTGAGCCTGCCAAGGAACCTCTCAGTCTTCAGAATGTAGAGCATCAAAGTTTCACTCAGAACGTTGAAGGCGTTGAAGCCGTAACTCGTTTGTATCCTTTGGCTGGCACTACACGTGCACCGCATCCTGCTCTCACTGAAGCCACTGACAGTACAACTGCTCCACGACCCAAGAAGTGCACTCGTGTTCTCAACGACCGAGAGCTTCTTGTGGCTCTTCATCAGAAACAGGATAGGCATCATGACTGGCTGAAGCGTCAGATGCAAAGCCTCTTGGTGGATGTTAATCGCATTCGCAATCTTGCCACCAAGAATGCTTTTGTTGCCCATGAAACCTCTCGCCGCACATGGTAAGGGCTAACACTAATGTGTTCTGAAGATGATCTTCAAGAGGATGGCTTCACTGAGCGATTCAAGTTTGACTCCACACCTCCTCGAAGGGCAGTGCTGCGATGAACTCCATCCCTTGAAGACTCTGAGTTCTCTTCCTCTGCTGCAACTGTGAATGCCAGAGTAATCGAGGATGAAGACGATGCTACTTCACCGCCACCTCCTTCAGCATGCTTCGACTCTGCTCCAAGCTCTTTAGCACCGCCAAACACAACCAACGACCCTGCTTCTTCACCTACTCCTCATGGGAACGAGTAGATGCTCTATGTCTTCAAACCTTTTTGGTCCTTACTAACAAAAGGGGGAGAAGCATATGTGGTTGATAGTCTTCAAGCGGGTCCATATGGGCGGGTGCTTTATATTTTGCTTCGTGCTTACAACTCTCGTTTTGCTACATTTGGTTCTTTGAGTTGTAACACTTAAACTCGATGGTCGTCTGCTAATTATTTGCCACCTTGTGTTGCGATGATAAATTCCGCATGTGCGACGATAAATTCCGCACTTAGATCATTCTGCAGACGTCCATTTTCCATTATGCATGTCATTATCTTCATATACTTTCACATGCATAGTGGATTGTCGTCATAAGTTGAAGTGGATCTCCACAAGTACAACCTGCCATGTGCATTTGCATTCCAAAAGCAAATTACTTATATGCACATCTTCAGGGGGAGCCCTTGCAACTTATGAAGACAATTCCTTATCCTTTACAATTTCACAGATTATATTCCCCGTTGAAAACTTCAACTAGTTTGTCATCAATCACCAAAAAGGGGGAGATTGTAAGTGCATCTAGTGCCACCCCTAGTTGGTTTTGGAGTATTGACGACAAACCTAGTTGAGGGACTAATGTATTTGTGAGAATTGCAGGATAACACAGGTAGAAGTCCCTCATTGATTCGGTTTTCCTACCAGAGATGACCCCTAAAAATGTATGAAGACATTGAAGTCAAAGGTGGTATATGAAGATATTCACATTGAAGACTATGACAAGAGAAGACACCACATGAAGCCTATGGAGCTCGAACACTTAGATCTTTCGTAGTTCTCTTTCTTCTGTGTTGAGTCATAGGAACCACCGTACTGTTAAGTGGGGTCCAAGAGAACCAGTCAGAATGACTGAAGTGATGCTTAAACAAAACCTATGTCTTCGAGTGAAGACTTTGAGAGCGAATCTTGTCCAGAGTCAGGCAAGTCAGCTTTGCTTGAAGCCCAAGTAAAGTTGCCGTGTGAGTTTGAAATCTGACCGTTGGAACACGTGTCAGTTCCTTAGTGACCCAGGGTCATTTCGGACAAATCAGGTCGGGTTGCCAAGTGGCTATAAATAGCCCACCCCCTACAACCATAAACGGTTGGCTGCTCAGATTCGGAGTACGGCTTTTGTCGTTTGAGAGCAACCCACCTCGAAGCCTTTGAGAGAGAATTCCTTGCGAGGATAAAGCCCTAACCACCCAGAGCCAAAGAGAATTAGGCATCACTTAAGTCTTCTTGTCTGTGTGATCTGAAGACTTATTACACTTGAGGACTGTGCATCCTCCAGCCGGTTAGGCGTCGCGTTCTGAGCATCCAAGAGACATTGTGGATTGCCGGTGAACGAAGTCTGTGAAGGTTTGGGAGTCTACCTTGAAGACTTACCAGAGTGATTGGGCGAGGTCTGTGTGACCTTGGCTCAAGGGGAATACGGTGAGGACTGGGTGTCCTGAGCTGCTGTTCAGGACTGGGTGTCCGGGACTGTGTGTCCTAAGGTTTAAATACCTAGCCGCCCTAACCAGACGTACAGTTGTCACAGCAACTGGAACTGGTCCAACAAATCATTGTCTTCAGCGAGTCACTGGTTTCATCTTCCCTTCCCTTTACTTACTGTTACTCCTTGTGAAGTCATTCTATGTTCGCACTATCTTTTGTCTTCATTGAGTGACTGCGTGTTCTGTGTGGCTTCACAATATCTTCCTACCTGATCCTTACTACATTTCTGCTATTAGTCATTGTGCTTTCACTCTATTGAATACTTGACTATGGCTTCCCTAGTGTAGTCTACCTTCCGCTGTAGGGTAATAGGTTTATTTCTATCGTTTGTCTTCATAACTTCCACGTTTTGAAGACTTTCATAAAAGTCGCCTATTCACGCCCCCCCTCTAGTCGATATAACACACTTTCAATACCTCGTTGGGGAGGTGGTTAATGTCGTGACCGCGGTCCGAATCTGTGGCCAGCGGTATCTCGTTGCCCTTGAAGAGCAACTTCCAGGCATCTTCGTGAGTTGTTTTGAAGAGCCTCTCCAGGGTATGGTGTTTCTTCGGGTTGAAATCCCATAGAGGGCGGCTTCGGCTCTGGCAGGGGAGGATACGGCACACCAGCGTCACTTGGATTACGTCGACGAGCTTGATGTCTTTATCCATCATGCTTTGAATGCGCATTTGTAGCGCAATCACCTCGTCTGATGAGCACCAGTTCAGGCTCTTCTCGACCCAGGAGGTGAGTCGCATAGGAGCGTCGGACTTGAATTCGGCAGCCGCGGCCCAGGTGGCATCGCGGGGTTCGATGATGTAGAACCATTGTTTCTGCCATTCCTTGACAGACTCCACGAATGTGCCTTTTGGCCAAGAGACATTGGTGAGCTTGCTTACCATGGCGCCTCCGCACTCTGCGTGCTGGCCATCCACCACCTTTGGCTTCACATTGAAGATTTTGAGCCATAGCCCGAAGTGGGGTTGGATGCATAGGAAGGCCTCGCACACGACGATGAATGCCGAGATATTGAGGAAGGAGTTTGGGGATTGGTCATGGAAGTCTATCCCGTAGTAGAACATTAGCCCGCGGACGAAGGGGTGGAGTGGAAACCCTAGTCCGCGGAGGAAATGGGGGATGAATACTACCCTCTCGTTGGGCTTCGGCGTGGGAATGATTTGACCCTGGGCTGGAAGACGGTGGACGATTTCCTTCGCCAGGTACCCAGCCGCCCGAAGCTCAGCGATGTCCTCTTCCTTGGCGGAAGAAGCCATCCACTTGCCTTGACCTCCGGATCCGGTCATGGTTGAGTGCTTTCTAGAGTGGGAAATAGATGAGAACTTGGGCGCTGGAGCTCAAGAGTGGAAAGGCAGAAGAAGAGAGAAGGCGTGGGAGAAGAAAGGGGAATCATATCTCCTTATAAGGGCAGTGAATATTGAACGCCCCCCACTCGCCTTAAAATTTTCCTACTCCCAAGGGTTGTGTAAACGGCACGGTTGGGTTACCCATACCCGTATTGATGATAATCCTGCAATAAGGGGACACGATCTCTGCTTTGACAAGACATGCCAATGGCAACCGCGTCTCGAAACGTGGAATGGCAGACACAAAACGGTCCAAAATTATGACCGGGGGACGTGACATCATGTTGTAAAAAGATTTCAGCGGATTGGACTCGTGGAGTATTATATTTTCTCTGTGGTTGTGTGTGGTGTGTGTGACAGGTCCGGATACAATCATCATGTCTGGAGACTATCTTGGACATCAGAAAGAAGGGAACCCGCCTTGTAATGCCGAAGACAAATCTGCGCGCCGGACTCCTCGTAATTGAAGCCAGGTTCAGGGGCTACTGAGGGAGTCCTGGACTAAGGGGTCCTCGGACGTCCGGTCTATTAGCCATGGGCCGGATTGATGGGCTGCGAGGATGCGAAGACCGAAGACTGCACCCGTGTCCGGATGGAACTCTCCCTGGCATGGAAGGCAAGCTGGGCTACCGAATATGTAGATTCCTTTCCTTTGTAACTGACCTTGTGTAACCCTAGATCCTCACGGTGCTTATATAAACCGGAGGACTTAGTCTGGAAAGGACAAATACTCATTACCGTAGTCATACAGGCTAGACTTCTAGGGTTTAGCCATTGCGATCTCGGGGTAGATCAACTATTGTAATAATCGTATTCGTCAATATCAATCAAGAAGGACATAGGGTATTGCCTCCATAGAGAGGGCCCGAACCTGGGTAAACATCATGTCCCCTGTCTCCTGTTACCATCGACCTTAGACGCACAGTTCGGGACCCCCTACCCGAGATCCGCCGGTTTTGACACCGACACCCATCTCCATGAGTAGCAAGTGCCATTAATTTTTTTGGTGTTTCGTGTTCCATATCCGTAACTAAAGATAGAGACCAACTTAGAACAGGAAATAAAAACTACTAAGTGATAAAGCAAACAAGAACACACGAGAATATTCACCCCACGCTATTGCTCCTCGGCAACGGCGCCGGAAAAAGGTCTTCATAACCCACAAGTGTAGGGGATCATTTGTAGACTTTTTCGATAAATAAGAGTGTCGAACCCAACGAGGAACTAAAGGCAGAACAAATATTCCCTCAAGTTCTATCGACCACCAATACAACTCTACGCACACTTGACATTTGTTTATCGGAAACAAGTATGGAACTAGTTTGTAGGAGTGATACTAGAACTACTTTGCAAGAATAAAACTAGAAGTACTTTGCAAGATAATAAAAGTTAGGTGTTTAGTAAAAGGGTTTGTGTCAACAAGAAAGTTATTTGTTCCTAGGCAATCGATAACATGTACCGGTAATCATTCTTGCAAATTTATATGAGGGAGAGGCATGAGCTAACATACTTTATCTACTTGGATCATATGCACTTACGATTGGAACTATAGGAAGCATAACTACTAAAGATCATTAAGGTCGTGAAACCCAAGCATAGCATTAAGTATCAAGTCCTCTTTATTCCCATACGTCATACCCCGCCTACTCGGGTTTAAGTTTCTATCACTCTCGCAACCCACCATAAGTGAACCATGAACATACTACAACACCCTACAGCGGGGCCCCCTCACATTTGCGCGAGAATGGAGGGCACCGTAGGACAGCACCATAAATAAAATATACAGTCATACCAACCAAGATCACGATTAACCCACAGGACAAAATGGATCTACTCAAACATCATAGGATAACCATAGATCATTGGGAAATAATATATGGAGTTGAGAACCATGTTTAAGTAGAGATTACAGCAGGGAGAAGAGGTGTTACACTGCTGCATAGAGGGGGAGAAAGTTGGTGTTGACGGTAGCAAGATTGTTGATGTAGATCGTCGTCCCGATCATTGCCCCGGTGGCACTCCGGTGCCACCGGAAGCGAGGGGGAGAGAGCCCCCTACTTATTATTCATCCTTGTCCTCCCCCCTAGATGGGGAGGAGAATTCCCCCTCTGGTCCTTGGTCTCCATGGCCGTGGAGGGGCGGGAGCCCCTCCGAGATTGGATCTCCCTCTCTGTTCTCTTCTGCTTCTTGTTCCCAGATCTGGCCGAAAACCGTTTCTTATATTCCTGGAGATCCATAACTCCGATTGCGCTGAGATTTTAACACGTTTTTTTCCGAATATAAGCTTCCTTACGCCCGAAGTAGAGCTCCAACTAACTTACGAGGTGGGCACAACCCACCACCACACGCCTGGCTCAGGGGTCGGATCTTGGTGGGTTGTGCCCACCACGAGACTCCGTTTGCGGTGATTCCAACTCCCGAAAATCACATATATTCCAAAATAATTCTCCGTAAATTTTTATCCCGTTTGCACTTGATTTGATATGGATTTTCTGTGATACAAAAAACATGCAAAAAAACAGGAACTGGCACTAGGCACTGGATCAATAGGTTAGTCCAATAAATCATATAAATTGTTGCCAAAAACATGTGAAAATTGTATAATATTGGCATGAAACAATCAAAAATTATAGATACAATGAAGATGTATCACTGACCCCGGCCGGTTCGTCGTCTCATGCTCGTCACGGCCCAGTGAATGCGCAGGTTGCGTTGCTCATGGCGCGCGAGCTCCTGCGCTATCGCCCCATCAACGACCTTACCTCCTGAGGCTGTTCAACCAATGTACTAGTTCATCCACAGCCCCTTGTGGCCAATCTACCACAAAGCAGGAGTAGGGATTTACACTGCAAGGTGGCCTGAATCTAGGTAAACCGTTGTGTCTCTTGTTCGTTGGGTTCGTCGAGCAAGGTCATGGGATTAGCGAGCAGGCAGGTTGGGAGGACGAGTTCTTCACACGCATCCCAGAGTTCGAACCTCTCAAGGGTCTATGGAACCCTGAATCTGACAGCCTAGCCACCACCGTAGGAGGGGATGGAGAACCCGAACCCTCACTAGATCACACTGTAGGATCGAAAGTATGTCTAGAGGGGGGTGATTAGACTACTTGACCAAATAAAAACTTAACCTTTTCCCTATTTTAGTTCTTGGCAGATTTTAGCTATTGTAGGACAAGTCAAGCAATCATCACACAATTCAAGCAAGCATGCAAAGAGTATATTGGTAGCGGAATGTAAAGCATGCAACTTGTAAGAATGTAAGGGGAAGGGTTTGGAGAATTCAAACGCAATTGGAGACACGGATGTTTTTCCCGTGGTTCGGATAGGTGGTGCTATCCTACATCCACGTTGATGGAGACTTCAACCCACAAAGGGTAACGGTTGCGCGAGTCCACACAGGGCTCCACCCACAAAGGATAACGGTTGCGCGAGTCCACAAAGGGCTCCACCCACGAAGGGTCCACGAAGAAGCAACCACCCACAAAGGGTCCACGAAGAAGCAACCTTGTCTATCCCACCATGGCCATCGCCCACACAGGACTTGCCTCACTAGCGGTAGATCTTCACGAAGTAGGCGATCTCCTTGCCCTTACAAACTCCTTGGTTCAACTCCACAATCTTGTCGGAGGCTCCCAAGTGACACCTAGCCAATCTAGGAGACACCACTCTCCAAGAAGTAACAAATGGTGTGTAGGTAATGAACTCCTTGCTCTTGTGCTTCAAATGATAGTCTCCCCAACACTCAACTCTCTCTCATAGGATTTGGATTTGGTGGAAAGAAGATTTCAGTGGAAAGCAACTTGGGAAGGCTAGAGATCAAGATTCATATGATAGGAATGGAATATCTTGGTCTCAACACATGAGTAGGTGGTTCTCTCTCAGAACATATGAGTTGGAATTGTGTATGTGTTCTGATTGCTCTCTCCACGAATGAAGAGGAGGTGGAGGGGTATATATAGCCTCCACACAAAATCCAACCGATACACACAGTTTTCCAATCTCGGTGGGACCGAATCAACAAACTCGGTTGGACCGGAAAGGTAAACCTAGTGACCGTTAGAGATTTTCGGTGGGACTGACATGCAACTCGGTACGACCGATATGGTTAGAGTTTGGACATAACGTAATCTCGGTGAGACCGATTACACAAACTCGGTGGGACCGAATTTGGTAATTAGCTAACCAGAGAGTTGGTCAGGCAAACTCGGTGGGACCGATTTGCTCTTTCGGTGAGACCGAAAAGTTACAAAAAGGAAACACTGAATTTACAGTGCAATCTCGGTGGGACCGATTCGCTCTTTCAGTGAGACCGAAAAGTTACAAAAGGGAAACAGAGAGTTTGCAACCCCATCTCGGTGAGACCGAGATCCCTATCGGTAGAACCGATTTGCTAGGGTTTGGCAGTGGCTTATGACAAATGAAACTCGGTGGCGCCGGATAGGAAGAATCGGTAGGACCGAGTTTGGCTTAGGGTTTTGGTCATATGTGGATATGGGAAAGTAGTTGAGGGTTTTGGAGCATATCACTAAGCACATGAAGCAAGAGGCTCATTAAGCAACACCTCATCCCTCCTTGATAGTATTGGCTTTTCCTAAAGACTCAATGTGATATTGGATCACTAAAATGTAAAATGAAGAGTCTTGAGCTTTTGAGCTTGAGCCAATCCTTTGTCCTTAGCATTTTGAGGATTCCACTTTCACATCCATGCCATGCCAATCATTGAGCTTTCCTGAAATAATCATCTTGGAATAGCATTAGCTCAATGAGCTATATGTTGTTATGAATTACCAAAACCACCTAGGGATAGTTGCACTTTCAATCTCCCCCTTTTTGGTAATTGATGACAACATATAGATCAAAGCTTCGACAAATGATAATAAGCATGAAATATATCGTCGCTTTGAGAAGTATGTGACAAGTAAGAGCTCCCCCTAAATTTGTGCATATTTAAAATTTGCTTTGGACTGCAAATGCACAAAGAGTTAGAGTCATGGGTTAGTTTTCCATGTCACATACATCTTGGTGGAGCGCTTAAAATGATAAGAATGAAATACATGCACTCGTTACCAAGAATAGTGAATGATCACATAAGATAGATAAGATAATAGCATTCATCAAGCATTAAGTGTAGCTTATGATCAAACACATGATCATCAATGTCTCACAAGTAATGACGTAGTATCTCAAGCACTCAAAAGCAAACAAAGTTCGAAAAACCACCAAATAAAGCAAGAGAGAAAAAGGCAACACACTCTCTCTCTCGAAGCCTATGATCTATACATTTTTCTCCCCCTTTGGCAACAAGTTACCAAAAAGTTCCTAGAAAATGCATAGTACTAGATCGACGCTCAGGCTTGATCTTCAGGTGGTGGTGGAGTCCGGATCACTCCAAGGACGAAGGCTTCTGTAGACGCTGAAGTAGACGCTGGAGTTGGAGCTGAAGTAGATGCTGGAGCTGGTGGAACTGAGGCTGTGGATGGAGCTGAGGCAGTTGCTCTTGTGTCAGGAACTGGCACTGCAGACGACCTCGGACCTCTTGGCAGTCTGGCAAATGCATCAGTTGTAGTCCTGCCTCTCCTCTCCTGCATGTCATCTTGGAGCTGCTCCACTGCAGTCTGAATCTCTGTTACCTTGACATCCAAGTCATAGAACTTTTGTTCCATGATTCTCTCTAGGCTTGCCTGGTTCTGAGTTAGGGTGGCTAGTCCTTTCTCAATCCGCAGGGTGGATGCAATCAGGTAACCAAGCTGCTCTTGTTTGGTTTTCAAGAAGTACTCAGATGCCTCCTCTTGAGTTGGCATCTTGGCAGCTTTCTCCTTCCTTGCCTTCTCCTTCTTTGCTTGTGCTTGGGTAGACGATGGCTCATTCTCAGTCATGACAACTTGATTGTCCTCAAAATCTGGACGGATGGGCAGGTGTTCCTTGTCCAATAAATATATGCCCGTGCCCATCTTAGAGTTGATGAGCTCCTGAATCTGAGGGGCATATCCACAGCTCCTCTTCTGATCTGCTGCAGTCCTCTTGATAGTTTCTACTATGAGGCTCATGACCTTGAACTTCTGTGGCACATCAAAGACATGAAGCAAGTTGATTGCATGGCCTCTGATCATCTTGTGATCTCCAGACTTGGGCAAGAGAGTGTGCCTCAATATCCAATTTATAGTTGGCAGCCCTGACAGAAGGTAATGCACAGACCCAAATTTGAAGGTGTCAAGAGCTTCATTGGGAATTTCCTTGTACATGTTGGACATTGAGTTATGATCCATCTTTTTCTTGGCATAAATTTCCAAGTCATCTGCTTGCTCCTCTGGGGCATTAATCAACTTTGCCCATTCCTCAACAGTAGATTGGTACCTCGTACCTTCAGACATCCAAGTGATCCTTCCATCTGGATAAAAATGTGCCATGGAGTAGAATTGCATAATGAGCTCCTCGTTCCACTTTCTGAGCTTCTTCCCAACAAAGTCTGCAACTCCACAAGCACTAAAGCTGTCATACACTCCAGGGTAGTGTTCCTCATTGTCCTTGATGTATTGCCAGTCAACCCATCTCATATCACAGACTATTGGCTTCTTATCAAGCAGCACTGTCTCATAGAAATCTTGCTGCTCCTTGGTGTGAAATCTGTAGTCCACAGCAGTCCTCCTCCTTGAAGCATACGGGTCTGCTTCTATCCACTTCCTCAGCCCTGAGTCTCTCCTGAGCTTCATATCCTCAGCCACAGGATGAGCATCGTTGTGGTCTGGGATCTTGGGCTTGAGCTTTCTAAGAACTTGCTCTTCATCCTCTTCTTTAGCAACAGTCTCAGGCACTGGGGCCTTGTTCTTCTCAGCTGCAGGTATGTTCCTTGTATTCCTCTTTGGTTTTGGCTTGGAGGCAGCTTTGGGTGCTTCTTTGGGCTTAGATGCAGCAGCCCCTGATTTGATAGCATCACCCATCAGCTTGGGTGCCTTAGGTGCTGGTGCAGCTACCTCTTCTTCCTCTTCCTCTTCCATGATGGAAGCCTTTCCAAGCACTCTGGCCACGGTCTTCTTGACCCTTTCCTTCCTCTTCTTGCCTTCAGCAGCAACTGGCTCTTTGGGTGCAGGCTTTTCAGTTGAAGCTCTTGCCTTTGACATGGGCTGCCTGCCTGCTGGCCTTTTGATTTTCAAACCTGGCTTTGTGCCTTGAGCTGGCTCAACTCTCTTTGATGTGGCCTCTTCCTCTGCCACATAATCTTCATCTCCAGAATCAGAAGTTCTCTTCTTCCTCTGTCTGGTGGCAGCTTTTGGCAAATTGCTAGGAGTACTCCTGCTGCCATCATCTGAAGAACTTGAGGGACTAGTGCCCTCACTCATCTGCACCTGCTCTTCTGACATGTTCTGGCTGTCACTCTGGTCTGACATGATGAACAAGCTGACTGCTGACCCTGTGAACAGATTATAGATGAGTTAGAATAGATGAGCATCACAAAATGCAGAGATTTTTGCAAAAGAATGATCCAAAAACTTAGTTTTAGTTTCCCACTGAAATCATCTCGGATCTACCGATTTTTAAACTCGGTGATACCGAAGCAGTTTTGGCACCTAAACTAGTGAACTCGGTCAGACCGAGTCATAGTTCGGTGGCACCGAGACTGCTAGGGTTTCACGGAGTTCCAAAATCGGTCACACCGATAAGTAATTCTCGGTCAGGCCGAGTCTCACTTGTGCAATGGCATAAGCCAAATCGGTGGGACCGAGTTTTTCAACTCGGTGGGTCCGAGATGGTTTCAGCGGAAACCTAACCCTAAAATTTTGGAATCAAACCTAATCTACGAGCGTATTGACTGGATAGGAGTGTTTCAATCATGGCAAGAATCATGATGATCACAATGTGCTAAGAATCGGATTGGAGAATAGCACAAAGATCGAGTCCATACCCTAGTTCGGCGGAGACTCACTACGGCGGCAACGGCGGGGCAGAATTCCCGTTGACGGCGATGGAGACCAACGACTGGAGACGGCTGGCGGCGAGAAGACGATCCGGAGACCACGTTGGCAGAGCAGGCTATCGCGCGGGCGAAGGGGTTCGGAGAAATTTCCAAATTTTTCCAGTGACTATATATAGCCCGACCCTGTCGGTGTGACCGAGTGGAACAACTCGGTGGCACCGAGATTCATAACTGTAAGCAGTTACTGAAACTCGGTGTGACCGAAAAGTTCAAATCGGTTGCACCGAGATCGAAAACCTAGATCAACTTAATGATCTCGGTAGGACCGAAAGTGGGGTATCGGTCAGACCGAGAATCATAAAGTGGTTTTGGAAGTTTAAGTCTATGACGAATCGGGGACTCTGAGCGCTCCTCACACAGAGTGGTTCGAATCTGACTTGATCAAATTTTGTGATGTAGCATGAAAAGAGTTTGAGACAAGAAAAGCATAGATAGCTAGAGGAGGTTCTTAGGCATTCTTGTCCATCCACTTGGCAAAAAGAAATAAAACCGAACAATCAAAACAACAAGTGGATGTCCTCGAATGAGTAAAATATGCAACCAGCATGCTCACACAATAAGATGGCAAATGAAATATGTGACAAGGCATGCACAACCAATTCTAGCATCTATCAAGCAATTTGCGATGACTAGGTCATCTATATATGAGTATATTGACTTAGGAGTCAAGTGAGAACACTTGATCATAGGTCATACTCATCGTTTAAGCTCAAGTGGGGTTACCACTTTTACATAAAGCATTGTTGTGTTCACATCTTTAGAGTTGCTTTAGCTCAAGTCTTAGAGTAAAGCTCCCCCTAGATGTGATATCCCCCCTAAGAGGGATGAACTAACCTTGGGTTTTGTCGATTATGACTTCATGTAGATGTTGAAGATGTGGACGCTCAATGTTGATGTAGATCACTTGGAGCTATCCATTTGAGTGAATTGCACTTTCAATACCTACATGGGTTAGTCCCACAAGGAACAAACAAGGATATCCATAGACATAGAGTGATGCACACACAAGATGATGTCCATGAAAACTTTTAGGTTACCTTGTCCCTTGTCTTACCAACAAGAGGGTTTGTGACTCCTTGAACTAGTGCAAGATGTGGAAGTTGATTGCACTTGTTCTTGCCAAAATAATAAGAGTGAAGTATGTTGGCAGAGTCACCCTCAAGAACTCTCTAGTTCTTCTTCTTTTGGATCCACACCATCTTGATGGGAATCCTTGGAGTTGTAGTCGTACTTGATGAAGTGGAACTTGAAGTAGTCTTGGGAATCCACTTGACTAAGGTCTTAGGAGCTTCTTCAAATGCATCAATTTCCTCTTGAAGCTTGTCCTTGCCTTTTTGCTTGTAGTCTTGTGGTGGAAGATCATCTTGAGCTTGTGTCCCCTTGAAAGAAGTATCATACTTCTCTTGTTGAGGAACAAACTTTGTCTTGGGGTATTGATCTTCTTCCCACTCAACTCCATTGGCATTGAACTTTCGTTCAAAACCAACACCTTGATTCTTCCGGTGCATTCCTTGCTTGCGCACAATTTCCTCGAATTGCTTACTCCCGGCAAGGCTTTTGTACACTCCTTTCTCTATAATTCCCTTCAATAAACTATTTTCTTGCTCAAGTGTAACTTGGCTAAGAGAATCATTAGTGGAATCAAGAGAACTACTAGAAGCAACAATATTGGATTTAGCATGATCATTGTTACTGCTAGAGGAAGAATCTTTCTTGTTCTTGTTACTAGACTTGACTTGAGGCATGTAAGTGGATAAGAGTAAACGCTTGGCAATGTGAGAAGAACTTTTCTTGCGGAGATCATCATTGATTGCTTTTAAGAACTCATGCTCTTGCTCAAGATTGAGCTTTTCAAAGCGTAATTTCTCATGAGCTCTTAAAAGTTCTCGATGATCTTCGAAGATAGTTTCATGAGCTAACTTAAGAGTGTTTAATTCTTTAGTTAGAGCCTCAATCTTCTCCTTATCATTGTCATTCGTTTTATCTTGATTAGCATGATTAATTGGTCTTTCATCATAGTATTCATCACTAGAGTTGTCAACAAGCAAATCATCACCTAACAAGTCATCTTCATCACTATTGAAATCAACATACTCGGGATGTGTTACCTTAGGACCTTTGGCCATGAAGCATCTTCCAACTCCTTCATTTGGTGAGTCAAATATGTCATAGGAGTTGGTTGACACAAGTGCTAGACCAGCAACATCTTTATCTTGAGTATCTTCGGAGTCGGAGTGATAACTTCTCTCGGAGTGGCTGTCGGAGTCGGAGCTGGATACCCATTCACCAACATGAGCTTGATGTCTTCGTCTTATGTAGCTCCTTGATGATTTTTCCTTCCTTTCCGAATCCTTGCTTCTCCGTGAGTATCTTCGTTCATAACGATCATCTCTACTCCTTCTCTCTCTTGGTGGTGATTCTTTGCTTCTTCTTTTTGGAGAATCTTCTCTTCTCTTGTAGGGAGCCGTACACTCATTGGAATATTGTCCGGGTCTTCCACAACTGTAGCAGTTTCGCTCTCGACTAGAAGATCTTTTGTCATTGTAGGACCTTGACTTGAAGCTTCTATCTTTGCTTCTACTCTTGTAGAACTTGTTGAAGTTCTTCACCATTAAGCTCAATTCTTCATTAAAGTCTTGTTTCTCACTTGATGATGTGGGGGCTTCACATGAGGCTTTATAGGCACCACTTGACTTGTTGTGAAGTTCCTCTTTATCCTTAAGTGACATCTCGTGAGCAACAATTCTTCCAATCACCTCCGTTGGCTTGAGATCTTTGTAATTGGGCATCATTTGGATCAATGTGCACACGGTATCATATTTTCCATCCAAGGCTCTTAGGATCTTCTTGATGATGAATCTATCAGTCATCTCTTCACTTCCTAAGCCGGCAATCTCATTTGTGATGAGAGCAAGCCTAGAGTACATTTCAGCGACACCTTCACCATCCTTCATCTTGAACTTGTCAAGTTGACTTTGAAGCACATCCAACTTGGATTCCTTGACGGAGTCGGTACCTTCGTGCATATCAATCAAAGTGTCCCAAATTTCCTTTGCATTCTCAAGACGGCTGATTTTGTTGAATTCTTCGGGGCATAATCCGTTGAAGAGAATATCACAAGCTTGAGCATTGTATTGCAACATCTTCAACTCATCCGCGCTAGCTTCACGGTTTGGTTCTTTCCCATCAAAGAAGTCACCTTGCAAACCAACACACACAATAGCCCAAACGGCGGGGTTATGTCCAAGAATATGAATTTTCATTTTATGCTTCCAACTAGCAAAATTAGTACCATCAAAGTAAGGACCTCTACGGTGATAATTTCCCTCGCTAGACGCCATACTCTCCAAGGTTGTGAAACCAAGGCTATGACTACCAAAAGCTTATGGAGATCAAAGCAAATGGAGACCAAAGCTCTGATACCACTTGTAGGATCGAAAGTATGTCTAGAGGGGGGGTGATTAGACTACTTGACCAAATAAAAACTTAACCTTTTCCCAATTTTAGTTCTTGGCAGATTTTAGCTATTGTAGGACAAGTCAAGCAATCATCACACAATTCAAGCAAGCATGCAAAGAGTATATTGGTAGCGGAATGTAAAGCATGCAACTTGTAAGAATGTAAGGGGAAGGGTTTGGAGAATTCAAACGCAATTGGAGACACGGATGTTTTTCCCGTGGTTCGGATAGGTGGTGCTATCCTACATCCACGTTGATGGAGACTTCAACCCACAAAGGGTAACGGTTGCGCGAGTCCACACAGGGCTCCACCCACAAAGGGTAACGGTTGCGCGAGTCCACAAAGGGCTCCACCCACGAAGGGTCCACGAAGAAGCAACCACCCACAAAGGGTCCACGAAGAAGCAACCTTGTCTATCCCACCATGGCCATCGCCCACACAGGACTTGCCTCACTAGCGGTAGATCTTCACGAAGTAGGCGATCTCCTTGCCCTTACAAACTCCTTGGTTCAACTCCACAATCTTGTCGGAGGCTCCCAAGTGACACCTAGCCAATCTAGGAGACACCACTCTCCAAGAAGTAACAAATGGTGTGTAGGTAATGAACTCCTTGCTCTTGTGCTTCAAATGATAGTCTCCCCAACACTCAACTCTCTCTCATAGGATTTGGATTTGGTGGAAAGAAGATTTCAGTGGAAAGCAACTTGGGAAGGCTAGAGATCAAGATTCATATGATAGGAATGGAATATCTTGGTCTCAACACATGAGTAGGTGGTTCTCTCTCAGAACATATGAGTTGGAATTGTGTGTGTGTTCTGATTGCTCTCTCCACGAATGAAGAGGAGGTGGAGGGGTATATATAGCCTCCACACAAAATCCAACCGTTACACACAGTTTTCCAATCTCGGTGGGACCGAATCAACAAACTCGGTCGGACCGGAAAGGTAAACCTAGTGATCGTTAGAGATTTTCGGTGGGACTGACATGCAACTCGGTAGGACCGATATGGTTAGGGTTTGGGCATAACGTAATCTCGGTGAGACTGATTACACAAACTCGGTGGGACCGAATTTGGTAATTTGCTAACCAGAGAGTTGGTCAGGCAAACTCGGTGGGACCGATTTGCTCTTTCGGTGAGACCGAAAAGTTACAAAAAGGAAACACTGAATTTACATTGCAATCTCGGTGGGACCGATTCGCTCTTTCGGTGAGACCGAAAAGTTACGAAAGGGAAACAGAGAGTTTGCAACCCCATCTCAGTGAGACCGAGATCCCTATCGGTAGAACCGATTTGCTAGGGTTTGGCAGTGGCTTATGACAAATGAAACTCGGTGGCGTCGGATAGGAAGAATCGGTAGGACCAAGTTTGGCTTAGGGTTTTGGTCATATGTGGATATGGGAAAGTAGTTGAGGGTTTTGGAGCATATCACTAAGCACATGAAGCAAGAGGCTCATTAAGCAACACCTCATCCCTCCTTGATAGTATTGGCTTTTCCTAAAGACTCAATGTGATCTTGGATCACTAAAATGTAAAATGAAGAGTCTTGAGCTTTTGATCTTGAGCCAATCCTTTGTCCTTAGCATTTTGAGGGTTCCACTTTCACATCCATGCCATGCCAATCATTGAGCTTTCCTGAAATAATCATCTTGGAATAGCATTAGCTCAATGAGCTATATGTTGTTATGAATTACCAAAACCACCTAGGGATAGTTGCACTTTCACACACCAACACAAAAACTGACCTCCCGAGGTTGTTCTTCCTCTATACTAGTTCATCCTCAACCCCTCGCGAGGCCAATCCACACCAAAGCAGGAGTAGGATCTTACACCGCAAGGTGGCCTGAACCTGGGTAAACTGTTGTGTCCCTCTTCTTCCCATTCGTCGAGCTAAGCCATGAGAGTGACGAGTTGGTAGGCTGGGGAGGTTGAGTTCTTTGCACATGCCCCAGAGTTCAAACCTTTCTTGGGTCTGCGGAGCCCTGAATCTAACATTTGGCGCTCCGGGTAGGGGTGCGTCGAAGCATCTCTCCCATCGGTCGATTCGCCACTGTTCCACTGTTCTCATGGCTGAGGCACATCGAGTTCGTGCTGAGCACCGGGCTGCCCTCGCTGCCCGCGTCACCCAGACAGTGCCTGTGGGCGATGGCACCCCCTGTTCCCCATCGCATGCCGCTAACGCAGCCACAGGCCCCGCAGCCCACGAGCAGCAGGCCTCGCCGCTGTAGCCTTCTGCGCAACGTGATGGATGCACCGCCACTCCATCGCTGACTCCGGCTGGTGCTTTGTCCTCCCATTCTCATCCCGGGTCGGCGAACGCGTAGGCTGCATTGCTCATGGCACGCAAGCTTCTACGCTATCGTCCGACCGATGACCTCTACAAGGACTGGCTGGACCGCATCGCTGAGCTCGTCAGCGCCGCTGGAGAGGCCCCTACACCATCTCACTCACTGCCTCCCCCACAGCCTCATGCGAGCGACGTGGCCCACGGTGCACCTCCTCCACCTCCCCGGCAAGATGTCGCCCTCGAGCCAAGGCATGAGGCCCCTCGGCGCGACCCGCCACGTAGGGCGCCGGCGCGCGATGAAGAAAGCTGCCAAGTGGTGCAGCGGCCTCAAGGAGAGGCGCGTGCGCTCCCAGCACCGCCGTGCCAAGACCGCGTGTTGCTCGAGGCGGCGGCAGGCGAGCGCCAAGACCAGGCTCCCCCTCTGCGGTGGGCTCCCTTGAGCTCCGCGTCGTCTAGCCTGGGAAGATCAAGCAGGACCTGCCTCCGCGCTATGACGACACCACTGACCCTCTCGAGTTCCTCCAGCTCTACGAGCTGAGCATCAAGGCGGCGAACGGCGATGAGAAGGTCATAGAGAACTGGTTTCCCATAGCCCTCAAGGATGTCGTGTGATACATCTCCAATGTATCTATAATTTTTTATTATTCCATGTTGTTATATTATTATTCTTGGATGTTTTATAATCATTTTACAGTCATTTTATATCATTTTTTCGTAATAACCTATTGACATAGTGCCAAGTGCAAGTTGTTGTTTTTTGCATGTTTTTATATCGTGGGAAATCAATACGAAACAGAGTCCAAACGCAGCAAAACTTTTTTTTGGATTTTTTGGACCAAAAGACATCCAATGGGCCGAAGAAGCACCTGTTGGGTGCTCCGAGGGGAGCACAACCCACCAGGGCGCGCCTGGAGGCCCAGCCGTGCCCTGGTGGGTTGTGCTCACCTCGGCTACCTCCCGAACCGCCTCTTTACTCTATAAATACCCCAATATTCTAGAAACCCTAGGGGAGTCGATGAAAATCAATTCCAGCCGCTGCAAGTTCCAGAAACCACCAGATCCAATCTAGACACCATCACGGAGGGGTTCATCATGTCCATTGGTGCCTCTCCCATGATGCGCGAGTAGTTCTTTGTACACCTTCGGATCCATAGTTAGTAGCTAGATGGCTTCCTCTCTCTCGTTTGATTCTCAATACAACGGTCTCTTAGAGATCCATATGATGTAACTCTTTTTGCGGTGTGTTTGTTGAGATCTGATGAACTTTGAGTTTATGATCAAATCTATCTTTTTATCCATGAAAGTTATTTGATTCTTCTTTGATCTCTTATATTCATGATTACTTATAGCCTCGTATTTATTCTCCTATATTTGGGTTTTGTTTGGCCAACTTAATCTATTTATCTTGCAATGCGAAGAGGTGCTTTGTGATGGGTTCAATCTTATGGTGCTTGATCCCAGTGACAGAAGGGGAACTGACCTGTATGTATTGTTGCCATTAAGGATAACAAGATGGGGTCTATTTCTATATAAATAGATCTTGTCTACATCATGTAATCGTTCTTATTACATTACTCTGTTTCCCCATGAACTAAATACACTAGATCACGCTGGATAGCGGTCGCTGTGTGGAGTAATAGTAGTAGATGCTGGTAGTTGTCGGTCTACTAATCTTGGACGTGATGCCTATATAATGATCATTGACTAGATATCGTCATGATTATTTGAAATTCTATCAATTTCCCAATAGTATTTTTTTCACGCACCATTTACTATTTTTCTCGAGAGAAACCACTAGTGAAACCTACGGCCCCCGGGTCTCTTCTTTATTATATTTGCCTTTGCGATCTATTTTCCTTTGCTTTTATTTTTAGATCTATTAAACCAAAAATACAAAAATACCTTGCTGCACTTTATTTTATTTAGCGTTCGATCTATCAATCTATCACAACTTTCTCACGACCGTTTGCCAATTTCTGGTGCCGTTACCCAAAAGGGATTGACAACCCCTTTAACCTGTCGGGTTGCGAGTATTTGTTATTTGTGTGCAGGTGTCATTCATGTAGTATTGCATGGTTCTCCTACTGGTTCGATAACCTTGGTCTCGTCACTGACGGAAATACCTACCGTTGATGTGCTACATCATCCCTTCCTCTTTGGGGAAATACCGACGTAGTTCTAGTTGACATCAAAAGGAATTTCTGCCGCCGTTGCTGGGGAGACATCATAATCATCTACCAGGTTCCT
Organism: Triticum urartu; assembly: GCF_056163025.1. Lineage (NCBI taxonomy): Eukaryota > Viridiplantae > Streptophyta > Magnoliopsida > Poales > Poaceae > Triticum > Triticum urartu. The sequence continues at coordinate 323,598,538 of NC_141879.1, read as the reverse complement.
AATCACAAATCTTATCTCCTCGCATTTTACATTATTTGTCATTTGCCTCTCGTTTTCCTCTCCCCCACTTCAAAGAAATTTGCCATTTATTCGCCCTCTTTTTTGTTCGTCGTTTTCTTGCCAGGTCTGTTTTGCGTGCGTTCTTATTTGCGTAGTCATGATGCTTCAAAGAAAACATTATGATGTTCCTTACCCCAATATTTTGCTTGAAATTCAGAAAAGTACTAAGGAATATATGACTACACAATTTGAGCACAATAAATATTTTACCAAAGATTTTAAGGAGCACTCTGTTGTGCTAGATGCAATAGAAAAACAACTTGATGATATTAGCAGAGAAGTTTCTAATCTCCAATCTAAGTATGCTTTTGCTAAAAGTTTGCTAGGAAAATATCCGATGCTCAAGCTACCCTAGTAAATCAAATGGTCACTAAACCAATCTCGTTAGAAGATAAAAGTGATGAAGATCTTAAGATGGTTGGTATTTCTTCTATTGATTCCTTGTTTAGTAAAATTGAAATTGATGAAAAAGGGACCGGAGAAGAGTCAACTTTAGCTAGAAGGCATCCCGATAATTCAGAGGGTGAAAATCTTGTTGAGAAAATTGATAAAAGTGGGTTTGAAGAGGTCAAAACATTAACTAGTGATGTGCCCACTCTTTTGGATTACAAAGACTTTAATTATGAGAGTTGCTCTTTGATTGATTGTATTTCTTTGTTGCAATCCGTGATGAATCCACCCCATGCCTATGAACAAAATAAAGCTTTTACTAAACATATTGTTGATGCTTTGATGAAAGCTTTGGAAGAAAATTGGAATTAGAAATTCCTAGAAAACTACATGATGAGTGGGAACCTGCTACCAAAGTAAAGATTAAAAATTATGAGTGTTTTGCTTTATGTGACTTGGGTGCTAGTGTTTCTAAAATTCTGAAATCTTTATGTGATGTGCTTGGTCTTACCGATATTGAAGAATGCTCTTTAAATTTGCACATAGCGAATTCTACTATTAAAAAGCCTATGGGAAGAATTGATGATGTTCTTATTCTTGAATAGGAATTATGTTCCCATAGATTTTATTGTTCTTGATATTGATTGCAATCCGTCTTGTCCAATTATTCTTGGTAGACCATTCTTACGTACTATTGGTGTCGTGATTGATATGAAAGAAGGCAATATTAAATTTCAATTTCCACTAAGGAAGGGTATGGTACACTTCCCTAGACCAAGAATTAGGCCACTATATGAATCAATCATAAGGGCATCTTATGCATCTAGAAACAAAGATGACAAAACTTAGATCCTTGCATTATGCCTAGCTAGAGCATAAAACGGTAGCGCTTGTTCGGAGGCAACCCAATGAATAAAATTTATTTTTGTCTTTTACTTTCTGTTCTTGAGTGTTTGCATAATTATGCTACTGCTATGATTGTGTTTTTTGTGTTTTAATTAGTGTTTGTGCCAACTAAAGCCTTTAGGATCATGTTGGGTGATAGTTGATTTGATCTCGCTGAAAAACAGAAACTGTTGCGCTCACGAAAATAATTCTCATTTCTAACAGGAGCGTGATAAAATACCAATTCTCTTTCCATAAGATTAATATACAAATTTCTCACGTTTTCCTAATTTTTTCAGAATTTTTTGACTTACATAAGTATTCGAAATATCCAGATTGCTACAGACTATTCTGTTTTTGACAGATTCTCTTTTCTTTGCGTTGTGTGCTTGTTTCGATGATTCTATGATTTTCTTTGAACAGTTTTTGCCATAAAAAAGTTGGAAAACATTAGATATAATGCAAGAAAAAAATATGAATGGGTTTGCAACAGTACTTATAGTAGTGATTTGTTTTCTAATACTAACGGATCTCACGAAGGTTTTGTTGAGTTTTGTGTGATTGAAGTTTTCAAGTTTTGGGTGATGTTACGATGGATGAAGAAATAAGGAGTAAGAAGAGTATATGCTTGGGGATTCCCAAGGCATCCCAAGCTATTATCCAAAGATAAGCAAGCAACTAAGCTTGGGGATGCCCGAGTGGCATCCCCTCTTTCTTCTAACGACCATCGGTATTTTACTCGAAGCTATATTTTTATTCGTCACATACTATGGGTTTTGCTTGGAGCGTCTTGTATGATATGAGATTTTGCTTGTTTTTCTTTGTGTTTTAAGTCTTGAATCCTTGCTGGACACACCTATTTGAGAGAGCCAAAATTATGACATGACCTATTAAAATTGCTCTCTATGCTTCACTTCAATCTTTATGAGCTATGGAATTGCTCTAGTGCTTCACTTATATCTTTTTTAGCACGGTGTGCTTTGTTATTTTTGAAGGAATGCCCTCATGCTTCACTTAGATTTATTCGAGAGTCGGTAAAAAATTTAAGAAATTCTCTCTTGCTTCACTAAAATTAATTTGAGAAAGAAATATTATGCTCGTGATCTTCACTTATATTTGTTTGAGGTTATCAAAAGCAACACATGAAAATTAGTTCCAACGTGATAGATATCCAAGAAGGATATAATAAAAAATTTCAGACAAAATAAATTTGATTCCTTGTAATAGTTTTGAGATATGATGATGTGATATGCAAGTCATGTTGATGAGTAATTATGCTTTAGTAAGAATATTGGTGTCAAGGTTTCTGATTCCCTATGCAAGCACGAAAGTCAATAGTTATGCAATGAAATTACATCCTACTTGTGGTGCATTATTCGGTGTTAATTATGCTCAATGCTCGCTTATGAGATTATTCGTTTCTTGGTTGGTCGCTTCTCAATCTTTTGCTAGCCTTCATTTTGCGCTTAAGTATGATCACTACTTGTGCATCCAAAATCCTTTAAACCAGTTTTGCCACATGAGTCCACCATACCTACCTATATGTGGTATTTCCGTGTTGTTCTAAGAAAATTTGTATGTGCCATCTCTAACTTTCAAAATAAATTTCTCTTTTGTGTGCTGGTACCGCTCATGAATCGGTAGGGGGAGGCTAATATATTTCCATGCTAGATATGTTATTCTCACGATGAGTGTTTATTCACTTGTCATTGCACGAGAGTAAGGCAAAGGCATTAGGGATGCCCAGTCCCGAAATGAAAAATGAATTTACTTTATGTTGTCAAATAACAAATTCCTTGGAAAGTGTTGGTATGGAAGGCACCCATGGATACGGCTAGCCATGGAAAGTGAAAGTATGGTTGAAAAAGGAATAACTCTTAATTTCTATTTGGGAACCGCCTATGATATATCTAGCATGGAAAGTATTGGGAACTACTTGATCATTCTCGTTGATAGGAAAAGCATGCCCCCCAAAATGTTTTTATATCTATGTTTTTCGCTTTGAGCTCTAGCACCTCTACAAATCCCTACTTTCCTCCGTGAAGGGCCTTTCTTTCACTTTATTCAATTTTTATTTTTAATTTGAGTCTCCATCTTCTCTTATAAAGCACCGACTAGGGGGAACTATGATCATACTTGAGCATTGGGTGTAGCTAATATGTGAGTATGTTTCATCAATGGATCAATGATTGAGCATGATGGGCTAGGGATAACTTATTTTAGCGTTGATATTTTGAAAGACATGGTTGCTTGTTGATATGCTTGAGTATTTAAGTCTCATGTCAAAACTAGACTATTGCTTTGAACCATATAAATGTCCAAATTTTCATGCTATAAAAAGGAATATGAGATGAGCATGTTAGGCAGCATTCCACATCACAAATTCAGTTTTTATCATTTACCTCCTCGAGGACGATCAGGAATTAAGCTTGGGGATGCTAATACGTCTCCGATGTATCTATAATTTTGACTGTTCCATGCTGTTATATTATCATTCTTGGATTTTTACAATCACTTCATAGTCGTTTTATATCATTTTTTGGTACTAACCTATTGACATAGTGCCAAGTGCCAATTGTTGTTTTTTGCATGTTTTTTACATCGCAAAAAATCAATACCAAACGGAGTCCAAACGCAGTGAAACTTTTGTGGATTTGTTTGGACCAGAAGACATCCAATGGGCCGGAGAAGAACCTAGGGGGTGCTCCGTGGGGAGCACAACCCACCAGGGCACGCCTGGAGGTCCAGGCGTGCCCTGGTGGGTTGTGCCCACTTCGATTGCCTCCCAAACCGCCTCTTTACTCTATAAATGCCAGCTCGGTTGCCTCCCGAACCGCCTCTTTACTCTACTTTACTCTATTAGTGCCTTATTCTATAAATACCCCAATACCCCAATATCGTTGCCATTAAGGATAACAAGATGGGGTCTATTTGTACATAAATAGATCTTGTCTACATCATGTCATCGTTCTTATTGCATTACTCCGCTTCCCCATGAACTTAATACAACAGATGCATGCTGGATAGCGGTCGATGTGTGGAGTAACAGTAGTAGATGCAGGAAGGAGTCGGTCTACTAATCTTGGACGTGATGCCTATATGATGATCATTGCCTGGATATCGTCATGATTATTTGAAGTTCTATCAATTGCCCAACAGTAATTTGTTCACCCACCGTGTAACACCCACAATCCGGCTATATCTCCCTGGTGTCGAGGCACGACTTAGAGGCATAGCCGCATGGTGGTTTAGATCGCAAGAGGGGTAATCTTCACACAATCCCATGTACTGAATAAGAAAGGGATAAAGAGTTGGCTTACACTCGCCACTTCACACAATACATAAATAATTCATACATCATCCAAATACACTCATAGACTGACTACGGTCAAATCCGAATAAAAATGAAGATAACCCCAAATGCTAGATCCCCGATCTTCCCAACTGGGCTCCACTACTGATCATCAGGAAACGAAACATAGTAACGACCTAGATCCTTGTCGAACTCCCACTTGAGTTCGGTAGCATCACCTGCATTGGTATCATTGGCACCTGCAACTTTTTGAAGTATCTGTGAGCCACGAGGACTCAGCAATCTCACACCCGCAAGATCAAGACTATTTAAGCTTATGGGTAGGGTAAGGAAATGAGGTGGAGCTGCAGCAAGCACTAAGCAAGTATGGTGGCTAACATACGCAAGTAAGAGTAAGATGAGAAGCTACGCAACGGTCAAAAAGCTATAAGTGATCAAGAAGTGATCCTGAAACTACTTACGTTCAAGCATAACACAAGAACGTGTTCACTTCTCGGACTCCGCCGAAAAGAGACCATCACGGCTACACACGCTGTTGATTCATTTTAATTAAGTCAAGTGTCAAGTTCTCTACAACCGGATATTAACAAATTCCCATCTGTCACATAACCGCGGGCACGGCTCTCAAAAGTTTATACCCTGCAGGGGTGTCCGAACTTAGCCCATCACAAGCTCTTACGGTCAACGAAGGATATTCCTTCTCCCGGAAAGACCCGACCAGTCTCGGAATCCCGGTTACAAGACATTTCGACAATGGTAAAACAAGACCAGCAAAGCCGCCTGATGTGCCGACAAATCCCGATAGGAGTCCCACGTATCTCGTTCTCAGGGCACACCGGATGGGACAAGCTATGAGTAAAACCAGCCCTCAAGTTTCCCCGAAGTGGCCCCGCAGGGCACACCGGATGGGACAAGCTATGAGTGTTGATCCGAAACGGGCAGCCCGCGGGGCCACCTCGGGGAAACTTGAGGGCTGGTTTTACTTATAGCTTGTCCCATCTGGTGTGCCCTGAGAAAGAGATACGTGCGACTCCTATCGGGATTTTTCGGCACATTGGGCGGCTTTGCTGGTCTTGTTTTACCATTGTCGAAATGTCTTGTAACCGGGATTCCGAGACTGATCGTGTCTTTTTAGGAGAAGGGATATCCTTCGTTGAACGTGAGAGCTTGTGATGGGCTAAGTTGGGACACCCCTGCAGGGTATAAACTTTCGAGAGCCGTGCCCGCGGTTATGTGGCAGATGGGAATTTGTTAATATCCGGTTGTAGAGAACTTGACACTTGACTTAATTAAAATGAATCAACAGCGTGTGTAGCTGTGATGGTCTCTTTTCGGCGGAGTCCGAGAAGTGAACACGTTCTTGTGTTATGCTTGAACGTAAGTAGTTTCAGGATCACTTCTTGATCACTTATAGCTTTTTGACCGTTGCGTAGCTTCTCATCTTACTCTTACTTGCGTATGTTAGCCACCATACTTGCTTAGTGCTTGCTGCAGCTCCACCTCATTTCCTTACCCTACCCATAAGCTTAAATACTCTTGATCTTGCGGGTGTGAGATTGCTGAGTCCTCGTGGCTCACGGATACTTCAAAAAGTTGCAGGTGCCGACAATACCAGTGCAGGTGATGCTACCGAACTCAAGTGGGAGTTCGACGAGGATCTAGGTCGTTACTATGTTTCGTTTCCTGATGATCAGAAGTGGAGCCCAGTTGGGACGATCGGGGATCTAGCATTTGGGGTTTATCTCCCTTTTTATTCGGATCTAACCATAGTCGGTCTATGAGTGTATTTGGATGATGTATGAATTATTTATGTATTGTGTGAAGTGGCGAGTGTAAGCCAACTCTTTATCCCTTTCTTATTCAGTACATGGAATTGTGTGAAGATTACCCCTCTTGCAATCTAAACCACCATGCGGCTATGCCTCTAAGTCATGCCCCGACACGTGGGAGATATAGCCGCATTGTGGATGTTACACACCGTTTGCTATTTTTCTCGAGAGAAGCCACTTATGAAACCTACGCCCCCCGGGTCTCTTCTTTATTATATTTGCCTTCGCGATCTATTTTCCTTTGCTTTTTTCAGATCTATTAAACCAACAATACAAAAATACCTTTCTGCACTTTATTTTATGTGGCGTTCGATCTATCAATCTATTACAACTTTCTCATGTATGTTTGCCAATTTCTGGCGCCGTTACCCGAAAGGGATTGACGACCCCTTTAACTTGTCGGGTTGCGAGTATTTGTTATTTGTATGCAGGTGCCGTTCACGTAGTGTTGTGTGGTTCTCCTACTGGTTCGATAACCTTGGTCTCATCACTAAGGGAAATACCTACCATTGTTGTGTTGCATCATCCCTTCCTCTTTGGGGAAATACCGACGTAGTTCTAGCATGCATCAGTGCGCACTCATGGCTCCTGAACCTCCCTGCGGGATTGATCTCCTCCTGGGATGAAATGCGAGAATGTTTCATCGCCAACTTCTAGGGCACTAGCAACCACGCCCCTACTGCGGGCGACCTGTGGCACATCAAGCAGCAGGCAGGGGAGACCTTGCACAAATACATCTACCGCTTCACCAATTTTTGCCTCAAGATCCCCAAGGTGTCGGATGAGGCTATTATTTCGGTATTCACTGATGGCCTCCGGGAAGTTAAGATGAAGGAAGAGCTCGCCATACACGAGGACCTGTGCTCGGCTCTGGAGATGTTCAACATGGAAACTAGATGCGCGAGGGATGAGGAAGGTCGCCTCTCCCTCCTTGAGCTCTCGGAGGCCGATCCTGAAGATAAGAAGGCCAAGGCCAAGGACGTGAAGCGCAAGGGCCCAGCTGTGCTCACGGCCGAACCTGAGCTGAAGCGCGGCTGCGACCACCCCGAGTCCTCCAAGGGTAGTCGCCCATTCTGCATCTTCCACAATGTACACAGCCACAACACCAACGACTGCCAAGAACTCAGGGCCATCCAAGACGGGCGCCTTGGCCGCCGCCCTGAGCGCAACGACCGCGGCTATGGCCGTGGAAGAGGCTGAGGTGGGGGACGCTGGGACAACCGCGACCCCCGCCAGGACTGGCGCGATCATCCTCGTGAGGATCGGTGGCAGGGTGATACGTCTCCGTCGTATCTATAATTTTTGATTGTTCCATGCCAATATTCTATAACTTTCATATACTTATGACAACTTTTTATACTATTTTTGGGACTAACATATTGATCCAGTGCCCAGTGCCAGTTCCTGTTTGTTGCATGTTTTTTGTTTCGCAGAATATCCATATCAAACGGAGTCCAAACGGGATAAAAACTGACGGAGATTTTTTGGGAATATATATGATTTTTGGGAAGAAAAATCCACGCGAGACGGTGCCCGAGGTGGCCATGAGGCAGGGAGGCGCGCCTGCCCCCCTGGGCGCGCCCCTGACCCTCATGGGCCACTCGTAAGGCGGTTGATGCCCTTCTTTTTCCGCAAGAAAGCTAATATCCGGATAGAGATCATGTTAAAATTTCAGCCCAATTGGAGTTACGGATCTCCGGGAATATAAGAAACGGTGAAAGGGAAGAATCTGAGAACGCAGAAACAAAGAGAGACAGAGAGACAGATCCAATCTCGGAGGGGCTCTGCCCCTCCCGTGCCATGGAGGCCATGGACCCGAGGGGAAACCCTTCTCCCATCTAGGGAGGAGGTCAAGGAAGAAGAAGGAGGGGGGCTCTCTCCCCCTCGCTTTTGGTGGCACCGGAGTGCCACCGGGGGCCATCATCATCACCGCGATCTGCACCAACACCTCCGCCATCTTCACCAACATCTCCATCACCTTCCCCCCTCTATCTACAACGGTCCACTCTCCCGCAACCCGATGTACCCTCTACTTGAACATGGTGCTTTATGCTTCATATTATTATCCAATGATGTGTTTGCCATCCTATGATGTCTGAGTAGATTTTCGTTGTCCTATCGGTGGTTAATGAATTGCTATGATTGATTTAATTTGCTTGTGGTTATGTTGCTTCCTTTGGTGCCCATCATATGATTGCACACGTGGATCACACCCTAGGGTTAGTTGTATGTTGATAGGACTATGTATTGGAGGGCAAGAGTGACAGAAGCTTCAACCTAGCATAGAAATTGATGCATACGGGATTGAAGGGGGACCAATATACCTTAATGCTATGGTTGGGTTTTACCTTAATGAACTTTAGCAGTTGCGGATGCTTGCTAATAGTTCCAATCATAAGTGCATAGACTTCCAAGTTAGGGATGACATGCCAGTAGTGGCCTCTCCCACATAATACTTGCTATCGGTCTAGTAAAGTAGTCAATTGCTTAGGGACAATTTCGCAACTCCTACCACCACCTTTCCACACTCGCTATATTTACTTTATTGCTTCTTTACTTACAACAGCCCCTATTTTTTCTTTACTTGCTCTTTATTATCTTGCAAACCTATCCAACAATACCTACAAAGTACTTCTAGTTTCATACTTGTTCTAGGTAAAGCGAACATCAAGCGTGCATAGAGTTGTATCGGTGGTCGATAGAACTTGAGGGAATATTTGTTTTGCCTTTAGCTCATCGTTGAGTTCGACACTCTTACTTATCGAAAATAGTTGCGATCCCCTATACTTGTGGGTTATCAAGACCTTTTTCTGGCACCGTTGCCGGGGAGCAATAGTGTGGGGTGAATATTCTCGTGTGTGCTTGTTTGCTTTTTCACTAAGTAATTTTTATTTGTTGTTCTTAGTTGTTCTTTATCTTTAGTTATGGATATGGAACACGAAATACCAAAAAATTAGGTGTACTTGCTACTCGTGGAGATGGGGAACCTCCTAAAACCCTCCATGCTGGTTATGTGAAAAATATTATGTACTACTTTAATAATCCTAAGAAAACCCCATTCAATTATGTAATGGGAGTAACGTTGGATCAACGTGAATACTTTAGGGATTACCACTTGACACAAAAATGGAAACTATTATGGGATCAAATTCATATATTGAATTGGTATGCTAGGCAACTATGCTTGAGATATGATTATACATGTTGCTCTAAGGTGAAGGCTCCACACCTTCCCTTTTCATATGAATTTAATGATAATGAACCCTTAGCTTCTTATGCTAATGGTATATATGATTACTATGATGTGGAACAAATAGAAGAATTTGTTGCTTTTAAGGGTGCTTATGAAATTGAATCTTTGTTTAAAAAGCATGAAGCTTATGATGATGATGTTTATAGGCCTAAAAATTTAGCTATCTTAAAATATTGCTATGATAATTATGAATATACACTACAAAAAAAAGACACATCCGTGACATTTTGGGCCGAACGAAAAAAATTTCTGTCATACATATGACACTTCTATGACAATAATTGTGACAGAACCCGGTATCATCATAGATGTGGTGGGCTCCTACTTTTATGACAAAAAATCATGACAGAAAATGGGCTTTTCGTCCTGGGCGGGCCGGAGACGCAGCTGCATGACATTCTTTGGGCCGTATGCGCGTGTGTGCGAGGAGTTGGCTCTAACTGAACCCGAGCGATGCGTTGGGCTCTAACTGAACCCGAGCGATTGCACTGCAGGCTATGCGTTACTGAACCTGAGCGATCGATCGATGGATGTTAACTGAACCCGATCAAGAGATTACTTCGCTACTGCTGCTAACTAAACATGATCGATGTTGCCTCCGGGATGAATAGTGAGTGTTGCAGGGGGTTTGGATGAACAGTGAGCGGTGGCATTGCCTCTGGATGAACAGGACCCCGTGGTGTGGTGGAGGGCTGGATGAACAGTAGACGATGGAGGGGTGCCCGTGGAGGGGTGATTGAACAGTAGCCGGTGGAGTAGCGCGTGGTGGAGGTTGGATGAACAGGAGCCCGTGGAGGCTGGAGGAGGTCGACGGTAGCCCGTGGAGGCTGGAGGAGGTCGATGGTGGAGATGAACAGTATCCCGTGGAGTCCCGTTCTGCGGTACGCCACACCCATCCTGATGAACAGGACCCCCGTTTCGACCGTAGCGCTCCAACACAAGTCCGTTTCGTCCGTTTTGCGGTACGCCACACCCCTCTCGATCAACATGACCCCCGTTTCGACCATAGGAGGTCTGTTTCCTTTGTTTTGCGGTACGCCAGACCCCTCCCGATCAATAGGACCCCGTTCCGAACATAGGAGGTCTGTTTCCTCTGTTGTGCGGTAGGCCAGGCCTCGTTTCCATCGCCTGTTCCGTCCAAGCCCTCCCGATGAACACGACCACGCATTCCGTTCTGACCCAGCTGGTTGGCTCCCACGTGTTCTGTTGCCTCTTGATGAACACGACGCATTCCGTTGCCTCCCCATGACCATGACGCATTCCGTTGCCTCCCCATGAACACAACGACGATGTTGTTTCTCCGTTCGGACCCAGCCATGTACACGAGCCCTGGCCGTACGTATGCGCGAGTAGGCGTTCGAGACCCCGCCCGTATGTACACATACGTGGCCATATTTTCTTTCTTGCACCCTGGCCGATGTACGTACATGTACATGCTACGTGATCGCCTCTACTACGACATGTACGCGCCTTTAGTACGACACGTGCGCGCCTCTACATCCACCAGTATATACGTACGTACACGTTCGCGACCAGAATGACAACGCTGCATACGCTTTGACCAGGTGGGTCCCGACTGTCAGGCACTTCCTTGCCTGCGAAGATGTAGCTGGTGGGTCCCAGCAGTCAGGGGGGTGAATCGTTTTTTTGTCCCGGACGCACTTCCTTGCGTGCGAAGATGTAGGTGGTGGGTCCCAGCAGTCAGGGGCAAACGTTTTTTTCGCGAAATACGGTGGCCCATCTGGTGGGTCCCCGCTGTCAGGTGGAGGAATAACTATTTTGCACGTAATAAGGAGGCACTTCCTTGCTGCGGCCGTGGACCCAGCTGTCAGCCTCTCCACATACAGTCCATGTCCGATGGAAGCCGTTCCTTGACAACGTTGACCACGCCGCACCGAGAGCACCAGGGCGGTGGATGACAGTGAGGCCTAGGAAAGGGACAACGCGGAGCCGGGGAAGACGCGGCAGTGGATGCCCACGCGTAGAGGAGTACGAGGGTTCACTGGTTTGCTGCGGTGTGAGGCTACCGTCGCCGCAGAATAACAAGGGGTGTGGGTGAGTAGAGGGATGGCCTGGCCAGCGGTGGGAGTAGTAGGGGGCGGTGAGGCCTCCGCCGCATCGCAGCCGGCCACTGGAGGCAGGAGCACGAGGCACGACCAGCACTGGTTTGGGCGGCTGGAGCAAGAATACCAGAGGTTGAAGAAGCACTACGTCCCTTGGATGGACATCGTACGGTCACTGGAGCTAGAATCGTGCATATTGACTAAGTTGACAAAGCCCTCCATCCCCGTCAACTTAGTAGGCCCATAAGTCAGCCTGCCACTATAGTGGGTCCCAGCTAAGAGGGGGAGTATTCATTTTTTTGTACGTAATAAGGAGGCACTTCCTTGCGTGCGAAGATATAGCTGGTGGGTCCGAGCTGTCAGCGGCGGTAACATTTTTTTCGCGAAATACAGAGGCCCTTTCGGTGGGTCCCTGATGTCAGGTGGAGGAATCATTATTTTGCGCGTAATAAGGAGGTATTTCCTTGCGTGCGACCGTGGACCCAGCTGTCGGCCTCTCCACGTATAGTCCACTTCAGATGCATGTCGGTCGTTGATCACGTTGACCAGGCCGCGCCGAGAGCACCAGGGCGGTGGATGACGATGAGGCCTAGGAAGGGAACGACATGGAGGCAAGGAAGACTCGGCAATTGTTTCCCACGCGGAGGGGAGTACGACTGTATGAGGGTTTACTGGTTCGTCTGCCGTTGCCGGAGAATAACAGCAGGTGTAGGTGAGTAGAGGGATGGCTAGGGCAGCGATGGGAGTACGGTGGGGCGGTGAGGCCTGCGCGGCAGCACAGCCGGCCGCGGGGAGGAGGGAGCAGGCAGTCCCGCCGGCGCTTGTTTGAGCGGCTGGAGTAGGAAGAGCAGAGATTGAAGAAGCACGATGGCCGTTTGATGGACATCCAACAGTCACTGCTTGTGCGTCAACCTTTTTTCTTAGGAAAGCCTCAAATCTGTGGAAAACAGCATACAGCCCATCTGCCATTATTTCTAATAATTTACAACCCATTTTCTAATTCTTAAGGTTTTTGTTGGAGCCCATATTCTTTTTGTTAGCATTACAGCCCATATTGTGGCCACGGTTAAAAAATTATACGAAATTTTGCATATTTCGGTGCGGTCCGAACTGTTTTTAATCCTGAAATTTCGACTCACATTCAAACTGATTTTAAAAATAAATGTATATCAATATAAAATCCAACAAATTCTCCACGCATAAAAATTAATGTAATTTAAAATCTCGAAAAGAAAAAAAGATGTTTGAAACTAATTGCCGATTTGATGTGTTTTAAAAATGTACATCCCATTTCTCATTACTGATGGGCCATTTTCTCAGCCAACCAAATGAAAGCTCTCCTCGTCTTGAAAGATTTGCAGCCCAACAGGCCTGACAAAGAGACTTATTGGGAAAATCACAAAAAAAACTGGGTTGTGGCCGTGGACCCAGCTGTCAGCCTCTCCATGTACAGTACTCTTCTGATGGAAGTCGTTCCTTGACCATGTTGACCACGCCGCGCGGAGAGCACCACGGCAGTGGACGACGGCGAGGCCTAGGAAGGGGATGACGCAGAGCCGGGGAAGACGCAGCAGTGGAAGCCCGCACGGAGAGGAGTACGAGGGTTCACTGGTTCGGCTGCGGTGTGAGGCTGCCGTCGCCATAGGGCCTGGCCTGCGGTGGGAATAGTAGGGGGCAGTGAGGCCTCCGCGACAGCACAGCCAGCCACGGGAGGCAAGAGCATGCGGCACGACCGGTGCTGCTTTGGGCGGCTGGAGTAAGAAGACCAGAGGTTGAAGAAGCACTATGGCCGTTGGATGGACATCGTACGGTCACTGGAGCTAGAATCGTTCATATTGACTAAGTTGACAAAGCCCTTTGTCCCCGTCAACTTAGTAGGCCCACAAGTCAGCCTCCCACCAAGGTGGGTCCCAGGTAGCCGGGGGAGTATTCATTTTTTTGTGCGTAATAAGGAGGCACTTCCGATGGGCCCGAGATGACAGCAGGGGGAACGTTTTTTTCGCGAAATATGATGGCCCGTCAGGTGGGTCCCAGCAGTCAGGGGGCAAACATTTTTTTCGCAAAATACGGTGGCCCGTCCAGTGGTTCCCTGCTGTGAGTTGGAGGAATCATTATTTTCCGCGTAATAAGGAGGCACTTACTTGCTGCGGCCGTGGACCAAGCTGAGACTCTCCATGTACAGTATACTTCCTATGGAAGTCGTTCCTTGACCATGTTTACCTTGCCGCGTTCCGTTGCATGCATGCGTCCATGGGCGTGGTGCGTCCCCACTGTCAGCCTCTCACGTACAGTCATCTTCTGATGACTCTCGGTTGTTGACCACATTGACCACACCGTGCCGAGCGCACCCAGACTAGAACGACCCGGAGATGGGGAAGACGGGGTAGTGGAGTCGCAGATGGAGAGGAGTGGGAAACTTCACTGGTTCGGGTGCGCGGCTGCACAGCCGCGGTGCCGCTCACGAGAGATAGGAGCAAGAACAGAGGTTGAAGAAGGAGCACGGCTGTTGAATTAACATCCAACGGTCCAGCTGCTAGAATCATTTGTTGATTAAGTTGACAAAGCCATGCATACACGTCCGCTTAGTAGGCCCACAAGTCAGTCACCAAATCTGACGGGTCCCAGCTGTCAACGGGATGAATAATTTTTTCGCAAAACAAGGAGGCACTTCCTTCCATGCGAAGATATAGCCGGTGGGTCCCAGCTGTCAGGTGGAGGAAACATTTTTTTCAGCTTAATAAGGAGGAACTTTCCTTGCGTGCGACCATGGACCTCGTGGGTCCCAGCCGTCAGGCTCTCCACGTACAATCCTCTTCCGATGACTCTCGTTTGTTGACCACGCCGCACCGAACGCAGTGAGGCGGTGGACGGCGGCGAGGCCCCGGACGGGAACGGCTCGGAGATGGGAAAACGCGGCAGTGGAGTCGCAGATTGAGAGGAGGAGAAGGGTTATAACTAGTTATGTTGCGGCGTGGGGCTGTAGTCTATGGAGAATAACAGGAGGTGTCGAGGGGTGGAGGGATAGCCTGGCCGGCGGTGGGGTAGCGCTTCGCATCGATGCGTGCTAAGCAGAGCCGCTAGCCGCCGGAGGCCGGACCAGGTGGTCCCGGCGACGCTGGAGGAAGAAGACGAGACATTGAAGGTGCATGCCGGCCGTTGGACATAAATCCAATGGTTGTGGATGACACAATCATTTGTTGACCAAGTTGACAACGCCCTGCGTAGGCTTCAACCTATTGGCCCACATGTCAACCAGCAAAAATGTGGCATATATTTAACCCATGTTTTCTAGAATGTACAGTCCATTTGTTGGGCTGGGTGAACAAATAATTTCGCATCAATCAGGCCCATTTATATTTTCTAAGAAATCCCAGCCCATTTGCACTTCCTTGAAATACACGTATTAGGTGGGCTCGTTATATATATATAATGTTATGTTAGAAGGAGCAATTAATATCAAAGAATAAACCGGAGAGGCACATTATATATATATATATAATTAAGAAATTAGCGAGTTATTGCTCAAAATAATAATGAGCGCGTTATTATTAAATTGGTCCTTAAAATCTTCGCAAGCTTTTGTACGCAATCACCAGGATTTTCCTTGCCTGTGAGTCAAAAACAACCAGGATTTTCCTTGCCAACTTCCGTTAAACATTTACTTTTATAAGTTAATAACACGTGGGATGTTTTTATAATGTATATATAATTCTCTATAAAATATATGATAATAGTAATTATATAAATCTTTCCCTAATAATAAAGCACGGATTGACTCTTTGGGTTCACCGTCACAATACGCTTCTTTCCATGAATTTACGCTTTCAGTTTTTTTCCGTTAGTTTTGATTGACGGTCCGTCCAATTGCTGCGAGGCGGTACTAAAAACTTTGTCCATCCAATTGGTCCACGTCCACATTCTCTTATTGGGCCTGCACGCATGTTTCGGCCTGCATGCACGCTTCTGTATATGTACCTTACCTGATTTTCACACATGTAGTCAGAGTAATCCCACCTCGATTGCTTACATGAAAGTCTACTAGTTTATATACCTAGAAAATTGCATATCAACAACGAGCCTCTTGAATCAAAAAACATAGGAAGAGAACAAAGGGAAATTGTACAACAAAACGGCAGTCCGGCGCGAAGCTGTTCAGTCCGGCGCGAAGCCGGGGTGAGGAAGCGGAGGCGCAGCGCGCAGATGCCTACCACGCAGCCTGTTCCACACGCTGGCCACCTCTACACGACGCACGGCATGGACACGAGCGCGGCGGCAGGGTGGCTTGAGGCTCGTGGTGGACCGGATCCAGCGAGGGGAAGGTCCAATCCGTCGGCTTGGAGAGGGAGGTGTGGAGGAGCACGCGGGACAAAGGGCGAAGGAGGATGGAAGCGGAATGCCGAGGTCGGGCTGTGGACTCAGAGTGGAGGAGCCACGGAGAGGCCTGGGAGCCACCACGGAAGCCACGAGAGAGAGATGGGCCTGGCCATGCTCAGCGGTCGTCAGCCGACTTCGTGTTTCTCTGCTGATGATCCCTGACCACATGCTTCCCGGGGTCGGCTACATGCTGTTATCTCAGTTTGCTTGGTAGTTTCATTCTTGCTTAAGATTAGAACTAGCCGTGTAGATGCAGATGGACATTGGAGGTACAGTGTTGGCACTGACGACTTGGATAAAAATATTTTTGTATGCACTCCGAGTGGGTCAGTCTATATACACTTAAATTTTCACATTCAGTTTCCTTCAGTTAGACGGCAGCAAGGAGATAATGCACTCCTTTTTTCTGAAAAAATATCATAAGGGACATCTTTTGGAAGAATGACGAGCCATGTTGGCCGTAGTTGGAGTGAAAGAATTACAACTTTTTTATGCCAAATAATCAAATATAGCACTGGTTCAGAAAAAAACCGAAACCATGAGAAATGTTGTTGTTGGATGTCAGTGTGCATCATATATCCTCTTGGCCATGCCAGTCATAACAACAACAACTTTCTTCAGGCTGGTGATGCTCATATTGTCAATCATTCTCACTATGGTGCCTGAGACAAAAACTCCTAAGGCAGTTTGGTAATTTATGATGTTATTACACCGAAGCACATGTAATGACAGACCTGGTAAAGAAGAATAGAACGTAAGTGTCTGCCATATTTTTTCCTGATACAACGCACGGGCCCTTATGCTAGTATATATAATGTGGTAGAAGGGAAAACATAAATTGGACACAAAATTACTTTTATAAGAGACCTGCGTTTTATACCCCACAGTAGGCATACTAACAAGTTCACACACAAAAACAACTGAAAAGGTAAACATTCATATCAAACTCAGGTTCACAGGACACGTTCATATTCATAGCCAACATTCACTATCAACAACTCAAAAGATTCATATATACACAAGCTCAGCATATCTATGCATCCAAATGATTGATAGATCACACGACAATATTCATACATAATTCACAAAATGATTCAGATATACACATGTTCAGTATGTTTATGCATCCAAATGATTGAGATCACAGCCAATATGATCCATGGACGAACTTTAATTACCTTGGCTATAGACTGGTAAATGGTGTTCAATCGGAGGTACTTGTTGCTAAAATTAGTTCTGGTACGAGTAAACTTTCGAGTACATAAGAGGCAGCACAAACAATCTGAACTTTCCTTGTAGGTTTATCCTCAAATAGTGGCCTCGTGCTAAGGGAGGTTTGAGAAACTTGGCCACTACTTTCATCCAACTAGTTTACTGGCTCATCTTGGTCCTGTATCTCGCCCAAATTCTACATTGCAGACGAGAAAGGAGGCGGTTGAGAAAATGAACCACCCAAATTTTTTGTGCAGTTCAACTGAAATGGAGCATCCTTGGCATGCAGAATGATTAAGTGCCAGGTGAATATACGCGTCAACCAACATGTCTGCAATCTTTAGACTCCATGCCATATAGTTCGCTACCATATGTGCCGATAACCAAAAGGCACAAGTTGGGACCAAAGACTGGACTGCATTTTTTTGGGCTATGCACCAAGCAATATTTTTGGCGTTCACTCTCCTAATACTTGGAGTTTGACAATTGGTTGATGCTGGTTGATACTTGAATGAATATAGGCACTTCTTGTCAACATCGATGCTTGTCTGAGTGAACTTTGGAGTACATAGCAGCAGCATAAGTACCTGTCCATCTGATCATTTTGTGCAGTTCTACTGAAATCACCCGATGTAATGATTTGCCTGCGAGTTCAGGCTCAAAATTACTCCTTTATGAAATTGGCAAACAGTAGCACAATACCAAATTACCAAAACATATGACAAGCACAATAATCAGGATAAAGACCAGTACCAACCTGTGTGAGGTAGCATATAAA
Source organism: Triticum urartu (assembly GCF_056163025.1). Lineage (NCBI taxonomy): Eukaryota > Viridiplantae > Streptophyta > Magnoliopsida > Poales > Poaceae > Triticum > Triticum urartu. Next base: position 323,580,381 of record NC_141879.1, on the reverse strand, counting down.
TTACTATTTCCTTTGACTGGAAGCCGAGATAAGCCAAGCGACTGATAGCAAAGGAAGGAAGCAAGCGGAGATTAGCGACTGACGGGAAAGGATGGAAGCTGTCGAGGCAATGAAGCACCCAAAGTTTTTGTGCAGTTCCACCAAAATCGAGCATCCCTGTTGGCACATATATTGAGAGAGTGAGATTATTGTAATAGTGGGACTAGTTGATGAAACATACACTAACAAATAGAAGCACCCTCATTATCTTAATGGGTAAAGTTAGCAACATAGTAGTCTTGCTTAAAGCGAGGTATTAGTTTATTTAATCAGTGCCAATTAGCTCAACTCAACACTCAAAGCATTGCCATTTATCATAGGTTGCAAAACTTTAACGTGCAAAGATAAAGGAGTTTCTCATGACAGTAGCACAATACAAATAGAGATGACAGCAAACTAATATGGATGAAGGCCTTAGGCCCATACCAACCTGAGAAAAAAAGCTTATTTATGTAGTCCCATAAGAGATGATAAAGCACTCACTGGAATCACACAATAGTATATATTTTTGTGCACTTCAAATGTATGGTTGAAACCACTCTTGTTTACCAGTGCTGAGATTATATCGAAAGATTATCAAGAACTTCCAGCAGAGTTAAAGCACTGGTTGGGATACAGTTCATTGTATTGTCTTGTGTAGTTCCACTAAAATGTATGATTGGCACAACATGATCCTTGTTTGCACAAGTAGGAACAAGGTGAAACCTTCATTAGCTTAGTGAGAAAGGATAGAAAGACATTAGCATATTACTCAAACGGTAGCATCAAATTCATGATGGACAATACGCAAAACATTGCCTCATTGAACCAATGGCAATAAATTGACATGGAAAACAATAGCACTATTATGTCATGACACTAATAATATTCCCTCCCTGCTCCACCACATGATTCACCTCCATAGACAAACATACACACGTACATGATTCAGCATAGGGTTCTACTAAAGATTTGTTTAACTCCAACAAGAAAATTAGGCAGTAATAAATTAGTGGTACTTAAGTACTCCTAATTAATTAAGTGAGACATCATAAGTGGAAGGGCTCCCTGGAGGATCGTCTCACATGTAAGGTAGTCGTTACCAGAGCCCTTGAATGGCCTCGACTGAGGCCTCTGGCTTCAGCAAGATCGCCTTGGCACTATTTATTCTTCTTCTTCCTCCTCTTCATGCTCTGTTTCTCTTTCTCGTCACCAGTTGGTGAAACCAAATACATGATTGGCCTTCTAATTCAGAATTGGTTTTGTCAGTGAGGGAGTACAAGTGTACTAGTAAAAAACAACATTATTTTCTCATGGCAGTCGGAAAATAGAGATGAACACATGCATTAAATATCATTCTTACCTAAAGGAAGGTTATGGCGCAAATATGGATGATGAGGATTGGAACACAGATCTCCCTTTGTGCAGTTCCACCAAAATGAACCAACTGTTCCATTCTAACATTCCAGCTAAACAGCACAAAAGTCACTTCTTTTAAGAAGAGTTTTGTGCAGTGCACCAAAAGATCACAACAGCAACCAGGTGAATTGGATATCCCTGTTTGCACAAAAAGGCACAGAGGAAACAGTCAGAGTCTCAAACAATTACAGGCAAAAACATTTGGCTAAACTTGTCATGGCTTATAACAGTGGCATGGCTTCATTTTTACGAGGGACATTAGATTAAGAACATTGGGTGCACCAGCAGTCCAACACCATGTACGTAAACAAGGGCATAAAGTGGTGATTCATAGTTTGTTGCCCCGAGAAAGAAACATCCAAGAAACATATCTGGGTTAGTCCCATTTTTGTTCACTCTAGCCATCTATTCCTATGTGTGGATAGCAAATCTAGTCCTGGTCATACCACTGTGTACATCGTTACCCCTATATTTCCCTTTTCGACCAAGAGACCGGTTGGATGACCAGTCTGTACTACTTTCACCCCCTTTCCGTCTTGTTTGTACCAAGTCCGATGTACATAATAAATTCCCCCACCCCCACTTTATTTCTTGTTTGAACCAAGTACTAAAATATTTGACTCCATGAAGTAGCTTTACCTCTAACAATAGAAGAAAAAAATATGTGATGTTGGACCATCCGATCGAGAGGGGCTGAGAGGTAGAAAATGATGCACATGCAGCGACGTAGTGAGTTGGGGAAGTAGAGCTAAGGCAGTTTCGAACGAAGATATACCTGAAGGTCATCGGGATGTGGATAGGTGGGCGACGGGAGGCCGGATCCACCCACAGGCAACGACGAAGGGATCGGAGGACCTCCCGCGCCGGCGCTCGGCCAGAGATAACGGTGCGGCCAGCAGTGGGTCTCCTCCCTCGCTGTCGACGATGGCCTAAACGCTGCCCCTCCTCCCCTTCACTAGCGGAGGGCGATATGTCCGGATCTGTAACCAGCGGTGAGGATAGAAAGCCAGTGTTTTTGAAGGGAGAAAGATAGTGTTACTACCCCTATCTTGTTTAGATCTGGAGAGGATGAGAGTGTGTGAATAGAGCAACCCTAGCAAGCAAGCGCGGAGGCTCCGGCCTATATATACGTAGTGGGGTAGTTTTCCTTTTTCATTCCATCAAAACAATCGTTTAAAACTGTGTACTACTACATGCCAGGTCGCGGTTTTTTTAGTTGTTGATTGTTTTTTGAGATAGCTACCCGCTTGTTCCAAGTGGTGTTACGGTGTGTCAGGTCGCACTTCGTATCGTTCAAGTTTGGTACTACAAGTCCCTCCATTAAATGAACAACCACCCCCTCATAAAAATTGTGAACAAGCCCACGGCTAAAATTAGCGGAAACGTGGGTTGCCCCAACATGCATTATTATTTATATTTTCTACTCCCTCCATTCCTAAATATAAGTCTTTTTTATTAGCCACACCTAAGACAAGAATTTTTTTATTAGCAGTGAACCCCACATGTCATAGACACAAAAATTGTGGCAAGATTCCCTTAGGCAAGCCAAAGTGTGTCTAACAATTTGAGCAACTCAGGTTAGGCAAGTGTGGGAAAAATAATTTGGCAACATAAGACAAACATAGTCACAATCCAAACAGCCCCGTAATTTTTTGTGACATGCATGAAAATTTGGTTAGTTAAATTTATATTCAAAATTTGGCAAGGTGCATCAAATCAACACATGCAAGTATCAAAAGGAAAGTCACGGCATGCATGCATGCGTTGTACTCCCTCCGTTTCCAAATATAAGTCTTTTTAGAATTGCAACAAGTGACTACATACGAAGCAGAATATGTCTACTCCTACATACGAAGTAGCCCATTTGAAATGTGTAAAAAGACTTATATCGAGTGCAGTTCTTTGATGTGTCGCGTCAACTCGTACAAGACCGAGAAATTTGATTACTACAGCGCCCTCTCCCTCGCGGACTGAGCTCCGGTGCCTTAACTGCACCTGCCTTTTGCTGCATGACAAGAGGGCCAACCACCTGTTGGGCCCACCTGTCATAGACGCAAAGGCAGGAGCAGTAAGTAGAAGCTTTCTCTACACGCTATCCCTCCCACACGAGGTGGACGGACATGCAGCAGTGGATTCGATACTGTAGAAGTAGGAGTAACATCATTGTTCGTCTTCTCGAAGAGGCGAAGAGCCAAGCGCAACCCGAACGTGGCAGTTGCGAACGCTCGCGTGGTGCGGTTCCTTGGAGTACTAGCCAGGCTCTTGCATGAGACAAAATTGCTATTGTTTAACAATTAAACTGCATTATCCATTGGTTGATACTCATTCTGCATAGGTCCACGCGCTTAGCACCGTTTCCTCCTGGGGTCACCAATGTTTATTTGCTAATTAATAGCATTGCATGCAATGAACTAGCCATTGCAAGTCATTAAAAGCATGCACACCTCTCATCTCTTATTGGTTGATATATCAAGAAACAAGAAACAAGGTAGAAGTTAATGCACCGCGCCTAAGTGTTTTGGGACTATTTGGTTTTCGTAAGATGACATACACACCTAGACGAAGGGAGTAGTATAGCCCTGTAAACCAGAAAAGAGTATTTGCCTTTCCAGAGATTTCAACAAGTGACTAGACTACACTGTGTGCAGTACTCCCTCCCTTCCGGTTTATGGGGCTCAAATCTCAAATCTCATGAACCAAGGCATTTTGCGATTGGAGGAATGTATCTCATACTTTACAAAACTACCCTAATTAAACTCATGCATTAATTACGTAGTTCTCTCGTTTTCCACTCTGCCTTGGTCGCGGTGCACAATATTGAGCACTCCTATATGACTAGCCGCTCTATCTACATGCGGGACATTTCAAAGCATCCGGGCCCGCGTGCCATCCACCAAATCATAGCAAGGTGTTACAATCGAGACTCACCTGTAACCCCGGTGTGGCCATCATGACCCATCATATCACAAAACCCACACCTTTACCAGCAGTGGTAAGGTGGCCTCCAAGTTGGACTGGACGAAGCAACCATAATTTCACTGGAACGCTCGTTCAAGCCCTTTCTTCCCTTTCTTGAAGAAAACCTCACTCCATGCTACTCACTTCTGCCATTTTTCTTTTGTACCGACAAAGGAAAGGTGGGCGAATCAGTTATGCTGCTATATTTTCACTCCAAGAATCTTCTTTTTGCGAAGCACCGACCGATTCTCACATCCTATTCTTTTCCCGTTTTCATTGCGATTGTGGTTTCCTTTCGATTGCTTTTTGTTTGTCAGTTCATTGATGGATCCTGGAGCACTAGGCAAAGAGTTGCGGGCGGACAACCCACTGGAGACAGCGATCTCCAGGAAGCGAGCACCGACCAACGAGTTGACCATGTTGGCGGGCCAACCCATGGAGACGAAGAACTCCAAGAAACAAGCACTAGCCAAAGAGTTGAGGACGTTGGCAGACGAACTCCTCAAAGGAAGTTGGAAGAACAGCAAGGGCCCCACCGTGCCTACCCCAGGAACTCTAATTGCCACATATGTGAGGCTCAAGACCGAGTTTGAGGAGATAGTCGCCGTTGAGAAGCAGTATTCCCATGGCAAGGTGATGGCCCCCATCGAGGACGAGGGGATGGCCCCCGGAGGGATGAGATCCCCTGGTGAGCTGCACAAGGTAAAAAATAATGGCTTATTACCATAATTGTGGTTTTTGATTATTTGCAATGTGCTTGCTAATATGTTAGGGTTGTGCAGGTGCCGGTGGACGTCCTTGATGATTCCGATGTCGTGGCCCGTCCTGTTGGCATCGCCCCGGAGATCGATTCCGATGCCACTGTCCATCCTGTGGACATCACCCCAGAGATCGATTCTGATGTCGCGGTCAGTCCTGTGGACATCACCCCAGAAATCGATTCCCATGCCGCTGTCCATGCTGTGGTCATTGCCCAAGAGATCGATGACAAGAAATAGTTGGTCGCGCTAATCCTTCAGGGTAGTTTGCATTGCCCTGTGTTTAATTACCAGAACGATGCGTGTTATCAAACCATCTTAGGGTAGTGCACTGTCTTGTGTGGGCGGATCTTGCTACTTTTGTTTGATAGTGAATCATGCGATGAATCATGTGAACCCTCTCCGAGTTATGGAAATGGATGTATCCTCACCAGCTTTTGATGTAATATATGGCATGCTTAGATGTAAGTTTGAACTGTTTATCATATCAGCAGGGCTTGTTTGATGATTCTTGGTGTTAGTAGGCTAGCTACTGTGCGAGCTATAGTACTTGCAAAACATGCACCGAAGAGAAACGTTGGGGCTGATGAGCTCGTGGTACGCTTATACTTATCCCTTGTCGATCGACCAATAGCCCTAGCTCCTAAAATTGTAGGGTTGGAAATCGATCAGACAATAGTCGACATACATTCAGGCCTCATTTGGTTCATAGGGTAGGAAAATCGTAGCAAAAGTACAGAGAACGCGCAACACAAAATCATAGCAGTGCAGAGACGTACTCCCTCCGTTCCAAAATAGATGACCTAGGCGGGCTAGTTTGGCCTAGTAGGTTTCGGTGATATGACGTGGTACAGTGCCGTCCAGTCTTCGCGTGTGGTAGCAGTATTGCAGGTACAGTAAGTTTTCTTGAAGAAGCATAATTCAACGAAGTCATGATGGTTCCTTCGTCCGAACAACTTACAGTGGGAAAGGTTGGGCCTGCGATACGACCGGGGTAGACTAGTATAATTTTGTGCATAGCAGGTGGACCAGGATGGTCAACGTCCCACATGTCGGCGAATGAAAGTATTCTTTCCGATATAGAGGACGAGCAACGAGTATTCATTGTTTATTTTTGATGAAAGCTATTGTCTCCACTGTTACGATGGAGGAGTGTGAAACACGGCAGCCCAGTGAAATTGGCATGTGCACCACTCCCTCCTTCCTCATGTAATGCCCAGGTTACAGCTTTTTCTCACTTTCTCTCTATCTATTTCCTCTCAAACGTTTTTTACCTTTCTTTTTTTAAGACACAATTGTTTTTTATGCCTTTTTTTAGAATTATTTTTTTATACCTAGGAGCACGTGTAGAGACGGGCTTTTGCAGAGCCCACTCCTTGACTTTGTCAATGCCTCTCTCTCCTCCACATAAGGAGTACTACTTGCTATGCATGCATGCGGCGGGCAGGTGGCGTCTTAAGAGGCCAGGGCGGTGAGAGCGGGCTCCAGAAGCGCTCCAGACTCCAGCATGGCCCACCTCACATTATCACCATATATTTCTTGGAGTCAGTGCATGGCGGGCGGGTAATCTCTTCACCCTCCCCCGTTTCTCTCGTCTCAGTCGACGCCCGCCAAGCGATTAGATTTCAGCTATTGATGGTTTATTCAATTACGGTCCCACATGTCAGTGAAATTGCAAGACAACGCGTGTCCCCTCTGGTGAGCGGCGTGTGAGCCGGACTATCGGGGTTGCGACGCGTACGAGTCGTAAGTGTGCCGCCTTTTCCTTTAGAACTTGCGAAGCGTAACATTTTCGCGTGATTGATCGATAGAAATCCAGAACAAAATGACGAGGGCGGTGCTTTCCCGCTCGTTAGGCGGGCTAGTTCGAGTGATATGACGTGCTATAGTGCCGTGCACTTGCTCCATTTTTATGTAAGCAAGAGTTTACACTCTTACGCAGGAGGAGTGCGAAACACCGCGGATCTGATTTTGATCGAGGGATAACTGTTCCCTGCCAAATAATGGAAGATTGTTAGCGATTATAGCATGATAGTTAGGGCATCTCCAGCGCTGGCCCACAAATTTACACCGGCATCTATCCGAGGACACTGATGGATGCCATCCGATGCTGCCTGCATACCTTTCGACAACTATATGAACTAACAGGACGAAATTCATGCAAACGAAGCAAATTTCAAATTAACCGGATAAAATTCATTACATTTCGAAAACTTTTCCTACAAACTGGACGAAATTCATTACATATTTCGCACAAACCATACTAAAACCTACTGCAAACCTAATCTAAATGATCGCCGGCGCCCGACCACCATGTCCGGCCATGAACCCGAGAAAGCCGGCCATTGCCTTTGCCTCCTCCTCATCCGCCTCGATAACCTCCTCCTCCGGAGCACAAGGTTATGAAGATTTCCGCCTCCACATCGCCATCAAGCGACTAATCGGCCGCCGATGTTTACCCCACCAAGCTTGGCGTCGACTGTGTGGAGTAGCGGTGGCCTTCCCGGGACCAGAGCGGCGGCGACCTACCGTGTACTACTCTTCCTTGCTGCCAGTTGCGCCCGCGCACGCGCGCCGGCTTCGTGGTCGTGGCGGCGGAGGGCAGCCGGGGGGGGGGGGCGGCGATCTCCTTCGTTTGCTCCTGCGACAATACGTCGAAGAGAGCTTTGGAGCAGCCTGGAGCGGAGCCGCCAATGTCCCTCGTCTGCTCCTGCGACAGTACGTCCAAGAGAGCTTCGGAGTGCCAGGAGGCCATGGTTGAAGTGGTGCCGACAGAAGGAAAGGACCGGAGGAGAATAAGTGTGGGTGTTTGGCTATGGCTGGGAGCTGGGGCTCAAGTTAATATAGCGGGCGAATGGCAATGAGCCGCGGCAGACGAATGGACAACTGGCGCCGGTGTAGGTTCGTCGGGCGTGAATGCAGACGCTGCTTCAGTGACTTAACTGCAGATGCATTTGGGTTAATGACATGTGGGCCCAATGGGCATCTGGCCCGCATGTCAGTGACACACCAATTGCACCTGTAATTAAGTCCGGTGAATGCGGCATTGACATTCTGGAGAGACAGTGACCGTTTCAGGCGGGAAGCGCGCGCTAGCGATGCAAGGGGTTTCGGTGTGCAGTGGCACTAAGATCGGTCGCTCACGATAGTACATACTCCGTACCATACTACCATAGTACCCTCTCTAGCTTAGGTTGTTTTATAGATTGTCGTTGTGATGGACGATATACATGAGCAAGGCGGTCCGAGTAAGACTGTTGGTATTGAGCCAGGTGAATACATGCTCGGCGTTCGCGTAGGCCTCCATCAAACATCTAAATAGTAATGTCGAGCACCGCCGGGGCGCGCAGGTGATGGGCTCGCCGTTTGCGTTGCGCCATGAGCATGACTTTGATTTAGAGGGCGACGTGCATGCATTAGCATGCTTTGACAGCGTGAGCATGAGTGTCTGACGCGAAGTATTTCAATTTCATTTGGCTGACGAGGGTGCATTGCAGCGACGAGTCCGTGGTTTGATTCCCCACATACGCATAATTTTGGTTTTTACAGTATTTCTTTCTCCATTGACAGGTAGGCCTGTGTAGATAGATAAAGAACACGAGCTGATGAGGCGCATGCAGACTGTTTGACTGGTCAACCATACAAATACGGAGCTATACGCTGAGCCAGTGACCGTATAATCACCATATCTCGTATACAATGATCAAAGTGAGCTATCAAGACAAGTCCGATGACCGCCAATGCATTTTACTCGGTAATAAATGACCAGGATTGAAGGGGAATCCAAATTTGCTTCGTCTTCTGTCCTTGAGCTCTTGACAAACCAATGCACTATACGATTGTCCGGCCACTCCACCCCAGAGCTCTCACCAAGCGTCGTTCATGCCACCGCGTCGCACACTAATCGGTAAGGCAGCAATGGCATCCCGTCGCACTGAGTTCCTCACCGCCCACGCCCGCACACAAAATGGTAGGGAAGCGATGGCATCCCGCCGTGCCGTGTTCATCGCCGCTCGCGACCTCACAACTATGTGGGAGGAATTTGAAGATGCCAAGGCCGAATGGGCAGTAGAGCAAGAGGTGGCTAAAGCCGCACAAAGGGAGCGGAAAAGTCAGAAAGCACTCAAGAAAAGATAGGCCCATCGCCGCAAGAAAGAAAAGGACGCACGCGCTGCTGCAGAGAGGTCAGTGGAGATCCAAGCACGGTGGGGTGTCGCCGACAAAGCCGGGAAGGAGAACAATGGCGCCTGGCCAGCATGTGAGAAGTAGTAGTACTAGTAGTTAGTGTGTGTGTCTGTGTTTGAGTACGAGCATGTACCAATACTACTAGTTACAACTGTAGTTTTTAGAGCAAATTACCAGTACATTAGCCTAGACTAAATGGAAAAATTCTTATCCTAAGCATCAAATGGCATCTCTTTCTCTATAGGAATTGAGATGCATGTCATCTCACTTCCTATGATTTTCATATTCCTATCCTATGAATGAAAGGAGGCCTCTGTTGGAGTAACTACTGTAGCTAGCAGTACTGTTGGTACAGTAGTTTTCTTCAAGAAGCGGAATTCAACGAAGTCATGATGGTTCCTTCGTCCGAGCAACTTCAAAGTGGGAAGTGGGCTTGTGATTTGATGGCTCATTAGTCATTGTTACTGCGGCGCGATGACCTGGGTGACTCTCCCTTGGAGTTCTGCGTGCATGGCAAGTGGACCAGGATGGTCGACGTCCCACATGTTGGTGAACGGAAGTATTCTTTCCGATATCGAGGAGCAAGGAAACCACGTGGTATAGTATCACTGCTGATTGGTTCACAAAAAATATAGTATCACTACCGATTTATAATTATTTTTTATTTCTGATGAATGCTAGCGTTTCAACTCTTATGATGAAGGGTGCCAAACATGGCACGTGCTGGATGTCCCACACGTCAGCGAAAGGAGTGGGACATGAACAGTGTGGTAGAGCCCAGTGTAAAAAAACAACGTGGTAGAGCGTCTCCACTTCTTCCACTTCTGGATCGGAGACCACACGTAGTAGTACTTAGTGGTATGAACGATACAAAGTGTGACCTGGAGAGAAAGACACGTCTAGTTGGAAGGTCTCGAGGCATACACGTAAACAAATATAAAAGTTAATATGTTCCTCCAACTAATATAGTATTAGTAGAGTACTTAGGCACGTACTCCATAACATCACCGTGCATTGCACGTACAACGTTTAGTGGTAGTACGTAGTAAGAGACAAATGCCGCCCAAGAGTTCCCCTCTCTACCTACTTTTGGGTGTTTGGTAGAGTGTATGGAGGGTGCATGAGTCCACACTAGTTTAGCACAAATACACTAGAAGCATGCATGAAGAGAGCATGCATGAAGAGGGGTGTTGACTTGAGCATGCATGAAGAGGGAACAACTATGCTGAGACGAGAATGCAACCAAGCACACCCTATATGCCACGCATGTTCATACCATTTGTGCCTTTCTACTTCACTTACTGCGCTACATTACTCAGGTTTGTACGTCCACTCCTGGGTACATGTCTGTCTCGTAGTTCCAATCACACATGTTCTTCATATAGATGGAATGATCCTTGCATAAGACATGCACCTTGATGCTAGATGTCTCGCGTGTTGGCAAAAGGATGAACAAAGCTCATGTAAAAAAATAGAGTGGAAGAACATAGATTCCGGACGACCGAGAAGGAGCAAGGAATCTCATGGTGGAGCGTCTGCACTCATATTATTTAACATTATTCAGCGATATAAAATTAACCAATCATCTCCAAAGTGGACTGGAAGAGTACGAAACACGGCAGCCCAGTGTAGTTACATCATACTAGTACATGGCTAACCCACGCTATCACCATATTTCTTGGCTTCCGTTCGACACCTATCTCTAGTAATCCAGCAGACCGTATCGCTTCTCCCTCCTCATCTCTATCAAAGTGCGGCGGGCTGGCGTTTCTGCCGTCTATTGAGGTCGGTTAACTATCACATGTTAGCGACATGCCAAGAGCATTCTAAAAAAAATCCTTTCACATTCCGTTTTCAAAAAGAAAAAAAATACTTTCACGTACGAATTTGCCTGTATGCTTTGAGCAACTTGCATGTCCTATATTGCTCATGTTTGATACTCTAACTTAGCTAGAGGTTAGACTAACTCATGACTAACCCTGAACTAACTGTAGCCAAAGAGGTGTTTGGGTGACAAGGTTAGATTGACAATAAATGCACTTCATGGAGAGAGAAAAGTGATTTTTCAGTGGTCCCAATGAGAACTATCTCCAGTTAGCACCTCTTGGGTGGGATAGTTTTTTTTGGTGGGTTCGATGCAACTTGCTACAATTTAAACCCTCATACTTGGATACTTTAGGGCTATTTGAGCCCCAACTAGCTGAAACTAACTCTAACCCATGGATCCAAACAGGGCCTATGGCCAGTCTCGACGCGAAGCAGTCGCGTGCACCGGGAAGTGGCGCTCTCTCGGCCGTCGCGCCACTTCAAAGCTGGCGCCAGTGAGAGGTTGCCTCCGCTCTTGCCGGGCATTAATGCGGCACTAACGCTCTAGGGCGACGCTGACCGTTTCATGCGAGAAGCGCGCGCTGGCAAGGGAGTGTAGGTTTTGAACCGTTTTAGGTGTAGTACTGGTAGTTTGCAAAACTACTCAATTATTGCACTCAGTTTCCTAAGAAATTGTGGTAAAAAACGTTACTCCACAGCCCGCTTCCCTTCTCCTTCCTCTTCCACCGCCCACGCACATCCGCGGGAAGCGACCGGTCAACCCTTATATAGGAGTGCTAGCACAAAAAGATGCATGCATGACCACTAAAATTTCCATATTAAAGCGCCGCTCCGGTGGGAGTATGGTGTATGTTGTTACCTTCGGCCGGCCCATGGCTACCGGGCGACGGTGACCAGAGAAGAGGCGGCGGGAGGGGAATGAATGCAGCTACTATTTGGGTTCGCCTTCCGGCTTAAATAAATGTGCAGCATCACGTGTACTCGCGGGTGCACAAATTGTAACATACGTGTCTGCTTAAGTGGGCGTCACGTAACTGGTGTGTGTGTGAGAGAGAGATTTTGAGAGACAGAGTGCGTGTGTGCGACTCTACTCTTCGGACATGTACTCAACCTTTTGCATCGGGATATAAGTATAATGGTATTTACTTTAGCTAGTGATTTATGTGGCCATGTTAACGTGGTCGTGTCAAAAAAATGTCACTTCCTGCTCGTGATTTGCATTATATAATTACAAGCAAGATTCTCGTGCATTGCAGGGAACATCAATATGCATTTTTTTAGAAAACACCTGTTGTGATTGACCCATGCAGGAGTAATCCCATGTGTAAAAACTAATGATATCTCGAGAATTTTATCAGAAAACTGGTATCTCGAGAATGTCATCGAAAAATGAAAGATAAGAGATAAGGCGAGGAGGAGTGGAGCGTGGTGGTGACTGGTGGTCGGAATGGGCGGAGGCATGGGCATGGACGGCGCCGGCAGGCGGTAGCGGCCACCATGCATGTTAGATTGGTCCAGAGACTTATTCCTTTTTTAGTTGCTGAGCAATGAGGTTGCGGGAGATAATGATGTGGAGAGAGGTGCAGGTATCTTTTGTAAAATTATCATAGTTTTCTTTCTATCCTCAGATATAGGTCATACGGTTTGTATTACAAGATGGCAGGCACACCATCACCGCCAACTCGTTTTTTATAAGGGTACAGATGATAGGTTTGCTGACTACTAAAGTAAAGTGGAATTTTTCCATGTTATGCAAGTAAATAAATGTGATTGTTTATCATATGGGTAAGGTTGGATGAAGGGTGGTAGGAACAAATGCTCCACCTAGAGCATGTGTGTGTGAGATGGAGTCTTAGTGTGTGTGTGTGAGAGAGAGAGAGAGAGATGGAGTCTTAGTTTGTGTGTGTGTGAGAGAGAGAGAGAGACGGAGTCTTAGTGTGTGGGGGGGTGCATGCATGCGTGTGTGTGTGTGTGTGTTTGTGTGTGTGTGTGAGAGAGAGAGAGATGGAGTCTTAGTGTGTGTGGGGGGTGCGTGCGTGTGTGTGTGTGTGTGCGCGCGCGTGTGTGTGTGTCGCGGGGTCCTCTGTGGCGGATGTAATTTAAGTGTGCATGGCTTCATCATAGAGAGGTGATGTGTATGGCAGAGGCCACCAACGATGGGGTGCGAGAGAGAAAATGCCCGTAGAGAGGGAAGAGAAGGTGTGTGCGCGTGAGAGGAGTTGACATCGAGAGACACCAAGGAAGACTACTATATATCGATGGTGCATGTAGGCGGGAATTAAACAAAGGGATGGTCTTATTGGTTTCGGGGATATAGGGGAAGAGTGAGAGGCGGCGGGGGGGGGGGGGGGGTTAGCTAGAAGGAGATTGTTAAGTGTGAGTGTGTGTTTTACCCATCCAGGCGGAAGTTATGCGCACAAAAGAGGAGAATGATTCGATGTGGCATTAGGATTGAGGGTAATTAACTACGTATGGAGACATAGAGACCTTGAACGTGCATGTGTGAGAGGTATACATGTATGCATGGGATGTGTGTGTGCGCACGCGCGCATGATCGAGATAAAAGAAAGAAGACATAAGTCATAAGATCAACGACATGGGAGAGACGGATCGGTATGACAATATGCATGCATGTGAGAATGTAGGGAAGAAGGCCCGACAATTGAGCATGTTTTTTTGTCTTTAAGAGATAGTGGCCTGGGCTGGAGCATGCATCTATGGTGAGCAGTGGGAGTGAGGCGCAACGATTGTGCAAAAGAGACCAACCTATAAAAGCATATGTATGGAGAGACATATATAGTGTGGGTGATAGGAAGCAAGACTCCGTGCGAGAAAGAAATGTTGATGGGGAAACTACAGATAGATACAGAGATGGAGATGCTATCTAGAGGGACATCCGCTAGTTTGGGTGTTTGAGATGACCGTCGGGTGGTTCAAAGGGTGAAGTTATATATGTGTGTGAGAGGGCAGTTGACTGCATGTAGAGAGAAACATATGTAGTGTGCGTGATAGGAATCAAGAGTGAGGGCGAGAAAGAAGGTTGATGGAGAAACAGATAAATAGAAAGATAAAGATGCTAGCTAGTGTGTGTTAGAGATAGGAGTCGAGTGCATCAGAAGGCTGGGTTATGTGTGTGCGTGTGAGAGAGATAGAGAGAGGGTGCATGTGAGTCACATACAAACAGATATCAGAGAGAAATGAGATCCGGAGAGACGGAGTTTTGTGTCTGCGAGAGAGAAAGATATTTCACAAGAGAGTGATAGCTAGAGAGACATACAAGGGAACGCAAGATATCTCTAGGGAGAGAGGGTGTGTGTGAGTGACATACAAGAGAACAATGGAGAAATATGAGACCCTGGGAGACAGAGTTTTTGTTTGTGTGTGAGAAAGAGATATTGAAGAGGAAGAGTCGTAGGTTCTCATATCTAAGGAGCGAAAGACACTCTGTGTGAGGGGTGTGCGAGTGCCACACATGGGAATAGTAGAGAGAAATGAGACCCCGGGAGACAAAGTTTTGTGTTTGTGTGAGAGAAAGAGATTCCACATGGAGAATCATAGTTAGAGACACATAGCAGGGAGCGAGATATACTTAGAGAGAGATAGAGTGATGAAGGTCGAGGGAGAGAGTACCGTCAGTGTGTTACGAAGATAAAAGATCATTGTCGACATACAGGTAGCACGAGAGATACCTGAGAGACGATGAACGCGTATAGGTCCAGAGAGATAGTCCTATATAAGCATGAGTGATAGCTATATGAGACGAATATCTGGATTAAAGGGAATTCAAATATTTAAACTAGAGATCACGACATCGATAATATCATAACGCAAATTGGTGTATCAAACATGCATATTCATTTGAATTTGGGCACACGTGTAATGTTATATAGTTTATCAATATTGGTGATCCATAGATTCTTCAATTACAAACAATGCATGGTTTATATGCAATTAATGTCTAAACGGGATTACACTATATGTTGTGTGTGTGAAACACGTTATACATGTTTGAGAAGTAAAAAAACCGCATGAAACACACATTAATTGGAGACAGTTAGCGAGGAATGCATACATTGGATTTCAACATAAAGTGGTTTCAAATATTTGAAAATCCAAATTGATGGATACAACCTTATGAATCTGAGATCATGCCATTTGTAAACCATATTTATGTATAAATGGTGTTGTGATTTTGAAAGTATATATAAAAAATGATGTATATAGAATGTAATTCCAATTGAAAATGGATCCTGCCCGAAAAAAATAGAATACAAACGGGATTTGAATTGAGTTGGCATGGTAAACGTGCACTCTGCAAAATTTGAACGAAGCAGGGAAAGTCGCAGTAACCGCCCGAAACCAAAATCTGCGAGATGGAAATCACTACTTCCTATCCCTGCCACGCAAAGCATATCTGCTGGATTTCTATAGGTTTCGATAGGGGTAGGTTTGTAATTTCACCCAAACATGACGTAACCGCCTCTCACCCGGATTCATACACGGTGGGCGCCAAAACACAGTGTGTCCTCGGCCGAAATCGACTCCCTCCCAGATTCATATTCATACATGGTGGGCGCCATAAACAAACTCTCGTCGGCAAATATTCGGTGTATGCGAGATTACCGTCCTATCCCCAACCGACTAATGTTGCTGTGATGTAGTAGAAATTTGAAACGGGGGCTAAGTTTGTAAATTTCCTCGCATTTGAGACAACCGCGCCCTGAATACATGGTTCCCCCTTCCTCTCTACCTCCCTTTTCCCCATTCGTACTCTGTGGGCGCCAAAACACCCTCTCCACCCCACCCTCCTCCGTCCACCACCGTCCTCCTCCACCATGCCGGAGCTGATACCCTGACGCCGCCGTCCATTACAAGAGATCGACCTCTCTCATCCACGGCTTCAGACGGGATCCTTGCATCCCGTCCTCTCGCTTCATCCCCGCTGTCGTCCACCTTGTCGGCGCCGCTCCTACGACTGTCTCATCCACTGCGCCCCGCCGCCACCGTCTACCCTCCTAGATCCGCTTCCACGCTGCCGACAGCCATCGCTACCGCAGCACCGTCAAATTCTTAGCAGATGCGTATACGGCGCCGCACCAGAGGCGATACTCTTTCGTATCTGCTCAACTTATTTATCGCAGCAAGAAAATAGATCGCCACTGCTTTACTTTGATTTCTTGTCTTGGTTGTGAAGTTGCCTTTGTCCGGTTTGCACCTTCAGATCCGCCATGGCACTCTCAACACTATACTCCCAATGCTTATGGTTTTCCCCTTTTATATTCCACACTAGTTAAATCACAGTAGACTAAATTTCAAAATTGGGTCAATCGATTTTTCAGAGCTCGCCGGAGTTCGCCGGTACGATCGAAGGGGCTCAGGTGGTTGTGGGGCCTCACCCAACAAAGAAAACTCGACGCGGGGGTGGGGGTGCCGGAGGAACACAGGCGGTGGGGGCCGGTGGTCCGGCCGGCGGCCCGTGTGGTGTTCTGTATGGGAAGAATCAGAGACGAGGAAGAAGAAGGGTTGATAGACGTAGGATCTTCATCCAACCGCCTGAAATGGTCGAGAGACAGCTGGGAGTTGCATTCTTAATGCGCTCTGGTTCATCATGTGTGGGCACTACGCAACCAACATTTTATTATCCAAAATCTTCTTCCTCTTCTTTACCATGTTCCTCTTCCGTTCTTCTTTAATATGTACTCTCTCCATTCCTAAATACAAGTCTTTGTATAGATTCCACCATGGACTACATATGGAGCAAAATGAGTGAATCTAGACTCTAAAATGTATCTGGATACATCTGTATGTGATCCATAGTGGAAATCTCTACCAAGACTTATATTTTGGAACAGAGGGAGTATGACAGTAGTACAGTATGTTCCTTGTACTAAAGATGAGCAGGGACATTTGTAGTGTAGAGGTCTATACGGTCGGTTGTGATGGACACTTTGAGCCTCTTTGATTCGTAGGATCTTGTAAACATAGGAATAGGATTTGTAGTGGCCTGCCCACTTGAATCCTATAAGAATAGTAAGGAAATGCGGGGAGCTGTGTCGCCTTTGAGAGTTACACTGATATTAACAGTACCGCACCTTCACTTGAAGAGAGCTGGTATCCAAAGCCTTTCTAGTCGTACCGGCAATACTAGCACATATATTCCAGCAAGTTCCACTTTGCTGATTTTACTCTAATGCTTAAGGTTTTCCCGTTATATCTACACTATGATCTGTGTAGCTACTTTGTGTCACACTAGCAGCAGTCCACTCTTGAAGCTAAACACTGCAATGACTTACAAAATTGGCACCAAGGCATTGAGTGCCATTCTGGATGCAATGAAACTCATACGCTCCCCACCTGTTGATTCCTGTTCAGAATAAGATCCTAATGACTATTCTAACCTCGAGGAGTCAAAGGCAGATGGCATGTCCTGTTCACCCATCAAGGTGCCTGTTCTAATTTGGCAATGTTTTATTGATTGCGGGTATCTTGCATATGTTGTCTTGCATTTCTTCTACTTTGTTGCATCGCCATTTGCTTACTTTACTCATCATATATGTCGATATGCCATGCCCATCCATTATCAATACATATTCCATCTGTCATCATACCATGTTTTTCCACTCAAATGTTGTTCTTGTGCATCAGACATCAAAAAGGAAGAGGGTGATTGCCGAACCTGAAGGAGCACCAGCAAAGTCCTTGAAAAACGTGGTGGTGCCGGAGAAATCAGACAGCACCCCACTTATATTGGCTGTACAACCAGTGACACAAAACGTAGGACCGACTCCAGCAGACTGTACCCATACTTCACTGGCCACACCACTAGCCCCACCACACAGGACCTGCATTCCAGCAAAAGGTATACCAATTTCATTTGCCATAGCACCAGCTGTACCACTGAAAAATCCCACTCCAGCAAAAAGTACAGCAAGTCCACTGGCCGAAGACCTACCCCAACTGCAGAGACGACCAATTCCTGCAGATTGGAACCCCATTCCATTTATTCCCAGTTTAAAAGACAATGCTTTCAATGTTGTTAGGGACTACGTGCATATATTCCCATCATGGGAAGATTATTGTGAAGACAAACACCATTTTCACATCTTCCTGTCCAACTTACGTGTAAGTGCTATTATTCATGGTTATTATTTTCCTGTGTTCTGCTGATTGAACACATCAATGATTTACATTACATTGTTGTAACTAGGCGAGGGTCAATCTGGATAGTCATGACGAGCAAAGCTTGCTTGTGCTTTTCAAGGAAGCATTGCAGCAGTATCGGTGTTACCTGAGGAAATCACACTTTGATGGCAAGTCTATAAACGAATTTCCGGTGAAGTCTCCTGTGCTAAATTTAGAAGACATTGAATGGAAAAACCTTGTTATGCACTGGTCTCGTTCCCAGGATGAGGTACTGTCTATGAAATCACATGACAATTTGAACTTCTACTTTTCCGCATGTGCCTTATGGATCTTTTTTGCAGGAAATCTACTTGAAGAAGAATTCCGGTTTGACAAGAACGACAGGATATCACAAATATGCTGCCCGCTGCTTTGCTCTTGTTAGTACCTGTTGTCCTGTATCACTGTACTTGCATACATACCTGGTTCATTATGTGACAGCAGTATGCATGATAGCTTGGTTATCAATTGTTCGCTCCAAATTATCTGATCTGTATGAATGGTTACATTAGTCTAGAATATATCCAATGCCAATGTTTTTTTAGCTCTGCATTGTTCTTGTAAGTACATGCTGTCTTTTATCAGTGTACTTATAATGACAGGTAGTTGTTCATGTACCATCACTCTGCAGCTTATTTTTCTTTGCCCTCCATTTTCTACACATCAGCTCTATATTTACTCTTACCATAAGGTTGGTACTGAAGAAGTTTAGCTGTGCATTGCTTTTGGTTGTACCTTTGCCTGTATCGCTGCACTTACATTTATAGCTACTTGGTTATGTAGCATCACACTTCATCTTATCTTAAATATTCTCCATTTTTTCGTATATTATCACATCTATATTTACTCTTAACAAAATGTAGAATAAAGGCAATGCTTTTGAAGAAGATTCTGTGGTAAACTTCTTGAATTGCCCCCCATCAGCATAGACAAGGCCTTTATAGAGCATGTCTTCACCAATAATGTAAGTTTGTCCATCTCAAGCCTTCAAACTTTGTTGTATATATTTGGTTAGGCATGACTGCAACAGCTGTTTATTTTTGGTGTTTGCATCAAATTGCTTGTTTAAAGTTTATTATGTAGTTCATAAACAAAAGTTTGTCCTTTCTCAATTTAAATTTTCAGTTGTACAACCAAGTTCCTTCTTCATACCATGTAAATTAAACTATACAGAGCAAGTGATCTTCTTTTGCACTGCATGTATGCTTCTGTTCTTCATCTGTAATCCAGTGGTGTGCTGAACCTACCCACTACAGCACAATGTCATATTCTGCAATGTCTTAACTATGAACAATGTCATATCATTCTACTATTATTTAAACCGTCTCTTTATTTGCCAATCTAAAATGGTATAAATTGACAGCACACTAACCATTGATACTTATGAGTTCTTGATCTGTAATCCAGTGGTGTCGTGAAGCTGCCAACTCCTTCACAATGTCATTTCCTGCCATGTCTTGACCTAAACAATACCATATTGTGTTAATGCAATTTTAAACTGTGTCACTTTATTCATCAGTAAGAAATGTGATGAATTGTCAGCACTGATACTTTTATGTGCAAAACCTATCATCTGTCTGCTTGTTTATCTTTTAGAGTGAGGAAGATATAAGTGTTGAACAAGCACAGTCTCATCATCTTGCTCAGCTGCTTGCGCTGCAGCTCCCCAGCAGGGCTAACCTTTCTTGAACTCTATTGAAGTGCTGTCGGTTTTGTATATTATTTTGTCGGCGTGTTTATTTGCACTGGTGGTGATCTTTGATGCCTAGTGTATGTAATCTGCTGTCTGCTTGTGCTTTATTATCATAGTGGCGAACTTTGATGCCCAGTGGATGTAATATGCCATAATTTCTTTATTGTATAGTCTAGGTTTTTTCTTATTCACGATACTACAGTTATTTTACTATATATATATATATCCTGTCTTCGCACTAAACCGGCCAAACCGTAAAATTATGGTACGTAATCGGGCAGTCATGCAATCACGATGTAGGTTGGGCCTGAAACATGCCGAACAGCTCACGGGTCGGCAGCAGCCCGAAATGAACCCCGACCCATGATTGTGCGAATCAAATCACGGGCTTTTAACAGGCCAAAATTGTCTCGGTCCTTGTTTGGCCCAATCAGATATCGGCTGCGAGCAAGTTGGATGCAAACTGGGCCGTAGTTAGGCCCAACTATATGACGGGCTTTTAACAGGCCAAAATTAATATAGGGCCGAAATGTTAAATGGGCCCTTAACAGGCCAAAACTAATATCAGGCCGAATTACTAAGTGGGCCTTTAGCAAGTGGGTCCAAAAGCATAGTGTCCAGTTGACGGGCTGAATCTGATATGGGCCATAATTGAGCCTAAAGCCTCTTAAAGGGCCGGATCTAATCTGGGCCGTAATTTGGCCCAGAACGTGGTAGGCTTTTAATGGGCCGGATCTCATATGGGCCACTATTAGGCCCGGAGCGTGGCAGGCCATTAATGGATCGGATCAAATATGGGTCGGCATTTGGCCCAAAACATGGCAGCCAATTAATGGGCCGGCCTACTAGGGTCCTCAAGATCTTGTGGGCCTACAGCTGGGCCGGCCCAATAATGTCGGCGAAATCTCGTGGGCCTTTAGCTGGGCCGGCCCATTATGATCCGCAAGAATCTTGTGGGCCTTTACCTGGGCCGGCCCATTATGACACACAAAAATCTTGTGGGCCTTTACCTGGGCCGGCCCATTATGGCCCGCAAAATCTTGTGGGCCTTTAGCTGGGCCAGCCCATTATGGTCCACAAAATCTCGTGGGCCTTTAGCTGGGCCGGCCCATTATGGTCCGCAAAATCTTGTGGGCCTTCAGTTGGGCCGGCCCATTTAAACATGATTGGCCGGTCCACGTGTCAACATATCATAGGCGCGTCTCGCCGATTGGATGAGTGACACCTGTGCCAACGCGGACCTAACACGTGTCTCCTCCAGCCAGTGATGATTTTACATGTGGAAAATCCACATTGGTCGGGGCTGTTAACGGGTTATTGGATCCAAAATCCGACCTGATAGCTTAACGACGTTCCGTTACGGTGGACGCCACGTCACTACTAGGGAAAAGCCTAGCAGCAGCGCGGGTTTTGGGCCTCTCAGTAGCGCGGGGACCGGAGCTACTAATAAGGCGCTACATCTAACGTATAGCAGTAGCGCCTGTTGTCCCACGCTACTGCTATACATGAATAGATGTAGCGCTCTTTAGAAAAGGGCGGTGCTGATATTATCTGCAGCGCTGTTTACTGGGAAGCGCTACTGGTAAGGCGGCGCTACTGCTAAATTTTCCCCCTCACTACTACTAGTTTTATTAGATTTTTTTCCCTACATATTTCTTTTGTATTTGAATAGGCTTTATACAATAATCTTTAGCATATCATACACATACAAATGTAATCATAGCATATACATACAATTAGTCTCATCAAATCATGTCATCATCATAATCATCATCCAACACAAAGTGGTCTCTCGTCATCATCTCGAAAATAGCGATACAAGTCTCAATTACTTGCAAATACATCGTCATCCATCTAAACAATGATATACGGAGAAGATCTATCACTTTGAGTACATGAGTTCGTATCCCTCTCTCGCAATAGCATGAACCTAAACTAACTACTGCCTGTCGCTCGGAAATCGGAAACCGGTACACCTGGGCCTGACACTCCGGCCACTTGTCGTATATATACTCCTGGCGTAGCACTTCTTCGCCATCTATGATCTATGCACCTGCATCGTCACATGAGTCGATGATATGCAACATATATAGTTGAGCAACAGAAAGAGACAAACTTAGCAAAAATAGAAACAACATATCATAAGCATAAATAACAAAGTTCATCGTACCCCAAAATGCCCTAACTAGAGTGATTTTCGCTAGTCGAGGAGGAGGACGGTTTAATTACATCACAAATAAAGTTTCACCGTGCATAACTCAAAGTTTTGTCATACAGAAAGTATGGACTAAACGGACACATTATCATATATCGACAATCACTCCAACATGTCGTTCCATCCATCCAAGTCAGGGAGATAGTCCTCGAGCTTAGTGAAAGGCTTCATGTCGAGACGCTGAGAGGCTATCCATGTTTGGACGTCTTCCCGCGACATTTGTCCTTCTCCATAGAACATCCCTGTTTTTCCGAAGACCTCCTTCATGATGATTTGGGCAAGTTCGCGCTGGATGTTATAGAACTCAGCTCGAAGTCGACGATCCTCGATATCTCCTATTTCCTTTGCCCATTGCAGAATATGGGCATCGCCGGATCTAGGTGACATGCGAAGGTTCTGGTGATCCCGTCTATACTCCAGCATGTAGTGTAGGACATAGAATCCATCATTAAGAGAATCGTTCGGTTGCTGGATGCAGCAAAAGTCGGTCTTATGGCCGAAGGCGACCCTGTCGCCCCTTCTCTTCTTGTCCCTGACCTCTCCACCCCTTGCTTGGTAGTAAAACATAGCACTGTCGAGAACATCCTTGATGTGGGTGTAATCCTTTTTGTGAATGTTCTTCAACGAGTCCAAGTAAAGAGCGTGGGAGAATCGGGGGTAGAGGATGATGAGGACGGTGTGCCCGCCGCTGCGCAAAATAAGTACACCTCAAATTAATTAGCCTCCACCGTGCAAATGAATGATTGAAATTGAAGGAAGGATAGCAGCGCGGATGACTTACACGGGATGATAACGCACGAGAATCGCCTCCTTGTCCTTATTGGAGAGCATGAAACTGACAATGTAATCCCTCGCGTATTCATGGTGCTTTGCACAGACTCCCAAGAAGCCCTCGTGCATGTAGTACGGGTCAGCGACACAGATATGAGATATCTGCTCAACCCCGATGATGTAGTTCATGTGCAAGGAATAAAGGCGAACAAACGTAAAATGCAGCTTCTTCACGTGGAACATGTCGAATATGTAATCGAATCGGAGGAAGAACTTATCCGCGGGGAAGCTGTCGACGTACGACATTTGCCGCGGAACGTTAACCACGTAGAGTGGGTATCTTGGATCTTTCGAGACGATGAGGCCTTTCTCTACCTGCAGCACATCGTCATGAAGTCTCCTTAGATCGCCGAATCTGACCCGTAGCGCTGTTGTAGGTAGGATTGGTTGACCGGGGATATGCCATATATCCGCATCGGGGATATCTATACGGTCCTGAAGCCGAGGCTGCTGAGGCGGCTGGATCATAGAATCAGCTTTTTTGCCTTTCCTCGCTCTCTTCCTAGACTTCTTTACTACCGGAAGGTCGTCCATAATACGTTGAGACGGCAATTCAGGCACCGAATCATGATGCTCAAACCCTGAGGAGGCGCCAGTATAGACATACTATTCAGCGCCATCGTCGTCCTCATCCTCATTCATGCCGACATCATCAGCGACTAATGGAGCCTCCTCCTTACCCCGTCCGCTATCACCCAACCCGACACCCGACGCTAATTGGGTAGGTGGGGTGTTGATGTTCATACCTTGCTGAGGCTGTGTGCTCGTGGGTGTGCTCCCGGCCCCCTCCAGACGAAGCACACTCTTTGGCCACAACAGGACGCACCCATTGCAACAATCACCAAGCCGCCGCGGTGTCTCGTCGTCATCCCCCACTAGTATTGCAGGAGGCAAATTCTCGTGGCCCGGTTTGACACTGGCCACGGAAACGTTGAAGACGTTCGGGGGGATCGGCCGGCTGTGGAACAATGGTTCCTTCGGCTCCATTATCGTCGCCTTCCCCACGTCCACCTTCTGGTCGCCGATGGTGTACAATATGGTGCACGGAGTTTCGTCGGCCTGCAAAGAAAAGTCTGCGACGTGAGACATCGGAAAGGCAATGAAAACGGGAGATTATACATTTATATTGAAGGGCGCCGGTGTGACAGATACCGTGAGGGCGTCGAGCTCAGCCAAAGGCGAAGCACCACCGAGCACGTCTGGTGCGGGAGCCGGTGCGGGAGCCGGTGAGGGAGCAGGTGCTGGTGCAACGCTAGTCGAGCTGCTCCCCAAGAAGTCAGCAAGGGGAAAGTCCTCTGCATTTTTTTCTGGATTTTGCCTTGTCCAAGTGAAAACGCCCATCACCAAGGAAGTAGACAAATCTGCAACCACCTGTTTTGCGGCAGCTACCGCTGTTGCGACTGTCTGAGATGATTTCTTCTCAACCGCAATCTCAACCTTCTTGTCGATGTTTTCTTCAGTTAACCTCCATCTTTCCTTTCTCTCCTCCGTGGTCTCACGGTAGTACTTCTTCCATGTGGCATCGTCTCCGACACCGTGCACGCGTCCATACGACGGTCGAGTATCCACCGGTTGTCGTTTCAATATGTTCAACGTCTAGTTGAATGGAGTGTCCCACTTGGGCCTCGCCAATGCCTCAGATGGCGAGTCGCTTTCGGCCACAATCCGGTGCTGCTCTCTTTGCAAAAGGCACAAGGATCGTTTACAAATATGACTAACGTGTGCAGTCGAATTGATCAGAAACTAAAATTACCAGCAGTCTCATGAACTCCGTAATGACCGGTTTTGTCTCGTAAACCTTCTTCACTGGGTCCCAACGGTGCCGGGCCCTGAGGACGTCACGCTCCTGCGGGGCGGTGAAATCCGCCAATGGGTCTGGGATGCCCAGACTCGCGGCTTCCGCGTCCTCCTTGGCCCATTTGGACATCTTTCCGCCGTAACCACGGCTTCCGAGGTGGTGGCTCCCAATGTTCCTCTCTTGAAGCCCCTTCATGTACTTAGACTTTTGTTTGGCAGCTTCGGCCTCGCAAGCCTCCTTGAATATTTGAAACTGCTCTTCCGTGATTGTCGGATTATCCTTTACAATCTCGGAGTAGGGTTCCTTCTTGTCGATGATCTTTGCTTTCACTCAATTTTTCCAGGCGGCCAACGCGTCGCTAAACTTGGTCATGGCGTGTTTGTTTATCTTCTTCATTGTCGGATCCTCATATGGATCTTCATAATCCTTCTCATTCCGGCCCGGGAACAAGATATCTGGTGAAACTTCTTTAGGAGGGAGCTCCTCATATTTTCTATCTTCTGTAGTTTCTCATCGTTGATGGTGGCGGTTGTCCGTACGATGCAACCTATTTGATTGCCGTAGCATCGACGCGCTTCCTCAGGAGCCTTTGGCTCAAAATTGTCATCGTCCACCTCCGTGATGACCAGTCTAGTAGTCCTTAGTTTGTTAGGAAGTCGTTGCCTCTTTGCTTTCAGTTCTACACCGGCTCCGCTCCCCAAGGCAGCGCCGGTCTCAGTCTCAGCGCCGGTCTCGATGCCGGTCTGAGTCTCAGCGCCAGTCTCAGCACCGGTCTGCGTGTCGGTCTCAATCCCCGATGCCACCGGTGGGCCCAGCAACAACATCAGCTGATCGTGGGCAAGGCTAAAAAAATCCGTCTGCCGCCCGGTAGACGTCGTCGCAATCACCAGAACCCTGTCCTTCATCGTTGCTAGCCATGTTTCCTATGATTAAATCTAGTCAATTAATTCTAGACCTTATAAAATGAATAATGACATAAAAAGGGCCTATTGTTTTGCAGGAATGTTGACTCCTTCCTGGTGCGGCAAATCTCGGGCACTCGATATGTCCTAGTTTGTAGCACAAGTCATGCCGAAATTCACACAAAATTTCGGCATGACCTTTGCTAAAAAGTGGACAAATCGAGAACCTAAAATTTGCCGGAACAGAAATGAATCAACATTCCGGCAAAACATAGGCCACTCAGCATCATTCCCTAGAAACAACAAAGCCACCTGGGCACAATCGAACAACATCAATGAAAAGATATAACATGAGCAAACACTATTGAGGAATTTGCATATAACATGGCCACTTCAATGAAAAGATATAATCAACAATAATGGAATATGCAAATGAACATCAATGACATATATCATATAAAAACAGTCTTGTTTTTTGTTTACATAGCAACAATTAGTTTGACCAAGTTTTTGAAAAGAAAAACAATTATGTTTTTTGTTTATAGCTAAATGCCATAGCTACCGTTTTTTATTCATAGCTAAATACTTTTGTTTTTTGTCTAAAGCTAAAAGTCTAGGAACTCCATTTTCTCTAACCCTTCTGACCTCACCAAAATTTCCACAGCAAGACCTTAGTACCTACACCCAATTTCTTCAAAAATATTCAGGTCCATAGTCCAAATAATTCAAATTTCATTTGAATGAAATTTGGAACAAATTCAGGTCCGTAGTCCAAATATTTTTTATAGCTAAGTGTTTTTTGTTTATAGCCTTTGTTAATTTAAATCTAAATGCTACTATTATTTATATACCCTCTATTAGTTTAAAGCTAAATGGAATTACTGTTTAGGCATTTTCATAAAAATTGCCCTAGCTAATTTCCTAAAAAAATTGCTAATCATTTTTCCTAAATGCTATAAAATGCCTACTGCCCTAAAAAATCTATGGTTCATATGAACACCTAGGGTTCATATGAACACAGTATCAACATACATATGAATTTCCCTAGCAGAGAGAGAGAGAGAGGAGGGTAGGGGACAGGAGAGGCAGAGCCTTACGGTCGGCAGCGAGGGCAGGCTTTGGCTCGAGCGGTGGCGGTGAGGTCGAGAGCGGCGGCGGTGAGCTCGAGGGAGGCGACGATGAGCTCGACGATGGCCTCGGGCGGCGGCTGTGAGGTCGAGGGTGGCCTCGGGCAGTGGCGGTGTGGTCGAAGGTGGCGGGCGGCGGCGGTGTGGTCGAAGGCGGCCTCGGGCGGTGGCGGTGTGGTCGAAGGCGGCAGGGCGACGGCGGCGATGGAGTAGTTGGGGGACAGGGGGGCCGGGAGTAGAGAGTGGGGAAAGGACTTAGCGAAATTTTGAGCCCGGGCTGCCGGGATTTGAGTCAAACTAGCAGTAGCGCGTTTTGCCGAAACACGCTATAGCTAAGATAGCTATAGCGTGTTCCAGAGAAACGCGCTACAACTATTCCTTTCTGTTTTATTTTTCTTTTTCTTTTGTTTTCTTTACATTTTCTTTTTTTCATTTCTCCTTTTTCTATTTCTTTCATTTTTATTTACTTTTCTACTTATTTTTCTATTTATTTTCTTTTTCATAGCAGTAGCGCTCTACAGCATAAACGCGCTGCTACAAAGTTTTTAGCAGTAGCGTGCTTCTGGGTGAACCGCTACTACTATTCCTAGCCTACCGGCATTAGTGAGGGAATTTTAGTAGTAGCGCTTTTCTGTGGAGACGCGCTACTGCTAAAACAATGGTTGTAGCGTGGTTTTGTAACAAGTGCTACTACTAAGTAGCGCTAGCGCCGAGTTTTGACCAACGCTACTACTATACCTCTGTGTATAAGGGTTTCCCTAGTAGTGCGTGTCGGTCACCCTTGACGAAAGCACTTCTGTGACGCGCGATTTATCATCACGAAAGTGGACACTTCCATGATGATAATTTTGGTAATGTCATGGAACACTTCTACGACAGCACATGTATGACTATCTTGATTCTTTCATAAAATCGTCATGGATGTACATGCATGACAGAAAACGCGACCTACTATGACAAACACGTATCATCACGGAAGTGTATTTTTTTGTAGTGATAATTCCTATATTAATGCGCTTATTGAGAAAGTCTCCGCTGTCCAAGAAGAGACTAATATTTTGCAGGAGTCTATGGAAGAAGAAATTGATGAAACTGTGAGCTCATTGGATGAAAAAGATGAGGAGGAGAGCGAAGAACAAAAGGAGAAAGAGCGGATTAGCTACCCGTGCCCATCTTCTAATGAGAGTAACTCTTCAAATATCCCTGTGATTCTCTTGAAATATCCCTTTGTTTAATTTCCCTTCGTGCTTACCGGAGGATGATTGCTATGATGATTCTTATGATCCCATTGATTCTCTTGAAATATCCCTTTTTGATGATGCTTGCTATGCTTGTGGCCAAGATGCCAATATGAATTATGCTTATGGAGATGAACTTGCTATAGTTCCTTATGTTAAACATGAAATTGTTGCTATTGCACCCACACATGATAGTCCTATTATCTTTCTGAATTCTCCCGACTACACTATATCGGAGAAGTTTGCCCTTATTAAGGATTACATTGATGGGTTGTATTTTACTATTACACATGATGATTTTGATAGATATAATATGCATGTGCTTGCTGCTCCTACTTGCAATTATTATGAGAGAGGAACTATATCTCGACCTCTCTATGTTTCCAACATGGTAAAATTGCAAGAAACTGTTTATACTATGCATTGGCCTTTACTTTGTGTGCATGAATTGTTCTTTTATGACATGCCGATGCATAGGAAGAGAGTTAGGCTTCGTCATTACATGATATATGTTACCTTGTGCTCACCACCAAATTACAAATCATTGTTAATTAAAATTGGCTTTGATATACCTTGGGATCCGGGTGGATCCATTACTTAAGCACTATATGCCTAGCTTAATGGCTTTAAAGAAAGCGCTGCCAGGGAGACATCCCGGAAGTTTTGGAGAGTCATTTATTTCTGTTGAGTGCTTTTATATAGTTTAAAAACAACAAAAATAAAGAGGGGAACCCAAAACTTTTTCAAAAAGGAAAGCGAAAGTGAGAAAGACAAGCATTGTTGAAGTGGGAGCTAGCCTTGAACTTTGTTCATACTCACGGAAACTTTGTGAATCTTGATTACAGAAACTTTTCAATAAAAATAATTATACCCTTGTACAATTCCATTGTATTATAAAAATAATGTGCCAAGGTTTTCCTTTAG
This sequence comes from Triticum urartu, assembly GCF_056163025.1. Taxonomy (NCBI): domain Eukaryota; kingdom Viridiplantae; phylum Streptophyta; class Magnoliopsida; order Poales; family Poaceae; genus Triticum; species Triticum urartu. The sequence continues at coordinate 323,551,306 of NC_141879.1, read as the reverse complement.
GATGTTTACATTTGCTTGATGGTTTGTACGGTGCAGGACCGAAACTTTGGCTATAGTGCGCGATTTTACATTTTTAGCTGGAACGTCAAATGGTTCTGATTATTTTTGCACTGTCTTCCTATACAAATTTTTTATTTTTCCTAATTTTTGTAGAATTTTTTAAGTATCATAAGTATGGTGAATGTTCAGATTATTACAGACTGTTCTGTTTTAAACATATTCTGTTTTTGATGCATAGTTTACTTGTTTTGATGAAACTATCGATTTGTATCAGTGGATTAAGCCATGGAAAAACTATATTACAGTAGACACAATGCAAAAAAAATACGAATTGGTTTTCAACAGTACTTAGAGTAGTGATTTTCTTTATTATACTAACGGATCTTACCGAGTTTTCTGTCGAAGTTTTGTGTGGATGAAGTGTTCGACGATCGAGAAGGTCTTGATGTGAGAAGAAGGAAGAGAGGCAAAATCTCAAGCTTGGGGATGCCCGAGGTACCCCAAGTAAATATTCAAGGAGACTCAAGCGTCTAAGCTTGGGGATGCCCCAGAAGGCATCCCCTCTTTCTTCAACAAGTATCGGTATGTTTTCGGATTTGTTTCGTTCATACGATATGTGCAATCTTGGAGCGTCTTTTGCATTTAGTTTTCATTTTTATTTTATGCACCATGCTGGTATGAGACAATCCTTGGTTGATTTATAGAATGCTCATTGTACTTCACTTATATCTTTTGAGTATGGCTTTATAGAATGCTTCATGTGCTTCACTTATATCATTTGAAGTTTGGATTGCCTGTTTCTCTTTACATAGAAAACTGCCATTTGTAGAATGCTCTTTTGCTTCACTTAGATTTGTTAGAGCGTGGGCATACCTTTTGTAGAAAGAATTAAACTCTCTTGCTTCACTTATATCTATTTAGAGAGATTACAAGAATTGGTCATTCACATGGTTAGTCATAAAATCCTACATAAAACTTATAGATCACTGAATATGATATGTTTGATTCCTTGCAATAGTTTTGCGATATAAAGATGGTGATATTAGAGTCATGTTAGTGGGTAGTTGTGGATTATTAGAAATACTTGTGTTGAGGTTTGTGATTCCCGTAGCATGCACGTATGGTGAACCGTTATGTAACGAAGTCGGAGCATGATTTATTTATAGATTGTCTTCCTTATGAGTTGCAGTCGGGGACGAGCGATGGTCTTTTCCTACCAATCTATCCCCCTAGGAGCATGCGCGTAGTACTTTGTTTCGATGACTAATAGATTTTTGCAATAAGTATGTGAGTTCTTTATGACTAATGTTGAGTCCATGGATTATACGCACTCTCACCCTTCCACCATTGCTAGCCTCTCTAGTACCGCGCAACTTTCGCCGGTACCATATACCTTCCTCAAAACAGCCACCATACCTACCTATCATGGCATTTCCATAGCCATTCTGAGATATATTGCCATGCAATTTCCATCATCATCATATACATGACTTAAGTATTCATTGTCATATTGCTTTGCATGATCGTAAGATATCTAGCATGATGTTTTCATGGCTTGTCCGTTTTTTTGATGTCATTGCTACGCTAGATCATTGCATATCCCGGTACACCGCCGGAGGCATCCATATAGAGTCATACTTTTTTCTAGATATTGAGTTGTAAGTAAATAAAAGTGTGATGATCATCATTATTAGAGCATTGCCCCAGTGAGGAAAGGATGATGGAGACTATGATTCCTCCATAAGTCGGGATGAGACTCCGGACTTTACAAAAAAATAAAAGAGGCCAAAGAAGCCCAAATAAAAAAAAGAGATGCCAAAGAAGCCCACCAAAAAAATAAAATAAAATAATAAAAAATGAGAGAAAAAGAGAGAAGGTGCAGTGCTACTATCCTTTTTCCACACTTGTGCTTCAAAGTAGCACCATGTTCTTCACATAGAGAGTCTCTTGAGTTATCACTTTCATATACTAGTGGGAATTTTCATTATAGAACTTCGCTTGTATATTCCGATGATGGGCTTCCTCAAATGCTCGAGGTCTTCATGAGCAAGCAAGTTGGATGCACACCCACTTATTATCAGTTGGAGATTTCTTACACTTATAGCTCTAGTGCATCCGTTGCATGGCAATCCCTACTCACTCACATTGATATCTATTGATGGGCATCTCCATAGCCCGTTGATACGCCTAGTTGATGTGAGACTACCTTCTCCTTTTTGTCTTCTCCACCATCATATTCTATTCAACCTATAGTGCTATGTCCATGGCTCACGCTCATGTATTGCGTGAAATTTGAAAAGGTTTGAGAACGTCAAAAGTATGAAACAATTGCTTGGCTTGTCATCGGGGTTTTGCATGATGTGAATATTTTGTGTGGTGAAGATGGAGCATAGCCAGACTATATGATTTTGTAGGGATAACTTTCTTTGGCCATGTTATTTTGAAAAGACATGATTGCTTTATTAGTAGGCTTGAAGTATTATTGTTTTTATGTCAAATGATAGACTATTGCTTTGAATCACTTGTGTCTTAATATTCATGCCATGATTAGATTACATGATCAAGATTATGCTAGATAGCATTCCACATCAAAAATTATCTTTTTTATCATTTACCTACTCGAGGACGAGCAGGAATTAAGCTTGGGGATGCTGATACGTCTCCGTCGTATCTATAATTTTTGATTGTTCCATGCCAATATTCTACAACTTTCATATACTTATGGCAACTTTTTATACTATTTTTGGGACTAACATATTGATCCAGTGCCCAGTGCCAGTTCCTGTTTGTTGCATGTTTTTTGTTTCGCAGAATATCCATATCAAATGAAGTCCAAACGGGATAAAAACTGACGGAGATTTTTTTTGAAATATATATGATTTTTGGGAAGAAAAATCCACACGAGACAGTGCCCGAAGTGGCCACGAGGCAGGGGGCGCGCTCCAGGATGGTGGCTCGGTGGCTCGTAGCTATCATCGTCACTGGATTCCAGAGAGTCGCTGCTACTGTCGGAGGAGCTGCAGGCAAGGCCAAGGGCAAGTTCAACGCCCGTGGCCGCGCCGCCTTGACCGCCTCTCCTGGGACATCATTCCAGGCGCCGACCGTCCTCGCCAAAAAATCTTGAAGAAGAGTGTTGAAGCTCCATCGTATTCGAAGTGGATGGCGAGAGCTCCCTCCGAGCAGCAGGCGCGGGCGATCTCGCCCCATCCTCGAGTAGGGATGAAAGTGGAGCGGAAACGAACGGAACTGGGTGCTACCATATTTGTTTTCATATTTTTTTGCAGAAGCGGAAATGAATACGAAAACACCGGAAATGAATACGGAAACAAGTACTACCAGAAACAGACACGGAGCGAATACAGAGCGGACACGAAAACAAAACTATGTGTTGACCGGAACTTAAAACCCCCTTGAATCATAGAGAAATACACACAAAAAACAAAGGAATTTAAGAAAATTTTAACATGGCTACATGATAATATGGTGGTGTTGGTAACATAGGGTAGTATTGTAATAGTACATGACAATTCCGTATTGTGTCTAGTTGAGAATGTGTGTGGAAGTAAAAGTTGGTCCTCAAATGATCCAGTCTGCTCATTGTGTCATTGTGTGTTGTTTGGTAATTGGGCTACAAAGCAGCCATGGGCCTATAGTAGAAATTGAAATTCCATATTCACGGAAACGGAAAGTTCCGTTTCTGCGTCTGTTCCATAGGAAAACACCGTTCCGTTTTTGTTTCCGTTTCCACATAAAAAATTCCACTTCCATTTCCATTTTGCAAATTTCCGTTTCCGTTTTCATATTTCCTCTCTGTTTCCATTTTTCCTCCGAAAAAGCAGAAACTTTCCACTCCATTTTCATCCCTATCCTCGAGTCATGAAGACGTCGCCAGAGTGGACGACCTCGACTTCCGCTTCAGAAGCTTGGCTGCAGCACCTGGCGTGTTGCAGCCATAACTCGACGGGCCCCCCTCGGTGGTATCTCCTCTGCAAAGGACCCGGGAGCCGGATCCATGTGCGCGGCGGCATTGCCGCACACACCACAAACTCGCGTGTCGTGCCTTCGGCGTGGTTTCGCGAGCCGGGTAGCCATGCATGTACCGCATGTTCTCCTCCGCGACCCTATTCCTCGCGGCGCCGGGTGTTACCCCTGTGCGCAGGGCTCTGCACGCGGGCATGCACAGGGATCGGGAAGCCCGATGGAGGCCGTTCATGCCAGGGTTGCATCAGCACGGGCTCCTCGACGGCGTCGCGGGAGCAGTCGAGCCTCTTCTTCGGTGGGAGTAGCCCGAGTTCCACCTGAGGGGTTTTCCCCTTCTCTGTCGCGGAAAACCTCCTCGCGGCGCCATAGGCGCTTCGACAAGATGGCGGGACAAGCAGGAAGAAGGAGGAGCAAGCAGCAAGAAGACGAAGATGAGCAGGGGGCTCCGCCCCCTCCCATTTATAGCTAGAAGGGAGGCCAACCGCCGGCCTCCCACGATCCCACTAATGATGATTTTTTTGCATGTAGCAGGCTGTTGTCAAGTCGAAAGGTTGCCGAGGCAGCGTGGGCAAGTGCAGGCGCCCATGGCCCATCAAGCGCCACGCGTTGACCCGGTCCGCGGGCGGTTGGGGCCCGCGGCGCTTCACCCTTGCCCTTTGGCTTTGCCTCGAAGCAAAATCCGAGTGCGCCTTGGGCCCGGGGGCTACTGTTGGCATTCTGGGAACCAGGGTACCCAGACTTGCCTGCCTCCGACCCACGGCGTGACTCCATCAACGGCCTGGTACGGCCCATCTTCAACATCAACAAAGACAAGACCCTCGTGAGGGGCCAAGCCTCGCGAGGCGGACGGCGCCAAAACCTCCGGAGGGAGCAACCTCCCTTGGCTGGCTCCTGAGGAGCGGAGATTCCTATGCAGGCGCTCACCTCATGAGGTTGACGTGACGTAAGCCATGACGACCAAGGCCAGGCGGGCGCCAGCGGGCGCAGAGCAGCAGGTTTCCTCTTTGGTGCTAAGTAGGCAAGCGCAGGCGTGAAGTCCCAAGGAATCAGCCAAAGGTTTCCATTCCCGTGCTACAAGACCAATACCGCCAGGACTGCAGGACGGATGTCATCGCCGAGCCCACCACGGCGTCATGACCAGAAGCTTTGCAAGCGAAGACCACCTTTCATCAGGATAAGATGTACCACTTGTCCCCCTTTAAATTTGGTCGTAATGGGATCCCTTCCCGCCTTCGTTTAGGAGGAAGAGGACCGAGGCCACTATAAATATAGCCTAGCCACCATCGTAGGAGGGGATGGAGAACCCGAACCCTCACTAGCTCACACGAACACAAGAACTGACCTCCTGAGGTTGTTCTTCCTCTGTACTAGTTCATCCTCATTCCCTCGCGAGGCCAATCCACACCAAAACAGAAGTATGGTCTTACACCACAAGGTGACCTGAACCTGGGTAAACTGATGTGTCCCTCTTCTTCCCGTTCGTCGAGCTAGGTCGTGAGAGCGATGAGTTGGTAGGCTGGGGAGGTTGAGTTCTTCGCACGCGCCCCAGAGTCCGAACCTTTCTTGGGTCTGCGGAGCCCTGAATCTGACAGTGTGTCATTAACTACTTGCCATATATGATGAAACAATAGTTGCCATGTGTGTTTACCTAGTTGCCACGTGTGGTCCAACCATAGTTGCCATGTATGGTTAATCACAGTTGCCATGTGTGTTTATCTGGTTGCCACGTACGTGCAACTGAAGTTGATGTCTAGCAACGAATCATAGTTGCCATGTGTGTTTACCTAGTTGCCACGTACACGCAACTGCAGTTGCCATCGAACAACGTATGGGTGTCGTGTGGGCGAAAAGTAGTTCGTTCACATGCGTGTGGACTAGGTGGTGGTTGTGTGGGCAGAAACTAGTTCGCCCACACAGCACAACTGGCAAACCGCATGCTGCGGGGCGTGTGGGCGAACTCTCCAACGCCCACACACAATGATGCTCACGTGGCACTCAGATTCTAACAGATTTTTTTAGAATTCGTGCAAAAGAAAATCAACATGAATCAAGATGTGTGGGCGATGTGCAGACATGCCACACGTGAGTGTTATCATTTGGGAAGATTTAAACGGGATTTCTCATGGGCACGGCGTGACGGATCAGTGTATACAAAAGGAGTAATGAGACAAATACTTGAATTATTTATTCAGTAGCATTGCGCATATATATACTCTACCGCTGAGGTCATCAGTAGAGGATAGATACATCATCTGTCCATCCATCTATCCACATGGAACTGAAGTTTAACTGAACTCAGTGCTGTCTTCACAAGAGAAGAGAAGAGAAGAGAAGAAAAAATATATAAGACTAGTATACATACATGCATGCATGCAATCTCCAACTCCAAGGAATTTCCTTTTTGCTAGTAGAAAAGGTAGGAGAAGGAAGGGGGGATTGTGAGGCGGGTCAAGCAAGGAATCCGAGCTTCTCTCCGTTCTTCTTGGCGAGGCGGATCAAGCCCTGCCTCTGCTTGGGGTCAGCGCCGATGGTCTTACAGAACTCGGTGATCACCTGTTTAGTTTATTTGGTTTTCGTATGTCAATAAATTTATATTACTCCAAGCAAGGGAGGGTGGCTAGTAGGTAGGTACCTGGGAGTGCAGCGCGATGGCCTTGCCCCTGAGCTGGTTGAAGCGCTTGCGTCCGACGATGTTGCGCACCACCACCACCAGGGGCGCGAAGATGCCCTTGCCCTCGTTTACATTGCCCATCCTCGCCGGCGTCCGAAGGGGCCGCGTCGACCGGGGCCCCCGCGCCGACACCGACATGGCCAGCGCCGAGCAGTGGTCGTCACCGGACACAGAGCTGGACCACGTCGGAAGAGCTCGCAGCCCGTAGGAGACGGACGCAGTCATCTCTCTCTCCTTCCTCTTCTCCGCTGTGCTGTGCTGTGCTGTGCCGTGCAGAATGAGAATGGGGGGATATGGTAGCCAAGACGATGACGGACCGCTGGTGTCCAGCCAAAGCCCCTCTCTCTCTCTCCCTCTCTACCGATTCCTGTTGTAAGGGGATGAGGAGTTTCTGGGCAGGAACGGAGGGCCTATGCCCTGCCACCACGTCATCTTCCCTTGGTCTTTTTCCATTTCTCTGCCACGTCATCTTAAGTCGATTCCACCAAGCCTAGCAGATGGCGACTGTGAAGCACAATGCCAGTTGGAAGTAAAACCAAATGCAATTAAAAAAACTAGGAGTGCTAGTAATGTGGAGACACCTATAAATAAATACAGAAACTTTTTTTTGAAAGATCCAGCGATGCTGACTTTTCATTGATCATTAGCAGAAAGCAGTGGAGAAAAACCAAGGTGATGAGGATCCGGAGGATCCGAGGACTTGCCACAGACCAGCAATCCTCAAGTGACAAGATATCCTAGGGTTTACATTTCATGGCGGATCCCCGAAGGGGCTCCCGATGCAGGTAGCGCCCGCGACTCGCCATAGCTCGATGCAGTCCTTGATCCTCCTGATGATATTGGAGGCACTTGGTATACTTCTCCCGAAAGTAGCGTTGTTTCGTTCCTGCCATAGCTCCTAGCAGATGAGTAACAAGAGCGTGATGTTTGCCCTACGCCATCTTGTTGCGGATCTTTCCAGGGCGCCAAGCACAATGGAAGTGTGTTGTTGATTGTGCCAACTCTCGTTTGGCGCTAGGGAGGAGCAGTCCGTCCACGTACTGACTGTTTCCCAGACCAGCCTTGCCATTGGGCATTCCCAAAACAGGTCAGTTGATGATTCGAGGTTCCGGATGCATAGTTGACAGAAGTACTCGTTCTTCCAACCACGACGCCGGAGCCTGTCATTGCACCAGAGCTTGTTCTGGAGCATGAGCCAGACGAACATCTTGATCTTGCCGGGGGCCCAAACCTTCCAGATGATCTTGTCGAAACATGAAGATGTCATGCCCTGGAATTGCATTTGGTAGGCCGATCTTGCTGAGTATTGGCCCGATCGCTCTTTTGTCCAGGTGATGGAGTCAAGGGTGTCGGCTCGTAGGTTTTCGGCTACGCCGTGCACCCTCCTGTGCATCGCTAGGAAGTCGTGGAGCAGGTCAGCGGTGCGGCCGTGACCTAGGTCTCCGATCCAGGCGTCGGCCGCGAGAGCGACCTTCACCGTTCTTTCTTCGGGCGTGCTTGGCCAGCCTTGGGAATTGCTGGGCAAGCGTGCCCGGACCCCGCCACGGCGAGTTCCAGAAATAAGCTGACACGTCGTCCCCGATGCTGAGCGCGGTAGCCGCCGTAAAAAGCGATAGGTCGTCGGCGTTGCAAGGTAGATCCGAGCCCACCCAAGGCCTTTCAGGGTGGCGCCATGAGAGCCATGGCCAACGGAGCCGAAGAGCACGACCGAAATGCCGGAGGTCAGGGACCCCAGGCCCCCATTTGCCGTTGGTGTGTAGATAGTTTCCCAGTTCACCTTGCAACTGGTGCCTGTGATCTCCTCATCCTGTTTCCAGAGGAAGCGGCGATGGCACTTGTCGATTTCCTTGAGGATATTCTTGGGCATCCGCAGAACGGTTAGCGCGAAGGTAGGCATGGCGCCGAGGACGCAGCGGACCAGCACGCGCCATCCCGCGATGTGGATCAGCCTGCCCTTCCAACCCGCAAGTCGGGCTTTGATTCTATCTATGATGAATTGAAGGTGTACGAGCCGGAGCCGGCCAGTTGTAAGCGGTAGCCCTAGGTATATAGTGGGGAAGTGTGCGATGGAGCCACCGAAGTTGTGAAGCACATCGTCAAGGTTGAGGTCGCCGCAGCTGATCGGAGACGCCGATGATTTTCTGGTGTTGATGCAGAGCCCTGTGGCGTGCCCAAAGTTGTGGAGATTATTCAGCAGGGAGTCAACCTGCTGTCGGGTTGGGTTGATGAAAATGACAGCGTCGTCGGCATACAGGCTAACCCTAAGCTTCAGCTCTCGCCCTGAAATCCGTTGCAGCAGCCGTTACTCCACTGCCTCCGCTAGCAAGTGGTGCAGTGGGTCTATGGCGAGAATGAAGAGGAACAGCGACAGCGGGTCGCCTTGCCGTAGGCCTCAGCGGTGGGTGATGTGGCCGCCCAGCACCCCGTTCAGAGAGACCGATGAGGACGCCGAAGAAAGGAGCAGGGCCACCCAATCGCGCCAGCGTGCACTAAACCCTAACTGTTGTAGAATATGGAAAGATAAAGAAAAAAAGATGCATAATAAGCTCGGGCAGTGAAGCAAGTTAACTGCAATCGCTAGGTAAACTCCGGACACACAACACAGTGACAGACTGACGACACATATACTAATTAAGTTCCAGTTGCTCTGCATCAGGCATTTTAGTTGGTTTTACTACATCCAAACCCCAAAATATGACTGGCTGACACCGCCCCTTGCATCTATCTACAGTCATCATAAGGAAACAAACTCTGCGTCCTGTTCCTGCCAGCACTCTTCTTCCACCGCTCTTGACCGAATGCAAATCCCTCTAGTTCCGACTTGCACTTGCCCTAGTCCTCTTCCCTTTCAATGACAATCGTCATATGTCCAAATTAAGCACACCACCTCCAGTCACCAGATGACTTTTGACGGCAAAAAATGCTTTAATAAGCAGTAAAAAATGGTGGACGTACTTGAATTCTTCGGACTGCCGCCACAGTACTTGCTTCCACACATGCAATCAAATGCTTTATTGGGGTCATTAGTGCCATCAAAATCAATGCCATAATCCTGAAATCACAACCCTTAAGTGAGTGATGGTCACTCATAACAAAATATATGGATCTGAGCTAGCAAAACTTCTTTTTTTCTACTCTACATGGACAATTTGATATTTCAAGTGTTGCCTGAAATAAGGCCGCCCAAACATCAGCCCCTTAATTTTACCCAAAGGTAGGTGTCGGCTCAACATACTAGTTAAATTGCTCAATTCAGTGACCACCTTAATAATATACCCCTTCGGCTACAACCCCACCCACCCACCCCCGCCCCTCCCTTAATTGAATCGATGGCGGAGATTAAAACATATACCCCTTCAGCTAAGAGGGGATGATGGTCAAATTTAAAACTAATCAGATCATTAATCATTGTACGTATGGGTATTCTAGATCTAGTTCTCATCGTCTTAAATCATACTCCTACATACACATTCACCTACTATCTTCTACTCCCTCTCCAACGCAGACAGCTCGTCGCCGCCGCCGCCAACGGAGTCACTGCATAGGCGCCCTACAGGTCATGATAGGGATCGCGTGATAGAGACATCGCATGTGATTTTGTTCCTTCGACAGCACACACATGCGATGTTTAGATGATGCTTAAGCCAACCCTACATTCCATCGATCGATCAAGCAAACTAGCCAAGCTCACCCAGCAGCCATTGTGGTATTCTCCCTTTTTCTCGTAACAGAAGGATGAAAGTGCAACTAATCCCTAGGTGGTTTTGGTATTTCATAATAACATATAGCTCATTGAACTAATATCCTTTCAAGATGGTTATTTCAGTAAGGTCAATGATTGGCATGTCATGGACTAGAGATGTAGGCCCCTCAAAATGCTAAGGACAAATATTGGCATAAACTCAAGACTCTTCATTTCTATTTTAGTGATCCAAGATCACATTGAGTCCATAGGAAAGCCAATACTATTAAAAGGGGATAAGGTGCTGCTTAATGGTCTACTTGCTCAAAATGCATAGTGGTATTCTCCAAAGCCCTCAACCACTTTCTCAAATCCAAATATGTCCTAAACCTAAAGTCAAACTCGGCCCCACCGATTTGATTTATCCTGCGCCACCAAGTTCATTTGACTTAGCCATAGCCAAAAACCCTAATCAGTTCGGTCTCACCGATAGGGATCTCGGTCTCACCGAGGATGGGATTGCAAACTCTCTATTTCCCTTCGTAACGTTTCGGTCTCACCAAAATGAGCGATCGGTCCCACCGAGTTCGCAGTGTAAACTCTTTGTTTCCCTTTGTAACGTTTCTGTATTACCGAAAGGAGCGATCGGTCCCACCGAGTTTGCCCGACCAACTCTCTATTTGCTTGTTACTCAAAATCGGTCTCACTGAGTTGAAGTAATCAGTCAAACCAAGATTAAGTTTTGCCCTAACCCTAGCTCATCGGTCCCACCAAGTTGATCTTGTCAGTCCCACCGAAACACATAATGTTCACATTTTGAACTAAATCGGCCTCACCGAGTTCATCTCTTCGGTCTGACCGAGTTGGCTCTTTTGTGTGTAACAGTTAGATTTTGTGTGAAGGCTATAAATACCCCTCCATCCTCCTCTCCATGTGTGAGAGAGCCATCAGAACGTGCCTACACTTCCAGCATTCATTTTTTGAGAGAGAACCACCTACTCATGTGTTGTGCCCAAGATATTCCAATCCAACTGACGGTGTCCTGGACTAGGGGGTACTCACCACGTCATCTCCCGGTCTGTTAGATTGGGCTGAGGACCCCCATGGCCGTATACTCATGGGCCAGTTCGGACAGTTGCCACATACATGGAAGATTCCACAAGACTTGGTGATCAAGACAAGGACTCCTCCCCACCGGCGTATTCGGCTAGGACTCTTGTTATCCTAGGCCTCTGTACATTATATAAATCGAGGCCAGGCTAGTCGATAGACAACATACAATCATACCATAGGCTAGCTTTTAGGGTTTGGCCTCTCCGATCTCGTGGTAGATCAACTCTTGTAATACCCATATCATCAAGAATAAATCAAGCAGGACGTAGGGTTTTATCTCCATCAAGAGGGCCCGAACCTGGGTAAAAAACATTGTGTCCCCTGCCTCCTGTTACCATCCGCCTTAGACGCACAGTTCGGGACCCCCTACCCGAGATCCTCCGGTTTTGACACCAACATTGGTGCTTTCATTGAGAGTTCCGCTGTGTGTTCGGCAAAAGGTTGATGGCTCGCCTGCAGATCAACTGCGACTTCGGCATCTTCGTCACCAGCTCGACTGGTCACCTTGGTTCGACCAAGGACTGCGCCCTACCTCCGATCGTCATGTTCGGATGAGGGCTTTTATAAACATCAACTCCGATCTCTATCAAGATCATGGAGGAATCATTCAGGGAGCCTGGGGGCTCAACGTCAACATTGCCCTCGGGCAACCGTGCTGTATTTCTGGACAGCAAACTTGTGTCCGCCGCCATTGCCTCCTCAAGTGTCTTTTTAACGATTGCTTCGGTGGAATTGTGTGGAATTGAGTCTGCAACAACCCTGAAAAATTTCGTCGAGTTCCGATGGAGGAATCTCTGGCAATCCACGATATACCGGAGCCCTGTCAAATCTAGACGGGAATCTGGACGAGTTTAGGGCGTGGTGTCCAGCTTCTAGCTCGGACGTCCTTTGGAAAATCCAACCGTTCATCGGCTGCGGAATTCCTATATCTACCACCTCTCAAAATTTCAGCTCAATCCGACCGTCCAAACTCCGGGAACCTTCCGATTAGTGCATCACTTTTCAGATCTGTTTTCTGCGCGAAAACGAATCCGACCCGAGTTCGTCTTTTTTATGAACGGGATTTCGGACATCCCTTTTGAAAGAAGTTTTGTATGGGGTATTGTGTTTTTTTCCCGAACACATCTCACCAACTTTATGATCTTTTGAACATGATCTTCAACATCATGCTGGTGTCAACCGAGTCCGGCAATATTGCTCCATGGCTGTCGACCCACGCTAGACACGTCGTCACTTTTTTGAGCCGGGCTCAACTTCTTCGGATCATCATCTCGGCAAGCCGAACAAGAGTCCGGGACCGCGAAGAATAAATCATCACCAACATCGCCGCCCCACGGATTACATGGAGCGGGCATACCGGCATCGCCGCACGGTCGCTTCATCAAGCCGGCATCGACCACGTTACGACCTGCATCGGCAGGGCCGCACTATTGCTTCTTCAAGCTGGTGTCCATTACGCCGACCTACTTCGACATCTCGGCTGGACCGGGGGCTTCGCCATCTCTTCATCAACCTACTCCGGACACTTCGGTGTCACTAGCCGACCAGCTCCGTCACGTTAGCTGCACCGAGGGCTTTGCCTCAGCGAGCCAACCTTTGCCATCACTGCCATGTCGTCGTTTTATCGCCCATCAGGCAATGGGTGTGCGGATCGAGTCCCAATTTTGGGAATCACCTTCCTTCGGATTGCTACAACAAATAAACCAGGTGCTATTAATCCCAGTATTTTTTGCTTGTTTGGGTTCATTGTTCCCAAGGAATTATTACTCTGGCTTGTCCATCATATGTACACAAGTCTATCAAATGGTGGCCGCATTAACGATGGTCGCATGGTGGTTCGGTCAGTTTCCATACATAGTCCGGCGAATGCCGCATCCGGAACTCGGACCGACCTATGAATTCAGGCTTTGCCATGCCTTTACCGCATCATGCCGATGCCCTGCATCGACATTGACTTCCGCGCCAGGCCATATTTCTTTTATTACTCACTTTGCATAAATTATTTATTATGCAACATTTTTTTATTATCATTATTATTATTATTATCTCCGGTTTGCACTATTTTTTGTGCACATGAAAATGATCCGGGTTGAGCAGTATCGTCAACTCGGCGTACTGACATACCATGCCACCTCGGCTAGACGGGGGGCTTCGTCAACACTTCATTACCTCATGCCGGGGACTCCAACATCACTCTGCCAGCCTGCATTGACCGTGCTATGTCACCACTTCGGCGTGTCGAGCTCTCCGCTCCGCCACCTCGGGACCGGCTTGGGGGATGGAACCTTGTCCCGCATCAGGCTCGGACTGTTAGAAATATGCCCTAGAGGCAATAATAAATTGGTTATTATTATATTTCCTTATTCATGATAATCGTTTATTATCCATGCTATAATTGTATTGATAGGAAACTCAGATACATGTGTGGATACATAGACAACACCATGTCCCTAGTAAGCCTCTAGTTGACTAGCTCGTTGATCAATAGATGGTTACGGTTTCCTGACCATGGACATTGGATGTCATTGATAACGGGATCACATCATTAGGAGAATGATGTGATGGACAAGACCCAATCCTAAGCCTAGCACAAAGATCGTGTAGTTCGTATGCTAAAGCTTTTCTAATGTCAAGTATCATTTCCTTAGACCATGAGATTGTGCAACTCCCGGATACCGTAGGAATGCTTTGGGTGTATCAAACGTCACAACGTAACTGGGTGGCTATAAAGGTGCATTACAGGTATCTCCGAAAGTGTCTGTTGGGTTGGCACGAATCGAGACTGGGATTTGTCACTCCGTGTAAACGGAGAGGTATCTCTGGGCCCACTCGGTAGGACATCATCATATGCGCAATGTGACCAAGGAGTTGATCACAGGATGATGTGTTACGGAACGAGTAAAGAGACTTGCCGGTAACGAGATTGAACTAGGTATTGGATACCGACGATCGAATCTCGGGCAAGTAACGTACCGCTAGGCAAAGGGAATTGAATACGGGATTGATTAAGTCCTTGACATCGTGGTTCATCCGATGAGATCATCATGGAACATGTGGGAGCCATCATGGGTATCCAGATCCCGCTGTTGGTTATTGACAGGAGAACGTCTCAGTCATGTCTGCTTGTCTCCCGAACCCGTAGGGTCTACACACTTAAGGTTCGGTGACGCTAGGGTTATGAAGATATGTGTATGCAGTAACCCGAATATTGTTCGGAGTCCTGGATGAGATCCCGGACATCACGAGGAGTTCCGGAATGGTCCGGAGGTAAAGATTTATATATAGGAAGTCCTGTTTCGGCCATCGGGACAAGTTTCGGGGTCATCGGTATTGTACCGGGACCACCGGAAGGGTCCCGGGGGCCCACCGGGTGGGGCCACCTATCCCGGGGGGCCACATGGGCTGAAATAGGAGGGAACCCAGCCCATAGTGGGCTGGGGCACCACCCCCTATAGGCCCATGCGCCTAGGGTTCCACCATGGAAGAGTCCATGTGGTGGAAGGCACCTCTAGGTGCCTTGGGGGGAAGGGAAACCTCCCTTGGGCAGCCGCACCTAGGAGATTGGATCTCCTAGGCTGGCGCACCACCCCCCTTGGCCCTCCTATATATAGTGGGGGAGAGGAGGAACTTCATAGACCAGCCCCTGGCGCCTCCCTCTCTCCCCATTACGTCTCTCTCTCGTAGTATAGGCGAAGCCCTGCTACTGTGACGCCCTGCATCCACCACCACGCCGTCGTGCTGCTGAATCTTCATCAACCTCTCCCTCTCTCCTTGATGGATCAAGGCGTGGGAGACGTCATCGGGCTGTACGTGTGTTGAACGCGGAGGTGCCGTCCGTTCGGCACTAGGATCATCGGTGATCTGAATCACGACGAGTACGACTCCATCAACCCTGTTCACTTGAACGCTTCCGCTTAGCGATCTACAAGGGTATGTAGATGCACTCTCCTTCCCCTCGTTGCTGGTTTATTCATAGATAGATCTTGGTGATACGTAGGAAATTTTTTGAATTTATGCTACGTTCCCCAAGGTGGCATCATGAGCTAGGTCTATTGCGTAGATTCTATGCACGAGTAGAACACAAAGTAGTTGTGGGCGTTGATTTTGTTCAATATGCTTGCCGTTACTAGTCTTATCTTGATTCGGCGGCATCGTGGGATGAAGCGGCCCGGACCAACCTTACACGTATTCTTACGTGAGACCGGTTCCACCGACAAACATGCACTAGTTGCATAAGGTGGCTAGTGGGTGTCTGTCTCTCCTACTTTAGTCGGATCGGATTCGATGAAAAGGGTCCTTATGAAGGGTAAATAGAAATTGGCATATCACGTTGTGGTTTTGCGTAGGTAAGAAACGTTCTTGCTAGAAACCCATAGCAGCCACGTAAAACATGCAAACAACAATTAGAGGACGTCTAACTTGTTTTTGCAGGGTATGCTATGTGATGTGATATGGCCAAAAGGATGTGATGAATGATATATGTGATGTATGAGATTGATCATGTTCTTGTCAAGGGGAATCACGACTTGCATGTCGATGACGAGACAACTTCAAGAAGACACGATGATGGAGATCATGGTGTCATGCCGGTGACTAGATGATATTGGCCATATCATGTCACTATTATTTGATTGCATATGATGTTTATCATGTTTATACATCTTATTTGCTTAGAACGATGGTAGTAAATAAGATGATCCCTCATTAAAATTTCAAGAAGTGTTCTCCCCTAACTGTGCACCGTTGCTACAGTTCGTCGCTTCGAAGCACCACGTGTTAATCGGGTGTGATAGATCCTTTCGTTCACATACAACGGGTGTAAGAAGTTTTACACATGAAAAAACACTTAGGGTTAACTTGACGAGCCTAAGCATGTGAAGACATGGCCTCGGAACACAGAGACCGAAAGGTCGAACACGAGTCGTATGGAAGATACGATCAACATGGAGATGTTCACCAACGATGACTAGTCCGTCTCACGTGTTAATCGGACACGGATTAGTTGACTTGGATCGTGTAACACTTAGATGACTAGAGGGATGTCTATCTGAGTGGGAGTTCATAAGATGAACTTAATTATTCTGAACATAGTCAAAAGGATTTTGCAAATTATGTCGTAGCTCACGCTATAGTTCTACTGTTTAGTTATGTTCCTAGAGAAAAATTAGTTGAAAGTTGATAGTAGCAATTATGCGGACTAGGTCCGTAGACTGAGGATTGTCCTCATTGCTTCTTAGAAGGCTTATGTCCTTAATGCACTGCTCAGTGTGCTGAACCTCGAACGTTGTCTGTGGATGTTGCGAACATCTGACATACACGTTTTGATAACTACGTGATAGTTCAGTTAAACGGTTTAGAGTTGAGGCACCAAAGACGTTTTTTGAAACATCGCAAAACATATGAGATGTTTTGAGGGCTGAAATTGGAATTTCAGGCTCGTGCCCACGTCAAGAGGTATAAGACCTCTGACGATTTTCTTAACCTGCAAACTAAGGAGAAAAGCTCAATTGTTGAGCTTGTGCTCGGATTGTCTGAGTACAACAATCACTTGAATCAAGTGGGAGTTAATCTTCCAAATGAGATAGTGATGTTTCTCCGAAGTCATTACCACCAAGCTGCTTGAGCTTCGTGATGAACTATAATGTATCAGGGACATATATGATGATCCTTGAGATATTCGCGATGTTTGACACCGCGAAAGTAGAAATCAAGAAGGAGCATCAATTGTTGATGGTTTGTGAAACCACTAGTTTCAAGAAGGGCAAGGGAACAAAGGGATACTTCATGAAACGGCAATTCAGCTGCTGCTCTAGTGAAGAAACCCAAGGTTGAACCCAAACCCGAGACTGAGTGCTTCTGTAATAAGGGGAACAGCCACTGGAGCAGAATTACCCTAGATACTTGGTAGATGAGAAGGCTGGCAAGGTCGATAGAAGTATATTGGATATACATTGTGTTGATGTGTACTTTACTAGTACTCCTAGTAGCACCAGGGTATTAGATACCGGTTCGGTTGCTAAGTGTTAGTAACTCGAAATAAAAGCTACGGAATAAACGGAGACTAGCTAAAGGTGAGCTGACGATATGTGTTGGAAGTATTTCCAAGGTTGATAAAATATCGTACGCTCCCTCTACCATCGAGATTGGTGTTTGCGTTGAGCATAGACATGATTGGATTATGTCTATCGCGATACGGTTATTCATTTAAGGAGAATAATGGTTACTCTATTTATTTGAACAATACCTTCAATGGTCTTACACCTAAAATGAATGGTTTATTGAATCTCGATCGTAGTGGTACACATGTTCATGCCAAAAGATAGTACCACCTACTTGTGGCACTGCCACGTAAGTCATATCGGTATAAAACGCATGAAGAAGCTCCATGTTGATGGATCTTTGGGCTCACTCGTTTTTGAAAGGTTTGAGACATGCGAACCATGTCTATTGGTAGATATGCATGAAGAAACTCCATGCAAATGGACCGTTTGGACTCACTTGATTTTGAATCACTTGAGACATGCAAATCATACCACATGGGCAAGATGACTGAAAGCCTCGGTTTTAGTAAAATGGAACTAGAAAGCAACTTGTTGGAAGTAATACATTTTGATGTGTGCAGTCCAATGAGCGCTGAGGCATGTAGTGGATATCGTTATATTCTTACTTCACAGATGATTTGAGTAGATGTTGAGTATATTTACTTGATGAATCACGAGTCTGAATTATTGAAAGGTTCAAGTAATTTCAGTGTGAAGTTGAAAGATCGTCGTGGTAAGAGGATAAAAATATCTATGATATGATCATAGAGATGAATATCTGAATTACGAGTTTGGCACAGAATTAAGACATTGTGGAAATTGTTTCACAACTAATACAGCCTGGAACACCATAGTGTGATGGTGTGTCCGAACATCATAACTGCACCCTATTGGACATGATGCATACCATGATGTCTCTTATCAAATTACCACAATAGTTTATGGGTTAGGCATTAGAGACAACCACATTCACTTTAAATAGGGCACCACGTAATTCCGATGAGATGACACCGTATGAACTATGGTTTAGAGAAACCTAAGCTGTCATTTCTTAAAAGTTTGGGACTGCGACTCTTATGTGAAAAAGTTTCAGGCTGATAAGCTCGAACCCAAAGCGGATAAATGCATCTTCATAGGACACCCAAAACAGTTGGGTATACCTCCTGTCTCAGATCCGAAAGCAATAAAGGATTGTTTCTAGAATCGGGTCCTTTCTCGAGGAAAAGTTTCTCTCGAAAGAATTGAGTGGGAGGATGGTGGAGACTTGATGAGGTTATTGAACCGTCTCTTCAACTAGTGTGTGGCAGGGCACAGGAAGTTGTTCCTGTGGCACCTACACCAATTGAAGTGGAAGCTTATGATATTGATCATGAGACTTCAGATCAAGTCACTCCCAAACCTCGTGGGATGACAAGGATGCATACTACTTCAGAGTAGTACGTAATCCTGTCTTGGAAGTCATGTTGCTAGACAACAATGAACCTACGAGCTATGGAGAAGCGATGGTGGGCCCGGATTCCGATAAATGGCTCGAGGCCATAAAATCCGAGAGAGGATCCATGTATGGAAACAAAGTGTAGACTTTGGAAGAACTACTTGATGGTCGTAAGGCTGTTGAGTATAGATGGATTTTAAAAGGAAGACGGACAATGATGGTAAATGTCACCATTAAGAAAGCTCGACTTGTCATTAAGATGTTTTTCGACAAGTTCAAAGAGTTGACTACGATGAGACTTTCTCACTCATAGCGATGCTAAGAGTCTGTTGGAATTATATTAGCGATTACTGCATTATTTATGAAATCTTGCAGATAGGATGTCAAAACATAGTTTCCTCGACTATTTTCTGAGGAAAGGTTGTATATGATACAACCGGAAGTTTTTGTCAATCCTGAAAGATGCTAATAAGTATGCAAAGCTCCAGCAATCCTTCTGAGGACTGGATTAAGCATCTCGGAGTTGGAATGTACGCTTTGATGAGATGATCAAAGATTTTGGGTGTATACAAAGTTTATGAGAAACTGGTATTTCCAAAGAAGTGAGTGGGAGCACTATATAATTTCTGATGAGTATATGTTGTTGACATATTGTTGATCAGAAATGATGTAGAATTTCTAGAAAGCATGTAGGGTTATTTGGAAAGTGTTTTTCAATGGAAAGCCTGGATTAAGCTACTTGAACATTGAGCATCAAAATCTATAAGGATAGATCAAAATGCTTAATGGAACTTTCAAATGAGCACATACCTTAACATGATCTTGAAGGTGTTCAAGATGGATCAGTCAAAGAAGGAGTTCTTGCCTGAGTTATAAGGTATGAAGTTAAGACTTAAAGCTCGACCACGGCAGAAGAGAAAAGGACGAAGGTCGTCCCCTATGCTTAAGACATAGGCTCTACAGTATGCTATGCTGTGTACCGCACCTGAAGTGTGCCTTGCCATGAGTCAGTCAAGGGGTACAAGAGTGATCCAAGAATGGATCACAGGACAGCGGTCAAAGTTATCCTTAGTAACTAGTGGACTAAGGAATTTTCTCAATTATGGAGGTGGTAAAAGAGTTCATCGTAAAGGGTTACGTCGATGCAAGCTTAACACCTATCCGGATAGCTCTGAGTAGAGATACCGGATGCATATAATGGAGCAACAATTTAGAATAGCTCCAAGCAGAACAGTTATTTGGAATAGCTCCAAATAGAACGTGGTAGCTGCATCTAGGAGATGACATAGAGATTTGTAAAGCACACACGGATCTGAAAAGGTTCAGACCCGTTGACTAAAACCTCTCTCACAAGCAACATGATCAAACCTAAAACTCATTGAGTGTTAATCACATAGTGATGTGAACTAGACTACTGACTCTAGTAAACTCTTGGGTGTTAGTCACATGGCGATGTGACTTGTGAGTGTTAATCACATGGCGATGTGAACTAGATTATTGACTCTAGTGCAAGTGGGAGACTGTTGGAAATATGCCCTAGAGGCAATAATAAATTGGTTATTATTATATTTCCTTGTTCATGATAATCGTTTATTATCCATGCTATAATTGTATTGATAGGAAACTCAGATACATGTGTGGATACATAGACAACACCATGTCCCTAGTAAGCCTCTAGTTGACTAGCTCGTTGATCAATAGATGGTTACGGTTTCCTGACCATGGACATTGGATGTCATTGATAACGGGATCACATCATTAGGAGAATGATGTGATGGACAAGACCCAATCCTAAGCCTAGCACAAAGATCGTGTAGTTCGTATGCTAAAGCTTTTCTAATGTCAAGTATCATTTCCTTAGACCATGAGATTGTGCAACTCCCGGATACCGTAGGAATGCTTTGGGTGTATCAAACGTCACAACGTAACTGGGTGGCTATAAAGGTGCATTACAGGTATCTCCGAAAGTGTCTGTTGGGTTGGCACGAATCGAGACTGGGATTTGTCACTCCGTGTAAACGGAGAGGTATCTCTGGGCCCACTCGGTAGGACATCATCATATGCGCAATGTGACCAAGGAGTTGATCACAGGATGATGTGTTACGCAATGAGTAAAGAGACTTGCCAGTAACGAGATTGAACTAGGTATTGGATACCGACGATCGAATCTCGGGCAAGTAACATACCGCTAGGCAAAGGGAATTGAATACAGGATTGATTAAGTCCTTGACATCGTGGTTCATCCGATGAGATCATCGTGGAACATGTGGGAGCCATCATGGGTATCCAGATCCCGCTGTTGGTTATTGACAGGAGAACGTCTCGGTCATGTCTGCTTGTCTCCCGAACCCGTAGGGTCTACACACTTAAGGTTCGGTGACGCTAGGGTTATGAAGATATGTGTATGCAGTAACCCGAATATTGTTCGGAGTCCCGGATGAGATCCCGGACGTCACGAGGAGTTCCGGAATGGTCCGGAGGTAAAGATTTATATATAGGAAGTCCTGTTTCGGCCATCGGGACAAGTTTCGGGGTCATCGGTATTGTACCGGGACCACCGGAAGGGTCCCGGGGGCCCACCGGGTGGGGCCACCTATCCCGGGGGGCCACATGGGCTGAAATAGGAGGGAACCCAGCCCATAGTGGGCTGGGGCGCCACCCCCTATAGGCCCATGCGCCTAGGGTTCCACCATGGAAGAGTCCATGTGGTGGAAGGCACCTCTAGGTGCCTTGGGGGGAAGGGAAACCTCCCTTGGGCAGCCGCACCTAGGAGATTGGATCTCCTAGGCTGGTGCACCACCCCCCTTGGCCCTCATATATATAGTGGGGGAGAGGAGGAACTTCATAGACCAGCCCCTGGCGCCTCCCTCTCTCCCCGTTACGTCTCTCTCTCGTAGTATAGGCGAAGCCCTGCTACTGTGACGCCCTGCATCCACCACCACGCCGTCGTGCTGCTGAATCTTCATCAACCTCTCCCTCTCTCCTTGCTGGATCAAGGCGTGGGAGACGTCATCGGGCTGTACGTGTGTTGAACGCGGAGGTGCCGTCCGTTCGGCACTAGGATCATCGGTGATCTGAATCACGACGAGTACGACTCCATCAACCCCGTTCACTTGAACGCTTCGGCTTAGCGATCTACAAGGGTATGTAGATGCACTCTCCTTCCCCTCGTTGCTGGTTTCTCCATAGATAGATCTTGGTGATACGTAGGAAATTTTTTGAATTTATGCTACGTTCCCCAACACGGACCGCGTCATCAATGCCGAACACATTAACCAGCTAAGTTGCTTTCATGCTTAAAGTTTTAATTTTTAACTTGTGTTCGGTTCGACCAAGAATTATACTTTTTTGGAAAAAAGTTGCTTGTAAAAAATATCCTTATCAAAACTTTGTTTGTGACATGCAAATTCAAATACCCCGTTTATTTGGGGGCTCCCTTGACGGAGCTTTTCCTCTTGCATATGATTATACTTGTACGGCTTCGTTCCTTGTTTGTGTATTACACCACAATATGCGCCATATTGACATAAGCGATTTGCAAGCTGGGTTGGCTGGCTCCTGTGCTTACCCCTACATTCCCGATTGTTCGGCTAGGGAGTAATGGGAGCACCTCTGCGATTGTCACGACCGGGTCATCCGAGCTCTGACCTCAGACTGGGTGAAGCCGAAAGCTAGCGCTCTTATTGTTTTCAATCATGGTCGGCACACAACGGAACTCATGAGTACAAAAAATCTATTGCACAAGTCTCATAGTAATAATGAGTACCGAAGAAAGGTCTCGGTGGGGGTACTATTTTCTTCAAAGATGCTTCTTACACTTCGTTAGTAATATAGCATAAGTTCCCTGAGCGCGCTTTGTCTGCTACAGCCTTATGGCCTGATTGCCTAGTCATCGGAAACACCGTCGATACTCTCGATAGGCGGAGTACATGACACTTTTCGGCCCTTGGCCGAAGAGGAAGAAGCCAACGGTCGGTTAAGATACGTTTAAAGTTCGGGTGAACACAAATATGATACAAGTACTTCGGTACATACAATCATTATACATAAAATTCTTACCCAAGTCACTTGGGGGCTCTTAAAATTTATATATGAGCTATAAATGTGTTTTCTTCTTGGTCGTTGTCAAAACACGACAGAAGCACAATTTTTTCTTTCTCTTCCAATTTTCGGATTGGCACCGAACACTTGATCTTGTTCGGACGTCATGTTTTTACTGACGTTTTTTGGTTTTTCAAGCTTTTGACACTTTTAAACTATTTGTGTGTTTTCAGCACAAGTCTCGCAGTGCAACGCCGGACACCTTTAGAGATTCGGCAAAAACATTCTCGGATATTGCTATATATGCATCGGTGTCGAATTGTGTCTTCGGTCAATAGTTGGGTTGCCCGGCTCCTGCGCTTGCTTCCTACGTTCCGCTCTGTTCGGCTAGGTGTGCAAAGGGAGAACCACTGCGATTGTGCTTCCAGCTCACTTGGTTAAGCACCTCAGTGGAGAAAGACGAAAAATGACTGTCACAATAAGCGTAAACTCGTCAGCAATTCGATGACTATATTAAATGACGGGCCATTCATAACATTGGCCAAAGTGTTTACGGTTTGACCTCGATTATCGCCGAACACTACCGAGGGCTCGTAACTGGCCTCCCAAACTAAAATCCTCAATATTTTGCTCTTAAATTAGAGCTGAGGTTTCATGATCACGCTTAGCATGACAACCCAAAGAAAGGGATCGATAGCGGGACTATTTTCTTTGGAAGACATTTCTTATGTTAAACAGTAATATAACATATCTCTCTGCGTACCTTTGTTTATAAAACCGTATGGCCAGATTGCCTTGTTTGTCGTAAATCTTTCCCTCATAAAGGCTTTATAAAGTAAGACAAACACTCCTCGGCTACTGGCTGAGGAGGTGGAAGCCGATGGTCGGTCAACAAAGTTTTGTACAGTGCGGATCCGAGCATTAATGACGTAAAGTACTTGGATACATAGAGTCATTACACATAATTTGTGATTTTACTATTGATATCGATCCTTAATTCGGCCACCCGTGCCCGCATTAAGGCTCGGGGGCTACTGGGCTTCGGGCTTATTATTTACAAATATTAAAGGGGCACATCGATCCCCTGATCTGGTGTTGCCACCCGACCAGTGTCTCGGGGGCTAATGCATTGCCTGTTCAATGCAGAAAATTTTAAGTGCAATACAGTTTCCGACGAGATTTTGATCCTCAGGTTGGTCGGCCGCACCCAACCTGAGTCTCGAGAACTGAGCACGCCGCTTTTTGTGTCCCGAGGTATTCTGCCGAGCTAGGACTTGATCCTCAGGCCGATTTTAAAAATTAACCTGAGTCTCAGCGGCTACTGGGATCAGCGGTCTTACGTCATCCTTCAGGTGCATCTCGTGTTTTAAACCGATACACACCTTGAGGGCTACTGGCTATATATCTCGGCAGAGAATAAATTGCACCAATCAAAAATATTGACAGAAAATCGGCCCACAGTCGGGGTGGTGCGCCACCTCGGAAGCAGTCCGACATAAACCTCGAGCGCTAGTGGCTGGCTCCATAGAGGGCATTTTTGGCATTAAGCTCGGCTAAACTCCTTCAACTTTTTTGAACCCAGGTGATATGACACCTCGGATATAGTCCGGCGTTGGAGCTTGGACACAGTCCGGCGTTGGAGCTCGGATATATTTCGGCGTTGGAGCTCGGATACATTTCGGCATTGGAGCTCGAAAGCAGTCCAGCATTGGTGCTCGGCTGCAAAAAATACCTCGAATGCAGTCGGGCGTTAGAACTCGGACGCAAGAGGACACTGCCACCCGGGAACAACTTCAAACCCGAGGTGTGGCATAAAAATAACAAGGCATTGATAAAGGCCGGAAACTTAAAGGGGCTCCTCGGATACCCGATGTGTAAACTCGTCGAATGCATTTCGGCAATCTTCAAGATGGAAGATGAGAAGATTTGTTGAACCAGTTTTCAAGACCGACAACCGAAGATGAAGAACCGTTCGGAAGAATCGAGGAGCGTCCATAACTTGAAGACCGGTTCAAGGGGCTACCGACGGTGTCTTGGACAAGGGGGTACTCACCACGTCATCTCCCGATCTGTTAGATTGGGCCGAGGACCCCCATGGCCGTATACTCATGGGCCAGTTCGGACAGTTGTCGCATACATGGAAGATTCCACAAGACTTGGTGATCAAGACAAGGACTCCTCCCCACCGGCGTATTCGGCTAGGACTCTTGTTATCCTAGGCCTTTGGTACATTATATAAACCGAGGCCAGGCTAGTCGATAGACAACATACAATCATACCATAGGCTAGATTTTAGGGTTTAGCGTCTCCGATCTCGTGGTAGATCAACTCTTGTAATACCCATATCATCAAGAATAAATTAAGCAGGACGTAGGGTTTTACCTCCATCAAGAGGGCCCGAACCTGGGTAAAAAACATCGTGTCCCCTGCCTTCTGTTACCATCCGCCTTAGACGCACAGTTCGGGACCCCCTACCCGAGATCCGCTGGTTTTGACACCGACACCAACCACCAGAATCTTGATCTCCAGCCTTCCCCAAGTTGCTTTCCACTCAAATCATCTTTCCACCATAGCCAAATCTGTGAGAGAGAGTTGAGTGTTGGGGAGACTATCACTTGAAGCACAAGAGCAAGGAGCTCATCATCAACACACCATCTATTACCTTTTGGAGAGTGGTGTCTCCTAGATTGGTTAGGTGTCACTTGGGAGCATCCGTCAAGATTGTGGAGTTGAACCAAGGAGTTTGTAAGGGCAAGGAGATCGCCTACTTCATGAAGATCTACCCAAGTGAGGCAAGTCCTTCGTGGGTGATGGCCATGGTGGGATAGACTGTTGGGTAACGTAGTAATTTCAAAAAAATTCCTACGCACACGCAAGATCATGGTGATGCATAGCAAGGAGAGGGGAGAGTGTTGTCTATGTACCCTCGTAGACCGGCAACGGAAGCGTTGACACAACGTAGAGGAAGTAGTCGTACGTCTTCTCGATCTGGCCGATCCAAGTACCGAACGTACGGCACCTCCGAGTTCTGCACACGTTCAACTCGGTGACGTCCCTCGAGATCTGATCCAGCTGAGTGTTGAGGGAGAGTTTCGTCAGCACGATGGCGTGATGACGGTGATGACGTTCTACCGACGCACGGCTTCGCCTAAGCACCGCTATGATATGACCGAGGTGGAATATGGTGGAAGGGGGCACCGCACACGGCTAAGGAACGATTACGAAGATCAACTTGTGTGTCATGGGGTGCCCCTTGCCCCCGTATATAAAGGAGGGAGAGGGGGAGGTGCGGCTGGCCCTAGGGGTGCGCCTGGAGGAGTCCTACTCCCGATGGCAAAGAAGGGGGCGCCGCCCCCCCTTTCCTTGTCCTATTCAGACTAGGGGGGAGGGGGCGCGCGGCCTACCCTGGCAGGCCCTCCTCTTCTCCCTTAGGGCCCATGTAGGCCCATTAATCCCCGTGGTGGTTCCGGTAACCCCCCGGTGCTCTGGTAAAAATCCCGATTTCACCCGGAACGTTTCCGATATCCAAATATAGGCTTCCAATATATCAATCTTTATGTCTCGACCATTTCGAGACTCCTCATCATGTCCGTGATCATATCCGGGACTCCGAACAACCTTCGGTACATCAAAACACAAAAACCCTAATTATGATCGTCACCGAACTTTAAGCGTGCGGACCCTACGGGTTCGAGAACTATGTAGACATGACCGAGACATGTCTCCGGTCAATAACCAATAGCGGAACCTGGATGCTCATATTGACTCCTACATATTCTATGAAGATCTTTATCAGTCAGACCGCATAACAACATACGTTGTTCCCTTTGTCATCGGTATGTTACTTGCCCGAGATTCGATCGTCGGTATCTCAATACCTAGTTCAATCTCGTTACCGGCAAGTCTCTTTACTCGTTCAATAATACATCATCCCGCAACTAACTTATTAGTTGCAATGCTTGCAAGGCTTGAGTGATGTGCATTACCGAGAGGACCCAGAGATACCTCTCTAACAATCAGAGTGACAAATCCTAATCTCGAAATACGCCAACCCAACAAGTACCTTCGGAGACACCTGTAGAGCACCTTTATAATCACCCAGTTACGTTGTGACGTTTGGTAGCACACAAAGTGTTCCTCCGGTAACCGGGAGTTGCATAATCTCATAGTCATAGGAACCTGTATAAGTTATGAAGAAAGCAATAGCAACAAACTAAACGATCAAGTGCTAAGCTAATGGAATGGGTCAAGTCAATCACATCATTCTCCAAATGGTGTGATCCCGTTAAGCAAATGACAACTCATGTCTATGGCTAGGAAACAATACCATCTTCAATCAATGAGCTAGTCAAGTAGAGGCATACTAGTGACACTCTGTTTGTCTATGTATTCACACATGTATTATGTTTCTGGTTAATACAATTCTAGCATGAATAATAAACATTTATCATGATATAAGGAAATAAATAATAACTTTATTATTGCCTCTAGGGCATATTTCCTTCAGTCTCCCACTTGCACTAGAGTCAATAATCTAGATTACACAGTAATGATTCTAACACCCATGGAGCCTTGGTGCTGATCATGTTTTGCTCGTGGAAGAGGCTTAGTCAGCGGGTCTGCAACATTCAGATCCGTATGTATCTTGCAAATTTCTATTTCTCCCACTTCGACTAAATCCCGAATGGAATTGAAGCGTCTCTTGATGTGCTTGGTTCTCTTGTGAAATCTGGATTCCTCCGCCAAGGCAATTGCACCAGCATTGTCACAAAAGATTTTCATTGGACCCGATGCACTAGGTATGACACCTAGATCGGATATGAACTCCTTCATCCAGACTCCTTCATTTGCTGCTTCCGAAGCAGCTATGTACTCCGCTTCACATGTAGATCCCGCCACGACACTTTGTCTAGAACTGCACCAACTGACAGCTCCACCGTTCAATATAAACACGTATCCGGTTTGCGATTTAGAATCGTCCGGATCAGTGTCAAAGCTTGGATCTACGTAACCATTTACGATGAGCTCTTTGTCACCTCCATATACGAGAAACAAATCCTTAGTCCTTTTCAGGTACTTCAGGATGTTCTTGACTGTTGTCCAGTGATCCACTCCTGGATTACTTTGGTACCTCCCTGCTAGAATTATAGCAAGGCACACATCAGGTTTGGTACACAGCATTGCATACATGATATAGCCTATGGCTGAAGCATAGGGAACATCTTTCATTTTGTCTCTATCTTCTGAGGTGGTCGGACATTGAGTCTTACTCAACTTCACACCTTGTAACATAGGCAAGAACCCTTTCTTTGCTTGATCCATTTTGAAATTCTTCAAAACTTTGTCAAGGTATGTGCTTTGTGAAAGTCCAATGAAGCGTCTTGATCTATCTCTATAGATCTTAATACCCAATATGTAAGCAGCCACCGAGGTCTTTCATTGTAAAACTCTTATTCAATTATCCCTTTATGCTACCCAGAAATTCTATATCATTTCCAATCAGTAATATGTCATCCACATATAATATCAGAAATGCTACATAGCTCCCACTCACTTTCTTGTAAGTACAGGCTTCTCCAAAAGTCTGTACAAAACCAAATGCTTTGATCACACTATCAAAGCGTTTATTCCAACTCCGAGAGGCTTGCACCAGTCCATAAATGGATCGCTGGAGCTTGCACATTTTGTTAGCTCCCTTTGGATCGACAAAACCTTCCGGTTGCATCATATACAACTCTTCTTCCAGAAATCCATTCAGGAATGAAGTTTTTACATCCATCTGCCAAATTTCATAATCATAAAATGCGGCAATCGCTAACATGATTCGGACAGACTTAAGCATCGCTACGGGTGAGAAGGTCTCATTGTAGTCAATCCCTTGAACTTGTCGAAAACCTTTCGCAACAAGTCGAGCTTTGTAGACAGTAACATTACCATCAGCGTCAGTCTTCTTCTTGAAGATCCATTTATTCTCAATTGCTTGCCGATCAACAGGCAAGTCAACCAAAGTCCGTACTTTGTTCTCATACATGGATCCCATCTCAGATTTCATGGCTTCTAGCCATTTTGCGGAATCTGGGCTCACCATCGCTTCTCATAGTTTGTAGGTTCATCATGATCTAGTAGCATGACTTCCAGAACAGGATTACCGTACCACTCTGGTGCGGATCTTACTCTGGTTGATCTACGAGTTTCGGTAGTCACTTGATCTGAAGTTTCATGATCATTATCATTAGCTTCTTCACTAATTGGTATAGGTGTCACAGAAACCGGTTTCTGTGATGTACTACTTTCCAATAAGGGAGCAAGTACACTTACCTCATCAAGTTCTACTTTCCTCCCACTCACTTCTTTCGAGAGAAACTCCTTCTCTAGAAAGGATCCATTCTTAGCAACGAATGTCTTGCCTACAGATCTGTGATAGAAGGTGTACCCAACTGTAACACCCCGGATGTAATTTACCTTATATGTATCCCAACTCTTGCCGTTTCCGGTGCTAAGTTATTTTATTTCCTCGGGTTCGGGTTTTTGTCTCCGTGTGTTGTTGCCTTTGTCATGCATCTCATATCATGTCATCATGTGCATTGCATTTGCATACGTGTTCGTCTCATGCATCCGAGCATTTTCCCCATTGTCCGTTTTGCATTCCGGCGCGCCTATCTCCTCCGGTGGTCCTTTCTACCTCTTTTCGTGTGTGGGGGTTAAACATTTCCGGATTGGACAGAGACTTTTCATGTGGCCTTGGTTTACTACCGGTAGACCGCCTGTCAAGTTTCGTACCATTTGGACTTCGTTTGATACTCCAACGGTTAACCGAGGGACCGAAAAGGCCTCGTGTGTGTTGCAGCCCAACACCCCTCCAAAGTGCCCCAAAACCCACCTAAACCTCCTCCATCATCTCGGTCGTTCGATCATGATCGCGTGGCCGAAAACCGCACTCCATTTGGAGCCCTCTACCTATAAAAAGGCATCTCCCCCGAAAATCACGGGTCAAACCCTAACCTTCCCCTCTTCTCGCGTCGCCGGACGAAAACCGCCGGGCCGGACGTGTCCGGCCCGCGCCGCCGCTGCCACGTGGAAGCCCCTCATTCGCCGCCGCCCCGCGCCCACTTCACCGTGCCGCCACCCGCGCGGGCCCGCCGAAGCCCAACGCCGGCCCCCGCGGCCCATCCCGCGTCCGCCGCCACCTGCCTTCTTCGCCCCGACGCCGCTCCGCCACACGCCGGCGTCGTGCGCCTAGCCGCCGCGAGGTCCGGCCACCGCGAGCCGCCCCGCCGCCGACCTCCTCCGGTCGTCTTCAACCCCGCCGGCGCCGTCCCGCACTGGATCCGGTCGCCTCCGACCTCCCCGGCGTCGCCCCGCACCGGATCCGCCGCCTCCTCGTCAACTCCGGCGGCCCCATCTCCATTTCCGGCGACCTCGACGTCCGTGCAGCTACAGTGATCTCAGATCTGGAAAAATCCGAAGGGTTGACTTTCCCCCGAAACCCTAATTTATTTGCGTTTTTAATCATGCTATAACTCCTTATCCGTAGCTTCGTTTTGCGCGTGTAGCATATCAAAATGTTCGCCTCAGAGAGTACATCATTTCATCTCACTGGATCATTTTCATTTGAGCTCATCTTGATGCCCGAAATGCTGTTGGAAGAGGGCTATATGGTTAAATTGTCAGATCTGTTTCATCAAATAGCTATTTGTCATTGTTGCCATGATTAATGTGTGCATGATATGCTCCTGAGCTCTACATGAGTTTTGTTATGTGCCATGCCATCTTTACAAAGGTGCTTACCATGTATTTTTGTGACATGTGTAGTGACTAGCACAAGCTTGCAAAGTAGTGCATTCGTTAATGCTGATTTCAGGGACTTAGAATTTCAAGTCCTTGATCTGATTTTGTCAATATGCTATATGTTCATGTTGTTTCCTAGTAATCCGTGCCTCTTTTGAGGATGATCAGTAAGGATGATTTTTTAACATTGTGGTGCTCTATCCATCCATGTCTTTGTTTGAAATTATGGAGCACCCTAGCTTGAGTCAATTGAGCTCTACTTTTGCTATTTCGTGATTCCTGGAAGATTGTTGACTTGTTAGCGATTTTGCCGAGGATGTTGTTATTGATCCGTGCATGCTATGTTGTTGTTCTTGCCATGTCTAGATTCTATAATATGAATTCTTGATGGGTGTATGCTTAGTTTGTCATGCAATGCTCCGTAGTGAGTGCATCGAGCTCGTGAACATGCCTACTCGTTAACAGATTTGCATGCTCCAGTTTTTCACCAAGTCTGTAATCTGATTATGTTTTTGCCATGTTCACATGCTTGCAATTGTATTTTCTGATCCCTTTTGGCTCAAGGTCGCTAAGGGACTTTTGTTAAGTGCTTTGAGTAGCTTCCTGCCATGCCTTGCTTTGCCATGTTAAGTTCCTGTAGCATATAGTTTTCATACTCCAAAGTGTGCTACCTGATGTTAAATTCCAGACTTGTGTTAATTTCACTAAGTCTGAAACCTGTTATCGTTTGCATTTTTGCCATGCTTGTTTGAACCTGTTAGTGGATGAATTGGCCGTAGCTCAGTGTTCATATTTTGTCAAGCATCATCAGTGGATCCCTGCCATGTATTTTTTGTCATGTTTGAGTGCTCTAGCATAATTATCTTGATGCATTTATATGGCTACTTGCTGTTTATCGCAGACCAGTGCCATATTTGTTTTGCTTGCCATTTCCAAACCGTGCATCCGATTCTGGTGATCTTTATATCGATTTCAACCGAAATCACCTCACCTTTCCAGTGGCACTCTTGGATTTCCAAGTTGAGTCCAGGTTCAATCATTCTTTGTCAAATCTTGCATATGCATCACATATCGCATCCCGCATAGCATACCATGTTTGCATCATGTTTGTTTGAGCCTTGCACGTGGTTGATTGCGTTCCTTTTGCTTGTTTATCTTGCTTGGGTAGAGCCGGGAGACGTGTTTCCTAACGAGGAGCCCGTTGAGTTTGCTTACGAGGATCAAGTCAACTCTGACAACTTTGCAGGAAAGATGATCATACCCTCGAAATCACTTCTATCTTTGCTTGCTAGATGCTCGCTCTTTTGCTATGCCTATGCTACGATGCCTACCACTTTCTTATCATGTCTCCCAAATGTCCATGTCAAACATCTAACCCACCATGTCCTAGCAAACCGTTGATTGGCTATGTTACCGCTTTGCTCAGCCCCTCTTATAGCGTTGCTAGATGTAGGTGAAGTTTGGAGATCGTTCCTTGTTGGAACATTGTTTATTGTTGGGATATCACTATATTATCTTGTTATCTTAATGCATCTATATACTTGGTAAAGGGTGGAAGGCTCGGCCTTTTGCCTAGTGTTTTGTTCCACTCTTGCCGCCCTAGTTTCCGTCATATCGGTGTTATGTTCTCGGATTTTTGCGTTCCTTAGGCGGTTGGGTGATAATGGGAACCCCTTGATAGTTCGCCTTGAATAAAACTTCTCCAGCAATGCCCAACCTTGGTTTTACCATTTGCCACCTAGCCTCTTTTTCCCTTGGGTTTCCGGAGCCCGAGGGTCATCTCATTTAAACCCCCCCGGGCCAGTGCTCCTCTGAGTGTTGGTCCAAACTAGAGCCCCTTGCAGCGCCACCTCGGGGAAACTCGAGGGATGGTTTTAGTTGTACGGTTTGCTTATCCGAGTGTGCCCTGAGAACGAGATATGTGCAGCTGCTATCGGGATTTCTCGGCACATTCGGGCGGTGTTGCTTGATTTGTTCTACCATTGTCGAGGTTATCTTGTAGAACCGAGATGTCGAGTCTGATTGGAATGTCTCGGGAGAAGGAATATCCTTCGTTGACCGTGAGAGCTTGTGATGGGCTAAGTTGGGACTCACCTGCAGGGTTTTGAACTTTCGAAAGCCGTGCCCGCGGTTATGGGCAGATGGGAATTTGCTAATGTCCGGTTGTAGCTAACATGAACTTAAAGTAATTAAAATGAATCAACCGCGTGTGTAACCGTGATGGTCTCTTCTCAGCGGAGTCCCGGAAGTGAACACGGTGTGGGAGTAATGCTTGACGTAGGTGGTTCTATAGTTCTTCGTTCGTGCTTTGCCTTCTCTTCTCGCTCTCTTTTGCGAACAGGTTAGCCACCATATATGCTAGTCGCTTGCTGCAGCTCCACATATTACCTTGCCTTACCTATAAGCTTAAATAGTCTTGATCGCAAGGGTGCGAGATTGCTGAGTCCCCGTGACTCACAGATTACTTCCAAACCACATGCAGGGACCGATGATTCCGTTCCAGATGATGCGCTTGAGCTCAAGTGGGAGTTCGACGAAGACTCACGCCATTACTATATGTCTTTCCCTGATGATCAGTAGTGGTGCCCAGTTGGGGCGATCGGGACCGTGTCGCATGTTGGGGTTGATCTTTTATTTTGGTACCGTAGTCGGACCATGAGTGTATTGGATGATTGTAATGTTATTTATGTATTTGTGTGACGTGGCGAGTGTAAGACAACTATGTACCTTCTTTCCACTATTATCTATTTACATGGGTTGTTGTGAAGATTACCTTACTCGCGACATTGCTTTCAATGCAGTTATGCCTCTAAGTCGTGCTTCGACACGTAGGAGATATAGCCGCATCGAGGGTGTTACAAGTTGGTAATCAGAGCCTTCCCCGACCTTAGGAGCCCCCCCTGCTTGATCGAATTAGCTGTCGTTGTTGAGTCTAGAAAAATGTTTTGAGTCATTTAGGAATTATATATTGGAGAGTTAGGAATTCTTTCTACTCCCCAATCCCTTCATCGCTCTGGTAAGGCATCCTGACGTAGAGTTTTGACTTTTCTCTTCTCAAATTTCACTAATTTTTTTTAGGATCACGCGGGTATCTTGGAATCGTTCCGATCGATTTGTGACGAGAACATTGTTCTTGGTGCCTACTATCATTTAGGGGGTGTGGCAATGTCTTGGGGAGTTGAGCTCCGAGGTGTTGTCGTCACAATTTTATCGTTGCAGTTCTGAAATACCTTAGTTTAGTTTCGCCGACACCGAAAATCTCTTTTATCCAGTTGTTGGTGAGATAACCTCGATGCCACCCAGTACTGGGGCGGGAGCTCAGGAGTATTGCCATAACTTGTATAACGGATGCTTTTCGAAGGTTGAGGTAGACGATTTCCGAAGTTTTTCTCGGTTATGTGTTGAAGGATGGATACTCTGGATGTAGGATTTGCTAGATTTGGGTGAGATATTATGCTTCCCCTGTATCCCCAACACCAGATTGCATAACCGGAAAGGTTCGGGAGTTTCATAGGTGGGAATTCTTGTAGCTCTAGTTCTTCTTCCACGGATAGTTGGTTTGAGATTGGGTGATCCTTACTGAGTATTCGTTCTTGTTCCGTACATTGTTGTTGTTTTTCTTCTACCTAAATTCTAAGTGGTTTCTCAATTTATGGATATGTGACCATTTCAATTGGAATACATTCATTCATTTTGTTCGGATGTGAAGACTATATGTTGCAATTTCAACCCGTTGGTTTCAGCTTCAATATTTGTCTATCATTGTGCTAATGGATGTCAACCTCTTCAGGATGGCTCCTCCAACGCGCACGACTCCGAATCCTGATCCGCCACCACCACCTCCACCTTTGGAGGCATGGCAAGCTGTGATGGCCGCTAGCAATGCAAACACACAACTGATCATGCAACTTCTTCAAGAGCGCAACCAAGGGAACCAGGGCAACAATCAGAATCACTTTTCTACACTCAACCAGTTCCTTGCTAACCAGCCAAAGACCTTCAGCAATTGCGTTGAGGCAACTGATGCTGATGATTGGCTCGTGGACTTATGCAAGCATTTCGAGTGCAGTAACGTCAGGCCTGAGGACTTTGTCAAGTTCGCTTCCTTCCAACTCAAAGACCAAGCTGCAGAATGGTTTCAGCAGTACAAAGATTTCAGAGGAGGCCGTGTGATTACCTGGGATGAATTCCATCAAGACTTCAAAGCTCATCATATTCCTCAGAGCGTGGTTGAAAGCAAGCGTGAGGAATTCCGCAACCTGAAGCAAGGTTCTATATCTGTCTACGAGTACAACAAGATGTTTCAGAAGCTCGCCCGTTTTGCTAAGCAGGACGCCCCTGACGAGAAAAGCATGATATACCAGTTTAGGGGTGGTCTCAGAGAAGAAATCCAGCTAGCTCTTGTCCTCTTTGATCCCATGAGGTACGATGAGTTTTACAACATGGCATTGAAGCAAGAGACTGCTCAACTGAGGTGCGATGCTTCCAAGAAGCGAGTTAGAGATGCTACTCCTTCTTCCTCAACTCAAGTGGCTAAGCAGCAGAAGTATTGGCTTCCTCCTCCCCCGTTCCGTCAGCCTTATCAGCAGAAGAGCAAAGGTGGCAGTGGATCTTCCCACCCACCCAACCATGGCTTTCAGAAGAAGACTTCGTCTCAAGCTCCAAGATCGAGTGCTCCGTATCACCGTCCGCTTTCAGAGTTCACGTGCAACAAGTGCCAACAGAAGGGTCACTATGCCAACAAATGCTTCAATCAGAGGCGTCTCCCTCCTCCTCCTCCTGTGAGATCAGGAAGTACAGCTGTGGTCAAGCATAACCCCAAGCACGCCAAGGTCAACATGATGAATGCAGCTCAGGCAGAGGACTCGTCATATGTCATCATGGGCAACCTTCCTGTTAACGATATTCCTGCAAGAGTTCTTTTTGACACTGGTGCATCGCATTGTTTCATCTCGAGAGCTTTTGCATCTAAGCATGATTTTGTTACTCAAGTGTTGCCGAAACCGTTGGCTATTGTCTCTCCGGCCCGTCAAATGACATCTCGAGTATGCGTTCCGGATGTTTCAATCACATTGGGCGACTATAAGTTCTTGTCCTCTCCAAATGTTCTTGGTGACTCGGATATTGATCTTATTCTCGGAATGGATTGGCTTTCTAAGCACAAGGCTCAGCTTGATTGTACTGCCAGGCAGATTCAATTGACTCATCCGTTTGAGGATGTAATTGTCTTTGTCGCTCATGATGATACCATCTGTCTGTTTTCTCTCAATGAGAAGGGTGAACTGGATGCCATCTCTCAAATTCCAGT
Source organism: Triticum urartu (assembly GCF_056163025.1). Classification (NCBI taxonomy): domain Eukaryota; kingdom Viridiplantae; phylum Streptophyta; class Magnoliopsida; order Poales; family Poaceae; genus Triticum; species Triticum urartu. The sequence goes on along the minus strand of NC_141879.1, from coordinate 323,515,246 downwards.
CGTTTGCGAATATCAAGACGTCTTTCCAGAAGAGCTTCCAGGAATGCCTCCGCACCGGCCAGTGGAATTCGTCATCGATCTTGTGCCTGGCATGGGACCTGTTTGCAAATGTCCTTACAAGCTTGGACCTAAAGAGTTGAAGGAGCTGAAGAAGCAACTCGATATTCAAGAGCGAATGGGTCTCATCTGACCGAGTTCTTCTCCATGGGGTTGTGGAGTTCTTTTTGTGAAGAAGAAGGATGGAACGGACCGACTTTGTGTTGACTACCGTCCATTGAACAAGAAAACTATAAAGAACAAGTACCCACTTCCCAACATCAATGAGCTGTTCAAACAACTCAAAGGTGCCCAAGTATTCTCCAAGCTTGATCTCCGTATGGGCTATCACCAGATTCGGATCCATGAGCAAGATATTCCCAAGACGGCTTTCAGAACAAGGTATGGTTCATATGAATACACTGTCATGTCTTTTGGCCTCGTCAACGCTCCTCCGACTTTCTCTCGCATGATGAACTTCATCTTCAATGCCTACACAAATGACTTTGTTTTGGTCTACCTCGATGACATTCTGGTCTTTTCGAAGAACTAGGAAGATCATGCCAAGCACTTGCGTTTAGTGCTCGATAAGCTCAGGGAACATCACTTCTACACCAAGTTCTCAAAGTGCGAGTTTTGGCTCGATGAGGTTCTTTATCTTGGGCATATCATCTCTGCCAAGGGCATAGCGGTGAATCCTAAGAAGGTGTCTGCAATTGTGAATTGGGAACCACCTCAAAATGTGAAGCAACTCCGCAGCTTCCTTGGTCTCGCAAGCTACTGTCGAAGGTTCGTTGAGAACTTTTCAAAGATCACGAAGCCTCTTTCCAACCTTCTCCAGAAACACGTCAAGTACGTTTGGTCTCCGGAATGTGACATCGCTTTCAACACTTTGAAAGAGAAATTAGTCACTGCTCCAGTTCTGACTCCTCCTGATGAATCCAAACCGTTCGAGGTCTTCTGCGATGCCTCTCTTCAAGGCCTTGGTGCAGTGTTGATGCAAGAGAAGAAAGTTGTGGCTTATACCTCTCGCCAGTTGAAGCCCAACGAGAAGAACTACCCCACTCATGACCTCGAGTTGGCGGTAGTTGTGCATGCTCTTTTGACTTGGAGACATCTCTTATTGGGAAGAAAAATGGACATCTTCACTGACCACAAGAGTCTCAAGTACATCTTCACTCAGCCTAATCTCAACCTCAGGCAGACTCATTGGGTCGAATGATTCAAGAGTATAATCCGAGTATCGAGTATACTCCAGGCAAGGCCAATGTGATTGCTGATGCTTTGAGCAGGAAGGCTTACTGCAATAGTCTGATTATCAAGCCTTACCAACCCGAGCTTTGTGAAGCTTTCCGCAAACTCCATCTGCAAGTTGTTCCTCAAGGTTTCCTCGCCAACCTTCAAGTCTCTCCTACTTTGGAAGATCAGATTCGCGAGGCTCAACTTCTTGATGGTATGGTGAAGAAGGTGAAGATTGGGATTGCCAAGAGTCAACCCAAGTACAAGTGCTATCACCTTGATGACAAGGATACTCTCTTCTTCGAGGATCGTATTGTTGTGCCTAAAGGTGACCTTCGTAAAGTTATTATGAATGAGGCTCACAATTCACTCCTCTCCATCCACCCTGGGAGTACGAAGATGTACCAGGACCTCAAGCAGGCTTATTGGTGGACTCGAATGAAGCGCGAGATTGCTCAGTTCGTAAATGAATGTGATGTCTACAGAAGAGTGAAGGCAGAACACCAATGACCAACTGGTCTCCTCCAACCTCTTGCCATTCCAGAATGGAAGTTTGACCACATTGAGATGGACTTCATGACGGGATTTCCAAAGTCTAAGCATGGCAATGATGCTATATTCGTTGTCATCGACAAACTCACTAAAGTGGCTCACTTTCTGCCTATCAAAGAGTCTATCACTGCAGCTCAATTGGCGGAGCTTTGTACCTCTCGGATTGTCTCTCTGCACGGCATTCCACAGTTGATCTCTTCAGACCGTGGCAGCATCTTTACCTCCAAGTTTTGGGATTCTTTTCAGAAGGCCATGGGCACCAACATCCGTTTCAGCACAGCTTTTCATCCTCAAACTAGTGGTCAAGTCGAGCGTGTCAATCAGATTCTCGAAGATATGCTCAGGGCTTGCATTATCTCCTTCAGTATGAAGTGGGAAGATTGTCTTCCATATGCCGAATTCTCCTACAACAACAGTTTTCAAGCAAGTTCGGGCAAGGCCCCATTCGAAATTCTCTATGGCAGGAAGTGTCGTACTCCTCTCAACTGGTCAGAGACCGGTGAACGTCAACTTCTCGGAAATGACTTGATCATAGAGGCAGAGGAAATGTGCAAAGTCATTCGTGATAACCTCAAAGCAGCGCAATCGCGCCAGAAGAGCTACTATGATAGTAAGCATCGTGATTTGGCTTTCGAGATCGGAGACCATGTTTACCTCCGTGTCTCTCCAATGAAAGGTACTCGTCGCTTCGGTATCAAAGGGAAGCTTGCCCCTAGATACGTGGGTCCTTTCAAGATCGTCAGCAAGAGAGGCGATCTCGCCTATCAACTCGAGCTTCCTTCAAACTTTGCAAATGTGCACGACGTGTTCCATGTCTCTCAGCTCCGCAAGTGCTTCAAGACTCCTGACCACACCGTCAACTTCGAAGACATTGATCTCCAAGAAGACCTTTCTTATCGTGAGCACCCAGTTGCTATTCTTGAAGAGACTGAACGCAAGACTCGCAATAAGTCAATCAAATTCCTCAAAGTCAAGTGGTCACACCATTCCGACCGTGAAGCCACCTGGGAACGCGAGGATCACCTCCGTTCTGAGTACCCGGCGTTTTTCTAGTCCTAGATCTCGAGACGAGATCCTTTCGTAGTGGTGGAGTGTTGTAACACCCCGGATGTAATTTACCTTATATGTATCCCAACTCTTGCCGTTTCCGGCGCTAAGTTATTTTATTTCCTCGGGTTTGGGTTTTTGTCTCCGTGTGTTGTTGCCTTTGTCATGCATCTCATATCATGTCATCATGTGCATTGCATTTGCATACGTGTTCGTCTCATGCATCCGAGCATTTTCCCCGTTGTCCGTTTTGCATTCTGGCGCGCCTATCTCCTCCGGTGGTCCTTTCTACCTCTTTTCGTGTGTGGGGGTTAAACATTTCCGGATTGGACCGAGACTTGTCATGCGGCCTTGGTTTACTACTGGTAGACCGCCTGTCAAGTTTCGTACCATTTGGACTTCGTTTGATAATCCAACGGTTAACCGAGGGACCGAAAAGGCCTCATGTGTGTTGCAGCCCAACACCCCTCCAAAGTGGCCCAAAACCCACCTAAACCTTCTCAATCATCTCGGTCGTTCGATCACGATCACGTGGCCGAAAACCGCACTCCATTTGGAGCCTCCTAGATCCCTCTACCTATAAAAAGGCATCTCCCCCGAAAATCACGGGTCAAACCCTAACCTTCCCCTCTCCTCGCGTCGCCGGGCCGGACGTGTCCGACCCGCGCCGTCACCACCACGTGGCAGCCCCTCATTCGCCGCCGCCCCACGCCCATTTCACCGCGCCGCCACCCGCGCGGGCCCGCCGAAGCCCAACGCCGGCCCCCGCGGCCCATCCCGCGTCTGCCGCCGCCTGCCTCCTTCGCCCCGACGCCGCTCGCCGCCCCGACGCCGCTCCGCCGCACGCCGGCGTCGCACGCCTCGCCGCCGCGAGGTCCGGCCACCGCGAGCCGCCCCGCCGCCGACCTCCTCCGGTCGTCTTCAACCCCGCCGGCGCCACCCCGCACCGGATCCGGTCGCCTCCGACCTCCCCGGCGTTGCCCCGCACCGGATCTGCCGCCTCCTTGTCAACTCCGGCAGCCCCATCTCCATTTCCGGCGACCTCGACGTCCGTGCAGCTACAGTGATCTCAGATCTGGAAAAATCCGAAGGGTTGACTTTCCCCCGAAACCCTAATATATTTGCGTTTTTCATCATGCTATAACTCCGCATCCGTAGCTCCGTTTTGCGCGTGTAGCATATCAAAATGTTCGTCTCAGAGAGTACATCATTTCATCTCATTGCATCATTTCCATTTGAGCTCATCTTGATGCCTGAAATGCTGTTGGAAGAGGGCTATATTTTTGTGACATGTGTGGTGACTAGCACAAGCTTGCAAAGTAGTGCATTCCTTAATGCTGATTTCAGGGACTTAGAATTTCACAAAGTCCTTGATCTGATTTTGTCAATATGCCATATGTTCATGTTGTTTCCTAGTGATCCGTGCCTCTTTTGAGGATGATCATTAAGGATGATTTGTTAAAATTGTGGTGCTCTATCCATCCATGTCTTTGTTTGAAATTATGGAGCACCCTAGCTTGAGTCAATCGAGCTCTACTTTTGCTATTTCGTGATTCCTGGCAGATTGTTGACTTGTTAGCGATTTTGCCGAGGATGTTGTTATTGATCCGTGCATGCTATGTTGTTGTTCTTGCCATGTCTAGCTTCTATGATATGAATTCTTGATGGGTGTATGCTTAGTTTGTCATGCCATGCTCCGTAGTGAGTGCATCGAGCTCGTGAACATGCCTACTCGTTAACAGATTTGCATGCTCCAGTTTTTCACAGTCTGTAATCTGATTATGTTTTTTCCATGTTCACATGCTTGCAATTGTATTTTCTGATCCCTTTTGGCTCAAGGTCACTAAGGGACTTTTGTTAAGTGCTTTGGGTAGCTTCATGCCATGCCTTGCTTTGCCATGTTAAGTTCCTGTAGCATATAGTTTTCATACTCCAAAGTGTGCTACCTGATGTTAAATTCCAGACTTGTGTTAATTTCACTAAGTCTGAAACCTGTTATCGTTTGCATTTTTGCCATGCTTGTTTGGACCTGTTAATGGATGAATTGGCCGTAGCTCAGTGTTCATCTTTTGTCAAGCATCATGGTGGATTCCTTCCATGTATTTTGCTGTCATGTTTGAGTGCTTTAGCATAATTATCTTGATGCATTTAGATGGCTACTTGCTGTTTATCGCAGACTGGTGCCATATTTGTTTTGCTTGCCATTTCCAAACCATGCATCCGATTCCGGTGATCTTTATATCGATTTAACCGAAATCACCTCACCTTTCCAGTGGCACTCTTGGATTTCCAAGTTGAGGCCAGGTTCAATCATTCCTTGTCAAATCTTGCATATGCATCACATATCGCATCCCGCATAGCATACCATGTTTGCATCATGTTTGTTTGAGCCTTGCACGTGGTTGATTGTGTTCCTTTTGCTTGTTTATCTTGTTTGGGTAGAGCCGGGAGACGAGTTCGCTAACGAGGAGCCCGTTGAGTTTGCTTACGAGGATCAAGTCAACTCTGACAACTTTGCAGGAAAGATGATCATACCCTCGAAATCACTTCTATCTTTGCTTGCTAGATGCTCGCTCTTTTGCTATGCCTATGCTACGATGCCTACCACTTGCTTATCAAGTCTCCCAAATGGCCATGTCAAACCTCTAACCCACCATGTCCTAGCAAACCATTGATTGGCTATGTGACCGTTTTGCTCAGCCCCTCTTATAGCGTTGCTAGTTGCAGGTGAAGTTTGGAGATCGTTCCTTGTTGGAACATTGTTTATTGTTGGGATATCACTATATTATCTTGTTATCTTAATGCATCTATATACTTGGTAAAGGGTGCAAGGCTCGGCCTTTTGCCTAGTGTTTTGTTCCACTCTTGCCGCCCTAGTTTCCGTCATATCGGTGTTATGTTCCCGGATTTTTGTGTTCCTTACGCGGTTGGGTGATAATGGGAACCCCTTGAAAGTTTGCCTTGAATAAAACTCCTCCAGCAATGCCCAACCTTGGTTTTACCATTTGCCACCTAGCCTCTTTTTCCCTTGGGTTTCTGGAGCCCGAGGGTCATCTCATTTAAACCCCCCCGGGCCAGTGCTCCTCTGAGTGTTGGTCCAAACTAGAGCCCCTTGCAGCGCCACCTCGGGGAAACTCGAGGGCTGGTTTTAGTTGTACGGATTGCTTATCCGAGTGTGCCTTGAGGACGCGATATGTGCAGCTCCTATCGGGATTTGTTGGCACATTCGGGCGGTGTCTGGATTTGTTTTACCATTGTCGAGATTGTCTTGTAGAACCGGGATGCCGAGTCTGATCGGAATGTCTCGAGAGAAGGAATATCCTTCGTTGACCGTGAGAGCTTGTGATGGGCTAAGTTGGGACTCCCTTGCAGGTTTTTCAACTTTCGAAAGCCGTGCCCACGGTTATGGGCAGATGGGAATTTGTTAATGTCCGATTGTAGATAAGATGAACTTAAAGTAATTAAAATGAATCAACCGCGTGTGTAACCGTGATGGTCTCTTCTCGGCGGAGTCCGGGAAGTGAACACGGTGTGGGAGTAATGCTTGACGTAGGTGGTTCTATAGTTCTTCGTTCGTGCTTTGCCTTCTCTTCTCGCTCTCTTTTGCGAACAGGTTAGCCACCATATATGCTAGTCGCTTGCTGCAGCTCCACATATTACCTTGCCTTACCTATAAGCTTAAATAGTCTTGATCGCGAGGGTGCGAGATTGCTGAGTCCCCGTGACTCACAGATTACTTCCAAACCAGATGCAGGGACCAATGATTCCGTTCCAGATGATGCGCTTGAGCTCAAGTGGGAGTTCGACGAAGACTCACGCCGTTACTATGTGTATTTCCCTGATAATCAGTAGTGGTGCCCAGTTGGGGCGATCGGGACCGTGTCACATGTTGGGGTTGATCTTTTATTTTGGTACCGTAGTCGGACCATGAGTGTATTGGATGATTGTAATGTTATTTATGTATTTGTGTGACATTGTGTGTGTAAGCCAACTATGTACCTTCTTTCCACTATTATCTATTTACATGGGTTGTTGTGAATATTACCTTACTTGCAACATTGCTTTCAATGCGGTCATGCCTCTAAGTCGTGCTTCAACATGTAGGAGATATAGCCGCATCGAGGGCGTTACACCAACAGTCTCCTTTGGGTATCCTATGAAGACACATTTCTCCGATTTGGGTTCGAGCTTATCAGGTTGAAGCTTTTTCACATAAGCATTGCAGCCCCAAACTTTCAGAAATGACAACTTTGGTTTCTTGCCAAACCACGGTTCATAAGGCGTCGTCTCAACGGATTTCGATGGTGCCCTATTTAACGTGAATGCAGCCGTCTCTAAAGCATAACCCCAAAACGATAGCGGTAAATCAGTAAGAGACATCATAGATCGCACCATATCTAGTAAAGTACGATTACGACGTTCGGACACACCATTACGCTGTGGTGTTCCAGGTGGCGTGAGTTGCGAAACTATTCCGCATTGTTTCAAATGTAGACCAAACTCGTAACTCAAATATTCTCCTCCACGATCAGATCGTAGAAACTTTATTTTCTTGTTACGATGATTTTCAACTTCACTCTGAAATTCTTTGAACTTTTCAAATGTTTCAGACTTATGCTTCATTAAGTAGATATACCCATATCTGCTTAAATCATCTGTGAAAGTGGGAAAATAACGATATCCTCCACGAGCCTCAACATTCATCGGACCACATACATCTGTATGTATGATATCCAACAAATCTATTGCTCTCTCCATAGTACCGGAGAATGGTGTTTTAGTCATCTTGCCCATGAGGCATGGTTCGCAAGTACCAAATGATTCATAATCAAGTGATTCCAAAAGTCCATCAGTATGGAGTTTCTTCATGCGCTTTACATCGATATGACCTAAACAGCAGTGCCACAAATAAGTTGCACTATCATTATCAACTCTGAATCTTTTGGCTTCAACATTATGAATATGTGTATCACTAGTATCAAGATTCATCAAAAATAGACCACTCTTCAAGGGTGCATGACCATAAAAGATATTACTCATATAAGTAGAAGAACCATTATTCTCTGATTTAAATGAATAACCGTCTCGCATCAAACAAGATCCAGATATAATGTTCATGCTCAACGCAGGCACCAAATAACAATTATTTAGGTCTAATACTAATCCCGAAGGTAGATGTAGAGGCAGCGTGCCGACTGCGATCACATCGACTTTGGAACCATTTCCCACGTGCATCATCACCTCGTCCTTCGCCAGTGTTTGCTTAATCCGTAGTCCCTGTTTCGAGTTGCAAATATTAGCAACAGAACCAGTATCAAATACCCAGGTGCTACTGCATGCTCTAGTAAGGTACACATCAATAACATGTATATCACATATACCTTTGTTCACCTTGCCATCCTTCTTATCCGCCAAATACTTGGGGCAGTTCCGCTTCCAGTGTCCAATCTGCTTGCAGTGAAGCACTCAGTTTTAGGCTTAGGTCCAGATTTGGGTTTCTTCTCCTGAGCAGCAACTTGCTTGCTGTTCTTCTTGAAGTTCCCCTTCTTCTTCCCTTTGCCCTTTTTCTTGAAACTGGAGGTCTTGTTGACCATCAACACTTGATGATCCTTCTTTATTTCTACCTCCGTAGCCTTTAGCATTGCGAAGAGCTCGGGAATCGTCTTATCCATCCCTTGCATATTATAGTTCATCATGAAGCTCCCCTAGCTTGGTGGCCGTGATTGAAGAACTCTGTCAATGACACTATCAACAGGAAGATTAACTCCCAGTTGAGTGAAGTGATTATGATACCCAGACATTTTGAGTATATGTTCACTGACAGAACTATTCTCCTCCATCTTGCAACTATAGAACTTATTGGAGACTTCATATCTCTCAATCCGGGCATTTGCTTGAAATATTAACTTCAACTCCTGGAACATCTCATATGCTCCATGACGTTCAAAACGTCGTTGAAGTCCCGATTCTAAGCCGTAAAGCATGGCACACTGAACTATCGAGTAGTCATCAGCTTTGCTCTGCCAGACGTTCATAACATCTGGTGTTGCTCCAGCAGCAGGCTTGGCACCCAGCGGTGCTTCCAGGACGTAATTCTTCTGTGCAGCAATGAGGATAATCCTCTAGTTACGGACCCAGTCCGTGTAATTGCTACCATCATCTTTCAACTTTGCTTTCTCAAGGAACGCATTAAAATTCAACAGAACAACAGCATGGGCCATCTATCTACAATCAAACATAGACAAGCAAGATACTATCAGGTACTAAGTTCATGATAAATTTAAGTTCAATTAATCATATTACTTAAGAACTCCCACTTAGAAAGACATCTCTCTAATCTTCTAAGTGATCACGTGATCCAAATCAACTAAACCATAACCGATCATCATGTGAAATGGAGTAGCTTTGAATGGTGAACATCAATATTTTGATCATATCTACTATATGATTCACACTCGACCTTTCGGTCTCAGTGTTCCGAGGCCATATCTGCATATGCTAGGCTCGTCAAGTTTAACCTGAGTATTCTGCATGTGCAAAACTGGCTTGCACCCATTGTAGATGGATGTAGAGCTTATCACACCCGATCATCACGTGGTGTCTGGGCATGACGAACTTTGGCAATGGTGCATACACAGGGAGAACACTTTTATCTTGAAATTTAATGAGAGATCATCTTATAATGCTACCGTCAATCAAAGCAAGATAAGATGCATAAAAGATAAACATCACATGCAATCAATATAAGTGATATGATATGGCCATCATCATCTTGTACTTGTGATCTCCATCTCTGAAGTACCTTCATGATCACCATCGTCACCGGTGCAACACCTTGATCTCCATCGTAGTATCGTTGTCGTCTCGCCAATCTTATGCTTCCACGACTATCGCTACCGCTTAGTGATAAAGTAAAGCATTACAGCGCGATTGCATTGCATACAATAAAGCGACAACCATATGGCTCCTGCCAGTTGCCGATAACTCGGTTACAAAACATGATCATCTCATACAATAAAATTTAGCATCATGTCTTGACCGTATCACATCACAACATGCCCTGCAAAAACAAGTTAGACGTCCTCTACTTTGTTGTTGCAAGTTTTACGTGGCTGCTACGGGCTTATTAAGAACCGTTCTTACCTACGCATCAAAACCACAACGATAGTTTGTCAAGTTGGTGCTGCTTTAACCTTTGCAAGGACCGGGCGTAGCCACACTCGATTCAACTAAAGTTGGAGAAACTGACACCCGCCAGCCACCTGTTGTGCAAAGCACGTCGGTAGAACCAGTCTCGCGTAAGCGTACGTGTAATGTCGGTCCGGGCCACTTCATCCAACAATACCGCCGAACCAAAGTATGACATGCTGGTAAGCAGTATGACTTATATCGCCCACAACTCACTTGTGTTCTACTCGTGCATAACATCAACGCATAAAACCAGGCTCGGATGCCACTGTTGGGTAACGTAGTAATTTCAAAAAAATTCCTACGCACACACAAGATCATGGTGATGCATAGCAACGAGAGGGGAGAGTGTTGTCTACGTACCCTCGTAGACCGGCAACGGAAGCATTGACACAACATAGAGGAAGTAGTCGTACGTCTTCCCGATCCGACCGATCCAAGTACCGAACGTACGGCACCTCCGAGTTCTGCACACGTTCAACTCGGTGATGTCCCTCGAGCTCCGATCCAACCGAGTGTTGAGGGAGAGTTTTGTCAGCACGACGGCGTGATGACGGTGATGATGTTCTACCGACGCAGGGCTTCGCCTAAGCACCGCTACGATATGACCGAGGTCGAATATGGTGGAAGGGGGCACCGCACACGGCTAAGGAACAATCACGAAGATCAACTTGTGTGTCATGGGGTGCCCCCTTGCCCCCGTGTATAAAGGAGGGAGAGGGGGAGGTGCGGCCAGCCCTAGGGGTGCGCCTGGAGGAGTCCTACACCCACCGGGAGTAGGACTCCCCACTCTTTCCTTGTTGGAGAAGGAAAGGGGAAGGGGGAAAGAGGAAAGGGGGGCGCCGCCCCCCCCTTTCCTTGTACTATTCGGACTAGGGGGGGAGGGGGCACGCGGCCTGCCCTGGCCGGCCCTCCTCTTCTCCCTTAGGGCCCATGTAGGCCCATTAACCCCCGGGAGGTTTCCGGTAACCCACCGGTGCTTCAGTAAAAATCCCAATTTCACCCGGAACGTTTCCGATATCCAAATATAGGTTTCCAATATATCAATCTTTATGTATCGACCATTTCGAGACTCCTCGTCATGTCCGTGATCATACCCGGGACTCCGAACAACCTTCGGTACATCAAAACACAAAAACCCTAATTACGATCGTCACCGAACTTTAAGCGTGCGGACCCTACGGGTTCGAGAACTATGTAGACATGACCGAGACACGTCTCCGTTCAATAAACAATAGCGGAACCTGGATGCTCATATTGGCTCCTACATATTCTGCGAAAATATTTATCGGTCAGACCGCATAACAACATACGTTGTTCCCTTTGTCATCGGTATGTTACTTGCCTGAGATTTGATCGTCGGTATCTCAATACCTAGTTCAATCTCATTACCGGCATGTCTCTTTACTCGTTCCGTAATACATCATCCCGCAACTAACTTATTAGTTGCAATGCTTGCAAGGCTTGAGTTGTAACACCCCGGATGTAGCTTTCCCATTTTGTACTCCAACTCTTGCCGTTTCCGGCGTTAAGTTATTTTATTTTCTCGGGTTCGGGTCCTTGTCTCCGTGTGTTGTTATCGTTGTCATGCAACTCATATCATGTCATCATGTGCATTGCATTTGCATACGTGTTCATCTCATGCATTCGAGCATTTTCCCCGTTGTCCGTTTTGCATTCCGGCGCTTCGTTCCCCTCCGGTGGTCATTTCTACCTTTCTTTTGTGTGTGGGGATTAAAATTTCTGGATTGGACTGAGACTTGCCAAGCGGCCTTGGTTTACTACCGGTAGACCGCCTGTCAAGTTTCGTATCATTTGGACTTCGTTTGATACTCCAACGGTTAACCGAGGGACCGAAAGGCCTCGTGTGTGTTGCAGCCCAACACCCCTTCAATTTTTCCCAAAACCCACCTAAGCCTTCTCCATCATCTAGATCGTTCGATCACGATCGCGTGGCCGAAAACCGCACCTCATTTGGACTCTCCTAGCTCCCTCTATGCCTATAAATAGATCCCTCCACGAAATCCCGGGTCTCCTTCCCCCTAACCCTAGATATTTTTCCCTCCGCGCCGCCGGACACGTCCGGGCGACGCCGGACAAATCCCGCCGACGCTCCCAGCCTCTCCCGTCGCGCGACGTGTCCCTGTACCGCCGCCCGCCGCCGCGCGGCCCGGGGAGCCCGGAGCCGGCCCCCGCGGCCCATCTCCCCCGCGCCGCCGCCCGAAGCCGCCTGCCTCCTCGCCCCGTTCGCCGGCCCCGCCGCCTCCGCCGCGAGCCGCCACCGCCCGGCGCCGCTCCGCCGCCACCGTGCGCCGCCACCTCGCCTCGTCGCCGGCCGCCGCGGCTCCGCCGCCCCTCGCCTCGGCCTCGCCTCCTTTCCGCCGCCCCGGCCTCTTCCTCCCGCTCCGGCCGCCGCCCCGGCCAACGACTCCGGCGAGGGATCCGGTCGACCTCGGATTGCGTGCCACCGAAACCCTAGATCTGGTGGTTCTTTTTTTTCTAAGTCCCCGGAATTTTCTAGTCCATATGCTCCTGCTCATAGCCTTGTATCTCCGCATCCGTAACTCCGTTTTTCGCATATAGCATATCAAAATGTTCATCTCTGAGAGTACATCATTTCGATCCATTGCATCATTTTCATTTGGGTTCATCTTGATGCCTCAAATGCTGTTAGAAGAGGGCTACTTGAGATAATTGTTAGATCTGTTGATCCATTTAGTTTTTTGTCATTTTTGCCATGATTAATGTGTGCATGATATGCCCCTGAGCTCTACATATGTTTTGTTAAGGGTTTTGTCATCTTTCCAGAGGTGCAACCCATGTATTTTTGTGATGAGTGTGGTGACTGGCACAAGCTTGCAAAGTGGTGCACTTGGTAATTCTGATTTCAGGGACTTCGTAATTCCACTAAGTGCTTGAGCTGTTTATCTCATATGGCCATATGTTCATGTTGTTTCCTAGTGATCCGTGCCTCTTTTGAGGACTATCAGTAAGGATGTTTTGTTAATCTTGTAGTGCTCTATTCATCCATGTCTTTGTTTGCAATTATGGAGCACTCTAGCTTGAGTCAATCAAGCTCTACTTTTGCTACTTTGTGAATCTGGGCAGATTGTCAACTAGTTTGCAATTTTGCCGATGATGTTGTAGTTGTCCGTGCATGCTATGCTATTGTTCTTGCCATTTCTAGCTTGCATTTTGTGTGTTCTTGATAGATGTATGCTTAGTTGGTCATGACTTGCACCGTAATGAGTGCATCGAGCTCGTAAACATGCCTACTTGATATCTGTTTTCAGCATGCTCCAGTTTTCACAAGTCTGAGAACTGATTATGTTTTTGCCATGTTCACATACTTGCAATTGTATTTTCTGATCCCTTTTGGCTCAAGGTCACCAAGGGACTTTTGTTAAGATCATTGAGTAGCTCCATGCCATACTTTACTTTGCCATGTTCAGGTCCTGTAGCATGTAGTTTTGTTGCTCCGAAGAGTGCTGCCTGATCTGAAATTCCACACAAGTGTTAATTTCACTAAGTCTGAGATCTGTTTACCATATGCATTTTTGCCATGCTTGTTTGAACTTGTTAATGGATGAATTGGCCGTAGCTCAGTGCTAGACTTTTGTTAAGAATCTTGTATGCATCCCTGCCATGTATTTTGTTGCCATGTTTGGGTGCTATAGAATGTTCATCTCATTGCATTTAGATGCCTACTTGCTGTAAATCGTAGACCGGTGTCATATTTGAATTGCTTGCCATTTCCAAACCGTAACTCCGATTCCGGCGTTCTTTATATCGTTTTCAAGCGATTTCATCTCATCTTTCCAGTGGCACACTTGGATTCCCAGGTGAGGCCAGGTTCTTCCATTTCCTGTCACATCTTGCATATGCATCCCGCATCGCATCCCGCATAGCATACCATCCTTGCATCATTTTGTTTGAGTCTTGCACGTGGTTGATTGTGTCCTTGTTGCTTGTTTGTCTTGTTTGGGTAGAGCCGGGAGACGAGTTCGCTAACGAGGAGCCCGTTGTGTTTGCTTTCGAGGATCCCGTCAACTCTGACAGCTTTGCAGGCAAGATGATCATACCCTCGAAATCACTACTATCTTTGCTATGCTAGATTGCTCGCTCTTTTGCTATGTCAATGCTACGATGCCTACCACTTGCTTTCAAGCCTCCCAAATTGCCATGTCAAACCTCTAACCCACCTTGTCCTAGCAAACCGTTGATTGGCTATGTTACCGCTTTGCTCAGCCTCTCTTATAGCGTTGCTAGTCGCAGGTGAAGATTGAAGGCCGTTCCTTGTTGGAACATTTATTTACTTGTTGGGATATCATTACATTATCTTGTTATCTTAACGCATCTATATACTTGGTAAAGGGTGGAAGGCTCGGCCTCTCGCCTAGTGTTTTTTTCCACTCTTGCCGCCCTAGTTTCCGTCATATCGGTGTTATGTTCCCGGATTTTGCGTTCCTTACGCGGTTGGGTTATAATGGGAACCTCTTGATAGTTCGCCTTGATTAAAGCTTTTCCAGCAATGCCCAACCTTGGTTTTACCATTTGCCACCTAGCCTCTTTTCCCTTGGGTTTCCGGAGCTCGAGGGTCATCTTATTTTAGCCCCCCCGGGCCAGTGCTCCTCTGAGTGTTGGTCCAACCGAGCGATGTCCGGGGCTACCAGGGGCAACTATGGGCTGGCCTACCCGACGTCTTGCTCATCTGAGTGTGCCCTGAGAACGAGATATGTGCAGCTCCTATCGGGATTTGTCGGCACATTCGGGCGGTGTTGCTGGTCTTGTTTTAACCTGTCGAAGTGTCTTGAAGAACCGAGATACCGAGTCTGATCGGAACGTCTTGGGAGGAGGTCTATTCCTTCGTTGACCGTGAGAGCTTGTCATGGGCTAAGTTGGGACTCCCCTGCAGGGATTTGAACTTTCGAAAGCCGTGCCCGCGGTTATGGGCAGATGGGAATTTGTTAATGTCCGGTTGTAGATAACTTGAACCTTAACTTAATTAAAATGAATCAACTGAGTGTGTTACCGTGATGGCCTCTTCTCGGCGGAGTCCGGGAAGTGGACACGGTGTTGGAGTAATGCTTGCGCAGGTTGTTCTCTAGTTTCTCGCTCACGCTTTGCCTCCTCTTCTCGCTCTCTTTTGCGAACAGGTTAGCCACCATATTTTGCTAGTCGCTTGCTGTAGCTCCACATATATTTACCTTGCCTTACCTATAAGCTTAAATAGTCTTGATCGCGAGGGTGCGAGATTGCTGAGTCCCTATGGCTCACAGATTACTATTACACCAGATGCAGGGCCCGATGATTCCGCTCCAGCAGACGCACTCGAGCTCAAGTGGGAGTTCGACGAGGACTCTCAACGATACTATGTTTCCTTTCCTGATGATCAGTAGTGGTGCCCAGTTGGGGGTGATTGGGACCGTGTCGCATGTTGGGTTATCTTTTATTTTGGCACCGTAGTCGGGCCATGAGTGTTTGGATGATGTAATGTTATTTATGTACTTGATTGACGTGGCGAGTGTAAGCCAACTATGTTATCTCCGCTTTTATTATCTTATTACATGGGATGTTGTGAAGATTGCCTAACTTGCGACATATGCCTTCAATGCGATTATGCGTCTAAGTCGTGCCTCGACACATGGGAGATATAGTCGCATCGAGGGTGTTACAAGTTGGTATCAGAGCCTTCCCCGACCTTAGGAGCCCCATTGCTTCATCATTTTTAGCGGCCGAGTTGTGTCTAGAAAAATGTTTTGAGTCATTTAGGAATTATATATCGGAGAGTTTAGGAATTCTTTTTACTTCTTAGTCTCCTCATCGCTCTGGTAAGGCATCCTGACGTAGAGTTTTGACTCTTCTCTTCTCAAATTTCACTAAAAAAATTTTAGGATCACGCGGGTATCTTGGAATCGTTCCGATGTTTTTATGATGAGAACATTGTCTTGGTGCCTCCTGTCAGGGGTTTTGTGGAAGTGTCCCGGGGAGTTGACCTCTGAGGTGTTATCATCATAATTTTATCGTTGCAATTCTGGAATACCTGAGATTAGTACGCCGACATCGAAAATCTCTTTTATGCAGTTCGTTGGTGAGATAACCTCGACGCCACCCAGTACTGGGGCGGGAGTTCGGGAGTATCGCCATAACTTGTATAACGGATGCTTTTCGAAGGTTGAGGTAGATGGTTTCCGAAGTTTTTCTCGGTTATGTGTTGAAGGATGGATACAGCTGGATGTAATAATTGCTAGAATTGGGTGAGATATTATGCTTCCCCTGTATCCCCAACACCTGATTGCATAACCGGAAAGGTTCGGGAGTTTCATAGGTGGGAATTCTAGTAGCTCTAGTTCTTCTTCCACGGATATTTGGTTTGAGATTGGGATTTCTTACCGATTATTCGTTCTTGATCCGTACCTTGTTGATTTATTTCTCTATCTTAATTCTACGTGGCTTCTCAATTTATGGATATGTGACCATTTCAAGAGGAATGCATTCGTTCATTTTGTTCGGATGTGAAGACTATATGTTGCAATTTTCATTCCGTTGGATTCAGCTTCAATATTTGTCTATCGATGTGCTAATGGATGTCAACCTCTTCAGGATGGCTCCTCCAACGCGCACGACTCCGAATCCTAATCCGCCGCCACCACCACCTCCTCCGGAGGCATGGCAAGCTGTGATGGCCGCAACCAATGCAAACACATAGTTGATCATGCAAATTCTTCAAGAGCGCAATCAAGGCAACCAAGGGAATCAAGGCAACAATCAGAATCACTTTGCTACACTCAACCAGTTCCTTGCTAACGGGCCAAAGACTTGCAGCAATTGTGTTGAGGCAACCGATGCTGACGATTGGCTTGTGGATCTGTGTAAGCATTTCGAGTGCAGTAACGTCAGGCCTGAGGACTTTTTTAAGTTCGCTTCCTTCCAACTCGAAGATCAAGCTGCAGAATGGTTCTAGCAATACAAGGACTCCAGAGGTGGACGTGTTATCACTTGGGATGATTTCCGTCAAGATTTCTGAGCTCATCATATTCCTCAGAGTGTGGTTGAAAGCAAGCGTGAGGAATTCCACAACCTGAAGCAAGGCTCTTTGTCTGTCTATGACTACAACAAGTTGTTTCAGAAGCTCGCCCGCTTTGCCAAGAAGGACGTCCCTGACGAGAAGAGCATGATATATCAGTTCAGGGGTGGTCTCAGAGAAGAAATTCAGCTCGCTCTTTTTCCCTTTGAGCCCTTGAGATACGATGAGTTCTACAACATGGCATTGAAGCAAGAGGCTGCTCAGTTGAGGTGTGATGCTTCCAAGAAGCGAGTCAGAGATGTTACTCCTTCTTCCTCTACTCAAGTGGCCAAGCAGCAGAAGTATTGGCTTCCTCCTCCTCCGTTCCGTCAGTCGTATTAGCAGAAGAGCAAAGGTGGCAGTGGTTCTTCCCACCCACCCAACCCTGTCTTTCAGAACAAGACTTCATATCAAGCTCCAAGATCGAGTGCTCCGTATCACCGTCCGCTTTCAGAGGTCACGTGCAACAAGTGCCAACAGAAGGGTCACTATGCCAACAAGTGTTTCAACCAGAGGCGTCTTCCTCCTCCTCCTGTCAGATCGGCAAGTACAGCTGTGGTCAAGCATAACACCAAGTCCGCCAAGGTCAACTTGCTGAATGCATCTCAGGCAGAGGACTCACCAGATGTGATCATGGGTAACCTTCCTGTTAATGACATTCCCACAAGAGTTCTTTTTGACACTGGTGCATCTTTATCTTTTTTATCGAAGCCTTTTGCATCTATGCATGATGTGCATACTATTGATTTGCCTAAGCCGATAGCGGTTTCTTCTCCGGGTTTGTTCATGAACACCAAAATGATGGCTCCAGATGTTACTATCACGTTGGGAGATTACAAGTTTCTTTCTTCTCCAATGGTTCTTGGCAACTCGGATATTGATCTTATTCTCGGAATGGATTGGCTTTCTAAGCACAAGGCGCATCTTGATTGTGCAGCCAGGCAGATTCAATTGACTCATTCGTCTGAGGATGTAATTGTCTTTGCCGCTCGTGATGATACTATCCGTCTGTTTTCTCTCAATGAGAAGGGTGAACTGGATGCTATCTCGCAGATTCCAGTCGTTTGCAAATATCAAGACGTCTTTCCAGAAGAGCTTCCAGGAATGCCTCCGCACCGGCCAGTTGAATTCCTTATTGATCTTAATCCTGGCACGGAACCTATGTGCAAACGTCCTTACAAGCTCAGACCTGAAGATTTGAAGGAGCTGAAGAAGCAACTCGATATTCAAGAGAAAATGGGTCTCATCTGGCCTAGTTCTTCTCCATGGGGTTGTGGCGTTCTTTTTGTGAAGAAGAAGGATGGAACGGACCGACTTTGTGTTGATTACCATCCGTTGAACAAGAAGACCATCAAGAACAAATACCCACTTCCCAACATCAACGAGCTATTCAAACAACTTAAAGGTGCCCAAGTATTCTCCAAGCTTGATCTCCGTATGGGTTATCATCAGATTCGTATCCGTGAACAAGATATTCCTAAGACGGCTTTCAGGACAAGCTATGGTTCGTATGAATACACTGTCATGTCTTTTGGTCTCGTCAATGCTCCTCCGACATTCTCTCACATGATGAACTTCATCTTCAACGCCTACACCAATGACTTCATTTTGGCCTATCTCGACGACATTCTGGTTTTCTCGAAGAACAAGGAAGATCATGCCAAGCACTTGCGTTTGGTACTCGATAAGCTCAGGGAACATCAGTTCTACGCCAAGTTCTCCAAGTGTGAATTTTGGCTCGATGAGGTTCTTTATCTTGGTCATATCATCTCTGCCAAGGGCATTGCCATGAATCCCGAGAAGGTGTCTGCAATTGTGAATTGGGAACCTCCTCAGAACGTGAAGCAACTCCGTAGCTTCCTCGGTCTCGCAAGCTATTGCCGAAGATTCGTTGAGAACTTTTCTAAGATCGCGAAGCCTCTCTCTAATCTTCTCCAGAAGCACGTCAAGTACGTTTGGTCTCCGGAGTGTGACATTGCTTTCAGCATTTTGAAAGAGAAATTGATCACTGCTCCAGTTCTAACTCCGCCTGATGAATCCAAGCCGTATGAGGACTTTTGTGATGCCTCTCTCCAAGGTCTTGGCGCAGTATTAATGCAAGATAAGAAAGTTGTTGCTTATACCTCTCGCCAGTTGAAGCCTAATGAGAAGAATTACCCCACTAATGATCTCGAGTTGGCGGCTGTTGTACATGCTCTTTTGACTTGGAGACATCTTCTATTGGGAAGAAAAGTGGACATTTTCACTGATCACAAGAGTCTCAAGTACATTTTCACTCAGCATAATCTCAACCTCAGGCAAACTCGATGGGTCGAAATGATTCAAGAGTATAATCCGAGTATCGAGTATACTCCAGACAAGGCCAATGTGATTGCTGACGCATTGAGCAGGAAAGCTTACTGCAACAGTCTGATACTTAAGCCTTATCAACCCGAGCTTTGTGAAGCTTTCCGCAAACTTAATCTGCAAGTTGTTCCTCAAGGTTTCCTTGCCAACCTTTAAGTCTCTCCTACCTTGGAAGACCAGATTCGCCAAGCTCAGCTTCTTGATGCTATGGTGAAAAAGGTGAAGATTGGGATTGCCAAGAATCAACCCAAGTACAAGTGCTACCGCCTTGATGACAAGGATACTCTCTTCTTCGAGGATCGTATTGTTGTACCCAAAGGTGACCTTCGTAAAGTGATCATGAACGAGGCTCACAATTCTCTCCTCTCCATCCACCCTGGGAGCACGAAGATGTATCAGGACCTTAAGCAGGCTTATTGGTGGACTCGAATGAAGCGCGAGATTGCTCAATTCGTGAATGAATGTGATGTCTGTAGAAGAGTGAAGGCAGAACACCAAAGGCCAGCTGGTCTCCTCCAACCTCTTGCCATTCCAGAATGGAAGTTTGACCACATTGAAATGGACTTCGTGAGTGGGTTTCCAAAGTGCAAGCGTGGCAATGATGCTATATTTGTTGTCATTGACAAACTCACTAAAGTGGCTCACTTTCTGCCTATCAAAGAGTCGGTCACTGGAGCTCCATTGGCGGAACTCTATACCTCTTGAATTGTCTCTCTGCACGGTATTCCACAAGTGATCTCTTCAGACCGTGGCAGCATTTTTACATCCAAGTTTTGGGATTCTTTTCAGAAGGCCATGGGCACGAACATCCGCTTCAGCACAGCTTTCCATCCTCAAACTAGCGGTCAAGTCGAGCGTGTCAACCAGATTCTTGAAGATATGCTCAGGGCTTGTGTGATCTCCTTCGGCATGAAGTGGGAGGATTGTCTTCCTTATGCTGAATTCTCCTACAACAACAGTTTTCAAGCAAGTTCGGGCAAGGCCCCATTTGAAATTCTGTATGGCAGGAAGTGCCGTGCCCCTCTCAACTGGTCTGAAACCGGTGAACGTCAGCTTTTGGGAAATGACTTAATCACAGAGGCAGAGGAAATGTGCAAAGTCATTCGAGATAACCTCAAAGCAGCCCAATCCCGCCAGAAGAGCTACTATGATAGTAAGCACCATGATTTGGCTTTCGAGATCGGAGATCATGTTTACCTCTGCGTTTCTCCTATGAAAGGTACTCATCGCTTCGATATCAAAGGGAAGCTTGCCCCTAGATACGTGGGACCTTTCAAGATTGTCAGCAAGAGAGGCGACCTCGCCTATCAACTCGAGCTTCCTTCAAACTTTGCAAATGTTCATGATGTGTTCCATGTCTCTCAGCTCCGAAAGTGCTTCAAGACTCCTGACCGCACCGTCAACTTCGAGGACATTGAGCTCCAAGAAGATCTCTCTTATCGTGAGCACCCAGTTGCTATTCTTGAAGAGACTAAACGCAAGACTCGCAATAAGTCAATCAAATTCCTCAAAGTCAAGTGGTCACACCATTCCGACCGTGAAGCTACCTGGGAACGCGAGGATCACCTCCGTTCTGAGTACCCGGCGGTCTTTAAGTCCTAGATCTCGGGACGAGATCCTTTCGTAGTGGTGGAGTGTTGTAACACCCCGGATGTAACTTTCCCAATTTGTACTCCAACTCTTGCCGTTTCCGGCGTTAAGTTATTTTATTTTCTCGGGTTCGGGTCTTTGTCTCCGTGTGTTGTTATCGTTGTCATGCATCTCATATCATGTCATCATGTGCATTGCATTTGCATACGTGTTCATCTCATGCATTCGAGCATTTTCCCCGTTGTCCGTTTTGCATTCCGACGCTTCGTTCTCCTACGGTGGTCATTTCTACCTTTCTTTCGTGTGTGGGGATTAAGCATTTCCGGATTGGACCGAGACTTGCCAAGCGGCCTTGGTTTACTACCGGTAGACCGCCTGTCAAGTTTCGTATCATTTGGACTTCGTTTGATACTCCAACGGTTAACCGAGGGACCGAAAGGCCTCGTGTGTGTTGCAGCCCAACACCCCTTCAATTTTTCCCAAAACCCACCTAAGCCTTCTCCATCATCTAGATCGTTCGATCACGATCGCGTGGCCGAAAACCGCACCTCATTTGGACTCTCCTAGCTCCCTCTATGCCTATAAATAGATCCCTCCACGAAATCCCGGGTCTCCTTCCCCCTAACCCTAGATATTTTTCCCTCCGCGCCGCCGGACACGTCCGGGCGACGCCGGACAAATCCCGCCGACGCTCCCAGCCTCTCCCGTCGCGCGACGTGTCCCTGTACCGCCGCCCGCCGCCGCGCGGCCCGGGGAGCCCGGAGCCGGCCCCCGCGGCCCATCTGCCCCGCGCCGCCACCCGAAGCCGCCTGCCTCCTCGCCCCGTTCGCCGGCCCCGCCGCCTCCGCCGCGAGCCGCCTCCACCCGGCGCCGCTCCGCCGCCACCGTGCGCCGCCACCTCGCCTCGTCGCCGGCCGCCGCGGCTCCGCCGCCCCTCGCCTCCTCTCCGCCGCCCCGTCCTCTTCCTCACGCTCCGACCGCCACCCCGGCCAACGACTCCGGCGAGGGATCCGGTCGACCTCGGATTGCGTGCCACCGAAACCCTAGATCTGGTGGTTCTTTTTTTTCTAAGTCCCCGGAATTTTCTAGTCCATATGCTCCTGTTCATAGCCTTGTATCTCCGCATCCGTAACTCCGTTTTTGGCATATAGCATATCAAAATGTCCATCTCTGAGAGTACATCATTTCATTCCATTGCATCATTTTCATTTGAGTTCATCTTGATGCCCGAAATGCTGTTAGAAGAGGGCTACTTGAGATAATTGTCAGATCTGCTGCTCCATTTAGTTTTTTGTCATTTTTGCCATGATTAATGTGTGCATGATATGCCCCTGAGCTCTACATATGTTTTGTTAAGGGTTTTGTCATCTTTCCAGAGGTGCAACCCATGTATTTTTGTGATGAGTGTGGTGACTGGCACAAGCTTGCAAAGTGGTGCACTTGGTAATTCTGATTTCAGGGACTTAGTAATTCCACTAAGTGCTTGAGCTGTTTATCTCATATGGCCATATGTTCATGTTGTTTCCTAGTGATCCGTGCCTCTTTTGAGGACTATCAGTAAGGATGTTTTGTTAATCTTGTAGTGCTCTATTCATCCATGTCTTTGTTTGCAATTATGGAGCACCCTAGCTTGAGTCAATCGAGCTCTACTTTTGCTACTTTGTGAATCTGGGCAGATTGTCAACTAGTTCGCAATTTTGCCGATGATGTTGTAGTTGATCCGTGCATGCTATGTTATTGTTCTTGCCATTTCTAGCTTGCATTTTGTGTGTTCTTGATAGATGTATGCTTAGTTGGTCATGACTTGCACCGTAATGAGTGCATCGAGCTCGTAAACATGCCTACTTGATATCTGTTTTCAGCATGCTCCAGTTTTCACTAAGTCTGAGAACTGATTATGTTTTTGCCATGTTCACATGCTTGCAATTGTATTTTCTGATCCCTTTTGGCTCAAGATCACCAAGGGACTTTTGTTAAGATCTTTGAGTAGCTCCATGCCATACTTTACTTTGCCATGTTCAGGTCCTGTAGCATGTAGTTTTGTTGCTATGAAGAGTGCTACCTGATCTGAAATTCCAGACAAGTGTTAATTTCACTAAGTGTGAGATCTGTTTACCATATGCATTTTTGCCATGCTTGTTTGAACATGTTAATGGATGAATTGGCCGTAGCTCAGTGCTAGACTTTTGTTAAGAATCTTGTATGCATCCCTTCCATGTATTTTGTTGCCATGTTTGGGTGTTGTAGCATGTTCATCTCATTGCATTTAGATGCCTACTTGCTGTAAATCGCAGACCGGTGTCATATTTGAATTGCTTGCCATTTCCAAACCGTAACTCCGATTCCGGTGTTCTTTATATCATTTTCAAGAGATTTCATCTCATCTTTCCAGTGGCACACTTGGATTCCCAAGTGAGGCCAGGTTCTTGCATTTCCTGTCACATCTTGCATATGCATCCCGCATCGCATCCCGCATAGCATACCATCCTTGCATCATTTTGTTTGAGTCTTGCACGTGGTTGATTGTGTCCTTGTTGCTTGTTTGTCTTGTTTGGGTAGAGCCGGGAGACGAGTTCGCTAACGAGGAGCCCGTTGAGTTTGCTTTCGAGGATCCCGTCAACTCTGACAGCTTTGCTGGCAAGATGATCATACCCTCGAAATCACTACTATCTTTGCTATGCTAGATTGCTCGCTCTTTTGCTATGCCAATGCTACGATGCCTACCACTTGCTTTAAAGCCTCCCAAATTGCCATGTCAATCCTCTAACCCACCTTGTCCTAGCAAACCGTTGATTGGCTATGTTACCGCTTTGCTCAGCCCCTCTTATAGCGTTGCTAGTCGCAGGTGAAGATTGAAGGCCGCTCCTTGTTGGAACATTTATTTACTTGTTGGGATATCATTATATTATCTTGTTATCTTAACGCATCTATATACTTGGTAAAGGGTGGAAGGCTCGGCCTCTCGCCTAGTGTTTTGTTCCACTCTTGCCGCCCTAGTTTCCGTCATATCGGTGTTATGTTCCCGGATTTTGTGTTCCTTACGCGGTTGGGTTATAATGGGAACCCCTTGAGAGTTCGCCTTGATTAAAGCTTTTCCAGCAATGCCCAACCTTGGTTTTACCATTTGCCACCTAGCCTCTTTTCCCTTGGGTTTCCGGAGCTCGAGGGTCATCTTATTTTAGCCCCCTCGGGCTAGTGCTCCTCTGAGTGTTGGTCCAACCGAGCGATGTCCGGGGCTACCAGGGGCAACTATGGGCTGGCCTACCCGACGTCTTGCTCATCTGAGTGTGCCCTGAGAACGAGATATGTGCAGCTCCTATCGGGATTTGTCGGCACATTCGGGCGGTGTTGCTGGTCTTATTTTAACCTGTCGAAGTGTCTTGAAGAACCGAGATACCGAGTCTGATCGGAACGTCTTGGGAGGAGGTCTATTCCTTCGTTGACCATGAGAGCTTGTCATGGGCTAAGTTGGGACTCCCCTGCAGGGATTTGAACTTTCGAAAGCCGTGCCCGCGGTTATGGGCAGATGGGAATTTGTTAATGTCCGGTTGTAGATAACTTGAACCTTAACTTAATTAAAATGAATCAACTGAGTGTGTTACCGTGATGGCCTCTTCTCGGCGGAGTCCGGGAAGTGGACACGGTGTTGGAGTAATGCTTGCGCAGGTTGTTCTCTAGTTTCTCGCTCGCGCTTTGCCTCCTCTTCTCGCTCTCTTTTGCGAACAGGTTAGCCACCATATTTTGCTAGTCGCTTGCTGCAGCTCCACATATATTTACCTTGCCTTACCTATAAGCTTAAATAGTCTTGATCGCGAGGGTGCGAGATTGCTGAGTCCCTGTGGCTCACAGATTACTATTACACCAGATGCAGGGCCCGATGATTCTACTCCAGCAGACACGCTCGAGCTCAAGTGGGAGTTCGACGAGGACTCTCAACGATACTATGTTTCCTTTCCTGATGATCAGTAGTGGTGCCCAGTTGGGGGTGATTGGGACCGTGTCGCATGTTGGGTTATCTTTTATTTTGGCGCCGTAGTCGGGCCATGAGTGTTTGGATGATGTAATGTTATTTATGTACTTGATTGACGTGGCGAGTGTAAGCCAACTATGTTATCTCCCCTTTTATTATCTTATTACATGGGATGTTGTGAAGATTGCCTAACTTGCGACATATGCCTTCAATGCGATTATGCCTCTAAGTCGTGCCTCGACACATGGGAGATATAGTCGCATCGAGGGTGTTACATGAGTGATCTGCATTACCGAGAGGGCCCAGAGATACCTCTCCGACAATCGGAGTGACAAATCCTAATCTCGAAATACGCCAACCCAACACGTACCTTCAGAGACACCTGTAGAGCACCTTTATAATCACCCAGTTACGTTGTGATGTTTGGTAGCACACAAAGTGTTCCTCCGGTAACCGGGAGTTGCATAATCTCATAGTCATAGGAACATGTATAAGTTATGAAGAAAGCAATAGCAACAAACTAAATGATCAAGTGCTAAGCTAACGGAATGGGTCAAGTCAATCACATCATTCTCCTAATGATGTGATCCCGTTAATCAAATGACAACGCATGTCTATGGCTAGGAAACATAGCCATCTTCGATCAACGAGCTAGTCATGTAGAGGCATACTAGTGACACTCTGTTTGTCTATGTATTCACACATGTATTATGTTTCCGGTTAATACAATTCTATCATGATATAAGGAAATAAATAATAACTTTATTATTGCCTCTAGGGTATATTTCCTTCATAGACAAGGTTGCTTCTTCGTGGACCCTTAGTGGGTGGAGCCCTCCATGGACTCGCGCAACCGTTACCCGTCGTGGGTTGAAGTCTCCATCAACGTGGATGTACGATAGCACCACCTATCGGAACCACACCAAAAATCTCCGTGTCTACATTGTGTTTGCCTTTCCAAACCCCTCCCTTTACCTTCATATGCAATATTTTACATTCCACTGCTATACTCTTAGAATTGCATGTGTAGGTTGATTGCTTGACTTGTGCTAAGTTGTTAAAATTTGCCAAGACTTAAAATTGGGGAAAGGCTAGGTTTTTATTTGGTCAAGTAGTCTAATCACCCCCCTCTAGACCTACTTTCCATCCTACAAGTGGTATTAGAGCTTTGGTCTACATTTTCCTTGATTTCCATAGCTTTGGTGATCATAGCCTTGGTTTCACAACCTAGA
Source organism: Triticum urartu (assembly GCF_056163025.1). Classification (NCBI taxonomy): domain Eukaryota; kingdom Viridiplantae; phylum Streptophyta; class Magnoliopsida; order Poales; family Poaceae; genus Triticum; species Triticum urartu. Next base: position 323,488,980 of record NC_141879.1, on the reverse strand, counting down.
AGAGTATGGCGTCTAGTGAGGGAAATTACCACCGTAGAGGTCCTTACTTTGATGGTACTAATTTTGCTAGTTGGAAGCATAAGATGAAAATGCATATTCTTGGACATAACCCCACCGTTTGGGCTATTGTGTGTATTGTCTTGCAAGGTGAATTATTTGATGGAAGAGAACTGAATCATGAAGCATCCGCAGAAGAATTGAAGATGTTGCAATACAATGCTCAAGCTTGTGATATCCTCTTCAACGGATTGTGCCCCGAAGAATTCAACAAAATCGGTCGCCTTGAGAATGCAAAGGAAATTTGGGATACTTTGTTTGATATGCATGAAGGTACCGAGTCTGTCAAGGAATCCAAATTGGATGTGCTCAAAGTCAACTTGACAAGTTCAAAATGAAGGATGGTGAAGGTGTTGCTGAAATGTACTCTAGGCTTGCTCTCATCACAAATGAGATTGCCGGCTTAGGAAGTGAAGAGATGACCGGCAGATTCATCATCAAGAAGATCCTAAGAGCCTTGGATGAAAAGTATGATACCGTGTGCACATCTATCCAAATGATGCCCAATTACAAAGATCTCAAGCCAACGGAAGTCATTGGTAAAATTATTGCTCATGAGATGTCACTCAAGGATAAAGAAGAGCTTCACAACAAGTCTAGTGGTGCTTATAAACTTCATGTGATGCTCCTACATCATCAAGTGAGAAACAAGTCTGCAATGAAGAATTGAGCCTAATGGTGAAGAACTTCAACAAATTTTACAAGAGTAGAAGCAAAGAAAGAAGTTCCAAGTCAAGGTCCTACAATGACAAGAGGTCTTCTAGTCGTGATCGTAATTGCTAAAGTTGTGGAAGACCCAGACACTACTCTAGTGAGTGTACGACTCCCTACAAAAGAAGAGAAGACTCGCCTAAAAGGAGAAGCAAAATAGAAGAATCACCACCAAGAGAGAGAAGGAGTAGAGATGATCATTATGAATGAAGATCCTCTCGCATAAGCAAAGATTCGGAAAGGAAGGACAAATCATCAAAGAGATACACAAGACGAAGACATAAAGCTCATGTTGGTGAATGGGTATCTGGCTCCGACTCCGACAACCACTCCGAGAGGAGCTATCACTCTGACTCCGAATATACTCAAGATGAAGGTGTTGCCGGTCTTGCACTTGTGTCATCCAACTCCTACGACATATTTGATTCACCAAATGAAGGGATTGGAAGATGCTTAATGGCTAAAGTCCCCAAGGTATCACACCCCGAGTATGTTGATTTCAATAGTGATGAAGATGATTTGCTAGGTGATGATGATTTACTTGTTGATAACTCTAGTGATGAAAACTATGATGACATTGCTATTATTCATGCTAATCAAAATAAAACGAATGATGATGATGATAAGAAGGAGATTGAGCATCTAACTAAAGAACTAAACGCTCTTAAGTTAGCTCATGAAACTACGTTAGAGGATCATCGAGAGTTTTAAAGACTCATGAAAAGCTACAATTTGGAAAGCTCAATCTAGAGCAAGAGCATGGGTTCTTAAAAGAAATTAATGATGATCTTCGTAACAAAAGTTCTTCTAACATCGCCAAGCGTTTACTCTTGTCTATTTACATGCCACAAGTAAAATCTAGCAACAAGAGTAAGAAAGATTCTTCTTCTAGTAGTTACAACAATCATGCTAAATCCAATGTTGTTGCTTCTAGTATCTCTCTTGATTCCACTAATGATTCTCTTAGCCAAGTTACACTTGAGCAAGAAAATAGCTTATTGAAGGGAATAATTGAGAAAGTTGTTTACAAGAGCCTTGCCGGGAGTAAGCAATTTGAGGAAATTGTACGCAAGTAAGGAAGGCACCGGAAGAATCAAGGTGTTGGTTTTGAACGCAAGTTCAATGCCAATGGAGTTGAGTGGGAAGAAGATCAATACCCCAAGATGAAGTTTATTCCTCAACAAGAGAAGTATGATCCCACTGCTTTCAAGGGAACACAAGCTCAAGATGATATTCCACCACAGGACCACAAGCTAAAAGGCAAGGACAAGCTTCAAGAGGAGATTGATGCATTTGAAGATTCTCCTAAGGCCTTGGTCAAGTGGGTTCCCAAGACTACATCAAGTTCTACTTCATCAAGTATGACTACAACTCCAAGGATTCCCATAAAGAAGATGTGGATCCCGAAGAAGAAGAACCAGAGAGTTCTTGAGGGTGACTCCGCCAACATACTTCACTCATATTCATTTGGCAAGGACAAGTGCAATCAACTTTCACATCTTGCACTAGTTCATGGAGTCACAAACCCTCTTGTTGGTAAGACAAGGGACAAGGTAACCTAAAGCTTGAATGGACAACATCTTGTGTGAACTTCACTCTATGTCTATGGCTATCCTTGCATGTTCCTTGTGGGACTAACCCATGTAGGTATTGAAAGTGCAACTCACTCCAATGGATTGCTCCAAATGATCTACATCGCCATTGAGCATCTACATCTTCAACACCTACATGAAGTCATCATCGACAAAACAAAAGGTTAGTTCATCCCTCTAAGGGAGGATATCACACCTTGGGGGAGCTTTGCTCTAAGAATTGAGCTAAAGCAACTCTAATGGTGTGAACACAACAATGCTTTATGTAAAAGTGATAACACCACTTGTGCTTAAACGATAAGTATGACCTACGATCAAATGTTATCGTTTGACTCATCAGTCAATATACTCATATAAAGATGGCCTAGTCACCAATTGCTTGATAGATGCTAGAGTGTTTGTGCATGCTTTGCCACATATTTTGTTTGCTATCTTATTGTGTGAGCATGTTGGTTGCATATTTTTCCCATTCAAGGACATCCATTTGTTGCTTTGGTTGTTTGGCTTATTTATTTTTGCCAAATGGATGGACAAGAATGCCTAAGAACTCCCTCTAGTTATCTATGCTTTTCTCGTCTTAAACTCTATTCATGCTACATCACAAAGTTTGAACAAGTCGAATTCAGACCCTCCGGGTGAGGAGCACTCGGAGTCATCGATCCGTCAAGGGCTTAACTTCTAAAACCTCTTAGTGCATTTAGGTCTGGCCAATCCATTCCACTCGGTCATACCGAGTTCATTAAGTTGATCTAGGTTTTAATCTCGATGCAACCGATTTGACCTTCAGTCACACCGAGGTGCAGCAACTGCTTGCGATTCTGCATCTTGGTGCCACCGAGTTGTTCCACTCGATCACACCGACAGAGTGTGGATATGTATACCCGGGCTAAAAAAATTGTAATTTCTCCAAACACATCACCCGCGCCTGTGCAGCTCTGCCAACTCGAGGTCTCCGAATCATCTCCTCATCGCCCGCGACCTCCTGGCACTGGTGTCCTCCGCCGTCAACAGAAACTTCGCCGCCATTGTCACCGTAGCGGGTTCATCACCAAGCTAGGGTATGAACTCGACCCTTTATGCTTTCGTCTCTCTGATTCTTAGCACAAAGATCAATGCCATGATTCTTGCCACGATTGAAATAGTCATATCCAATTAAAACCTCATTTAGATTAGTTTTGATCCAAAAACTTAGGGTTAGGTTTCCGACGAACTCATCTCGGACCAACCAATTTGAAAAATTCGGTCTCACCGATTTGGCCCAGGCCATTGCACATGTACTACTCGGTCTGACCGTAGTGTACAAATCGGTGTGACCGAGTTTACTTTCTCAATGAAACCCTAGCATCTCGGAGTCTGTGTCTCGGTGTGACCGATTTCACATGTTTAGACTCTAAAGTTGCTTTGGTGTCACCGAGTTTGTCATATCGGTAGCTCCGAAATGTTTTCTGCAGAAAACTAAAATTAAGTTTTTGAGTCATTCTTTTCGCCAAAATAGCTGCACTTTGTGATGCTCATCTACTCTACCTATACCCATCTATTCACAGGGTCATTTTCAGCAATGTTAGACCAGAGTGACAGCCAGAACAGGTCAAAGGAGCACCATAATCTTAGTGAGGGCACTAGTCCCTCAAGCAGCTCAGATGATGGAAGTAGAAGCACACCCAGCAATCTGCCTAAGGCTGCTACTAGGCACAGGAAGAAGAGAACCTCAGAATCTGAAGATGAGGACTATATTGATGATGAGGAGGTCACTTCCAAGAAGAAGTTGATCAAGAAAGAACATGTTGCTGCTGCTACTGGCATCAAGCCATGCATGAAAATAAAGGCTCCAGCTCAGAGAAAGCCTATGTCAAAAGCCAAGGCATCAACTCTAGAAATCTTGAAATCAAAGGAAGAAGAGGTTGCCAGAGGCAAGAAGAGAAAGGAAAGGGTCAAGAAGACCATGGCCAGGGTGATTAGAAAGCCTTCCATGATGGAAGAACCTGATGAGGATGAGGAAGAAGATGTTGCACCAGCTCCCAAGACACAGAATTTGATGGGAGATGCAATTAAGTCTGGGGCTGCAACATCCAAGCCCAAGACTGCTCCTAAGAAATCTGCACCTAAGAGAAGCACAAGAAACAACCCTACTGCTGAGAAGAACAAGGCCCAAGTGCCTGAAGTTGAAGAAGAGGAAGAGCCCCAAGTGCTCAGAAAGCTCAAGCCCAAGATACCTGACCATGATGACAATCATCCCATTGCAGAGAACATGAAGTTAAGGAAAGATGCAGGTCTCAGACTATGGAGTCAAACTGATCCTTATGCAACAAGGAGAATTGTTGTGGATTACGGGTTCCATAATAAGGAACATCATGACTTCTATGAGACTGTCCTCCTAGACAAGAGGCCCATAGTTAGTGATGAAGGAAATATTCCCTAGAGGCAATAATAAAGTTATTATTTTATATTTCCTTATATCATGATAAATGTTTATTATTCATGCTAGAATTGTATTAACCAGAAACTTGATACATGTGTGGATACATAGACAAAACACATTGTCCCTAGTAAGCCTCTACAAGACTAGCTCGTTAATCACAGATGGTTAAGTTTCCTAACCATAGACATGCGTTGTCATTTGATGAACGGGATCACATCATTAGGAGAAGGATGCGATGGACAAGACCCATCCGTTAGCTCAACATAATGATTGTTAAGTTTTATTGCTATTGCTTTCTTCATAAGTTATACATATTCCTTTGACTATGAGATTATGCAACTCCCGGATACCCGAGGAATTCCTTGTCTGCTATCAAACGTCACAACATAACTGGGTGATTATAAAGATGCTCTACGGGTATCTCCAAAGGTGTTTTGTTGGGTTGGCATAGATCGAGTTAGGATTTTTTCACTCCAAGTATCGAAGAGGTATCTCTGGGCCCTCTCGGTAATGCACATCATAATAAGCCTTCCAAGCAATGTGACTAATGATTTAGTTGAGGGATTATGTATTACAGAACGAGTAAAGAGACTTACTGATAACGAGGTTGAACTAGGTATGAAGATACCGACGATCTAATCTCGGGCAAGTAACATACCGATGACAAAGGGAACAACGTATGTTGTCATAACGGTTCGACCGATAAAGATCTTCGTACAATATGTAGGAACCAATATGAGCATGCAGGTTCCGCTATTGGTTATTGACCGGAGAGGTGTCTCAGTCATGTCTACATAGTTCTCGAACCCGTAGTGTCCGCACGCTTACCGTTCGATGATGATTTTGTATTATATGAGTTATGTGATTTGGTGACCGAATATTGTTTGGAGTCCCGGATAAGATCACAGACATGACAAGGAGTCTCGAAATGGTCGAGAGGTAAATATTGATATATACGACGATGGTATTCGGACACCTCAAGTGTTTCGGGATGCACCGGGTACTTATCGGCTCACCGAAAGGGGTTCCGGGCACCCCTCGGCAAAAGATATGGGCCTTATGGGCCAAGAGGGGAACCACACCAGCCACAAAGGGGCTGGTGTGCCCCCCTTCCCATATGGGCTGGCCAATTGGAGAAGGAAAGGAAAAGGGGAATACGATTCCCCTTCCCCCTCTTCCCTTCCTACTCTGAATAGGAATAGGAAAGGGGGGAGGCCGAATTGGGAAGACCCCAACTAGGATTCCTCCTACTTGGGGCGCCCCCTTGGCTGCCTCTCCTCCCCTCCAACATATATATATATATATAAATATATATATATATATATATATATGAAGGGGGCACCGCTAGAACACACAACAAACATTGTTAGCCGTGTGCGGCGCCCCCCCCTCCACAGTTTACACCTCCAGTCATATTCACGTAGTGCTTAGGCGAAGCCCTGCGCGGATCACTTCACCATCATCGTCACCATGCCTTCATGCTAACGGAACTCTCCCTCGACACTTTTTTGGATCAAGAGTTCGAGGGACATCATTGAGCTGAATGTGTGCAGAACTCGGAGGTGTCGTACGTTCGGTACTTGATTGGTCGGAAGGAGAAGAAGTTCGACTACATCAACCGTGCTGTCAAACGCTTCCGCTTTCGGTCTATGAGGGTACGTGGACACACTCTCCCCCTCTCGGTGCTATGCATCTCCTAGATATATCTTGTGCGAGCGTAGGAATTTTTTTGAAATTGCAAGCCACGTTTCCCAACAGTGGCATCTGAGCCACGTATATGCGTAGATGATATGCACGAGTAGAACACAAAGAGTTGTGGGTGGTGATCATCATACTGCTTACCACCAATGTCTTATTTTGATTTGGTAGTATTGTTGGATGAAGCGGCCCAGACCAACCTTACATGACCACGTTCATGAGACCAGTTCCACCGATAGACATGCAACTAGTTTTGCATAAGGGTGGCCAGCGGGTGTCTGTTTCTCCAACTTTAGTTGAATCGAATTTGACTGCGGCCGATCCTTGTTGAAGGTTAAAACAACAAACTTGATAAATCACCATTGTGATTTTGATGCGTAGGTAAGAACGGTTCTTGCTAGAAGCCTGTAGCAGCCACGTAAAACTTGCAACAACAAAGTAGAGAATGTCTAACTTGTTTTTGCAGGGCATGTTGTGATGTGATATGGTCAAGACATGATGTGAGATACGTTATTGTATGAGATGATCATGTTTTGTAAAAGTTATCGGCAACTGGCAAGAGCCTTATGGTTGTCGCTTTATTGTATGAAATACAAACACCATGTAATTGATTTACTTTATCACTATGCATTAGCAATAGTTGTAGAAGCAATAGTTGGTGATACAACCACGACGCTATGATGGAGATCAAGTTGTCAAGCCGATGGCGATGGAGATCAGGACGGTGCTTTGGAGATGGAGATCAAAGGCACAATATGATGATTGCCATATCATGTCACATATTTTGATTGCATGTGATGTTTATCTATTATGCATCTTATTTTTCTTTGTATGGCAGTAGCATTATAAGATGACCCCTTACTAAAATTTCAAGGTATAAGTGTTCTCCCTGGGTATGTACTGTTGCGACAGTTCGTCGTGCTGAGACACCACGCGATGATCGGGTGCGATCGGCTCTACGTTCACATACAATGGGTGCAAGACAGTTTTTGCACATGCGGAATACTCGGGTTAAACTTGACGAGCCTAGCATGTATAGACATGGCCTCTGTTGAGGATATGACTACTGGAGGTAAACCGGCTAGGAGTGGTTGGGTTAACTCCCTGAATATAGAAGCCCATGAAGACGTGAGGATGGTGGCGCTTTATGAAGGCCCAAGGCCCAAAGGCGAGTTAAGGCCTGTAGATGTAAACCGACTCTTTCATGTAACTTGTGTTGTAAGTTAGGAGGAATAGAGACCGAGACGGATACGTTTATGATCCGGCCTCGGGACTCTGTAAATCGGCGGGCATTAACCTATGTATATAAAGGGACGACCCGAAAGCGGTTTAGGGACAACAGACAACCACTCGAGAGCCAGGCAAAGCGGATTCGCTCCCTGGTCATCGAAACCCCAGCAATACCAATCACAACTTGACGTAGGCTTTTACCTTCCTCGAAGGGGCCGCACTAGTATAAAATCCCTCATGTCCCTTGTCTGGTTTAACCCCTTTAAGCTAACCCGTAGCGATGGCTCCACGACTAAGTCCTTTCACGAGGAGATCCACTGTGACAAACCCACGATAGTTGGCGCCCACCGTGGGTCTATCGCACGATGGTTTCGAGTTCTTGAAGGGCAGATTTGATGGACTCAAGGGATATGCTGTGGGCCGGATGATGAAGAGTCGTCGCAACAAGTTCTACATCGACGACGCAGGATGGGGTCCCGAGGCCGGTTCAATTGAATACGGGTACCGGGTTCCCTTTGGTGGGATTCACGTCTTCATCGGCAAGATCGGCGAACCAGGCCCTGAGCCAGACACCTGCACCGACATCATCGAGACGGCTCAGAGTGCAAGCCCTACCCCGGTTCAGCCCACAGCAAGGCATGTTTTCATAGGTGTCATGCATGGAGCGGAATATGAGGATGGACCGGCATCTGATGGAGAAACCGTTGTCTGTTCTGATGACGAGTCTTCAACCGGAGAGACCGAGTCGCTGTATCAGTTGCAGGACGGCCGGATTAGTGGAGGTTCCGATGGCAACAGTATTCCGGGCCCCCTCGATCTGCCAAACCGGGTCGCTATTTTCATGGCCGGTACATAGCCAGCGCATCACTCCTCTACCGCCGCGGCAATGCTCTCTGGTTCAGCAACAACAACGCCAGCGGGAGCAGGGGCTCCGCGCCACCTCCGACTCAAGTTTTATCTGATTTGTTCGACACTTTGGCAACATTGATGGCAGTAGAAGTGGACGCCGCAGCCCGAGATCAACACAATGCGGAGATTGCAAAGGTGAAAGACCAGATAACTCAGGCTAAAGCGGACTTGGCGGCAGAGAACGCCAGGATGGCTACAGAACGGGCCGAGTTGGAAGCTCAGGCCTACCAGCTTAGGTTGGACCAGAATGCTTCATATGAGGTCCTGAGGAGAAGATACCGGTCGCACATCCCGCCGGGTTATGAGCCAAGAAATCTCTTCAACACACCAGGAGCCGGAACCAGTAACCAGCCAGTGGTAAACCAGACGGAGGCGCCAGGAACAGGAGCGTCGGTTCAGCCGCGCACGATGGACCCACCTCGTCAGAACAACATTGTACCTCAGTATATCCCAACACCCCCGGGGCATTACTCCTACCCGTTAGACAACATTGTGGCCGCCGCTTCACGATTGGCAGGCCTCCCAGCTGACGGCGAGTCACCAGTGGCGATTGAGACACGATGGGCCAGGGAGCTCCTTCAAACGGCTTTAAACCAGCAGCAAGCTTATTCACATAGTCGCGAGAGGATTCATTCCACCCCCCCGTCTGAGTTAGAGCTATAGCAGGCACGTTGAGGATGAACTGGCTATATCGAGCAGTGCACATCACTGTAACTCGCCGCGAGGGCACAACCCGGCAGGTGGAGGTGCTAATGCGCAGGATGTGGTGGATCATGGTCGTGCACATCGAGAGGCCGAGTTAGCAGCTCTGCATGTAGCTCGTCAACCTACTCCGGTTCGCCTTACCGCTTCAATGGAGCCAGGCGTGGTCTTCAGTTCTTTAGGGGTGCCATGTCTTACCCCCGCTTTACGTAATGTACGACTACCCAAGGATTTTAAGGGACCCCGTAAGGTGCCCAATTACACCGCCGATTTGCAACCAGAGTCATGGGTTGAAAGTTATGAGATGCCAATGGAGATGTTGGATGTGGATGAAGCGGTGTGTGCTAAATACTTCACCATGATGTTGGAGGGGACAGCTCGTACTTGGTTAAAAAGCTTACCAGCTAACTCTATTGGATCATGGGCCGAATTAAAACACCGGTTTATCCAGAACTTTAAGGATACATGTAAGCAGCCGATGTCGATTGTGGACCTGGCCGCTTGTGTTCAAGAGGATGGGGAGTCTACAACCCATTGGGTGAAGCGGGTCTTAGCTATTCTGCATTTGTCGGATCGCATCAATGCGGATACAGCAGTGTTAACATTGGAGGGAAATTGACGGTTTCTACCGCTAAAACAGAAGTTAGGAAGGCTCAAACGTCACTGCAATGATATGTCAACGCTTATGGCCGCTTTGGTTAAATATGCCGATTCAGATAATACCAAAGACCCTAACTCAGAAGAGGACAAACCGGGGAAAGGGAAGAAGAATGGCAACACCAAGGGACAACAGCATAACCCGGCAGGTCATGGGAACAATGGTAAATGCAAAGCAGACAATAGTTTGGACTTTGTGGCTAACACCAATGCTCAGGATAATGGTCAGCGTCGTAAGGGCAAACAGCCCAGAGGGGCGGAGGGTCAAGCCCCAATCTGGAGCGCCTGTTAAATCAACCTTGTCCAAAGCATGGATCGAAGGAGAGGCCAGCTTCACATCTTTGGAAGGATTGTTCCATCATGCGAGAGTTCAAGAACTCCAATATGTTTCAATACGACAATGGCCCGCCAGGCGTTTCAGGAGGTGGTTTTCATGGGCCGGGTTATGAAGGCAGCAGCTCCGGTTCAGGATTTCAAGGAAATCAAACCGGACATAACAATCAAGGGAACCAGGGCAATCAGGGAGGTTATAACCATCAGGGGAATCAACAACAGCAGCAGTCGGGTTATCAGAGCAATCCGAAGCAGTTGAATAGTGGGCAGTATCATGTCTTCACCACTAGCTTGTGCAAGCGTGATCAGAAGCTTCACAAGAGGGCCGTGAACTCTGTTGAACCGGCATTGCCTCAGTATCTGCGCTGGTCTGAGCAACCCATTTTATGGAGTAGATAGGATCACCCACCCTGGGTTGATAATCCGGGTCATCTGGCCTTAGTGGTGGCACCTCAAGTTGGGGGGTATAAGTTCACAAAAGTACTCATGGATGGTGGAAGTGGTATCAACATCCTTTACTATGATACCTTCCGCCGTATGGGGTTGACAGATAAGAATCTTAAACCATCAAACACCGTTTTTCATGGTGTGGTGCCTGGTAAGTCTGCGTATCCAGTGGGCAAGATAGCCCTCAAGGTGGCTTTTGGAGATGATCATGATTCAAGGTCAGAAACATTGACTTTTGAGGTGGTGAAAATCAAGAGTCTGTATCACGCCCTATTTGGGCGACCGGCTTATGCCAAGTTCATGGCAAGGCCGTGTTATGTTTATCTGCAGCTTAAGATGCCGGGTCATAAGGGGACCATCACAGTACACGGGAGCAGGAAGATTGCTTTGGAATGTGAGGAAGGTGATGCGGCTTACGCTGAGTCGGTTTGTGCCACAGAAGAGCTGAAGTTTTATAAAGACAAGGTTGATCCGGCAGACATGACTTCTTTGAAAAAGCCAACTACGGAGCACGATCCGACGATGAAGTTTAAATCGGCCACAGACACTAAGATGGTTGATTTTGTTCCTGGAGATTCATCCAAGCAGTTTAGCATCAGCGCTAACCTGGATCCCAAATAGGAAAGCATGCTCATCGAGTTCATCCGTGAGAACCGGGACATCTTTGCATGGAAGCCTTCTGACATGCCAGGTGTACCAAGGGAACTCGCTGAGCACACACTTAATATAGATCCTAAGTTTAAATCGGTCAGACAGTTTCTTCGCCGCTTCAACGAAGAAATGCGTAAGGCTATCGGTGAGGAGGTAGCTAGGCTGTTGGCCGCAGGGTTTATCGTGGAGGTCTTTCACCCGGAGTGGTCGGCTAATCTGGTGCTGGTTCTTAAGAAAAACGGCACTTGGCGTATGTGTGTAGACTACACATATTTGAATAAGGTTTGCCCAGCGGATCCCTTTGCCCTCCCTCGTATTGACCATATTGTTGATGCTACAACGGGTTGTGACCGTTTGTGTTTTTGGATGCTTATTCTGGTTATCATCAGATCAAAATGGCAGTTAAGGACCAGGAGAAGACAACTTTTATAACTCCCTTTGGGGCCTTCTGCTATGTCTCCATGCCCTTTGTGCTCAAGAGTGCCCACGCGACTTATCACCGTTGTGTTCAGAATTGTCTTCATAAGCAGATTGGGCGCAATGTTCACGCATATGTGGATGATATTGTGGTAAAGTCCAGGAAGGAGGAAACGTTGATAGATGACTTGAGAGAAACCTTTGATAACCTCCGGGTTTATAAGATGATGCTTAATCCAGACAAATATGTCTTTGGTGTTCCGACACGCAAGCTCTTGGGTTTTCTGGTGTCCAATAGGGGCATTGAGGGTAATCCGGAGAAGATCACAGCTATCACCTCTTTGGCTAAACCGGCATCTATCAATGATGTTCAGCGTTTGGCAGGCCGGATTGCGTCTTTAAGACGGTTTATCAGTCGTCTAGGGGAGAAGGCTATCCCTTTGTATCAAATGTTAAAGAAAACGGATGACTTTGTCTGGAGCGATGCGACTGATAAAGCGTTTGAGGATCTGAAGAGGCGGTTAGCTGAACCGCTTGTGCTTGCGGCTCCGATCGATAAAGAGCCTTTACTGCTATATGTGGCTGCTAATGCCAGGGCTGTTAGTGTGGCTATTGTTGTGGAGCGTAAGGAGGCTGGAAAGGAATATCTGGTTCAATGGTCGGTTTATTATATCAGTGAGGTGCTTATTGAATCAAAGCAGAGGTATCTGCATTGGCAGAAGCTGGTGTATGGGGTGTTTATGGCAAGCTGGAAGCTCAAACATTATTTTCAGGGTCATTCCATCACAGTGGTCAGTTCAGCCCCTCTAGGAGATATCATTCAAAACAGAGAAGCAACTGGCCGGATTGCCAAGTGGGCTATTGAGCTTGGACCTCACGGGCTCAAGTATACACCTCGCACATCGATCAAATCCCAAGCACTCGTGGACTTCATCAATGACTGGACAGAGTTGCAGGAACCAGAGGAAAAGCCAGATAACACGTATTGGATTATTCACTTTGATGGGTCCAGGCAATTGGAGGGGCTCGGGGGCTAGAGTCATATTAACTTCCCCACGAGGTGACAAGTTTTGTTATGTTCTTTGCTTAATGTTCCCTTGTACTAACAATGCAGCTGAGTACGAGGCCTTACTCCACGGTCTTCGGATGGCTAAGGAGATGAACTTAAGCCGGGTTAAGTGCTTCGGTGACTCGGACCTAGTGGCTCAACAAATATCTGGCACTTGGGATTCTAAGGACCCACTCATGGCTGCATATCAACGAGAGGTGGACATAGTGGCTGGTCATTTCAAGGGTTTTTTGATAGAAAGACTGTAAGGGAACCCCCTACAGTATAATTTGTGCAACAAACCCAAATTGCAAGTACCAAGCCTTGAACCTGGATGGGTGGGAAGGCATCCGCCCCTTCCCACCACTAGGCTATGCCTTAGTCTGCGGTCATTTCAAGGGTTATCAAGTTGACCATATAGACCGGCGAAAGAATGAAGCGGCGGACGCTTTAAGTCGCCTAGGCTCTCAGCGTAAACCGATGCCACCTAATGTCTTCCTCGACGTACTGCATAATCCGTCGGTCAAGATACCCACAGAGGAGGAGTTGGCTATTCCTGACCCGGAGGCCCAATTGGTGGCAGCTTTGCATGTTATACCGGATTGGACAGTCCCGTACTTAGCTTACATGAACCGGGGCGAGTTACCGGAGGATGAAACCTTGGCCCAGCAGATAATCCGGCGTTCCAAGTGAATGACCATAATCAATGGGGAGTTACATCGTTACAGCGTCACATGAGCAATTCAGAGTTGTGTGTCTGTGTCTCCTTAAGAGGGTTGTGAGATTTTGCGAGAAATCCACGAAGGAGATTGTGGTCACCACGCCGGTTCAAAATCCTTGGTAGCTAAGGCTTTTCATCACGGTTTCTATTGGTTGATAGCTCATGCTGATGCTGAGGATTTAGTCAAAAGGTGTGACGGTTGTAAAAAATTTGCACGCCGCGCTCATGTTCTGGCTCAGGAGTTGAGAATGATTCCAATCACTTGGCCGTTTGCAACTTGGGGGCTCGATATGGTTGGACCCTTTAAGAGATCCAAGGACAAAAAGGCCCACCTGTTAGTGGCAGTTGACAAGTTTACCAATTGGGTAAAAGCAGAGCCAGTCAGTAAGTGTGATGCAGCCACGGCGGTTCAATTCATCAAAAAGGTGATATTCCGGTTTGGTTTCCCACACTGTATTATAACTGATAATGGTACTAATCTGTCAAAGGGTGAGATGGAGGAATTTTGCCAACGTGAGCACATTCGGCTTGAAGTAGCTTCAGTGGCTCACCCACAGTCTAATGGTAAAGCAGAAAGGGCAAATCAAGAAATTTTGAGAGGTATTAAACCCCGGCTTATGGTTCCTTCAAAGAGTACACCGGGTTGTTGAGTGGAGGAGTTACCTTCTGTGTTATGGAGTATCAACACCACACCAAACAGATCTACGGGTTACACACCTTTCTTCATGGTTTACGGAGCGGAGGCGATTCTCCCTAGTGACATCCGTCATGATTCACCCCGTGTGACAGCATATGTTGAAGCTGACAATGAGAAAGCACGTCAGGACTCACTGGACCTGTTAGATGAGGAGCGTGATTTAGCAGCAGCACGTTCGGAGATTTATCAACAAGATCTCCGATGTTATCACAGCCGCCGGGTTAAGACCAGAACTTTTCAAGAAGGCGATCTGGTGCTCCGGCTCATCCAGGATCAGACTGATATGCACAAGTTATCCCCACCTTGGGAAGGATCTTTCGTGGTTAGCAAAAATCTGCACAACGGGTCATATTACCTCATTGATGTTTGAGAGCACAAAGACTCACGTAAATCGGAGGAGGAGACCAAGCGGCCGTGGAATATATCCCTTCTGCGGCCTTACTATACTTGAGCCACAGGCTCTTATTATGTACATACTTATGATAATGTATATATTATATAATAAACCGGAGCCTCGGCTAAAGCAGGGTCTCTGTTCCTTTTTACATCATGTGTTGTTTCACAAGGGTTTTTACTGACAAAGCGGAGTTTTATTAACCCGGCTTATAAGGCCACACAGATATAAAGAAAGTCACTAGGGGGCTTGGTCGTATCCGAACCATAGCTACACCTCTTGATCGGTTTAAAACCACAAAGGGACATCACTAGGGGGCTTGGTTGTCTTCACACCATAGCTACACCTCTTGATAGGCTTCAAGCCAAAAGGAAATTATGTGGAACCAAAGAGAGTCTGTAGCATCAAGCACAACTCAAACATAGGTAACCACTGAGCACAGCTCAAATATTACCTGGGGGCTCCTTGCTTCTCAAAGAACAATGAGCTTGCACCCTTGTAATAGGCTATCAAGCCAGGCTTGGAAGCCAGGTGTATTCACCTAAAACCCCGGGTTATCCTGCCTCTTTAATTAAGCCACTCCGTCCAGGTAAACCTAGTATGACCCATCGAACGTTTGACAAGTCAATCCCACGGACCCTGAACTTGTCAAAGTTAAAACGGTGATTGGTTAAAGATTGAGGTCCATCTTAAAAGGCTTTGCAAAATGGTTTAACTCAGCAGCCTGGCAGCCCATGAAAAGCCTCGATTTAGGGCCGGCAGCCCATGAAAAGCCTTGTATATTTCTTTTTGATTTGCTGCTTTTATATCTTTTATAAGGGATTTATGATAAACCGGTGTTCATTACAACCCGGTGTGACTTTCAGCACTTAGTTGTCAGTACATGATCAATTTTAAACCGGTAGTATGTTGCTCCGGTCTGGTTTTGACTAGATGTCACCAGCATTATACGAACAAATTAGTGGCTATCATAGCCCAGTATGGTTTTCATATGAACCAGCAAAAGGGCAAGGAGTTGTTCACACTCCGGATTGGTATTTTTCACCCTTGCTAGTAGTTGGTCAGCCAACGAGGTATGTCACAGATATCATCTATTTTATCTGGTTAATACAAAATCTTGGTTATCCATCCAAGTTATGTATATATTTTTGGGCATCATGACCCGTCCAGTGGTAAACCACTAGGATACTTTCCAATTCTTATATGCAGGAACACAACTCATAATGGACTATGCATCAATGAGATCTTAAAGGCAGAACAAGTTTTTAGGTATCAAGCAACACAAACATGCTCGATGGCATGGCAGACAAAGGTGTTCATGCTATCCTATTACAAGGCGCTTTAAACAGCCCAAATTGAATAAATTGTTTTCAAGGAGTGCAAGACTGCAACTGGTAAACCGACCACCGGTTTAGGATTCTTCATCGGGACAGCTTGACGATTGAGGGTCATCTTGCGCGGTCACATCCTCTTCATCCCTCCCCAGACGCTGGAAATCAACCGTTGACCAATCGATTCCGGTTAAGGCTTGGAAAACGACCTCTTCATGGATAAGATTGGAGGGGTCAATGTCAGGAGTGTAAGTATGCTTACGGATTGGTGGCATAAGATGTTCAACATCATGGATCAATACAGGCTGTCTTTTTCCCTCGGCATCATAAACCGGTTGGAAATGAGATAAATCTGTGTCCGCCGCCAATTTGCTTACTATTGGCCGCATCTCCTTTGTCAGCCTTCGCAGATCGTTATTATTAAAGTCTGAGCCGTCTTCTTTCACGCCAGGATACCCTTTGATGATATCTGCCGATTCAAGATCCGGAATCCATGCCTTGGCTCGGATTAGAGCGGTCAGCGCTCCTGATCTTGCGGCTGATCTCTTTAGTTCGTTGATCCGGGCAGGTAGCATGGCCAACTTTTCAATTGTTTCCTTTATCAACGATGGCGTCGGCTTGTGATAGGCTGCAGTGCAAATAGCATGCTGGGATCCAGAGAATAATTGTTCTATCAAGGTGTAGGCCGCTTTAAGTTTCATCCGCATGTCCGAGCCCAAATGAGCAATGCGGGTCCCTGTCATGGTTCAGCCTCAGTAAAACCGGCCATTGATAAGATCTTATGAATTAGAAAAACTGCACGAGAGGGCACTTACCAAACACAGCAGCAGTCATGGCGTTAATCTGCCGCTTTAAGCCGGTCAGTTCTTCCACCACCGGCTTCAGGGCTGCCTCTGTGTCCTCGGCCTTTTTATCAAACCGGCCTTTTCTGTTTCCCAGTCAGCATGCTCCTTGTTGAAGGTCTCTTTCAGCTTCTCCATAGCTGCCAAGGCATTGGTCAGCTCTTCTTTGGCTTTCGAAGCCTCTTATTGTTGGGACTTTACATTCTCTTTAAGGTCTACAATTTGAGCATCCTTCTTATTCAGCTCAGCCTACAAAGATGAGATATATCATTAAAACAGGTTATGAAGTACCAAGCATATAACAAGTTAAGCACTTTGTACTTGTGGGCTAATGCATATTTGTTCTATCGTCAACATATTTTTAACAAGTCTCAAGTACGATGCAAGCATTATCCTTAACACTTGGGGGCTAATGTACATCTGTTCAAAGCTGACGCATTGATGGAAGACCCGATTTACCTCGCAAAGCTAAACCGGCCCTTGGGGGCTACACAGTCGAAAAACTACAGGAATATAATGATCACGTCTGATTTACTTCAAACGATTAGTTGGTATATGGAGGACAAGTTTGTAAAAGTTAATGTCTTATAAAGTCCCAATTTATGATTGTCATCATAAACCGGCCCTTGGGGGCTACTTGGGTTGATGCTTGTACTTTGGATTTAAGAAAGGAAAGTGATGAAAATACCTCATAGCGCTCTTTCATCAAGTTCACCAAGCCGGCTTCATAATCACGGTTTGAGTGCAGACGATTTAGAAATCCGGAGTGGAGTTCTTGAGCGCTGAGATAGGCGTAGCTTGACAAGTGAGTGCTCCATTTGCCTTTTTCCATGGCAGCACACTCTTCCTTGGCACTATGTTTGGCCAAGATTACAGCATGGCCAGGAGAGGTTTGTGTGCATGACTTATGCTTGGTCTACTGCATATGCCATGTCGACGTTGAGTGTGAGGAATTTAAGAAGTTCCTCAAGGGCGGCTGAGTCAAATTCGTTACTGTAGACTTTAGGAAAGACAAGGAAATCCTGGGTCGGATAGGCCTCGTTGTAGGCAACCCCTTCGACCTCCAGAAGGAAGGGCTGGTGCCCTCCCGTGATCAACCTTCAATGCTGACCCTGGCAGGAGCCATGGTTCATCCTTCGTACGTTACACTGAAGAAACCTTCGTTCAAGTTTCATCGTGCATGGGAGTGGAATGTACTAGATATAGACCAAATCCACTATGCTGCAATGGATGGCTACCTTTGTTTCAATATCTACAAGGGTTGGTTGAAGCGCAAGAGCCAAGTGTGCGGTTCAAGCAAAGAAGTATCGCCCAAGAGGAAGAGGGACAAGGACGAAGTCGAGCACGTGGACGAGGAGTCCGAGTAAGGTGGCAGTGTCGTTGCTCATGGTGGTTCTATTGCAGTATCTACTGGATTAGTTGCTTAGTTTAATTTCAGGTGTGCTTATTTTTATTTGAGGGGTGTGTTGTGCTAAGCCCCCAGCAGAACTATGTTATGTTCATTCTCGTTACTTTAACTCTTCGGTACGTACTACATACTAGTATTTCGTACGGTTCATCTTTTAGTTGGTATAGTATTACCACTCGTTTCTTCACATTATATACGTACACTATATATGGACAACATCATATAGCCAGCAGTTTAGTTGTCAAAGAATTTCAGGGTGCTTAGTTTTATTTGAGGGGTGTGTTGTGCTGGACACCATTATTGTGACTCAAATCTCTTTGGCCATTTTATAATGACATAAATACCGATGGACCAACATGCTAGCTCTCTCTCTATCTCACTACAGTAAAATAAAGTGTGGGGCCTACTTGATCCCAACATCATTCTTATTTTCCTGTAAAATTATTCGCTTGGTTAGTCTTGACAAGCGGGGCCACACTTATCATTGTGAGAATCAGCTTATTTTTGTCATATAACATGGTCAACGGGTTTGACGTGAAAATAACAATGTCTAATGGCATTTTTGAGCAAACATCTAACTTAACGATGGCATTTTTGAGATATCTAATTGCATTTTTGAGGAGGCATCTTGCGGATCGATGGCATTTTTGAGTAGTTGTAACTTCTAATGGCAAAACTGAGTAGTGATACACAACTAGTGGCATAAATAATAAGAACCCAAGAATTAAATAGGTATGCTAATTTCTTTAATATAATTTAGCACCCCATTTAAGCACATACTAGCTTTTTTAATAGTACTATATGCATAATTTGGCGACGAGCACTCTATATATGTACCACCTTTTTTCTTTAGTTTCATCTTGTTAGTTTTGCTCCATGGCGCAATCCATCGATACTACTACTGTACAAAAGTATACATTTTATAAAAGGCTAGAGGGCGGGGCAGTCTAGCTTGGTCGGTTTGAAGAGAGGCGAGGGCCTTTATGATTTGACGGCTCATTACTGCTGGAAGGCGGGGCCTTGTGATTTTACTGCTTGTATAAATGTGTCGACGACTTGAGGAGGAGCAAAGAACCGTGCGCTATACTCAAGTTTTCCACTGGAGTAGTACGATGGAGGAGCATGAAACACGGCAGCCCAGTGCCATATGGCGATAAAAAATGATCTAATTTGCTAGTCATCTCATTGTTATCATTGTTCTATTCATGCCTCGTAGAGAACGTGACACATGCGGCGAAACACCCGAAGCAAAAGAAGAAACACAGGAGCAAAAGAAGAAGGAAGATTATCACCCCCAAAAAAGAAGGAAGGCGCACACACAAGTCTGGGGCGCTGCTCTCTACTACATGAAGGGTTGTTGGCCGCGGAGTCGTAACTGCTTCTTCATCGCCTCCATGACCTCCATCTCCTTGTGCGTCTCCTCCGCCATCTTCTTCATTCTATTCATGACGCGGGATTTCTCAACGCGAGCCTTCATCATCTGTTCCACGGCCGCATTGCCTACCTTGACAGCAGTCGGGTGCTTGATGCGGAGCTTCGCCAACTCCTCCTTCTGTTCCATTACGAGGGCCTGCAGCATCTTCGTCGAGGAACTACTATTCTCATGCAGCTTCTTCCAGCCGATGTTCTCCTCCTTCAGCAGGTCCAGCTTGTGGCAGAGCTTTGCCTTGTCCTCCTGAAGTTGCAGGATTTCGCTGGTCGCCTTCTTCTCCGAGGCAATGCTCTTCTTCAGCAGCATCACCAAGCCGGCGGTCAACTTCCCCTGCTCATTGAGCTCAGCGGGCATGTCATCGAGGCTATCCTTCACCAGCTCCACCAAGCCGTGGATGAACTCCTTCTTCTTATTGAGGTGCTTATTGAGCTGATCGGGCATGCCGTCGAGGGATAACGCTTCCAGCGCCGCCAGCTCGACATGTTCCCCTCCGCGGCTAGGGCACTCCTGGGAGCCATCGCCTGCCCGTGAGAGATCTTTCAAGGTCTCTGCGTGGCGGCGAGCCCTCTTTTTTCCGCAGCCTTGGTTGCCGCTCCCTTGTTATGAGTAGTTCTCGACCTAGAGCTCTGCATACTGACCATGGCAAGGACGGACGAAGAAGGACTTATGAGGAGGAAGGTAGAGTAATTTTCGGTTAGGTAGTTCCCCTTTTTATAACCTAAGTACTAGCACTAGTACTAAAACCTGCATAGTGGGAACATGTTCAAGTTTGGTACATACTAGTAGGTGTGAGCCGGGTTGCACTTAATTGTAGCACTAGTACTTTGGAATGTGATGGGAACAAGGTAAATATTAATTGATGGTTTTGGTTTCGAGGCCCGAAACGGCTCCCGATGAGTTTAGTGGAACATAAATTTCAAGTACTCCATCTCAGTTTACAAGGCTTGCACGTGTATCTAGGTCGTCAATGTAACTTATATAAAATAAATTGTTTAACATAAAAAATATATCATTAAAAAGAATATTTGAAGTTTGTAATGATATATTTTTTCTAATGTATGCCACTTATTAAGTTGGTCAAATTAACAACCTAGGTACACGTGCAAGACTTGTAAATTCAGATAGAGGGAGTACTACACTGCTCAAATGCGGTCGCACAAGTTAGTGATGTAACTGGTCGTACATGTCAGACCAAGCCGATGCGTGTCCCTTCGGTGAGATGCGGGCCCGACCGAGAGTCTGTTGGTGCGACCGACCATAAAGTATTACGCGATGGAGACTTCTGGTTGTGGCTTTGGTTGATTGTCACGACCAAGCATTTTAAAACTAGTGATAAATCACTTACCATCTTTTTTCCAAATGACCAAGTATTTTCACAGGAATACAATACATATAGATGGAGTGATTGTCAAGATTGCAAACCGACATGGAGTTGCAAGTTCACTGCAGCAGTAACCGACTAGGTCACTGCATCGCTAGCGTGGAAGGAGGGCAGCTCACCTCGCCTACGATGCATGCCCAGCGGCACCGCCGCAACTGGTCCCGGGATTTGGCTTCTCCTACCGCCCATTTGAACAGTTGCACCGGCTGCTCATGCCATTGCGCAGGCATGCACGTTCTTTCCTCCACAGTCAACTCCGTGAATATGATATCTGCCATTAGCCCTAGCTCGAAATCAACACGACGCTGCCACATGCTGACATCCCTCAGCATCTCTCCCCTAAGATCGACTTGCACCTCCGCCTTGTGCTGCGCCAGGCGCAACTCCTTGGAACTTCTCTCCAATTGATGCGACGCTTCCTCGATCCGGTTTGCCCTTGCTGCCCACCACCTGAAACGCGGCCCTGGCATGTCCTCCGGCGTCACCGATCTGTGATTCCAGAGCAATGGATCCCCTCTAAAACACATGTGGGTTTTGCTCAAAGGCGGCAGTGCTACGGGCCGCAGCGAGAGGGTAGCCCGCAGGATCCTGGGATCTAAGGGATTATCCATGGCGGGATCCGGTGGGTGAGGCGGGGAGGCGAGCCTAGGCGCTGGAAGAGCCCTACGAGGCTAAGATAAAGATAGTACTACTCCACTCCGTCCATATTTAAATACAAATGCCACCAATAGTAGCCCTGGCAAAAATTGATCATGCCGCCTGCGTCCTTGTTTATTGACCCCCTTTTTTCTGCCACTTTTTATGACATGCATAAATATTATGTTACTTACAAATATGGTCAAAAATTGGCACAAAATACGAAGGAGACCAATTGAAGTACTAGCAACCCATGATTTAACTCTCGCATGCACGCAGTGGAGTAGTAATGTCTTTCTTCCTCCCTCACGTCAACTCAATTTGCATGCGCTGTATTAATTGACCATCAATGAAGTGAAGGACGTTACACGCGTCAAATTATCACATGGGGTGGATCTTCATACAAAAATGCGTGCCCCCGTGTACCCACGTGTGCGTGCGAGGGAATGAGTGCGTGCCTGGCGTGCGTGCACATCTTCGCTTCATGCATGTACCGCCAGTGTGGCTCAGAGAGGACGATTACATTCTTCTGGAACAAGCAGCCCGTCACTGTGATCAATCCACACAAGGAGGTCGCAACAACAACTCCACATGTGCCACATGGCTTCATGAACTGTAAGAGAGACACTATTTAGCGTGCCATTGGAATCCTAATTTATGTGTTTTGCACATACTCGAAGTACTAGTAAGGTACACGTGCATTGCACGCATCAGATTTGGCAACCAAATTATGAATAAATACCACCACAGCATGTAAGCTCTGAGTCATATATGCCTGATGTAGACCTTCATTTAATTCTTATAGTTCATCTCATTCAAAATAAATTAGTTTTTATAAAAAGCTAGGGCCTCTTTGATTTGTAGGATTTCCAAAACGCGGGAATAGGAAAACATGGGATTAGAGTGGGTCATCTTGAATCCTACAGGATTGTACGAGTGTTTGATTGTGCATAGAAAAGACACAGGATTCTTTCAAAGAGGTTTGAGTGGATGGGATGTTTCCTATGAAATCTAGTCAAATGAATCCTATGAAAAAATTCCTATGGTTTACAATCCTACGAATCAAACAACCAAGATAGGAAAAATTCCTAAGGATTATAATCCTCCAAAATTCCTTTGAGAATCCTTTGAATCAAAGAAGCCCTTAATCTATTTTATGATTCGTGGAATTGTGCGTTGTAAAGCATAAAGTAAAAAAAATAATGGCAGTTCAACTAGAAAAAAAGTTTGGGCAGTTATGATACAGAAGATTCTAGAACAAAGGAGAAGCACTTGTGTTTTGAGGTTTGTGCATTATGCTTAAGTTCAACCATGGACTCTGCTAGATTGTACATGTGGAAAAATTCGGTGGGGGGCTAGTAGATGGTGCGAGGGGCCAAGTGGATGGAGACTATGAAGGAGTGCACAAGTGTGAGGTCGATATTTAAAGAGAGGGGGCGAGAATGCGCATCGTTGCACGCAGTGGCGGAGCCATGAAAAGTAAATGAGCTAGGGGGCCAAGCATTGCTAATCCTTTACGAGGAGGGACAATTCATCAACTTAAACCATTTTACCAGCAATTGTCTAATGATCACATTCATATTAGCCTCGATATATAGTGATGTTAGGGGCGGCAGGGCCCTTGTTGCCCCTTGTCTTCGCCACTGTGCGCGCATCTGAGAGATGATGTGGAAGGCATGGATGATGAGAGGGGGACGTTGGATATATAATTAATGTGTGTGTGTTAGCTATGTAGTCCTATAGAGAGCGGTATAGATTGATCGATGTGGACGTGGGAAATAGGGTGAGACCTCACTAGATACATAGATTGATCGTTTGTGTGGGAAACTGTGAAAGACCTAGCTATATATACACACACATAGAGGAACATCAATCGTTGCGCATGCACGTGAGAGATAAAGAATGCCTGATATGATGGAGAGGGGGAGGTGTGTGTGTGTGTGTGTGTGTGTGTGTGTGTGTGTGTGCATGCATGGGAGACCGACCGAAAGAAAAATATTGCATGTGTGCGATGGATAATGCCAACTGGTATTGTGTGTGCATGCATGCACAGGAGAAAGTTAGTGGTACAATTATAAAAGAGAAGACGACTGTGTGGGTGTAAAAGATTAGGTGAGGTCATAATCAATGTAAAGTTGAATTCAAATATTTGAATAAGAGATCATGATGTTTGAAACCCATGCATGGATGAATATAACTGAGATATGCGCGGTGTGGTTTGGAAACGAGCATGTTGTACTGTATACACATTGAACAAGGTCAGACTGATTTGAATTTGAGATATCGATGGCAAACATCATTTGGCCACATTGCATCCGTGCATGGACACACTATTCTAATTGGAGATGATGGGTGGCTTTCGCATCACATATCTATATCTATACCCCTATATATATTATATTTTTTATTTTTTATATAGTGTGTGGATAACTTTAACTTTGAAAGATGGTCGTTGGATGAGGCCAATCCGATGGTGCAGAGATGGCAAATTTGAGCACTACCAGCCGTTGGATATCATCTAGATTCCACCAGATTTTGCCACATGTACAATCTAGAAGACTCCATGGTTGAACTTAAGCATAATGCACAAACCTCATAACACAAGCACTTCTTCTTTGTTCTAGAATCTTCCATATCAGAATTGCCCAAATGTTTTTCTACATGATTTGCCATTATTTGTTTTTACTTTATGCCTTACAACGCATAATTCCATGAATCTTAAAATAGATTAGCTTTCTTATAAAAACTAGATGATTTTGAATGAAATGAACTATAAGAATTAAATGAACATCTACATCATGCATATATGACTCAAAGCCTACATGCAATAATGTGGTATTTATTCATAATTTGGTTGCCAAATCTCATGCGTGCAATGCACGTGTACCTTACTAGTCTAAATGGTGTTTGTGTGTGTGTTGTGCTTGTTAAACACATTGTACGTAGTATACCATACATGGTTTAGATTCTGAACATCTAGCTAGATCATACATGTACTATGATTTGAATTCAACATAAAATGGATACATATATTTGAATTTGAGATTGTATGTACATGTAGTTCGTATTTATATAAGAATTTACTTCTCCTATATTCATGTCTTGTGTTGTGAAGATAATATTTAGATGGTTGTATAACTAACCCGAGTACAATCCCATTCAAACAGGGAAAATGTACTTAAATTTAGTCCATATGCTAGACAACACACATTGTTTTTTATTGTTGAGGGAAGTGCAAATTGTTTTGGTACTGTACACTTTATGTTTGTTGTCCCGATTTTTTTAGTTTTTTTGTTGTATTTGAATGCATTTATAGTAATATAGTAAAACGGGACATGGCTCTCTCTAGTGATGAGGTGCGAATTGTCTTTTTTGGTACACGTTAAGCTTGTTCTGCCAAAATTTCAAGCCGCGCCTTGTTATGCAGAAATTTCAAGCTAGTGTCTCTGTCTATCGTGCTACGAAACTCTCGCCTCTTCAACCCGTGCCTTGTTTTCCCGAAATATTTAAGATATATCTTTGTCTCATTGTGCTCCGACAACTCCCTCCATCTCAACTCGCGCGTTGCTATTCCAAAATTACAACGCGCGTGAAAACTCCCACCTCCTGTGAAATCCCGACACGCGAAATGCCCGTGATACCCCTGAATCGAAAGAACCGCCTAGCTCAAATCGGTGGGCGTACTTTAATAACTTACTCCATATTTCGGACAAGCGCGTCCCTAAGCCATGGTTCCCCACTCCCATCCCATCCGCCCACCCATTCGTACACCGAGGCCGCGAAAACCCGCGAAGCCCCACACCCTCCTCCGTCCACCACCCAGCCGGAGCCTCTTCCCGGACGACGTCGTACACAGCAACACCTCGACGTCCCTCATCCACCGTACCGGATGAGGATCCGTCGTCGATCTCGTCGTCCCGCCGGTTCAGCCACCCCGTCCTCCACCTCCAAGGAGCTGCCCCGACGTTCCCCTCGTCTTTTGCGCCACCTCCATTCCCACACAACCGTCTTCACCTGCACCACCAGAAGAGCATCATCATCACCGTTTTCTCGGATGAAGCTGAGGCCTAATCGGCGCCACCAAAGAGGTTGTACACTAATCGCCACACTTTCTTCTTGATTTGATCTCACGGTGGTGCCGGCGCTCGGTCCCGAGCCGACACGGTGCATCTCCATCCACGGTGGCGTCGCCACCACTTCCTCCACGGCGTCGCTCCCTCGGCGGCGAAGTCCACATCAGTAGGAGCTACTGCTACTTTAGCTCTCGCTACTACTCTGCTCTTGCTCTTGGTCCCCTGTTTGGTTTGCTCTTGCTATTGCTCTTGCTCTTGCTCGCGTTGCGGCTCTCGCTCTTGCTCTTGCTTGTGATGCTGCTCCGATTTAGCTACACTTCAGTTGCAGCGGGGAGGGGGGCTCACCGGAGAGGTACCCCAGCATCTATCTTAGGGTTCAGGGTGGGGGCGGTGGTCGCCGGCGGTGGCGTGGGCATCGTCAGAGAAAAATCTCGGCACGGGGGGGGGGGCTAGAGGGATGGCGGGGGCGGCGACCGGCGGTGGGGAGTGGTTTCGGGGTGGGCGGGGCGGCGCACCGCCGGCCACGGGCGGCGGGGGGCGGCTGTTTGGTCGGTGGTGGCTGGCGGCTCAAGGTAGCCTCACCTGATGCTGCTACACGACCAGCTGCCCCGGCTCTCACACGCGCTACTGCTGCTACTGCTTTTCTGCTACTAGTGTGTTCAGGTGCGACAGTAAAATTCAGTTTCAACAGAAAAATTCAGTTTCGACAGTTAAGTTCAGTTTCGACAGTTAAATTCAGTTTCGACAGTTAAGTTCAGAGATGAGCGGCTGATGTATTTTACACCTAGCACTTTGTGGTTATGTATTTTACGTCATCTATTGGAGATCCTATTAGAATTCCACTTAGGTTAACGTTGTCTCTCTTGTCCTGCTTCAGCCTCGACATCGTACAACTCACCGGAGCTGCTCCAACGATGAAACCCTCCATCACAGCGGAGCAGTGCCCCGGGCTCCATCTCCAGACGCCTAAGATCTTCTTCCCCTCCTCCGACAGCCAAGTCAGCCGAAGCATCCTCACCGACCAACCCAATCATGCTGAGATCGACATGGCTTTGCCAGAGAGGTTGTACACTTGTGGTTTGACTTAATCTCACCATGCTTCTTTGCATCCTATGATCTTCCAATTCTTGTGAATCGAACACCCAGATTGGCAAAAATCTTGTGTTTTTAAATTCTTTGTTTTGCAGGTGCACTCCTATCCTATTCCTGTCTATTTCCTATCCCTGCATTGTTAGAATCCTCAAATCAAACAAGCCCGTACACAATTACTTCTGTTATAGATATGTGTCAAAGAAAACCTTGTGTGGTTTGTCCTGCTCCTACTGCGCTGTGTTCCACCCCAGCTCAGCTGCTCCAATGACGGAAGGGTTCACCATAGCAGGGATCCGCTCTCCAGACTGTCTTTCGCTGCCTCATATCTTCTTCCCTGCCGCCGGCAGCCACGACAACTGCATTACCATCATCAACAGAGTAGATGACCTTGAGGACTTGAGGACTACACGGGTCCGCAAGACAGGTCGCACTCTTCTATGTCTGCTTACGTTATGCATCGCTTAATATGATGACATGCTATTTTATCGTCATGTTCACATATTAGACTCTGATTCAGGTCCAAACTAATGTTGAAACTTGATTTTTTAAATGGTTGTGTGGTACATATTGGGGCAGCAATCAGTACTATCTGTCTACTATCTGGTTAATCTTGGGTGTCTAATATGAGTTTCATGTTGGGTGCAAACAAACATTAAAGAGCCATTATCTGTATTTTTTAACTAAAGCTATTATCTGCTTGCCATCATTGGTTTTGGGTCTATCCATAGTTTGCTACCATCACTCTAGATTTGTGCATGCACTCCTTACATAATCTCACTATGTTTTATTCCTATGCATGTCTGTTATTGTACACAATGGAACTGAACATGTAGAGCACAAGAGATGAGCCTTACGTGGCAATAAAATTTCATGCAGACGTCGCTCCATGGTGGGTGCAAAGGCAGCCCCCCACCCCACCCTTTTCGTATCATAATCAAGAGGAAGATAACTATTCTGAGGGGGATTCAGAAGGAGAATACCACTCCTATTTACCCCCTGAGGTCTTCGCTCTAACTTGGCATGCTGATGTTGGTAATATCATGCATATGGTGCCTTGTATTGCTTATTGTATACATCAAATATGTTATCTGCTTAGTTTAGACATGCTTTGTGTCAATGCCATTGCTACCTCTTGAGCACTGCGTTGGTTTTCCCTTGAAGAGGAAAGGGTCATGCAGTAAAGTAGCGTAAGTATTTCCCTCAGTGTTTGAGAACCAAGGTATCAATCCAATAGGAGATCACGCTCGAGTACCACGCACCTACACAAACAAATAAGAACCTCGCAACCAACACGATAAAGGGGTTGTCAATCCCTTCATGGTCACTTACGAGAGTGAGATCTGATAGATATGATAAGATAATATTTTTGGTATTTTTATGATAAAGAGAAATAAAGATGCAAAGTAAAATAAACAACAATAGAAATAACTAAGTGTTGGAAGATAAATATGATGGAAGATAGACCTGGGGCCATAGGTTTCACTACTGGCTTCTCTCAAGAGCATAAGTATTACGGTGGGTAAACGAATTACTGTCGAGCAATTGATAGAATTGAGCATACTTATGAGAATATCTAGGCATGATCATGTATATAGGCATCACACCCGCGACAAGTAGACCGAAAAGATTCTGCATCTACTACTATTACTCCACACATCGATCGCTATCCAGCATGCATCTAGAGTATTAAGTTCATAAG
Source organism: Triticum urartu (assembly GCF_056163025.1). NCBI lineage: Eukaryota > Viridiplantae > Streptophyta > Magnoliopsida > Poales > Poaceae > Triticum > Triticum urartu. Next base: position 323,460,403 of record NC_141879.1, on the reverse strand, counting down.
AACAAAGTAATGCTTTAAGTAAGATGACATGATGTAGAGGGATAAAGTCATGCAATATGATATAAACCCCATCTTTTTATCCTCGATCGCAACAATACAATGCGTGCCTTGCTGCCCCTACTGTCACTGGGAAAGGACACCGCAAGATTGAACCCAAAGCTAAGCACTTCTCCCATTGCAAGAAAGATCAATCTAGTAGGCCAAACCAAACTGATAATTCGAAGTGACTTGCAAATATAAACCAATCATATATAAAATAATTCAGAGAAGAATCAATTATTGTTCATAGATAATCTGGATCATAAACCCACAATTCATCGGATCTCGAGAAACACATCGCAAAAGAAGATTACATCGAATAGATCTCCAAGAGAATCGAGGAGAACTTTGTATTGAGAACCAAAGAGAGAGAAGAAGCCATCTAGCTACTAGCTATGGACCCGAAGGTCTGAAGTAAACTGCTCGCACATCACCGGAGAGGCCATGGAGTTGATGTAGAGGCCCTCCGTGATCAATGCCCCCTCCGGCGGAGCTCTGGAAAAGGCCCCAAGATGGGATCTCTCGGGTACAGAAGGTTGCGACGGTGGAATTAGGTTTTCGTGGTGCTCCTGGATGTTTGCGGGGTACGTGGACTTATATAGGAGAAAAAAGTAGGTCGGTGGAGCAACGAGGGGCCCACAAGGGTGGAGGGCGCACCCAGGGGGTAGGCGCGCCCCCTGCCTCGTGTCCTCCTTGATTGTTTCTTGACGCCCACTCCAAGTCTCCTGGATCACATTTGTTGAGAAAATCACGTTCCCGAAGGTTTCATTCCATTTGGACTTCGTTTGATATTCCTTTTTTGCGAAACACTGAAATAGGCAAAAAACAGCAATTTGGGCTGGGCCTCCGGTTAATAGGTTAGTCCCAAAAATAATATAAAAGTGTATAATAAAGCCCATTAACATCCAAAATAAATAATATAATAGCATGGAGCAATCAAAAATTAGAGATACATTGGAGACGTATCAAGCATCCCCAAGCTTAATTCCTGCTCGTCCTCGAGTAGGTAAATGATAAATAAAAAAGAATTTTTGATGTGGAATGCTTTCTAACATATTTCTCAATGTAATTTTTCTTTATTGTGGCATGAATGTTTAGATCCGAAAGATTCAAGATAAAAGTTTAATATTGACATAAAAGTAATAATACTTCAAGTATACTAACTAAGCAATCATGTCTTCTCAAAATAACATGGCCAAAGAAAGTTATCCCTACAAAATCATATAGTCTGGCTATGCTCTATCTTCACCACACAAAATATTTAAATCATGCACAACCCCGATGACAAGCCAAGCAATTGTTTCATACTTTTGATGTTCTCAATCTTTTTCAATCTTCACGCAATACATGAGCGTGAGCCATGGACATAGCACTATATGTGGAATAGAATGGTGGTTGTGGAGAAGAAAAAAGGAGAAGATAGTCTCACATCAACTAGGCGTATCAACGGGCTATGGAGATGCCCATCAATAGATATCAATGTGCGTGAGTAGGGATTGCCATGCAACATATGCACTAGAGCTATAAGTATATGAAAGCTCAACAAAATAAATTAAGTGGATGTGCATCGAACTAATGAAAATTCATGAAGACCTAGGGCATTTTGAGGAAGCCTATCATTGGAATATACAAGCCAAGTTCTATAATGAAATTTTTTCCCACTAGTATATAAAAGTGATATCATAGGAGACTCTCTATCATGGAGATCATGGTGCTACTTTGAAGCACAAGTGTGGAAAAAGGATAGTAGCATTGTCCCTTCTCTCTTCTTCTATCATTTTTTGGGCCTTCTCCTTTTTTATGGCCTTTCTTTTTTTTTGTCCGGAGTCTCATCCCGACTTGTGGGGGAATCATAGTCTCCAGCACCCTTTCCTCACTTGGGACAATGCTCTAATAATGATGATCATCACACTTTATTTACTTACAACTCAAGAATTACAACTCGATACTTAGAACAAAATATGACTCTATGTGAATGCCTCCGGCGATTTACCGGGATGTGCAATGATGCATGAGTGACATGTATGAAGAATTATGAATGGTGGCTTTGCCACAAATACGATGTCAACTAGATGATCAGGAAAGCAATAATGACAATGATGAAGCATGTCATGGTAAACGAAACGGTGGTATGTTGCATGGCAGTATATCTCGGAATGGCTATGGAAATGCCATGGTAGGTAGGTATGGTGACTGTTTTGAGGAAGATATATGGTGGGTGTATGATACCGGCGAAAAGTGCGCGGTATTAGAGAGGCTAGCAATGGTGGAAGGATGAGAGTGCATATAATCCATGGACTCAACATTAGTCATAAAGACCTCACATACTTATTGCAAAAATCTATTAGTTATCGAAAAAAAGTATTACGCGCATGCTCCTAGGGGAATAGATTGGTAGGAAAAGACCATCGCTCGTCCCCGGCCGCCACTCATAAGGAAGACAATCAATAAATAAATCATGCTCCGACTTCGTCACATAATGGTTCACCATACGTGCATGCTACGGGAATCACAAACTTCAACACAGGTATTCCTCAAATTCACAACTACTCAACTAGCATGACTCTAATATCACCATCTCCATATCTCAAAACAATTATCAAGTATCAAACTTCTCATAGTATTCAATGCACTTCTATGAAAGTTTTTATATTATTCCTAAAAGAAAATTTCCATGTTGTTCTAAAGGACTCTCAAAATAATATAAGTGAAGTATGAGAGATCAATTATTTCTATAAAATAAAACCACCACCGTGCTCTAAAAGATATAAGTGAAGCACTAGAGCAAATATTATATAGCTCAAAAGATATAAGTGAAGCACATAGAGTTTTCTAATAAATTCCGAATCATGTGTGTCTCTCTAAAAAGGTGTGTATAGCAAGGATGATTGTGGTAAACTAAAAAGAAAAGACTCAACCATACAAGACGCTCCAAGCAAAACACATATCATGTGGTGAATAAAAATATAGCTCCAAGTAAAGTTACCGATAGACAAAGACGAAAGAGGGGATGCCTTCCGGGGCATCCCCAAGCTTAGGCTTTTTGGTGTCCTTGAATTTTACCTTGCGGTGCCATGGGCATCCCAAAGCTTAGGCTCTTGCCACTCCTTGTTCCATAATCCATCAAATCTTTACCCAAAACTTGAAAACTTCACAACACAAAACTTAAATAGAAAATCTCGTGAGCTCCGTTAGCGAAAGAAAACAAAACACCACTTCAAGGTACTATAATGAACTCATTCTTGATTTATATTGGTGTTAAACATACTGTATTCCAACTTATCTATCGTTTATAAACTTTTTTACTAGCCATAGATTCATCAAAATAAGCAAAGAACACACGAAAAAACAGAATCTGTCAAAAACAGAACAGTCTGTAGTAATCTGTAGCTAACTCAAACTTATGGAACCCAAAAAATTATAAACTAAACTGCTGGACGTGAGGAATATATCTATTAATCATCTTCAAAAATAATTAACTAAATAGAATTTGCCAAATAAAAATGGAAGCAATTCTCGTGAGTGCTAAAGTTTCTGTTTTTTGACAGCAAGATCAAAAAGACTTTCCCCAAGTCTTCCCAACGGTTCTACTTGGCACAAACACTAATTAAACACAAAAAACACAACCAAAACAGAGGCTAGATAAATTATTTATTACTAAACAGGAGCAAAAAGCAAAAAACTAAAATAAAATTGGGTTGCCTCCCAACAAGCGCTATCATTTAACGCCCCTAGCTAGGCATAAAAGCGAGGATAGATCTAGGTATTGTCATCTTTGGTATTAGGGAAGAAAAGACAAAACTTACTGTCTATAGCATTAATCTTTCTAATTTGATAGAGCACATGGCAATTAATGGTAGAAGAAAAATTAAGCACATTACGAAAATTTGCATCTAAGCTAGCCTTCATCTCTTTGATAGTTTCGCTTTGGTAAGAGAGCAAAAGAGAGGTAGAATCAACCTTCCCATTCGTGGGGTGCCCAAATATAGTTTTCATCTTTTCATACGTATCAATGGGATACCCCTCAATAAAACCTTCTTCATAGATTGAATCTAGAACTTGCTTGAACAAAGAGGGTAAACCAATATAAAAGCTTTTCATGTAAACCTCAATTTGATATTGAGGCACATAGCTAGCTCGGATCCTAAATAGCATATCCCAAGCGTCTTTCAAAGATTCATCAAGTAAATAACGAAAAATTCCGGGATCATCTTCATCAAAATTATTCAAAATTTCATTGAAAACCCCAATAAGTCTTTACATAGCATCATTATTTATGAGCTTAGAGAGGACGGAGGGACTATCCAAAGTAAAACCCGAGAGAGAACCCTTAGCCCTTTTTGAATCGGCCATGGTACAAGAAAGCAAACAGGAAAGAGGCAAATAAAACGACAAGGGTGAAGTGGGGGATAGGAAAACAAGAGGCAAATGGCAAATAATGTAATGCGAGGGATAAGAGTTTGTGATGGGTACTTGGTATGTCTTGACTTGTGCGTAGACTCCCCGGCAACGGCGCCAGAAATGGCTCGTTGTCGGGAGCAAATCTTGACTTGACATGGTGCGAATCTCCCCGGCAATGGCGCTAGAAATCCTTCTTGCTACCTCTTGACCACTGCATTGGTTTTCCCTTGAAGAGGAAAGGGTGACGCAGTAAAGTAGCATAAGTATTATCCTCAGTTTTTTAGAACCAATGTATCAATCCAGTAGGAGATCACGCTCGAGTCCCACGCACCTACACAAACAAATAAGAACCTCGCAACCAACACGATAAAGGGGTTGTCAATCCCTTCACGGTCACTTACGAGAGTGATATCTGATAGATATGATATGATAATATTTTTGGTATTTTTATGATAAAGATAAATAAAGATGCAAAGTAAAATAAACGTCAATAGAAATAATTAAGTGTTGGAAGATTAATATGATGGAAGATAGACCCGGGAGCCATAGATTTCACTAGTGGCTTCTCTCAAGAGCATAAGTATTACGGTGGGTAAACGAATTACTGTCGAGCAATTGATAGAATTGAGCATAGTTATGAGAATATCTAGGCATGATCATGTATATAGGCATCACGTCCGCGACAAGTAGACCGAAACGATTCTGCATCTACTACTATTACCCCACACATCGACCGCTATCCAGCATGCATCTAGAGTATTAAGTTCATAAGAACAGAGTAATGCTTTAAGTAAGATGACGTGATGTAGAGGGATAAACTGATGCAATATGATATAAACCTCATCTTTTTATGCTCGATGGCAACAATCCAATATGTGCCTTGCTGCCCCTGCTGTCACTTGGAAAGGACACCACAAGATTGAACCCAAAGCTAAGCACTTCTCCCATTGCAAGAAAGATCAATCTAGTAGGCTAAACCAAACTGATAATTCGAAGAGAGTTGTAAAGATAAACCAATCATACATAAAAGAATTCAGAGAAGAATCAAATATTGTTCATAGATAATCTGGATCATAAACCCACAATTCACCGGATCTCGAGAAACACACCGCAAAAGAAGATTACATCGAATAGATCTCCAAGAGAATCGAGGAGAACTTTGTATTGAGAACCAAAGAGAGAGAAGAAGCCATCTAGCTACTAGCTATGGGCCCGAAGGTCTGAAGTAAACTACTCACACATCACCGGAGAGGCCATGGAGTTGATGTAGAGGCCGTCCGTGATCAATGCCCCCTCCGGCGGAGCTCCGGAAAAGGCCCCAAGATGGGATCTCTCGGGTACAGAAGGTTGCGGCGGTGGAATTAGGTTTTCGTGGTGCTCCTGGATGTTTGCGGGGTACGTGGACTTATATAGGAGGAAGAAGTAGGTTGGTGGAGCAACAAGGGGCCCACGAGGGTGGAGCGCGCACCTAGGGGGTAGGCGCGCCCCTGCCTCGTGACCTCCTTGATTGTTTCTTGATGCCCACTCCAAGTCTCCTGGATCACGTTTGTTGAGAAAATCATGTTCCCGAAGGTTTCATTCCATTTGGACTTCGTTTGATATTCCTTTTCTGCGAAACACTAAAATAGGAAAAAAAAACAGCAATTTGGGTTGGGCCTCCGGTTAATAGGTTAGTCCCAAAAATAATATAAAAGTGTATACTAAGGGACATTAACATCCAAAATAGATAATATAATAGCATGGAGCAATCAAAAATTATAGATACGTTGGAGATGTATGAAGCATCCCCAAGCTTAGTTCCTGCTCGTCCTCGAGTAGGTAAATGATAAAAAAAGAATTTTTAATGTGGAATGCTTTCTAACATATTTCTCAATGTAATATTTCTTTATTGTGGCATGAATGTTCAGATCCGAAAGATTCAAGATAAAAGTTTAATATTTACATAAAAATAATAATACTTCAAGTATACTAACTAAGCCATCATGTCTTCTCAAAATAACATGGCCAAAGAAAGTTATCCCTATAAAATCATATAGTCTGGCTATGCTCTATCTTCACCATACAAAATATTTAAATCATGCACAACCCCGATGACAAGCCAAGCAATTGTTTCGTACTTTTGATATTCTCAAACTTTTTCAATCTTCACGCAATACATGAGCGTGAGCCATGGACATAGCACTATATGTGGAATAGAATGGTGGTCGTGGAGAAGAAAAAAAGGAGAAGATAGTCTCACATCAACTAGGCGTATCAACGGGCTATGGAGATGCCCATCAATAGATATCAATGTGAGTGAGTAGGGATTTCCATGCAACGGATGCACTAGTGCTATAAGTATATGAAAGCTCAACAAAAGAAACTAAGTGGGTGTGCATCCAACTCGCTTGCTCATGAAGACCTAGGGCATTTTGTGGAAGCCCATCATTGGAATATACAAGCCAAGTTCTATAATGAAAAATTATCACTAGTATATGAAAGTGATATCATAGGAGACTCTCTATCATGGAGATCACGGTGCTACTTTGAAGCACAAGTGTGGAAAAAGGATAGTATCATTGTCCCTTCTCTCTTTTTCTCTCATTTTTTTGGGCCTTCTCCTTTTTTTATGGCCTTTCTTTCTTTTTCGTCCAGAGTCTCATCCCGACTTGTGGGGGAAACATAGTCTCCATCATCCTTTACTCACTTGGGACAGTGCTCTAATAATGATGATCATCACACTTTATTTACTTACAACTCAAGAATTACAACTCGATACTTAGAACAAAATATGACTCTATGTGAATGCCTCCGGCGGTTTACCGGGATGTGCAATGGTGCATGAGTGACATGTATGAAGAATTATGAACGGTGGCTTTGCCACAAATACGATGTCAACTACATGATCATGCAAGCAATAATGACAATGATGAAGCGTGTCATGGTAAACAAAACGGTGGTAAGTTGCATGGCAATATATCTCGGAATGGCTATGGAAATGCCATGGTAAGTAGGTATGGTGGCTGTTTTGAGGAAGGTATATGGTGGGTGTATGATACCGGTGAAAAGTGCGCGGTATTAGAGAGGCTAGCAATGGTGGAAGGATGAGAGTGCATATAATCCATGGACTCAACATTAGTCATAAAGAACTCACATACTTATTGCAAAAATCTATTAGTTACGGAAACAAAGTATTACTCGCATGCTCCTAGGGGGATAGATTGGTAGTAAAAGACCATCGCTTGTCCTCGACTGCCACTCATAAGGAAGACAATCAATAAATAAATCATGCTCCGACTTCGTCACATAACGGTTCACCATACGTGCATGCTACGGGAATCACAAACTTCAACACAAATATTCCTCAAATTCACAACTACTCAACTAGCATGACTCTAATATCACCATCTCCATATCTCAAAACAATTATCAAGTATCAAACTTCTCATAGTATTCAATGCACTTCTATGAAAGTTTCTATATTATTCCTAAAAGCAAATTTCAATGTTGTTATAAAGGACTCCCAAAATAATATAAGTGAAGTATGAGAGATCAATTATTTCTATAAAATAAAACCACCACCGTGCTCTAAAAGATATAAGTGAAGCACTAGAGCAAAAATTATATAGCTCAAAAGATATAAGTGAAGCACATAGAGTTTTCTAATAAATTCTGAATCATGTGTGTCTCTCTCAAAAGTTGTGCACAGCAAGGATGATTGTGGTAAACTAAAAATCAAAGAATCAAATCATACAAGATGCTCCAAGCAAAACACATATCACGTGGTGAATAAAAATATAGCTCCAAGTAAAGTTACCGATAGACGAAGACGAAAGAGGGGATGCCTTCCAGGGCATCCCCAAGATTAGGCTTTTTGATGTCCTTGAATTTTACCTTGGGGTTCCATGGGCATCCCCAAGCTTAGGCTCTTGCCACTCCTTGTTCCATAATCCATCAAATCTTTACCCAAAACTTGAAAACTTCACAACACAGAACTTAAATAGAAAATCTCGTGAGCTCCGTTAGCAAAAGGAAACAAAACATCACTTCAAGTTACTGTAATGAACTCATTGTTGATTTATATTGGTGTTAAACCTACTGTATTACAACTTATCTATGGTTCATAAACTTTTTTACTAGCCATAGATTCATCAAAATAAGCAAAGAACACACAAAAAACAGAATCTGTCAAAAACAGAACAGTCTGTAGTAATCTGTAGCTAACGCAAACTTCTGGAGCCCAAACAATTCTAAACTAATTTTCTTGACGTGAGGAATTTATCTATTAATCATCTTCAAAAAGAATTAACTAAATAGAACATTCCAAATAAAAATGGAAGCAATTCTCGTGAGCACTAAAGTTTCTGTTTTTTTACAGCAAGATCAAAAAGACTTTCCCCATGTCTTCCCAACGGTTCTACTTGGCACAAACACTAATTAAACACAAAAAAACAACCAAAGCAGAGGCTAGATAAATTATTTATTACTAAACAGGAGCAAAAAGCAAAACATAAAATAAAATTGGGTTTCCTCCCAACAAGCGCTATCATTTAACGCCCCTAGCTAGGCATAAAAGCGAGGATAGATCTAGGTATTGTCATTTTTGGTATTAGGGAAGAAAAGAGAAAACTTATTGTCTATAGCATTAATATTTCTATTTTGATAGAGAACATGGCTATTAATGGTAGAATAAAAATTAATCACATTATGAAAATTTGCATCTAAGCTAGCCTTCATCTCTTTGATAGTTTCGCTTTGGTAAGAGAGCAAAAGAGATGTAGAATCAACCTTACCATTCGTGGGGTGCCCAAATATAGTTTTCATCTTTTCATACGTATCAATGGGATACCCCTCAATAAAACCTTCTTCATAGATTGAATCTAGAACTTGCTTGAACAAAGAGGGTAAAGCAATATAAAAGCTTTTCATGTAAACCTCAATTTGATATTGAGGCACATAGCTAGCTCGGATCCTAAATAGCATATCCCAAGCGTCTTTCAAAGATTCATCAAGTAAATAACGAAAAATTCCGGGATCATCTTCATCAAAATTATTCAAAATTTCATTGAAAACCCCAATAAGTCTTTACATAGCATCATTATTTATGAGCTTAGAGAGGACGGAGGGACTATCCAAAGTAAAACTCGAGAGAGAACCCTTAGCCCTTTTTGAATCGACCATGGTACAAGAAAGCAAACGGGAAAGAGTCAAATAAAATGGCAAGGGTGAAGTGGGGGAGATGAAAATGACAGGCAAATGGAAAATAATTTAATGCGAGGGATAAGAGTTTGTGATGGCTACTTGGTATGTCTTGACTTGTGCGTAGACTCCCCAGCAACGGTGCCGGAAATGGCTCATTGTCGGGAGGCAAATCTTGACTTGACTTGGCGCGAATCTCCCCGGCAACGGTGCCAGAAATCCTTCTTGCTACCTCTTGAGCACTGCGTTGGTTTTCCCTTGAAGAGGGAAGGGTGATGCAGTAAAGTAGCGTAAGTATTTCCCTCAGTTGTTGAGAACCAAGGTATCAATCCAGTAGGAGATCACGCTCGAGTCCCACGCACCTTCACAAACAAATAAGAACCTCGGAACCAACGCGATAAAGGGGTTGTCAATCCCTTCACGGTCACTTACGAGAGTGAGATCTGATAGATATGATAAGATAATTTTTTTGGTATTTTTATGATAAAGAGAAATAAAGATGCAAAGTAAAATAAACGGCAATAGAAATAACTAAGTGTTGGAAGATTAATATGATGGAAGATAGACCCGGGGGCCATAGGTTTCACTAGTGGCTTCTCTCAAGAGCATAAGTATTACAGTGGGTAAATGAATTACTGTCGAGCAATTGATAGAATTGAGCATAGTTATGAGAATATCTACGCATGATCATGTATATAGGCGTCACGTCCGCGACAAGTAGACCGAAACGGTTCTGCATCTACTAATATTACTCCACACATCGACCGCTATCTAGCATGCATCTAGAGTATTATGTTCATAAGAACAGAGTAATGCTTTAAGTAAGATGACATGATGTAGAGGGATAAACTCATGCAATATGATATAAACCCCATCTTTTTATGCTCGATGGCAACAATACAATACGTGCCTTGCTGCCCCTGCTGTCACTGGGAAAGGATACCACAAGATTGAGCCCAAAGCTAAGCACTTCTCCCATTGCAAGAAAGATCATCTAGTAGGCTAAACCAAACTGATAATTCGAAGGGACTTGCAAAGATAAACCAATCATACATAAAAGAATTCAGAGAAGAATCAAATATTGTTCATAGATAATCTGGATCATAAACCCACAATTCATCGGATCTCGAGAAACACACCGCAAAAGAAGATTACATTGAATAGATCTCCAAGAGAATCGAGGAGAACTTTTTATTGAGAACCAAAGAGAGAGAAGAAGCCATCTAGCTACTAGCTATTGACCCGAAGGTCTGAAGTACACTACTCACACATGACCGGAGAGGCCATGGAGTTGATGTAGAGGCCCTCCGTGATCAATGCCCCCTCCGGCGGAGCTCCGAAAAAGGCCCCAAGATTGGATCTCTTGGTTACAGAAGGTTGCGGCGGTGGAATTGGGTTTTCGTGGTGCTCCTGGATGTTCTCGGGGTATGTGGACTTATATAGGAGGAAGAAGTAGGTCGGTGGAGCAACGAGGGGCCCATGAGGGTGGAGGGCGCGCCCAGGGGGTAAGTGCGCCCCCCTGCCTCGTGGCCTCCTCTTGTTTCTTGACGCCCACTCCAAGTCTCCTGGATCACGTTTGTTGAGAAAATCACGTTCCGGAAGGTTTCATTCCATTTGGACTTCATTTGATATTCCTTTTCTGCGAATCACTGAAATAGGCAAAAAAACAGCAATTTGGGCTGGGCCTCCGGTTAATATGTTAGTTCCAAAAATAATATAAAAGTGTATAATAAAGCCCATTAACATCAAAAATAGATAATATAATAGCATGGAGCAATCAAAAATTATAGATACGTTGGAGACGTATCAGCCATCAGTTTAGTTTCTTTATCGTATATGTGAATCATGCAATGCCATCTTGTTTAGCCAGGTATCATATATGTGAATTTTGCAATGCCACCGTGGTTAGCCAGTCACCTTATATGTGAATTATATCATGCCATAATTTTTTTATTACGTGTTAAATTTGTCAACAATTTTAGTACATTCAATTACTCTTCCTGTGCATCAGCCATTCGGTACGGTCATGGAAAAATCTGTAGTTGTCAGATTATGGGTTCCAACAAACCCTTGAGGTTCGAACACTGGGTGCGCACGAAGATCTCTCTCCCCCTATCTCTCGCTCTCGCAACGATCTAAAAGTCTAGCTCGCCGAACCCAAGGAACAAGGGACACAAGAGTTTATACTGGTCCGAGCCACCGTTGCGGTGTAATACCCTATTCCAGTGTGGTGTGGTGGATTGCCTTGTAGGCTGGGGACGAACAAGTACAAGGGAAGAACAACCTCCTGAGGAGAGGTGTTCTTGAGCTCGATGAGCTTCTGTGGCTAGGGATGATCTAAATGATCCTTCTCTCGATGAGCCTCATTAGGCTATGGTGGTGGCTAGCCCTTTTTATAGAGGCCCGGGTCCTCTCCCCAAATATTAGGCGGGAAGGGATCCCACGATGGCCAATTTGAAGGGGGACAACGAGTACAAGTTATCCTGACAAAAGGTGGTCTTTGTCTACCAAAGGCTCTGGTGGTGACGCCGTCGTGGGCTCCGTGGTGACCTCCGTCTTGCCATCCTGCTGGTCTTGGTCTCGTTGCACCGATAGGGAAACCTTTGCCTGATGCCTCGGGACTCCTCACCTACGCCTGCCTCTTTAGCACAGATACGTCTCCAACGTATCTATAATTTTTGATTGCTCCATGCTATATTATCTTCTGTTTTGGACATTATTGGGCTTTATTATTCACTTTTATATTATTTTTGGACTAACCTATTAACCAGAGGCCCGGCCCAGAATTGTTGTTTTTTGCCTATTTCAGAATTTCGCAGAAAAAGAATATCAAACGGAGTCCAAACAGAATGAAACCTTCGGGAACGTGATTTTTGGAACGAACAAGATCCAGGAGACTTGGACCCTATGTCAAGCAACCAACAGGGAAGCCACGAGGTAGGGGGCGCGCCTACCTTCCCCCCCCCCAGGCGCGCCCTCCACCCTCGTGGGCCCCCTGTTGCTCCACCGATGTACTCCTTCCTCCTATATATACCTACGTACCCCCAAACGATCAGATACGGAGCCAAAAACCTAGTTCCACCGCCGCAACCTTCTGTACCCACGAGATCCCATCTTGGGGCCTGTTCCGAAGCTCCGCCGGAGGTGGAATCGATAACGGAGGGCTTCTACATCAACACCATAGCCCCTCCGATGAAGTGTGAGTAGTTTACCTCAGACCTTCGGGTCCATAGTTATTAGCTAGATGGCTTCTTCTCTCTTTTTGGATCTCAATACAATGTTCTCCCCCTCTCTTATGGAGATCTATTCGATGTAATCTTCTTTTGCGGTGTGTTTGTTGAGATCGATGAATTGTGGGTTTATGATCAAGTTTATCTATGAACAATATTTGAATCTTCTAAATTCTTTTATGTATGATTGGTTATCTTTGCAAGTCTCTTCGAATTATCAGTTTGGTTTGGCCTACTAGATTGATCTTTCTTGCAATGGGAGAAGTGCTTAGCTTTGGGTTCAATCTTGCGGTGTCCTTTCCCAGTGACAGTAGGGGCAGCAAGGCACGTATTGTATTGTTGCCATCAAGGATAACAAGATGGGGTTTTTATCACATTGCATGAATTTATCCCTCTACATCATGTCATCTTGCTTAAAGCGGTACTCTGTTCTTATGAACTTAATACTCTAGATGCATGCTGGATAGCGGTCGATGTGTGGTGTAATAGTAGTAGATGCAAGCAGGAGTCGGTCTACTTGTCTCGGACGTGATGCCTATATACATGATCATACCTAGATATTCTCATAACTATGCTCAATTCTGCCAATTGCTCAACAGTAATTCGTTCACCCACCGTAAAATACTTATGCTCTTGAGAGAAGCCACTAGTGAAACCTATGGCCCCTGGGTCTATCTTCATCATATTAATCTTCCAACACTTAGTTATTTCCTTTGCTTTTTACTTTTCTTTTATTTTAGTTTGCATCTTTATCATAAAAATACCAAAAATAATATCCTATCATATCTATCAGATCTCACTCTCGTAAGTGACCGTGTAGGGATTGACAACCCCTTATCACGTTGGTTGCGAGGATTTATTTGTTTTGTGTAGGTGTGAGGGACTCGCGCGTAGCCTCCTACTGGATTGATACCTTGGTTCTCAAAAATTGAGGGAAATACTTACGCTACTTTGCTACATCACCCTTTCCTCTTCAAGGGAAAACCAACGCAGTGCTCAAGAGGTAGCAAGAAGGATTTCTGGTGCCGTTGCCGGGGAGGTCTACGCAAAAGTCAACATACCAAGTACCCATCACAACCCCTTAACTCCCGCATTACATTATTTGCCATTTGCCTCTCGTTTTCCTCTCCCCCACTTCACCCTTGCCGTTTTATTCGCCCTCTCTTTTCCGTTCGCCTTCTTCTTTTTACCCCTCGCTCTTTCTGTCGTTATGTCTAAAATTGGGGAAATTATTGACGATATGGACAATAATAATATCATGGAAAATTCTGATGCTCCTGCTGAAGAACCCCCTACCTTCCATACAAAAAAAAATCGAATTGGTAGTGGTAATATTATTGGAAAAGGGGTTATTCAAGATTTCTTTACTTGTGCTGGTGCTTTGCCTTCTATGGGCGGTTCTGTTCTTCATAGAACTAGTAGTCTTGCGGACGCTATTGCCATGCTTATAGTTGAACTTGAAAGGCAATTTATGCACATGCACCCTTGCATACAAAGGATTTTCCTAGAATTTTCTAATATAGAGCATTCTTCTGTTAAGCGTGCCGCTACTATCTTTTTGGCTCATGAATTCAGATTTATAATAAAAGAGGCCAAAGAAATCTTTGCACATTATAGGGTGGACGCTGGCCATCCTCCCATAGCGGCTATCCTATTTGATCAAGAAGAAATAACACTACTAGGAAAAGGCCTACTAATGGTGCACCTGATTTGGCCATTAATGGCGCATTAGTGGTGCGCCATTAGTAGCACGCCATTAGTATATTTTACTAATGGCGCACCACAGGTGCGCCATTAGTATCTGGTATACTAATGGCGCACCACCGATGCGCCATTAGTATGCCTCCCAGGGGGCCATGTATACCCAGGTGCTTTGGCATACTAATGGCGCACGACAGCAAGATGCGCCATTAGTAACTTCGGCATACTAATGGCGCACTGTTTAATGATGCGCCATTAGTATCCTTTGGCATACTAATGGCGCACTATGATGTGATGCGCCATTAGTATGAATATTAGGTTTTTTTATTTTTTAATTTTCTGTTTTTTGCACAGGTTACAAAATGTATAATTGGACAAAATATAGACAGCACACATCAACAACAGATTCATCGAATACAATAGAAGATTAGTCTCTGAATACAATTCATCATTTTAGTCTCCGAATACAAGTCATCATATTAGTCTCCGAATTGAAAAGACCGAACAAAGATAGAACATTATATTACAAGTCTCAAGACCGCGAGTTTGTCTTCACATTACAAGTCGATATCGATCATCTAAACTACCATCACATAGAAGAGAGCTGCGGTCATCACGATGAGCATCATCACGATGAAACTCGTCTTCATCCAGTTCCTCCAACGCTCCCTCCCCTCTCCCGCTAGATAGCGGGCGTATCTAGATTTGGCCTCGGCCCTAGTAGCGTACCCTTTGTAACTGTTACCGCTGAATCGGTGAACCTGTCTCCGACACTCCTCCCAGTCGTCGTAGACTCCGGGAACCTTACCCTTGTACACGACATACCACAGCATCGCTATGCAGTAGCCAAACGAAACGTTAGTACCAATTCACAGACAATACATAAGCAATATATAAGTATGCAACAGAACGATCGGAAGAGAAAAGCAAGACATTAATAGCATCGATTACATCTTAAGTTGAACGACTCTCGAAACCAAAGAGACATACTACAAGTTCATTAAAGTTTAATTACAACATGAGCCAATCGATGTTTCAGAACTAGACACAGCGTCACTGCTTTCGACTCGACTCAAGGGACCGGAGTGTGGATGAAGCCGCCGTCAATCGTGGGAGTCATGAAAGAACGGGCGTTGTCAGCCTGCATTTGTAGGATTGTGTCGATGTCACTGTTGGACGGTTGATTTCTGAGGTAGAACTGCCCCGCGGTACGAAGGACATCTTGATGGATGATTTCCGCAAACTCTGACTGGATGTGAAAGAATTCTTGTCTGATGTCCGCGTCCTGGATTGCCGACACGCTCGCGGCCCAATCTTTGAGTCTACTCGGTAGCAGAAGTTGATGATGGTCCCGTACGATCGCCCGCATGTGATGGATGGCGTAGTAGGCACCCTTCTGACCGCCAGGCGGCTGCTTGACGCAGCAGAACGTCGTATTGTGGGAGAACACGTGCTTGCCGTACTTACGAATAGGCCTGGTGAAGGTGCCTCCAGATTTTACGTAGCCGGGGAGAACATCATCAAGAACCTTCTTGACATTTGTGTAGTCTACGTTCGACTGACGGTCCGGGTCGAAATACGTGGCCATGGAATATTTGGGGCTTAGGAGGATGAGCGTGCAACGTGTGTCACTGTAGAAAACACGGAATGTTAAAAGAAAAACGATCGAAATCTAAGAATTGATATGTTACGGGGCGGTTGAGGGGAGGACTTACTCGGGAAAGTAAGGCACGAGGAAGCTATCCTTATCTTGGTTTGCCAGAATGACGCCTTCGAGGTAAGAACTCGTGACTTGCCGGTCCCCAGCGCTGCCCAAGATCTTGGCACGCATGTAGAAGGGGTCGACTATCACGATGTCCGGGGTCTTGTCGCGAATGATCCGCATCTCCATACTCAGTGAAAATAGCCGAACGAAGGTGTAGTGCAGCGGATGAAGGTTCAACATAGCGTGGATGTCATCAAACCGCAGGACGATCATACCCCCGATGGAGTTATCCACAAAGCCCTTGCCCTCTGGCACCTTGGCCGCGAAAACCGGGTATGCCACATCCTTCTCTCCGAGACGCCGCTTCTCCAAAGAAAGAACACTGTCATGCAGACTCCGCATAGCACCGGTTGCAGCATCGAGCATATTTCTCGGTAGCATCGGCCTACCCGCCACATGCACCCTCCTCGAGATATCCTCAGGTGAAGGTGGCCCGTCTTGAGCACGGATCGTACTCGGTGCCGGCTGGCCCGCACCCTTATTAGTCTTTCTTTTGCGTGCCTTCTTCTTCTCCTGTAATGGGACCGAGTTCTGCTCACAGACCGCCTTCTTGAGTGTGTTGGGGCTGATCATATTTCGCACCTCGCCTATCTGAGGCTCGGTGAAGTCGGCAGCTGGAGGCGTCTCCTGAGAGCTGAACTGCAGACGACGCCTGTTGCAACTTGGCTTCTCCGCGGTACCAGCTACATCGTGCACGTCTTTTGTTGGGTTGGGTTCTTGAGAAGGAGGCCCCATGAAGTCGCCACCGTACCCATGATCGGCAAAGTACTGATTGACGTTGGCAAATGTATCGTCGTCGTCGTTGTTCTGATCCTGTGCCATATGCATGTTTGGATCCAGTGGCATAGGGATGTCCGGCACCGTTGCGGCGGTCTTGCCATGGGGCCGACTTGGCGCCGGCACGACTGGCGGTGTTGTCTTTGGGGTGGTGTCCCCCGCCCCCAAACGAATCTGGCTCTTCGGCCAAAGCAGGGGCCAGCTCAGGCAGGTGCTGAGGGTCATCACGTCATCATCGTCGGCCCCGACGGGTCGAATCGGAGGTAACAACTCGTCGCAGCCTGGCAGCACCCGAACCAGTTGAACCCTAAACAAGTTGGGTGGCATCTGGGTACCGTGGAACAAGGGGTTGCCCGGTTGAACGATTTTGCCCTTGGCGACATCGACCAACTCGTTGTTCACGAAGTGCAGGAGAGTGCACGGAACATCGGCGGCGCCCTGCGAAAACATGTAGGGCGTCTGGGATGCCCAGTCAAAGGCAAGGAGATGAAGTCCTCAGCCGAGAGAGGCTTAATTAGTTACCGTGATGATGGCGTCGAGCTCGGCTAATGTCGAGGCACCGCCAACGGCGGGCGTGCAGTTGACGGAGGGGCCGCTTGCTGCAGAGGTGCCGGCCGACGTACACCCGGGTGCATTAAGCTCCCGTGCCGGCGTCGGAGACACCAATGCCGCCTCCGCCGGAGACACCAATGGCCCCGCCATCGCGTTCTGCAAGTTGCTGGCCGTGAAGCTAGGAATCGGGGGCGGCCCCTGTTGGCCGCCCGCAATCCACACACTAATCCCCTGGATCAAGGTAGGCACAATGGCGGTGATCGTCGCTCCGAGTTGTTGTTGCACTTGCTCTTGGACAATCTCCGGAATCCGCGCCACCTGTGCCCTGAGTTCTTGAACCTCGCGCGCCTGGCTTTCCGAGCTGGTCTTTTTCTCCTTTCGCCCACCAGTGTTATAGTATGACGACCATTTTGTCGACAAGCCTTTGCCGGCCACACGACCAGCTGACGTCGGCTTACTGAGCTTATCCTTGTTCTTCATTACATTCAACGCCCTATTTAGAGTGGTGTCCCAAGGGTTGCTCTTAGTCGACCCCGTGCTACTGCTTTCAGTCGCCTGCGAAAGGAATGTGAACCATTTAGAAATTTGGCTTCATTAATTAGAATGCAACCATATGGAGCTAATTACGCGGGGGTGTATTCCTTACCAGAACAAGCTCAAGCGCCCTGGTCTTCGGATCTGTGGTAAGCTCCTTTGTTTTCGGGTCCTTCTTGTACCGGGCCCTGACAAAGTTCCTGGTCTGCTTGTCACCGTATTTATCAAAGAGGGGCGGTAGGCCTTGCTCGGCACGGTCCGCCTCCTCCTTGTCCCATATAGGCTCTGCCACTCTGTAACCGCCGGGACCGAGTGTGTGTTCCCCTAAGTTCAGCTCCCGCATTTCTTTCCCCCACTTACTTGATTCGGAGTTTGCGGTGCTCGAGCAATTGATCTTGAAGTCGTTGTAGTCATCTTCGGTGATTGAAGGATTTTTCTCCTTGATCTTCTCACAACTCTCACCTTTCTCGATCATTCTCTTCACATTGCTTTTCCAAGTAGACAGGGCCTTGCTCATCTTCGTGAGGGCAGCATTGTTCACTTTATTCCCTTTGAGGCTTGTGTTTTCAAATTCAGCAGGGAACTTGTATCGTTCGTGCAGCTTCATGAAGAGGAGGTTGCGCAAATTCCCTCGGTCAGGATGCCTCAGGTTCTCGGTGTTGATCGAGACGGTGCTCCGGAGAATGCACCCGAGCTGAAGCGAGTACCCCTTGACTATTCGTTCGGGCGCCGTTGGATTCCCGTCGGAGTCCACTTCAGTAACTTCCTCCTTGAGGGTGCGGAGCACGGTCGGGCGCCGGTCCTTCCGTTGCCTCTTCGGTTGGCTGCCATCTGTGCGTGCGCCGCCATCATCAGTGGTGGCATCCTCGGCGGCACCATCAGTGGTGGCATCAGTGGGGTCATCCTCGGCGGTACCATCAGTGGTCTCAGGATCGGTGGGGAAGGCGGCGTCCTCATACAAGTGAGGTTGTTCCTCCATCTCCTGGGACAGATCCCAGAATTTCTTGCCGCCCGAACCCCCGGCCTCATCGTTGTTGGCCATGTTTCTCTATAAATAGGAACAAAGTTTGGTCAAAAAGTTGGTTATTGTCAAGGAACAAGATCATGGTCTCATCATTTAGGGTTTGTCGACACCGAGGCATCCTAAAAGCTAAGCTTTTATCATTGAGGGTTTTTCGACGCCGAGGCACCCTAAAAGCCTAAGCTTTCATCATTTCGGTTTTTATCGACACTGAGGCACCCTAAAAGCCATGCATTAGTCACAAGTACGCCGGGGCACTTGATCCTACTTAATTAACTACTAAGATACCCCGGCCCATGCATTAGTCACAAGTACCCCATATGTCCTATTTTTAGCAAAGTCATGCTAAAATTCACGGAAAATTTCAGCATGACCTTTGCTGAAAATAGGACATATGGAGTACCCGAATTTCCCGGAACGGTAGTTAATCGACATTCCAGCAAACTCAAGGGCCTCTCGGGTGGACAAGGCAAAAAAGGCCTCCATCACAACATGGAAAATACTCAAGGGCCTCTGCAATTATAATAGGAGCAAGAACAGAGCAAGATCATCACGACACGATGGTCGGAGACATGACCTTTGCCTAACAGTTCTGAACTCCTACCAAAACTGAACACAACACTGCATAACAATTCCGAACTTCTGCCAAAGCATCTTGCCAGCTAGTAGACCAGCTAGTAGACCATCATTTGTCAGGCCAAATTGAGGCCAAACAGAAAACCAATGTGGCCATGGCACAAAGTCCATGACCCAGAACAGGAGACATCTGAAACTATACAACTATACAAGCCTACACTAGTATTACCACAGTATATATATATTGCTGTGAACAATCAGGCCAAAGCACATCCAAAGCACAATATGCAGGACAGATAGGCCATCAATATTTCCTCTATGCAAATACAATGGTAGCATCCAGAGCTAGCTAGTCACTAACAAATCGAATTTCATCAACTTGCAATACAAGGCTCAAGCAATGGGTCAGGCGTCTTCTAACTATACCAGAAACTTGTTTTGGTCCAAAATGTCTTTTATACTACTCTAAGTAACAAGCAATACTTTCACCACTATTTTAATGGTAACATGCTAGTAAAAATAAAAAAAATGGCATTATTCAGGAAAGGTAGTTTTTATAGGAAAGGTAGTTTCAGGAAAGGTAGTTTTTAATAGAATGTATTTTTCTCACTTGGGAAAGTAATCAGTTACAGCAACTTCAATATTTTGTGTCTCTGAATATTTGCATAAATTCCTACCATCATCCATGAGCAGCACCACATAGCAGTTCACAGAGCAGAACATGCATGCACTGATACCCCCAAGTGAAACACATACCCCCAAGTGTCTCTGAACATAGCTCCAAACAGCACTGGGAAACAGGCATGCATGCACTGGTTTGCCAAAACAGAGCACTTTAGTCCTCTGTTTTTGCTAACTGCTACACATACCCCCAAGTGAACCACCACAACATCTAAAAGCTAACAATTGTTTTTGCTTATATAATCAGACTTTTTGTGCTAAAAAACCATAGAACAACTGCTCCAAATTTCTAAATAAACTGCCATTTCATTTTATTCAATAATGAACTGTACTCTTTATGGGTTTTTTAGTTAAATGCAGAAAATCCAAAGTTAATTCCGCTGGGCTTTTCTATGTTTTTTATACATAACTGCTAAAACCCTAGGAGTTAACCGAGCCACCAACAAAATGTGGACTTAAAAGAGAGAGAGTCACGGACAGTGACATGATACATTTTCATAAAATTAGCTAGTTTTACTTATGGTGCACAAAGGAACAAGTACTGCAGTGCACTTAGAAAAAATGAAGGAACTTCTCTCTACCACGCGTAATCTGATTCTTTCACATTGCTTGTCTTTTCCTTTTTTTACTCAATAACGGTAAGCACTAATACTCTTAACTGCACTATAGAAACTGAACCAAATGAACTCCATGGGTGCTGCCATCTCACCCGTCATTGACGGCGCAATGAAACAATTTTTATAACTGGTGTTTGTTCTTCTCAAAGTATATTCCTTAATTGCAATGGCTAGCTGCTGAAACTATATGTAACAGTCAAAACACAAACAGAAAGAACCAGATTTGAGAAATTCAGAAACTATAAACTATGTAACTGCTGAATTATACACAACCGCTTCCAAGGCCTACTAGTGTTTTTCAGAGAGAACAACCATGTACAGTTAAAAAATGGTAACTGTGTTGGGGGGAAGTTGATGTTGCTCGATGCCTGAAGTGAGGCCGGCAATTAAGGGACCACCGAGACAAAATCTACGAGTAAACTAACATCCTAAACAGGGGGAAGCTCACCGGGGCACCGGGGCGGCGGGGTGTCGGGGCGGCTAGGGCGTTGGGGACGGCGCAGTGAGGACTTCTGGTCGTAGGAGATTTCCTTGGCGTCCGCGCGCACCACCAGCCGTGACGAGCGGCCGTTCTTGGACCTCCTCAGCCTCCCCTGCTCATTACACCCAACAGCACCGATCAGAGAAATGGCGCGGCGAGGCAGAGGAACGGCGCGTGAGAGAGGGGCGGGGAAGCGGGGGTTACCTGGGAGGAGAAGGAGCGGAGGAGGGAGGCGGGGCGTCGAGGCGGCGTCAGGGCGTCGAGGCGGCGAGGCGGCATCGGGGCGTCGAGGCGGCGTCGGGGCAGCGGCGTCGGGGCGTCGGGGCGGCGGGGCAGCGGCGTCGGGAGAGGAGAGGGGAAGGGGATCGAGGGCGAGGGCGAGGGAGAGAGAGGGGATAGGGAGGGGCCGGGGAGGGAATATGGATGGGGCCGGGCACAATACTAATGGCGCACCACCCCTCGGTGCGCCATAAGTACATCCATACTAATGGCGCACCTCACCCTGGTGCGCCATTAGTATTTTTTTCTTATAGCAATGGCACAATACTAATGGCGCACCACCCGGTGCGCCATAAGTACATCCATACTAATGGCGCACCTCACCGTGGTGCGCCATTAGTATTTTTTTATAAGACAGTAATAATTTTTTAAACTTGTTTAAATCATAACAGTAATATATTTTTTATAAGACAGTAACAGTAATATTTTTTTTATAAGACAGTAATAATTTTTTAAAAAATATCATCAAACAGTAATGCCGGTGGAGCGGGGGAGGGTGCGCGGGGTGCGGGGGGTCGGCGGCGGCGGTTGAGTAGGGGAGGGGTGCGGGGGGTCGGCGGCGGCGGTTGAGTAGGGGAATCGAGGGTGCGGGGGGTCAGCGGCGGCGGCCGGTGGACCGGGGGGTGCTCGGCGGCGAGGGGGACCGGATCTGGCGAGGTGGGATAGCGATCGAGATGGAGGGGGATCGAGATCGAGTGTCCATGAAATTTAAAAATATTCATGATAGTTCAAAAAGTGCCCATGAAATACAATCGAGAAATGAAGGCTACGATTTAAATACAATCGATCTTAGCTAGCTATCTGTTCACAATCTTCTTGCCCTTCAAATGGAGTTCTTCTGTGGAACGGACGTCCTTTAGGTAGGGTGGTCCTGCTTCTTCTTGTGGTGTATGCTGCTACTTCATCATCGTCGTCATGTTCGATCCTCGGGTTGCCGTACTTGTCGAAGTCTTGCTCATTGGCTACTCCATCCATTCCGATGATCTTCCTTTTGCCTCTCCTCACGACAACACGACTGGGCTTTGATGGGTCAGTAATGAAGAAGCATTGGTCCACTTGGGAAGCCAGTACCCATGGCTCATTTTTCGCGGTGACGTTTGCGCCCGCGGTCTTGGATTTGGCTTCGGGTATAACCATGGTGGTGAAATACCGGTCTTCTTTTAGGACGCTCTTGGCCCATCTGACACGGAACATCAGGACCTTCTCTCCAGCGTAGCTCAGCTCCCAAATCTCCTCGATCCTTCCATAGTATCTGTCCTTGTCGTTACCGGTGTAGGATTCCATCGTTACCCCAGAGTTCTGATAACCATCGCTCTTCATGTCCTTGGCCTCGGTGTAGAATGTGCAGCCGTTGATATCGTACGCCTCATAGGTCATCAGGTTGTGCTCGGCGCCCTGTGACAAGGCGAATATGAGTTGTTCTTCCGCGGAAGAATCCTCATGTAAAGGGTACGACAGAAGCTTCTGCTTGAACCAACGCGTGAAACATGAGTTGTGCTCTTTGAGTATATCTCCGTCCGTCCTCTGTTGGCCTCGGTCATTGTACGTCTTCTTAATAAAGGTTTTGTGCTGTACCACCCAAGGATCGACCACGTCTATGTGTTGTAGCGCGACTAGGTTTGCTCTTTCAAAGTCGGCGAGTCGACCCTCGAAGTCGACATGCATTTCGCGGCGACCCTCATGGTGACCCCATCCAGCGAGCCTGCCGAGGTGCCTGTTGACGGGCAGACCAACGGGGTTCTCGATGCCTAGATAATTTGTGCAGTAGGAGATGCACTCTTCGGTCAGAAAGCCCCTGGCTATGCTTCCCTCTGGACGTAACATGTTGCGAACGTATCCTTTGATGACACCATTCATCCTTTCGAACGGCATCATGCTGTGCAGGAACGTCGGCCCGAGTTGGATGATATCGTCCACGATATGGACCAGCAGATGCACCATAACGTCGAAGAATGCGGGCGGGAAGTACATCTCAAGCTTGCATAGTATCACCATGAGCTCTTCCTGTAGCCTTCTGAGTTGCCTCACGCCAACAGACTTCCGAGAGATGACGTCGAAAAAGTTGCATAGGCCAAATTGGGTTTCACGGACGTGCGCGTCCATGATCCCATGGATTGCAACTGGAAGTATCTGTGTCATCAGCACGTGACAGTCGTGAGACTTCATCCCGCTGAACTTCAGCTTCGCTGGGTCTAGGTATCTGCTTATCTTCCCCGCGTAACCGTAAGGAAGTTTTACTCCTACGAGGCAGGTGAAAAACTGCTCGATCTCCTCCTGACTTAGAGTGAAGCACGCGGGAGGGTAGTCATTTCCAGTCTTCTTGGCCTTTTTGCCTTTGCGACGACTTTCCGTGTCCTGCTTCGCCTCATCATCATCATCATCATCATCATATATAGCGTGAAGCTCCTGCCTGATGCCCATTGATTTCAAGTCTGCCCTTGCTTTCGGCCCATCTTTGGTCCTCTCTGGCATGTTGAGCAGGGTACCAAGCAGACTCTCGCACACGTTCTTCGTGATATGCATGACATCAAGGCTGTGAGGCACACGGTGGATCTTCCAGTACGGCAAGTCCCAGAAAACAGACCTCGTTTTCCATACCTTCAGCAGCGGCTCTGGCGCCTTTCGCTTCTTTCCCGGCTCTGGCGCCTTTTGCTTCTTTCCCGGCAGTGGGCAGTCTTTCCAATTTTTCAACAGCTCGTCTATTTCCTCGCCGCTCCTCGTACGCGGGCGTCCTCGGGGTTCGGTTTCACCATCGAATAGATCCTTGCGTTTTCTCCATGGGTCATCGTCGCGAAGCCACCTTCGATGTCCCATGAACACGGTTTTCGAAGACCCGGGATCTCTATCTAGCTGGCGATACGTTCTGTCATCCATGCACCTGACGCATCCAGAAAATCCGTGGACCACCTGCCCCGCGACATATCCGTAACCGAGATAGTCGTGCACCGTCGTGAGCAGCGCGGCTCTCATAGGGAAATATTCTTTCTCTGCGGCGTCCCACGTATTGGCTGGCATTTTCCACAGCGTGTCAAGCTCCTCTTTCAGCAGCCCCAGATACAGATTGATGTCGTTCCCTGGTTGTTTCGGTCCTTCAATTAGCATACTCATGTGAATGTACTTCCTCTTCATGCACAACCAGGGGGGAAGGTTGTACATCCACAAAAACATAGGCCAGGTGCTATGTGTGCTTCTCTGGCTGCCAAACGGATTGACTCCATCGGTGCTCGTGCCCAGCACGATGTTCCTTGGATCCTTCCCAAATTCTGGGTCTTCGAAGTTCAACGCTTGCCACTGGCTCGCATCCTTAGGGTGACTCAGCATCTTGTCTTTTTTATCTATCTCCGGATCATTTGCGTCATCTTCTCGCTTCTTCTCCTCCCTATCCGCGTGCCAACGCAGGAGCTTTGCTACCTTAGGGTCCGCGAAATACCGCTGCAAACGAGTAGTGATCGGAAAGTACCACACCACTTTTCGAGGAGCTTTCTTCCTCTTCTTGTATCGAGTGACGCCGCACACCGGACATATGGTAGACTCCGCGTGCTCGTCCCGATAAATGATGCAATGGTTCATGCACACATGGTATTTCACGTGCGGTAAATCCAGAGGACACACGATTTTCTTCGCCTCCTCCAAACTGGTCGGGCACTTGTTCCCCTTGGGAAGACGTTCGTGCCAGAATGACATGTTCTCGTCGAAGCATGCGTCGGTCATTTTGTGTTTTACCTTCATCTCCAGAGCCATGAGCGTTACATTCAGGCGGGTATCCTCGGGCCTGCATCCTTCATACAATGGAGTAACCGCGTCTAACTCAAGTTGATCCATCTTGGCTTTCTCTCGGGCGGCAGCTCTTGCGTTATCCGTCTGCTTGAGAAGCAGCTCTTGAATATGAGGGTCCTGCACCCAGCCCATCGATGGTCCAGCGTCGTCTGCTCTGCCGGCATCATCATCTTCATGATCATGCCCGTCGTCTGCTCCGGCATCATCCTCATCATCATGTCCTGCATCTTCTACGTGATGACTATGTACAGCATCACCGTCGTGATCATCTCCTGGGGATTCTTCGTCTTCTCGCCCGCCCGAGCCGCGGTGGTTGTCTTGCTGCCCTTCCTCAATTCTTGCCCGGCCCCCATGGACGACTTCGTAGTCATCTTCATCACCTTGCCACCGATAGCCATCCATGAAACCACGCAAGAGTAGGTGGTCCCGCACCTGCCCGGATTCCGGGTCCGCAATAAGGCTCTTTAGCTTGCATCTTCGACACGGACATCTTATCTCTGTCTCGTTCTTTTGAAGCATCTCGGCCTTCGCGGACCTCAAAAACCTATTCACGATGCCTTCGGTCATCATGCGGACCATGGTCGCCTGCGGGGTAGAGCAAAACGATATTTTAGAACCAAGAAAAAATTTGGCATGACTTTCCCTAAAAATAGGACCAAAAAGAATGCTTAATGCCAAAATTCTCGCCGAAACGGAAATGAATCAACATTCCGGCAAAATATTGGCAACTATCGAATTTCAAATACTGGTACACCTCCAAACACAAACACATATGCAACACCACAAACATATGCAACACCACAAACATACATAGATCTAGCTAGGCCATAAAAAGTGCATGTGCACATTGTTGTAGGGAGAACAACATAAATATAGCTTCCCCCCTTACTTACCTATCAAAACAAGGTAATTTAACCACTTAAATTGAATGAATCTATGGTGGAAATGAGGTGAAAAAGAGGAGGCACCCGAGACAAGGAGGAGGTGGAGAGAATGAAGTGGGGAGAAAGTGAATGTGGGTAGGAGAGGCTGTCCAAAATATCTTGTTGCTGCCCACTTACTAATGGCGCACCAACTCTAAATGCGCCATTAGTAATCCAGGTTACTAATGGCGCACCTCCTGGTGGTGCGCCATTAGTAGTTTTGCAAAAAAAAATACTAATGGCGCACTGTCCCACGGTGCGCCATTACTAGTTTAAACTAGTAATGGCGCACGGTGAAACAGTGCGCCATTAGTAGTTTTGCAAAAAAGGGAATAAAAAATATAATAAAAAAACAACATTAGTGGCGCACTTTCTGGCAGGTGCGCCATTACTAGTTACAACTAGTAATGGCGCACTGTGTCTGGATGCGCCATTAGTATGTTTGGACAGGTGCACTAGTTAAAAAAATTGATACTAATGGCGCACCCGGGGCCAGGTGCGCCATTAGTAGTTTCAACTCTAATGGCGTATCAGAAGGTGGTGCGCCATTAGTATATACTAATGGCGCACCGCTTGTCTGGTGCGCCATTAGTGTCAATCCCATCTATAGCCCTTTTTCTAGTAGTGTAATGTGTTTTCAATCTCTAGACTATGTTGCTTTCAATGAAAATCTTAGAAAAAAGGTCCCTACCAATGTTGTAGTTGATAGAATTTCTGAACTTAATGATGATTTGGATATTCGAAATAATGAGCTAGGATATTCTCTCGAGTATAGGCTCACAAAGTTCTGTCAAAAGAATGCTTATAATGATGAATTGGTTGTGCAATACGAAGGGCCGAAGGAGGAACCTATACCTCCTAAAATTGATCTTGGGACTTTTGTCCCATTAAATTTAGCCATTTTGATTACTTTTGCTTGCCTCAAAGAAAACTTGCTGCCGAACGTAGAGAGTATGAAATGAGTTTCACTGATCTATCCTATTACTATACCACTACCTAGATCTATCCTTGCTTTTATACCTAGCTAGGGGCGTTAAACAATAGCGCTTGTTGGGAGGCAACCCAATTTTATTTTTATTCCTTGCTTTTTGCTCCTGTTTAGTAATAAATAATTTACCTAGCCTCTGTTTTGGTTGTGTTTTTTGTGCTTAATTAGTGTTTGTGCCAAGTAGAACCGTTGGGAAGACTTGGGGAAAGTCTTGTTAATCTTGCTGTAAAAAACAGAAACTTTAGCGCTCATGAGAACTGCTTCCATTTTTATTTGGAAAGTTCTATTTAGTTAATTCTTTTTGCAGATGATTAATAGATAAATTCCTCATGTCCAGCAATTTATTTTAGAATTTTTGGAGTTCCATATTTTGTGTTAGCTACAGATTACTACAGACTGTTCTGTTTTTCGTGTGTTGTTTGCTTATTTTGATGAATCTATGGCTAGTAAAATAGTTTATAAACCATAGAGAAGTTGGAATACATTAGGTTTAACACCAATATAAATAAAGAATGAGTTCATTATAGTACCTTGAGGTGGTGTTTTGTTTTCTTTCGCAAATGGAGCTCACAAGATTTTCTACTTTAAGTTTTGTGTTGTGAAGTTTTCAAGTTTTGGGTAAAGATTTGATGGATTATGGAACAAGGAGTGGCAAGAGCCTAAGCTTGGGGATTCCCATGGCACCCCCAAGATAATCTAAGGACACCAAAAATCCAAAGCCTGGGGATGCCCCGGAAGGCATCCCCTCTTTCGTCTACTTCCATCGGTAACTTTACTTGGAGCTATATTTTTATTCACCACATGATATGTGTTTTGCTTGGAGCGTCTTGTATGATTTGAGTCTTTGCTTTTTAGTTTACCACAATCATCTTTGCTGTACACACCTTTTGAGAGAGACACACATGATTCAGAAATTATTAGAATACTCTATGTGCTTCACTTATATCTTTTGAGTTATATAGTTTTGCTCTAGTACTTCACTTATATCTTTTAGAGCATGGTGCTGGATTTGTTTTATAGAAACTATTGATCTCTCATGCTTCACATAGATTATTTTGAGAGTCTTAAACAGCATGGTAATTTGCTTTAATTATTTGAGGCATTTAAGATTAAATAAATAAAAACTTTCTTACGAGTGTGTTGAATACTAAGAGAAGTTTGATGCTTGATGATTGTTTTGAGATATAAAGATGGTGATATTAGAGTCATGCTAGTTGA
Organism: Triticum urartu; assembly: GCF_056163025.1. Classification (NCBI taxonomy): domain Eukaryota; kingdom Viridiplantae; phylum Streptophyta; class Magnoliopsida; order Poales; family Poaceae; genus Triticum; species Triticum urartu. The sequence continues at coordinate 323,431,665 of NC_141879.1, read as the reverse complement.
GTAGTTGTGAATTTGAGAGATACTTGTGTTAAAGTTTGTGATTCCTGTAGCATGCACGTATGGTGAACCATTATGTGATGAAGTCGGAGCATAATTTATTTATTGATTGTCTTCCTTATGAGTGGCGGTCGGGGACGAGCGATGGTCTTTTCCTACCAATCTATCCCCCTAGGAGCATGCGCGTAATAATTTGCTTTGATAACTTGTAGATTTTTGCAATAAGTTTATGAGTTCCTTATGACTAATGTTGAGTCCATGGATTATACGCACTTTTCTTCCTTCCACCATTTCTAGCCTCTCTAATACCGCGCAATTTTCGCCGGTATCATACACCCACCATATACCTTCCTCAAAACAGCCACCATACCTACCTATCATGGCATTTCCATAGCCATTTTGAGATATATTGCCATGCAACTTACCACCCTTCCGATTATTATGACACGCTCCATCATTGTCATATTGCTTTGCATGATCATGTAGTTGACATCGTATTTGTGGCAAAGCCACCTTTCATAATTCTTTCATACATGTCACTCTTGATTCATTGCATATCCCAGTACACCGCCGGAAGCATTCACATAGAGTCATATTTTGTTCTAAGTATTGAGTTGTAATTGTTGAGTTGTAAGTAAATAAGAGTGTGATGATCATCATTATTAGAGCATTGTCCCAAGTGAGGAAAGGATGATGGAGACTATGATTCCCCCACAAGTCGGGATGAGACTCCAGACTAAAAAAAGATGCCACAAAAAAAGAGAAAAGGCCCAAATAAAAAATATAAAAAAAATGAGAGAAAAAGAGAGAAGGGACAATGCTACTATCGTTTTACCACACTTGTGCTTCAAAGTAGCACCATGATCTTCATGATAGAGAGTCTCCTATGATATCACTTTCATATACTAGTGGGAATTTTTCATTATAGAAATTGGATTGCATATTCCAATGATGGGCTTCCTCAAAATGCCCTAGGTCTTCGTGAGCAAGCGAGTTGGATGCACACCCACTTAGTTTCTTTTGTTGAGCTTTCATATACTTATAGCTCTAGTGCATCCGTTGCATGGCAATCCCTACTCACTCACATTGATATCTATTGATGGGCATCTCCATAGCCCGTTGATACGCCTAGTTGATGTGAGACTATCTTCTCCCTTTTTGTCTTCTCCACAACCATCATTCTATTCCACATATAGTGCTATGTCCATGGCTCACACTCATGTATTGCGTGAAGATTGAAAAAGTTTGAGAATGTCAAAAGTATGAAACAATTGCTTGGCTTGTCATCAGGGTTGTGCATGATTTAAATACTTTGTGTGGTAAAGATAGAGAATAACCAGACTATATGATTTTGTAGGGATAACTTTCTTTGGCCATGTTATTTTGAGAAGACATAATTGCTTAGTTAGTATGCTTGAAGTATTATTATTATTTATGTCAATATTAAACTTTTGTCTTGAATCTTTCGGATCTGAATAATCATACCACAATTAAGAAGAATTACATTGAAATTATGCCTAGTAGCATTCCACATCAAAAATTCTATTTTTATCATTTACCTACTCGAGGACGTACAAGAATTAAGCTTGGGGATGCTTGATACGTCTCCAACGTATCTATAATTTTTGATTGCTCCATGCTATATTATCTTCTGTTTTGGACATTATTGGGCTTTATTATTCACTTTTATATTATTTTTGGGACTAACCTATTAACCGGAGGCCCAGCCTAGAATTGTTGTTTTTTGCCTATTTCAGAATTTCGCAGAAAAAGAATATCAAACAGAGTCCAAACGGAATGAAACCTTCGGGAACGTGATTTTTGGAACGAACAAGATCCAGGAGACTTGGACCCTACGTCAAGCAACCAACAGGGAAGCCACAAGGTAGGGGGCGCGCCTACCCCACCCCCCCCAGGCGCGCCCTCCACCCTCATGGGCCCCCTGTTGCTCCACCGACGTACTCCTTCCTCCTATATATACCTACATACCCCCAAACGATCAGATACAGAGCCAAAAACCTAATTCCACCGCCGCAACCTTCTGTACCCACGAGATCCCATCTTGGGGCCTGTTCCGGAGCTCCGCTAGAGGGGGCATCGATCACGGAGGGCTTCTACATCAACACCATTGCCCCTCCGATGAAGTGTGAATAGTTTACCTCAGACCTTCGGGTCCATAGTTATTAGCTAGATGGCTTTTCCTCTCTTTTTGGATCTCAATACATTGTTCTCCCCCTCTCTTGTGGAGATCTATTCGATGTAATCTTCTTTTGCGGTGTGTTTGTTGAGACTGATGAACTGTGGGTTTATGATCAAGTTTATCTATGAACAATATTTGAATCTTCTGAATTCTTTTATGTATGATTGGTTATCTTTGCAAGTCTCTTCGAATTATCAGTTTGTTTTGGCCTACTAGATTGATCTTTCTTGCAATGGGAGAAGTGCTTAGCTTTGGGTTCAATCTTGCGGTGTCCTTTCCCAGTGACAGTAGGGGCAGCAAGGCACGTATTGTATTGTTTCCAACGAGGATAACAAGATGGGGTTTTTATCATATTGCATGAATTTATCCCTCTACATCATGTCATCTTGCTTAAAGCGTTACTCTGTTCTTATGAACTTAATACTCTAGATGCATGCTGGATAGCGGTCGATGTGTGGAGTAATAGTAGTAGATGCAGGCAGGAGTCGGTCTACTTGTCTCGGACGTGATTCCTATATACATGATCATACCTAGATATTCTCATAACTATGCTCAATTCTGTCAATTGCTCAACAGTAATTTGTTCACCAACCGTAAAATACTTATGCTCTTGAAAGAAGCCACTAGTGAAACCTCTACATCATGTCATATTACTTAAAGCATAAAAAGATGGGGTTTATATCATATTGCATGAGTTTATCCCTCTACATCATGTCATCTTACTTAAAGCATTACTCTGTTCTTATGAACTTAATACTCTAGATGCATGCTAGATAGCGGTCGATGTGTGGAGTAATAGTAGTAGATGCAGAATCGTTTCGGTCTACTTGTCGCGGACGTGATGCCTATATACATGATCATGCCTAGATATTCTCATAACTATGCTCAATTCTATCAATTGCTCGACAGTAATTCGTTAACCCACCGTAATACTTATGCTCTTGAGAGAAGCCACTAGTGAAACATATGGCCCCCGGGTCTATCTTCATCATATTAATCTTCCAACACTTAGTTATTTCCTTTGCTTTTTACTTTGCTTTTATTTTACTTTGCATCTTTATCATAAAAATACCAAAAATATTATCCTATCATATCTCACTCTCGTAAGTGACCGTGTAGGGATTGACAACCCCTTATCGCGTTGGTTGCGAGGACTTATTTGTTTTATGTAGGTGTGAGGGACTCGCGCGTAGCCTCCTACTGGATTGATACCTTGGGTCTCAAAAACTGAGGGAAATACTTACGCTACTTTGCTGCATCACCCTTTCCTCTTCAAGGGAAAACCAACGCAGTGCTCAAGAGGTAGCAAGCACCAAAGAGGAAACTGGCACTCTGCGCCCACTGGCGCCCGCCTGGCCTTGGTCGTCATGGCTCACGTCACGGAAATCTCATGAGGTGCCCCTCGCCTTGATCTCTCCGCTCCTCGCGAGCCAGCCTAGTGAGGCTGCCCCTGAGGAGGTCTTGTATCATCCGCCTCGCGAGGCTTGGCCCCTCACGAGAGTCTTGAGAGTTGGTTGATGAAGATGGGTCATACCAGGCCGCTGGTGGTGCCACGCCCTGGGCCACAGGCAGGAAAGTCTGGGTACCCCCGTTCCCAGGACGTTGATAGAAGTGGAAACAAGGTCTTCAGAGCAGACAATGCTATCTGACAAAGCGCATGTCTTGCTGGTTACGGATAGCTCTTTAGAGGAGGATTTAGAGACAGCTGACCAGTCCTATCCCCCGCCTGAGGTGCATGCTCTAACTTGGCAGGGTTATGTTGCTCATATCATGTGTATGGTATCTTGCATTGCTATGTCATTTGCTTAGTTTAGACATGCTTTGTGTGAATGCCACCTGTTTAGTGTCTAATTACCATATATCTGAATTATGTGATGCCATCTTGTTGCAAGACATTATATATGTGAATTCTGCAATGCTATCTTGTTGCAAGGCATTATACATGTGAATTATGCAATGACATGCTGTTTAGCCAAGCGTCATATATTTGAATTATATCATGCTATCCTTTTTTGTATTTCTCGTTGCATTTGTCGACAATGTTTGTATATTCAATAGCTCTTCCTGTGCATCAGCCATTTGAATTGGTGATGGAGAAATCTGGAGTGAAAACAAGGTCTTCAGAGGAGACAATGCTACCTGCTGAAGCAGATATCTTGCTGGTTACAAATAGCTCTTCATAGGAGGATTCAGAGGCATTCACCAGTCCTATTATCCCCCTAAGGTGTATGCTCAAACTCGGTAGGGTTATATTACTCATATCATGCATATGTTGTATTGCAATGCTTAGTTTTTACATCATATACACAATATTGAATGCCATCTCCTTAGTTGACACATTATATATGCGATTGCCCTCTGCTCACTTGCTTAGTATATAAATCATATATTTGAATTATATCATGCCAAGATGTTTACATAGACAACATGTATCTGAATTATGGCATGCCAACCCATTTTCTAAAGACATAATATAGTTATATCATCTCATCTTGTTTACATAGTCATCATATTTTGAATTATGTCATTCTATCCATGAATTATATCATGCCATCATGTTTCCATCGACGGCATGATTGTGATTTATGGCATCCCAACCACTTTAATAGACACGTCATATAGTTATATCATGTCATCCTTTTTACATAGTCATCATATTTTTAAGGATGTCATTCTATCTTGTTTAGTTAGCCATCAGACATGTGAAATTGTGTCATGCTATCCTGTTTAATTAGCCATCATATATGTGAACTTATGTCCTACTATTCTATTTGGTTAGACAACATAAATGTGAATTATTTCATGCCCTGTTTTCTTCCCTAATATCCATTGCACCTGTCTCTTACAAGGTCTATACATTCAATTACTTTTCTTATTTATCAGCCATTTCAATTGGAGGGGGTGATGGCAGTACCTGTGGGAGTAAAAACACGATCTTCAGAAAAGATCATGCTACCTGTCGATGCAGATAGAACCACGGTTGTACTTGCCCAAGAACCAGCCCCACCACACATAACCCAGACTTACGCAGATTGTACCCCTACCAGTTGGACAAAGAACAAGCTACACCCCTTCTAACCCCAACCCCAGCAGATAGTAACCCAGTTCTAGTTGACACAGCACCGTCTCCACCACAGAGCACCCGAACACCAGCAGTTAGTAAGGCAACTGCAGTGCCCAAAGCACGAGGACCACCACTACTGAACTGGTTTACCAAAATGAGTTTCATAGACTACATTGTAAACCTGTGATGTGTTTGTTTGTTTCTCTTTTAGAACGCGGATAAAATATTGGAGAAGAGTGCCCCATTATGCAATGGTAAAGGAAGTAATGCAGATATGGTTCAAGCTAGTGAGACATCTCTGTTGGTCTCCAAGAAAGCTGATAAAACTATATTGAAGACACTAAGACAACCCCAATGTCCTGTCTTGATGTAGTGTTCGAGTTACTGGCTACTACTGCTGGCACCAGCTCTTCGAACTCGCTGCCTGAATCAGTTCGGCTTCTTGAGTCTCAACTTCAAGTTGAAAGACATCGATCCGATGTTATGCGACAGGAAGCCGAAGGACTGAGGAAGTCCCTGCAGAATTCAGATGCATACTTCCTGGTGCAACAGCATGTGCTGGAGGATTTAAGCGCCAAACAAGAGAAAGTTAATAAGCTTGCTAAGCATCTTGCCAGCATTATGGGTACCCAGGATATTGTTTCTTGAGATCTTCTAAAGTGGTTTCAGTTTTGGACTTGTTTTGCTGCGGCGTTTATTTGCACTGGTCGCCAACTTTGACAACCAGTGTATATGATATGCTGCTTTGTTCCCTCTATTTGCACTGGTGGCGAACTTTGATGCCCAGTGGATGTAATATGTGTAATAGACATGATAGCCTAGCATAAGTTTCTTGCTTATTTATTTCCTTGTTGTCTTGTTTATTTGTTTGCTTGTAGTCAGTGCAGTTCTTTTTCCGCACTTTGCTAGTGGCCGCAATAACCTATTTTTTAAAACTAGGCCACAATAACCACGGATTACATATTTACTGTAGTTACCATGGGCCTCGTATGGGCTGTAGAAACAATGGGCCTTCTAAGGGTCATAGAAACAATGGGCCTTCTATGGGCCGTAGCATCAATGGGCCTTCTACGTGTCGTATGATGGATAGGCCAAACATGGGCCAATAACAGACCACATTATGGGCCGTAAACGGGCTAGATTTGGAATCGTCCGTTCATGGGCCGACAATAATGGGCCGTCGTTAATCGGCCGTATTTGATAACGCTATGAAAATGCCCCAATGGATTAAAAGGCTACAAACGGGCCGATTGTAACCACAGGCTGAATTTGGCCCACAAGCAGAAAAGGCCAATAACAGGCCGTAAGTAACTGAATGCTGGAAATGAGCCCAAGAATAAACGGCCCTGAGAAGGCTGAAAGATAACACGGGTTGGAAACGGCCCAATGAAATAATGGGCTGTTAATGGGTATAAAGGGGTACACTATTCATTGCGGGCCAGATTCACCAGGGGTCGTTAATGGGCCAAGAGTTACAAATGGCCTCGTATGGGCCGAAATACATCATGGGCCATACATGGGCCGGAAGTTACAACGGGTTGGAATCATATTGGACGGCCCAGATGAAGCTACTAGGCTTAATTCCGATAGGTCGTAACGGGCCATGAGTTAGCGGGCCGTAAATGGGCTATATACGAACAAGCCGTTAACAGGATTTCCGTGGGCTGGCCCGTTACCTTTTAACCAAGTCAAACGGGCCGGCCTTTTCACCGGAATGGGCCTCTATTGGGTCGTGCCACGTGTCGACGTATCATAGGTGCCTCCTATCCAATGAATGGATGACATCTGTCCCAACAGTGAGCCAACACGTGTTTCCTCCAGCCAATTAGAATTTTACACGTGGAAAATCCTCGTTGGTCCGGGCTGTTAGCGGGTTATCGGATCCAAAACTGGACCCGATAGCTTAACAGCGACCTGTTACAGTGGATGCCACGTGTTGGCCACCCTTGATGAAAGCACTTCCATGACGCGCGATTTCTCGTCATGGAAGTGGACACTTCCGTGATGATAATTTTGGTAATGTCATGGAACACTTCTACGACAGCACATGTATGACTATCTTGATTCTGTCATAAAATCGTCATGGATGTACATGCATGACAGAAAACGTGACCTACTATGAAAAACACGTATCATCACGGAAGTGTCTTTTTTTGTAGTGTTACACATATTCATAGTGTGAAGCCAAAAGATGTAAGGTTGATAATGATAGTCCCACGTACCTATGGCACTGCCGTCCTGGTCAGATTGGTGTCAAATGCATGAAGAAACTCCATGCAGATGGACTTTTGGAGTCTCTTGATTATGAATCATTTGACACGTGTGAACCATGCCTCATGGGCAAAATGACCAAGACTCCGTTCTCCGGAACAATTGAGCGAGCAACCAACTTGTTGGAAATAATACATACTGATGTATGTGGTCCAATGAGCATGGAGGATCGTGGTGGCTATCGTTATGTTCTCACCCTCACTGCTGACTTGAGTAGATATGGGTATGCCTACTTAATGAAACACAAGTCTGAGACCTTTGAAAAGTTCAAAGAATTTCAGAGTGAGGTAGAGAATCAACGTGATAGAAAAATAAAGTTCTTACGATCAGATCGTGGAGGAGAATACTTGAGTCACGAGTTTGGCACACACTTAAGGAAATGTGGAATTGTTTCACAACTCACGTCGCCTGGAACACCTCAGCGTAATGGTGTGTACGAATGTTGTAATCGCACTATATTGAATATGGTGCGATCTATGATGTCTCTTACCGATCTACCGCTATCATTTTGGGCTTATGCTTTAGAGACTACTGCATTCACTTTAAATAGGAAACCGTCTAAATCTGTTGAGACGACACCGTGTGAATTATGGTTTGGAAAGAAACCTAAGCTGTCATTTATGAAAGTTTGGGGATGCGATGCTTATGTCAAGAAACTTCAACCTGAAAAGCTCGAACCCAAATCGGAAAAATGTGTCTTCATAGGATACCCTAAGGAAACTATTGGGTATACCTTCTACCTCAGATCCGAAGGCAAGATCTTTGTTGCCAAGAATGGATCATCTCTGGAGAATGAGTTTCTCTCGAAAGAAGTAAGTGGGAGGAAAGTAGAACTTGATGAGGTACCCCCTCTTGAACCAGAGAGTAGCGCAGCACAAGGAAATGTTTATGTGGTGCCTGCACCGACTAGAGAGGACGTTAATGATGATGATCATGAGACTTCGGATCAAGTTGCTACTGAACTTCATAGGTCCATGAGGACATGTTTCGCACCAGAGTGGTACGGCAACCCTGTCCTAGAAATCATGTTGTTAGACAACGGTGAACCTTCAAACTATGAAGAAGCAATGGCGGGCCCGGATTCCAACAAATGGCTTGAAGCCATGAAAACCGAGATAGGATCCTTGTATGAAAACAAAGTATGGACTTTGACGGACTTGCCCGATGATCGGCAAGCCATAGAGAATAAGTGGATCTTTAAGAAGAAGATTGACGCGGAAAGGAATGTGACCGTCTATAAGGCTCGGCTTGTCGCTAAAGGTTATCAACAATTTCAAGGGGTTGACTACAATGAGACCTTCTCACCCGTAGTGAAGATGAAGTCCGTCTGAATCATGTTAGCAATTGCCGCATTCTATGATTATGAGATCTGGCAAATGGACGTCAAAACAACATTCCTTAACGGTTTCCTCATGGAAGAATTGTATATGATGCAGCCGGAAGGTTTGTTGATCCTAAGAATGTTGACAAGGTATGCAAGCTCCAGCGCTCCATCTATGGGCTGGTGCAAGCATCTCGGAGTTGGAACACTCGCTTTGATGAAATGATCAAAGCATTTGGGTTTATACAGACTTGTGGAGAAGCATGTATTTACAAGAAAGTGAGTGGGAGCTCTGTAACATTTCTCATATTATATGTGGATGACATACTATTGATGGGAAATGATATAGAACTTTTGGAAAGCATAAAGGCCTACTTGAATAAGTGTTTTTCAATGAAGCACCTTGGAGAAGTTGCTTACATATTAGGCATCAAGATCTATAGAGATAGATAGAGACGCCCCATTGGTCTTTCACAAAGCACACACCTTGACAAGATATTGAAGAAGTTCAATATGGATCAGTCCAAGAAGGGGTTCTTGGCTGTATTGCAAGGTGTGAGATTGAGCACAGCTCAATGCCCGACCTCGGTAGAAGATAGAGAAAAGATGAGTGTCATCCCCTATGCCGCATCCATAGGCTCTATTATGTATGCCATGTTGTGTACCAGACCTGATGTGAACCTTGCCATAAGTTTGGTAGGGAGGTACCAAAGTGATCCCGGAATGGAACACTGGATAGTGGTCAAGAATATCCTGAAGTACCTGAAAAGGACCGAGGTGCCGAAGAGCTCGTTGTAAAGGGTTACGTCGATGCTGGCTTCGACACAGATCCAGATGACTCCAAGTCACAAACCGGATACGTGTATATTTTGAATGGTGGGCAGTCAGCTGGTGCAGTTGCAAGCAAAGTGTTGTGGCGGCATCTACATGTGATATTTGTAAAGTACATACGGATTTGAATGTCGCGGATCCATTGACTAAACCTCTTCCATGAGCGAAACATGATCAACGCCAAAACTCTATGAGTGTTCGATTCATCACAATGTAACTAGATTATTGACTCTAGTGCAAGTGGGAGACTGTTGGAAATAGGCCCTAGAGGCAATAATAAAATGGTTGTTATTATATTTCCTTGTTCATGATAATTGTCTATTGTTCATGCTATAATTGTTGGGGAACGTAGTAATTTCAAAAAATTTCCTATGCACACACAAGATCATGGTGATGCATAGCAACGAGAGAGGAGAGTGTAGTCCACGTACCCTCGTAGACCGAAAGCGGAAGCGTTAGCACAACGCGGTTGATGTAGTCGTACATCTTCACGACCCGACAGATCAAGCACCGAAACTACGACACCTCCGAGTTCTAGCACACGTTCAGCTCGATGACGATCCCCGGACTCCGATCCAGCAGAATGTCGGGGAAGAGTTCTGTCAGCGCGACGGTGTGGTGATGATCTTGATGTTCTACCGTCGCAGGGCTTCACCTAAGCACCGCTACAATATTATCAAGGATTATGGTGGAGGGGGCACCGCACACGGCTAAGAGATCAATGATCAATTGTTGTGTCCATGGGGTGCCCCCTGCCCCCGTATATAAAGGAGCAGGGGGAGGAGGTGCGGCCAGGCAAGGGGCGCGCCAGGAGGAGTCCTACTCCCACTGGGAGTACGACTCCCCCCTTTTCCATGTTGGACTAGGACTTGGGGGGGAACGAGAGAGAGAGGGGAAAGGAAAGGGGGGCGCCGCCCCCCTCCTTGTCCAATTCAGACTTGGGGGGAGGGGCGCGCGGCTGCCCCTTGGCCTCCTCTCTACTTCCTCCACTAGGCCCATTAAGGCCCATTAGGTTACCGGGGGTTTCCGGTAACCACCCGGCACTCCGGTAAAATGCCGATTTCACCCGGAACACTTCCGATGTCCAAACATAGGCTTCCAATATATCAATCTTCATGTCTCGACCATTTCGAGAATCCTCGTCATGTCCATGATCACATTCGGGACTCCGTACAACCTTCGGTACATCAAAACATATAAGCTCATAATGAAACTATCATCGTAACGTTAAGCGTGCGGACCCTACGGGTTCGAGAACAATGTAGACATGACTGAGACACGTCTCTGGTCCATAACCAATAGCGGAACCTGGATGCTCATATTAGCTCCTACATATTCTATGAAGATCTTTATCGGTCAGACCGCATAACAACATACGTTGTTCCCTTTGTCATCGGTATGTTACTTGCCCGAGATTCGATCATCGGTATCTTAATACCTAGTTCAATCTCGTTACCGGCAAGTCTCTTTACCCGTTCTATATTACATCATCACGCAACTAACTCATTAGCTGCAATGCTTGCAAGGCTTAAGTGATGTGCATTACCGAGAGGGCCTAGAGATACCTCTCCGACAATCGGAGTGACAAATCCTAATCTCGAAATACGCCAACCAAACATGTACCTTTGGAGACACATGTAGAGCACCTTTATAATCACCCAGTTACGTTGTGACGTTTGGTAGCACACAAAGTGTTCCTCCGGTAAACGGGAGTTGCATAATCTCATAGTCATAGGAACATGTATAAGTCATGAAGAAAGCAATAGCAACATACTAAACGATCAAGTGCTAAGCTAACGGAATGGGTCAAGTCAATCACATCATTCTCCTAATGATGTGATCCCGTTAATCAAATGACAACTCATGTCTATGGTTAGGAAACATAACCATCTTTGATCAACGAGCTAGTCAAGTAGAGGCATACTAGTGACACTCTGTTTGTCTATGTATTCACACAAGTATTATGTTTTTGGTTAATACAATTCTAGCATGAATAATAAACATTTATCATGATATAAGGAAATAAATAATAACTTTATTATTGCCTCTAGGGCATATTTTCTTCAGTCTCCCACTTGCACTAGAGTCAATAATCTAGATTACACAGTAATGATTCTAACACCCATGGAGCCTTGGTGCTGATCATGTTTTGCTCGTGGAAGAGGCTTAGTCAGCGGGTCTGCAACATTCAGATCCGTATGTATCTTGCAAATTTCTATGTCTCCCACTTGGACTAAATCCCGAATGGAATTGAAGCATCTCTTGATGTGCTTGATTCTCTTGTGAAATCTGGATTCCTTTGCCAAGGCAATTGCACCAGTATTGTCACAAAAGATTTTCATTGGACCCGATGCACTAGGTATGACACCTAGATCGGATATGAACTCCCTCATCCAGACTCCTTCATTTGCTGCTTCCGAAGCAGCTATGTACTCCGCTTCACATGTAGATCCCGCCACGATGCTTTGTTTAGAACTGCACCAACTGACAGCTCCACCGTTTAATGTAAACACGTATCCGGTTTGCGATTTAGAATCGTCCGGATCAGTGTCAAAGCTTGCGTCAACGTAACCATTTATGATGAGCTCTTTGTCACCTCCATATACGAGAAAAAATATCCTTAGTCCTTTTCACGTACTTCAGGATGTTCTTGACCGCTGTCCAGTGATCCACTCCTGGATTACTTTGGTACCTCCCTGCTAGACTTATAGCAAGGCACACATCAGGTCTGGTACACAGCATTGCATACATGATAGAGCCTATGGCTGAAGCATAGGGAACATCTTTCATTTTCTCTCTATCTTCTGCGGTGGTCAGACATTGAGTCTTACTCAACTTCACACCTTGTAACACAGGCAAGAACCCTTTCTTTGCTTGATCCATTTTGAATTTCTTCAAAACTTTGTCAAGGTATGTGCTTTGTGAAAGTCCAATTAAGCGTCTTGATCTATCTCTGTAGATCTTAATGCCCAATATGTAAGCAGCTTCACCGAGGTCTTTCATTGAAAAACTTTTATTCAAGTATCCCGTTATGCTATCCAAAAATTCTATATCATTTCCAATCAGTAATATGTCATCCACATATAATATCAGAAATGCTACAGAGCTCCCACTCACTTTCTTGTAAATACAGGCTTCTCCAAAAGTATGTACAAAACCAAATGCTTTGATCACACTATCAAAGCGTTTATTCCAACTCCGAGAGGCTTGCACCAGTCCATAAATGGATCGCTGGAGCTTGCACACTTTGTTAGCTCCCTTTGGATCGACAAAACCTTCCGGTTGTATCATATAGAACTCTTCTTCCAGAAATCCATTCAGGAACGCAGTTTTTACATCCATCTGCCAAATTTCATAATCATAAAATGCGGCAATTGCTAACATGATTTGGACAGACTTAAGCATCACTACGGGTGAGAAGGTCTCATCATAGTCAATCCCTTGAACTTGTCGGAAACCTTTCGCAACAAGTCGAGCTTTGTAGACAGTAACATTACCGTCAGCGTCAGTCTTCTTCTTGAAGATCCATTTATTCTCAATTGCTTGCCGATCAACGGGCAAGTTAACCAAAGTCCACACTTTGTTCTCATACATGGAACCCATCTCAGATTTCATGGCTTCTAGCCATTTGCGGAATCTGGGCTCACCATCACTTCTTCATAGTTCATAGGTTCATCATGATCTAGTAGCATGACTTCCAGAACAGGATTACCGTACCACTCGGGTGCGGATCTTACTCTGGTTGATCTACGAGGTTCGGTAGTAACTTGATCTGAAGTTTCATGATCATTATCATTAGCTTCCTCACTAATTGGTGTAGGTGTCACAGAATTCGGTTTCTGTGATGTACTACTTTCCAATAAGGGAGCAGGTACAGTTACCTCATCAAGTTCTACTTTCCTCCCACTCACTTCTTTCGAGAGAAACTCCTTCTCTAGAAAGGATCCATTATTAGCAACGAATGTCTTGCCTTCGGATCTGTGATAGAAGGTGTACCCAACAGTCTCCTTTGGGTATCCTATGAAGACACATTTATCCGATTTGGGTTCGAGCTTATCAGGTTGAAGCTTTTTCACATAAGCATCGCATCCCCAAACTTTCAGAAATGACAAGTTTGGTTTCTTGCCAAACCACAGTTCATAAGGCGTCGTCTCAACGGATTTTGATGGTGCCCTATTTAACGTGAATGTGGTCGTCTCTAAAGCATAACCCCAAAACGATAGCGGTAAATCTGTAAGAGACATCATAGATCGCACCATATCTAGTAGAGTACGATTACGACGTTCGGACACACCATTACACTATGGTGTTCCGGGTGGCGTGAGTTGCGAAACTATTCCGCGTTGTTTCAAATGTAGACCAAACTCGTAACTCAAATATTCTCCTACACGATCAGATCATAGAAACTTTATTTTCTTGTTACGATGATTTTCAACTTCACTCTGAAATTCTTTGAACTTTTCAAATGTTTCAGACTTATGCTTCATTAAGTAGATATACCCATATCTGCTTAAATCATCTGTGAAGGTGAGAAAATAACGATATCCGCCACGAGCCTCAACATTCATCAGACCACATACATCTGTATGTATGATTTCCAACAAATTTGTTGCTCTCTCCATAGTACCGGAGAACGGCGTTTTAGTCATCTTTCCCATGAGGCATGGTTCGCAAGTACCATGTGATTCATAATCAAGTGATTCCAGAAGTCCATCAGTATGGAGTTTCTTCATGCGCTTTACACCGATATGACCTAAACGGCAGCGCCACAAATAAGTTGCACTATCATTATCAACTCTGCATCTTTTGGTTTCAACATTATGAATATGTGTATCACTACTATCGAGATTCATCAAAAATAGACCACTCTTCAAGGGTGCATGACCATAAAAGATATTACTCATATAAATAGAACAACCATTATTCTCTGATTTAAATGAATAACCGTCTCGCATCAAACAAGATCCAGATATAATGTTCATGCTCAACGTTGGCACCAAATAACAATTATTTAGGTCTAATACTAATCCCGAAGGTAGATGTAGAGGTAGCGTGCCGACCGCGATCACATCGACTTTGGAACCATTTCCCACGCGCATCGTCACCTCGTCCTTTGCCAGTATTCGCTTAATCCATAGTCCCTGTTTCGAGTTGCAAATGTTAGCAACGGAACCGGTATCAAATACCCAGGTGCTACTGCGAGCTCTAGTAAGGTACACATCAATAATATGTATATCACATATACCTTTGTTCACCTTGCCATCCTTCTTATCCGCCAAATACTTGGGGCAGTTCCGCTTCTAGTGACCAGTTTGCTTGCAGTAGAAGCACTCAGTTTCAGGCTTAGGTCCAGATTTGGGTTTCTTCTCCTGAGCAGCAACTTGCTTGTTGTTCTTCTTGAAGTTCCCCTTCTTCTTCCCTTTGCCCTTTTTCTTGAAACTAGTGGTCTTGTTGACCATAAACACTTGATGCTCCTTCTTGATTTCTACCTCCGCAGCCTTTAGCATTGCGAAGAGCTCGGGAATTGTTTTATTCATCCCTTGCATATTATAGTTCATCACGAAGCTCTTGTAGCTTGGTGGCAGTGATTGAAGAACTCTGTCAATGACACTATCAACTGGAAGATTAACTCCTAGCTGAGTCAAGTGATTACGGTACCCAGACATTCTGAGTATATGTTCACTAACAGAACTGTTCTCCTCCATCTTGCAACTGAAGGAAATATGCCCTAGAGGCAATAATAAAGTTATTATTTATTTCCTTATATCATGATAAATGTTTATTATTCATGCTAGAATTGTATTAACCGGAAACATAATACATGTGTGAATACATAGACAAACAGAGTGTCACTAGTATGCCTCTACTTGACTAGCTCGTAAATCGAAGATGGTTATGTTTCCTAACCATGAACAAAAGAGTTGTTATTTGATTAACGGGATCACATCATTAGAAGAATGATGTGATTGACATGACCCATTCCATTAGCTTAGCACTCGATCGTTTAGTATGTTGCTATTGCTTTCTTCATGACTTATACATGTTCCTATGACTATGAGATTATGCAACTCCCGTTTGCCGGAGGAACACTTTGTGTGCTACCAAACGTCACAACGTAACTGGGTGATTATAAAGGAGCTCTACAGGTGTCTCCAAAGGTACATGTTGGGTTGGCATATTTCGAGATTAGGATTTGTCACTCTGATTGTCGGAGAGGTATCTCTGGGCCCTCTCGGTAATGCACGTCACATAAGCCTTGCAAGCATTGCAACTAATGAGTTAGTTGTGAGATGATGTATTACGGAACGAGTAAAGAGACTTGCCGGTAACGAGATTGAACTAGGTATTAAGATACCGACGATCGAATCTCGGGCAAGTAACATACCGATGACAAAGGGAACAACGTATGTTGTTATGCGGTCTGACCGATAAAGATCTTCGTAGAATATGTAGGAGCCAATATGAGCATCCAGGTTCCGCTATTGGTTATTGACCGGAGACGTGTCTCGGTCATGTCTACATTGTTCTCGAACCCGTAGGGTCCGCACGCTTAAGGTTTCGATGACAGTTATATTATGAGTTTTGATGTACCGAAGGAGTTCGGAGTCCCGGATGAGATCGGGGACATGACGAGGAGTCTCGAAATGGTCAAGACATAAAGATTGATATATTGAACGGCTATATTCAGACATCGGAAGTGTTCCAGGTGATTTCGGAGAAAATCGGAGAGCCGGAAGGTTACCGGACCCCCCCCCCCCCGGGAGAAGTAATGGGCCATATGGGCCTTAGTGGAGAGAGAGAGAGGGGCAGCCAAAGGTGGGCTGGACGCCTCCTCCCCCTGGTCCGAATTGGACTAGGAGAGGGGGGGCGGCGCCCCCCTTTCCTTCTCCCTCCCCACTTCTTTCCCCCGCTAGTAGGAGTCCTACTCCTACTAGGAGGAGGACTCCTCCTTGGCGCGCCATAGGGGCCGGCCGGCCTCCTCCCCTTGATCCTTTATATACGGGGGCAGGGGGCACCCCTAGACACAAGTTGATCCACGTGATCATATTCTTAGCCGTGTGCGGTCCCCCCTTCCACCATAATCCTCGATAATATTGTAGCGGTGCTTAGGCGATGCCCTGCGACGGTAGTACATCAAGATCGTCACCACGCCGTCGTGCTGACGGAACTCTTCCCCGACACTTTGCTGGATCAGAGTCCGGGGATCGTCATCGAGCTGAACGTGTGCTAGAACTCGGAGGTGCCGTAGTTTCGGTGCTTGATCGGTCGGGCCGTGAAGACGTACGACTACATCAACCGCGTTGTGCTAATGCTTCCGCTGTCGGTCTACAAGGGTACGTAGATCACACTCTTCCCTCGTTGCTATGCATCACCATGTTGCGTGTGTGTAGGAAATTTTTTGAAATTAATACGTTCCCCAACAGCAGCTATAGAACTTATTGGAGACTTCATATCTCTCAATCCAGGCATTTGCTTGAAATATTAACTTCAACTCCTGGAACATCTCATATGCTCCATGACGTTCAAAACGTCGTTGAAGACCCGGTTCTAAGCCGTAAAGCATGGCACACTGAACTATCGAGTAGTCATCAGCTTTGCTCTGCCAGACGTTCATAACATTTGGTGTCGCTCCAGCAGCAGGCCTCACACCCAGCGGTGCTTCCAGGACGTAATTCTTCTGTGCAGCAATGAGGATAATCCTCAAGTTACGGACCCAGTCCGTGTAATTGCTACCATCATCTTTCAACTTTGCTTTCTCAAGGAATGCATTAAAATTCAACGGAACAACAGCACGGGCCATCTATCTACAATCAAACATAAACAAGCAAGATACTATCAGGTACTAAGTTCATGATAAATTTAAGTTTAATTAATCATATTACTTAAGAACTCCCACTTAGAAAGACATCCCTCTAATCTTCTAAGTGATCACGTGATCCAAATCAACTAAACCATAACCGATCATCACGTGAAATGGAATAGTTTTCAATGGTGAACATCACTATGTTGATCATATCTACTATATGATTCATGCTTGACCTTTCGGTCTCAGTGTTCCGAGGCCATATCTGCATATGCTAGGCTCGTCAAGTTTAACCTGAGTATTCTGCGTGTGCAAAACTGGCTTGCACCCGTTGTAGATGGACATAGAGCTTATCACACCCGATCATCACGTGGTGTCTGGGCACGACGAACTTTGGCAACGGTGCATACTCAGGGAGAACACTTTTATCTTGAAATTTAGTGAGATATCATCTTATAATGCTACCGTCAATCAAAGCAAGATAAGATGCATAAAAGATAAACATCACATGCAATCAATATAAGTGATATGATATGGCCATCATCATCTTGTGCTTGTGATCTCCATCTCCGAAGCACCGTTATGATCACCATCGTCACCGGCGCGACACCTTGATCTCCATCGTAGCATCGTTGTCGTCTCGCCAATCTTATGATTCTACGACTATCGCTACCGCTTAGTGATAAAGTAAAGCATTATAGGGCGATTGCATTGCGTACAATAAAGCGACAACCATATGTCTCCTTCCAGTTGCCGATAACTTGGTTACAAAACATGATCATCTCATACAATAAAATTTAGCATCATGTCTTGACCATATCACATCACAACATGCCCCGCAAAAACAAGTTAGACGTCCTCTACTTTGTTGTTGCAAGTTTTACGTGGCTGCTACGGGCTTAGCAAGCATCAAAACCACAATGATAGTTTGTCAAGTTGGTGCTGTTTTAACCTTCACAAGGACCGGGCGTAGCCACACTCGGTTCAACTAAAGTTGGACACACTGACACCCGCCAGCCACCTGTGTGCAAAGCACGTCGGTAGAACCAGTCTCGCGTAAGCGTACGCGTAATGTCGGTGCGGGCCGCTTCATCCAACAATACCGCCGAACCAAAGTATGACATGCTGGTAAGCAGTATGACTTATATCGCCCACAACTCACTTGTGTTCTACTCGTGCAAATAACATCAACGCATAAAACCTGGCTCTGATGCCACTGTTGGGGAACGTAGTAATTTCAAAAAGTTTCCTATGCACACACAAGATCATGGTGATGCATAGCAACGAGAGAGGAGAGTGTAGTCCACGTACCATCATAGACCGAAAGCGGAAGCGTTAGCACAACGCGGTTGATGTAGTCGTACGTCTTCACGGCCCGACCGATCAAGCACCGAAACTACGGCACCTCCGAGTTCTAGCACACGTTCAGCTCGATGACGATCCCCGGACTCCGATCCAGCAGAATGTCGGGGAAGAGTTCCGTCAGCACGACGGTGTGGTGACGATCTTGATGTTCTACCGTCGCAGGGCTTCGCCTAAGCACCGCTACAATATTATCGAGGATTATGGTGGAGGGGGGCACCGCACACGACTAAGAGATCAATGATCAATTGTTGTGTCTATGGGGTGCCCCCCTGCCCCCGTATATAAAGGAGCAAGGGGAGGAGGTGCGGCCAGGCAAGGGGCGCGCCAGGAGGAGTCCTGCTCCCACTGGGAGTAGGACTCCCCCCCTTTTCCATGTTGGACTAGGACTTGGGGGGAAGGAGAGAGAGAGGGGAAAAGAAAGGGGGGCACCGCCCCCCCTCCTTATCCAATTCGGACTTGGGGGGGAGGGGCGCGCGGCTGCCCCTTGGCCTCCTCTCTACTTCCTCCACTAGGCCCATTAAGGCCCATTAGGTTACTGGGGGTTTCCGGTAACCTCCCAGCACTCCGGTAAAATGCTGATTTCACCCGGAACACTTCCGATGTCCAAACATAGGCTTCCAATATATCAATCTTCATGTCTCGACCATTTCGAGACTCCTCGTCATGTCTGTGATCACATCCGGGACTCCGAACAACCTTCGGCACATCAAAACATATAAACTCATAATGAAACTATCATCGTAACGTTAAGCGTGCGGACCCTACGGGTTCGAGAACAATGTAGACATGAACGAGACACATCTCCGGTCAATAACCAATAGCGGACCTGGATGCTCATATTGGCTCCTACATATTCTACGAAGATCTTTATCGGTCAGACCGCATAACAACATACGTTGTTCCCTTTGTCATCGGTATGTTACTTGGCCGAGATTCGATCGTCGGTATCTTAATACCTAGTTCAATCTCGTTACCGGCAAGTCTCTTTACTCGTTCTATAATACATCATCCCGCAACTAACTCATTAGCTGCAATGCTTGCAAGGCTTAAGTGATGTGCATTACCAAGAGGGCCCAGAGATACCTCTCCGACAATCGGAGTGACAAATCCTAATCTCGAAATACGCCAACCCAACATGTACCTTTGGATACACCTATAGAGCACCTTTATAATCACCCAGTTACGTTGTGACGTTTGGTAGCACACAAAGTGTTCCTTCGATAAACGGGAGTTGCATAATCTCATAGTCATAGGAACATGTATAAGTCATGAAGAAAGCAATAGCAACATACTAAACGATCAAGTGCTAAGCTAACGGAATGGGTCAAGTCAATCACATCATTCTCCTAATGATGTGATCCCGTTAATCAAATGACAACTCATGTCTATGGTTAGGAAACATAACCATCTTTGATCAACGAGCTAGTCAAGTAGAGGCATACTAGTGACACTCTGTTTGTCTATGTATTCACACAAGTATTATGTTTTTGGTTAATACAATTCTAGCATGAATAATAAACATTTATCATGATATAAGGAAATAAATAGTAACTCTATTATTGCCTCTAGGGCATATTTCCTTCAATAATTGTATTAACCGGAAACCGTAATACATGTGTGAATACATAGACCACAACATGTCCCTAGTGAGCCTCTAGTTGACTAGCTCGTTGGTCATTAGATGGTTGTGGTTTACTGAGCATGGACATTGGATGCCGTTGATAATGGGATCACATCATTAGGAGAATGATGTGATGGACAAGACCCAATCCTAAGCATAGCACAAGATCGTGTAGTTCGTTTGCTAGAGCATTTCTAATGTCAAGTACATTTCCTTAGACCATGAGATTGTGCAACTCCCGGATACCGTAGGAATGCTATGGGTGTATTAAACGTCATAGCGTAACCGAGTGACTATAAAGGTGCACTATAGGTATCTCCGAAAGTGTCTGTTGGGTTGGCACAAATCGAGACTGGGATTTGTCACTCCGTATGAGGAAGAGGTATCTCTGGGCCTGATACGTCTCCAATGTATCTATAATTTTGTATTGTTCCATGTTGTTGTATTATAAATCTTGGATGTTTTATAATCATTTTATAGTCATTTTATATCATTTTTTGGTAATAACCTATTGACATAGTGCCAGGTGCCAGTTGCTGTTTTTTGCATGTTTTTTAAATTGCAGAAAATCAATACCAAACGGAGTCCAAATGCCACGGAACTTTACGAAGATTTTTTATTGACTAGAAGACACCTAATGGGCCAAGGCTGCGCCTGGGGGTGCTCCGAGGAGAGCACAACCCACCAGGGCGCGCCAGGAGGCCAAGGCGCGCCCTAGTGGGTTGTGCCCACCTCGGGTGCCCCCGGACCACCTCTTTTCTCTATAAATACCCCAATATTCTAGAAACCCTAGGGGAGTCGATGAAAACCAATTCCACCTGCCGCAGAGTCCAAAACCACCTGATCCAATCTAGAGACCATCACGGATGGGGTTCACCACCTACATTGGTGCCTCTCCGATGATGCGTGAGTAGTTCTTTGTAGACCTTCCGGTCCGTAGTTAGTAGCTAGATGGCTTCCTCTCTCTTGTTTGATTTTCAATACAATGGTCTCTTGGAGATCCATATGATGTAACTCTTTCTGTGGTGTGTTTGTTGGGATCGGATGAACTTTGAGTTTATGATCAGATCTATCTTTTTATATCCATGGAAGTATTTGAGTTTCTTTGATCTCTTTTATGCATGATTTCTTATAGCCTTGTATTTCTTCTTAGATATTTGGGTTTTGTTTGGCCAACTTGATCTATTTATCTTGCAATGGGAAGAGGTGCTTTGTAGTGGGTTCGATCTTACGGTGCTTGATCCCAGTGAGAGAAGGGGAACCGACATGTATGTATCGTTGCTACTAAGGACAAAACGGTGGGGTCTATCTCTACATAGATAGATCTTGTCTACATCATGTCATCGTTCTTATTTCATTACTCCGTTTCTCCATGAACTTAATACACTAGATGCATGCCGGATAGCGGTCGATGTGTGGAGTAATAGTAGTAGATGCAGGCAAGAGTCGGTCTACTAATCTTGGACGTGATGCCTATATAATGATCATTGCCTGGATATCGTCATGATTGTTTGAAGTTCTATCAATTGTCCAACAGTAATTTGTTTACCCACCGTTTGCCATTTTTCTCGAGAGAAGCCACTAGTGAAACCTACGGCCCCCGGGGTCTCTTTCTCATATTATTTGCCTTTGCGATCTATTTTATTTGCCTTTTATTTTCAGATCTACTAAACCAAAAATACAAAAAATACCTTGCTACGATTTATTTTATTTGGTGTTCGATCTATCAATATATACAACTCTCTCACGTCTGTTTGCCCATCTTGGGGCGCCACTACACGAAAGGGATTGACAACCCCTTTTACACGTTGGGTTGCGAGTAGTTGTTATTTGTGTGCAGGTGCTATTTACGTTGTGTTGCTTGGTTCTCCTACTGGTTCGATAACCTTGGTTTTATATATGGGGGAAATACCTACCGCCGCTGTGCTGCATCATCCCTACCTCTTTGGGGAAATACTGACGTAGCTTCAAGCGACATCGGGGCCCACTCGGTAATGCATCATCATAATGAGCTTAATGTGACTAAGGAGTTAGCCACGGGATCATGTGTTACGGAACGAGTAAAGAGACATGCCGGTAACGAGATTGAACAAGGTATGGGGATACCGACGATCGAATCTCGGGCAAGTAACATACCAATGGACAAAGGGAATTGTATATGGGATTGATTGAATCCCCGACATCGTGGTTCATCTGATGAGATCATCGTGGAACATGTGAGAGCCAATATGGATATCCAGGTCCTGCTATTGGTTATTGGCCGGAGAGATGTCTCGGCCATGTCTACATGGTTCCAGAACCTATAGGGTCTACACACTTAAGGTTCGGTGATGCTAGAGTTGTTATGCGAAATTGTATGTGGCTACCGAAGGTTTTTCGGAGTCCCGGATGAGATCCCGGACGTCATGAGGAGTTCCGGAATGGTCCGGAGGTGAAGATTTATATATGGGTAGTCCAGTTTCAGTCGCCGGAATGGTTTCGGGGGTTATCGGTATTGTACCAGGACCACCGAAAGGTGTCCGGGGGTCCACCTGCCCCAGAGGACTTAGTGGGCTGAATATGGGAGGGAACCAGCCCCCTAGTGGGCTGGTGCGTCCCCCCCCCCCAAGGGCCCAAGGTGTAACGCCCCGAGACCGATGTGCCAGGTGTCTTCCAGTTATTCGTTGTTGTTGCCTTGTCATGTGTTTGTGTGTCATGCATTTCATATCATGTCATCATGTGCATCGCATTTGCATATATGTTTGTCTCATGCATCCGAGCTTTTTACCCGTTGTCCGTTTTGCATTCCGGCGCTCCTACGTCCTCCGGTGTCCCCTTTTACCTATTTTTCGCGTGCGGGTGTTAAACATTCTCGGATTGGACCGAGACTTGCCAAGCGGTCTTGGGTTACTACCGGTAGACCGCCTATCAAGTTTCGTGCCATTTGGACTTCGTTTGATACTCCAACGGTTAACCGAGGAACCATAAAGGCCTCGTGTGTGTTGCAGCCCAACACCTCTCCAAAGTGGCCCAAAACCCACCTAAACCCCCTCCATCATCTCGGTCGTTCGATCACGATCACGTGGCCGAAAACCGCACCTCATTTGGACTCTCCTAGCTCCCTCTACCTATATATATGTGATCCCCTCCAAAAATTCGCGGACGAAACCCTACCCTAACCATCCCCGCCGCCGCCGGACATTTCTTCCCGCGCCGGACATGTCCAGCCTCCACCTCACTCCGGCGAATCATGAGCTGACACGTCATCGCGCCGCCGCCCTCGCCCACTCACGTCGCGCCACGTGTTCCCCGCCGCCTATCTCCTCCGCGCCCCGCCGCCAGGCCCAGCTGCGGCCCTCCCGGCCCGGCACCGCCGCCCGACGCCGCCCGCACCGCGCGCCGCCCGCTCCTCCGCGCTCCGCCATGCGCCGCCATCTTCCTGCCGGTCGGCGCCTCGCCGGACTCAAGCCGGAGCGCCGCCTCCCGCCGCTGCTCCACCACGGTGCCCTAGCGCCGCCGCCTCGTCGTGGTCGGATCCGGTCCCGAGGAGCCGAGCCCCGCCGGATCCGCCGCTCCCTCGCCTCCCCTACCTCGCCGGAGATCCTGCACGCGCCGCCGCCACCATTTGCTTGGGATCGAGTTGGGAGCTCGTCCCGCTCGTCCCTCTCGCACCGCTCGTGGGCCCCGCGTGGGCCACCTCCTCCTCGACCCAGCTCGCCGACGGCCCAGCCCAGTTCCCCTACCGGCCTGCCTCACCTCCTCTTCACATGGGCCGAGCCCATTGGTGAGCAACCCCTCTAAAACCCGCGCGTGCACTTTTTAACTATTTGACGCTCGCTGTGAATTCTGCTAAGTCATGAGTATCATACATTCTGGTGCTATGATTGACCTGCCATAGCTCCATGAGTGCTGCTCTGATTCATGCATATGATATATCGAAATGTTCATCTTGATGTGCTCTTCGTTTTGTTCCATTGGGTCATGTTCATTTGAGTTCATCTTGATGCCCTAAATGCTGTTGCAAGAGTGCTATGTAATGTTAGTTTCAGATTCTTATCAGTAATTGCACATTTGTCATTTTTGCCATGATTAATGTGTGTTGCATATGGCTATGAGCTCTACATGTGTTTTGTTATATGCCATACCATCTTTACAGGGGTGTATGCCATGTATTTTTTTATCAATGTGGTGACTAGCACAAGTATGCAAACTAGCTCTCGTGATGTTGCTGATTTCAGGGACTTAGAGTTTCACTAAGTCTTTGATCTGCTAATATTTTTATGCCATGTATTCATGTTGCTATAGAGAGATCCATGCCTATTTTGAGCATGTTCAATAAGTATGATTTTGATATGATGTTATACTCTATCCATCCGTGTCTTTGTTTGCAATTATGGAGCACCCTAGCATGACTCAATCTTGCTCTACTTTTGCTATAAAATGTTCCTGGCAGATTGTTTACATGTTAATCAATTTTGCCGAGGTTGTTGTAGTTGATCCATGCATGCTATGAGGTTGTTCTTGCCATGGTTAGCTTATTTATCATGTCTACTTGCTGGGTGTATGCTTAGTTTGTCATGCAATGCGTTGTGGTGAGTGCATCGAGCTCGTAAACATGTCTACGTGAATTTGTTTTGCCATGTTCCAGTTTTCTGCTAAGTCTGAATCTGTTAACGAAACTTGCTATGTTCACATGGTTGCCGTTGTATTTTCTGATCCCTTTTGGCTTATGGTCAGTAAGGGACTTTTGTTGTATGATTTGAGTAGCTTCATGCCATGCCTTTCTTTGCCATGATATGTTCCTGCAGCATGTTGATATCTTCCTCTAAACATTGCTTCCTGATTTTAAATTCCTGGGATGTTGTTATTTTCACTAAGTCTATGAACCTGATATCTTTTGCACTTTTGCCATGCTTGTTTGAACCTGCTATTGTGTGAATTAGCCGTGGCTCAGTGTTCATCTTTTGTTAAGCATCTTGAGTGGATCCCTGCCATGTGTTTTGTTGTTATGTTAGAGTGCAGTAGCTTGTTGTTCTTGATACATTTAGATGACCTCGTGCTGTTAATCGCAGCTTTGTGCCATTATTGTTTTGCTTGCCATTTGCAAACCGTGCATCTGATTCCGGTGATCTTTATATCGATTTCGACCAAAATCAACTCATCTTTCCAGCGGCACTCTTGGTTTTCCAAGTTGAGGACATGTTCAATCTTTCCTTTCCGAATCATGCATATGCATTGCATATCACATCCCTCATATCATGCCATGTTTTGCATCATGTTGCTTGTGCATTGCATCGTGGTTGATTGTGTCTCCCTTTGCTTGTGTTCTTGCTTTGGGTAGAGCCAGGAGACGAGTACGTGATTGAGGAACCCGTTGAGAATGTTTACGAGGATCAAGCTTACGTCAACTCGGAGAACCTTGCAGGCAAGATGACCATACCCTCGAAATCACTTCTATCTTTGCTTGCTAGATGCTCGCTCTTTTGCTATGCCTATGCTGCGATACCTACCACTTGCTATATCATGCCTCCCATATTGCCATGTCAAGCCTCTAATCCTCCTTGTCCTAGCAAACCATTGTTTGGCTATGTTACCGCTTTGCTCAGCCCCTCTTATAGCGTTGCTAGTTGTAGGTGAAGATTGGACTTTGTTCCATGTGGGAACATGGATATTTTGTTGGGATATCACAATATATCTTATTTACTTAATGCATCTATATACTTGGTAAAGGGTGGAAGGCTCAGCCTTATGCCTGGTGTTTTGTTCCACTCTTGCCGCCCTAGTTTCCGTCATACCGGTGTTATGTTCCTTGATTTTGCGTTCCTTACACGGTTGGGTTATAATGGGAACCCCTTGACAGTTTGCCTTGAATAAAACTCCTCCAGCAAGGCCCAACCTTGGTTTTACATTTGCACTAACAACCTAGCCTTTTCCCCTTGGGTTTCCGGAGCCCGAGGTTCATCTTTATTTTAACCCCCCCCCCCCCCCGGGCCAGTGCTTCTCTGAGTGTTGGTCCGAACCGAGTAGATTGCGGGGCCACCTCAGGGCAACTTGAGGGTTGGTTTTACTCGTAGGATGTAACGCCCTCGATGCGGCTATATCTCCTACGTGTCGAAGCATGACTTAGAGGCATAACCGCATTGAAAGCAATGTCGCAAGTAAGGTAATCTTCACAACAACCCATGTAAATAGATAATAGGGGAAAAAGGTACATAGTTGGCTTACACTTGCCATGTCACACAAATACATGAATAACATTACAATCATCCAATTCACTCATGGTCTATCTATGGTACCAAAATAAAAGATCAACCCCAACATGCGACACAGTCCCCGATCGCCCCAACTGGGCACCACTACTGATCATCTGGGAAAGACACATAGTAACGACGAGAGTCTTCATCGAACTCCCACTTGAGCTCAAGCGCATCGTCTGGAACGGTATCGTCGGTCCCTGCATCTGGTTTGGAAATAATCTGTGAGTCACGGGGACTCAACAATCTCACACCCTCACGATCAAGACTATTTAAGCTTATAGGTAAGGCAAGGTAATATGTGGAGCTGCAGCAAGCGACTAGCATAAATGGTGGCTATCCTGTTCACAAAAGAGAGCGAGAAGAGAAGGCAAAGCACGAACGAAGAACTATGATCAAGAAGTGATCCTAGAACAACCTACGTCAAGCATTACTCCAACACCATGTTCACTTCCCGGACTCCGCCGAGAAGAGACCATTACAGTTACACACGCGGTTGATTCATTTTTATTAGGTTAAGTTTCATGTTCTCTACAACCAGACATTAACAAATTCCCACAACCGCGGGCACGGCTTTCGAAAGTTCAAATCCCTGCAGGGGAGTCCAAACTTAGCCCATCACAAGCTCTCACGGTCAACGAAGGATATCCCTTCTAGCGGGAAGACCCGATCAGGCTCGGAATCCCGCTTACAAGACATCCTCGACAATGGTAAAACTAAACCAGCAACACCGCCCGAATGTGCCGACAAATCCCGATAGGAGCTGCACATATCTCGTTCTCAGGGCACACCGGATTGTCCAAGGTTCCAGTAGGCCAGCCCAGAGTTGCCCCTGGTGGCCACCGGCAGCTGACAGGTTGGACCAACACTTAGAGGAGCACTGGCCCGGGGTTTAAATAAAGATGACCCTTGAGTCCGTGGAACCCAAGGGAAAAAGAGGCTAGGTGGCAAATGGTAAAACCAAGGTTGGGCATTGCTGGAGGAGTTTTATTCAAGGCGAACTATCAAGGGGTTCCCATTATCACCCAACCGCGTAAGGAACGCAAAATCCGGGAACATAACATCGATATGACGGAAACTAGGGCGGCAAGAGTGGAACAAAACACTAGGCAAAAGGCCGAGCCATCCACCCTTTACCAAGTATATAGGTGCATTAAGATAAACAAGATAATATGGTGATATCCCAATAATAAACAATGTTCCAACAAGGAACGATCTCCAATCTTCACCTGCAACTAGCAACGCTATAAGAGGGGCTGAGCGAAGCGGTAACATAGCCAATCAATGGTTTGCTAGGACATGGTGGGTTAGAGGTTTGACATGGAAATATGGGAGGCATGAAAGCAAGTGGTAGGTATCGTAGCATAGGCATATCAAAAGAACGAGCATCTAGCAAGCAAAGATAGAAGTGATTTCGAGGATATGATCCTTGCCTGCAAAGTTGTCAGAGTTGACTTGATCCTCATAAGCAAACTCAACGGGCTCCTCGATAGAGAACTCGTCTCCTGGCTCTACACAAACAAGACAAACAAGCAAAAGGAACACAATCAACCACGTGCAATGCTCAAACAACATGATGCGAACATGGTATGCTATGCGGGATGCGATATGTGATGCATATGCAAGATTTGACAAGGAATGATTGAACCTGACCTCAACATGGAAATCCAAGAGTGCCACTGGAAAGTTGAGGTGATTTCGGTTGAAATCGATATAAAGATCACTGGAATCGGATGCACGGTTTGGAAATGGCAAGCAAAACAAATATGGCACCGGTCTGCGATAATCAGCAAGTAGCCATCTAAATGCATCAAGATAATTATGCTACAGCACTCAAATATGACAACAAAATACATGGAAGGGATCCACTCATGATGCTTGACAAAATATGAACACTGAGCTATGGCTAATTCATCCATAAACAGGTTCAAACAAGCATGGAAAAAGTGCAAATGATAACATGTTTCAGACTTGGTGAAATTAACACAAGTCTGGAATTTAACATCAGGTAGCACACTTTGGATCATAAAAACTACATGCTACAGGAACTTAACATGGAAAATAAAGGCATGAAATGAAGCTACTCAAAGTACTTAACAAAAGTCCCTTAGTGACCTTGAGCCAAAAGGGATCAGAAAATACAATTGCAAGCATGTGAACATGGCAAAAACATAATCAGATTACAGACTTAGTGAAAAACTGGAGCATGCAAATCTGTTAACGAGTAGGCATGTTCACGAGCTCGATGCACTCACTACAGAGCATGGCATGAAAAACTAAGCATACACCCATCAAGAATAAATGGCATAGAAGCTAGACATGGCAAGAACAACAACATAGCATGCACGGATCAATAGCAACATCCTCGGCAAAATCGCTAACGAGTCAACAATCTGCCAGGGTTCACGAAATAGCAAAGGTAGAGCTCGATTGACTCAAGCTAGGGTTCTCCATAAATGCAAAAAAAGACATGGATGGATAGAGCACCACAATGTTAACAAATCATCCTTACTGATCATCCTCAAAAGAGGCACGGATCACTAGGAAACAATATGAACATATGGCATAATGACAAAATCAGGACAAGGACTTAGAGAAATTCTAAGTCCCTGAAATCAGCATTACCGAATATGCTACTTTGCAAGCTTGTGCTAGTCACCACACATATTACAAAAATACATGGTAAGAACCTCTGTAAAGATGGCATGGCATATAACAAAATACATGGAGAGCCCAGGAGCATATCATGCACACATTAATCATGGCAAAAATGACAAATATCTATTTGATGAAACAGATCTGGCAATTTTATCACATGGCCCTCTTCCAACAGCATTTCGGGCATCAAGATGAGCTCAAATGAAAATTATGCAATGAGATGAAATGATGTACTCGTTGAGACGAACATTTTGATATGCTACACACACAAATCAGAGCTATGGATGCAGAGTTATAGCATGCCAAAGTTTGCAAATAATCTAGGGTTAGGGGATGAAAGTCAACCCTCTCAGATCCAGAAGGGCATGGAAAACAAGGATCGACGGCGACGTCCGGGAAGAAGAAGCAGCGGACGGCGGGGACGGCGAGGTCGCCGGAGCGGGATCCGACCGAAGCTGCGGTGGCCGGGGTCGGAGATGCGCGGTGAGGCCGGGCGGCGAGGCGGTGAGGACAGGGCGGCGACCACCGGGCGGCAGGCAGCGGAGGCAGCCGGCGTTGGCGCGGTGGCGGTGGTCGTGGTCGGCCACGGCGGTGGAGGGCGGCGGAGCTCCCAGGCTCGGGCGACGGAGCACCTCGGCGGCGGCGACAGGCGCTCGGGCCCCTGCGCGGCTCGGGCGGGCCGGCCCCGGGACGGGCGGGCCGCGGCGGCGGTGAACTGGGGACCGGGGAAGCGGCGAATGGGAGGAGGCCACGTGGCGGCGGACGGGCAGGTCAGATGTGTCCGTCCGGACTGAAATCTGTCCCGCGGCGCGGTGGGGAAAAAGGACTAGGGTTTTGCCCGAAAATTTCGGGGAGTGGCCTTTAAATAGAGGTAGAGGAGGCTAGGAAGCTCCAAATGGAGTGTTGTTTTTGGCCACGCGATCATGATCGAACGCTCTAGACGATGGAGTGGGTTTTGGGCCAAATTGGAAGGGTGTTGGGCTGCAACACAAACGAGGCCTTCTCGGTCCCTCGGTTAACCGTTGGAGTATCAAACGAAGTCCAAATGGCACGAAACTTGACAGGCGGTCTACCGGTAGTACACCAAGGCCGCATGACAAGTTTCGGTCCAATCCGGAAATGTTTAACCCCCACACACGAAAAGAGGTAGAAAGGGGCACCGGAGGAAATAGGAGCGCCGGAATGCAAAACGGACAACGGGGAAAATGCTCGGATGCATGAGACGAACACGTATGCAAATGCAATGCACCTGATGACATGATATGAGATGCATGAAAAAGGCAACAACACACGAAGACAAAAAACCCAAACCCGAGGAAATAAAATAACTTAGTGCCGGAAACGACAAGAGTTGGGATACATATAAGGTAAATTACATCCAGGGTGTTACAACACTCCGCCACTACGAAAGGATCTCGTCCCGAGATCTAGGATTGGAAAAACGCCGGGTACTCAGAACGGAGGTGATCCTCGCGTTCCCAGGTGGCTTCACGGTCGGAATGGTGTGACCACTTGACTTTGAGGAATTTGATTGACTTATTGCGAGTCTTGCGTTCAGTCTCTTCAAGAATAGCAACTGGGTGCTCACGATAAGAGAGGTCTTCTTGAAGATCAATGTATCCGAAGTTGACGGTGCGGTCAGGGGTCTTGAAGCACTTGCGGAGCTGAGAGACATGGAACATGTCGTGCACGTTTGCAAAGTTTGAAGGAAGCTCGAGTTGATAGGCGAGATTGCCTCTCTTGCTGACGATCTTGAAAGGACCCACGTATCTAGGGGCAAGCTTCCCTTTGATACCAAAGCGACGAGTACCTTTCATTGGAGAGACGTGGAGGTAAACATGGTCTCCGATCTCGAAAGCCAAATCACGATGCTTACTATCATAGTAGCTCTTCTGGTGCGATTGCGCTGCTTTGAGGTTATCTCGAATGACTTTGCACATTTCCTCTGCCTCTGTGATCAAGTCATTTCCGAGAAGTTGACGTTCACCGGTCTCCGACCAGTTAAGAGGAGTACGACACTTCCTGCCATAGAGAATTTCAAATGGGGCCTTGCCCGAACTCGCTTGAAAGCTGTTGTTGTAGGAGAACTCGGCATATGGAAGACAATCTTCCCAATTCATACCGAAAGAGATAACGCAAGCCCTGAGCATATCTTCGAGAATCTGATTGACACGCTCGACTTGGTCGCTAGTTTGAGGATGGAAAGCTATGCTGAAATGGATGTTGGTGCCCATGGCCTTCTGAAAAGAATCCCAAAACTTGGAGGTAAAGATGCTGCCACGGTCTGAAGAGATCAACTGTGGAATGCCGTGTAGAGAGACAATCCGAGAGGTATACAGCTCCGCCAATTGAGCTGCAGTGATAGACTCTTTGATAGGCAGAAAGTGAACCACTTTAATGAGTTTGTCGATGACAACGAATATAGCATCATTGCCACACTTGGACTTTGGAAATCCTGTCACGAAGTCCATCTCAATATGGTCAAACTTCCATTCTGGAATGGCAAGAGGTTGGAGGAGACCAGCTGGCCTTTGGTGTTCTGCCTTGACTCTTCTGCAGACATCACACTCATTCACAAACTTAGCAATCTCGCGCTTCATTCAAGTCCACCAATAAGCCCGCTTGAGGTCCTGATACATCTTTGTACTCCCAGGGTGGATGGAGAGGAGTGAATTGTGAGCCTCATTCATGATCACTTTACGAAGGTCACCTTTGGGCACAACAATACGATCCTCGAAGAAGAGAGTATCCTTGTCATCAAGGCGGTAGCACTTGTACTTGAGTTGACTCTTGGCAATCCCAATCTTCACCTTCTTCACCATAGCATCAAGAAGTTGAGCCTCGCGAATCTGCTCTTCCAAGGTAGGAGAGACTTGAAGGTTGGCGAGGAAACCTTGAGGAACAACTTGCAGATTGAGTTTGCGGAAAGCTTCACAAAGCTCGGGTTGGTAAGGCTTGAGAATCAGGCTGTTGCAATAAGCCTTCCTGCTCAATACGTCAGCAATCACATTGGCCTTGCCTGGAGTATACTCGATACTTGGATTATACTCTTGAATCATTTCGACCCAACGAGTCTGCCTGAGGTTGAGATTAGGCTGAGTGAAGATGTACTTGAGACTCTTGTGGTCAGTGAAGATGTCCACTTTTCTTCCCAATAAGAGATGTCTCCAAGTCAAAAGAGCATGCACAACTGCCGCCAACTCGAGGTCATGAGTGGGGTAGTTCTTCTCGTTGGGCTTCAACTGGCGAGAGGTATAAGCCACAACTTTCTTCTCTTGCATCAACACTGCACCAAGACCTTGAAGAGAGGCATCGCAGAAGACATCGAACGGTTTGGATTCATCAGGAGGAGTCAGAACTGGAGCAGTGACCAATTTCTCTTTCAAATTGTTGAAAGCGATGTCACATTCCGGAGACCAAACGTACTTGACGTGCTTCTGGAGAAGGTTTGAAAGAGGCTTTGCGATCTTTGAAAAGTTCTCAACAAACCTTCGACAGTAGCTTGCGAGACCAAGGAAGCTACGGAGTTGCTTCACGTTCTGAGGAGGTTCCCAATTCACAATTGCAGACACCTTCTCAGGATTCACCGCAATGCCCTTGGCAGAGATGATATGCCCAAGATAAAGAACCTCATCGAGCCAAAACTCGCACTTTGAGAACTTGGCGTAGAATTGATGTTCCCTGAGCTTATCGAGCACCAAACGCAAGTGCTTGGCATGATCTTCCTTATTCTTCGAAAAGACCAGAATGTCGTCGAGATAGACCAAAACGAAGTCATTTGTGTAGGCGTTGAAGATGAAGTTCATCATGCGAGAGAAAGTCGGAGGAGCGTTGACGAGGCCAAAAGACATGACAGTGTATTCATATGAACCATAGCTTGTTCTGAAAGCCGTCTTGGGAATATCTTGCTCACGGATTCGAATCTGGTGATAACCCATACGGAGATCAAGCTTGGAGAAAACTTGGGCACCTTTGAGTTGTTCGAACAGCTCATTGATGTTGGGAAGTGGATACTTGTTCTTGATAGTCTTCTTGTTCAATGGACGGTAGTCAACACAAAGTCGGTCCATTCCATCCTTCTTCTTCACAAAAAGAACTCCACAACCCCACGGAGAAGAACTAGGTCGGATGAGACCCATTCGTTCTTGAATATCGAGTTGCTTCTTCAGCTCCTTCAACTCTTCAGGTCCGAGCTTGTAAGGACGCTTGCAAACAGGTTCCGTGCCAGGCTCAAGATCGATGACGAATTCAACTGGCCGGTGCGGAGGCATTCCTGGAAGCTCTTCTAGAAAGACGTCTTGATATTCGCAAACGACTGGAATTTGAGAGATGGCATCCAGTTCACCCTTCTCATTGAGAGAAAACAGACGGATGATATCATCATGAGCGGCAAAGACAATTACATCCTCAAACGAATGAGTCAATTGAATCTGCCTGGCTGCACAATCAAGCTGAGCCTTGTGCTTAGAAAGCCAATCCATTCCGAGAATAAGATCAATATCCGAGTCACCAAGAACCGTAGGAGAAGACAGAAACTTGTAGTCACCCAAAGTGATAGTAACATCCAGAACAATGGAGTTAGCATTCATGCGCCTACCGGGAGAGACAACTGCTATCGGTCTAGGCAAAACTTGCAAAGCCAACTCATGCTTAGATGCAAAAGGTCTTGAGATGAAACAATGTGATGCACCAGTGTCAAAAAGGACTTTAGCTGGAATATCGTTAACAGGAAGGTTACCCATGATGACATCTGACGAATCCTCTGCCTGAGCTGCATTCATCAAGTTGACCTTGGCGTGCTTGGGGTTATGCTTGACCACAGCTATACTTGTCGATCTCACAGGAGGAGGAGGAGGGAGACGCCTCTAATTGAAGCATTTGTTGGCATAGTGGCCCTTCTCTTGGCACTTGTTGCACGTGACCTCTGAAAGCGGACGGTGATACGGAGCACTTGATCTTGGAGCTTGAGACGAAGTCTTGTTCTGAAAGCCAGGGTTGGGTGGGTGGGAAGATCCACTGCCACCTTTGCTCTTCTGCTAATAAGGCTGATAGAACAGAGGAGGAGGAAGCCAATACTTCTGCTGCTTAGCCACTTGAGTTGAGGAAGAAGGAGTAGCATCTCTGACTCGCTTCTTTGAAGCATCGCACTTCAGTTGAGCAGTCTCTTGCTTCATTGCCATGTTGTAAAACTCATCGTACCTCTTGGGCTCAAAGAGAACGAGAGCTAGCTGGATTTCTTCTCTGAGACCACCCCTGAACTGGTATATCATGCTCTTCTCGTCAGGGACGTCTCGCTTAGCAAAACGGGCGAGCTTATGAAACATCTTGTTGTACTCGTAGACAGACATAGAGCCTTGCTTCAGGTTGCGGAATTCCTCACGCTTGCTTTCAACCACGCTCTGAGGAATATGATGAGCTTTGAAGTCTTGACGGAATTCATCCCAGGTAATCACACGGCCTCCTCTGGAATCTTTGTACTACTGAAACCATTCTGCAGCTTGTTCTTTGAGTTGGAAGGAAGCGAACTTGACAAAGTCCTCAGGCCTAACGTTACTGCACTCGAAATGCTTGCATATGTCCACGAGCCAATCATCAGCGTCTGTTGCCTCAACACAATTGCTGAAGGTCTTTGGCTGGTTAGCAAGGAACTGGTTGAGTGTAGCAAAGTGATTCTGATTGTTGCCTTGGCCCTGGTTCGCTTGGTGGCGCTCTTGAAGAAGTTGCATGATCAGCTGCGTGTTTGCATTGGTAGCGGCCATCACAGCTTGCCATGCCTCCGGTGGTGGAGGTGGTGGTGGCAGATCAGGATTCGGAGTCGTGCACGTTGTAGGAGCCATCCTGAAGAGGTTGACATCCATTAGCACATTCACAGACAAATATTGAAGCTGAAGCAAACGGGTTGAAATTGCAACATATAGTCTTCACATCCGAACAAAATGAACGAATGCATTCCAATTGACATGGTCACATATCCATAAATTGAGAAGCCACTTAGAATTGATGTAGAAGAATAAAACCAACAAGGTACGGAACAAGAACGAATACTCGGTAAGGATCACCCAATCTCAAACCAAATATCTGTGGAAGAAGAACTAGAGCTACAAGAATTCCCACCTATGAAACTCCCGAACCTTTCCGGTTATGCAATCAGGTGTTGGGGATACAGAGGAAGCATAATATCTCACCCAAATCTAGCAAATCCTACATCCAGTTGTATCCATCCTTCAACACATAACTGAGAAAAACTTCGGAAATCGTCTACCTCAACCTTCGAAAAGCATCCGTTATACAAGTTATGGCAATACTCCCGAACTCCTGCCCTAGTTCTGGGTGGCATCGAGGTTATCTCACCAACAACTGCATAAAAGAGATTTTCGATGTCGGCGAAACTAAACTCAGGTATTCCAGAACTGCAACGATAAAATTGTGACGACAACACCTCGGAGATCAACTCCCTGGGACACTGCCACAACCCCTAAATGTCAGGAGGCACCAAGAACAATGTTCTCGTCACAAATCGATCGGAATGATTCCAAGATACCCGCGTGATCCTAAAAAAAATTAGTGAAATTTGAGAAGAGAAGAGTCAAAACTCTACGTCAGGATGCCTCACCAGAGCGATGAAGGGACTGGGGAGTAAAAAGAATTCCTAACTCTCCGATATATATAATCCTAAATGACTCAAAACATTTTTCTAGAGTCAAATACGCCAGCGATTCGATCAAGTAGGGGGCTCCTAAGGTCGGGGAAGGCTCTGATACCAAGTTGTAACGCCCTCGATGTGGCTATATCTCCTACGTGTCAAAGCATGACTTAGAGGCATAACCGCATTGAAAGCAATGTCGCAAGTAAGGTAATCTTCACAACAACCCATGTAAATAGATAATAGGGGAAAAAGGTACATAGTTGGCTTACACTCGCCACGTCACACAAATACATGAATAACATTACAATCATCCAATTCACTCATGGTCCGTCTACGGTACCAAAATAAAAGATCAACCCCAACATGCGACACGGTCCCCGATCGCCCCAACTAGGCACCACTACTGATCATCTGGGAAAGACACATAGTAACGACGAGAGTCTTCATCGAACTCCCACTTGAGCTCAAGCGCATCGTCTGGAACGGTATCGTCGATCCCTGCATCTGGTTTGGAAGTAATCTGTGAGTCACGGGGACTCAGCAATATCACACCCTCGCGATCAAGACTATTTAAGCTTATAGGTAAGGCAAGGTAATATGTGGAGCTGCAGCAAGCGACTAGCATAAATGGTGGCTATCCTGTTCGCAAAAGAGAGCGAGAAGAGAAGGCAAAGCATGAACGGAGAACTATGATCAAGAAGTGATCCTAGAACAATCTACGTCAAGCATTACTCCAACACCGTGTTCACTTCCCGGACTCCGCCGAGAAGAGACCATCACGGTTACACACGCGGTTGATTCATTTTAATTAGGTTAAGTTTCATGTTCTCTACAACCGGACATTAAAAAATTCCCATAACCGTGGGCACGGCTTTCGAAAGTTTAAATCCCTGCAGGGGAGTCCCAACTTAGCCCATCACAAGCTCTCACGGTCAACGAAGGATATTCCTTCTAGCGGGAAGACCCGATCAGGCTCGGAATCCCGGTTACAAGACATCCTCGACAATGGTAAAAATAAACCAGCAACACCGCCCAAATGTGCTGACAAATCCCGATAGGAGCTGCACATATCTCGTTCTCAGGGCACACCGGATTGTCCAAGGTTCCGGTAGGCCAGCCCAGAGTTGCCCCTGGTGGCCACCGGCGGCTGACAGGTTGGACCAACACTCAGAGGAGCACTGGCCCGGGGTTTAAATAAAGATGACCCTTGAGTCCATGGAACCCAAGGGAAAAAGAGGCTAGGTGGCAAATGGTAAAACCGAAGTTCTGTCTCATCCGAGTGTGCCTTGAGAACGAGATATGTGCAGCTCCTATCGGGATTTGTCGGCACATTCGGGAGGCTTTGCTGGTCTTGTTTTACCATTGTCGAAATGTCTTGTAACCGGGATTCCGAGTCTGATCGGGTCTTCCTGGGACAAGGAATATCCTTCGTTGACCGTGAGAGCTTGTGATGGGCTAAGTTTGGACACCCCTGCAGGGTTTTGAACTTTCGAAAGTCGTGCCCGCGGTTATGGGCAGATGGGAATTCATTAATGTCTGGTTGTAGAAAACTTGACACTTGACTTAATTAAAATGCATCAATCGCGTGTGTAGCCATGATGGTCTCTTCTCGGCGGGGTCCGGGAAGTGAACACGGTGTTGGAGTTATGCTTGAACGTAAGTAGTTTCAGGATCACTTCTTGATCACTTCTAGTTCACGACCGTGCTTTGCCTCCTCTTCTCGCTCTCATTTGCGTAAGTTAGCCACCATATATGCTAGTGCTTGCTGCAGCTCCACCTCTTATACCTTTTACCTACCCATAAGCTTAAATAGTCTTTATCGCGAGGGTGTGAGATTGCTGAGTCCCCGTGACTCACAGATTACTTCCAAAACCAGTTGCAGGTGGCGATGATACCATGCAAGTGACGCAACCGAGCTCAAGGAGGAGCTCGATGAAGATCGTGGTCATTTTGTTGTTCCGTTTCCAGTTGATCAGTAGTGGAGCCCAGTCGGGGCGATCGGGGATCTTTTGCATTAGGGGTAGTCTTCTTTTATTTTGGTTCCATAGTTGGACCTTGATTGTATCTGGTTGATGTAATGCTATTTTTTATGTATTGTGTGAAGTGGCGATTGTAAGCCAACTCTGTACCTCTTTCTTTTTCAGTACATGGGATGTGTAAAGATTACCCCTCTTGCGACATTGCCTACAATGCGGTTATGCCTCTAAGTCGTGCTCCGACACGTGGGAGATATAGACGCATTGTGGGTGTTACAAGTTGGTATCAGAGCCCTCCCCGACTTAGGAGCCCCTGCTTGATCGAATCGTTGGCGTTGTTGAGTCTAGAAAAATGTCTTGAGTGTTTTAGGATTTATATATATCGGAGAGTAGGATTCTTTTTACTCCTCAGTCCCTTCGTCACTCTAGTGAGGCACCCTGACGTAGAGTTTTGACTCTTCTCTTCTCAAATTTCACTAAAAAAAATTAGGATCACGCGGGTATCTTGGAATCGTTCCGATGGTTTTGTGACGAGAACATTGTTCTTGGTGCCTCCTGACATTTAGGGGTTGTGGCAGTGTCCCGGGGAGTTGAGCTCCGAGGTGTTGTCATCACAATTTTATCGTTGCACTTCTGGAATACCTGAGTTTCGCCGACATCGAAAATCTCTTTTATGCAGTTGTTGGTGAGATAACCTCGACGGCACCCAGTACTGGGGCGGGAGTTCGAGAGTATTGCCATAACTCGTATAACGGATGTTTTTTGAAGGTTGAGGTAAACGATTTCCGAAGGTTTCTTGGTTATGTGTTGAAGGATGGATACAGCTGGATGTAGGATTTTCTAGTTTGGGTGAGATATTATGCTTCCCCTGTATCGCCAACACCTAATTGCATAACCGGAAAATTTCGGGAGTTTATAAGTGGGAATTCAAGTAGCTCCTAGGATATCTTTCCGACAGATGCATGATATGAAATTGGGGTTCGACGTCTAGTGGTCCGCCTATCCACGGTTGGTTTTACAGTGGTCTCGTTGTGTCTTAAAGAGTCCTTGGCTATGCTGACTCGGGGATGCTTCGTATGTCATGTGCACTGCCTTGTACATGATGGTGTTGTACGATCGAGCCCGTGTGGGCCCCACCACGAAAACTTCGGACGAAATCTCTATCATATGTTTGTTCCGGCTTATTTTGCAAGCCAATCCTTTGTTTTGCTTTCAGTTGTGGTATTCGAGTTGCTTCAATGTCAAGTGTTGATTCCATACCTTTCCTAAGCGGTGTTCTCATATATCCATGAGGATGCAAATCCTTCTTGATCATCGAGCTTGTCATCTAAATTTTTTCTCAACGGTGTTCGTTTCATCCGTCTCCAAGTTGTCCTTGTTTTACCCACCCTCCCACCCTTTTTCTTCAAGGACTCAGATTTCTTAATCATGTATCTTTTTATTGATGGGAAGTCTCTCCATTCCTTTTCGTCAATGTTCTTACCCGGTGATTCTCATGAAGGTGTTCTACTAGTTCAGCATTCCTCATTTCTTTTCCTTCTCCGATGGATTTAATTCAAGCTTTCTTGATCGTATTCCTTTCCTCGTTTCAAATGCTTTTCCCATGCCAGTGCACCTCATAATCATCCACTTCTCGCTATTCATTTGTTTCGGAGTGCTGAGGATATATCAGAAAATTCAAACCATTTAATTCAACCGGTGCATTCTCCTTTTCAAGTATTCATTTCAACGGTGTTTCTTTTGAGTGGGCCCTAACCCACAGGTCTTTTTCCAGGCTCTTACCTGACTCTTCTAATCTTTCCGGAGTGATTCTCAAATTCTTTTCAAAGTTTGACGTAAGTATGACCTGTCATCAGTCATATGTCTTTCTCTAAGATCTCTCAAATTCTTTTCACCATTGGCTCAACCTTTCTATTCGCCATCCCGGAGTATCTCAATAATTCATGGTCGTGTTTCTCGTCGTCATTCTCAGATTTTGGGAGGACCGAAGAAGAGTTTTTCCTCCAAATCTTATCTGTTCAAGTGAAGATTCTTTGTTCTAGCTTGTTGCCATCCTCTCATAATTGTTTTCGATTGTGAAAATTCTTTTCACTCATTCGGAGCAATTTAGGAGTCTTTTCAGTTTGATTCTCCGGAGCCCATCATCTCAGAATTATTCTTTCCAGTTTTCAGCTCTTGTTTCTCCAAATCTTACTGGTACTTCATTCAAGTGTTCTCTAATCAGCTCGTCAACCCGTCGTTCTCGTGTATCTAAATTCTCTCAAGCATCTTCGTTTATCTGCTAATCCTTCCTGGTGTTTCTTCATCTTTTATTCGTTCATTTTAAATTCTTAGGGTGGTTCGTTCAAGATTTTTCTCTTCCTTCTTTATCTTATCAATTTATTCATTGTTCCAATCCTACTGGCGAATCATGGAAGACCTTCTCAAGTTGCTCTATATCTATCTTAATCCTTTCTACAAGAATAAGTAGTATGCCAAATCCGTTGCTTGTCATCAATCTAAATTGGTGAAGGATGAGCATAACATAATTCTTATTCTTGATTCACCCAAAGGATTAATTCTTTATTCTGGAGGCTCATCAAATTCTTGATTTTTCTTTTGTTCATCTTTCTTTCTCGGAGTTCCAAGCTCTAATTAACACGGAGATCCATCTAAATCATTACAAGGTTTCACCTTGTGTTTTCAACTTCACTTTCCTTTCGTTTTGATCATTCTTTGTTACCGGAGTTCTTCATGGAGACTCTACATGATGGTTCATAAAGGATTTAATTCCTTCTCCAAGTTTTTCATCGATATTCTTTTTAGAGGAGCTCAAGCATTCTTCATCTTGCGTTCTGAAGTACAATTCATTCTATCTTATCTTTTGAGGTGGTGTTATGTCATTGTTGATAATTTTCCTTCGTGTTTCATGATTCACAAGTTATCAAGAATGAGGTATTTTAAATCCATCAACCTCTTCGTTGGAGCTATCTTGGGTTATATTTCATCTAAAGCCTTCCCTAAGGATTGTTGCTATTTATGGTGCTTATAAATGACCCAAGTTCTTCTTTCATCCTCTCGGTGAAATAGTTTCTCGTCTCCTTGTTCATATAAATCCAATTCTTTTCCAGTGAGTGGCAGGTTGTCACCTCATAATTGATGTATTCCATAAGACCATATCAAGATTATTCTTTCGTTGTTGGTTTTTCCAACAACTCCATTCGAACCTTCTCCTAAAGATGCTTTTGCAAGCTCATTTAAGGTAGAACATGTTGTTTTCTCCTCCGTTCATTCCTTTCCATTCTCTCATTTCTTCCGGAGGCAGTGTGATGTTGTTCCCTTCGACCCATCAGCTTGTTTTGTCAAGATCATGTTTCTTTCCTTTGCTTATCCATTTAACCGGAGTGTTGTGTCATCTGCTCAAGTTCCTTCATCTTATCAAGTCTTTCATCTCTTTTCAACCGGAGTGCTACCCGAATCGGTTCTTTCTTGTTCCTCTTTCTTAA
Organism: Triticum urartu; assembly: GCF_056163025.1. NCBI lineage: Eukaryota > Viridiplantae > Streptophyta > Magnoliopsida > Poales > Poaceae > Triticum > Triticum urartu. The sequence continues at coordinate 323,390,193 of NC_141879.1, read as the reverse complement.
TGGAGTGCTTTCAAACTTCGTTCTTTGCCGTTGCTTTCTTTTCTTTCAATTTGCTCAACCTCGCAACGTTCTTTGGTTTCACTCGTTTGTCAAAGAAGCAACTTAGTTTTACCTCTTCTCTTTCTCTTCCGTTTTTCCCTCCGGTGCCATTCTAGATCTCGGGACGAGATCCTCTCGTAGTGGTGGAGTGTTGTAACGCCCCGAGACCGATGTGCCATGTGTCTTCCAGTTATTCGTTGTTGTTGCCTTGTCATCTGTTTGCGTGTCATGCATATCATATCATGTCATCATGTGCATCGCATTTGCATACATGTTCGTCTCATGCATCCGAGCTTTTTCCCCGTTGTCCGTTTTGCATTCCGGCGCTCCTACGTCCTCCGTGTCCCCTTTTACCTCTTTTCGCGTGCGGGTGTTAAACGTTCTCGGATTGGACTGAGACTTGCCAAGCGGTCTTGGGTTACTACCGTTAGACCGCCTGTCAACTTTCGTGCCATTTGGACTTCGTTTGATACTCCAACGGTTAACCGAGGAACCGTAAAGGCCTCGTGTGTGTTGCAGCCCAACACCTCTCCAAAGTGGCCCAAAACCCACCTAAACCCCCTCCATCATCTCGGTCGTTTGATCATGATCGCGTGGCCGAAAACCGCACCTCATTTGGACTCTCCTAGTTCCCTCTACCTATATATATGTGATCCCCTCCAAAAATTCGCGGATGAAACCCAAACCTAACCTTCCCCGCCGCCGCCGGACATTTCTTCCCGCGCCGGACACGTCCAGCCTCCACCTCACTCCGGCGAATCACGCGCTGACACGTCATCGCGCCGCCGCCCTCGCCCACTCACGTCGTGCCACGTGTTCCCCGCCGCCTCTCTCCTCCGCGCCCCGCTGCTAGGCCCACGGGGCCCAGCTGCGGCCCTCTCGGCCCGGCACCGCCGCCCGACACCGCCCGCACCGCGCGCCGCCCGCTCCTCCGCGCTCCGCCGTGCGCCACCATCTTCCTGCCGGCCGGTGCCTCGCCGGACTCAAGCCGGAGCGCCGCCTCCCGCCGCTGCTCCACCATGGTGCCCTAGCGTCGCCGCCTCGTCGTGGTCGGATCCGGTCCCGGGGAGCCGAGCCCCGCCGGATCCGCCGCTCCCTCGCCTCCCCTGCCTCGCGCGGAGATCCTGCATGTGCCGCCGCCATTTGATCGGGATTGAGCTGGGAGCTCGTCCCGCTCGTCCCTCTCACAACGCTCGTGGGCCCCGCGTGGGCCACCTCCTCCTCGACCCAGCTCGCTGACGGCCCAGCCCAGTTCCCCCACTAGCCTGCCTCACCTCCTCTTCACATGGGCCGAGCCCATTGGTGAGCAACCCCTCTAAAACCCGTGCGTGCGCTTTTTAACTATTTGACGCTCGCTGTGAATTCTGCCAAGTCCTGAGTATCATACATTCTGGTGCTATGATTGACCTGCCATAACTCCATGAGTGCTGCTCCGATTCATGCATATGATATATCGAAATGTTCATCTTGATGTGCTCTTCATTTTGTTCCATTGGGTCATGTTCATTTGAGTTCATCTTGATGCCCTAAATGTTGTTGCAAGAGTGCTATGTAATGTTAGTTTCAGATTATTATCAGTAATTGCACATTTGTCATTTTTGCCATGATTAATGTGTGCTGCATATGGCTATGAGCTCTACATGTGTTTTGTTATATGCCATGCCATCTTTACAGGGGTGTATGCCATGTATTTTTGTGATCAATGTGGTGACTAGCACAAGCATGCAAAGTAACTCTCGTGATGTTGCTGATTTTAGGGACTTAGAATTTCACTAAGTCTTTGATCTGCTAATATTTTTATGCCATGTATTCATGTTGTTGCAGAGAGATCCATGCCTCTTTTGAGCATGTTAAGTAAGGATGATTTTGAGATAATGTTATGCTCTATCCATCCGTGTCTTTGTTTGCAATTATGGAGCACCCTAGCATGACTCAGTCTTGCTCTACTTTTGCTATAAAATGTTCCTGGCAGATTGTTTACATGTTAATCAATTTTGCCGAGGTTGTTGTAGTTGATCCATGCATGCTATGAGGTTGATCTTGCCATGGTTAGCTTATTTATCATGTCTACTTGCTGGGTGTATGCTTAGTTTGTCATGAAATGCGTTGTGGTGAGTGCATCGAGCTCGTAAACATGTCTACGTGAATCTGTTTTGCCATGTTCCAGTTTTCTGCTAAGTCTGAATCTGTTAACGAAACTTGCTATGTTCACATGGTTTCCATTGTATTTTCTGATCCCTTTTGGCTTATGGTCAGTAAGGGACTTTTGTTGTATGCTTTGAGTAGCTTCATGCCATGCCTTGCTTTGCCATGATATGTTCCTGCAGCATGTTGATATCTTGCTCTAAACATTGCTTCCTGATTTTAAATTCCTGGCATGTTGTTATTTTCACTAAGTCTATGAACCTGATATCTTTTGCACTTTTGCCATGCTTGTTTGAACCTGCTATTGTGTGAATTAGCCGTGGCTCAGTGTTCATCTTTTGTTAAGCATCTTGAGTGGATCCCTGTCATGTGTTTTGTTGTTATGTTAGAGTGCAGTAGCTTGTTGTTCTTGATGCATTTAGATGACCTCATGCTGTTAATCGCAGCTTTGTGCCATTATTGTTTTGCTTGCCATTTGCAAACCGTGCATCCGATTCCGGTGATCTTTATATCGATTTCGACCGAAATCAACTCATCTTTCCAGCGGCACTCTTGGTTTTCCAAGTTGAGGCCAGGTTCAATATTTCCTTTCCGAAGCATGCATATGCATTGCATATCACATCCCGCATATCATGCCATGTTTTGCATCATGTTGCTTGTGCATTGCACCATGATTGATTGTGTCTCCCTTTGCTTGTGTTCTTGCTTTGGGTAGAGCCAGGAGACGAGTACGTGATCGAGGAACCCGTTGAGAATGTTTACGAGGATCAAGCTTACGTCAACTCGGAGAACTTTGCAGGCAAGATGACCATACCCTCGAAATCACTTCTATGTTTGCTTGCTAGATGCTCGCTCTTTTGCTATGCCTATGCTGCAATACCTACCACTTGCTATATCATGCCTACCATATTTCCATGTCAAGCCTCTAACCCTCCTTGTCCTAGCAAACTGTTGTTTGGCTATGTTACCGCTTTGCTCAGCCCCTCTTATAGCGTTGCTAGTTGTAGGTGAAGATTGGAGTTTGTTCCATGTGGGAAAATGGATATTTTGTTGGGATATCACAATATATCTTATTTACTTAATGCATCTATATACTTGGTAAAGGGTGGAAGGCTCAGCCTTATGCCTGGTGTTTTGTTCCACTCTTGCCACCCTAGTTTCCGTCATACCGGTGTTATGTTCCTTGATTTTGCGTTCCTTACACGGTTGGGTTATAATGGGAACCCCTTGACAGTTCGCCTTGAATAAAACTTCTCCAGCAAGGCCCAACCTTGGTTTTACATTTGCACTAACAACCTAGCCTTTTCCCCTTGGGTTTCCGGAGCCCGAGGGTCATCTTTATTTTAACCCCCCCCCTCGGGCCAGTGCTCCTCTGAGTGTTGGTCCGAACCGAGTAGACTGTGGGGCCACCTCGGGGCAACTTGAGGGTTGGTTTTACTCGTAGGATGTATCATCCGAGTGTGCCCTGAGAACGAGATATGTGCAGCTCCTATCGGGATTTGTCGGCACATTCGGGCGGCTTTGCTGGTCTTGTTTTACCATTGTCGAAATGTCTTGTAACCGGTATTCCGAGTCTGATCGGGTCTTGCTGGGACAAGGAATATCCTTTATTGACCGTGAGAGCTTGTGATGGGCTAAGTTGGGACACCCCTGCAGGGTTTTGAACTTTCGAAAGTCGTGCCCATGGTTATGGGCAGATGGGAATTTGTTAATGCCCGGTTGTAGAAAACTTGACACTTGACTTAATTAAAATGCATCAACCGCGTGTGTAGCCGTGATGGTCTCTTCTCAGCGGGGTCCGGGAAGTGAACACGGTGTTGGAGTTATGCTTGAACGTAAGTAGTTTCAGGATCACTTCTTGATCACTTCTAGTTCACGACCATGCTTTGCCTCCTCTTCTCGCTCTCATTTGCGTAGGTTAGCCACCATATATGCTAGTGCTTGATGCAGCTCCACCTCTCATACCTTTCACCTACCCATAAGCTTAAATAGTCTTGATCACGAGGGTGTGAGATTGCTGAGTCCCCGTGACTCACAGATTACTTCCAAAACCAGTTGCAGGTGGCGATGATACCATTTACGTGACGCAATCGAGCTCAAGGAGGAGCTCGGTGAAGATCGTGGTCGTTTTGTTGTTCCGTTTCCAGTTGATCAGTAGTGGAGCCCAGTTGGGGCGATCAGGGATCTTTTGCATTAGGGGTAGTCTTCTTTTATTTTGGTTCCGTAGTCGGACCTTGATTGTATCTGGTTGATGTAATGCTATTTTTATGTATTGTGTGAAGTGGCGATTGTAAGCCAACTCTATACCTCTTTCTTTTTCAGTACATGGGATGTGTAAAGATTACCCCTCTTGCGACATTGCCTACAATGCGGTTATGCCTCTAAGTCGTGCTCCGACACGTGGGAGATATAGCCGCATCGTGGGTGTTACACAAGGCGACTAGGGTTGGAAACCCTAGGGGGAGGGGCGCATCCCACCTACTTGGGGTGCAAGTCTCCCCCTCCTGGCCCCCCCTCTAGATGCATCTAGGGGGTCGGCCCCCTCTCCCCTTCACCCTATAAATAGCTGGGGATGGGAGGGTAGCCGCACCCCTTCCCTTGGCACAGCCCTGCACCCTTCAACACCTCATCCTCCTCAGTAGTGCTTGGCGAAGCCCTACCGGAGAACCACAAGCTCCACCACCATGCCGTTGTGCTACCGGAGCTCTTCCTCAACTTCTCCTCCCTCCTTGCTGGATCAAGAAGTAGGAGAAGTCCCCGGGTTGTACGTGTGTTGAACGTGGAGGCGCCGTCCGTTTGGCACTTGGATCAGATCTTCCACGATTTGAATCGCCGCGAGTACGAATCCATCAACCGTGTTCTTGTAACGCTTCTGCTTAGCGATCTTCAAGGGTATGAAGATGCACTCCCTCTCTCTTGTTGCTAGTATCTCCTAGATTGATCTTGGTGACATGTAGGAATTTTTTTGAATTATTACTATGTTCCCCAATAGAAACTTCATATCAAGTTACTACCGAACCTCGTAGGTCAACCAAAGTACGTTCCGCACTAGAGTGGTACGATAATCCTATTCTGGAAGTCATGTTACTAGACCATGACGAACCTATGAACTATGAGGAAGCAATGATCATCCCAGATTCTGTGAAATGGTTTGAGGCCATGAAATCTGAGATGGGATCCATGTATGAGAACAAAGAGTGGACTTTGGTTGACTTGCCTGATGATTAGCAAGCCATAGAGAATAAATGGATCTTCAAGAAGAAGACAAACGCTGATGGTAATGTTACTGTCTACAAAGCTTGACTTGTTGCAAAAGGTTTTTGACAAGTTCAAGGAGTTGACAACGATGGGACCTTCTCACCGGTAGCGATGCTTAAGTTTGTCTGAATCATGTTAGCAATTGCCGCATTTTATGATTATGCAATCTGGCAAATGGACATCAAAACTGCATTCCTTAATGGATTTCTTAAAGAAGAGTTGTATATGATGCAACCAGAAGGTTTTGTCGATTCTAAAGGTGCTAACAAAGTGTGCAAGCTCCAGCGATCCATTTATGCACTGGTGCAAACATCTCGGAGTTGGAATATACGCTTTGATGAGGTGATCAAAGAATATGGTTTTATACAGACTTTTGGAGAAGCCTGTATTTACAAGAAAGTGAGTGGGAGCTCTATAGCATTTATAATATTATATGTGGATGACATATTGTTGATTGGAAATGATATAAAATTTCTGGATAGCATAAAAGGATACTTGAATAAGAGTTTTTCAATGAAAGACCTTGGTAAAGTTACTTATGTATTGGGCATCAAGATCTATAGAGATAGATCAAGACGCTTAATAAGACTTTCACAAAGCACACACCTTGAGAAGATTTTCAAGGAGTTCAAAATGGATCAGTCAAAGAAGGAGTTCTAGCCTGTATTGTAAAGTGTGAAGTTGAGTAAAACTCAAAGCCCGACCATGGCAGAAGATAGAGAGAGAATGAAAGTCATTCCCTATGCCTCGGCCATAAGTTTTATAAAGTATGCCATGTTGTATACCAGACCTATTGTGTACCTTACCATGAGTTTGGCAAGGGGTACAATAGTTATCCAGGAGTAGATCACTGGACAACGGTCAAAATTATCCTTAGTCACCTAAGAGGACTAAGGAAATGTTTCTCGATTATGGAGGTGATAAAGAGTTCGTCGTAAAGAGTTACGTCGATGCAAGCTTTCACACTTATCTAGGTGACTCTAAGTCTGAATCTAGATACATATTGAACGTGAGAGAAATTAGCTAGAGTAGCTCCATGCAGAGCATTGTAGACATAGAAATTTGCAAAATACATACGGATTTGAATGTGGCAGACCCGTTGACTAAACTTCTCTCACAAGCAAAACATGATCACACCTAAGTACTCTTTGGGTGTTAATCACATAGAGATGTGAACTAGATTATTGACTCTAGTAAACCCTTTGGGTGTTGGTCACATGGCGATGTGAACTATGGGTGTTAATAACATAAAGATGTGAACTATTGGTGTTAAATCACATGGCGATGTGAACTAGATTATTGACTCTAGTGCAAGTGGGAGACTGAAGGAAATATGCCCTAGAGGCAATAATAAAGTTTTTATTTTATATTTCCTTATATCATGATAAATTTTTATTATTCATGCTAGAATTATATTAACCGGAAACTTGATACATGTGTGGATACATAGACAAAACATAGTGTCCCTAGTAAGCCTCTACTAGACTAGCTCGTTAATCAAAGATGGTTAAGTTTCCTAACCATAGACATGTGTTTTCATTTGATGAACATGATCACATCATTAGGAGAATGATGTGATGGACAAGACCCATCCGTTAGCTTAGCATAATGATCGTTAAGTTTTATTGCTATTGCTTTCTTCATGACTTATACATATTCCTTTAGCTATGAGATTATGCAACTCCCGGATACTGGAGGAGTGCCTTGTGTGCTATCAAACGTCACAACGTAACTGGGTGATTATAAAGATGCTCTACAGGTATCTCTGAATGTGTTTTGTTGGGTTGGCATAGATCGATATTAGGATTTGTCACTCCGAGTATCGGAGAGGTATCTCTGGGCCCTCTCAGTAATGCACATCATAATAAGCCTTGCCAGCAATGTGACTAATGAGTTAGTTGCGGGATGATGTATTACGGAACGAGTAAAGAGACTTGTCGGTAACGAGTTTGAACTAGGTATGAAGATACCGACGTTCTAATCTCGGGCAAGTAACATACCGATGACAAAGGGAATAACGTATGTTGTCATAACAGTTCGACCAATAAAGATCTTCGTAGAATATGTCGGAACCAATATGAGCATCCAGGTTTCGCTATTGATTATTGACCAGAGAGGTGTCTTGGTCATGTCTACATAGTTCTCGAACTCGTAGGGTCCGCACGCTTAACGTTCGATGATGATTTTGTATTATATGAGTTATGTGATTTGGTGACCGAATGTTGTTTGGAGTCCTGGATGAGATCATGGACATGACGAGGAGTCTCGAAATGGTCGAGAGGTAAAGATTGATATATAGCGCGATGGTATTCGAACACCGAAGTGTTTCGGGATGCACCGGGTACTTATCGGGTCACCAGAAGGGGTTCCGGGCACCCCCCCCCCCCCCCCGGGGCTAAATATATGGGCCAAGAGGGGAAACACACCAGCCACAAAGGGGCTGGTGCGCCCCCCCCCATATGGGCTGGCCAAATTAGAGAAGGAAAGGGGAAGAAGGAAAGGAAAAGGGAATAGGATTCTGTTGGGTTTCGTAGTAATTTCAAAAAAAATTCCTATGCACACGCAAGATCATGTGATGCATAGCAACGAGAGGGGAGAGTGTTGTCTACGTACCCACGCAGACCGACTGCGGAAGCGTTGACGCAACGTAGAGGAAGTAGTCGTACGTCTTCCCGATCCGACCGATCAAGCACCGAAACTACAGCACCTCCGAGTTCGAGCACACGTTCAGCTCGATGACGATCCCCGGACTCCGATCCAGCAAAGTGTCGGGGAAGAGTTCCGTCAGCACGACGGCGTGGTGACGATCTTGATGTACTACAACAGCAGGGCTTCGCCTAAACTCCGCTACAGTATTATCGAGGATTATGGTGGCTGGGGGCACCGCACACGGCTAAGGAATAGATCACGTGGATCAACTTGTGTGTTCTAGGGTGCCTCTGCCTCAGTATATAAAGGACTAGAGGGGGGAGGCTGGCCGGCCAAGGTGTGGCGCGCCAGGAGAGTCCTACTCCCTCTGGGAGTAGGATTCCCCCCCCCCCCAATCCTAGTTGGAATAGGATTCGCGGAGGGGGAAAAGAGAGAGAGGGGGCCGGCCACCTCTCCTAGTCCTAATAGGACTAGGGGAAGGGGGAGGCGCGCAGCCCATGTAGGGCTGCCTCTTCTCTTTTCCACTAAGGCCCATCATGGCCCATTTAGCTCCCGGGGGGTTCCGGTAACCTTCCCGGTACTCCGGTAAAATCCCGATTTCACCCGGAACACTTCTGATATCCAAACATAGGCTTCCAATATATCAATCTTTATGTCTCGACCATTTCGAGACTCCTCGTCATGTCCGTGATCATATCCGGGACTCCGAACAACCTTCGGTACATCAAAATGCATAAACTCATAATATAACTGTCATCGTAACCTTAAGCGTGCGGACCCTACGGGTTCGAGAACAATGTAGACATGACCGAGACACGTCTCCGGTCAATAACCAATAGCGGGACCTGGATGCCCATATTGGCTCCTACATATTCTACGAAGATCTTTATCGGTCAGACCGCATAACAACATACGTTGTTCCCTTTGTCATCGGTATGTTACTTGCCCGAGATTCGATCGTCGGTATTCCAATACCTAGTTCAACCTCGTTACCGGCAAGTCTCTTTACTCGTTCCGTAATACATCATCTCGCAACTAACTCATTAGTTGCAATGCTTGCAAGGCTTATGTGATGTGCATTACCGAGAGGGCCCAGAGATACCTCTCCAATAATCGGAGTGACAAATCCTAATCTCGAAATACGCCAACCCAACATCTACCTTTGGAGACACCTGTAATGCTCCTTTATAATCACCCAGTTACGTTGTGACGTTTGGTAGCACCCAAAGTGTTCCTCCGGCAAACGGGAGTTGCATAATCTCATAGTCATAGGAACATGTATAAGTCATGAAGAAAGCAATAGCAACATACTAAACGATCGGGTGCTAAGCTAATGGAATGGGTCATGTCAATCAGATCATTCAACTAATGATGTGACCTCGTTAATCAAATAACAACTCTTTGTATATGGTTAGGAAACATAACCATCTTTGATTAACGAGCTAGTCAAGTAGAGGCATACTAGTGACACTCTGTTTGTCTATGTATTCACACATGTATTATGTTTCTGGTTAATACAATTCTAGCATGAATAATAAACATTTATCATGATATAAGGAAATAAATAATAACTTTATTATTGCCTCTAGGGCATATTTCCTTCAGATTCCCCCTTCCCCCTCTTCCCTTCCTACTCCGAATAGTAATAGGAAAGGGAGGAGGCCGAATTGGGAAGACCCCAAGTAGGATTCCTCCTACTTGGGGCACCCCCTTGGCTGTATCTCCTCCCCTCCAACCTATATATATGAAGGGGGGCACCGCTAGAACACACCACAAACATTGTTAGCCGTGTGCGGCGTCCCCCCTCCATAGTTTACGCCTCCGGCCATATTCACGTAGTGCTTAGGTGAAGCCCTGCGCAGATCACTTCACCATCACCGTCACTATGTCGTCGTGCTGACAGAACTCTCCCTCGACACTTTCCTGGATCAAGAGTTCGAGGGACGTCATCGAGTTGAACGTGTGCAGAACTCAGAGGTGTCGTACGTTCGATACATGATCAGTCGGAACGAGAAGAAGTTCGACTACATCAACTACGTTGTTAAATGCTTCCGCTTTCGGTCTATGAGGGTACATGGACACACTCTCCCCCTCTCATTGCTATGCATCTCCTAGATAGATCTTGCGTGAGCGTAGGAATTTTTTTAAATTGCGTGCTACGTTTCCCAACAAGTGACATGAAGTGGGTCAACTGGACTATCATTGATGACAATGAAGATCACTTTCCTGGAGTTCATGAGAGCTTTAGAATGAATGGATTTGATGCTTTTGTGGGTCAGAAACTGACCAAATGGAATGATGAGATGGTGATGCAGTTCTATTCCACAGCTCACTTTTATCTAGATGGCAAGATTGTCTGGATGACTGAGGGTACAAGGTACCAATCTTCCATTGCTGAGTGGGCTAAGCTAATCCATGCTCCTAAAGAAGGAGAGAATGATACTGATGTGTATGCCAAGCCCAGGAAAGGCCACAACTCCATGGCACACGTGTACAAGGAGATACCAGATGATGCCTTGGAGGCACACAAGTTTGGCTCAGTTTACTATCTTCTGTCAGGGCTGCCAACTATCAACACCATCCTAAGGCACACATTGTTGCCCAAGTCTGGAGATGACAGGATGATCAGAGGGAATTCAATTAACTTGCTGCATATGTTTGATGTGCCAGAGAAGTTCAAGGTGATGACCTTGATAGTTGAGACTATTAAGAGGACTGCAGCTGATCAAAATAGATCATGCGGCTATGCTCCACACATTCAGATGCTCATTAATTCCAAGGTGGGCACAGGCACATACTTGCTTGACAAAGAGCACCTTCCCTTGAGGCCAAATTTTGAGGATAACACAGTTGTCATGGATGCTTCACATCCTACTTCTATTGAGGCTCAAGAGAAGAGAGAAGGCGAAGGCAGAAAAGGCTTCAAAGATTCCAGATGCCTCAGCTGCGAATCTCAAGACCAAGCAGGACCAGCTCAGCTATCTGCTTGAAGCTACAGTGAGAATTTAGAAAGGACTAAGCACCCTGACTCAAAACCAAGAGAGTCTTGAGAGAATCATTGAGACTAAGATTTATGATCTAGACTTGAAGGTCACAAAGATTCAGACTACAGTTGAGCAACTTTAAGAAGAAGCAGAGGGGAGGGGAGGCAGAAGTACAATAGATGCTTATCAGAGGGTGCCTAGGTCACAAAGGTCTATAGTTGTGCCAGTCAGTGACACAAGGGCCACAACGTCAGCACCTGAAACCATAGCCTCAGTTGCCCCTCCTGTGGCAACCCCTCCAGTTCCTCAGACAACAGCCGAAGGCTTTGCAGATGTTGTTCTCTCCACGCCATCTTCGCACTCCGGATTTCCTGGAGATCGTTCTTAGAGTTCCATATAGCACTATGCATTTTCAAGCTTTTTGGAAACTTATTGCCAAAGGGGGAGAAAGTGTATAGATCATAGGCTTCGATAGAGAGAGAGTGTGTGTGTGTGTGTGTCTTGCTTCCTATTTGTCTCTCTTGCTACTTATTTGCTCATGTGTTTGCTACAATATTTTGTGCTTGTGTGTGAGATACTCTTATGATCATGTGGTTGATCATATTATGCTTGGATGATGCTATATTATCATTTGTGTATGATCTATCATATTTGTCTTGGTGATGAGTGCATGTTATTTTTATTCTATCATTTTGAGTGCTCCACCAAGATGTATGTGACATGGAAGAGAAACCCATAATCCTAATCGATTGTGCATTTGCATTCAAAAGCAAATCATAAATAATGCACAAATTTAGGGGGGAGCTCTTGCTTATCACATACTTCTCAAAGCGACGATATATTCCATTCTTATTATCATATGTCGAAGCTTTAATCTATATGTTGTCATCAATTACCAAAAAGGGGGAGATTGAAAGTGCAACTAATCCCTGGGTGGTTTTGGTAATTCATAACAACATATAGCTCATTGAACTAATATCCTTTCATGATGATTATTTCAGTAAGTTTAATGATTGGCATGGCATGGACTAGAGATGTGGACCCCTCCAAATGCTAAGGACAAATATCAGCAAAAGCTCAAGACTCTTCATTTCTATATTAGTGATCCAAGATCACATTGAGTCAATAGGAAAGCCAATACCATTAAAAGGGGATGAGGTGCTGCTTAATGGTCTACTTGCTCAAAATGCTTAGTGATATGCTCCAAAGCCCTCAACCACTTTCTCAAATCCAAATATGTCCTAGACCTAAAGTCAAACTCGGCCCCACCGATTTGATTTATCCGGCGCCACCGAGTTCATTTGACTTAGCCATAGCCAGAAACCCTAATTAGTTCGGTCTCACCGATAGGGATCTCGGTCTCATCGAGATGGGATTGCAAACTCTTTGTTTCCCTTCGTAACATTTCGGTATTACCGAACGGAGCGATCGGTCCCACCGAGTTTGCCCGACCAACCCTCTGTTTGCTTGTTACTGAAATCGGTCTCACCGAGTTGAAGTAATCGGTCAAACCAAGATTAAGTTTTGCCCTAACCCTAGCACATCAATCCCACCGAGTTGATCTTGTCGGTCCCACCAAAACACCTAACGCTCACATTTTGAACTGAATCGGTCTCACCGAGTTCATCTATTCGGTCTGACCAAGTTGGCTCTTTGTGTGTAGCAGTTAGATTTTGTGTGGAGGCTATAAATACCCATCCACCCTCCTCTCCATGTGTGAGAGAGCCATCAAAACGTTTCTACACTTCCAACATTCATTTCCTGAGAGAGAACCACCTACTCATGTGTTGAGACCAATACATTCCCCTCTAGACCTACTTTCGATTCTACAAAGGATGAGATCAAGTGAAGCACGGTTAGGTCTATTAGCACTTAATTAATAGTAAAAGGCAAAAATACCCATTCTAATTCTTGGAAGGCGGGTGCACTGAAGCAGGCCCCAATTATTATTGTATGCATGCGAGCCTCATATTGTGCAGGTATTAATTGAGGGTATTATCAAGTACTTGCAGGTGGTTGTCATGTATACTAGTGTTCAGAAAATGATACAGACACTTACCCGTGTTAACTCCTCAAAAGCCTCTATTTTCTTGGCAGTGAATAATGCAAGCTGCATTAAGAGGGGGGAACATCAATTACTCGTAAGCATGTAGCTGCAAATCAAGCACCTTCGGTGCAGAAATCAATATCAATTGCCAAAAATCAGTTACATGGTAATAATGGCGATCAGGAGTCTCGACTTCAACAGGTATGATTACCAAATTTGCATCATAGCATCTACATGGTAAAGCATTATTATCAAACCCAAAATCAGCAAAAAGTACAAATATAACATTAATAGACAAGGCTGATGAGGCCCTTATAAATGAACAGATGGGAAAAGAGTCCTAGCATACCTATGGTTGACAAACGCCCGACATTCCCATAATATGCTAGATCAAGGCATAGAGCTTCCTCATCTCTTAGCAGCCCTTCAGAACCCCAACTAGCATCTAGGAGCACTTGATCCACATGCTTAGAATTTTTGGCTTTTCTCTCATGTAGTTCAAAACTTGTTAGTACCTCCCCAACTAATTCACGAATGAAAGCACCTTTTGGTAGCCCATCCAGCGTACATAGCCCCCAACCCTTCCCTTCATTCGTGAAAACACCTGAAACACGGAATAATGGTAGCTCATCTCCATGCTACAAGTTTAACACCAAAGTAAAGGGAACAAAGTGAAGTTTTGATTTGCTAGTGCTTACAAGAATGGAGCAAGAAACACGTTAATATAGCAAAACAAATGAATGATGTCAATGGCCATTCATCAAAGAACAGAATGGTCCATAAAGAAACTACTGATGAGTGATCATCATCCAAAAATGGGAAGCCACAAAAGTATAACAGTTGTGATAACCTACAAATGTTTTAAGATAGTACCTGAAAATTGCATGTTATCCCACGTTGAATCACACAATTTCCACACTGCATGCCACAACCACATTTACTCCAACATTCCTTAATGAATTTCTAGCAAGATGACCTTTACATGGATCCGATGAGGGCTTCATCATATATATTTCAAGAGGGCAAGCTTTACAGTAGAACTTATTATCCTTTTCTTGGAAGTGATTAACAACTATGCACTCATCAATTAATTCTGCCCTGACCAGGCCCTCTGGTGTGTATGCAATCTCGCCTCCAGTTGATCTTGCACATGCACATGGATGTGATTCTAATAAGCAGTTGCCTGAACAATCTGCGCAGCAATCCTCATCACCAATCCGCGCAAGTGAGGTGTTGACATAAGCACTTTGGAAAATGAGATTCTTTCTTATGTAATAGAACAATTGCAGACAACTATCACTACCAAATTCGTTTACAATAGGTATTCTAACTCTTTCTTCTCCCTTCGTTATGTCAGCAACATCATGCAGCAACCTTTGCTTAAAAAGTGCTTCCTGAGGCTGATAAGCAACTACCCAATTTTGAAAGCTAGGTTCCAAGGATGATCCTACAGCAGCATTACCATTCCCATCAACAGCATGCTTACAAGCAATTGGTTTCACAAATGGAGCATATGTCTCCAAAGCCTGTTCTTGCAAGCTGCCACCATTGTTTTGAGCTTCAGAATGCACACGTGACTCTGCAACATATTGGCATATCTTATTCATCAGCTTGCCAACAGAAAAATCAGGAGGTAGGGTCTTGTATGAGCGAAGACATTTATCCTCAACTATTTTGAAGACCTTGTCCAAACTAATGCAGGCCTCTGAAGGGTCAAATTTGCATTTCAATGACACCTTCACCTCACCCAGAGTGGATGAAGCTACATCAAGTTCAACAAAAGATGCCTGGTGAGCTTTTGAATAGTAGACTCTACCCCATCCTTGACTGCATGTTGGTTGATGTCTGGATTTTGATCATGGTTAACTATGCTAGCTCTAGCATCAGAACCCCAAGTCAGCATATCCCTTGTTTTACAATGTTCAATTAGCATGTTGTCCCCGCCTATTTATTTTTTATTTTGCAAATACAGTAGATCCAATTAGAACAAGAATGTTGTCAACAGAAACTTGTGACAAATTGACAATGGTCAAAGCAACTGCTACAATTGCACAGCCATCCAAAAAAGGAAAGAAAGCAATCAAGCAATGCTAAAATAAACCACATACATGCGCACCAAAAACCGCCGTAAGGACTTAAACAATTTGGTAATATCATAGGAAAAATGTTGAGTTTGATTTCCAGAGCATACAAACATCAGTATGAACTATAATTTCAACTAAAACTAACGCAAAGCATGAACAACTCTAGCCTGGTCTTGAAAGTACTGAGTGATGGTGAGATAATGCAAGTGGTATACCTGAAGACCCAGTATTGAGGTCGTTGGCAACAGGGGTAGCTGGAACATCAATTTCAGGTTCAGGTTTGGGCTCTTGTAAGAAGAGAGCATCTTAGGGATTTTCACTGACATCCACGGGTCTGTTGATGAGGGAGGTTTCATTATCACTGACATCCATGTCCATACCGAGCAGCAGAAGGGTGTTGGTCATCTTGATCTGGTGTGACCGGCGTTGAGTTGTGAGGCTCGGACGCTTGGTCTGTCACCCGATGTGAAACCACAATTGGAAAGGCCGAGCATCAGATGGTAATTATACAGTAAAGAAACAGAAAGTAGCGTATCATTTGTACATGATGGCTAGTGGCAGGAATTGGTTGATTCTTTTGGCTATCCAGGATGGTGTCAGCAAGGATGCGGTAGCTCTCGTCCTCGATGGGCTCCTAGTTTTTGTCAAAGAGGTTGTAGAGGTGCCTCGGGACTAGCGAAACCTGCTTCTTGGAGAAGCCGAGACGCCCCATGGCCTCATACGCCTTTTGAGCCTTATCCTTGTGGGAAACCATGGCCTTCTTTTAATGAAATGCCCCACTACTATTTGTGTTGCAGAGAAGATGTGCATTATCAATTAATCAAAACCTCCTCATAAGACAAAAATAAATAAATTCGTTTATGAAACCCTAGGAGAAAAGAGGAATGCCCGAAAGTAGCGGGTGGATAAGAACCACACTGGAAACCCCAATCTTGGAAGGGAGGCGAAGATAGCATCAGGTTGTACCAAGAAATGTCATACAGCCAGCAGTAGTGGGAGAGGGAGGGAAAGCGGAATGCACCCACTTAGAGCAGAAGAAGAGTAAAAGAAATCGAAACTTTGGTGCCTACTACAGAGGATTGATTGTCACACACCTGCACGCGCCAAGGGAAGGGAGTGGGTCAAGGTTCTGGAGCGGTGAGAATGCGAGTGCGAGGCTCGCTGGGGTTTCACTTTTGAGGTGGAGAGGTCCGAAGGAGGACAACGCCAAGGGAGGCGAGGAGGCGACGCGTCCGCAATGACTGCTGCCTGCTGACTTTTTATTTGGCCAACGATAGGCGCCGGCGCGTCGGCCCAAATTTGGGCCGGTCACTGCCCAGCCGCTCGATTCGGACACGTTGAGTCGTTGGATTAAGTCTTCTTTCCCCTATCTTCTTCTTCCCCACGCCCCCATACTCGTACCTTGCCGCCGGTCGCCGCCCTCAGCTCCGGTAGCTGCCTATCGGTCTTGAAGCACCACCCCACGCGCTCGCCCGTCGCCGACTTCGCTGCCGTCCGTTGGCCTCCTCGTCGTCGTCTCATGTCTTTCTCGTTGGATCCACGCATGCAGCAACTTTCGCCCGCGATTGCAGCTCCCTCACTGGCGGTGGCAGCTCCGATCGCCGGCGGGCCTCGCTGTCGATCGCCGGCCTCGCCGTCTCCGTCTCATGTCTTTCTCGCCGGATCCACGCATGCAGCAACTTTCGCCCGTGGTTGCAGCTCCCTCGCTGGCGGTGGCAGCTCCGGTAGCGTTGGTCACCGATCGCAGCACACCGGCGATGGGCTCGCGAAAAAGTACTGGTTTGCAGGTGCCAACAAATATGTTAGCTGATAGTAGCAAAATATTGTGCTGGTTCCAGCAAAAAATGATCGCCGGTGCCGCTACCACGTCGTCGTTGAAGCAAAATCAATCACCGGTTGTAACTTTTGTGATTGCCGGTTGTAGCTTTTGTGATTGCCAGTAGCAGCAAAAACAGCTTCTGATTCCAGCTTACGTCGGTACTCTTGTCCGCCGCCCTCCGCGGTTGCATCGTCTTTTCTACACGGTTCTAGGACTGACTCTATTGGTTTCAGCAAATCTCACTTCGCAAAAATCCGCCTCCTTTTATTTCTAGCTTTTTTATTCGTCGGTTCTAGCTTTTTATTTCGTCGGTTGCATCGTTTTTCTTAGCCGGATGCAACACTTTGTAGCGGAAAAAGAACTTAATTTGGCTGGAGGTAGAAGAAAAGGTAACAAATAAGACAATAGATAACTAGGGAGTAAAAATGGGCAGTCGTGTGGGACCTATAACATGCTCGTGAGATATGAGGGAGCGGTTTGCCTAGGACTGCGCCAGCGTGGCAAGAAAGTCAGCGGATACGCTGTGTTGCGCGCGCAAGTGAGCGCGGCCGGCCGAAAGTCCGTATATAACCGTTTCCTTTTTTTTAGAAATTGCTGCCTGCTGACTTTTTTTTAATACCCGTCGCCATTCGGGCCTGCCCTTGTCACGGGCCTCCTTCAGCCCATGAAAGGCCCACTACTCCGTCCAGTCCAATAAAAAGGAGTCGTCCGAAAGGAAACCCTAATCGAACCGAATCGAATCCTCCAGTCCAGATCAAAACAAGGGAGCGAGCATGGCGTCGTCCTCTGCTGTGAGCAAGCGCGGCGACGCGGGCGGCGTCCTGGCTGCGATCTCGCGGTCCTCGGTGGCGGCGCACGGCCGCGAGGCCGCGGCTGTGGCGGGGAAGCTGCTGCGGAGCACGGGGAAGGCGGCGTGGATCGCCGGGACGACCTTCCTGGTGCTGGTCGTGCCGCTCATCATCGAGATGGACCGCGAGCAGCAGATGGTCGACCTCGACCTCCAGCAGCAGGCTCTTCTCGGCTCGCCGCCGCCCCTCGCCAAATAAATCCCTCCTCTTTCGTCCGTCTTTGTTGCCTGCCGCTGCTGCTGATGCGGTCACATTTCGTTTTGCTAGTATCATAAGTTGTCAAGAATTTTATCACTAGTCTGTTTTGGGGGAGAAAGATCATGCCTTGTTGTGACTGCTCCTGCTCGGTACAATTATTATCGCAATATCACCGACTTGTCTTGAACTCAGTCCTGTGATACACAGGAGTGTTTGTTTGTGATGCCTATTTAGATACATACATGATTGTCACAATGCCCTATCTCATACTTGTTGCTCTGATATTGCTACTTCCACCACCAGAATTAGCAGGGTAGGGAACTAGAAATCATTCATTGTTGCTCCTTGTACTGATCCTCGAAGTAACCAAAACAAGACGTTGCTCTTATCCCATGATGATGGCTCATCGGTTGTTAGGGGTTTGATTCTACCGAGATACTGATCACTAAGGAGACACATTCTAGTCTATATTGGCTGAGTCGGCTGATGGGTGCATATAACTCACTCCCAAGGTCATCTTGATTCCAAGGAATTCCATAAGTTTTTTGGAGAACTTGAATCTTTGTGAAAATTATCTTAAGATTCATTTGCACTCTATTTTGGAGGAAATCCTCTCAAACCTTTTGGTGGAATTCATTTGTTTCTCCTATGATGTCAAACACTTATCATCCAAATTCCTAGTCTTCTAATCCTTGGGTTTTTTTTTCTCATACAATCCATGAATGGATCGGGTTCCACTGTCAAAAAGATAATGGAACAAAACACAAAAACAGCGTCTTGGCGCAAAGCAGGTAAACATAAGTAAGGTTATCCCAGCCGTAACTCTCCTGCCGCATGCTCTGCTAACAGGGGAGAGGGGGGAGCTAAGGCGAAGCAAAACAAGTTACTCAGTCTTGCTCCATGTCTTGCGCGTAGCTTCTGCATCATCTTCATTGTTTGAACCATCATCTCCCATGATCATCAAGGCACCATTTCCTCGCTCCCTCCTGCCATCCTCATATTGTGCCAGTGCCGTTCTCTGGAGTGCCATCGCACCTTGTTCCAACATTTCAGTCCCCTCATTTTACAAAGCTGCCCAATAGTTCATAAAAGACACAGCGTAGTAAATAAATTCAGCGGGATATCTTACAAGCTTAAACTCAAAACAAGCTCTGTAGCCCAACATAGGGCCGCCAGGCCAACAACTTGGAGTTAGGAATTTGGGAATCCACGAGAAGTATTGGGAAAAGCATCCAGGTCTATCCCCAGCACCAATAGTTTTGCTCACTATACTCCACACATCTATGTCGCAGCAACAGTGGAAAGGTGATGAATATTTTCATTATCATGTCAGAATCAACATACAATTTTTTTTGTTCAAAGGCAGTTTGGCTTTCCAGAGATGCCTAAATGATCTAGATTTTTTTTCCCTTTTTCCATAGCCAGATGGAAACATCCAGCCAGCCTCGCACTCTCAGCTCCCTAAAAAAGCTTTCAGCTCCACTAGCTGTCTATTTTGTTTATTGTTCAGCCATCTCCAAAATGTCATTGCTCATCCAGTATTAGCCATATCTCTGACAGTTTTTTCTTCTCATTACATAGTTGCAACAAGTCAGGGAAAATAGCTAGCAAAGGTTTATCACTGCACCATTTGTCACCCCAAAAGCCAGTCTGTTGTCCATTACCCACTTTCATCTTTCTCCCTGTAAGATACAGATTGATTTTAACTAAGTCAGCCCAGCATGGTGAATCATTCACAGATCCATGTATCTGATAGATCCCTTAATCAATCTTATTTTCTTCTTACTATCTGCTGCCACATCCCTTCTCTTGCCCCCAATTCCACCACCATTTGCGTACCAAAATAACATTAAGGAGGCATTTGGTTACCTGCATCGTTTTTTAGCACTTTGCATATTTGTTCCACTTGAGCCTGATGGAGCTAATGCAGGCAAAAAACAATCATCTACACTTACTTTGGTTGCCTGCATACAAGCTGGGAAGCATTTTCTAACTGCCGTTTGGTTGCGTGCATTGGCTTGGTAGATGCAAGTGCCCGATGTTTGGTTGCATACTGGCAACATGGTCAACACCTACACATGACACACTGAGTTACAGTAGAGTTTTTGGCAGTGTGCTTGCGATGACGGCGTCAGTGTAGGCCGAGGAAGAGGTGATCGAGAGGAACGACACCGGCGGGGGCACCGGGCACAACGTGGCGTCCATCTGATAAGGTTCACCTACACATAACACTAGGGACGCCGCAAGCAACTAGTTCGCCATGCCGCCATTGGACTTTGCACCGACTTGGTGTCGCGCTGACGTCCACCTTGCCGTCACTATCCCCGCTTTCCTGGGTCGTGTGGGGCCGTGCCTCCATCCCCGGTGACTGCGGTGGGTGTTGCCGCCGACGCTGACACCGGCGACGTCAACGTCCATATCGCTATCCCGCGGCAGCAAGCTGGTGAGCGGGAGCATGGTGACGCGGACAGTGAGCGTGTCGCACGCGCGCATCTCGGGAGAGCTCCGCCTCCGCGCCGGCGAAGGATGAGCGGGCTGTCACGCGAGGCCACGGGCTTGAACGAACGAAGACTGCCGGCAAGTACGAACGTACACTGTTCCAGGAAAGATCAATCAAGCAGTTTGCTTGGTTGATTTGTACTCCCATTGATCTGAACGCTTTTATATTTCTTTACAGAAGAAGTAAGTGCGGGTTTGAGGAACGAACACTGCCGGCGAGACGGAGCCGGAAGGCCTGCTCGAGGATGGCACGGCGGAGGATCCTGCCGGCCACGTGCAAGGAGTGGGAGCTGGCTCCTCTCCCGGGAGGCGGATCCTCTAACTTAAAGAAGCAAAGTGTAATCATAATGTAAAATGAAGAAGAAATGTTAAAGACGTTTAGCGGATTATTTACTATTGATATTTACTGTAGATATAAATAATCTATAATTAATTTTATTTCACCATCAAATTGTTTGTATGTAATGATTATGAATGTAAACATTAAATCTGCAATTTGCATATTAATTTAAATCATTTTAGCCTTAATCATATGGATTGCAAGAAGGAAAGTTAGAGGATTGTAGCTTCTCTAACTTTTCTTCTTAATGTTAGAGGATCTGGTTCCCCTCTCCCGAGCACTCTGCCTCGCATCCGAGCAGCCTCTCCTCCTCGTTGTTAGAAGGGATGGAGATGGATTGATGGAATTGATGTTTATTGCTTGAGCCTTGTGGGCATATATGTAGAAGTACATGATTTATTTGGAGTACAAGACAAACCAGAATATTTCCTATTCTATCTTATGTTTCAATCTAATCATGATACTCAACACTCGCGTCGCGCCGGCCGGCGAGCCCCTGCGACGTGCCGCCGTTCCTCATCTTGTCCCATTCCTCCCGTTCTCCTCTCTCTCTCCCCTACTTCTTCTTCCTCTACTCCTCTCTAATTTTCCTCTTCTCTTCTGTCTTCACAGTCACACAGGACGCCATGGCTGCCTCGGAAGGTCACCTCACCTCTACGGTTGACGAAACTACGAACCGATCGCCAGAATGAAACCATGGCATCGATGTGCATCTTTTTCGTATAGACCTTATCTCAAATCGAAGAATCGTTGTGTAGATCAGAAGGGATGAAGAAAAGGAGATTAGGGAGGAGTTTAGTGGAGGTAGGAGAAGAAACCACCTGCAGAGTTCCTATTCCTCATATATTCTCCAGTGCAACGGGACCAACAACACGTGCTCGAGGTGGCTCGACCGCTTGCTGGAAACTGGTGATTCGATGGTTCCTAGCAGACTTGACTGGGGGTGCTTTAAGTTTCATGTGGGCCAACATTTGTATGTGACACGGCTAACCAAACATGCCAAATTCTTCCCGCGCGGACCTGGTTAAGGTAGATACGGGCAACCAAACACATCATAAACCTCCCATTGTGAATACCCTACAATCCTTCTTCTTGAACTGCACACTAGTGGCCATCTAACCATATGCTATTTTCTCTTCTTACACGTCCTTGCATGGAGAATCTCTTAATTGCTTTGTCCATCCCCCAATTTTAGTTTTAGGGAATCTCTACATCGAGAAATAGTACACAAGCATACTGGATAGACATAATCTTATCCTTGTTACTCTACCTCCAATTGATAAAGTGCCAGTCTCCCAACCCTCCAATCTATTAGAGCAACTCCAACGCGCCGACGCAAACTGTCCACGCGCATCTATTTGGGTCGAAACGGACACAAATTGCGGCCAACACGCGGACGCAAACTGGCTCGTCAGCAGTTTGTCCGCCACGGGCAGAGACGCCGCGCACTTCCACCACACCGCAGACGCCCAGCTTCCATCCCCAACCGCAAGCCTCCCGCTTCTCCACCTCTCCCGCGAACTGCTCGCCGGAGGTGATTGTGGTCGCGTCGGCCACGCCCGCAACCATGGCCATCGACTTCAACGCCACACCTGTGGCCGATGGGTCGTCCATCGGAGGCCAAAGGAAATGACCGTGATGCGGAGCATCCTACGATCATCCCCATGTACACTTCGACTACTCTCCAAGCCCCAAGAGGACATACGATGTGACCTCGGCCATACGCCATTAGACACAAGATGAACTCACTCCTCTTCGAACCGTCACTTTCCACATATGAGACATGGTTACTACCTCATGCATTGTAACACCCCGGATGTAATTTACCTTATATGTACTCCAACTCTTGCCGTTTCCGGCGCTAAGTTATTTTATTTCCTCGGGTTCGGGTTTTTGTCTCCGTGTGTTGTTGTCGTTGTCATGCATCTCATATCATGTCATCATGTGCATTGGATTTGCATACGTGTTCGTCTCATGCATCCGAGCTTTTTCCCCGTTGTCCGTTTTGCATTCCGGCGCTTCTATCTCCTCCGGTGGTCTTTTCTACCTTCTTTTCGTGTGTGAGGATTAAACATTTCCGGATTGGACTGAGACTTGCCAAGCGGCCTTGGTTTACTACCGGTAGACCGCCTGTCAAGTTTCGTACCATTTGGACTTTGTTTGATACTCCAACGGTTAATCGAGGGACCGAGAGGGCCTCGTGTGTGTTGCAGCCCAACACCCTTCCAATTTGGCTCAAAACCCACCAAAACCCTCTCCATCTTCTAGAGCGTTCGATCACGATCGCGTGGCCGACAACCGCACCTCATTTGGACTCTCCTAGCTCCTCCTATGTCTATAAATAGCACCCCCTCCGAAATCCACGGTTCTTCTCCCCCGAAACCCTAAAAATCCCCTCTCTGCGCGCCGGACATGTCTGCCGTGCCGGACACCGCGTCCGCCGCCGCCCGCGGCCACTGAGAGGCCGCCACGTGGCACCGTCCACTCCTCCCGCCACCGGCCCATCCCGGCCCAGGGCGGGCCCTCTCCGCCGAGTCAACCGGGCCGCGCCCCGCGCCCACGCGCCGCCACCTTCCTCCTGCCGCGCGCCACCCGCCTCGCCGATCCGCCACCGCTCGCCCCGCCGCCGGCGAGCTCGGCGCCGCCGCCCGGTCGCCGCGCCTCCTGGTCGTCCGGCGCCTCCTCGTCGCCAGGAGCGCCCCGGCGAGCTCCTCCGCCGCTCCGGCCACCTCCGAAGCCGGCCGGCCTCGTCTCCCTCCTCCCCGCGGCGAACTCCGGCCGCCACGAGCCATCGACGCCGGCAAGCCCTCCGGCGAGCTCTGATCCGACCTCGGGAAGCATGCCGATCCAGATCTGAGTTTATCTCCTCAGTTGACTTTCTCCCGAAACCCTAGATATATTGCATTTTTCATCATGCTATATCTTTGCAACCGTAACTTCGTTTTGGGCGTGTAGCATATCAAAATGTTCGTCTCAGAGAGTACATCATTTCATCTCATTGAATCATTTTCATTTGAGCTCATTTTGGTGCCAGAAATGCTGTTGGAAGAGAGCTATTTGAGTTAATTGTCAGATCTGCTGCTCCAAATAGCTAGTTGTCATTTTGCCATGTTTAATGTGTGCATGATATGCTCCTGAGCTCTACATGAGTTTTGTTATATGCTTTGCCATCTTTACAGAGGTGCTATCCATGTATTTTTGTGACATGTGTAGTGACTAGCACAAGCTTGCAAAGTAGTGCATTCGTTAATGCTGATTTCAGGGACTTAGAATTTCACTAAGTCCTTGATCTGTTTTTATCAATATGCCATATGTTCATGTTGTTTCCTAGTGATCCGTGCCTCTTTTGAGGATGATCAGTAAGGATGATTTGTTAACATTGTGGTGCTCTATCCATACATGTCTTTGTTTGCATTTATGGAGCAACCTAGCTCGAGTCAATCGAGCTCTACTTTTGCTATTTCGTGAATTCCTGGCAGATTGTCTACTTGTTAGCGATTTTGCCGAGGATGTTGTTGTTGATCTGTGCATGCTATGTTGTTGTTCTTGCCATTTCTAGCTTATATAATGTGTATTCTTGATGGGTGTATGCTTAGTTTGTCATGCTATGCTCTATAGTGAGTGCATCGAGCTCGTGAACATGCCTACTCGTTAACAGATTTGCATGCTCTAGTTTTTCACTAAGTCTGAGATCTGATTATGTTTTTGCCATGTTCACATGCTTGCAATTGTATTTTCTGATCCCTTTTGGCTCAAGGTCACTAAGGGACTTTTGTTAAGCTCTTTGAGTAGCTCCGTGCCATGCCTTGCTTTGCCATGTTAAGTTCCTATAGCATATAGTTTTCATGCTCCAAAGTGTGCTACCTGATCTGATATTCCAGGCTTGTGTTAATTTCACTAAGTCTGAAACCTGTTTACCAATTGCACTTTTGCCATGCTTGTTTGAACCTGTTAATGGATGAATTGGCCGTAGCTCAGTGTTAATCTTTTGACAAGCATTATGAGTGTATCCCTGCCATGTATTTTGTTGCCATGTTTGAGTGATGTAGCATAATTATTTTGATGCATTTAGATGGCTACTTATTGTTTATCGCAGACCAGTGACATTTGTTTTGCTTGCCATTTCCAAACCGTGCATCCGATTCCGGTGATCTTTATATCGATTTCAACCGAAATCACCTCACCTTTCCAGTGGCACTCTTGGATTTCCAAGTTGAGGCCAGGTTCTTTCATTCCTTGTCAAATCTTGCATATGCATCACATATCGCATCCCGCATAGCATATCATGTTTGCATCATGTTGTTTGAGATTTGCACGTGGTTGATTGTGTTCCTCTTGCTTGTTTGTCTTGTTGGGGTAGAGCCGGGAGACGAGATCGCTAACGAGGAGCCCGTTGAGTTTGCTTTCGAGGATCCAGTCAACTCTGACAACTTTGCAGGCAAGATGATCATACCCTCGAAATCACTTCTATCTTTGCTTTGCTAGATGCTCGCTCTTTTGCTATGCCTATGCTACGATACCTACCACTTGCTTATCATGCTTCCCAAATTGCCATGTCAAACCTCTAACCCACCATGTCCTAGAAAATCGTTGATTGGCTATGTTATCGCTTTGCTCAGCCCCTCTTATAGCGTTGCTAGTAGCAGGTGAAGATTGGAGATCGTTCCTTGTTGGAACATTGTTTATTGTTGGGATATCATTATATTATCTTGTTATCTTAATGCATCTATATACTTGGTAAAGGGTGGAAGGCTCGGCCTTTTGCCTAGTGTTTTGTTCCACTCTTGCCGCCCTAGTTTCCGTCATATCGGTGTTATGTTCCCGGATTTTGCGTTCCTTACGCGGTTGGGTGATAATGGGAACCCCTTGACAGTTCGCCTTGAATAAAACTCCTCCAGCAATGCCCAACCTTGGTTTTACCATTTGCCACCTAGCCTTTTTCCCTTGGGTTTCGTGGACTCAAGGGTCATCTTTGTTTTAAACCCCCAGGCCAGTGCTTCTCTAAGCGTTGGTCCAACCCAGAGCACCATGCGGGGCCGTCCCTTGGAAACTTGGGTTACGTTGGCTCCCGTACGCTTAGCTTATCCGGTGTGCCCTGAGAATGAGATATGTGCAGCTCCTATCGGGATTTGTCGGCACATTCGAGCGGTGTTGCTGTACTTGTTTTACCATTGTCGAAGTTGTCTTGTAGAACCGGGATGCCGAGTCTGATCGGAATGTCCCGGGAGAAGGTTTATCCTTCATTGACCGTGAGAGCTTGTGATGGGCTAAGTTGGGACTCCCCTGCAGGGATTTGAACTTTCGAAAGCCGTGCCCGCGGTTATGGGCAGATGGGAATTTGTTAATATCCGGTTGTAGATAACATGAACCTTAACTTAATTAAAATGAATCAACTGCGTGTGTTACCGTGATGGTCTCTTCTCGGCGGAGTCCGGGAAGTGAACATGGTGTTGGAGTAATGTTTGCCGTAGGTTGTTTCTTTAGTTCTTCGTTCGTGCTTTGCCTTCTCTTCTCGCTCTCTTTTGCGAACAGGTTAGACACCATATATGCTAGTCGCTTGCTGCAGCTCCACATATTACCTTGCCTTACCTATAAGCTTAAATAGTCTTGATCGCGAGGGTGCGAGATTGCTGAGTCCCCGTGGCTCACAGATTACTTCCAAACCAGATGCAGGGCCCGATGACTCTGTTCCAGATGATGCGCTTGAGCTCAAGTGGGAGTTCGACGAAGACTCACGCCATTACTATGTGTCTTTCCCTGATGATCAGTAGTGGTGCCCAGTTGGGGCGATCCGGACCATGTCGCATGTTGGGGTTGATCTTTTATTTTGGTACCGTAGTCGGACCATGAGTGATTGGATGATTGTAATGCTATTTATGTACTTTGTGTGACGTGGCGAGTGTAAGCCAACTATGTACCTTTCCCCTTATTATCTATTTACATGGGTTGTTGTGAAGATTACCTTACTTGCGACATTGCTTCAATGCGGTTATGCCTCTAAGTCGTGCTTCGACACGTTGGAGATATAGCCGCATCGAGGGCGTTACAAGTTGGTAATCAGAGCCTTCCCCGACCTTAGGAGCCCCCACTGCTTGTTCGAATTAGCTGCCGTTGTTGAGTCTAGAAAAATGTTTTGAGTCATTTAGGAATTATATATCGGAGAGTTTAGGAATTCTTTTTACTCCCCAGTCCCTTCATCGCTCTGGTAAGGCATCCTGACGTAGTGTTTTAACTCTTCTCTTCTCAAATTTCACTAAAAATATTTTAGGATCATGCGGGTATCTTGGAATCGTTCCGATCGATTTGTGACGAGAACATTGTTCTTGGTGCCGCCTGTCATTTAGTGGTTGTGGCAGTGTCCCGGGGAGTTGAGCTCCGAGGTGTTGTCGTCACAATTTTATCGTTGCAGTTCTGGAATACCTGAGTTTAGTTTGCCGACATCGAAAATCTCTTTTATGCAGTTGTTGGTGAGATAACCTCGACGCCACCCAGTACTAGGGCGGGAGTTCGGGCGTATTGCCATAACTTGTATAACGGATGCTTTTCGAAGGTTGAGGTAGACGATTTCCGAAGTTTTTCTCGGTTATGTGTTGAAGGATGGATACAGCTGGATGTAGGATTTGCTAGATTTGGGTGAGATATTATGCTTCCCCTGTATCCCCAACACCTGATTGCATAACCGGAAAGGTTCGGGAGTTTCATAGGTGGGAATTCTTGTAGCTCTAGTTCTTCTTCCACGGATATTTGGTTTGAGATTGGGTAATCCTTACCGAGTATTCGTTCTTGTTCCGTACCTTGTTGATTATATCCCTCTACCTAAATTCTAAGTGGCTTCCCAATTTATGGATATGTGACCATTTCTATTGGAATGAATTCGTTCATTTCGTTCGGATGTGAAGACTATATGTTGCAATTTCAACCCGCTTGATTCAGCTTCAATTTTATCTGTCAATGTGCTAATGGATGTCAACCTGTTTAGGATGGCTCCTCCAACGCGCACGACTCCGAATCCTGATCCGCCACCACCACCTCCACCTCCGGAGGCATGGCAAGCTTTGATGGCTGCTACCAATGCAAACACGTAGTTGATCATGCAAATTCTTCAAGAGCGCAACCAAGCGAACCAAGGCAACCAAGGCAACCAAGGCAACAATCAGAATCACTTTGCTACACTCAACCAGTTCCTTGCTAACCAGCCAAAGACCTTCAGCAATTGCGTTGAGGCAACTGATGCTGACGATTGGCTCATGGACTTGTGCAAGCTTTTCGAGTGCAGTAACGTCAGGCCTGAGGACTTTGTCAAGTTCGCTTCCTTCCAACTCAAAGACCAAGCTGCAGAATGGTTTCAGCAGTACAAAGATTCCAGAGGAGGCCGTGAGATTACCTGGGATGAATTCCATCAAGACTTCCAAGCTCATCATATTCCTCAGAGCGTGGTTGAAAGCAAGCGTGAGGAATTCCGCAACCTGAAGCAAGGCTCTATGTCTGTCTATGACTACAACAAGTTGTTTCAGAAGCTCGCCCGCTTTGCTAAGCAGGACGTCCCTGACGAGAAGACCATGATATACCAGTTCAGGGGTGGTCTCAGAGAGGAAATCCAGCTAGCTCTTGTTCTCTTTAAGCCCTTGAGGTATGATGAGTTCTACAACATGGCATTGAAGCAAGAGGCTGCACAACTGAAGTGTGATGCTTCCAAGAAGCGAGTCAGAGATACTACTCCTTCTTCCTCTACTCAAGTGGCTAAGAAGCAGAAGTATTGGTTTCCTCCTCCTCCGTTCCGTCAGCTGTATCAACAGAAGAGCAAAGGTGGCAGTGGATCTTCCCACCCACCCAACCCTGGCTTTCAGAACAAGACTTCGTCTCAAGCTCCAAGATCGAGTGCTCCGTATCACCGTCCGCTTTCAGAGGTCACGTGCAACAAGTGCCAACAGAAGGGTCACTATGTCAACAAATGCTTCAATCAGAGGCGTCTGCCTCCTCCTCCTCCTCCTATGAGATCGGCAAGTACAGTTGTGGTCAAGCATAACCCCAAGCACACCAAGGTCAACTTGCTGAATGCAGCTCAGGCAGAGGATTCGTCAGATTTCATCATGGGTAACTTTCCAGTTAACTCTATTCCTGCAAAAGTTCTTTTTGACACTGGTGCATCGCATTGTTTCATGTCAAGATCATTTGTTTCCAAGCATGACTTCGTTTCGCAAATGTTGGGTAAACCTATGGGAGTGGTTTCTCCGGCTAAGTCTATGAGGGCTACTTCAATAGTCCCCGATGTTTCTATCATGATGGGTGATTTCAAGTTTCTTTCCTCTCCAATGGTCCTTGGTAACTCGAATATTGATCTTATTATCGGAATGGATTGGCTTTCTAAGCACAAGGCTCAGCTTGATTGTGCTGCCAGGCAGATTCAATTGACTCATTCGTCTGAGGATGTAATTGTCTTTGCCGCTAATGATGATACAATCCGTCAATTTTCTCTCAATGAGAAGGGTGAACTGGATGCCATCTCTCAAATTCCAGTCGTTTGCGAATATCAAGACGTCTTTCTAGAAGAGCTTCCAGGAATGCCTCCACACCGGCCAGTTGAATTCGTCATCGATCTTGAGCCTGGCACGGAACCGGTTTGCAAGCGTCCTTACAAGCTCGGACCTGAAGAGTTGAAGGAGCTGAAGAAGCAACTCGATATTCAAGAACGAATGGGTCTCATCCGACCTAGTTCTTCTCCGTGGGGTTGTGGAGTACTTTTTGTGAAGAAGAAGGATGGAATGGACCGACTTTGTGTTGACTACCGTCCATTGAACAAGAAGACTATCAAGAACAAGTACCCACTTCCCAACATCAATGAGCTGTTCGAACAACTCAAAGGTGCCCAAGTATTCTCCAAGCTTGATCTCCGTATGGGTTATCACCAGATTCGAATCCGTGAGCAAGATATTCCCAAGACGGCTTTCAGAACAAGCTATGGTTCATATGAATACACTGTCATGTCTTTTGGCCTCGTCAACGCTCCTCCGACTTTCTCTCGCATGATGAACTTCATCTTCAACGCCTACACAAATGACTTCGTTTTGGTCTATCTCGACGACATTCTGGTCTTTTCGAAGAATAAGGAAGATCATGCCAAGCACTTGCGTTTGGTGCTCGATAAGCTCAGGGAACATCAATTCTACGCCAAGTTCTCAAAGTGCGAGTTTTGGCTCGATGAGGTTCTTTATCTTGGGCATATCATCTCTGCCAAGGGCATTGCGGTGAATCCTGAGAAGGTGTCTGCAATTGTGAATTGGGAACCTCCTCAGAACGTGAAGCAACTCCGTAGCTTCCTTGGTCTCGCAAGCTACTGTCGAAGGTTTGTTGAGAACTTTTCAAAGATCGCAAAGCCTCTTTCAAACCTTCTCCAGAAGCACGTCAAGTACGTTTGGTCTCCGGAATGTGACATTGCTTTCAACAATTTGAAAGAGAAATTGGTCACTGCTCCAGTTCTGACTCCTCCTGATGAATCCAAACCGTTCGATGTCTTCTGCGATGCCTCTCTTCAAGGTCTTGGTGCAGTGTTGATGCAAGAGAAGAAAGTTGTGGCTTATACCTCTCGCCAGTTGAAGCCCAACGAGAAGAACTACCCCACTCATGACCTCGAGTTGGCGGCAGTTGTGCATGCTCTTTTGACTTGGAGACATCTCTTATTGGGAAGAAAAGTGGACATCTTCACTGACCACAAGAGTCTCAAGTACATCTTCACTCAGCCTAATCTCAACCTCAGGCAGACTCGTTGGGTCGAAATGATTCAAGAGTATAATCCAAGTATCGAGTATACTCCAGGCAAGGCCAATGTGATTGCTGACGTATTGAGCAGGAAGGCTTATTGCAACAGCCTGATTCTCAAGCCTTACCAACCCGAGCTTTGTGAAGCTTTCCGCAAACTCAATCTGCAAGTTGTTCCTCAAGGTTTCCTCGCCAACCTTCAAGTCTCTCCTACCTTGGAAGAGCAGATTCGCGAGGCTCAACTTCTTGATGCTATGGTGAAGAAGGTGAAGATTGGGATTGCCAAGAGTCAACTCAAGTACAAGTGCTACCGCCTTGATGACAAGGATACTCTCTTCTTCGAGGATCGTATTGTTGTGCCCAAAGGTGACCTTCGTAAAGTGATCATGAATGAGGCTCACAATTCACTCCTCTCCATCCACCCTGGGAGTACAAAGATGTATCAGGACCTCAAGCGGGCTTATTGGTGGACTTGAATGAAGCGCGAGATTGCTAAGTTTGTGAATGAGTGTGATGTCTGCAGAAGAGTCAAGGCAGAACACCAAAGGCCAGCTGGTCTCCTCCAACCTCTTGCCATTCCAGAATGGAAGTTTGACCACATTGAGATGGACTTCGTGACTGGGTTTCCATTGTCCAAGCGTGGCAATGATGCTATATTCGTTGTCATCGACAAACTCACTAAAGTGGCTCACTTTCTGCCTATCAAAGAGTCTATCACTACAGCTCAATTGGCGGAGCTTTATACCTCTCGGATTGTCTCTCTGCACGGCATTCCACAGTTGATCTCTTCAGACCGTGGCAGCATCTTTACCTCCAAGTTTTGGGATTCTTTTCAGAAGGCCATGGGCACCAACATCCGCTTCAGCACAGCTTTCCACCCTCAGACTAACGGTCAAGTCGAGCGTGTCAATCAGATTCTTGAAGATATGCTCAGGGCTTGCGTTATCTCTTTCGGTATGAAGTGGGAAGATTGCCTTCCATACGCCGAATTCTCCTACAACAACAGTTTTCAAGCCAGTTCGGGCAAGGCCCCATTCGAAATTCTATATGGCAGGAAGTGCCGTACTCCACTCAACTGGTCAAAAACCGGTGAACGTCAACTTCTTGGGAATGACTTGATCACAGAGGCAGAGGAAATGTGCAAAGTCATTCGTGATAACCTCAAAGCCGCGCAATCGTGCCAGAAGAGCTACTATGATAGTAAGCACCGTGATTTGGCTTTCGAGATCGGAGATCATGTTTACCTCCGTGTCTCTCCAATGAAAGGTACTCGTCGCTTCGGTATCAAAGGGAAGCTTGCCCCTAGATACGTGGGTCCTTTAAAAATCGTCAGCAAGAGAGGCGATCTCGCTTATCAACTCGAGCTTCCTTCAAACTTTGCAAATGTGCACGACGTGTTCCATGTCTCTCAGCTCCACAAGTGCTTCAAGACTCCTGACCGCACCATCAACTTCGAAGACATTGATCTCCAAGAAGATCTCTCTTATCGTGAGCACCCCATGGCTATTCTTGAAGAGACTGAACGCAAGACTCGCAATAAGTCAATCAAATTCCTCAAAGTCAAGTGGTCACACCATTCCGACCGTGAAGCCACCTGGGAACGCGAGGATCACCTCCGTTCTGAGTACCCGGCGTTCTTTCAGTCCTAGATCTCGGGACGAGATCCTTTCGTAGTGGTGGAGTGTTGTAACACCCCGGATGTAATTTACCTTATATGTACTCCAACTCTTGCCGTTTCCGGCGCTAAGTTATTTTATTTCCTCGGGTTCGGGTTTTTGTCTCCGTGTGTTGTTGTCGTTGTCATGCATCTCATATCATGTCATCATGTGCATTGCATTTGCATACGTGTTTGTCTCATGCATCCGAGCTTTTTCCCCGTTGTCTGTTTTGCATTTCGGCGCTTCTATCTCCTCCGGTGGTCCTTTCTACCTTCTTTTCGTGTGTGGGGATTAAACATTTCCGGATTGGACCGAGACTTGCCAAGCGGCCTTGGTTTACTACTGGTAGACTGCCTGTCAAGTTTCATACCATTTGGACTTCGTTTGATACTCCAACGGTTAACCGAGGGATCGAGAAGGCCTCGTGTGTGTTGCAGCCCAACACCCTTCCAATTTGGCCCAAAACCCACCAAAACCCTCTCCATCTTCTAGAGCGTTCGATCATGATCGCGTGGCCGACAACCGCACCTCATTTGGACTCTCCTAGCTCCTCCTATGTCTATAAATAGCACCCCCTCCGAAATCCACGGTTCTTCTCCCCCGAAACCCTAAAAATCCCCTCTCTGCGCGCCGGACATGTCCGCCGCGCCGGACACCGCGTCCGCCGCCGCCCGCGGCCACTGAGAGGCCGCCACGTGGCATCGGCCACTCCTCCCGCCGCCGGCCCGTCCCGGCCCAGGGCGGGCCCTCTCCGCCAAGTCAACCGGGCCGCGCCCCGCGCCCGCGCGCCACCACCTTCCTCCTGCCGCGCGCCACCCGCCTCGCCGATCCACCACCGCTCGCCCCGCCGCCGGCGAGCTCGGCGCCGCCGCCTGGTCGCCGCGCCTCCTCGTCGCCGGGAGCGCCCCGACGAGCTCCTCCGCCGCTCCGGCCACCTCCGAAGCCGGCCGGCCTCGTCTCCCTCCTCCCCGCGGCGAACTCCGGCCGCCACGAGCCATCGACGCCGGCAAGCCCTCCGGCGAGCTCTGATCCGACCTTGGGATGCGTGCTGATCCAGATCTGAGTTTATCTCCTCGGTTGACTTTCTCCCGAAACCCTAGATATATTGCATTTTTCATCATGCTATATCTTTGCAACCGTAACTCCGTTTTGGGCGTGTAGCATATCAAAATGTTTGTCTCAGAGAGTACATAATTTCATCTCATTGCATCATTTTCATTTGAGCTCATCTTGATGCCCGAAATGCTGTTGGAAGAGAGCTATTTGAGTTAATTGTCAGATCTGCTGCTCAAAATAGCTATTTGTCATTTTTGCCATGTTTAATGTGTGCATGATATGCTCCTGAGCTCTACATGAGTTTTGTTATATGCTTTGCCATCTTTACAGAGGTGCTATCCATATATTTTTGTGACATGTGTGGTGACTAGCACAAGCTTGCAAAGTAGTGCATTCGTTAATGCTGATTCCAGGGACTTAGAATTTCACTAAGTCCTTGATCTGTTTTTATCAATATGCCATATGTTCATATTGTTTCCTAGTGATCCGTGCCTCTTTTGAGGATGATCAGTAAGGATGATTTGTTAACATTGTGGTGCTCTAGCCATCCATGTCTTTGTTTGCATTTATGGAGCACCCTAGATTGAGTCAATCGAGCTCTATTTTTGCTATTTCGTGAATTCCTGGCAGATTGTCTACTTGTTAGCGATTTTGCCGAGGATGTTGTTGCTGATCCGTGCATGCTATGTTGTTGTTCTTGCCATTTCTAGCTTATATAATGTGTATTCTTGATGGGTGTATGCTTAGTTTGTCATGCCATGCTCTGTAGTGAGTGCATCGAGCTCGTGAACATGCCTACTCGTTAACAGATTTGCATGCTCCAGTTTTTCACTAAGTCTGAGATCTGATTATGTTTTTGCCATGTTCACATGCTTGCAATTGTATTTTCTGATCCCTTTTGGCTCAAGGTCACTAAGGGACTTTTGTTAATCTCTTTGAGTAGCTCCGTGCCATGCCTTGCTTTGCCATTTTAAGTTCCTGTAGCATATAGTTTTCATGCTCCAAAGTGTACTACCTGATCTGATATTCCAGGCTTGTGTTAATTTCACTAAGTCTGAAACATGTTTACCAATTGCACTTTTTCCATGCTTGTTTGAACCTGTTAATGGATGAATTGGCCGTAGCTCAGTGTTCATCTTTTGACAAGAATTATGAGTGGATCCCTGCCATGTATTTTTTTGCCATGTTTGAGTGCTGTAGCATAAGTATCTTGATGCATTTAGATGGCTACTTGCTGTTTATCGCAGACCGGTGACATATTTGTTTTGCTTGCCATTTCCAAACCGTGCATCCGATTCCGGTGATCTTTATATCGATTTCAACCGAAATCACCTCACCTTTCCAGTGGCACTCTTGTATTTCCATATTGAGGTCAGGTTCTTTCATTCCTTGTCAAATCTTGCATATGCATCACATATCGCATCCTGCATAGTATATCATGTTTGCATCATGTTGTTTGAGCTTTGCACGTGGTTGATTGTGTTCCTCTTGCTTGTTTGTCTTGTTTGGGTAGAGCCTGGAGATGAGTTCGCTAACGAGGAGCCCGTTGAGTTTTCTTTCGAGGATTCAGTCAACTCTGACAACTTTGCAGGCAAGATGATCATACCCTCGAAATCACTTCTATCTTTGCTTTGCTAGATGCTCGCTCTTTTGCTATGCCTATGCTACGATGCCTACCACTTGCTTATCATGCCTCCCAAATTGCCATGTCAAACCTCTAACTCACCATGTCCTAGCAAACCGTTGATTGGCTATGTTACCGCTTTGCTCAGCCCCTCTTATAGCGTTGCTAGTAGCAGGTGAAGATTGGAGATCGTTCCTTGTTGGAACATTGTTTATTGTTGGGATATCATTATATTATCTTGTTATCTTAATGCATCTATATACTTGGTAAAGGGTGGAAGGCTCGGCCTTTTGCCTAGTGTTTTGTTCCACTCTTGCCGCCCTAGTTTCCGTCATATCGGTGTTATGTTCCCGGATTTTGCGTTCCTTACGCGGTTGGGTGATAATGGGAACCCCTTGACAGTTCGCCTTGAATAAAACTCCTCCAGCAATGCCCAACCTTGGTTTTACCATTTGCCACCTAGCCATTTTCCCTTGGGTTTCGCGGACTCAAGGGTCATCTTTGTTTTAAACCCCCCCGGGCCAGTGCTTCTCTAAGCGTTGGTCCAACCCAGAGCACCGTGCGGGGCCGTCCCTTGGCAAATTGGGTTACGTTGGCTCCCGTACGCTTAGCTTATCCGGTGTGCCCTGAGAACGAGATATGTGCAGCTCCTATCGGGATTTGTTGGCACATTCGAGCGGTGTTGCTGGACTTGTTTTACCATTGTCGAAGTTGTCTTGTAGAACCGGGATGCCGAGTCTGATCGGAATGTCTCGGGAGAAGGTTTATCCTTCGTTGACCGTGAGAGCTTGTGATGGGCTAAGTTGGGACTCCCCTGCAGGGATTTGAACTTTCGAAAGCCGTGCCCGCGGTTATGGGCAGATGGGAATTTGTTAATATCCGGTTGTAGATAACATGAACCTTAACTTAATTAAAATGAATCAACTGCGTGTGTTACCGTGATGGTCTTTTCTCGGCGGAGTCCGGGAAGTGAACATGATGTTGGAGTAATGTTTGCCGTAGGTTGTTTCTTTAGTTCTTCGTTCATGCTTTGCCTTCTCTTCTCGCTCTCTTTTGCGAACAGGTTAGACACCATATATGCTAGTCGCTTGCTGCAGCTCCACATATTACCTTGCCTTACCTATAAGCTTAAATAGTCTTGATCGCGAGGGTGCGAGATTGCTTAGTCCCCGTGGCTCACAGATTACTTCCAAACCAGATGCAGGGCCCGATGACTCTGTTCCAGATGATGCGCTTGAGCTCAAGTGGGAGTTCGACGAAGACTCACGCCGTTACTATGTGTGTTTCCCTGATGATCAGTAGTGGTGCCTAGTTGGGGCGATCCG
Source organism: Triticum urartu (assembly GCF_056163025.1). Taxonomy (NCBI): domain Eukaryota; kingdom Viridiplantae; phylum Streptophyta; class Magnoliopsida; order Poales; family Poaceae; genus Triticum; species Triticum urartu. The sequence continues at coordinate 323,353,864 of NC_141879.1, read as the reverse complement.
GACCATGTCGCATGTTGGGGTTGATCTTTTATTTTGGTACCGTAGTCGGACCATGAGTGATTGGATGATTGTAATGCTATTTATGTACTTTGTGTGACGTGGCAAGTGTAAGCCAACTATGTACCTTTCCCCTTATTATCTATTTACATGGGTTGTTGTGAAGATTACCTTACTTGCGACATTGCTTTCAATGCGGTTATGCCTCTAAGTCGTGCTTCGACACGTAGGAGATATAGCCGCATCAAGGGCGTTACATGCATGGACCTGGTGTATACTCAGGCTCATACGAGATGACCATGGAGATTCAAAGGACCAAGGCCAAGCATGGAAGAGAAGACGGAAAAGGAGAAGAAGACGGAGCGGCTGCTGAAGTAAGCCCGGACGTTTGGACCTCCGTCCAGATCATCTAGATTCAGCCGGATCATCCGGGTAATCCCACAGCCACGACACCCGAAGCTTTCAGAATCCACCCGGCGGAGCCGGATCATCCGGACAAGGACCCGGATCATCGGGCCTTTGCATGCGCGGATGACTTGGGCCGAGGCCCGTGAACCCCTTCGCCCCTCACCCTTTCTTGGCTTAGCACTATATATGGACGCCCTCCTCCTCCTAGTTAGGGTTAGCAATGTGATAGCTCATATTAGAGATAGAGCTTTGCTCATCCACCCGGATCTACTCCTTCGAGAGAAACCGTTCCTCTTCGGAGAAGATCCACTTGGATTCAAGACCCCCAACGGGAAGAACTCAAGACCTCCTCACGGAGAAGAACCGCTTACCCTATGTATCGTCCCTTGTTGATCGTGGATCGTGTATCTCTTTGTGTTCCGAGGATCTAGCATATGTGTGATCATTCTTGTTGGTTTGAATGATTCTCTTCTGTTACCCTTCACGATTTCTCCTCGTGTTCTTCGCGGGATCCGCTCCTTTCGTGAAAGATCGGCCATCTAGGGTTCCACCGTACATCATCTTGGATCAGAGCAAGGTTGATCACGAATTTGGAGCCCCCACCCCTTGTTTTTCTAGCCTTGTTTTGTTGATTTCGTCCTAAATCCGAAAATCCCCACCAAAAATAGCCCCAATTTTTTTGCGATTTGTTGGTTTGGATGATGTTTTGTTGATTTTGATCCATGGATTTGCTTGGTTTCAAGTGGATCTAGCATCTCCCCAAGTTTCCCCACCTTCCATCCACGAAATCTCATCAATTTTGACCCCTAAATCATCCAATTCCGCCCAAAAATTCGTCCTCGGGAGGAAATCCCGAGCAGTTTGACCTGCCCGGATCAGCCGGAAGTGCTCCCGGATCATCCAGACACCTCCCGGATCAGTTGGACCCTCTCCCGGATGTCCGGATAACCCACGCACCCGAATACCTGAACCGGAGTTGACGAACCAGGATCATCCGGACATAGCCCGGATGAGATGGACCTCCTCCCAGATGTCCGGATAACCCTTACACTAACAGGGCTGAATTCTTGTTTTGGCCATAACTAATTCATCCGGAGTCCGATTTTGACGTTCTTTAGCTCGTTTTGAATCTATTGACATCCCCCATCCCACAAAAATACTTCCAACATCATTTGAATCCATCAAAGTTTTGGAACTTTGGCATCTTTGCCTAGGGCTTCCACCATATCATCCGCCTTACCACCATCGACTTCCGCAACCTAACCCATTTTGATCCCCATTGCATATGTGGTTGTTTGAATAGTGATTCGAGTCTCCTAAGGTGTTTCAGCTACTTAGGGATGGTTGCTTCTTCATCAACCACCACCACCATTCCCGCATAACCTTGCCCACCATACACTTTCGCCACCTCAACTTAACCCAATTTTGTTTGTGTTGTGAGTTGTGTCTCCTAAGGTGTTTCGGCTACTTAGGGACCGTGCTTTCAAATCCGACACCGTGCATAGCCCATCATATCCTTCCACCACCGTAAACCATTTTGACCGGGTTTTCACTGATACTTCCGCAACCACCACCGCATTCCGCTGCCACCATTTGACATTTGCCATTTGAGACTTTGAGTTCGCGGTTTTTCCGTTTCCTAAGGTGTTTCGGCTAATTAGGGATGGTTCTACATCGAGAACACCAAAACTCATCATCGCCACGAGGTCGTCATTGTACATAAGGATGGTAACCTCGACGACATCATCATTGTATATTCCCCTTGCAATTGCATTGATAACCCCTAGCCCATTTTGCGTCACTTGCCTATTGAGACGAGCCATTTGAGTATTGCCGGCAACATTACTTGTGCACATTAGTGATCATCGATCCGCCCTTCCATTGCATACATACCATATCATATTGGTATCATCATATCATCTCTTGTGTCACAAGTTTGTTCCCGCATATACACAATTGCTATCTTGGTTTGTGCATTGTGGCCATATAAAAAAAGAATAAAGCTTTTAAGCAAAAGAGAAAGAACAAAGAATCTTGTAAGCAAGTGACATAGCATCGACACATTACATATCATACTACCATATTGATCATCTTGGATCATCGTCTGCGAAACACCGGGAACCATACATACATAGCATACTTGGGATAGAAAGTTCATACATTTTGCATCTTATAGGTTGTGCATAAGTGTCGTATCCGCCTATAGAGCAATCGTGCTAGCGCCTCTCTTGAGTTGTGCAACACGAGCGTTTTTTTGGATTCCACATTTTGAGCTTATTCCTTGGTTGCACGACCCCATTTATCTATCCGTGTGTGTGTGTTTCCGTGTGCCATATATTGCTATTGGTCTACTTGTTTTACTTGCGAATTTGTGAATCTCTTTCAACATTATTGACTCTTGCTAACATTTTGCATCAAATTTTTGTGCCACTATCCTCACCAAGCTACTCCATAAGCCTTATTTGTGTAGGTGTGAGAAATCGACGAGAAATGGTACCAATTGTGCTATTTCCTTGTTACATCATTGAGTGATCATTGATCCATCTTCAACTTCGGTCAAGGTACATTTGGTATAAGTTCTTCTCTTTGTCCCACTCATATTTGCTCGAGTCTTGTGATGGATAGGCAAGGCATTTCATCTCCGGTATTCGACAACAATGATGGCGCGAACAACTACATCACCAAAGCGTCCATCCTTGATCTACAACGACAAATGCAAGGCGCACAATCAAGATTGAGAGAGCGCATCGACAACCTCACCATCGACATACGACACTCCGAAGCAAGGAAAAGGGACTACATCAGCACCAAGTTGGACGAGCTAAAGGATCAACTACGAGACATGGTGGCCGACTACAAGTCTTCTTCTTCCCCTTCGTCATCCTCAAGGTAGCGGCGAGCAAGTCGATCATCTTCGGAGTGCCCAAGCGATGGTAATTCGTCCACGTCCACATTTCCATGGCGACCACCATCACATTCGTGATTGATACGTCTCCATCGTATCTACTTTTCCAAACACTTTTGACCTTGTTTTGGACTCTAACTTGCATGATCTGAATGGAACTAACCCGGACTGACGCTGTTTTCAGTAGAATTGCCATGGTGTTATTTTTGTGCAGAAATAAAAGTTCTCGGAATGACCTGAAACTTCACGAAGAATATTTTTGGAATTATTAACAAATACTAGAGAAAGAATCAACACCAGGGGGCCCACACCCTGTCCATGAGGGTGCAGGGCGCCCCCCTGGGGCGCGCCCCCTGCCTCATGGGCCCCCTGAGGCTCCATCGACGTCAACTCCAACTCTATATATTCATGTTCAGGGAGAAAAAATAGAGAGAAGGATTCATCGCATCTTACGATACGGAGCCGCCGCCAAGCCCTAATCTCTCTCGGGAGGGCTGATCTGTAGTCTGTTCGGGGATCAGGAGAGGGGAATCTATCGCCGTCATCATCATCAACCTTCCTCCATCACCAATTTCATGATGCTCACCGCCGTGCGTGAGTAATTTCATCGTAGGCTTGCTGGACGGTGATGGGTTGGATGAGATTTATCATGTAATCGAGTTAGTTTTGTTAGGGTTTGATCCCTAGTATCCATTATGTTCTAAGATTGATGTTGCTATGACTTTGCTATGCTTAATGCTTGTCACTAGGGCCCGAGTGCCATGATCTCAGATCTGAACCTATTATGTTTTCATGAATATATGTGAGTTCTTGATCCTAACTTGCAAGTCAATAGTCACCTACTATGTGTTATGATCCGGTAACCCCGAAGTGACAATAATGGGGACCACTCCCGGTGATGAGCGTAGTTTTAGGAGTTCATGTATTCACTAAGTGTTAATGCTTTGTTCCGGTACTCTATTAAAAGGAGGCCTTAATATCCCTTAGTTTCCAATAGGAGCCTGTTGCCACGGGAGGATAGGACAAAACATGTCATGCAAGTTCTTTTCCATAAGTACGTATGACTATATTCGGAATACATGCCTACATTACATTGATGACATGGAGCTAGTTCTGTGTCACCCTATGTTATAACTATTGCATGAGGAATCACATCCGACATAATTATCCATCATTGATCCATTGCCTACGAGCTTTTCACATATTGATCTTTGCTTAGTTACTTTTCCATTGCCATTGTTACAATCACTGCAAAAACTGCTACTGTTACTTTTGCCACCATTACCGATACTTCCATATTACTTTGTTACTAAATACTTTGCTGCAGATATTAACTCTTTTAGGTGCGGTTGAATTGACAACTCAACTGTTAATACTTGAGAATATTCTTTGGCTCCCCTTGTGTCGAATCAATAAATTTGGGTTGAATACTCTACCCTCGAAAACGGTTGCGATCCCATATACTTGTGGGTTATCAAGACTATTTTCTAGCGCCGTTGTTGGGGAGCATAGCTCTATTCTTTGAGTCACTTGGGACTTATATCTGTTGATCACTATGAGGAACTTGAAAGATGAAAGAACCAAGATTTTTCCCTCAACTACGAGGGGAGGTAAGGAACTGCCATCTAGCTCTTCACTTGATTCACCTTCTGTTTTGAGCAAACTCGCGACACCTACACCTGTTATTGATTCTGATATGTCGTATGTTATTGATGGTGCCACTGATGCTATACATTATGCTTATGATAAAACTACTTCTATGCTCGATAATACTGTGCCATTAGGTGAATTTCTTGATGAACAACTTGCTAGGGTTAGAGAGAATGAAATTATTGAAACTGATAATATCAATGAAAGTGATGATGAAGTTTCTCCCCCTAGATATGAATTGCCTAATGTACCTGAGGGTTATGTTATGGATGAAGCAACTGCTAGAGACTTTTTTGCTTGCAAAGATAGATACGATCTTAAGAAACTATTAGTTAAGCTAAAAGAAAAGTCTTTGAATGCTAGAATGAAATATGACCCTGCTTTTGCTACTTCACCTATCTGTATTTCTGATAAGGATTATGATTTCTCTGTCGATCCTGAGTTAATTACTTTGGTTGAATATAATCCTTTTTATGGCTATGAATCTGAAACTGTTGTGGCACATCTTACTAAATTGAATGATATAGCCACCCTGTTCACTAATGAGGAGAAAATTTGTTACTACTATATCCTCAAGTTATTTCCGTTCTCTTTAAAGGGTGATGCTAAAATATGGTTTAATTCTCTTGATCCTGGTTGTGTGCGTAGTCCCCGGGATATGATTTATTACTTCTCTGCTAAATATTTCCCCGCTCATAAGAAACAAGTGGCCTTAAGGGAAATATATAATTTTGTGCAAATTGAAGAAGAGAGTCTCCTACAAGCTTGGGGGAGGCTTCTCCGATTACTTAATGCTTTGCCGGATCATCCTCTCAAGAAAAATGAAATACTTGATATTTTTTATAATGGACTAACGATGCTTCCAGAGACCACCTGGATAGTTGTGCTGGTTGTGTTTTCAGGGAAAGAACTGTAGAGCAAGCTGAATTGCTATTGAATAATATGTTGAGTAATGATGATGATTGGAAACTTCCTGAACGAACTCCTAAGCCAACTCCGAAGAAAAGGGGTATTCTATTTCTCAGTCCTGAAGATATGCAAGAGGCAAATAAATCTATGAAAGAAAAGGGTATTAAAGCTGAAGATTTAAGAATTTACCACCTATTGAAGAAATACATGGTCTTGATAACCTGACACAGGTAGTAAAGGTAAATTCTCTCAATAGATTTAATAAGGTTGAAATCCCATCTACTAATTTTGCTAGCCAATACTTGGATGAGTTTGATAATTTATTGCTAAACAAGAAGACTTCAATGCTTATGTTGGTAGACAATTGAAACGTAATACTTGTATGATTGAACACTTGAGTGATTATATGTCTAGAGTTAAAGGTGAGCTTAAACTTATTAGTAAACATGCTTCTATGGTTGCCACTCAAGTAGAACAAGTGCTTAAAGCATAAGATGATTTGCTCAATGAATTAAATAATAAGAAAAATGATAATGTTGTTAGAGTTGTGACTAGACGGGTCAAAATGACCCAGGAACCTTTGTATCCTGAGGGCCACCCTAAGAGAGTTGGCAAGATTCTCAGAGAACTAATGTTGATGCACCTACTCCTTCTAAGAAGAAGAAAAAGAAAAATGATAGGACTTTCCATGCTTCTAGTGAACCTGTTGTTGACACACCTGAGAATCCCAATGATATTTCCATTTCTGATGCTGAAACACAATCTCGTAATGAACATGAACCTAGTAATAATGTTAATGATGATGTTCATGTTGATGCTCAACCTAGCAATAACAATGATGTAGAGATTGAACCTGTTGTTGATCTTGATAACCCACAATCGAAGAATCAATGTTATGATAAGAGAGACTTCGTTGCTAGGAAGCACGGTAAAGAAAGAGAACCATGGGTTCAGAAACCCATACCTTTTCCTCCTAAACCATCCAACAAAAAGGATGATGAGGATTTTGAGCGCTTTGCTGAAATGATTAGACCTATCTTTTTGCGTATGCATTTGACTGATATGCTTCAAATGAATCCTTATGCTAAGTATATGAAAGATATTGTCACAAATAAAAGAAAGATACCGGAAGCTGAAATTTCCACCATGCTCGCTAATTATAATTTTAAGGGTGGAATACCAAAGAAACTAGGAGATCCAGGAGTACCAACTATACCATGCTCCATTAAGAGAAACTGTGTTAAAACTGCTTTATGTGATCTTGGAGCCAGTGTTAGTGGTATGCCTCTTTCTTTACATCGTAGACTTGATTTGAATAAGCTGACACCTACTGAAATATCTTTGCAAATGGCCAGTAAATCAACTGCTATACCTATCGGTATTTGTGAGGATGTGCCTGTTGTGGTTGCAAACATTACTATTTTAATGGACTTTATTATTCTTGATATTTCCGAGGACGATAGTATGTCTATTATTCTTGGTAGACCCTTTTTGAATAATGGAGGGGCTGTTATTGATTGCAACAAAGGCAATGTCACTTTTCATGTTAATGGTAAGGAGCATACAATACACTTCCCAAGGAAACAACCTCAAGTCAACAATATCAGTTCTATTGGAAAAAATTCAACTATTACTATTAGAGGTTTTGAATTCCCTCTTCCTACTGTCAAGAAGAAATATGATATTCTTATTGTTGGGGACATGCATATCCCCGTTGGGGTAACTTAGTGTTATTCAAAAATTCTCCGGTTTCATGTTATTCGAAAAGAGTTTGTTAACAAGACTTGATTGAACCTTGTTAGTGGATTCCTTTTGATGAGTGATAACCCACAAGTATAGGGGATCGCAACAGTTTTCGAGGGTAAAGTATTCAACCCAAATTTATTGATTCGACACAAGGGGAGCCAAAGAATATTCTCAAGTATTAGCAGCTGAGTTGTCAATTCAACCACACCTGGAAACTTAATATCTGCAGCAAAATGTTTAGTAGCAAAGTAATATGATAGTAGTGGTAACGGTAGCAAAAGGTAACAGTAGTAAAAGTAATGTTTTTAGTATTTTGTAGTGATGATAGTAATAGCAACGGAAAAGTAAATAAGCGAAGAACAATATATGGAAAGCTCGTAGGAAATGGATCAGTGATGGGGAATTATGCCGGATGCGGTTCATCATGTAATAGTCATAACCTAGGGTGATACAGAACTAGCTCCAGTTCATTGATATAATGTAGGCATGTATTCCGAATATAGTCATACGTGCTTATGGAAAAGAACTTGCATGACATCTTTTGTCCTACCCTCCCGTGGCAGCAGGGTCCTTACGGAAACTAAGGGATATTAAGGCCTCCTTTTAATAGAGAACCGGAACAAAGCATTAATACATAGTGAATACATGAACTTCTCAAACTACGGTCATCACCGGTAAGTATCCCGATTATTGTCACTTCGGGGTTAACGGATCATAACACATAATAGGTGACTATAGACTTGCAAGATAGGATTAAGAACACTCATATATTTATGAAAACATAATAGGTTCAGATCTGAAATCATGGCACTCGGGCCCTAGTGACAAGCATTAAGAATAGCAAAGTCATAGCAACATCAATCTCAGAACATAGTGGACACTAGGGATCAAACCCTAACAAAACTAACTCGATTACATGATAGATCCCATCCAACCCATCACCGTCCAGCAAGCCTACGATGGAATTACTCACGCACGGCGGTGAGCATCATGAAATTGGTGATGGAGGATGGTTGATGATGACGATGGCGACGGATTCCCTCTCTGGAGCCCCGAACGGACTCCAGATCAGCCCTCCCGAGAGGTTTTAGGGCTTGGCGGCGGCTCCGTATCATAAAACGCGATGATTTCTTCTCTCTGATTTTTTTCTCCCCGAAACACAATATATGGAGTTGGAGTCGGAGAGGCAACAGGGGGCCCACGAGGTAGGGCGGCGCGCCCTAGGTGGGCAGGCGCGTCGCCCACCCTCGTGGAGAGGTGGTGGGCCCCCTGGCCTTCATCTTTTGCAGGTATTTTTCATATTTTCTGAAAAGTTGCTCCGTGAAGTTTCAGGTCATTCCGAGAATGTTTGTTTCTGCACATAAATAACACCATGGTAATTCTGCTGAAAATAGCGTCAGTCCTGGTTAGTTCCATTCAAATCATGCAAGTTAGAGTCCAAAACAAGGGCAAAAGTGTTTGGAAAAGTAGATACATTGGAGACGTATCAACTCCCCCAAGCTTAAACCTTTGCTTGTCCTCAAGCAATTCAGTTGACAAACTGAAAGTGATAAAGAAAAACTTTTACAAACTCTTTTTGCTCTTGTTGTTATAAATATGTAAAGCCAGCATTCAAGTTTTCAGCAAAGATTATAACTAACCACATTCATAATAACGCATAGGTCTCAAGTTTACTCATATCAATGGCATAATCAACTAGCGAGCAATAATAATAAATCTCGGATGACAACACTTTCTCAAAACAATCATAAAATGATATAACAAGGTGGTATCTCGCTAGCCCTTTCTGAGACCGCAAAATATAAATGCAGAGCACCTTTAAAGACCAAGGACTGACTAGACATTGTAATTCATGGTAAAAGAGATCCAGTCAAGTCATACTCAATGTAAATTAACAGTAATGAATGCAAATGACAGCGGTGCTCTCCAACTAGTGCTTTTTAATAAGAGGATGATGACTCAGCATAAAAGTAAATAGATAGGCCCTTCGTAGAGGGAAGCAGGGATTTGTAGAGGTGCCAGAGCTCGGTTTTGAAATAGAGGTGAATAATATTTTGAGTGGTATACTTTCATTGTCAACATAACAACCAAGAGATGGCGATATCTTCCATGCTACACATATTATAGGCAGTTCCCAAACAGAATGGTAAAGTTTATACTCCCCCTTCCACCAACAAGCATCAATCCATGGCTTGCTCGAAACAACGAGTGCCTCCAACTAACAAGAGTCCCAGGGGGAGTTTTGTTTGCCATTATTTTGATTTAGTTTACATAAAGCATGGGACTAGGCATCCCGGTGACCAGACATTTATCTCGTGAGTGAGGAGCAGAGTCCACTCATATTGAGAATAACCCGCCTAACATGGAAGATACCGACAGCCCTAGTTGATACATGAGCTATTCGAGCATACAAAACAGGATATTTATTTGAAGGTTTAGAGTTTGGCACATAAAAATTTACTTGGAACGGTGATACGTCTCCATCGTATCTATAATTTTTGATTGTTCCATGCCAATATTCTACAACTTCCATATACTTTTTGGCAACTTTTTATACTATTTTTGGGACTAACATATTGATCCAGTGCCCAGTGCCAGTTCTTGTCCGTTGCATGTTTTTGGTTTCGCAGAATATCCATATCAAACGGAGTCCAAACGGGATAAAAACGGATGGAGATACTTTTTGGAATATTTGGAAAATTCCGGAAGAAAAATCCACGCGAGACGGTGCCCGAGGTGGCCACGAGGCAGGGGGGCGTGCCCCTACCCTCATGAGCCACACATAAGGCGGTTGACGCTCTTCTTTTGCCACAAGAAAGCTAATTTTCGGGAAAATCACGGCGAAGGTTTCAGGCCAATCAGAGTTACGGATCTCCATATATACACAAAACGGTGAAACAGAGCCAGAAGAAAACGCAGAAACAGAGAGAGACAGAAAGACAGATCCAATCGCGGAGGGGCTCTCGCCCCTCCCACGCCATGGAGGCCAAGGACCAGAGGGGAAACCCTTCTCCCATCTAGGGAGGAGGTCAAGGAAGAAGAAGAAGAAGGGGGGCTGTCGGTGTCAAAACCGGCGGATCTCGGGTAGGGGGTCCCGAACTGTGCGTCTAGGCCGGATGGTAACAGGAGACAAGGGACACAATGTTTTACCCAGGTTCGGGCCCTCTTGATGGAGGTAAAACCCTACGTCCTGCTTGATTAATATTGATGATATGGGTAGTACAAGAGTAGATCTACCACGAGATCAAGGAGGCTAAACCCTAAAAGCTAGCCTATGGTATGATTGTTGTATGATGAAGTTGTCCTACGGACTAAAACCCTCCGATTTATATAGACACCGGAGAGGGCTAGGGTTACACAAAGTTGGTTACAATGGTAGGAGATCTTGAATATCCGCGTCGCCAAGCTTGCCTTCCACGCCAAGGAAAGTCCCATCCGGACACGGGACGGAGTCTTCAATCTTGTATCTTCATAGTCCTGGAGTCTGGCTGAAGGTATAGTCTAGCTACCCGAACACCCCCTAATCCAGGACTCCCTCAGTAGCCCCTGAACCAGGCTTCAATGACGACGAGTCCGGCGCGCAGATTGTCTTCGGCATTGCAAGGCGGGTTCCTCCTGCAAATTCTTCATAAAAGTTTGGAAACACCAAGAGTAGTGCCCGGCTCTGCAAAATAAGCTTCCACGTATTGCCATAGAGAGAATAATATTAACACAAATCTAATCTGCTGACGTATTCCGCAGCGTGACATCACACTACGGCCAAGCTTTTATTCAAATTGTTTTCACTTCTCCACCTCAGCGTGTTTTGCGAGGCAGTTTCCTTGGCACGTCTTGTCAAAGCAGAGATCGTGTCCCCTTCATTTACGGGATTCTCATCAATACGGACGTGGGTAACCCAATCGTGCCCGTTAGCATGTTTTCTCGATTAAAGGCGAGTCCCAAACGGTTACAGGGAGGGCTCCTGGTATTCAACCTCTTATAAAGAGACCAAGGCCTTACTCCTTTTCTCCAATCTCAAAACGAGTTCGCCTGTCGCCTCGAGTTCCAACACCCTAGGCTCCAGATTCCAGGCGCTTCGGACCTTCGACAATGTCTGGTTCTGACCTTCAAGGCTGATGGATGCCCTCCTCCGTCACGGAGGAGGACGTGCTAAGGTTGAGAGAGGCTAAGTTTTTGACCGCCGAAATTTCGCATAGGTTGCCTGCTCAAAGGCAGGCTATTCCCAGTCCCCAGCCTGGTGAGAGCGTAGTGTTCATGTCTCACTTCCTTCGGGGTTTAGGCTTCCCGATGGATCCCTTCGTGAGGGGGCTGATGTTCTATTATGGGCTGGAATTTCATGACCTAGCTCCGGAGTCCATCCTCCACATTTCCTCATTCATCGTTGTGTGCGAAGCGTTCCTCCGTGTTACTCCTCACTTCAGATTATGGCTCAAGACTTTTGGAGTGGAGCCGAAGATGATCGAGGGACGGCACGCAGAGTGCGGAGGTGCTGTCATAAGTAAGAATGCTGATGCTCCATGGCCCGAGGGCTCCTTTCAAGAGGAGCTCGGCTTGTGGCAACGAGAGTGGTTCTATATCACCGCTCCCAGGAGCGCCAAGTGGGTAGCGCCTCCTGCCTTTCGCTCGGGTCCCCCACCACGGCTAGCGTCATGGGTCAACAAAGGATTAGATTGGGGGTTATCCAAAGATGTTCCCCTGTTGCAGGGCCGCATTAGGGATCTCTTAGAAGGAGACCTCAACCTGGTCAAGGTGACGCAGGTCATGCTGATTCGCCGAACATTGCCCGGCAAACGTTGCTCCCTTCGTCTGTGGGAGTTTAATCCAGAGGGACCATGAGCTCTCCAGCATTTTATGGGCGCAACGCCCGTGGAGATGTATAAAATGTTCTTCGGATCACAAGCAATGTGTCCGGATTTGACCGAGGACGCAGGTTTAAGCTGCAATCGCCCGGATACTCAAGTAAGTAACCTTGTGCCCAGACTCGCTATCCGTAAAATTGTCATAGACTCGCCCTTAAAAGAGTTGTCCTTTTAAACAGGAGTGGGTAGCAAAGGCGAAGCTGATAAGGTGTCCGGCTCCCCTTCCTGAGACCAGGCCGGATCCCGTGCTAGTCAGGATGTTGAAGATCATGCCTTTGGAGGGAAGTGAGGGGGAGGACAAGGAAACTGTGGCCTCCTCGAAGGACGCTGCTCTGAAGGGAGGAACCGACAATTCCTCTCCTAGGGGGAAGAAGAGGGCCGCCTCTGACGACCCGGAGACCATGGCCTCAAAGGGGGGGAAGAATTCCTCGTCAGAGGGTCCGGCGCCGGGGAGATCCTCGGCCGAACTATGCCCCCAAAGGGATCAGCTCTCCAGCGAGCCGTAAGTAGAGAAAGATTTTCCTTTAGAGGGATGAGAGAAATCCTTACTTTTTATCTGAGAAGATTAACCGAAATTTTACCTTGTAGCTCGGACCTCAGCCCTTCTCAGCAGAGCTCGTCTTCGGGGGATCTTCTTCCGGAGATGATGGAGAGTGGAACGCCTCCCCCTGCCGTACCGCCTAGCGAGGCGGGCGACCCTAAGGTGTCGTCGCGGAGGGTTTCTCCGAATCCGGCAGGGGTGGAAGGTAGCCATATGGCCCCCCAAGGTTCTCCGCGTCCTGCCTTCGATGGAGGTCGTAGGACGAGTCCGGCACGGTCTGGTGTGCGGTCGGAGGAGCTGATGATTCTGCTGGGGCGAGCTTCTATCTCAGAGGAGCACCGTGCATTGATGGGTACGGTGATTGGAAGGATTTCGTCCGCAGAAAGCGGATTGCACAAGGCTGTCAGAAGTTTGTTGACGGGTTTTGAGGTATGTTTGATAATGTACTTCTTTGTCAGTTGCGCATAAACAAGATGCGCCCTATGTAGATAGTAGCCCCTGAGACTCTGTGCGTTGTCAAAATTGACGGCGCGCAGAGGATCATAATCCCAGGTCTAATTTTCGCCTTTGTATATAGGTGGCGAAGTGTCCGGAATCGAGCCGAACTGATGATTTTGCCGAACTAAAGCGGCAACTTGACGTGGCAGATGCCGACATCGCGCTCGTCAACGAGCAACTTGATGCTGCTTAAGGTATGCAATTCCTCAAGCGGCATCTGGTAAGAGGAGCTTTTATGCCAGTATCTTACAATGTGTGTGCTTGACGCAGATGGTGCGGCCGCCGTGGAGAGTCTCCGGGCGGAACTTGCCCGAGCTAAGGAACAAGCCAGGACAAGTGATGCGGCTGTCGAGAAGGCACTTGAAGAGCTGAGAGCCGAACAGGCTGCTCACTGCCGAAGCAAGAAGGAGATGGCCGAGATGGCCGTGAAGTTAAAAAGCACTGCTGACCATTGCAAGTGTCTTGAGAAAGAAGACCAGGCAAGACAAACGGACTTAGAGAAGGCCGTTGTTGATGCCAAGGACGCTCGCTCTGCGATGAGAGCTGCGAAGGAGGAGCTGCGTCAGGCCGGACAGATTGTGGCTGGAAAGCCCTTTATGCTGTGGAGGAAGTTTGGCGATCCGAAGTTTGCTCCGTTGGACCGGATGTGGAGTGCGAAGGACACCTATCTGGATTTGGCAGCGAGTGCTGCTGATGCGACCGAACACTTTCGAGATCAAGAAGATCGCGAGGTGGAAAGGCTTTTCTGGTCGCAGTTCCACAATCCAGAGCGTCCACTAGCAGTGGACGATCATCTGGCTCAATGGGCCGAACTGAATAGATTGTCCGGACTCGCCATGAAGTACGTCATGGGTCATCTGTGGCCGGGGAGATCGGAGCCGAAGAGTTATTTCAGCTTGGTGCAGCAATTCCTTGGCGCGGTGCCACGTATAGATGCGATGAAGAGGTTAGCATGCATAGAGGGTGCACGGATGGCTCTTGCCCGTGTCAAGACATACTGGGCAAAGATGGAGACCACCGTTGTTGCATCCCGAGATTCGGACCAAAGCCGAGTACCCTCCGAGCACTATTTTCAGGAAGTCCTTGAAGGCGCTCGTATAATAGAGACGCAGTGCTCAAAGGATGCTATGTTCTGATAGCATATGTAATTATGAAGCAATATTTTGATGAATTTGTAGTAGCCTTTTATACTTGTGCCTTCAAGTATGTGGAACACCTCCTGTGCGGCCGTTTTAAGATATACATACAAAATCTGAAAGATGGCAGTCGTTGGCTTCAGCCCCCACGCACATAGTGCGGGGGTGCTCGCAGAAGGCGCATTTTCACACTTAATCCCAACGTCTTGGTCCTACAAAGGAGGTGATAGCGCAATGAGCTAGGCAACCGGACTATAATGCTTTAACACTTTCACTTAGCCATAGGAGCTTGACAATGGGACTATTTAGGTAGCCCCTGGTGGCGACTGCACTTGCCCGAATTCGGGGCGCGTATGTGCCTGGCCGGGGAATGGGCCTTTGTTAATGCGGGGGAATCCTATAGATTCCGGAGAGTCATCGAGTGGTTGACCAGTCTCATGCCATATCATGACAGTCGGTTTTTGGCTTTCTCTACTGAGGTGCTTGCCTGGCCGAACCAGGGCACAATCGCAGTAGTTCTCCTGGTGCCGCCTTAGCCGATAGAGCGGAACGTAAGGCGGCCGAACACAGGAGCCGGGCAACCCAACATTTGACCAAAATCATGACTCGGAGCTGATGCATATAAGGCCAAACTCGCGACGCCGAACACTCCCTAAGGTATTCGGTCTTTATGAGAGCGGGCTAAGTAACGCTCTAAGGTATAAGCCCCTAGTGTCCAGGTATGCGCAAGAATTCTGACGTGGCCACATGCCAAGACGCCAGCCTCCTCCTTGGTCATAGAACCAGGGGATGTGTATCAACAAGAGACAGTAAAAAAGGTTTATGCAGGGTCTTAATCTGAAAAGAATCCTTGGAACGGGTCCCTACTGCACGTCTGCGCCTGTGTCTCCGTTGTGCCGTATCCTGGACGGGCGCAGCACGATGTTCATCTATAAAAAAGAGAGCAACTAAGTTGAAAAAGGGGCGTGCCGAAAAAAAGTTATATGAAATAAACAAAGTGTAAAGTAAAATATGGAAAATTGAGCTTTATTGTCTCTTATTTTATACGTGTGAAGCCCCTAGTGCAGGGGTATATGGCCACTAAGCCTTTATCAACGATACTTTTGTGCCGGACTCGTCTATCCGTGTCCGTGGTCTTAATGACCTGTTCCAATGTTCTGGCTGGTGAAGCCATTGTATTGTGGGGCTGTTAAAGCGGCCACACAATCCTCCGCTTGGGGGAGGCGCCCTTACTGCTTCCCCGTTAAGGAGATGATGCCGCGTGGACCGGGCATCTTAAGCGTAAGAGATGCATAATGTAGTATTGCGTTAAAGCGGGCGAAAGCTTCGCGTCCCAGCAGTGCTTGATAGCGACTTGAGAATGGGACGATGTGGAAAGTCAGCTTTTCGCGACGGAAGTTATCGGCAGAGCCGAAAATAACCTCGAGCCGGAGAAAACCCATGCAATGGGTGTCCGGACCTGGCGTTACTCCTTGAAAGGAGGTTTTGCTGTGGCGAATTCTTTGGGGTCGATCCCCATGTGGCGAATTGAGTCCTGATATATCAGGTTGAGTCCTCTGCCCCCGTCCATAAGGACATTTGAAAACCGGAGTCCGCCAATTATTGGATCGAGTACCAGGGTAGTCCAGCCTGGGTTCCTGATACTTCTAGAATAATCTAGATGATCGGTTTTGACAACCAGTGGCGGGATTCCTTTGGGATAGACCGTGGGGCGCATACCTTTATGGGCGCCGCACATTTTGTTATGTGGAGTAAGTTTACTGTTTTTACTTCTTGTGGGAAATTCTTTTGTTTCCCGGTACTCTGCTTTTGGGGTTCGTCCTCGTCTTCGCTTGGTGTATCAAGCCCCTTGTGTTCGGCGTTGAGTCTGCCGGATTGTTTGAAACCCAACAAGCTCTGTGGGTATGGTTAGCAGGCTTTCCGGGAGTACTGTGTATTTGACATATCCTATCCAGGATTTTGTTTAGGTTGGATAGGTCGTCCCTGTTATCTTGGAGGGGCGGCTTTTTCTGATTCTGTCGTGAGCTTTTGAATCCGGCGTTAACTGCCGTGCTCTTCGGACTTTTTTCCTTAGTCCAGCGACGGTCCTTATTGCGTCGCGGTTTTTCGTTTCCATCCCTAGTTTCGGATGTACTTGGGTCGCTAGTGCTGCATCTTGCCAACCAACTATCTTCTCCTGCGCAAAAGCGGGTCATGATGCTTGTTAGTGTGGCCATTGTTCTTGGCTTTTTCTTGGCCGAGGTGTCTGGCGAGCCATTCGTCTCGGACATTATGCCTGAAAGCTGCTAAGGCTTCAGCGTCCGGACAGTCGACTATCTGATTCTTTTTAGTAAGAAATATATTCAAGAATTGCCGAGCTGACTCTCCGGGCTGTTGAGTTATGTGACTAAGATCGTCTGCATCCGGAGGGCGGACATAGGTCCCTTGAAAATTTGCTCGGAAAGCGTCCTTGAGCTCTTCCCAACTTCCGATTGTGTTTTCAGGAAGGCTTTTAAGCCAATGCCAGGCTGGCCCTTTAAGCTTGAGGGGTAAGTATTTTATGGCGTGGAGGTCATCTCCTCGAGCCATATGTATGTGGAGGATATAATCCTCGATCCAGACTCCAGGGTCTGTTGTTCCATCATATGCCTCTATGTTTACGGGTTTGAATCCCACTGGAAATTCATAATCTAGGACCTCATCGGTGAAACATAGGGGGTGTGCGGCACCCCTGTATTTGGGTGTGCCGTATTCTGATAATGGCGTTATTGCATTGCTTACGAGAGCTTGCTTTCTTGGCCCGTAAATGGACCTGGCTGGGCCATGATGCGAATCCTTAAGTGGGTCGCATACCGGCTTAAGTGCGGCGCTGCTTGCCGCTTAAGCTGGCCCTGGGGTCGTCTATCCGACCATGTGGCTTTCTTACTTTTTGAATGCGAGGGCTCTAAGGCCTCCTCGTCGAATTCAGGCAGTAGTTTTCTCCTCGGATAGCTTTTAGTGCGGCGACTGCCGCCGTATTTGTCTGCGGTATTGATTACTTTACTCCATCTGATCCTGAGGGCATCTTCCGCAGTCTTTAGCTTCCGCTTCTGCTTTTTCAGGCTGCGTGCGGTTGCAACGAGCCGTTTGTGGAGGTTCTTCTGCTTCGTGGGCTTGTCCGGCGTAGGGTCGTCCCGAATGCCATTTTCACCGGGGGAGGAATGTTCGGTTTCTCTATCCGGGTTGTCTTGTTGGGACGGTTGCTCTAAGGCATGCTTGTCGTCTACCGGCTCATCCTGCTCTATGGCTGGGTCTTTGTCGAGGCGGGGCTTAGGTCGGCGTTTACGCCGATGCTTTGATTGTTTTTCGAGAGATCGATCCCCCTCCCCGTTTTCCTCGTTGTTGCTTCCTTTAGGGGTATCCACCATGTACACATCGTGAGATGAGGTGGCTGTCCAATGCCCTATAGGCGTTGGTTCTTGGTTGTCTCCTGCATCGTCGTCCATACTGTCGATGTCTGCGGAGTCGAAGTCGAGCATGTCGGTTAAGTCATCGACAGTGGCTACGAGGTGGGTGGTGGGTGGGTTTTGAATTTCTTCATCGTCCATATCCCAACCTTGCTGACCGTAGTCCGGCCAGGGCTCTCCTGATAAAGAGAGAGACTTTAGAGAATTCAGGATGTCGCCAAAGGGCGAGTGCTGAAAGATGTCCGCGGCGGTGAACTCCATTATCGGCGCCCAATCGGATTCGATCGGCGGGGGTGTGGGGGGCACGGAGTTTGGAGAGGAATCCGGCTCTTCGGAGTCACGGGCCATGCGGAGTGCCGGGCTGGAGTTTGGCTCGATCGCCTCTGAGATCGCAGCCCCTGAGGCAGCGTCTAACCGCTGATCCTCGATCGGCGCAGTAGGCTCCGAATCAATGGTCGGAACCGGTGCGTGTGCGGCCTCCAAAACGCTGCTCGGCGGCAGAGCTATATCATGCCCATCGAGACAGTGCGGCGCGCTTGGCTGTGGCTCGAATCCGTCGAAGATCAAGTCCCCGTGGATGTCAGCGGTGTAGTTTAGGCTTCTAAATCTGACCTGATGACCAGGGGCGTAGCTTTCGATCTGCTCAAGGTGGCCAAGCGAGTTGGCCTGCAGTGCGAAGCCGCCGAAGACAAAGATCTGTCCGGGGAGAAAAGTCTCACCCTGGACTGCATCATTGTTGATGATCGAAGGAGCCATCGGGCCTGAAAGCGATGACACAGAGGAACTCTCAATGAAAGCACCAATGTCGGTGTCAAAACCGGCGGATCTCGGGTAGGGGGTCCCGAACTGTGCGTCTAGGCCGGATGGTAACAGGAGACAAGGGACACAATGTTTTACCCAGGTTCGGGCCCTCTTGATGGAGGTAAAACCCTACGTCCTGCTTGATTAATATTGATGATATGGGTAGTACAAGAGTAGATCTACCACGAGATCAAGGAGGCTAAACCCTAAAAGCTAGCCTATGGTATGATTGTTGTATGATGAAGTTGTCCTACGGACTAAAACCCTCCGGTTTATATAGACACCGGAGAGGGCTAGGGTTACACAAAGTCGGTTACAATGGTAGGAGATCTTGAATATCCACATCGCCAAGCTTGCCTTCCACGCCAAGGAAAGTCCCATCCGGACACGGGACGGAGTCTTCAATCTTGTATCTTCATAGTCCTGGAGTCCGGCTGAAGGTATAGTCCGGCTGCCCGAACACCCCCTAATCCAGGACTCCCTCAGGGGCCCTCTCCCCCTTGCTTCCGATGGTTCCGAAGTGCCACCGGGGGCCATCATCATCACCGTCATCTTCACCGGGGGCCATCATCATCACCGGGGGCCATCATCATCATCATCTTCACCAACGACTGTTCTGTTTTAGACAGATTCTGTTTTTGATGCACAGTTTTCTTGTTTTGATGAAGCTATCAATTTATATTAGTGGATTAAGCCATGAAAAATTTATACTACAGTAGACACAATGCAAAAACAAAATATGAATTGGTTTGCAACAGTACTTAGAGTAGTGATTTTCTTTATTATACTAACAGATCTTACCGAGTTTTCTGTTGAAGTTTTGTGTGGATGAAGTGTTCGATGATCGAGAAGGTCTCGATGTGAGAAGAAGGAAGAGAGGCAAGAGCTCAAGCTTGGGGATGCCAAAGGCACCCCAAGTAAATATTCAAGGAGACTCAAGCATCTAAGCTTGGGGATGCCCCGGAAGGCATCCCCTCTTTCTTTAACAAGTATCGGTATGTTTTCGGATTCGTTTCATTCATGCGATATGTGCAATCTTGGAGCGTCTTTTGCATTTTGTTTTCATTTTTATTTTATGCACCATGCTGGTATGAGATAGTCCTTGGTTGATTTATAGAATGTTCTATGCACTTCACTTATATCTTTTGAGTATGGCTTTATAGAATGTTTCATGTGCTTCACTTATATCATTTGAAGTTTGGATTGCCTGTTTCTCTTTACATAGACAACCGCCATTTGTAGAATGCTCTTTTGCTTCACTTATATCTGTTAGAGCGTGGGCATATCTTTTGTAGATAGAATTGAACTCTCTTGCTTCACTTATATCTATTTAGAGAGATGACAGGAACTGGTCATTCACATGGTTAGTCATAAAATCCTACATAAAACTTGTAGATAACTGAATATGATATGTTTGATTCCTTGCAATAGTTTTGCGATATAAAGATGGTGATATTAGAGTCATGCTAGTGGGTAGTTGTGGATTGTAGAAATACTTGTGTTGAAGTTTGTGATTCCCGTAGCATGCACGTATGGTGAACCGTTATGTGATGAAGTCGGAGCATGATTTATTTATTGATTGTCTTCCTTATGAGTGGCGGTCGGGGACGAGCGATGGTCTTTTCCTACCAATCTATCCCCCTAGGAGCATGCGCGTAGTACTTTGTTTCGATAACTAATAGACTTTTGCAATACGTATGTGAGTTCTTTGTAACTAATGTTGAGTCCATGGATTATACGCACTCTCACCCTTCCACCATTGCTAGCCTCTCTAGTACCGCGCAACTTTCATTGGTACCATAAACCCACCATATACCTTCCTCAAAACAGCCACCATACTTACATATCATGGCATTTCCATAGCCATTCCGAGATATATTGCCATGCAACTTCCATCACCATCATATACATGACTTGAGCATTCATGGTCATATTGCTTTGCATGATCGTAAGATAGCTAGCATGATGTTTTCATGGCTTGTCCGTTTTTTGATGTCATTGCTACACTAGATCATTGCACATCCCGGTACACCGCTAGAGGCATTCATATAGAGTCATATCTATGTTCTAGTATCGAGTTGTAAGTAAATAAAAGTGTGATGATCATCATTATTAGAGCATTTCCCCAGTGAGGAAAGGATGATGGAGACCATGATTCCCCCATAAGTCGGGATGAGACTCCGGACTTTACAAAAAATAAAAGAGGCCAAAGAAGCCCACCAAAAAAACAAAAAAATGAGAGAAAAAGAGAGAAGGGGCAGTACTACTATCCTTTTCCACACTTGTGCTTCAAAGTAGCACCATGTTCTTCATATAGAGAGTCTCTTGAGTTATCACGTTCATATACTAGTGGGAATTTTCATTATAGAACTTGGCTTGTATATTCCGATGATGGGCTTCCTAAAATGCCCTAGGTCTTCATGAGCAAGCAGGTTGGATGCACACCCACTTAGTTTCAGTTTGAGCTTTCATATACTTATAGATCTAGTGCATCCGTTGCATGGCAATCCCTACTCACTCACATTGATATCTATTGATGGGCATCTCCATAGCCCGTTGATACGCCTAGTTGATGTGAGACTATCTTCTCCTTTTTTGTCTTCTCCACCACCATTCTATTCCACCTATAGTGCTATGTCCATGGCTCACGCTCATGTATTGCGTGAAAGTTGAAAAGGTTTGAGAACATCAAAAGTATGAAACAATTGCTTGGCTTGTCATCGGGGTTGTGCATGATTTGAATATTTTGTGTGGTGAAGATGGAGCATGGCCAGACTGTATGATTTTGTAGGGATAACTTTCTTTGGCCATGTTATTTTGAAAAGACATGATTGTTTTATTAGTAGGCTTGAAGTATTATTGTTTTTATGTCAAATTATAGACTATTGCTTTGAACCACTCGTATCTTAATATTCATGCCATGATTAGATTACAAGATCAAGATTATGCTAGGTAGCATTACACATCAAAAATTATCTTTTTTATCATTTACCTACTCGAGGACGAGCAGGAGTTAAGCTTGGGGATGCTGATACGTCTCTGTCGTATCTATAATTTTTGATTGTTCCATGCCAATATTCTACAACTTCCATATACTTTTTGGCAACTTTTCATACTATTTTTGGGACTAACATATTGATCCAGTGCCCAGTGCCAGTTCCTGTCTGTTGCATGTTTTTGGTTTCGCAAAATATCCATATCAAACGGAGTCCAAACGGGATAAAAACGGACGGAGATACTTTTTGGAATATTTGGAAAATTCTGGAAGAAAAATCCATGCGAGACGGTGCCCGAGGTGGCCACGAGGCAGGGGGCGCGCCTGCCCCCTGGGCATGCCCCTACCCTCGTGAGCCACACGTAAGGCGATTGGCGCTCTTCTTTTGCTGCAAGAAAGCTAATTTTCGAAAGAAAAAAAATCACGACGAAGATTTCAGGCCAATCGGAGTTACGGATCTCCATATATACATGAAACGGTGAAACAGAGCCAGAAGAAAACGCAGAAACAGAGAGAGACAGAAAGACAGATCCAATCGCGGAGGGGCTCTCGCCCCTCCCACGCCATGGAGGCCAAGGACCAGAGGGGAAACCCTTCTCCCATCTAGGGAGGAGGTCAAGGAAGAAGAAGAAGAAGGGGCCCCCCTCTCCCCCTTGCTTCCGGTGGCGCCGGAGTGCCACCGGGGGCCATCATCATCACCGTCATCTTCACCAACAACTTCACCGCCTTCACCACCAACTCTTCCCCCCTCTATGCAGCGGTGTAACCTCTCTCTTACCCGCTGTAATCTCTACTTAAACATGGTGCTCAACGCTATATATTATTTCCCTATGATGTATGGCTATCCTATGATGTTTGAGTAGATCCATTTTGTCCTAATGGCTATTTGATGATCAAGATTGGTTTGATTTGCATGTTTTATTATTGGTGTTTTCCTATGGTGCTCTCCGTGTCGTGCAAGCGTGAGGGATCCCCGCTGTAGGGTGTTGCAATATGTTTATGATTTGCTTATGGTGGGTGGCGTGAGTGAACAGAAGCACAGACCCGAGTAAGTAGGTTGTTTGCGTATGGGATAAAGAGGACTTGATACTTTAATGCTATGGTTGGGTTTTACCTTAATGAATCTTTAGTAGTTGCGGATGCTTGCTAGAGTTCCAATCATAGGTGCATATGATCCAAGTAGAGAAAGTATGTTAGCTTATACCTCTCCCTCAAATAAAATTGCAATAATGATTACTGGTCTAGTTATCGATTGCCTAGGGACAAATAACTTTCTCGTAACAACAAGCTCTTTACTAAACCTAACTTAGTTGTGTCTTTATCTAAACATCCCCTAATTTTTATTTACTTGCTCTTTATTATCTTGCAAACCTATCCAACAACACCTACAAAGTACTTCTAGTTTCATACTTGTTCTAGGTAAAGCGAACGTCAAGCGTGCGTAGAGTTGTATCGGTGGTGGATAGAACTTGAGGGAATATTTGTTCTGCCTTTAGCTCCTCGTTGGGTTCGCCACTCTTACTTATCGAAAACTATTGCGATCCCCTATACTTGTGGGTTATCAAATGGCAGGTAGATACCATATATAGGTAGGTATAGTGGACTCATGTGGAATAACTTTGGGGTTTAAGGAGTTTGGATGCACAAGCAGTATTCCCGCTTAGTACAGGTGGAGGCTAGCAAAAGACTGGGAAGCGACCAGCTAGAGAGTGACAACAGTCATGAACATGCATTAAAATTAATCAACACCGAATGCAAGCATGAGTAGGATATAATCCACCATGAACATAAATATCGTGAAGACTGTGTTGATTTTGTTTCAACTACATGCGTGAACATGCGCCAAGTCAAGTCACTTAAATCATTCAGAGGAGGATGCCACCCTATCATGCCACATCATAACTATCTCAATAGCATGTTGGCACGCAAGGTAAACCATTATAACTCATAGCTAATCAAGTATGGCGCAAGAAACTATGATCTCTAGTTGTCATTGCAAACATGTTTATTCATAATAGGCTGAATCAGGAACGATGAACTAATCATATTTACAAAAAAAAGAGGTCGAGTTCATACCAGCTTTTCTCGTCTCAGTCAGTCCATCATATATCGTCATAATTTCCTTTCACTTGCACGACCGAATAGTGTGAATAATAATAATAGTGCACGTGCATTGGACTAAGCTGGAATCTGCAAGCATTCAATAAACAGGAGAAGACAAGGCAATATGGGCTCTTTTGTCATATCAACAATAATGCATATAAGAGCCACTTCAACAATTTAATTATGGTCTTCTCCCATCGACCCCCAAAGAAACGAAAAAGAAATAAAACTATTTACACGGGAAAGCTCCCAACAAGCAAAAGAAGAACAGGAAATATTTTTGGGTTTTCTTTTTAATTACTACTACAAGCATGGAAATTAAATTAATTTAAAAGTTACAACTATTTTTTTTGGTTTTTCTTAAGGTTTATTAAACACACAAGAAGAAAGCATAAAAAGGAAAATAACTAGCATGGATGATACAATGAAAAAGTATGAGCACCGACATCTAGCAATGAGTGTGTGAACATAAATGTAATGTCGGTGGGAAATACGTACTCCCCCAAGCTTAGGCTTTTGGCCTAAGTTGGTTTATGGCCACGGCTGGCCTGGCGGATATCCATAATAATAGTTGGGGTCATACTGAGAAGAAGAAGAGGAAGACTCCGATTGCCACTGGCTGACAATCATCTCCGGATCCCACTGGTAATTAGACTGTCGTGAAGGATCAACTTGTGGTTCTGGCTCTGGCTCCACGGTTGGTGCAGGGTTCTGGTAGGCATGAATAGCCTTCAACGGAACAAGGTACGTGCCTGAAGATAAATCAAACAAAGAAGGAGCAGGCTGGGTAATAGTCTCAGGATGATGTTTATTAAAGAACAATTGATATTTAAGCTCTCCTTCCCTATTCTTAACAATAAAATCATGTGCCACCATAATTTTATAATCTAGATAAACATGAGGCAGCACCTTTTCTTCCTTCTCAAGATGCCTAATAGGTATGTTAAAATGTGCAGCTAGGCGTGAAGCATAGATGCCTCCAAAGATGGCCCCCTTTGTACGGTTCAGACTTAACCGTTTGGCAATAATGCCGCCCATACTAACAGAGTTATCACTATATAAATCATGGAGAAAAATAATAATATCAAGGATACTAAGGTTTCCACAGTTTCCGCGACCAATTAATCAACGACTAGCAAATAATGCAAAATAACATAAAACAGGAAAAATGTATGCTAGTGGTTTGTGCATCAGGAACCTTCCTTGTTTCCCCTACAGTGATAGTATCAATAAACCCCTCCACATCATCACGATGTGGTTCTTCTGTCTTGCCCTCAAAAGGGACTAAACAAATCCGACAAAAATCATAAAATGACATCTCCTTATGCTCATCATATAAATGAAACTCCACCGTAGGTGGCGAGTTCCTAGAATAGAAATGAAAGTTTTGCACAAAGGTATTTGTGAGTAAGAGATACTGATCGCATTGGTCGTGGAGGAAAGCGGTGAGGCCTGCATTCTTAGCCAATTCATGAAAATCTTCATAAATACCGGTTGCTCTCAAGAAATCATCGGAAGGCCATTCACACGCCCGAACCTCCGCGGTGCGCGACAAATTATACTTAGGCTTCGGTGCCTTCTCCTTCGAGCTTTGGCTCAATGAGCCCCTCAATAGTCTCCTCATCATTTTCTGAAAAATTCTGAAATTTTTAGTAACTTCAAAATAAAAGTAAACCAAACTCAATAATATTGATAGCAACTACTCCTACAAGTGCCTAGAGCCTATATCATGCATCAAAACTACTTTTAACCATATAAATTTGACATGCAAGCTCAAGAACAGGGTCACCTAAGTAGAAAAAATTTGCAATGAATAAAGCACTAGAACAAAAACTAATTGGACCAATGGAGGAGTCACATACCAAGGAACAATCTCCCCAAGCAGTTTTGTGAGAGGTGCTTTGAGCAAGGAGATCAAAAATGGCAGCAAAACGAGCTTGGACTCGGGTTTGAGCTGGTTATTCGTGTTTGTGGGAGGAAGAAGAAGTGTATGGGTGAAAGAATAAGTGGAGGAGGGCCACCATGGGCCCACGAGGCAGGGAGGCGCGCCCTCCACCCTCGTGGGCAGGTGGTTGACCCCCCTGCTGTGTTCTCAGTGCCAAATATTCTCAAATATTTTAGAAAAAATCATATTTAAATTTCAGGGCATTTGGAGAACTTTTATTTTCGGGGTATTTTTATATTGCACAGATAATCAGATAACAGACAGAAAAATATTTATTTTTATTTTATTTAATATAAATAACAGAAAGTAAAAGTGGGGTACAGAGGGTTGTGCCTTCTAGTTTCATCCATCTCATGGTCATCAAAAGGAACCCACTAACAAGGTTGATCAAGTCTTGTTAACGAACTCATTCCGAATAACATGGAACCGGAGAAATTCTGAATAACACTATGTTACCTCAACGGGGATATGCACATCCCCAATAATAAGAATATCATATTTCTTGACAGTAGGAAGAGGAAATTCAAAACCTCCAAATATAATCGATGGAATTTTTCCAATAGAGTTGATACTATGAACTTGAGGTTGTTTCCTCGGACAGTGTACCGTATGCTCATTACCATTAACATGAAAAGTGACATTGCCTTTAGTGCAATCAATAACAGCCCCTGCAGTATTCAAAAAGGGTCTTCCAAGAATAATAGACATACTATCGTCCTCGGGAATATCAAGAATAACAAAGTCCGTTAAAATAGTAACGTTTGCAACTACAACAGGCACATCCTCACAAATACGGACAGGTATAGCAGTTGATTTATCAGCCATTTGCAAAGATATTTCAGTAGGTGTCAACTTATTCAAATAAAGTCTACGATATAAAGAGAGAGGCATAACACTAACACCGGCTCCAAGATCACATAAAGCAGTTTTAACATAATTTCTTTTAATGGAGCATGGTATAGTTGGTACACCGGGATCTCCAAGTTTCTTTGGTATTCCACCCTTAAAAGTATAATTAGCAAGCATGGTGGAAATTTCAGCTTCTGGTATCTTTCTTTTATTTGTAATTATATCTTTCATGTACTTAGCATAAGGATTGGTTTTGAGCATATCAGTTAATCGCATACGCAAAAAGATAGGTCTAATCATTTCAGCAAAGCGCTCAAAATCCTCATTATCGTTTTTCTTGGATGGTTTGGGAGGAAAAGGCATGGGTTTCTGAACCCAAGGCTCTCTTTCTTTACCATGTTTCCTAGCAACAATGTCTTTCTTATCATAATGTTGATTCTTGATTGTGGGTTATCAAGATCAACAGCAGGTTCAACTTCTACATCATTATCATTACTAGGTTGAGCATCATTATGAACATTATCATTAACATTACCACTAGTTTCAGGTTCATTACCAGATTGTGTTTCAGCATCAGAAATAGAAATGTCATTTGGATTCTCAAGTGTTTCAACAATAGGTTCACTAGAAGCATGCAAAGTCCTATCATTTTCTTTTTCTTCCTTTTAGACGAACTAGGTGTATCTATATTATTTCTCTGAGAATCTTTCTCAATTCTCTTAGGATGGCCTTCAGGATACAAAGGTTCCTGAGTCATTCTACCAGTTCTAGTAGCCACTCTAACAGCATTATCGTTATCTTTACTATTCAATTCATTGAGCAAATCATTTTGAGCTTTAAGTACTTGTTCTACTTGAGTGGTAACCATAGAAGCATGTTTACTAATAAGTTTAAGTTCACCTTTAACATTAGCCATATAATCACCCAAGTGTTCAAGCATATTTGAATTGTATTTCAATTGTCTACCAAAATAAGCATTAAAATCTTCTTGCTTAGCCATAAATTTATCAAACTCATCTAAGCATGGGCTATCAAATTTAGTAAATGGGATTTCAGCTTTATCATATCTGTAGAGAGAGTTTACCTTTACTACCTGTGTCGGGTTATCAAGACCATGAGTTTCTTCAATAGGTAAGGGATTAAGATCATATGTTTCTTCAACAGGCGGTAAATTAAGACCATGGATTTCTTCAATAGGAGGTAAATTCTTAACATCTTCAGCTTTAATACCTTTTTCTTTCATAGATTTTCTTTGCCTCTTGCATATCTTCAGGACTGAGAAATAGAATACCCCTCTTCTTCGGAGTTGGTTTAGGAATAGGCTCAGGAATTGGCTCCGGAGGTGTCCAATTATTTTCATCTGTCAACATATTGTTCAATAAAATTTCAGCTTCATCCGGTGTTCTTTCCCTGAAAACAGAACCAGCACAGCTATCCAGGTAATCTCTGGAGGCATCGGTTAGTCCATTATAGAAGATATCAAGAATTTCATTTTTCTTAAGAGGATGATCAGGCAAAGCATTAAGTAATTGGAGAAGCCTCCCCCAAGCTTGTGGGAGACTCTCTTCTTCAATTTGCACAAAATTATATATATCCCTTAAAGCAGCTTGTTTCTTATGAGCAGGGAAATATTTAGCAGAGAAGTAATAAATCATATCCTGGGGACTACGCACACAACCAGGATCAAGATAATTAAACCATATCTTAGCATCACCCTTTAATGAGAATGGAAATATTTTAAGGATATAAAAGTAACGAGTTCTCTCATCTTTAGTGAACAGGGTGGCTATATCATTCAATTTAGTAAGATGTGCCACAACAGTTTCAGATTCATAACCATGAAAGGGATCAGATTCAACCAAAGTAATTATATCAGGATCAACAGAGAATTCATAATCCTTATTGCTAACACAGATAGGTGAAGTAGCAAAAGCAGGGTCAGGTTTCTTTCTAGCATTTAGAGATTGCTTACTTTATTTAGCTAATAACCTTTTGAGTTCATTTCTATTTTTGCAAGCTAAAATAGCGAAAGAAGCTTCTTGATCAAAAACATAACCCTTAGGAATAACAAGTGATTCTTCATCATCACTTTCATCAGTATCATCAGATTCAATATTTTCAATTTCTCTAGCCCTAGCAAGTTGTTCATCAAGAAAATCACTAAGTGGCATAGTAGTATTAGGCATAGAGGTAGTTTCATCATAAGTATCATGCATAGTAGAAGTGTCATCATCAATAACATGCGACATATCAGAACGAATAGCAGAAGCAGGTGTAGGTGTCGCAAGCTTACTCAAAATAGAAGGTGAATCAAGTGCAGAGCTAGATGGCAGTTCCTTACCTCCCCTCGTAGTTGAGGGATAAATCTTGGTTCTTGTATCTTTCAAGTTCTTCACAATGATAAGCAGATATATATCCCAAGTGACTCAAAGAATAGAGCTATGCTCCCCGGCAACGGCGCCAGAAAATAGTCTTGATAACCCACAAGTATAGGGGATCGCAACAGTTTTCGAGGGTAAAGTATTCAACCCAAATTTATTGATTCGACACAAGGGGAGCCAAAGAATATTCTCAAGTATTAGCAGCTGAGTTGTCAATTCAACCACACCTGGAAACTTAATATCTGCAACAAAGTGTTTAGTAGCAAAGTAATATGATGGTAGTGGTAACGGTAGAAAAAGGTAACAGTAGTAAAAGTAATGTTTTTGGTATTTTGTAGTGATGATAGCAATAGCAACAGAAAAGTAAATAAGCGAAGAACAATATATGGAAAGCTCGTAGGCAATGGATCAGTGATGGAGAATTATGCCGGATGCGGTTCATCATGTAACATTCATAACCTAGGGTGACATAGAACCAGCTCCAGTTCATTGATATAATGTAGGCATGTATTCCGAATATAGTCATACGTGCTTATGGAAAAGAACTTGCATGACATCTTTTGTCCTACCCTCCTGTGGCAGCGGGGTCCTTACGGAAACTAAGGGATATTAAGGCCTCCTTTTAATAGAGAACCGGAACAAAGCATTAACACATAGTGAATACATGAACTCCTCAAACTACGGTCATCACCGGTAGGTATCCCGATTATTGTCACTTCGGGGTTAACGGATCATAACACATAATAGGTGGCTATAGACTTGCAAGATAGGATTAAGAACACTCATATATTGATGAAAACATAATAGGTTCAGATCTGAAATCATGGCACTCGGGCCCTAGTGACAAGCATTAAGCATAGCAAAGTCATAGCAACATCAATCTCAGAACATAGTGGACACTAGGGATCAAACCCTAACAAAACTAACTCGATTACATGATAGATCCCATCCAACCCATCACCATCCAGCAAGCCTACGATGGAATTACTCACGCACGGCAGTGAGCATCATGAAATTGGTGATGGAGGATGGTTGATGGTGACGATGGCGACGGATTCCCCTCTCCGGAGCCCCGAACGGACTCCAGATCAGCCCTCCCGAGAGGTTTTAGGGCTTGGCGGCGGCGCCGTATCGT
The DNA here is from genome assembly GCF_056163025.1 of Triticum urartu. Lineage (NCBI taxonomy): Eukaryota > Viridiplantae > Streptophyta > Magnoliopsida > Poales > Poaceae > Triticum > Triticum urartu. The sequence goes on along the minus strand of NC_141879.1, from coordinate 323,323,581 downwards.
AAAACACGATGATTTCTTCTCTCTGATTTTTTTCTCCCTGAAACACAATATATGGAGTTGGAGTTGGAGTCGGAGAGGCAACAGGGGGCCCACGAGGTAGGGGGCCCGCCCTAGGGGGGCAGGCGCGCCCCCACCCTCGTGGAGAGGTGGTGGGGCCCCTGGCCTTCATCTTTTGCAGGTATTTTTCATATTTTCTGAAAAGTTTCTCCGTGAAGTTTCAGGTCATTCTGAGAATGTTTTTTTCTGCACATAAATAACACCATGGTAATTCTGCTGAAAACAACGTCAGTCCGGGTTAGTTCCATTCAAATCATGCAAGTTAGAGTCCAAAACAAGGGCAAAAGTGTTTGGAAAATTAGATACGTTGGAGACGTATCAATGAGCATGAGATGGATGAAGTTAGAAAACACAACTCTCCGTACCCTCCTTTTACTTTCTGTTATTTAGATTAAATGAAGCAAAAATAGTATTTTCTGTCTGTTTTCTGAATTATCCTTGCAATAAAAAAATACCCCGGAAATAAAAGTTCTCCAAATGTCCTGAAAATTTTAGATGATTTTTTGTAGAATATTTAAGAATATCTGGCACTGAGAACACACTAAGGGGCCACACCACCTGGCCACGAGGGTCCAGGGCACGCCCACCCCCCTAGTGCGTTCCCCCTGCCTCATGGACCCCACGTGGGCCCCCTCCACTTATTCCAGCACCCACACAGCTCAAACCAATGTTCTAGCTCATCTTGCTACCATTTTCGATCTCCTTGCTCTCCAATGGTCCAATTAGTTTTTGTTCTAGTGTTTTATTTGTTGCAAATTTTTGCCGCTTAGGTGACCCTGTTCTTGAGCTTGCATGTCAAATTTATGTGGTCAAAAGTAGTTTTAATGCATGATATGGCCTCTAGGCACTTGTAGGAGTAGTTGCTATCAATCTTGTTGAGTTTGGTTCACTTTTATTTTGAGTCACTAAAACTTTTTGAAATTTTTTAGAGGAAGAAAAATGTTTAGGAAAATGTACCAAGGTGGTTCTTCAAGGAAGCAAGGACCGAGGCTCGCGATACGTGAGCCAGATGATGAACCACCAAGGGAAGCTCAAGTGCGGCCTTGTGAATGGCCGTCGGAGGAGTTTATGGTCCAAGCAGGCATCAAGGATGAATTTGATGCATATATGCGTAATGCTGATCTTGAGGACTTCGTGTCAGATAAGTGCCGGCAGTACCACTACCTAACTGATTCCTTTGTGAGAAGGTTTAAATTTACATCCTCGCGCAATTCTCACACTGTTTTATTTGATCTTTATGATAAATCATATACCATGGACCTAGAAGATTTTAATATTGCTTTTAAACTTCCATGGTGGGGCAATGTCAGTGAACCTCGCAAATCTGAATATAAAGACTTTCTTGCTAGTATCACTGTGGGGGAATCTAGGGAAATCACACAAGCTACCATAGGGAGCATTCATTTCCCTTCCATACATTATTTTGCTCTCTTCATTGGTAGATGCATTAATGGTAAATATGAGGCTTGTCACATGTGCGTTCCAGATCTTAGTGTCCTCAAGAGTGTGGTATTAGGTGATAAACAATATAACTTGGGGGCTACTGTTGCACGTAGGTTGCATCACAACAGTATAAGTAGAGATTTGTTTGGTGGAATTTATGCAACTGGTGTAGCTAACTATCTTAATATACCCATACCGACTAATCTTTGACAAATGGCACACCGTCCATGTTGCCCTCCCTGCTCCTACTTTCTTTGACTTTCAGGCAAAAAGGAGATATGTTATAACCAGGGAGGAAGAAAACGAATATGAGAGGAGGATAGAGGCAGCTCGCCTCCAAGCTACAGCCCGTCAAGCAGTAGCTACTGCATCTCAGTACGATCCCCGCTACAACCTTGGATATCCACCAGGCCATCAGTGGCCATAGACCAACTTAAGCCAAAAGCCTAAGCTTGGGGGAGTATGTATTCCTCATTGACATTACATTCATGTTCACACACTCATTCAGTTGTCGGTGCTCATACTTTTTCATTGCACTATCCATGCTAGTTTATTTTCTTTTCCAGCATTATTCTTGTGTGTTTGAAAAACCTTAATAAAAACCAAAAAATTAGTTGTAGCTTTTAGCTAGTTTACTTTCTATGCTTGTAGTAGTAGTAATTAAACGAAAACCCAAAAATATTTCTCGTTCTTCTTTTGCTTGTTGGGAGCTTTCCCGTGTAAATAGTTTTATTTCTTTTCTTTGGGGGTCGAGAGGAGAAGACCGTGATGAAAATGTTGAGTGACTCTCATATGCATTATTGTTGATCTAACCAAGAGCCCATATTACCTTGTCTTCTCCCTTGTATTAAATGCTTACAAATTCCAGCTTAGTCCAATGCATGTGCACTATTATTATTATCCACACCGTTCGGTCGTGCAAGTGAAAGGCAATAATGACGATATATGATGGACTGATTGAGATGAGAGAAGCTGGTATGAATTCGACCTATCTTGTTTTTGTAAATATGATTAGTTCATTGTTCCTGATTCAGCCTATTATGAATGAAACATGTTTGCAATGAAAATTAGAGATTATAGTTGCTCATACCATGCTTAATTAGCTAGGAGTTTATAATGGTTTACCTTGCATGCCAACATGCTATTAAAATGGTTGTGATGTGGTATGATAGGGTGGTATCCTCCTTTGAATGATTCAAGTGGCTTGACTTGGCACATGTTCACGCATGTAGTTGAAACAAAATCAACATGGCATCCACGATATTTATGTTCATGGTGAATTATATCCTACTCATGCTTACACTCAGTGTTGATTAATTTTAATCAATGTTGGGGATATCGCTTATCGGGAACTTATCGGTCGACCCATGATAAGAGGTAAATCGGCAAGTTTATCGGCATATCGGCCGATTTATCGCCATGTCGGCTGATTTATCGGCCTGTTTATCTTATCGGCCAGACAACAATAAGCGATAAATCGGCCGATTTATCGAAATATCGGAAGATATCTTGAATAATGATTTTAATGCATGTTCATGACTGTTGTCGCTCTCTAGTTGGTCGCTTCCTAGTCTTTTTCTAGCCTTCACTTATACTAAGCAGGAATACTGCTTGTGCATCCACTCCCATAAACCCCAAAGTTATTCCATATGAGTCCACCATACCTTCCTATAAGCGGAATCTACCTGCCGTTCCAAGTAAATTTGTATGTGCCAAACTCTAAACCTTCAAATGAAATTCTGTTTTGTATGCTCGAATAGCTCATGTATCAACTAGGGCTGTCTATATCTTCCATGCTAGGTGAGTTATTCTCATGAGGAGTGGACTCCGCTCCTCATTCACGAGAAAATGGCTGGTAACCGGGATGCCCAGTCCCATGCTTAAATTAAAATAATTGCAAACAAAACTCCCCCAGGATTGTTGTTAGTTGGAGGTACCCGTTGTTTCGGACAAGCCATGGATTGATGTTTGTTGGTAGTGGGGGAGTACAAACTTTACCATTCTGTTTGGGAACCGCCTATAATGTGTGTAGCATGGAAGATATCGAGATCTCTCGGTTGTTATGTTGACAATGAAAGTATACCACTCAAAATATTATTCATCTCTATTTCAAAACTCGAGCTCTGGCACCTCTACAAATCCCCGCTTCCCTCTAAGAAGGGCCTATCTATTTACTTTTATGATGAGTCATCATCCTCTTATTAAAAAACACCAATTGGAGAGCACCGCTGTCATGTGCATGCATTACTATTAATTTACATTGAGTATGACTGTGACTGGATCTCTTTTACCATGAATTAAAATGTCTAGTCAGTCCTTGATCTTCAGAGGTGCTCTGCATTTTTGTTTTGTGGTCTCAGAAAAGGCTAGTGAGATACCATCTTGTTATATCATATTATGATTATTTTGAGAAAGTGTTGTCATCCGAGATTTATTATTGCTCGCTAGTTGATTATGCCATTGATATGAGTAAATATGAGACCTAAGTGTTATTGTGAATATGGTTAGTTCAAAATCTTTGCTGAAAACTTGAATGTTGGCTTTACATATTTACAACAACAAGATCAAACGGAGTTTGTAAAAGTTTTTCTTTATCACTTTCAGTTTGTCAACTGAATTGCTTGAGGACAAGCAAAGGTTTAAGCTTGGGGGAGTTGATACGTCTCCACCATATCTACTTTTCCAAACACTTCTGACCTTGTTTTGGACTCTAACTTGCATGATTTGAATGGAACTAACCCGGACTGACTCTGTTTTCAGCAGAATTGCCATGGTGTTATTTTGTGCAGAAATAAAAGTTCTCAGAATGACCTGAAACTTCATGGAGAATATTTTTCGAATTAATAAAAAATACTCGCGAAAGAATCAACACCAAGGGGCCCACACCCTGTCCACGAGGGTGCAGGCCGCGCCCCCCTGGGGCGCGCCCCCTGCCTCGTGGGCCCCCTGAGGCTCCACCGATGTCAACTCCAACTCTATATATTCATGTTCGGGGAGAAAAAATCAAACAGAAGGATTCATCGCGTTTTACGATATGGAGCCGCCGCCAAGCCCTAATCTCTATCAGGAGGGTTGATCTGGAGTCCGTTCGGGGCTCCGGAGAGGGGAATCCATTGTCGTTGTCATCATCAACCTTCCTCCATCACCAATTTCATGATGATCACCGCTGTGCATGAGTAATTTCATCGTAGGCTTGCTGGACAGTGATGGGTTGGATGAGATTTATCATGTAATCGAGTTAATTTTGTTAGGGTTCAATCCCTAGTATCCATAATGTTCTAAGATTGATGTTGCTATGACTTTGCTATGCTTAATGCTTGTCACTAGGGCCCGAGTGCCATGATTTAAGATCTGAACCTATTATGTTTTCATGAATATATGTGAGTTCTTGATCCTATCTTGCAAGTCAATAGTCACCTACTGTGTGTTATGATCCGGTGACCCCGAAGTGACAATAAACGGGACCACTCCCGATGATGACTGTAGTTTGAGGAGTTCATGTATTCACTAAGTGTTAATGCTTTGTTCCAGTACTCTATTAAAAGGAGGCCTTAATATCCCTTAGTTTCCAATAGGACCCCGCTACCACAGGAGAGTAGGACAAAAGATGTCATGCAAGTTCTTTTCCATAAGCATGTATGCCTATATTCAGAATACATGCCTACATTACATTAATGAACTGGAGCTAGTTCTGTGTCACCCTATGTTATAACTGTTGCATGAGGAATCGCATCCGACATAATTATCCATCACTGATCCATTGCCTACGAGCTTTTCACATATTGATCTTTGCTTAGTTACTTTTTCGTTGCCACTGTTACAATCACTGCAAAAACTGCTACTGTTACTTTTGCCACCGTTACCGCTACTTCCATATTACTTTGCTACTAAATACTTTGCTGCAGATATTAACTCTTTCAGGTGCGGTTGAATTGACAACTCAACTGTTAATACTTGAGAATATTTTTTGGCTCCCGTTGTGTCGAATCATTAAATTTGGGCTGAATACTCTACCCTCGAAAACTGTTGTGATCCCCTATACTTGTGGGTTATCAGTGATCCACATTGTCATGAAGGGCAAGTCACCTCCAAGCATCATGTGCACGACGACGACGAACAACATCTTCTACGAGCTCAAGCACGACAACGACACCATCATCATGTAGCGACCAGACCTCAAATAGTCCAATCTCTGTGCTTAGGTGTCATCCCTGGATCAGTAATGCTGACACCACACAGTACTTGAAGGATTTATAACAGAGTAGCAATCACACACTTATTACATCGAGTGTCTCAAAAGAGAACTTATTACAATAAATATGGCGTAAGGCCATCTAATAACGATAACAGTGGAAGGCTTGGAAGATAAGTGAGTCCATCAACTCCAACGGCATCACTGAGTATAGAACCACGACCTAAAACTCCTTAATCATCGTCTGAAAAGTCTGCAACATTAACGTTGCAGCCCGAAATGGGTCAGCACATGGAATATGCTGGCAAAGTAACACATAGAGAGTAATGGAATGAAACAGCTATTCTATATGCATATTTGGCTGGTGGAAAGCTCTATGGTTACAGTTTTGCATAAAGCCAATTTTTCCCTACTGCAAAGGAATAAATTTATTTAACTATCATGGTAGTTGTTAAACATTGAGAATGGTTGACAGCATTCTCAATCCCAATTAAGCATCATCATTAAACAAAGCCATCAAAATTTAATTTAGAGTAACATGATGAGATTCACATGATAATCCAGGTACTAGATACTCAAGATGTCCATAACCGGGGACACGGCTAACCATGATTAGTTTATACACTTTGCAGAGGTTTGCGCACTTTTCCCCACAAGACTCGATCTCCTCCGTTGGATTTCTCGCACTACATGGTGTTTGAGAAACGGATGACTGAGACATAGTCTTTCAGAAGCGCTAGCACCTTACGAACGGGTAGACCGTACCAACCTACATCCCCTACATCTGCTAGTCTACCACTGTAAGAGTTCGCACAACTTAGTCAACTACGCTAGAGCCCATAATAGCTTGTGGCTGCACATGGAAGTTTCTAGCATGAATAATCTCATGATCCCTTTGAGCCTGGGTGGCGGTCCATAAAGAAAAACAGGCAATCGCTGGAATACCCAGGTGCCTCAATCCACCCAGATGTGTATTTAAGTTGCCACCTTAAGTAAACCATTAATTAACAATCTCACATCTGTCATGTATACACTCACCCAATCCACGTCTACTAGCATAGCATGGCATAATAAGCAAACGTAGAAGTAACTCCCAAAGGTTTGATAATAACAGGTAATAGGTACTACCTCAACTACTTCCCAAACCCACAGTTTAATTAGATCCTAATCATGCAATGTGTGAGGATTGATCTAATGCAATAAAACTGGGTAGAGGGAAAACATGATCAAAGTGTTACTTGCCTTGCTGATGGTCCGAGAAACCTAGCGATTCGAAGTAGCAAGCGGCGCACTCCGAGTACTCTATCACAAACAAACAAGCATACAATAAGTACTCAACTAATGCACAGGTAAAACTCAAATAAGAGATCTAACCAGAAAGTTCAACTTAAGAACTCTGGTTGGCAAAAAGAATCAAATCGAACGAACCAACGGAAGACCAACGGCAAAAGAAACGGGCTTCGTTTACTATTATGGATCTAAGGCAATTTTTATGGTGGAAAAAACTTGTTTAAGTTGGCTAAATGGAAAGAGCGTTTTGAGACGAAACTCCAGGCGCTTGAATCGCCTGATTCCGATAAACGAGCGAAAAGTTAAACTAAAACTAAAATCGGATCAGAAATCCCGATCAGAAAAATCGCGGATTTAATCCGAGAAAAAGAAAAATGACGAACAGTTTAACGAACGAACGTTCGTTAACTAGATCTAAACGAAGAACGCGTTCGTTAAAACGAACGAACGAGCGAACGCTCGCTAATTAGCCTAAACCGAAAAAAACCGATCTAAAGAAAAAAACGGAAACTAAAAAAAACCGAACGAAAACCGGCGAAAACCGAACGAAAACCGGCGGGTCAACCTCGGCGACTCGGCGACGAGACGGGCGGCGACGGATCCGACGAGGCGGCGGCGTTGGCGGTGGCGGGGTCCGGCGGGGCGGCGGCGTCGGGCGCGGAAGCAGCGGCGGCGAAAGGCGGCGGTGGCGGGGCGGCGCGGGGTTCGAGGGGGGCGGCGGCTAGGGTTTCGGCCCGGGGTGGGCCGGCGGCTTATAAAGGCTGAGTCCGGAGGAGTCCGGGCCTAGCACGGCCCGTAGGTCGGTTCAGACGTTTTTTTAAAATAATTACGCTTGGAAGAAAAGACAAAAGAAATACTAAACGGACTTCAAAAATCCCGAAATAAATTTTCCCAGGCTTCTAAAATCAAGCCGCACAGGATGAACATTTATTTGGGGCCTAAATGCAATTTTGAAAAACACGTATTTTCCCTAAATTCAAATAAAATAGCAAATAAAACCAAATAAAATCTTAAATGATTTTTTTATTAAATCCTCAATATTTCTTTATTTTGGGAAAGTCATTTTATTCCCTCTCTTATAATTTTTGTAATAGATATAATTGAAGATAAAATAAATAAAAACAAATGATCCTATTTTCAAAATTTGAGACAACTCAAATATGAAAATAACGAAATCCCCAACTCTCTCCGTGGGTCCTTGAGTTGCGTAAAATTTCTAGGATCAACCAAAATGCAATAAATATGATATGCAATGATGATCTAGTGTATAACATTCCAAATTGAAGATTTGGGATGTTACACATCATGAAGATGCTCGACACGTGCAAACCTACAAGTCCCAACAAGCTCTACATTAAGCTACGGCCAAACTTCATGAGCACAAGAGAAGACCGCGAGACGATCACAACCAAGACGGCGCTACGGCTACACCAACCACTTCGGCATCTTCGCCAAGTGTTATCAAGGCATCTTCACCTTTGGACGTACGGCATCTTCGCCTACTTCCCATGAGTTCGCCTACATCAACATCATCAAGTACGAGGTGACCACCTACAAGTGAGGGAGACACTTCCATCTTCGGAATCCCCTCAAGGAAGATGGCTGAGCATGGGAAATTCCCTTCGGTCATGGAGACAAGCTACGAGGTGCCACATCATATGGGCCTCTGAAAGGGCATTTCCCTTCTTTATGTTTTGGATGATGATGACAACCCTTTGTGGTCTAATCGTGTGCTATATGTTTCAGGTTCTCGATGCTTAGGCTTACATCGGATTGCTATTGCCTCTCGAAGGAAAAGATCAAAGACGTGTCCTCTACGCTTTTATTTTCTTTGGTCATAGAGTACCCGTACTATCAAGAGGGAATCCTCATTAGGAAGCTCTGGGGAATCAGTTCACGTACACTTTTCTCACCCTCTCTTTGCCTTCCTCAGGTGTGTGTGGGAGAGAGAGTTTTCCTTGCCTCTTCCCCTCTTTTCTGCTCACTGTGTCTGCCCAGCGGTTGTACCGCTCTCTGGAGCGGTTGTACCGCTGGGTCTTGTCACTCACCAGCTTTGCTCGAGCGGTTGTACCGCTGCCTCCGGGCGGTGGTACCGCCACCATGCTCTGCATCAGCTGGGGCGGCGGTTCCGTCCATGCACCGCTCAAGTACCGCTCTCGCTTCTGGTTTGATGCGGTTCTTGGGCGGTAGTGGCCCGGTTGGTCCGGTCGTTCCACGATGACCGGTACCACCGGTGGTCCGAGCGGTTCTTCCGCTCAGTACTTAGCCGCCCAAGAGCTCAAGGCCATGCGGTTGTTCCAGCCAGGCACCGCCCAAGTACCGATCAAGCTCCTGTTTTGATGCGGTGGTTGTGCGGTAGCCAGGCGGTTAGTCCGGTTATTTTTCTTAGCCGGTACTACCGCCCGCCTGTCCGGTTGTACCACTTGGTAGGGTTCTGCAGTTACACCGTGAGTCCCAGTTGTACCGGGACGAGGACCGGTTGTACCGCTGCAGTGCAAAAAATGTAGTAACGGTTGGAAATGTGGGGTGACTATTTAAGGGGGCTTCTCCCACCTACCACCCCCACCTTTAACCTCTCTCACTCCACCATTAATGCCCTTCAAGCTCTCTTGCCCGATCTCTCTCTCTAGCCACTCAAACTTGTTGATTTGCTAGGGATTGAAGGAGGAGACCTAGATCTACACTTCCACCAAAGGATATTTGCTTCCCCCATACTTTCTTGTGTGGATTTTGTTACTCTTGGGTGTTTGAGCACCCTAGACGGTTGAGGTCACCTCGGAGCCATATTCCATTGTGGTGAAGCTTCGTGGTTTTTGTTGGGAGCCTCCAATTAAGTTGTGGAGAGAGCCCCAACCTTGTTTGTAAAGGTTCAGTCGCCGCCTTCAAGGGCACCAATAGTGGAATCACGACATCTCGCATTGTGTGAGGGCGTGAGGAGAATACGGTGGCCCTAGTGGCTTCTTGGGGAGCATTGTGCCTCCACACCGCTCCAACGGAGACGTACTTCCTCTCAAAGGGAAGGAACTTCGGCAACACATCCTCGTCTCCACCGTCTCCACTCTTGGTTATCTCGTGCCTTTATTTGAGCAAGCTTACTTGTTTCATATCTCTTGCTTGCTTGTGTACCTATCCTCGTTGCATCATATAGGTTGCTCACCTAGTTGCATATCTAGACAACCTACTTTGATGCAAAGTTTAAATTGTTAAAGAAAAGCTAAAAATTGTTAGTTGCCTATTCACCCCCCCCCCCCCCCGCCTCTAGTCAACCATATCGATCCTTTCAGCCTCCAACAACAAGGCGGTGACAAGAAGGTCGAGCAAGGGACATCCCCTTCGACCATGGCGACGAGCACGGACCTATTCAACAACAAGAAGATGGCTCCCCAATATGTCTCCTACTCCGAGTCAAGCTACGCAAGCGTGCATGAGACTTTATCTTTGGTATCGGAGGATAGTGATCCAAGCAACTTCACTCCTCGAGAAGCCGCAGACAATCAATTCAATGAGAATGCTCTCTTCATCATTCAAGATGCAATTCCACCCGAAGACCTACCTCATCTTCGTCCTTTCGCCTTGGCCAAAGATGCATGGTGTTGTGTCATGTCTCTCTACCGGGGAAGCGCAAGCATTCAACGCTCCAACTATGAAGTGGTACAAGATGAGGCCGATGAGTTTGCAATGAAGGAAGATGAAGAACCTCGTGAGCTCTATCGGAGAGTAACCAAACTCGCGGTCTCACTACGAGATCACGGGAGCAAGGACACGGATGACAATTGGATCAAGCGCAAATTCCTCAAGGCAATGATGCCCTATCACAAGGCCATGTCCTCCGTCATTCGTCAAAGACCGGACTTCCGCACTTTGACCTCAAGCGAAGTGTTGGATGAGTTTGTGGCCATGAACATTTTGGACAAGACCGCCGACAATGCGGTGCTCCGTTCTCAACGGGCAAAGAAGCCTAACCTTGCATTGAAGGACAAGCTCATCGTGGAAGACGAAGAAGAGGAAGAAGAGGAGAGCAACCCCGAAGATACGAAGTATGCATATCATGAACACATGGCACTTGCTTCAAGGCAATTTTGGAGCAAGAAAAACTCGAGGCCAAACTTTAGCAAAAACAACTCGAGTGGTACAAGGGGCAAGCAACGTGTAAGGACTTGCTACAATTGCGGCAACGTGAGTCATTTCATTGCTGAATGCCCGTATGAGAAGAGGGAAGACAATGGTGGCAAGCTCATCCGAAAGGACAAGGCCAAGTCGTTCCCCAACAAGAACAACTTCTCCAAGAAGACTCCTCACAAGGCTTTGGTTGTGCAAGAAGAGTACAATGAGGATGATGACGATGATGAAGATGATGAGTCGGTTGCCATGGCCTCCGTTGCCATTGCAACGGGTGTCTCTCTTCGACTCACCCAACGAGAGCATCACCGCCAAGTGCATCATGGCTAAAGCCACCAACAAGGTAACCTCCAACATCAAAACTACCATCATTAATCATCCTTCCCCGACGGATTGCATTAATGAACTTGAGGGAGCTAATGTGGAGGCTAACGAGTTTGAGGCCTTTATGGGAAAACTCAAGGGAAAATCCAAGAAGCACTTTGTTGCTCTCTTGGAACAACTTGGTGAAGCCAATGACATGATCGAGGCTCACGAGGACACCATCTCTAAGATGGAAGGGCATAGTCGTGACTATGCCGATGAGATCTCGGATCTTTCCAATGCTCTTGAGGAAGAGCGTGGTCTTCGTTTGGCTCTTGAGGAGTCACACAACGTTGATCATGCTAAGTTAAAGAAACATTATGATCATGACCTCATTGTTTCTCGTGTGCTAAATTCCAAGAAGGACAAACTCGAGGTTGATCTTGCTAGACTCAAAGAGGAGTTTGATATACTTGACAAGGCCCACAAGGCCTTGAAGGGTATTCACGCTAGTCTCAAGGAGTCTCATGATCAACTCCAAGTGAAGCTAACTAAGGAGAAAGCAACTTTTCCTCATATGGTTTTAATTGATAATGCAAATGCTACTAACCCGTGTTGTGAGCATATACATCTTGTTGAGGAAAATGCTAAGTTGAAGGAGAAACTTGAGAGAGGTCTTGCGACTTGCATACAAGGCAATAAGAACCTCAACGTTCTCTTGATCAACCAAAAGGGAGTTGTGGCCAAGGAAGGGGTTGGGTACGTGCCCGACTCCAAGAACAAGAAGAAGAATGACAAGACCAAACGACCTCCTCCTCTCATGCAAACCTTTGTGAGGGAGGGAGAGAGTGCCCCCGAGGAGAAGAAGAAGAACAATGTCAAGAAGGGCAATGTCACCCCTCCCAACAAAGCCGGCGATTTTAATCCTTCTTATGTGTTATGCCGTGCTAGTGATGGGCATGTTTATGCCAAATTTGTTGGTTCTCTTCATGAATACATTGAATGGTCTATTTGGGTTCCTAAGACCCTTGTTACTAACATCAAAGGACCCATTACAAAATGGGTACCTAAAACCAAGCATTGATCTCTTGTAGGTGTTTGCTTCCGGTGGTGGATCATGGTTGCTCGATAGCGGAGCTAAAAATCATATGACCGGAAGCAAGGACTTGGTGGTGGACGTGCACAAGGTTCCATCTATGCCCACCAATGTCGAGTGGGGTGACGCCTCATCTTCTAAGGTATTGGGACTTGGCAAGGTGGTCATCTCTCATGATCTCACGATCGAGAAGGTCATGCTTGTTGAGTCCCTTGCATACAATTTACTTTCCGTTCGTCAACTTGCAATCATGGGCTTTGCCACTTTCTTTGATATCGATACCGTGGCCCTCTTGTGGAGCAAGACTCTTAAGGTAGCCTTTGTTGGGCATGTCGAGAACGGTCTATATGTGATTAACTTTTCAGAGCGACCCACTAAGACCGCGACATGCCTAATGGCTAAAGTTGATGTGGGATGGCTTTGGCATCACCGTTTAGCCCATGTCAATATGAGATATTTGCAAAGTCTCCTCAAGGGGGACCATGTCCGTGGACTAACGAATGTTAGTTTTGCTAAAGATCGTGCTTGCAGTGCCTGTATCGAAGGAAAGCTACATGAGAAGGCTCACCCTCCCACGACTATCATTTATTCAAAGAGGCCTTTGGAGCTCCTTCACATGGATCTCTTTGGGCCTCCATCCTTCGATAGTCTTGGAGGTAGGAAGTATTGCTTGGTGATTGTGGATGACTACTCAAGGTACACGTGGGTGTATTTCTTCAAGAGGAAGAGCGAGACCCAACAAACCGTCATTGACTTTGCAAATGAAGCACAGCGTCAACACAATGCAAAGATCTTGACAATAAGAAGTGACAACGGTACCGAGTTCAAGAACTACACCTTGGATGAATTTCTTAGTGATGAGGGAATCAAGCATCAATATTCCGCACCATACACCCCTCAACAAAACGGTGTTGCGGAAAGGAAGAACCGGACGTTGATGGATGCGGCAAGGACCATGATGGCGGAGTTCAAGTCTCCGTACAACTTTTGGGCCGAAGCCATCAACACCGCGTGTCATGCATCCAATCGGCTCCACCTCCGCAAGGGCTTGAACAAGACTCCATATGAGATACTCACCGGTAACAAGCCCAACCTCATGTACTTCCGGGTATTCGGGTGTAAGTGTTTCATTCTCAAGAAAGGTGTTCGGTTGTCTAAATTTGAGGCTAGAGCTCATGAGGGCATATTTGTTGGTTATGCTACAAACTCTCATGCTTACCGTGTCCTCAATAAATCCACGGGACTTATTGAGGAGACGTGTAACGTGGAGTTTGATGAGAATAACGGCTCCCAAGTGGAGCAAAGTGGCACTTGTGATGTAGGTGATGAAATTCCTCCTCAAGCCATAAGAAGAATGGGTGTTGGTTTTATCCTACCCATTGAGGAACCCCTTGTGGCCGAAGGAGAAGGACAATGCTCCACTCAAGTGGAGCCATCACCAACCCAAGGCCCACACGCTTCCGAAGAACAAGTGAAGGACCTCAACCTCATGAACAAGACCAAGGGCAAGATCATACTCAAGACGGTGTTGACACATCAAGTGATGCCCAAGGTCAAGTTCTCTCCCCCGAGCAAGTTCAAGATCAAGAACAAGTTCATGACGGCGCTCAAGATGATCAAGTAACCGCTCCTCAACTCACCACCGAGGAGGAATTAGAGCGTCGTGCCACCAAGATTGCATCCAAGCTCTCCACCAAGGATCATCTCATGACGAATGTGCTTGGAAGCTTAAGAAAGGGGCTAAGCACTCGTAGACAATTAGCAAATTATTGTGAGCATCACGCGTTTGTCTCTTGTGTGGAACCCCACAAGGTCTATGAGGCACTAGAAGATCCGGATTGGCTCAATGCCATGTACGAAGAACTCAACAACTTCGAGCGCAACAAAGTGTGGAGATTGGTGCCAAGGCCAACGGGGAACCACAATGTCATTGGAACCAAGTGGATATTCAAGAACAAGCAAGATGCCCATGGGATTATCATTCGCCACAAGGCTCGTTTGGTAGCACAAGGCTACTCCCAAGTCGAGGGTATCGACTACGGTGAAACCTTTGCTCCCGTTGCTCGTCTTGAATCCATTCGCATGTTGATTGCATATGCTTCTCATCATAATTTTAAGTTACAACAAATGGTTGTGAAGAGTGCTTTTCTTAATGGTCCCATTAATGAATTGGTTTACATCAAGCAACCCCCCGGGTTCGAGGATCCCTACTTTCCCGATCATGTGTATCAACTCGATAAGGTGCTCTATGGCCTTAAACAAGCCCCACGTGCGTGGTATGACCACCTTACCGAGTTGTTACAAGACCGTGGTTTTGAAGTTGGGCTAATCGACCCCACTCTTTTTACTAAGAAGGTCAAAGGGGAGTTGTTTGTGTGCCAATTATATGTTGATGATATTATCTTTGGTTCTCCTAACAAAGCTTTCAATGAGGAATTTGCCGCTCTCATGACCTCAAAGTTCGAGATGTCCTCCATGGGAGAGTTGAAGTTCTTTCGAGGGTTCGAAGTGAAGCAAAGAAGAGAAGGAACCTTCATCAATCAATCCAAATACACTCAAGACATGCTCAAGAGATTCAAGCTAAGTGACGTCAAGCCGGCTTCCACTCCAATGCCCACCAAGTGCCAACTTGACTTAGATCCCAATGGTAAAGTGGTGGATCAAAAGGTATATCGTTCCATGATTGGATCCTTGCTTTACCTTTGTGCATCTAGACCGGACATCATGTTGAGTGTGAGAATTTGTGCACGGTTTCCAGCCGCACCTAAGGAAAGTCACTATGTGGCGGTCAAACGAATCTTTCGATATTTGGATCATACCCCAAACTTTGGTCTATGGTACCCTAGAGGATCAAACTTCAAGCTTGTAGGGTACTCAGATTCCGATTGGGCGGGAGACAAAGTGGATAGGAAGTCCACTTCCGGAGGGTGCCAATTCCTTGGTTGCTCTTTGGTAAGTTGGTCTTCCAAAAAGCAAAGTTGTGTGTCTCTCTCGTCCACTGAGGCGGAGTATGTTGCCGCCGGTAGTTGTTGTGCTCAACTCCTATGGATGAGGCAAACTTTAAAGGATTACGGTGCCACTTGTGACAAAGTGCCTCTTTGGTGTGACAATGAAAGTGCCATCAAGATCTCTCTCAATCCGGTGCAACATTTCAAGACGAAGCATATTGAGATCCGGCATCACTTCATCCGGGATCACATTAGACGAGGAGAGATCGAGCTCAACTATGTCAACACTCATGACAACCTTGCAGATATTTTCACGAAGCCCTTGTATGAAGCAAGATTTCGCGAGTTAAGGCATGAGCTAAATATCATTGATTCGAGCAATGTGGCTTGAACCCTTGCACACTCTACCACGCTCAATTTGTTGTCTAGTTTAGGTGTAGGCATGGACATAGGGGGACTGTTGTTCTCTCAATGAACTCTCCCTCCCCCCATTATGCATAAATTGATTGTGTCTTTCACATTAGCCATATTTGATGGTACTTGTGCTTCAAAGACGAGCTTTGGTCATGGACCCAAGGATAATTCTTCGCGGTGCCATACCAATTGACTCAAACATAGGTGGCCTCGGCCACTGTCCTCTCTTCGGGAGGATGGAGTTAGCCTTTTTGTTCTCGTGTTGTTTTCTCTCTTTCTTTCTTTGCTCTTTGTGTTAGGTTCTCCTAGGGTGTTGTTTCTCTCCTGTTTTGTGCCCCTTCTTCCTCCCTTCGGATTGCACCCATTTGATCTTGGCTTGGGCTTAGGTGGTCGGGCGGTACAACCGGTACCATGAGCGGTTCTACCGCTGGTACCGGGTTGTGCCGTCCCAAGGGTCTCCGTTCGGTGCTTGGGCGGTTCCACCGCACAAACCCATGGTAACCCACGTCCGGTACTACCGGTTGATGCCATGCGGTACTACCGCTGCCTCCCAGGCACCGGAAGTACCGCCTCCATCCACCGGTTTGTACCAGACGAGCGGTACAACCGCTCCCCTAAGCGGTTCTACCGGGGCGTGTGTACGGGCCTATATATACTCGATGGGGCTGAAGGGTTGTCTTTTTCCCTTCATCCTCGTTCCTCTTCTTTTTGCCCTAGCCGCCGGCCATCTCTGCCCCTACCCCGGAGTGCGTCTCGCGCTTCGGATCCTTGGCCCTCCGTGGATTCTCTCCGTGGAGGCCTCCCGATCTCTTCCCATGGATGGTAGTAATGCCTCGTGTTCTTTGCCTCTAGACTTTTTTAGGGTTCTTCCTTGTCTAGGGCTTTACTTATCTTTCCGCGTTTAGTGTTCGATCTATGGCTTAGAAGAGTTCTTTGTTAGCCTCCTGTCTTGTTTGCAGCACTTAGAATTCGGAATATTACTTGTGTGATTCGTATGCCTTGGTTAGATCTATCTTCCCTGGTAGTGCCACTGTCAGCGGTTCTACCGCCCCTACGGGCGGTACAACCGCTGGAGCGGTACTACCGGCGGAAGATCCGGTACAACCGGAGTATATCAACCACTAAGCACTGTTCTATCTTCTCTGTTGTTGCAACTTGTTCCTTTTCTGCTAGTGGGTGTAATCCTCTCATCCTTGTTGGGTTTTTGTGTGTTCTTTTCGTGTGTGTGTGTTCAGGTGGCTCTAGTTCTTGCTCTGCTCCTCGCAAGACCAAGAAGAGGGCATGAAGGACCTTGCGCCCGGTTGTGTCTGATGATGAAGAAGAAGTTGTGATTCCCACCAAGCCCACTCGCCGTGAAAAGTCTGCGGCTGCTAAGCAACGTGTGGTTATGCCGTTACATCATTGGAAAGCCAAGGATTGGGAAGCCTTCCGCTCAAAGAATCCGTATGAGGTTCCCATTGCTCCCCGTTGGACCACTGTTCAGTTCCGGAATGAGATGCAAGTGCGGATTGTTCATGAACTCTTTGAGCACAACAAGAATAGATATGCCAAGCAGTGGACAATTGATTTTGATCATTGGAGAAACAACATGGAGTATTTGGGTGAGGCGCTAGCCCTCTGCGAGGAGTTTGATCTTGTCAAGATCATGTCAGTCAACTGTGACTTTGATGTTCAACTTATCCATCAGTTCTATGCCATGGTTCATTTTGGGGAAGATGATGTGCGCACTCTCACCTTCATGTGTCGCAATGAATTGCTTCACGTTCCCTGGAGGGCTTTCTGCAATGCTATTGGGTACGAGGATACCGGTCTGGAAGGAAGGGGTGGCATTCGCCCTCATGATTTTCCTGAGTCCATGCCTAAGGAGAAGCTTGACCCTCTGTACATTCGGGGCCGTGGGATTATTGGAGAATCCAAGGATTTGGAGAAGGTCTATGACATCATGCACCGAGTGTTCTGCAATGTGCTCTTGCCCAAGGTGGGCAATCAAGATGAGATTCATGGCTATCTGGTTGATTTTATGGTTGCTATGAAGACCATGGTGGGGACAGGGGCAACGTTTGATGTGTCAAATTGGCTGTGGCATGAGATGTACAACATGGCCATCTACCGTAAAGTCCCAATCTACGCTCCGTTTGTCATGTGCTTTCTGAACTCTGTGTGGGCTGTTCATCGTCCTGGAGAGCTCCTCACTTCACCAGACAACCTCACGGTTCATGAGGTCAAGCTCCTTAAGAAGAAGAAGCATGCCGAGCCTCACTTCCCTGAACATGCTCCTGAGGATGTCTATGCTACTTCTGACGATGAGGACTTTGAGCTGGAGCCAGGGGCCCAGCCTTCGTGGGTGGCCAAACTTACTGCCGAGGTGAAGAAGACCTTTTGTCTCCAGGCTGACATCCAGAAGAAGATGTATGAGGCACATGTCAATGAGAAGCTTGCACGGCATCGCCAAATTGCAATGATGAAGCACCTCAACATGCAGGTTCAAAGTGGCTCTGAGAAGAGCATCACCCCAGAGGAGCGTTGGATCTCTACCCATAGCACCTGGACTGATGATGAAGCCCCTCCCCAGCCATCATCCTCGTTTGCAGCAGCTGACAATGCCATGGAAGAATCTGATCACGACGACGATGACGACTCTGATGATGAAGATCCAGATGCAACCGAGGAGTCAGAGGAGGACGCCTGAGCTTTGGGTCGCTAGCTTCACTCTTTTCCTTTTTGGTGTCTTGATGCCAAAGGGGGAGAGGGTCTATAGGTATCGGGGATTTGCTTGGGTTTTTCTCTTGTTCTCGTGTTTTGTGCTTGGTTGTGGACCTGTTTCGTTCCGTGCTGTGTGTGAGACTTGTTACTCCGTTTACCTTTCCGTTCATAGGTCATTATCGTTATTATTGCCTCTAAGTATTATATTGTCTATCCTTTTGAGCTCAGAGTGATGAGTCTATAAAATCTAGGGGGAGTCTAGTCCTGAAAGTGTGCCCATGCTTTCTATCAGCTAGTACTTGTTGGGGCACACATTCAGGGGGAGTTCCTGAAGGAAATATGCCCTAGAGGCAATAATAAAGTTATTATTTATTTCCTTATATCATGATAAATGTTTATTATTCATGCTAGAATTGTATTAACCGGAAACATAATCCATGTGTGAATACATAGACAAATAGAGTGTCACTAGTATGCCTCTACTTGACTAGCTCGTTAATCAAAGATGGTTATGTTTCCTAACCATGAACAAAGAGTTGTTATTTGATTAACGGGATCACATCATTAGGTGAATGATCTGATTGACATGACCCATTCCATTAGCTTAGCACCCGATCGTTTAGTATGTTGCTATTGCTTTCTTCATGACTTATACATGTTCCTATGACTATGAGATTATGCAACTCCCGTTTGCCGGAGGAACACTTTGTGTGCTACCAAACGTCACAACGTAAATGGGTGATTATAAAGGTGCTCTACAAGTGTCTCCAAAGGTACATGTTGGGTTGGCGTATTTCGAGATTAGGATTTGTCACTCCGATTGTCGGAGAGGTATCTCTGGGCCCTCTCGGTAATACACATCACATAAGCCTTGCAAGCAATGCAACTAATGAGTTAGTTGCGAGATGATGTATTATAGAACGAGTAAAGAGACTTGCCGGTAACGAGATTGAACTAGGTATTGGAATACCGACGATCGAATCTCGGGCAAGTAACATACCGATGACAAAGGGAACAACGTATGTTGGTATGCGGTCTGACCGATAAAGATCTTCGTAAAATATGTAGGAGCCAATATGAGCATCCAGGTTCCGCTATTGGTTATTCACCGGAGACGTGTCTCGGTCATGTATGTCTACATTGTTCTCGAGCCCGTAGGGTCCGCATGCTTAAGGTTACGATGACAGTTATATTATGAGTTTATGCATTTTGATGTACCGAAGGTTGTTCGGAGTCCCGGATGTGATCACGGACATGACGAGGAGTCTCAAAATGGTCGAGACATAAAGATTGATATATTGGACGACTATATTCGGACACCGGAAGTGTTCCGGGGAAGTTTCGGATAAAACCGGAGCACCGGGGGGTTACCGGAACCCCCCGGGGGGTTAATGGGCCTCATGGGCCTAAAGTGGAGAAGAGGAGGGGCTGCCAGGGCAGGCCGCGCGCCCCCTCTCCCCCTAGTCCGAATTGGACAAGGAGGGAGGGGAGGCGCCCCCCCTTTTCCTTCTCTCCTTCCCCCTCTCCTACTTGGACAAGGAAAGGGAGGGGAGTCCTACTCCCGGTAGGAGTAGGACTCCTCCTGCGTGCCTCCTACTAGGGCCGGCCGCACCCCCCCCCCCTTGGATCCTTTATATACGGAGGCAAGGGGCACCCCTAGAGACACAAGTTGACCCACGTGATCATACTCTTAGCCGTGTACGGTGCCCCCTTCCACCATAGTCCTCGATAATATTGTAGCAGTGCTTAGGCGAAGCCCTGCGACGGTAGTGCATCAAGATCGTCACCACGCCGTCGTGCTGACGGAACTCTTCTCCGACACTTTGCTGGATCGGAGTCCGGGGATCGTCATCGAGCTGAACGTGTGCTAGAACTCGGAGGTGCCGTAGTTTCGGTGCTTGATCGTTCGGGCCGTGAAGACGTATGACTACATCAACCAAACGCTTCCGTTGTCGATCTACAAGGGTACGTAGATCACACTCTCCCCTCTCGTTGCTATGCATCACCAAGATCTTGCGTGTGCGTAGGAATTTTTTTGAAATTACTACGTTCCCCAACAGTGGCATCCGAGCCTAGGTTTTATATGTTGATGTTATATGCACGAGTAGAACACAAGTGAGTTGTGGGTGATATAAGTCATACTGCTTACCAGCATGTCATACTTTGGTTTGGCGGTATTGTTGGACGAAGCGGCCCGGACCGACATTACGCGTACGCTTACGCGAGACCGGATCTCCCGACGTGCTTTGCACATAGGTGGCTTGCGGGTGACAGTTTCTCCAACTTTAGTTGAACCGAGTGTGGCTACGCCCGGTCCTTGCGAAGGTTAAAACAGCACCAACTTGACAAACTATCGTTGTGGTTTTGATGCGTAGGTAAGAGTGGTTCTTGCTTAAGCCCGTAGCAGCCACGTAAAACTTGCAACAACAAAGTAGAGGACGTCTAACTTGTTTTGCCAGGGCATGTTGTGATGTGATATGGTCAAGACATGATGCTAAATTTTATTGTATGAGATGATCATGTTTTGTAACCGAGTTATCAGCAACCGGCAGGAGCCATATGGTTGTCGCTTTATTGTATGCAATGCAATCGCCTTGTAATGCTTTACTTTATCACTAAGCGGTAGCGATAGTCGTAGAAGCATAAGATTGGTGAGACAACAACGATGCTACGATGGAGATCAAGGTGTCGCGCCGGTGACGATGGTGATCACGACAGTGCTTCAAGGATGGAGATCACAAGCACAAGATGATGGCCATATCATATCACTTATATTGATTGCATGTGATGTTTATCTTTTATGCATCTTATCTTGCTTTGATTGACGGTAGCATTATAAGATGATCTCTCACTAAATTTCAAGATAAAAGTGTTCTCCCTGAGTATGCACCGTTGCCAAAGTTCGTCGTGCCCAGACACCACGTGATGATCGGGTGTGATAAGCTCTACGTCCATCTACAACGGGTGCAAGCCAGTTTTGCACACGCAGAATACTCAGGTTAAACTTGATGAGCCTAGCATATGCAGATATGTCCTCGGAACACTGAGATCGAAAGATCGAGCGTGAATCATATAGTAGATATGATCAACATAGCGATGTTCACCATTGAAAACTACTCCATTTCACGTGATGATCGGTTATGGTTTAGTTGATTTGGATCACGTGATCACTTAGATGATTAGAGGGATGTATATCTAAGTGGGAGTTCTTGAGTAATATGATTAATTGAACTTAAATTTATCATGAACTTAGTACCTGATAGTATCTTGCTTGTTTATGCTTGATTGTAGATAGATGGCTCGTGCTGTTGTTCCGTTGAATTTTAATGCATTCCTTGAGAAAGCAAAGTTGAAAGATGATGGTAGCAATTACACGGACTGGGTCCGTAACTTGAGGATTATCCTCATTGTTGCACAAAAGAATTACGTCCTGGAAGCACCGCTGGGTGCCAGGCCTGCTGCTGGAGCAACACCAGATGTTATGAACATCTGGCAGAGCAAAGCTGATGACTACTCGATAGTTCAGTGTGCCATGCTTTACGGCTTAGAATCGGGACTTCAACGACGTTTTGAACATCATGGAGCATATGAGATATTCCAGGAGTTGAAGTTAATATTTCAAGCAAATGCCTGGATTGAAAGATATGAAGTCTCCAATAAGTTCTATAGCTGCAAGATGGAGGAGAACAGTTCTGTCAGTGAGCATATACTCAAAATGTCTAGGTATAATAATCACTTGATTCAGATGGGAGTTAATCTTCCAGATGATTGCGTCATTGACAGAATTCTCCAATCACTGCCACCAAGCTACAAGAGCTTTGTGATGAACTATAATATGCAAGGGATGAATAAGACTATTCCCGAGCTCTTCGCAATGCTGAAAGCTGCGGAGGTAGAAATCAAGAAGGAGCATCAAGTGTTGATGGTCAACAAGACCACTAGTTTCAAGAAAAAGGGCAAAGGGAAGAAGAAGGGGAACTTCAAGAAGAAAAGCAAGCAAGTTGCTGATCAGGAGAAGAAACCCAAGTCTGGACCTAAGCCTGAAACTGAGTGCTTCTACTGCAAGCAGACTGGTCACTGGAAGCGGAACTGCCCCAAGTATTTGGCGGATAAGAAGGATGGCAAGGTGAACAAAGGTATATGTGATATACATGTTATTGGTGTGTACCTTACTAGAGCTCGCAGTAGCACCTGGGTATTTGATACTGGTTCTGTTGCTAATATTTGCAACTCGAAACAGGGACTACGGATTAAGCGAACACTGGCAAAGGACGAGGTGACGATGCGCGTGGGAAATGGTTCTAAAGTCGATGTGATCGCGGTCGGCACGCTACCTCTACATCTACCTTCGGGATTAATATTGGACCTAAATAATTGTTATTTGGTGCCAGCGTTGAGCATGAACATTATATCTGGATCTTGTTTAATGCGAGACGGTTATTCATTTAAATCAGAGAATAATGGTTGTTCTATTTATATGAGTAATATCTTTTATGGTCATGCACCTTTGAAGAGTGGTCTATTTTTGATGAATCTCGATAGTAGTAACACACATATTAATAATGTTGAAGCCAAAAGATGCAGAGTTGATAATGATAGTGCAACTTATTTGTGGCACTGCCGTTTAGGTCATATCAGTGTAAAGTGCATGAAGAAACTCCATACCGATGGACTTTTGGAACCTCTTGATTATGAATCACTTGGTACTTGCGAACCGTGCCTTATGGGCAAGATGACTAAAACACCGTTCTCCGGTACAACGGAGAGAGCAACAGATTTGTTGGAAATCATACATACAGATGTATGTGGTCCGATGAATGTTGAGGCTTGTGGCGGATATCGTTATTTTCTCACCTTCACAGATGATTTAAGCAGATATGGGTATATCTACTTAATGAAGCATAAGTCTGAAACATTTTAAAAGTTCAAAGAATTTCAGAGTGAAGTTGAAAATCATCGTAACAAGAAAATAAAGTTTCTGCGATCTGATCGTGGAGGAGAATATTTGAGTTACGAGTTTGGTCTACATCTGAAACAATGCGGAATAGTTTCGCAACTCATGCCACCCGGAACACCTCAGCGTAATGGTGTGTCCGAACGTCGTAATCGTACTTTACTTGATATGGTGCGATCTATGATGTCTCTTACAAATTTACCACTATCATTTTGGGGTTATGCTTTAGAGACGGCCGCATTCACGTTAAATAGGGCACCATCAAAATCCGTTGAGACGACACCTTATGAACTGTGGTTTGGCAAGAAACCAAAGTTGTCGTTTCTTAAAGTTTGGGGCTGCGATGCTTATGTGAAAAAGCTTCAACCTGATAAGCTCGAACCCAAATCGGAGAAATGTGTCTTCATAGGATACCCAAAGGAGACTGCTGGGTACACCTTCTATCATAGATCCGAAGGCAAGACATTCGTTGCTAAGAATGGATCCTTTCTAGAGAAGGAGTTTCTCTCGAAAGAAGTGAGTGGGAGGAAAGTAGAACTTGACGAGGTAACTGTACCTGCTCCCTTATTGGAAAGTAGTGCATCACAGAAAACTGTTTCTATGACACCTACACCAGTTAGTGAGGAAGCTAATGATGATGATCATGAAACTTCAGAACAAGATACTACTGAACCTCGTAGATCAACCAGAGTGAGATCCGCGCCAGAGTGGTACGGTAATCCTGTTCTGGAAGTCATGCTACTAGATCATGATGAACCTACGAAGCACGAAGAAGCGATGGTGAGCCCAGATTCCGCAAAATGGCTTGAAGCCATGAAATCTGATATGGGATCCATGTATGAGAACAAAGTATGGACTTTGGTTGACTTGCCCGATGATCGGCAAGCAATTGAGAATAAATGGGTCTTCAAGAAGAAGACTGACGCTGACGGTAATATTACTGTCTACAAAGCTTGACTTGTCGCAAAAGGTTTTCGACAAGTTCAAGGGATTGACTACGATGAGACCTTTCACCCATACCGATGCTTAAGTATGTCCGAATCATGTTAGCAATCGCCGCATTTTATGATTATGAAATTTGGCAGATGGATGTCAAAACTGCATTCCTGAATGGATTTCTGGAAGAAGAGTTGTATATGATGCAACCAGAAGGTTTTGTCGATCCAAAGGGAGCTAACAAAGTGTGCAAGCTCCAGCGATCCATTTATGGACTGGTGCAAGCCTCTCGGAGTTGGAATAAACGCTTTGATAGTGTGATCAAAGCATTTGGTTTTATACAGACTTTTGGAGAAGCCTCTATTTACAAGAAAGTGAGTGGGAGCTCTGTAGCATTTCTGATATTATATGTGGATGACATATTACTAATTGGAAATGATATAGAATTTCTGGATAGCATAAAGGGATACTTGAATAAGAGTTTTTCAATGAAAGACCTCGGTGAAGCTGCTTACATATTAGGCATTAAGATCTATAGAGATAGATCAAGACGCTTAATTGGACTTTCACAAAGCACATACCTTGACAAAGTTTGGAAGAAGTTCAAAATGGATCAAGCAAAGAAAGGGTTCTTGCCTGTGTTACAAGGTGTGAAATTGAGTAAGACTCAATGCCCGACCACTGCAGAAGATAGAGAGAAAATGAAAGATGTTCCCTATGCTTCAGCCATAGGCTCTATCATGTATGCAATGCTGTGTACCAAACCTGATGTATGTATTGCTATAAGTCTAGCAGGGAGGTATCAAAGTAATCCAAGAGTACATAGCTGCTTTGGAAGCAGCAAATGAAGGAGTCTGGATGAAGGAGTTCATATCCGATCTACGTGTCATACCTAGTGCATCAGGTCCAATGAAAATCTTTTGTGACAATACTGGTGCAATTGCCTTGGGAAAGGAATCCAGATTTCACAAGAGAACCAAGCACATCAAGAGACGCTTCAATTCCATCCAGGATCTAGTCCAGGTGGGAGACATAGAGATTTGCAAGATACATACGGATCTGAATGTTGCAGACCCGTTAACTAAGCCTCTTCCACGAGCAAAACATGATCAGCACCAAAGCTCCATGGGTGTTAGAATCATTACTGTGTAATCTAGATTATTGACTCTAGTGCAAGTGGGAGACTGAAGGAAATATGCCCTAGAGGCAATAATAAAGTTATTATTTATTTCCTTATATCATGATAAATGTTTATTATTCATGCTAGAATTGTATTAACCGGAAACATAATACATGTGTGAATACATAGACAAACAGAGTGTCACTAGTATGCCTCTACTTGAGTAGCTCGTTAATCAAAGATGGTTATGTTTCCTAACCATGAACAAAGAGTTGTTATTTGATTAACGGGATCACATCATTAGGTGAATGATCTGATTGACATGACCCATTCCATTAGCTTAGCACCCGATCGTTTAGTATGTTGCTATTGCTTTCTTCATGACTTATACATGTTCCTATGACTATGAGATTATGCAACTCCCGTTTGCCGGAGGAACACTTTGTGTGCTACCAAACGTCACAACGTAAATGGGTGATTATAAAGGTGCTCTACAAGTGTCTCCAAAGGTACATGTTGGGTTGGCGTATTTCGAGATTAGGATTTGTCACTCCGATTGTCGGAGAGGTATCTCTGGGCCCTCTCGGTAATACACATCACATAAGCCTTGCAAGCAATGCAACTAATGAGTTAGTTGCGAGATGATGAATTACAGAACGAGTAAAGAGACTTGCCGGTAACGAGATTGAACTAGGTATTGGAATACCGAACATCGAATCTCGGGCAAGTAACATACCGATGACAAAGGGAACAACGTACGTTGTTATGCGGTTTGACCGATAAAGATCTTCGTAGAATATGTAGGAGCCAATATGAGCATCCAGGTTCCGCTATTGGTTATTGACCGGAGACGTGTCTCGGCCATGTCTACATTGTTCTCGAACCCGTAGGGTCCGCACGCTTAAGGTTACGATGACAGTTATATTATGAGTTTATGCATTTTGATGTACCGAAGGTTGTTCGGAGTCCTGGATGTGATCACGGACATGACGAGGAGTCTCAAAATGGTCGAGACATAAAGATTGATATATTGGACGACTATATTCGGACACCGGAAGTGTTCCGGGGAAGTTTCGGATAAAACCGGAGTACCGGGGGGTTACCGGAACCCCCCGGGGGGTTAATGGGCCTCATGGGCCTAAAGTGGAGAAGAGGAGGGGCTGCCAGGGCAGGCCGCGCGCCCCCTCTCCCCCTAGTCCGAATTGGACAAGGAGGGAGGGGAGGCGCCCCCCCTTTTCCTTCTCTCCTTCCCCCTCTCCTACTTGGACAAGGAAAGGGAGGGGAGTCCTACTCCCGGTAGGAGTAGGACTCCTCCTGCGTGCCTCCTACTAGGGCCGGCCGCACCCCCCCCCTTGGATCCTTTATATACGGAGGCAAGGGGCACCCCTAGAGACACAAGTTGATCCACGTGATCATACTCTTAGCCGTGTACGGTGCCCCCTTCCACCATAGTCCTCGATAATATTGTAGCGGTGCTTAGGCGAAGCCCTGCGACGGTAGTGCATCAAGATCATCACCACGCCGTCGTGCTGACGGAACTCTTCTCCGACACTTTGCTGGATCAGAGTCCGGGGATCGTCATCGAGCTGAACGTGTGCTAGAACTTGGAGGTGTCGTAGTTTCAGTGCTTGATCGGTCGGGCCGTGAAGACGTACGACTACATCAACCAAATGCTTCTGTTGTCAATCTACAAGGGTACGTAGATCACACTCTCCCCTCTCGTTGCTATGCATTACCATGATCTTGCGTGTGCGTAGGAATTTTTTTGAAATTACTACGTTCCCCAACAGTTTCGTCTAGATTTCATTGACTTATCTCTTGCAAATCGTGTTGTTGTCATCATCCACCAAAAAGGGGGAGATTGAAAGGGCATTTCCCTTCTTTATGTTTTGGATGATGATGACAACCCTTTGTGGTCTAATCGTGTGCTATATGTTTCAGGTTCTCGATGCTTAGGCTTACATCGGATTGCTATTGCCTCTCGAAGGAAAAGATCGAAGACGTGTCCTCTACGCTTTTATTTTCTTTGGTCGTAGAGTACCCGTACTATCAAGAGGGAATCCTCATTAGGAAGCTCTGGGGAATCAGTTCACGTACACTTTTCTCACTCTCTCTTTGCCTTCCTCAGGTGTGTGTGGGAGAGAGAGTTTTCCTTGCCTCTTCCCCTCTTTTCTGCTCACTGTGTCTGCCCAGCGGTTGTACCGCTCTCTGGAGCGGTTGTACCGCTGGGTCTTGTCACTCACCAGCTTTGCTCGAGCGGTTGTACCGCTGCCTCCGGGCGGTGGTACCGCCACCATGCTCTGCATCAGCTGGGGCGGCGGTTCCGTCCATGCACCGCTCAAGTACCGCTCTCGCTTCTGGTTTGATGCGGTTCTTGGGCGGTAGTGGCCCGGTTGGTCCGGTCGTTCCACGATGACCGGTACCACCGGTGGTCCGAGCGGTTCTTCCGCTCAGTACTTAGCCGCCCAAGAGCTCAAGGCCATGCGGTTGTTCCAGCCAGGCACCGCCCAAGTACCGATCAAGCTCCTGTTTTGATGCGGTGGTTGTGCGGTAGCCAGGCGGTTAGTCCGGTTATTTTTCTTAGCCGGTACTACCGCCCACCTGTCCGGTTGTACTGCTTGGTAGGGTTCTGCAGTTACACCGTGAGTCCCGCTTGTACCGGGACGAGGACCGCTGGTACCGCTGCAGTGCAAAAAACGCAGTAACGGTTGGAAATGTGGGGTGACTATTTAAGGGGGCTTCTCCCACCTACCACTCCCACCTTTGACCTCTCTCACTCCACCATTAATGCCCTTCAAGCTCTCTTGCCCGATCTCTCTCTCTAGCCACTCAAACTTGTTGATTTGCTAAGGATTGAAGGAGGAGACCTAGATCTACACTTCCACTAAAGGATATTTGCTTCCCCCATACTTTCTTGTGTGGATTTTGTTACTCTTGGGTGTTTGAGCACCCTAGACGGTTGAGGTCACCTCGGAGCCATATTCCATTGTGGTGAAGCTTCGTGGTTTTTGTTGGGAGCCTCCAATTAAGTTGTGTAGAGAGCCCCAACCTTGTTTGTAAAGGTTCGGTCGCCGCCTTCAAGGGCACCAATAGTGGAATCACGGCATCTCGCATTGTGTGAGGGCGTGAGGAGAATACGGTGGCCCTAGTGGCTTCTTGGGGAGCATTGTGCCTCCACACCGCTCCAACGGAGACGTACTTCCTCTCAAAGGGAAGGAACTTCGGCAACACATCCTCGTCTCCACCGTCTCCACTCTTGGTTATCTCATGCCTTTATTTGAGCAAGCTTACTTGTTTCATATCTCTTGCTTGCTTGTGTACCTATCCTCGTTGCATCATATAGGTTGCTCACCTAGTTGCATATCTAGACAACCTACTTTGATGCAAAGTTTAAATTGTTAAAGAAAAGCTAAAAATTGTTAGTTGCCTATTCACCCCCCCCCCCCCCCCGCATCTAGTCAACCATATCGATCCTTTCAGCCTCCAACAACAAGGCGGTGACAAGAAGTTCGAGCAAGGGACATCCCCTTCGACCATGGCGACGAGCACGGACCTATTCAACAACAAGAAGACGGCTCCCCAATATGTCTCCTACTCCGAGTCAAGCTACGCAAGCGTGCATGAGACTTTATCTTTGGTATCGGAGGATAGTGATGGTCTGCCACATCCTACGACATTCTTCTTTGGAGTCATTATGGATGAGGAGGTTGATCATGGGACTATCCCTTCGACCAAGGCGGTGATAGGATTTGAGCATGGAGAAATTTGCACCAACATCTCTCTGACACCCACATATGATGAGATGCCCCAATTCCCATGTGAGGGGAGCCACCCCACCATGAGTGATATGAGTGACTCCACCATATATGACATTGAGTGCATTTCCTATGAGAGGACGAGTGTGACCACCACTAGCCCCACACTTGAGAGCATGCCACATATTGATGTCTACTACACAACCTTCTTCTTGTAGACGTTGTTGGGCCTCCAAGTGCAGAGGTTTGTAGGACAGTAGCAAATTTCCCTCAAGTGGATGACCTAAGGTTTATCAATCCGTAGGAGGCGTAGGATGAAGATGGACTCTCTCAAGCAACCCTGCAACCAAATAACAAAGAGTCTCTTGTGTCCCCAACACACCCAATACAATGGTAAATTGTATAGGTGCACTAGTTCGGCGAAGAGATGGTGATACAAGTGGTATATGGATAGTAGATATAGTTTTTGTAATCTGAAAATATAAAAACAGCAAGGTAACTAATGATAAAAGTGAGCGTAAACGGTATTGCAATGCGTGGAAATAAGGCCTAGGGTTCATACTTTCACTAGTGCAAGTCCTCTCAACAATACTAACATAATTGGATCACATAACTATCCCTCAACATGCAACAAAGAGTCACTCCAAAGTCACTAATAGCGGAGAACAAACGAAGAGATTATGGTAGGGTACGAAACCACCTCAAAGTTATTCTTTCCAATCAATCCGGTGGGCTATTCCTATAAGTGTCACAAACAGCCCTAGAGTTCGTACTAGAATAACACATTAAGACACAAATCAACCAAAACCCTAATGTCACCTAGATACTCCATTGTCACCTCAAGTATCCGTGGGCATGATTATACGATATGCATCACACAGTCTCAATTCATCTATTCAACCAACACATAGAACCTCAAAGAGTGCCCCAAAGTTCCTACGGGAGAATCACGACGAAAATGTGTGCCAACCCCTATGCATAGGTTCATGGGCGGAACCCGCAAGTTGGTCACCAAAACATACATCAAGTGGCACGCGGTATCCCATTGTCACCACAGATATCCACGGCAAGACAGACATCAAGTGTTCTCAAATCTTTAAAGACTCAATCCGATAAGATTACTTCAAAGGGGAAACTCGATTCATTACAAGAGAGAAGAGGGGGGAAGAAACATCATAGGATCCAAATATAATAGCAAAGCTCGCGATACATCAAAATCGTAACATCTCAAGAACACGAGAGAGAGAGAGATCAAACACATAGCTACTGGTACATACCCTCAGCCCCGAGGGAGAACTACTCCCTCCTCGTCATGGAGAGCACCGGGATGATGAAGATGGCCACCAGAGAGGGATTGCCCCCTCCGGTAGGGTGCCGGAACGGGTCTAGATTGGCTTTCGGTGGCTACGGAGGCTTCTGGCGGCGGAACTCCCGATCTATTCTCTGTTTCCGAAGTTTTAGGGTACGTGGAGTTATATAGGCAGAAGAAGTACATCAGGGGAGCCACGAGGGCCCCACGAGGCAGGGGGGCGCCCCCCACCCTCGTGGCTTCCTCGTTCCTTCCTTGACGTGGGGTCCAAGTCCATCGGGTGGCTTTCGTTCCAAAAATAACTTCTCTAGTTGATTTCGTTCCGTTTCGACTCTGTCTGATATTCCTTTTCTTCAAAACACTGAAATAGGCATAAAACAGCAAATCTGGGCTGGGCTTCCGGTTAATAGGTTAGTCCCAAAAATAATATAAAAGTGGATAATAAAGCCCAATATTGCCCAAAACAGTAGATAATATAGCATGGAGCAATCAAAAATTATAGATACGTTGGAGACGTATCAAGCATCCCCAAGCTTAATTCCTGCTCGTCCTCGAGTAGGTAAATGATAAAAAAGATAATTTTTGATGTGGAATGCTAGTTGGCATAACTTCAATGTAATTCTTCTTAATTGTGGTATGAATATTCAGATCCATAAGATTCAAGACAAAAGTTCATATTGACATAAAGATAATAATACTTCAAGCATACTAACTAAGCAATTATGTCTTCTCAAAATAACATGGCCAAAGAAAGTTCGTCCCTACAAAATCATATAGTTTAGTCATGCTCCATTTTCGTCACACAAGAATGCTCTCATCATGCACAACCCCGATGACAAGTCAAGCAATTGTTCCATAATTTAGTAATCTCAAACTCATAAACTTTCACGCAATACATGAGCGCGAGCCATGGATATAGCACTATGGGTGGAATAGAATAATGAGGGGGTTATGTGGAGAAGAAAAAAAAAAGGAGAAAGTCTCACATCAACGAGGCTAATCAATGGGCTATGGAGATGCCCACCGATTGATGTTAATGCAAGGAGTAGGGATTGCCATGCAACGGACGCACTAGAGCTATAAATGTATGAAAGCTCAACAAAAGAAACTAGTGGGTGTGCATCCAACTTGCTTGCCCATGAAGACCTAGGGCACTTGAGGAGGCCCATTGTTGGAATATACAAGCCAAGTTCTATAATGAAAAATTCCCACTAGTATATGAAAGTGACAGAACAGGAGACTCTCTATCATAAAGATCATGGTGCTACTTTGAAGCACAAGTGTGGAAAAAGGATAGTAGCATTCTCCCTTTTATTTTATTTTATTTATTTTTTATTTTTTTGGCCTCCCGTTTTTATTTGGCCTTCCTTTTTTTATTTGGCCTTTCTCTTTTTTTCGGACAATGCTCTATTGAATGATGATCGTCACACTTCTATTTATTTACAACTCAATGATACAACTCGATACTAGAACAAAGATGACTCTATATGAATGCCTCCGGCGGTGTACCGGGATATGCAATGAATCAAGAGTGACAAGTATGAAAAAATTATGAACGGTGGCTTTGCCACAAATACTATGTCAACTACATGATCATGCTAAGCAATATGACAATGATGAATGTGTCATGATAAACTGGATGGTTGAAAGTTGCATGGCAATATATCTCGGAATGGCTATGGAAATGCCATAATAGGTAGGTATGGTGGCTGTTTTGAGGAACATATAAGGAGGTTTATGTGTGACAGAGCGTATCATATCACGGGGTTTGGATGCACCGGCGAAGTTTGCACCAACTCTCGATGTGAGAAAGGGCAATGCATAGTACCGAAGAGGCTAGCAAGGATGGAAGGGTGAGAGTGCGTATAATCCATGGACTCAACTTTAGTCATAAAGAACTCATATACTTATTGCAAAAATCTACAAGTCATCAAAAACCTCTGCACTACGCGCATGCTCCTAGGGGGACAGATTGGTAGGAAAAGACCATCGCTCGTCCCCGACCTCCACTAATAAGGAGGACAATCAAATAACACCTCATGTTTCAAATTTGTTCCACAACGTTTACCATACGTGCATGCTACGGGACTTACAAACTTCAACACAAGAATTTCTCAAATTCACAACTACTCAACTAGCACGACTTTGATATCACTACCTCCATATGTCAAAACAATCATCAAGCATCAAACTTTTCTTAGTATTCAACACACTCATAAAAATGCTTACAAATCTTTTATGCTTAGCATATTAGGATTTTAATCAAATTACCATGCTATTTAAGACTCTCAAAATAATATAAGTGAAGCATGAGAGTTCATCTATTTCTTCAAAATACAACTACCACCATGCTCTAAAAGATATAAGTGAAGCACTAGAGCAAACAACAAACTACTCCGAAAGATATAAGTGAAGGTCAATGAGTAGTCGAATAATTATGCAACTATGTGAAGACTCTCTAACATTTAATAATTTCAGATCTTGGTATTTTATTCAAACAGCAAGCAAAGCAAAATAAAATGACATCTAAGAATAGCAAACATCATGTTAAGAAGCAAAAACTTAGGATCAACCGAAACTAACCGATAATTGTTGAAGAAGAAAGGTGGGATGCCAACCGGGGCATCCCCAAGCTTAGATGAGACTTCTTGAAATGTTATCTTGGGGTGCCTTGGGCATCCCCAAGCTTGAACTTTTGTGTCCCCTTAATTCCTCTCATATCACGGTCTCCCTAAATCTCAAAAGCTTCATCCACACAAAACTCAACAAGGACTCGTGAGATAAGTTAGTATAAACCATTGCAAAAACCTTATCATACTCTACTGTAGCAAATCACTAAAATTATTATTCAACATTGCATACTAAATGCCTCTGCATATTTAATAGTATTATCCACAAATAGAATCATTAAAGAAGCAAACATATGCAAACAATGCAAACATAACAGCAATCTGCCTAAACAGGGTAGTCTGTAAAGAATGCTGCAACATCCGTACTTCCCTAGCTCCAAAAATTATGAAAGAAAATTCCCACTGTAGTAAATTTATCAGAGCTTAATATGCAAAATGTTTCAACATTTTATCACATTCTGAATTTTCTAGGGAATTATTGCAACAGCGGTAAATTTTCTGTTTTCAAACAGCAACATGAAGACATGTAACATAGGCATAGTAAAGACTATCAATGCCACTTTTATTGGAATAAAAGATGCAAAACATTGTTCTAAATAACAGTAAGAAAATCCTAACAAAATAAATTGACGCTCCAAGCAAAACACATATCATGTGGTAAATAAAAATATAGCTCCAAGTAAAGTTACCGATGAACGAAGATGAAAGAGGGGGTGCCTGAAGGAAATATGCCCTAGAGGCAATAATAAAGTTATTATTTATTTCCTTATATCATGATAAAAGTTTATTATTCATGCTAGAATTGTATATCCGGAAACATAATACTTGTGTGAATACATAGACAAACTAAACGTCACTAGTGTGCCTCTACTTGACTAGCTCGTTAATCGAAGATGGTTATGTTTCCTAACCATAGACATGTGTTGTCATTTGATAAATGGGGTCACATCATTAGGAGAATGATGTGATTGACATGACCCATTCCATTAGCTTAGCACCCGATCGTTTAGTATGTTGCTATTGCTTTCTTCATGACTTATACATGTTCCTATGACTATGAGATTATGCAACTCCCATTTGCCGGAGGAACACTTTGTGTGCTACCAAACGTCACAACGTAACTGGGTGATTATAAAGGAGCTCTACAGGTGTCTCCAAAGGTACATGTTGGGTTGGCGTATTTCGAGATTAGCATTTGTCACTCCGATTGTCGGAGAGGTATCTCTGGGCCCTCTCGGTAATGCACATCACATAAGCCTTGCAAGCATTGCAACTAATGAGTTAGTTGCGAGATGATGTATTACGAAACGAGTAAAGAGACTTGCCTGTAACGAGATTGAACTAGGTATTGAGATACCGACGATCGAATCTCGAGCAAGTAACATACCGATGACAAAGGGAACAAAGTATGTTGTTATGCGGTCTGACCGATAAAGATCTTCGAAGAATATGTGGGAACCAATATGAGCATCCAGGTTCCGCTATTGGTTATTGACCGGAGACATGTCTCAGTCATGTCTACATTGTTCTCGAACCCGTAGGGTCCGCACGCTTAACATTACGATGACAGTTTCATTATGAGTTTACATATTTTGATGTACCGAAGTTTGTTCGGAGTCCCAGATGTGATCACAGACATGACGAGGAGTCTATAAATAGTCGAGACATAAAGATTGATATATTGGATGGCTATATTCGGACACCGGAAGTATTCCGGGTGATTTCGGAGAAAACCAGAGTGCCGGAGGGTTACCGGAACCCCCCCCCCGGGAGAAGTAATGGGCCTTATGGGCCCTAGTGGAGAGAGAGAGGGGCGGCCAGGGTGGGCCGCGCGCCCCCTCCCCCTCTAGTCCGAATTGGACTAGGAGAAGGGGGGCGGCGCCCCCCTTTCCTTCTCCCTCTCCCCCTTCCTTTCCCCCTCCTAGTAGGAGTAGGAAAGAAGGGAGTCCTACTCCTACTAGGAGGAGGAGGACTCCTCCTTGGGGCGCCCAAGGGCCGGCCGGCCTCCCCCCTTGCTCCTTTATATACAGGGGCAGGGGGGCACCTCTAGACACACAAGTTGATCCTCGTGATCGTTTTCTTAGCCGTGTGCGGTGCCCCCTTCCACCATACTCCTCGATAATATTGTAGCGGTGCTTAGGCGAAGCCCTGCGACGGTAGAACATCAAGATCATCACCACGCCGTCGTGCTGACAGAACTCTTCCCCGACACTTTGCTGGATCGGAGTCCGGGGATTGTCATCAAGCTGAACGTGTGCTAAAACTCGGAGGTGCCATAGTTTCGGTGCTTGATCGGTCGGGCCGTGAAGACGCACGACTACATCAACCGCGTTGTCATAACGCTTCCGCTGTCGGTCTACGAGGGTACGTAGACCACACTCTCCCCTCTTGTTGCTATGCATCACCATGATCTTGCGTGTGTGTATGAAATTTTTTGAAATTACTACGTTCCCCAACAGTGGCATCCGAGCCTGGTTTTATGCGTTGATGTTGTGCACGAGTAGAACACAAGTGAGTTGTGGGCGATATAAGTCATACTAATTACCAGCATGTCATACTTTGGTTCAGCGGTATTGTTGGATGAAGCGGCCCGGACCGACATTACGCCTATGCTTACGCGAGACTGGTTCTACCGACGTGCTTTGCACACAGGTGGCTGGCGGGTGTCAGTTTCTCCAACTTTAGTTGAACCGAGTGTGGTTACACCCGGTCCTTGCGAAGGTTAAAACAGCACCAACTTGACAAACTATCGTTGTGGTTTTTGATGCGTAGGTAAGATTGGTTCTTGCTTAAAGCCCGTAGCAGCCACGTAAAACTGGCAACAACAAAGTAGAGGACGTCTAACTTGTTTTTGCAGGGCATGTTGTGATGTGATATGGTCAAGACATGATGCTATATTTTATTGTATGAGATGATCATGTTTTGTAACCGAGTTATCGGCAACTGGCAGGAGCCATATGGTTCTCGCTTTATTGTATGCAATGCAATTGTGCTGTAATGCTTTACTTTATCACTAAGCGGTAGCGATAGTCGTGGAAGCATAAGATTGGCGAGACGACAACGATTCTACGATGGAGATCAAGGTGTCGTGCCGGTGACGATGGTGATCATGACGGTGCTTCGAAGATGGAGATCGCAAGCACAAGATGATGATGGCCATATCATATCACTTATATTGATTGCATGTGATGTTTATCTTTTATGCATCTTATCTTGCTTTGATTGACGGTAGCATTTTAAGATGATCTCTCACTAATTATAAAAAAGTGTTCTCCCTGAGTATGCACCGTTGCGAAAGTTCTTCGTGCTGAGACACCACGTGATGACCGGGTGTGATAGGCTCTACGTTCAAATACAATGGGTGCAAAACAGTTGCGCACGCGGAATACTCAGGTTATACTTGATGAGCCAAGCATATACAGATATGGCATCGGAACACGAAGACCGAAAGGTCGAGCGTGGATCATATAGTAGATATGATCAACATTGTGATGTTCACCAATGAAACTACTCCATCTCACGTGATGATCGGACATGGTTTAGTTGATTTGGATCACGTGATCACTTAGAGGATTAGAGGGATGTCTATCTAAGTGGGAGTTCTTTAGTAATATGATTAAATTGAACTTAAATTTATCATGAACTTAGTACCTGATAGTATCTTGCTTGTTTATGTTTGATTGTAGATAGATGGCCCGTGCTGTTGTTCCGTTGAATTTTAATGCGTTCCTTGAGAAAGCAAAGTTGAAAGATGATGGTAGCAATTACACGGACTGGGTCCGTAACTTGAGGATTATCCTCATTGCTGCACAGAAGAATTATGTCCTGGAAGCACCGCTGGGTGTCAGGCCTGCTGCTGGAGCAACACCAGATGTTATGAACGTCTGGCAGAGCAAAGCTGATGACTACTCGATAGTTCAGTGTGCCATGCTTTACGGCTTAGAATCGGGACTTCAACAATGTTTTGAACGTCATGGAGCATATGAGATGTTCCAGGAGTTGAAGTTAATATTTCAAGCAAATGCCCGGATTGAGAGATATGATGTCTCCAATAAGTTCTATAGCTGCAAGATGGAGGAGAATAGTTCTGTCAGTGAGCATATACTCAAAATGTCTGGGTATAATAATCACTTGATTCAATTGGGAGTTAATCTTCCAGATGATTGCGTCATTGACAGAATTCTCCAATCACTTCCACCTAGCTACAAGAGCTTCGTGATGAACTATAATATGCAAGGGATGGTTAAGACAATTCCCGAGCTCTTCGCAATGCTGAAAGCTGTGGAGGTAGAAATCAAGAAGGTGCATCAAGTGTTGATGGTCAACAAGACCACTAGTTTCAAGAAAAAGGGCAAAGGGAAGAAGAAGGGGAACTTCAAAAAGGACAGCAAGCAAGTTGCTGCTCAGGAGATGAAACCCAAATCTGGACCTAAGCCTAAAACTGAGTGCTTCTACTGCAAGCAGACTGGTCACTGGAAGCGGAACTGCCCCAAGTATTTGGCGGATAAGAAGGATGGCTAGGTGAACAAAGGTATATATGATATACATGTTATTGATGTGTACCTTACTAATGCTCGCAGTAGCACCTGGGTATTTGATACTGGTTCTATTGCTAATATTTGCAACTCGAAACAGGGACTACGGATTAAGCAAAGATTGGCTAAGGACGAGGTGACGATGCGCGTGGGAAATGGTTCCAAATTCGATGTGACCGCGGTCGGCACGCTACCTCTACATCTACCTTCGGGATTAGTATTAGACCTAAATAATTGTTATTTGGTGCCAGCATTGAGTATGAACATTATATCTGGATCTTGTTTGATGCGAGACGGTTATTCATTTAAATCAGAGAATAATGGTTGTTCTATTTATATGAGTAATATCTTTTATGGTCATGCACCCTTGAAGAGTGGTTTATTCTTATTAAATCTCGATAGTAGTGACACACATATTCATAATGTTGAAGCCAAAAGATGCAGAGTTGATAATGATAGTGCAACTT
Source organism: Triticum urartu (assembly GCF_056163025.1). NCBI lineage: Eukaryota > Viridiplantae > Streptophyta > Magnoliopsida > Poales > Poaceae > Triticum > Triticum urartu. The sequence goes on along the minus strand of NC_141879.1, from coordinate 323,285,310 downwards.
ATTTGTGGCACTGCCGTTTAGGTCATATCGGTGTAAAGCGCATGAAGAAACTCCATATTGATGGACTTTTGGAACCACTTGATTATGAATCACTTGGTACTTGTGAACCGTGCCTTATGGGCAAGATGACCAAAACACCGTTCTCCGGTACTATGGAGAGAGCAACAGATTTGTTGGAAATCATACATATGTATGTGGTCCGATGAATGTTGAGGCTCGTGGCGGATATCGTTATTTTCTCACCTTCACAGATGACTTAAGCAGATATGGGTATATCTACTTAATGAAACATAAGTCTGAAACATTTGAAAAGTTCAAAGAATTTCAGAGTGAAGTTGAAAATCATCGTAACAATAAAATAAAATTCCTACGATCTGATCGTGGAGGAGAATATTTGATTTACGAGTTTGGTGTACATTTGAAACAATGCGGACTAGTTTCGCAACTCACGCCACCCGGAACACCACAGCGTAATGGTGTGTCCGAACGTCGTAATCGTACTTTACTAGATATGGTGCGATCTATGATGTCTCTTACTGATTTACCGCTATCATTTTGGGGTTATGCTTTAGAGACGGCCGCATTCACGTTAAATAGGGCACCATCAAAATCCGTTGAGACGACGCCTTATGAACTGTGGTTTGGCAAGAAACCAAACTTGTCGTTTCTGAAAGTTTGGGGCTGCGATGCTTATGTGAAAAAGCTTCAACCTGATAAGCTCAAACCCAAATCGGAGAAATGCGTCTTCATAGGATATCCAAAGGAAACTATTGGATACACCTTCTATCACAGATCCGAAGGCAAGACTTTTGTTGCTAAATTCGGAAACTTTCTAGAGAAGGAGTTTCTCTCGAAAGAAGTGAGTGGGAGGAAAGTAGAAATTGATGAGATAACTGTACCTGCTCCCTTATTGGAAAGTATTACATCACAGAAACCAGTTTCTGTGACACCTACACCAATTAGTGAGGAAGCTAATGATGATGATCATGAAACTTCAGAACAAGATACTACTGAACCTCGTAGATCAACCAGAGTAAGATCCGCACCAGAGTGGTACGGTAATCCTGTTCTGGAAGTCATGCTACTAGATCATGATGAACCTATGAACTATGGAGAAGCGATGGTGAGCCCAGATTCCACAAAATGGCTTGAAGCCATGAAATCTGAGATGGGATCCATGTATGAGAAGACTTGCCCAAAGATCGGCAAGCAATTGAGAATAAATGGATCTTCAAGAAGAAGACTGATGCTGACGGTAATGTTACTGTCTACAAAGCTCGACTTGTCGCAAAAGGTTTTCGACAAGTTCAAGGGATTGACTACGATGAGACCTTCTCACCCGTAGCGATGCTTAAGTCTGTCTGAATCATGTTAGAAATTGCCGCATTTTATGATTATGAAATTTGGCAGATGGATGTCAAAACTGCATTCCTGAATGGATTTCTGGAAGAAGAGTTGTATATGATGCAGCCAGAAGGTTTTGTCGATCCAAAGGGAGCTAACAAAGTGTGCAAGCTCCAGTGATCCATTTATGGACTAGTGCAAGCCTCTCGGAGTTGGAATAAACGCTTTGATAATGTGATCAAAGCATTTGGTTTTGTACAGACTTTTGGAGAAGCCTGTATTTACAAGAAAGTGAGTGGGAGCTCTGTAGCATTTCTGATATTATATGTAGATGACATATTACTAATCGGAAATGATATAGAATTTCTGGATAGCATAAAGGGATACTTGAATAAGATTTTTTTCAATGAAAGACCTCGGTGAAGCTGCTTACATATTGGGCATTAAGATCTATAGAGATAGATCAAGACGCTTAATTGGACTTTCACAAAGCACATACCTTGACAAAGTTTTGAAGAAGTTCAAAATGGATCAAGAAAAGAAAGGATTCTTGCCTGTGTTACAAGGTGTGAAATTGAGTAAGACTCAATGCCCGACCACTGCAGAAGATAGAGAGAAAATGAAAGATGTTCCCTATGCTTCAGCCATAGGCTCTATCATGTATGCAATGCTGTGTACCAAACCTGATGTATGTATTGCTATAAGTCTAGCAGGGAGGTACCAAAGTAATCCAGGAGTGCACTGGACAGCGGTCAAGAACATCCTGAAATACCTGAAAAGAACTAAGGATATGTTTCTCATATATGGAGGTGACAAAGAGCTCATCATAAATGGTTACGTTGATGCAAGCTTTGACACTGATCCGGACGATTCTAAATCGCAAACCGGATACGTGTTTACATTAAACAGTGGAGCTGTCAGTTGGTGCAGTTCTAAACAAAGCATTGTGGCGGGATCTACATGTGAAGCAGAGTACATAGCTGCTTAGGAAGCAGCAAATGAAGGAGTCTGGATGAAGGAGTTCATATCCGATCTAGGTGTCATACCTAGTGCATCGGGTCTAATGAAAATCTTTTGTGACAATACTAGTGCAATTGCCTTGGCAAAGGAATCCAGATTTCACAAGAGAACCAAGCACATCCGGAGACGCTTCAATTCCATCCGGGATCTAGTCCAGGTGGGAGACATAGAGATTTGCAAGATACATACGGATCTGAATGTAGCAGACCCGTTGACTAAGCCTCTTCCACGAGCAAAACATGATCAGCACCAAAGCTCCATGGGTGTTAGAATCATTACTCTGTAATCTAGATTATTGACTCTAGTGCAAGTGGGAAACTGAAGGAAATATGCCCTAGAGGCAATAATAAAGTTATTATTTATTTCCTTATATCATGATAAAAGTTTATTATTCATGCTAGAATTGTATTATCCGGAAACATAATACTTGTGTGAATACATAGACAAACTAAACGTCACTAGTGTGCCTCTATTTGACTAGCTCGTTAATCGAAGATGGTTTTGTTTCCTAACCATAGACATGTGTTGTCATTTGATTAATGGGATCACATCATTAGGTGAATGATGTGATTGACATGACCCATTCCATTAGCTTAGCACCCGATCGTTTAGTATGCTGCTATTGCTTTCTTCATGACTTATACATGTTCCTATGACTATGAGATTATGCAACTCCCGTTTGTCGGAGGAACACTTTGTGTGCTACCAAACGTCACAACGTAACTGGGTGATTATAAAGGAGCTCTACAGGTGTCTCCAAAGGTACATGTTGGGTTGGCGTATTTCGAGATTAGGATTTGTCACTCTGATTGTCGGAGAGGTATCTCTGGGCCCTCTCGGTAATGCACATCACATAAGCCTTGCAAGCATTGCAACTAATGATTTAGTTGCGAGATGATGTATTACGAAACGAGTAAAGAGACTTGCCGGTAACGAGATTGAACTAGGTATTGAGATACCAACGATCGAATCTCGGGCAAGTAACATACCAATGACAAAGGGAACAAAGTATGTTGTTATGTGGTCTAACCGATAAAGATCTTCGAAGAATATGTGGGAACCAATATGAGCATCCAGGTTCCGCTATTAGTTATTGACCGGAGACATGTCTCGGTCATGTCTACATTGTTCTCGAACCCGTAGGGTCCGCACGCTTAACGTTACGATGACAGTTTCATTATGAATTTATATATTTTGATGTACCGAAGTTTGTTCGGAGTCCCGGATGTGATCACGGACATGACGAGGAGTCTCGAAATAGTTGAGACATAAAGATTGATATATTGGACGGCTATATTCGGACACCGGAAGTGTTTCGGGTGATTTCGGAGAAAACCGGAGTGCCGGAGGGTTACCGGAACCCACCCCCCCCCCCCCCCGGGAGAAGTAATGGGCCTTATGGGCCCTAGTGGAGAGAGAGAGGGGCAGCCAGGGTGGGCTGTGCGCCCCCTCCCCCTCTGGTCCGAATTGGACTAGGAGAAGGGGGGCGGCGCCCCCCTTTCCTTCTCCCTCTCCCCCTTCCTTTCCCCCTCCTAGTAGGAGTAGGAAAGAAGGGAGTCCTAGTCCTACTAGGAGGAGGACTCCTCCTCCTTGGCACGCCCAAGGACCGTCCGGCCTCCCCCCTTGCTCCTTTATATATGGGGGCAGGGGGGCACCTCTAGACACACAAGTTGATCCTCGTGATCGTTTTCTTAGCCGTGTGCGGTGCCCCCTTGCACCATACTCCTCGATAATATTGTAGCGGTGCTTAGGCGAAGCCCTGCGACGGTAGAACATCAAGATCGTCACCACGCCGTCGTGCTGACGGAACTCTTCCCCGACACTTTGCTGGATCGGAGTCCGGGGATCATCATCGAGCTGAACGTGTGCTAAAACTCGGAGGCGCCGTAGTTTCGGTGCTTGATCGGTCGGGCCATGAAGACGTACGACTACATCAACCGCGTTGTCATAACACTTCCACTGTCGGTCTACGAGGGTACGTAGACTACACTCTCCCCTCTCGTTGCTATGCATCACCATGATCTTGCGTGTGTGTAGGAAATTTTTTGAAATTACTACGTTCCCCAACAATGCCTTCCAGGGCATCCCCAAGCTTAAGCTCTTGGCTATCCTTGAATATTTCCTTGGGGTGCCTTGGGCATCCCCAAGATTAGGCTCTTGCCACTCCTTATTCCATAGTCCATCGAATCCTTACCCAAAACTTGAAAACTTCACAACACAAAACTGAAAGTAGAAAACTCGTAAGCTCCGTTAGTATAAGAAAGTAAATCACCACTTCAAGGTACTGTAATGAACTCATTATTTATTTATATTGGTGTTAAACCTACTGTATTCCAACTTCTCTATGGTTTATAAACTATTTTACTAGCCATAGATTCATCAAAATAAGTAAACAACACATGAAAAACAGAATCTGTCAAAAACAGAACAGTCTGTAGTAATCTGGATCAAACATATACTTATGGAACTCATAAAATTCTCAAATAAATTTCTGGACCTGAGGAATTTATCTATTAATCATCTTCAAAAAGAATTAACTAAATAGCATTCTCCAAATAAAAATGGCAGCAATTCTCATGAGCGCTAAAGTTTCTGTTTTTGACAGCATGATCAACAAGACTTTCCCCAAGTCTTCCCAAAGGTTCTACTTGGCACAAACACTAATTAAACACATAAAACCACATATAAACAGAGGCTAGATGAATTATTTATTACTAAACAGTAGCAAAAAGCAAGGAACAAAAGTAAAGTTGGGTTGCCTCCCAACAACCGCTATCGTTTAACGCCCCTAGCTAGGCATGATGATTTCAATGATGCTCACATATAAGATAAGAATTGAAACATAAAGAGAGCATCATGAAGAATATGACTATCACATTTAAGTCTAACATACTTCCTGTGCATAGGGATTTTGTGAGCAAACAACTTATGAAAACAATAATCAATTAGCATAGGAAGGTAAAGCAAGCAAAACTTCAAGATTTTAAGCACATAGAGAGGAAACTTGATATTATTGCAATTCCTACAAGCATATGTTCCTCCCTCATAATAATTTTCAGTAGAATCATGAATGAATTCAACAATATAACCAGCACCTAAAGCATTATTTTCATGATCTACAAGCATAGAAATTTTATTACTCACCACATAAGCAAAATTCTTCTCATTCGGAATAGTGGGAGTATCATAAGAGACTTGAATACAATAAATTGTTTCCACATTAAAAGAGTAATGTTCAGAGAAAGGGTACTCATAATCATGACAAGTTTTATAAATATAATCATCACTACTCTTTATAGCATAAGTTTTATCACAATAATCATCATAAGTAGCAACTTTGTTCTCATCATAATCGATTGAAACCTCTTCCGAAATAGTGGATACATCACTAAATAAAGTCATGACCTCTCCAAATCCACTTTCATAAATATTATCATCATAGGTAGAAGGCATGTTATTATCATAACAACTTTGCATATCGAAACTTGAGAGGCTAAAAATATCATCATTATTAAACATAGCTTCCCCAAGCTTGTGGCTTTGCATATCATTAGCATCATGGATATTCAAGGAATTCATACTAACAACATTGCAATCATGCTCATCATTCAAATATTTAGTGCCAAACATTTTAGAGATTTCTTCTTCTAGCACTTGAGCACAATTATCCTTTCCATCATACTTACGAAAGATATTAAAAAGATGAAGCGTATGAGACAAACTTAATTCCATTTTTTTATAGTTTTCTTTTATAAACTAAACTAGTGATAAAACAAGAAACTAAAAGACTCGATTGCAAGATCTAAAGATATACTTTCAAGCACTCACCTCCCCACCAACGGCGCTAGAAAAGAGCTTGATGTCTACTACACAACCTTCTTCTTCTAGACGTTGTTGGGCCTCCAAGTGCAGAGGTTTGTAGGACAGTAGCAAATTTCCCTCAAGTGGATGACCTAAGGTTTATCAATCCGTAGGAGGCGTAGGATGAAGATGGACTCTCTCAAGCAACCATGCAACCAAATAACAAAGAGTCTCTTGTGTCCCCAACACACCCAATACAATGGTAAATTGTACAGGTGCACTAGTTCGGCGAAGAGATGGTGATACAAGTGGTATATGGATAGTAGATATAGTTTTTGTAATCTGAAAATATAAAAACAGCAAGGTAACTAATGATAAAAGTGAGCGTAAACGGTATTGCAATGCGTGGAAATAAGGCCTAGGGTTCATACTTTCACTAGTGCAAGTCCTCTCAACAATACTAACATAATTGGATCACATAACTATCCCTCAACATGCAACAAAGAGTCACTCCAAAGTCACTAATAGCGGAGAACAAACGAAGAGATTATGGTAGGGTACGAAACCACCTCAAAGTTATTCTTTCCAATCAATCCGGTGGGCTATTCCTATAAGTGTCACAAACAGCCCTAGAGTTCGTACTAGAATAACACCTTAAGACACAAATCAACCAAAACCCTAATGTCACCTAGGTACTCCATTGTCACCTCAAGTATCCGTGGGCATGATTATACGATATGCATCACACAGTCTCAATTCATCTATTCAACCAACACATAGAACCTCAAAGAGTGCCCCAAAGTTCCTACCGGAGAATCACGACGAAAACATGTGCCAACCCCTATGCATAGGTTCATGGGCGGAACCCGCAAGTTGGTCACCAAAACATACATCAAGTGGCATGCGGTATCCCATTGTCACCACAGATATCCACGGCAAGACAGACATCAAGTGTTCTCAAATCTTTAAAGACTCAATCCGATAAGATTACTTCAAAGGGGAAACTCGATTCATTACAAGAGAGAAGAGGGGGGAAGAAACATCATAGGATCCAAATATAATAGCAAAGCTCGCGATACATCAAAATCGTAACATCTCAAGAACACGAGAGAGAGAGAGAGAGAGAGATCAAACACATAGCTACTGGTACATACCCTCAGCCCCGAGGGAGAACTACTCCCTCCTCGTCATGGAGAGCACCGAGATGATGAAGATGGCCACCGGAGAGGGATTGCCCCCTCCGGTAGGGTGCCGGAACGGGTCTAGATTGGCTTTCGGTGGCTACGGAGGCTTCTGGCGGCGGAACTCCCGATCTATTCTCTGTTTCCGAAGTTTTAGGGTACGTGGAGTTATATAGGCAGAAGAAGTACATCAGGGGAGCCACGAGGGCCCCACGAGGCAGGGGGGCGCCCCCCACCCTCGTGGCTTCCTCGTTCCTTCCTTGACGTGGGGTCCAAGTCCATCGGGTGGCTTTCGTTCCAAAAATAACTTCTCTAGTTGATTTCGTTCCGTTTCGACTCCGTCTGATATTCCTTTTCTTCAAAACACTGAAATAGGCATAAAACAGCAAATCTGGGCTGGGCCTCCGGTTAATAGGTTAGTCCCAAAAATAATATAAAAGTGGATAATAAAGCCCAATATTGCCCAAAATAGTAGATAATATAGCATGGAGCAATCAAAAATTATAGATACGTTGGAGACGTATCACATATCCTATGTGGGGTTGAGAGCCATTTGAGTGACTCCACCAACCATACGAGTGCGAGCATCCAAGAGGGAGTGAGTGAGCCACAACACTTAGTGAGTGAGGTAGTTGACACGGCATGTGAGGCCACTATGATTTCTAACAACTTAACCTCTACCTCGAGTGTATTTTCTTCTTTGGTGCTAGGTTTCCTACATGACGACATGCCTACCCTCGACGAGTCCATACCTCCAATGGAGACGATGATGGTCATGGTGGAAGAAGATGCACCCCCACATGGTTCCATCAAGCTGAAGACGACAATGAGTGGATCTTCGACACCTCACCTACAATACATGAGCAATTCTCCAAAGGTAACATAGGTGATGATGCTTCTCTTGTCCCATTAGCGGACTATCCCACCAATGATTGCTTGCATGATGTTGATCCACCCATGCTTCATGCTAGTGCGAATTCCTCATGTCATGACTTACCCATTTAGGATGAATATGATGATGAGAATGTTTAGTTGCCTAGTAGTGATGCTATGCTCCATAGGATATCATGTGAAAATTCTATTGGTCACGTCATGTTTGACAATCCATTGAACTTGTCATATGCTATGAGTGAGATCTCCCATATTGCATCATTTCAATCTCAACATAGTAACTATGCATGCCCCATTAAAATAAATCCCATTTGTACTTATGGCATAGATGACGGGATGATGGTCATTGGCTTTTGTTTTTCATGTGATGATATTGCCATGCTTCCTTTACATGATTTGCGCAATTCATCTACTATACCATACCATGATCACATTGTTCCAAATATAATTTGTTTTGGATGTTGTTAATTGTAACACCCCGAGTGTCATGCTATAGTATTCCTCTGTGATTAAGCTAATCACTTTGCTAAGCAGTGCTTGATCACCTTTGATTCAAATTTCATTTGAAATCACACTTTGGAACCAAATTCAATTTGGAAGTGAAATATGAAGTTGCACAAAAGTTGCTGCAAAATAGTTTATCATTTAGCCAAAATTCCACAACAAATGATTGTTAAGGAAAACAACATCACCTCCAAGCCAAGATGGACTATAGCAATTAAAACAGTGCCATTTCAGCATTTTAAAATGCTATTTTATTTGTGCAAAATCCAAATGGGTTCAGTTGCCCCTCAAACTTTTTGTGGCAGTGCCAAATACTACAAAGAATTTAAGAGGCCTGGTCCCACATTTTTTTTCAAAGTCTTTTGGTAGCCCAAACCTTTCCCTAGCTGCCTCTGTTTTAAATAAAAAGAGAAAAGCAGAAAAACAAAAAAAAGCCTACCGGGCCTCTGGCCTAAGGCCCAGCGCGGCCCAGCCCACCAGGTGCCCTTGTCTCCCTCCACCTCTGTTCACAGGGGCGCCATGGATGCCGTGTGGCCGCACATGGCCGAGATGGCCATGTACCGGCCATCCGCATTCGTTCCGCGCGGATAAGGTTGCCGGTGACGCCCCTGCCAACCCTAGATCGCCTACTTCCCCTTCGCGCCCCCTCCCTGGTCCTCTCTGCCTCGCCCCCCTCGCCAAATCCCTCCTCCCGTACACGCCCATGGCCTCACCGCCGAGCTGACCGCGGCCACCATCATCCCCAAGCCGTGCCACCGTCCCAACAAGGACCAATGCCAACTGCTACGACCTTCGGTGCCACTAGACCGAGACGGGAGTCACCGCAGCGTCCCCTCCACTGTCGTCTTCCACCTCCGGATGCGCCGGAGATCGCCGTCGATTCCGCCTCGCCTCTGTGCTCCCGTTCCCCCACAGGCCTTTCGTGAGCCGCTCGGTGAGCTCCGCCCCTTCCTCTCCCCGCCCTTGCTCCGTTTCCGCGCCGTAGCAAGCTATGCACAACGCGCCGCCATTGTTGTGCCATTGCTCCGCTGTCGAGCTCGCTACCATCGCGGCAGCGCCGTCCCGGTCCGCCGAGCTCACAAACGCGCTTATGGCCTCGAGTAGTCATCGTAGGAGTTGTGCGCCATTCGTTTTGCCGCCACATTCGTCGCTCCCGAGCTCGCCGTGCTTCAGGTCCCCACCACTCTCGCCGTCGGCGACGTTCCGGCCATCCCCGAGTCCAACCGGTAGCGCCATCGCGCGCACAACATCGAGCCGCGTCGAACGTGCCGAGCCACGAGTCCGGAGACCCACCGTAGCGCGAATCTGAGGCTCACCGGCGTTCGGCCGCCGCGAAAAGTCTCGCCGGAGCTGTTCCGGCGCCGGTGCCAACGTGGCGCCCACGTGGCCGCGTCTGGGTCACTAGCAACTCGGTCCCGCGGGCCCAGTTGACCGGGTGAACTGTGCTGACTGTGCATGGTTGACCCTGACAAGTGGTTCCCCCCCTTTGTTAATTAGTCTAAATACGTTTTTATAAAATAACTTAATTAGTTAGACTAAATAGTCATTGACATGTGGGGCCCATTCCCCAATTAACTCCAGTTTATATTAATTTAGATTCTGTTAACCCACTATGAATGACAGGTGGGTCCCATTGGTCAGGTTTGTCCTGGACCAACTGGGTTTGATTGCTGACCTCACTCTGACCTCATGCTGATGTCATAATGAATTTCTGTTAATAAAAATAATTCCAGAAAATGTTTAAATCTTTAGAAAATCGTAGATAATAAACCGTAACTCGGATGAAAATGTTTTCTACATGAAAGTTGCTCAGAAAAATCCAATGAATCCGAATACGCGGTCCGTTCATCTGTCACATGCCTCTAGCATGCTGAACATGGAACCGTCCCCTCTCTTTTATCTATCTGGAAAACGTCAGACGCGGGAAAAGCCCCTCCTGATGTTTTCCCTCTCCGTCTGCAACGCCTAGTACTACGTTAGGTCACCCCTAGCACCGCGTAATGCCTTGTTATGCTTTGTGTTGCTTTGTTTGCTTTATATTTATTGTTTGTTCCCCCTCTTCTCTCTGGTAGACCCCGAGACCGCTGGCGATGCCACTGTGATCGACTATGTCGACAACAACACTTCTTCCTTTTCAACTGAGCTTCCAGGAAAGCAAACCCCCCTTGAGCATTCCGATATCACCCATTCCCTTCTCTCTTATGCTTGCATTAGAATCTGCTGCTACTACTGTTATCCTATTTCTGCTGCATAGCTTGTTTATTGTAACATGTTGTTGTTACCTACCTGCGTATCCTAAACTGTTTAGTATAGGCTGGGTAGAGACCCATCAGAGACCCCCACTTTGTCCCGAGTGCCCACTGGATTATCAAAAGACCCGATCGACGGGATCGAAGACCAGGCCCCGGCACTGCACATCACTTTCCCCTTAGTTGCTCGACCATACTGGATTACTATCGAGTGCCGAGGGTGATACCTCATCAGCACTTCTGATGTTAACTTTGTAGGTTAGTTCATCGGTTATGGTCGTCGAGGGTGATTCCTCCTTCTCCACTCCTGATAACGACACTGTCGTGCAACTCCTCAAGAGTAGACCTCGAGGGTGATTCCTCCTTCGTTCACCTTGACGATAACATCAGCTGGAAGTCTGTCGAGGGTGATTCCTTAGGGTTCCCCTTGGTGTTAGACACACGGTTACTATGGTTACTATGACTTTACACTGAACCATGTTACTAAAGACGGGTTGGCCCAGAGGGGTACCCGTGCGAGCTTAATTGCGAGTGATGTGGAGTCGGGTTGACCTGGAAGGTGCCCGCGAGATAATTACGAGGCGTGGCCGGGCATTCTTAGCCCTTGCCGCGAGTCCTCGAGACGGGGCGACGTGGTCACATCGATCATGGGTCTTTGCTCATTGCATTCCTAATCCACTATGATTTGGATATTTGATCCAAGGGGCCTCTGGCCTGATAGCACTAAGCACCATGTGGGAATAAGTATGGGAACTCTACATCGTATGTATCAGCCGAAAGCTCAATGGACATCAGCGATGGAGCGGAGCGCGCCGGGTTGGACTGGAATGTCTTGCCTTGTATAAGGGAGGCTAGGTCTGCTCACCGACCGCGTACGCAACATGCAGGATTGCAAAGGGTGATGGCCCATGACCCCTTCACATTTATGATGTAGATCGGCGTGCTGGCCTCTTGTTGAGCCTAGGTAGGACCGCGGTGTGTTGATCAACCGAGGGCGGGCATGACCTGATGGTGTGTCCTGCCGGAGTTGATCGAGCATGTTGGGTAAGTTGGTGCACCCCTGCAGGGAAGAAAACATTTGTCGATAGCCTGTCCTACGGTAACAGACACTCAGAGTTGTATCACAATCGATACAACTAGAACTGGATACTTGAGATGAGAAATGGATAGTATGGCTCTGGGATTGCTTTCTCGCAGGGAGTCGAGGAAGGATCTCTGGGCGAGGTTGATGACACTACTACTGCTTTACATTATGTTGATTTGTACTCTTCTAAATGCTGCAAGCTGCTTGAAGCTGCTGAAGATGCTAGTCTTCGATAGGACTAGGCCCTCCCCTCTATTCTGGCCTTTCTACAGTCCAGTCCACATATACAGCCTTTCTTTGATAATGTTGCATATGTAGTGTAGATCCTTGCTTGCTGAGTACTTCGGATGAGTTCTCACATTTGCTTTGCTTTCTTTGTCCCCCCATATCCATTTGATGCAACCAGATGACGGACTCCCTGAGACCGCTGCCCCCGCCGACGACTACCACTACTACCACGAGGGTGCTTACTACTACATGGAGGCCGTCGACGACCAGGAGTAGTTAGGAGGCTCCCAGGCAGGAGGCCTTGCCTTTTCGATCATGTTGTTTTTGTGCTAGCCTTCTTAAGGCGGGCTTGTTTAACTTATGTATGTACTCAGATATTGTTGCTTCCGCGGAATCTTGTGTATTCGAGCTGATGTATTCAAGCCCTCGAGGCCCCTGGCTTGTAATATAAGGCTTGTACTATTTTAATTTGTGTCTAGAGTTGTGTTGTGATATCTTCCCGTGAGTCCCTGATCTTGATCGTACACATTTGTGTGTATGATTACTGTATGATTGAATCGGGGGCGTTACATCAATATTCTCCAAGTGATGTTTCCATTAATGCTCATGAGGAGACCCCCATAGTTTCCTCATACATATTAGGAGATTTTGATGCATTTCATACTTTGCTTGATTCTCATAATTGCTTGCACCATATGCATTCCACGCATAACAATGCTCTAGATATTTCCCATGATTCATTACATAATTTGAGTCTCCATTATGCTATACATAATAACAAACACTACTAGGGAAAACCTTATACACAGAATCTTACCAATAGCGTAGGAAAAAAACAAGCGCTACTACTACTTACCACTAGCGCGTGGCAGAGAAACGCGCTACAGCTACGTTTATAGCAGTAGCGCGTCTCAGGGAAGAAGCGCTACAACTACAATTCCCCTACTGTTCTTGCCAGGCTACCATTAGTAGTAGCGAGCTTAAGCAAAGCGTGTTTGAGGGAGTCCTGGATTAGGGGGTGTCCGGATGGCCGGACTATACCTTCAGTCGGACTCCTGGACTATGAAGATACAAGATTGAAGACTTCGTCCTGTGTCCGGAAGGGACTTTCCTTGGTGTGGAAGGCAAGCTTGGCGATACGGATATGTAGATCTCCTACCATTGTAACCGACTTTGTGTAACCCTAACCCTCTCCGGTGTCTATATAAACCGGAGGGTTTTAGTCCGTAGGACAACATACACAACAACAATCATACCATAGGCTAGCTTCTAGGGTTTAGCCTCTCCGATCTCGTGGTAGATCTACTCTTGTACTACCCATATCATCAATATTAATCAAGCAGGACGTAGGGTTTTACCTCCATCGAGAGGGCCCGAACCTGGGTAAAACTTCATGTCCCTTGCCTCCTGTTACCATCTGGCCTAGATGCACAGTTCGGGACCCCCTACCCGAGATCCGCCGGTTTTGACACTGACATTGGTGCTTTCATTGAGAGTTCCTATGTGTCGTCGCCGTCAGGCTTGATGGCTCCTACGATCATCAATGGCGATGCAGTCCAGGGTGAGACCTTCCTCCCCGGACAGATCTTCGTCTTCGGCGGCTTCGCACTACGGGCCAATTCACTTGGCCATCTGGAGCAGATCGAAAGCTATGCCCCTGGCCGTCAGGTCAGATTTGGAAGTTTAAACTACATGGCTGACATCCGCGGGGACTTGATCTTCGACGGATTCGAGCCACTGCCGAGCGCGCCGCACTGTCATGATGAGCATGATCTAGCTCTGCCGCTGAACAGTGCCCTGGAGGCCACACCCGCATCGGCTTCGACCCTTAATTCGGAGCCAACTGCGTCGATCGAGGATGGGTGGTTGGACGCCGCCTCGGGGGCTGCGATCCCAACGGTGATCGAGCCGAACACCAGCCCCGCACTCTGCGAGACTCGTGACTCCAAGGAGCCGGACTCCTCTCCGGACTCCAAACCCTCCGTGCCCCTGCCGATCGAATCCGATTGGGCGCCGATCATGGAGTTTACTGCCGCGGACATCTTTCAGCACTCGCCTTTCGGCGATATTCTTAAGACACTGAAGTCTCTCTCTTTATCAGGAGAGCCCTGGCCGGATTACGGTCAGCAAGGTTGGGATTCGGACGATGAAGAAATTCAAAGCCCACCCACCACCCACTTTGTAGCCACTGTCGACGACTTAACCGACATGCTCGACTTCGACTCCGAAGACATCGACGGTATGGACGCCGATGAAGGAAACGATGAAGAACCAGCGCCTATCAGGCCCTGGAAAGCCACCTCGTCATATGACATATACATGGTGGACACCCCAAAAGAAGGAGATGGCGATGGAACAGCGGGGGATGACCCCTCCAAGAAACAGCCTAAGCGCCAGCGTCAGCGGCGCCGCTCAAAATCCCGCCAAAACAAATACGATGATTCCAGCACGGGAGATAATAATACTCCGGAAAGTGCTTAAGAAAACCCCCTCCAGCAAGATTTAGCACAGGAGGATGGAGAAACCGGCCCTCATGAGAGAGCGGCACACAGAGAGGTCGAGGACGATAATTATATGCCTCCCTCTGAAGACGAGGCAAGCCTCGACAATGACGAATTTGTCGTGCCAGAGGATCCCGTCGAGCAAGAGCGTTTTCAAGGCAGGCTTATGGCCACGGCAAGAAGCCTCAAGAAAAAACAGCAACAGCTTAGAGCTGATCAAGATTTGCTAGTCGACAGATGGACTGAAGTCCTCACGGCCGAAGAGCATAAACTCGAACGCCCCTCCAAGAGCTACCTAAAGCACAGGTTGCTACCCCGATTAAAGGAGGAAGCACTTGATGCGGCCGACCGGCCACCTCGTGGCCGCGACAGAGAGGCCTCTCGGCCCTCCATTCAAGCCGCACCCCGTACCAAGGCACGGGAATATGCGCCGGACTTACGAGATATGTTGGAGGACAAGGCAAGGCAAACAAGATCGATCTACGGATCGCGTGGGCGCCCCACGGCTCAAGACGGTAACCGTCACACCGGCCACAAATTTGGCAGGGCCGAACACAGTAGACAAAGCTCATTGGAGCTACGTCGTGATATAGCCCAGTACAGAGGCGCCGCACACCCACTATGCTTCACGGATGAAATAATGGATCATCAAATCCCCGAGGGTTTCAAACCCGTAAACATCGAATCATATGATGGCACAACAGATCCTGCGGTATGGATCGAGGATTATCTCCTTCATATCCACATGGCCCACGGCGATGATTTCCACGCCATCAAATACCTCCCACTCAAGCTTAAAGGACCAGCTCGGCATTGGCTTAACAGCTTGCCAACAGGATCAATCAGTTGTTGGGAGGACCTCGAAGCCGCATTCCTAGACAATTTCCAAGGCACTTATGTGCGACCCCCAGACGCCGATGACCTAAGTCACGTAATTCAGCAGCCAGAGGAATCGGCCAGGCAATTCTGGACACGGTTCCTAACAAAGAAAAATCAAATAGTCGACTGTCCGGATGCTGAGGCCCTAGCAACCTTCAAGCACAATATCCGTGACGAGTGGCTTGCCCGGCACCTTGGACAGGAAAAGCCGAAGTCTATGGCAGCACTCACGACACTCATGACCCGCTTTTGCGCGGGAGAAGACAGCTGGCTTGCTCATAGCAACTATATGACCAAGAACCCTGGTAATTCGGATACCAGGGAAAGTAGTGGCAGGTCGCGTCGTAACAAGCAGAAGCGCCGCATTAACGGTGACAATACTGAGGATACAACAGTTAATGCCGGATTCAGAGGCTCTAAATCCGGTCAGCGGAAAAAGCCATTCAAAAGGAATCCTAGGGGCCCGTCCAGTTTGGACCGAATACTCGACCGCTTATGCCAGATACATGGCACCCCCGAAAAGCCGGCCAACCACACCAACAAGGATTGTTGGGTGTTCAAGCAGGCAGGCAAGTTAAATGCCGAAAATGAAGACAAGGGGCTGCATAGCGATGACGATGAGGAGCCTCGGCCGCCAAACAACAGTGGACAGAAGGGTTTTCCCCCACAAGTGCGGACGGTGAACATGATATACACAACCCACGTCCCCAAAAGGGAGCGGAAGCGCGCATTAAGGGACGTATACGCGGTAGAGCCAGTCGCCCCAAAGTTCAACCCATGGTCCTACTGCTCGATCACCTTTGATCGAAGGGACCATCCCACTAGCATCCGTCATGGCGGATTCGCCGCATTGGTTCTAGACCCAATTATTGACGGATTTCATCTCACTAGAGTCCTTATGGACGGCGGCAGCAGCCTGAACCTGCTTTACCAGGATACAGTGCGGAAAATTGGCATAGATCCCTCGAGGATTAAGCCCACCAAAACAACCTTTAAAGGCGCAATACCAGGTGTAGAGGCCAACTGTACAGGCTCAGTCACACTTGAAGTGGTCTTCGGATCTCCGGATAATTTCCGAAGCGAGGAATTAATCTTCGACATAGTCCCATTCCGCAGTGGCTATCATGCACTGCTCGGGCGAACCGCATTCGCCAAGTTCAATGCGGTACCGCACTACGCATACCTTAAGCTCAAAATGCTAGGCCCTCGAGGAGTAATTACGATCAATGGAAACACCGAACGCTCCCTCCGAACGGAGGAGCACACGGCGGCCCTTGCAGCAGAAGTACAAAGCAGCCTCTCCAGGCAGTTCTCCAGTCCGGCCATTAAACGACCGGACAACGTCAAGCGCGCCCGGAGTAACCTACAACAAGACCGCCTGGCACGACCCGAGCAGGCGTAGCAATGCGGCCCCAACCCCAGCCCTCGCAAAAATGTGATACCAGTACTTCGCGTACATAACTACGCTCTAGAAATACCATGGGTACAGGGGGAGGGGCACCATCACGGCACGCCCGAAACACGGCTTAAACCGCACCAGGGGCTGCCGATTTTTTCATTTTTCTCTTAATTTCAGGACTCCACTCTTCGGAAGGCCTGTTCGGCAGTTCAATTGCCGAACAAACGATGCAAGAACCAGGGAAGTAGACAAGCCACGCTGCATTACGGAACTCCCAGGTGGTCTCTATCACGAGCAGTATACCTGTTTCGCATACTATTCTGCAGCTTGCCCCTGGAACGGACACGTTAAATAGTCCAACCTTTTGCTTATCGCATTATTTGTATCGTTCTGCTTTGATCGCGGCCCTCTTTAATAAACAATGCATAGCTTTTGTCTATTTTTGCATCACTCTTTTTTAATATATGTTCCTTAACGACATGTTGCATCCGTACACTTTGGTACGACCAAAATACGCCAGGGGCTTTAGTACCCCTCAATATGGTGTGAGAAGTCCAAACACTTTAACAAGTGCGGCACCCCGAACTTATAGCATTATATGCATCGGCTCTGAATCATGTCTTGGGTCAATAGTTGGGTTTGCTCGGTTCCTATGTTTTGGTGCCTTATGTTCCGCTATATCGGCTAAGGTAGCACTAGGAGAACCACTGCGATTGTGCCCCAGTTGAGCTGGGTCGAGCACCTCAGTGGAGAAAGCTAAAACTGACTGTCATGATGAAGCGAGAGCTGGTCGCTGTTCGAGAGGTTTTTCGAGTCCCTAAAGACTTATGCCGCTTAGAGCGAGGAGCCGGCTCTGTCCGGCCAAGGCGTGGATAGCGCCCCGAACTCGGTCTTCTGAATACCAGGGCCTTCGCCGAAATTTAAAATTATAGAATTCTATGGCTAAGTGAGAGTGTTCACGCATTATAGTCCGATTGCCTTGTTCGTTGGGCTGAGCGCCTCCCTCGAAGGACCCAAACATGGGGAAAAGAGCACTCAGGTTTATCCCCGAACACCCCAGCACTAGCGGCACAGGGGCAGAAGCCGACGACTTGCCATCTCTCAGAATTGATAAACAGCCGTACAGAAGGTAATATTTTAAATTCCAACAGCATTGCTTAGCGCATATGAACAAGTTTTCAGCGCACAGGACAAAACGAGCAAGTTTCACTCAAAAATTACATCCCTAGAACATTCATCCGCCACAAGGCAGGCACCCTTCAGAACATCCTTATAATAATTCTTGGGCTTGCGATGCTCTTTCCCCGACGGTGGCCCATCCTGCACAAGCTTCTCAGCATCCAGCTTGCCCCAGTGCACCTTAGCACGGGCAAGGGCCCTACGGGCACCTTCAATGCAGACGGAGCGCTTGATGACTTCGAGCCTTGGACAGGCCTCCACCAGCCACCGCACCAGCCCGAAATAGCTCCCAGGCAGAGCCCCTCCAGGCCACAGCCGAACTATGAGGCCCTTCATGGCCTGTTCGGCCGCCTTGTGGAGCTCGACCAGTTGCTTCAGCTGGTCGCTCAGGGGCACGGGGTGTCCGGCCTCAGCATACTGAGACCAGAACACCTTCTCTGTCAAGCTGCCCTCCTCGGCTCGATAGAATGCGGCAGCATCGGACACACTCCGGGGAAGATCTGCGAACGCTCCTGGAGAGCTCTGAATTCGGGTAAGTAACAAGTAACTCACGTTTATGTGTTTGCTTTGCATAAAAAATGCCTTACCCGCCGCTATATTTTTCGCCGCATCCAACTCTTGGAGGGTCTTCTAGGATTCGGCCTTGGCAGTCTTGGCATTTTCAATAGCCACCGCGAGCTCGGACGCTCGCGTCTTTGAGTCAAGCTCCAAACTCTCATGTTTTTCCATAAGATCCTGGAGCTCTTGCCGCACCTTTCCAACCTCGGCCTCATACTTCTCCCGCTCGGTGCGCTCTGCGGCCGCCGTCTTCTCGGCCTCAAGCAGCGCTTGCTTAAGGGTCGCCACCTCAGACGTGGCCCCTACAATAGCCACAATAATCCTGTCATTTTTTGCAATTGCACCTTTTTATATATATTTAAAGAAGGTATTTCTTACCTTCATTGTCCTCGAGCTGCTTCTTGGCACGCCCGAGCTCTTGCTCGGACCACTCGAGGTTCTGCTTTAGCGTGTCCACTTCCGTAGTCAGTGTGGCGGACGCAAGCAGAGAAGCTTGCATACGCATATTGACTCCTTTTTGTTAGACTCCTGCGAATTTTATTTGATCCTCTATTCGGCTTTTCTTCCCGAACGCCAAACAGAGCATCAGGGGCTACTGTCTATGCGGTAATATTATTTACACATTCTTTACTTACCTCAAAGCCTGTTAAAAGGCTAGTACAAGCTTCAGTCAGTCCGCTCTTGGCGGACTGAACCTTCTGAACCACCGCACTCATAATGGTGCAGTGCTCCTCGTTGATGGAGGCGCCTTGGAGCGCCCCCAACAGGTTGTCCGGTGCCTCCGGTTGGACGGGGGTCACCGGCATGGTGGGCTCGCTCCTCTTGGAAGGAGGTACCCCGCCGGACTCTGGAACCTTTGAAGGTTCCAGAGCGGTGTCCGGCCTAGAGCCGGACTTGGAGCCCTGGGGGGTTTCATCCCCTTTACCCCTGGAGTCCGGGAGGTCGCCTTGCAGCGCCTCCAGGACCACCTCCTCCCGGCTTGGAACCTGTTGGGACAACACTTCGGTGTCGTCCGTAGGGCGGGGGGAGGAAGCCGTTGGAAGTGAGTTCACATTCGACGAGTCCAGTGAGCCGCTCGACGACGCGTCGAGCCGGTCTTTGGGTGGGCTGCATAAACATATTCGACATAAGGGAAAGCTGTGCAATAAACGAATACTATGGATTACTCTGGTATCCGGATACTTACGATTTTGCCAGGGGCTTGGCCCTCAGAGGCCACTCCTCTCCGCCATCATCGGCGTCGGTGGAGTAGTCCGGAGGAGGGGTTTTCCCCTTCTTGGACCCTCCGGCCTCCCCAGAGAGGGCGGCCTTCCTTTTCTTCTCTCCTCCCACTGGAGGGGGAGAGGTCTCTTCTTCTTCCTCCTCGTCTTCACGGGAGGAATGCGCCTCGGAACCGTTGGATGATGGATCCAACACCTCCTGGCGCCGGGCACTCTTTCGAGTCCCCGTGGACTTTTTCGCGGCCTTCTTCTCCGGCACCACATAGGGTGCCGGAACCAGCAGCTTCGCCAAGCGAGCATCCGCTGGGCCTTCGAGCAAAGGAGCCGGACAGTTGATCTGTCCGGACGTCACCTGCCAATCCTGTCAAAGGTAAGGGAGCTTAGATCCCGCATGGAGTCAAACTATGAAAAACTGATACCCTATAAAAGGAAAAAAACAGCTTACCGCATGAGCGTGACGCTGCGTACTGAATCCACGATCCTCGGTAGCGGATGCGGGGGCCTTGGCGCCCTTGAAAAGCACCTTCCAGGCATCATCGTACGTCGTGTCAAAGATCCTGCTCAGAGTTTGGTGCCGTGCCGGGTCGAACTCCCACAGCTTGAAAGCCCGTTGTTGACACGGGAGGATCAGGCGGATGAGCATAACCTGGACTACGTTGACAAGTTTGAGCTTCTTGTCCACCAGGGTTTGGACGCATGTTTGGAGTCCGGTCAGCTCTCCTTTTTTACCCCACGACAGGCCCATCTCCTTCCAGGAGGTGAGCCGCGTAGGCGGTCCGGATCGAAACTCGGGGACTGTGACCCATTCGGGGTCGCGTGGCTCGGTGATGTAAAACCACCCCGATTGCCGCCCCTTCAGGGTCTCCACAAAGGAGCCCTCGAGCCATAAGACGTTGGCCATCTTGCCCACCATGGCGCCTCCGCACTCCGCCTGGTTGCCGCGCACCACCTTCGGCTTGACATTGAGAGTCTTGAGCCATAGGCCGAAATGGGGGCGGATGCGGAGGAAAGCCTCGCACACGACAATAAACGCCGAGATGTTGAGGACAAAGTTCGGGGCCAGATCGTGGAAATCCAGGCCATAGTAGAACATGAGCCCCCGGACAAATGGGTGAAGAGGGAAGCCCAGTCCACGGAGGAAATGGGGGAGGAACACCACCCTCTCATGGGGCCTAGGGGTGGGGATGAGTTTCCCCTTTTCGGGAAGCCGGTACGCAATGTCGTTAGAAAAGTATCCGACCTTCCTCAGTTTTTTGATATGTCCCTCCGTGACGGAGGAGACCATCCACTTGCCTCCCGCTCCGGACATGGCTGGAGAAGGTTGAGGTGGGGAGTGCGGACTTGGGTGCTGGAGCTCGAGTGCGCGAGAATGGATAAGCAAGGGAGGAAGAAGGCGTAGGTCAAAAGGTGGATCCTTATCCCCTTATATGGGTGGACGCAACTACGTGTCCCCACCAGCCTGGTAAAAGTCGCTTATCTCCAAGCGCCATAATCAATGGCGCGGTTGGGTTACCCACGCCCGTATTGATGAGAATCTCGGAATAAGGGGACACGATCTCTGCTTTAACAAGATGTGCCAAGGAAACTGCCTCGCATGACGCGCTGAGGTGGGATAATGAAACGACTCGGATAAAGGCTTGGCCGTGGTGTGTCACACTACAGAATACGTCAGCAGATTAGATTTGTGTAAATATTATTCTCTCTATGGCAATATGTGGAAACTTATTTTGCAGAGCTGGACACTATCTTTGTGTTCAAAATCTTCTATGAAGTACTTGGAGGAGGAACCCGCCTTGCAATGCCGAAGACAATCTGCGTGCTGGACTCGTCGTCATTGAAGCCTGGTTCAGGGGCTACTGAGGGAGTCCTGGATTAGGGGGTGTCTGGATGGCCGGACTATACCTTCAGCCGGACTCCTGGACTATGAAGATACAAGATTGAAGACTTCGTCCCGTGTCCGGAAGGGACTTTCCTTGGCGTGGAAGGCAAGCTTGGCAATACGGATATGTAGATATCCTACCATTGTAACCGACTTTGTGTAACCCTAACCCTCTCCGGTGTCTATATAAATCGGAGGGTTTTAGTCCATAGGAAAACATACACAACAACAATCATACCATAGGCTAGCTTCTAGGGTTCAGCCTCTCCGATCTCGTGGTAGATCTACTCTTGTACTACCCATATCATCAATATTAATCAAGCAGGACGTAGGGTTTTACCTCCATCGAGAGGGCCCGAACCTGGGTAAAACTTCGTGTCCCTTGCCTCCTGTTACCATCCGGCCTAGACGCACAGTTCGGGACCCCCTACCCGAGATCCGCCGGTTTTGACACCGACAGCGTTGCTGCTAAGCTTGTTGTAGTAGCGTGTTTCCCACAGAAAGCGCTACTGCTAATGAAAGGAAAATAAAATGTAAAACATATAGAAAAGTAAATGAAAATGAAAAAAATATAAAAAGGGGAAGGAAAAAAGAAAATGTGAAGGAAAACAAATGAAAAAGGAAAATAAAGGAGAAAGGCGTAGCAGCAGCGTGTTTTCAGGACAAGAGCTATAGCTAACTTAGCAGTAGCGCGTTATGTCATCCAGCGCTATAGCTAAGTTAGCTATAGCTAATGTAGTAGTAGCGTTTTTCCTGAAACGCGCTACTGCTGCTTTTGACTTAACCGCTCGCTCCTTCCCCACGGCCACTTCCCCCCAAATCAAACTCATCTGCTCACGCCACCGTCGCCCTGCGTCGTCGTCGGCAGCCGCGCTCTCTCCTGTCGCCCTCCGCACGCCCTCGACCCCGACCTCGACGCCGCCCCCGACCCCGATCTTGACGCCGTCTGCCCCTCCCTCGGCCACTCCCTAACTCCGCCGGCACCCGAGGTGAGCACGCCTACACCTCCTCCTCCTCCCCTACCTCTGCCTAGCTAGGGTTCCTAGGGTTCATCAAATTTTAGAGTGCATCAAATTAGTTAGGGTTCATCAAATTAGATGCTAATTAGGGCAGTAGTTCCTAGGTAGGGTTCATCTAATTAGTTAGTAATTGTAGATGCTTAAGAACTAGGGCAGTAGTGTTTAATAGAATTAGTAAGAAAAACAATAGAACTAGTTGAACTAGTTTATTTTTAGTAAGAACTAGTTCAATTAATAGAACTAGTGTATTTTTAGTAAGAAAATTAATAGAACTAGTCGAACTAGTTTATTTTTAGTAAGAACTAGTTTATTTTAATTTATAGTAAGTGTTTAGTTGAATTAATAGAACTAGTTTATTTTTAGTAAGAAAATTTATGTTTAGTTGTTGTTTTTTAGTTAAAGCAATTATTCCCTCATTGACGTCGACGATTTCTATCCCGCATCCTCGTCGTCGACTCGGCGGAGGACACCTTGATCAGAGGGGCCATGTCCGGGACTAGGCTCTGCCGGGCTGGTACTGGGAGGTGCTACCTACCGGGGGTGCATCTTGGTGAGGAGCCAACTCGTCGTTCACCCGAACCTTCTTTGGTGGCGGTCACGTGGGCCAGTGACGATGCAGAGGCTTGAGGACCCCACGGAGGTGGTATGTCACCGTGTCAGCGAGGAGCACGTGCACGTCCGTCGCTGCATGGTTGTGTTAGAGGGCAGGTTCTTCAGGGATCTCACTGGAGCTATGATCCTATGATGGTTCCTTCTCTTTGGGTGTCCACCGCCCGCGCCGATACCCATCGTTCTCTAGGGTTTTAGTTGTATTAGTGATGTTATATGTATGACACTATTCGAGATGTATTAGTGATAATATTCGATGATGTACGAATGCAAGAGATGATTTACTTTTTCTTATTGAATGCATGCTAATTTGAATACTTATTTATTTTATGATTTGGTTTTGCTTATTGAATGCTCAAATTGGAGAAGTACTCCTATTTTGAATGCTCAAATTGCACCCCACTATGCAAGGCATATGCATTTGATTAGTTGATAGCTTATAGAGTTTTTGTTTTTGCAGAAATCAAGGAGCCCCTCCATCATCGCCGCCATCATCCCCGTCACCGACCCCCTCCGACCTCGAGGTGAGACCAGCCAAATGTCCATGTCAATATGAGTCCTATAAGATATTTTGAAATGTTTTTGTTCATATTTTCAACCATTGAAATGCAATGACCATCAAGTTTGAATGCTCATATGATGTAGATAACAACATGTATATCTTGTGTTGCTCAAATAGGATATGTGCTTGCCTATGTTTTGTCGGAGTGTTAATTAATTTCTGTTCCGAAAATTTCAAGTGCTCGATATGTCCTTTTTTAGCAAAGGTCATGCCGGATTTTTCCGTGAATTTTGGCATGACTTGTGCTAGAATATGTAGGAAATATCGAGTGGCCTGGAATTTCTAGAAAGATAATTAAACGACATTATGCCCGTGATGAATAATAATGATCTAATTTAGTTTTTGTAGTACATATATTTAATTGTACAAGTTTAATCTTTGAATTATGAACATAGGAAATGTCATCATCGAACGACGAAAGTCTCCCAGGGGAGTGAGGCTGGTGCAACGACGACCGAGGTCTGTGCGACAGGCCTCACCTAGACGAAGATCGGTGCTTTAGCATTAAGCTCTAGGAGACATTCAATGTTGAAATGGTACGCAATGACGACAAGTGTTTTTTTTCGTAGTTAAGCATGACTTCAACTATTTCAACATTTAATTTTCATCTTTTACATTCGAATAGCTTATCCCATGCCATGCAAGATGCTATGCCTTGGAGAGGATGGGTTATGAAAACCATGAAAGTTTCGAAACAAAGAAAATTCACCTAAGGACCCATCATGGTATGGATTTTGAAGTAAATATGTACAATTCTGAGAGCGTAACCCATTTTGGTTGCACAAATTGGGAAGCACTTTGCAAGATGTATGGTTTTTATGAGGGTATGCTTCTCACCATGGATCTTGGTGATCCTGACATTGAGTAAGACAATATGGACATTTGGGTCCTTGTTGATACGCTTCCAATTCTACTGTTATGTGAGTTTCTCAAACATAGTTATTAAGTAATTTATATTGTTTATTTCAAAATAGTTGACAGCTTATTTTCATTCTTCAAAGAATGCGCAGAAGATGGTAGACAAAACCTACTACACCGATGGCTCAGAATTAACCTATCAGGAGAAAAATCATCTGATCGCATTTCATACTGATCTTGAGAATTACAATATATATTATCAAACTCCTCCACATTATGGTCAATATGTGCCACTAGTGCACGTGTTAAACTAGGTAACATCCATGGAGATGTCATGGTAAGATTTTTTTACTATTACAACATCCGTGCATGTTTTGCATAAATTCTTCTAAAACTGAACTACATTGCTAACTACGAAGTTATTACTATGTTTTTCAACAGAAAATCTCGAAGGATTGTGTGCCTCATCTGATGTTTTAGAATGATTGCCTTTATGTTTTGAACATACTGCCAGGTCATCCTACGAATCACACTTGTCCACATTGGATTTCTAAAACCGGTGAAGACATGAAAATCAAAGAATGGAAAAAATGTATGGACAATCGTAAGGAGGTACTTGGAAGCAACACTGTGCGAAAGGCAAGAATAGTAGATAGGATAATCTCCATTCTCCATAATGGAGAGTCAGGGCCTATCTTGTTTTATGCTATTTTACCTAAGAGAAGGTAGTAGGTCCTATGAGAGAGAAGTATGTCCTAGTTAGAATGTGTTATTATGTGGTACAATGTGTTAGAGTTGATGATGATGAAGAGAAGTTGTGATAATGACTAGTGACCAACTTGCTATATGATGTCTCATTGATGGAAATGATGATCATGAGGAGGTGTTATATGACAATGATGTATTATGATGATAAGTTGTTACTGATATGATGATGATGATACTTATTATATCATTGGGTGAAAGAAGCGCGGATTAGTTTCAAGTGGATGTCCATCCACTTGAAACTAGTCCATGGTTCTTTCACCCAGTGATGTAGTAACTCATTATGATGTAAAAAAAATCTCTAAATTGTTGATGTATGAAAACTTGTATAAAGGTGTATGAATACAACATGAAATAAAAAAGAAATATAATACAGAATAGTAGTAGTAACACGGGCTGCGAGAGGCTCTACTAGTAATTACCAGTAGCACCCTTTCAAGCAAGCGCTACTACTAAGTGGATATAGCAGTAGCGCGGTTAAGCCCACGCTACTGCTAAACAGTAGCTGTAGCGCCATACTAGTAGCGCGATCACCCGCGCTACTGGTAGGCCTAAAACCCGCGCTACTGCTAGGCTTTTATCTAGTAGTGAAACCTCTCATGATGGATGACATGTTTCTATATCACGCATCTCATTTATTTGAGCGTTGGCTATTTTGTGCTAACCAACACATGCACGTGCACATCATGATAGATGATGTGTACATCTACCACGCACACACAATTTTCCCTTTGTCTTTGTTTTGTGTAGGTACTCACGTATACTCGTCAACCTCTCAATCCCAAGAGTTGACGAAACAAGTTCTTGAGAGCAACGACGATTTGGGATTCCGTGAATTGTCCTTACCACCGTTCTCTTTACGCAACTACTACGCGTAACTCTTTTACTTGGCTCCCACACGGCTATGGGCTATTTACCACTTGTCACATTATGCCCATTCTACCATGTTCACTTTGCATGTTATGCTTGCTTCTATACCTTTGCCATGCAATTGTGACCCTTGCTTGCATCTACCCATGATTCACCATTTTACTACCCATATGTGTATTTGCATGCTTGGTGGAGATCCTTGATGCTATTGCCATGTTTACCATGTGCCTCATGCTATTGATGCTTGTTGTGTTGGGAGAGTCATGATGTTCCATTGCTATTTACATAGGACTTCTTGCCAACACCGTGAACCTACTTTGCTCATATCTTCCTTTCATGCTTGTGATATGTCATGTGCATTATATATGTCCACTATTTGCACACATGCCATGATTACCATGATTCCTACTAGTACGTTGCATCTTCGCACTAGTAGCTTGTTTGACTTGATCACTTTGATTGCTTGCTTTGTCGCATCACCCATGTTCCATTCTTACTCGCTTTCTTGGGTTGATGACATATATGCTCTTGCCTCTCACATGGTTTATCTTGATCATTGTCTCTTGTCTCCATTAGTGCCATCTCTCATATCCCCTTGTATTGAGTGCCAACTTGCTATGCTTATTGATCGTGGAGACTTGGACATATTACCTGTGATGCATGCTTGTTTGATTAAGCCTATTGTATTTGGTTGTTCTCGCATCATATGCCTCCACACTATGAAATGCTCCCTTGTCCTTTCTTATGATGAGCATGATGCATACTGTCGGTGTCAAAACCGGCGGACCTCGGGTAGGGGGTCCCGAACTGTGCGTCTAAGGTGGATGGTAACAGGAGGCAGGGGACATGATGTTTTACCCAGGTTCGGGCCCTCTTGATGGAGGTAAAACCCTACGTCCTGCTTGATTATTCTTGATAATATGAGTAGTACAAGAGTTGATCTACCACGAATCGAAGAGGCTAAACCCTAGAAGCTAGCCTATGGTATGATTGTCTGTTGTCCTACGGACTAAAGCCCTCTAGTTTATATAGACACCGGAGGGGGCTAGGGTTACACAAGGTCGGTTACAAAGGAGGAGATATACATATCCGTATTGCCTAGCTTGCCTTCCACGCCAAGTAGAGTCCCATCCGGACACGGGACGAAGTCTTCAATCTTGTATCTTCATAGTCCAACAGTCCAGCCAAAGGATATAGTCCGGCTGTCCGGAGACCCCCTAATCTAGGACTCCCTCAGTAGCCCCTGAACCAGGCTTCAATGACGATGAGTCCGGCGCGCAGTGTTGTCTTCGGCATTGCAAGGCAGGTTCCTCCTCCGAATACACCACGGAAGAATTTGAATACAAGGATAGTGTCTGACCCTGCAAAATAAGTTCCACATACCACCGTAGAGAGAATAATATTTCCACAAATCTAATCTGCTGACATGTTTTGGCAACATGACATCACGCCACGGCCCGGTAATTATTTGAACCATTTTTCTTTAACCAACCCCGCACATAACGCGAGGCGGTTTCTTGACACGTCTTGTCAAAGCAGAGATCGCGTTCCCCTTATTACGGGATTCTCATCAATACGGACGTGGGTAACCCAACCGCGCCATCAATTATGGCGCTTGGTGGACAAGCGAGTTTTACTAGGCTAGTGGAGGCGCATAGTTTAGTCCGCCCTTATAAAGGGATAAGATCTCACCTTTTTCTACCCACGCCTTCTTCCTCCTTGCGCATCCATTCTCGCGCACTCGAGCTCCAGCGCCCAAGTCCGCATCCTCCTCCTCAACTCTCTCCAAACATGTCCGGAGCGGGAGGCAAGTGGATGGCCTCCTCCGTCACAGAGGGGCACATCAAAAAGTTACGCGGAGCCGGATACTTAGCCGCGGATATCGTGCACCGTCTGCCAGCCGCGGGGCAGGTCACCCCTATCCCAGAACCTCACGAGAGGGTGGTCTTCCTCCACCACTTCGTCCGCGGACTGGGGTTTCCCCTCCATCCATTTGTCCGCGGCCTCATGTTCTACTATGGGCTGGACTTTCATGATCTGGCCCCGAACTTCATCCTCAACATCTCGGTGTTCATCGTCGTGTGCGAGGCCTTCCTCCGCATCCGGCCCCACTTCGGCCTATGGCTGAAGACCTTCAATATCAAGCCGAAGGTGGTGGGTGGCCAAAAAGCGGAATGCGGCGGAGCCATGGTGGGAAAGATGCCCAACGTTACACGGCTCGAGGGCTCCTTCGTGGAGACCATAAAGGGGTGGCAATCGGGGTGGTTCTACATCACCGAGCCGCGCGACACCAACTGGGTGGCGGCCCCCGAGTTTCGATCCGGAATCCCCACACGGCTCACTTCCTGGAAGGAGAAGGGCATGTCCTGGGGTTCATCGGTGGAGCTGGACGGACTCCAGAAGTGTATCCGGAACATGACAAGCAAGAAACTTAAGCTTGTCAACATAGTCCAGGTCATGCTCTTCCGTCGGATCCTCCCGTGTCAACAACGGGATTTTAACTTATGGGAGTTCGACCCGGCCCGGCACCAGACTCTAAGCGAGCTCTTTGACACGATGCACAAAGACGTCTGGAGGGTGTTGTTCAAGGGCGCCGAGGTCCCCCCCTCTCTCACCAAGGACCGCGGGCTAAGCGCGAAGCGCCCCGCGAATCCGGTAAGTTATGTACATCTAGTAGGATATTTATTTCCTATAGCTTAACCATGTGCGGGGTCTGAGCTCCCATGCCTTTGACAGGAATGGGTGGAGGCATCGGAGCAGATTGACTGTCCGGCCCCTCTACCGGAAGACACTGCGGACGCTCTCCTGACGGAGATGATGACTCCGGCTCCTTATAAGGTGCCGGAGAATACTAAGAAGAAGGCCAAGGGAACCCTCAAGAGTTCCCGGCGCCAGGTGGTATCGGACTCATCGTCCAATAACTCCGCGACGCACTCCTCTCATGAAGATGAGGAGGAGGAAGATGAAGATGCTCCCCCTCCAGCCGGGGGAGACAAGAAAAGGAAGGCCGCCCCAACCAGGGAGGCCGAAGGGTCCAAGAAGGGAAGGACTCTCCTTCCGGACTACTCCACCACCGCCGCCGAAGGCGAAGACGAGTGGCTGCTCAGGGCCAAGCCCCTGGTGAAGTCGTAAGTATTCGGATACCAGAGTAACTCATAGCATACCTTTGTCGCACTGCTTCCCTTAACGCCGAATATGATTATGCAGACCTCCCCAAACCCGTATCGACATATCCTTGTCGGACGGCTCCTTGGATTCGTCGGATATGGATAGCGATCCACTTTCGACCGCCTCCTCCCCTTGCCCTACGGACAACGCCGAGGTATTGTCTCAAGGGGCACCGAGCCGGGGGGAGACAGTCCCGGTGGTACCTCAAGGCGACCTTCCGGACTCTAGGAGCAAAGGAAGCAAGGCTCCCGGGGGCTCCAAGTTCGGTTCTCAGCCGAACACCGCGCCGGAACCTCCAGTGGTTCCGGACTCGGGCAGGCGGCCCCCTTCCAAAAGGGGTAAGATGCCCATGCCGGTGACCTCTATCCATCCAGAGGCACCGGACAACCTGCTGGGAGCGCTTCGCGGCGCTTCCATCGACGAAGAGCACCGCACTATTATGAGTGCGGTGATCAAGAAGGTTCAGTCCGCCAAGAGCGGACTGACTGAAGCCTGTGCCAGCCTTCTAACAGGCTTTGAGGTAAGTATTTAAAATATAGGGAAAATATTACCGCATAGACAGTAGCCCCTGATGCTCTGTTTGGTGTTCACAAAGAAAAGTCGAATAGAGGATCAAATAATATCTGCAGGAGTCTAATATAAGTATGTCTATATGCGTATGCAGGCTTCGCTGCTGGCCTCTGCCGCACTGACTACGGAGGTCGCCGTGCTGAAGCAGGACCTCGAGGGGTCCGAGAAAGAGCTCGGCCTTGCCAAGAGGCAGCTCGAGGAGAACAAAGGTAAGTAATACCTTGTCCATAGATATATATATATGCAAAAAAAAGATGTGATTGCAAAATGACAGGATCATTATGAATTTGCCAGGGGCCACGACCGAAGTGGCGACCCTGAAGCAAGCATTGTCCGAGGCCGAAAACAAAGCGGCCCAAGAGTGCACCGAGCGGGAAAAGCAAGAGGCACGGGTGGGAGAGGTGCAGCAAGAGCTCCAAGCTCTCGTGACGAATCACGAGGCGTTGGAGCTTGACTTGAAGACGCGAGAGTCTGACCTTGCCGCGGCCCTTGAGAGCACAAAGAGTGCCAAGGCTGAAGCCCAAAAGGCCCTCTAGGAGATTGAGGCGATGAGGAAGATAGCGGCGGGTAAGGCATTCAATATGCAAAGCAAGCATGTGAAAGTAAATTACTTGTTACTTACCCGAGTCCGGAGCTCTCCAGGAGCATTCGCAGATTTGCCCCGCAGCGTGTCGGATGCCGCAAAGTTTTACCAGGCCGAGGAGGGAAGATCGATGGAGAAGCTGTTCTGGTCTCAGTATACTGGGACCGAACACCCGATGCCTATGAGCGACCAGCTGAAGCAACTGGTCGAGCTGCACAAGGCGGCCGAACAGGCCATGAAGGGCTTTATAGTCCGGATGTGGCCTGGCGACGCCCTTCACAATAGCTACTTCGGCCTGGTGAGGCGTCTTGTGGATGCCTGCCCACAGCTGGAAGTCATCAAGTGGTCCGTCTGCATCGAGGGTGCACGCCGGGCTTTCGCCCGTGCGAAGGTGCACTGGGCCAAGATGGACACCGAGAAGCTGGTGAAGGAGGGGCCGCCGCAGGGCAAGGAGCATCGCCACCCCGAGATGTATTATGAGGGTGTCCTGAAGGGTGCCCGTCTTGTAGCGGACGAGTGTGCGAAAGATGTAATATTTGAATGAACTTGCTTGTGTGATCCTGTGGTATGAAAACTTGTTCATATGCGCTATGCAACGCTTGTTTGAATTTAAAATATTACCTTCTGTTCGGCTGTTTATCAAATCTGAGAGATGGCTAGTCGTCGGCTTCTGCCCCCATGCCACGAGTGCTGGGGTGTTCGGGATAAACCTGAGCACTCTTGTTCCCATTTTTGGGTCCTTCGAGGGAGGTGCTCAGCGCAATGAACAAGGCAATCGGACTATAATGCTTTATCACTCTCACTTAGCCATAGAATTCTATAATTTTAAATTTTGATGAAGCCCCTAGTATTCGAAAGGCCGAATTTGGGGCGCTATACACGCCTTAAGCCGGACAAAGCCGACTCCTTGCTCTAAGCGGCATAAGTCTTTAGGGACTCGAAACCTCTCGAACAGCGACCAGTCTCTCGCCTTATCATGACAGTCAGTTTTAGCTTTCTCTACTGAGGTGCTTAGCCCAGCTGAACCGGGGCACAATCACAGTAGTTCTCCCAGTGCTACCTTAGCTGATATAGCGTAACGTAAGGTACCAAAACATGGGAGCCGGGCAAACCCAACTATTGACCCAAGACATGATTCGGAGCTGATGCATATAATGCTATAAGTTCGGGTGCCGCACTGTCTAAAGTGTTCGGACTTCTCACGCCGTATTATGGGGTATGCTTAAGCCCCTAGCGTATTAGCCGTACCAGAGTGTACGGGTGCTGGATGTCATGAAATGAACATATATATATATAAAAAAGGAAGAATAAAGAATGAGATAATAGTCTAGTGCTATGCATTGTTTATTCAAAAAGGTGCGTTAAAGCAAAATGATACAAGTAGTGCGATAAGCAAAAAGTAGGACTATTTGACATGTCCCCTCCAAGGGCAAGCTGAGGAATGGCATTAAAGCAAGTATTTCACTCGTTATCATAATCCACCTGGGAGTTCCGTGGTGCGACGTAGCTTTCTGCCTCCTTGATTGCTGCATCATGTGGTCGGCAATCATACTGCCGGACAGGGTTTCCAGAGATTAAAGTCCTGAAAGAGAGAAAAATAACAAAGCGGGAAGCCCCTAGTGCGGTTGAGCCGCGTCTTGGGGCGTGCCGTAGTCGTGCCCCCCTCCCCACCTATGCCCATGGTATTTTCAATGCATAATTATGTACGCGCGGCACGGATTTCGCCATTTGGCTGGGACTGGGGTGGGGGCCGCATTGCTATGCGAGCTCGGAACGTGCCAGGCGGTCTTGTTGCCGATTACTCTGGGCGCGCTTGAAGGTGTCCGGGTCCTTAATCGCCGAACTAGTGGATTGCCTTAAGAGGCTGCTTTGTGCTTCTGCTGCGAGGGCCGCAGTGTGCTCCTCCATGCGGAGAGAGCGCTCTGTGTTTCCATTAACTGTGATGACCCCCCGGGGTCCTGGCATCTTGAGCTTGAGGTATGCATAATGCGGTGCCGCATTGAATCTCGCAAATGCGGTTCACCCGAGCAGTGCATGATAGCCACTTCGGAACGGGACTATATCGAAGATTAACTCCTCACTTTGGAAGTTATCCGGGGATCCGAAGACCACTTCCAGTGTGACTGAGCCTGTGCAATGGGCCTCTACACCTGGTATGACGCCTTTTAAGGTCGTTTTTGTGGGTTTGATCCTTGAGGGGTCTATACCCATTTTGCGCACTGTGTCCTGGTAAAGCAGGTTTAGGCTGCTGTCGCCGTCCATAAGGACTCGAGTGAGGTGAAATTCGTCAATGATTGGGTCTAGAACCAGTGCGGCGAATCCACCATGACGGATACTAGTGGGGTGGTCCCTGCGATCGAAGGTGATCGGGCAAGAGGACCATGGGTTGAACTTTGGGGTGACTGGCTCCAACGCGTATACGTCCCTTAACGCACGCTTCCGCTCCCTCTTGGGGATGTGGGTTGCGTATATCATGCTCACCGTCCGCACTTGTGGGGGGAACCTCTTCTGTCCTCCGGTGTTCGGCTGCCGGGGCTCCTCCTCATCATCGCTATGCGACCCCTTATCTTTGTTTTCGGCATTTAACTTGCCGGCCTGCTTGAACACCCAACAATCCCTGTTGGTGTGGTTGGCTGGCTTGTCGGGGGTGCCGTGTATTTGACACGAGCGATCGAGTATACGGTCCAGACTGGACGGGCCTGGAGTGCTTTTTTTAATTGGCTTTTTCCGCTGACCGGGTTTAGAGCCTTTGAATCCGGCATTGACTGCCATATCCTCTGTATTGTCGCTGTTAATGCGGTGCTTGTGTTTGTTGCGACGTGACCTGCCATTGCCATCCTTGGTATCCGAAGTACCATGGTTCTTTGATATGTTATTGCTATGAGCCAGCCAGCTGTCTTCTCCCGCACAAAAGCGGGTCATGAGTGTCGTGAGGGCTGCCATAGATTTTGGCTTTTCCTGGCCAAGGTGCCGGGCGAGCCACTCATCGTGGATGTTATGCTTAAAAGCTGCTAGGGCCTCTGCATCCGACAGTCGACGATTTGATTCTTCTTTGTTAGGAACCGTGTCCAGAATTGCCTGGCCGATTCCTCTGGCTGCTGAATTATGTGGCTCAAGTCATCGGCATCTGGCGGTCGCACATAAGTGCCCTGGAAGTTGTCGAGGAATGTGGCTTCCAGATCTTCCCAACAGCCAATGGACTCTGCTGGCAAGCTGTTGAGCCAATGCCGAGCTGGTCCTTTGAGCTTGAGTGGGAGGTATTTGATGGCGTGTAGATCATCACCGCGGGCCATGTGGATGTGCAGGAGGAAATCCTCGATCCATACCGTAGGATCTGTTGTGCCGTCATATGATTTGATATTTACGGGTTTGAAACCCTCTGGGATTTGGTGATCCATTACTTCGTCTGTGAAGCATAGGGGGTGTGCGGCGCCTCTATACTGGGCTATATCGCGATGCGACTAAAATGAGTCTTGCCCGCTGTGTTCGGCCCGGCCGGACCTACTTTTACTGTATCCGGCGTGACAGTTATCGTCTCGCATAGTGGCGCGCCCTCGTGGTCCATAGATCGATCTTGCATGTTTTGCTTTGTCCTTCAATACGTCTCGTAGGTCTGGCGTATTTCCCCATGCCTTGACATTTTTATTTGAGTGGTGTAGGAGTGCGGGCTGAGCTTTTGGCTGAAATGCCTCTCTATCACGGCCACGAGGTGGACGGTCAGCCGCATCATATGCTGGAGATGTAGGTTTGAGAGCTTCCTCCTCCAGTCGGGGTAGCAACCTACGCTTTGGGTAACTCTTGGAGGGGCGTTCGAGTTTATATTCCTGGGCCACAAGGACTTCAGTCCATCTGTCATTTAGCAAATCTTGATCAGCTTGAAGCTGTTGTTGCTTTTTCTTAAGGCTATTTGCCGTGGCTATAAGCCGGCGCTTGAAGCGCTCTTGTTCGACGGGATCCTCAGGCACGACGAATTCGTCATCGTCGAGGCTTGCCTCGTCTTCGGAGGGAGGCATGTAATTATCATCCTCCGCCTCTCCATCTGCCGCTCTCTCTGGAGGGCTGGCTTCTCCATCCTCCTGCCCTAGATCTTGCTGGAGGGGATTGTTGTCGTCTTCGGCACTGTCCGGAGTGCTATTATCTCCTGTGTCGGGGTCACCGCTTTTGCTTTGGCGAGACTTAGAGCGGCGCCGCTGACGCCGGCGCTTGGGTTGCTTCTTGGAGGGGTCATCCTCCGCTGTCTCATCGCCATTGCCTTCTTTGGGTGTGTCCACCATGTATATATCATATGATGGGGTGGCTGTCCAGTGCCCGGTGGGCAGTGGTTCCTCTTCGCCTCCCGCATCGTCGTCCATGCCGTCGATGTCTTCGGAGTCGAAGTCGAGCATGTCGGTTAAGTCATCGATAGTGGCTACTAAGTGGGTGGTGGGTGGGTGGCGAATTTTTTCTGTCATCCGCATCCCAATCCTGCCGGTCATAGTTCGGCCAGGATTCTCCTGACAAGGAGAGAGACCTTAATGAGTTCAGTATGTCGCCGAAGGGCGAGTGCTGAAAGATATCCGCGGAGGTAAACTCCATGATCGGCGCACAATCGGATTCGATAGGCACGAGCGCAGGCGGTTGAGGGTCCGTGGCCAGGGAGGAATCCGGTAGTTCGGCGTCACGGCTCTCATGAAGGGTAAGGTCGATACTCGGCTCGATCGCCGATGAGAGTGCGGCCTCCGTGGCGGGGTCTATCCACCCACCCATGGAAGGCGCAGCTGGCTCCGAATTGAGGGTCGGAGCGGTTGCCGGCGTGATCTCCTGGACACTGTTCGATGGCAGAGCTAAATCATGCTCATCGTGGTCGTGTGGCACACTAGGCAGGGGCTCGAATCCGTCGAAGATCAAGTCTCTGTGGATATCGGCCGTGTAGTTTAAGTTTCCAAACCTGACCTGGTGGCCAGGGGCGTAACTCTCGATCTGCTCCAGATGGCCAAGCGAGTTGGCCCGCAGTGCGAAGCCGCCGAATACAAAGATCTGTCCGGGGAGAAAAGTCTCACCCTGGACTGCATCGCTATCGATGATCGAAGGAGCCATCAAGCCTAACGGCGACGACACAGAGGAACTCTCAATGAAAGCACCAATGTCAGTGTCAAAACCGGCGGATCTCGGGTAGGGGGTCCCGAATTGTGCGTCTAAGGCGGATGGTAACAGGAGGCAGGGGACACGATGTTTTACCCAGTTCGGGCCCTCTTGATGGAGGTAAAACCCTACGTCCTGCTTGGTTATTCTTGATAATATGAGTAGTAGCAGAGTTGATCTACCACGAGATCGGAGAGGCTAAACCCTAGAAGCTATCCTATGGTATGATTGTCGGTTGTCCTACGGACTAAAACCCTCCAGTTTATATAGACATCGGAGGGGGCTAGGGTTACACAAGGTCGGTTACAAAGGAGGAGATATACATATCCGTATTGCCTAGCTTGCATTCCACGCCAAGTAGAGTCCCATCCGGACACGGGACGAAGTCTTCAATTTTGTATCTTCATAGTCCAACAGTCCGGCCAAAGGATATAGTCCGGCTGTCCGGAGACCCCCTAATCCAGGACTCCCTCACATACACTTGTTGGGTATCTTACCCCACGAATGATTGGTTTGCACTTCCGCTAACCTCATTTGTTTTTCCGAGTGTTTGTCATGTTCTTTCGTTTTGAAGGATTCACAAGGTGGTACCATCACAAGACATATTGGTTATATGAAGGCATACAAGATGCGCAACTCCAACATCCTTGAGACATTTCTAAAGGTGACTTCATTCCCTTTGGGCCATTCTCACATACGCATATTGGATGGGTCATTCTTTCATTGTTGTTTCCTTCTTTTTGTCTACATGTTACACATATTGGAGGGAGGACCAACATTGGAGATGGACCCTATGGACCTTCAGGTCGAGGAGTGCCACAACATCGAGCTTTGGTACAACAGCACACATAACAAATTTGCATCTTATGAATGGATTGACTCACATTATGATTGCCTTGTTTCATCTTGTATTACCATGTCATCCATCATATATGAGCTTGTGCACTTTCTTAGCAAATTTGTTGTGATCTTTCTTGTGTTGGGGAACGTAGTAATTTCAAAACTTTCCTACGTACACGCAAGATCATGGTGATGCATAGCAACAAGAGGGGAGAGTGTCGTCTATGTACCCTCGTAGATCGTAAGCGGAAGCGTTATGAGAACGCAGTTGATGTAGTCGAACGTCTTCACGATCCGACCGATCCAAGTACCGAACACACGTCACCTCCGAGTTCACCACACATTCAGCTCGATGACGTCCCACGAACTCCGATCCAGCAGAGCTTCACGGGAGAGTTCCATCAGCACGACGGCGTGATGACGGTGATGATGTTGCTACCGACGCAGGGCTTCGCCTAAGCACCGCTATGATATGATCGAGGTGGATTACGGTGGAGGGGGCACCGCACACGGCTTGGAACAATCAACTTGTGTTCTAGGGTGCCCCCTGCCCCCGTATATAAAGGAGCAAAGGGGGAGGCCGGCCGGCCCTCCTAGGGCGCGCCAGGAGGAGGAGTCCTCCTCCTAGTAGGAGTAGGACTCCCCTTTCCTACTCCTACTAGGAGGAGGAAAGGAAGGGGGAAGGAGAGAAGGAAGGAGAGGGAGGAAAGGAGGAAAGGGGGGCGGGCCCCCTAGTCCAATTTGGTTTGGGCTAGGGGGGCCACGCACCCTACCTCCTCTCTTCCACCACTTGGCCCATTAGGCCCAAAACTTCTTCCTCGTATTCCCGTAACTCCTCGGTACTTCGAAAAATATCCGAATCACTCGGAACCTTTCCGATGTCCGAATATAGTCGTCCAATATATCGATCTTTACGTCTCGACCATTTTTAGACTCCTCATCATGTCCCTGATCTCATCCGGGACTCCAAACTACCTTCTATACATCAAATCACATAAACTCATAATACCGATCGTCACCGAACATTAAGCGTGCGGACCCTATGGGTTCGAGAACTATGTAGACATGACCGAGACACGTCTCCGGTCAATAACCAATAACGGAACCTGGATGCTCATATTGGTTCCTACATATTCTACGAAGATTTTAGTCGGTCAAACTGCATAACAACATACGTTGTTCCCTTTGTCATCGGTATGTTACTTGCCCGAGATTTGCTCGTCGGTATCTCAATACCTAGTTCAATCTCGTTACCGAAAAGTCTCTTTACTCGTTCCGTAATGCATCATCCCGCAACTAACTCATTAGTCACATTGCTTGCAAAGCTTATAGTGATTTGTATTACCGAGAGGGCCCAGAGATACCTCTCCGACAATCGGAGTGACAAATCCTAATCATGATCTATGCCAACTCAACAAGTACCATTGGAGACACCTGTAGAGCACCTTTATAATCACCCAGTTACGTTGTGACGTTTGGTAGCACACAAAGTGTTCCTCCGGTAATGGGGAGTTGCATAATCTCATAGTCATAGGAACATGTATAAGTCATGAAGAAAGCAATAGCAGTAAACTAAAACGATCAAGTGCTAAGCTAACGGAATGGGTCAAGTCAATCACATCATTCTCTAATGATGTGATCCCGTTAATCAAATGACAACTCATGTCTATGGCTAGGAAACTTAACCATCTTTGATTCAACGAGCTAGTCAAGTAGAGGCATACTAGTGACACTTTGTCTATGTATTCACACATGTACTAAGTTTCCGGTTAATGCAATTCTAGCATGAATAATAAACATTTATCATGATATAAGGAAATAAATAATAACTTTATTATTGCCTCTAGGGCATATTTCCTTCAGTCTGCCACTTGCACTAGAGTCAATAATCTAGTTCACATTGTCATGTGATTTAGCACCAATAGTTCACATCTTTATGTGATTAGTTCACATCTCTATGTGACTAATACCCAAAGGGTTTACTAGAGTCAATAATCTAGTTCACATCGCTATGTGATTAACACCCAAAGAGTGATCATGTTTTGCTTGAAAGAGAAGTTTAGCCTACGGGTCTGCAACATTCAGATCCGTATGTATTTCACAAATTTATATGTCTACAATGCTCTGCACAGAGCTACTCTAGCTAATTGCTCTCACTTTCAATATGTATCCAGATCGAGACTTAGAGTCATCTAGATCGACGTAAAAATCTTGCATCGACGTAACTCTTTACGACGAACTCTTTTATCACCTCCATAACCGAGAAATATTTCCTTAGTCCTCTAAGGATAATTTTGACCGCTGTCCAGTGATCTACTCCTAGATCACTATTGTACTCCCTTGCCAGAAAGATGCTAAGGTATACAATAGGACTAGTAAACAGCATAGCATACTTTATAGAACCTATGATTGAGGCATAGGGAATGACTTTTCATTCTCTTTCTATTTTCTGCTGTGGTCGGGTTTTGAGTCTTTACTCAACTTCACACCTTGCAACACAGGCAAGAACTCTTTCTTTGACTGTTCCATTTGAACTACTTCAAAATCTTGTCAAGGTATGTACTCATTGAAAAAACTTATCAAGCGTCTTGATCTATCTCTACAGATCTTGATGCTCAATGTGTAAGCAGCTTCATCGAGGTCTTTCTTTGAAAAACTCTTTTCAAACACTCCTTTATGCTTTCCAGAAAATTCTACATTATTTCCAATCAACAATATGTCATTCACATATACTTATCACAAAATCCTGTAGTGCTCCCACTCACTTTCTTGTAAATACAGGCTTCACCGCAAGTCTGTATAAAACCATATGCTTTGATCACTTTATCAAAGCATATATTCCAACTCTGAGATGCTTGCACCAGTCCATAGATGGATCGCTGGAGCTTGCTCACTTTGTTAGCACCTTTAGTATTGACAAAACCTTCTGGTTGCATCATATACAACTCTTCTTTAAGAAATCCATTAAGGAATACAGTTTTGACATCCATTTGCCAGATTTCATAAAATGCGACAACTGCTAACATGATTCGGACAGACTTTTAAGCATCGATACGAGTGAGAAAATCTCATCGTAGTCAACACCTTGAACTTGTCGAAAACATTTTGTGACAATTCAAGCTTTGTAGATAGTAACACTACTATCAGCGCCCGTCTTCCTCTTGAAGATCCATTTATTATTAATGACTCGCCGATCATCGGGCAAGTCAATCAAAGTCCATACTTTGTTCTCATACATGGACCCCATCTCAGATTTCATGGCCTCAAGCCATTTTGCGGAATCTGAGCTCATCATCGCTTCCTCATAGTTTGTAGGTTCGTCATGGTCAAGTAACATGACCTCTAGAACAGGATTACCGTACCACTCTAGTTAACCTACGAGGTTCTATAGTAACTTGATCTGAAGTTACATGATCATCATCACTAGCTTCCTCACTAATTGGTGTAGGAGTCAGAGGAACAGATTTCTGTGATGAACTACTTTCCAATAAGGGAGCAGGTACAGTTACCTCTTCAAGTTCTACTTTCCTCCCACTCACTTCTTTCGAGAGAAACTCCTTCTCTAGAAAGGATCCATTCTTAGCAATGAATGTTTGGCCTTCGGATCTATGATAGAAGGTGTACCCAACAGTTACTTTTGGGTATCCTATGAAGACGCACTTCTCCGATTTGGGTTTGAGCTTATCAGGATGAAACTTTTTCATATAAGCATTGCAGCCCCAAACTTTAGGAAACGACAGCTTAGGTTTCTAGCCAAACCATAGTTCATACGGTGTCGTCTCAACGGATTATACGGTACCCTACTTAATGTGAATGTAGCTCTCTCTAATGCATAACCCCAAAACAATAGCAGTAAATCAGTAAGAGACATTATAGATCACACCATATCTAGTAAAGTACGATTACGACGTTCGGACACACCATTACGCTGTGGTGTTCCGGGTGACGTGAGTTGCGAAACTATTCCGCATTGTTTCAAATAAAGACCAAACTCGTAACTCAAATATTCTCCTCCATGATCCGATCGTAGAAACTTTATTTTCTTGTTACGATGATTTTCCACTTCACTCTGAAATTATTTGAACTTTTCAAATGTTTCATACTTATATTTCATCAAGTAGATATACCCATATCTGCTCAAATCATCTGTGAAGGTCAGAAAATAATGATACCCGTCGCGAGCCTCAACACTCATCAGACCGCATACATCAGTATGTATTATTTCCAATAAGTCAGTTGCTCGCTCCATTGTTCTGGAGAACGGAGTCTTAGTCATCTTGCCCATTAGGCATGGTTCGCAAGCATCAAGTGATTCATAATCAAGTGATTCCAAAAGCTCATCAGCATGGAGTTTCTTCATGCGCTTTACACCAATATGACCTAAACGACAGTGCCACAAATAGGTTGCACTATCATTATTAATTTTGCATCTTTTGCTTCAATATTATGAATATGTGTATCACTACAATCGAGATTCAATAAACCATTCACCTTGGGTGTATGACCATTGAAGGTTTTATTCATGTAAACAGAACAACAATTATTCTCTGACTTTAAATGAATAACCGTATTGCAATAAACATGATCAAATCATATTCATGCTTAACGCAAACACCAAATAACATTTATTTAGGTTCAATACTAATCCCGAAAGTGTAGGGAGTATGCGATGATGATCATATCAATCTTGGAACCACTTCCAACACACATCGTCACTTTACCCTTAACTAGTCTCTGTTCATTCTGCAACTCCCGTTTCGAGTTACTAATCTCAGCAACTGAACTAGTATCAAATACTAAGGGGTTGTTATAAACACTAGTAAAGTACACATCAATTCAAATATACCTTTGTTCACTTTTCCATCCTTCTTATCCGCCAAATACTTGGGGCAGTTCTGCTTCCAGTGACCAGTCCCTTTGCAGTAGAAGCACTTAGTCTCAGGCTTAGGTCCATACTTGGGCTTCTTCACTTGAGCAGCAACTGGCTTGCTATTCTTCTTGAAGTTCCCCTTCTTCCCTTTGCCCTTTTCTTCAAACTAGTGGTATTGTCAACCATCAACACTTGATGCTTTTCTTGATTTCTACCTTCGTCGATTTCAGCATCACGAAGAGCTTGGGAATCGTTTCCGTTATCCCTTGCATATTATAGTTCATCACGAAGTTCCAGTAACTTGGTGATAGTGACTAGAGAACTCTGTCAATCACTATCTTATCTGGAAGATTAACTCCCACTTGATTCAAGTGATTGTGGTACTCAGACATTCTGAGCACATCCTCACTAGCTGAGCTATTCTCCTCCATCTTGTAGGCAAAGTGCTTGTTAAAGGTCTCATACCTTTTGACATGGGCATGAGTGTGAAATACTAATTTCAACTCTTGGAACATCTCATATGCTCCGTGGCATTCAAAATGTCTTTGAAGCCCCGATTCTAAGCCGTAAAGCATGGTGCACTAAACTATCAAGTAGTCATCATATCGAGCTCGCCAAACGTTCATAACGTCTGCATCTGCTCCTGCAATCGGTCTGTCACCTAGCGGTGCATCAAGGACATAATTCTTCTATGCGGCAATGAGGATAATCCTCAGATCACGGATCCAATACGCATCATTGCTACTAACATCTTTCAACTTAGTTTTTCTCTAGGAACATATCAAAAATAAACGGGGAGCTACATCGTGAGCTATTGATCTACAACAACATAGACAAGCAAAATACTATCAGGTACTAAGTTCATGATAAATTTAAGTTCAATTAATCATATTACTTTAAGAACTCCCACTTAGATAGACATCCCTCTAATCATCTAAGTGATCACGTGATCCAAATCAACTAAACCATAACCGATCATCACGTGAAATGGAGTAGTTATCAATGGTGAACATCACTATGTTGATCATATCTACTATATGATTCACGCTCGACCTTTCGGTCTCAGTGTTCCGAGGCCATATCTGCATATGCTAGGCTCGTCAAATTTAACCCGAGTATTCTGTGTGTGCAAAACTGGCTTGCACCAGTTGTATAAGAACATTGAGCTTATCACACCCGATCATCACGTGGTGTCTCGGCACGACGATCTTTTGCAACGGTGCATACTCAGGGAGAACACGTGTACCTTGAAATTTTTAGTGAGAGATCATCTTATAATGCTACCGTCAATCAAAGCAGAATAAGATGCATAAAGGATAAACATCACATGCAATCAATATAAGTGATACGATATGGCCATCATCATCTTGTGCCTTTGATCTCCATATCCAAAGCACCGTCATGATCACTATCATCACCGGCGCGACACTTTGATCTCCATCGTAGCATCGTTGTCGTCTCACCAACTATTGCTTCTACGACTATCGCTGCCGCTTAGTGATAAAGTAAAGCAATTAGATGGTGATTGCATTTCATTCAATAAAGCGACAACCATATGGCTCCTGCCAGTTGCCGATAACTCCGTTACAAAACATGATCATCTCATACAATAAAATATAGCATCATGCCTTGACCATATCACATCACAACATGCCCTGGAAAAACAAGTTAGACGTCATCTACTTTGTTGTTGCAAGT
This sequence comes from Triticum urartu, assembly GCF_056163025.1. Classification (NCBI taxonomy): domain Eukaryota; kingdom Viridiplantae; phylum Streptophyta; class Magnoliopsida; order Poales; family Poaceae; genus Triticum; species Triticum urartu. Next base: position 323,241,860 of record NC_141879.1, on the reverse strand, counting down.
TTTACGTAGCTGCTACAGGCCGAGCAAGAACCATTCTTACCTAGGCATCAAAACCACAACGATAGTTCGTCAAGTTAGTGTTGTTTTAACCTTCAACAAGGACCGGGCGTAGTCACACTCGGTTCAACTAAAGTTGGAGAAACGGACACCCGCCAGCCACCTGTGTGCAAAGCACGTCGGTAGAACCAGTCTCGCGTAAGCGTACGCGTAATGTCAGTCCGGGCCGCTTCATCCAACAATACCGCCGAACCAAAGTATGGCATGCTGGTAAGCAGTATGAGTTGTATCACCCACAACTCACTTGTGTTCTACTCGTGCATATAACATCTACGCATAAACCTGGCTCGGATGCCACTATTGGGGAACGTGGTAATTTCAAAATTTTCCTACGCACACGCAAGATCATGGTGATGCATAGCAACAAGAGGGGAGAGTGTCATCTACGTACCCTCGTAGGTTGTAAGCGGAAGCGTTATGAGAATGCGGATGATGTAGTCGAACGTCTTCACGATCCGACCGATCCAAGTACCGAACGCATGGCACCTCCGAGTTCAGCACACGTTCAGCTCGATGACGTCCCAAGAACTCCGATCCAGCAGAGCTTCACGGGAGAGTTCCGTCAGCACGACGGCGTGATGACGGTGATGATGTTGCTACCGACGCAGGGCTTCGCCTAAGCACCGCTACGATATGATCAAGGTGGATTATGGTGGAGGGGGGCACCGCTCACGGCCTGGAACAATCAACTTGTGTTCTAGGGTGCTCCCCTGCCCCCGTATATAAAGGAGCAAAGGGGGAGGCCGGCCGGCCCTCCTAGGGCGCGCCAGGAGGAGGAGTCCTCCTCCTAGTAGGAGTAGGACTCCCCTTTCCTACTCCTACTAGGAGGAGGAAAGGAAGGGGGAAGGGGAGAAGGAAGGAGAGGGGGGAAAGGAGGAAAGGGGGGCCAGCCCCCTAGTCCAATTCGGTTTGGGCTAGGGGGGCCGCGTGCCCTGCCTCCTCTCTTCCACCACTTGGCCCATGAGGCCCAAAACTTCTTCCCCGTATTACCGTAACTCCCCGGTACTACGAAAAATACCCGAATCACTCAGAACCTTTACGATGTCCGAAGATAGTCGTCCAATATATCAATCTTTATGTCTTGACCATTTCGAGACTTCTCGTCATGTACCCGATCTCATCCGGGACTCCGAACTACCTTCGGTACATCAAATCACATAAACTCATAATACCGATCGTCACCGAATGTTAAGCGTGCGGACCCTACGGGTTCGAGAACTATGTAGACATGACCAAGACACATCTCCGGTCAATAACCTATAGCGGAACCTGGATGCTCATATTGGTTCCTACATATTCTACGCAGATCTTTATCGGTCAAACCGCATAACAACATACGTTGTTCCCTTTGTCATCGGTATGTTACTTGCCCAAGATTTGATCGTCGGTATCTCAATACCTAGTTCAATCTCATTACCGGCAAGTCTCTTTACTCGTTCCATAATGCATCATCCCGCAACTGACTCATTAGTCACATTGCTTGCAAGGCTTATAGTGATGTGTATTACCGAGAGGGCCCAGAGATACCTCTCCGACAATCGGAGTGACAAATCCTAATCACGATCTATTCCAACTCAACAAGTACCATTGGAGACACCCATAGAGCACCTTTATAATCACCTAGTTACGTTGTGACGTTTGGTAGCACACAAAGTGTTCCTCTGGTAATCGGGAGTTGCATAATCTCATAGTCATAGGAACATGTATAAGTCATGAAGAAAGCAATAGCAGTAAACTAAAACGATCAAGTGCTAAGCTAACGGAATGGGTCAAGTCAATCACATCATTCTCTAATGATGTGATTCCGTTAATCAAATGACAACTCATGTCTATGGCTAGGAAACTTAACCATCTTTGATTCAACGAGCTAGCCAAGTAGAGGCATACTAGTGACACTTTGTTTATCTATGTATTCACACATGTACTAAGTTTCCGGTTAATACAATTCTAGCATGAATAATAAACATTTATCGTGATATAAGGAAATAAATAATAACTTTATTATTGCCTCTAGGGCATATTTCCTTCATCTTGATGACATATTCATACATCATGATCATATTGCCTACCATCAATTGCATGATAACTTATTCATATTGAGCATCCATTGCCATATTCATGCTATTGATAAACCGTCTCACTATGACATCATTTTGCATCGTGGTTGCATTGATCATATTCACAACACATTTTTGTGCACAATGAATGCTTTTGCTCCCATGAATGCTTTGCATATCATTCTATATCATCTTGATAAGCTTCATGCGCTTTGTCACGAACAATCTTGCCGCATGGACTCATTCTTACATGATGGACACTTTGTGTGTGCTAACCATTGTATTTCCGAGTGTCGTTTGTGTTTGCTCTTTTTGCATGTATACCACTCCGACGACACCTTGGAGTACTTGGATTGCGCAATGTCTTCAACTCCATCCAACTACAAGTCTGTCCACAACAACCGTTTCCATGGTGATGAGGATCATGATCCGAGGTCGGATCTTTCCCAAGGGGGGGAGATGATGCAGAGCATCCTACGATCATCCCCATGTACACTTCGACTACTCCCCAAGCCCCAAGAGGACATACGATGAGACCTCGACCATACGCCATTGGACACAAGGTGAACTCACTCCTCTTCGAATCGTCACTTTCCACACATGAGACATGGTTACTACCTCATGCATGGATCTTGTGTATACTTAGGCTCATACAAGATGACCATGGAGATTCAAAGGACCAAGGCCAAGCATGGAAGAGAAGACGGAATAAAGGAGAAGACGGAGCGGCTGCTGAAGTCAGCCCGGATGTCTGGACCTCCGTCCGGATCATCCGGACTTAGCCGGATCATCCGGATGCCCCCCCCCCCCCCCCGGGATCATCCGGGTAATCCCACAGCCACGACACCCGAAGCTTGCAGAATCCATCTGGCGAAGCCGGATCATCCAGACCCCCATCCGGATCATCCGGCCTTTGCATGCACGCATGACTTGGGCCGAGGCCCGTGAACCCCTTCGCCCCTCACTAACCCTTTAGTGGCTTAGCACTATATATAGACCCCCTCCTCCTCCTGGTTAGGGTTAGCAATGTGATAGCTCATATTTGAGATAGAGCTCTGCTCATCCACCTGGATCTACTCCTTCGAGAGAGACTGTTCCTCTTCAGAGAAGAACCACTTGGATTCAAGACCCCCAATGGGAAGAACTCAAGACCTCCTCACGGAGAAGAACCGGTTACCCTATGTATCATCCCTTGTTGATCGTGGATCATGTATCTCTTTGTGTTCCAAGGATCTAGCATATGTGTGATCGTTCTTGTTGGTTTGAATGATTCTCTCGTGTTTCCCTTCGTGATTCTCCTCGTGTTCTTCGCGGGATCCACTCCATTCGTGAAAGATCGGCCATCTAGGGTTCCACCCTACATCAGACCGCGTGAGATACCCGTCGGCAACCGTCCCGATGCCTGCAACTTACTCGACTATGGACGCTGGCATGAACTCTGGTCGCTGGCCTTTCTTAAGGTCAATTTGCTTTGTGCTCAATTCGATGGAATTGTTTGATCTTAAAGGGGATCTTCTATAATTTCGCACATAAGGGGTTATTTCTTGGTTTCGTCCCGTCATTAATAACTTGATTATTTTTAGATAATAGTAGATAGAAAGAACGCTCGTAAAGAGTCCTATTCAAACCAAGAAATATATGCCTGCTTGCCATCCACACCAGAATAAGCAAGCGAAAAATGTGGCGGTCGGTTAGGCGCACCGGTCGGACACATGCAGACAACGAGCGCTCACCTGACCCAAACAGACAAAAGGTGGATAAACCACGCGTCCGTTTGCGTCCATGCGTTGGAGTTTCTCTTATACTGTTGTCGAAGCCCATTCGGCAGTTGAATAGATCAGCATACATCTGTTTTTTTCTCTCATCGTGCATCACCATAAGCACTTCACTTTCCAAGAAACTAATTTCTAACCTAGACATTTGTTCAGACATATAGAGCAGCATTTTCAGATTCCTAGCACTCATCTTGTATAAACATGATTGCATCATCGGCATATTAAAGGATAGCCACCACTTGTTAATTATTTGCGTTTTATCTAAATTGAGAATGGCTTTCTGCACCCACCGCTCGTTTGAGCGTGGTTCAAAAGCAGGTTCAAAGAGTGAACCTTTTTCTCGGGGGCACCACGCCTTCGAGCTCACTTGCCCAAAGACGCCCTCCTCCATGGACAGACAATCATAGGACCTCATCAATCGAAACGGGAGGGCACTCGGAGCAACCTTAGCAAGGGACTGTGACCGATAGGCTAGGCCCCCGGCGACCGCGATCACCCTTTTGTGCCTTGGATAAAAAGCCGACATGTCCGCCGTTGAAAGGGGCGGCTTTAGGCTTCGCGTCATTGGAGACTAGGCTCCGCTTGTGGCGAAATACCCTTCTTGTAATTTTCATCAAGATATGTTACGCTCTGGTTGGCGGCCATGGCTTGTTCTCGTGAGCCCCGCCCCTTAACCTGGGGCGGCCGGTCAAGCAGGTGGAGAAGGGCGCGAGGTTATTTGAGCAATTGCGGCCTGTCCGGGGAGGGCATAATGGTGTCCGAAAAAGCCGGAGCACAGTCACTCTACCGTTGAACTAGATAGAAACATGCTGGCTTGTTTTGCCCACTCGGTCGGACGTCCCCGAGTTGAAGCGGAAAGACCAAGAATTCATAGCACCTGGAAAAAAGGGCCTCATCAAGGGGGTAGCATGTAAAATGAAGGAAAGGAGAAGAAAAAATAACTCAAGAACCCAGGTTGGAAAACATTGCAAAAAGGATGAGGGTGGAGTGCTCAAGAGGCCTTTCCTGCTGCTACTTACAAGCTTCCAAGGTCCAGGGACGTGATAGCACGCACAATGATGGGTCGCCGGGTGCTGCCCCTTCCTTCTTCTCGCTGTGGGAGGGTTTGGGCCTGGCTGCCCGAGGTCGAGCCGTTGTTGGGACGGTCGTTTGCAACTGGCAGAAGCTTTCTCGCTGGGTGGTGTGGCGAGCCTCAACTATGATCCGTCGTGATAGCTCGTGTTTCGACAAGGTTGGAGAAGTTGACCAAAGAGAGACGCCTTGACCCCGGCGTGCCAAATGTTGACGGGTGATCGTCGAGATCGAAGGGACCCCATTCAAGAGATTCGGTCAGGGGCCAAACAATTCAAATCACTATAGATGTGAAGGTTTTGTTTATCCAGATTCAAGCCGCCGAGGAGGTGTAATGCCCTTCGTCATGTGTGTGTTCTTGCTGAGTTATGTGTGAATGTGTAACATGATTGTTCCCCTTTGTCTAGCCCCGGTTCCTCCTTTATATACTGCTAGGGGAGACCAAGCCAGCCTCTTTCTCTCTTCCCTTGCCTATCGGGCTGCCTTTGATAGCAAAAGACTAACGATGACACCAGCACAACAAGAGCATGCCATCCCCAGGGTACAGCATGGCACCGTCCTCCATGACAGATATAATTAGGTAAACCTGTATAAATATCAAATTACAATTTATGTTCATCAAAATCTGTATAATTGTTCCTAAGAGCTTGAAAGAAAGTAAAGAATAATTTTATAGAAACAATTCCTTTGAAGCCCATTGGTTTTTAGGACTGGTTCCTATTCTATGTAGGATAGAACCAAACCTTCACATTTTAAAGGAAAACAAATATAAGCCTTGACTCGATGAAATTTCCTATTCTAAGCATCAAATGATATCTCTTTTCTTACAGGAATTGTATGATACTTATATCTATGAACAAAAGGAGGCCTCACTGCAGGCAAACATATATGGCGAAAGAGATGCAGATGGGGATTGCCGGCGGCCAGAGAAGGGGCGTTGCGCGTCTCTGCTGGCTAAATAAGCGTCAAACACAAAAAGGACGCAGCGAACACATCACCATCACGCAACAAAACACAGGCGCACAAATGACAGAAGACCGAAAAGAACAGATCTAACATTAACGAGAAGACAGAATAGCAACATAAAGTATCTGTTGGTAAGAACGGACGGGCACGTCCATGGACGAGCTGCTGTGGCAAACTCAAGACAAACCCCAAAACCGAAAACGCAACCTAACAGAATGGAGCGCTCCAATAGTTCAGTTTTACAACTCCTGCTCCACTTCTCACGGATCAAAACCTCTTATGCTTCCTCCTATCGCCATGGGGCATCAGTTCCTTGCCCCCAAAATGCCCCTCTCGTGGTGAGGGACACGCTGATAACCATTCGACTTTCCACGGCTACCGCTGTACTCATCACCTCTCGCATATCCTCTGCCACTGCCGCCAAAGCGACCTCTGCCTCCCCCCCTTCCTGCAAATGTAAACATGCACGACATAAAAAACATATACAGAGCTCAGTGTATCTTCACAAGCACGGCTCACACTTCTGCTAGCAGCTTACATTATTCATTAGAATAGGGCAGATGCATAAAAATGGACAACTTACTTCCTCCCCTTATTCCACTGTTAGGCTTCCGCTCCTCGACATATATCTGCCGCCCATTTATTTCAAGTGGTGAAGCCTGAAATCCACCAAGATGGTTTCAGATTATGACCAGCTAAACTATGGTAAATAACAACATTGTACAAGCCAAACCTAAGCAATATAATTTTTAAACGAGAAATTGAAGAATTATTAAGAGTATCAAATGTGAATTCCAATAAACAACCCTCAATGCATTGTGAACGCCACTCAGTTCCTCGAATTCCACAAAAGCATAGTAGCCACCAGTCTCCTGCAAATTCCACCATCAATCAAATGAACATTTGCTCATGTTATATAGCAAGTGGTGAATCAGAATCAGAAAGCCAATTCAATTGCAAACCTTTCGGCTTCTGATAGCAACACCATCAGGGATGAGCTGGCCAAACTTCTTGAACTCATTCTCAAGATCAGCCTCAGTTACATTTTGTGGCACATTCCCAACATAAACAGATTTGCTCTCTAATTTATGAAATAAATATTACAATCAGCAAACAATGTGGAACTTAAACAAATAAATGTAAATTAGGCAAGAATAAAGAAAGAAAAACCTTCTTCGTCATGGCCTTCTGCGTAGAAGTCAGATTTTGGCTTATCTGCTGCCACCGATGAAGTCACTAGAGTTGCCTGGTTTGCTTCTGTTGTAGGGTGAGGTTTACTCACAGGCACTGATTGAGCAATAGGGAACGGAGGCGGGGCTTTTGCAGTTCTTAGCTGCATCATCAGAATCATCATTTTAAAGACATGTCATCTAGATAGCACAACAAAATGCATATGAAGGAAAGGAAGGTCCCACATACAATAGAAGCATATGTCTTCTTTACGGGCTCCCCAACAGGTTCCTCAACATGAGGCTGCACAGGTGGAGGGTGTGCTGGCTCCTCTGGTGCCATCACCATTCCATTCGAGAAGGAAGAAAGTGGTTCTTCTTGAAGAGATTCATCTCCCCAGTTGTCCGACTGAGAAACTACTTGCTGTGGTGGCTCAGAGTAAGTGTAACTGTCAACAGCATCATTTTCTTCAGATGTTACTGGAACAGCTTGCATTGTTTGACTTTCTTCATGAATGTACTCCGCACCTGCAGGCAGAGCATTTAAACAAAACGCCAACAAAACTTTGAAGCGGCAACAAAACAGGACCATGAACATTACACTAATATTTCTCCATGGAAGCATTATAATTTGAAACAATCAGTGCTCAGCTGGTTTAAAATCTAAACTACCATTTCTATTATTGCCCATAGATATTAAAAAAATGACTTGCATGAACATTCTCAATACAGTGCACCTTATTTATGTTGCCACTGGAAAAAACTTTTTGAAATCTTATTTGGAGTTAAAATCAACTGTATGTACTCGACGAAGAAATAGATAAGAGAGACAGTCCATACAGGCAAGCAGATATGGCGTGTACTGGAACATATCCATAACATGATTGGCTATTTCATGGGTAATAACAATTAAAATGCAAAGACCAATAGTTTATATATTTATTTAGGATGATAAATCTTACTTGTTTGGACTGTGTTGGATGCCATGTTGGTCTCAAAGGCTTCCTGAGCTCTCACCTGTGCAGGTTGCACTTGTTCTTGGTCAACAAAGTGGAAATAATCATTGAGCACAAAGTAACCTTTCTCCTGAGGCGCAAGGAAAAACATCTGGATAAATTTCCTTTGGTTGTTGTACTCTTTGGTCTGTACAAGACCAGAGACCATCACTAGCACCCCATCTCCCCATGAGTTGGCAAAGTTGGCAGTTTTTATCTCAATTTGGGTGAAATTGAGGGACATGATAAGGGAGTGTATATCCTGCAGGCAACAAATTTGTTATTATAAATTATAAAGTAACAAAGGAAACAAAAAAGTGGCAGACTCAAATTGCATATATAATTGATTTATTTAGGGGCAACAGGTGTATTGAACCAGCAGAGCAAACAAACAAAACAGCATAGAGGGCAACAGAACAGCATCAATAAGTAAACTCAATGAAGAAAAGGCGCAGACAAAACGAGTAATAAGTATACAACTCAGCAGATGGACAAACACCACATACAAGACAAACTAATGATGCGACATGGCAAGGTAACATACCACGAGCGCAGAAGTAATGCTAAAACCTACATGAATGCCAAACATTGAGATGGTAAAAATCAGTCAAAGCACTGACAGTCCAAAATATCACAAAAGCACAGCCCAAATATATAAACCTTAAGGTTGACACATATAAAAGTAATATATATATTGTGAGAGATAGCAACCATCATTGAGTTAGCAGTGGTGTTGGTCCCGTTGAGGTCGTCGACCCGGACCATGGTGCTTGCTTCGCTGTAGAACTGGTGGACGACATCGGGGTTCTGCTGCAACAGATTGTAGTAGTTGCGGAGGAAGTAAGTGCCCACCTGCCAGCCAAATCCAATCGCAACATCAGTTACCGATCCGAGCATAAGAGGGCGCAAAAGGTTTGGGGGAGACAGAGATAAGGAAGGGGGGTTACTTGAGTCGCCGCCGCCGCCGAAGCCATGGGGAGTGCAGTGGAGTAGGGAGTAACCCTAGATCTGCTGATTCCGCGGGCAAGATCTAAAAGGGAGAGCGTCTCGAAATCCGACGCCGCTGCAGCAGCCGCCGCCGCCGCGAGAGGATGTGTCCGCCCTGATTGCTCGTGCGTATTCGCGTCTGCGCCTTTCGCAGGATGGAGAGGAGAGGAGAGGCGAGGAGATGGATTGGCGTCGCGTGGGTGGACTCGACTCGACTCGTCTCTTATGACGGCCGGGAGGAGGGGCACGAGGGGAGAGAGCGAGAGAGATACCGGTTGCCCTTGCCCTACGATGCGATTCGATCTCACTTTCCTTTCAGGATTCTGTTGGATTTCCTGGCCTATCGTCATTTGGGCTTCAGTTTGGCCCATGGTCTCCACTTCCAAAGAAAAACTTAGCCCATGGTCTAGGCCTATTTTTTTATTCAAAGATGGTATAGAACTTGTCTCAAAAAAAAATGAAAGGGCGAAGAACTTGTCTCAAAAAAAAATGAAAGGGCGAAGAACTAATTCATCCTATTCATCAAATCCTACGATCTGACACGTCACGCCCCTCCAGCGTACTAAACGTGTTTTATACATTAATTACCCACCATGCCATTACAGTATTACCCACTGTGTTGTTACTTTAATCCTTTCCTCTTCCACGCACGAACAGAAACAAAAACCGCTGCCCTCTCCCTACCACACCCCACGTCTCGCTGCTAGCCACCACCCCACCCTCGCCACCAGCCACCACCTCGATCTCCATGCGTCGTCGGACCGCTCGACCTGTGCCTCGATCTCCACGCGTCGCCGGACCGCCTCGACCTGTGCGTCTCCACGCGCTGCCGGACCACCGCGCCCAAGCACCGCCGGACTGCCGCGACCTGTGCCGCTCCACGCGCTGCCGGACCGCCGCGGCCACGCTCGAGGCGCACGTCCGGACCGCCACCCCAAGCATGGTCGGACCGCCGCGACCTGCGCCTCTCCACGCTCCGCCGGACCGCCGCCTCCACGCTCCAGGCGCACGTCCGCCTCCGGGCCACTGCATCCATGCTCCACACACACGGCCACATCGTCCACGTGCCGCCGGATCTCCACGCTTGTGACACCCCCGATTTGACCGTACATTAATCATACACACAAATGTGTACGATCAAGATCAAGGACTCACGGAAAGATATCACAACACAACTCTAGACACAAATTAAAATAATACAAGCTTTATATTACAAGCGAGGGGCCTCGAGGGCTCGAATACATAAGCTCGAAGACACAATAGTCAGCGAAAGCAAAAATATCTGAGTACAGACATAAGTTAAACAAGTTTACCTTAAGAATGTTAGCAGAAAAGTAGCAACGATCGAAAAGGCAAGGCCTCTTGCCTGGGACCTCCTAACTACTCCTTGAAGTCGAACTCCACGTAGAATCATTCTCGGGATCCTCTGGCTCCTGGACTTCATGGTATGATCGCAATTGTAACGCCCCGAGACCAATGTGCCAGGTGTCTTCCAGTTATTCGTCGTCGTTGCCATGTCTTTTGCTTGCGTGTTGCATCTTACCATGTCATCATGTGCATTGCATCATCATGTTTTCAAAACTTGCATCCGTCCGGGTTCCCCCAGTTCCGTCCGTTGTCCGTTCTGAGCCCAGACACACTTGCACGCGCCCGCGGCATGTCCGAAATATTATTTTATAAGTGGCCGGAAAATGTTCTCGGAATGGGATGAGAGTTGACGTGTGGTCTTATTATAGTGTAGATAGACCGCCTGTCAAGTTTCATCGCATTCGGAGTTCGTTTGATAGCCCAACCGTTAAACTATAGCGGCATTATAGCCGGTCTAACGTCGGACGTTTTCGGTCTCCGGAAACAGTCGCCGGGTCTCTCTCCCCCCTCTTCTCTCAGTCCAAACCGCTCTCCACCGTCCTCCTAGGCCCATGCCTACCCCTCTCTCGGTTATTCCCGCGGCCCTCCTCGCGCGCGCGCCCGAAAGCTGTCCCGGACCCGACTCGGACTATCGCTACCGTTGTGTCCGGATCATCCCCAAACATCTACAAAATATCACCGTTTTCTCATTTGGACTCCCTAACCTATTCATCTCCGACCGTCCGATTTTGATCAGATGATCCAAAATACTCCTTCCTATCTACATTCTGGTATATATAGCAGTCCACACCTAGCCCAACCCTAAAATCTAGCTCCTTTGTCCCATCACCCGCCGCCACTTTCCAAACCCACCTCGGGATCCTCCCAGATCCTTTCTCACCCAACCAGCAAGCCCCCCTCCTCTGCTCGACCTTCCCCGTTCCCCAATCCATCGGCCCCCTCGACCAGCAGCAACCAGGAGCGCAAGCCCTTCTCCCACACCCGCGTGCCCGAGGAAACGCACGAGGCTGCGCCTCCTCGTCCCGCGCCTCTGCCTCGCCGGTGGTAGCCGTCCACCCAAATAGGAGCAGCAGGCCGAACCAGCGCCCTCTCCCTCGGTCCCTCCTGCCCGTCTTTCCTTCTCCAGCTCTCTCTCTCACACATCGCTCTCTCTCTCTCTCTCTCTCGCAGGAGCTTCTCGCGTCAGCCATGGCGCCTGCAAGAACAAGTTCGCCGCCGCCAGAACCTTGCCTCGCCGGATCCACCGCCCACTGCCGGGAATCGGTTCTCGTCGGTCTCGCCCCGCATCCGATGGTCGTCCCGCCGTCTTTTGTCACCGGAAGCACCAGCGCCGCCGCCCTTGACTTCCTGGAACGCACGCGGCCCGAGCGCCCCTATGCTGCGAGCTGCCTCCCGCGCCTCGATCTCCTTCAAGACCGTCCAGATCCGCTCCATGCTGCTGTTCCTGACCTTCTCCGCCGCTCGCTGATCTCCTGCCTCTGCATCGCGCCGCCGCCATTGCATGTCGTCTGCATCACCGGCCTCCCCTGCTTCCTGCATCGAGCAGGAGAAGAGCGAATGCAGTCAGCGCCACCGCCCTGGACCTCGCGCTCGCCCGCTCATCCAGCGTTGACCGCAGCCACAACGTGCGCGGGCCTCCTCTTGCAGCGCCTCAAGGCCCAGCCACCGGCCCACTGCTATTTTCCCCCTGCAGGCCTCCCTCTCCATCTAAACCGGGCCAGGCCCATGGTGAGCGCCCCAGCGCCCAGCAGTTTTGGCCCGTGCTTTGTTTTTTTGCCAGATCTGCGTTTTAGCCTTTTTCCCAGATTTTGCCAGATTTGCAGAATAGTCCCTAGAGTTCATGCATTTAATATCTCACAAACCCTGCATCGGATTAAAATAAGTTATACATAAAACTTGCTTAGAATTTTGTGTAGATTAATAATTTGCCACTTTCATCTATGTTTAAAATGTTTAAGATGTTGTTTGTTTAAATTTGCTTAAATAACTTGCTAAAATGATTTATTTCATAACTAAATAACCGTAGCTCCAAATTTAACAAATTTTATATGTAAATGGGGTAGAAAAATGCCTAGTTTAACATGGTGGCCTTACTTTTCATGTTTAACAACTCTAAAATATGGTTTAGGGCAGAACAGTAACAAACCTTAAAATATGCATATGGGGCGTTACCGGAATTGTTGTTTGTTATTTCCGGCCTCATTTAAACTTGCCTAGATAGATAGTTTCTTTATGCTTCACCTCTTGCCATGCTAACAACATTTAATATTGTTGGGTACATAAACGAGATCGAACTAAATAATGGAATGTGGTGTTTTGTCAATATGCATCCCGATGCATATTGAGCTCCACTTAATTCGTAGGATTGCTTGTGCACTTTGCCATGCCATGTATCATTAAACCGGACATGCATCATACTTGGTTGTGCATCATGCCATGATCATGTGTTGGTTGTTTACTATGTTGTGTGCTTCTTTCCGGTGTTACTTCTTCGGGTTGGTTCCGATAACGTCGCGTTTGTGAGGACCCGTTCGACTACGTCCGTTTGTCTTCTTCATGGACTCGTTCTTCTTCCTTGCGGGATTTCAGGCAAGATGACCATACCCTCGAAATCACTTCTATCTTTGCTTGCTAGTTGCTCGCTCTTTTGCTATGCCTATGCTGCGATACCTACCACTTGCTTATCTTGCCTCCCATATTGTTAAGCCAAGCCTCTAACCCACCTTGTCCTAGCAAACCATTGTTTGGCTATGTTACCGCTTTGCTCAGCCCCTCTTATAGCGTTGTTAGTTGCAGGTGAAGATGAAGTTTGTTCCTTGTTGGAACATGGAGATGTTGTTCCTTGTTGGAACATGTTTACTTGTTGGGATATCATAATATCTCTTATTTAATTAATGCATCTATATACTTGGTAAAGGGTGGAAGGATCGGCCTTATGCCTGGTGTTTTGTTCCACTCTTGCCGCCCTAGTTTCCGTCATATCGGTGTTATGTTCCCGGATTTTGCGTTCCTTACGCGGTTGGGTGATAATGGGAACCCCTTGACAGTTCGCCTTGAATAAAACTCTTCCAGCAATGCCCAACATTGGTTTTACCATTTGCCACCTAGCCTTTTTCCCTTGGGTTTCGCGGACTCAAGGGTCATCTTTATTTTAACCCCCCGGGCCAGTGCTTCTCTAAATGTTGGTCCAACTGAGCGATGTCCGAGGCTACCAGGGGCAACTCTGGGCTGGCTTACCCGACGTCTGGCTCATCCGGTGTGCCCTGAGAACGAGATATGTGCAGCTCCTATCGGGATTTGTCGGCACATCTGGGTGGCTTTGCTGGTCTTGTTTTACCATTGTCGAAATGTCTTGTAATCGGGATTCCGAGTCTGATCGGGTCTTCCTGCTAGAAGGAATATCCTTCGTTGACCGTGAGAGCTTGTGATGGGCTAAGTTGGGACACCCCTGTAGGGATCTGAACTTTCGAAAGCCGTGCCCGCGGTTATGGGCAGATGGGAATTTGTTAACGTCCGGTTGTAGAAAACCTAAAGTTGACCTTAATTAAAATACATCAACCGCGTGTGTAACCGTGATGGTCTCTTTCCGGCGAAGTCCGGGAAGTGAACACGGTGTTGGAGTTATGCTTGACGTAGCTTGTTCTAGGATCACTTCTTGATCATACTTTTATCGACCGTGCTTTGCCTTCTCTTCTCGCTCTCATTTGCGTATGTTAGCCACCATATATGCTAGTCGCTTGCTGCAGCTCCACCTCATACCTTTTACCTTACCCATAAGCTTAAATAGTCTTGATAGCGAGGGTGCGAGATTGCTGAGTCCCCGTGACTCACAGATACTTCCAAAACCAGCTTGCAGGTGCCGATGGGACCATGCAGATGACGCAACCAAGCTCAGGAGGAGCTCGATGAAGATCTTGTCCTTTGTGTTGTTTCGTTCTAGTTGATCAGTAGTGGAGCCTAGTTGGGGTCGATCGGGGACCTTGTCGCATTTGGGGTTCTTCTTTTATTTTGGTTCCGTAGTCGGACCTTGATTGTATCTGGTTGATGTAATGCTTTATTCATGTAATTGTGTGAAGTGGCGATTGTAAGCCAACTATGTATCTTTTCCCCTATTGTATTACATGGGTTGCTTGCGAAGATTACCTCACTTGCGACATTGCTTTCAATGCGGTTATGCCTCTAAGTCGTGCTTCGACACGTGGGAGATATAGCCGCATCGAGGGCGTTACAAGTTGGTAATCAGAGCCATCCCCGACCTTAGGAGCCCCCCTGCTTGATCGAATAGCTGTCGTTGTTGAGTCTAGAAAAATGTTTTGAGTCATTTAGGATTATATACATCGGAGAGTTTAGGAATTCTTTTTACTCCTCAGTCCCTTCGTCGCTCTGGTGAGGCATCCTGACGTAGAGTTTTGACTCTTCTCTTCTCAAATTTCACTAAAAAAAATTTAGGATCACGCGGGCATCTTGGAATCATTCCGATTGATTTGTGACGAGAACATTGTTCTTGGTGCCTCTTGTCATTTAGGGGTTGTGGCAGTGTCCCGGGGAGTTGAGCTCCGAGGTATTGTCATCACAATTTTATCGTTGCAGTTCTGGAATACCTGAGTTTAGTTTCGCCGACATCGAAAATCTCTTTTATGCAGTTGTTGGTGAGATAACCTCGACGCCACCCAGTACTGGGGCGGGAGTTCGGGAGTATTGCCATAACTCGTATAACGGATGCTTTTTGAAGGTTGAGGTAGATGATTTCCGAAGGTTTCTTGGTTATGTGTTGAAGGATGGATACAGCTGGATGTAGGATTTGTTAGTTTGGGTGAGATATTATGCTTCCCCTGTATCCCCAACACCTGATTGCATAACCGGAAAATTTCAGGAGTTTATAAGTGGGAATTCAAGTAGCTCTTAGGATTTCTTTCCGACGGATGTATGATATGAAATTGGGGTTCAACGTCTAGTGGTCCGCCTATCCACGGTTGGTTTTACAGTGGTCTCGTTGTGTCTTAAAGAGTCCTTGGCTATGCCGACTCGGGGGCGCTTCGTATGTCATGTGCACTGCCTTGTACATGATGGTGCTGTACGATCGAGCCCGTGTAGGCCCCACCACGAAAACTTCGGATGAAATTTCTATCATATGTTTGTTCCAGCTTATTCTGCAAGCCAATCCTTTTTTTTGTTTTTGAGCTATGGTATTCGAGTTGCTTCGAAGTCAAATGTTGATTCCATACCTTTCCCAAACAGTGTTCTCAAATTCCTATGTGAATACTAATCTTTTTCGATCATCGAGCTTGTCATCTAAATTTCTTCTCAACCGGCGTGTTTCTCTTCAAGTGGATCCGATTTTTTTCTACATCCGCAAGGTCAATTATCAGTTCTTCTCAACGGTGCTCATCTCATCCGTCCCAAGATGCCTTTGTTTTTCCCACCCTCCCACCCTTTTCCTTCAAGGATTCAGATTTCTTAATCAAGTATCCATCTTATTGATGTGAAGTCTTTCCATTCTTTTCCGTCAATGTTCTTATCCGGTGATTCTCACGAAGATGCTAAGGGAGCTTCAAGTTCATCGTTGTTCGTTCTTTTTCTTCTTCGGTGGATTCAATTCAAACTCTGTTGATCATATCCTTTCCTCGTTTCAATGTTTTTTCCATGCCGGTGCACCTCATAATCATTCACCTCTCGCTATTCATTTGTTCCGGAGTGCTGAGCATATCTCGGAAGATGCTACTGCTTATTCTCATTCATTCAAGCTCTTTCGAGGTTGTTACCTCATTCAAGCCATTTTTTTCAACCGATGTTATCTCTTTTTCAAGTAATCGTTCAACGGTGTTTCTTTTGAGTGGGCCCTAACCCACAGGTCTTTTCCCAGGATCTTACCTGACTCTTCTTATTTTCCGAAGTTATCCTCAAATTCTTTTCGAAGTTTGACGTAAGTATGATTTATCATCAGTCAAATGTCTTTCTCCAAGATCTTCCAAATTCTTTTCATCATTGGTTCAACTTTTCTATTCTTCTTTATTCTGGAGTGTCTCAACAATTCATGGCGGTGTTTCTCGTCGTCATTCTCAACACTTGATGACCGAAAAAGAGTTTCTCTTTAATCTTGCTCCATTCTCTTCAAGATTCATGGTTCTAGCTTGCTGCCATCCTATCATAATTGTATTTGATTGTGAGAATTCTTTTCAACCATTCGAAGCAATTCAAGAGTATTTTTAGTGTGATTACCTGGATCCCATCTTCTCAGATTTATTCATTCTCGGCTTTCAGCTATCACTCTCCAAATCTTACTGGTGCATCGTTCAAGTGTTCTCTAATCAGCTCGTCAACTCTTCGTTCTCTTGTATCTAAATTCTCTCAAGTATCATCGTTTCTTTTCATAATTCTTCCCGGTGTTTCCTTATCTTTTCGTCGTTCACTTCCTATTCTTACGGTGGTTCATTTAAGATTTCTCTTTCTTCGTTATCATATCAATTCTTTGATCTTTCCTATCCTACCGGTGGATCGTTGAAGACCTTCCCAAGTTGGCGCGATATCTATCTTAATCCTTTCTTCAAGAATAAGTGGTATGCCAAATCCGCTGCTTGTCATCAATTCAAAATGGTGAAGGATACGCATAACGTAATTCTTATTTTGTTTCATCGAGTGAACTCAATTTCCTATTCCGGAGGCTCATCAAATTCTCGTTTTCATTTGCTTCATCTTTCTTTTTCGGAGTTCCAAGTTTTTTTCCGCATTATATCGTCACAAAGACCCATCTAAAGCATTACAAGGTTTCACCTTGTGTTTTCAACTTCCCTTTCTTCTCGTTATCCTTTTGTTACCGGAGTTCTCACGAAGGTTCAACATGGTGGTTCATCAAGGATTTAATTCCTTCTCGAAGTGTTCATCAACATTTTTCTTCTAAGGAGCTCAAGTTTTTCTTCATCTTCCAATCCGGAGTGCAATTCTTTCTACCGTATCATTTCAGGTGGTATTATGTCATTCTTGATAATTTGAGCTCATGTGTCATATTTCACATGTTGTTAAGAATGAGGTATTTTAAATCCATCAATCTCGTCATTGGAGTTATCTTGGGTTATATTTCACCTAAAGCTTTCCCTAAGGATTGTTGCTATTATGGTGCTTATAATTGACCCAAGTTCTTCATTTGTCCTTCCGGTAAATAAGCTTCTCGTCTCCTTGTTGTTATCAATCCAATCTATTGTTTCGTTAGTGGCAGAATTTCACCTCAAGTTTTGAGATGTCTCCATAAGTCCATGAGGATCATATTCTTTCGTTGTTGGTTTTCCAACAACTCCGCCTTAACCTTCTTGGAAGGGTGCTTTCCAAGCTCATTTGTGGCAGAAGTTGGCATTTCCTTCTCCATTCTTTTATTCTAATGATC
Organism: Triticum urartu; assembly: GCF_056163025.1. Classification (NCBI taxonomy): domain Eukaryota; kingdom Viridiplantae; phylum Streptophyta; class Magnoliopsida; order Poales; family Poaceae; genus Triticum; species Triticum urartu. Next base: position 323,224,037 of record NC_141879.1, on the reverse strand, counting down.
TATCTTCTATTTTTCTTCCGGAGGCATTGTGATGTTGGTCTTTTCAATCATCATCTCGAATGGTGAGGATTGTGTTCTTTACATGCTTATCCATTTAACCGGAGTGTTGTGCCCTATGCTCAAGTTCTTTTCATCTTATCAAGTCTTGCATCTCCTTTCAACCGGAGTGCTGCCCGAATTTGTTCTTCCTTGGTCCTCGTTCCTAGCGGAGTGTTTTACAACTTCGATAACCTCCATGGTATTATTCCTTTCAAGTTGTTCAACTTTTCAAGGTTCTTTGGTTTCACTCATTTGTCCAAGAAGCAACTTAATTTTACCTCTTCTCTTTCTCTTACGTTTGCCCTCCGGTGCCATTCTAGATCTCGGGACGAGATCCTCTCATAGTGGTGGAGTGTTGTAACGCCCCGAGACCGATGTGCCAGGTGTCTTCCAGTTATTCGCCGTCGTTGCCATGTCTTTTGCTTGCGTGTTGCATCTTACCATGTCATCATGTGCATTGCATCATCATGTTTTCAAAACTTGCATCCGTCCGGGTTCCCCCAGTTCCGTCCGTTGTCCGTTCTGAGCCCAGACACACTTGCACGCGCCCGCGGCATGTCCGAAATATTATTTTATAAGTGGCCGGAAAATGTTCTCGGAATGGGATGAGAGTTGACGTGTGGTCTTATTATAGTGTAGATAGACCGCCTGTCAAGTTTCATCGCATTCGGAGTTCGTTTGATAGCCCAACCGTTAAACTATAGCGGCATTATAGCCGGTCTAACGTCAGACATTTTCGGTCTCCGGAAACAGTCACCGGGTCTCTCTCCCCCCTCTTCTCTCAGTCCAAACCGCTCTCCACCGTCCTCCTAGGCCCATGCCTACCCCTCTCTCGGTTATTCCCGCGGCCCTCCTCGCGCGCGCGCCCGAAAGCTGTCCCGGACCCGACTCGGACTATCGCTACCGTTGTGTCCGGATCATCCCCAAACATCTACAAAATATCACCGTTTTCTCATTTGGACTCCCTAACCTATTCATCTCCGACCGTCCGATTTTGATCAGATGATCCAAAATACTCCTTCCTATCTACATTCTGGTATATATAGCAGTCCACACCTAGCCCAACCCTAAAATCTAGCTCCTTTGTCCCATCACCCGCCGCCACTTTCCAAACCCACCTCGGGATCCTCCCAGATCCTTTCTCACCCAACCAGCAAGCCCCCCTCCTCTGCTCGACCTTCCCCGTTCCCCAATCCATCGGCCCCCTCGACCAGCAGCAACCAGGAGCGCAAGCCCTTCTCCCACACCCGCGTGCCCGAGGAAACGCACGAGGCTGCGCCTCCTCGTCCCGCGCCTCTGCCTCGCCGGTGGTAGCCGTCCACCCAAATAGGAGCAGCAGGCCGAACCAGCGCCCTCTCCCTCGGTCCCTCCTGCCCGTCTTTCCTTCTCCAGCTCTCTCTCTCACACATCGCTCTCTCTCTCTCTCTCTCGCAGGAGCTTCTCGCGTCAGCCATGGCGCCTGCAAGAACAAGTTCGCCGCCGCCAGAACCTTGCCTCGCCGGATCCACCGCCCACTGCCGGGAATCGGTTCTCGTCGGTCTCGCCCCGCATCCGATGGTCGTCCCGCCGTCTTTTGTCACTGGAAGCACCAGCGCCGCCGCCCTTGACTTCCTGGAACGCACGCGGCCCGAGCGCCCCTATGCTGCGAGCTGCCTCCCGCGCCTCGATCTCCTTCAAGACCGTCCAGATCCGCTCCATGCTGCTGTTCCTGACCTTCTCCGCCGCTCGCTGATCTCCTGCCTCTGCATCGCGCCGCCGCCATTGCATGTCGTCTGCATCACCGGCCTCCCCTGCTTCCTGCATCGAGCAGGAGAAGAGCGAATGCAGTCAGCGCCACCGCCCTGGACCTCGCGCTCGCCCGCTCATCCAGCGTTGACCGCAGCCACAACGTGCGCGGGCCTCCTCTTGCAGCGCCTCAAGGCCCAGCCACCGGCCCACTGCTATTTTCCCCCTGCAGGCCTCCCTCTCCATCTAAACCGGGCCAGGCCCATGGTGAGCGCCCCAGCGCCCAGCAGTTTCGGCCCGTGCTTTGTTTTTTTGCCAGATCTGCGTTTTAGCCTTTTTCCCAGATTTTGCCAGATTTGCAGAATAGTCCCTAGAGTTCATGCATTTAATATCTCACAAACCCTGCATCGGATTAAAATAAGTTATACATAAAACTTGCTTAGAATTTTGTGTAGATTAATAATTTGCCACTTTCATCTATGTTTAAAATGTTTAAGATGTTGTTTGTTTAAATTTGCTTAAATAACTTGCTAAAATGATTTATTTCATAACTAAATAACCGTAGCTCCAAATTTAACAAATTTTATATGTAAATGGGGTAGAAAAATGCCTAGTTTAACATGGTGGCCTTACTTTTCATGTTTAACAACTCTAAAATATGGTTTAGGGCAGAACAGTAACAAACCTTAAAATATGCATATGGGGCGTTACCGGAATTGTTGTTTGTTATTTCCGGCCTCATTTAAACTTGCCTAGATAGATAGTTTCTTTATGCTTCACCTCTTGCCATGCTAACAACATTTAATATTGTTGGGTACATAAACGAGATCGAACTAAATAATGGAATGTGGTGTTTTGTCAATATGCATCCCGATGCATATTGAGCTCCACTTAATTCGTAGGATTGCTTGTGCACTTTGCCATGCCATGTATCATTAAACCGGACATGCATCATACTTGGTTGTGCATCATGCCATGATCATGTGTTGGTTGTTTACTATGTTGTGTGCTTCTTTCCGGTGTTACTTCTTCGGGTTGGTTCCGATAACGTCGCGTTTGTGAGGACCCGTTCGACTACGTCCGTTTGTCTTCTTCATGGACTCGTTCTTCTTCCTTGCGGGATTTCAGGCAAGATGACCATACCCTCGAAATCACTTCTATCTTTGCTTGCTAGTTGCTCGCTCTTTTGCTATGCCTATGCTGCGATACCTACCACTTGCTTATCTTGCCTCCCATATTGTTAAGCCAAGCCTCTAACCCACCTTGTCCTAGCAAACCATTGTTTGGCTATGTTACCGCTTTGCTCAGCCCCTCTTATAGCGTTGTTAGTTGCAGGTGAAGATGAAGTTTGTTCCTTGTTGGAACATGGAGATGTTGTTCCTTGTTGGAACATGTTTACTTGTTGGGATATCATAATATCTCTTATTTAATTAATGCATCTATATACTTGGTAAAGGGTGGAAGGATCGGCCTTATGCCTGGTGTTTTGTTCCACTCTTGCCGCCCTAGTTTCCGTCATATCGGTGTTATGTTCCCGGATTTTGCGTTCCTTACGCGGTTGGGTGATAATGGGAACCCCTTGACAGTTCGCCTTGAATAAAACTCTTCCAGCAATGCCCAACATTGGTTTTACCATTTGCCACCTAGCCTTTTTCCCTTGGGTTTCACGGACTCAAGGGTCATCTTTATTTTAACCCCCCGGGCCAGTGCTTCTCTAAGTGTTGGTCCAACTGAGCGATATCCGAGGCTACCAGGGGCAACTCTGGGCTGGCTTACCCGACGTCTGGCTCATCCGGTGTGCCCTGAGAATGAGATATGTGCAGCTCCTATCGGGATTTGTCGGCACATCTGGGTGGCTTTGCTGGTCTTGTTTTACCATTGTCGAAATGTCTTGTAATCGGGATTCCGAGTCTGATCGGGTCTTCCTGCTAGAAGGAATATCCTTCGTTGACCGTGAGAGCTTGTGATGGGCTAAGTTGGGACACCCCTGCAGGGATCTGAACTTTCGAAAGCCGTGCCTGCGGTTATGGGCAGATGGGAATTTGTTAACGTCCGGTTGTAGAAAACCTAAAGTTGACCTTAATTAAAATACATCAACCGCGTGTGTAACCGTGATGGTCTCTTTCCGGCGGAGTCCGGAAGTGAACACGGTGTTGGAGTTATGCTTGACGTAGCTTGTTCTAGGATCACTTCTTGATCATACTTTTATCGACCGTGCTTTGCCTTCTCTTCTCGCTCTCATTTGCGTATGTTAGCCACCATATATGCTAGTCGCTTGCTGCAGCTCCACCTCATACCTTTTACCTTACCCATAAGCTTAAATAGTCTTGATAGCGAGGGTGTGAGATTGCTGAGTCCCCGTGACTCACAGATACTTCCAAAACCAGCTTGCAGGTGCCGATGAGACCGTGCAGATGACGCAACCAAGCTCAGGAGGAGCTCGATGAAGATCTTGTCCTTTGTGTTGTTTCGTTCTAGTTGATCAGTAGTGGAGCCTAGTTGGGGTCGATCAGGGACCTTGTCGCATTTGGGGTTCTTCTTTTATTTTGCTTCCGTAGTCGGACCTTGATTGTATCTGGTTGATGTAATGCTTTATTCATGTAATTGTGTGAAGTGGCGATTGTAAGCCAACTATGTATCTTTTCCCCTATTGTATTACATGGGTTGCTTGCGAAGATTACCTCACTTGCGACATTGCTTTCAATGCGGTTATGCCTCTAAGTCGTGCTTCGACACGTGGGAGATATAGCCGCATCGAGGGCGTTACAGCAATAACCGGGAAAAGGGGAAAAGGAAGTAGCAAAGCAACCGTGAGTACTCATCCAAAGTACTCGCAAGCAAGGATCTACACTACATATGCATTGGTATCAATGAAATGGGTAGTATATGTGGACTGAACTATAGAATGCCAGACTAAGAGGGGGATAGCTAGTCTTACCGAAGACTACGCTTCTGGCAGCCTCCATCTTGAAGCAATAGAAGAGAATAGATGGTAAGTTCACCAAGTATCATCGTATAGCATAATCCTACCCGGCGATCCTCCCCTCGTCGCCCTATGAGAGAACGATCACCGGGTTGTATCTGGCACTTGGAAGGGTGTATTTTATTAAGTATACGGTTCTAGTTGTCATAAGGTCAAGGTACAACTCCGGGTCGTCCTTTTACCGAGGGACACGGCTATTTGAATAGATAAACTTCCCTGCAGGGGTGCACCACATGTCCCAACACGCTCGATCCCCTTTGTCCGGGCACACTTTTCTGGGTCATGCCTGGCCTCAGAAGATCAATACGTCACAGCCCTACCTAGGCACAACAGAGAGGTCAGCACGCCGGTCTAAATCCTATGGCGCAGGGGTCTGGGCCCATCGCCCATTGCACACCTGCACATTGCGTGGGCGGTCGGAGAGCAGACCTAGCAACCTCCATTACAAAGGAAGTTGCGTTACGCGGTCCAACCCGGTGCGCGCCGCTCAGTCGCTGACGTCAAGAAGGCTTCGGCTGATACCATGACATTGAGTGCCCATAACTGTTCCCGCGTAGTTGGTTAGTGCGTATAGGCCAATGGCCAGACTCAGATCAAATACCAAGATCTTGTTAAGCATGTTAATTGATGTAACCACGGACGCCGACCAGGGCCAGTCCCACCTCTTTCCTAGATGGTCTCAACCTGTCCTGTCGCTCCGCCACAAAGTAACAGTCGGGGGTCGTCGAGAACTCAGGCCTGCCACTACCTGGATGGAGCCACATGTCCTTTCAGCCCCCACATCGGAATCACATGCGGGTACTCTACGAGCCGACCCGACTTTAGTCACCACCTGTATAGTATGTATGTATGTATATATATTCCCGTGATCATCTCTCGAGTGATCACGACCCGATAGTATAGCATGGTAGACGGACAAGAATGTAGGGCCACTGATGTAATACTAGCATCCTATACTAAGCATTTAGGATTGCAGGTAAGGGTAACAACTGTAGCAACAATGACAGGCTATGCAACATGATAGGATTAACCGAAAGCAGTAACATGCTACACAACTCTAATGCAAGCAGTAGAGAGAAGGAATAGGTGATATCTGGTGATCAAGGGGGGGCTTCCCTGGTTGCTCTGGCAAGGAGGGGCCATCAACACAGTAATCGACAGCGGTCCCGGGGTCTACCGAAAAGAAGTAACGGAGGAGGAACATAATACATAACAGAGCAATCAAAGCATCACAAAGCATAACATGGCAATACGCGGTGCTAGGGTGACCTAACGCAGTAGTAGGCGATACCGGCGAAGGGGGAAACATCCGGGAAAGTATCCCCGGTGTTTCGCCTTATCGGACAGATGAACCAGAGGAGGAAAGTTGCGTGTTCGCTATGCTAGGGATGTGTGGCAGACGAACGAGATGTGTATTCGGATTCGTCTCGTCGCTCTGAGCAACTTTCATGTATAAAGTATTTTCATCCGAGTTACGGTTTACTTTATATTGATTTTCAAAGTTTTAAACATTTTCTGAAATTTTTGGATTTATATTAATTCAAATTAAAACAGAATATACTTTTGTCACCTAGTGCTACCCTAGCATGTGAGTATGATAGTGGGGCCAGTGTGGTTGGGTTGACCCAGTCAAAGGTTGACCGGTCAACATATAAATAGTGTAAGTGGGTCCCGCGTGTCATCGCCTTTGGTTTTAATAAAATGGTAATTAATCAGGGTGGTCCCACATATCATTTAACACTATACCTAACCACTACTTAGCCTAACTACTAATTAGCTAACCTACCTAAATGACCGGCCTGCCTCATCCACACAGCGCGCTCACACACACACAACTACACACACAACATGCACACACTACGCACGCACGCACGCTTGGCCGCAAGGCCATGGCCAGCTGCAGCATCAGCAGTCGGCGAGGGGGGGGGGGGCTAGCTTCGCGTGGGCCATGGAGCAGCACGGGTCACCGGGGAGGCGGCCGCGGCGGGGCCGGTCGGCAAGGAGCGACAGAGGCGAGCGATGGACGCGCGCCGGGCGCACAGCAGGGAGGCAGGCGGAGCTGCGACTGGCAGGGCGGCGCGGCAGCAGCGGCGGCTGTGAGCAGTAGTGCGGGAGCAATAGCAGTATGAGCAGCAGCAACACAACAACGCAAGGAGTAGCAGGCTAGAGGAGCACGGAGCATCAACCACTAACATCACGTACGCGTACGCGACAGCGGAGCTCCGACCATGGCGGCGTTTGACACATAGGGGCATGGATCGAGGGGAAAAATTAGGGGAATCGACGGAGAAGCTCACGGGGAGGCTCGTGGACAGGGTCAAGTAAGCCGGGATGGTCCGTTGGGGTGGCAAACGACGGCATGATGCAGCAGCCGTGGGCGAAGACGAGGCCGATGGCGAGGCTACGGGGCATCCTAGCTCGAGCCCCTCGGTGTGGTGATGGAGCCGACCACGACGGAGCTCCCGGGCATCTTCGCGCGACGAGGGGAGGTCGGTGGCTGCGGGATCGACGTGGCGCGACCATGGATGCAGTTGAGATCGGGATCAAGCGTGGGGGACGATGTAGAAGAGGGGAAATGGCTAGGGTTCGGCAGGGGGGTCGTGGGTGTCCTCCTTATCCTCTCTAGGGCACTCGAGAGGAGCAGGTGTCGGTCATCCAACCGTGGCACCGTGGGATGGCCACCACGCCATGGCCTTTGCCTTCTCCTCTATACAGGAGAAGAGGAAAGGCATGTGGTGGGCTGGGTCATGCGCTATAGCACCGGGCCTCTAGTGCACAGTGTGCACTTAGCCCCTGTTCCTTCTTCTAATTTTCTGTTTTGTATTTTGATTTAATACCAAATAAGTTTGGTTGAATACAAAACTTGTCACATAAATAGTAGGCAATGTTTTGAGCTAGCACACACGATTTCAAGTGGTTTGTAAATACATAAACATGTATTTATTTTGAAATGGCTAATTTATTTTCTGTTGGTCCACTTATTAATTTCCTAGGGATTTATCTGTGAATCAAATGAAGTTGGTTCCATCATGGCAATGATCAGGGGAATTTATGGAATAGTGTGAACATTTTAGTTTTTTGTTTGAAAACTTTTGTTGTTTGCCTTTATTTCAAATTTGAATTTAAATCGTTTTGAACTAACGCGAGATTATCAACAATAACCGAGGTGACGTGGCATCATTAGTAGAGGGTTACTGTAGCTTAATTATCCGGGCGTGACAACGCTGCAGGTTCCTTCCTATAGACGAATAGTTTTGCAATACAATGATCGTTGTATTAATGGGGTGCCGGTGCACGTATATATAAGTACAAGGCAGGCCTTAACCTCAACTATACACAACTAGGAGGTGGGCCACAATACGAAATACATGCAACACAAATGTATACTCAACACCCCCCCCGCAGTCGAAGCGTCGCCGAAGACACAGAGACTGGACCGAAACTCCTCGAATACGGGAGTAGGCAATCCCTTAGACATCACGTCAGCAAACTGTTGCGACATCGGAACATGGAGAACCCGAACACGGCCAAGGGCAACCTTCACTCGCACGAAGTGAATATCGAGCTCAATATGCTTCGTACATCGATGGTGCACCGGTTTTACGGAGAGGTAGGCCGCACTGACATTATCGCAGTAGACAAGTGTGGCCTTGTGAACGTCATAAAGCAACTCCCGGAGCAACTAACGAATCCAAGAGCACTCGGCCACGGTGTTAGCCACGTCCCGATACTCTACCTCAGCGCTGGAGCGGGAGACCGTGGGCTGCCGATTCGATGACCAAGAGATCAACGAGGGCCTAAGGTAGACGCAATAGCCAAACATGGAGCGCTGGGTGTCGGGGCAGCCTACCCAGTCGGCATCCGAGTAGGCAACGAGGTCGATGGAGGAGGAGGCCGTCAGGGTGAGTCCCAAGGACATGGTGTCGCATATGTAACGAAGAATACGCTTCACCAAGGTCCTATGAGAGTCACGCGGGGCGTGCATGGAGGCACACTTGCTGGACAACGTACTGTAGGTCAGGTCGAGTCAGCGTCAGGTATTGTAAAGTACCAACAATGAAGCATGGGGCGAGTTTATGTGGAGTGGTGGACGCGGTCATTAAAAGTGCGGAGAATGCGCTCGGCGCGGCCGTTCTACTCTGAGGTATATGGGCAAGTCAGACGGAAGATGGTGACATGAGAGGCAAGAAGAGTGCGCAGAGCAACGTTGTCAAACTCTTTTCCATTATAGTTTAGAGTGCATGTATGGGGTGACCGAACTGGGTGATGACATAGGAGTAAAAAGCGGTGAGTGTGGCTAAAGCATCGGATTTACGACGAAGAGGAAAAGTCCACACATAATGAGAATAATCATCTAAAATCACCAAGTAGTATAGATAGCCCGTGTTACTCGCAACGGGAGACGTCCAAACATCACTACGAAGTAATTGAAACGGAAAAGTGGAAACTATGGTAGACGCACTAAAGGGAAGACGAACGTGCTTGCCCAAATGACAAGCCTCGCAAGTATGCTCGTCGAGCTTATACATGAAAAAGAAAAACTCCTAAGAATCTGACGCAAAACGGCGGGGTTGGGGTGGCCCAAACGAGCATGCCAAAGATCAACGCCGACGACGAGGGCAACGGGTGTGGAGGTGGAAGCACCGGCGTGGACGGGATAGAGCTCATCACGACTGTCACATCGGTGGAGTACCATCCAGGTACGAGCGTCCTTCACAGAAAAACCAACACCGTCAAATTCAACAGTAAGTGGGTTCTCATGAGTAAGACGATGAACGGAAACTAAACTTGTGACTAAGTCAGGTGAAACAAGGACATTATACATAGTCATAGGTGTGGAACTAGAAGGAAAACTAGTACTACCGACATGAGTGATAGGTAAAGAAGAACCTTTGCCAACGGTGATACGAGTGGGTGTGTTAACAGGAGTGGAGGAGGTTAGGTTACTGGTATGTGCTGTCATGTGTGTAGTAGCACCTGAGTCCATGTACCGGTCGCCTCCACCACCGTAGTTACTCGGCGACGGCGTAGAGTGTGGGCGGCCAGGAGGGCGTGGTCCCATGGCGCAGGTACCGGCGACGGCTGCGGAGCTCCGTAGGGTGGCACCTGGGCGGGCGGGCGGGCCATAAGCACCGAGGGGAGGGGAGGCGAGGAGGGCATCGTAGCCGGCGCCAGCCGGCTGGTAGGCACGCCGAAGAACACTTGATGGCCCGCGGGACGAGGACCAAGGAGACCCGGCGTAGGAGCCCGTGGGACGGGCATATGATAGGCATGCATGACGCCCGTCCACGGGTTTTGCCCGGCTGCCCACGGTGGAGGGAGCTGCTGGTAGCGCCCCCGCCGGCGCCCTGGGCCAGCTACTGCTGCTGCTGACGATGGCCCCCGCCGCCCCGGCGGTTGCGCCGGCCCCCCCGCCTTACGGCTGCTGAGGAGGCGCGGGGGGCGTGGGTAGTACCCGGCGGGTGCGCGGGGCATGGTCAGTGGAGATGGGCCGCCGCGGGTGGTGCCGGCGGGAGGGCGGTGTGCTGGACCCGCTGCTTCACCTTCGTCATCCGGCGTTCCTCAAGTTTGAGGTACATGATGACGCGCTGGAAGGTGGGCTGCGGCAGCAAGGTCGGGTTGGATGCCGCGTTGCCGAAATCCTCATTGACACCGGTGGTGAGGGTGCTTAGCATGAGGTCGTCGAAGACCTTGGCGCCAATGTCGCGAAGCTCATCGGCATGCATCTTAAGCCAAATGCAGTGCTCATCAATGGTGGAGTTGTCGTGGTGACAGCCGAAGAACTCCTGCTACAAGAAAACAAGGTGCTGAAGTTTGTTGTTGGTGAAGAGCGCATTGATCTTGGTCCACACGGCGCAAGCGTCATCATCCTCAGCGACAACGGTGTGGAAGATGTCCTTCAAGACGTTTGATAAAACAATCGGATGAGCGTGGCCTCAATGGCGAACTAATGTCGCTTGAAGCTACCTCAGTATTTTCCCAAAGAGGAAGGGATGATGCAGCACAACGGCGGTAGGTATTTCCCTCAGATATGAAACCAAGGTTATCGAACCAGTAGGAGAACCAAGCAACACAACGTAAACAACACCTGCACACAAATAACAACTTCTCGCAACCCGGCGTGTTAAAGGCGTTGTCAATCCCTTTCGGGGTACGGCGCCTCAAGATAAGCAAACGGACATGAGATAAATTTGTAGTAGATTGATAGATCGAACGCCAAATAAAATAAATAAAGGAAAATTGCAGCAAGATATTTTTGGGTTTTTGGATTAATAGAACTGAAAATAAAAGCAAGAGAAAAGTAGATCGCAAAGGCAAATATATGAGAAAGAAGACCCGGGGGTCGTAGGTTTCACTAGTGGTTTCTCTCGAGAAAAATAGCAAAGCGGTGGGTGAACAAATTACTGTTGGGCAATTGATAGAACCTCAAATAATTATGATGATATCCAGGCAATGATCATTATATAGGCATCACGTCCAAGATTAGTAGACCGACTCCTGCCTGCATCTACTACTATTACTCCACACATCGACCGCTATCCAGCATGCATCTAGTGTATTAAGTTCATGGAGAAACGGAGTAATGCAATAAGAACGATGACACATGATGTAGACAAGATCTATCTATGTAGAGATAGACCCCATAGTTTTATCCTTAGTAGCAATGATTCATATGTGTCATTTCCCTTTCTGTCATCGGGATCAAGCACCGTAAGATCGAATCGACTACAAAGCACCTCTTCCCATTGCAAGATAAATAGATCAAGTTGGCCAAACAAAACCCAAATATCAGAGAAGAAATACGAGGCTATAAGCAATCGTGCATAAAAGAGATCAAAGAAACTCAAATAACTTTCATGGATATAAAAAGATAGATCTGATCATAAACTCAAAGTTCATCGACCCCAACAAACACAACGCAAAAGATTTACATCATATGGATCTCCAAGAGACCATTGTATTGACGATCAAGAGAGAGAGAGTGTGTGTGTCGGATCACGGGTTCTGACAAACCCTTGAGGTTCGAACTCTGGGGTGCGCGCAAAGTTCTTTCCCTCCTTCCGACCTACGCCCTAGCTCTCTAAGGTCTCGCTGGCGAACTCGACGCACTCGCTACACAAAGACACAAGGTTTATACTGGTTCGGGCCATCGATGTGGTGTAATACCCTACTCCAGTACAGTGGTGGATTGCCTCTTGGGCTCATGATGAACAGTACAAGGGGAAGAACAACCTCCTGGGGTTGAGGTGTTCTTGTACTTTGTGTGCTAAGGGTTGGCCTTTTATCAGATCGTATCTCCCTCTTTGGTGGTGGCTAGTCCTACTTATATAGGCCTTGGTCCTCTCCCCAAATATTGAGCGGGAAGGGAGCCAACAACGGCGGCCAATTTGAAAGGGGACAACTAGTACAAGCTATCATGACAAAAGGTGGTCTTCGCCTGCCAAAGGTCCTGGTGGTGATGCCGTCCTGGGCTCCATGGTGACCTCCGTCCTGCCGTCCTTCCGGTCTTGGTCTTGTTGCACCGATATGGAAACCTTTTCCTGATGCCTTGGTACTCTGCGCCTGCGCTTGCCTCCTTAGCACCAAAGAGGAAACAAGGACGCTGCATGCACTTTCGCCCACCTGGCGCCCACCTAGTGTCGATCGTCATGGATCACGTCACGAGAGCCTCGCGAGGTTTGCCCCGCCTTGATATCTGCGCTCCTCGCGAGGCAGCCTGGTGAGGCCACTCCTGAGGAGGTCTTGCATCGTCCGCCTCGTGAGGCTTGACCCCTCGTGGGGGTCTTGAATGCCTTGTTGACGATGATGGGTCGTACAGACCTGCCAGCACAACCACGCCATGGGCCGCAGGCAGGCAAGTCTGGGGACCCCCATTCCCAGAACACCGACAGTAGCCCCCGGGCCCAAGGAGCGCTCGGTCTTGGCTTTGAGGTGAAGCCAAAGGATCAAGCGTGGAGCGCCGCGGGCCCCAAAAGCCTGCGGCCTCGATTAACGTGTGGCGATTGATTGGTCGTGGGTGTCTCCGCTTCCCCATGCTGCCTCGGCAACTGCTTGATTTGACAAGTCCCTGCGACATGCAAGGAAAATCATCATTACCTGTGATCGTGGGAGGCGCCGGTTGGCCTTCTTCCGCTATAAATGGGGAGGGGGCGGAGCCCCCGTTGCCCATCTCTTCTTGGTTCACTTGCTTCTTCCTCCTTGCTTCGCTGCCAACAACAATGGCGCCGTCGAAGAGGTTCTCCGCCGCGGAGAAGGGCAAGGCCCCTCGGGAGGGACCTGGATCCCCGACGCCCAAGCGAGGACGTGGCCATCCTCGCAAGCATGCCGCGACCCCCGCCGTCGGGGTGGCGCCGCAGTGCGCGACAGGAGTCGCTCTGGTCGTGACAGTCCTGTCGACGTGAGGAGACGTGCCGTGGTTGCGCGACCTCCCCGGCCACGGTTCCATGCGTCAGAGGTGCTGCCGGAGTTTGTTGTCTGGTCGGAGGATCCCCCGGCATCTGGCTCCAGCTCCCCCGCTTCTTTGCCGACGAGCTGCCGGCCTCTGGTCCAGGCGGGCTCTGGCTGCAGGCAGACGGTTGCTGCAGCCGAGCTTCTTGGGTCGCGGTCGAGGTCTCCGTTGCGGGCAACATTGCTCTGGCCTGTGGTTGGCAGACGTTCGCCCGCGCGCGCGGCCCGGGCAGGCGGTGCACCCTCCACTTCAAGTTCGACGGCGACGCGACCCTCTTCGTGAGGGTGTTTGGGGAAGACAGCCACCGCGCCGGATACTACCCCAAGGTGAACGACGGTAAGGAGGTGGTCGGCCTTGGCGATGGTCGGGACGACGAGGAGGACGAACCCGCCGGCCGCGCCTCGTCTGGCTATGGTGGCTCCTCCCTTGGCGATAGTTCCAGCAGCGGCGGCCTTGATCAGCCGCCACGCCGCCGCGCCCGCTTCGAAGCTGGTAGCAGGTCATCTCATCGTCGTGCACCGGTGAAGCCGCGAGGAGGGGTCCGACTACCCGGGATGTCGCCAAGGCCCTGCCCCCGTCGGCTGCTGTAGGGGTGAGCGCCACTTTTGTTATGTTGCCCTTTCCTTTCCTGTATCGGAATGAAGTCAGCATGGGCCCGGAGGGGCATGTATCGAACCATAACTTATTATCCATTATGCTACGCTTGTTGTTTCAGTGTTGTGCGGCTATTTTGCATGAAGATAACTTAGCTTGGTGCATTCGGGGCGCCCTCCTCCTCATGAGGCGTTTACTTCCTCGTGTCCATCTTGACCTTGTGGTATGCGATTGCTCAGGAACTGCGAAAAAATTCGTTAGGGAGTTTTGCCAGGAGATTTGCCGTTCACCCAAGCCTTGACCCGGCGCCTTGTATCGCGGTACCCGTGGGGCACATATTAGGAGAGATGCGCCAGCTTTCGGGCTCGAACGAGGGTGGCTCACGAGGAGGCAGAGAGAAGAAAGACGCTCGCGAGGGCACCTGCCTAGCCCCCCTCGCGAGGTATGCGCGCGCGAGAGAGAGAACATGAGTGAACCGGAGCCAGAAAATGCGGTAAGAGGCGAGGGAATCGAATCAGCAAGGAACACAAAAGGCAAACTTCGATTAAGGAAAAGCGAGCCAACTACGGAAAGCAAATGAAAAGCCGCGTCCGACACCTAATCTAGTCTTCAAGTCTTCTCACCAGCGCGGAGCTAAGTGCTGCCACTTGGTGTGGGAGGGAGCCCCAGGGCCTGAGGCCGGCGCTCCTGAGACTCCCGGGCGTGTACAACCCCACTCATTATTATGTGACAGTGTCACGGGCGGTGATTCTTCACAGGCACCGGGCCTTCTTCACAGGCTCTGGGCCTTTCTTCACAGGCTCTGGGCCTTGCTTCATGGGTAGAACCTTCGGAGGTGCTGGATGTTCCAGGCGTTCTGGATAGGTATCCCGTCCTGCGTCTCCAGGCGCGCAGCGCCAGGCCTGGAGACATGGACGACCCTGAATGGGCCCTCCCACACGGGTGAAAGATTGTGTGGCCCTTCCCTGGAGAGGACCCGCCTCAGGACGAGGTCGCCCACCTCGAGCATCCTGGAGCAGATGTTGCGACAGTGGTATCGCCGCAGCGCCTGCTGGTACCTTGCCGCCCTCAGTGCAGCTTCGCGACGATGTTCCTCCCCCAGCACGAGGTCCATCCCCCGCGTGCGGAGCAATGCCTAACCTCGTGAGGAAGGACTGCTTCAGCTCCGTAGACAAGGAAGAATGGGGTCTTGCCCGTTGGTTTGGTGGTGGTGGTGCGGATAGACCATAGAACGGGCTGGAGCTCATTGTGCCAGCCCCTGCCACAGGCCTCGAGCTTCTTCTTGAAGGTCCTGGTCTTGAGGCCTCTCAGGACCTCCGCCTTGGCGCGTTCGACCTGACCATTGCTCCTGGGGTGCGCCACTGAAGCGTAGCAGATCTGCGTTCCAAGGTTAGCACAGTAGGTTTTGAAAAGGTTACTAGTGAACTGCGAGCCATTATCTGTGATGATGCGGTTGGGGACCCCGAAGCGGCTCACAAGACCCTTGATGAACTTGACAGCGGAGCCAGCTGGGATGGTACGGATAGCTTCCACTTCCGCCCACTTGGTGAACTTGTCGATGGCAACGTAGAGGTAACGGTAGCCCCCAGGCGCTCAAGGGAACGGGCCCAAGATGTCCAGCCCCCAGACCGCGAACGGCCACGTGAGCAGAATGGTCTGGAGGCCTTGAGTCGGCTGATGAATTTGCTTGGCGTGGAACCGGCAGGCTTCACAAGACTTCAATAGCTCAACTGCGTCGCTGAGCGCAGTGGGCCAGTAGAACCCACTGCGGAATACCTTGCTGACGAGGGTCCGTGATGACGAGTGGTTCCCGTAGTCCCCTCCGTGTATGTTAATTAGCAGCTCCTTACCCTGGTCCCTGGAAATGCAGCGCAGGGAAACATCGTTTGGCCGCTTCTTGTACAACTCACCATCCTGGATGCAGTACGCCGTGGCGTGCCGAACCACACGCTCTGCATCTTCCTCCTTCTCTGGCAGCGCCCCTTGCATCAGATATTCTTTGAATTCCTTGGTCCAGCATCCCTCCTGAGGTTCGAGCACCAAGAGCAGGCGAGCTCCTGAGGTCGGGCCGCAGGCCGGGGTTCCTGAGGCAGGAGGCTGTGGGAGCTCCTCCCGAGGCTGAGCAGTGCTTGAAGGTGGCGATGTCGCCGATGGCTTGAAGAGTCGTTCCTCAAAGACACCAGGCTCTTGTGGCTGCTGCTTGGATGCTCTCTTGGTGATGTCGTCGGCTTCCTTGTTGATGCTCCGGGGCACGTGTTGCAACTCTAGGCCCAAGAACTACTTCTCCATCTTGCGCACCTCTGCGAGGTATGCCTCCATATGCTCGTCCTTCGGCTCGTATACTTTGTTGGAGAAGTTGACGAGGGCTGCGAGTCGCCTCTAACGATAAGGCGCTTCACCCCCAGAGCTGTCGCGACCTTTAGTCTAGCTATGAGGCCTTCGTATTCCGCGATGTTGTTGGAGACCTTCTCGCCCCGCGAAAGCAGAGCTGCACGGTGTAGTAGAGCTTATCCTGAGTGGGCGAGATGAGTACAGCTCCAGCCCCCGCGCCCTGGTGTGCGAAGGCGCCATCAAAGTATAGGACCCAACCATCTGGTGCCTCACTTCCTAGCGAGGTGGACCGGTCTTCGCCTACTTCAAGTGTCGGGACGTCCGTCCATTCCGCCACAAAATCAGTGAGTGCGGCTCCTTTGATGACCCTGGTAGTGTTGAACTCTAACTGGAATGCTTGCAGCTTGATATTCCACTCGGCGACCCTTCTAGCAGAATTGGGGCTCCTGAGCACCCTTTCTAATGGGTAGGCTGAGACAACCTTGATGGGGTGCCCCTGGAAGTAGTGTCGTAGCTTGCATGAGGCCACCAAGAGTGTGAGCAGAAGCTTCTGAGGCATGGGATATCACACCCTCGCATCTCGCAACACGATGCTGAAGAAATACACCGGGTGTTCGACGAGGGCTGGTGTGGTGTCCGGGCTCGTGTCTTGCGGAAGTTGAGACGCCTCGTGAGGTGATGGGGCTCCTGACGCCTGATTGTTTGCGAGAATCTTGGCGGCGGCGTCCCGTTGAGCTTGGTCTTCTGCCGACGCTGCCACGGCTCTTGCGGTGCCTTCCTGATCTTGTATTGCCTCAGTTGTAGCCCGACACAGCGCGCCCTTGGTTTGGTGCTCCTCCTAAACCACCACTAGTGCTGCGCTGGCGGAGTATGGGGTAGCAGCGAGGTAGAGTACTAGGAGCTTGAGGGACCGTGGTGCCACCATCACCGGAGGGCTGGTCAGGTATCTCTTGAGGTCTTGAAAAGCTCGGTCGGCCTCCTGGGTCCACTCAAATGGGCCCTTCTTCGTCATCAGCTTGAAGAAGGGTAGGGCGCGTTCCCCTAACTTGGAGATGAAGCGTCCCAACGCAGTTACCCGGCCAGCCAGCTTCTGCATCTCCCTAAGGGTCTGCGGCGGGCTCATGTCCTCGATGGCCTTGATCTTCTCTGGATTCGCCTCGATCCCTTTGTGGGACACGAGGAAGCCCAGTAGCTTGCCGGAAGGGACGCCGAACACGCACTTCTCCGGGTTAAGCCGCAAGTTCACTTGGCGCAGGATCTCGAAGGTCTCCTCCAGGTCTTGAATCAAGGTCCTCGCCTCCCGAGACTTCACCACAATGTCATCGACGTATGCCTCTGTGTTTCTCCCGAGCTGCCACCCTAAGACGATGTGCATTAGTCGCTGAAAGGTTGCGCTCGCGTTGCGCAATCCAAAAGGCATGCAGGTGTAGCAGTACACCCCACACGGGGTCAGGAAGGCTGTCTTCTCCACATCTTCTACCGCCTTCTTGATCTGGTGATATCCTGAGAACGCATCTGATACGTCCATTTTGCATCATGCTTTTATATCGATATTTATTGCATTATGGGATGTTATTACACATTATGTCACAATACTTATGCCTATTCTCTCTTATTTTACAAGGTTTACATAAAGAGGGAGAATGCCGGCAGCTGGGATTCTGGGCTGGAAAAGGAGCAAATATTAGAAACCTATTCTGCACAGCTCCAAAAATCCCGAACTTCACGGAAGACGTTTTCGGAATATATAAAAAATACTGAGAGCAAGAAGTTCACCAGGGGGCCACACCCTGCCCACGAGGGTGGGGGGCGCGCCCCTACCTCGTGGGCCCCCTGGTGGCCCTCTGATGGCCATCTTCTGCTATATGAAGTCTTTCGATGAGGAAAAAATCATAAGGCATCTTCTCGGACGAAACTCCGCCTCCACGAGGTGGAACCTTGGCAGAACCAATCTAGGGCTCTGGTGGAGCTGTTCTGTCGGGGAAACTTCCCTCCGGGAGGGGGAAATCATCGCCACCATCATCACCAACGCTCCTCTCATCGGGAGAGGGCAATCTCCATCAACATCTTTGCTACCTCTTGAGCACTGCATTGGATTTCCCCGAAGAGGAAGGGATGATGCAGCAAAGTAGCGTAAGTATTTCCCTCAGTTTTTGAGAACCAAGGTATCAATCCAGTAGGAGGCTACGCGCGAGTCCCTCGTACCTACACAAAAACAATAGTCAACGCAACCAACGCGCTTAGGGGTTGTCAATCCCTTCACGATCACTTACGAAAGTGAGATCCGATAGAGATGATAAATAATATTTTTGGTATTTTTGGTATAGAGATGCAAAGTAAAAAGTAAAAGGCAAAGTAAAAGCAAAGCACTAATAAAGTGACGGAGATTGATATGATGAGAAAGAGACCCGGGGGCCATAGGTTTCACTAGTGGCTTCTCTCAAGAGCATAAGTATTCTACGGTGGGTGAACAAATTACTGTTGAGCAATTGACAGAATTGAGCATAGTTATGAGAATATCTAGGTATGATCATGTATATAGGCATCATGTCCGAGACAAGTAGACCGACTCCTGCCTGCATCTACTACTATTACTCCACTCATCGACCGCTATCCAGCATGCATCTAGAGTATTAAGTTAAAAACAGAGTAACGCCTTAAGCAAGATGACATGATGTAGAGGGATAGTTTCATGCAATATGATAAAAAAACATCTTGTTATCCTCGATGGCAACGATACAATACGTGCCTTGCTGCCCCTTCTGTCATTGGGAAAGGACACCGCAAGATCGAACCCAAAGCTAAGCACTTCTCCCATGCCAAGAAAAACCAATCTAGTAGGCCAAACCAAACTGATAATTCGAAGAGACTTGCAAAGATAACCAATCATACATAAAAGAATTCAGAGAAGATTCAAATATTATTCATAGATAGACTTGATCATAAACCCACAATTCATCGGTCTCAACAAACACACCGCAAAAATAAGATTACATCGAATAGATCTCCACGAGATAGGGGGAGAACATTGTATTGAGATCCAAAAAGAGAGAAGAAGCCATCTAGCTACTAACTGTGGACCCGTAGGTCTGAAGTAAACTACTCACACTTCATCGGAGGGGCTTGGATGATGATGTAGAAGCCCTCCGTGATCGATGCCCCCTCCGGCGGAGCTCCGGAACAGGCCCTAAGATGGGATCTCGTGGATACAGAAAGTTGCGGCGGTGGAATTAGGTTTTTGGCTCCGTCCCCGATCGTTTGGGGGTACGTAGGTATATATAGGAGGAACAAGTACGTTGGTGGAACTTCGAGGGGCCCATGAGGCAGGGGGGCGCGCCTTAGGGGGCGCGCCCTCCACCCTCGTGACCGCCTCGTGGCTTTCTTGACGGAGGGTCCAAGTCTCCTGGATCTTATCTGATGAGAAAATCACGTTTCCGAATGTTTCATTCCGTTTGGACTCCGTTTGATATTCCTTTTCTTCGAAACCCTAAAACAGGCAAAAAACAACAATTCTGGGCTGGGCCTCTGGTTAATAGGTTAGTCCCAAAAATAATATAAAAGTGGATAATAAAGCCCAATAATGTCTAAAACAGTAGATAATATAGCATGGAGAAATCAAAAATTATAGATACGTTGGAGACGTATCAAGCATCCCCAAGCTTAATTCTTGCTCGTCCTCGAGTAGGTAAATGATAAAAAGAGAATTTTTGATGCGGAGTGCTACTTGGCATAATTTTATTGTAATTCTTCTTAATTGTGGTATGAATATTCAGATCCGAAAGATTCAAGACAAAAGTTCATATTGACATAAAAATGATAATAGTTCAAGCATACTAACTAAGCAATTATGTCTTCTCAAAATAACATGGCCAAAGAAAGTTCATCCCTACAAAATCATATAGTTTAGTCATGTTTCATTTTCGTCACACAAGAATGCTCTCATCATGCACAACCCCGATGACAAGCCAAGCAATTGTTTCATGCTTTAGTAATCTCAAACCTATAAACTTTCACGCAATATATGAGCGCGAGCCATGGACATAACACTATGGGTGGAATAGAATATAATGAGGGGGTTATGTGGAGAAGACAAAAAGGGAGAAAGTCTCACATCAACGAGGCTAATCAATGGGCTATGGAGATGCCCACCGATTGATGTTAATGCAAGGAGTAGGGATTGCCATGCAACGGATGCACTAGAGCTATAAATGTATGAAAGCTCAACAAAAGAAACTAGTGGGTGTGCATCCAACTTGCTTGCTCACGAAGACCTAGGGCACTTGAGGAGGCCCATTGTTGGAATATACAAGCCAAGTTCTATAGTGAAAAATTCCCACTAGTATATGAAAGTGATAACATGAAGACTCTCTACTATGAAGATCATGGTGCTACTTTGAAGCACAAGTGTGGTAAAAGGATAGTAACATTGTCCCTTCTCTCTTTTTCTCTCATTTTTTTGGGCCTTCTCTTTTTTTATGGCCTTTCTTTTTTTGGGGCCTTCTCTTTTTTATGGCCTTTCTTTTTTTTATTCCTCACTTGGGCAATGCTCTAATAATTATGATTATCACACTTCTATTTATTTACAACTCAATGATTACAACTCGATACTAGAACAAAGATGACTCTATATGAATGCCTCCGGCGGTGTACCGGGATATGCAATGAACCAAGAGTGACATGTATGAAAGAATTATGAACGGTGGCTTTGCCACAAATACTATGTCAACTACATGATCATGCTAAGCAATATGACAATGATTAATGTGTCATGATGAACAAAATGATGGAAAGTTGCATGGCAATATATCTCGGAATGGCTATGGAAATGCCATAATAGGTAAGTATGGTGGCTGTTTTGAGGAAGATATAAGGAGGTTTATGTGTGAAAGAGTGTATCATGTCACGGGGTTTGGATGCACCGGCGAAGTTTGTGCCAACTCTCAATGTGAGAAAGGGCAATGCACGGTACTGAAGAGGCTAGCAAGGATGGAAGGGTGAGAGTGCGTATAATCCATGGACTCAACATTAGTCATAAAGAGGTCACATACTTATTGCAAAAATCTACAAGTCATCGAAAACCTCGGCACTACGCGCATGCTCCTAGGGGGATAGATTGGTAGAAAAAGACCATCACTCGTCCCCGGCCGCCATTCATAAGGAAGACAATCAAATAACACCTCATGTTTCAAATTTGTTGCATAACGTTTACCATACGTGCATGCTACGGGACTTGAAAACCTCAACACAAGTATTTCTCAATTTCACAACTACTCAACTAGCATGACTTTGATATTATCACCTCCATATCTCAAAACAATCATCAAACATCAAACTTTTCTTAGTATTCAACACTCTCATAAGAAAGTTTTATTATTAATTTTGCATACCAAGCATATTAGGATTTTAAACAAATTACCATGCTATTAAGACTCTCAAAATAATCTAAGTGAAGCATGAGAGATCAATAGTTTCTATAAAACAAATCCACCACCGTGCTCTAAAAGATATAAGTGAAGCACTAGAGCAAAACTATAAAGCTCAAAAGATATAAGTGAAGCACATAGAGTATTATATCAAATTCCAAATAATGTATGGCTCTCTCAAAAGGTGTGTACGGAAAGGATGATTGTGGTAGACTAACAAGCAAAGACTCAAATCATAAAAGATGCTCCAAGCAAAACACATATCATGTGGTGAATAAAAATATAGCTCCAAGTAAAGTTACCGATAGAAGTAGACGAAAGAGGGGATGCCTTCCGGGGCATCCCCAAGCTTTGGCTTTTAGGTGTCCTTAGATTATCTTGGGAGTTCCATGGGAATCCCCAATCTTAGGCTCTTGCCACTCCTTGTTCCATAATCCATCAAATCTTTACCCAAAACTAGAAAACTTCACAACACAAAACTTAAAGTAGAAAATCTCGTGAGCTCCGTTAGCGAAAGAAAACAAAAGACCACTTCAAGTACTGTAATTAACTCATTATTTATTTATATTGGTGTTAAACATACTTTATTCCAACTTCTCTATGGATTATAAACTATTTTACTAGCCATAGATTCATCAAAATAAGCAAACAACACACGAAAAACAGAATCGGTCAAAAACAGAACAGTCTATAGTAATCTGTAGCTAGCGCAAGATCTGGAACCCAAAAAATTCTAAAATAAATTTCTGGACGTGAGGAATTTATATATTAATCATATTCAAAAAGAATTAACTAAATAGCACTTTCCAAATAAAAATGACATCAGTTCTCGTGAGCGCTAAAGTTTCTGTTCTTTACAGCAAGTTCAACAAGACTTTCCCCAAGTCTTCCCAACGGTTCTACTTGGCACAAACACTAATTAAACACAAAAAACACAACCAAAACAGAGGCTAAATAATTTATTTATTACTAAACAGTATCAAAAAGCAAGGAATAAAAATAAAATTGGATTGCCTCCCAACAAGCGCTATCGTTTAACGCTAGGCATAACAAGCAAGAATAGATCTAGGTATTGCCATCTTTGGTAGGCAATCCATAAGTGGCTCTCATAATAGATTCATAAGGTAATTTAATTTTCTTTCTAGGAAAGTGTTCCATGCCATTTTTAATTGAAATTGGAATCTAATATTCCCTTCCTTCATATCAATAATTGCACCAACAGTTCTAAGGAAAGGTCTACCGAGAATAATAGGGCAAGAAGGATTGCAATCTATATCAAGAACAATAAATCTACAGGCACATAATTACTATTTGCAACAATAAGAACATCATTAATTCTTCCCATAGGTTTCTTAATAGTGGAATCCGCAAGATGCAAGTTTAGAGATTAATCATCAAAATCAAGGAAATCTAGGAAATCACACAAAGTTTTGGGAATAGTAGAGACACTAGCACCCAAATCACACAAAGCATAAAACTCATAATTTTTAATTTTAATTTTAATATTAGGTTCCCACTAATCATAAAGTTTTCTAGGGATAGAAACTTCCAATTCAAGTTTTTTCTTCATAAGATTGCATCAAGGCATCAACGATATGTTTAGTAAACGCTTTATTTTGACTATAAGCGTGAGGAGATTTTAGCACGGATTGCAACAAGGAAATACAATAAATTAAAGAGCAATTTTCATAATTAAATTCCTTGAAATCCAATATAGTGGGTTTAGCAACATCTAGGGTTTTAATTTCTTCAATCCCACTTTTATCAAATTTACCATCAAGATCAACAAATTCTGAATTCTTAGAACGCCTTCTAGGTAAAGGTGGATCATATTCAGTCCCATCATTATCAAGATTCATATTGCAAAACAAAGATTTAATAGGGGACACATCAATAACTTTTAGATCTTCATCAATATTTTCATAGGAACTAGAAGAACACACTTTTATAAAGGCATTTTTCTTAGCACGCATCCTAGCGGTTCTTTCTTTGCACTCGTCAATGGAAATTCTCATGGCTTTGAGAGATTCATTGATATCATACTTAGGTGTAATAGATCTAAGTTTCAAAGAATCAACATCAAGAGCAATTCTATCAATGTTCCTAGCCAAATCATCAATCTTAAGAAATTTTTCTTCAATCATAGCATTAAAATTCTTTTGCGAAGAAATAAATTATTTAATGTTAGATTCAAAATCAGAGGGCATCTTATTATAATTTTCATAAGAATTGTTGTAGGAATTACCATAATTATTAGAGGGATTACTAGGATAAGGCCTAGGATTGAAATTTCCTCTATACATGTTGTTACCAAAATTGTTCCTACCAACAAAATTCACATCCATAGATTCATTATTATTCTCAATCAAAGTAGACAAGGGAACATCATTAGGATCAGAAGAAACACTCTTATTAGCAAATAATTTCATAAGTTCATCCATCTTTCCACTCAAAACATTAATTTCTTCTATTGCATGCACCTTTTTAGTAGATCTTTCAGTATGCCATTGAGAATAATTAACCATAATATTATATAGGAGTTTAGTAGCTTCTCCTAAAGTGATTTCCATAAAAGTGCCTCCCGCGGCCAAATCTAAAAGATTTCTAGAAGCAAAATTCAATCCGGCATAAATTTTTTGTATAATCATCCACAAATTCAAACCATGAGTAGGGCAATTACATATCATTAATTTCATTCTCTCCCAAGCTTGTGCAACATGTTCATGATCAAGTTGTTTAAAATTCATAATATCGTTTCTAAGAGAGATGATCTTAGTGGGAGGAAAATACTTAGAGATAAAAGCATCTTTGCACTTGTTCCATGAATCAATACTATTTTTAGGCAAAGATGAAAACCAAGCTTTAGCACGATCTCTAAGCGAAAAAGAAAATAGCTTCAATTTAACAATATCATTATTGACATCTTTCTTCTTTTGCATGTCACACAAATCAACGAAGCTATTAAGATGGGTAGCGGCATCTTCACTAGGAAGGCCGGAGAACGGATCTTTCATGACAAGATTCAACAAAGCAGTATTAATTTCACAAGATTCAGCATCGGTAAGAGGAGCGACCGGAGTGCTAAGGAAATCATTGTTGTTGGTATTGGTCAAGTCACACAATTTAGTATTATCTTGAGTCATCGCGACAAACAAGCAAACTAACACACGAGCAAACAAAAAGCAAATGGGCAAAAAGAGGCAAATAGAGAGAGAGAGGGGGAGGATAGAGAGAGAGAGGGCGAATAAAACGGCAAGGGTGAAGTGGGGGAGAGGAAAACGAGAGGCAAATGGCAAATAATGTAATGCGGGATATAGGGATTGTGACGGGTACTTGGTATGTTGACTTTTGCGCAGATCCCCCGGCAACGGTGCCAGAAATTGCTCATTGTCGGGAGTCAAATCTTGACTTGCGCGAACCTCCCCGGCAACGGTGCCAGAAATTCTTCTTGCTACCTCTTGAGCACTGCGTTGGATTTCCCTGAAGAGGAAGGGATGATGCAACAAAGTAGCGTAAGTATTTCCCTCAGTTTTTGAGAACCAAGGTATCAATCTAGTAGGAGGCTACGCGTGAGTCCCTTGTACCTACACAAAAACAATAGCTCAACGCAACCAACGCACTTAGGGGTTGTCAATCCCTTCACGGTCACTTACGAAAGTGAGATTTGATAGAGATGATAAATAATATTTTTGGTATAGAGATGCAAAGTAAAAAGTAAAAGGCAAAGTAAAAGCAAAGCAATAATAAAGTGATGGAGATTGATATGATGAGAAAGAGACCCGGGGGCCATAGGTTTCACTAGCGGCTTCTCTGAAGAGCATAAGTATTCTACGGTGGGTGAACAAATTACTGTTGAGCAATTGACAGAATTGAGCATAGTTATGAGAATATCTAGGTATGATCATGTATATAGGCATCACGTCTGAGACAAGTAGACCGACTCCTGCCTGCATCTACTACTATTACTCCACTCATCGACCGCTATCCAGCATGCATCTAGAGTATTAAGTTAAAAACAGAGTAATGCCTTAAGCAAGATGACATGATGTAGAGGGATAGTTTCATGCAATATGATAAAAACCCCATCTTGTTATCCTCGATGGCAATGATACAATACGTGCCTTGCTGCCCCTTCTGTCACTGGGAAAGGACACCGCAAGATCAAACCCAAAGCTAAGCACTTCTCCCATGGCAAGAAAAACCAATCTAGTAGGCCAAACCAAACTGATAATTCGAAGAGACTTGCAAAGATAACCAATTATACATAAAAGAATTCAGAGAAGATTCAAATACTATTCATAGACAGACTTGATCATAAACCCACAATTCATCGGTCTCAACAAACACACCTCAAAAAGAAGATTACATCGAAATGATCTCCACGAGAGAGGGGGAGACCATTGTATTGAGATCCAAAAATAGAGAAGAAGCCATCTAGCTACTAACTATGGACCCGTAGGTCTGAAGGAAACTACTCACACTTCATCGGAGGGTCTTGGATGATGATGTAGAAGCCCTCCGTGATCGATGCCCCCTCCGGCGGAGCTCCGGAACAGGCCCCAAGATGGGATCTCATGGATACAGAAAGTTGCGGCGGTGGAATTAGGTTTTTGGCTCCGTCCCCGATCGTTTGGGGGTACGTAGGTATATATAGGAGGAAGAAGTACGTCGGTGGAGCTTCGAGGGGCCCATGAGGCAGGGGGGTGCGCCCTCCACCCTCGTGACCGCCTCGTGGCTTTCTTGACGGAGGGTCCAAGTCTCCTGGATCTTATCTGATGAGAAAATCACGTTTCCGAAGGTTTCATTCCGTTTGGACTCCGTTTGATATTCCTTTTCTTCGAAACCCTAAAACAGGCAAAAAACAGTAATTCTGGGCTGGGCCTCCGGTTAATAGGTTAGTCCCAAAAATAATATAAAAGTGGATAATAAAGCTCAATAATGTCTAAAACAGTAGATAATATAGCATGGAGCAATCAAAAATTATAGATACGTTGGAGACGTATCAATCTTCACCAGCACCATCTCCTCTCAAAACCCTAGTTCATCTCTTGTATCCAATTCTTGTCTCCAAGTCCGGGATTGGTACCTATGGGTTGCTAGTAGTGTTAATTACTCCTTGTAGTTGATGCTAGTTGGTTTAATTGGTGGAAGATCATATGTTCAGATCCTATATGCATATTAATACCCCTCTGATTATGAACATGATTATGCTTTGTGAGTAGTTACGTTTGTTCCCGAGGACATGGGAGATGTCTTGCTATTAGTAGTCATGTGAATTTGGTATTCGTTCAATATTTTGATGAGATGTATGTTGTCTCTCCTCTAGTGGTGTTATGTGAACGTCGACTACATAACACTTCACCATTATTTGGGCCTAGAGGAAGGCATTGGGAAGTAATAAGTAGACAATGGGTTGCTAGAGTGACAGAAGCTTAAACCCTAGTTTATGCGTTGCTTCATAAGGGGCTGATTTGGATCCATATGTTTCATGCTATGGTTAGGTTTACCTTAATACTTTTGTTGTAGTTGCGGATGCTTGCAATAGAGGTTAATCATAAGTGGGATGCTTGTCCAAGTAAGGACAGTACCCAAGCACCGGTCCACCCACATATCAGATTATCAAAGTACCGAACGCGAATCATATGAACGTGATGAAAACTAGCTTGACGATATTCCCATGTGTCCTCGGGAGCGCTTTTCTCTGTATAAGAGTTTGTCCAGGCTTGTCCTTTGCTACAAAAAGGATTGGGCCACCTTGCTGCACTTTATTTACTTTTGTTACTTGTTGCTCGTTACAAATTATCCTATCATAAAACTATCTGTTACCACTTATTTCAGTACTTGCAGAGAATACCTTGCTGGGAACCGCTTATCATTTCCTTCTGCTCCTCGTTGGGTTCGACACTCTTACTTATCGAAAGGACTACGATAGACCCCTATACTTGTGGGTCATCAAGACTCTTTTCTGGCACCGTTGCTGGGGAGTGAAACGCCTTTGGTAGGTGGAATTTGGTAAGGAAAATTTATATAGTGTGCTGAAATTTACTGTCACTTGTTACTATGGAAAGTAATCCTTTGAGGGGCTTGTTTGGGGTATCTTCACCCCGACCAGTAGAGCAAAGAGTTGCTCCTCAACTTACTGAACCTACTGAAAATGAAAATGTCTGCTTTGAAATTCCTTCGGGTATGATAGAAAAACTACTAGCTAATCCTTTTGTAGGAGATGGAACAATGCATCCTGATGAGCACCTAATATATGTTGATGAAGTTTGTGGATTATTTAAGCTTGCAGGTGTACCCGGAGATGTTGTTAAGAAGAAGGTCTTCCCTTTATCTTTGAAGGAAGATGCATTGACATGGTATAAGCTATGTGATGATACGGGGTCATGGAACTACAAACGATTGAAATTGGAATTTCATTAGAAGTTTTATCCTATGCATCTTGTTCATCGTGATCGCAATTATATATATAATTTTTGGTCTCGCGAAGGAGAAAGCGTCGCTCAAGCTTGGGGGAGGCTTAAATCAATGTTATATTCATGCCCCAATCATGAGCTCTCAAGAGAGATGATTATTCAAAATTTATATGCTCGGCTTTCTGATAACAATCGCACCATGCTAGATACTTCTTGTGCTGGCTCTTTTATGATGAAGACTATTGAATTCAAATGGGATTTATTGGAAAGAATTAAACGCAACTCTGAAGATTGGGACCTCGACGAAGGTAAGGAGTCAGGTATGACACCTAAGTTTGATTGTGTTAAATCTTTTATGGATACTGATGTTTTCCGTAAATTTAGCACTAAATATGGACTTGACTCTGAAATTTGCTACTTATGTTGATCTCCCCAAGGAGAAGTGGTTTAAATATCATCCTCCCATAGAAGTAAAAGTAGCTGCACCTATTAAAGTTGAAGAAAAGATTATCACTTATAATGATCCTATTGTTCCTACTTCTTATGTTGAGAAACTACCTTTCCCTGTTAGGATAAAGGATTATGCTAAAGCTTCAACTGTGGTTCGTAAAAGCAATATTAAAACTAATACACCTCCTGAGCAAATTAAAGTTGAACATGATATTGCTATTATTAAAGATCTCTTGTCTAATAATATTGATGGGCATGTTATTCATTTCCTTGATGAGACTGCTAGAATTGCTAAACCTTGTGCTAAAGATAAAAACAGACCTGTGGTAGGCATGCCTGTTATTTCTGTTAAAATAGGAGATCATTGTTATCATGGCTTATGTGATATGGGTGCTAGTGCTAGTGCAATACCTTACGACTTATACAAAGAAATTATGCATGATATTGCACCTGCTGAGATAGAAGATATTGATGTCACAATTAAACTTGCCAATAGAGATATTATTTCACCAATGGGAATTGTTAGAGATGTTGAAGTCTTGTGTGGGAAAACTAAATATCTTGCTGATTTTCTTGTTCTTGGTTCCCTACAAGATAGCTTTTGTCCCATTATATTTGGTAGACCCTTCTTAAACACCGTTAATGCTAAGATAGATTGCAAAAAGGATGTTGTTACTATCGGCTTAGATGATATGTCTCATGAATTTAATTTCTCTAAATTTAGTAGACAACACCGCGAAGAAGAATTACCTAGTAAGGATGAAATTATTGGTCTTGCTTCTATTGCCGTACCTCCTAGTGATCCTTTAGAACAATATTTATTAGACCATGAAAATGATATGTTTATGAATGAAAGAAGGGAAATAGATGAAATATTATTTAAACAGGAACCTATTCTGAAACACAATTTGCCTGTTGAAATCCTAGGGGATCCTCCTCCACCCAAGGGTGATCCCGTGTTTGAGCTTAAACCGTTGCCTGATAATCTTAAATATGCTTATCTTGATGAGAAAAAGATATATCCTGTTATTATTAGTGCTAACCTTTCAGAGCATGAGGAAGAGAGATTATTGAAAACTCCGAAGAAGCACCGTGCTGCTATTGGGTATACTCTTGATGATCTTAAGGGCATTAGTCCCACTCTATGTCAACATAAAATAAATTTGGAAGAAGATGCTAAACCAGTTCGTGATCATCAACGACGGCTGAATCCTAAAATGAAAGAAGTGGTAAGAAAGGAAACACTAAAGCTCCTTGAGGCAGGTATAATCTATCCCGTTGCTGATAGTCAGTGGGTAAGTCCTGTCCATTGTGTCCCTAAGAAGGGAGGTCTTACTGTCGTTCCTAATGATAAATATGAATTGATTCCTCAAAGAATTATTACAGGTTATAGGATGGTATTGATTTCCGCAATTTAAATAAGGCCACTAAAAAGGGTCATTACCCCTTACCTTTTATCGATCAAATGCTAGAAAGATTATCCAAACATACACATTTTTGCTTTCTAGATGGTTATTCTGGTTTCTCTCAAATACCTGTGTCAGCCAAGGATCAATCAAAGACTACTTTTACTTGCCCTTTTGGTACTTTTGCTTATAGACGTATGCCTTTTGGCTTATGTAATGCACCTGCTACCTTTCAAAGATGCATGATGGCTATATTCTCTGACTTTTGTGAAAAGATTTGTGAGGTTTTCATGGATGATTTCTCCGTCTATGGATCTTCTTTTGATGATTGCTTGAGCAACCTTGATCGAGTTTTGCAGAGATGAGAAGAAACTAATCTTGTCCTGAATTGGGAAAAGTGCCACTTTATGGTTAATGAAAGTATTGTCTTAGGGCATAAATTTTCCGAAAGAGGTATTGAAGTTGATAAAGCCAAGGTTGATGCTATTGAAAAGATGCCATACCCCAAGGACATCAAAGGTATAAGAAGTTTCCTTGGTCACGCCGGTTTTTATAGGAGGTTCATTAAGGACTTCTCAAAAATTTCTCAGCCGCTGACTAATTTATTACAAAAAGATATACCATTTGTCTTTGATGATGATTGTGTAGAATCATTTGAAATACTTAAGAAAGCATTGATCTCTGCACCTATTGTTGTAAGTGCATCTAGTGCCCCTTAGTGATTTTGGTGTATTGAAGACTTATAGGTTAAGGGACTAATGCGTTTGTGAGTGTACACAGGTTTATAAGTCCATGAGGGTTTGATATTTACAGAGAAAGTCGACCCCTAAAAACGAAATTCTTCGACTAAAGACTTTGGATCTCTGAAGACTTTCTGAAGACTTTGAAAGTGAAGAAATTGGTGTGACCGTGAAGACTTGGTATTCATTCGAGGAACATGAAGCGTGAAGACTTTTGTTTTCTTAGTTTCATTTTCTCTTTCTTGAGTCATAGGAAACACCGTACTGTTAAAGGGGGTCGAGGAAATACTAAGGAAAAATTTCCATGTGATGCTCAACTCAAAATCCTACACCTACCAATCCCTTCGAGTGAAGCCATTGGAAATCTCATACAGTTCAGTCAATTTCTTCAGTGACAGAGATGAATCTCTTCTGGTCTCTGAGAAATTTGTTCTGACTGAGGAGTTAGGAATTCGCCAGTGCGGATTTCCTACACAGTGAGGAACATGATAGCCCTGAGGATTTTGCTACTCAAAATTCCGACCGTTGCTGTTCTATGCGCCAGCTGTCCCAAAATATCTATCCACCTAACGGTCATATCATTGAAGGGCATTTATGTCTTATCATGTCGGGCTGCTCCCTAGGCTATAAATAGCCGCCCCCTACAACCACTAGCTGGTTGGCTGCTCTGAGAGAAACTGACACTTGTCATTTGAGAGCAACCCATCCTCCGAGGACTTTGAGCGAAAATCATCAAGTGAGGAAAAACCAAAAACCCCAAACCCAAACACCTACAAACCCCAAGTGATTGAGCATCACTGAAGAGATTGATCCTGCGTGGATCCGACGCTTGTTACCTTTGAAGACTGTGCTTCTTCCAGACGGTTAGGCGTCATGGTCTAGAGCATCCAAGAGGAATTGTGGATCGCCGAGTGACCGAGTTTGTGAAGGTTTGGAAGTTGCCTGAAGACTTATCACGAGTGATTGGACGAGGTCTGTGTGACCTTAGTTCAAGGAGAATACAGTGAGGACTGGGTGTCCTGAGCTACGTGTTCAGGACTGGGTGTCCGGGACTGTGTGTCCTCGAGTTTAAATACTCAGCCGCTCCAACCATACGTACAACTGAGACAGCAGTTGGAACTGGTCTACCAAATCATTGTCTTCACCAAGCTTACTGGTTCTATTTCCTCAACTCTTCCATTTCCTCATAACTGTGTTGTGTGCTTGTTCATATCTGTGTTTGAAGACTTTGACTGAAGACTTTCTCAATTTCCTCAGTTCAATTTCTTCAGTCTGTTTGTCTTCATCCTGTGTTATCCTGTGCTTACGCCTCTGTACTCTGTGCCTGTCTTCATTTCATCATGATGACTATGCTTGTATTCTGTTATGTTTACTTTTGAGTACTCATTCCGCTGCTAGTAGTTCTTCGCTAAGGAATTTCCTCACTGGCAAATTACTCAGTGAAGAATTTCATAAAAATCGCCTATTCACCCCCCCTCTAGTCGATATAACGCACTTTCAATTGGTATCAGAGCAAGGTACTCCCTTGTTCTGTGTGATTTTGGTTTAATCGCCTGGAGTTTTAGTTATGTCGACCGCATGTATGATCAAGGTCTCTGCTGGGTGTCCTACCTTCGATGGGACGGACTACCCCTACTGGAAGAATAAGATGTGAATGCATCTTGAAGCAATTGATAACAATCTCTGGTATGTTGCGGAAAATGGTGTTCCCTCAGTCACACCTTCTCTGAATGCTGCTAATGTGAAGAGATTCAAGCAACTCGACTCTCAAGCGAAGAATATCATATGTGGCCATCTGAGCAAAGGACAGTATGGCAGAGTGAGTGCTTTGGAGACAACGAAGCTTATCTGGGACAGGTTGTCCAAAGTGAATGAAGGAGTCTCAACTCAGCATGACTCTCGAGTTGATGTTCTTCGCAATCTCTTCAACTGCTTCAAAAGACTCGACAATGAAAATGTTCAACAAACCTTCGATCACCTCACTGACATCTCAAATTAGCTTCAAGCACTTGGTGCCACTGACATCACCGACCATGAGGTGGTGAAGAAATTGCTGAGATCGCTTGATTCCTCATTTGACACTCTGGCATTGATGATACAGAACGTTCTGATTACAAGTCACTTGATCCCGCTGATATTCTCGAAAGGCTAAATACTCATGAGTTCCAACTTGCTGAAAAGAGAGATCTCTATGGTTCAAGCTATGGCAGAACACGTGCACTGAAGGCCAAGGCAGTATCTGAGTCCGAAGATGAAGGCTCTGGTAGCAGCCTTGGTGATCCTGAAGAACTAAGCCATGATCTGTCTCTGCTTGTGAAGAAGTTCCAAAAGTTCTCAAGACGTGGTCGCCTTGGAAGACCCTCAAGGAGCAGTGATTCCTCATGCAGTGACTACAAGAGGAGGCTCTGCCACAAATGCAAGAAGCCTGGACATTACATTCAAGATTGTCCTCAATGGTAAAAGGAATCAAAGAAGAAGAAATACAAGGACTACAGTTCTGATGATGCGAAGAAAAAGAAGAAATCCACAAAATCCTCATCATCAAAATCCTCAAGGCCTTCATATCACAAGAAGAGCAGCTCCAAGAAGGCCAGGGCATTCATTGGCAAGGAAATGGACTCTGAGGCTGAATCTGAAGAAAATGAGGAAGAGGAGTCATCTGAGGAGTCCGAATCCGGAGTGGCGAGCCTAGCTCTCGCTACTGCATTCGTCAGCAAGTCTATCTTCAACATTGAAGAAAATAAGCTCACCAACAAAGCTGATGAAGGGGATGATGACTATGCTCCCACCTATTTCTTCATGGCAAAGGGTGCCAAGGTACTCAAATATACCTCATCTGAATCAAGTGAGAATGAATCTGGTGAAAATCTTAAGCCCAGCTATTCTAAACTTGCTAAGATTGCTGTAAAACAACAAAGGGCTTTAGAAAAGTTCAAAACATGCTAGACAAAAGTGATGATATGTTGGGTGAAGAAATGGATCGCACTAAAGCCTTGACTGAAAATCTTCAGAGATTTCAGACTAGGTTTGACAATCTTCAAAGTCATCATAACACTCTCTTATCTGATCATGAGAAGCTTTCTTATGAATTTATTCAAAGAAAGCAAGATCTTGAAAAGCTAAGAGTGAGTTATGAAGATCTTCAGAAGGAGCGCGATTCATTACTTGCTCAACAAATCAGCGCATCTCAGGAAGAATTTGTTCCTCAATGCTTGAAGTGCATTGAACGTGAATCTGCTAATTCTTCACCTGAATGTTCAAATGCTGCTAATGTTTCAAATTCTTCACATGCCTCTGCTATCACTAATTCCTCATCTGAGGACATTGCTAGTATCACTCACGATGCAGGGCTGAAGGAATTGTACATGACAAGCATGTACAAAAGCCTCAAAGGGCATCAGACTCTTTGTGATGTGCTTAAAAGGCAGATCCTCAACAGGAACCCTAGGAAAGAGGGTATTGCCTTTGAGAGGAAACTCAATGCTGATGGTACATATTGGAAGCCTGAGCAGTACCCCAAAACTACATGGGTTGCTGCAAAGGGACCTCCAGTTGATCCATCTAACTTATCTAGATTTGCATGTGAATCTCCTCATTCTGATGATGAGTCAATTGACTCCAACTATAAACTGTTCAAAAATCAGACTGGTGAAGTATTTGCTAGATATGTTAGCACTAACTGCAGGAACGGCTCCCCTATGAAGAAAATCTGGGTTCCCAAAAGATGCCTTGAAAATCTTCAGGTGAATGTCATCATGACGCCACCTGTGAAGAATAGGAACCCCAGATCAAATTCTTCATATGGACCAAATTCTTCATATGGATCCAAGTCCTCATACAGACCAAACTCCTCACATGGATCATATTCCTCAAAAGGATCAAAGTCCTCATATGAACATCATCGTGCTAACCCGTCTGTTTCGCAGGAAAGATCTAAGGATTATGGATATGTGCATTATTCTTCAAATTATTATGCCCATAAGTCCTCGAGGAATTTCTCTGCTTACTCTTATGCTTATTCTAACCCCTCTTATGTGAAACGAAATGGACTGGCTTCTATACCATCCTTCTCGTATGGAGCTCGCAGAATGATGAACTCTTTGCCACCCCTTCAGATGTGGGTGGTGAAGAAAAAGAACTAATCTCTTCTGCAGGGTCAGGTATCCATACATACGTAATCGTCTGAAGAATTTGCTGGAGACCTGAGTATGCCTGATAGGACGCAGGCTAATCATGAAGAAATGAAGTTTCATTTCTCACGTCCTCATATTGCTTTATCTGTTCTTTTACTTGATGAAATTGATCTGATGAATTGATGTCATATTCTTCACTGATGAAGTATATGAGTTTATAAGCTGCACTAATTCATCTGCAGGATGATCAACCCAAGGCCACTGAGTGGGTCCTCGATAGTGGATGTACAAACCACATGACTGGTGACAAGAATCTATTGATGGATGCTCCATTATCTCCGTCGCATCTGAAGCATATCATCTTTGCTGACAAAGGCAAAAGTCAGGTATTGGGTCTAGGTAAGGTTGCGATCACAAAGGATCGACACATGGACAAAGTCATGCTTGTTGAGTCCTTAGGATACAACCTTATGTCTGTCTCAATGCTTTGTGATCTTGATATGGTTGTTGTCTTTGGCAAGTACCGTTGTGTTGTGGTTATGGAAGCTGACAATTCCAAAGTCTTCGAAGGCTTTAGGAGAGGAGACCTGCATATTGTTGATTTCTCTACAGGACCACAACCAGCCGTGTGCTTACTTGCAAAAGCTTCAGAAGGCTGGCTCTGGCATCGACGACTTGGTCATGCAGGCATGAGGAATTTGCACACGCTTGCGAAGAAGAAGCATGTCATTGGCATCGAGAATGTCAAATTCCTCAAGGATCACCTATGCGGAGCCTATGAAGCTGGGAAGATGACGAAGGCCAAGCATCCAGCGAAGACTATCATGACCACCACTCGCCCATTTGAATTGCTTCACATGGATATCTTTGGTCCTAATCATTATTCTGCTATTTCAAATGAAGCATCTCAATATGGCTTTGTTATTGTTGATGACTACTCTCGTTACACATGGGTACACCTTGTTACTTACAAACATGAAGTGCAGGAAGTCTTCAAACGATTTTCCTCGAGGGCTTCAACCAACTTTGGTATGAAGATCAAGCACATCAGAAGTGACAATGGCACTGAGTTCAAGAATTCTGGTCTCGATGACTATCTTGATGAACTTGGTATTACTCATGAGTTATCCGCTCCTTATACTCCTCAGCAGAATGGCGTCGTGGAGCGCAAGAACAGGACTCTTGCTGAGATGGCTCGCACTATGCTTGATGAATACAAAACGCCTCGTCGTTTCTGGACTGAGGCAATTGATACTGCATGCCACATCATCAACAGAGTATATCTTCACAAATTCTTCAAGAAAACTGCCTATGAACTCCTCACTGATAAGAAACCCAATGTAAGTTATTTCAAAGTCTTCGGTGCTAAATGTTGGATTAGAGATCCTCATCACAACTCAAAATTTGCACCGAAAGCACATGAAGGTTTTATGCTTGGTTACGGAAAGGACTCGCACACCTACAAAGTCTTCAACAACGTTCTTCACAAGGTTGTTGAAACTGTAGATGTGCGGTTCGATGAAACTAATGGCTCGCAAAGAGAGCACCTACCTACTGTGATAAATGAACCAGCACCTGAGGAAACTATCAAGTTCAAGGCTACTGAGGATGTCATTCCCACTGAAGAATCTGCTGAAGAATTCATTCCAGAACATGAAGAACGTTGAGCTAATGCACCTAAAGAAAATGCTGAAGAAAATGGTGCTGAAGAAAACGCTGATCAAATTCTTCAACGGCAACCAGCTCCTCCTCGCATTGCAAAAGAAGTGCAAGTTGAAAAGATCATCAATGACATCAAAGCGCCAGGTCCTCTCACACGCTCAAAAGCTTCACATTTGTCTAACTTTTGTGGGCACTATGCTTTTGTCTCTATTACAGAGCCCACTAAGGTAGATGAAGCATTTCTGGAGCTTGAGTGGATTCAGGCCATGCAAGAAGAATTACATCAGTTCGAGCTCAACAATGTCTGGGAACTGGTCAAACTTCTAGATCCTTGCAAGCACAATATCATCGGCACAAAGTGGATCTACCGCAACAAGCAAGATGAAAATGGCCTTGTGGTGAGGAATAAGGCACGACTTGTAGCTCAAGGCTACACACAGGTTGAAGGAATTGATTTCGATGAAACTTTTGCACCTGTTGCTAGACTTGAGGCTATTCACATATTACTTGCTTATACTAACCATCATGATATCACTTTATATCAAATGGATGTGAAAAGTGCATTCCTCAATGGTAAGCTTGAGGAAGAAGTATATTTTGCTCAACCCCCAGGTTTTGAGGATCCAAAGAATCCTGACAAAGTCTTCAGACTCAACAAGGCCCACTATGGCCTCAAGCAGGCCCCATGGGCGTGGTATGATACTTTGAAGGAATTCCTCATGACGAAAGGCTTCAAACCCGGTTCACTCGACCCTACTCTTTTCACTAAATCTTATGATGGTGAATTGTTTGTGTGCCAAATATATGTTGATGATATTATCTTTAGCTGTACTGACCAACGTTATAGTGATGAATTTGCCTATATGATGAGTGAAGAATACCAAATGTCTATGATGGGAGAGTTGAAATTCTTCTTAGGTCTTCAAATTCGTCAACAACGCAATGGCATATTCATATCTCAGGAGAAATACCTCAAGGATGTACTGAGGAAATTTGGCATGCAAGATTGCAAAGGCGTCAAAATTCCTATGCCCACAAATGGCCATCTATGCACTGATGAAAATGGTATTGACTTTGATCATAAGGTATACCGCTCCATGATTGGTTCTTTATTGTACTTATGTGCATCCAGGGCAGATATAATGCTTAGTGTTTGCATGTGTGCCCGATTTCAAGCTACACCGAAGGAATCACACCATAAGGCTGTGAAGCATATTCTTCGACATCTAGCTCACACACCAACACTTGGATTATGGTACCCCAAGGGCTCGGCTTTTGATCTCATTGGATATTCTGACTTTGACTATGCTGGTGATCGTGTGGACCGCAAGTCAACATCTGGTACATGCCATTTCCTTGGACGATCTTTGGTCTGTTGGTCCTCGAAGAAATAGAACTGCGTATCACTATCTACTGCTGAAGCTGAGTACATTGCCGCTGGTTCTTGCTGTGCCCAATTGCTATGGATGAAGCAAACTCTCAAGGACCACGTCGTCAACATGAAGAATGTGCCTCTCTTCTGTGACAATGAGAGTGCCATCAAGATTGCTCACAACCCAGTTCAGCACTCGAAGACAAAGCACATTCAAATTCGTCATCATTTTCTTCGTTATCATGTGTTGAAGGGCCACATTTCTATTGAGCATGTGAAGACTGAAGAACAGCTAGCCGATATCTTCACAAAGCCCTTGGATGAGAAGAGATTTAACAAGTTGTGGTGTGAGCTAAATATCCTAGAATCTTCGAATGTTCTTTGAAAAGGACACTCATCCTAACACTTATGCAAAATTGATGACTTAGATGTGCAACACATGAAGAAACGTTTTTCTTCAATTCAATGAAGAACAACACTCTTAGTGTGAAGAAATTAACGAAGAATTTGATTCTCATAACCCTATGATAATTGTACGCGGTGTCTAAAATCATCATTCTTATACGGTGGGTCACGCCACCACCAAAAGTTGAAATTCCTCAATTATTCATATTCTTCAACTTTGCATTATCTTCACTGCTTCCGTCGTTTTTCTTCATTTGACTATATATATATATATAAGTTTATGTCCTCTACAGCATTCACTTATTGCTAATTCTTCAAGTTGGTTCTTCTGCTAAGTGAATGTGATCGGACCCTTCCCCCTCTATGCTATACTCAACCCAATCTATTCACAAATTCTTCATGTGCGTTCTATTTGAAACTCGTTCAAAATCTTCACGGTGTCCTTGTCAGCTGAAGAAATTGCGAACGGAACTTTAAAACCTATCTTATCGAAATTTTCGGCTTTGTCGGTCAAACCGTTCCGCATCCCACGTTATACTTATCCACTCACCCACGATCGCACACGATCTCCACCTCTCTGTATGTGGGTGACACATGTCAAGCGAATGAGAAGGGTCAGGGGCAAGTTCATCCAATTTCTTCGGGCGAGCAGTTTTTCACTGTGGCTATAAATACCCCTCCGCCCCTTCCTCACTTCTTTTACTCCGCTCGACCTCTCTCTCCAGCTAGAGCTTCTCAAACCCTAGCGCCGCCGCTACTTCATCGCCGCCGGTGAGGAAGAGCTTCACTGCCTCGACCTCGTCGCCGACTTACTCGCGCCGATCGCGGAAATCTTCACTCCGCCGCCGCCGTAGCCGTCTTCCTCCGCCAAGTTAGGGCGTGGAAGATCTGCACAGACGAACTTCACATCTCCTTACTCCAGTTCGTCGTGTTCTTCGTCCAGGGTAATTAAAAGTTACTTTTACTACCCTCGTTGATTCGAATGATTATCTTCAAAATCTTCAAAGGTGTTTTTCTTCATAGTTTCACACACTAAACACCTCTCAAGTCATCTGTTCTTGATTCGTTTCTCTAAGCATCATTTTTCTTCAAGATTCCTCAATTGTGTGGATCTTAGATCTATACAACTCTGGAACCTAAGACAAAGAACGCTTAGTGAAATTCTTCAAGACTCATCTGGTCAAATTCCTCAAACTTGTTCTTTTGAAAAACCCTCTAAGAACGCATATGACCTCTCCAAATTCCTCGCAACTATACTCTATTCACAGGTACACATGTCAGCTGCTGAATCACTAGGTTCTCATCAACTTAACTCATTTGCAGCGTTTCTCGAAGAAAAGTTGCATACTTCTTCAGAGAATTCAATTGTTCAAATTCCTCAACTGAAGAAAATGGCTGACGGTAAGAAGCCACAGAAGGGAGGAAAGAGGCCTGAGGTAAATACAGCGTTTGAGATCCCTGATGAAATATATGCTGGGTACTGCACATCTACTGAGGAAACCAAGAATGAGCGCAAAGTGCGCATTCAGAAGATAGAGAGGAGATGGGCAAGAGAATGGAGGGAGTACAGATATGTCACTCCTAAGTATATGACGAAATTCGCACTCAATCCTCCATGCCCAAGAGCTCCATTGGCACCTGGCCAAATCACTGATCCCACCAGCCTCAAGCGCGGTGAGGACTATCCTGATGAATGGGCCAAGCGCCAAGCCAAGTTGGCTAAGCAAGCCAAAGAAGCAGTGAGGAAATTCAATGAAGACTCTGCTACTGCTGCTGCCTCTGCTGAGGCCTTTGCTGTCAAGCCAAAGAAGGCTATGTCAAAGAAGCCTGCGCGCAAGCCAAGTGCTTCACCAACAATGCCCTCAAGGCCAAGTTCCTCAGCAATGCCTTCACGGCCAGAATCCTCAAAGCCCTCACGACCAATTCCTCATGCTGCTCCTATTCCTCCAAAGTCCTCAGCTCCTCCGCCTAAGCCCTCAACTGTTCCGACTAAATCCTCAGCACCTGTGCATCTCGCCTCATGCCAAAGGACTGCAGGCATCTCCATTGCCTCAGGTGTCTCAGCTAGTTCCTCAGCTGCACCAAGTTCCTCAGCTGGCCCCTCACTGCTAAAGACAAAGGCCACTGCTGGACGAGGTCCTCGCCCAAGTCCTCTGAAGAAACAAGTCGCCTTCCAAGTGCCGTCTGAAGAAGACGAAGCTGATGATGATGAACTTGCAGAAATCATCAGAGACAGGCAAGTCAGGGCCGCTAGAGCCAAAGGATCAGAGGTGCCACTGCTTTTGGATCCCAAGTTGATCCTCGACTACATTGATGTCTGGCACAAGGACCCCAACACTCCCATGCCTGACTTCAAGCTGACTCCTGGCCAAAGTCACATGCTGACCCACTTCATTCAAGAAGAAAAGTGGAAATTTGAGAAGGCCAGGAAGATCAAGAAAGCGCAGTACAAGAAAGAGCGCTATCTGAAGAAAAATGTTGTCTCTATGACAACTGAAGAACTTGTCACTATCCAGACTGAGATCAAGAAACTCAGTGATGACTTTGACGCATATCGCGCTGATTGGCTTGGAGCCAAGGTTCGTTTTGTGAAACTTGCGGATAACTTCACTTCCAATGTTGCAGCCCCAACGCAACAGGAAATTCCTCAGGCTGAAGCATCTGCTCAGCCTACTGAAGAAAATGCCAGCACCGCTGATGACAATCAGGCTGCTGAAGAAAATGTGAGTTCCAGGGCTGATGACTGCATTCCAGCCACTGAAGAAATTGCCAGGGCACCCACTAGTGGTGCGCCTGAAGAAAATGAAGAACTCAGGGAAACTGCAT
This sequence comes from Triticum urartu, assembly GCF_056163025.1. Lineage (NCBI taxonomy): Eukaryota > Viridiplantae > Streptophyta > Magnoliopsida > Poales > Poaceae > Triticum > Triticum urartu. The sequence goes on along the minus strand of NC_141879.1, from coordinate 323,183,083 downwards.
CAGTTGTGCCTGAAGAAAATCAACCAGATTCCTCAGCTGCTCCTGCACCAACTTCAACTCTAATCCTTCCATCTACATCAGATGTGAAGAAGACCAAGGCTGCAGAGCATGCTGCAGTGAAGAAAAGGAAAGCATCAGTTGCTTTAGATTCTTCAGCTCTGAAGAAAATGAAGCCTATGACAAGTTCATTTGCAAATCCGATTGATGATGTTCCCATCTCAACCAGGCCATCAAAGGACCTTGTTCCTTTTGATGAAGAATATGTGATCCCTAGCAGATCTGATGAAGAAACTCCTTCTGCTGTTTCGTCTGAACCATTGGATGAAGAAATTGAAGTGGATGCGATCCCTTCAACACCTATCATCTCCTCGCCTATGCCTCAGTTCACAGCTGAAGAGGCTGGCGTTGAAGAAATGGAAGATGAAGATGTGGACGTTGGCTGCTCCACACCTGTAATCAGTGATGAATTCTGGGAAAGTCAGCATCCAAACTCTCCAATGTTCACCCCTCTACAGCAAATTCCTCAGTCCCCCACACAAACTATACAAATGGGCTCTGAAGAAACTCATCCCACTGCATCTGTCCATGAGGAAATTCCAGCCACTAGCGCTGAAGAAACTACTGCTGCTGAACAACCAACGACGTAGACTGCCACTGAGGAGGAACCAGAAATTCCTCAGCCTGAAGAACCTGCGATTGAGATTCCTGAGGTCGTGATGCAACTCACTGACACTCCTCTGCCGAAGCCAAAGGATCCATTCTCACGCAAGCAAAACTTCAAGGCTGATGATTTCTTCGGCGAGCACGTATTCTTCGAAGATTACAACCCATATAACTCTGCTCGCATTAGGAAGAGGCGTTTCTGGACTGCTAGTCAAGCAAATTTCTATTCCTCAGTGCTGTTCAACAAGGAGAAGATTTTCTACCATGAGCATATTCCTCACGTGGATATGGAATCTCTGCCGTGCTTCGCACCAGTCCTCAGTATTCTTCACGACGCTGGACTGCTAAACTTTTGCTTTGACATCTGCGATTGGAATGAAGAACTGATTCTTCAATTCTATGCAACGCTGCACATCACCGGAGATGCTGAAGATGTGAATTCATGGGTGCTGGACTGGATGTCTGAAAACACTCACTACACTGCACCAGCCTCTGAATTGCTTCGTGCTCTACCACTCAGTCCTCCCCTTGAAGAAGCTTGCTGCATCTACAGTGAACCTGAGCTCACACATCATTACATGCAGGTGCTGATGAAACCTTTGAAGCCAGGTCAAGCACCAAGAACCAAATTCCTCGTGAAGGAATTGCTGTACGTGCCCAGAACTGTCTATCATATTCTTACGAGGACAATCAGTCCTATCAAAGGCCACGACTCATCTGATGAGGAAATTGTTGGCATCATGAAGAATCTGGTATTCAACATCATTCATGGCATTCCTGTCAATTATCACGATTTCTTCATGAGGACTATGCCAAATGTTGCACTCTCTCCGTTTGAGCTGAAGCCTTATGCACCTTGGATTATGAGATTCCTCAGGACAAGGTCTTCACTCAACTACAAAGCTGATTTCCAGAATCACCTCAGCTACTTGCCCCCAATTGAAGTCCTCAAGCAGACATATTCCTTAGTTGATGGAAAGGGCAAGGCACCAGCTATAATAGATGAAGGCATTCGTCCATTGGATGGTCAGTTTCGCAAAGCTGCATCTTATTCCACCAATGATGACTCTGCCACACATGACTCTGCCAATGCACCCAAGTCCACTCCTCAAGCCACTGCTCCGCGCGTGATGACTGACCGTGAACTTCTGCTTAGTCTTCACCAGAAGGTGGATCGAAATCACAAATGGGTTAAGCGTCAGTTTGGTTCACTTATTCACAACATGACTGCCACACACAATGCAGTGAAGAAAAACCACTACTACCTCCATCAAGTCTTCGGTCGCACCTGGGCAATCCTGTCACATCTATATGGTGAAGAAGATCTAAAGAAAATGGGTCTCAAAGAAGATTTTGACTGGTCTGCACCTCCACCGAAGAAATTCAAGAAGGTCAAGGTTCCTTCTCTGGTGGCCAGCTCATATTCTTTATCGCGCGACACTGATGAAAATGAAGACTTGGACGACACTGCGGCAGGCCCTACTACGACAAACGACCCCAACAACGCTGGCGCTCCTTCATTAACTTGATGTTCTTTAGGGGCGTTAGTCCTCATATTCGATCCTTTTGGTCATTTGATGACAAAGGGGAGAATTTTGAGTTAGTATTCAAGCGGGTCTTTCTATATGGGCATTTTTTTGTTGTTACAACTCTCATTCTTTTGAGACTTTATTGGATCGAGTTGTAAACTTAAACCCGATGGTGCTCTGATACTTTTGATATGATTTTCTACATGCTTATTCCTCATATATGCTAATGCATGCATGCTGAAGTACATCAGTCACCATATTTCATCATGCATTTCAAATTCTTCATTATGATATGTCAAATGCGTGTATGAATTTCAAGATATAGGGGGAGATCTCCATGATTCAACTCTTCAAGTGTGCATTGCTTCAAAAGCAAATTCCTCACTATGTACATCTTCAGGGGAGTTCTTCTATATCTTGCAATCAAATTCCTCAATATCAGTAGTTACACTTCATATGTTTATCCCCGTTGAAAACTTAACCTATATTATCATCAATCACCAAAAAGGGGGGGATTGTAAGTGCATCTAGTGCCCCTTAGTGATTTTGGTGTATTGAAGACTTATAGGTTAAGGGACTAATGCGTTTGTGAGTGTACACAGGTTTATAAGTCTATGAGGAGTTTGATATTTACAGAGAAAGTCGACCCCTAAAAATGAAGTTCTTCGACTGAAGACTTTGGATCTCTGAAGACTTTCTGAAGACTTTGAAAGTGAAGAAATTGGTGTGACCGTGAAGACTTGGTATTCATTCGAGGAACATGAAGCGTGAAGACTTTTGTTTTCATAGTTTCATTTTCTCTTTCTTGAGTCATAGGAAACACCGTACTGTTAAAGGGGGTCGAGGAAATACTAAGGAAAAATTTCCATGTGATGCTCAACTCAAAATCCTACACCAACCAATCCCTTCGAGTGAAGCCATTGGAAATCTCATACAGTTCAGTAAATTTCTTCAGTGACAGAGATGAAGCTCTTCTGGTCTCTGAGAAATTTGTTCTGACTGAGGAGTTAGGAATTCGCCAGTGCGGATTTCCTACACAGTGAGGAACATGATAGCCCTGAGGATTTTGCTACTCAAAATTCCGACCGTTGCTGTGCTATGTGCCAGCTGTCCCAAAATATCTATCCACCTAACAGTCATATCATTGAAGGGCATTTATGTCTTATCATGTCGGGCTGCTCCCTAGGCTATAAATAGCCACCCTACAACCACAAGATGGTTGGCTGCTCCGAGAGAAACTGAGACTTTTCATTTGAGAGCAACCCATCCTCCGAGGACTTTGAGCGAAAATCATCAAGTGAGGAAAAACCAAAAACCCAAAACCCAAACACCTGCAAACCCCAAGTGATTGAGCATCACTGAAGAGATTGATCCTGCGTGGATCCGACGCTTGTTACCTTTGAAGGCTGTGCTTCTTCTAGACAGTTAGGCGTCATGGTCTAGAGCATCCAAGAGGAATTGTGGATCGCCGAGTGACCGAGTTTGTGAAGGTTTGGAAGTCGCGTGAAGACTTACCACGAGTGATTGGACGAGGTCTGTGTGACCTTAGTTCAAGGAGAATACGGTGAGGACTGGGTGTCCTGAGCTGCATGTTCAGGACTGGGTGTCCGGGACTGTGAGTCCTCGAGTTTAAATACTCAGCCGCTCCAACCAGACGTACAACTGAGACAACAGTTGGAACTGGTCTACCAAATCATTGTCTTCATCAAGATTACTAGTTATATTTCCTCAACTCTTCCATTTCCTCATAACTATGTTGTGTGCTTGTTCATATCTGTGTTTGAAGACTTTGACTGAAGACTTTCTCAATTTCCTCAGTTCAATTTCTTCAGTCTGTTTGTCTTCATCCTGTGTTATCCTGTGCTTGCGCCTCTGTACTCTGTGCCTGTCTTCATTTCATCATGATGAATATGCTTGTATTCTGTTACATTTACTTTTGAGTACTCATTCTACTGCTAGTAGTTCTTCGCTAAGGAATTTCCTCATTGGCAAATTCCTCAGTGAAGAATTTCATAAAAATCGCCTATTCACCCCCCTCTAGTCGATATAACGCACTTTCAATTGTCCAGCCACCTGATTGGAATTTACCCTTCGAAATTATGTGTGATGCTAGTGATTATGCTGTAGGTGCTGTTCTAGGGCAAAGAGTTGATAAGAAATTAAATGTTATTCAATATGCTAGTAAAACCCTAGACAATGCTCAAAGAAATTATGCTACTACTGAAAAAGAATTCTTAGCAGTTGTATTTGCTTGTGATAAGTTCAAACCTTATATTGTTGATTCTAAAGTAACTATTCACACTGATCATGCTGCTATTAAATATCTTATGGAAAAGAAAGATGCTAAACATAGACTTATTAGATGGGTTCTCTTGCTACAAGAATTTGATTTACATATTGTTGATAGAAAGGGAGCTGAGAACCCCGTTGCAGACAACTTGTCTAGGTTAGAAAATTTGCTTGATGACCCACTACCTATTGATGATAGCTTTCCTGATGAGCAATTAAATGTCATAAATGCTTCTCATACTGCTCCATGGTATGCTGATTATGCTAATTACATTGTTGCCAAATTCATACCACCGAGTTTCACATACCAGCAAAAGAAAAAGTTCTTCTATGATTTGAGGCATTACTTTTGGGATGACCCACATCTTTATAAAGAAGGAGTAGATGGTGTTATTAGATGTTGTGTACCTGAGCATGAACAGGAATAGATCCTACACAAGTGTCACTCTGAAGCTTATGGAGGACACCATGCTGGAGATAGAACTGCACATAAGGTATTGCAATCCGGTTTTTATTGGCCTACTCTCTTCAAGGATGCCCGTAAGTTTGTCTTATCTTGTGATGAATGTCAAAGAATTGGTAATATTAGTAGACGTCAAGAAATGCATATGAAGTATTCACTCGTTATTGAACCATTTGATGTTTGGGGCTTTGACTATATGGGACCTTTTCCTGCCTCTAATGGTTATACACATATTTTAGTTGCTGTTGATTACGTTACTAAGTGGGTAGAAGCTATTCCAACTAGTAGTGCTGATCATAACACTTCTATTAAAATGCTTAAATAAGTTATTTTTCCAAGATTTGGAGTCCCTAGATATTTAATGACCGATGGTGGTTCACATTTTATTCATGGTGCTTCCCGTAAAATGCTTGCTAAATATGATGTTAATCATAGAATTGCATCTCCTTATCACCCACAACCTAGTGGTCAAGTAGAATTGAGTAATAGAGAGCTCAAATTAATTTTGCAAAAGACTGTCAATAGTTCTAGAAAGAATTGGTCCAAGAAACTTGATGATGCATTATGGGCCTATAGAACTGCATATAAAAATCCTATGGGTATGTCTTCGTATAAAATGGTTTATGGAAAAGCATGTCACTTACCTCTCGAACTAGAACACAAGGCATATTGGGCTATTAAAGAGCTCAATTATGATTTTAAACTTGCCGGTGAGAAGTGTCGGCATTCTAGGAACGGGGGTCCCCAGACTTGCCTGCTTGCGGCCCGCGGCGTGGCTCAAAGGGGGGCCAGCGCGGCCCATCTTCACCAACACAAACCCAAGACCCTCGCGAGGGGCCAAGCCTCGCGGGGCGGACGACGTGGAGCTTCCTCAGGCACGGCCTCGTCAGGCTGGCTCACGAGGAGGCAGAGAGATCAAGGAGGGGTATCACACGAGGTGCCCGTGACGCAAGCCATGACGACCGGGGGCGCCAGGCGGGTGCCAGCCCACGCAGCGTCCTCCCTTCCTCTTTGGTGCAAAGGGGGCAAGCGCAGCCACGGAGTACCGAGGCATCAGGCAAAGGTTGCCATTTCGGTGCAGCGAGACCAAGACTAGGAGGACTACGAGACAGAGGTCACCGTGGAGCCCAAGACGGCGTCATCACCAGAGCTTTGCGCAGGCGAAGACTACTTTTGTCAGGATAGTTGATACTAGCTGTCCCCCTTCAAATTAGCCCGCCATTGTTGGCTCCCTTCCCGCTCGATATTTGGGAAGAGGACCAGGGCCTCTATAAATAAGACCAGCCACCCACAGAGCAAAGGGGGGCTGAGAAGGGGGCTGGACAGAGGGATCGAAGGATAGAGAAGATCAGAAAGAGAGAGAGAGAAAGGTGACTGAGCTCCTCCCAGTAGTTCATCGCCCCAGCCAAGAACAGACCCTCGCGAGGCTGTTCTTCCTTGTATTGTTCATCATCATCAGCCCAAGACGCAATCCACCACACCACACACTGGAGTAGGGTATTACACCACAATGGTGGCCCGAACCAGTATAAACCCTGCGTCTCTCGTGTTGTTCTTTCCTTAGTTAAGATCCTAGCAAGGCGGAGGAGTGCAGGTAGGTAGGAGGAGAAATCTCCGCACGCACCCCAGTGTTCGAACCTCAAGGGTCAGCCGGAACCCGATATCCGACATCTGGCGCGCCAGGTAGGGGTGCGCCGGGATTCGTCTTCCACCACCCCGTTCTCCTCCGACCATCACGCCCATGTCTGACGCTTGTCGGGCCCGCGCCGAGCGCCGGGCCACGCTCGCTGCCCGCGTCGCCCAGACGGCCCCTGTCGGTGGGCATCCTCACCATTCCCCGTCACCTGCCGTCAACGCCGCCACCGGCCCGGCGGGGGACGAGCAGCAAGCATCGTCCCAACATCCGTCTGTGCGGCAAGACGGCCGCACCGCGATTCCCTCACTCACCCCAGCTGGTTCTTCGTCCCGTGCGCTCCGCGCGCCCATGGAGGCTCGGGCTGCACTCATCGCGGCGAACGAGCTCCTGCGCTACCGTCCCGTCGACGACGTCTACGAAGAATGGCTCGACCGCGTCACCGAGCTCGTCTGCGCCGCAGGGGGGCTCTCCTGCGCCGTCCGTTCCGCTGCACCGCACCCCATCCCGCGCGGGCAATGAAGCTCCGGCGGCGCCCCGGCCTCCTCCTCCTCAGGAAGGCGCCATGGCTCCAAGGCGCGTGGCCCCTGGGCGGAACCCGCTCCGTCAGGCGCCAGCGCAGCAAGAGCAGAGCTGTCAAGAAGTCCCTCGCCCGCAGGAAGCTGCCTGGGCGCTCCCTGCTCCAGCACGCCGCGACCATGCTCCTGCTCCCGCGCGTCAGGACCCCGCGCTGCTCCCAGCTGCAGCGCGTGGGGACATGCAAGACCAAGTTCCCTGTCATCCAAGGCCTCCCGTGGCCACAGCAGGCTGCCGCACCTTCACCGCCGAGCTACGCAACGTCGCGTGGCCCGGCAAGTTCAAGCCAGACTTGCCTCCTCGCTACGACGGCACGGCTGACCCTGCGGAGTTCCTCCAGCTCTACGAGCTGGGCATCGAAGCTGCCAACGGAGACGAGAAGGTCATGGTGAATTGGTTCCCCACGGCACTCAAGGACGGGGCCCGCACCTGGCTCCTGAACCTGGCTCCAGGCACAATCTCCTCCTGGGACGAGATGCGCACCCGCTTCATCGCCAACTTCCAAGGCACTCGCGACTGGCCACCCGCCGTGAGCGACATGCGCCGCATCAAGCAACAGCCCGGGGAGACCCTGCAGAAGTATATCCAGCGCTTCAACAACGCGCGCCTCAAGATTCCCAAGGTGACTGAGGAGGCCATCATCTCGGCCTTCTCTGACGGTGTGCGCGACGTCAAGATGAAGGAGGAGCTGGCGATGCATGAAGACCTGTGCACTTCCTTGGAACTGTTCAACCTGGCAACCAAGTGCGCCAGGGCCGAGGAAGGGCGTCTATCCCTCCTCGAGCTGCCTGCCGCAGACCCAGAAGAGAAGAAGCCCAAGGCCAAGGATGTGAAGCGCAAGGGGACTGCTGTGCTCGCGGCAGAACCAGACACCAAGCGGGGCAGAGATCAGCCCGAACCTTCCAAGGGCAGCCGGTACTGTGTGTACCATGACCTCCACACCCACAACACCAACGAATGTCAAGAGCTCCGAGCCGTGCGAGAAGGAAGGATCGGCCTTTTCCCTGACCGCAGTGACCGGGGCTACGACCGAGGAGGAGGAAGGAACGCAGGACGCTGGGAAGACCGTGGCCCGCGCCAAGGGTGGCGCGATCAACCTCGCGAGGATCGCTGGCAAGACCTGCCTCACGAGGGAGGCTGGAGGGATCAGCCTCGCGAGGGAGACTGGAGGGATCAGCCTCGCGAGGATCGCCCGCAAGGCAACGCAGGCCTCCCACCACTGCCGCCGCAGCCAAGGAGAAACGAGGACCGCCACCAGGACGAGGGGGCTGGGGGCTTCCAGGAGCCGCGCGCGATCGCCTGCATCCTGGGCAGGGCACAAGCCCCAGCCTCTCAGCGCATCTTCAAGCAGTTCGCCCGCGAAGTGAACGTAGTCCTCCCCAGGCTCGAAGCCACGCGCCCTCTCAGGTGGTCGGCGTGCGCCATCATGTTCAGCTTAGCAGATCAGCTCAAGTGTGCGGCTATAGCCGGAGTTCTACCGATGCTTTGTTCCCCAATCATCAGCAACGTGGTGGTCACCAAGACCCTCATCGATGGCGGGGCAGGGCTCAATGTCCTGTCCGTGGAAACATTCAACAACCTCCAAGTGCCCTACAGCCAGCTTCAGCCAACCAAGCCTTTCTCCGGTGTCACCTACGGCTCCACGGTCCCGATTGGGCAGGTCCGCCTCCCTGTCACCTTCGGGGCACGCGACAACTACCGCACCAAGCTCATCGACTTCGACGTCGCTCACATTCGCCTACTGTACAACGCCATCCTTGGGTACCCAGCGCTGGCCAAGTTCATGGCCGTAACTCACCACGGCTACAACGTCCTCAAGATGCCAGGAAGCGGCAGAGTCATCACGGTGCCATGTGAAGAGAAGGACGCGGTGTGCTCCCTGGAACGAGCCTTTCAGGCCGCGTCACTGGAAGACCCGGATCATGGAAGCAGGAGGCCTTCCGAGACCGCCCCTAAGAAGAAGAAGACATCGTTCGGCCCGACCACTCAGGAGGCAGGCCCCTCTGGGCCCGTGCCTGCCCAGGGGGAACCTCCTTCCATCGCATAGGAAAGTGCGCCCGGCGCCCTCCTTAGGCAGGGCTCGGGGGCTCTCCCCTGGAGGGCCACCGACCTAGCTAGGGTCACGAGGGAGGCGCTTGGGCACCACCTGGAGGCGTGTTTCGAAGCACGTTTCCCTCAAGAAGGAGCAAGGCAAGGAGACCCAGACCCTCAGGAGTTCGTCAGCAAGGCCATTCAGGAGCTACAGGAGTCAAGAGTCATGAAAGGTGGCCGCCACCTACCAGCAGTGGCTCCCCATCCAGGCGAGGATGGTGGGCTGCGCGTCTGCATCGATATACCAGGGCTCAACCGAGTCGCCTCTCTGGAGCGCCTCTGGACCTCGCGAGTGGGGCGCTGCGGAGGCCCACCCCACAGCTATGTTCGCATGCCTTACGGTTCGCCGAACGCGGCTGACACGTACCAGCGCCTCATGAGGGGCATCACGGAGGCATGAGAGGCCAGGCGTTCCACAGCCCTGGCAGGGATGGAGATGGCACGTGAGGAGCTGCCAGCGCCTCCAAAGCCTCCCGAGGCCCCTGGGCCTGGGGGCTCGTGAGGATCGGCTCCCGCAGCCCACCGAGCTTGCTACACCAACGCTCCTTCGTCCTCAACATCATCAGGTGACATCTTTTCGAGTTTTATTTCCAGCTGGGAGCGCCCCCAGGGCTGCATTATTCCCAGGCCGCGTGGGTCCGTCCTTGCGGCGTGTATCCCTTTTTATTCCATGTTGTTAGCTTACCCTGTTGGGGGCGCCCCTCGGGCTGCATGATCCCCAAGCCGCTCGGGCCAGGCCCAGCGGCATGTATCCCATTTGCGTTTATTTCCGATCATGCGTTAGACCCACCATGCTTGATTATTTGATGCCGGTCCACGGGACCTCTTCTTCTCCATGCCGACCACTTGCACGTTAAAGGGGGGGGGGGGTACTTGAGCATCACGACTCAGGGCTCTTACTGGCTCTCCAGCCCTCACCCTCTGGCCTTGTCCATGGCATCGCGACCTGGCATACCAGCGACAGCTGAGACCAGCTCGAGGGCCGGGACCCAAGGACGTAGAGTGCTGACATCTAACCAAATTTGCAGGGACACATCACAAGATAAGGCCCAGTGCCAGGCGCAATCCGCCTAGAGGTAGGGCCCCGTGAGTCCCGCGCTGGCTCACAGGTGCCTAGATACACCTCGCCAGGCCCTACCATGCCAGCCACGTGTCAGGGCGGGGTTGTACACGCCCCGGGGGCTCCTCCCGGAGGGGGGCCCCCTCCCACGTACCAGTGGAAGCACCATGCTCCGCGCTGGCTGACGACACTACCGAGGAGCGGCTATGCCCGTACACATACGGTAGCGCTATGCTCCGCACTGGTGATAAACAACTGAGGGTGGCCCCCGGGCCGCACCAACCTCAGGGAGCCCAGAGCTCAGTGTCTAGCCTCATCGTAACGCCTCCCCTCGGGAGTCCCGCGCGAGGGGGCTAGGCATGGGGGCTGCGCCTGGGTCACACCCAGATGCACGCCGCTTAGCCAGGTCCCCCCGGGCCTGGTTCATCACGCGTCTCTCCCCGAGCGGAGCCAAGGTATGAAGGCCGTTTGTGCGCCAAGGGGGACTCCTAAGCATCGTGACTCAGGAGCCTAACTGGTCACGTAGCCCCTCACTCCATGGCCCCGTCCTGGTTTCCGGTCGGGACCAACGCTGGGTGAGGTACGCGCGCGGCCGGGCTCTGCAGACGTAGAACGGTAGATCCACCCTCATCACGCCTCCTTACTTGCTGTTCGCGTGTCAAGGGGGACTCCTGAGCATCGCGACTCAGGAGCCTAACTGGTCACGTAGCCCCTCACTCCGTGGCCCCGTCCTGGTTTCCGGTCGGGACCAATGCTGGGTGAGGTACGCGCGCGGCCGGGCTCTGCAGACGTAGAACGGTAGATCCACCCGCATCACACCTCCCTACTTGTTGTTCGTGCACCAAGGGGGACTCCTGAGCATCGCGACTCAGGAGCCTAACTTGTCACGTGGCCCCTCACTCCTTGGCCCCGTCCTGGTTTCCGGTCGGGACCAACGCTGGGTGAGGCATGCGCGGGGCGGGGCTCTGCCGGCGTAGAACATAAGCAAGTAGGAAGGAAAGGCACAAATTTCAAGGAATTCAAAAGCAAATATTACAGTCCACACTGTTATCTCGATGCCAAACGCAAGTTTAAACGCCTCCCCAAGGCATGATACATGTGCACGAACTAAAGGCAGGACAGGAGCCGCGACGGAGTCACTTGTCGGCGATGGAGCAGCGCGGATTGGGTACACCTCACGGAGAAGCCTGTGCGTCGCGGTCACCCTCCTTCGCGGGCAGAAGCGCTGCCACGGATGGAACCTCGGGAGCCCCCTTCGGCTTCTTTGCGGCGGGTGCCAGCCTATCCAAGAGATGCGGACGTCAAGCTTCAGAAGCAGAGCAAGAGATAAAGACAAGAATCGAACGCTTACGGGTCGTCGCCAGTGAGCTCAAGCGGCCTCCGGCCAAATTTGAAGCCTGAAAGCTGGCTGGAAGGGTCAACCTCGGGAAGCTTGGAGGCGGAAGGCGCATCTGCGGTCTGCCCCGGGGCCGGGGCAGACCCGCGGGAGATCAGCCCGGTCCTGTCCTTCTTAGGGATCGGGGATGAGCTCCCGCCGTCCTGCTCATCGTTGTACTCGTTGTCGACTTCATCGTCATCCTCGTCGCCATTGCTTGGAGAGAGGCGGAGAACGCGGGACCGGCGGCGGGGGAGGGGAGCCCTGGACTCTCCGTCAGTCGCCTCGGAGTCAGGCCCTTTTCCCCGCTCCCCTCCTTCCTCCTCTTCGCTGGAGTCGTCGGAGGGCACGTCCACCGGTTCCTCGGGAGTTTCCACGGGCACGGGCCCATCCCCGTTGAAGGCGGACATGGACTCCACTACCTGCTCCCAGTCGTCGCGGAGGAACAAGGGCGTAGGAGCGCCCGCCAACCTCGCCACATCGCCCCCGACCAGAGATTGGAGGACCGCAGCTAGATCTCCGTCGGCTAAGGCCGCGGGGGCTCGGACGGGGCCTCCACATCGGAAGTGAGTACTGCCGAAGCGGAGCCAGCTGGTGCTCCAGGAATTCCCTCAGCAGCGACGCGTCAGTTAGCTTCGCCGCCGCCATGTTGGCCGGCCTCAGATCTGCGTCCATCTTCTCCAACATCAGCTTCGCGCGGGGGTCCGTGAGCTCCGCTCGACCCCAATCGCTGGAGCTCGTGGGCTGCTCCGTGGGCAAGATCAGCCGAGGGTGGATGCGCCCAGCATCCACCAAGACCCACTTGCTCCTGAAGCCCTCAATCCTTTTCCCAGGGTTCGAAATGGCAATGGCGCCACCGTACGCAACGAAGCTCGCGCACGCGGAAGCAGTACCACGAGAGGTCCGGAGGTAGAAGTAGTGGCGCAGCAAGGCCACTGAGGGCTGCACCCCTATGTGAGCCTCACAGTAATAGGCGAAGATTGCCAGGAGAAGGACGGAGTTGGGGTGGAGATGCAGGGCCTGTAGCTTATAGTGGCGGAGGACAGAGAAGAAGAACTCGGAGAAGGGAGGCACCAGGCCAGCAGCAATGGCACTTACGAAGAGCGGACAGAAGGTGCTCCCTTGACCCTCAGGGGTGGCGGAGCCGGCTTTAAACACCTTCGCCCCGTTGATGCCCCGCGTCGTCGCCATTCGGGGCAACCGGGCGAGGCTCGCCTCCGACACGTTCGGCGGGTCCAGGGCAGACGAGTACCAAGCCACGGCCGGGGGCTGACGAGGCGCCATGGCTTCCTAGTTCACACGGTCAGAGTGGATCTGGAAATTTTGGAGGAAGGAAGGAGAGGCGCAAGAAAGGGGATCTGAGCAGCAACCAGGGAAAGCAAGAAGCAAAGCCTAGGTGGACGCCGCTCCTTTATCAACTCGCGCGGTTGCAAGGGCGCCCACATCCAACCAACCGCCACGCGGTGCCCAGGGCCGCAGGCTGTTAGGGCCCGCGGCGCTTCGTCTTGCCCTTCCGCCTCCCTGCACGGCCAAGTCTGGGTGCGCCTTGGGCCCGGGGGCTACTATTGGTGTTCTGGGAATGGGGGTCCCCAGACTTGCCTGCCTGCGGCCCGCGGCGTGGCTCAAAGGGGGGCCCAGTGCGGCCCATCTTCACCAACACAAACCCAAGACCCTCGCGAGGGGCCAAGCCTCGCGGGGCGGACAACGCGGAGCTTCCTCAGGCACGGCCTCGTCAGGCTGGCTCACGAGGAGGCAGAGAGATCAAGGCGGGGTATCTCACGAGGTGCCCGTGACGCAAGCCATGACGACCGGGGGCGCCAGGCGGGTGCCAGCCCGTGCAGCGTCCTCCCTTCCTCTTTGGTGCAAAGGGGGCAAGCGCAGCCGCGGAGTACCGAGGCATCAGGCAAAGGTTGCCATTTCGGTGCAACGAGACCAAGACTAGGAGGACTACGAGATGGTGGTCACCATGGAGCCCAAGACGGCGTCATCACCAGAGCTTTGCGCAGGCGAAGACTACTTTTGTCAGGATATTTGATACTAGTTGCCCCCCTTCAAATTAGCCCGCCATTGTTGGCTCCCTTCCCGCTCGATATTTGGGAAGAGGACCAGGGCCTCTATAAATAAGACCAGCCACCCACAGAGCAAAGGGGGGCTGAGAAGGGGGCTGGCCAGAGGGATCGAAGGATAGAGAAGATCAGAAAGAGAGAGAGAGAAAGGTGACTGAGCTCCTCCCAGTAGTTCATCGCCCCAGCCAAGAACAGACCCTCGCGAGGCTGTTCTTCCTTGTATTGTTCATCATCATCAGCCCAAGAGGCAATCCACCACACCACACACTGGAGTAGGGTATTACACCACAACGGTGGCCCGAACCAGTATAAACCCTGCGTCTCTCGTGTTGTTTTTTCCTTAGTTTAGATCCTAGCACGGCGGAGGAGTGCAGGTAGGTAGGAGGCGAAATCTCCGCGCGCACCCCAGTGTTCGAACCTCAAGGGTCTGCCGGAACCCGAAATCCGACAAGAAGAGGTTATTTGATATTAACTCACTCGATGAATGGAGAACCCAAGCCTACGAAAATGCCAAGTTGTTTAAAGAAAAAGGTTAAAAGATGGCATGATAAAAGGATACAAAAGCATGAGTTTAATGTAGGTGATTATGTATTGCTATACAACTCTTGTTTAAGATTTTTTGCAGGAAAACTTCTCTCTAAATGGGAAGGTCCTGACGTTATCGAGGAGGTCTATCGTTCCGGTGCCATAAAAATCAACAACTTCGAAGGCACAAATCCGAAGGTGGTGAACGGTCAAAGAATTAAACATTATATCTCAGGTAATCCTATAAATGTTGAAACCAATGTTATTGAAACCGTAACCCCGGAGGAATACATAAGGGACACTTTCCGGGACGTTTTAGACTCCGAAAAGGAATAGTCATGTGGTACGGTAAGTAAACCGGCTCCAAAACAGTTTTAAGGCAATATTTCTCCGTTTTGGAATATTTAGAAAAATAGAAAAATTAGAAGCAGTCCGGGAAGGACACGAGGCCTCCACGAGGGTGGAGGGCGCGCCCCCTACCTCGTGGGCACCTCGTGTGCTCTCTGATACGTCTCCGTTGTATCTACTTTTCCAAACACTTTTTCCCTTGTTTTGGACTCTAACTTGTATGATTTGAATGGAACTAACCCGGACTGACGCTGTTTTTAGCAGAATTGCCATGATGTTGTTTTATGTGCAGAAAACAAAAGTTCTCGGAATGACCTGAAACTCCACGGAATATCTTAAAATAAATAATAAAAAATCCTCGCCAAAGATGAAGACCAGGGGCCCACACCCTTTCCACGAGGGTGGGGGGCGCGCCCCCTACCTCGTGGGCCCCCTAGAGACCTCCCGACTCCAACTCCAACTCTATATATCTGCTTTCGAGGAGAAAAAAATCGGAGAGAAGATTTCATCGCGTTTTACGATATGGAGTCGCTGCCAAGCCCTAAAACCTCTCGGGAGGGCTGATCTGGAGTCCGTTCGGGGCCCCGGAGAGGGGGGTTCGTCGCCGTCATCATCATCAACCATCCCCCATCACCTATTTCATGATGCTCACCGCCGTGCGTGAGTAATTCCATCGTAGGCTTGCTGGACGGTGATGGGTTGGATGAGATTTATCATGTAATCGAGTTAGTTTTGTTAGGGTTTGATCCCTAGTGTCCACTATGTTCTGAGATTGATGTTGCTATGACTTTGCTATGCTTCATGCTTGTCACTAGGGCCCGAGTGCCATGATTTCAGATCTGAACCTATTATGTTTTCATCAATATATGAGTGTTCTTGATCCTATCTTGCAAGTCTATAGTCACCCATTATGTGTTATGATCCGTTAACCCCGAAGTGACAATAATCGGGATACTTACCAGTGATGACCGTAATTTCAGGAGTTCATGTATTCACTATGTGCTAATGCTTTGTTCCGGTTCTCTATTAAAAGGAGGCCTTAATATCCCTTAGTTTCCATTAGGACCCCGCTTGTAACACCCCGGATGTAATTTACCTTATATGTATGCCAACTCTTGCCGTTTCCGGCCCTAAGTTATGCTATTTCCTCATTGTCGGGTTTTTGCCTCCATGTGTTTTGTCTTTGTCATGCATCTCATATCATGTCATCATGTGCATTGCATTTTCATACGTGTTCGTCTCATGCATCCGAGCATTTTCCATGTTGTCCGTTTTGCATTCCGGCGCTCCTATGTCCTCCGGTGGTCCTTTTTACCTCTTTTTCGTGTGCGGGTGTTAAACGTTTTCGGATTGGACCGAGACTTTTCATGCGGCCTTGGTTTACTACCGGTAGACCGCCTGTCAAGTTTCGTGCCATTTGGACTTCGTTTGATACTCCAACGGTTAACCGAGGGACCGAAAAGGCCTCGTGTGTGTTGCAGGCCAACACCCATCCAAACTGGCCCAAAACCCACCTAAACCCCTTCCATCATCTAGATCGTTCGATCATGATCACGTGGCCGCAAACCGCACCTCATTTGGAGCCTCCTAGCTCCTCCTACCTATAAATGTAGCTCCTTCCCAAAATTTTCGGGTCTTCCACCCCCAAACCCTAGCCCTTTCTCCTCGCGCCACGCCGGACGTGTCCGTCCGCGCCAGACACCTCCCCGCCGCTGCCCGCAGCCAACCGGGGCCGCCACGTGGCACGCCGCCACCCGCAGCCACGCCGGCCCTCTCGGCCCGCCGCAGGCCCTCCTCGCCGTCGAACCGGGCCAGAGGCGCCCCGCGCCGCCCGTTCGCCCCGCCGCCTCGCCTGGCTCCTCGCCCGAGCCGCCCCGGCCCGCCTCCATGCCGGCGCCCGCGCTCCATAGCGCTGGCGAGCCGCCGCCTCGCCGCCCCCGACGCCACTCCACCGTGCCTCCTCTCGCGCGGGTCGGCGACCTCGGCTCGCCGCCGCCGGCGCCGCCACCGCCGACTTCTCCTCCGACCACCGAAGCTCTGGCCTCCTTCCTCGGTTTCTTCTCTGGTGAACAGTAACCCCGACGATCCTTGATCTGCGCGCCGGCCAGATCTGGATCTGAGAGGGTTGACTCTAACCCTAATTTTCAGATATTTTTGCAATCTTCGTCATGCCATAACTCTGCATCCGTAGCTCCGATTCGTGCGTGTAGCATATCAAAATGTTCGTCTCGACGAGTACATAATTTCATCTCTATGCATCATTTTCATTTGAGCTCATCTTGATGCCCGAAATGCTGTTGGAAGAAGGCTATGTGAGGAATATTTCAGATCTGTTTCAGCAAATGGCCTTTTGTCATTTTTGCCATGATTAATGTGTGCATGCTATGATCCTGAGCTCTACATGTGTTTTGATGTATGCCATGCCATCTTTACAGGGGTGTATGCCATGTATTTTTGTGATCTTTGTGGTGACTAGCACAATCATGCAAAGTAGCTTACTCAATGATGCTGATTTCAGGGACTTAGAATTTCACGAAGTCCTTGTCCTGTTTTTGTTTTTATGCCATATGTTCATGTTGTTTCCTAGTGATCCGTGCCTCTTTTGAGGATGATCAGTAAGGATGTTTTGTTAATATTGTGGTGCTCTATACATCCATGTCTTTGTTTGCATTTATGGAGCACCCTAGCTTGAGTCAATCGAGCTCTACTTTTGCTATAAAATGTTCCTAGCAGATTGTTAACATGTTTAGCGATTTTGCCGAGGTTGTTGCCATTGATCCGTGCATGCTATGTTGTTGTTCTTGCCATGTCTAGCTTCTATGCCATGTCTTCTAGATGGGCGTATTCTTAGTTTGTCATGCAATGCCTCGTAGTGAGTGCATTGAGCTCGTAAACATGCCTACTTGTTAACCTGTTTTGCATGCTCCAGTTTTTCACTAAGTCTGAATCTGTTTATGTTTTTGCTATGTTCACATGCTTGCAATTGTATTTTCTGATCACTTTTGACTCAAGGTCACTAAGGGACTTTTGTTATATTCTTAGAGTAGCTTCATGCCATGCCTTGCTTTGCCATGATGTGTTCCTGTAGCATGTAGTGTTTGTACTCTAAAGATTGCTTCCTGCTGATAAATTCCTGATATGCTGTTAATTTCACTAAGTCTGAAACCTATTAACTTTTGCTCTTTTGCCATGCTTGTTTGAACCTGTTAATGGATGAATTAGCTGTAGCTCAGTGTTCATCTTTTGTCAAGCACCATGAGTGGATCCCTTCCATGTATTTTTTGTTATGTTTGAGTGCTGTAGCATATTTATCTTGATGCATTTAGAAGGCTACTTGCTGATTATCGCAGACCGGTGCCATATTTGTTTTGCTTGCCATTTCCAAACCGTGCATCCGATTCCGATGATCTTTATATCGATTTCAACCGAAATCAACTCCCCTTTCCAGTGGCACTCTTGGATTTCCATGTTGAGGCCAGGTTCAATCACTCCTTTCCAAATCATGCATATGCATCACATATCACATCCCGCATATCATACCATGTTTGCATCATATTGCTTGAGCATTGCACGTGGTTGATTGTGTTCCCTTTTGCTTGTTGTTCTTGTTTGGGTAGATCCGAGAGACGAGTTCGTGAATGAGGATCCCGTTGAGTTCACTTACGAGGATCAAGGCAACTCTGAGAACT
Organism: Triticum urartu; assembly: GCF_056163025.1. Lineage (NCBI taxonomy): Eukaryota > Viridiplantae > Streptophyta > Magnoliopsida > Poales > Poaceae > Triticum > Triticum urartu. The sequence continues at coordinate 323,164,776 of NC_141879.1, read as the reverse complement.
TTGCAGGCAAGATGACCATACCCTCGAAATCACTTCTATCTTTGCTTGCTAGATGCTCGCTCTTTTGCTATGCCTATGCTACGATACCTACCAATTGCTTATCATGCCTCCCAAATTTCCATGTCAAACCTCTAACCCACCATGTCCTAGCAAACCGTTGTTTGTCTATGTTACCGCTTTGCTCAGCCCCTCTTATAGCGTTGCTAGTTGCAGGTGAAGATTGGAGATCGTTCCTTGTTGGAACATGCTTAATTATTGGGATATCACCATATTATCTTGTTTATCTTAATGCACCTATATACTTGGTAAAGGGTGGAAGGCTCGGCCTTATGCCTGGTGTTCTGTTCCACTCTTGCCGCCGTAGTTTCTGTCATATCGGTGTTATGTCCCGGATTTTGCGTTCCTTACACGGTTGGGTTATAATGGGAACCCCTTGACAGTTCGCCTTGAATAAAAATCTTCTAGCATGGCCCAACATTGGTTTTACAATTCACCCCCTAACCTTTTTTCCCTTGGATTTCGCGGACTCAAGGGTCATATTTATTTTAACCCCCCCGGACCAGTGCTTCTCTAAGTGTTGGTCCAACTGAGCGATGTCCGGGGCTACCAGGGGCAACTCTGGGCTGGCCTACCCGACGTCTGGCTCATCTGAGTGTGCCCTGAGAACGAGATATGTGCAGCTCCTATCAGGATTTGTCGGCACATTCGGGCGGCTTTGCCGGTTTAGTTTTACCATTGTCGAGGATGTCTTGTAACCGGGATGCCGAGTCTAATCGGATTGTCTTGGGAGAAGGAATATCCTTCGTTGACCGTGAGAGCTTGTGATGGGCTAAGTTGGGACTCCCCCGCAGGGATTTGAACTTTCGAAAGCCATGCCTGCGGTTATGGGCAGATGGGAATTTGTTAATGTCCGATTGTAGAAAACCTGAAACTTAACTTAATTAAAATGCATCAACCGCGTGTGTAACCGTGATGGTCTCTTCTCGGCGGAGTCCGGGAAGTGAACACGGTGTTGGAGTAATGTTTGACGTAGGTTGTTCTAGGATCACTTCTTGATCATAGTTGTTCGACCGTGCTTTTGCCTTCTCTTCTCGCTCTCTTTTGCGAATATGTTTAGCCACCATATATGCTAGTCACTTGCTGCAGCTCCACATCATACCTTTACCTTACCTATAAGCTTAAATAGTCTTGATCGCGAGGGTGTGAGATTGCTGAGTCCCCGTGACTCACAGTTTACTTCCAAAACCAGATGCAGGTACCGATGATACCGCTCCAGATGATATGACTGAGCTCAAGTGGGAGTTCGATGAAGACTCTCGTCGTTACTACGTGTCTTTCCCATATGATCAGTAGTGGTGCCCAGTTGGGGCGATCGGGGACTTTGTCGCATTTGGGGGTTGATCTTTATTTTGGTTCCATAGTCGGACCCTGAGTGTATTGGATGAATATAATTACTTATTTATGTATTTGTGTGACGTGGCGAGTGTAAGCCAACTATGTATCTTTCCCCTTTATTTATGTACATGGGTTGTTTGCGAAGATTACCTCACTTGCGACATTGCTTTCAATGCGGTTATGCCTCTAAGTCATGCTTCGACACGTGGGAGATATAGCCGCATCGAGGGCGTTACACCGCTGCCACGGGAGGGTAGGACAAAAGATGTCATGCAAGTTCTTTTCCATAAGCACGTATGGCTATATTCGGAATACATGCCTACATTATATCAACGAATTGGAGCTAGTTCTGTGTCACCCTATGTTATGACTGTTACATGATGAACCACATCCGGCATAATTATCCATCACTGATTCGATGCCTGCAAGCTTTCCACATACTGGTTTACGCTTATTTACTTTCCCGTTGCTATTGTTACAATCACTACAAAATACCAAAAACATTACTTTGCTTTCGTTACTCTTTTGTTACCGTTACCATCACTATCATATTACTTTGCTACTAAACACTCTCCGGACTCCGTTTTCTTACACGACACATATTTTGGTTGGTAAAAATTCATTATATAATCTCCCGAGGGTTTTGACTCCCGTATCACGCAAAAATCTCCTGTCTTTGTTTCGAGCTGTTTTCTGTGAGGGTTGTCAAGGCCAGGCACTATGTCGTCTCCCTCCTCCTCCAACCATGAGGGCAACGATGCTTGGCTAATGAAGATAGAGCTGAAGAGAGAAGAACCCATGGAGATCAACAAGGAGGAAGGGATCAAGAAGGCCATGGAGGACCAAGTTCCGGCAACAGAAGACATCCTTCAACTTGATCACAATCTTCTTACCTCAACTGAGATCGAAGCTTTCAAGATGATTGAGTTAGCTCCTATACAAAATAAGTATCTCACATGTGAAAATATTTTGTTGAAGGAGCATATCATCACACTCAAAGGCATTATCCGCAAGTTAGAAGACCTCCTACGCTCGATGTGTGACTATCCATCATCAACAACTCCACCTTCTTCACCAACAAAGAAGAACTGAGCATCGGGTATGGGCACTCCCCTTGGCAACTGCCAAGCTTGGGGGAGTGCCCCGGTATCGTATCACCATCACTTTTATCTTTACTGTTTTTCTTAGTTCGATCCTTTTGGTAATATCTTGATCTAGTAGAATAAAAGTTCTTAGTATGATCCAGTTGTGAGTTTTGCTTTATGATCCTTCTATGTAATCGAGTCCGTGAGCTATATAATAAAGATTAGTGTTGAGTCAAGGGCTTGATTATTTTGCCATGATCCTAAGTGAATAAAAGAAAAGAGAAATAAATAAAAAGGAAACAAAGAGATCATAAGGATCTTATGGAGAGTAATGAGCTCACATAGAAAGAGTATGATGAATAAAAGTTGTTGAGAGTTGACAAACATAGTTTTGGTCATCGTTGCAATTAATAGGAAGTAATAAATAAAGAGAGGTCGTCACATATAAATATACTATCTTGGACATCTTTTATGATTGTGAGCACTCATTAAAATATGACATGCTAAAGAGTTTACGTTGGACAAGGAAAACAACATAATGGGTTATGTTTTCTTACATCTGAGATAAATTATATTGTCATGGATCATCCAACATGGTTGAGCTTGCCTCTCCATCTCATGCTAGCCAAATTCATCGCACCAAGTAGAGATACTACTTGTGCTTCCAAATACCCTTAAACCAGTTTTACCATGAGAGTCCACCATACCTACCTATGGATTGAGTAAGATCCTCCAAGTAAGTTGTCATCGGTGCAAGCAATAAAAATTGCTCTCTAAATATGTATGACTTATTAGTGTGGGAGAAAATAAGCTTTATACGATCGTGTGATATGGAAGAAATAAAAGCGACATATTGCATAATAAAGGTCCATATCACAAGTGGCAATATAAAGTGACGTTCTTTCGCACTAAGATTTTGTGCATCCAACCATAAAAGCGCATGACAACCTCTGCTTCCCTCTACGAAGGGCCTATCTTTCACTTTTATCTCCTACCTTGCATAAGAGTCATGGTGATCTTCACCCTTCCTTTTTACATTTTATCCTTTGGCAAGCACAGTATGTTGGAAAGATCCTGGTATATATGGCTAATTGGATGTGAGTTTTCATGAACTATTATTGTTGACATTACCCTTGAGGTAAAACGTTGGGAGGCAAAACTATAAGCCCCTATCTTTCTCTGTGTCTGATTAAAACTCCATACCCATAAGTATTGCGTGAGTGTCAGCAATTGTGAAAGACCATATGATAGTTGAGTATGTGGACTTGCTGAAAAGCTCTTATGTATTGACTCTTTCCTATGTTATGACAAATTGAAATTGCTCCAATGACTGAGATTATAGTTTGTTAGTTTTCAATGAAGCTTACAATTCATACTTGAAATTGTGATTGAATTATTACTCTAGCATAAGAAATCACATGACAAGAATTATGTAAGTTGCTGTTCTAAAAATGATCATGATGCCCTCATGCTCGTATTTTACTTTTATCAACACCTCTATCTCTAAACATGTGGACATATTTTTCAATTTTGGCTTTTGCTTGAGGACAAGCGAGGTCTAAGCTTGGGGGAGTTGATACGTCCATTTTGCATCATGCTTTTATATCGATATTTATTGCATTATGGGATGTTATTACACATTATGTCACAATACTTATGCCTATTCTCTCTTATTTTACAAGGTTTACATACAGAGGGAGAATGCCGGTAGCTGGGATTCTGGGCTGGAAAAGGGGCAAATATTAGAGACCTATTCTGCACAGCTCCAAAAGTCCTGAAACTTCACGGAAGACGTTTTCGGAATATATAAAAAATACCGAGAGCAAGAAGTTCACCAGGGGGCCCACACCCTGCCCACGAGGGTGGGGGCGCGCCCTACCCCCCTGGGCGCGCCCCCTACCTCGTGGGCCCCCTGGTGGCCCTCCGATGGCCATCTTCTGCTATATGAAGTCTTTCGATGAGGAAAAAAATCATAAGCCATCTTCTCGGACGAAACTCTGCCGCCACGAGGCGGAACCTTGGCGGAACCTATCTAGGGCTCTAGCGGAGCTGTTCTGCCGGGGAAACTTCCCTCCGGGAGGGGGAAATCATCGCCATCGTCATCACCAACGCTCCTCTCACTGGGAGAGGGCAATCTCCATCAACATCTTCACCAGCACCATCTCCTCTCAAAACCCTAGTTCATCTCTTGTATCCAATTCTTGTCTCCAAGTCCGGGATTGGTACCTATGGGTTGCTAGTAGTGTTAATTACTCCTTGTAGTTGATGCTAGTTGGTTTAATTGGTGGAAGATCATATGTCCTATATGCATATTAATACCCCTCTAATTATGAACATGATTATGCTTTGTGAGTAGTTACGTTTGTTCCTGAGGACATGGGAGAAGTCTTGCTATTAGTATTCATGTGAATTTGGTATTCGTTTGATATTTTGATGAGATGTATGTTGTCTCTCCTCTAGTGGTGTTATGTGAACGTCGACTACATAACACTTCACCATTATTTGGGCCTAGAGGAAGGCATTGGTAAGTAATAAGTAGATGATGGGTTGCTAGAGTGACAGAAGCTTAAACCCTAGTTTATGCGTTGCTTCGTAAGGGGCTGATTTGGATCCATATGTTTCATGCTATGGTTAGGTTTACCTTAATACTTTTGTTGTAGTTGTGGATGCTTGCAATAGAGGTTAATCATAAGTGGGATGCTTGTCCAAGTAAGGACAGTACCCAAGCACCGGTCCACCCACATATCAGATTATCAAAGTACCGAACGCAAATCATATGAACGTGATGAAAACTAGCTTGACGATATTCCCATGTGTCCTCGGGAGCGCTTTTCTCTATATAAGAGTTTGTCCAGGCTTGTCCTTTGCTACAAAAAGGATTGGGCCACCTTGCTGCACTTTATTTACTTTTGTTACTTGTTGCTCATTACAAATTATCCTATCACAAAACTATCTGTTACCACTTATTTTAGTACTTGCAGAGAATACCTTGCTGGAAACCGCTTATCATTTCCTTCTGCTCCTCGTTGGGTTCGACATTCTTAATTATTGAAAGGACTATGATAGATCACCTATACTTGTGGGTCATCAGCATCCAGGAAGCATAACAGGTCGCACTCGGCAGTGGAGTCGACGATCTGATCGATGCGTGGGAGTGGGAACGGATCTTGGGGGCAGGCCTTGTTAAGGTTGGTGAAGTCAATGCACATCCGTTCCTTCCCGCCTTTCTTCGGTACTACGATGGGGTTTGCCAGCCATTCGGGATACCGAACCTCGCGAATGGTGCCCACCGCCTCTATCTTGCGGGTCTCTTGGACGATGAAGGCCTGGTTCTCAGTGGACTGCCGTCTCGCCCGCTACTTCACGGGGCGTACATTGGGGCATACCCTTAAGTGATGCTGAATCACTTCCCTCAGAACTCCTACCAGCTGATTGGGATCCCATGCGAATATATCCTTGTTTGCGCGCAAGAACTTCACCAATGCTCCCCCTTGACCTTGATCGAGGCTAGCACCTATGGTAAAGGTGGCTCCTGAGGGCCCGTCCTCATTGACTGGCACCTGCTTGGTTTCCGCCTTGTCTTGTGTGAACAACTGCTTCTTATTGGTCGGTACGGCTCCTGTGGGCTCGGAGGTTCCCGCGTCGGCAGGCTGCACCGCCGCAGCGGTTTTGAGGGCGAGCCTGAGCACCGCCAGAGCCTCCTTAGCGTCCCCTTTGACAGTGAGGATGCCCTTGCTCCCAGGCATCTTCATGAGGTTGTAGGCCGGATGAGTCGCTACCATGAACTGGGCCAGAGCTGGGTACCCGAGAATGGCATTGTACGGGAGGCCGACGCGGGCGATGTCGAAGTCGACCAGCTCAGTGCGGTAGTTGTCACGTGTGCCAAAGGTGACGGGAAGGCGGATCTGCCCCAGAGAGCTGGCAGTGCCACCACCAACCCCTAAGAAAGGCTTGCTGAGGCTGAGCTGCTCGAGTGGCACGTGAAGAAGGCTGAAGCCTTCCATGGAGAGCAAGTTGAGGCCGGCACCGCCGTTGATGAGGGTCTTGGTAACAGCCATGTTGCAGATGGTGGGCGTGCAGAGCATTGGGAGCATGCCCGAGCCGGCAGTGGAGTCGGGGTGGTCCTCTGAGCCGAAGGTGAGGTCGGCCTCCGGCGCAGCCCAGCCTGGCGGACCCCCGGGCGCTTGGAAACGGCACCAATCTGGCGGAGGAACGGCTTGACGTGGCGATCTGAAGGCGGTGCTTGGGAGCCGCCTAGTAGGGCCCCGACTGTGTGGTGCACCGGTACCGCGTAGCGAGCGGTGAAGAGGTCTCAGAGTTCCCCCAGAATGCCACCGTGGATCTAGGGAGGTTGAGCAGCCAGGCGCGTGGCTCGCCGGCGAGGGCCATGGGGAGCCAGTTGGCCATGACCTTGTCGTCACCCCCGGCCTCGAGGACGGCCTCCTCGTATGCCAACAAGAAGGCAAACGGGTCTGCCGCGCCGTTGTAGCGCGGTGGCATCTCCGGCCTAAACTTGGGTGGCCATCGCACCTGCCACATGGCGGGGGCCAGGGCTCGGAGCCCCCTGGCCCCGTCGTTAGCACCGGCCGCTGGAGCCGATGGCGGGGCACCTGCCATGAGGGTGAAGAGCGGCGGCGCGGAGCGCAGGCTGGTGGAGAGGAGCTACGGCGCACCCCTACCTGGTGCGCCAAATGTCGGATCACGGGTTCCGGCAAACCCTTGAGGTTCGAACTCTGGGGCGCACACGAAGTTCTTTCCCTCCTTCCGATCTACGCCCTAGCTCACTAAGGTCTCGCGGGCGAACCCGACACACTCGCTACACAAAGACACAAGGTTTATACTGGTTCGGGCCACCGATGTGATGTAATACCCTACTCCAGTGCGGTGGTGGATTGCCTCTTGGGCTGATGATGAACAGTACAAGGGGAAGAACAGCCTCCTGGGGTTGAGGCGTTCTTGTACTTGGTGTGCTAAGGGTTGGCCTTTTATCAGATCGGATCTCCCCCTTTGGTGGTGGCTAGTCCTACTTATATAGGCCCTGGTCCTCTCCCCAAATATTGAGCGGGAAGGGAGCCAACAACAGCGGCCAATTTGAAAGGGGACAACTAGTACAAGCTATCCTGACAAAAGGTGGTCTTCGCCTGCCAAAGGTCCCGGTGGTGACGCAGTCCTGGGCTCCATGGTGACCTCCGTCCTTCCGTCCTTCTGGTCTTGGTCTTGTTGCACCGATATGGAAACCTTTGCCTGATGCCTCCATACTTCGCGTCTGCGCTTGCCTCCTTAGCACCAAAGATGAAACAAGGACGTTGCGCGCGCTGGCGCTCGCCTGGCGCCCACCTGGTGTCGATCGTCATGGATCACGTCACGAGAGCCTCGCGAGGTTCGCCCCACCTTGATATCTGCACTCCTCGCGAGGCAGCCTGGTGAGGCCACTCCTGAGGAGTTCTTGCGTCGTCCGCCTCGCGAGGCTTGGCCCCTCGCGAGGGTCTTGAATGCCTTGTTGACGATGATGGGCCGTATAAACCTGCCAGCACAGCCACGCCATGGGCCGCAGGCAGGCAAGTCTGGGGACCCCCGTTCCCAGAACGCCGATAGAGAGAGAGAGATGAAGCCATCTAGCTACTAACTACGGACCCGAAGGTTTACAAGGAACTACTCACGCATCATCGGAGAGGCACCAATGGAGGTGGTGAACCCCATCTGAGATGGTGTCTAGATTGGATCTGGTGGTTCTGGACTCTGCGACGGCTGGATGAATATTTCCTCGACTCCCCTAGGGTTCTGGGATTTTTGGGGTATTTATAGAGCAAAGAGGCGGTCCCGGGGGCACCCGAGATGGGCACAACCCACCAGGGCGCGCCTGGGCCTCCTAGCGCGCCCTGGTGGGTTGTCCCCTCCTCGGGACTCCCCCCAGGTGCAACCATGGCCCAACATGTTCCTTTTGGTCCATAAAAAATCTCCGTAAAGTTTCATGGTATTTGGACTCCGTCTGATATTGATTTTCTGCGATGTAAAAAACATGGAAAAAACAGGAACTGGCACTTGGCACTATGTCAATAGGTTAGTACCCAAAAGTGTTATAAAATGATTATAAAACATCCAAGATTGATAATATAATAGCATGGAACAATCAAAAATTATAGAGACATTGGAGACGTATCAGCGTCCCCAAGCATAACTCCTACTCGTCCTCGAGTAGGTAAGTGATAAAAACAGAATTTTTGATGTGGAATGATGCCTATCATGTCATATCATATTCTTTTCTTTATAGCATGGACAATTGGACTTTTAGTTGTTCAAAGCAATAGTCTAGTTTTGACATGATAATTTAGATACTCAAGCATATCAACAAGCAACCATGTCTTTCAAAATATTAACGCTAAAATAAGTTATCCCTAGCCCATCATGCTCAAACATTGATCCATTCATGAAACACACTCGAATATTAGCTACACTGAATACTTAAGTATGATCATATTGCCTCCTATTTGGTGCTTTTATAAGAGAAGATGGAGACTCAAAAATAAAAAATTGCATAAAGTAAAAGAAGGGCCCTTCGCGGAGGGAAGTACAGATTTGTAGAGGTATCAGAGGTGAAAGTGAAAGACTTAGAGATAAAAACATTTTGAGAGTGAGAGGTGTATCCATACCACCAACAAAAACGACTTAGAGTTCCCAATACTTTCCATGCATAGATATATCATAGGCGGTTCCCAAACAGAAAATAAAGTTTATTCCTTTTTCCACCATAACTTTCACTTTCCATGGCTAGCCGTATCCACGGTTGCCCTCCATACCAACACATTCCAAGGAATTTATTATTTGACAACATAAAGTAAATTCAATTTTTTTTGCATTTCGGGACTGGGCATCCCTAATACCTTTGCCTTACTCTCGTGCAATGACAAGTGAATAAACACTCACCTTGAGAATAACACATCTAGCATGGAAAATATTAGCCACCCCTCACCGCTCCGCGAGCGAAACAAACACACAAAAGAGAAGTTCATTTCGAAAATTAGAGATGGCACATGCAAATTTACTTAGAACGGCAAAAGAGTACCGCATATAGGTAGATATAATGGACTCATGTGGCAAGACTGGTTTAAAGGTTTTTGGATGCACAAGTAGTGATCATACTTAGTGCAAAATGAAGGCTAGCAAAAGATTGGGAGGCGACCAACTAAGAAACAGATAATCTCATAAGCATGCATTAAGCATAAGTAACATCGAATAATTCACCACAAGTAGGATATAATTTTATTGCATGACTATTGACTCTCATACTTGCATAGGGAATCACAAACCTTAACACAAATATTCTTACTAAAGCATAATTACTCATCAAGATGACTCACATATCACATCATCATATCTCAAAACTATTACTAAGAATCAAGTTTATTTTTTCCAATGATCTTCATGAATTTTTTTATTATATCCTTCTTGGATATCTATCACTTCGGGATTAATTTTCATGTATTGCTTTTGACAAGCTCCAACAAATATAAGTGAAGATGATGATCATAATAAAATTTTCTTTCTCTCAAATTAGTTTAAGTGAAGCAAGAGAGAATTTCTTGAAAATTTTACTAACTCTCAAATAAATCTAAGTGAAGCGAGAGAGCATTTCTTCAAAAATACTAAGGCACACAGTGCTAAAAAAGATATAAGTGAAGCACTAGAGCGAGTCCATTGCTCATAAAAATTTAAGTGAATCATAGAGAGCAATTCTAACAAGTCATGACATAATTTTGGATCCCTCAAATAGGTGTGTCTAGCAAGGATTGATAACTTAAAACACAAAATAAAACAAGAAAAGACTCATATCATACAAGACGCTCCAAGCAAAACACATATCATGTGACGAATAAAAATATAGTTTTGAGTAAAATACCGATGATCGTTGGAAGAAAGCAGGGATGCCACTCGAGGGCATCCCCAAGCTTAGTTGGTTGCTCATTTTTGGATGATATCTTTGGATACTGGGGCATCCACAAGCTTAGGTTCTTCCATCCTTCCTTCATCCATCGTAAGATAACCCAAAACTTGAAAACTTCAATCACACAAAACTCAACAAAACCTTCGTGAGATCTGTTAGTGTAAGAAAATTATAAATCACTACTATAAGTACTGGATCACACAAATTCATATTTTGTTTTTGTATTATATCTACTATATTCCAACTTTTCTCTGGCAAAACTCATCAAAGAAAACCATAGAGCCATCAAAATAAGCACACAACACAAAGAAAACAGAATCTGTCAAAACAGAATAGTCTGTAGAAATCTGACTATTTCAAATACTTCTGTAACTCCAAAAATTCTGAAACATTGGGACGGCCTGAGAAATTTGTATATTGATCTACTGCAAGTGGAATGTCTATTTTATCACTCTCTGGTAAAAAACAAAAATTAATTTCATGAGTGTAAAAGTTTCTGTTTTTTAGCAAGATCAAACATCTATCACCCAAGAAGATCCTAAAGGATTTACTTGGCACAAACACTAATTAAAACATAAAAAACACAATCATAACAGTAGCATAATTGTGTTAACACACAAAAACAGGAAGCAAAAAGCAAAAATAAAATTTATTCATTGGTTGCCTCCCAACAAGCGCTATAGTTTTATGCCCTTAGCTAGGCATAAAGCAAGGATCTAAGTTTTGTCTTTCGAAGTTTTGGCAACTTTTGTAAGGGTTTTCTCAAACCCGGGAGGCTCTTTACGCTTCCCTAAATTCTCCGGAAAAGAAACCATCTTAAGATCCAAAATATCCAATTGCTTATTACAAAGAGTAATCAGGGCATTCATGCGATTGATACTACCATTGAGGTGTTTGAAGGGTTCATTGTATTTTTGTATTTCAACCATATGCTTATGCAAATCACCAAGTTTGTCCAACATCTGAGCTCCCTCGGGGGTAAAAGGAAACCCCTTCTTTTGAGGTGAAATTCCCAAAATTCCCTCTAAGATTTCATAGGCAGCATTGGCATCAAGATCAATGAAGTTTCCTTTAGCGGCAAAATCGAGAAATTGTCTATGATGCAAAGCTAATCCTATGTAAAAATTTCGAAGCAAAACTTTAGCATCCCCCTTTAAGTTGGAAATACGATATGATTCCATAAGCCTATACCAGGCATCTTTCAAATTTTCTCCTTGTCCTTGCTTGAAGTAAAGAACTTCAAAATCTAGTGACAAAGGAGGAGTAGGGACGCTAGCCATCGAGACTAGAAAGCAAGAGAATGGTAAACGAAAAAGAGAGGCGAATAAAACGGTAAATTTTGTGAAGTGGGGGAGAGGAAAATGACAGGCAAATAGCAAATAATGTAAATTGCAAGGAGATGAGATTTGTGATTAGGAACCTGGTATATGTTGAAGATCCTCCCCGACAACGACGCCAGAAATTCCTTTTGATGTCGCTTGAAGCTACATCAGTATTTCCCCAAAGAGGAAGGGATGATGCAGCACAGCGGCGGTAGGTATTTACCTCAAATATGAAACCAAGGTTATCGAACCAGTAGGAGAACCAAGCAACACAACGTAAACAGCACATGCAGACGAATACCAACTTCTCGCAACCCGACGTGTTAAAGGGGTTGTCAATCCCTTTCGGGGTACGGCGCCTCAAGATAGGCAAACGGACGTGAGATAAATTTGTAGTAGATTTATAGATCGAACGCTAAATAAAATAAATAAAGGAAAATTGCAGTAAGATATTTTTGGGTTTTTGGATTAATAGATCTGAAAATAAAAGCAAGTGAAAAGTAGATCACAAAGGCAAATATATGAGAAAGAAGACTCGGGGCCCGTGATGGAAATATGCCCTAGAGGCAATAATAAAGTTGTTATTTATATTTCCTTATATCATGATAAATGTTTATTATTCATGCTAGAATTGTATTAACCGGAAAATTAGTACATGTGTGAATACATAGACAAACAAAGTGTCCCTAGTATGCCTCTACTTGACTAGCTCGTTAATCAAAGATGGTTAAGTATCCTAACCATAGACATGTGTTGTCATTTGATGAACGGGATCACATCATTAGAGAATGATGTTATGGACATGACCCATCCGTTAGCTTAGCATAAATGATCGTTTAGTTTTATTGCTATTGCTTTCATCATGACTTATACATGTTCCTCTTACTATGAGATTATGCAACTGTTTTATTGCTATTGCTTTCATCACGACTTATATATGTTCCTCTTACTATGAGATTATGCAACTCCCGAATACTGGAGGAACACCTTGTGTGCTATCAAACGTCACAACATAACTGGGTGATTATAAAGATGCTCTACAGGTGTCTTCGATGGTGTTTGTTGAGTTGGCATAGACCGAGATTAGGATTTGTCACTCCGTGTATCGGAGAGGTATCTCTAGGCCCTCTCGGTAATGCTCATCACTATAAGCCTTGCAAGCAATGTGATTAATGAGTTAGTTGCGGGGTGATGCATTACGGAACGAGTAAAGAGACTTTCTGGTAACGAGATTGAACTAGGTATGATGATACAGACAATCGAATCTCAGGCAAGTAACATAGCGATGACAAAGGGAACAACGTATGTTGTTATGCGGTTTGACCGGTAAAGATCTTCATAGAATATGTAGGAGCCAATATGAGCATCCAGGTTCCTATATTGGTTATTGACCAGAGATGTGTATCGGTCATGCCTACATAGTTCTCGAACCCGTAGAGTCCGCACGCTTAACGTTCGATGACAGTTTGCATTATGAGTTATGTGATTTGATGTAGCGAAGTTTGTTTGCAGTCCCAGATGAGATCACAGACATGAAGAGGAGTCTCTAAATGGTCGAGAGGTAAAGATTCATATATTGGAAGGCTATATTCGGACACCGGACGTGTTCCGGGTGATACCGGGTCACCAGAAGGGGTTCCGGGCAAACCCCGGCAAAGATATGGGCTTAATGGGCCAAGTAAGGGAACACACCAGCCCACAAGGGGCCGGTGAGCCCCCTATAGGGCCAGCCACGTGGGGAGAAAGGAAAACGAGAGGAGGAAAAGGAAAGTATGAAGTAGGACTCCTACTTCCTTCCCCTCCTCCCTCCTTCCTTTCCCCCTTGTCCAAATATGGTAAGGGGGCCGAATTGGACTAGGGGCCCAAGTAGGATTCCTCCTACTTGGGCGCGCCCTCGGATGCCTCCTTCCCTATCCCTCCATTATATACGTGGGTAGGGCACCCCTAGAACACACATCAATTGTTCCTAGCCGTGTGCGGCGCCCCCCTCCACAGTTAACACCTCGGTCATATCGTCGTAGTGCTTAGGCTAAGCCCTGCGCCGGTAACATCATCATCACCATCACCACGTCATCATGCTAACGAAACTCTCCCTCGGCCTCAACTGGATCAAGAGTTCGAGGGACGTCACCGAGTTGAATGTGTGCAGATCGCGGAGGTGCTGTGCGTTCGGTACTTGGATCGGTTGGATCACGAAGACGTTCGACTATATCAACCGCGTTACTAAACACTTCTGCTTTCGGTCTGCGAGGGTACGTGGACTCACTCTCCCTCCTCATTGCTATGCTTCTCCTAGATAGATCTTGCGTGATCGTAGGAATTTTTTGAAGTACTACGTTCCCCAATAGTGGCATCCGAGCCAGGTCTATGCGTAGATGTTATATGCACGAGTAGAACACAAAGGAGTTGTGGGCATGAGTATATACATATTGCTTGCCGTCACTAGTTGATTCTTGATTCGGCGGTATTGTTGGATGAAGCGCCTTAGACCGACATTACGCGTACACTTACGTGAGACTGGTTCTACCGACGTGCTTCGCACACAGGTGGCTAGTGGGTGTCTGTTTCTCCAACTTTAGTTGAATCGGATTCAATGAACAGGGTTCTTTCCGAAGATCAAAAAGCAATCACTATACCGCGTTGTGGTTTTCGATGCGTAGGTAAGAACAGTTTTGCTAAAGCCCATAGCAGCCACATAAAACTTGCAACAACAAAGTAGAGGACGTCTAACTTGTTTTTGCAGGGCTTGCTGTGATGTGATATGGTCAAGACATGATGATATATAAATTGTTGTATGAGATGATCATGTTTTGTTAAAGTTATCGGCAACTGGCAGGAGCCTTATGGTTGTCTCTTTATTACATAAGATGCAAGCGCCATATAATTGCTTTACTTTATCGCTATGCGATAGCAATTGTTGCAAAAGCAATAGTTGGCGAGATGACAACGATGCGACGATGGAGATCAAGGTGTCAAGCCAGTGACGATGGTGATCATCGGTGCTTTGGAGATGGAGGTCAAAGGCACAAGATGATGATGGCCATATCATATCACTTATATTGATTGCATGTGATGTTTATCCTTTATGCATCTTATTTTGCTTAGTACGGCGGTAGCATTATAAGATGATCCCTCACTAAATTTCAAGGTACAAGTGTTCTCCCTGAGTATGCACCGTTGCTACAGTTCTTCGTGCCAAGACACCACGGGATGATCGGGTGTGATAAGCTCTACGTTCACATACAACGGGTGCAAGCTAGTTTTGCACACGCAGAATACTCGGGTTAAACTTGACGAACCTAGCATATGCAGATATGGCCTCGGAACACTGAGACCGAAAGGTCGAGCGTGAATCATATAGTAGATATGATCAACATAGTGATGTTCACCATTGAAAACTACTCTATCTCACGTGATGATCGGACATGGTTTAGTTGATGTGGATCATGTGATCATTTAGATGACTAGAGCGATGTCTATCTAAGTGGGAGTTCTTAAGTAATATGATTAATTGAACTTTAATTTATCATGAACTTAGTCCTGGTAGTATTTGCATAACTATGTTGTAGATCAATAGCTCGCGATGTAGCTCCCCGTTTATTTTTGATATGTTCCTAGAGAAAAACTATGTTGAAAGATGGTAGTAGCAATGATGCGGACTGGGTCCGTGATCTGAGGATTATCCTCATTGCTGCACAGAAGAATTATGTCCTTGATGCACCGCTAGGTGACGGACCTATTGCAGGAGCAGATGCAGACGTTATGAATGTTTGGCAAGCTCGGTATGATAACTACTTGATAGTTTAGTGTGCCATGCTTTATGGCTTAGAATCGGGACTTCAAAAACGTTTTGAATGCCATGGAGCATATAAGATGTTCTAAGAGCTGAAATTGGTATTTCAGACTCATGCCCGAGTTGAGAGGTATGAGACCTCTGACAAGTACTTTGCCTACAAGATGGAGGAGAATAGCTCAACCAGTGAGCATGTACTCAGATTGTCTGAGTACTACAATCACTTGAATCAATTGGGAGTTAATCTTCCAGATAAAATAGTGATTGACAGAGTTCTCTCTAGTCACTATCACCAAGTTACTGGAACTTCATGATGAACTATAATATGCAAGGGATGACGAAAACGATTCTTGAGCTCTTCATGATGCTGAAATCGACGAAGGTATAAATCAAGAAAAGCATCAAATGTTGATGGTTGACAAGACCACTAGTTTCAAGTAAAAGGGCAAGGGAAAGAAAGGGAACTTCAAGAAGAATGGCAAGCAAGTTGCCACTCCCATGAAGAAGCCCAAAGCTAGACCCAAGCCTGGAACTGAGTGCTTCTACTGCAAAGGAAATGGTCACTAGAAGTGGAACTACCCTAGATACTTAGCGGATAAGAAGGATGGAAAAGTGAACAAAAGTATATTTGATATACATGTTATTTATGTGTACTTCACTAGTGTTTATAGCAACCCCTCAGTATTTGATACTAGTTCAGTTGCTAAGAGTAGTAACTCGAAACGGGAGTTGCAAAGTAAACAGAGACTAGTTAAGGGCGAGGTGATGATGTGAGTTGGAAGTGATTCCAAGGTTGATAAGATCACCATCTCACACTCCCTTTACCTTTAGGATTAGTGTTGAACCTAAAATAAATGTTATTTGGTGTTTGCATTGAGGATAAATATGATTGGATCATGTCTATTGCAATACGGTTATTCATTTAAGTCAAAGAATAATTATTGTTCTATTTACATGAATAAAACCTTCTATGGTCATACACTCAATATAAATGGTTTATTGAATCTCGATCGTAATGATACACATATTCATAATATTGATGCCAAAAGATGCAATGTTGATAATGATAGTGCAACATTTTTTGTGGCACTGCCGTTTTAGGTCATATTGGTGTAAAGCGCATGAAGAAACTCCATGCTGATGGGCTTTTGGAATCACTTGATTATGAATCACTTGATGCTTGCGAACCATGCCTCATGGGCAAAGATGACTAAAACTCTGTTCTCCGAAACAATGGAGCGAGCAACAGACTTGCTGGAAATAATACATACGGATGTATGTGGTCTGATGAGTGTTGAGACTCGCAACAGATATCGTTATTTTCTAACCTTCATAGATGTTTGAAGTAGATATGGGTATATCTAGTTGATGAAACATAAGTCTGAAACATTTGAAAAGTTCAAAGAATTTCAGAGTGAAGTGGAAAATCATCATAACAAGAAAATGAAGTTTCTGCGATCTGATCGTGGAGGTGAATATTTGAGTTACGAGTTTGGTCTTCATTTGAAACAATGTGGAATAGTTCCGCAACTCATGCCACCTGGAACACCACAGCGTAATGGTCTGTCCGAACATCATAACCGTACTTTACTAGATATGGTACGATCTATGGTGTCTCTTACCAATTTACCACTATCGTTTTGGGGTTATGCATTAGAGACAGCTGCATTCACGTTAAATAGGGCACCATCTAAATCCGTTGAGACGACACCGTATGAACTATGGTTTGGCAAGAAACCTGAGCTGTCGTTTCTTAAATGTTTGGGGTTGCGATGCTTATGTGAAAAAGTTTCAACCTGATAAGCTCAAACCCAAATCAAAGAAGTGCGTCTTCATAGGATACCCAAAAGAAAATGTTGGGTACACCTTCTATCACAGATCCGAAGGCAAGATCTTTGTTGCTAAGAGTGAATCCTTTCTAGAGAAGGAGTTTCTCTCGAAAGAAGTGAGTGGAAGGAAAGTAGAACTTGATGAGGTAATTGTACCTGATCCCTTATTGGAAAGTAGTTCATCACAGAAATCAGTTCCAGTGATTCATACACCAATTAGTGAGGAAGGTAATGATGATGATCATGAAAACTTCTAATCAAGTTACTACCGAACCTCGTAGGTCAACCAGAGTAAGATCCGCACTAGAGTGGTACGGTAATCCTGTTCTGGAAGTCATGTTACTTGACCATGACGAACCTACGAACTATGAGGAAGTGATGATGAGCGCAGATTCCACAAAATGGCTTGAGGCCATGAAATCTGAGATGGGATCCATGTATGAGAACAAAGTGTGGACTTTGGTTGAATTGCCCGTTGATCGGTGAGCCATTCAGAATAAATGGATCTTCAAGAGGAAGACGGACGCTGATAGTAGTATTACTATCTACAAAGCTCGAATTGTCGCAAAAGGTTTTCGACAAGTTCAAGGTGTTGACTACGATGAGATTTTCTCACTCGTATCGATGCTTAAAAGTCTGTCCGAATCATGTTAGTAGTTGCCGCATTTTATGAAATCTGGCAAATGGATATCAAAACTACATTCCTTAATGGATTTGTTATAGAAGAGTTGTATATGATGCAACCAGAAGGTTTTGTCAAGCCTAAAGGTGCTAGCGAAGTGTGCAAACTCCAGCGATCCATCTATGGACTGGTGCAAGTGTGACGCCCGGATAATTAAGCTACGACAATCTCTGCTAACAATGCCACGTCACCACGATTACGGTTGTTAATCTCGCGATAATTCAATCCCGTTCGGATTCAAAATTCAAATTCAAGTTCAACAATAAAAGTTTTCAAATATTAAAACTAAAATGTTTGGAGTGAGCCAAATAATGCATAAGTAATTATGGTGTAGAAACCACACTTTTATAAGATGTTTAAATATTCAAATGGTAATAACACAATAGTAAAAACTATTATTTAAATACTTTAAGTATTAAATAAATACAAAACTATTTTAGTTTGGGTAGCAAATTAATGTGTTAGTGACATAATTACATATACTAAATTAGATACAACTTTGGTATTTTACTTAAACTAAAGTATATAGGAAATAAAAGAAAATAGAATAAAAGAAAAGAAAATACAAAAAAAAGAGAAAGCCCCCCGGCCCCTTGGGCTTCGGCCCACCAGGCCACAACCGACCTGCCCACCCCGCCTCCCTTATCCCCCACGACCCAAACCCTAGCGCTAACCACTCCCCACTCCCCACTCTCCCCCACAACTCCTCGCTCTCCCTCCCCGATCCAGATCGGGATCGGGGGCATTCGACTCCGCCCCCCGCCGCTCGACGCCGTTGCCTGAAGCCGCCCCCGACGCTGTCGAACCTCGTCGCCGCCTCCCCACCGTCGCTCGTCTCCGTCCTCCTCCTCGCCCCCCGTTTCCCCGATCCCTACAAGCCCCCCATGAGCTGCCCCTCTTCCCCTCTCTGCCCCGCACCCGCTCCCGCCCCTCACGCGCATGTCCCGCGCCATCTCGCACGTGCACGCCGCCCGCGCACCGCGCCCGCCCCGTGCTCGCCCGTGACCCGCCGCGCCCGCGACGCGCGCTCGTGGCCTCGCCTCCGCCTACCGCCGCTCACCCACTGTCGTGCCTCGGCTCCGCCCGACCGCACCCTCCACCCGCTGGAGCTAACCGTCGTGCCGCTCGCTCGCGTCGGCCGCCGTTGCCTTCGACCCTGCCTACTGCGGCTGCGCGCGAGCCTCGACCCGCCTCTCCTCGCCGCGTCGTCCCTGTCCGGTGCTCCACTCCGGCTATGTGCACACCCGCCCACGTGCAGCCGCACCCCGCTGCTCCCCTTCCTCGTGTTGCTGGCTACAGCTTGCTGCTGCCGCCGCTGCGCTCGCCGACGCTCGTTGGCCGCGCGCTGACCCGCGTCCCTGACGCGCCCTCACACGCACCCGCGGCTGCATCTGCTCGCCGCGGCGCCCCCCTACTCCGCCTGGACTCAGCCGCCGGGGCCCCGCGTCGGTGCGCTGCCCTGCCCCCGCTTCCTGTGGCCGCGCCCGGCGCCCCTTGGCCGCATCGGCCGGCGCCCGGGGCCAACCGGGTTGCGCCCGACGCCCAGCGCCCGCTAGCCCCCCGGGCCTATGATGAACGGGGCCCACCCCCTGAGAACGAAAAAAAGAATTAAAATAATAATAATATATAAATAAATAAATAATGAATTAATTAAGTTAACTAATCCTATTTAATTAATCTAATTAACCTGTTAGTCTAACTAAGCAGTAATTAGTTAACCTAACCCTAATTAACTAAACAGTGTATGACAGGTGGGTCCCACTGGGCCCACATGTCAGTTTGACTTAGTCAATCCCTGTTGACTGCTGATGTCAACATGACATCATGCTGATGTTATTAATCCAATTTCTAATTAAATTAAATGATCAATTAAATTCCAGAAATTAGTAAATCTTTAAAAAATCATATCTTTTAATCCGTAACTCGGATTAAATCATTTTCAACATGAAAGTTGCTCAGAACGACGATCTACGCGGGGACAGTTATGGGCACTTGACGTCGTGGTATCAGCCGAAGCCTTCGTGACGTCAGCGACTGAGCGGCGCGCGCCGGGTTGGACCGTAAGCCTGCTCTTGTATTAAGGGGGCTAGTTATGCTTCCGGCCGCATACGCAACGTGCAGGTGTGCAATGGGCGATGGGCCCAGACCCCTGCGCCATAGGATTTAGACCGGCGTGCTGACCTCTCTGTTGTGCCTAGGTAGGGCTGCGACGTGTTGATCTTCCGAGGCCGGGCATGACCCAGAAAAGTGTGTCTGGACAAAGGGGATCGAGCATGTTGGGAAATGTGGTGCAGCCCTGCAGGGAAGTTTATCTATTCGAATAGCCGTGATCTTCGGTAACAGGATGACTTGGAGTTTTACCTTGACCTTATGACAACTAGAACCGGATACTTAATAAAACACACCCTTCCAAGTGCCAGATACAACCGGTGATCGCTCTCTCACAGGGCGACGAGGGGAGGATCATCGGTTAGGATTATGCTATGCGATGCTACTTGGTGAACTTACCATCTACTCTCTTCTTCTGCTGCAAGATGGAGGTGGCCAAAAGCGTAGTCTTCGATAGGACTAGCTATCCCCTTCTTATTCTGACATTCTGCAGTTCAGTCCACATATGATATCCTTATTCCATTTGATACCAATGCATACATATGTAGTGTAGCTCCTTGCTTGCGAGTACTTTGGATGAGTACTCACGGTTGCTTTGCTCCCTCTTTTCCCCCTTTCTATACCTGATTGCTGCGACCAGACGATGGAGCCCAGGAGCCAGACGCCACTGTCGATGATGACTACTACTACTCGGGAGGTGCCTACTACTATGTGCAGCCTGCTGACGACAACCAGGAGTAGTTTAGGAGGATCCCAGGCAGGAGGCATGCGCCTCTTTCGATCTGTATCCCAGTTTGTGCTAGCCTTCTTAAATGAAAACTTGTTTAACTTATGTCTGCACTCAGATATTGTTGCTTCCGCTGACTCGTCTATGATCGAGCGCTTGTATTCGAGCCCTCGAGGCCCCTGGCTTGTAATATGATGCTTGTATGACTTATTTTTTTTGTAGAGTTGTGTTGTGATATCTTCTCGCGAGTCCCTGATCTTTATCGTACACGTTTGCGTGTATGATTAGTGTACGATTGAATCGGGGGCGTCACAGCAAGCATCTCAGAGTTGGAATATATGCTTTGATGAGTTGATAAAATCATATAGTTTTATACAAACTTTTGGAGAAGCCTGTATTTACAAGAAAGTGAGTGGGAGCACTACAACCTTTCTGATAAGTATATGTGAATGACATATTGTTGCTCGGAAATAATTAGAATTTTCTGGAAAGCATAAAGGAGTATTTGAAAGGAGTTTTTCAAAGAAAGACCTTGGCGAAGCTGCTTACATATTGAGCATCAAGATCTATAGAGATAGATCAAGACACTTGATAAAATTTTTCAATGAGTACATACCTTGACAAGTTTTTGAAGTAGTTCAAAATGGAACAGTCAAAGAAGGAGTTCTTGCCTGTGTTGCAAGGTATGAAGTTGAGTAAAGACTCAAACCCCGACCAGGGTAGAAAATAGAAAGAGAATGAAAAGTCATTCCCTATGCCTCAGTCATAGGTTCTATAAAGTATGATATGCTATGTACCAGACCTATTATGTACCTCACCATGAGTTTGGCAAGAGGGTACAATAGTGATCCAGGAGTGGACCACTGGACATCGGTCGAAATTATCCTTAGTGGAATAAGGAAATGTTTCTCGGTTATGAAGGTGACAAAGAGTTCGTCGTAAAGAGTTACGTCGATGTAAGCATTGACACCAATCTGGACGACTCTAAGTCTCATTCT
Organism: Triticum urartu; assembly: GCF_056163025.1. NCBI lineage: Eukaryota > Viridiplantae > Streptophyta > Magnoliopsida > Poales > Poaceae > Triticum > Triticum urartu. Next base: position 323,142,894 of record NC_141879.1, on the reverse strand, counting down.
AGATAAATATTGAAAGTGGGAGCAATTAGCTAGAGTAGCTCTGTGCAGAGCATTGTAGACATAGAAATTTGCAAAATACATACGGACCTGAATGTGGTAGACTCGTTGACTAAACTTCTCTCACAAGCAAAACATGATCACACCTTAGTACTCTTTGGGTGTTAATCACATGGCGATGTGAACTAGGTTATTGACTCTAGTAAACCCTTTGGGTATTGGTCACATAGCGATGTGAACTATAGAGTGTTAAATCACATGGCGATGTGAACTAGATTATTGACTCTAGTGCAAGTGGGAGACTGAAGGAAATATGCCCTGGAGGCAATAATAAAGTTGTTATTTATATTTCCTTATATCATGATAAATGTTTATTATTCATGCTATAATTGTATTAACCGAAAACTTAGTACATGTGTGAATACATAGACAAACAAAGTGTCCCTAGTATGCCTCCACTTGACTAGCTCGTTAACCAAAGATGGTTAAGTTTCCTAACCATAGACATGTGTTGTCATTTGATGAACGGGATCACATCATTAGAGAATGATGTGATGGACATGACCCATCCGTTAGCTTAGCATAAATGATCGTTTAGTTTTATTGCTATTGCTTTCATCATGACTTATACATGTTCCTCTTACTATGAGATTATGCAACTATTTTATTGCTATTGCTTTCATCATGACTTATACATGTTCCTCTTACTATGAGATTATGCAACTCCCGAATACTGGAGGAACACCTTGTGTGCTATCAAACGTCACAACGTAGCTGGGTGATTATAAAGATGCTCTACAGGTGTCTCCGATGGTGTTTGTTGAGTTGGCATAGATCGAGATTAGGATTTGTCACTCCATGTATCGGAGAGGTATCTCTGGGCCCTCTCGGTAATGCTCACCACTATAAGCCTTGCAAGCAATGTGACTAATGAGTTAGTTGTGGGATGATGCATTATGAAACGAGTAAAGAGACTTGACGGTAATGAAATTGAACTAGGTATGATGATACCGACGATCGAATCTCGGGCAAGTAACATACCGATGACAAAGGAAACAACGTATGTTGTTATGCAGTTTGACCGATAAAGATCTTGATAGAATATGTAGGAGCCAATATGAGCATCTAGGTTCCGCTATTGGTTATTGACCGGAGATGTGTCTCGGTCATGTCTACATAGTTCTCGAACCCGTAGGGTCCGCACGCTTAACGTTCGATGACGATTTGCATTATGAGTTATGTGATTTGATGCACCAAAGTTTGTTCAGAGTCCCGTATGAGATCACGGACATGATGAGGAGTCTCAAAATGGTCGAGAGGTAAAGATTCATATATTGGAAGGCTATATTCGGACACTGGAAGTGTTCCGGGTGATACCGGGTCACCGGAAGGGGTTCCGGGCAAACCCCGGCAAAGATATGGGCTTAATGGGCCAAGTAAGGGAACATACCTATAGGGCCAGCCACGTGGGGAGAAAGGAAAAGGAGAGGAGGAAAAGGAAAGTATGAAGTAGGACTCATACTTCCTTCCCGTCCCCCTCCTTCCTTTCCCACTTGTCCAAATATGGTAAGGGGGGCCGAATTTGACTAGGGGCGCCCTAGGCTGCCTCCTTCCCTCTCCCTCCTTTATATACGTGGGGAGGGCACCCCTAGAACACACATCAATTGTTCCTAGCCGTGTGCGGCGCCCCCCTCCACAGTTAACACCTCAGTCATATCGTCGTAGTGCTTACGCGAAGCCCTGCGCCGGTAACATCATCATCACCATCACCACGCCATCGTGCTGAAGAAACTCTCCCTCGGCCTCAACTGGATCAAGAGTTCGAGGGACGTCACTGAGTTGAACGTGTGTAGATCATGGAGGTGCCGTGCGTTCGGTACTTGGATCGGTTGTATCACGAAGACGTTCGACTACATCAACCGCGTTACTAAACGCTTCCGCTTTCGGTCTACGAGGGTACGTGGACTCACTCTCCCGGCTCGTTGCTATGCTTATCCTAGATAGATCTTGCGTGATCGTAGGATTTTTTTTGAAATACTACGTTCCCCAACAGGCCGTAGGTTTCACTAGCGGCTTCTCTTGAGAAAAATAGCAAAGCGGTGGGTGAACAAATTACTGTTGGTCAATTGATAGAACCTCAAATAATTATGATGATATCCAGGCAATGATCATTATATAGGCATCACGTCCAAGATTAGTAGACCGACTCCTGCCTGCATCTACTACTATTACTCCACACATCGACCGCTATCCAGCATGCATCTAGTGTATTAAGTTCATGGAGAAATGGAGTAATGCAATAAGAACGATGGCATGATGTAGACAATCATTTTATCCTTAGTAGCAACGATACATACGTGCCGTTTCCCTTTCTGTCATTGGGATCAAGCACCGTAAGATCGAACCCACCAGAAAGCACCTCTTCCCATTGCAAGATAAATAGATCAAGTTGGCCAAACAAAACCCAAATATCAGAGAAGAAATACGAGGCTATAAGAAATCATGCATATAAGAGATCAAAGAAACTCAAATAACTTTCATGGATATAAAAAGATAGATATGATCATAAACTCAAAGTTCATCGATCCCAACAAACACACCGCAAAAGAGTTACATCATATGGATCTCCAAGAGACCATTGCATTGAGGATCAAGAGAGAGTGAGAGATGAAGCCATCTAGCTACTAACTACGGGCCCGAAGGTCTACAAAAAACTACTCACGCATCATCGGAGAGGCACCAATGGAGGTGGTGAACCCCATCCGAGATGGTGTCTAGATTGGATCTGGTGGCTCTGGACTCTGCGGCGGCTGGATGAATATTTCCTCGACTCCCCTAGGGTTCTGGGATTTTGGGGGTATTTATAGAGCAAAGAGGCGGTCCGGGGGCACCCGAGGTGGGCACAACCCACCAGGGCGTGCTTGGGCCTCCTAGCACGCCCTGGTGGGTTGTCCCCTCCTCGGGACTCCCCCCAGGTGTAACCAGGGCCCAACATGTTCCTTCTGGTCCATAAAAAATCTCCGTAAAGTGTTGTGGCATTTGGACTCCTGATATTGATTTTCTGCAATGTAAAAAATACAGAAAAAACAGGAACTGGCACTTGGCACTATGTCAATAGGTTAGTACCAGAAAATGATACAAAATGACTATAAAATGATTATAAAACATCCAAGATTGATAATATAACAACATGGAACAATCAAAAATTATAGATACGTTGGAGACGTATCACGGACCACTCCGGATCGACCTTCATGTAGTCGCCGTCCACGGAACCATCAATGTGCTCGGTGAGATAGTACTCGCGGAAGACAAGGTTGAAGAAGGTCTTCCACACGTAGTATGAGGAGCTAGAGTTGTCGAGTGGATGGGGACCCGGGCCTCGATGTTGAGGTCGCGGATGGCGGCGGTGGAGGGCTCGGGGCCGGCGAAGGGATTCGACAAGCGGGTGGTGGCGGAGGAGCCCGAGGAGTCCAAGGCAAGACATGGCGGTTTTTGTTGGGAAGGGAAGGGGAGGGCGGCAGCGGCGGGTGGGGCGGCTGTTGCAGTTTGCACGACTGCGGTGGGAGAGGGGGCGGCAGCGGCTGCAAGTGGGAGGCGGCAACGCGACAGGAGAAGGGCGGCGTGCGGCAGGAGGCGCGGCGCGGCGGGAGGGCAGCGACACGCGGTAGGGGGTGGAAGAGGTGGCGGCGCGGGAGGGGAGGGGCCGACGGCGACGGGATGCAGCAGAGGTGGGGAGCGGCAGCGGCGGCGCGACGCGTGGGAGGAGCACGACAGCGGCGGCGGCTTCGCCCTAGGTCATGACCTTTAGAGATGTTACCATGTAGACGAATAGTTTTGCAATACAATGAACGTTGTATTGATGGGGTGCCGGTGCATGTATATATAAGTACCTCAATTGTACACAACTAGGAGGTGGGGCACAATACGAAATACATACAACACAAATATATACTCAACACTTCCCTCAGATTCATTCTGGTTGCAATGACAATGTCAGTTATAAGCTTGCTTCATAGAGTGCCATAGTTAAAACAGATATGCAAACATATGCATTGGAGCGGTGGACTGGAGAATCGGGTTGATATACATAATGGGGTAGATGATTCTGATCTATCTATCTATGTTGACGCTCCTTCAGTTCATCAATGCTACTAAGTCTGAACTCTGTAGTCGCATTGTACATTTTATTCCAATATCTGATCATTGCATATGCTTCTTCAACTCTTTCTGTTCTTTGTAGCTTCTTCTTTAACACTTGTGTTTTTCCAAAAGGAAGATGATGCAATCCACACCTTCTAACAATCCGAGAGTGCATTACTGTTGGGCAATATGGAGGCTCTGTTTCAGCTGCATCTTTGAGGGATCTTTTTGATGTGGCCAAGGAAGTTATTGATGAATCAATCGAATCAGAAAATTGATCCCTCACACACTTTGAGGTATATTTTTCAAAGTTATTTTTAAGTTGCTGGTTTAGTTGGTTTTTGCTTTCCTAAAACGGCGATGATGTGTAGTCAGATATATTTTTTGTTTGTCCCCAAATGAGAGCCTACAATACCAATAAACATAAGCATGACAAGAAAAATAGTAAAGGCAATATGTAATGGATTTTCCTTCAATAGTTTGCATCTCACCTTACTGCATTGAACATCACATCATTTTTGTTGTTCTACATTATGCCATCTTTCTTTTTCTTTGCATATTGGCAAGCCATTATATAGTCGAAATAAATATTAATTCTACACTTGAACTTACATTAACAAGCAGGAACACATGGACATTATATGCTGCTAATCTAGGTGAAATTTCGTGATGCATGTAATAATCATGAATATATGGACAACCCTGCTCTTTTTAGCTGCTTTGATGCTGCCATACTACATATAAGAGTTACTTGTACTTATTAATGTGTGAACAATTCCCGTTAGTTGATAGGTTGCAATTCTGAAACTGGATTCTGTGTATGTAGTTATTCTAATATCCTCGGATCAACTCTGTATTTATTTCTTGTCATGTTGAAATGATGTGTGATATGTTGGATAATGAGCAACTTGTATTCACTGAGGGCCAAAGGCCAATACATGTACATGTGTGGTAAAGTGCAAGAAACCCCTTATACAATGGGGATATACAGAAAAGGGACTATACACATCTAACACCCCCCCTCAAACTCATGGTGGGTCAACAACACTGAGTTTGGAGAGGAAAAAGCCATGTTGCGCTCGAGTTTGTGCCTTCGTGAAGAAGTCCGCCAACTGTAACTCAGAAGGCACATAGTGATGAGCAAGAGTCTGATCCTGCACAGCAGCATGCAGAAAGTGGGCATCCACACCGATGAGCTTGGTGAGCTCATGCTTCACCGGGTCACGAGCAATACTGATAGCACCGGTCCTGTCAGACAGTAAGGGAGTCAAGGTAGTAGCAGACACACCAAAATCCTCAAGTAACCACCGTAACCAAATCACCTCAGCCGTCAACATAGCCATCACTTGCAACCTAGCCTTTGTACTCGAGCGAGAAATCATGGTCTGTTTCTTGGTCTTCCAGGCAATAAGAGAGCCACCAAGAAAGACATAGTAGGCAGACATTGAGCATCGATTAGAGGGATCACTAGCCCAGGTAGCATCAGAGTAGGCCTGGAGCTCGAGAGAGCTGGAGTGGGGAAAGAAAAGGCGATGAGAGATCGTGCCACGAAGATATCATAGAACACAGAGGAGATGGCTATAGTGGACAACGGTGGGGGCTAAAATAAACTAACTCAGGATGTGGAAATGATAGGATATGTCAGGACGCATAACCGCAAGATAGACAAGGCTGCCAACGAGGTGACGATAGCAAGTGGGATTAGGAAGAGGGTCACCATCAGAGGCACGAAGCTGAACATTGAGCTCCATAGGAGTCACAACAGTGCGCTCATCACCGAGTGCAGCCTATGCCAGAAGATCCTGAATATTTTTTTCCTGGGAGATGTAGAAGCCAACAGAGGTCGAGGAAACCTGAATCCCAAGAAAATAGCGAAGTGGACCAAGATCAGACATGAGAAACTGGTCGCGAAGGCGAGCCTTAACAAACGCAATGTAGTCAGAGTCGTCACCAGTGATGATCATGTCATCAACACAGAGAAGGAGAAGAGTCCGACTACGAGGAGACGTGTGAATAAACAACGCGGGATCATGATCACTGGGCAAGAAGCCAGCGGCAGTCACCACAGAGGCAAACCGCTCAAACCAGGCGCGAGGGGCATGTTTAAGACCATAGAGAGAGCGGCGATGTCGGCAGACCATGCCATCAGGAGTATAGTACCCCGATGGTGGCTGCATATAAACCTCCTCACGTAACTCGCCATTGAGAAAAGCATTCTGGACATCAAGTTGAGAGATAGACCAATGATGAATAGAAGCCACAACAAGGAGAGTGCGGACAGTGGTCATGTGGGCCACATGAGCGAATGTCTCATCATAATTGTGTCCCTGTTCATGCTAAAAACCACGAGCCACAAGCCAAGCTTTGTAGCGCTCAAGAGAACCATCAGAGTGAGTCTTAATCTTGTAGACCCACTTGCAGGTGATGGGACGAACCCCGGAAGGAAGGGAAACCAGATCCCATGTGCCAGAGCGCTCAAGTGCAGCAAGCTCTTCAGCCATCGCAAGCTGCCATTCAGGCTGAGTCATGGTAGTCTGATAGGAAGTGGGCTCAGCAATAACAGAGAGACCGTACTGATCAGGAGAATATCGATCAGGCAGGGGGCGAGGCCGAGCACAGAGGTTATGAACCGGGGGGGGCATGAAGGGAGGCGCACCAGAGGAGGAAGGTGCATCAGTGGAAGCATCCTCAGTACGAGGGCGGCGAGTATAGTGGAGAGGAAATAGTGAGAGAGGGCGATGGACTGGAGATGATGGTTGAGAGGTGGAGGAGGAGGATGGGGAAGAGGGTGTCAGTGGTGAATGAGAGTGAATGAGAGGTGCCAGAGGAAGAGGTGAAACATGAGGCACATAGCAGGGTGTATCGGGAAGGAGAAGAAAAGAATATCGTCCACAGAGAAGCTCGAGGAAGAAGGGCATGGGTATTAAGAATGAGACTCACCAAAAGTCACATCATGCTAAATGCGCAAGCAACGACCAACAGGATCCCAACAGCGATAGCCCTTGTGCTCATCACTGTAGACAAGGAAAACACACTCAACCGATTGAGCAGTCAGTTTGGTGCGTTCTCGTGGGGCAAGAAGGGCATAGCACACACATCCAAACATACAAAGAGCTAGTAGTCAGGAGAACGACCAGTGATACACTCCATAAGAATACCACCCTGCAGGGCAGTCGATGGCTGAATGTTGATGAGATAGGTGGATGCAAAAATAGCCTCAGCCCAAAAGTGGGGTGGAAGGGAAGCGGCAATCATCAGCGCACGAGCCGTCTCAAGCAGATGATGATGCTTACGTTCGGCAATGCCATTCTAAGCATGAGCACTAGGACATGAGAACTGGGCAAGAGTACCCTGTTCCGCAAGAAAACCACGCAACAGTGCTACCTCTTGAGCACTTGCATCGGTTTTACCTTGAAGAGGAAAGGGCGATGCAACAGAGTAGCGTAAGTATTTCCCTTAATTTTTGAGAACCAAGGTATCAATCCAGCAGGAGGCCACGCATGAGTCCCTCGTACCTACACAAACAAATAAATCCTCGCAACCAACGCGATAAGGGGTTGTCAATCCCTACACGGTCACTTACGAGAGTGAGATCTGATAGATATGATAAGATAATATTTTTGGTATTTTTATGATAAAGATGCAAAGTAAAATAAAAGGCAAAGGAAATAACTAAGTATTGGAAGATTAATGTGATGGAAGATAGACCTGAGGGCCATAGGTTTCACTAGTGTCTTCTCTCGAGAGCATAAGTATTCACGACGGGTAAACAAATTACTATTGAGCAATTGATAGAATTGAGCATAGTTATGAGAATATCTAGGTATGATCGTGTATATAGGCATCACGTCCGAAACAAGTAGACCGACTCCTGCCTGCATCTACTACTATTACTCCACACATCGACCGCTATCCAACATGCATCTAGAGTATTAAGTTCAAGAGAACAGAGTAACACTTTAAGCAAGATGACATGATGTAGAGGGATAAACTCATGCAATATGAAATAAACCCCATCTTGTTATCCTCGATGGCAACAATACAATACGTGCCTTGCTTCCCCTACTGTCACTGGGAAAGGACACCGCAAGATTGAACCCAAAGCTAAGCACTTGTCCCATTGCAAGCAAGATCAGTCTAGTAGGCCAAACCAAACTGATAATTCTAAGAGACTTGCAAAGATAACCAATCATACATAAATGAATTCAGAGAAGATTCAAATATTGTCCATAGATAAACTTGATCATAAACCCACAATTCATCGGTCTCAACAAACACACCGCAAAAGAAGATTACATCGAATAGATCTCCACAAGAGAGGGGGAGAACTTTGTATTGAGATCCAAAAAGATAGAAGAAGCCATCTAGCTAATAAGTATGGACCCGTAGATCTGAGGTAAACTACTCACACTTCATCGGAAGGGCTATGGTGTTGATGTAGAAGCCCTCCGTGACCGATGCCCCCTCTGGCGGAGCTCCGGAACAGGCCCCAAGATGGGATCTCGTGGATACAGAAAGTTACGGCAGTGGAATTAGGGTTTTGGCTCCGTATCTGGTAGTTCGGGGGTACGTAGGTATATATAGGAGGAAGGAGTACGTCGGTGGAGCAATAGGGGGCCCACGAGGGTGGAGGGCGCGCCCAGGGGGGTAGGCGCGCCCCCCTACCTCATGGCCTCCTGGTTGATGTCTTGACATAGGGTCCAAGTCCTCTGGATCATGTTCGTTCCGAAAATCACGTTCCCGAAAGTTTCATTCCGTTTTGACTCCGTTTGATATTCTTTTTCTGTGAAACCCTAAAATAGGAAAAAAACATCAATTCTGGGCCGGGCCTCCAGTTAATAGGTTAGTCCCAAAAATAATATAAAAGTGTATAATAAAGCCCAATAATGTCCAAAACAGAATATAATATAGCATGGAATAATAAAAAATTATAGATATGTTGGAGACGTATCAAGCATCCCCAAGCTTAATTCCTGCTCATCCTCGAGTAGGTAAATGATAAAACAGAATTTTTGATGTGGAATGCTACTTGGCATAATTTTAATGTAATTCTCTTAATTGTGGTATGAATATTCAGATCCAAAAGATTCAAGACAAAAGTTTAATATTGACATAGAAATAATAATACTTCAAGCATACTAACTAAGCAATTATGTCTCTTCAAAATAACATGGCCAAAGAAAGTTATCCCTACAAAATCATATAGTCTGGCTATGCTCCATCTTCACCAAACAAAGTATTCAAATCATGCACAACCCCGATGAAAAGCCAAGCAATTGTTTCATACTTTTAATGTTCTCAAAATTTTTCAATCTTCACGCAATACATGAGCGTGAGCCATGGACATAGCACTATAGGTGGAATAGAATGGTGGTTGTGGAGGAGACAAAAAGGGTGAAGATAGTCTCACATCAACTAGGCGTATCAATGGGCTATGGAGATGCCCATCAATAGATATCAATGTGAGTGAGTAGGGATTGCCATGCAACGGATGCACTAGAGCTATAAATATATGAAAGCTCAACAAAAAGAAACTAAGTGGATGTGCATCCAACTTGCTTGCTCACGAAGACCTAGGGCATTTTGAGGAAGCCCATCGTTGGAATATACAAGCCAAGTTCTATAATGGAAAATTCCCACTAGTATATGGAAGTGATAACATAGGAGACTCTCAATCATGAAGATCATGGTGCTACTTTGAAGCACAAGTGTGGAAAAAGGATAGTAGTATTGCCCCTTTTTTTATTTTTATTTTCCTTTTTTGGGCCTTCTTTTTTTCTTTGGCCGTTCTCTCTTTTTTTATTTGGGACAATACTCTATGAATGATGATCATCACACTTCTATTTATTTACAACTCAATGATTACAACTCGATACTAGAACAAAGTATGACCTATATGAATGCCTCCGGCGGTGTACCGGGATAGCAATGATGCATGAGTGACTTATATGAAAGAATTATGAATGGTGGCTTTGCCACAACTAAAATGTCAACTACATGATCATGCAAAGCAATATGACAATGATGGAGCATGTCATGATAAACGGAACGGTGGAAAGTTGCATGGAAATATATCTCGGAATGGCTATGGAAATGCCATGATAGGTAGGTATGGTGGCTGTTTTGAGGAAGGTATATGGTGGGTGTATGATACTGGCGAAAGGTGCGCGGTATTAGAGAGGCTAGCAATGGTGGAAGGGTGGGAGTGCGTATAATCCATGGACTCAACATTAGTCATAAAGAACTCACATACTAATTGAAAAAATCTATTAGTTATCGAAGCAAAGTACTACACGCATCCTCCTAGGGGGATAGATTGGTAGGAAAAGACCATCGCTCGTCCCAAACCGCACTCATAAGGAGGACAATCAATAAATACATCATGCTCTGACTTATTAACATAACGGTTCACCATACGTGCTTGCTACGGGAATCACCAACTTCAACACAAGCATTTCTCAAATTCACAATTACTCAACTAGCACAACTCTAATATCACCATCTCCATATCTTAAAACAATTATCAAGTTTCAAACTTCTCATAGTATTCAACACACTCATAAGAAAATTTTATTTATTTAATCCTGAATGCCTCAAATAATTAAAGAAAATTACCATGCTGTTTTGTAGGACTCTCAAAATAATCTAAGTGAAGCATGAGAGAACAATGTTTTCTATAAAACAAATCCACCGACGTGCTCTAAAAGATATAAGTGAAGCACTAGAGCAAAAACTATATAACTCAAAAGATATAAGTGAAGCACATCGAGTATTCTAATAATTTCTGAACCATGTGTGTCTCTCTCAAAAAGGTGTGTGCAGCAAGGATGATTGTGGAAAACTAAAAAATAAAGACTCAAATAATACATGACGCTCCAAGCAAAACACATATCATGTGGTAAATAAAAATATAGCTCCAAGTAAAGTTACCGATAGAAGTAGACGAAAGAGGGGATGCCTTCCGGGGCATCCCCAAGCTTTGGCTTTTAGGTGTCCTTAGATTATCTTGGGGGTTCCATGGGCATCCCCAAGCTTAGGCTCTTGCCACTCCTTGTTCCATAATCCATCAAATCTTTACCCAAAACTTGAAAACTTCACAACACAAAACTTAAAGTAGAAAATCTCGTGAGCTCCGTCAGCGAAAGAAAACAAAACACCACTTCAAGGTACTATAATGAAATCATTCTTTATTTATATTGGTGTTAAACCTACTGTATTCCAACTTCTCTATGGTTTATAAACTATTTTACTAGCCATAGATTCATCAAAATAAGCAAACAACACACGAAAAACAGAATCTTTCAAAAACAGAACAGTCTGTAGTAATCTGTAGCTAACGCAAAATCAGGAACCCCAAAAATTCTAAAATAACTTTCTGGACGTGAGGAATTTATCTATTAATAATATTCAAAAATAATTAACTAAATATTACTTTCCAAATAAAAATGGCAGCAGTTCTCGTGAGCGCTAAAGTTTCTGTTTTTTACAGCAAGTTCAACAAGACTTTCCCCAAGTCTTCCCAACGGTTCTACTTGGCACAAACACTAATTAAACACAAAAAACACAACAAAAACAGGGGCTAGATAAATTATTTATTACTAAACAGGAGCAAAAATCAAGGAATAAAAAAAAATTGGGTTGCCTCCCAACAAGCGCTATCGTTTAACGCCCCTAGCTAGGCATAAAAAGCAAGGATAGATCTAGGTGTTGCCATCTTTGGTAGGCAATCCATAAGTGGATCTCATAATAGATTCATAAGGTAATTTAATTTTCTTTATAGGAAAGTGTTCCATGCCTTTCCTTAACGGAAATTGGAATCTATTATTCCCTTCCTTCATATCAATAATTGCACCAATCATTCTAAGGAAAGGTCTACCAAGAATAATAGGACATGAAGGATTGCAATCTATGTCAAGAACAATAAAATCTACGGGCACATAATTCCTATTTGCAACAATAAGAACATCATTAATTCTTCCCATAGGTTTCTTAACAATGGAATCTGCTAGGTGCAATTTTAAAGAGCAATCATCAAAATCACGGAAACCTAACAAATCACATAAAGTCTTTGGAATCATGGAAACACTAGCACCCAAATCACACAAAGCATAGCATTCATGATCTTTAATTTTAATTTTAATAGTAGGTTCCCACTCATCATAAAGTTTTCTAGGAATAGAAACTTCCAACTCAAGTTTTTCTTCATAAGATTGCATCAAAGCATCAACGATATGTTTAGTAAAAGCTTTATTTTGACTATAAGCATGAGGAGAATTTAGCACGGATTGCAACAAGGAAATACAATCTATCAAAGAGCAATTGTCATAATTAAATTCCTTGAAATCCAAAATAGTGGGTTCATCAATATTTAAAGTTTTGACTTCTTCAATCCCACTTTTAACAATTTTAGCATCAAGATCTAAAGACTCCGAATTTTTGGAACGCCGTCTAGGTAAAGGTGGATCATATTCAGTCCCATTATTATCAAGATTCATATTGAAAAACAAAGATTTAATAGGGGACACATCAATAACTTTTAGATCTTCATCTTTATTATCATGGAAACTAGAAGAACACGCTTTTATAAAGCAATCTTTCTTAGCACGCATCCTAGCGGTTCTTTCTTTGCACTCATCAATGGAAATTCTCATGGCTTTGAGAGACTCATTGATATCATGCTTAGGTGGAATAGATCTAAGTTTCAAAGAATCAACATCAAGAGAAATTCTATCAACGTTCCTAGCCAACTCATCAATCTTAAGCAAATTTTCTTCAATCAAAGCATTGAAATTCTTTTGCGAAGTAATAAATTCTTTAATATTAGATTCAAAATCAGAGGGCATATTATTATAATTTCCATAAGGATTGTTGTAGGATTTACCATAATTATTAGAGGAATTACTAGGATACGACCTAGGGTTAAAGTTTCCTCTATATGCGTTGTTACCAAAATTGTTCCTACCAACAAAATTCACATCCATAGACTCGTTATTATTCTCAATCAAAGTAGACAAAGGCATATCATTAGGATCAGAAGAAACACTTTTATTAGCAAATAATTTCATAAGTTCATCCATCTTTCCACTCAAAACATTAATTTCTTCTATCGCATGCACTTTCTTATTAGTAGATCTTTCAGTGTGCCGTTGAGAATAATTAACCATAATATTATCTAGGAGTTTAGTAGCTTCTCCTAAAGTGATTTCCATAAAAGTGCCTCCCGCGTCCGAATCTAAAAGATTTCTAGAAGCAAAATTCAATCCGGCATAAAATTTTGTATAATCATCCTCAAATTCAAACTATGCGTAGGGCAATTATGTATCATTAATTTCATCCTCTCCCAAGCTTGTGCAACATGTTCATGATCAAGTTGCTTAAAATTCATAATATCGTTTCTAAGAGAGATGATCTTAGCGGGAGGAAAATCCTTAGAGATAAAAACATCTTTGCACTTATTCCATGAATCAGTACTATTTTTAGGCAAAGACGAAAACCAAGTTTTAGCACGATCTCTAAGCAAAAAAGGAAATAGCTTCAATTTAAAAATGTCATTATCCACATATTTCTTCTTTTGCATATTACACAAATCAACGAAGCTATTTAGATGGGTAGCGACATCTTCACTAGGAAGGCCGGAAAACGGATCTTTCATGACAAGATTCAGCAAGGCAGCATTAATTTCACAAGATTCAACATCGGTAAGAGGAGCAATCGGAGTGCTAATAAAATCATTGTTGTTGGTATTGGTAAAGTCACACAATTTAGTGTTATCTTGAGCCATCGTGACAAACAAGCAATCCAACACACAAGAAAACGAGGAACGTGCAAAAAGAGGCAAATAGAGAAAGAGAGGGAGGATAGAGAGAGAGAGGGCGAATAAAACGACAAGGGTGAAGTGGGGGAGAGGAAAAAGAGAGGCAAATGGCAAATAATGTAATGCAGGAGATAATGGTTGTGATGGGTACTTGGTATGTTGACTTTTGCGTAGACCTCCCCAGCAACGGTGCTAGAAATCCTTCTTGCTACCTCTTGAGCACTTGCGTTGGTTTTCCCTTGAAGGGGAAAGGGTGATGCAGCAGAGTAGCGTAAGTATTTCCCTCAGTTTTTGAGAACCAAGGTATCAATCCAGTAGGAGGCCACACACGAGTCTCTCGTACCTACACAAACAAATACATCCTCGCAACCAACGCGGTCACTACACGAGAGTGAGATCTGATAGATATGATAAGATAATATTTTTGGTATTTTTATGATAAAGATGCAAAGTAAAATAAAAGGCAAAGGAAATAACTAAGTATTGGAAGATTAATATGATGGAAGATAGACCCGGGGGCCATAGGTTTCACTAGTGGCTTCTCTCGAGAGCATAAGTATTCTCGGCAGGTAAACAAATTACCGTTGAGCAATTGACAGAATTGAGCATAGTTATGAGAATATCTAGGTATGATCATGTATATAGGCATCACGTCTGAAACAAGTAGACTGATTCCTGCCTGCATCTACTACTATTACTCCACACATCGACCGCTATCCAGCATGCATCTAGAGTATCAAGTTCAAGAGAACAGAGTAACGCTTTAAGCAAGATGACATGATGTAGAGGGATAAACTCATGCAGTATGAAATAAACCCCATCTTGTTATCCTCGATGGCAACAATACAATACGTGCCTTGCTGCCCTACTGTCACTGGGAAAGGACACCACAAGATTGAACCCAAAGCTAAGCACTTGTCCCATTGCAAGAAAGATCAATCTAGTAGGCCAAACCAAACTGATAATTCGAAGAGACTTGCAAAGATAACCAATCATACATAAAAGAATTCAGAGAAGATTCAAATATTGTTCATAGATAAACTTGATCATAAACCCACAATTCATCGGTCTCAACAAACACACCGCAAAAGAAGATTACATCGAATAGATCTCCACAAGAGAGGGGGAGAACTTTGTATTGAGATCCAAAAAGAGAGAAGAATCCATCTAGCTAATAACTATGGACCCGTAGGTCTGAGGTAAACTACTCACACTTCATCGGAAGGGCTATGGTGTTGATGTAGAAGCCCTCCGTGATCGATGCCCCCTCCGGCGGAGCTCCGGAACAGGCCCCAAGATGGGATCTCGTGGATACAGAAAGTTACGGCAGTGGAATTAGGGTTTTGGCTCCGTATCTGGTAGTTTGGGGGTACGTAGGTATATATAGGAGGAAGGAGTATGTCAGTGGAGCAACAGGGGGACCACGAGGGTGGAGGGCACGCCCAGGGGGTAGGCGCGCCCCCTACCTCGTGGCCTCCTGGTTGATGTCTTGACGTAGGGTCCAAGTCCTCTGGATGATGTTCGTTCCAAAAATCACGTTCCCGAAGGTTTCATTCCGTTTGGACTCCGTTTGATATTCTTTTTCTGTGAAACCTAACATAGGAAAAAAACAGCAATTCTGGGCTGGGTCTCCGGTTAATAGGTTAGTCCCAAAAATAATATAAAAGTGTATAATAAATCCCAATAATGTCCAAAATAGAATATAATATAGCATGGAACAATTAAAAATTATAGATACATTGGAGACTTATCAAACAACTGGGAGATAAACTATCCAGCGGAGTCAGCACAAAAATTACGAATAGGCTTGGAAAACTGGGTGTGAACCATGGCAGCAAATCGTTTGTACATACAGAGAACCTCGCCACGAGATTTCATGAAGTAGAGCCAAGTGTAGTGAGAGAAATCATCAATAAACAAAACATAGTAGCGATGACCACCTTTCGAATCAAAGGGAGCAGGACCCCAAACATCAGAATGAAGTAAGTCAAAAGGACGTTGAGATACCGACTCATTGGTAGGATAAGGTAACTGGGTCTGTTTGCCAAGTCTACAACCATTACAATGTAAAGAAACATCTCCGGATACAGACCCTAAGTGGCCCTAACGCACTAATGATGAAGAGAGCCACAGATGTGAGCAAGGTGATGATGCCTCTGCTGGAAGGACGCAGACAAAGAGGCAGTAAGAGCATGAGAGCTGGCAAAAGTGGTGGCAGCGGAAGGAACACAAAGCTAGTCAACCTCCCAAAGGCCCTCTGACTCACGGCACCGAGGGCCAGCACTAACTAAAGCCTTGGTGCGATGATCCTGAATGGAGCAAGAATCGGTATCAAGAATGACACGACAACCAGAGTTAGTAAGTTGGGCAGCGGAAAAAAGATTCATGGTAAGGCGAGGAACATGTGAAACACTAGGAACATAAAAGGATGGAGTGGAAAGAATACCACGACTAGCAATAGGAAGATGTGCCATCGGCAGTAAGAACATTAATAGAAGAATCAAGAGGGCGAAGAGAAGACAACGCTGAAGAATCAGAGGACATATGAAAGAAAGCTTCGAAGTCCAGAACCCACGAAGATGTACCTGACGGTGTAGATGCCGACGATGATGAAGTGGTGAAAGTGGTCAGAGCAGTAGAACCTGTCGATGAAGAACCGGAGGAAGCCAGAAGGCACTTGAGCCGCACAATGTCCTGGTCAGTGCATGGTGGAGTCGATGACGACACAGGAGTCCCACTGGAAGAGAAGCGCCTCTGGTTTCACTACTTCTAGCGACAATCAGACTCTGGGTGACCTGGCTTGGAGCAGTAGTCATAGAAGTTGTCACGGCGCGACCGACCCTTCTCAACATAAGGAGGGCAACCCACCCCCCTGAAGGTGTGGGCAGGAGCGGTGGAGCAGTGAGACGAGCAGACGACACAGGAGCTCGGGCAGCCAACACAGAAGGAACTGCAAGCAACCCAGTAGAACGAAGGCGGGTCTCCTCAGCACGAAGCTCAGCAAGGACCTCCGAGATAGGAACACAACCACGGGCAAGAAAGTGAGAACGTCGAGGCTCAAACTCAGAGCGGAGGCGAGATAAAAACTCATGGACACACTGAAACTCCAAATCGAACCGCATAGTTTGACAGCAACAGCAAGATCCACAAATAACTGTCCGAAGAGAGTCAAGCTGGGGTCAGATGGTAGAAATCATCAACAGATGAGTCACCCTGATGAAGAGCGTGCTCCTGACGCACCATAGATAAGTAAAGAGCATCACCAGAGGGCTGATAGCATTGACAGAGATAAGACCACATCGCTGCAACTGTGCCAAGACCCATGAACTTTGAAGCAAACTAAGGGAGGACACTCGCAGTGAGAATAGTAGCATCACGTGCATCATCATTGCACCACTGAGTGTAAGCAGACAGATCATCCCGGCAGACAGATCATCCTGGTAGACAGAAAGAGTATCCGAATAGGCGGAGACCTGCTGATCATAAGCATCAACCGCAGCATCATCGATCGCCTTGGCTGCATCTCGATCAGCCTAAGAAGCATCAGCGGCAAGAACCGGCGGCACCGGCAGGGTAGGAGCCAGAAGAGCAATAGGGCATGGCGGACAGGAGACCTCGCCAGAGAGAACGCCCCACAGAAGAAGACCGCGCATGTGGATACACATGAACCCCGCAAACTCAGCATTGTTGGTGCCGTCAAAGATCACTGAGCACCGAGGGACCGCAACATAGCCCGAAGAGGACATGAGGAAGTCACTCTATTGCTTGTTACTTTTTTTGGTCAACCTTCAGAGAGAGGACCCGATCTGGATCGGGGAAAACAGCAGCGAAGAAGAAAACATGGTTGCAGCTGCTGGGGATCAAGGCAGGGAGAGGCGCCCGGGAGAGGAGCCGCGGCAGCCGGCCTGATCTGGCGAGGAGGGGCCGGGGGCGGCCGGTCGGAGCAGGCGGCAACGAAGGCCGGCCTGATCTGGAGAGGAGGGGGTGGCCGGAGCAGAGGAGAAAGGGCCAGGGTGGCCGGTCAGAGCAGGCGGCAACGGCGGCCGGGCGAGGCAGCCGACCGGGCAAGGCAAGTAGGGGCAACCGCCGGCGGGTGCAGGTGGATGAGGAAGGCGGCGTCAAGTAGGTGAGGCCAGCGGCGTCTGGCGAAAAAACAGCCGCGGGAACGAGGTGAGGACGACCATCTTACGAGGGAAGATGAGGAGGTGGTCAGGGAGCGTCAGTTCCGATCGAGAGTGACCGGCGACGAGCAGATCCTAGAGCACGCATGGAGTTGCATCGTGCGGGAGCGAGAGGCTAACCTAGCATCTGATACCATGTTGGATAATGAGCAACTTGTATTCACTGAGGACCAAAGGCCAATACATGTACATGTGTGGTAAAGTGCAGAAAACCCCTTATACAATGGGGATATACAAAAAAAGGACTATATACATCTAACATGATACTGGGTATTGTACATTTTCAATAGCTTTGGATTTTCGTTAGGATTTGATGCGTGTGCATTTTCACCATTCTACTGAGCATCCCAGCTCGTGTATGCTAGCCTCCTCCTCTGTGTTTGTATGCTAGCCTCCTCCTCTGCGGTGCAGACCCCACCCGCCACGCTGCACAACTCACTGACAGACCCCTCTTGAGCCTCGACGTAGATGGCCCTCTTGAGTCTGTTACTGTGTGTTTGGAATGCATGGTAAGATTATGTGAATAAATAGAATTAGAAGAGCACGCATATCCATTGGGTGGTATTTGTTCATTAATAAAGTGGTGGCTGTGCTAATTAACTATGGGCTCTTAGGTTGATTCAGAGTCTGTAGGTGCACTGCATGTACTTCAGTACATAGCAAATCAGCAAAGAAAATTTTGTTAGTATAATTCTGATCTTGGGTTCGTTCAACTACATGCACGGCCAGGTCATGTGTGGTCACTTGGGTTAGTCTACCGCCCTCGATGCGGCTATATCTCCCACGTGTCGAAGCACGACTTAGAGGCATAACTGCATTGAAAGCAATGTCGCAAGTGAGGTAATCTTCACACAACCCATGTAATACATAAGGGAAAGAGATACATAGTTGGCTTACAATCGCCACTTCACACAATTACATGAATAAAGCATTACATCATCCCAATACAAACAAGGTCCGACTACGGAACCAAAATAAAAGAAGAATCCCAAATGCGACAAAGGTCCCCGATCGACCCCAACTGGGCTCCACTACTGATCGACTAGAACGGAACAACACAAAGGACAAGATCTTCATCGAGCTCCTCCAGAGCTTGGTTGCGTCATCTGCGCGGACTCATCGGCACCTGCAAGCTGGTTTTGGAAGTATCTGTGAGCCACAGGGACTCAGCAATCTCGCACCCTCGCGATCAAGACTATTTAAGCTTATGGGTAAGGTAAAAGTATGAGGTGGAGCTACAGCAAGCGACTAGCATATATGGTGGCTAACATACGCAAATGAGAGCGAGAAGAGGAGGCAAGGCACGGTCGATAAAAGTATGATCAAGAAGTGATCCTATAACAACCTACGTCAAGCATAACTCCAACAACCGTGTTCACTTCCCGGACCCCGCCGGAAAGAGACCATCACAGTTACACACACGGTTGATTCATTTTAATTAAGGTCAAGTTTAGGTTTTCTACAACCGGACGTTAACAAATTCCCATTTGCCCATAAACGCGGGCACGGCTTTCGAAAGTTCAAATCCCTGCAGGGGTGTCCCAACTTATCCCATCACAAGCTCTCACGGTCAACGAAGGAATATACCTCCTCCCGAGACATTCCGATCAGACTCGGTATTCCGGTACAACAAGACATTTCGACAGGGTAAAACTAAACCAGCAACACCGCCCGAATGTGCTGACAAATCCCGATAGGAGCTGCATATATCTCTTTCTCAGGGCACAACGGATCGTCCAAACTTCCGGTAGGCCAGCCCAGAGTTGCCCCTGGTGGCCACCGGCGGCTGACAAGTTGGACCAACACTCAGAGGAGCACTGGCCTGGGGGTTTAAAATAATGATGACCCTTGGGCGCGCGACCCCCAAGGGAAAAGAAAAAGGCTAGGTGGCAAATGGTAAAACCAATGTTGGGCATTGCTGGAAGAGCTTTACTTAAGGCGAACTGTCAAGGGGTTCCCATTATTACCCAACCGCGTAAGGAACGCAAAATCCGGGAACATGACACCGATATGACGGAAACTAGGGCGGCAAGAGTGGAACAAAACACCAGGCATAAGGCCGAGCCTTCCACCCTTTACCAAGTATATAGATGCATTAATTAAATAAGATATAATGATATCCCAACAAGTAAATAAATGTTCCAACAAGGAACGGTCTCCAATCTTCACCTGCAACTAGCAACGCTATAAGAGGGGCTGAGCAAAGCGGTAACATAGCCAAAAAACGGTTTGCTGGGGCAAGGTGGGTTAGAGGCTTGGTTCAACAATATGGGTGGCATGATAAGCAAGTGGTAGGTATCGCAACATAGGCATAGCAAAAGAGCGAGCATCTAGCAAAGCAAAGATAGTAGTGATTTCGAGGGTATGATCATCTTGCCTGAAGTCCCGCAAGGAAGAAGAACGAGTCCATGAAGAAGACAAACAGACGTAGTCGAACGGGTCCTCACAACACGACGTTACCGGAATCAACCCGAAGAAGCAAACACCGGAAAGAAGCACACAACATAGTAAACAACCAACACATGAACATGGGATGATATGCGGGATGCGGTATGCGATGCATATGCATGATTCGACAAGGAATGAATGAACCTGGCCTCAACTTGGAAATCCAAGTGTGCCACTGGAAATATGAGGTGAAATCGCTTGAAAACGATATAAAGAACGCCGGAATCGGAGTTACGGTTTGGAAATGGCAAGCAATTCAAATATGACACCTGTCTGCGATTTCAGCAAGTAGCCATCTAAATGCAATGAGATGGACATGCTACAACACTCAAACATGACAATAAAATACATGGCATGGATGCATTCATGATGCTTAACAAAAGACTAGCACTGAGCTACGGCTAAATCATCCATTAACAGGTTCAAACAAGCATGGCAAAAATGCATATGGTAAACAGATCTCAGACTTAGTGAAATCAACACTTGTCTGGAATTTCAGATCAGATAGCACTCTTCGGAGCCACAAAACTACATGCTACAGGACCTGAACATGGCAAAGTAAAGCAAGGCATGGAACTACTCAAAGAGATTAACAAAAGTCCCTTAGTGACCTTGAGCCAAAAGGGATCAGAAAATACAATTGCAAGCATGTGAACATAGCAAAAACATAATCAGATCACAGACTTAGTGAAAACTGGAGCATGTTGAAAATAGAAATCAAGTAGGCATGTTTACGAGCTCGATGCACTCACTACGGAGCAAGTCATGACAATCTAAGCATACACCCAACAAGAACACACAAAATGCCAGCTAGACATGGCAAGAACAATAGCATAGCATGCACGGATCAACTACAACATCATCGGCAAAATTGCAAACAAGTTGACAATCTACTCAGATTCGCAAAGTAGCAAAAGTAGAGCTTGATTGACTCAAGCTAGGGTGCTACATAATTGCAAACAAAGACATGGATGGATAGAGCACTACAAGATTAACAAATCATCCTTACTGATCATCCTCAAAAGAGGCACGGATCACTAGGAAACAACATGAACATATGGCATCATGAGATAAATAGCTCAAGGACTTAGTAGAATTACTAAGTCCCTGAAATCAGAATTAGCTAGTGCACCACTTTGCAAGCTTGCACTAGTCACCACACACATCACAAAAAAACATGGGTTGCACCTATGGAAAGATGACAAAACCCTTAACAAAACATATGTAGAACTCATGGGCATAACATGCACACATTAATCATGGCAAAAATGACAAAAACCTAAATGGAGCAGCAGATCTGACAATTATCTCAAGTAGCACTCTTCTAACAGCATTTCGGGCATCAAGATGAACTCAAATGAAAATGATGCAATGGAATGAAATGATGTACTCTCTGAGATGAACATTTTGATATGCTATATGCATGAATCGGAGCTACAGATGCAAAGTTACGATGCGATGAACATGGGCATATGGATCTGGGAATTTCGGGGACTTAGTGAAATTTATACCCTCCGAGAAAAGTCAACGCGGGACGGAGGGGTCCGGGGCGGAGCGGTGCAGATCTGAGACGGGACGTTTGGTTGGAGGTATGGGTGGATCTGATCCATCTTCTCCTTCGGATCCGGCCGAACCGAACTCCGGCGAACTCCGGCGATGTGAGGTGGGACTCCGGCCAGGCGAGGACAAAGCGAAAGAGGCCGGAGGAAGCGAAGCCGCGGCCGGACGGCGGAGGAGCGGTGCAAAACCGGCGAAGCTCCGGCGAGGCGACGAGGTTGAAGCGGGGCGCGGCGGTGAAGGCAACCCGCGGCGGCGGCTAGGGCGCGGCCGTGGCGGGGCCTGGCGGCGGAGGCGACCTCCGGGCAGCGGGTCAATGGCGAGGCGCCGCTGCGCACGGGAGCCAAGGCGGCGCGGGAGAGCGGCGGCGGAGGCGGGCCCGGCGCGGCCCGGTTCGGCCCGGGGCGGGCCGGATCTGGGCCCCGGGTGCCGCGGCGAAGTGGGCGCGGGCGCGGGACGCGTGGCGGCGGTCGGTTGGACGAGGACGGCGGCCTGCTGACGTGGCGCGATGTGATTCGCCGGAGTGAGGTGGCGGCTGGACGTGTCCGGCGGGCGCGGACATGTCCGGCGGCGCGAGGAGGAAGACGCTAGGGTTTCGACCGCGAATTTTGACGGGGTGCACATACTTATAGGTAGAGGGAGCTAGGAGAGTCCAAATGAGGTGCGGTTTTCGGCCATGCGATCGTGATCAAACGACCGAGAGGATGGAGGAGGTTTACGTGGGTTTTGGGCCAAAATGGAGGGGTGTTGGGCTGCAACACACACGAGGTCTTTTCGGTCCCTCGGTTAACCGTTGGAGCATCAAACGAAGTCCAAATGGTACGAAACTTGACAGGCGGTCTACCGGTAGTAAACCAAGGCCACTTGGCAAGTATCGGTCCAATCTGGAAATGTCTAATCCCCACACATGAAAGAAAGGTAGAAATGACCACCGGAGGAGAACGAAGCGCCGGATTACAAAACGGACAACGGGGAAAATGCTCGTATGCATGAGACGAACACGTATGCAAAAGGAATGCACATGATGACATGATATGCAATGCATGACACGCAAGCAATGACAAGGCAACAACAGCGAATAACTGGACGACACCTGACACATCAATCTCGGGGCGTTACAATTAGTTGGCTAGTTGTGTGCATCTGCGTGTGCATGCACAATTTGTTAGTGGGTGCGTGGGTTAGTGGCACAAAACCAGGCCAGGTTTGTTGCCCCGGCTGTGTGTATGCGTGAGGCTATTTCAAGAGCTTGTGTTGTGTGTAGAGTAGTCTAGACGAGAGGCAAGATGTAGGCTTCCGTGTGTAGGCTCCATGGCACCTGGCGTGTGTAGCCAGAGGTGCTAGTGTGTGTGCAGTTTGTGTGTGCGAGCTGTAGAGTGCCAAACCCAGTGAATAAAGGTTGCCAAGATACAGACTGGTTTGCGGCCGCGGCGTTCATCGCCATTGCTCTGAGTTCGTGCTCGAGTTGGGTTATCTTGTGTGTATGGTTTCTGGGTTTGCGCCAACAATTGGTATCATGAGCTTGGTTGTCATGGGCGGGGTTCGTCGTGCCGGAGGCGTGCCGGTGGTGACGGCGTTCGCCGGCGGCTGCATGAAGCTCCGGGCCGTGTCTGTCGGCCTATGAAGGTGTGCGGCGCTGCGGCTGTCATGGCGGACGCAGAGGTGGCGCTGCGGCTGTCATGGCAGATGCGGAGGTGGTGCGCGGTGAATCCGCGGCGAGCGTGGCGGACATGGAGGCATCGGCTGCGGTGCGCGGTGAGTCCACGGCGTCTGGTGCGGTCGGGCTCATCGGGCGCGTCGGGTGCGCGCGGGATGTGTGGTACGCACTGGTGCGGTTGGGCTCGTCGGGTGCGCGCGGGACGTGCGGGACACACGGATGCGGTCGGGCTCGTCGGACGCGTCGGATGTGTGCGGGACGTGTGGGACGTACTGTTGCGGTCGGTCGCGTCGGGTGCAGCGGAGACGCGCAGTGGCGTCGGGTGGAATCAGTCCGAGGAAGAAATGCATGGCAAGTTCAGAATTAGGGAGAATTTGTTAGTATAATTTTGATTTTGGGTTCGTTCAACTACATGCACGGCCGGGTCATGTGTGGCCGGTTGGGTTAGTTGGCTAGTTGTGTGCATGTGCGTGTGCATGCACAGTTTGTTAGTGGGTGCATGGGTTAGTGGCACAAAATCAGGCCAGGTTTGTTGCCCCAGCTGTGTGTCTGCGTGAGGCTATTTCAAGAGCTTGTGTTGTGTGTAGAGTAGTTTAGACGAGAGGCAAGATGTAAGCTTCCGTGTGTAGGCTCCATGGCACCTGGCGTGTGTAGCCAGAGGTGCTAGTGTGTGTATGTGCAGTTTGTGTGTGCGAGCTGTAGAGTGCCAAACCCAGTGAATAAAAGTTGCCAAGATACAGGCCGGTTCGCGGCCGCGGTGGTTCGTCGCCATTGCTCTGAGTTCGTGCTCGAGTTTGGTTATCTTGTGTGTATGGTTTTCGGGTTTGCGCCAACAAATTTGACCTTTTGTCTATCTGTGTGCACTTCCTTTGCATATATGCTGATCACAATCTAACTTCAAAATGACAAGAGAATTTACACCCACACTGTGTTATAGTAATTTTTGGTGTCAACTAATTCAGGATTACTTAAAATCCATTGGGGAATACTGAGAATTTGAAGGTCCCCTGCGCCAGACAGGCAACTTCTCTTGTGCCCTCTTCTCCTCGAATTATAATCAAATTAGTATAACAATAATAACATAAGAGAGTATATTTCATATTAGTACAGTTGAAGGATGCATCCTGGCCATATTTCTCCAGCAATTCTATTCAAAATCAAAGGTTTAAATCTTTGCATACTAAGACAACCCCTATTCTTCATAATTCATGCCACATAGTATTGTAATGCCAGGGATTAGCTTTTATGCCTCATTGGTTGTTATAGATGTTGGGAAAAGAGTGATCTTCCATATAATTTATTCAATTGTAATGACAAAATAAATGGTAAATTAGGGATCCACTGATGGTTTGCTCCTGTACTCCATGTGATTAATATCTACCTTGTATTGTATCTCTTTAGAAGCAGCGGAAACTGGGAAGAAAAATGTATGACACAAGAAGAGATACTTTTAGAAGCAGCAGAAACAGGTTTCCCTTGTATATCTCTTTCTACCTTTACCCCAACATATATTTAGAAAAACAAGTGTTGAACGAATATTTATTAATTGCCTTTGTATATTTATATTTCTAACGACCATGAGCACAACAAATCTTGAAACATGTACTGTCAAGAGAGGAGGAAGTGAAGAAAAAGGTTATTGTTCAGAAAACCATTTCTATCGATCCTATGGTTCGATTTACTTGAGAGATGGCAACTGCTCTATACCTAAATAGTGGAGTAATCAGCTACATTCTTTTGCACTTCCCGTTTCATTATATGAATCCTTGTCCTACATGTGCATATTATGAATTATCCAATTTCTAAATTAGCAGAATTAAATCTTGAATTCATCAAAGGGGCATCATTTTGAACTACTCTTCTTAACTGAGACTAAATATAAATGCCCTACAGGCCTTAACACTAGGATGACATAATCCTTTCAGAATCTAACAATTATTACAAAAAAACCGAGAAAACTCCAGTTTTACAAAGATTGGATGAGTCTGTCATGGAGATATTTGTATTTCGAGTTCTATCATGACTCGATATTTTTCTTGTTTCGGTATTGTCTGTAGATTTGTTTCATGAAGATTCTATTATGTATTTTTTATGTCACATTTGATGGTGTTGGCAAGTAGGCGGCTCTGCATCTTGCCAATTCCATTTCTAATAGGCATCAGCCCCCTGTGTTCTGGACAACTAAGGTGACATGCATAATTACCTAATCATGTAGCAATTCTGAGTGAGACGTGTGCATTTGGATTGGATGTTGAAGCGAGCCCGCCATTTTATATTACTCTCAAAGAATTATACAGTTATATTTGGTATTACTTTCAGTATTAGAGAAGCATATAAACTAAACTGCAGGGCTTACTATATTCTTATGTGACATTCCTCTATGCCATTGTGCCATACTATTTATTTTGAGCAACCTTTCTATGCTATTTTCTTGGACAGTTTTTAGTGTAATCTCCAGCGCCTCAATATACGGTAATCAACTGCAAGCTTGAGTATTTTTTCTCATATTGTATTCATTTTATTAGCTCTGTGACTTTAGCAATGAAATAGAATCAAGCACAAGCTCCAGTTAGTGCTCTGTAAAAACTAATGTACAAGTGTCGACTATGGATTCCTTATTTTGTCTGTTTCAGACTTGGGGTCATTGCAAAGAGAGCCTTAGCTCAGTGGTTGGGCATACGGTTGTGCAGCCTAACGACCCGAGTTCAATTTCTAGAATTGATAGGTGATGCACAGGAGTCCCCCCCCCCCCCCATTTGTTGAAGATCAAGTTTGGTGTGTGGTGAAACCACTCATTAAAAATATCTTGACACTCATTTAAAAAATTCCGAGGACCTTGTTTATCTTGGTGCAGAGGTCGGGGGAGTGAAATTCTCCCCCAATTTTTTAAGGCTGGGGGTCCTTCTCCTTTTCTAAAATAAGACTTGGGGTCATTGGGAAAAGTGTGGACCATGGATTCATACCAGAACTGGATTGACCATGGCACATCTTCACAAATGAGTCATGGCGTTGGCAACAATATTCAAGATTTCATGTTCCCTTCATTTCCAAGCATGACTCTTAAAGGCCATATGAAGGTTCATCATTCATGTGAGGGATATGAAAGATGAAACAAAAGTAAAAGATTTTATGCCAACGGATCATCATAATTGGGGAGGTAAATCCATCCTACTATTTGCAGTTTCTGTAGTTCAATGAAATGATACAATTTTGAAATTATAATTTTTATGGTCATATACACTTTTTTAAAAGTTACGAGGTTCCATGAGATGAGATGATGGCTCTGATGTGTCATTTTGACAAAAGTCCCACCACTGTCAGTTCTTGTAGTTCAATTAGATAATGCAATTTTCAGATGATATGTGATATGGTGACATGCTTTTATTTATTTCATGTGTTCCTTGTCACCCGCATTTGTGCATGAATTGATTACATGTCTAGAAAGCTAAGCAAATAAGAATGAGATGAATTACGTGTCTGCGAAACTAACCAAATATGAATGAGATGAATTTTCTGACCATAGTTTGTGCCGAAGCTTTACTATGAAACAGATGCTCTATGCCAAAATCACCAGTCTTCTATTTTTTTATTTTCACTGTTTACTCACTTCAGTCTTCACCGGAAGGTGCGGAAGGTCTCTATGAATAACCACAACTAACAGTAACTATGGGCCAGTTCTTTTGGGCGATTCTACCAGAATTGCCTCCCTCCCTAGCTTCTCCCAGAATCACTACTCCATATGTTTTTTACAATCCTAGCTAATTAGATCTTAACTAGATAGGATTGTAAAAAAATTATGGAGTAGCGATTCTGGGAGAAGCTGGGGAGGGGGGCGATTCTGGGAGAATCGCCGAAAAGAACTGACCCTATATTT
Organism: Triticum urartu; assembly: GCF_056163025.1. Taxonomy (NCBI): domain Eukaryota; kingdom Viridiplantae; phylum Streptophyta; class Magnoliopsida; order Poales; family Poaceae; genus Triticum; species Triticum urartu. The sequence goes on along the minus strand of NC_141879.1, from coordinate 323,115,223 downwards.
GGTTGTAGGTCACCTCGGTCCACAATTATTTTGCGGTTTCAGTCTGATAACAAACGTACTTCCTCACCATGTTAGGTAACATTACTATATTAGGCGGAGTCCCTTCTCTCCATTCCTACGAACTACTTAACTTCCTTTTTTACAATCCACACACTACGTAACACACACAAAAAATATCTTTATGCATGAGATTTTTTTCTCACGGTTATATGTGCAATGCATGTTTACTAGTTCATCTAAAAAAAGATAGCATGTAACATTGGAATGTTATACATAGGTCATTCATGCATATCATATTTTATTGCATTTTGTTTTCCGATCCTAGAAAATTCTAAGCAACTCAAGGACCCACGGAGAGAGTTGGGGATTTCACGATTTTCATATTTGAATTTGTCAAATATTGGAAAGAGGATCATTTTGGTTTTATTATTTTTCTCTAGAAAAATAATTCATAATAAAAATATATGAGAGGAGATAATATGACCTCTCCAAACTAAATGAAATATTGGAGGAAAAATGTTAAAATCAAAAAATAATTTTATTCAGATTTTATTGCTATTTTATTTGAATTAGAAAATTATGCATTTATCAAAATTGCATTCTTAGCCCAAATAAATGTTCACTTTGTCCGAAATATTATTAGAGGACCGTGAAAATTTATTTCGGGATTTTTGGACTCTGTTTGGTATTTCTTTTATTTATTTTACTCGGTCCGTTTTTTTTAAAACGGGCACCAACCTAACGGGCCGTGTCCGACCCAAACATTGCCGCCAGGCCTTTATAAGGCGAGGCTGAGCCGCCCCAGCCCACCCAGTCGCCCCGCTGCCCAAACCCTAGCGTCGCCCGCGAGCCGCCGCCGACGCCGCCAGCCGCCGCTGCCCCGCCCGTGCCGCGCTGGATCTCGCCGGAGCCGCCGCCGTTAACCGTGTTGACCGGTCGGTTTTTCTCTCGGTTAACCCTGGTATTTTTAGGTTTCCGGTTTATTTTCTTAAATCGGTTTTTCATCGGTTTATTTACTTAGCGGACATTCGTCCAATCGTTCGTTTAAACAAACGTTGTTCGTCGGTTAGGTTCAGACAGCGAACGTTCATTCGTTAGTCTTTTCTTTTTATTTTATTTTTCGGCCAGGGACCTATCTGCGATTATTTTTATCGCAGATTAGCCCATGATCTTCAAACCATCGTAACTTTTCAACTGTTTGTCCAAATCTAGTGAAACCAATGCCAAAATCTTCGTCTCGAGCCCCTCTTTCCGTTTAATCAACTTGAACAAGGTTTTGACAAATTTAAAATCTGGTTTCAAGCAGTTTTGATTTTGAAGTTCTTTTGACCGTAGTTTAAATTCCGTAGCTCCGATTCGATTGATTCTTTTTGCAGATCGAATCTCTTTGGTTGAGTTTTCAGATTCGATCTTCTTATTTGAGTTTTACTCGTGCATCTTGCTTGATTGCTTATGTATGCTATTGTTTGTTTGAAATAGAATTCTCGGAGTGCGCAGCGTGCTACTACGAGACACTAGGTTTTGCGGATCATCAGCAAGGCAAGTAACACTTTGATCATACTCTTTTCTTACCCAGTTTTTATGCATTAGTTACAACCCTTAAACATTGCATGAGTAGGATCTCTTAATATGTGGGTTTTCGGAAGTAGATGATGAGGTAGAACCTATTGCCCTTTTATTATCAAACCCTTGGAAGTTACTTCTATGTTATGCTTATATTGCCACACTATGCTCATAGACGTGGATTGGGTTTAAGTGTATCCATGACAGATGTGAGATTGTTAATTAATGGTTAACTTAAGGTGGCTACTTAAACACAGATCTGGGTGGATTGGTTGCGGGCACCTGGAGAATCCAGTGTTGTCCTAGGATATCCTGGAGTACCCGTGTGATCATCCTATGGTTCGCCACCCAGGCTCAAAGGGATCATAAGATTATTCATGCTAGAAACTTTCGTGTGCAGGCACAAGCTATTATGGGCTCTAGCATAGTGGAGTAAGTTGCATGACCTCTTCAAGTGGTAGGCTAGCAGATGTAGGGGATGTAGGTTGGTACGGTCTACCCGGGGTTAGAGTTAATGCTTCTGAAAAACTGTGTCTCGGTCATCCGTTTCTCAAACACCATGTAGTGCGAGAAATCCAACGGAGGAGATCGAGTCTTGTGGGGAAAAGTGCGCAAACCTCTGCAGAGTGTACAAACTAATCATGGTTAGCCGTGTCCCCGGTTATGGACATCTTGAGTATCTGGATCTTGGATTATCATATTGACCTCATCACTCTATTACTTAATTTGTTGGGTTGCTAATTACTTTCTAATTGGGATTGAGTTGGAGGAACCTTCTCAATGTTTAACAACTACCATGATTAAATAAAATATATTCTTTTGTTGTAGGAAAAAATTGGCTATTCGCAAAAACATTATAACCATAGAGCCTCCACCAGCCATATATGCATGTAGTGATAGCATTTACCTGTTCATTGCTCTACTGTGTTATATTGCCAGCATATTCCATGTGCTGACCCGTTTTCGGGCTGCAACATATCATGTTGCAGACTTTTCAGACGAAGAGTAAGGTGCGCTAGGTCGTTTGTCGTGCACTCAGCTATGCTGTTGGAGTTGATGGACTCACTTTATCTCCCAAGCCTTCCGCTGTCATCGTATTTAGATGGCATTAAGCCATATTATTGTAATAAGTTCTCTTTGAGACTATCGATGTAATAAGTGTGTTATTGCTACTCTGTTATAAATCCTTCGAGTACTGTGTGTGTCAGCATTACCGATCCAGGGATGACACTTATGCACAGAGACTTGACCATCTGAGGTCGGGTCGCTACAAGATGGTATCAGAGCACACGATGAATGTAGGAAACGACCACTAAGATGCGCCATAGGTCACTCTTCTCTACTCATTTCTGACTTCTCTCCATCCTCTACTCTATAGGATGGCGGACACAAGGAATAAGTTTACATAGCCGGATGAAGACACACCTTTTGAAAGACACTTGAAGGAAGTCACGAGGTACCTGAACATTGGAATACCAAGCTTCATCGGGACCTACACCGCCACTTTACCAGAAGAGGAGCGTTGGATGATTCGAGTTCAAGTTCCAGGAAGGACATTCACGCCAGTCACTGAGCCCATAGAGTTTTCCTTTGATGCACCAACCTGGAGTCTAGGCAAGAGCATGGCAGCCCACATTGCTATGGGACACATAGGAGAAGTCTACAAATAGGAGCTGAAGGACGCTATCTACCAGATATGTGGGCGCCGAGATGAGCAATGGGAGATGATCAGCACTAGGAGAGACAGGTCCATTGCAGCTTTCATCCAGGAGTCAAACCAGCACATTCGTCGATAGGAGAACCAGATGTGCGCAAGCATGATAGATTTGAAGAAGGTGATGACCAGGAACACAGAGCTAGAAGAGGAACTCAAGTCTGCACGCAACAGATACGAGGAAGAAATCACAATACTAGTGGAGAAGAATGACGACCTGGCAAGGAAGCTCGGAGTATTCATGGTAGACCCTGCGCCAGGAGGAGATGACGACCATCCCAAGGACTACATCATCATCGATGACACCGACTCTGACCCCGACAGTAGGGATGATGATTATGAAGACGAAGCTGGAGCGGATATCACGGAGTCTTCCACCAATCAAAATTTATAGATGTCCACCATATGATCAGTAGTATTCCCCCATGTAAATAGTATAGTCCGAGCACTATAACGGTAGTTAGATCGATTGTATGCCCTTGCTTGAAATTGATTTGGTGTGATATGATTGTGTTTGACTCATGTGCATATGGGTAGTGCTTTCTAATTAGACCTCTTTCTATTCTAATCTCTCCCCTCTAAACCCATCAGATGCCTCCGAGACGTGACCCCGGATTTACCTTCCCACCGGAGCTCACTCAGTTGATCCAACATCAGAATACACTGATGTAGTTGCTAGTCCGGAACCAAGGCAACAACAATAACAACAACCCACCGCCACCCCCTCCAGTTGACAACTTAGCCCGCTTTCTAAGGTTGCAGTCACCGGTGTTTTCCAGTAGCACCGAGCCAATAGTTGCTGATGACTGGCTATGCAGGATAGGAAGGGAGTTGACCACCGCAGGTTGCACAGATGTAGAGAAGGTGCATTTTGCTGCACACCAATTGGATGGACCTGCAGCATCATGGTGGGAGAATTACACATCCACTTTTCCTATAGCCAATGTCACTTGGGAACAGTTTCAGCAAGCGTTCCGCACTGCTCATGTTTCAACTGGATCTATGAGCATGAAGAAGCGTGAGTTTCGTAATTTACGCCAGGGCAACCATACTGTGGGGCAGTACATGGATGAGTTTAGCAAGTTAGCTCGTTATGCCCCAGATGACGTGGCCACAAAAGCCGCGAAATAGGAGAAGTTTATGGAAGGGCTGAATGATGAGATGAGTATGCAGCTAATGGTGGCAACATTTAACAACTACCAGGAGTTGGTAGATAAGGCTCTTATGATTGAAGGGAAGCAGCAGCAGATTGAGAGCCGCAAAAGGAAGAATGGACAAGGGAAGTACAATTCAGGAGCTCGGCAGAAACCTCGTTTCACCCCGAACTCGGGAGGATATACCCATAACCATGGAGGACATAACCACAATGGAGGAAGTTCGCATAACCACAGTGGCCCCAAAAATGGAAACGGGAATGGAGCAGGAAGTAATCAGAACCGCTCTAACCCAGCCACACCCGCCAAGAGGGATCTAAGTCATGTTACTTGCTTCAAGTGCGGGAAGACTGGACATTATGCCACCGAATGTCCTGAAGCAAAGAATGGAAATGGCAATGGAAGCTCTAGGAAGAAGCCCAACCCTTTCAACAAGGGACAGTGAACCACGTGAACGTGGAGGAGGTTGAAGAGCAGCCAGATGCAGTTATCGGTAAGTTTTTGGTTAAGTCATTTACCGCTCTCCTTCTTTTTGATACTGGTGCATTGCATTCATAAATTTCAAGGGGATTTGTGGACAAGTTTAAGTTACCCACCTTAGCCCTTAGGACACCCTTGTTAGTAAGCTCACCAGGGGCAGAGTATATGGTCAGCCGATGGTGCGACCGGTTACCCTTAAACATTGGCAGCCATATTTTCCCCTCAGACCTAGTACTTCTGGAGTCACAAGGATTGGACGTGATACTGGGTATGGATTGGCCATCGAAGTATGGAGGAAACATTGATTGTGCTAGTAGGTCAATTCTGCTCACCACCTCGGAGGAAAAAGGATTAAGTATGTATCCAGGCATACACCAAAGAGGACTCACCTAAACTCCCTCACAGGCGTTGTTCAAGAGGAGGTGCATGTAGTGAAGGATTACCCGGATGTATTTCCAGAGGAACTACCAGGCATGCCACCGGATCGAGACATTGAGTTTTTGATAGAGCTATTGCCAGGCACCGGACCAATATCGAAGAGACCATACCAGATGCCCGCAAATGATCTGGAGGAGATTAAGAAATAGATTAAGGAGTTATTGGAGAAAGGTTACATTCGACGAAGCTCGTCACCATGGGGAGCCCCAGTGCTCTTGGTTGAGAAGAAGGATAAATATCTGAGAATGGTGGTTGACTATCGTGCATTGAATGAAGTGACGATCAAGAAAAAGTACCCACTACCGACGATAAATGATTTGTTTGACTAGATGCAAGGAGCTAAAGTATTTTCCAAGATCGATCTACGATCAGGGTACCACAAGCTGAAGATCCGAGAGCAGGATATACGTAAGACATCTTTCACCACAAGGTACGGGCTATATGAGTACACGATTATGTCATTTGGATTGACTAACGCCCCTGCCTATTTCATGAGTATGATGAATAAAGTGTTCATGGAGTTCTTGGATAAGTTTGTCGTGGTGTTCATTGATGATATTCTGGTATACTGGAAGAATGAAGAGGGGCACAAGGAGCATTTGCGTTTAGTTCTCAAGAAGCTCAGGGAACATCAGTTATATGCAAAGTTCTGCAAATGTGAGTTTTGGTTGAAGGAAGTTGGATACCTTGGACATGTTATATCAGGAGAAGGTATAGCAGTAGACCCTACTAAGGTTCAGTCAGTCACTGAGTGGTTGGCACCCACCTCAGTTGGAGAGATCCGCGGTTTTCTTGGACTCACGGGATATTATCGAATATTCATTGAAAATTTCTCTAAGATTGCAAAGACCATGACAGAGTTGCTGAAGAAGGACACCAAGTTCAAATGGACCGAAGAATGTGAGGCCAGTTATGTTAATACTCTCTTAACGGGAGGGTTACCAAAGGAGGTAGCCGAGGATCTCCGGGAACTTCGTTTGGAGATAGTTCCTAGAGGTTTTGTTGCAGCATTGGAGGTTCAGTCAACATTATTGGGAAAGATTCGAGAAGCTCAGAAGGATGACAAAGAAATTGCCGAGATAAAGGAGAAAATGAGCAAGGGAAAGGCCAAAGGTTTTTGTGAGGATGAGGATGACACCTTGTGGTTGGAGGACCGTGTTTATGTACCCAATAATGCAGAGATCAGGAAGTTGATACTACAGGAGGCTCATGACTCGCCATACACGATACACCCCGGAAACACCAAGATGTATTTGGATTTGAAGGAGCGTTTCTGGTGGATAGGAATGAAGAAAGATATTGCCGAGTATGTAGCGGTATGTGATGTATGTCAGAGAGTGAAGGCGGAACATCAGAAGCCAGCAGGATTACTGCAGCCTATGCCGATACCCGAATGGAAGTGGGATAAGCTTGGCATGGATTTTATCACCGGATTACCCAGGACCCGATCGGGATATGACTCTATCTGGATAGTAGTTGATCAGTTGACCAAAGTGTCTCACTTTATCCCAGTGAAAACCACCTATACGAGTGCGAAGCTGGCCAAGATATACATGACCAGAATCGTATGTCTGCATGGAGTTTTGAGCACCATCGTGTAGAATAGAGGACCACAATTCACTTCAAAGTTTTGGCATCAGCTGCACCAGACTTTGGGGACTAGACTAGAGTTTAGTACGGCTTTTCATCCGCAGACAGATGGATAGACCGATAGAGTCAATCAGATTCTGGAAGACATCTTGAGAGCTTGTGCGCTCGATTATGGATCTAGTTGGGATGACAATTTGCCTTACGCGGAGTTCTCATACAACAATAGCTACCGGGCCAGTTTGAAGATGGCACCTTTCGAAGCTTTATATGGACGGAGGTGCAGGACACCGTTGATGTGGGATGAAGTTGGAGACCGTCAGTTGTTTGGACCAGATTTAATTAAAGAGTCAGAAGAGAAGGTTAAGCTGATTCGAGACATACTGAAGGTAGCTCAGTTCAGGCAGAAGAGTTATGCAGACTCGAAACGCAAGGAGGTAGTCTGTGAAATTGGAGGCAGAGCGTATCTTCATGTGTCAACTCTGTGAGGAGGCTAACATTTTGGAGTTAAGGGAAAGTTAGCCCCAAGATTTGTAGGACCATACCGAGTTTTGGAACGTATGGGAGAAGTAGCCTACAAGTTGGAGTTAGCCGAAGGACTGTCAGGAGTTCATGATGTGTTTCACGTTTCCCAGTTGAAGAAATGCCATGCAGAGATGGCCGATATCCCTCTGAGAGATACAGTGCCCCTGGAAGCAATTCAGTTGGATAGTGATTTGACTTATGAGGAGAAACTAGTCAAGATTCTCGAGTTTGTCAGCCGAGTCACATGCAGTAAGATTATCAAGTTTTGCAAAGATTAGTGGAGCCACCATACCGAGGATGAAGCCACCTGGGAACGAGAGGATGATCTACGGAAAGACCACCCACACCTATTTTCTAGCCAACCCGAATCTCGAGGGCGAGATTCATCTCAAGGGGGTAGGTTTGTAACATCCCAAATTTTCAATTTGGAATGTTATACATAGGTCATTCATGCATATCATATTTTATTGCATTTGGTTTTGTGATCCTAGAAAATTCTGAGCAACTCAAGGACCCACGGAGAGAGTTGGGGATTTCACGATTTTCATATTTGAATTTTTCAAATATTGGAAAGAGGATCATTTTGGTTTTATTATTTTTCTCTCCAAAAATATTTCATAATAAAAATATACGAGAGGAGATAATACGACCTCTTCAAACTAAATGAAATATTGGAGGAAAAATGTTAAAATCAAAAAATATTTTTATTCGGATTTTATTGCTATTTTATTTGAATTAGAAAATTATGCATTTATCAAAATTGCATTCTTAGCCCAAATAAATGTTCACTTTGTCCGAAATATTATTAGAGGACCGTAAAAAATTATTTCAGGATTTTTGGACTCTGTTTGGTATTTTTTTATTTATTTTACTCTGTTAGTTTTTTTAAAAAAAATGCGCACCAACCTAACGAGCCGTTTCTGACCCGGACACTGCCGCCAGGCCTTTATAAGGCGAGGCCGAGCCGCCCCAGCCTACCCAGCCGCCCCGCTGCCAAAACCCTAGCGCCGCCCGCGCGGCCCCCGCCAGCCGCTGATGCCGACGCCGCTCGCCGCCGTCGCGCCGCCCGCCGCCGTCCCGCCCGTGCCGCGCCGCCGCGCCGGATCTCGCCAGAGCCGCCGTGTTGACCGGTTGGTTCTTCTCTCAGTTAACCCTGGTTTTTTAGGTTTTCGGTTTATTTTCTTAGATTGTTTTTTCGTCGGTTTATTTACTTAGCGGACGTTCGTCCGATCGTTTGTTTAAACGAACATTGTTCGTCGGTTAGGTTCAGACAGCGAACGTTCATTCGTTAGTCTTTTCTTTTTATTTTATTTTTCGGCCAGGGACCTATCCACGATTATTTTTATCGTAGATTAGCCCATGATCTTCAAACCCTCGTTACTTTTCAACCGTTTGTCAAAATCCAGTGAAACCAACGCCAAAATATTCGTCTCGAGCCCCTCTTTATATTTAATCAACTTGAACAAGGTTTTGACAAATTTAAAATTTGGTTTCAAGAAGTTTTGATTTCAAAGTTCTTTTGACTGTAGTTTAAATTTCGTAGCTCCGATTCGATTGATTCTTTTTGCAGATCGAATCTCTTTAGTTGAGTTTTCAGATTCGATCTTCTTATTTGAGTTTTACCCGTGCATCTTTGCTTGATTGCTTATGTATGTTATTGTTTGTTTGCAATAGAATTCCAGAAGTGGGCAGCGTGCTACTACGAGACACTAGGTTTTGCGGATCATTAGCAAGGCAAGTAACACTTTGATCATACTCTTTTCTTACCCAGTTTTTATGCATTAGTTAAAACCCTTAAACATTGCATGAGTAGGATCTCTTAACATGTGGGTTTGGGAAGTAGATGATGAGGTAGAACCTATTGCCCTTTTATTATGAAACCCTTGGGAGTTACTTCTACGTTATGCTTATATTGCCATGCTATGCTCATAGACGTGGATTGGGTTTGAGTGTATCCATGAAAGATGTGATATTGTTAATTAATGGTTAACTTAAGGTCGATACTTAAACACACATCTGGGTGGATTGGTTGAGGGCACCTGGAGAATCCAGTGTTGTCCTAGGATATCCCGGAGTACCCGTGTGATCATCCTATGGTTCGCCACCCAGGCTCAAAGGGATCATAAGATTATTCATGCTAGAAACTTTCGTGTTCATCCGCAAGCTATTATGGGCTCTAGCATAGTGGAGTAAGTTGCATGACCTCTTACAGTGGTAGGCTAGTAGATGTAGGGGATGTAGGTTGGTATGGTCTACCCGGGGTTAGAGTTAATGCTTCTGAAAAACTGTGTCTTGATCATCCGTTTCTCAAACACCATGTAGTGCGAGAAATCCAACGGAGGAGATCGAGTCTTGTGGGGAAAAGTGCACAAACCTCTACAGAGTGAAAAAACTAATCATGGTTAGCCGTGTCCCAGGTTATGGACATCTTGAGTATCTGGATCTTGGATTATTATATTGATCTCATCACTCTCTTACTTAATTTGTTGGGTTGCTAATTACTTTCTAATTGGGATTGAGTTGGAGGAACCTTCTAAATGTTTAACAACTACCATGATAGTTAAACAAAATATATTCTTTTGTTGTAGGAAAAAATTGGCTTTTCACAAAAAATTATAATCATAGAGCCTCCACCAGGCATATATGCATGTAGTGATAGCATTTACCTATTCATTGCTCTATGATAACCCACAAGTATAGGGGATCACAACAGTTTTCGAGGGTAGAGTATTCAACCCAAATTTATTGATTCGACACAAGGGGAGCCAAAGAATATTCTCAAGTATTAGCAGCCGAGTTGTCAATTCAACCACACCTAGAAACTTAATATCTGCAGCAAAGTGTTTAGTAGCAAAGTAATATGATAGTAGTGGTAACGATTGCAAAGTAATATTTTTGGGTTTTGTAGTGATTGTAACAACAGCAACGGAAAAGTAAATAAGCGAAGAACAATATATGAGAAGCTCGTAGGCAATGGATCGGTGATGGAGAATTCTGTCGGATGCGATCGATCATGCAACAGTTATAACACAGGGTGACACAGAACTAGCTCAAGTTCATCAATGTAATGTAGGCATGTATTCCGAATATAGTCATGCATGCTTATGGAAAAGAACTTGCATGACATCTTTTGTCCTACCCTCCCGTGGCAGCGGGGTCCTATTGGAAACTAAGGGATATTAAGGCCTCCTTTTAATAGAGTACCGGACCAAAGCATTAACAAATAGTGAATACATGAACTCCTCAAACTACGGTCATCACCAATAATGGTCCCGATTATTGTCACTTCGGGGTTAACGGATCATAACACATAATAGGTGACTATAGACTTGCAAGATAGGATCAAGAACTCACATATATTCATGAAAACATAATAGGTTCATATATGAAATCATGGCACTCGGGCCCTAGTGACAAGCATTAAGCATAGCAAAGTCATAGCAACATCAATCTCAGAACATAGTGGATACTAGGGATCAAACCCTAACAAAACTAACTCGATTACATGATAAATCTCATCCAACCCATCACCGTCCAACAAGCCTACGATGGAATTACTCACGCACAGTGGTGAGCATCATGAAATTGGTGATGGAGGAAGGTTGATGAAGACGATGGCGATGGATTCCCCTCTCCAGAGCCCCGAACGGACTCCAGATCAGCCCTCCCGAGAGAGTTTAGGGCTTGGTGGCGGCTCCGTATCGTAAAATGCGATGAATCCTTCTCTTTGATTTTTTCTCCCTGAACACAAATATATGGAGTTGGAGTTGAGGTCGGTGGAGCGTTAGGGGGCCCACGAGGCAGGAGGCGCGCCCAGGGGGGGGGGGGGGTAGGCGCACCCCCACCCTCGTGGACAGGGTGTGGGCCCCCTGACATGGATTCTTCTTCTAATATTTTTTATATATTCCAAAAATAATCTCCGTTGATTTTCAGGTCATTCCGAGAACTTTTATTTCTGCACAAAAATAACACCATGGCAATTCTGCTGAAAACAACGTTAGTCTGGGTTAGTTCCATTCAAATCATGCAAGTTAGAGTCCAAAACAAGGGCAAAAGTGTTTGGAAAAGTAGAGACGATGGAGACGTATCAACTCCCCCAAGCTTAAACCTTTGCTTGTCCTCAAGCAATTTAGTTGATAAACCGAAAGTGATAAAGAAAACCTTTAACAAACTCTGTTTTCTCTTGTTGTTGTAAATATGTAAAGCCAGTATTAAATTTTCCAGCAAAGATTATGAACTAACCATATTCACAATAACATTTAGGTCTCATGTTTACTCATATCAATGGCATAATCAGCTAGCGAGCAATAATAACAAATCTCGGATGACAACACTTTCTCAAAACAATCATGATATGATATAACAAGATGGTATCTCGCTAGACCTTTCTGAGACCGCAAAACCTAAATGCAGAGCACCTTTAAAGATCAAGGACTGACTAGACATTGTAATTCATGGTAAAAGAGATCCAGTCATATTCATTCTCAATGTAAACTAACAGTAATGGATGCAAATGACAGAGGTGCTCTCCAACTGGTGCTTATTAATAAGAGGATGATGACTCAACATAAAAGTAAATAGATAAGCCCTTCACAGAGGGAAACAGGGATTTGTAGAGGTGCCAGTGCTCAGTTTTGAAATAGATATGAATAATACTTTGAGCAGTATACTTTCATTGTCAACATAACAACCGAGAGATCTCGATATCTTCCATGCTACACACATTATAGGCGGTTCCCAAGCAGAATGGTAAAGTTTATACTCCCCCACCACCAACAAGCATCAATCCATGGCTTGCCCGAAACAACGGGTGCCTCCAACTAACAACAATCCTGGGGGAGTTTTGTTTGCAATTATTTTGATTTGATTTGACCATGGGACTGGGCATCCCGGTGACCAGCCATTTTCTCGTGAATGAGGAGCGGAGTCCACTCCTCTTGAGAATAACCCGCCTAGCATGGAGGATACAGACAACCCTAGTTGATACATGAGCTATTCGAGCATACAAAATAGAATGTTTATTTGAAGGTTTAGAGTTTGGCACATAAAAATTTACTTGGAACGGCAGGTAGATATCGTATATAGGTAGGTATGGTGGACTCATATGGAATAACTTTGGGGTTTATGGAATTGGATGCACAAGCAGGATTCCCGCTTAGTACAAGTGAAGGCTAGAAAAAGACTGGGAAGCGACCAGCTAGAGAGCAACAACAGTCATGAACATGCATTAAAATTAATCGACACCGAATGCAAGCATGAGTAGGATATAATGCACCATGAACATAAATATCGTAGAGGCTATGTTGATTTTGTTTCAACTACATGCATGAACATGTGCCAAGTCAAGCCACTCGAATCATTCAAAAGAGGATACCACCCTATCATACCACATCACAAACATTTTAGCATGTTGGCGCACAAGGTAAACCATTATAAGCTCCTAGCTAATTAAGCATGGCATAAGCAACTATAATCTCTAATTTTCATTGCAAATATGTTTCTTTCATAATAGGCTGAATCAGGAACGACGGACTGATCATATTTAGAAAAACAAGAGAGGTCGAGTTCATACTAGCTTTCCTCATCTCAATAAGTTCATCATATAATCATCATTATTGCCTTTCACTTGCACGACCGAATAGTGTGGGTAATAATAATAGTGCACGTGCATTGGACTAAGCTGGAATCTACAAGCATTCAATTCAAGAGAGAAGACAAGGTAATATGGGCTCTTTGTTAGATCAACAATAATGCATATAAGAGCCACTCAACATTTTCATCATGGTATTCTCTTCTCGACCCCAAAGGAAGGAAAAGAAACAAAACTATTTACACGGGAATGCTCCCAAGAAGAAAAAGAAGGACGAGAAATCTTTTTGGGTTTTCTTTTAATTACTACTACAGGCATGGAAGTAAACTAACTAAAAGCTACAACTATTTTTTGTTTTTCTTAAGGTTTTTCAAACACACAAGAAGAAAACGAGAAAATGAAAATAAACTAGCATGGAACAATGAAAGAGTATGAGCACTGACAACAGGCATGAGTGTGTGAACATGAATGTAATGTCGGTGAGAAATATGTACTCCCCCAAGCTTAGGCTTTTGGCCTAAGTTGGTCTATGCCCATGGATGGCCTGGTGGATATCTGAAGTTGAAGGTGGGGTCGTACTAAGATGCATCAGCTATTGCCTGACGGGCTGCAGCTTGGAGGCGAGCTGCCTCCGTCCTCCTCTCGTACTCGGTCGCCTCCTCCCTAGTTATAACATATATCCCTTTTGCCTGAAAGTCAACGAAGGCAGGAGCAGGGAGAGCGACATGATAGGTGCATCGTCTGTCAAAGATTAGTCAATACTGGAGGAACTAATTGTTCCTCTCAACAAACTGATGACGAACCATGGCATTATAATCTAAATAAGCAGGAGGCAACTCAATATCATCTCCACATATGGGTATCTCAAGAAAATCAGCTAAATGGGTTGCATAAATTCCACCAAAGAAATCCCCATTAATTTTGTTATTATGCAACCTGCGTGCAACAATGGCCCCCAAGTTATATTGTCTATCTCCTAATACATCACTCTGAGAACACTAAGATCTGGCACACACATGTGACATGCCTCATCCTTACCATTTATGCATCTACCTATAAAGAGAGCAAAATAATGTATAACATGAAAATGAATGCTCCCTATGGTAGCTTGCGTGATTTCCCTAGATTCCCCCACAGTTATACTAGCAAGAAAGTCTCTATATTCAGATTTGCAAGGTTCACTAACATTACCCCACTTTGGGAGTTTACAAGCAGTGTTAAAATCTTCTCAGTCCATGGTATAAGATTTATCATAAAGATCAAACAGGACAGTTTGAGAATTGTGTGATGATGAAAATTCAAACCTTCTCACAAAGGAATCAGTGAGGTAGTGGTACTGACGACACTTATCTGCCACGAAGCTCTCAAGATCGGCATTACGCACATATGCTTCAAATTCCTCCTTGATTCCTGCTCGAACCATGAAGTCCTCTGATGGCCATTTGTAGAATTGAGAAGTGAAGTCTAGAGGGGGAGGGGGTTGAATAGACTCTAATCAAGAAAAGTTGCAGTTTTTAATTTCTTTAGGTTTAAGTAGAGTTTTGGCACAAATTTAAACATTCACAATACATATCAAGCAAGGATGACAAGAGTATATGAGCAGCAGAAAGTAAAGCATGTAAGTTGCAAGAATGTAAAGGGTTGGGATTGGAGTGTGCAAACACAATTGGAGACACGGAGATTTTTGGCATGGTTCCGATAGGTGGTGCTATCATACATCCACGTTGATGGAGACTTCAACCCACGAAGGGTAACGGTTGCGCGAGTCCACGGAGGGCCCCACCCATGAAGGGTCCATGAAGAAGCAACCTTGTCTATTCCGCCATGGCCATCGCCTACGAAGGACTTGCCTCACTCGGGTAGATCTTCACGAAGTAGGTGATCTCCTTGCCCTTACAAACTCCTCGGTTCAACTCCACAATCTTGACGGAGGCTCCCAAGTGACACCTAACCAATCTAGGAGACACCACTCTCCAAGAGGTAAACAAATGGTGTGTTGATGATGAACTCCTTGCTCTTGTGCTTCAAATGATAGTCTCCCCAACACTCAACTCTCTCTCACAGGATTTGGATTTGGTGGAAATATGGTTTGAGTGGAAAGCAACTTGGGGAAGGCTAGAGATCAAGATTTATGTGGTTGGAGTGGAATATCTTGACCTCAACACAAGTGTAGGTGGTTCTCTCTCAGAAAATGTATGTTGGAAGTGTAGGCATGTTCTGATGGCTCTCTTCACGAATGAAGAGTGGGTGGAGGGGTATAAATAGCCTCCACACAAAATCTAACCGTTACACACAAATCACCAAACTCGGTGGGACCGAATCATACAACTCGGTCAGACCGATTTAGTTCAAAATGTGACCGTTAGGGTTTTTGGTGGGACCGACATGATCAACTCGGTGGGACCAATGTGCTAGGGTTAGGGTAAAGCCTCATCTCGGTTTGACTGATTACACAAACTCGGTGGGGCCGATTTGGGTAATAAGCAAAATAGAGAGTTGGCCAAGCAAACTCGGTGGGACCGATTGCATACCTCGGTGGGACCAAAATTATTGCAATAGGCAACAGAGAGTTTGCAGGCCCATCTCGGTGAGACCGAATTGGTTATGGTTTCTGGCAGTGGCTATGTCAAGAGAACTCGGTGGCGCCGGATAGAAAGTTTCGATGGGACCGAGTTTGACTTTTGGTTTGGAACATATGTGGATATGAGAATGTGGTTGAGGGCTTTGGAGCATATCATTAAGCACTTTGAGCAAGCAAGCCATTGAGCAACACCTCATCCCCTCTTAATAGTATTGGCTTTCCTATGGACTCAATGTGATCTTGGATCACTAAAATAAAATGTAGAGTCCTGAGCTTTGAGCTTGAGCCAATCCTTTGTCCTCAGCATCTTGAAGGGGTTCCACATCCTCTAGTCCATGCCACTCCATTGTTGAACTTATCTGAAACATACTACTACCTCCGTTTCAATTTACAAGTCCTGCGCGTATACCTAGGTTGCCAATTTTATCACCCTAATATAAACTATATAACACAAAAATTATACCTTTTGAAAGTAGAAACTCCGAAGTTTATGTTGGTATATTTTTTGTAATATATGACTTGTATTAGATTGGTCAAATTGACGACCTAGGGATACGCGCACGCCCTGTAAACTGAGAGAGAGGTAGTAGGTAGAAGCATTAGTCCAACAATAGATATGTTGGCATTAATTACCAAAATCACCCAGGGAGCACTTGTGCTTTCACCATTCACAAGGCCGCACTTGAGCATCCCTTGGTGGTTCATTATCCGGCTCGCGTATTGCGGGCCTGGGTCCTTGCTTCCTTGAGGAACCACCTTGGTACATTTCCTAAACATATTTCTTCCTCTGAAAAATTTCTGAAATTTTTAGTAACTTAAAATAAAAGTGAACCAAACTCAACAAAATTGATAGCAACTACTCCTACAAGTGCCTAGAGGATATATCATGCATTAAAACTACTTTTGACCACATAAATTTGACATGCAAGCTCAAGAACAGGGTCACCTAACCAGCAAAAAATTGCAATGAATAAAGCACTAGAATAAAAACTAATTGGACCATTGGAGGAGTTACACACCAAAATCCCCCAAAGCAGTTTTGTGAATGGAGCTTTGAGCAAGGAGATCGAAAATGGCAGTAAGATGAGCAAGAACTCGGGTTTGAGCTAGTTGGTGATTTTTTGGGGAGGAAGGAGTGTGTGGTGGCTGGAATAAGTGGAGGGGACCCATGTGGGGTCCACGAGACAGGGGGCGCACCAAGGGGGGTGGGTGCGCCCTCCACCCTCGTGGGCACATGGCTGCTCCCCTGCTGTGTTTTTAATGCCAGATATTCTCAAATATTCTAGAAAAAATCATATTTAATTTTCAGAGCATTTGGAGAACTTTTATTTTCAGGGTATTTTTTTGCATGGATAATTCAGAAAACAGACAGAAAATACTATTTTTGCTTTATTTAATATAAATAACATAAATTAAAAAGAGGGTACAGAGAGTTGTGCTTTCTAACTTCATCCATCTAATGCTCATCAAAAGGAATCCATTAACAAGGTTGATCAGGTCTTGTTAACAAACTCATTTCGAGTAACATGAAACCGGTGAAATTTTGAATAACACTAGGTTACCTCAATGGGGATATGCATGTCCCCAACAATAAGAATATCATATTTCTTCTTGACAGTAGGAAGAGGAAATTCAAAACCTCCATTAGTGATTGTTGAAATTTTTCCAATAGAATTGATAATGTGGACTTGAGGTTGTTTCCTCGGAAAGTGTGCCATATGCTCATTACCATTAACATGAAAAGTGAAATTGCCTTTGTTGCAATCAATAACAGCCCCTGCAGTATTCAAAAAGGGTCTTCCAAGAATAATGGACATACTATCGTCCTCGGGAATATCAAGAACAACAAAGACCGTTAGAATAGTAACGTTTGCAACCACAACAGGCACATCCTCACAAATACCGACAGGTATAGCAGTTGATTTATCAGCCATTTGCAAGGATATTTTAGTAGGTGTCAACTTATTCAAATCAAGTCTACGATATAAAGAGAGAGGCATAACACTAACACCGGCTCCAAGATCACATAAAGCAGTTTTAACATAGTTTCTTTTAATGGAGCATGGTATAGTTGGTACTCCTGGATCTCCTAGTTCCTTTGGTATTCCACCCTTAAAAGTGTAATTAGCAAGCATGGTGGAAATTTCAGCTTCTGGTATCTTTCTTTTATTAGTAACAATTTCCTTCATATATTTGGCATCAGGGTTCATTTTAAGCATATCAGTCAAATGCATATGCAAAAAGATAGGTCTAATCATTTCAGCAAAGCGCTCAAAATCCTCATCATCCTTTTTCTTGGATGGTTTAGGAGGAAAAGGCATGGGTTTCTGAACCCATGGTTCTCTTTCTTTACCGTGCTTCCTAGCAACAAAGTCTCTCTTATCATAACGTTGATTCTTTGATTGTGGATTATCAAGATCAACAACAGGTTCAATCTCTACATCATTGCCATTACTAGGTTGAGCATCAACATGAACATCATCATTAACATTATCACTAGATTCATGTACATTACCAGATTGTGTTTCAGCATCAAAAATAGAAATATCATTGGGATTCTCAGGTGTGTCAACAACAAGTTCACTAGAAGCATGCAAAGTCCTATCATTTTTCTTTTTGTTCCTTTTAGAAGGACTAGGTACATCTACATTAATTCTCTGAGAAATCCTGCTTAATTCTCTTAGGATGGCCCTCAGGATACAAAGGTTCCTGAGTCATTTTACCACCTCTAGTCATAACTCTAACAACATTATCATTCTTCTTATTATTTAATTCATTGAGCAAATCATTCTGAGCTTTAAGCACTTGTTCTACTTGAGTGTGTAACCATAGAAGCATGTTTACTAATAAGTTTAAGTTCACCTTTAACATTAGGCATATAATCACCCAAGTGTTCAAGCATATTAGCATTGTATTTCAATTGTCTACCAACATAAGCATTGAAGTTTTCTTGTTTAACCATAAAGTCATCAAACTCATCCAAGCATGGGCTAGCAAACTTAATAAATGGGATTTCACATTTATCAAATCTATAGAGAGAATTTACCTTTTCTACCTGTGTTGGGTTATCAAGACCATGTATTTCTTCAACAGGCGGCAAATTAAGACCATGTATTTCTTCAATAGGTGGTAAATTCCTAACATATTCAGTTTTAATACCTTTTTCTTTCATAGATTTATTTGCCTCTTGCATATCTTCAGGACTGAGAAATAGAATACCCCTTTTCTTCGGAGTTGGCTTAGGAGTTGGTTCAGGAAGTGTCCAATTATTTTCATTAGTCAACATATTATTCAATAGCAATTCAGCTTGATCAACAGTTCTTTCCCTGAAAACACAACCAGCACAACTATCCAGGTGGTCTCTGGAAGTATCGATTAGTCCATTATGAAAGATATCAAGTATTTCATTTTTCTTGAGAGGATGATCAGGCAAAGCATTAAGTAATCGGAGAAGCCCCCCCCCCCCCACAAGCTTGTGGGAGACTCTCTTCTTCAATTTGCACAAAATTATATATTTCCCTTAAAGCAGCTTGTTTCTTATGAGTGGGGAAATATTTAGTAGAGAAGTAATAAATCATATCCTGGGGACTACGCACACAACCAGGATCAAGAGAATTAAACCATGTTTTAGCATCACCCTTTAATGAGAACGGAAACAACTTAAGGATAAAGTAATAGCGAGTTTTCTCATCATGTGTAAAGAGGGTGGCTATATCATTTAATTTAGTAAGATGTGCCACAACAGTTTCAGATTCATAACCATAAAAAGGATCAGATTCAACCAAAGTAATTAACTCAGGATCGACAGAGAAATCATAATCCTTATCAGTAATAAAGATAGGTGAAGTAGCAAAAGCAGGGTCATATTTCATTCTAGCATTCAAAGATTTTTCTTTAAGCTTAGAAAATAATTTCTTAAGATGAGATCTATCATTGCAAGCAAGAAAGTCTCTAGAAGTTTCTTCATCCATAACATAACCCTGAGGAACAACATGCAATTCATATCTAGGGGGAGAATCTTCATCATCACTTTCATCAATATTACCGGGTTCAATAATCTCATTCTCTCTAGCCCTAACAAGTTGTTCATCAAGAAATTCACCTAGTGGCACATTATTATCAAGCATAGAAGTAGTTTCATCATAAGTATCATGCAAAGCAGAAGTGGCGTCATCAATAACATGCAACCTATCAGAATCAATAGCATGTGTAGGTGTCGCAAGTTTACTCAAAACAGAAGGTGAATCAAGTGCAGAGCTAGATGGCAGTTCCTTACCTCCTCTCGTAGTTGAGGGAAAAATCTTGGTTCTTTGATCTTTCAAGTTCTTCATAGTGATAAGCAGATATAAATCCCAAGTGACTCAAAGAATAGAGCTATGATCCCCGGCAACTGCACCAAAAAATAGTCTTGATAACCCAAAAGTATAGGGGATCACAACAGTTTTCGAGGGTAGAGTATTCAACCCAAATTTATCGATTCGACACAAGGGGATCCAAAGAATATTCTCAAGTATTCGCATATGAGTTGTCAATTCAACCACACCTGGAAACTTAATATCTGCAGCAAAGTGTTTAGTAGCAAAGTAATATGATAGTAGTGGTAACGGTGGCAAAGTAATATTTTTTGGTTTGGTAGTGATTGTAACAATAGCAACGGAAAAGTAAATAAGCGAAGAACAATATATGAGAAGCTCGTAGGCAATGGATCGGTGATGGAGAATTATGTCGGATGCGATTGATCATGCAATAGTTATAACATAGGGTGACACAGAACTAGCTCCAGTTCATCAATGTAATATAGGCATGTATTCTGAATACAGTCATATGTGCTTATGGAAAAGAACTTGCATGACATCTTTTGTCCTACCCTCCCGTGGCAGCGGGGTCCTATTGGAAACTAAGGGATATTAAGGCCTCCTTTCAATAGAGTACCAGACCAAAGCATTAACACATAGTGAATACATGAACTCCTCAAACTACGGTCATCACCGGTAATGGTCCTGATTATTGTCACTTCGGGGTTAACGAATCATAACACATAATAGGTGACTATAGACTTGCAAGATAGGATCAAGAACTCACATATATTCATGAAAACATAATAGGTTCAGATCTGAAATCATGGCACTCGGGCCCTAGTGACAAGCATTAAGCATAGCAAAGTCATAGCAACATCAATCTCAGAACATAGTGGATACTAGGGATCAAACCCTAACAAAACTAGCTCGATTACATGATAAATCTCATCCAACCCATCACCATCTAGCAATCCTACGATGTAATTACTCATGCACGGCGGTGAGCATCATGAAATTGGTGATGGAGGAAGGTTGATCATGACGATGGCGATGGATTCCCCTCTCCGGAGCCCCGAATGGACTCCAGATCAGTCCTCCCGAGAGAGTTTAGGGCTTGGCGGCGGCTCCGTATCGTAAAACGCGATGAATCCTTCTCTATGATTTTTTTCTCCCCGAACATGAATATATGGAGTTGGAGTTGAGGTCGGTGGAGCGTCAGGGGGCCCACGAGGCAGGGGGCGCGCCCAGGGGGGTAGGCGCGCCCCACCCTCGTGGACAGGGTGTGGGCCCCCTGACGTGGATTCTTCTTCCAGTATTTTTTATATATTTCAAAAATATTCTCCGTTGATTTTCAGGTCATTCCGAGAACTTTTATTTTTTCACAAAAATAACACCATGCAATTCTGCTGAAAACAACGTCAGGCCGGTTTGGTTCCATTCAAATCATGCAAGTTAGAGTCCAAAACAAGGGCAAAAGTGTTTGGAAAAGTAGATACGACGGAGATGTATCACTCTACTGTGTTACATTGCCATCATATTCCATGTGCTGACCCGTTTTCGGGCTACAACATATCATGTTGTAGACTCTTTAGACGAAGAGTAAGGTGCGCTAGGTCGTTTGTCATGCACTCAGCTATGCCGTTGGAGTTGATGGACTCACTTTATCTTCCAAGCCTTCCGCTGTTATCATATTTAGATGGCATTAAGCCATATTATTGTAATAAGTTCTCTTTGAGACTATCGATGTAATAAGTGTGTGATTTCTACTCTGTTATAAATCCTTCGAGTATTGTGTGTGTCAGGATTACCGATCCAGGGATGACATTTATGCACAGAGACTTGACCATCTGAGGTCGGGTCGCTACATGGTATAGGAGAAAATCCATCTCTGCACCCACGTTGACGAAAAAATCAAAACAAATACTAGAAAAATTTCAAAAACAATTGTGCGGTAGACAATTTTATGCGTGAGGTCCACTCCAATTTTCAAATCATTCGGACATCTAAGGAGCTCTCAGCAAAAAAAACAAATTGGGGGTTTGTAAAAATGTTTACTGTTCATGTACTGTTTTGGTCCGATTTGTCTTTTTTGCTGAGAGTTGCTCAGATTCCGAATGACTTGAAATTTGGAGCGGGCCTCGCGTATCAAATTTGTGCTAAGTTTTTGGAACTGACCAACAAACCACATATGACTTTGGTCAGCCACATAATGTAAGCATTATCTCACTCTATGTGGAATTCGATCAATAAAGTATATGTTTTCCCCTAAAAAATATAGTATAGGGTCATTTGGAGCCTATGTGTCGGTACCAAAATATTTTGATGGATTTTCTCATATGTGCTATGTTTTGGGAGGCTAGCTGTTTGTTCTTTTTTTTCTTAGATCCATTTTTAAACGACATATCTCATGAACCGTGCATCTAAATTACAATCTATTTTCATTGTTTAATTTCTTATGCCGAGATCTTTAAAACTATTTCCCATGTTAATAGGTTTTGACAATTTTTTTGGCAAAATTTGTGCTCCAAAACTGTACTAACTCGTGTTCTCACACTGTACTAATATGTGCTACCAAGCAAACTAATTTGTGCTCCGACGGGTGAAGCCCACATGATGCTCTGTGTGAAGCACACCTATGCTCCCAGAGTGAATTAATATGTGCTCCCAATTTGTACTAACATTTTCTCCCATGTGTAATAACTTGTGCTCTGGTGGGGTGAAGCACACATGTGCTCCCAAAGTGAACTAACATGTGCTTTCAAACATATTGTACTAACTTCCTAGCTGAACTAACTTGCGCTCTCGTGGGATGAGGCGCACCTTGTGCTCCCGCGTGAAGAACACATGTGTTCCAGAAGGGAGCACACTTGTGCTCTTGCATGAGGCGCTCTCGTGGGATGAGGCGCACTTTGTGCTCCCCTTGTGGCTTTATAAGGCGGTCTCCATCTCGACCAGGACGGAAATGATTTGCCTTTTGCTGACTTCTCTCCTGCATTTTCGTGGTGTGGATCGCTTCTCGTGCTTTATCATATGAAATCTTCTCAGCAAACCCTTTTTAGGCTCTTCCAAATGATGGCATCACGACCCGGGTGAGCAAGATAGTTCAACCGAGGGATTTTTGGAAGATGAGGAACACTTCCGCCCATGGCTCTTGTTGGCATGGACAAGGGTGAGAGAACGAAGATCTTGGTGGCGAGCCATTTTATCATATTGTTCTTAGATATGTTGCTTACTTAATGCCTTCATAAATGTGTTTAACTAATTGTATTTCCAGGGGTGCTTCTATGACTTCATAGGTTGGCCCAATTCGGATGTGCTAGTGGACAACCTAATCCCCACAGCCATTGTAACATCCCTAATTTTCAATTTGGAATGTTATACACTAGATCATCATGCATAACATATTTTCTTGCATTTTGGTCGATCCTAGAAATTTCAGGCAACTCAAGGACCTCCGGAGAGAGTTGGGGATTTCGTTATTTTCATATTTGAGAGTTTCTCAAATTTTGAAAAGAAGATCGTTTGATTTATTTGTTTTATCTTCAATAAATTTTCCGGTGTCAAAATATGAGAGAGGGAATAATATGACTTTCCCAAAATTTAGGAAAATGAAGATTTAATAAATAGATCAAATTTTGTTTGCCGGAGTTTTATTTTGCATTTTATTTGGATAGGGAAAAAAATGCGCGTTTTCGAAAATTGCATTTTAGGTCCGGAGAAAAGTTCATTTTGTTCGGCTCATTTTTAGGAGTCGGGGAAAATTTACTTTAGATTTTTCGGAGTTCGTTTAGATCTCTTTTTGTTTTTTTCTGCGCGCGGAAACTATTTAAAAAAAAACAAAAAAAACTGGAGCAGGCCGGCCAGGCCAAGGCCCAGCCGGGCCGAAGGCCACCGCGCCCCAGGCCACCGCGCGCCTAGCGCCAGGCGCCAGGGAGCCGGCCGCCGCCGCCTCTCTCCTGTACCGAATCCTAGTAGGACTTTTGTCCTACTTCCGTATATTCCTTTTCTATTTCTAGATCTTTTCCTTTCCTCTTTTCTATTCCTATTCCTAGTCTAATTCCTTGCCCTCTACCCCAAGTAAAACCCTCCCCTCCCCAATATAAATACCCAAGCACCCCCCCCCTCTAAACATCAAATCAAAGCCCCTCTCCTCCACACCGCACCTTGCCACCCCATGCCGCGCCGCCGCATCACCCGCACGCCGCCCAAAGCCGCCGCCCCACGCCGTGCCGCCGCCCCACGCCGCGCCGCCGCCTCACCCGCGCCGCCGCCGCACCTTGCCGCCGCCGCCCCACGCCCACGCCGCCGGAGCCCCTCACCGAGGACCTCACCGAGGTTGCCCCGCGTCTCTTTTTCTTGGATCGTTTTCTTCTAATCGTTCCGATTCTTTTCTTCTCTAAACCGTTCCGGTTTTCTAGATCGGTTTTTCGTTTGGTTTTTCTTCTCCGAAACACTAGATCGGATTCGTTTTCTTCTCCGATTTAGTTGTCTTTGGACCGTTCGCCGGACCGTTCGTCCTAACGAACGTGATCACCGGATTTTTTTTCTAGGTTAACGACGTCCGTTCGTTTAACCGTTCTTCTTTTTCTTTTCGTTGGATTTACTCCGCGATCGCGATCTCAGATCCGATCTTCTTTCTAGTTTTTTCTTTTTGCTCGTTTATCGGAATCAGGTGATTCAAGCGCATGGAGTTTCGTCTCGAAACCGCCGTTCCGTCTAATCAACTTGAACAAGCTTTTGCCCCGATAAAAAAAAATTGACCTAGTTTCAACTTGCTAGAACCGAGTTGTTTTCTTCCGCCGTTTGTTTTCCGTTTCTTTGTTCGGTTCGTTCTTTCTTTGCAACCGGAGTTCTTAAGTTGAACTTTCTGGTTCGTTCTCTTGTTCGAGTTTTACCTGTGCATTAGATGATTACTTATTGTATGCTTGTTGTTTGTCTGCGATAGATTACCCGGATTGCGCCGCTTGTTACTTCGAAACCCTAGGACTCGCGGATCATCAGCAAGGCAAGTAACACTTTGATCATACTTTTTCTACAACCCATGTTTTATTGCATTAGATCAATCCTCTCACATTGCATGATTAGGATCTAATTAAATTGTGGGATGGGAAGTAGATGAGGTAGTACCTATTACCTGTATTACTATGAAACCTTTGGGAGTTACTTCTACGTTTGCTTATTATTATGCCATGCTATGCTAGTAGACGTGGATTGGGTGAGTGATATCCATGACAGATGTGAGTTGATAATTTTAATGGTTTATCTAAGGTGGCAACTTAAACACACATCTGGGTGGATTGAGGCACCTGATGTCTATCAGGACTTGCCTGTTTTTTTTGGACCGCCACCCAGGCTCAAAGGGATCATAAGATCTTTCATGCTAGAAACTTCCGTGTGCAGCCACAAGCCATTATGGGCTCTGGCATAGTTGACTAAGTTGTGCGAACTCTTACGGGGTGGACTAGCAGATGTAGGGGTTGTAGGTGGTACGGTCTACCCCACATGTAAGGTGCTAGCGCTTCTGAAAGACTGTGTCTCGGTCATCCGTCTTCTCAAACACCATGTAGTGCGAGAAACCAAACGGAGGCGATCGAGTCTTGTGGGGAAACGTGCGCAAACCTCTGCAGAGTGTACAAACTAATCATGATTAGCCGTGTCCCCGGTTATGGACAACTTGAGTATCTAGTACTTGAATATCATTGTGAATCTCAACATGTTACTTCTAATTAATGTTGTTGTCTTTTAATTGTATTTTTAATTGGGATTGAGAATGCTGTCAACCATTCTCAATGTTTCACAACCACCATGATAGTTAAATAAATTTATTCCTTTGCAGTAGGGAAAAATTGGCTTTACGCAAAACTGTAACCATAGAGCTTTCCACCAGCCATATGTGCATATAGTATAGCTGTTTCATTCCATTACTCTCTATGTGTTACTTTGCCAGCATATTCCATGTGCTGACCCGTTTTCGGGCTGCAACGTTAATGTTGCAGACTTTTCAGACGACGATTGAGGTGTTTAGGTCGTGGCCCTATACTCAGTGATGCCGCTGGAGTTGATGGACCCATTTATCTTCCGAGTCTTCCGCTGTTATCGATATTAGATGGCCTTCAGCCATTTTTATTGTAATAAGTTCTTTTTGAGCCATCGATGTAATAAGTGTGTGATTGCAACTCTACTATAAAACCTCGATGTACTGTGTGGTGTCAGCATTACTGATCTAGGGATGACACCGTAGCACAATAGACGTGATCCATTCGGGTCAGGTCACTACAGAGATGGTATTAGAGCACACGCTGACTGTAGGACACGACCACTAAGTTAAAGCCATAGATCACTATTCTCTCCTCATTTTCTAACTCCTCATCTTTTCTACTCTATTAGGATGACGAACGTGAAGATTAAGTACGCTCAACCGGATGAAGGCACACCATTTGGATTTCACCTGAAGGAAGTCACCAAGTACCTGAACATTGGATTACCAAGCTTCACGGGAACCTTCAACGCCACTCTGCCTGAAGAGGAGCGCTGGAAGATTCAAGCTCACGTTCCGGGAAGGACATTCGCGCCAATCACGAAACCCATAGATAGTGTTTTCAATGCACCAACCTGGAGTCTGGGAAAGAGCATGGCAGCCCATATCACCATAGGATGCATTGGAGAAGTTTATCAAGAAGACCTCAAGGACACTATCTACCAGATTTGCGGACGCCGGGATGAACAATGGGAGTTAGTCAGCACCAAGAAGGATAGATCCATTGCATCTTTCATCCAGGAGTTAAACCAGCACATTCGACGCCACGAGAACTAGATGTGCAATGATATGATGGAGTTGAAGAATGCAAAGGCAAGGATCATCGAGCTAGAAGGAGAACTGAAGTCTACACGCAAGGACTACATGGACGAGATCATAGCTCTAGCAAGGCACAATAACGATCTTAAGCAGGAGATTGAAGAACTCAAGAGGAAGTTAGCATCCCAGGAGGAAGACGAGTACGTCGCATGTCCGGACAACTACATCATCATCGACGACACCGATTCGGATCCAAGTGAACCCGACTTTGAAGACGAAGCTGGAGCAGATATCATGGAGTCTTCCACCGGTTCAAATTTCTAGATGACCACCAGATAGTAGTAGTATTTCCCCATGTAAACATTATAGTCGAGCACTTTTGCGATAGTTTTAGACCGTTTGTATGCCCTTGTTTGATTGATTGAAGTGATTTTGTGTGCATTTGCCTCATGTGCATATGGGTAGTGTTTTCTCTTTAGACCCCTCTATTCTTAATTCTCGTCTTTTCTAAACCCTCAGATGCCTCCAAGACGTGACAATGGATTTCCACCGGAGCTCACTCAGTTGATCCAGCAGCAGAATCAATTGATGCAGATGTTAGTTCAGAACCAGCAGAACAACAACAACAACCCACCACCACCACCACCTGTTGACCACTTAGCCCGTTTTCTTAGGCTGAATCCGCCGGTGTTTTCTAGTAGCACCGAGCCGATAGTAGCAGACGATTGGCTCCGCAAGATAGGAAGGGAGTTGACCACTGCAGGATGCACGGATGGTGAGAAAGTGAAGTTTGCCGCTCACCAGCTAGACGGACCCGCGGCAGCATGGTGGGAGAATTTCACAGCCACTTACCCAGTTGACACTGTCACATGGGATCAGTTTCAGCAAGCTTTCCGCACTGCCCATGTTTCAGCAGGAGCTATGGCCATAAAGAAGCGTGAGTTTCGCAACTTGCGCCAAGGAGGAAGGACAGTTGGCCAGTATGTGGAGGAGTTTAGTAAGCTAGCCCGTTATGCCCCAGATGACGTTGCTACGGATGCAGCTAAGCAGGAGAAGTTTCTGGAAGGACTGAATGATGAACTAAGCATGAAGTTGATGGTAGCAAGTTTCAACAACTACCAGGAGTTGGTAGATCGTGCCATCATGATAGAAGGGAAGCAACAACAGATGGAGAACCGTAAGCGGAAGTATGGACAGGGGAAGTATAACTCTGGAGCCCAGCAGAAGCCCCGTTTTACCCCTAAACCGGGATTTCAGTTTTAGCATACCCATGGAGGAGGTAGCTCGCACAACCATAATGGCCACAAGAATGGTAATGGGAATGGAGGAAGCAACGGCCAGAACCGGACCACCCCATCGACCCCAACCAAGAGAGACCTGAGTCAAATCACCTGTTTCAAGTGTTCGAATACTGGACATTATGCCAATGAATGTCCCGAAGGCCAGAATGGAAATGGCAATGGAAGCTCTGGGAAGAAGCCGAACCCTTTCAATAGGGGACAGGTGAACCACGTTAATGTGGAGGAGGTTGAAGATCAGCCCGATGCAGTAATAGGTACAGGCCCAATATCGAAGCGACCATATAGGATGCCAGCAAAGGATTTGGTGGAAATTAAGAATCAGATTAAGGAGTTATTGGATAAAGGTTACATTCGCCCAAGTTCTTCACCTTGGGGATCACCCGTACTTCTAGTGGAAAAGAAGGATGGATCATTAAGGATGGTTGTTGATTATCGTGGATTGAATGAAGTAACCATCAAGAACAAGTACCCACTGCCAATGATCAATGATCTGTTTGATCGATTGCAAGGAGCTAAAGTGTTTTCCAAGATCGATTTGCGATCAGGGTACCATCAGTTGAAGATTCGAGAGCAGGACATACCTAAGACAGCATTTACCACGAGAAACGGATTGTATGAGTATACCGTTATGTCATTTGGATTGACTAACGCACCTGCCTATTTTATGAACCTGATGAACAAGGTATTTATGGAGTTTTTGGATAAGTTCGTCGTAGTGTTCATTGATGACATCCTGGTTTATTCAAAGAATGAAGAGGAGCATAACGAACATTTGCGTTTGGTTTTGGAGAAACTAAGGGAACATCAGTTATATGCCAAATTTAGCAAATGTGAGTTTTGGTTGAAGGAAGTTGGATTCCTCGGACATGTTATATCCGGAGAAGGTATAGCAGTTGACCCCACAAAGGTTGAGACCGTAACCGAATGGGAAGCACCAACAACAGTTGGAGAGATCCGGAGTTTTCTTGGACTCGCAGGATACTACCGGAGATTCATTGAGAATTTTTCAAAGATTGCGAAGCCTACGACGGAGTTGTTGAAGAAGGATACTAAGTTCAAATGGACTGAGGAGTGTGAGGCTAGTTTTCAGGAGTTGAAGAAATGATTGGTTACCTCACCAGTGTTGATATTGCTAGATCAGACCAAGGATTATGAGGTGTATTGCGACGCTTCACGTCGAGGACTTGGAGCAGTGCTTATGCAGGAAGGGAGAGTTGTTTCGTATGCTTCTCGACAACTGAAGCCTCATGAGTTGAATTATGCCACGCATGATTTGGAGTTAGCAGCCGTAGTGCATGCATTGAAGACGTGGAGACATTTCCTCATTGGAAATCATTGTGAGGTGTACACGGATCATAAGAGTTTGAAGTACATTTTTACGCAGAAGGAGTTGAACCTCAGACAAAGGAGATGGTTGGAGCTCATCAAGGATTATGACATGAGATTGCATTACCATCCCGGAAAGGCTAATGTAGTAGCTGACGCATTGAGCCGTAAGAGCCATGTCAATACGATAATGACGGGAGGTATACCCAAGGAGTTAGCAGAAAACCTTCGTGAACTAAGTTTAGAGATAGTTCCGAGAGGCTATGTAGCAGCATTGGAGATTAAGTCAACATTGATGGATAAAATCAGAGAAGCTCAGAAATGTGACAAAGAGATTGCTGCTATAAAGGAGAAACTTAGCAAAGGAAAAGCAAAGGGATTTCATGAGGATGAGCACGATACCCTATGGTTTGAGGACCGTGTTTATGTGCCCAATGACCCGGAGATCAGGAAGTTGATTTTGCAGGAGGCACATGATTCACCGTATTCGATTCACCCAGGGAATACCAAGATGTATTTGGATTTGAAGGAAACATTCTGGTGGACCGGAATGATGAAGGATATTGCAGCATATGTAGCAGTTTGTGACGTATGTCAGAGAGTAAAGGCGGAGCATCAGAAGCCAGCAGGATTATTACAACCATTGCCGATACCCGAATGGAAGTGGGATAAGATAGGCATGGATTTTATCACGGGACTACCCAGGACGAAAGCAGGGTATGACTCGATATGGGTAGTAGTTGATCGTTTGACGAAGGTAGCACATTTCATTCCAGTTAAGACCACTTACACCAGTGCTAAGTTGGCAAAGATATACATGACTAGGATCATTTGTTTGCATGGAGTCCCGAGGAGTATCGTATCAGATACCAGTTTCGTTCCATGACAACAGTTACGAAGTTGGAGACCGTCAATTCTTTGGACCAGATTTGATTAAGGAGTCTGAACAGAAAGTTAAGTTGATTCGCGATAGGCTCAAGGTAGCCCAGTCCAGGCAGAAGAGCTACGCAGATTCAAAACGCAAGGAGATAGTTTACGAAACTGGAGACAGAGTTTATCTCCGAGTATCCCCACTTCGAGGAGTTAAGCGCTTTGGAGTTAAGGGAAAGTTAGCACCGCGTTTCGTTGGACCATTTAAGATCTTGAAACGTATGGGAGAAGTCGCTTATAAGTTGGAATTACCAGAAGGACTATCAGGAGTTCATGATGTATTCCATGTTTCTCAGCTGAAGAGATGTCACGCCGAGATGGCGGAGGTACCGCTAAGAGATACAGTGCCATTAGAAGCGATTCAGTTGAAGGACGACTTAACATATGAGGAGAAACCAGTCAAGATTCTTGAGTTTGCCAGCCGAGTCACTCGCAGCAAAGTTATCAAGTTTTGCAAAGTTCAGTGGAGCCACCACACGGAGGATGAAGCCACCTGGGAGCGAGAGGAAGATTTGCTCAAGGACCACCCTCACCTATTTTCTAGCCAACCCGAATCTCGAGGGCGAGATTCATCTTAAGGGGGGTAGGTTTGTAACATCCCAAATTTTCAATTTGGAATGTTATACACTAGATCATCATGCATAACATATTTTCTTGCATTTTGGTCGATCCTAGAAATTTCACGCAACTCAAGGACCTCTGGAGAGAGTTGGGGATTTCGTTATTTTCATATTTGAGAGTTTCTCAAATTTTGAAAAGAAGATCGTTTGATTTATTTGTTTTATCTTCAATAAATTTTCCGGTGTCAAAATATGAGAGAGGGAATAATATGACTTTCCCAAAATTTAGGAAAATGAAGATTTAATAAATAGATCAATTTTTGTTTGCCGGAGTTTTATTTTGCATTTTATTTGGATAGGGAAAAAATGCGCGTTTTCGAAAATTGCATTTTAGGTCCGGAGAAAAGTTCATTTTGTTCGGCTCATTTTTAGGAGTCGGGGAAAATTTACTTTAGATTTTTCGGAGTTTGTTTAGATCACTTTTTGTTTTTTTCTACGCGCGGAAACTATTTAAAAAAAACAAAAAAAAACTGGAGCAGGCCGGCCAGGCCAAGGCCCAGCCGGGCCGAAGGCCACCGCGCCCCAGGCCGCCGCGCGCCTAGCGCCAGGCGCCAGGGAGCCGGCCGCCGCCGCCTCTCTCCTGTACCGAATCCTAGTAGCACTTTTGTCCTACTTCCGTATATTCCTTTTCTATTTCTAGATCTTTTCCTTTCCTCTTTTCTATTCCTATTCCTAGTCTAATTCCTTGCCCTCTACCCCAAGTAAACCCCTCCCCTCCCCAATATAAATACCCAAGCACCCCCCCTCTAAACATCAAATCAAAGCCTCTCTCCTCCACACCGCACCTTGCCACCCCACGCCGCGCTGCCGCATCACCCGCACACCGCCCTAAGCCACCGCCCCACGCCGCGCCGCCGCCTCACCCGCGCCGCCGCCGCACCTTGCCGCCGCCGCCCCACGCCCACGCCGCCGGAGCCCCTCACCGGAGACCTCGCCGAGGTTGCCCCGCGTCTCTTTTTCTTGGATCGTTTTCTTCTAATCGTTCTGATTCTTTTCTTCTCTAAACCGTTCCGGTTTTCTAGATCGGTTTTTCGTTCGGTTTTTCTTCTCCGAAACCCTAGATCGGATTCGTTTTCTTCTCCGATTTAGTTATCTTTGGACCGTTCGCCGGACCGTTCGTCCTAACGAACGTGATCACCGGATTTTTTTCTAGGTTAACGACGTCCGTTCGTTTAACCGTTCTTCTTTTTCTTTTCGTCGGATTTACTCCTCGATTGCGATCTCAGATCCGATCTTCTTTCTAGTTTTTTCTTTTCGCTCGTTTATCGGAATCAGGTGATTCAAGCGCCTGGAGTTTCGTCTCGAAACCGCTGTTCCGTCTAATCAACTTGAACAAGCTTTTGCCCTGATAAAAAAAATTGAGCTAGTTTCAACTTGCTAGAACCGAGTTGTTTTCTTCCGCCGTTTGTTTTCCGTTTCTTTGTTCGGTTCGTTCTTTCTTTGCAACCAGAGTTCTTAAGTTGAACTTTCTGGTTCATTCTCTTGTTCGAGTTTTACCTGTGCATTAGATGAGTACTTATTGTATGCTTGTTGTTTGTCTGCGATAGATTACCCGGGTTGCGCCGCTTGTTACTTCGAAACCCTAGGACTCGCGGATCATCAGCAAGGCAAGTAACACTTTGATCATACTTTTTCTACAACCCATGTTTTATTGCATTAGATCAATCCTCTAACATTGCATGATTAGGATCTAATTAAATTGTGGGATGGGAAGTAGATGAGGTAGTACCTATTACCTGTATTACTATGAAACCTTTGGGAGTTACTTCTACATTTGCTTATTATTATGCCATGCTATGCTAGTAGACGTGGATTGGGTGAGTGATATCCATGACAGATGTGAGTTGATAATTTTAATGGTTTATCTAAGGTGGCAACTTAAACACACATCTGGGTGGATTGAGGCACCTGATGTCTATCAGGACTTGCCTGTTTTTTTTTGGACCGCCACCCAGGCTCAAAGGGATCATAAGATCTTTCATGCTAGAAACTTCCGTGTGCAGCCACAAGCCATTATGGGCTCTGGCATAGTTGACTAAGTTGTGCGAACTCTTACGGGGTGGACTAGCAGATGTAGGGGTTGTAGGTGGTACG
Source organism: Triticum urartu (assembly GCF_056163025.1). Classification (NCBI taxonomy): domain Eukaryota; kingdom Viridiplantae; phylum Streptophyta; class Magnoliopsida; order Poales; family Poaceae; genus Triticum; species Triticum urartu. The sequence continues at coordinate 323,082,226 of NC_141879.1, read as the reverse complement.
GTCTACCCCACATGTAAGGTGCTAGCGCTTCTGAAAGACTGTGTCTCGGTCATCCGTCTTCTCAAACACCATGTAGTGCGAGAAACCAAACGGAGGTGATCGAGTCTTGTGGGGAAACGTGCGCAAACCTCTGCAGAGTGTACAAACTAATCATGATTAGCCGTGTCCCCGGTTATGGACAACTTGAGTATCTAGTACTTGAATATCATTGTGAATCTCAACATGTTACTTCTAATTAATGTTGTTGGGTTTTAATTGTATTTTTAATTGGGATTGAGAATGCTGTCAACCATTCTCAATGTTTCACAACCACCATGATAGTTAAATAAATTTATTCCTTTGCAGTAGGGAAAAATTGGCTTTACGCAAAACTGTAACCATAGAGCTTTCCACCAGCCATATGTGCATATAGTATAGCTGTTTCATTCCATTACTCTCTATGTGTTACTTTGCCAGCATATTCCATGTGCTGACCCGTTTTCGGGCTGCAACGTTAATGTTGCAGACTTTTCAGACGATGATTGAGGTGTTTAGGTCGTGGCCCTATACTCAGTGATGACGCTGGAGTTGATGGACCCATTTATCTTCCGAGTCTTCCGCTGTTATCGATATTAGATGGCCTTCAGCCATTTTTATTGTAATAAGTTCTTTTTGAGCCATCAATGTAATAAGTGTGTGATTGCAACTCTGCTATAAAACCTCGATGTACTGTGTGGTGTCAGCATTACTGATCCAGGGATGACACCGTAGCACAGTAGACGTGATCCATTCGGGTCAGGTCGCTACAGCCATGAATGGTTGTGAGGACCCACAAGCGAGGAAGGCCGCTCCTCCTTTCCCTGGATGCTTGGTATGCTTTCATTTTCTTCTTTGTGTGATTATTTCTCCGTCTGTACATCTTCCCAATGATTTCTCCTAATGCCTCTTCTCCTAATTGTTAGGGTTACATCTTTCACTTTAGGCTGCCAACGCATGGTGACGGATAACCCCGCAGGTCTGCCCCGTGTCTTGTGGAAGCATAGTCACTGCAAATTTTCGAGCGATAGTGGGTTCCTGCTTGGTCCAAGCTCCGATTTGTGACCTCTAATCCTAGTAGTCGTTCTTTGATCCTATGACCTTGTCCTGGTGTGATTTAATGTTGTGAGTTTATTGTAGATCGTCCGGTCATTATCATGATGTTGAGGGTGCTGCAAAGGGAGCATCTGAGCTCCTCAGATGGCGCCCCTCCCCTGATACATCCCAAAGAATTATAATTTTTGTATGACTAGCAAAAGAGCCCGTGCGTTGCAACGGGATAAAAAACATAACACATGCTCTTAACCCAACAACCATCACTCAAGACCACAAATAGGTCCATATTCTTTATTTTAGCGAGGCACCATATTTGTATTGCCGCTTATCCTCCTTCTCACCCTTGCCAGTGGTGGCCTCAGTGTTCACACAAACCAAAATGTGTTTGAATGTGGTTCATCCTAAGGTCTCTCTCTATCTCTCTCTCTCTCTCTCTCTCTCTCTCTTTCTCTCACTCTCACGATGAGAAATCTGTTGTTCTCCCCTGTGACGTTTTTCAAAGGTATGCATGTGTAGTTATCGATGTTTTGTTTTCCCTATATGGTTATAGTGGGTGTTTATTTGTAATCTGGATTGCCGCCGGTACAAAAGAAAAACGGATCGTGCGCTATAGATTATAAGTTTGCTTCCAAAAAATATTTTAAAAATATTTAACAGGTAAAATTAACATCATATTCAAATTCCACATATTTTTCTAATCAAATTTCATATATACCAAGTTAAAATCAGAGTTACGGTTTAAAAGATACGGGTAATTTAGAAAATCATTTGTTTGACTTAAATATCTTCCAAAATAATATTGAAAAATACTTAACATGTAAAAATAATCTCATATTAATATTTTACATATTTTTCTAATCAAATTTCATAGATAACATGTTCAAATAGGAGTTACGTCTTAAAAGATATGGATGATTTAGAAACGCATTTGTTTGACTTAAATATGATCCGCGAATGAATTACCTAAAAGTCCAGGGGTGAAAGCACAAGTGCTCCCTGGGTAATTTTGGTAATTAATGTCAATATATCTCTTGTTGGACTAATGCTTTTATCTAGTGTATTTCAGACAAGTTCAACAATGGCGTGGAAAGGACAAGAGGATGTGGAACCCCTTCAAGGTGTCTAGGACATGCATTGGGAAAAGCTCAAGACTCTTCATTTATATTTTAGTGATCCAAGACCACACTGAATTCATAGGAAAGCCAATACTATTAAAAGGGGATGAGGTTTTGCTTAATGGCTTGGTTGCTCAAATGCTTAGTGATATGCTCCAAATCCCTCAACCACTTTCTCATTCCAAATATGTCAAAACCCTCAACTCCAACTCAGCCCCACCGATTCTTTCTATCCGGAGCCACTAAGTTCATATGACATAGCCACTGCCAGAAAGCCTAATAGTTCGGTCACACTGATATGGATCTCGGTCTCACCGAGATGGCATTGCCAACTCTCTATTGCATATTGCAATTATTTCGGTCTTGCCGAAATAGCGATCGGTCTCGCCGAGTTGGATTGACATTTTCTCTGTTGCCTTATTGCTTCACTTCGGTCTTACCGAGTTTTACAATCGGTGCCACCGATTTTATGTTTTCCCTAAGCCCTAGCACATCGGTCCCACCGAGTTGTTCCAGTCTGTCCCATCGAGATTCCCAACGTTCACTTTTTGAACTAAATCGGTCTCACCGAGTTCTTCTATTCGTTCTGACTGAGTTGGGTACGAATGTGTGTAATGGTTGGATTTTGTGTGGAGGATATACATACCCCTCCACCCCCTTCTCCATATGTGTGAGAGCCATCAGAACGTGCCTACACTGCCAGCATACATTTTCTGAGAGAGAACCACCTACTCATGTGTTGAGATCAAGATATACCAATTCTACCACAAGAATCTTGATTTGTAGCCTTCCCCAAGTTGCTTTCCACTCAAATCATCTATCCACCATATCCAAATATGTGAGAGGGAGTTGAGTGTTGGGGAGACTATCATTTGAAGCACAAGAGCAAGGAGTTCATCATCAACACAACATCTATTACCTTTTGGAGAGTGGTGTCTCCTAGATTGGTTAGGTGTCGCTTGGGAGCCTCCGTCAAGTGTGGAGTTGAACCAAGAAGTTTGTAAGGGCAAGGAGATCGCCTACTTCCTGAAGATCTAACCGAGTGAGGCAAGTCCTTCATGGGCGATGGCCATGGTGGGATAGACAAGGTTGGTTCTTTGTGGACCCTTCGTGGGTGGAGCCCTCCGTGAACTCGTGCAAGCGTTAGACTTCGTAGGTTGAAGTATCCATCAACGTGGATGTACAATAGCACCACCTATCGGAATCATGCCAAAAATCTCTGTGTCTTCATTGCTTTTGCACACTCCAATCCCATCCCTTTACTTTCTTACAATTAGCATGCTTTACTCTTTCTGCTGCACATAATATTGCCATGCTTGCTTGAAATGTATTGTGAACGCTTAAACTTGTGCTAAAGATTCACCTTAACTTGAAGAACTTAAAAACTACCACTTTTGCTTGTTAAGGGTCTAATCACCCCCTCTAGACCCCTCTTCTCGATCCTTTCAATTGGTATGAAAGCATTGGTATCCATTGCTTTGGTTTAATCTCCATTGGAGGAAGATGGATGAGTCTATGATCGAGAGTATTAGACATAGCGTGCCTATGCTTGACGGAGAGTTCTATAATTCTTGGAAGAATGAGATGCTTGAGATTTTTAATGAATATGACTTGAACAAGTATAACACTATCCCTCATGTACCCCCCTCATTGATCCCTTGCATCCTACCCCCGATGAGTATCTTGACATGACCCACAATCTTAGAACTATTGATCTTATCATTAGAGGATTGCCTCGAAATTTTCTTGTATGCATGCCTACATTTGAATGTGCTTATACTATATGGAAATATCCTGAGGAGCGCTTTCCAAACTATTCCATGAAAAATATAGATGAGATTCTTCAAAAGTCCGTTTCTTTTCAAAAATTGGATTCGGGTGATCCTAAATTTGATGATTGTCTATTTGAGCTTCGTGAACTTATGCGTGCCAAAGGAGATGTTGGAGTCATCAATAGCATCATTTAGAAAATTATTATAATTCATAAACATGCACATTGTCATCGTCATAAGTCTAATGAATCACTCTCTCTAGGTGATGACCATTCACATGATGATGTTGAACATGGATATTATGACGAGGATGGTGATAGTGACTTTGATCTTGATGAGTCAATGAGACACTTTGGTCTTATGGCTAACTTACGTGGTTACATGGCCGGTGGAAAGGAGTGGTCGATAGTGGATGTACTGATCATATGACCGGAGATAAGGACATGTTCCGTGAGCTTGCTAAGAATGATGGTCCACGCAAGTATGTCATACGCCCATTTTGCATCATGCTTTTATATTGATATTTATTGCATTATGGGTTGTTATTACACATTATATCACAATACTTATGCCTTTTCTCTCTCTTATTTTATAAGGTTTACATGAAGAGGGAGAATGCCGACAGCTGGAATTCTGGAATGGAAAAGGAGCAAATATTAGAGACATATTCTACACAACTCCCAAAGTCCTGAAACTTCAGGAGGAATTATTTTGGAATATATAAAACATATTGGGCGGAGAAAGCACCAGAGGGGTGCCACCAGCCATCCACAAGGGTGGGGGGCGCGCCCCTGCCTCGTGGGCCACTTGGCAGGCCCCAGATGCCCATCTGCTATATGGTGTGTTTTGACTTGGAAAAAATCAAGAGGAATCTTTCAGGACGAAGCGCCGTCTTCTCGAGGCGGAACTTGGGCAGAACCAATCTAGGGCTCTGGCGGAGCTGTTCTGCCGGGGAAACTTCCCTCCCGGAGGGGGGAATCGAAGCCATCATCATCACCAACGATCCTCTCATCGAGAGGGGGTAAATGTCCATCAACATCTTCACCATCAGCATCTCCTCTCAAACCCTAGTTCATCTCTTGTATGCGATCTCTGTCTCAAAACCTCAGATTGGTACCTGTGGGTTGCTAGTAGTGTTGATTACTCCTTGTAGTTGATGCTAGTTTGTTTATTCGGTGGAAGATCATATGTTCAGATCCTTAATGATAATTAATACTCCTCTGATTATGAACATGAGCATGCTTTTTGAGTAGTTACATTTGTTCCGGAGGACATGGGAGAAGTCTTGTTATAAGTAATCATGTGAATTTGGTATTCGTTCGATATTTTGATGAGATGTATGTTGTCTCTCCTCTAGTGGTGTTATGTGAACATCAACTACATGACACTTCACCATGATTTGGGCCTAGGGGAAGGTATTGGGAAGTAATAATTAGATGATGGGTTGCTAGAGTGACAGAAGCTTAAACCCTAGTTTATGCGTTGCTTTGTAAGGGGCTGATGTGGATCCATATGTTTCATGCTATGGTTAGATTTATCTTAATTCTTCTTTCGTAGTTGCGGATGCTTGCGAGAGGGGTTAATCATAAGTGGGACACTTGTCCAAGGAAGGGCAGTACCCAAGCACCTGTCCACCCACATATCAAATTATCAAAGTAACGAACGCGAATCATATGAGCATGATGAAAACTAGCTTGACAATAATTCCCATGGGTCCTCGGGAGCGCTTTGCATTATATAAGAGTTTGTCCAGGCTTGTCCTTTGCTACAAAAAGGATTGGGACACCTTGCTGCACCTTATTTACTTTTTTTACTTGTTACCCGTTACGAATTATCTTATCACACAACTATCTGTTACCAATAATTTCAGTGCTTGCAGAGAATACCTTGCTAAAAACCGCTTGTCATTTCCTTTTGCTCCTTGTTGGGTTCGATGCTCTTACTTATTGAAAGGACTATGATAGATCCTCTATACTTTTGGGTCATCAAGACTCTTTTCTGGCGCCATTGCCGGGGAGTGAAGTGCCTTTGGTGAGTGGAATTTGGTAAGGAAACATTTTTATAGTGTGCTGAAATTTGCTGTCAGTTGTTACTATGGAAATAACCCTTTGAGGGGTTTGCTCGGGGTATCTTCACCCTGACCAGAAGGGCAAAGAGTTGCTCCTCAACCTACTGAACCTACTGAAATATTTATTATGAAATTCCTTTGGGTATGATAGAGAAACTGCTAGCTAATCCTTATGCAGGAGACGGAACATTACATCCTGATATGCATCTAATCTATGTGGATGAAGTTTGTGGATTATTTAAGCTTGCAGGTTTGCCCGAGGATGTAGTCAAGAAGAAGGTCCTCCCTTTATCTTTAAAGGGAAAGGCATTGACATGGTATAGGCTATGTGATGATATCGGATCATGGAACTACAACCGATTTAAATTGGAATTTCATCAGAAGTTTTATCCTATGCATTTGGTTCATCGTGATCAGAATTATATTTATAATTTTTGGCCTCGTGAAGGAGAAAGTATTGCTCAAGCTTGGGGGAGGCTTAATTCAATGTTATATTCATGCCCCAATCATGAGCTCTCAAAAGAAATTATATTCAGAAATTTTATGCTCGACTTTCTCGTAATGATCAATCCATGCTCGATACTTCTTGTACTGGTTCTTGTATGGAGAAGACTATTGAATTCAAATGGGATTTATTAGTAATAATTAAATGCAACTCTGAAGATTGGGAACTCGATAAGGAGTCAGGTATAAACCTTAAGTTTGATTGTGTTAAATCTTTCATGGACACCAATGCTTTTCGTGATTTTAGCACTAAATATGGACTTGACTATGAGATAGTAGCTTCTTTCTGCGAATCTTTTGCTACCCATGTTGATCTCCCTTAGGAGAATTGGTTTAAATATCATCCTCCCATTGAAGTGAAAGTAGTAGAACCTATTAAAGTTGAAGAAGAAACTATTACTTATAATGTTGATCCTATTGTTCCTACTGCTTATACTGAGAAACCACATTTTCCTGTTAGAATAAAGGAACATGCCAAAGCTTCAACTGTGGTTCGTAAGAGTTATACTAGAACACCTACACCCCCTATATTGCTATGGTTAAATATCTCCTGGTTGATAATATTTATGGGCATGTCATTTATTTCTGTGATGAAGCTGCTAGGATTGCTAAACCCGATATTAAAGATAAACATAGACCCGTTGTTGGCATGCCTGTTGTTTCTGTTAAAATTGGAGATCGTTGTTATCATGGCTTATGTGATGTGGGTGCTAATGTGAGTGCAATTCCTTTTACTTTATATAAAGAAATTATGAATGATATTGCACCTGTTGAGATATAAGATATTGATGTTACTATTAAGCTTGCCAATAGAGATACTATATCAGCAATTGGGATTGTTAGAGATGTTGAAGTCTTGTGTGGGAAAAATAAAATACCCTACGGATTTTCTTGTTCTTGCTTCTCCACAAGATGATTTTTGTCCCATTATATTTGGTAGACCTTTCTTGAATACTGTTAATGCTAAGATATACTGTGAGAAGGAAATTGTTACTGTAAGTTTTGGGGATATGTCTCATGATTTTAATTTCTCCAAAATTTCGTAGACAACCCCATCATAAAGAATTGCCTAGTAAGGATGAAATTATTGGTCTTGCTTCTATTGCCGTGCCTCCTACTGATCTTTATAACAATATTTGCTAGACCATGAAAGTGACATGTTTATGAATGAAAGAAAGGAATTATATGAAATATTCTTTACTCAAGGGCATGTTTTGAAACACAATTTGCCTGTTGAAATCCTTGGGGATCCTCCTCCACCCAAGGGTGATCCCATGTTTGAGCTTAAACAATTACCTGATACTTTGAAGTATGCTTATTTTGTTGAAAAGAAGATATATCATGTTATTATTAGCGCTAACCTTTCAGAGCATGAAGAAAAGAAATTATTGAAAACTTTGAAGAAGCACTGTCCTGCTATTGGATATACTCTTGATGATCTTAAGGGCATTAGTCCTACTCTATGTCAGCACAAAATTAATTTGGAGCCTGATGCTAAACCAGTTGTTGATCACCAACAATGGTTAAATCCCAAGATGAAGGAAGTGGTAAGAAATGGATACTAAAGCTTCTGGAGGAAGGTATAATTTATCCTATTGCTGATAGTAGGTGGGTAAGTCCTATTCATTGTGTCCCTAAGAAGGGAGGTATTACTATTGTTCCTAATGATAAGAATGAATTGATTCCACAAAGAATTGTTACAGGTTATAGAATGGTAATTGATTTTCGCAAATTAAACAAAGCTACTAGAAAAGATCATTACCCTCTACCTTTTATTGATCAAATGGTAGAAATACTATCCAAACATATGCATTTTTGCTTTCTAGATGGTTATTCTGGTTTCTCTCAAATACCCGTGTCAAAAGAGGACCAAGAAAAGACCACTTTTACTTGCCCTTTCGGCACTTTTCCTTATAGACATATGACTTTTGGTTTATGCAATGTGTCTGCTACCTTTCAAAGATGTATGACTACTATATTCTCTGACTTCTGTGAAAAGATTGTTGAGGTTTTCATGGATGATTTCTCTGTTTACGGAACTTCTTTTGATGATTGCTTAAGCAACATTGATCGAGTTCTGTAGAGATGTGACGAAACTAATCTTGTTTTTAATTGGGATAAGTGCCACTTTATGGTTAATGAAGGTATTGTCTTGGGGCATAAGATTTCTGAAAGAGGTATTGAAGTTGATAAAGCTAAGGTAGATGCTATTGAAAAGATGTCGTGTCCTAAAGATATCAAAGGTATAAGAAGTTTCCTTGGCCATGTTGGTTTCTATAAGAGGTTTATTAAGGACTTCTATAAAATTTCTAGGCCTCTCACTAAGCTCTTGCAAAAAGATGTTCCTTTTGTTTTTGATGATGATTGTGTAGAAGCATTTGAAATACTTTAGAAAGCCTTGATTTCTGCACCTATTGTTCGGCCACCTGATTGGAATTTACCCTTTCAAATTATGCGTGATGCTAGTGATTATGTTGTTGGTGCTGTTCTAGGGCAAAGAGTTGATAAGAGATTGAATGCTATTCATTATGCTAGTAAAACTCTAGATGGTGCCAATAGAAATTATGCTACTACTGAAAAAGATTTTTTAGCAGTTGTATTCGCTTGTGATAAGTTCAGATCTTATATTGTTGATTCCAAAGTAACTGTTCACACTGATCATGCTGCTATTAAATATCTCATGGAAAAGAAATATGCTAAACATAGACTTATTAGATGGGTTATCTTGTTACAAGAATTTGATTTGCATATTATTGATAGAAAGGGAGCTGAGAACCCTGTTGCAGACAACTTGTCTAGGTTACAAAATGTTCTTGATGACCCACTGCCTATTGATGATAGCTTTCCTGATGATCAATTAGCTGTCATAAATGCTTCTCGTAACACTCCATGGTATGCTGATTATGCTAATTACATCATTGCTAATATACCACCTAATTTCACATACCAGCAAAAGAAAAGGTTTATCTATGATTTAAGACATTACTTTTGGGATGACCCTCACCTTTATAAAGAATGAGTAGATGGTGTTATTAGACGTTGTGTACCTGAGCATGAACAAGAATAGATCCTATGCAAGTGCCACTCTGAGGCTTACGGAGGACCCCATGCTGAAGATAGAACTGCACATAAGGTATTGCGATCTAGTTTTTATTGGCCTACTCTCTTCAAGGATGCTCATAAGTTTGTCTTGTCTCGTGATGAATGGTAGAGAATTGGCAATATTAGTAGACGTGAGAAAATGCCTATGAATTATTCACTTGTTATTGAACCATTTGATGTTTGGGGCTTTGATTATATGGTACCTTTTCCTTCCGCTAATGGGTATACACATATTTTAGTTGTTGTTGATTATGTTACTAAGTGGGTAGAAGCTATTCCAACTAGTAGTGCTGATCATAACACTTTTATTATGATGCTTAAAGAAGTTATTTTTCCGAGGTTTGGAGTCCCTAGATATTTAATGACTGATGGTGGTTCACATTTTATTCATGGTGCTTCCCGTAAAATGCTTGCCAAATATGATGTTAACCATATAATTGCATCTCCATATCATCCTCAGACTAGTGGTCAAGTAGAATTGAGTAATAGAGAGATTAAATTGATTTTGCAAAAGGCTGTTAATAGATCCAGAAAGAATTGGTCTAAGAAACTTGATGATGCATTATGGGCTTATAGAACTGCTTATAAGAACCCTATGGGTATGTCTCCGTATAAAATGATTTATGGAAAGGCATGTCACTTACCTCTTGAACTAGAACATAAAGCATAATGGGCAATCAAAGATATCAATTATGATTTCAAACTTGCCGGTGAGAAGAGGTTATTTGACATTAGCTCACTTGATGAATGGAGAACCCAAGCCTATGAGAATGCCAAGTTATTTAAAAAAAATTAAAATATGTCATGACAAGAGGATACAAAAGTGTGAGTTTAATGTAGGTGATCATGTTTTGCTATACAACTCTCGTTTAAGATTTTTTACAGGAAAACTTCTCTCTAAATGGGAAGGTCCTTACATTATCGAGGAGGTCTATTGTTCCAGTGCCATCAAGATCAACAATGCTGAAGGCACAAATCTGAAGGTGGTAAATGGTTAAAGAATCAAACATTATATCTCAGGTACGTTTCAGACTCCGGAAAGGAATAGGTATGTGGTACGGTAAGTAAAGTGACTCCAAAACGTCTCCAATGGTAATTTTTCTTTGTTTTGGAATATTTACAAAATTAGGAAAATTAAAAGTAGTCCGAAAGACGCACGAGGATACCACAAGAGTGGAGGGCGCGCCCTACCCCCTGGGCGCGCCCCCTGCCTTGTGGCCACCTCATGTGCCCTCCGGACTCTGTTTTCTTGCACAATACTTCTTTTGGTCGGTAAAAATTCATTGTATAATCTCTCGACGGTGTTGACCACAGTACCATGGAAATATCTCCTATTTTCATTTTGAGCTGTTTTCTGCCAGAGTTTTCAAGGCCAGGCATCATGTCGTCCTCCTCCTTCAACAACGCGGAAGGCGATGCTTGGTTGATGCAGATGGAACTTATAAGGGAGGAAACCGAGGGATCCGCGATGGAAGAGGATGAAGGAGATTCTCTTGAAGAACAATCTTTGGCTTCGGAGAGAGGTACTTTGGCGGGCATCTCCACTACTCCAAATCCCCATCAAGCAATATGGACTACAAACAATCATGAAGGCCAAGAGGTTCAAGAAGGGCTTCCCCCTAGGAGGCCCTTACACAGGTTACATCGGAACAACTTTCATAATTTGGTTCATAATTATGGAGTGGAGAACACCCCTCATACACATATACCCTCCAATTGGGACATATCCCGTCCAAGTGAAAGCAATGCAGGCAAAGGTTCTTGGTGGCCTGAAAATAAGCATCTTTTGGAGGAAATCCAGAAGAACGCAAATATGCTCCAACGTGTGCTCCAAGAATTGCAACTCCTGAAAGGTGCCTTAATAAAGTTGATGGATACGCCACCAACTCCATCATCACCACCTTCAAAGGAAGAGACATAAATACATGGGCATGGGCACTCCCCTTGGAAACTGCCAAGCTTGGGGGAGGTGCCCCGGTATCGTGTCACCATCACACCTTTACCTTTATCGTTTTTCTTAGTTCGATCCTTTTGGTTATATCTTGATCTAGTAGAATAAAGTTTTAGTATATCTAGCCTTGAGTTTTGTTTTGAGATCTATCCACGTAATCGAGTTCGTGAGTTATATATAATAAAGAGTAGTTTTGAGTTGAGGGCTTTGCCTTCTTGCTATGATCTTGAGGGAATAAAATAAAAGAAATAAAGAAATAAAAATATCATATATTGATCTTATGGAGAGTAATGACTTCACATATAAAGAGTATGATGAATAAAATTTGTTGAGAGTTGAGAAACATAGTTTTGGTCATTGTTGCAATTAATAGGAAGTAATAAAGAAAGATAGGCTTCACATATAAATATACTATCTTGGACTTCTTTTTTAATTGTGAGCACTCATTAAAATATGACAGGCAAAAAAGTTGATGTTGGACAAGGAAGACAACATAATGACTTATGCTTGCTTATGTCTCAATAGAAGTTATATTGTTATGGATCCTCCAACATGTTGAGCTTGCCTTTCCCTCTCATGCTAGCCAAATTCTTTGCACCAAGTAGAGATACTACTTGTGCTTCCAAACATCTCTTGAACCAGTTTTGCCATGAGAGTCCACCATACCTACCTATGGATTGAGTAAGATCCTTCAAGTAATTGTCATCGGTGCAAGCAATAAAAGTTCTCTCTAAATATGTATAATCTATTAGTGTGAAGAAAATAAGCTTTATACGAACTTGTGATATGGAAGAAATAGAAGCGACAGACTGCATAATAAAGTTCTTTATCAGAAGCGACAATATAAAGTGACATTCTTTCGCATTAAGATTTTTTGCATCAAACCATAAAAGCACATGAAAACCTCTGCTTCCCTCTGCGAAGGGCCTCTCTTTTACTTTTGTCTTCTACCCTTACAAAGAGTCATGGCGATCTTCACCTTTCCTTTTTACACCTTTTCTTTTAGCAAGCACTATGTGTTGGAGAGATCCGGATATATATATCCGCTCGGATGTAGGTTATCATAAAGTATTATTATTGACATTACCCTTGAGGTAAAAGGTTGGGAGGCGAGACTATAAGCCCCTATCTTTCTCTATGTCCGATTGAAACTTTGTACCCATAAGTATTGTGTGAGTGTTAGCAATTGTGGAAGACTAAATCATAGTTGAGTATGTGGACTTGCTGAAAAGCTCATGAATTGAATCTTTCTGATGTTATGATAAATTGCAATTGCTTCAATGATTGAAATCATAGTTTGTTAGTTTTCAATGAAGTTTCTGATTCATACTTTACCTTGTGAATGAATTGTTACTTTAGCATAAGAAATCATATGACATTATATGTTGTTATCCTAAAGATGATCATGATGCCCTCATGTCCGTATTTTATTGTATCGACACCTCTATCTCTAAACATGTGGACATATTTTTCGATATCGACTTTTGCTTAAGGACAAGCAAGGTCTAAGCTTGGGGGACTTGATACGCCAATTTTGCATCATGCTTTTATATTGATATTTATTGCATTATGGGTTGTTATTACACATTATATCACAATACTTATGCATTTTCTCTCTCTTGTTTTATAAGGTTTACATGAAGAGGGACAATGCCGATAGCTGGAATTCTGGACTGGAAAAGGAGCAAATATTAGAGACCTATTCTGCACAACTCCAAAAGTCATGAAACTTCACGAAGAATTATTTTGGAATATATAAAACATATTGGGCGGAGAAAGCACCAGAGGGGTGCCACCAGCCATCCACAAGGGTGGGGGGCGCGCCCTACCCCCTGGGCGCCCCCCCTGCCTCATGGGCCACTTGGCAGGCCCCAGATGCCCATCTGCTATATGGTGTGTTTTGACTTGGAAAAAATCAAGAGGAATTTTTCAGGACGAAGCGCCGTCTTCTCGAGGCGGAACTTGGGCGAACCAATCTAGGGCTCCGGCGGAGCTGTTCTGCCGGGGAAACTTCCCTCACGAAGGGGGGAATCGAAGCCATCGTTATCACCAACGATCCTCTCATTGAGAGGTGGTCAATGTCCATCAACATCTTCACCATTAGCATCTCCTCTCAAACCCTAGTTCATCTCTTGTATCCGATCTCTGTCTTAAAACCTCAGATTGGTACCTGTGGGTTGCTAGTAGTGTTGATTACTCCTTGTAGTTGATGCTAGTTTGTTTATTCGGTGGAAGATCATATGTTCAGATCCTTAATGATAATTAATACTCCTCTAATTATGAACATGAACATGCTTTGTGAGTAGTTACATTTGTTCCGGAGGACATGGGAGAAGTCTTGTTATAAGTAATCATGTGAATTTGGTATTTGTTCGATATTTTGATGAGATGTATGTTGTCTCTCCTCTAGTGGTGTTATGTGAACATCAACTACATGACACTTCACCATGATTTGGGCCTAGTGGAAGGCATTGGGAAGTAATAAGTAGATGATGGGTTGCTAGAGTGACAGAAGCTTAAACCCTAGTTTATGCGTTGTTTTGTAAGGGGCTGATGTGGATCCATATGTTTCATGCTATGGTTAGATTTATCTTAATTCTTCTTTCGTAGTCGCGGATGCTTGCGAGAGGGGTTAATCATAAGTGGGACGCTTGTCCAAGGAAGGGCAGTACCCAAGCACCTGTCCACCCACATATCAAATTATCAAAGTAACGAACGCGAATCATATGAGCATGATGAAAACTAGCTTGACAATAATTCCCATGGGTCCTCGGGAGCGCTTTTCATTATATAAGAGTTTGTCCAGGCTTTTCCTTTGCTACAAAAAGGATTGGGACACCTTGCTGCACCTTATTTAATTTTTTTACTTGTTACCCGTTACGAATTATCTTATCACACAACTATCTGTTACCAATAATTTCAGTGCTTGCAGAGAATACCTTGCTAAAAACCGCTTGTCATTTCCTTTTGCTCCTCGTTGGGTTCGACGCTCTTACTTATTGAAAGGACTATGATAGATCCTCTATACTTTTGGGTCATCAATATGTCACTTTTGGAGATAATCCCAAGGGTAAGGTACTTGGCCTTGGTAAGGTGGCCATTTCCAATGATAGCTCTGTCCAAAACGTTATGCTCGTTGAATCTCTTGGCTACAATCCACTTTTCGTATCTAGACTAGCTGACTTCGGTTTCAATGTCCTATTTATTGAAGTAGATTGCCAAGTGTTTTGAAGAGATAATCATAAAATGGTCTTTACCGGTATTCGTAGAGGAGACCGATACATTGTTGATTTCACTAAGAAAGCTCAACCTCGTACTTGCTTAATTGCTAAATCTTGTAAAGGTTGGTTATGTCATAGAAGGTTAGGTCATGTGGGCATTGATGTCTACTATGCAACTTTATTCTTGTAGACTCGTGTTAGGCCTCCAAGTGCAGAGTTTTGTAGGACAGTAGCAATTTTCCCTCAAGTGGATGACCTAAGGTTTATCAATCCATGGGAGGTGTAGGATGAAGATGGTCTCTCTCAAACAACCCTGCAACCAAATAAAAAAGAGTCTCTTGTGTCACCAACACACCAAATACAATGGTAATTTGTAAGGTGCACTAGTTCGGTGAAGACATGGTGATACACGCGTAGTAATGATAGTAGATATTGATTTTTGTAATAGGAACAATAAAAAATAGCAAGGTAGCAATTGATAAAACAGAGCACAAACGGTATTGCAAAGCTTGAAAATGAGGCATTGGGTCTGTGCTTTTGCTAGTGCAATCTCTCAGCAATGCTTATATAATAACTATCTCTCAACGTGCGATGAAGAATCACTCCAAAGTTCCTTTCTAGCAGAGAACATAAGAAGAGATTGTTTGTAGGGTATGAAACCACCTCAAAGCTATTCTTTCCGATCAATCTATCCTAGAATTCGTACTAAAATAACACCAAGCTATTCTTTTCGATCGATCTAACCAAGAGTTCGTACTAAAATAACACCATATGATACACATCAACCAACTCTAATGTCACCTACATACTCCAATGTCACCGCGAGTATCCGTGAGTTGATTATACGATATGCATCAATCAATTTCAGATTCATAATACTCAATCCAACATAAAGAACCTCAAGGAGTGACCCAAGATTTCTACCGGAGAAACAAAGATGAGAATGTGCATCAACCCCTATGCATAGATTACCCCAATGTCACCTTGGGAATCCGTGAGTTGAGTGCCAAAACACATATCAAGTGAATCAATATGATACCCCATTGTCACCACGGGTATTCATAGCAAGACATACATCAAGCGTTCTCAAATCCATAAAAGTATTCAATCCGATAAGAACGAAATCTCAAAGGGAAACTCAATTCACAACAAGATAGAGAGGGAAAAGCACCATATGATCCAACTATATTAACAAAGGCCGTGATACATCATGACATCTCAATAACATGAGAGAGATAGAGAGAGATTAAACACATAGCTACCGGTACAAAGCCTCAGCCCTGAGGGTGGACTACTCCCTCCTCATCATGGTGGCCGCAGGGATGATGAAGATGTCCATCGGTGATGATTTTCCCCTCCAGCGGAGTGCCGGAACGGGGTCTAGATTGATTTTTAGTGGCTACAGTAGCTTGCGGCGGCAGAACTTCTGATCTAGAGTTATTTCTGATGGTTTCTCTATTTATAGGATTTTTTGGCGTTGGAATCACGCAAAGATGGGCCTCGTGGTGACCACAACCCGCTGGGGCAAGCCAGGCCCCTCTAGCGCACCCTGGTGGGTTGTGCCCACCTTGTGGCTCTTCTGGACCTCCCACGAAGCTTCTAGTGCCTCTTTTGTTCTGAAAAAATCGTCAAAAGGTTCTGTTGCATTTGGAGAACTTTATTTCTACACAAAAAACACCACCACAGTAATTCTGCTGAAAACAACATCAGTCCGGGTTGTTCCATCCAAATCATACCAAAATCATATAAATTTTTTGTAAACATGACATGAATACTTCATAAATTATAGATACGTTGGAGACGTATCATCATCCCCAAGCTTAATTCCTACTCGTCCTCGAGTAGGTAAATGATAAAAGAAATACTTTATGAAGTGTGAATGCTAGCAAAGTGCATAAGTTTAACCAATGATAATTTCAATCACTTTTCCTAGCATCATAACATCAATTCTTTCTTATAAAACTTCTCATATTAAAGTAGCAACCAATTCACATGTTAAGGTTCAAGCAATGAATTTTCTTGAAACTCAACAACCTATATTCTTAGTCACCAAACAATCGCAATTCAACTTATTCAACAGAGTCTAAGTAAGAGCTCCACATACTCAATCATCATATAGTCTTCTATGATTGCTAGTACTCAAAGCATATTTTTAGAACAAATGGCAACCATTGAACACAGGGAATAGGGGCTTAATGTTTCGCCTCCCAACTCATTTAGCATAGAGAGAATTGTCAGCAATAATAAATCATGATCAAATATATTTGACTGGCCATGTGTGCCTAGATCTTTCCCCACCACATGATGCTTGCCAACTAGAGGATAATTGAGATTGAAATGAGAATGCATATGATTGACTCTTGCATAAAATAAATACTGAAAAGTAAAAGATAGGCCCTTCGTAGAGGGAAGCAGAGGTTGTCATGTGCATTTTGTTTTTGGATGCCCAAACTCTTAATGCAAAGGAACATCATGTTATATTGCCCCTTATGATAGCAACCTTTATTATGCAGTCTGTTGCTTTTATTATTTTTCCATCACAAGTTCATACAACGCTCAATTTTCCCTTACAATAAAATATCAAACATATTTAGGAGTAATTTTATTGCTTTATACACCGATGATAACTTACTCGAAGGATCTTATTCAATCCATAGGTAGGTATGGTGGACACTTATGGCAAGAAACTGGGTTTAAGGGTTTTTGGATGCACAAGTCTCTACTTAGTACAATTTTTTGGCCAGCAAAAGATCCTAGGCAAACACCACATGTTGGATGATCCATAGCAATGTAACTTCTATGCAAATATACACGACCATAACTCATTATGTTGTCTTCCTTGTCCAACTTCAACTAATTTGCTCAAGTTTGAAAATAATTAATGGGTATTCACAATCATAGAAGATGTTGATACGTCTCCAACGTATCTATAAGTTATGAAGTACTCATGCTGTTATTTTATCATTCTTGGATGTTTTACAATCATTTTATAACAACTTTATATCATTTTTTGGGACTAACATGTCGGCGTTCTAGGAACGAGGGTCCCCAGACTTGCCTGCCTGCGGCCCACGGCATGGCTGGGCTGGCAGGTTCGTATGGCCCATCTTCATCAACAAGACATCCAAGACCCTCGCGAGGGGCCAAGCCTCGCGGGGCGGACGACGCAAGACCTCCTCAAGAGCGGCCTTGCCAGGCAGGCTCATGAGGGGTGGAGAGATCAAGGCAAGGCAAACCTCGCGAGGTCCCTCGTGATGTGAGCCATGACGATCGAGGCCAGGCGGGCGCCAGGCAGGCGCCAGCGCGCGCAGCGTGCTTGTTTCCTCTTTGTTGCTAAGGGGCAAGCGCATGCGCGGAGTACCGAGGCATCAAGCAAATATTTCCATATTGGTGCAACAATACCAGTACCAGAAGGACAGCAAGACGGAGGTCACCATGGAGCCCAAGACGGCGTCATCACCAGAGCCTTTTACAGGCGAAGACCACCTTTTGTCAAGATAGTTTGTACTAGCTGTCCCCTTTCGAATTGGCCGTTGTTGGCTCCCTTCCCGCTCAATATTTGGGGAGAGGACCAGGGCCTATATAAGTAGAACTAGCCACCACCATGAGGGGCATTGGATCGACACCATCACAAGTCGGCAGCTGATTTAGATCGTCACACACACAAACTCACCAAACACAAGAACACCTCATCCTTAGGAGGCTGTTCTTCCTCTTGTACTATTCATCATTAGCCCAAGAGGCAATCCACCACCACCACACTGCAGTAGGGTATTACACCACAACGGTGGACCGAACCTGTATAAATCTTGTGTCTGTCTGTGTTGAGAGTTCGTCGTGTTCGTCCGCGAGATCTTAGAGAGCTAGGGCGTGGATTGATAGGGAGAAAACCATCGTGCGCACCCCAGTGTTTGAAGCTCAAGGGTTTGTCGGAACCCCAGATCCGACATTTGGCGCGCCAGGTAGGGGTGTGCCGTAGCTTCTCGTCCGTCGATCTGCGCTCCGTCGACACCGCGCCACGCCCACATGGCAGGCGCCCCGCCGCCGACTCCGACAACCAGCGTAGACGACGGGGCCATGGGGCTCCGAGCCCTGGCCCCCGCCCTGCGACGGGTGCGGTGGCCGCCCAAGTTCAAGCCGGAGATGCCGCCGCGCTATGACGGTGCGACGGATCCGTCGGCCTTCCTGCTGGCGTACGAGGAGGCCGTCCTCGAAGCCGGGGTGATGACAAGGTCATGGCCAACTGGATTCCCATGACCCTCACCGGCGAGCCGCACGCCTGGCTGATCAACCTTCCCGGATCCACGGTGGTGTCTTGGGAGGAGCTTCGCGGCCTCTTCACTGCGCGCTACGTTGCACCGGCACACCACGCGGTCGCGGCCCTCTTGGGCGGCTCACAGGCGCCGCCCTCAGAGCGCCACATCAAGCCATTCCTCCGCCAAATCGGTGCCGCTTCCACGCGCTCGGGGTCTCTGCCGGGCTGGGCCGTGCCTGAGGCTGATCTCACCTTCAGCTCGGAAGACCACCCCGTCACCACCATCGGCTCAGGCATGCTTCTGATGCTCTGCACACTCACCATCTATGACGTGGCCGTCACCAAGACCCTCATCGGCGGTGGCGCCGGCCTCAACTTGCTCCTCGTAGAGGCTTTCAGCCTTCTTCACGTGCCACTCGAGCGGCTCAGCCTCAGCAAGCCTTTCTCGGGAGTCGGCGGTGGCGCCGCCCACTCCCTGGAGCAGATCCACCTTCCCGTCACCTTCGGCACGCGCGACAGCTACATCACTGAGCTGGTCGACTTCAACATTGCCTGCATCGGCCTCCCTTACAATGCCATCCTCAGGTACCCGGCTCTGGCCCAGTTCATGGTGGCGACTCATCCAGCCTACAACCTCATGAAGATGCCTGGAACCCTCACCGTCAAGGGGGATGCCAAGGAGGCCGTGATGGTACTCAAACTTGCCTTCAGGACCGCCGCAGCGGCGAATCCCGTTGGCGCCGGTACCCCCGAGGCCAAGGAGGCCGTGCCGACCAAGAAGAAGTAGTTGTTCACCCAAGACAAGGCAGAAACCAAACAGGTGCCGGTCGACAAGGACGACCCCTCAGGAGCCACCTTCACCATAGGCGCCAGCCTCGACCCCAGCGAGGAGGAAGCATTGGTGAAGTTCTTGCGCGCGAACAAGGAAATATTCGCATGGGAGCCCAACCAGCTGGTGGGGGTCCCGAGAGAGGTGATTCAGCACCACTTGAGGGTATGCCCCAATGTGCGCCCCGTGAAGCAGCGAGCGAGGTGGCAGTCCACGGAAAAGGAGGCCTTCGTTGTCCAAGAGACCCGCAAGCTGGAGGCGGCAGGTGCCATTCGTGAGGTTAGGTACCCCGAATGGCTGGCGAACCCAGTCATGGTGCCGAAGAAAGGCGGCAAGGAGAGAATGTGCGTTAACTTCACCAACCTCAACAAGGCGTGCCCACAAGATCCGTTCCCTCTCCCGCGCATTAACTAGATTGTCGACTCCACTGCCGAGTGTGACCTGTTGTGCTTCCTGGATGCGTTCTCAGGGTATCATCAAATCAAGATGGCGGTGGAAGATGTAGACAAGACAGCTTTCCTGGCCCCGTGTGGGGTATACTGTTACACTTGCATGCCCTTCGGGCTGCGCAACGCAGGCGCGACCTTTCAGCGGCTGATGCACATCACTTTAGGGCGGCAGCTCGGGAGAAACACGGAGGCCTACGTCGATGACATTGTGGTGAAGTCTCGGGAGGCGAGAACCTTGATCCAAGACCTGGAGGAGACCTTCGAGAGCCCGCGGCAGGTGAACTTGCGGCTTAACCCAAAAAAGTGCGTCTTCGGCGTCCCTTCCGGCAAGCTGCTGGGATTCCTCGTATCACACAGAGGGATTGAGGGAAACCCGGAGAAGATCAAGGCCATCGAGGGCATGAGCCCGCCGCAGACCCTAAAGGAAATGCAGAAGCTGGCTGGTCGACTGACTGCATTGGGGTGTTTCATCTCCAAGCTGGGAGAGCGCGCCTTACCCTTCTTCAAGCTGATGAAGAAGAAGGGCCCGTTCGAGTGGACTCCGGAGGCCGACCGAGCCTTCCAAGACCTCAAGAGATATCTGACCAGCCCACTGGTGCTGGTGGCGCCACGACTTCTCGACTCTCTAGTACTCTATCTTGCCGCCACCCCATACTCCACCAATGCCGCACTGGTGGCGGTTTGGGAAGAGCACCAGGCCAAGAGAGCGTCGCGCCTAGCCACGTCGCCAGCCGAGATGACGCAAGATCAGGAAGGCACGGCAAGAGCCGCAGCGGCAGAAACGGAAGACCGAGCTCGGTAAGATGATGCCGCAGAGATTCCCGCAAGCGACCGGGCGCCAGGGGTCACGTCACCTCAAGAAGCACCCCAGCTCACACAAGACGTGAGCCTCACCAACACGCCGGTCCTCGTCGAGCACCCAGTGTACTTCGTCAGCACAGTGCTGCGGGATGCGAGGGCACGATATCCCATGCCTCAGAAGCTCCTGCTCGCACTCCTGGTGGCCTCACGCAAGTTGCGCACTATTTCCAGGGCCACCCCATCAAAGTCGTCTCGGGTTATCCGTTGGAGAGGGTGCTTAGGAGCCCCAACTCGCTGAGTGGAACATCAAGCTGCAGGCTTCCAGTTGGAGTTCAGCACCACCAGGGTCATTAAGGGAGCCGTGCTCGTGGATTTTGTGGCGGAATGGACGGACGCCCCGGCACTGGAAGTGGGCGAGGACCGGTCTACCTCGCCAGGTAATGAGGCGCCCGACGGATGGGTCATGTACTTTGACGGGGCCTTCGCGCATCAGGGCACGGGGGCTAGAGCAGTACTCATCTCGCCCACACAGGACAAGCTCTACTACGCTGTGCAGCTATGCTTTCAGCAAGGCGAGAAGGTCTCCAACAACATCGCAGAATACGAAGGTCTCATAGCTGGCTTGAAGGCCGCGACAGCTCTAGGAGTAAAGCGCCTCACCGTTAGGGGCGACTCACAGCTCCTCGTCAACTTCTCCAACAAAGTGTACGAGCCAAAGGACGAGCACATGGAGGCGTACCTCAGAGAAGTGCGTAAGATAGAAAAATAGTTCCTAGGCCTAGAGGTGCAGCATGTGCCCCGCGACACCAACAAGGAAGCCGACGACATCGCCAGGAGGGAATCCAAGTGGCAGCCCCAAGAACCCGGCGTGTTCGAGGAGCGGCTCTTCAAGCCATCAGCAACGCCGCCACTTTCAAGCATGGCGCAGCCTCGGGAAGAACTCCCACAACTGCCAGCCACGGGAGCCCCAGCTTGTGGCCCAACCTCAGGAGCTTGCTTGCTCTTGGCGCTTGAGCCTCAGGAGGGATGTTAGACCAAGGAGTTCAAGGAATATCTGATGCAAGGGGCGCTACCGGAGAAGGAAGAGGACGCAGAGTGCGTGGCCCGTCAAGCCACAGCATACTGCATCAGGGACAGTGAGTTGTACAGGAAGCGACCGAATGATGTTTCATTGCATTGCATTTCCAGGGACCAGGGGAAGGAGTTGTCGATGGACATACACAGCGGCGACTGCGGACACCACTCGTCGTCACGGACCCTCGTCGGCAAGGTGTTCCGTAGTGCGTTCTACTAGCCCACGACACTCAACGACGCAGCCGAGCTGGTGAAGTCCTGCGAAGCCTGCCAGTTCCACGTCAAGAAGACCCATCAGCCAACTCAGGGCCTCCAGATTATACCGCTCACATGGCCGTTCACGGTCTGGGGGCTGGATATCTTGGGCCCATTCCCTCGAGCGCCAGGGGGCTACCGCTACCTCTACGTCGCCATCGACAAGTTCACCAAGTGGGCGGAAGTGGATGCCGTCCACACCATCCCAGCTGGTTCCGCAGTCAAGTTCATCAAGGTCCTCGGGAGCCGTTTCGGGGTCCCCAACCGCATCATCACCGACAATGGCTCGCAGTTTACCAGTAACCTCTTCAAAACATACTGTGCTAACCTTGGAACGCAGATCTGCTACGCTTCGGTGGCGCACCCCAGAAGCAATGGCCAGGCTGAACGCGCCAACGCGGAATTCCTGAGAGGCCTTAAGACCAGGACCTTTAAGAAGAAGCTCGATGCCTGCGGCAGGGGCTGGCACGACGAGCTCCAGTCCGTGCTATGGTCCATCGGCACCATCGCCACTAAGCTGATGGGCGAGACCCCATTCTTCCTCGTCTACGGAGCCGAAGCGGTCCACCCTCACGAGGTCAAACATCACTCTGCACAGGTCCTGGCGTTCGATGAAACACAGCAGGACGCCTCACGGGGGATGGACCTCATACTGGGGGGAGGAACGACGTCGCGAAGCTGCGCTGAGGGCGGCAAGGTACCAGCAAGCGCTGCGGCGGTACCACTGCTGCAACATCCGCTCCAGGACGCTCGAGGCAGGTGACCTCGTCCTGAGGTGGGTCCTCTCCAGGGAAGGGTGTAACACCCTCGATGCGGCTATATCTCCTACGTGTCGAAGCACGACTTAGAGGCATAACCGCATTGAAAGCAATGTTGCAAGTAAGGTAATCTTCACAACAACCCATGTAAATAGATATAAGGGAAAAAGGATACATAGTTGGCTTACGCTCGCCACGTCACACAAATACATGAATAGCATTACAATCATCCAATACACTCATGGTCCGACTACGGTACCAAAATAAAGATCAACCCGCACATGCGGCAAAGTCCCCGATCGCCCCAACTGGGCACCACTACTGATCATCTGGGAAAGACACATAGTAAAGGCGAGAGTCTTCATCGAACTCCCACTTGAGCTCAAGCGCATCGTCTGGAGCGGTATCATCGGTCCCTGCATCTGGTTTTGGAAGTAATCTGTGAGTCACGGGGACTCAGCAATCTCGCACCCTCGCGATCAAGACTATTTAAGCTTATAGGTAAGGCAAAGGTATGATGTGGAGCTGCAGCAAGTGACTAGCATATATGGTGGCTAACATACGCAAATGAGAGTGAGAAGAGAAGGCAAAGCACTGATGAACAACTATGATCAAGAAGTGATCCTAGAATAACCTACGCCAAGCATTACTCCAACACCGTGTTCACTTCACGGACTCGGCCGAGAAGAGACCATCATGGTTACACACGCGGTTGATTCATTTTAATTAAGTTAAGTTTCATGTTATCTACAACCGGACATTAACAAATTCCCATCTGCCCATAACCGCGGGCACGGCTTTCAAAAGTTCAAATCCCTATAGGGGAGTCCCAACTTAGCCCATCACAAGCTCTCACGGTCAACGAAGGATATTCCTTCTCCCGAGACATTCCGATCAGACTCGACATCCCGGTTACAAGACATCCTCGACAATGGTAAAACAAGTCCAGCAACACCGCCCGAATGTGCCGACAAATCCCGATAGGAGCTGCACATATCTCGTTCTCAGGGCACACTCAGATGAGACATCCTACGAGTAAAACCAACCCTCAAGTTGCCCCGAGGTGGCCCCGCAGTCTACTCAGTTGGACCAACACTCAGAGGAGCACTGGCCCAGGGGGGTTTAAATAAAGATGACCCTTGGGCTCCGAAAACCCAAGGGAAAAAAGGCTAGGTGGCAAATGGTAAAACTAAGGTTGGGCATTGCTGGAGGAGTTTTATTCAAAGCGAACTATCAAGGGGTTCCCATTATAACCCAACCGCGTAAGGAACGCAAAATCCGGGAACATAACACCGATATGGCGGAAACTAGGGCGGCAATGGTGGAACAAAACACTAGGCAAAAGGCCGAGCCTTCCACCCATTACCAAGTATATAGATGCGTTAAGATAAACAAGATAATATGGTGATATCCCAACAATAAACAATGTTCCAACAAGGAACGATCTCCAATCTTCACCTGCAATTAGCAACACTATAAGAGGGGCCGAGCAAAGCGGTAACATAGCCAATCAACGGTTTGCTAGGACATGGTGGGTTAGAGGTTTGACATGGCAATTTGGGAGGCATGATAAGCAAGTGGTAGGTATCGTAGCATAGGCATAGCAAAAGAGCGAGCATCTAGCGAGCGAAGATAGAAGTGATTTCGAGGGTATGATCATCTTGCCTGCAAAGTTGTCAGAGTTGTCTTGATCCTCGTAAGCGAACTCAACGGGCTCCTCGTTCACGAGCTCGTCTCCCGGCTCTACCCAAACAAGAACAATAAGCAAACGGAACACAATCAACCACATGCAATGCTCAAACAACATGAAGCAAACATGGTATGATATGCGGGATGCGATATGCGATGCATATGCAAGATTTGACAAGGAATTATTGAACCTGGCCTCAACATGGAAATCCAAGAGTGCCACTAGAAAGGTGAGGTGATTTCGGTTGAAATCGATATAAAGATCACCGGAATCGGATGCACGGTTTGGAAATGGCAAGCAAAACAAATATGGGACCGGTCTGCGATAATCAGCAAGTGACCAACTAAATGCATCAAGATAAATATGCTACAACAGTCAAACATGACAACAAAATACATGGCAGGGATCCACTCATGATACTTGACAAACGATGAACACTGAGCTACGGCTAATTCATCCATTAACAGGTTCAAACAAGCATGGCAAAAGTGCAAATAATAACAGGTTTCAGACTTAGTGAAATTAACACAAGTCTGGAATTTATCATCAAGAAGCACACTTTAGAGCATGAAAACTACATGCTACAGGAACTTAACATGGCAAAGCAAGGCATGGAATGAATCTACTCAAAGCACTTAACAAAAGTCCCTTAGTGACCTTGAGCCAAAAGGGATCGGAAAATACAATTGCAAGCATGTGAACATGGCAAAAACATAAACAGATTCAGACTTAGTGAAAAACTGGAGCGTGCAAATCAGTTAACGAGTAGGCATGTTTACGAGCTCGATGCACTCACTACAGAGCATGGCATGACAAACTAAGAATACACCCATCAAGAATACATAGCATAGGAGTTAGACATGGCAAGAACAATAACATAGCATGCACGGATCAATAGCAACATCCTCGGCAAAATCGCTAAACATGTCAACAATCTGCCAGAATTATTTTATAGCAAAAGTAGAGCTCGATTGACTCAAGCTAGGTTGCTCCATAATTGCAAACAAAGACATGGATGGATAGATCACCACAATGTTAACAAAACATCCTTACTGATCATCCTCAAAAGAGGCACGGATCATTAGGAAACAACATGAACATATGGCATTATGCTACTTTGCAAGCTTGTGCTAGTCACCAAAAATATCACAAAAATACATGGAAAGCACCTCTGTAAAGATGGCATGGAATATAAAAAAACACATGTAGAGCTCAGGATCATAGCATGCACACATTAATCATGGCAAAAATGACAAATAGCTATTTGCTGAAACAGATCTGACAAATTCATCACATAGCCCTCTTCCAACAGCATTTCGGGCATGAAGATAAGCTCAAATGAAAATGATGCAATGAGATGAAATGATGTACTCCTCGAGACGAACATTTTGATATGCTACACGCACGAATCGGAGCTACGGATGCAGAGATACGATATGATGAAAATTGCCAAAAATTAGGGTTTCAGGGGATAAAAAGTCAACCGTCTCCCATATCCAGATCTGGATCCGGGCGGTTACTGTAGCAGGAGGGAGTCGCCGGAGTTCATCGCCGGAAATGGGGGCGACGGCGGCCGGACTTGGTGGCGCTCGCCGGCGCGTGCGAGGCAGAGGCCGGACGGCGAGGTGGGCATCCTTGGGCACCGCGCGGTGTCCACGGGGGCGAGGGACGGCGAGGTAGGCGATGCGGCGGAGTTCGGCGATGGTGGCAGCGACCGGAGTGGCAGGTTCGCGGCGGAGCGCGGCGCCGGCGCGGGAGGAGAAGAGGCGTGAGCGCGGGCGTCGGTCGGCGGCGGCTTGGGCCGTGGAGGGCCCGCCATGGGCCGAGCGGGCCCGCCATGTGGCAGCGTGCCACTGGCTGCAGGCGGCGGCGCGATTTCATCCGCCCGGGACAGACGTGTCCGGCGGCGGCGCGAGGGGATTTTTAGGGTTGGGGGGAGAAGAGACCCGGGATTTTTGTGGGGGGATCTATATATAGGCATAGAGGGGGCTAGGAATGTCCAAATGGAGTGCGGTTTTCGGCCACGCGATCGTGATCGAACGCTCTAGATGATGGAAAGGTTTTTGGTGGGTTTTGGGCCAAATTGGAAGGGTGTTGGGCCGCAACACAAACGAGGCCTTTTCGGTCCCTCGGTTAACCGTTGGAGTATCAAATGAAGTCCAAATGGCATGAAACTTGACAGGCGGTCTACCGGTGGTAAACCAAGGCCGCATGACAAGTCTCGGTCCAATCCGGAAATGTTTAACCCCCACACACGAAAAGAGGTAGAAAGGGACACCGGAGGACATAGGAGCGCGGGAATGCAAAACGGACAACGGGGAAAAAGCTCAGATGCATGAGACGAACACGTATGCAAATGCAATGCACATGATGACATGATATGAGATGCATGACAAAGACAAACAACACACGGAGACAAAAACCCGACACCGAGGAAAATAAAATAACTTAGCGCCAGAAACGGCAAGAGTTGGGATACAGATAAGGTAAATTACATCCGGGGTGTTACAAAGGGTTGCACAAGCTCTCACCCATGTGGGAGGGCCTGCTCTGGGTCGTTCATATCTCCAGGCCCGGTGCCGCGCGCCTGGAGACGCAGAACGGGGTGCCCATCCAGAACACTTGGAACATCCAGCACGTCCGGAGGTTCTATCCATGACACAAGGCCCAGTGCCTGTGAAGCAAGGCCGAGTGCCTGTGAAGCAAGGCCCAGTGCCTGTGAAGCAAGGTCCAGTGCCTGTGAAGCAAGGCCCATTGCCTGTGAAGAATCGCCGCCCATAACACTCTCACGTAATAATGAGTGGGGTTGTACACGCCCCGGAGTCTCCGGAGAGGCGCCCTCGGGCCTCGGGGGCTCCCTCCCATGCCTAGTGGCAGCACTTAGCTCCGCGCTGGTGATAAGACGTCGAAGACTAGACTAGCTGCCGGACGCGGCTTTTCATTTGCTTTCCGTAATTTGCCCGCCTTCTCTTAATCGAAGTTTGTTTCTGGTGTTCCTCGCCGATTTGGTTCTGCTGCCTTTTCCGAATCTGGTTCGCTTTTGTTCTCTCTCTCGCATACCTCGCGAGGGGGCTAGGCAGGTGCCTTCGCGAGGGTTTCTTCCTCATGTGATGGTCCTTCTCTCTGCCTTCAGTCTGCTTTCTCACGAGGCACCCTCGTTCGGGCCCACAAACCAGCACATCCCTCTTAACCCGTGCCCCTCGGGTACCGCGATGTGAAGCGCTGAGTCAAGGCTCGGGTGAATGATAAGTCTCCTAGCAAGCTTCCTAACAATTTTTTTACAGTTCCTGAGCAACCGCTAAGCCAAGACAAGCACGAAGAAACGAGTGCCTCATGAAGAAGAGCTGCCCTGAACGCACCAGGCTAAGTTATTTCCGTACAAAATAAATGACACAACACAAGAATAACAAGCATAGCATAATGATTAAGGAATCGCAGTTCGATACACGCCCACCCGGGCCCACACTGGTTTCGTTTGATGCAGGAAAGGATAGAGGGAACAAAGCAAAAGCGGCATTGCAGCAATCGCGGGGGCAGCCCTCCAGCGACGTCCCGAGCTCAGCCGGATCTCTCCTCGCGCTTCACGGAGGCTCGGCGGCGGGACGACCCGCTACCACCCTCGAAGCGAGCGCGTCGGCATGGCGGCTGGTCGTAGCCACCGCTACTGGAGCTTTCACCAAGGGAAGAGCTGCCGTAGCTGGACAAGGCGCGGCCGGCGGGCTCACCCTCGTTGCGGCCATCGCCGAGACCAAGCACCTCCTCGCCGTCGTTCGTCTCGGGGCAGCACCCCGCGTGGCGGCTGTCTTCCCCAAACACCCTCACGTAGAGGGTCGCATCACCGTCATACTTAAAGTGGAGGGTGCAACGCTTGCCCAAGCCGCGCGCGCGGGTGAACGCCTGCTAGCCACGGGCCAGAGCTATGTTGCCTGTGGCAGAGACTTCGACCACGACCCAGGAAGCCCCACTGCAGCAATTGTCCGCCTGCAGCCAGAGCCCGCCCGGACCAGGGGCCGGCAACTCGTCGGCAAAGAAGCGTGGAAACTGGAGACAGTTGCTGGCCGGATCCACCGACCAGACAACGAACTCCGGCAGCACCTCTGCCGAGTGGAAGCGTGGCTGGGGAGGCCGTGCAACCACGACACGTCTCCCCTCACAGACGGGGCTGCCGCGGCCATATCGACCCCCGCCACGCGCAGGGGCACCACCCCGAGAGCAGGGGGCACGGAGGGAGTCGAGGAGAGCTTGTGGGGACGGCCATGTCCCCGTTTAGGTGCCGGGGAGCCGGGCCCCTCGCGAGGGGCCTTTCCTTTCTCCGCGGCGGTGAACCTCTTCGACGGCGCCATTGGAGTCGGAGGCGGAGCAAAGGAAGAAGGAGCAGATGGAATGGGAAGAGATGGGCGACGGGGGCTCTGCCCCCCTCCCCATTTATAGCATTGGAAGGCCAACCAGCACCCGCACGATCACAGGTAATGATGGTTTTCCTTGCATGTCGTGGGGACTTGTCAAGTCGGGCAGTTGCCGAGGCAACATGGGGAAGCGGCGACGCCCACGTCCAATCAACCACCACGCGTAAACCAAGGCCACAGGCTTTTGGGGCCCACGGCGCTACGCGCTTGACCCTTTGGCTTCGCCTCGAAGCCAAGCCCGAGCGCGCCTTGGGCCCAGGGGCTACTGTCGTCGTTCTGGGAACAGGGGTCCCTAGACTTGCCTGCCTGCGGCCCATGGCGTGGCTGGGCTGGCAGGTTCGTACAGCCCATCTTCATCAACAAGACATTCAAGACCCTCGCGAGGGGCCAAGCCTCGCGGGGCGGACGATGCAAGACCTCCTCAAGAGCGGCCTCGCCAGGTAGGCTCATGAGGGGCAGAGAGATCAAGGCAAGGCAAATCTCGTGAGGCCCCTCGTGACGTGAGCCATGACGATCGAGGCCAGACGGGCGCCAGCGCGCGGAGCGTCCTTGTTTCCTCTTTGGTGCTAAGGGGGCAAGCGCATGCGTGGAGCACCGAGGCATCAAGAAAAGGTTTCCATATTGGTGCAACGAGACCATGACCAGAAGGATGGCAAGACGGAGGTCACCATGGAGCCCAAGACGGCGTCATCACGAGAGCCTTTTGTGGGCGAAGACCACCTTTTGTTAGGATAGCTTGTACTAGCTGTCCCCTTTCGAATTGGCCGTTGTTGGCTCCCTTCCCGATCAATATTTGGGGAGAGGACCAGGGCCTATATAAGTAGAACTAGCCACCACCATGAGGGCATCGGATCGACACCATCACAAGTCGGCAGCTAATTTCGATCCTCACACACACAAACTCACCAAACACAAGAACACCTCGTCCTCAGGAGGCTGTTCTTCCTCTTGTACTGTTCATCATTAGCCCAAGAGGCAATCCACCACCACCACACTGGAGTAGGGTATTACACCACAACGGTGGCCCGAACCAGTATAAATCTTGTGTCTGTCTGTGTTGAGAGTTGGTCGTGTTCGTCCGCGAGATCTTAGAGAGCTAGGGCGTGGATCGATAGGGAAAAAACCTTCGCGCGCACCCCAGTGTTCGAACCTCAAGGGTCTGCCGGAACCCCAGATCCGACATAACCTATTGACCCAGGGCCCAGTGCGAGTTGCTGTTTTTTGCTTGTTTTTTACATCGCAGGAAATCAATATCAAACGTAGTCCAATCACCACAAAACTTTTGGAGATTTTTCTGTATCGGAAGGAACCCAATGGGCCAGAGCTGCACCTGGGGGGTGCCCCGAGGGGGCACAACCCACCAGGGCGCGCCAGGGCCCCCTGGCGCGCCCAAGTGGGTTGTGCCCACCTTAGTGGCCTCTCGCACCCCCTCTTTGCACTAGAAATTCACAAATATTCCGAAACCCTTCGTGGTTAACCTGGACCAGAAGTTCCGTCGCCACAGGGCTCTGTAGCCACCGAAACCAATCTAGACCCGTTTCGGCACCCTACAGGAGGGGGGAATCATCTTCGGTGTCCATCTTCATCATCCCGGCGGCCACCACGATGAGGAGGGAGTAGTCCACCCTGGGGGCTGAGGGTTTGTACCGGTAGTATGTGTTTAATCTCTCTCTCTCTATCTCTCTCTCTCTCTCGTGTTCTTGAGATGTCACAATCTTGATGTATTGCGGGCTTTGTTAATATAGTCGGATCATATGGTGTTTTACCCTCTCTATCTTGTTGTGATGAATTGAGTTTTTCCCTTTGAGATTTCATTGTTATCGGATTGAAACCTTTTATGGATTTGAGAGCACTTGATATATGTCTTGCAATTGATACTCATGGTGACAATGGGGTATCATATTGATTCACTTGATATATGTTTTGGCACTCAACTCGCGGATTCCCGAGGTGACCTTGGGGTAATCTATGCATAGGGGTTGATGCACGTTCTTCTCTTTGTTTCTCCGGTAGAAATCTTGGGGCATTCTTTGAAGTTCTTTGTGTTGGATTGAATATTATGAATCTGAATTTGCTTTGGTGTTATTTTAGTACGAACCCTTGGTTAGATTGATCGGAAATAATAGCTTCGTGTTATTACGAACTCTAGGATAGATTGGTCGAAAAGAATAGCTTTGAGGTGGTTTTGTACCCTACAAACAATTCCGTCTTATGTTCTCCGCTAGATAGGAACTTTGGAGTGATTCTTCGTTGCACGTTGAGATATGGTTATATGATCCAATTATATTAGCATTGTTGAGAGATTGCACTAGCGAAAGTACGGACCCTAGGCCTTGTTTTTAAGCATTGCAATACCGTTTTTGTGTCCATTTACTATTTGCTACCTTGCTGTTTTTATTTATTCAGATTATAAAAATATATTTATACCATCCATATTAGACTCTTATCACCATCTCTTCACCGAACTAGTGCACCTATACAATTTTCCATTTTATTTGGTGTGTTGGGGACACAAGAGATTTCTTGTATTTGGTTGCAGGGTCGTTTGAGAGAGACCATCTTCATCCTACACCTCTCACGGATTGATAAACCTTAGGTCATCCACTTGAGGGAAAATTGCTACTGTCCTACAAAACTCTGCGCTTAGAGGCCCAACACATTTCTACAAGAATAAAGTTGCGTAGTAGACATCAGATGTCCAAGATAATATATTTGTATATGAAAGTTCTCTTCCTTATACTAAGCATTCATGAATTTCTTGTATGACCAATATTGTGATTGACAAGCTTCAAAAGGTTTCACTTTCTAAACCCAATGTGAAGCTACCACTAGGGATGATATAATTTCAACTTCATGATATTCAATTCATTCAACAACTTACTCATAGGATGTAAGTGAAGCACAAGAGTAAATGGCAAGCTACTCCAAAAAGATATAAGTGAAGATCAAGTGAGTAGTTAATTAAATGGGTAGCCATTTGAGGACTCTCTCTTATTTAGAAACTTTCAGATCTAAGTATTTTATGAAAACAACAAGCAAAACAAAATAAAATGGCATTCCAAGAATAGCACACATCATGTGAAGAAGCAAAAACTTAGGTTCAACCGATACTAACCATAATTGTGAAGAAGAAAGGTGGGATGCCTACCGGGGAATCCCCAAGCTTAGATGCTTGAGACTTCTTGAAATATTATACTAGGATGCCTTGGGCATCCCAAGCTTGAGCTTTTGTGTCTCCTTAATTCCTTTTATATCACGATTTCCCTAAATCTTAAAAATTTCATCCACACAAAACTCAACAAGAACTCGTGAGATAAGTTAGTATAAATTAGTGCAATAACCTTATCATTTTTTACTGTAGAAATTCACTAAAATTATTATTAAAAATTGCATACTAAATGCATCTGCATATTTAATACTCCTATCTTCAAATAAAATCATTAAACAAGCAAACAAATGCAAACAATGCAACCATAACAGCAATCTATCTATACATGACAGTCTCTAAAGGAAGCAAGAATATCAATACTTATGTAACTCCAAAAATTCTGAAAATTTACCACACTGTAGAAATTTTATCATAGCTTGTTGTGCAATAAATTTCAACATTTTATCACATTCTGACTTTTTTGAAGAATTCGCGTACTAGCGTGCAACTTTCTGCTTTCAAACAGCCACATATAGGCTTGCAAAATATGCATGGCAAAGGCTATACTTGACATTTTTATTGAAATAGAAGATACAAAGCATTATTATAAATAACATAAAACAAAATAAAATGATGCTCCAAGCAAAACACATATGATGTGACGAATAAAAATATAGCTCCAAGTGAGGTTACTGATAATGTTGGAGACGAAAGAGGCGATGCCTTCCGTGGCACCCCCAAACTTAGTTGCTTGGATATTCTTTGAATATTACCATGGGGTGCCTCGGGCATCCCCAAACTTAGGGTCTTGTTACTCCTTATTCTCCTCATATCGATATCTCACCCAAAACTTGAACACTTCAATCACACAAAACTTAACAAAACTTCGTGAGATGGGTTAGTATGATAAAGAAAAATCATTCACTTTGGTACTATCAAATACAAGATTCATAATTGTTCTCACACAATGCCTACTGTAGGTCATCATTTCCACAATTTATATTGAGCAATATAAGCCATAGAAACTAGAAAACAAGCAAACTATGCATTGAAAATAGAATCTGCCACAAACAGAATAGTTTGTAAAGATCTGAACTTTGACCATACTTTTGTAACTCAAAAAACTCTGAAAAATAAGACAACGTAGAGAATCTTTATATCAATCTTGTGTAAACCATTCAGAAACTTTCATCACTGACGCAAAGGTTTCTGTTTTCCAACAAGATCAAATCAACTATCATCCATACTATCCCAAAGGCTTTACTTGTCACTTTATTGAAACAAAAGCTATAAAACATGATTACTGCAGTAGCTTAATCATGTAAACACATAAAAATAGTAGGGGTAAATGTTGGGTTGTCTCTCAACAAGCGCTTTTCTTTAATGCCTTTTAGCTAGCCATGATGATTTCAATAATGCTCACATAAAAGATAAGAATTGAAACACAAAGAGAGCATCATGAAGCATATGAATAGCACATTTAAGTCTAAACCACTTCCTATGCATATGAATTTTGTTAGCAAATAACTTTTGGGAGCAATAATGAACTAGCATAGGAAGGCAAAACAAGTGCAACTTAAAGATTTTCAACACCTAGAGAGGAAACTTGATATTATTACAATACCTACTAGCAAATGTTCCTCTCTCATAATAATTTTCAATAGCATCATGAATGAATTGAACAATATAAATATCACATAAATAATTCTTTTCATGATCCACAAGCATAAATTTTTTATTACTCTCCACATAATCAAATTTATTCTCATGCATAGTAGTGGGAGCAAACTCAACAAAATAACTATCATGAGATTGAAAATTAAAATCATGATGACAAGTTTCATGGTTATCATTATCCTTTATAGCATACATGTCATCACCATAATCATCATAGATAGGAACTTTGTTGTCATAGTTAATTGGAACCTCTTCCAAAATAGTGGATTCATCATTAAATAAAGTCATGACCTCTCCATATCCACTTTCATCAATATAATCATCATAAATAGGAGGCATGCAATCATCATAATAAATTTTCTCATCAAAACTCGGGGGACTAAAAATATCATCTTCGTCAAACATAGCATCCCTAAGCTTATGGCTTTGCATATTGTTAGCATCATGGATATTCAAAGAGTTCATACCAACAACATTGCAACCATGCTCATCATTCAAAGATGCTTTGTCAAACATTTTATAGAATTCTTCTTCTATCAATTGAGCACAATTTTCCTTTCCATCATTTTCATGGAAGACATTATAGAGATGAACAATATGATGCAACCTCAATTCCATTTTTTAGTTTTCTTTTTTATAAACCAAACTAGTGATAAAACAAGAAACTAAAAGATTCAATTGCAAGATCTAAAGATATACCTTCAAGCACTCATCTCCCCGGCAATGGCACCAGAAAAGAGCTAGATGTCTACTATGCAACTTTATTCTTATAGACTCATGTTGGGCCTCCAAGCGCAGAGTTTTGTAGGACATTAGCAATTTCTCCTCAAGTGGATGACCTAAGGTTTATCAATCCGTGGGAGGTGTAGGATGAAGATGGTCTCTCTCAAACAACCCTGCAACCAAATAACAAAGAGTCTGTTGTGTCCCCAACACTCCAAATACAATGCTAATTTGTATAGGTGCACTAGTTCGGTGAAGAGATGGTGATACAAGCATAGTAATGATAGTAGATATTGATTTTTGTAATAGGAACAATAAAAAACAGCAAGGTAGCAATTGATAAAACAGAGCACAAACGGTATTGCAATGCTTGAAAATGAGGCCTAGGGTCCGTACTTTCTCTAGTGCAATCTATTAGCAATGCTAATATAATTGGATCATATAACCATCCCTCGACGTGCGATGAAGAATCACTCCAAAGTTCCTATCTAGCGGAGAACATCAGAAGAAATTGTTTGTAGGGTACGAAACCACGTCAAAGCTATTCTTTCTGATCAATCTATCCTAGAGTTTATACTAAAATAACACCAAGATATTCTTTTCGATCGATCTAACCAAGAGTTCATACTAAAATAACACCATATGATACACATCAACCAACTCTAATGTCACCTACATACTCCAATGTCACCGCGAGTACCCGTGAGTTGATTATACGATATGCATCAAACAATTTTAGATTCATAATACTCAATCCAACACAAAGAAGCTCAAAGAGTGACCCAAGATTTCTACCGGAGAAACAAAGACAAGAACGTGCATCAACCCCAATGCATAGATTACCCCAATGTCACCTCGAGAATCTGTGATTGAGTGCCAAAACACATATCAAGTGAATCAATATGATACCCCATTGTCACCACGGGTATTCATAGCAAGACATACATCAAGCATTCTCAAATCCATAAAAGTATTCAATCTGATAAGAACGAAATCTCAAAGGGAAAACTCAATTCATAACAAGATAGAGAGGGGAAAACACCATATGATCCAACTATATTAACAAAGCCCGCGATACATCAAGATCGTGACATCTCAAGAACACGAGAGAGAGAGAGAGAGATTAAACACATAGCTACTGGTACAAACCCCCAGCCCTGAGGGCGGACTACTCCCTCCTCATCATGGTGACCGTCGGGATGATGAAGATGGCCACCGGTGATGATTTCTCCCTCCGGCGGAGTGCCGGAATGGGGTCTAGATTGGTTTTTCGTGGCTTCATAGGCTTGCGGCAGTGAAACTTCTGATCTAGGGTTATTTCTGATGGTTTCTCTATTTATAGGATTGTTTGGCGTTGGAATCACGCGAAGATGCCCCCCGAGGTGACCACAACCCACCGGGGAAAGCCAGGCCCCTCTGGCGTGTCCTGGTGGGTTGTTCCAACCTTGTGGCTCTTCCGACCCTCCCACGAACCTTCTAGTGACTCTTTTGTTCCAAAAAAATCATCAAAAAGTTCCATTGCATTTGGAGAACTTTTATTTCTGCACAAAAAACAACAACACGGTAGTTCTGCTTAAAACAACGTCAGTCCGGGTTAGTTCCATCCAAATCATACCAAAACCATATAAAATTGTTGCAAACATGGCATGAATACTTCGTAAATTATAGATACGTTGGAGATGTATCCGGCATGCGAAATATTGATAAGTACCCGTGTGTTAAAGATGTCATATTTGACAAGGATAGACTTTGCGGTGCTTTTCAAGTAGGAAAACAGGTGGGAGGAAGTCATACTATGAAGAACATCATGAACATGAGAAGACCGCTTGAGCTACTTCATATGGATCTTTTCGGTCCCAATGCCTACAAGAGCCTCGGTGGTAACTTGTTCGGTTTGGTCATTGTTGACAATTTATTAAGATTTACGTGGGTGTTCTTTCTCGATGATAAATCGCAGGTCCAAAATATCTTCAAGAACTTTGCTAGGAAGGCCCAAAACCAATTTGAAGTGAAGATCAAGAAGGTTCGAAGCGACAATGGAACGGAGTTCAAGAACGGCAATGTGGATACCTTTCTTGACGAGGGAGGGATTTCACATGAGTTCTCGGCTACGTACATGCCTCAACAAAATGGAGTTGTTGATAGGAAGAACCAGACACTAACTGTGATGGCAAGAACGATGCTTGATGAATACAAGACGCCAAGACACTTTTGGACGGAAGCGGTTGAAATAGCTTGTGATGCAGCTTGAAGCTATGTCAGTATTTCCCCAAAGAGGAAGGGATGATGCAACACAGCGGCGGTAGGTATTTCCCTCGGTTATGAGACCAAGGTTATCGAACCAGTAGGAGAACCAAGCAACACAACGTAAACAACCCCTGCACACAAATAAGAAATACTCGCAACCCGACGTGTAAAAGGGGTTGTCATTCCCTTTCGGGTAGCGGCGCCCCAAGATAGGCAAACAGACGTGAATAAAATTGTAGTAGATTGATAGATTGAATGCCAAATAAAATAAATAAGAATAAATTGCAGCAAGGTATTTTTGTATTTTTGGTTTAATAGATCTTAAAATAAAAGCAAAGGAAAAGTAGATCATAAAGGCAAATAGTATGAGAAAGAGACCCGAACCCACTATGAAGCACCTCTTCCCATTGCAAGATAAATAGATCAAGTTGGCCAAACAAAACCCAAATATCGGAGAAGTAATAAGAGGCTATAAGAAATCATGCATATAAGAGATCAAAGAAACTCAAATAACTTTCATGGATATAAAAAGATAGATCTAATCATAAACTCAAAGTTCATCCGACCCAACAAACACACCGCAAAAAGAGTTACATCATATGGATCTCCAAGGGACCATTGTATTGAGAATCAAAAGAGAGAGAGGAAGCCATCTAGCTACTAACTACGAACCCGAAGG
The DNA here is from genome assembly GCF_056163025.1 of Triticum urartu. Lineage (NCBI taxonomy): Eukaryota > Viridiplantae > Streptophyta > Magnoliopsida > Poales > Poaceae > Triticum > Triticum urartu. The sequence goes on along the minus strand of NC_141879.1, from coordinate 323,044,431 downwards.
TCTACAAAGAACTACTCACGCATCATCGGAGAGGCACCAATGGAAGTGGTGAACCCCTCCATGATGGTGTCTAGATTGGATCTGGTGGTTCTGGACTCTACGGTGGCTAGAATTGATTTTCATCGACTCCCCTAGGGTTTCTGGAATATTGGGGTATTTATAGAGCAAAGAGGCGGTCCGGGGGGCACCCGAGGTGGGCACAACCCACCAGGGCGCGCCTGGGCCTCCTTGCGCGCCCTGGTGGGTTGTGCTCCCCTCGGAGCACCCCCAGGCGCTGCCTTGGCCCATTGGGTGTCTTCTGGTCCATAAAAAATCTCTGTAAAGTTTCGTTGCATTTGGACTTTGTTTGGTACAGATTTCCTGTGATGTAAAAAACATCCACAAAACAGCAACCGACACTTGTCACTATGTCAATAGGTTAGTACCAAAAATTGATATAAATGACTACAAAATGATTATAAAACATCCAAGACTGATAATATAACAACATGGAACAATAAAAAATTATAGATACGTTGGAGACTTATCAGCATCCCCAAGCTTAACTCCTGCTCGTCCTTGAGTAGGTAAGTGATAAAAATAGAATTTTTGATGTGGAATGCTGCCTAACATGTCATCTCATATTATTTTCTTTATAACATGGACATTTGGACTTTTCTTTTGTTCAAAGGAATAGTATAGTTTTGACATGAGAACTTCAATACTCAAGCATATCAACAAGCAACCATGTCTTTCAAAATATCAACGCTAAGATAAGCTATCCCTAGACCATTATGCTCAATCATTGATCCATTCATGAAACACACTCGCATATTAACTACACCTGATGCTCAAGTACGATCATAGTGCCTCCTAGTTGGTGCTTTTATAAGAGAAGATGAAGAATCAAATTCAAAAATAAAAATTGCATAAAGTAAAAAAGAAAGAGCCTTCGCAGAGGGAAGTAGGGATTTGTAGAGGTGCTATAGCTCAAAGCGAAAAACTTAGAGATAAAAACAGTTTGGGAGGTGTGCCTTTCCCACCAACGAAAATGACTTAGAGTTCCCAACACTTTCCATGCTAGATATATCATAGGCGGTTCCCAAACAGAAATTAAAGTTTATTCTGTTTTCCACCATACTTTCACTTTCCATGGCTAACCGTATCCACGGGTGCCTTCCATACCAGCACTTTCCAAGGAATTTATTATTTGACAACATAAAGTAAATTCATTTTTCATTTCGGGACTGTGCATCCCTAATACCTTTGCCTTACTCTCATGCAATGACAAGTGAATACACACTCATTGTGAGAATAACACATCTAGCATGGAAAATATTAGCCACCCCTCACCGCTCCGCGAGCGGTACGAACACACAAAAGAGAAGTTTATTTTGAAAATTAGAGATGGCACATACAAATTTGCTTATAACGGCAAAAGAATACCGTATATAGGTAGATATAGTGGACTCATGTGGCAAAATTGGTTTAAAAGTTTTTGGATGCACAAGTAGTGATCATACTTAGTGCAAAATGAAGGCTAGCAAAAGATTGAGAAGCGACCAACCAAGAAACGAATAATCTCATAAGAGAGCATTAAGAATAATTAACACTGAATAATGCACCACAAGTAGGATATAATTTCATTGCATACTTATTGACTTTCGTGCTTGCATAGGGAATCACAAACCTTAACACCAATATTCTTACTAAAGCATAATTACTCATCAACATGACTCACATATCACATCGTCATATCTCAAAACTATTACTAAGAATCAAGTTTATTTTGTCCAATGATCTTCATGAAAGTTTTTATTATATCCTTCTTGGATATCTATCACTTTGGAACTAATTTCCATATGTTGCTTTTGATAAGCTCAAACAAATATAAGTGAAGATCATGAGCATAATTTTTCTTTCTCTCAAATTAATTTAAGTGAAGCAAGAGAGAATTTCTTGAAATTTTTAGTAACTCTCAAATAAATCTAAGTGAAGCAAGAGAGAATTCCTTCAAAAATACTAAAGCACACCGTGCTAAAAAAAGATATAAGTGAAGCACTAGAGCAAGTCCATAGCTCAAAAATATTTAAATGAAGCATAGAGAGTAATTCTAACAAGTCATGACATAATTTTGGCTCTCTCAAATAGGTGTGTCCCGCAAGGAATCAAGACTTAAAACAAAAAATAAAACAAGCAAAGACTCATATCATACAAGACGCTCCAAGAAAAACACATAATATGTGACGAATAAAAATATAGCTTCGAGTAAAATACCGATGATCGTTAGAAAAAAGAGGGGATGCCACTCGGGGCATCCCCAAGCTTAGTTGCTTGCTCTCTTTTGGATAATAGCTTCGGATTCCGGGGCATCCCCAAGCTTAGGCTCTTCACACTCCTTATTCCTTCATCCATCGTAAGATAACCCAAAACTTGAATACTTCAATCACACAAAACTCAACAAAAGCCTTTGCGAGATCCGTTAGTATAAGAAAACAAATCACTACTATAAGTGCTGTAGTAAACCAATTCATATTTTGTTCTTGCATTATATCTACTGTATTAAAACTTTTCTATGGCAAAAACTCATCAGAAAAAACCATAGAGCCATCAAAACAAGCACACAACCCAAAGAAAACATAATCTGTCAAAAACAGAACAGTCTGTAGCAATCCAGATATTTCGAATACTTATGTAACTCCAAAAACTCTGAAAATTTATGATGACCTGGGAAATTTGTATATTAATCTACTACAAAATGAATTGGTATTTTATCGCTCTTTGGATAAAAATGAAAATGATTTTTCGAGCGCAAAAGTTTCTGTTTTTTCAGCAAGATCAAACAACTATCACCCAAGAAGATCCTAAAGGCTTTACTTGTCACAAACACTAATTAAAAAACAAAAAACACAATCATAATAGTAGCATAATTGTGCAAACACTCAAGAACAGAAAGCAAAAAGCAAAAATAAATTTTATTCATTGGGTTGCCTCCCAACAAGCACTATAGTTTTACGCCCTAGCTAGGCATAAAGCAAGGATCTAAGTTTTGTCATCCGTAGTTTTTGCAACTTTTGTAAGGGTTTTCTCAAACCCGGGTGGCTCTTTACGCTTCCCTAATTTTTCAGGAAAAGAAACCATCTTTAGATCCAAAATATCCAATCGCCTGTTGCAAAGAGTAATCAAGGTATTCATGCGATTGATACTACCATTGAGATGTTTGAGGGGTTCATTATATTGTTGTAATTCAACCATGTGTTTATGCAAATCACCAAGTTTGTCTAACATTTGAAATCCCTTCGGGGTAAAAGAAAACCCCTTCTTTTGAGGTGGAACACCCAAAGTTCCTTCTAAAATTTCATAGGCATCATTGGCATCAAGCTCAATAAAATTCCCTTTAGCGGCAAAATCTAGGAGTTGTCTATGATGCAAAGCCAATCCTATGTAAAAATTACGAAGCAAGATCTTAGCATCCCCCTTTAAATTGCATATACGATAAGATTCCATAAGCCTATACCAAGCATCTTTCAAATTTTCTCCTTGTCTTTGCTTGAAGTAAAGAACTTCAAAATCTGGTGAAAAGGAGGGGTAGGCACGCTAGGCATTATGACTAGAGGGCAAGAACACAGATAGATCTGGCGAGAAAACGACGAACAAAAAAGAGGGTGAATAAAATGACAAATCTTTTGTGAAGTGGGGGAGAGGAAAATGAGAGGCAAATGGAAAATAATGTAAATTGCGAGGAGATGAGATTTGTGATTAGGAACCTGGTATATGTTGAAGATCCTCCCCGGCAACGGTGCCAGAAATTCTTTTGATGCGGCTTGAAGCTATGTCGGTATTTCCCCAAAGAGTAAGGGATGATACAACACAGCGGCGGTATGTATTTCCCTCGGTTATGAGAATAAGGTTATCGAACTAGTTGGAGAACCAAGCAACACAACATAAACATCCCCTGCACACAAATAACAAACACTCGTAACCTGACGTGTAGAAGGGGTTGTCAATCCCTTTCGGGTAGCGGTGCCCCAAGATAGGCAAACAAACATGAATAAAATTGTAGTAGATTGAAGATCGAATGCCAAATAAAATAAATAAGAATAAATTGCAGCAAGGTATTTTTGTATTTTTGGTTTAATAGATTTGAAAATAAAAGCAAAGGAAAAGTAGATCGCAAAGGAAAATAATATGAGAAAGAGACCCGGGGGCCATAGGTTTCACTAGTGGCTTCTCTCAAGGAAAATAGTAAATGGTGGGTAAACAAATTACCGTTGGGCAATTGCTAGAACTTCAAATAATCATGATGATATCCAGGCAATGATCATTATATATGCATCACGTCCAATATTAGTAGACCAACTCCTGCCTGCATCTACTACTATTACTCCACACATCGACCGCTACCAGCATGCATCTCGTGTATTAAGTTCATGGAGAAACGGAGTAATGCAATAAGAATGATGACATGATGTAGACAAGATCTATCTATGTAGAGATAGACCCCATCGTTTTATCCTTAGTAGCAACGATACATACGTGTCGGTTCCCCTTCTGTCACTGGGATCAAGCACCGTAAGATCGAACCCACTACAGAGCACCTCTTCCCATTGCAAGATAAATAGATCAAGTTGGCCAAACAAAACCCAAATATCAGAAAATAAATACAAGGCTATAAGCAATCATGCACATAAGAGATCAAAGAAACTCAAATAAATTTCATGGATATAAAAAGATAGATCTAATCATAAACTCAAAGTTCATCCGATCCCAACAAACACACCACAAAAAGAGTTACATCATATGGATCTCCAACAGACCATTGTATTGAGAATCAAAAGAGAGAGAGGAAACCATCTAGCTACTAACTACGGACCCCGAAGGTCTACAAAGAACTACTCACGCATCATCGGAGAGGCACCAATGGAAGTGGTGAACCCCTCCGTGATGGTGTCTAGATTGGATCTGGTGGTTCTGGACTCTGCGGCGGCTGGAATTGATTTTCATGGACTCCCCTAGGGTTTCTGGAATATTGCGGTAGTTATAGAGCAAAGAGGCGGTCCGGGGGGCACCCGAGGTGGGCACAACCCACCAGGGCGTGCCTGGGCCTCCTGGCGCGCCCTTGTGGGTTGTGCTCCCCTCGGAGCACCCCCCAGGCGCTGCCCTGGCCCATTGGGTGTCTTCTGGTTCATAAAAAATCTTCGTAAAGTTTCGTTGTATTTGGACTCCATTTGGTATTGATTTTCTATGATGTAAAAAACATGTAGAAAATAGCAACTGACACTTGGCACTATGTCAATAGGTTAGTACCAAAAAATGATATAAAATGACAATAAAATGATTATAAAACATCCAAGATGTATAATATAACAACATGGAACAATAAAAAATTATAGATACGTTGGAGATGTATCAGCTTGTCATGGTACAAATCGACTGTATCTTCACAAGCTTCTCGGCAGGACGGCATACGAGCTTCTCACCGGTAACAAACCCCAAGTTTGATACTTTCGAGTATTTGGCTCAAAGTGTTACATTCTTGAGAAGAATCGTTGCTCGAAATTTGCCCCTAAATCTTATGAAGGTTTCCTACTCGGTTATGGCTCAAACTCTCACACTTACCGTGTCTACAACAATTTCACCCGAAAGGTTGAAGAGACGGTGGATGTGAAGTTTGATGAATCTAACGTCTCACAAGTAGAGCAATTGCCAATTGATGTAGGTGACAAAGATCCTTAGGAAGCAATCCAATATTTGTCCATTGGGAAGATTCACCCAATGGAGGTGAAGGAGAGTCCTCTTCCGTTCAAGTGGAAGCCTCAACTTCACATCAAGGTGAACCACAAGTTGACTTGGAGGCATCCACAAGTGGAACACGTCAAGATGGAGAAAATGAGGAAGTACAACAAGACGAACCACCTCGACCTCCCTCTACACCTGCATAAGAGAACGACAACACCAATAACAATGAAGGAGGATAAGAAGAAGAAGAAGAAGACAATGAAGAGAATGTTCCACCCCAACCCAAACAAAATCTCTCACGAGTTAGAGCAAGAGTCACAAGAGACCATTGATACGTCTCTGTCGTATCTACTTTTCCTAACACTTTCCTCTTGTTTTGGGCTCTAATTTGCATGATTTGAATAAAACTAACCCGGACTGACGCTGTTTTCAGCAGAACTACCATGGTGTTGTTTTTTGTGCAGAAATAGAAGTTCTCGGATTAGAACAAAACTTTGCGGAGGATTTTTGTGCAACAAAATAAAATACTAGAGCCAAGAACCACCGAAGAGGGTCCCCTGGGCGAGCACAATCCACCAGGGCACCCCCTAGGCGCGCCCGGGTGGGTTGTGCCCACTTGGTGGACTCGCAAACCCTGAGTCCAACTCCATAAATACCTATTTTTCCAGAAAAAATCAAGGAGGAAGAATTATCTCGTTTCACGATACGGAGCCGCCGCCACCTCCTGTTCTTCATCGAGAGGCCAGATCTGGAGTCCGTTTTGGGCTCCGGAGAGGGGGATCTTGGATCTTCGTCATCACCAACCCTCCTTCATCGCCAATTCCATGATGATCCCCACCATGAGTGAGTAATTCCTTTGTAGGCTCGCTGGTCGGTGAGGAGTTGGATGAGATTCATCATGTAATCGAGTTAGTTTTGTTAGGGCTTGATCCCTAGTATCCACTATCTTCTGAGATTGATGTTGATATGACTTTGCCATGCTTAATGCTTGTCACTTTGGGCTCGGGTGCCATGATTTCAGATCTGAACCGTTTATGTTATCACCATTATATCTATGTTCTAGATCCAATCTTTCAAGTTATATTCACCTATAAAGTATTATGATCCGTAAACCCCGGAGTGACAATAGTCAGGATACTTTCCGGTGATGACCGTAGTTTGAGGAGTTCATGTATTCATTATGTGCTAATGCTTTGTTCTGGTTCTCTATTAAAAGGAGGCCTTAATATCCCTTAGTCTCCATATGGACCCACTGCTACGGGAGGGTAGGACAAAAGATGTGATGCAAGTTCTTTCCATAAGCACGTATGAATATTTACGGAATACATGCCTACATTATATTTATGAACTAGAGCTAGTTTTGTATCGCCCTAGGTTATGACTGTTATATGGTGAATATCATCCAACAAATTCACCGATCCAATCCCTACAAATTTCTCTTATAGTGCTCTTGCTAAGGTACTACTGCTGCTGCTACTATTACACTTGCTACAAAATCATTGCTATCATTGTTACCGTTACTGTTACTGTTACGATTACCACTGCTATCAAAACTATCATACTACTTTGCTACTGATCATCTTGCTACAGATAATTAATCTCCAGGTGTGGTTGAATTGACAAATCAGCTGCTAATACTTGCAAATATTCTTTGGCTCCCCTTGTGTCGAATCTATAAATTTGGGTTGAATACTCTACCCTCGAAATTTTTTGCGATCCCCTATTCTTATGGGTTATCAACCATCTCATCGAATAAATCTTTGATGACATTCAAACTAGGAGAATCACTCTCTCTAAAACTCGTTTGGCTAACTTTTGTGAACACTACTCAGTCATATCAAGTGTTGAACCTATGAAGGTTGAAGAAGCCATTGAGGACCCAGATTGGGTGAATGCTATGCACGAAGAGCTACACAATTTCGAGAGGAATCAAGTGTGGACATTGGTTGAAAAGCCCGACAACAATCAAAATGTCATTGGAACCAAATGGGTGTTTCAGAATAAGCAAGATGAAGATGGACAAGTTGTACGCAATAAGGTTTGTCTGGTCGCTCAAGGCTACACTCACGTCGAAGGTATGGACTATCGTGAGACGTATGCCCCTGTTGCTAGACTTGAGTCCATACGCATCTTACTTGGTTATGCCAATCACCATGACATCACTTTATACCAAATGGACATTAAAAGTGCTTTTCTTAATGGAGAAATTGAGGAGGAAGTGTATGTTAAACAACCTCCCAGCTTTGTAAATCCTAAGAAACCTAATCATGTCTACGAACTTCAAAAAGCACTTTATGGTCTTAATCAAGCTCCTAGAGCATGGTATAAATGTTTGACCAAGTTCCTAATTGAAAAAGGCTTTGAAATTGGGAAGATTGATTATACACTTTTTACTAAAAGGGTTAATGGTGAATTATTTGTGTGCCAAATTTATGTGGATGATATTATATTTGGTTCTACTAACCCCCATTTTAGTGAAAAGTTTGGAAGGCTAATATCGGAGAAGTTTGAGATGTCTATGATGAGTGGACCCAAATTTTTCCTTGGTTTGCAAATCAAGCAAGCTAAGGAAGGTACCTTTGTTTATCAAACAAAGTATACCATAGATCTTTTCAAGAAGTTCAACATGCAAGAAAGCAAAGGTATGAAAACACCCATTCCTACTAGTGGACATCTTGACTTGACTAACACTACTGGAATTAGCTTCTTTGCCGTCTGCCAACTCTTTGCGTCAGCAAGCGGACGACAAAGAAGGTCTTTGCTGTCAGCCACAGGAAAACAGACGACAAAGATGTGGCTGATGGCAAACAAGGTCTTTGCCATCAGCCAGCTCTTTCCCGTTCGCTGGCTGACGGCAAAGAATCTTTGCCATCCGCTAGCAGACGACAAAGAGGTGGGTGGGTCCAGTTATTATTTAACCAACTCAAGCCCACCGGCCCCACCTCTTTGCCATCCGCAAGCGGACGACAAACAATCTTTGCGGAACGTTGGCTGACGGCAAAGAGGCGGGTACGTTATCGGCCGTCCCGCCCCCGTCCTCTGTCTCTTCTCTCCACTCTCTCATTCCCTCCCCACCCACACCCGCGCCGCCGCCGACCCTGTCTGACGTAGCCGGCCGCCCCGCACCCCTCCCCTGTGCCCCCCGACCTCCACCGCACCCTGCCGCCCCTTCCACGTCGCCCCGCCCCTCCCCTCCGTCGCCATCCCCCACCCACACCGGACCGTGCAGCCGCCGCCGACCCCCTCCGGCGTAGCCGGCCGCCCCGCCGCCCTGCACCCCTCCCCGACCTCCACCGCGGCCCCGCCTCCTCTTTGACGTCGGCTAGCCGCGCCACAGCCATCCCCGCCCCGTCCCGCCGCGGCCGTCCCCACCCCATCGTCGTCCCCGCCCTGTCCTGCCGCGGCCGTCCGACCTCCCCCTCCATCGGGTCGCCGCCTTCTCCAACGGCCGCCGTAGCCGTCCGGCCTCCCCCTCCACCAGGTTAACTCCTCCCCCTTTTTTGTTTAATTAGTTTCTTTTTGTTTCTTGTAGTTTAGTTTTTGTTTTAGTTATAGGTATAGTTTAGTTTTAGTTTTAGTTTAGTTTTAGTTTATTTTATTTTAGATTAGTTTTAGTTTCAGTTTATTTTAGTTTAGTTTTAGTTTATTTTAGATTAGTTTTAGTTTAGAAGAAGTAGAAGGAGGAGGGAGGAACAGGAGGAGGGTGAAGAAGAAAGAAGAAAAGAAGAAGAGGAAAAAGAAGGAGAAGAAGAAGAAGAAGGGGAGGAGGAGGAGGAGAAAGAAGAAGAAGAATAAAGAGGAGAGGAGGAGAAGAAGAAGAAGAAGAAGAGAGCAGAGAGGAGGAGAAGGAGAAGGAGAAGAAGAAGAAGAAGAAGAAGAAGAAGAAGAAGAAGAAGAGAAGAAGAAGAAAAGGAAAAAAGAGACCCCGACCCGACCCCCGACACGACACCCCGACCTCGAACCCTGACCCCCGACATCCTGACACCACACCCCGACCCCGACCCCGACCCCCGACCAACCGACACCCTGACACCACACCCCGACCCACACCCCGACCCCGACACCCTGTCACCCTGATGCCGACACGACACCCCGGCACGACACCCCAACCCCGACACGACACCCCGACCCAGACACCCCGATACCCTGACACCACACCCCGATCCGACCCCGACCACCAACACCCCGACCACCGACACCCTGACACCACACCCACCCTTAGCCCCGACCCCCGACACCCAGACACCACACCTCGACCCCGACCCCGACCCTGACACGCTGACACCCCGACCCTGACATGACACCCCGGCATGACACCCCGACCCGACACCCCGACACCCTGACACCACACCCCGACACTACAAAAAATGACACATATGTGACATTTTGGGCCGAACGAATTTTTTTCTGTCATACTTATGACACTTCTATGACGATAATTGTGACAAAACCCGGTATCATCATAGATGTGGTGGGGTCCTACTTCTATGACAAAAAATCATGACAGAAAATGGGCTTTTCGTCCTGGGCGGGCTGGAGACGCAGCTGCATGACATTATTTGGGCCGTCCATGACGGAAAAAACCGTGGTAGAAGTGAGGGCGCAGAAAATATCGGGGAGTCCCTGGTTACGGTGGGTGGTCGAGGGCCGAGCGATGCGTGTTTCTCATACGTACGAGCGTTTGTGCGAGGCGTTGGGCTATAACTGAACCCGAGCGACGCGTTGGGCTCTAACTAAACCCGAGCGATTGCACTGCAGGCTATGCGTTACTGAACCCGAGCGATCGATCGATCGCTGTTAACCGAACCAGATCGAGCGATTCCTTCACTACTGTTGTTAACTGAAGCCGATCAATGCTGCCTCTGGATGAACAGTGAGCGTTGCGGGGGGGGGGGGGGGTTGGATGAACAGTTCCCGGTGGGGGTGGATGAACAGGACCCCGTGGTGTTGCCTCTGGATGAACAGTACCCCGATCGATCGAGCCGGTTGGGGCTGGATGAACAGGACCCCATGGAGGGCTGGATGAACAGGACCACCCCTTGGAGGGCAGGATCACAAGCACGGGGTACCAACGGTGTGTCTGGTGCCCTGTAAAAACAGTCATGGTCGCCCTACCTGGCATGACCCCGTCCCGAGAGAGCGCAACAACAACTCTCCCATCACTAGTAATGCGGACTCCAAGCTAGTATCGACCTAGGTAATCAATAATGCCCTTTCCCATATAAGGGTAGAGTGGTTGCGCATGTAAGGTTGGAATAACGGTCGCAACTTAAACCAATCCGTTTTGAAAACAACACACACACTTGCCTCGGTACACCACTTCGTCATCAAGTGGTTACCCAACTCATTATCTCCCTTGGGCATAAGTGGCACCCGATGGGGTTTTCGAAAAGTTTTTGAAAACAATCTTGCTTCCATCACCATGCATATACCCAACCCATTTGCGTAGCAGCTACTTAGCATCCTAACTATACCCACTCGCATAACCCTCATAGAAAGGTAGGGTCATGCATCATGCAGGTATCAACGAGAAAAGCAACAGAGGCAAACCACCTCAAGTGGTCACCATTTTATCATGACTTCGATGCAAGCAATGAAAGTGCCATATGACATGCATAAAAAGGGTTTCTTAGACATGGTCAAAGGGCTGCTTGCCTGTTCGTCAGAGTCTTCAAATCTTCTGGTCCATCTCCGAGTATCTCGTCTACTTCGTCAACTAACGTCGGAAACAATCATAGTAAGCAACACAACAAGGCAGAAAATAAAAGTGCTCTAAAAATATTAATTTGACTTTTTTAGGACATCTCTGGTTATATAAAAAATAACCAAAGTGGTTTCATTGGGATTGGGTCAGTGGATATTCCTGAACATTTCAAGATGATGGAATCAAGGGATTTGTGGATTTGCAAGAAGTGTATAGAAATATATTTTTGAAAAATGAGCAAAGGCACCCATTTAACAAACCATGATTTTAGAAGTATCTAGGAGTTGGTTTCACTTGATTTGGAGTTCAAATGATTTTCCTATGAATTTGCAAAGTTGACAAATATGAAGAAATGGCTCATTATTTTATATGGTACAGAAAGTATTAAGAAAAATGTTCATAAACTAAGTTATAAACTTAGAAGCATCTAGGAATTTGAATCATGGCATTTGGATCAATTTTGAGCTCTCTATGATTTTCTAAAGTTCATCACAGAAATAGGAAAATAGGGTTTTTTGAAATATGTGTGAAGAAAAGTTTCCTAGAAAAATGTGCAAACAGCACCATGTAATAGATCATGAATTTATGAACTACTACAAATTTGAATCATCGAATTTGGAGCTCTGTTGAATTATTTATGGATTTTTGAAGTTGACTGGAAAAAGAAAAAGGAAATAAGGCTTTAACCTTATCCTGCGCATGGGGCGACAGATAGACGGTGGGCTGGCCCAGCGGCTCGGCTGCACGGGCAGAGGTGGTGATGTCGAAGGCGGCTTCGCAGGGGTGCGCCTTCGCGCAGGGGAGGCGGATCTGGCCGAACCGTTTCCACTTAAACGGTCGGGCCCGCCCGCTGGGTCGCTGACGCGCGGGGCCCAGTAGCAGGCCATCTTCAACCTCCCGCGCGCGCTCCGGCCGTGGGGAGGAACGGCTCTCGTCGGTGATTGCCGGGGCTATAGAGTGCCCCCGACGACGTTCTTCCCACCGGTGTGACCAGCGCAGAGAGGCGCTTCCAGCCACTGGTCACATGCATGCCGGGGAGGACCTAGTCAAGGAGAGCACCGTCCATGGCGGACATCGCCGATGGTGATGGCGGGCACGGTGCTCCGGCCGTCGGGAGGAGTAACCGGAGTGCGGGGAAGCTCCGCGGGGGCAGTAGAGATGCAAAGTAACCCATAGGTGGGGAGGAGGGGGCCCGGACGATGAGAATTTCGGCAGTGGTCGGCGGCTCGGCTCGGGCCATGGATGAGGTTGGAGGGCGCGAGGAGGGGAGTGGGTTGGTCCAGGGGATGCACGGGAGGGAGAGAGGGCCAAAGGAGTAGAGAGGGGGCTCGGGGGTGGCCTTAAATAGAAGGGGGCGAGGTGCACAGCGGGGCCGTGCGCCGGCGAGGCCGTAGCCGTTGTTGGAGGGCACGGGAAGGCTTGGCTTCGAGTCGGGGGTCTTCCTGGGCGTGGTCTATGACCAGGGAAAGAGAGGGGGAGAGAGGAGCAAGCGTGAGGCGGGCTAGGGACGCAAGCGGTGATTGGCGGATGCGGGCGGCGGTCGGTCACGCGCCGCAGGGGCGAGAGAAGGGCGCAGGAGCAAGTGGGAGACCTGCTGGCGTGATGCGGACGCCTTGGCGCATCGACTGGCGCGAGGGGGAGGCCCGAGGTGGACGGGAGCGCCGTGTCGATGGTCGGGAGCACGGTAGCGTGCTCCAGAGCGCGTCTTTGGCCGGCATGCTTGGCTTTTCCGCGTGCACTCGTGCGTCCACTTGTGTCTAGTGGTTGCAGGGGGGATTAAACAAAGTGTAAATGGAATTAGATGCCTTGGGGTGCCAGTAGAAGAGAGGAGGGGTAGAGAGAGAGTGAAAATGCTGCTGTCCAGAGAAGAAAAGTGGATCCCTGCCCCCTTCATCATTGCCTCTCGGGCAGGGAAGCACACCAGAGGTAGAGGGGGACTAGGAGAGGTTGTGGGAAAAAGTTCAGCTCATGGAGATTAGTGTAAGTGGCCAAAACATGAGTTTTGAAATTCTGCCAGAAGGTGTTTGACGGTGGTTTGGGCTATCTAAGTTGCTCAATTTTCTTTGAAACTTAATAGGAGTGAGAGGCATTACAAATTAGTAGTGCCCACCAATTTTGAGGTCAAATGGAGAAAGTGGCCAATGCAACTTTTATAAACCCTAGAAATGGGAAGAAACAATTTTTGCTGGATTTTATCATGCTATCTTGTTCTCCTTGATGCACCACTTGGTGTAGTGTCATAATTTGGGAATTTGAGCATGTCCGCAAAAATTCAGATCAAAAGGACACAATTGGCAATGTAGATTTGTTCAAATTTGGTTCTGGACAAGAAGGTTTTTAGGACACTTTGATCATGATATCCTTCTCTCCAACTTGTGCCATTTGGTCTAGATGCATTATTACACCATTTGAGCATGTGAACCAAGTTTGAGAGCATTTGGATATGTTTGGCAGTGCAAAGTTGTTCAAACTTGGAAAAGGAAAGAAATGGTTTTGAGGGGGTTTGATGATGTTTTATTGATCTTCAAGGCATTAGGCCTTGCATGATCATAAAATATGTCATATGTGACATGCTTGAATTTTCTTGGAATTAATGAAGAAAATTTCCTTTGTAAATATTTCAAAATCTTGAAATGTCCAGAAAGGGTTTTTGAGGGGTTTGACCAATAATTTGAACATGACCATGTGTTTAAACTCTTATATATGGACAATATATGTCCACTGAGCTTCCCTAAATTTTCTCAAATATTTTTGACACATTAAAATAATTTTAACCTATTAAAGACCATTTTTGGCCTTAAGAAAAAGCCTTTAAATAAAATAGGAAAATAACTTTTAAAATTATATTTTTGTGGTTTATGGGAGCCCTATACCTAATAGGTTTCAAATATACTTTTTGAAAGATTTTTCACACCCTTAATTAAGTACTTGTAGTTCAAGTCTTAATTCAGGGGTTTTTGGAAAACCTAATTTAGAAAATTCTTTTTGGCCAAAATATTTTTGCAAGAAATTTGTTTTTGTGTCCTACACACATGGGATGATCATTGGGCAAGGTTTTGGATCAAGGAGAAGGAGTATAAGAGTTGGAGGATTTATTTGATTTTTAGAGCACTTGCAACCAACACACAAAAATCAAATCAGAAAGACCAAAACACTAAAAAGTTTTTGTCAACCCACATTTTATCATGATTGGTTAGCTTAAGTGTTGTGGCATGAAAATCAGGGTGTGACAGACCTACCCCTCTTACAAGAATCTCGTCCCCGAGATTCCCAAACTAGGCGCGGAAAGGAATACAAAAACTTGATGTGGGGTAGTCTTCATATCCTCATACTTCTTCTACTTCCATGTGGTGCCCCATTGAACCTTGAAGTACTGGATGGTGCGGCTTCGTGTATGACGTTCTGCTTGATCCAGGTTGCTAAGGGGTCTCTCGCATAGGTCAAGTTGGACCGGGGGTCGATGGCTCAGTAACCGATGTCCTAGTCGAGGCCGGGCTAGTTAGGAAGTTGGAAACACTCCCGAGGTTGTGTTGTGTGGGAAAATGTTGTGCATAGTGGGTAACTCAGGTGGTAACTCCAGCTGGCAACTATCTTCTCTTTCGTCTCATAGCAATCTCGGCGGGGTTGTTAAATCTTGGTGTGAGCTTCCTTTTGACATGGAAATGCTTGGTTCCTTCGAGAGGAATGTTTTGCAGATACGCACAGTCTTCGACGAGTAAGTTCACTTCTGGACGATGGTGGTTGGTATAGTTCTTCCTCCTTGACATGGCGGTCTTCAGATGTTCCCTAACCAGCTGAACGGTTCTTCTTCCGTCTTCGGGTAGGCAAGTAGGTCACCAAATAAAGATGACAACCAACTTGTCCAAGTACTCCATGAAGACTCGTTCATGGGGTACATAAAGTAGGTGGGGCATTGATGGTGGTCACAGTTGAGTATTGGCCAAGGTTTCCTTGTCCTAGAGCCAAAACCCATTGTCATGATCCGACCATGTTGTGGCTTGGTAGGGCTTAAGGGTTTCAAGGATTCTAGCATGCGGGTGAACGTTTATCATCTAGTCCTTAAGCATAGTTTCTGAGATGCCAATAGTACTATCTAGCCCTCTAAACAAATCACTTATACCACCGAAAGCATCATCTCATATAGGTCAACTCCAATCATCACTCACACTATTCGTGTCCTCATGACTCCCAAGAGGAGGTTTAACAGAATTATACATGTCTACGGTCCCCAAAAATCATATGTATGGCTAACCCTAAGAATCCATGGGTAGGGCATTCAAGCTACTAAGCTTGAGTTGAACATGACAATTCAAGTGCTCATCCTATTCTCCCAAGGTCTAAGATAAAGCATCTCTATTCTAAGGATACACGTCGTAAGCCACTCCAAAACTTTGTTTCCTTCCTATGAATCAACTCCAACAACCCATTAACTTCCATCAATCACTACATAACCCATTAGTTGTACAAATCCAATGTCTATGGTGTTCCACACAATCTTCTAAAGTCCCTATAATCCCCAAATACTTGAAAGGGATACCTTACTGTAGTTAGTCCACCAATTTCCATTATCATGGTCAAGTAAACTCCAAGGTCAAGCTTATATATATCCCTAAATCAACACTGACAATTAATCCATTCTCCTAGTTTAAGAAACATGGTATCATGATTGAGATCATCAGTCTAAATCCAATTTACTCCGAACCATGTAGACTCACTTCAGCATCTATACTCCACTAGGATCACCTATTTAAATCCAGATATCGTGTTTAACGAGAATTCCTACATGTTTCCCTCAAGTTATTATCGTAATGTCAGCTATCTCCTATCAATGTCCCTTGGCTAAGTCTAATCCTTATGCTTCCAAGAATTTCAGCTTGCGACCATGATGGTCCTACCAAATCCAATTTACTCAGGGGTAATGAAAGCCATGGTAATCTATAATCATGATCCCTCCAAGTTCATCTACCAACATGAAAGCCTTATAATCCACCAAAGAGTCTCAGATAATTCCTCAAGGTCATTGATATAAACTCATCAAGTTGGGGGAGTACGTATTTCTCACCGAAATTACATTCATGTTCACACACTCATTCTAGTTGTCGATGCTCATACTTTTTCATTGTAATATCCATGCTAGTTTATTTTCTTTTTCCGCTTTCTTCTTGTGTGTTTGATAAACCTTAAGAAAAACCAAAAAAATAGTTGTAGTTAGTTTACTTTCTATGCATGCTTAGTAGTAGTATTAAAATAAAGGGTTTTATCATTTATGCCACTGGTTGTGTTTCACTACTCAGTTTTGCCACTAGGAATTTCAACTGCTAAAAAATGCCATCGCTTCGTTAGGTGCATGCTCAAAAATGCCACTCGGCACCATGATTGTCAGCTCAAATCTCGTTTGCCATGTCATAATGACCAAAATACCTATATACCAACATGCAAGCTCTCCCTCTATCTCACTACAATAAAGTGTGGGTCCCACTTGATCCCAACAGCGTTCTTATTTTCTCTAAAATTATTCGCTTGCTTACTCCAAACAAGTGGGGTCCACATTTATCATTGTGAGATAAAGAGAGCTAACATGTGGGTATAGGGGTATTTTTGTCATATAACATGGTCAATGAGTTTGACCTAATAATAACGATGTCTAATGGCATTTCTAAGCAAACATCTAATGGAACGATGGCATTTTTGAGATATCTAGTGGCATTTTTGAGAAAACATCTCACGGGGCGATGGCATTTTCGAGTTGTTGTAATTTTTAATGGCAAAACTGAGTAGTGAGACACAACTAGTGGCATAAATGATAAAATCCCAAAAAGAAACCCCAAAAGATTTCTCGTTCTTCTTTTGTTTGTTGGGAGCTTTCCCGTGTAAATAGTTTCTCTCGTTCTTGTTTTACTTCCTTCAGAAAAACAAAAACAAAAATATTTCAGTGTGTTTCTTTGAATTTATTTTCTTTTCTTTGGGGGTCGAGAGGAGAAGATCAGGATGAAAATGTTGAATGGCTCTCATATGCATTATTGTTGATCTAATAGAGAGCCCATATTACCTTGTCTTCTCCTTTGAATAAATGTTTGCAGATTCCAGCTAAGTCCAATGCACGTGCACTATTATTATCCACACCGTTCGGTCGTGCAAGTGAAAGGCAATAATGACGATCTATGATGAAATGATTGAGATGAGGAAAAGTTGGTATGAACTCGACCTATCTTGTTTTTGTAAATATGATTAGTTCATTGTTCCTGATTTAGCCTATTATGAATGAAACATGTTTGTAATGACAATTAGATATTATAGTTACTCATGCCATGCTTAATTACCTAGGAGTTTATAATGGTTTACCTTGCGTGCCAACATGGAAATTAAAATGGTTGTGATGTAGTATGATAGGATGGTATCCTCTTTTGAATGATTCGAGTGGCTTGACTTGGCACATGTTCACGCATGTAGTTGAAACAAAATCAACATAGCCTCTATGATATTTATGTTCATGGTGATTTATATCCTACTCATGCTTGCATTCAATGTTGGTTAATCTCAATGCATGTTTACGACCGTTGTCGCTCTCTAGTTGGTCGCTTCCCAGTCTCTTTCTAGCCTTCACTTGTAGTAAGCGGGAATACTTCTTGTGCATCCACTTCCATAAACCCCAAAGTTGTTCCA
Source organism: Triticum urartu (assembly GCF_056163025.1). NCBI lineage: Eukaryota > Viridiplantae > Streptophyta > Magnoliopsida > Poales > Poaceae > Triticum > Triticum urartu. Next base: position 323,026,346 of record NC_141879.1, on the reverse strand, counting down.
TATGAGTCCACCATGCCTACCTATATACGGTATTTACCTGCCGTTCCAAGTAAATTTTCATGTGTCAAATTCCAAACCTTCAAATAATAATCTATTTTGTATGCTCGAATAGCTCATGTATCAACTAGAGATGTCAATATCTTCCATGCTAGGTGGGTTATTCTCACGATGAGTGGACTCCGCTCACCATTCACGAGAAAATGGCCGGTAACCGGGATGCCCAGTCCCTTGCTCAAAGCAAATCAAATCAAAATAATTGCAAACAAAACTCCCCCAGGATTGTTGTTACTTGGATGGTATTCGTTGTTTCAGACCAACCGTGGAGTGTGCTTGTTGGTGGTGGGGGAGTATAAACTTTACCATTATGTTTGGGAACCGCCTATAATGTATGAAGCATGGAAGATACCGAGATATCTTAGTTGTTATGTTGACAATGAAAGCATACCGCTCAAAATATTATTCCTCTCTATTTCAAAACTCAAGCTCTGGCACCTCTGCAAATCCCTGCTTCCCTTTGCGAAGGGCCTATCTATTTACTTTTATTGCTGACTCATCATCCTCTTATAAAAAGCACTAGTTAGACAGCACCACTGTCATTTGTATGCATTGTTATTAATTTATATTGAGTATGACTACGACTGGATCTCTTTTACCATGAATTACAATGTCTAGTCAGTCCCTGATCTTCAGGGGTGCTCTGCATTTATGTTTTGCGGTCTCAGAAAGGGCTAGCGAGATACCATCTTGTTATATCATATCATGATTGTTTTGAGAAAACTGTTGTCATCTGAGATTTATTATTATTGCTCGCTAGTTGATTATGCCATTGATGTGGATAAACATGAGACCTGAATGTTATTGTGAATATGGTTAGTTCATAATCTTTGCTAAAAACATGAATGCTGGTTTTAGATATTTGCAACAACAAGATCAAACAGAGTTTGTAGAAGTTTTTATTATCACTTTTAGTTTGTCAACTTAATTGCTTGAGGACAAGCAATGCGTTATGCTTGGGGGAGTTGATACGTCTCTGTCGGATCTACTTTTCCAAACTCTTTTGTCCTTGTTTTGGACTCTAACTTGCATGATTTGAATGGAACTAACCCGGACTGACGTTGTTTTCAGCAGAATTGCCATGGTGTTATTTTTGTGCAGAATAAAAAGTTTTCGGAATGACCTGAAACTTCACGGAGCCAAGTTTTGGAATTAACAAAAAATATTGGCGAAAGAATCAGCACCAGGGGCCAACACCCTAGACACAATGGTGGGGGGCGCGCCCTCCGACCTTGTGCGCCCCTGGACCTCCACCGACCTCAACTCCAACTCCATATATTCTCTTTCGGGGAGGAAAAAATCAGAGAGAAGGATTCATCATGTTTTACGATACGGAGCCGCTGCCAAGCCCTGTTCCTCCTCGGGAGGGCAGATCTCGGAGTCCGTTTTGGGCACCGGAGAGGGGAATCCGTCACCATCGTCATCATCAACCATCCTCCATCACCAATTTCATGATGCTCACCGCCGTGCGTGAGTAATTCCATCGTAGCCTTGCTGGACCATGATGAGTTGGATGAGATTTACCATGTAATCGAGTTAGTTTTGTTAGGGTTTGATCCCTAGTATCCACTATGTTCTAAGATTGATGTTGCTATGACTTTGCTATGCCTAATGCTTGTCACTAGGGCCCGAGTGCCATGATTTCAGATCTGAACCTATTATGTTTTCATGAATATATTTGTGTTCTTGATCCGACATTGCAAGTTATAGTCACCTACTACGTGTTATGATCCGGCAACCCTAGAGTGACAATAGTCGGGACCACTCCCGGTGATGACTATAGTTTGACGAGTTCATGCATTCACTAAGTGATAATGCTTTCGTCCGGTACTCTATTAAAAGGAGGCCTTAATGTCCCTTAGTTTCCTATAGGACCCCGCTGCCACGGGAGGGTAGGACAAAAGATGTCATGCAAGTTCTTTTCCATAAGCATGTATGACTATATTCGGAATACATGCCTACATTATATTGATGAACTGGAGCTAGTTCTTTGTCACCCTATGTTATAACCGTTGCATGATGAATGCCATCTGACATAATTATCCATCATGGATCCATTGCCTACGAGTTCGTTTCATATTGATCTTTGCTAATTTACTTTTCCGTTGCCACTGTTACGATTGCTACAGAACTGCTAATGTTACTTTTCCACTGTTACCATTACTTCCATACTACTTTGCTACTAAATACTTTGTTGCAGATATTAAGTCTTTCAGGTGTGGTTGAATTGACAACTCAGATGCTAATACTTGAGAATATTCTTTGGCTCCCCTTGTGTCGAATCAATAAATTTGGGTTGAATACTCTACCCTCGTAAACTATTGCAATCCCCTATACTTGTGGGTTATCACCTGCGGCGCATCAAGCAGCAACCAGGAGAGACCTTGCAGAAGTACATCCAGCACTTCAACAGTGTTTGCCTCAAGATCCCCAAGGTGTCAGATGAGGCCATCATCTCGGTGTTCACTGATGGCTTCCGCGATGTCATGACAAAGGAGGAGCTCGCCATACACGAGGACCTGTCACTACAAAAAAAAAATACACTTCCGTTATGATACGTGTTTGTCACAGTAGGTCACGTTTTCTGTCATGCATGTACATCCTTGACAATTTTGTGATAGAATCAAGATAGTCATACTTGTGCTGTCGTAGAATTGTTCCATGACATTACCGAAATTATCAGCATGGAATTGTCCACTTCCATGACGATAAATGGCGCGTCATGGAAGTTGGCGTGGAATTGTCACGGCAGATGTCCTACTGTGAGGACTTAGTCATGGAGCCATCGTGTTGAGGTTAGCTTAAAGGGGTTAATCAGGACAAAGGACACGAGGAGTTTATACTGGTTTGCCCCCTTACAATGAAGGTAAAAGCCTAGTCCAGTTCGAAGTTGGTATTGCTAGGGTTTCGATGAGCAGGGAGCGAATACGCTTGACCCGGCTCTCGGTCTGTTGTTTCTTGCCCTAAACCGCCACTAGGTCGTCCCCTTATATACACGGGTTGACGCCCTGCAGGCTACAGAGTCCTGGCCGGTTTACATAACGTATCCGGCTCGGTGTCCTTTCTTACATACCTTACAATACAAGTTTACATACATGGCGGTTTATAATCATGGGCCTTAAGCTGCCTTCGGGTCTGGGCCCTCTACCAAGCCTATCTATGAACCGCCACATGCTCTTGGGCTTCATTGAGATGGATCGTTATAGGGATGACCCGGCCCCTCCTGGGCGGGTTATACCTAATAGCTATATCCCCAACATTAGGCCACAAGTTGATTTGAACTAGTTCATGTCAATCTTAAAGACATAGAAAAATTCTTCCACATCTGCTGTGAAAACCTTGTGCCCGCCATGACGTCATCTCCATGAATTTCCGAAATCCGCCACGATGTCATCTTTAACGGATCTTTATCTTAATGTCTTCCCAAAAATCGAGGTGTCCAATTAGCTGGATAACCATCATTTGGCCTCCTCGTCTTTCGCGCCTGCCTGTTTCCCTGTCTCCTTATAAATAGAACCGTAGAGCCACCTTCCACTCTTCTCCTTCTCCTTTCTTCTTCCTTGCAACGCGTCGTCCCGTATGAACCTCGCCGCTGTCAACCTCCGTCCTCGACCTCAACTCCGGCCGCTGCATCGCCCTGATTAGACCAGAGAACTGCGGCGCCGCTCCGCTGTCCTAACAACATCAGTAAGCCTTCTGTCCCTCGTCATGGATCCGTCATTAGGGTTTGTCGGTGTTCGTCGGTGTTCATTAGTGTTCGTCGCTGTCCTTCCTTCGCTTTATTTATATCCATAGGTTAGATCCAAAAACCATAGGAAACTTGCACGGTAGTAGTTTTAACACTTGTTTTAATACTACAATATATATCCCCACCCCAACAGATCTCCTCTAGGGCAACTCTGCTTTTTCACTATCATGAATTTATTTCCTTTTTCCTGAACAGCGGTAGATCCAAATTTGTAACCTCAATCTGCGGAATCTGTTTGTCCCAATACTTAGCAAATTCTGCTTTCAGCAACTCTTGAATATCTTAGGCATGGCGGCTTACTTTGCCGGCTTATCTTTACTTCATATACCATTAGCCCTCGCTTAAATCGCCATTATAAACATGTATTGTAATCGTTAACTTGCAATCCCACCAACTGATTTGAGCAGGCCAATTATTTCCTTTTAGATTGTCCTTTCACCATGCCACCGAAGACGATGACAACTTGCGACTGGGTTCCTTCCACAGTCACCGAGAGCACTTTGAATGATTTTGTCACTGTGGGATACTTACCAGAGAAAAGTGTCATGCATTATCGTGCTCCTGACCCGGCTGGAGAGAGACCTCATCCAAAAGATGGTGAAATCACTGTCTTTACTGACCATATGACCCGGGGCTTGTCACCGCCCGACTCAAAATTCTTTAGGGATGTCCTGCACTTTTTCAAACTCCATCCGCAAGATATTGGAACCAATTCTGTATCGAACATTTGTAGCTTCCAAGTTTTTTGTGAAGTATACCTTCAAGAAGAACCCAACATCGAGCTTTTCAGAGAGTACTTCTACTTGAACCGCCAGAATGAGTACACCAATGGTCCCAGCTTGGAATGTGGCGGGGTTTCAATTCAACGCAGATGAGATGACATCTTCCCTCAAGTAGTCCTACCAAGGCATCCCAAGGACTGGAATCAAACATGGTTCTACTGCAAAGATATCTCACTGTCTGATGAAAATCCGATGCCGGGTTATCGTGTTGATCGTCTTGACGCAAAGTACCAACTTCCTGATAAACTCGCCCCTGCTGAACGCAAGAAACTTGTCCCCAAAATTAGAAAAGTTCAAGCCTTGCTAGGAAATGGTTTGACCGGAGTCGACTTAATCCACTGCTGGGTCGCATTGCGGATCATCCCTTTAAGCCGCCGGCCCGGCTTGATGTGTTCATACATCGGAGGAACTAATGATCCTTTACGTCATAGCTCTCTGCGTTTGACTGAAGAGGCCATCGTCGAGATGGCAACCACACTTGTCAACAGAAAATATGAAGACTGCAATCTAGCGGATTTGAACCCTTTCTGCAAGCTTAACCTGGCGCCAGAGGTAAATCTTTTGACCTCTTTTTCCTTAGCAATTAATTATTGCATGAACTTCAACATGCTATTCTTCCATAGGCTAAATCTGACTTCTGGAAAGCCAAATATGACCATGAGGCCGCCAAAAAGGCTAGGGCTGCTGCGAGAGCCGCCAAAAAGACCGTCAGGAAGTCTAAGAAGAAACCCACTGCCTCTGAATTACTTAAGCTGGATGATACCTCTGAGTCGGAGGTAGCCCTTGACTCTCTTGGCCTATTTTTTAACAACCTTATTGACACTGATTATTGCCAAGATGACACGGGGGCCAGCCAGGCAGTCGAAGAAGAGGTAACTATTATTTCCTCCGACTCAGAACCTTTACCAAGGCAGAAACTTCGGCGGGTAACCCAGAAAGTAAGGTTTTCACACCCCTTGGCTTATTTGGATCCTCATTTTCTTTTGAAACGACAACAACATGAGAGCCATCGGCAGACCCGGGCCGGTGGAGATGACGATTTATCCCCCGGCTTACCGAACACTCCTCAGAAGCGCCAAAATGAGGTTGTTTTTAACCTTAACCCTTGTATTTACCAATGAACTACTTTTATTAATCCCTCAATTTGGATTCCATCCTTGCAGGAGATTTCAAGTTTCTCCTCGGGCTATTCATCACAAACTCAACTGCCGGCTTTCAAGATTGCCCCTAGGTAATAATAAATGTCTTTCTTCTGTACCTTTATACCTTTATCATTGTACTGACTATCCAAATCCTTTTTAGCGGTCAAGCAAAGCCCCAAAAGGCAAAGGTGACAAAGCCGGCCGAGGATCCGAAAACTGTTGAACCGGATCAGTCAACCTTTGTGCCAGAACACCCTAAACAGCTAGAGGACCCTGCTCTCAATGTTCAACCGGATTTACCTGAGTTGTCTGCTGATGAAACTGGTATTGACCCGTCAAGTATTGAACCTTCAAGCTCAGCTAACCCGCTGGAGAGTCATGGTGATGACATTTTAATCACTGGTACCAGAATCGTTGAACCGGGGAATCCAACTGTTCTAGCAAGACACTCTGCCAAACAAGAAGTTATGGAAAGGCAGAAAGCAAGGTTTGATGTCTCCCACTATGCTCACTTGAGTATTAGTGAAGTGCTATCTGGTTATCTCAGTCAAGTGCACTCCAGCCGTGATTTAGAAATTGAGATGGTCAAACAGATGCACCAAAAATATGCGGTACGTTCTCCGGCTTATATAAGTTATATACCCTGCCAGCCTCCAAGTCTTCTGATTATGATAAGATTGAATGATCTGTAGACTTAGAAAACTTATAAGCCTCTGTCTTAGACTCCCTCCAAGTCCGGTTTACAACTAAACCGGATGCTGATAGTATTTCCATTCACATGTGTAGTCCCCAAGGGCCGGTTTAATCAGTATGAATGAGCCGATCCTACTAGTCATTATGTAGAAGACAAAAATTTAACTGCATATCCCTCATGAGTCGGCTAGAACTGTCACACCCGGCTCATCTTTAATAAGAAAACAAGCAATACGCATTAGTCCCCAAGTGCCAAGTGTTATTGCTTGCAAAGCACTTGGGACTTTTTAGAAAGAGCCAATTCCTTTGAAGAAATTTCGTTGATAGGCATTAGCCCCCAAGTGCCAAGTGTTGTGGTTTGCAAAGCACTTGGGACTTGTATTTTGTAAACCGCCATGAAACTGAAAGAACTTATGCTGTATGCAGGGTGCGACCGCAGAACTGGAAACTCAATTGTCTGACGCCAAGATCCGGCTGGCGGCTCAAGAGATTGACACAAAGAAGGCCGAATCTGAATTCCTATTGAGTGTGTCTGAAGCAGAAAAACTGAAGACCAGCTTTACTGCAGAGAAAGAGGCATGGGCCAACAAGAAGACTGCCTTGATACAACGGGCTGAGAAAGCCGAGGCGGCTCTGGAAGAGGTTACCACTGAACTCACCGGTTTAAGGAACCGTGTGTCTCAGATGGTTTCTGCAATCTGTGGTAAGTCGGCTTTTACCCAAAGTAAGTATTTATCATCATAACATAAGCCGCTACTTAACCAACTGTGTCAACTTTGCAGGTCCTAGCAGCAGCAATCTGAGCCGAGATACAGTGGTGAAGCTCAAGGTGGTTTACACGCTTGTTGAACAATTATGTGTTGGAGCTCAGCGGACTCTTGCCACTATCTCTCCAGTGAATCAAGGGCCAAATCTATTAAGTGATGTCTTGAAGAAGCTGTCCATCTTGCTCGCTAGGTTCTAGGAAATCAAGCGATCGTGTGATAGAGCCGGAGCTGTGACAGCTTTGAGCTGTGCCAAAGCCTGGGTTCTGGAGTTAGACCCGGCGGACGTAGCCAGCGGATATCCCAGTCTCAAGGAAGATGGAACTCCTTTCGACCAACAAGACTTTGCTGCTTGTGTCAAGGAGATTCGCCCTCATGCAACAATAATTGCTGAAGAGACCAACCTCACCAAGTATCAGCCGGTATGATGCAGACAATCATAAGATGGTGACTCCTTCATATAAAGTGATGGACTTAATCCCGCCGATTCGTAAGCACACTTTCGCCCCTGATATTGATCCATCTAACCTGATTGATGATGAGGCTGAATTTGTCGCCGTACGTGGCTTTGACTGGTCCAAACCCAACTTCCAGGCGGTGGAGGAGGACGAACCAGCGAGGGATGAGTCGCAACCTTCAACTCAGCCAGGCCAAGATTCATGAACCGGGGCCGGTTTATCATCTACTATATGCGAGTTTGAAAAACAATTATCTTTTTGGGCTCCAAGCGCCTTGTAATAGGCTAGCTTTAAACTGCTTGTTCTGCTATGCCATCGTGCATACTATGCTATTTATGATACTTTTTATACGTCAGGTGAAGATATACTATATGTGCCTTATGATATTATGAAATTTGAATCTGTTCCTGCATACAACAGATAAAAAGTGTCCTGGTGTTTTACCGCTGGACGGGTTATAATGCCCCAATATGAACTTATCATGATTTATAATCAAGACTGGATGAAATAATAATCATATATGATTAAAAGTATGTCATACATGTTGATTTACCAAGCCAGTGCAGTAAGGGCGATAACCCAAGACTCTGGACACTGGTAATCATCCGAGATTGTCGGCTTATGAACAAAGCCGGACTGGGTCAATAAACACCGAATACTATCCTTATTTCATACTGGCAACTTATAGTCGAAGACCAGGCTGGGTCAATAAACACCGGTTAATGTCATATAAGACTCAGAAGGCGTTATAAGACTTATTGGTTCTCCACCATATATTACTATGTCACAATAGAAAAAAATTCTCAAAAATACGTTCAAAGCAACAAACAACAGAATATCCAAGGCTTTCATAGGCCGCCAAGCCAAAATATCTTCTTCAATGAAACTAGCATTAGCCACTGGAAGGTACGCGCTTTCCGTGAGCTGGTCACATTACCCAATCGACATTTTAACCCAGATAAGGTCAGTTCTTATTTAAAGATAGACTTATCAGGAGTACGCGGGGTCAGAGTAGCATCGTGCATCACGGGCCGATTTATCCAAGTTTCAAGGAAGGCGGCTTTATCAGCCTGAGCTTCTCCTTGCTTTCCGTAAACTGTGCCCTCTCATGACAAACCGACATTTTAACCTTAACGAGTTCAGGGTCTTGTTTAAAAGATTGACTGTTAAGAGTTCGACCGGTCAATCAGGATTACCTGATGGAGAAGCATCTAGCATATAGGCAGTATAACCCGGGGTTTCAGGTGAATACACCTAGCTTCCAAGACTGGCTTTTATAGCCTATCACAAGGTTATGAACTCTTCGTTCTTTAGAACAAAAGAGCACCCAAGCAATATTTTTAGTTGTGCTAAAGGGGTGCCTATGTTTGAGTTGTGCTTTTGCAACAAACTCTCTTTGGTCCCTTTAACCTGGGTAGTAAGCCCCCAAGTTTTTTATGTGTCCTATAAGACGGATCAAAGGGTAACCATAACTTTGTTGTATAAAGCAGACGCCCCCATGTGACCAAAAACTCATTATTTAAAGAGGAGAAAACGACAGAGGCCCTGCTTTAGCAGGGATGCCGGCTTTATTATATCGATCATAATACATGAAGGAAATATGCCCTATAGGCAATAATAAAGTTATTATTTATTTCCTTATATCATGATAAATGTTTATTATTCATGCTAGAATTGTATTAATCGAAAACATAATACATGTGTGAATACATAGACAAACAGAGTCACTAGTATGCCTCTACTTGACTAGCTCTTTAATCGAAGATGGTTGAGTTTCCTAGCCATGGACATGAGTTTTCATTTGATTAACGGGATCACATCATTAGGAGAATGATGTAATTGACTTGACCAATTCCGTTAGCTTAGCACTCGATCGTTTAGTATGTTGCTATTGCTTTCTTCATGACTTATACATGTTCCTATGACTATGAGATTATGCAACTCCCGTTTACCGGAGGAACACTTTGTGTGCTACCAAACGTCACAACGTAACTGGGTGATTATAAAGGTGCTCTACAAGTGTCTCCAAAGGTAGTTGTTGGGTTGGCGTATTTCGAGATTAGGATTTGTTACTCCGATTGTCGGAGAGGTATCTCTGGGCCCACTCGGTAATGCACATCACTATAAGCCTTGCAAGCATTGTAACTAATGAGTTAGTTACGGGATGATGTATTACGGAACGAGTAAAGAGACTTTCCAGTAATGAGAATGAACTAGGTATTGAGATACCGACGATCGAATCTCGGGCAAGTAACATACCGATGACAAAGGGAACAATGTATGTTGTTATGCGGTTTGACCGATAAAGATCTTCGTAGAATATGTGGGAGCCAATATGAGCATCCAGGTTCCGCTATTGGTTATTGGCCAGAGACGTGTCTCGGTCATGTCTACATAGTTCTCGAACCCGTATTGTCCGCACGCTTAAAGTTTCAGTGAAGATTGTATTATGAGTTTATGTGATTTGATGTACCGAAGGTAGTTCTGAGTCCCGGATGAGATCGGGAACATGACGAGGAGTCTTGAAATGGTTGAGACGTAAAGATCGATATATTGGACGAGTATATTCGGACATCGGAAAGGTTCCGAGTGATTCGGGTATTTTCGGAGTACCGGGGAGTTACGGGAATTCACCAGGAGAAGTATTGGGCCTTATTGGGCCATACGGGAATAGACGAGAGAGGCCAAAAGCAAGGAGGCGCACGCCCCCCTCTGGTCTGCATTGGACAAGGGGTGCAGCTCCCTTTTCCTTTTCCCTCTCCCCCTCTTTCCTTCTCTCCTACTCCGGAAAGGAAAGGGGAATCCTACTAGGACTTGGGAGTCCTAGTAGGACTCCCCACACTTGGCGCGCCCCCTCTAGGGCCGGCATCTCCCTCCCTCCTTTGTATACGGGGGCAGGGGGCACCTCTAGGGACACAAGTTGATCTGTTGATCTCTCCCAGCCATGTGCGGTGCCCCCCTCCACCATAATCCACCTCGATCATATCGTAGCGGCGCTTAGGCGAAGCCCTGCATCGGTAGCATCATCATCACCGTCATCACGCTGTCGTGCTGACGGAACTCTCCCTCGAAGCTCTGCTGGATCACAGTTCGTGGGATGTCATCGAGATGAATGTGTGCTGAACTCGAAGGTGCCGTATGTTCGGTACTTGATCGGTCAGCTCGTGAAGACGTACGACTACATCAACTGCGTTGTGCAAATGCTTCCGCTTTCGGTCTACGAGGGTACGTGGGCACACTCTCCCCTCTCGTTCGTATGCATCACCATGATCCTGTGTGTGCGTAGGAATTTTTTTGATATTACTACATTTCCCAACAGTGGCATCCGAGCCTGGTTTTATGCGTAGATGTTATATGCACGAGTAGAACACAAGTGAGTTGTGGGCGATACAAGTCATACTGCTTACCAGCATGTCATACTTTTGTTCGGCGGTATTGTTGGATGAAGCGGCCTGAACCGACATTACGCGTACGCTTACGTGAGACTGGTTCTACCGACGTGCTTTGCACACAGGTGGCTGGCGGGTGTCAGTTTCTCCAACTTTAGTTGAACCGAGTGTGGCTACGCCCGGTCCTTGAGAAGGTTAGACAACACTAACTTGACGAACTATCGTTGTGGTTTTGATGCGTAGGTAAGAACGGTTCTTTCTCAGCCCGTAGCAGCCACGTAAAACTTGCAACAACAAAGTATAGGACGTCTAACTTGTTTTTGCAGGGCATGATGTGATATGGTCAAGACATGATGCTATATTTTATTGTATGATATGATCATGTTTTGTAACCGAGTTATCGGCAACTGGCAGGAGCCATATGGTTGTCGCTTTATTGTATGCAATGCAATCACCCTGTAATGCTTTACTTTATCACTAAGAGATAGCGATAGTCATAGAAGCATGAGTTGGCGAGACGACAACAATGCTACGATGGAGATCAAGGTGTCACTCCGGTGACGATGGTGATATTGACGGTGCTTCGGAGATGAAGATCACAAGCACAAGATGATGATGGCCATATCATATCACTTATATTGATTGCATGTGATGTTTATCTTTTATGCATCTTATCTTGCTTTGATTGATGGTAGCATTATAAGATTATCTCTCACTAAATTATCAACGTATAAGTGTTCTCCCTGAGTATGCACCGTTGCGAAAGTTCTTCGTGCTGAGACACCACGCGATGATCGAGTGTGATAGGGTCTACGTTCAAATACAACGGGTGCAAAACAGTTGCACACGCGGAATACTCAGGTTAAACTTGATGAGCCTAGCATATGCAATATGGCCTCGGAACACTGAGACCGAAAGGTCGAGCTTGAATCATATAGTAGATATGATCAACATAGTGATGTTCACCATTGAAACTACTCCATCTCACGTGATGATCGGACATGGTTTGGTTGATTTGGATCGCGTGATCACATAGAGGATTAGAGAGATGTCTATCTAAGTGGGAGTTCTTAAGTAATATGATTAATTGAACTTTAATTTATCATGAACTTAGTCCTGGTAGTATTAGCATATCTATGTTGTAGATCAATAGCTCGCGATGTTGCTCCCCGTTTATTCTGTTCCTAGAGAAAAACTATGTTGAAAAATGTTAGTAGCAATGATGCGGATTGGATCCGTGATCTGAGGATTATCCTCATTGCTGCACAAAAGAATTATGTCCTTGATGCATCACTAGGTGGCAGACCTATTGCAGGAGTAGATGCAGATGTTATGAACGTTTGGCTAGCTCAATATGATGACTACTTGATAGTTTAGTGCACCATGCTTAACGGCTTAGAATCGGGGCTTCAAAGACATTTTGAACGCCATGGAGCATATAAGATGTTCCAAGAGTTGAAATTGGTATTTCATACTCATGCCCTTGTTGAGAGGTATGAAACCTCTGACAGTACTTTGCCTACAAGATGGAGGAGAATAGCTCAACCAATGAGCATGTGCTCAGATTGTTTGAGTACTACAATTGCTTGAATCAAGTGGGAGTTAATCTTCCAGATAAGAGAGTAATTGACGAAGTTCTCTAGTCACTATCACCGAGTTACTAGAACTTAGTGATGAACTATAATATGCAAGGGATGACAAAAGTAATTCCCAAGCTCTTCGTGATGCTGAAATCGACGAAGGTAGAAATCAAGAAAAGCATCAAGTGTTGATGGTTGACAAAGACCACTAGTTTGAAAAAAAGGGAAAAGGGAAGAAGGGGAACTTCAAGAAGAACGGCAAGAAAGTTGCTGCTCAAGTGAAGAAGCCCAAGTCTGGACCTAAGCCTGAGACTGAGTGCTTCTACTACAAAGGGACTGGTCACTAGAAGCGGAACTGCCCCAAGTATTTGGTGGATAAGAAGGATGGCGAGGTGGACAAAGGTATATTGGATATACATGTTATTGATGTGTACTTTACTAGTGTTTATAGCAACCCCTCGGTATTTGATACTAGTTTAGTTGCTAAGAGTAGTAACTTGAAACAGGAGTTGCAGAATGAACAGAGACTAGTTAAGGGTGAAGTGACGATGTGTGTTGGAAGTAGTTCCAAGAATGATATGATCATCATCGCAGACTCCCTATACTTTCGTGATTAGTGTTGAACCTAAATAAATGTTATTTGGTGTTTGCGTTGAGCAAGAATATGATTTGATCATGTTTATTGCAATACGGTTATTCATTTAAGTTAGAGAATAATTGTTATTTTGTTTACATGAATAAAACCTTCTATGGTTATACACCCAATAAAATGGTTTGTTGGATCTCGATTGTAGTGATATACATATTCATAATATTGAAGCCAAAATATGCAAAGTTAATAATGATAGTGCAACTTATTTGTGGCACTGCCGTTTAGGTCATATCGGTGTAAAGCGCATGAAGAAAATCCATGTTGATGGCCTTTGGGAATCACTTGATTAATGAATCAGTAGATGCTTGCGAACCATGCCTCATGGGCAAAGATGACTAAGACTCCGTTCTCCGAAACAATGGAGCGAGCAACTGACTTATTGGATATAATACATACTGATGTATGAGGTCCGATGAGTGTTGAGGCTTGTGGCGAGTATCACTATTTTCTGACCTTCACAGATGATTTAAGCAGATATGGGTATATCTACTTGAAGAAACATAAGTCTGAAACATTTGAAAAGTTCAAAGAATTTCAGAGTGAAGTGGAAAATCATCATAACAAGAAAATAAAGTTTCTATGATCTGATCATGGAGGAGAATATTTAAGTTGTGAGTTTGGTCTTCATTTAAAACAATGCGGAAAAGTTTTGCAACTCACGCCACCCAGAACACCACAGCGTAATGGTGTGTCCGAACATCGTAACCGTACTTTATTAGATATGGTACAATCTATGATGTCTCTTACCAATTTACCACTATCGTTTTGGGGTTATGTATTAGAGACAGTTGCATTCACGTTAAATAGGAAACCATCTAAATCCATTGAGACGACACCATATGAACTGTGGCTTGGCAAGAAACCAAAGTTGTCGTTTCTTAAAGTTTGGGGTTGCGATGCTTATGTGAAAAAGTTTCATCCTGACAAGCTCAAACCCAAATTGGAAAAGTGCGTCTTCATAGGGTACCCAAAAGTTACTGTTGGGTACACCTTCTATCACTGATCCGAAGGCAAGATATTCGTTGCTAAAAATGGATCCTTTCTAGAGAAGGAGTTTCTCTCGAAAGAAGTGAGTGGGAGGAAAATAGAACTTGATAAGGTAATTGTACCTTCTCCCAAATTGGAAAGTAGTTCATAATTGAAATCAGTTCTAGTGATGCTTACACCAATTAGTGAGGAAGTTAATGATGATGATCATGAAAGCTTTGGATCAAGTTACTACCAAACCTCGTAGGTCAACCAGGGTATGTTCCGCACCAGAGTGGTATGGTAATCCTATTCTGGAGATCATGTTACTTGACCATGAAAAACCTACAAACTATGAGGAAGCGATGATGAGCCCAGATTCCATGAAATGGCTTGAGGCCATGAAATCTGAGATGGGATCCATGTATAAGAGCAAAGTGTGGACTTTGGTTGACTTGCCCGATGATCGGCAAGCCATAGAAAATAAATGGATCTTCAAGAGGAAGACAGACGCTGATAGTAGTGTTACTATCTACAAAGCTAGACTTGTCGAAAAAAGTTTTTGACAAAGTTCGAGGTGTTGACTATGATGAGATTTTCTCACTCGTAGAAATGCTTAAGTCTGTCCGAATCATGTTAGCAAATTGTCGCATTTTATGAAATCTGGCGAATGGATAAAGAAAGAGTTGTATATGATGCAACCAGAAGGTTTTGTCAATCCTAAAGGTGCTAACAAAATATGCAAGCTCCAGCGATCCATCTATGGACTGGTGCAAGCATCTCGGAGTTGGAATATACGTTTTGATAAGTTGATCAAAGCATATAGTTTTATACAGACTTGCGGTGAAGCCTGTATTTACAAGAAAGTGAGTGGGAGCACTACAACATTTCTGATAAGTATATGTTAATGACATATTGTTGATCGGAAATAATGTAGAATTATTCTGCAAAGCATAAAGGAGTATTTGAAAGGAGATTTTCAAAGAAAAACCTCAGTGAAGCAGCTTACATATTGAGCATCAAAATCTATAGAGATACATCAAGACGCTTGGTAAGTTTTTTCAATGAGTACATACCTTGACAAGATTTTGAAGTAGTTCAAAATGCAACAGTCAAAGAAAGAGTTCTTTCCTGTGTTACAAGGTGTGAAATTGAGTAAGACTCAAAGCTCGACCACGGCAGAAGATAGAAAGAGAATGAAAGTCATTCCCTATGCCTCAGCCATAGGTCCTATAAAGTATGTCATGTCGTGTACCAGATCTATTGTATACCCTACACTATTTTTGGCAAGGAAGTACAATAGTGATCTAGGAGTAGATCACTAGACAGCGGTCAAAATTATCCTTAGTGGAATAAGGATATGTTTCTCGATTATGGAGGTGACAAAAGGTTCGTTGTAAAGAGTTACGTCGATTCAAGCTTTGACACCGATCTGGATGACTCTAAGTCTCGATCTAGATACATATTGAAAGTGGGAACAATTAGCTAGAGTAGCTCCATGCAGAGCATTGTTGACATAGAAATTCGCAAAATACATACGGATCTGAATGTGGCAGACCCGTAAACTAAACTTCTCTCACAAGCAAAACATGATCACACCTTAGTACTCTTTGGGTGTTAATCACATAGCGATGTGAACTAGATTATTGACTCTAGTAAACCCTTTGGGTGTTGGTCACATGATGATGTGAACTATGGGTGTTAATCACATGGCGATGTGAACTATGGGTGTTAATCACATGGTGACGTGAACTATTGGTGTTAAATCAAATGGCGATGTGAACTAGATTATTGACTCTAGTGCAAGTGGGAGACTGAAGGAAATATGCCCTAGAGGCAATAATAAATTTATTATTTATTTCCTTATATCATGATAAATGTTTATTATTCATGCTAGAATTGTATTAACCGGAAACATAATACATGTGTGAATACATAGACAAACAGAGTGTCACTAGTATGCTTCTACTTGACTAGCTCGTTAATCGAACATGGTTGAGTTTCGTAGCCATGGACATGAGTTGTCATTTGATTAACGTGATCACATCATTAGGAGAATGATGTGATTGACTTAACCCATTCCGTTAGCTTAGCACTTGATCGTTTAGTATGTTGCTATTGCTTTCTTCATGACTTATACATGTTCCTATGACTATGAGATTATGCAACTCCCGTTTACCAGAGGAACACTTTGTATGCTACCAAACATCACAACATACCTGGGTGATTATAAAGGTGCTCTATAGGTATCTCCAAAGGGACTTGTTGGGTTGGCGTATTTCGAGATTAGGATTTGTCACTCCGATTGTCGGAGAGGTATCTCTAGGCCCACTCGGTAATGCACATCACTATAAGCCTTGCAAGCATTGTAACTATTGAGTTAGTTACGAGATGATGTATTACGGAACGTGTAAAGAGACTTGCCAGTAACGAGATTGAACTAGGTATTGAGATACCGATGATCGAATCTTGGGAAAGTAACATACCGATGACAAAGGGAACAACATATGTTGTTATGCGGTTTGACCGATAAAGATCTTAGTAGAATATGTGGGAGCCAATATGAGCATCCAGGTTCCGCTATTGGTTATTGGCCAGAGACGTGTCTCGGTCATGTCTACATAGTTCTCGAACCCATAGGGTCCGCACGCTTAAAGTTTCGGTGACGATTGTATTATGAGTTTATGTGATTTGATGTACCGAAGGTAGTTCGGTGTCCCGGATGAGATCGGGGACATGACGAGGAGTCTTGAAATGGTCGAGATGTAAAGATCGATATATTGGACGACTATATTCGGATATCGGAAAGGTTCCGAGTGACCCGGGTATTTTCGGAGTACCGGGGAGTTACGGGAATTCACCGGGAGAAGTATTGGGCCTTATTGGGCCATAAGGGAACAGAGGAGAGAGGCCAAAAGGAAGGAGGCGTGCACCCCCCCTCTGGTCCGAATTGGACAAGGGGTGCAGTCCCCTTTTCCTTTTCGCTCTCCCCCTCTTTCCTTCTCTCCTACCCCGAAAAGGAAAGGGGTATCCTACTAGGACTTGGGAGTCCTAGTAGGACTCCCCACACTTGGCACGCCCCCTCTAGGGCTGGCCTCTCCCTCCCTCCTTTATATACGGGGGCAGGGGGCACCTCTAGGGACACAAGTTGATCTGTTGATCTCTCCCAGCCGTGTGCGGTACCCCCCCCCCTCCACCATAATCCACCTCGATCATACTGTAGCAGTGCTTAGGCGAAGCCCTGCGTCGGTAGCATCATCATCACCATCATCACGCCGTCGTGCTGACGGAACTCTCCCTCAAAGCTCTCCTGGATTGGAGTTCGTGTGATGTCATCGAGCTGAACGTGTGCTGAACTCGGAGGTGCCATACGTTCGGTACTTGATCGGTCGGATCATGAAGACGTACGACTACATCAACCGCGTTGTGCAAACACTTCCACTTTCGGTCTACAAGGGTACGTGGACACACTCTCCCCTCTCGTTGCTATGCATCACCATGATCCTGTGTGTGGAATTTTTTTGAATTACTACGTTTCCCAACAATACATACATTGTCAAAATATGTACATTAGAAGAGCCGGTGGCTCAAGTGTAGTAAGGCCTAAGCTGAGCAATATTCCAGGGACGACGGGTCTCTTCCTCCGACGTGCGTGAGTCCTTGTGGTCTCGAACATCGATAAGGTAATATGACCCATTGTTTAGATTTTTGCTGACCACAAAGTGTCCTTCCCAAGGTGGGGACAACTTGTGCATATCAGTCTGATCCTGGATAAGCCGGAGCACCAGATCGCCTTCTTGGAAAGCTCCGGTTTTAACCCGGCGGCTGTGATAACGGCGCAGATCTTGCTGGTAAATCGCCGAACGAGCCGCTGCGATGTCACACTCCTCATTCAACAGGTCAAGTGCTTCTTGACGCGCTCTTTCATTGCCAGCTTCAACATAAGCCGCCACACGAGGTGAGTCATGACGGATGTCACTAGGGAGAACTACCTCTGCTCCGTAAACCATGAAGAAAGGTGTATATCCGGTAGATCTGTTTGGGTGGTACTGATGCTCCACAACACGGAAGGTAACTCCTCGACCCAGCAACCCGGCGTCCTCTTCAGGGGAACCATAAGCCGGGGTTTGATGCCTTTCATGATCTCTTGGTTTGCTCTCTCAGCTTGACAATTGGATTGAGGATGAGCCACTGACGATACATCGAGCCGGATATGCTCACATTGACAAAATTCTTCCATAGCACCCTTAGAGAGATTAGTTCCATTGTATGTTATAATGTTGTGTGGAAAGCCAAAACGGAAGATCACCTTTTTCATGAATTGAACTGCCGTTGCTGCATCACACTTACTGACTAGCTATGCCTCTACCCACTTAGTGAACTTATCAACCGCCACCAAAAGGTGGGTCTTCTTGTCCTTGGATCTTTTGAAAGGTCCAACCATATAAAGCCCCCAAACTACAAACGGCCAAGTAATTGGAATCATCCTCAATTCTTGAGCCGGTACATGGGCTCGTCATGCAAATTTCTGACATCCATCACACCTGCTGACGAGGTCATCTGCATCAGCGTGAGCTGTTAACCAATAAAACCCGTGACGGAAAGCTTTGGCCACGGGGGATTTTGAACCGGCATGATGACCACAATCTCCTTCATGAATCTCTCGTAAGATCTCACAGCCCTCTTCTGGAGAAACACAATGTTGAAACGCCCCTGTGACACTGCGATGATGTAACTCTCCATTAACAATTGTCATTGACTTAGACCGCTGGGTTATGTGCCTAGCTAAGGTTTCATCCTTAGGTAATTCACCCCGGCTCATATAAGCCAAGTAAGGTAGTGTCCAATCCAGGATTACATGAAGAGCCGCCACCAACTCAGCTTACGGGTTAGGAATACCCAACTCCTCCTCTGTAGGCAACTTGACTGACGGGTTATGCAAAACGTCAAGAAAGACATTAGGCGACACTGGTTTACGTTGAGAACCCAACCGGCTTAAAGCGTCCGCCGCTTCATTTTTCCTCCAATCAACGTGCTCAACCTGATAGTCCTTGAAATGACCAGCAATAACGTCCACCTCTTGTCGATAAGCCGCCATGAGTGGATCCTTAGAATCCCAAGTACCAGAGACTTGCTGACCCACCAAGTCTGAGTCACCAATGCACCTAACTCGGCTTAAATCCATCTCCTTAGCCATCCGAAGACCGTGGAGTAAGGCCGCATACTTAGCTACATTGTTAGAACAAGGAAACATCAAATGGAGAACATAACAAAACTTATCACCTCGAGGGGAAGCAAGAATAACTCCAGCCCCCGAGCCTTCCAATTGCCTGGACCATCAAAGTGAATGGTCCAATACGTGTTATCTAGCTTTTCCTCAGGCATCTACAGCTCAGTCCAATCATTGATGAAATCCACTAGCGCATGAGACTTGATGGCCGTGCGAGGCACATATTTTAACCTGTGAGGTCCAAGCTCAATAGCCCACTTAGAAACCCGGCCAGTTGCCTCCATGTTTTGGATGATATCTCCCAAAGGAGCAGAGCTAACCACAGTGATAGGATGACCCAGAAAATAGTGTTTAAGCTTCCTCCTGGCCAAGAACACCCCATACATAAGCTTCTTCCAGTGCGGATATCTCTGCTTGGGCTCAATCAGCACCTCATTGATATAATAAACCGGCCTTTGAACAGGATACTCCTTGCCTGCTTCCTTCCTTTCCACCACAATAGCTACACTGACATCTGATACGTCTCCAACATATCTAGAATTTTTGATTGTTCCATGCTATTATATTATCAACCTTGGATGTTTTATATGCATTTATATGCTATTTCATATGATTTTTGGGACTAACCTATTAACCTAGAGCCTAGTGCCCGTTTCTGCTTTTTCCTTGTTTTAGAGTATCGCATAAAAGGAAAACCAAACGGAGTCTAATTGACCTGAAACTTCATGGAACTTATTTTTGGAACGGAAGCAATCCAGGAGACTTGGAGTAGACGTCAGGGAAGCTTCGAGGGAGGCACGAGGCAGGGAGGCGCGCCCGACCCCTGGGTGCGCCACCCTCGTGGGCCCTCGTGGCTCCCCTGACCGACTTCTTTCGCCTATATATGTCCATATACCCTAAAAACATCGGGGAACGGAATAGATCGGGAGTTCCGCTGCCAGAAGCCTCCGTAGCCACCGAAAACCAATCTAGACCCATTCCGGCACCCTGCCGGAGGGGGGAATCCCTCTCCGGTGGCCATCTTCATCATCCCGGTGCTCTCCATGACGAGGAGGGAGTAGTTCTCCCTCGGGGCTGAGGGTATGTACCAGTAGCTATGTGTTTGATCTCTCTCTCTCTCTCTCGTGTTCTTGAGGTGGTACGATCTTGATGTATCGCGAGCTTTGCTATTATAGTTGGATCTTATGATGCTTCTCCCCCTATACTCTCTTGTGATGAATTGAGTTTTCCTTTTGAAGTTATCTTATCGGATTGAGTCTTTAAGGATTTGAGAACACTTGATGTATGTCTTGCATGTGCTTATCTGTGGTGACAATTGTTATCACGTGATCCACTTGATGTATGTTTTGGTGATCAACTTGCGAGTTCCGTGACCTCATGAACTTATGCATAAGGGTTGGCACACGTTTTCGTCTTGACTCTCTGGTAGAAACTTTGGGGCACTCTTTGAAGTTCTTTGTGTTGGTTGAATAGATGAATCTGAGATTGTGTGATGCATATCATATAATCATACCCACAGATACTTGAGGTGACATTGGAGTATCTGGGTGATATTAGGGTTTTGGTTGATTTGTGTCTTAATGTGTTATTCTAGTATGAACTCTATGATAGATCGAACAAAAAGAATAGCTTCATGTTATTTTACTACGGACTCTTGAATAGATTGATCAGAAAGGATAACTTTGAGGTGGTTTCGTACCCTACCATAATCTCTTTGTTTGTTCTCCACTATTAGTGACTTTCGAGTGACTCTTTGTTGCATGTTGAGGGATAGCTATATGATCCAATTATGTTATTATTGTTGAGGGAACTTGCACTAGTGAAAGTATGAACCCTGGGCCTTGTTTCAACGCATTGCAATACCGTTTATGCGCACTTTTATCATTAGTTACCTTGCTATTTTTATATTTTCAGATTACAAAAACCTATATCTACTATCCATATTGCACTTGTATCACCATCTCTTCGCCGAACTAGTGCACCTATACAATTTACCATTGTATTGGGTGTGTTGGGGACACAAGAGACTCTTTGTTATTTGGTTGCATGGTTGTTTGAGAGAGACCATCTTCATCCTACGCCTCCCACGGATTGATAAACCTTAGGTCATCCACTTGAGGGAAATTTGCTACTGTCCTACAAACCTCTGCACTTGGAGGCCCAACAACGTCTACAAGAAGAAGGTTGTGTAGTAGACATCAAGCTCTTTTCTGGCGCCGTTGCCGGGGATGTTAGTGCTTGAAGGTATATCTTTACATCTTGCAATCGAATCTTTTAGTTTCTTGTTTTGTCCCTAGTTTAGTCTATAAAAGAAAACTACAAAAAATGGAATTAAGGGCACATCATATGCTTCGTCTCTTTAATATCTTTCATGAAAATAAGGATTCCGATAATTGTGCCAAATTGTTAGAAGAAGAATGCATTAGAATGTTTGGCACTAAATCTTTGTATGATGAGCATGAATGCAATATTGTTAGTATGAATTCCTTGAATATCTATGATGCTAATGATATGCAAAGCTACAAGCTTGGTGATGCTATGTTTGATGAAGATGATATTTTTTGTCCCCCAAGTTTTGATGAGCAAATTTATTTTGATTATAGCATGCCTCCTATTTATGATTATTATATTGATGAAAGTGGGTTTGCAAGAGTGTCAACTTTTGGAAGTAATGATCCCACTATTTTGGAGGGTGTTGAATCTTATAGTGATAATTATGAAAGTGGGTTTGGAGAGGTCATGACTTTAGTCAATGATAATCCCACTATTTTGGAAGAGTGAACTTTGCATACATGTGGATCGTGTTAGTAATATGTTTTGTGATAGCTATATTGTTGAATTTGCTTATGATCCTACATGTAATTATTATGAGGGAGGAACATATGCTTGTAGGAATTGCAATAATATCAAGTTTCCTCTCTATGTGTTGAAAATCTTGAAGATTTGCTTGTTTTGCCTTCCTATGCAAGTTGATTATTGTTCCCACAAGTTGTTTGCTCAAAAAATCCATATGCATATGAAGTGGGTTAGGCTTAAATGTGCTAGTCATATTCTTCATGATGCTCTCTTTATGTTTCAGTTCTTATCTTTTATATGAGCATCATTGAAATCATCATGCCTACCTAGGGGCGTTAAACGATAGCGCTTGTTGGGAGGCAACCCAATTTTATTTTTGTTCCTTGATTTTTGTTCCTGTTTAGTAATAAATAAACCATCTATCCTATGTTATGATTGTGTTTTTTATTTTTTAATTAGTGTTTGTGCCAAGTAAAGCCTTTAGGATCTTCTTGGGTGATTGTTATTTGATCTTGATGTAAAAAACAGAAAGTATGCGCTCACGAGAATAATTTTAATTTCTTACCAGAGAGCGATAAAATACCAACTCCAATTGCAGTAGGTTAATAAACAAATTTCCTAGGACTTCCTAATTTCTCAGGATATTTGGAGTTACATAAGTATTAGAAACCTACAGATTACTATAGACTGTTCTGTTTTTGACAGATTCGGTTTTCTATGTGTTGTTTTCTTATTTTAATGAATCTATGAGTAGTATCGGAAGGTATGAACCATATAGAAGTTGGAATACAGTAGATATTACACCAATATGAATTTATAATGAGTTCACAACAGTACCTAAGTGGTGGTTTTATTTTCTTATACTAACAGAGCTTATGAGTTTTCTGTTGAGTTTTATGTTGTTAAGTTTTGAAGTTTTCGGTAAAGATTCGATGGACTATGGAATAAGGAGTGGCAAGAGCCTAAGCTTGGGGATGCCCAAGGCATCCCAAGATAATATTTCAAGAAGTCTCAAGCGTCTAGGCTTGGGGATGCCCCGGTTGGCATCCCTCCTTTCTTCTTCAACAACTATCGGTTAGTTTCGGTTGATCCTAAGTTTTTGCTTCTTCACATGATGTTTGCCATTCTTAGAATGTCATTTTACTTTGTTTTGCTTGCTGTTTGAATAAAATATCAAGATCTGAAACTATTAAATGGGAGAGTCTTCACATATTTGCATAATTATTCAACTACTCATTGATCTTCACTTATATCTTTTGGAGTAGTTTGTCATTTGCTCTAGTGCTTCACTTATATCTTTTAGAGCACGGTGGTGGTTTTATTCTATAGAAATAATTGAACTCTCATGCGTCACTTATATTATTTTGAGAGTCCTAAACAGCATGGTAATTTGCTTTGGTTATGAATTTAGTCCTAATATGATGGGCATCCAAGATGGGTATGATAAAAACTTTCATATAAAGTGCATTGAATACTATGAGAAGTTTGATACTTGATGATTGTTTTGAGATATGAAGATGGTGATATTAGAGTCATGCTAGTTGAGTAGTTGTGAATTTGAGAGATACTTGTTTTAAAGTTTGTGATTCCTGTAGCATGCACGTATGGTGAACCGTTATGTGATGAAGTCGGAGCATGATTTATTTTTTGATTGTCTTCCTTATGAGTGGCGGTTGGGGACGAGCGATGGTCTTTTCCTACCAATCTATCCCCATAGGAGCATGCGTGTAGTACTTTGTTTCGATAACTAATCGATTTTTGCAATAAGTATGTGAGTTCTTTATGACTAATGTTGAGTCCATGGGTTATACGCACTCTCACCCTCCCACCATATACCTTCCTCAAAACATCCACCCTACCTACCTATTATGGCATTTCCATAGCCATTCCGAGATATATTGCCATGCAACTTTCCACCATTCCGTTATTATGACATGCTTCATCATTGTCATATTGCTATGCATGATCATGTAGTTGACATTGTATTTGTGGCAAAGCCACCATTCATAATTCTTTCATACATGTCACTCATGAGTCATTGCACATCCCGGTACACCGCCGGAGGCATTCATATAGAGTCATATTTTGTTCTAAGTATCGAGTTGTAATTCTTGAGTTGTAAGTAAATAAAAGTGTGATGATCATCATTATTAGAGCATTGTCCTAGAGAGGAAAGGATGATGGAGACTATGATTCCCCCACAAGTCGGGATGAGACTCCAGAAAAAAAAGAGAAAAAAGGCCCAAAAAAAGAGAAGGCCCAAAAAACAAAAAATGAGTGAAAAAGAGAGAAGGGGCAATGCTACTATCCTTTTACCACACTTGTACTTCAAAGTAGCACCATGATCTTCATGATAGAGAGTCTCCTATGTTGTCACTTTCATATACTAGTGGGAATCTTTCATTATAGAACTTGCCTTGTATATTCCAATGACGGGCTTCCTCAAATTGCCCTAGGTCTTCGTGAGTAAGCAAGTTGGATGCACACCCACTTAGTTTCTTTTTGAGCTTTCATACACTTATAGGTCTAGTGCATCCGTTGCATGGCAATCCCTACTCACTCACATGGATATCTATTGATGGGCATCTCCATAGCCCGTTGATACGCCTAGTTGATGTGAGACTATCTTCTCTTTTTTGTCTTCTCCACAACCACCATTCTATTCCACCATAGTGCTATGTCCATGGATCACGCTCATGTATTGCGTGAAGATTGAAAAAGTTTGAGAACATCAAGAGTATGAAACAATTACTTGGCTTGTCATCGGGGTTGTGCATGATTTAAATATTTTGTGTGATGAAGATAGAGCATAGCCAAACTATATGATTTTGTAGGGATAGCTTGCTTTGGCCATGTTATTTTGAGGAGACATGATTGCTTTATTAGTATACTTGAAGCATTATTATTTTTATGTCAATATTAAACTTTTGTCTTGAATCATATGGATCTGAATATTCTTTCCATAATACAGAGAATTACATGGATAAATATGTTAGGTAGCATTCCACATCAAAAATTATGTTTTTATCATTTACCTACTCGAGGACGAGCAGGAATGAAGCTTGGGGATGCTTGATACGTCTCCAATGTATATATAAGTTTTGATTGTTCAATGCTATTATATTATCAACCTTGGATGTTTTATATGCATTTATATGCTATTTTCTATGATTTTTGGGACTAACCTATTAACCTAGAGCCTAGTGCCAGTTTATGTTTTTTCCTTGTTTTAGAGTATCGCAGAAAAGGAAAATCAAACGGAGTCCAATTGACCTGAAACTTCACGGAACTTGTTTTTGGAATGGAAGCAATCCAGGAGACTTGGAGTAGACGTCAGTGAAGCTTCGAGGGAGGCACGGGGCAGGGAGGCGCGCTCTACCCCTCTGGGCATGCCCCCACCCTCGTGGGCCCCTCGTGGCTCCCCTGACCGACTTCTTTCGCCTATATATGTCCATATACCCTAAAAACATTGAGGAACAGAATAGATCGGGAGTTCCGCTACCAGAAGCCTCCGTAGCCACCGAAAACCAATCTAGACCCGTTCCGGCACCCTGTCGGAGGGGGGAATCCCTCTCCGGTGGCCATCTTCATCATCCCGGTGCTCTCCATGACGAGGAGGGATTAGTTCTCCCTCGGGGCTAAGGGTATGTACCAGTAGCTATGTGTTTGATCTCTCTCTCTCTCTATCTCTCTCGTGTTCTTGAGGTGGTACGATCTTGATGTATCGCGAGCTTTGCTATTATAGTTGGATCTTATGATGCTTCTCCCCCTCTACTCTCTTGTGATGTATTGAGTTTTCCCTTTGAAGTTATCTTATTGGATTGTGTCTTTAAGGATTTGAGAACACTTATGTATGTCTTGCATGTGCTTATCTGTGGTGACAATGGGATATCACGTGATCCACTTGATGTATGTTTTGGTGATCAACTTGCGAGTTCCGTGACCTCATAAACTTATGCATAGGGGTTGGCACACATTTTCGTCTTGACTCTCCGGTAGAAACTTTGGGGCACTCTTTGAAGTTCTTTGTGTTGGTTGAATAGATGAATCTGAGATTGTGTGATGCATATCGTATAATCATACCCACAGATACTTGAGGTGACATTGGAGTATCTAGGTGACATTAGGGTTTTGGTTGATTTGTGTCTTAAGGTGTTATTCTAGTACGAACTCTATGATAGATTGAACAGAAAGAATAGCTTCATGTTATTTTACTACGGACTTTTGAATAGATCGATCAGAAAGGATAACTTTGAGGTGGTTTCGTACCCTATCATAATCTCTTCATTTGTTCTGCTCTATTAGTGACTTTGGAGTGACGATTTGTTGCATGTTGAGGGATAGCTATATGATCCGATTATGTTATTATTGTTGAGGGAACTTGCACTAGTGAAAGTATGAACCCTAGGCCTTGTTTCAACGCATTGCAATACCGTTTATGCTCACTTTTATCATTAGTTACCTTGCTGTTTTTATATTTTCAGATTACAAAAACCTATATCTACTATCCATATTGCACTTGTATCACCATCTCTTCATCGAACTAGTGCACCTATACAATTTACCATTGTATTGGGTGTGTTGGGGACACAAGAGACTCTTTGTTATTTGGTTGCAGGGTTGTTTGAGAGAGACCATCTTCATCCTAGGCCTCCCACAGATTGATAAACCTTAGGTCATCCACTTGAGGGAAATTTGCTACTGTCCTACAAACCTCTGCACTTGGAGGCCCAACAACGTCTACAAGAAGAAGGTTGTGTAGTAGACATCAATAGCCCGACTATTAGCAGCCACATATAACAACAAGGGCTCTTTATCAATAGGGGCGGCAAGCATGGGCGGCTCAGCCAACTGTTTCTTCAAATCCTCAAACGCTTCATTAGCAGCATCACTCTAGACAAAGTTATCTGTCTTTTTCATCATCTGATACAGAGGGATAGCTTTCTCTCCCAACCGGCTTATGAACCGGCATAATGCCGCAATATGGCCCGCCAGACGTTGCACATCATTGACACACGCCGGTTTAGTCATAGAAGTAATGGCTTTGATCTTCTCTCAATTGGCTTGACTGCCTCTGTTGGACACCAAAAAACCCAAAATGTTGCCTGCTGGCACACCAAAAACACACTTGGCCGGGTTAAGCATCATCTTATAGACCCTGAGATTATCAAAGCTTTCCTTCAAATCATCTATCAATGTCTCCTTCTCTCTGGATTTTACCACAATGTCATCCACATAAGCATGAACATTACGCCCAATTTGATTATGAAGGCAATTTTGCACACATCTCTAATAAGTTGCCTGGGCACTCTTGAGCCCAAAAGGCATGGACACATAGCAGAAGGCTCCAAAAGGAGCTATGAAAGTTGTTTTCTCTTGGTCCTTAACTGCCATCTTGACCTGATGATAACCAGAATAAGCATCCAGAAAACTCAAATGCTCACAACCTGCCGTAGCTTCAATAATCTGATCAATACGAGGGAGAGCAAAAGGATCAGCCGGACAAGCCTTGTTTAAATCCGTGTAATCCACACGCATACGCCAAGTGCCATTCTTCTTAAGTACCAACACTGGGTTAGCTAACCACTCAGGATGAAAAACTTCAATGATAAACCCAACTGCCAAGAGCCGGGCTACTTCCTCTCCAATGGCCTTCCACCTCTCCTCATTAAACCGGTGAAGAAACTGTTTAACCAGCTTAAATTTTGGATCAATATTAAGAGGTGCGCAGGGAGTTCTCTCGGTACACCCTGCATGTCTGAAGGCTTCCTTGCAAAGATGTCCCGGTTCTCATGGATGAACTCAATGAGCATGCTTTCCTATTTCGGATCCAGATTAGCACTGATGCTGAACTGCTTGGATGAGTCGCCGGGGACAAAATCAACCATCTTGGTATCGTCTGCCGATTTAAACTTTAAAACTGGATCATGCTCTGTGGTTGGCTTTTTCAAAGATGTCATGTCCACCGGGTCAACATTGTCCTTGTAAAATTTTAACTCCTCCATCACACAAACCCACTCAGCATAAGCTGCATCCCCTTCTTCACATTCCAGAGCTATCTTACGGCTCCCATGCACTGTAATGGTTCCTTTGTGACCCGGCATCTTGAGCTGCAGATACACGTAACACGGCCGTGCCATGAACTTGGCATAAGCCGGCCATCCAAACAGAGCATGATATGGGCTGTGGATCTTGACCACTTCAAAGGTCAATGTCTCTGACCTAGAGTCACGATCATCCCCAAAAATGACTTCCAGAGCTATCTTACCAACTAGATATGCCGACTTACCGGGCACCACGCCATGGAAAAACAGTGTTTGATGGTTTAAGATTTTTATCAGTCAACCCCATCCGACAAAAAGTTTCATAATAAAGGATATTGATGCTGCTCCCTCCGTCCATGAGTACTTTGGTAAACTTATACCCTCCAACCTGAGGTGCGACCAGCAAAGCCAAATGACCCAGATTATAAACCCGGGGCGGGTGATCTTCCCTACTCCACACAATCGGCTGCTCAGACCAACACAGGTAACGAGGAACCACTGGCTCAACGGCATTAACTGGCCTCCTATGAAGCTTTTGATCATGTTTACACAAGCTACTGGTAAAAACATGATACTGCCCACTGTTCAACTGCTTCGGGTTGCTCTGATAACCGGATTGTTGCTGTTGTTGACCCCCCTGATTACTCTGCTGGTTGTAATCACCCTGATTGTCGTGATTACTTTGATTTCCCTGAAATCCAGAGTTAGAACCGCCACCGCCATAACCCGGACCGTGAAAGCCGGATCCAGAACCGCCACCTGGCCCATGACTGTCTTGAAAAAGATTGGAATTCTTGTATTCCTTCATAATGTGAGAATCATTCCAAAGGTGCCCGGATGGTCTTTCTTTCGTACCATGTTTTGGGCAGGGTTGATTTAACATCTGTTCAAGATTGATACCGGATCCTCCTGCCTGTGGGGGTTGGTTTACCCTTACGACGCTGACCATTATTCTGTGCATTGGTGTTAGCCACAAAGTCAAAACTATTATCAGCCTTGCGCTTACCGTTGCCTTCCGGGTTATACTGCTGCCCCTTAGCGTTGATGTTCTTTCTTCCCTTCCCCGACTTCTCATCATCAGACTCGGGGTCCTTGGTAGTATCATAGTCAGCATACTTAATGAGAGCCGCCATAAGCGTCCCCATGTCATTGCAATGACGTTTGAGCCACCCTAGCTTCTACTTTAAAGGCATGAAACGACAATTGTTCTCCAACATCAACACTGATGAGTTGGCATTGATGCGATCCAACGAGTGCAAGATTGTTGAGACCCGGCACACCCAATGGGTTGTTGGCTCACCTTCCTCTTGAACATAGGAAGCCAGATCCACAATTGACATGGGCTGTTTACATGTGTCTTTGAAGTTCTGGATGAATCGGGCCTTTAAGTCTGCCCATGACCCGATGGAATTAGTAGGGGGGCCCCTTCAACCAAGTACGGGCCGTTCCTTCCAACATCAGAGGGAAATATTTAGCACATGCAGCCTCGCTGACATCCAGTAACTCCATAGCCATCTCATAACTCTCGATCCACGCCTCAGGACTTAAATCAGCGGTATAGTTAGGCACCTTATGAGGACCTTTGAAATCCTTGGGTAGGCGCTCATTACGCAGATCCGACACTAAGCATGGCACGCCCAAATTTCTAAAGGTTACACCTGGTTCCACAGGGGTGGTTGGACGAACCGAAGTTGGTTGATGAGCCGCATACTGTGCCGCTAACTCGGCCTCTCGACAGGCTCTTCCTTGATCCACCTCATTCTAAGCATTAGCACTACCGCCCACCGGGTTATGCCCGCGTGGCGGGTTATGGTTACGTCCACTGCTGGACACCACCGGCTCATCAAGATGTCTTCTGTAACTTCGGCTTGGGCAAGGGGTGGAATGAATCCTATCACGAGTGTAAGAATATGCCTGTTGCTGGGTCAGTGCTGTTTGAAGAAGCTCTCTGGCTCTCCGTGTCTCGACCGTCGTTGGTGACTCACCATCAACTAGAAGAGCCACCAGTCATGACGCCGCAGCGATCATGTTATCCAAAGGGTTAGAATAATGACCAGGTGGTGTCGGTACGTGTTGCGGTGGGTTGGTGTTCTGACGAGGCGGGTCCATTATGCGTGGCTGAACCGGCGTACCCGTCCCAGGCGTTTCGACCCGGTTTTCTAACGCCGGGTTACTGGTTCCTGCTCCTGGCGTGTTAAAGAGATTCCTTGCCTCATAAACCGAAGGCAGACAAGTCTGATGCCTCCTCCTCATGACTTCATTGGAAGCGTTCTGATCTAACATGAGCCGGTAAGATTGTGATTGAATCTGTTGAGCCTGAGCATCCAAAGCGGTCCGCTCCTCGGCCATCCTAGCGTTTTCTGCGTTTAGCTCCTCCTTGGCCTGTGCTATCTCATCACGCAGCTTTGTGATTGCCGCATTATGTTGATCTTGATCCACCGGGTAAACCACCACCGTTAACAGCGTTGTCAGCTTATCCAGTAAGTCAGTTAAAGCTTGAGCCGGCGGGCGCTCAGGGCCTCTTGCCCCGGCATCCGCAGCTGCTGCTGACCCGGAAACCAACTCCACTGCCGTAGATGAATGTTGCATGGGCTATGTACCGGCCATGAAGATTGCGACCCGATTCGGTGACTCACAGGGGTACGGAATACTGTCGCCATCGAAACAACCCCCAAGCCGGCCATCTAGCAGTTGATACAATGACTCTGTCTCACCGGTGGATGGCTCGCCATCAGAATAAACGACGATCTCATCACCAGATGCTGGTCTGTCCTCAGATTCCACTCCATGGATAAATCCCACGAAGGCATCATTCATCACAGGCCGAACCCGGGCAGGTCTCGCACGCTAAGCCGTCTCGACGATGTCGGTGCAGATGTCCGGCTCAGGGCCTGGTTCGCCGATCTTGCCGATGAAGACGTGGATTCCGCCGAAGGGGACCCGATACCCGTACTCAATTGAGCCGGCGTTGGAGCCCCAGCCTGCGTCGTCGATGTAGAGCTTGCCACGATGACTCTTGGTCATCCGGCCCACAACGTATCCCTTGATCCCTTGGAATTTTCCCTTTAAGAACTCGAAACCAGCGTGCGATAGCCCCACGGTAGGCGCCAACTGTCGTGGAATTGTCACGACAGATGTCCTAATGTGAGGACTTTGTCATGGAGCCATCGCGTTGAGGTTAGCTTAAAGGTGTTAATTAGGACAAAGGACACGAGGAGTTTATACTGGTTCGGCCCCATATGATGAAGGTAAAAGCCTAGTCCAATTTGTAGTTGGTATTGCTTGGGTTTTGATGAGCAGGGAGCGAATACGCTTGACCTGGCTCTCGATCTGTTGTTTCTTGCCCTAAACCGCCGCTAGGTCGTCCCCTTATATACACGGGTTGACGCCCTGCGGGCTACAGAGTCCCGGCCGGTTTACATAACCTATCCGGCTCGGTG
The DNA here is from genome assembly GCF_056163025.1 of Triticum urartu. Taxonomy (NCBI): domain Eukaryota; kingdom Viridiplantae; phylum Streptophyta; class Magnoliopsida; order Poales; family Poaceae; genus Triticum; species Triticum urartu. Next base: position 322,994,608 of record NC_141879.1, on the reverse strand, counting down.
TCCTTTCTTACATACCTTACAATACAAGTTTACATACATGGCGGTTTATAATCATGAGCCTTAAGCCGCCTTTGGGTATGGGCCCTCTACCAAGCCGATCTATGAACCGCCACATGCTCTTGGGCTTCATTGAGATGGATTGTTATAGGGATGACCCGGCCCCTCCTGGGCGGGTTATACCTAATAGCTATCGGGTGACCGACACGTGGCATCCACCATAATAGGTCGTCGTTAAGCTATCGGGTCCGGATTTGGATCCGATAACCCGTTAACAGCCCGGACCAATGGGGATTTTCCACTTGTAAAATTCTCATTGGCCGAAGGAAACACGTGTTGGCTCACCATTGGGACAGATCTCATCCACTCATTGGACAGGAGGCGCCTATGATACATCGACACGTGGCACGGCCCGACAGAGGACCATTCCGGTGAAAAGGCAGGCCCACTAACTCCCGGCCCGTTACGAGTTATTGGAATTAAGCCCAGTAGCTTCATCTGCGTCGTCCTATATGATTCCAGCGTGTTGTAACTTCCGACCCATGTATGGCCCATGATGTCTTTCGGCCCATATGAGGCCCTTTGTAACTCTGGGCCCATTAAAGGCTAGAGATGATACTGGCCCATAATGAACAGTGTATCACTTTATACCCATTAACGACCATTATTCCGTTGGTCGTTTCCAGCCCGTGTTAACTTTCGGCCTTCTAAGAGCATTTATTCTTGGGCTCATTTCTAGAATTCGGTTAGTTACGGTCCGTTACTGGCCTGTTCCGTTTGTGGGCCAAATTCAGGCCGTGGTTACATTCGGCCCGTTAACCCGTTGGGCTGTTTTCAAAGCGCTATCAACTACAGCCTATTAACGGCCCGTTATGGTCCACGAATAGTATGGCCCATGTTTGGCGACATGATTATATGCCCCGTAGAAGGCCCATGGATCCTATGACCCGTAGAACACCAATGGATCCTATGGCCCGTAGAAGGCCCATGGATCATACGGCTCGTAGAAAGTCCATGGATCCTACGACCCGTAGAAGGCCCATGGATCCTATGGCCCGTAGAAGGCCCATGGATCCTACGGCCCGCAGGAGGCCCATGGTTACAACAATCCGTGTGTTGCCATGGTTATTGTGGCCTAGTTACCAAAAATAGGTTATTGTGGCCACTAGAAAAACACGGAAAAAGAATTGCAGTGACTACAAGCAAACAACTAAATAAGACAATAAGGAAATAAATAAGCAAGCAACTAACACTAGCCTATTACAACTATTACACATATTACATCCAATGGGCATCAAAGTTTGCCACCGGTGCAAATATAGGGAACAAAGCAACATACACTGGCCGTCAAAATTGGCCACCAGTGCAAATAAACGCGGCAGCAAAACAAGTCCATAACTAAAACAACTTCATAAGAGCTCAAGAAATATTATCCTGGGTATCCACCATAGTGGCAATAAGCTTAGCAAGCTTATCAGCTTTGTCCTGTTTGGCGCTAAAATCCTCCAACGCTTGCTGTTGCAGCAGAAAGTATGCATGTGAATGCTCCAGGGACTTCCGCAGTCCTTTTGCTTCTTGTCGTAGCACAGCTGATCGATGTCTTTCATCTTATAGTTGAGACTCAAGAAACCGATCTGATTCAGACAGTGAGTTTGAATAGCTTGTGCAAGTGGTAGTGGCCAGTAACTCGAACAGTAAACGAAGACAGGACTTTGGGGTTGTCTCACTGTCTTCAATATAGTTTTCCTTAGCTGTTTTATCAGCTTTGTTGGAGACCAACAAGGATGTCTCACTATGCTGAACCTTATCTGCATTACTTCCTTTACCATTGCTTAATAAGGCACTCTTCCCCAATATTCTATCAGCATTCTAAAAGAAGAAACAAGCAGACACATAACATGGTTAGCATGTACTAGTATATGAAACTCATTTCGGTGAACCAGTTCATTAGTAAGGTGCACAAGATTAAACTACCAAGTCTTCTGTTGCCAAATAGTACATTATAAAAGCATCAAACATACATATATCTATGTCCTATGGTCACTGCATTGTCTTGCCAAATCAAAATAGAGACACGGTTCAAATCATATTAGCTCAAGAGAAAGCAGCACTGAAAGAATACAAAGCGTGGGAAACTACACGGCACAATAAGATTTCAGATGGGTACCACGGGTCTACATGTACAACAACACTATTGGCTCTATTGTGATGCTAGTAATGTGCATGATATGAGAACTCAACTGTATACACAATTGAAATTGGAATCAACGGAGCTATTTATAAGAGCAAACCTGTTAAAGAAACATGCGTAAACATACCTGTTGCGCCATTGGAGATTCAATTGGATCGTTCAATTTAAAAATAAGTTTATATGAGTAAATACAGTGATAAAAGAGCAAAGCAGTATGCACAATAGCAGTGGAATCTTAAATGAGAACAGTTGTTCTTCAAGTTTAAGCACTTGTTCTACATGAACAGAGTACAGTAAGATGCAAGCATATAGTACCTTAAAAAATGAGCTCATACACCTTGCCCCATTCTTGGTTCGGGACCAGTACAGAACAAGGCGTTCCCAGTCATCGTCCAGTAAATGTGTCTTAGGAGAACGTAAGGGAATTTGATGAGTTTCTTTGCCAGTGAAGTACGTATTATTCAGGTAATTCCGATACTACCACCAAGCATTCTTGAATATAGCAGATGTATTAGCACATGTTACCTTATCCTGAGTTTCCAAATCGGTCCTTCTCTATAGAGAAAAATGGGAAAAATCTGATGTATTATAACCATCATGGAGGTAGAATGTATGGGACAAAGCAAAGTAATTACCATGAATAACATTACTTACACATAACTCCTGGACAAACACCTGCAAGTGCCATTTTCCTTCATCTTTAGTATAATATTTCCATGATGGGAAGATACGCACATAGGATTTAACAACATCAAATGCAATAGATGCTAAACTATGAATGGCTGGTTGTGCTTCCTCCACAGGAATAGGTGTACTAACTGGTGGAGTTGGGGTTCGCCGTGGTAGTACTGACGCTTTGGGCACTGGAGCTGCCTTACTGACTGCTCTTGTTTGGGAGCTCTGTGCTGGAGATGGTGCTGTGTCAATAGGAACTGGGTTACTATATGCTAGGGTTGGGGTTAGATTGGGTGAAGCTGGTTCTCTGTCCATCGCAGTAGGGGTACAATCTGCGAGAGTCTGGGTTATGTGTGGTAGGGCTGGTTCTCGTGCATGTACAACTGGGGTGCTATCTCCACCAACAGGTAGCAATGTTTTATTTGAAGACCATGTTTTTACTCCGCTAGATACTACCATCCTCCGCTCCAATTCAAATGGCTGATAAACATGAAACATAGTTGAATGTACATAAATTGTATGAGAGACAGATTCAATAGATAGAGTGGAAAAAAGAGGGCATGAAATAGTTGACATGTATATTTTTAATTAAAACAGATAGCATGACATAATTTCACATATATGATGTCTATCTAAACTGGATAGCATAGCATAACACAATTCAAAGATATGATGACTAACTAAACAGGGTCACATGACATAATTCACATACATGTTATCTAAGTAATCAGGATCGCATGATTTAATTCACATATGTGATTTATATGCTAAGTAGAAGGCGTTCACATATATGATGTCTGAACTAAGAACATGGTGTTGAATATTGTGTATATGATGTCTAAACTATGAAATGCAAGACACCATATGCATGATATGAGCAGTATAACCGTGCCAAGTTAGAGCATACACCTCGGTGGGGGAATAGGGCTGGTCATCTGTCTCGGAATCCATCTCTGAGGAGCTATCAGGACCCAGCAAGAGATCTGCTTTGACAGGTAGTACTGTCTGCTCTGAAGGCCTTGTTTTCACTCCAGATTTTTCCATCACCCACTCAAATGGCTGATTCACAGGAAGAGTAGTTTAATGTACAAACATTATCGACAAATGGAAATGTAATGAAGAAAAGGATGGGCAAGATATCATTCAAATATATGATGCCTGGTTAAACAGGACGACATTGCACATTTCAGATATATTATGGTTGGCTAAAAGACAAGAGACTGCATAATTCCCATATATGATATTGAAACCAAACATGTGGCATTACAGAACATGTCCAAACTAAGCAGATGACATATATGATGTCGAAAGTAGGCACTGCAAGTGTTACACCCACAATGCGGCTATATCTCCCACGTGTCGGGGCACGACTTAGAGGCATAGCCGCATGGTAGGTTTGTCGCAAGAGGGGTAATCTTCACACAATCCCATGTACTGAACAATAAAGGGATAAAGAGTTGGCTTACAATCGCCACTTCACACAAATAACAAGTTAAACATACATCATCCAGAATACAATCAAGGTCCAACTACGGAACCAAAATAAAAGAAGACAACCCCAAATGCTAGATCCCCGATCGTCCCAACTGGGCACCACTACAGATCAATCGGAAAAGACACATAACAGCTATCAAGATCTTCATCGAGCTCCCACTTGAGCTTGGTTGCGCCACCAACACTGGTACCATCGGCACCTGCAACTGTTTGGAAGTATCCGTGAGTCACGAGGACTCATCAATCTCACACCCGCGAGATCAAGACTATTTAAGCTTATGGGTAGGATAGGGTAATGAGGTGGAGCTGGAGCAAGCACTAAGCATATATGGTGGCTAACATACGCAAATAAGAGCGAGAAGAGAAGCAACGCACAGTCGAGAAGCTAGAAGTGATCCAGAAGTGATGCTGAAAACTACTTACGTTCAAGCATAACACAAGACCATGTTCACTTATAGGGCTTCCCCGGAAAGAGACCATCACGGCTACACACGCGGTTGATGCATTTTAATTAAGTCAAGTGTCAAGTTCTCTACAACCGGATATTAACAAATTCCCATCTGCCACATAACCACGGGCACAGCTCTCGAAAGTTTATACCCTGCAGGGGTGTCCCATCTTAGCCCATCACAAGCTCTCACGGTCAATGAAGGATATTTCTTCTCCCGGAAAGACCCGATCAATCTCGGAATCCCAGTTACAAGACATATTGACAATGGTAAAACAAGACCAGCAAAGCCGCCCGATGTGCCGACAATCCCGATAGGAGCTGCACATATCTCGTTCTCAGGGCAACACCAGATAGGTCAAGCTACGAGTAAAACCAGCCCTCAAGTTGCCCCGAGGTGGCCCCATAGGCTGCCCGGTTCGGACCAACACTTAGAGAAGCACTGGCCCGAGGGGGTTAAAATAAAGATGACCCTCAGGAGCGCGACTCCCAAAGAAAAGTATAGGTGGTGGTGAGGCAAATGGTAAAACAAAGGTTGGGCCTTGCTAGAGGAGTTTTATTCAAAGCAAACTGTCAAGGGGTTCCCATAACACCCAACCGCGTAAGGAACGCAAAATCAAGGAACATAACACCGGTACGATAGAAACTAGGGCGGCAAGAGTGGAACAAAACACCAGGCATAAGGACGAGCCTTCCACCCTTTACCAAGTATATAGATGCATTAATTAAAATAAGAGATATTGTGATATCCCAACATAACCATGTTCCAACATGGAACAAACTTCAGCTTCACCTACAACTAACAACGCTATAAGAGGGGCTGAGCAAAAGCGGTAACATAGCCAAACAACGGTTTGCTAGGAAGGTGGGTTAGAGGCTTGACATGGCAATATGGGAGGCATGATATAACAAGTGGTAGGTAGCACGACATAGCTATAGAGCGAACAACTAGAAAGCAAAGATATAAGTGATTTCGAGGGTATGGTCATCTTGCCCGAGATCCCGCAAGGAAGAAGAACGAGGCCATGAAGAAGACGAACCAACGTAGTCGAACGAATCCTCACGACTCTGGAACGAAACCGAAGCTAACGAGATAAGCAACCCAGAAAGAACAAGCAACATAGTAAACAACCATCACATAAACATGGCATGATGTATAATCAATTATGTTGCATGTCCGGTTTAAAGAGTCATGGCATGGCATGGCAAAGTGCAAAAAAATGCTACAAGTTAAGCGGAGCATAATATGCAACGAGTTGCATATTGATGAAACACCAAATTCAAATGTTTAGTTCACTCCCGTTTAGGTACAAAACATTATTAAATGTTATTAAACATGGCAAGAGGTGAAGAATAAATAAACTATCTAACTAGACAAGTTTAAATGAGGCCGGAGCAACAAGCAACAAGTCCGGAAAAGAAATCCTCATGTGCATATTTTAGATTTGGTACTGTTCTGGCCTAAACCATATTTTAGAGTTATTAAACATGCCAGATTAGTGCACCATGTTAATCTATGCATTTTCTACCCCATTTACATATAAAGATTATTAAAATCCGAGCTATGGTTAATTAGTTATGAATTAAAGCATTTTAGCATGGCATTGGAGCAAATTAAAGCAAACAGCAATTAAAGCATTTCAAACATGCATGAAAGTTGGATATTATGAATCTAGACACAATTCTAAGCATTTTTCATATTTGAAGTTTTTACAAATGATGCATGGTTGCTGAGTTATTAAATGCATGTTGCTTGGGGGGTTTTCTGCAAAACAGCGTTCTCTGGATAAAATAGACAAAATTGCCGGAACAGGGAAAAAACCATTAATGGGCCGAAACTGACTAGCCCAGCAGAACAGAAAAAAGGAGGGCACATGGGGGTGGCCTCGCCATGGGCCTCGGCCCGGCTGGTGGAGAGGCCCCGCAGGCCTGGCCCGACCTTGGGGCTGCTGGGCTGAGAGCTGGGGTGGAGCGGGCAGACGCAGAGGAAGCCCACGCGCGTTGAAAGAGCGGTCAACTATGCTGAATGAGGCATCATCCTCCTCCGCTTGATGTAGAGGCTAGACAGGCGTGGTGTGATGGTAGGACGGGTGTGGGGTTGCAGGGCCGGGACGGCGCGGTGGCATGGGACTTGGGGGCACAGGCGCGACTGGAACAGGCGAGGCGCGGGGTCAACGCGGGGTTGTCCCGCTCGATGCAGGTGGCACTGGGATGCAGAAACTTGGCGGGCGGAGGCGAGCGGTGGTGGCTCCGGGAACTTGATGGGCTGTGGAGCCCCAGGTACGGTCCGAGGCGAGGCATGCGCCATATCCGAGGCGGAGGGACTCGTTCCCGGTGACGGCGGAGCTGCGGGCAACCAAGGAGGCTCCTGGTTTCCTCATGGAACAGAGAGGGAGAGGCATGAGAAACGAGGGAGTGAACCGGAGGGAGGAAGGAAGGAGGAGAAGAAGATGGGAAGGGGCGACGGGTTCCTGAAGGAGCTCGAGCTTGAGGGCGGCGCTCGGGATGGCTGGGTTCACCGGCGGCGTAGGTGCCATGGAGAGAGAGGAGCAAACGGGAGAAGCTTGCTCTTGGTCGGGGCAGCATGTATCTCTTGGTGGCTCTGATCGAAGGGGCTCGGGCGCTGGTAGGATGGCTGCGTAGATCAAGGGAGGAGGATGCGGATGCGGGTTGGAGGAAGGTAGCTAGGCTGATTGGGGATGGATCCCGAGGGGGATTTGGAGGAGTGGTGGCGGCAGCGGGTGGGTGGGACAAGGTCCCTAGGTTTTTGGGTTGGTCTTTATATAACAAGTGAATTTTGGCTAGGGGTATTGTGATGCCCCAAGACCGGAGCTCTAGATGCCTTCCATGGTTTCCGAGATTCATTGTGTGATTTGTTTTTGCTTGTTGCATTCATCATTGCATCATGTGCATTGCATCATGTCATCTTGCACCCTCTTTCTAAAACTCAACCAAATAAATTGCATGGATCTTTGGTCCATTTAAACCAAGGGAATTCACATGGTGATTCTCTTTATAACATATCCTGCCAATATTAGGGAGCTATAATAAATATTCCATTAGTTTGGAATTAACCGGAAAACACTTGCAAATAATCCTCATGCCTTTTCCACTTCGCGTTTGACCTTCAAATCTTGTCCACAATTCTTATTACTTTTACCGAGGTTCCTCCAAAAATCCGAACATTTTTGGGCACTGCTAAATCTAAGTCCTAGTTCAAACCCATTTGAATTAAATTCAAATGAGTTTGAATTTACATCTTTCAATCATGCCATTTCTAATTTTCTTGGGTCAAGCTTATTTGTTTACTCCTAGAAAAAATACCCTCCTGTTCAAGCTTCTTCCCTAACCTCTCTTTCTTTTCCTTCTCTTTAATCCTTTTCTGCTAAAGACAGAGAGAGAGAAGGAGAGTAGCCCAGACCAGGCCAACCTCCCACGCTGGCCCAAACATTCTCCTAAGGCCCATCTTGCTTCGCGGCCTGCTAGGCCCAGCCGCCCCCACCAGCTCTAAACCCTAGGTCATGCCCTCTCCCTCACTCCCTCGTCCCCACGCCCTCACACCGCCAGGGAGGAGCCCCGCGCTCGATCCCCACATACCTCCCTCCTCTCGCTCTCTCTCCCCCGTAGCGCTTCGCATCGCTGCTACCTCCCTGCCACCCCGCGGCCCCGCGAGCTCGCCTGCTCGCATGGCCATGGCACTGCCGGCCTCCATGGCTCGCCGTGCCCTGCTCTGCCGGAGCTACTCCGTCCGTCCCACGCCGGAGCATCGTTCCCGCGCCGACGACCACCAGCAGGATGCCGGCCTGCGTGCGCGACCATGCTGGCCTCTCCTACCTCCTGCCCGCGTCCCTCTGCTGCTGGATCCTGCCTCGACCTCACCGCCAGCAGCAACAGCAAATGTTGCACCCTCACGCCGTGCCCTGCTGCCGCTGCCTTCGACCGCGCCGGCGACCTCCACCACATTTTCGCCTGCGTCCTCCTCGCGCGCGCCCCTGCCATCCTCAACCTCCTCCGAGCGCCTCCATGCCTCCCCTGCAGCTACTCCGGCGAGCTCCAGCAGCTCCGCCACGTTTCGATGCCGCCGGCTGATCTCATCTTCCTTCTGCCCTGCTGCTGCCTTCGAGCACCATCGATGCATCTATGTGTGGAACCCGCTAAGTCCCGCACAGACCTGGATTCGCCAAGTTCGAATACCGATGACCGCCTCTGGATTCGTCAAGTACACCGCCGACAAGACCAAGGATGCCCGAACGAGTGCTCCCCACCGAGACATTTGTGCTTTTACATTTTGGACACGCCAAGTCCCTCGGAAACATCGGATGCATCAAGACCGCCTCGGTTGTTTCCAAGTACCACGACGCGCGGAGCCCTCGAATCCGTCAAGTTCCACTATGAGATGTGCAACTACCGTCGACTTCAAAGACATCAGATTCATCAAGTTCCCACAACGACTTAAGTGTACCCCGTCGGATCGCCAAGTTCGGTTACCATCGCAACCATGTACAACTACTTCCACGATGATACGAGAACGACTACCGTCGTTGAAGGCAGTTGAATGAACAACTACCATTGACGTGTACGACTACTTTCTGAACGTGTACCCGATGACCCTGGAGACCTATGTTGCGCCAAGTACCCCCTCGGTGACCCGAACATCTACAGGAAAACATGTACCACAAATTCTACTACCGTCGCGGAACGACTACTTCCTCTAATTCCCTCAACGAACTCGAACCGCCCCGGAAATGCACGCTTCAAAGGTATAACCCCGAGACGACGTCGTGGACCATATGCATGTGTGTGGTATGAGATGCTCGTGTTTGCACCGTGTCCGAGATGTCCTTGCACGTTCCTCCCCGTTTGCCATGCTGTCGATCCGTGGGAACCCGATATCCGAGATCACCCCACCATCCTTGCATGACACACTCACACCCACTTCCTTTTGCACCGGTATCCCCATGAGCTACCAGATCATCGGAATGTTGCCATGGCATCATTTCCGTTTCACCGCCGTGGCACCTTTTCCGCCGTAGTTGCCATTGCACCCCTTTGGTTCAGCCATGGTGACAAAATGCTTCATAATATGCTTGTCAACTTTTTCATAAAACTTGCATAAAACTTGCACATGTCATCTGCATCATGATAATAACATTTAAAATGTTTAAATTGTTGTTTGCATTTAAATTGCTAAATGCATATGGGGTTTTACCTGAATTGTTGTTTGATGTTTCTGGCCCCATTTAAATTGCTTAGACAGTGTAGTTTAATTGTGCTTCACCCCTTTCCATGTTTAAGAACATTTAATATTGATGGGTACCTAAACAAGAGAGAACTAAATAAATCATGTGGTGTTTCATCAATATACAACTCGTTGCATATTGAGCTCCACTTAATTTGTAGTGTTGTTTGTTGCACTTTGCCATGCCATGCCTCATTAAACCAGACATGCATCATACTTGGTTGTGCAACATGCCATGTTTATGTGATGGTTGTTTACTATGTTGCTTGTTTCTTTCCGGGTTGCTTCTCTCGTTAGCATCGGTTCCGTTCCGGAGTTGTGAGGATCCGTTCGACTAAGTTCGTTTGTCTTCATCATGGACTTGTTCTGCTTCCTTGCAGGATCTCAGGAAAGATGACCATACCCTCGAAATCACTTCTATCTTTGCTTGATAGTTGTTCGTTCTATCGCTATGTCACGCTACCTACCACTTGTTATATCATGCCTCCCATATTGCCATGTCAAGCCTCTAACCCACCTTCCCTAGCAAACCGTTGTTTGGCTATGTTACCGCTTTTTCTCAGCCCCTCTTATAGCGTTGCTAGTTGCAGGTGAAGATGAAGTTTGTTCCTTGTTGGAACATGGATCTTGGGTTATCACAATATCTCTTATTTTAATTAATGCATCTATATACTTGGTAAAGGGTGGAAGGCTCGGCCTTATGCCTGGTGTTTTGTTCCACTATACCGGTGTTATGTTCCTTGATTTTGCATTCCTAACACAGTTGGGTGTTATGGGACCCCCTTGACAGTTCACTTTGAATAAAACTCCTCCAGCAAGGCTCAACCTTGGTTTTAAATTTTCCTAACAACCTATAACCTTCCCTTGGGTTTTCGCGAGCTCGAGGGTTATCTTATTTTAACCCCCTGGGCCAGTGCTTCTCTAAGTGTTGGTCCGAACTAGAGCACCGTGCGGGACCATCCCTTGGCAACTTGGGTTATGTTGGTACCTGTACGCTTAGCTTATCCGGTGTGCCCTGAGAACGAGATATGTGCACACATCTATCGGACGGTCGAGAAATAAAAATATAGGGAGTCCAAAAAATAAAACAGATATGTTTTATAGATGTTTGGGGATGATTCGGACCCAACGGTAACGATAGTCCGGTTCGGGTTCGGACATGGGCGAAGGGTCGATGCACTATGCAAAGAGGGGTTAGGCAAACGAGGTAAAGTGTGTGGTTGGACTGAGAAGAGAGAGGGGGAACGCAACCCAGCAACCGTTTCCGAAGACCAGAAACGTCCGACGATAGACCGGCTATATTGCCGCTATAGTTATCCGTTGGAGCCTCAAACAGACTCCAAATGAGATGAAACTTGGCAGGTGGCCTACCTACAACATAACAAGACCGCATGCCCACTTTTCGGTGTCAAAACTGGTGGATCTCGGGTAGGGGGTCCCGAACTGTGCGTCTAGGACGGATGGTAACAGGAGACTGGGGACACTTTGTTTTACCCAGGTTCGGGCCCTCTTGATGGAGGTAAAACCCTACTCCTGCTTGATTAATATTGAAGATATGGGTAGTACAAGAGTTGATCTACCACGAGATCAAGGAGGCTAAACCCTAGAAGCTAGCCTATGGTATGATTGTGTATGGAGTTGATCCTCTACGGGCTACAACCCTCCGGTTTATATAGACACCGGATAGGGTTAGGGTTACACAGAGTCGGTTACAATGGTAGGAGATCTTGAATATCGCATCGCCAAGCTTGCCTTCCACGCCAAGGAAAGTCCCATCCGGACACGGGACGAAGTCTTCAATCTTATATCTTCATAGTCCGGGAGTCCGGCTGAAGGTATAGTCCGGCTATCCGAACACCCCCTAATCCAGGACTCCCTCAGTAGCCCCTGAACCAGGCTTCAATGACGACGAGTCCGGCGCGCAAATTGTCTTCGGCATTGCAAGGCGGGTTCCTCCTCCAAGTCCTTCATAGAAGATTGTAATCACAAAGAGTAGTGTCCGGCTCTGTAAAATAAGTTTCCACATATTGCTATAGAGAGAATAATATTAACACAAATCAAATCTGCTGACGTATTCTGCAGTGCGCCATCACACTACAGCCAAGTCCTCTACTCGAATCGTTTTTACTTCCCCACCTCAGCATGTTTTGCGAGGTGGTTTCCTTGGCACGTCTTGTCAAAGCAGAGATCGTGTGCCCTTTTTTACGGGATTCTCATTAATACGGATGTGGGTAACCCAATCATGCCCGTTAGCATGTTTTCTCGATTAAAGGCGAGTCCCAAACGGTTACGGGGAGGGCTCCTGGTATTCAACCTCTTATAAAGAGACCAAGGCCTTACTCCTTTTTCCAACCTCAAACGAGTTCGCCCGTCGCCTCGAGTTCCAACACCCTAGGCTTCAGATTCCAGGTGCTTCGGACCTTCGACAATGTCCGGTTCCGACCTTCAAGGCCGATGGATGCCACAGAGGAGGATGTGCTAAAGTTTAGAGAGGCTAAGTTCCTGACCGCCGAAATTCTGCATAGGTTGCCTGCTCAAGGGCAAGCTATTCCCAATCCCCAGCCCGGTGAGAGCGTAGTGTTCATGTCTCACTTCCTTCAGGGGTTAGGCTTCCCGATGGATCCCTTCGTGAGGGGGCTGCGAGCTCTCCAAAATTTTATGGGCGCAACGCCCGCGGAGATGTATAAACTGTTCTTCGGATCACAAGAGATGTGTCCGGATTCAACCGAGGACGCAGGCTTAAGCTGCAATCGCCCAGATAGTCAAGTAAGCAACCTTGTGCCCGGACCTTCTATCCATATAATCGTCATAAACTTGCCCCTAAAAGAGCCGTCTTTTTGAACAGGAGTGGACAGCGAAGGCGAAGCTGATCAGGTGTCCGGCTCCCCTTCCTGAAACCAGGCCGGATCCTATGCTAGTCAGGATGCTGGAGATAATGCCTTTGGAGAGGGAGGACAAGGAAGCTGCGGCCTCCTCGAAGGAGGCTGCTCCGAAGGGAGGAACCGACAATTCCTCTCCTAAAGGGAAGAAGAGAGCCACTTCTGACGACCCAGAAACCATGGCCTCAAAACAGGGGAGAAAATCCTTGTCAGAGGGTCCGACGCCAGGAAGTTCCTTGGCCGGACTACGCCCTCAAGGGGATCAACCCTCAAGCGAGCCGTAAGTGGAGAAAAGATTTTCCTTTTGAGGGATGAGAGAAATCCGTGATTTTGCATTTGAGAAGATTTAGCTGAAATTTTACCTTGTAGCTCGGACCTCAGCCCCTCGCAGCAGAGCTCGTCTTCGGGGGATCTTCTTCCGGAGATGATGGAGAGCGGAACACCTCCCCCTGCCGTGCCGCCCAGCGAGGCGGGCGACCCTGAGGTGTTGTCGCGGAGGGTTTCTCCGAATCCGGCAGGGATGGGAGGTGGCAGTGCGGCCCCCCGAAATCCTCCGCGTCTGGTCTTCGAAAGAGGCCATAGGACAAGTCCGGCACCGTCTGGTGCTCGGCCGGAAGAACTAAAGATTCTGCTAGGGCGAGCTTCTATCTCAGAAGAGCACCATGCCTTGATGGGCATGGTGATTGAAAGGATTTCATCCGCAGAAAGCGGATTGCATGAGGCCGTCAAAAGTTTACTGACGGGTTTTGAGGTACGTTAGATAATGTACACTTTTGTTAGTTGCACATGAATAAGATGCGCCCTGTGTAGATAGTAGCCCCTGAGACTCTGCGTGTTGTCAAGAGGTGACGGCACATAGAGGATCATAATCCCGGGTCTAAGATGTCACCTTTGAATGTAGGTGGTGAGGTTTCCGGAATCAAACCGGACTAATGATTTGGCCGAACTAAAGCGGCAACTGGACGTGGCAGATGCCGACATCACGCTTGTCAACAAGCGGCTTGATGAGGCTCAAGGTATGTAATTCTTCGGGCGGCATCAGGTAAGAGGAGCTTCATGCCAGTGTCTTACAATGTGTGTGCTAGATGCAGATGGTACTGCCGCCGTGGAGAATCTTAGGCAGAACTTGCCCGAGCTAAGGAGCAAGCCAGAAAAAGTGATCCGACTGCCAAGAAGGCCCTTGAAGAGCTGAGAGCCGAACAAGCTGCTCGCTGCCGAAGCAAAGAGGAGATGGCCGAGATGGCCGAGAAGTTAAAGAGCGCTGCAGACCATTGCGAGCTTCTTGAGAAAGAAGACCGGGCGAGACAAACAGATTTAGAAAAGGCTGTTGCCGATGCCAAGGACGCTCGCTCTGCGATGAGAGCTGCGAAAGAGGAGCTGCGTCAGGCCGAACAGATTGCGGCTGGAAAGCCCTTTATGCTGCAGAGGAAGTTTTGTGATCCAAAGTTTGCTCTGTTGGACCGGATGTGGAGTGTGAAGAACACCTATCTGGACTTGGCAACGAGTGCCGCTGATGCGACCGAACACTTTCGATGTCAGAAAGATTGCGAAGTGGAAGAGCTTTTCTGGTCGCAGTTTCATAATCCAGAGCGTCCACTGGCAGTGGACGATCGTTTGGCTCAGTGGGCCGAACTGAATAGGTTGTCTGGACTCGCCATGAAGTACGTCATGGATCATCTATGGCCGAGGAGATCGGAGCCTAAGAGTTATTTCAGCTTGGTGCAACAATTTCTTGACGCGGTGCCGCGTATAGATGCAATTAAGAGGTCAGCATGCATAGAGGGCGCTAGGATGGCTCTAGCCCGTGTTAAGACATACTGGGCAGAGATGGAGACCACCGTTGTTGCGTCCCGAGATTCGGACCAAAGCTGAGTACCTTCCGAGCACTATTTTCAGGAAGTTCTTGAAGGCGCTCGTGTAATAGAGACGCAGTGCCCGAAAGATGATATGTTATGATAGCATATGTAATTATAAATTAATATTTTGATAAAGTGTAGTGGCTGATTTTATACTTGTGCCTCCAAGTATTGTAAACACCTTCTAATCGGCCGTTTTAATATATATATATATATATATATATATATATATATAGAATCTGAAAGATGGCAGTCGTTGGCTTCAGCCCCCACGCACATAGTGTGGGGGTGCTCACGGAAGACGCATTCTCACACTTAACCCAACGTCTTGGTCCTACAAAGGAGGTGATAGCGCAGCGGGCCAGGCAACCGGACTATAATGCTTTAACACTTTCACTTAGCCATAGGAGTTTGAAAATGAGACTCTTTAGGTAGCTCCTTGGTGGCTACTGCGCTCGTCCGAATTCGGGGCGCGTATGTGCCTGACCGGGAAGTGGTCCTTCGTCAAGGCGGAGGAATCCGATAGATTCCGATCGGTCATCGAGTGGCTGACCAGTCTCACGCTACATCATGACAGTCAGTTTTCGGCTTTCTCTACTGAGGTGATCGCCCTGGCCGAACCCGGGGCACAATCGCAGTAGTTCTCCTGGTGCTACCTTAGCCGATAGAGCGGAACGTAAGGTAGCCGAACTCAGGAGCCGGGCAACCCAACATTTGACCAAAGACATGATTCAGAGCTGATGCATATGATGCCAAAACTCGCGACGTCGAACATTCCCTAAGGTGTTCGGTCTTTATGAGTGCGGGCCAAACAGCACTCTTTATTGAAAAAGCCCCTAGTGTCCAGGTACATGCAAAAATTCTGACGTGGCCACATGCCAAGACGCCAGCCTCCTCCTTGGTTATATTAGGAAGAAAAACCAGGGGATGTATAGCAACAAGAGACAGTAAAAAAGGTTTACGCAGGGTCTTAATCTAAAAAGAACCCTTTAGGACGGGTCCCTACTGCACGTCTGCGCCTGTGTCTCCGTTGTGCCGTATCCTGGACGGGCGCCGCATGACGTTCATCTGTAAAAGATATGAACTGAGTTGAAAAACGGGTCGCGCCAAAAAAGAATTTTTTTTAAAATAAGCAAAGTATAAAGTAAGATATGTAAGTTTGAGCTTTATTATCTCTTATTTGTGTATGCGTGGAGCCCCTTGTGCGGGGGTATATGGCTTCTAGGCCTGCATCAATGATGATTTTGCACCGAACTCGTCTATCCGGGTTTGTGGTCTTTAAATGACCTATTTTCAAGTTTTTGGCCGGTGAGGCCATTTTGCTGTGGGGCTGTTAAAGCGGCCGCACTATCCTCCGCTTGGGGAGGCGCACTTTAGTGCTTCCCCATCAAAGAGATGATGCCTCGTGGACCAGGCATCTTAAGCGTAAGAGATGCATAATGTGGTATTGTGTTAAATCGAGCGAAAGCTTCACGTCCCAGTAGTGCTTGATAGCGACTTGAGAACGGGATGACGTGGAAGGTCAGCTTTTCACGGCGGAGGTTATCGGCAGAGCCGAATGTGACTGTGAGCCGGAGAAAACCCGTGCAATGGGTGTCCGGGCCAGGTATTACCCCTTGAAAGGAGGTTTTGCTGCGGCGGATTCTTGCTGGGTTTATCCCCATGTGCTGTATTGTATCTTGATATATCAGGTTTAGTCCGCTGCCGCCGTCCATAAGGACATTTGAAAACTTAAGTCCGCCAATTATTGGATCAAGGATCAAGGCAGTCCATCCTACATTCTAGGTATTCCTAGAATAATCTAGCTGATCGAAGGTGATCGGTTTTGACAACCAGTGGCAGGATCCTTTGGGGATGGGCCGTGTGGTGCGTACCTTTACGGGCACTGCACGTTTTGTTATGTGAAGTGAGTTCACTGTTTTTACTTCTTGTGGGAAGTTCTTTTGTTTCCTGGTGCTCTGCTGTTGGGTTTCGTCCTCGCCTTCGCTTGGTGTGTCGAGCCCCTTGTGTTCGGCATTGAGTCTGCCGGATTGTTTGAAGACCCAACAGTCTCTGTGGGTATGGTTAGCAGGCTTCCCAGGAGTACTGTGTATCTGACATATCCTGTCCAGGATTTTATTTAAGTTGGATGGATTGTCCCTGCTATTCTGGGGGGGGGGGCGATTTTTCCTGATTTTGTCGTGAGCCTTTGAATCCGGCGTTGACTGCCGTGCTCTTCGGACTTTTGTCCTTAGTCCGGCGACGGTCTTTGTTGTGTCGCGGTCTTCCGTTTTCATCCCTGGTTTCGGATGTACTTGGGTCACTGGGGATGCACCTTGCCAACCAGCTGTCCTCCCCTGCACAAAAGCGGGTCATGAGACTTGTTAGTGCGACCATTTTTCTTGGCCGAGGTGTCTGGCGAGCCATTCGTCTCGGACGTTATGTCTAAAAGCTGCTATGGCTTCGGCGTCCGGACAGTCGACTATCTGATTCTTTTTAGTGAGGAATCTATTCCAGAATTGTCGAGCTGATTCTCCGGATTGTTGAGTTATGTGACTAAGGTCGTCTGCATCCGGGGGGCGGACATAGGTCCCTTGAAAGTTTTCTCGGAAAGCATCCTCGAGCTCTTCCCAGCTTCCAATTGAGTTTTCGGGAAGGCTTTTATGCCAATGCCGGGCTGGCCCTTTAAGCTTAAGGGGTAGATATTTTATGGCGTGGAGATCATCTCCTCTAGCCATGTGAATGTGGAGGATATAATCCTCGATCCAGACTCCAGGGTCTGTTGTTCCATCATATGCCTCTATGTTTACGGGTTTGAATCCCTCTGGGAATTCATATTCTAGGACCTCATCGGTAAAACATAGGGGGTGTGCGGCACCCCTGTATTTGGGTATGCCGGATTCTGATGATGGCTTCGTAGCGTTGCTTACGAGAGCTTGCTTTCTTGGCCCATAAATGGACCTGAATGGGCCATGATGCGAATCTTTAGGAGGGTCGCATGCCGATTTAGGTGCGGCGCCGCTTGTTGCCTTATGGGGTCGTCTATCCGACCGTGTGGCTTTTTCATTTTTTGAATACGAGGGCTCTGAGGCCTCTTTGTCGAATTCAGGCAGTAGCTTTCTTTTCGGATACCTTTTAGTGCGGCAACTGTCGCCGTACTTATCTGTGGAATTGATTACCTTGCTCCATCTGATCCGGAGTGCATCTTCCGCTGTTTTTAGCTTCCGCTTCTGCTTTTTTAGGCTGCGTGCAGTTGCAACGAGCCTCTCATGGAGATTCTTCTGCTTCATATGTTTATTTGGCGTGCGGTCGTTCAGAATGCCGTTTTCACCGGGGGAGGCATGTTCGGTTTTTCTATCCGTGTTGCCCTGTTCGGACGGTTGCTCTAAGGCCTGTTCGTCGTCGACCGGCTCGTCCTGCTCTATGGCTGGGTTTTTGTCGAGGCGGGGCTTGGGCCGGTGTTTGCGCCGACGCCTTGATTGCGTTTTGGGGGGTCGATCACTCGTCCTATCCCCTTTTTCCTCGTTGTCATTTCCCTTAGGGGTGTCCACCATGTACAAATCGTGAGATGGGGTTGCTATCCAATGCCCTATGGCCGTTGGTTCGTCGATATCTCCTCCATCGTCATCCATGCTGTCGATGTCCTCGGAGCCGAAGTCAGGCATGTCGGTTAGATCATCGATAGTGGCTACGAAGTGGGTGGTGGGTGGGTTTTGAATTTCCTCACCGTCCGTATCCCACCCTTGCTAACCGTAGTCCGGCCAGGGCTCTCCTGATAAAGAGAGAGACTTAAGAGAATTTAGGATGTCGCCAAAAGGCGAATGTTGAAAGATGTCCGCTGCGGTGAACTCCATTACCGGCACCCACTCGGATTCGATTGGCAGGGGCGCGGGGGGCTCGGAGTTCGGAGAAGAATCCGGCTCCTCGGAGTCACGGGCCATGCGGAGTGTGGGGCTGGAGTTCGGCTCGATCGCCTCTGAGATCGCAGCCCCTGAGGCAGCGTCCAACCGCTGATCCTCGATCGGTGCAGTAGGTTCCGAATCAATGGTCGAAACCGATGCGTGTGCGGCCTCCAAGGCGTTGTTCGGCGGCAGAGCTATATCGTGCCCATCGAGACAGTGCGGCACGCTTGGCTGTGGCTCGAATCCGTCGAAGATCAAGTCTCCGCGGATGTCAGCCGTGTAGTTTAGGCTTCCAAACCTGACCTGATAGCCAGGGGCGTAGCTTCCCATCTGCTCAAGGTGGCCAAGCGAATTGGCCCGCAGTGCGAAGCCGCCGAAGACAAAGATCTGTCCGGGGAGGAAAGTCTCACCCCGGACCGCATCGTTGTTGAAGGCGACGACACAGAGGAACTCTCAATGAAAGCACCAATGTCGGTGTCAAAACCGGCGGATCTCGGGTAGGGGGTCCCGAACTGTGCATCTAGGCCGGATGGTAACAGGAGACTGGGGACACTTTGTTTTACCCAGGTTCGGGCCCTCTCGATGGAGGTAAAACCCTACTCTTGCTTGATTAATATTGAAGATATGGGTAGTACAAGAGTAGATCTACCATGAGATCAAGGAGGCTATACCCTAGAAGCTAGCCTATGGTATGATTGTGTATGGAGTTGATCCTCTACGGGCTACAACCCTCCGGTTTATATAGACACCGGATAGGGTTAGGGTTACACAGAGTCGGTTACAATGGTAGGAGATCTTGAATATCGCATCGCCAAGCTTGCCTTCCACGTCAAGGAAAGTCCCATCCGGACACGGGATGAAGTCTTCAATCTTATATCTTCATAGTCCGGGAGTCCGGCTGAAGGTATAGTCTGGCTATCTGAACACCCCCTAATCCAGGACTCCCTCACCACTTTCAAACCATTCCGAAAACATTTTCTGGCCCCTTACAAAATAATATTTCGGACGTGCCGTGGGCGCGTGCGAATGTGTCTGGGCTCAGAACGGACAACGGAAAGAACTAGGAGACCCGGGCGAATGCAAGTTTTGAAAACATGATGATGCAATGCACATGATGACATGGCAAGATGCAACACACAAGCAAAAGACAAGGCAACAACAGCAAATAACTCAAAAACACCTGGCGCAACGGACTCGGGGCGTTACAACACTCCACCACTACAAGAGGATCTCGTCCCGAGATCTAGGATGGCACCAGAGGGAAACAGAAGAGGAAGAGAAGAGGTAAAACTAAGTTGCTTCTTTGACCAATGAGTGAAACCAAAGAACTTTGCGAGGTTGAACAAATCGTAAGAAAGAATACAACAAAGATGAACAAAGTTGAAAACACTTCGTTAGAAAAGAGGAACAAGGAACATGATGAGAACCAAGAGCTTAGGGGACAAGCTAGATTTTGAAACCACTCTGGTTAAAACAAGATAGAGAAGGAATAAGAATAATACAATTTGGATAGCACTCTGATTGTAAATGGACGGAATTGAATATGAACTTGAGAACATGAGAGGGAACTTGATGAAATCAACAACACACTACAACCGGAACTATTGAAAGAATTGCACAAGGGATAAGAAAGATTTCAGACAACACTTCGGTTGAGAAGGGGGCAAAACATGATAAGATGAGAGAACTTGAATGTTGGACACGACACTCCGGTTGAATGGATAAGCAAAGGAAAGAACATGATCATTGACAATAAAAAGGATGATGGGTCGAAGAGTGAAACATCACAATGCCTCCGGAACAAAAGATAGAACAGACTGAAAATAACGAAGAAGAAAAAACAACATCTTCTACCTCAAATGAGCTTGAAAAAGTATCTTTAGGAGAAGGGTCAAACGGAGTTGTTCGAAAACCAACAACGAAAAGAACAAGGTTGTGGTGGGATTATGGAGAACATCTCAAAACTACAAGGTGAAATTCATCCACTAACAGAAACAATAGATTGGATTGATATCAACAAGGAGACGAGAAACTTATTTCACCAGGAGGATAAATGAAGAACTTGGGTCATTTATGAGCACCATAAGTATAAAAATCCTTAGCGAAAGCTTTAGGTGAAATATAACCCAAGATAACTCCAATGAAGAGATTGATGGATTTAAGATACCTCATTCCTGAAAACTTGTCAATCATGAAACACGAACTCAAAATTGTCAAGAATGACATAACACCACCTCAAATGATAAGGTAGAACGAATTGTACTTCAGAATGCAAGATGAAGAATGCTTGGACTCCACAAAACAAAACATGTGTTGAACACCATTCTTAATTTAGAGTAGCTTGGCGAATCATAACTTCAAGAGAAATCTTGAACAACGAAAGTAGAATGAAAGGAATCCTTGATGAGCCACCATGTTGATCCTCCATGAAGAACTCCAGTAACAAAATGATGATAAAAAGAAATAGAAGTTGAAAAGAACTCCGGGAGAAGCCTTGTAATGATTTAGATGGATCTTCGCGACGATATAATGCGGAAAACTTGGAACTCCGGAAAAGAAAAGATGAAGCATCTCGAACCGAGAAATGTGACATGATGAACAACTCTAGAAAGAAGAAACAAGATCACTTGGAAGAAACAATAATAAGAATTTGATACGTCTCCAACGTATCTATAATCTTTGATTGCTCCATGCTATATTATCTACTGTTTTGGACATTATTGGGCTTTATTAACCACTTTTATATTATTTTTGGGACTAACTTATTAACCGGAGGCCCAGCCCAGAATTGATGTTTTTTGCTTGTTTTAGGGTTTCGAAGAAAAGGAATATCAAACAGAGTCCAAACAAAATGAAACCTTCGGGAATGTGATTTTCTCAACGAACAAGACCCGGGAGACTTGGACCCTACGTCAAGCAAGAAAAGAGGAGGCCACGAGGTAGGGGGGCGCGCCTCCCCCCCCCAGGCGCACCCTCAACCCACATGGGCCCCCTGTTGCTCCACCGACGTACTCCTTCCTCCTATATATACCTACGTACCCCAAATGACTAGATACGGAGCCAAAACCCTAATTCCACCGCCGTAACTTCCTGTATCCACGAGATCCCATCTTGGGGCCTGTTCCGGAGCTCCGCCGGAGGGGGCATCGATCACAGAGGGCTTTCTACATCAACACCATAGCCCCTCCGATGAAGTGTGAGTAGTTTACCTCAGACGTACGGGTCCATAGTTAGTAGCTAGATGGCTTCTTCTCTCTTTTTGGATCTCAATACAATGTTCTCCCCCTCTCTTGTGGAGAACTATTCGATGTAATCTTCTTTTTGCAGTGTGTTTGTTGAGACCGATGAATTGTGGGTTTATGATCAAGTCTATCTATGAATAATATTTGAATCTTCTCTGAATTCTTTTATGTATGATTGGTTATCTTTGCAAGTCTCTTTGAATTATCAGTTTGGTTTGGCCTACTAGATTGATCTTTCTTGCAATGGGAGAAGTGCTTAGCTTTGGGTTCAATCTTGCGGTGTCCTTTCCCAGTGATAGTAGGGGCAGCAAGGCATGTATTGTATTGTTGCCATCGAGGATAACAAGATGGGGTTTTCTTCATATTGCATGAGTTTATCCCTCTATATCATGTCATCTTGCTTAAGGCGTTACTCTGTTTTTAACTTAATACTCTAGATGCATGCTGGATAGCGGTCGATGAGTGGAGTAATAGTAGTAGAGGCAGGCAGGAGTCGGTCTACTTGTCTCGGACGTGATGCCTATATACATGATCATGCCTAGATATTCTCATAACTATGCTCAATTCTGTCAATTGCTCAACAGTAATTTGTTCACCCACCGTAGAATACTTATGCTCTCGAGAGAAGCCACTAGTGAAATCTATGGCCCCCGGGTCTATCTTTATCATATTAATCTCCTACTACTTAGTTATTTCCTTTGTTATTTACTTTGCCTTTATTTTACTTTGCATTTTTATCATAAAAATACCAAAAATATTATCTTATATAATCTATCAGATCTCACTCTCGTAAGTGGCCTTATAGGGATTGACAACCCCTATTTGCGTTGGTTGTGAGGATTTATTTGTTTTGTGCAGGTACGAGGGACTCGCGTGTAGCCTCCTACTGGATTGATACCTTGGTTCTCAAAAACTGAGGGAAATACTTACGCTACTTTGCTGCATCATCCCTTCCTCTTCGGGGAAAACCAACGAGTGCTCAAGAGGTAGCAAGAAGGATTTCTGTCATTGTTGCCGAGGAGGTCTACGCAAAAGTCAACATACCAAGTACCCATCACATACCCTTATCTCCCGCATTACATTATTTGCCATTTGCCTCTTGTTTTCCTCTCCCCCACTTCACCCTTGCCGTTTTATTCACCCTCTCTCTCTATCCTCCCTCTCTTTCTCTATTTGCCTCTTTTTGTCTGCTTGCTTTTTGTTTACTTGTGTGTTAGTTTGCTTGCTTGTCACGATGGCTCAAGATAATACTAAATTGTGTGACTTCACCAATACCAACAATAATGATTTTATTAGCACTCCGATTGCTCCTCTTACCGATGCTGAATCTTTTGAAATTAATACTACTTTGCTGAATCTTGTTATGAAAGATCCGTTTTCCGGCCTTCCTAGTGAAGATGCCGCTACCCATCTAAATAGCTTCGTTGATTTGTGTGACATGCAAAAGAAGAAAGATGTGGATAATGATATTGTTAAATTGAAGCTATTTCCTTTTTCTCTTAAAGATCATGCTAAAGCTTGGTTTTCGTCTTTGCCTAAAAATAGTATTCATTCATGGAATAAGTGCAAAGATGCTTTTATCTCTAAGTATTTTCCTCCCGCTAAGATCATCTCTCTTAGAAATGATATTATGAACTTTAAGAAACTTGATCATGAACACGTTGCACAAGCTTGGGAGAGAATGAAATTAATGATACGTATTTGCCCTACTCATGGTTTAAATTTGTCGATGATTGTTCAGAATTTTTATGCCGGATTGAATTTTTCTTCTAGAAATCTTTTAGATTCGCTCGCGGGAGGCACTTTTATGGAAATCACTTTAGGAGAAGCTACTAAACTCCTAGATAATATTATGGTTAATTATTCTCAATGGCATACTGAAAGATCTACTAATAAAAAGGTGCATGCGATAGAAGAAATTAATGTTCTGAGTGGAAAGATGGATGAACTTATGAAATTATTTTCTAATAAGAGTGTTTCTTCTGATCCTAATGATATGCCCTTGTCTACTTTGATTGAGAATAATAATGAATCTATGGATGTGAATTTTGTTGGTAGGAACAATTTTGGTAACAACGCGTATAGAGGAAATTTTAATCCTAGGCCTTATCCTAGTAATCCCTCTAATAATTATGGTAATTCCTACAACAATTCTTATGGAAATTATAATAAGATGCCCTCTGATTTTGAATATAATATTAAAGAATTTATTACTTCACAAAAGAATTTTAATGCTATGATTGAAGAAAAATTGCTTAAGATTGATGATTTGGCTAGGAACGTTGATAGAATTTCTCTTGATGTTGATTCTTTGAAACTTAGATCTATTCCACCAAAGCATGATATCAATGAGTCTCTCAAATCTATGAGAATTTCCATTGATGAGTGCAAAGAAAGAACCTGTAGGATGCGTGCTAAGAAAGATGCCTTTATAAGAGCATGTTCTTCTAGTTCCTATGAAAATAATGATGAAGATCTAAAAGTTATTGATGTGTCCCCTATTAAATCTTTGTTTTGAAATATGAATCTTGATAATGATGGGACTGAATATGATCCACCTTTACCTAGAAGGCGTTCTAAGAATTCGGAATTTCTTGATCTTGATGCTAAATTTGATAAAAGTGGGATTGAAGAAATTAAAACCCTAGATGTTGCTAAACCCACTATTATGGATTTAAAGGAATTTAACTATTAAAATTTCTCTTTTATTGATTTTATTTCCTTGTTGCAATCCGTGCTAAATTCTCCTCACGCTTATAGTCAAAATAAAGCGTTTACTAAACATACCGTTGATGCCTTGATGCAATCTTATGAAGAAAAACCTGAATTGGAAGTTTCTATCCCTAGAAAACTTTATGATGAGTGGGAACCAACTATTAAAATTAAAATTAAATATCATGAATGCTATGCTTTATGTGATTTGGGTGCTAGTGTTTCCATGATTCCAAAGACTTTGTGTGATTTGTTAGGTTTCCGTGATTTTGATGATTGCTCTCTAAACTTGCACCTTGCCGATTCCATTATTAAGAAACCTATGGGAAGAATTAATGATGTTCTTATTGTTGCAAATAGGAATTATGTTCCCGTATATTTTATTGTTCTTGACATAGATTGCAATCCTTCATGTCCTATTATTCTTGGTAGACCTTTCCTTAGAACGATTGATGCAATTATTGATATGAAGGAAGGAAATATTAGATTCTAATTTCCATTAAGGAAAGGCATGGAACACTTTCCTAGAAATAAAATTAAATTACCTTATGAATCTATTACGAGAGCCACTTATGGATTGCCTACCAAAGATGCCAATACCTAGATCTATTCTTGCTTGTTATGCCTAGCTAGGGGCGTTAAACGGTAGCGCTTGTTGGGAGGAAACCCAATTTTATTTTTATTCCTTGCTGTTTGCTCATGTTTAGTAATAAATAATTTATCTAGCCTCTGTTTTGGTTGTGTTTTTTTGTGTTTAATTAGTGTTTGTGCCAAGTAGAACCGTTGGGAGGACTTGGGGAAAGTCTTGTTGAACTTGCTGTAAAAAACAGAAACTTTAGCGCTCACGAGAACTACTGCCATTTTTATTTGGAAAGTTCTATTTAGTTATTTATTTTTGAATATGATTAATAGATAAATTCCTCACGTCCAGCAATTTATTTTAGAATTTTTGGGGTTCCAGATCTTGCGCTAGCTACAGAATATTACAGACTACTCTGTTTTTGACAGATTCTGTTTTTCGTGTGTTGTTTGCTTATTTTGATGAATCTATGGCTAGTAAAATAGTTTATAAACCATAGAAAAGTTGGAATACAGTAGGTATAACACCAATATAAATAAATAATGAGTTCATTAGAGTACCTTGAAGTGGTCTTTTATTCTCTTTCGCTAACGGAGCTCACGAGATTTTCTACTTTAAGTTTTGTGTTGTGAAGTTTTCAAGTTTTGGGTAAAGATTTGATGGATTATGGAACAAGGAGTGGCAAGAGCCTAAGCTTGGGGATGCCCATGGCACCCCCAAGATAATCTAAAGACACCTAAAAGGCAAATCTTGGGGATGCCCCGGAAGGCATCCCCTCTTTCGTCTACTTCTATCGGTTAGTTTACTTGGAGCTATATTTTTATTCGCCACATGATATGTGTTTTGCTTGGAGTGTCTTGTATGATTTGAGTCTTTATTTGTTAGTTTACCACAATCATCCTTTCTGTACACACCTTTTGAGAGAGCCATACATGATTTGGAATTTGTTAGAATACTCTATGTGCTTCGCTTATATCTTTTGAGTTATATAGTTTTGCTCTAGTACTTCACTTATATCTTTTAGAGCACGGTGGTGGATTTGTTTTATAGAAACTATTGATCTCTCATGCTTCACTTAGATTATTTTGAGAGTGTTAAAAAGCATGGTAATTTCTTAAAATCCTAATATGCTTGGTATACAAGATTAATAATAAAACTTTCTTATGAGTGTGTTGAATACTATGAGAAGTTCGATGCTTGATAATTGTTTTGAGATATGAAGATGGTGATATTAAAGTTGTGCTAGTTGAGTAGTTGTGAATTTGAGAAATACTTGTGTTAAAGTTTGTGATTCACGTAGCATGCACGTATGGTGAACTGTTATGTGATGAAGTCGGAGCATGATTTATTTATTGATTGTCTTCCTTATGAGTGGCGGTCGGGGACGAGCGATGGTCTTTTCCTACCAATCTATCCCCCTAGGAGCATGCACGTAATACTTTGCTTTGATAACTTGTAGATTTTTGCAATAAGTATATGAGTTCTTTATGACTAATGTTGAGTCCATGGATTATACGCACTCTCACCCTTCCACCTTTGCTAGCCTCTCTAATACCGCGCACCTTTCGTCGGTATCATACACCCACCATATACCTTCCTCAAAACAGCCACCATACCTACCTATTATGGCATTTCCATAGCCATTCCGAGATATATTGCCATGCAACTTTTCACTGTTCCGTTTATTATGACACACTCCATCATTGTCATATTGCTTAGCATGATCATGTAGTCGACATCGTATTTGTGACAAAGCCACCGTTCATAATTCTTTCATACATGTCACTCATGAGTCATTGCATATCCCGGTACACCGCCGGAGGCATTCATATAGAGTCATATTTTGTTCTAAGTATCGAGTTGTAATTCTTGAGTTGTAAAAAAATAAAAGTGTGATGATCATCATTATTAGAGCATTATCCCAGTGAGGAAAGGATGACGGAGACTATGATTCCCCCACAAGTCGGGATGCGACTCCGAATGAAAAATAAAAAAAGAGAAAGAAAAGAGGCCATAAAAAAGAGAAAAGACCCAAATAAAAAAATAAAAAAATGAGAGAAAAAAGAGAAGGGACAATGCTACTATCCTTTTACCACACTTGTGCTTCAAAGTAGCACCATGATATTCATAGTAGAGAGTCTCTCATGTTATCACTTTCATATACTAGTGGGAAGTTTTCATTATAGAACTTGGCTTGTTGATGACCCACAAGTATATGGGATCTTTCGTAGTCCTTTCGATAAGTAAGAGTGTCGAACCCAATGAAGAGCATAAGGAAATGATAAGCGGTTTCCAGCAAGGTATACTTTGCAAGTACTGAAATAAGTGGTAATAGATAGTTTTGTGATAAGATAATTTGTAATGAGCAACAAGTGACAAAAGTAAATAAGGTGCAGCAAGGTGGCCCAATCCTTTTTGTAGCAAAGTACAAGCCTGGAAAAACTCTTATATGATGTAAAGCGCTCTCGAGGACACATGGGAATATCGTCAAGCTAGTTTTCATCACGTTCATATGATTTGCGTTCGGTACTTTGATAATTTGGTATGTGGGTGGACCGGTACTTGGGTGCTGCCCTTACTTGGACAAGCATCCCACTTATGATTAACCTCTATTCGATGCATCCGCAAATACAACAAAAGTATTAAGGTAAACCTAACCATAGCATGAAACATATGGATCCAAATCAGCCCCTTACAAAGCAACGCATAAACCTAACCGGCATGACCAAGGAAGCTTCTTATACCTTTGATGTCCTTGGGACATGGCATCTTTTCAATAGCATCAACCTTGGCTTTATCAACTTCAATACCTCTTTCAGAAACTTTATGCCCCAAGACAATACCTTCATTAACCATAAAGTGGCACTTTTCCCAATTCAAGACAAGATTAGTTTCTTCACATCTCTGCAAAACTAGATCAAGGTTGCTCAAGCAATCATCAAAAGAAGATCCATAGACGCAAAAATCATCCATGAAAACCTCACAAATCTTTTCACAAAAGTCAGAGAATATAGCCTTCATGCATCTTTGAAAGGTAGCAGGGGCATTACATAAACCAAAAGGCATACGTCTATAAGAAAAAGTACCAAATGGGCATGTAAAAGTAGTCTTTGATTGATCTTTGGCTGACACGGGTATTTGAGAGAAACCAGAATAACCATCTAGAAAGCAAAAATGTGTATGTTTGGATAATCTTTCTAGCTTTTGATCGATAAAAGGTAAGGGGTAATGACCTTTTTTAGTAGCCTTATTTAATTTGCGGAAATCAATTACCATCCTATAACCAGTAATAATTCTTTGAGGAATCAATTCATATTTATCATTAGGAACAACAATAATACCTCCCTTCTTAGGGACACAATGGACAGGACTTACCTACTTACTATCAGCAACGGGCTAAATTATACCTGCCTCAAGGAGCTTTAGTATCTCCTTTCTTACCACTTCTTTCATTTTAGGATTCAGACGGCGTTGATGATCACGAACTGGTTTAGCATCTTCTTCCAAATTAATTTTATGTTGACATAGAGTGGGACTAATACCCTTAAGATCATCAAGAGTATACCCAATAGCAGCACGATGCTTCTTCAGAGTTTTCAATAATATCTCTTCTTCATGTTCTGAAAGGTTAGCACTAATAATAACAGGGTATATCCTTTTCTCATCAAGATAAGCATATTTAAGAGTATCAGGTAACGATTTAAGCTCAAACACGGGATCACCCTTGGGCGGAGGAGGATCCCCTAAGATTTCAACAGGTAAATTGTTTTTCAGAATAGGTTCCTGTTTAAAGAATACTTCATCTAATTCCCTTCTTTCATTCATAAACATATCATTTTCATGGTCTAGCAGATATTGTTCTAAAGGATCACTAGGAGATACGGCAATAGAAGCAAGACCAATAATTTCATCCTTACTAGGTAATTCTTCTTCACGGTGTTGTCTACTAAATTTAGAAAAAAATAAATTCATGAGTCATATCATCTAAACCGACAGTAACAACATCCCTTTTGCAATCTATGGTAGCATCAACAGTATTTAAGAAGGGTCTACCAAATATAGTGGGACAAAAACTATCTTGTGGGGAACCAAGAACAAGAAAATCAGCAGGATATTTAGTTTTCCCACACAAGACTTCAACATCTCTAACAATTCCCATTGGTGAAATAGTATCTCTATTAGCAAGTTTAATTGTAACATCAATATCTTCCATCTCAGCAGGTGCAATATCATGCATAACTTCTTGGTATAAAGAATAAGGTATTGCACTAGCACTAGCACCCATATCACATAAGCCATGATAACAATGATCTCCTATTTTAACAGAAATAACAGGCATGCCTACCATAGGTCTATGTTTATCTGTATCACAGGATTTAGCAATTCTAGCAGTTTCATTACAGAAATAAATAACATGCCCATCTTTATTATCAGACAAGAGATCTTTAACAATAGCAATATTAGGTTCAACTTTAACTTGCTCAGGAGGTGTATATGTTTTAATGTTTCTTTTACGAACCAGAGTTGAAGCTTTAGCATGATCCTTTATCCTAACAGGGAAAGGTGGTTTCTCAACATAAGAAGTAGGAAAAATAGGATCATTATAAGTAATAGTCTTTTCTTCAACTTTAATAGGTGCAGCTACTTTTACTTGTATGGGAGGATGATATTTAAACCACTTCTCCTTGGGGAGATCAACATAAGCAGCAAAAGATTCACAGAAAGAAGCTACTATCTCAGAGTCAAGTCCATATTTAGTGCTAAATTTACGAAAAATATCGGTATCCATAAAACATTTAACACAATCAAAACTATGTGTCATACCTGACTCCTTACCATTGTCGAGGTCCCAATATTCGGAGTTGCATTTAATTCTTTCCAATAAATCCCATTTGAATTCAATAGTCTTCATCATAAAAGAGCCAGCACAAGAAGTATCAAGCATGGTGCGATTGTTACCAGAAAGCCGAGCATAAATTTTTTGAATAATCATTTCTCTTGAGAGCTCAGGATTGGGGCATGAATATCACATTGATTTAAGCCTCCCCCAAGTTTAAGCCATGCTTCCTCCTTCGTGAGGCCAAAAATTATATATATAATTGCGATCACGATGAACAAGATGCATAGGATAAAACTTTCGATGAAATTCCAATTTCAATCGTTTGTAGTTCCAAGACTCCATATCATCACATAGCCTATACCATGTTGATGCATCTCCCCTCAAGGATGACCTTCTTCTTAACAACATCTCCGGGTACACCTGCAAGCTTAAATAATCCACAAACTTCATCCACATATATTAGATGTTCATGAGGATGTTTTTTTCCATCTCCTAAAAAAGGATTAGCTAGCAGTTTTTCTACCATACCCAAAGGAATTTCAAAGCAAGCATTTTCATTTTCAGTAGGTTTAGTAGGTTGAGGAGCAACTCTTTGATCTACTGGTCGGGGTGAAGATACCCCGAACAAGCCCCTCAGAGGATTACTTTCCATAGTAACAAGTGACAGTAAATTTCAGCACACTATATAAATTTTTCCTTACCAAATTCCAGCTACAAAAGGCGCTTCACTCCCCGGCAACGGCGCCAGAAAAGAGTGTTGATGACCCACAACTATAGGGGATCTATCGTAGTCCTTTCGATAAGTAATAGTGTCGAACCCAACGAACAGCAGAAGGAAATGATAAGCGGTTTCCAGCAAGGTATTCTCTGCAAGTACTGAAATAAGTGGTAACAGATAGTTTTGTGATAAGACAATTTGTAATGAGCAACCAGTGAAAAAAGTAAATAAGGTGCAGCAAGGTGGCCCAATCCTTTTTTTAGCAAAGGACAAGCCTGGACAAACTCTTATATGATGTAAAGCGCTCCCAAGGACACATGGGAATATCGTCAAGCTAGTTTTCATCACGTTCATATGATTCGTGTTCGGTACTTTGATAATTTGGTATGTGGGTGGACCGGTGCTTGGGTTCTGCCCTTACTTGGAAAAGCATCCCACTTATGATTAACCTCTATTGCAAGCATCCGCAAATACAACAAAAGTATTAAGGTAAACCTAACCATAGCATGAAACATATGGATCCAAATTAGCCCCTTACGAAGCAACGCATAAACTAGAGTTTAAGCTTCTGTCACTCTAGCAACCCATCATCTAATTATTACTTCCCAATGCCTTCCTCTAGGCCCAAACAATGGTGACGTGTCATGTAGTCGACGTTCACATAACACCACTAGAGGAGATACAACATACATCTCATCAAAATATCGAACGAATACCAAATTCACATGACTACTAATAGCAAGACTTCTCCCATGTCCTCAGGAACAAAAGTAACTACTCACAAAGCATAAACATGTTCATAATCATAGGGGTATTAATGTGCATATATGATCTGAACATATGATCTTCCACCAATTAAACCAACTAGCATCAACTACTAGGAGTAATTAACACTACTAGCAACCTACTAGCACCAATCCCGGACTTGGAGACAAGAATCGGATACAAGAGATAAACTGGGGTTTTGAGATGAGATGGTGCTGATGAAGATGTTGATGGAGATTGCCCTCTCCCGATGAGAGGAGCATTGGTGATGACGATGGCGATGATTTCCCCCTCCGGGAGGGAAGTTTCCCGGCAGAACAGCCCCGCCAGAACCCTAGATTGGTTCCGCCAAGGTTCCGCCTCGTGGCAGCGGAGTTTCGTCCGAGAAGATGGCTTATGATTTTTTCCCATCGAAAGAGTCCATAGAGCAGAAGATGGTCACCGGAGGGCCATCAGGGGGCCCACGAGGTAGGGGGCACGCCCAGGGGGTAGGGCGCGCCCCCACCCTCGTGGGCAGGGTGTGGCCCCCCTGGTGAAGTTCTTGTGCTCAATGTTTTTTATATATTTGGAAACATCATCGTGAAGTTTCAGGACTTTTGGAGCTGTGCAGAATAGGTCTCTAATATTTGCTCCTTTTTCAGCCAGAATCCCAGCTGCCTGCATTCTCCCTCTTTATGTAAACCTTGTAAAATAAGAGAGAATAGGCATAAGTATTGTGACATAATGTGTAATAACAGACCATAATGCAATAAATATTGATATAAAAGCATGATGCAAAATGGACGTATCAACTCCCCCAAGCTTAGACCTCGCTTGTCCTGAAGCGAAAAGCCGAAATCGAAAAATATGTCCACATGTTTAGAGATGAAGGTGTCGATAAAAATAAAATACGGACATGAGGGCATCATGACCATTCTTAGAACAACAACTTATATAATTCTTGTCATATGATATCTTATGCTAGAGTAATAATTCAATCACAAT
The DNA here is from genome assembly GCF_056163025.1 of Triticum urartu. Lineage (NCBI taxonomy): Eukaryota > Viridiplantae > Streptophyta > Magnoliopsida > Poales > Poaceae > Triticum > Triticum urartu. The sequence continues at coordinate 322,962,107 of NC_141879.1, read as the reverse complement.
ATCAAGTATGAATCGTAAACTTCATTGAAAACTAACAAACTATAATCTCAGTCATTGAAGTAATTGCAATTTATCATAACATAGGAAAGAGTAAATGTATAAGAGCTTTTCAGCAAGTCCACATACTCAACTATCCTATACTCTTTCACAATTGCTGACACTCACGCAATACTTATGGGTATGGAGTTTTAATCGGACATAGAGAAAGATAGGGGCTTATAGTTTCGCCTCCCAACATCTTACCTCAAGGGTAATGTCAATAGTAATAGTTCATGAGAACTCACATCCAATTAGCCATATATACTAGGATCTTTCCGACATATTGTGCTTGCCAAAGGATAAAATGTAAAAAGGAACGGTGAAGATCACCATGACTCTATTGCAGTATAGGAGATAAAAGTAAAAGATAGGCCCTTCACAGAGGGAAGCAGAGGTTGTCATGCGCTTTTATGGTTGGATGCACAAAATCCTAATACGAAAGAACGTCACTTTATATTTCCACTTGTGATATGGACCTTTATTATGCAGTCTGTCACTTCTATTACTTCCATATCACACGATTGTATAAAGCTTATTTCTACCACACCAATCAATCATACGTATTTAGAGAGCAATTTTTATTGCTTGCACCCATGACAACTTACTTGATGGATCTTACTCAACCCATAGGTAGGTATGGTGGACTCTCATGGCAAAACTGGTTTAAGGGTATTTGGAAGCACAAGTAGTATTTCTACTTGGTGCAATGAATTTGGCTAGCATGAGGGAGAAAGGCAAGCTCAACATGTTGAAGGATCCAAGACAATATAATTTGTCTCAGATATAAGAAAACATAACCCATTATGTTGTCTTCCTTGTCCAATGTCAACTCTTTAGCATGTCATATTTTAATGAGTGCTCACAATCATAAAAGATGTCCAAGATAGTATATTTCTATGTGAAGACCTCTCTTTCTTTATTACTTGCTATTAATTGCAACGATGACCAAAACTATGTTTGTCAACTCTCAACAACTTTTATTCATCATACCCTTTCTATGTGAACTCATTACTCTCCATAAGAGTCACATGATCTCTTTGTTTCTTTTTATTTCTTTCTCTTTTCCTTTATTTACTTAGGATCATGGCAAAATAATCAAGCCCTTGACTCAACACTAATCTTTATTATATAGCTCACAGACTCGATTACATAGAGGGGTAATAAAGCAAAACTCACAACTAGATCATACTAAGTGCTTTTATTCTACTAAATCAAGATATTACCAAAAGGATCGAACTAAGAAAAACGGTAAAGATAAAAGTGATGGTGATACGATACCGGGGCACTCCCCCAAGCTTGGCAGTTGCCAAGTGGAGTGCCCATACCCATGTGATTATGTCTCTCTTTTCGGGGATGGTGATGTGATGTTCTTGGCGATGATGCCCCTCAAGATACAATTCCCCTCCTCAAGCTTGTTGACTTGCTGCTTGAGGTCCATTATTTCCTTTCGGAGTTTTCCTGTAACAGTGAAAGCTCCCTGCACCCAAGGGTGCTGTGTAGCTACGGGAGAACCAGTGACACTCTTTTTCATATTCTCATAAGAAAGAAATCTAACATTGGAATGGATAACCGAGTTTGGAATAGCTGAGCTCTGCAGTTCTCCCATTGTGAATCCATCTTGGAGGCGGGAAGTGACTTCTTGATCCTCTTCCATGGCATCTATCCTCTTCAAATCAACCTCCATCTCTTCCTCCGTGGCTGGCCCAAAGGGGTCAACATGATCGTCTGTCGTTGATCTCGGTGCCGAATGAGACAGCCGACTCTCCGTGACTGACTCTTGCAAAGACATCCTACTCTAATCTGCAGCAGCAACAGCTCGAACCACAAACAGGAGATAATTGCGTGATACGAGAGTCAAAACCCCCGGGAGATTATATAATGAATTTCTACCGACCAAAATACGTGTCCTATAAGAAAACGGAGTCCGTAGAGCACACGAGGTGCCCACGAGGTAGGGGGTGTGCCCCGGGGTTAGGGCGCTCCCTCCACCCTCGTGGAGCCCTCGTGTCCTTCCCGGACTGCTGCTTATTTTTCTATTTTTCTAAATATTCCAAAACAGAGAAATATTGCCTTAAAAACTGTTTTGGGGTCGGTTTACTTACCGTACCACATACCTATTCCTTTTCGGAGTCTGAAACATTCCGGAAAGTGTCCCTTATGTATTCCTCCGGGGTTACGGTTTCAATAACATTGGTTTCAACATTTATAGGATTCCTGAGATATAGTGTTTAATTCTTTGACCTTTCACCACATTCGGATTTGTGCCTTCGAAGTTTTTGATTTTTATGGCACCGAAACGATAGACCTCCTCGATAACGTAAGGGCCTTCCCATTTAGAGAGAAGTTTTCCTGCAAAAAATCTTAAACGAGAGTTGTATAGCAATACATAATCACCTACATTAAACTCACGCTTTTGTATTCTTTTATCATGCCACCTTTTAACTTTTTCTTTAAACAACTTGGCATTTTCGTAGGCTTGGGTTCTCCATTCATCAAGTCAGCTAATATCAAATAACCTCTTCTCACCGGCAAGTTTAAAATCATAATTAAGTTCTTTAATAGCCCAATAAGCCTTGTGTTCTAGTTCGGGAGGTAAGTGACATGCTTTTCCATAGACCATTTTATACGGAGACATACCCATAGGATTTTTTTATGCAGTTCTATAGGCCCATAATGCATCATCTAGTTTCTTGGACCAATTCTTTCTAGACCTATTGACAGTCTTTTGCAAAATTAATTTGAGTTCTCTGTTACTCAATTCTACTTGACCACTAGACTGAGGGTGATAAGGGGATGCAATTCTATGATTAACATCATATTTATCAAGCATTTTACGGAAAGCACCATGAATAAAATGTGAACCACCATCGGTCATTAAATATCTAGGGACTCCAAACCTTGGAAAAATAACTTCTTTAAGCATTTTAATAGAAGTGTTATGATCACCACTACTAGTTGGAATAGCTTCTACCCACTTAGTAACGTAATCAACATCAACTAAAATATGTGTATAACCATTAGAGGAAGGAAAAGGTCCCATATAGTCAAAGCCCCAAACATCAAATGGTTCAATAACAAGTGAATAATTCATAGGCATTTCTTGACGTCTACTAATATTACCAATTCTTTGACATTCATCACAAGATAAGACAAACTTACGGGCATCCTTGAAGAGAGTAGGCCAATAAAAACCAGATTGCAGTACCTTATGTGTAGTTCTATCTCCAGCATGGTGTCCTCCATAAGCCTCGGAGTGACACTTGCGTAGGATCTGTTCCTGTTCATGCTCAGGTACACAACGTCTAATAACACCATCTACTCCTTCTTTATAAAGATGTGGGTCATCCCAAAAGTAATGCCTCAAATCATAAAAGAACTTTTTCTTTTGTTGGTATGTGAAACTAGGTGGTATAAACTTAGCAACAATGTAATTAGCATAATCAGCATACCATGGAGCAGTATGAGAAGTATTTATGACATTTAATTGCTCATCAGGAAAGCTATCATCAATAGGTAGTGGGTCATCAAGCACATTTTCTAACCTAGACAAGTTGTCTGCAATGGGGTTCTCAGCTCCTTTTCTATCAACAATATGTAAATCAAATTCTTGTAGCAAGAGAACCCATCTAATAAGTCTAGGTTTAGCATCTTTCTTTTCCATAATATATTTAATAGCAGCATGATCAGTGTGAATAGTTACTTCAGAATCAACAATATAATGTCTAAACTTATCATAGGCAAATACAACTGCTAACAATTCTTTTTCAGTAGTAGCATAATTTCTTCGAGCATTGTCTAGAGTTTTACAAGAATATTGAATAACATTTAATTTCTTATCAACTCTTTGTCCTAGAACAAGACCTACAGCATAATCACTAGCATCACACATAATTTCAAAGGGTAAATTCCAATCAGGTGGCTGAACAATAGGTGCAGAGATCAATGCTTTCTTAAGTATTTCAAATGCTTCTACACAATCATCATCAAAGACAAATGGTATATCTTTTTGTAATAAATTAGTTAGAGGCCGAGAGATTTTTGAGAAGTCCTTGATGAACCTCCTATAAAAACCGGCATGACCAAGGAAACTTCTTCTACCTTTGATGTCCTTGGGACATGGCATCTTTTCAATAGCATCAACCTTGGCTTTATCATCTTCAATACCTCTTTCAGAAACTTTATGCCCCAAGACAATACCTTCATTAACCATAAAGTGGCACTTTTCCCAATTCAAGACAAGATTAGTTTCTTCACATCTCTGCAAAACTCGATCAAGGTTGCTCAAGCAATCATCAAAAGAAGATCCATAGACGGAAAAATCGTCCATGGAAACCTCACAAATCTTCTCACATAAGTTAGAGAATATAGCCATAATGCATCTTTGAAAGGTAGTAGGCGCATTACATAAACCAAAAGGCATACGTCTATAAGGAAAAGTACCAAATGGGCATGTAAAAGTAGTCTTTGATTGATCTTTGGCTGACACAGGTATTTGAGAGAAACCAGAATAACCATCTAGAAAGCAAAAATGTGTATGTTTGGATAATCTTTCTAGCATTTGATTGATAAAAGGTAAGGGGTAATGATCTTTTTTAGTAGCCTTATTTAATTTGCGGAAATCGATTACCATCCTATAACCAGTAATAATCCTTTGAGGAATCAATTCATATTTATCATTAGGAACAACAGTAATATGTCCCTTCTTAGGGACACAATGGACATGACTTACCCACTTACTATCAGCAACGAGATAAATTATACCTGCCTCAAGGAGCTTTAGTATCTCCTTTCTTACCACTTCTTTCATTTTAGGATTCAGACGGCGTTGATGATCACGAACTGGTTTAGCATCTTCTTCCAAATTAATTTTATGTTGACATAGAGTGGGACTAATGCCCTTAAGATCATCAAGAGTATACCCAATAGCAGCACTGTGCTTCTTCAGAGTTTTCAATAATCTCTCTTCTTCATGTTCTGAAAGGTTAGCACTAATAATAACAGGGTATATCCTTTTCTCATCAAGATAAGCATATTTAAGAGTATCAGGTAACGGTTTAAGCTCAAACACGGGATCACCCTTGGGTGGAGGAGGATCCCCTTGGATTTCAACACATAAATTGTTTTTCAGAATAGGTTCCTGTTTAAAGAATACTTCATCTAATTCCCTTCTTTCATTCATAAACATATCATTTTCATGGTCTAGCAGATATCGTTCTAAAGGATCACTAGGAGATACGGCAATAGAAGCAAGACCAATAATTTCATCCTTACTAGGTAATTCTTCTTCACGGTGTTGTCTACTAAATTTAGAAAAAAATAAATTCATGAGTCATATCATCTAAACCGACAGTAACAACATCCCTTTTGCAATCTATGGTAGCATCAACAGTATTTAAGAAGGGTCTACCAAATATAGTGGGACAAAAACTATCTTGTGGGGAACCAAGAACAAGAAAATCAGCAGGATATTTAGTTTTCCCACACAAGACTTCAACATCTCTAACAATTCCCATTGGTGAAATAGTATCTCTATTAGCAAGTTTAATTGTAACATCAATATCTTCCATCTCAGCAGGTGCAATATCATGCATAACTTCTTGGTATAAAGAATAAGGTATTGCACTAGCACTAGCACCCATATCACATAAGCCATGATAACAATGATCTCCTATTTTAACAGAAATAACAGGCATGCCTACCATAGGTCTATGTTTATCTGTATCACAGGATTTAGCAATTCTAGCAGTTTCATTACAGAAATAAATAACATGCCCATCTTTATTATCAGACAAGAGATCTTTAACAATAGCAATATTAGGTTCAACTTTAACTTGCTCAGGAGGTGTATATGTTTTAATGTTTCTTTTACGAACCAGAGTTGAAGCTTTAGCATGATCCTTTATCCTAACAGGGAAAGGTGGTTTCTCAACATAAGAAGTAGGAAAAATAGGATCATTATAAGTAATAGTCTTTTCTTCAACTTTAATAGGTGCAGCTACTTTTACTTGTATGGGAGGATGATATTTAAACCACTTCTCCTTGGGGAGATCAACATAAGCAGCAAAAGATTCACAGAAAGAAGCTACTATCTCAGAGTCAAGTCCATATTTAGTGCTAAATTTACGAAAAATATCGGTATCCATAAAACATTTAACACAATCAAAACTATGTGTCATACCTGACTCCTTACCATTGTCGAGGTCCCAATATTCGGAGTTGCATTTAATTCTTTCCAATAAATCCCATTTGAATTCAATAGTCTTCATCATAAAAGAGCCAGCACAAGAAGTATCAAGCATGGTGCGATTGTTACCAGAAAGCCGAGCATAAATTTTTTGAATAATCATTTCTCTTGAGAGCTCAGGATTGGGGCATGAATATCACATTGATTTAAGCCTCCCCCAAGTTTAAGCCATGCTTCCTCCTTCGTGAGGCCAAAAATTATATATATAATTGCGATCACGATGAACAAGATGCATAGGATAAAACTTTCGATGAAATTCCAATTTCAATCGTTTGTAGTTCCAAGACTCCATATCATCACATAGCCTATACCATGTTGATGCATCTCCCCTCAAGGATGACCTTCTTCTTAACAACATCTCCGGGTACACCTGCAAGCTTAAATAATCCACAAATTTCATCCACATATATTAGATGCTCATGAGGATGTTTTGTTCCATCTCCTAAAAAAGGATTAGCTAGCAGTTTTTCTACCATACCCAAAGGAATTTCAAAGCAAGCATTTTCATTTTCAGTAGGTTTAGTAGGTTGAGGAGCAACTCTTTGATCTACTGGTCGGGGTGAAGATACCCCGAACAAGCCCCTTAGAGGATTACTTTCCATAGTAACAAGTGACAGTAAATTTCAGCACACTATATAAAATTTTCCTTACCAAATTCCAGCTACAAAAGGCGCTTCACTCCCCGGCAACGGCGCCAGAAAAGAGTGTTGATGACCCACAACTATAGGGGATCTATCGTAGTCCTTTCGATAAGTAATAGTGTCGAACCCAACGAACAGCAGAAGGAAATGATAAGCGGTTTCCAGCAAGGTATTCTCTGCAAGTACTGAAATAAGTGGTAACAGATAGTTTTGTGATAAGACAATTTGTAATGAGCAACCAGTGAAAAAAGTAAATAAGGTGCAGCAAGGTGGCCCAATCCTTTTTTTAGCAAAGGACAAGCCTGGACAAACTCTTATATGATGTAAAGCGCTCCCAAGGACACATGGGAATATCGTCAAGCTAGTTTTCATCACGTTCATATGATTCGTGTTCGGTACTTTGATAATTTGGTATGTGGGTGGACCGGTGCTTGGGTTCTGCCCTTACTTGGAAAAGCATCCCACTTATGATTAACCTCTATTGCAAGCATCCGCAAATACAACAAAAGTATTAAGGTAAACCTAACCATAGCATGAAACATATGGATCCAAATTAGCCCCTTACGAAGCAACGCATAAACTAGAGTTTAAGCTTCTGTCACTCTAGCAACCCATCATCTAATTATTACTTCCCAATGCCTTCCTCTAGGCCCAAACAATGGTGACGTGTCATGTAGTCGACGTTCACATAACACCACTAGAGGAGATACAACATACATCTCATCAAAATATCGAACGAATACCAAATTCACATGACTACTAATAGCAAGACTTCTCCCATGTCCTCAGGAACAAAAGTAACTACTCACAAAGCATAAACATGTTCATAATCATAGGGGTATTAATGTGCATATATGATCTGAACATATGATCTTCCACCAATTAAACCAACTAGCATCAACTACTAGGAGTAATTAACACTACTAGCAACCTACTAGCACCAATCCCGGACTTGGAGACAAGAATCGGATACAAGAGATAAACTGGGGTTTTGAGATGAGATGGTGCTGATGAAGATGTTGATGGAGATTGCCCTCTCCTGATGAGAGGAGCATTGGTGATGACGATGGCGATGATTTCCCCCTCCGGGAGGGAAGTTTCCCGGCAGAACAGCCCCGCCAGAACCCTAGATTGGTTCCGCCAAGGTTCCGCCTCGTGGCAGCAGAGTTTCGTCTGAGAAGATGGCTTATGATTTTTTCCCATCGAAAGAGTCCATAGAGCAGAAGATGGTCACCGGAGGGCCATCAGGGGGCCCACGAGGTAGGGGGCACGCCCAGGGGTTAGGGCGCGCCCCCACCCTCGTGGGCAGGGTGTGGCCCCCCTGGTGAAGTTCTTGCGCTCAATGTTTTTTATATATTTGGAAACATCATCGTGAAGTTTCAGGACTTTTGGAGCTGTGCAGAATAGGTCTCTAATATTTGCTCCTTTTTCAGCCAGAATCCCAGCTGCCTGCATTCTCCCTCTTTATGTAAACCTTGTAAAATAAGAGAGAATAGGCATAAGTATTGTGACATAATGTGTAATAACAGACCATAATGCAATAAATATTGATATAAAAGCATGATGCAAAATGGACGTATCAACTCCCCCAAGCTTAGACCTCGCTTGTCCTGAAGCGAAAAGCCGAAATCGAAAAATATGTCCACATGTTTAGAGATGAAGGTGTCGATAAAAATAAAATACGGACATGAGGGCATCATGACCATTCTTAGAACAACAACTTATATAATTCTTGTCATATGATATCTTATGCTAGAGTAATAATTCAATCACAATATCAAGTATGAATCGTAAACTTCATTGAAAACTAACAAACTATAATCTCAGTCATTGAAGTAATTGCAATTTATCATAACATAGGAAAGAGTAAATGTATAAGAGCTTTTCAGCAAGTCCACATACTCAACTATCCTATACTCTTTCACAATTGCTGACACTCACGCAATACTTATGGGTATGGAGTTTTAATCGGACATAGAGAAAGATAGGGGCTTATAGTTTCGCCTCCCAACATCTTACCTCAAGGGTAATGTCAATAGTAATAGTTCATGAGAACTCACATCCAATTAGCCATATATACTAGGATCTTTCCGACATATTGTGCTTGCCAAAGGATAAAATGTAAAAAGGAACGGTGAAGATCACCATGACTCTATTGCAGTATAGGAGATAAAAGTAAAAGATAGGCCCTTCACAGAGGGAAGCAGAGGTTGTCATGCGCTTTTATGGTTGGATGCACAAAATCCTAATGCGAAAGAACGTCACTTTATATTTCCACTTGTGATATGGACCTTTATTATGCAGTCTGTCACTTCTATTACTTCCATATCACACGATTGTATAAAGCTTATTTCTACCACACCAATCAATCATACGTATTTAGAGAGCAATTTTTATTGCTTGCACCCATGACAACTTACTTGATGGATCTTACTCAACCCATAGGTAGGTATGGTGGACTCTCATGGCAAAACTGGTTTAAGGGTATTTGGAAGCACAAGTAGTATTTCTACTTGGTGCAATGAATTTGGCTAGCATGAGGGAGAAAGGCAAGCTCAACATGTTGAAGGATCCAAGACAATATAATTTGTCTCAGATATAAGAAAACATAACCCATTATGTTGTCTTCCTTGTCCAATGTCAACTCTTTAGCATGTCATATTTTAATGAGTGCTCACAATCATAAAAGATGTCCAAGATAGTATATTTCTATGTGAAGACCTCTCTTTCTTTATTACTTGCTATTAATTGCAACGATGACCAAAACTATGTTTGTCAACTCTCAACAACTTTTATTCATCATACCCTTTCTATGTGAACTCATTACTCTCCATAAGAGTCACATGATCTCTTTGTTTCTTTTTATTTCTTTCTCTTTTCCTTTATTTACTTAGGATCATGGCAAAATAATCAAGCCCTTGACTCAACACTAATCTTTATTATATAGCTCACAGACTCGATTACATAGAGGGGTAATAAAGCAAAACTCACAACTAGATCATACTAAGTGCTTTTATTCTACTAAATCAAGATATTACCAAAAGGATCGAACTAAGAAAAACGGTAAAGATAAAAGTGATGGTGATACGATACCGGGGCACTCCCCCAAGCTTGGCAGTTGCCAAGTGGAGTGCCCATACCCATGTGATTATGTCTCTCTTTTCGGGGATGGTGATGTGATGTTCTTGGCGATGATGCCCCTCAAGATACAATTCCCCTCCTCAAGCTTGTTGACTTGCTGCTTGAGGTCCATTATTTCCTTTCGGAGTTTTCCTGTAACAGTGAAAGCTCCCTGCACCCAAGGGTGCTGTGTAGCTACGGGAGAACCAGTGACACTCTTTTTCATATTCTCATAAGAAAGAAATCTAACATTGGAATGGATAACCGAGTTTGGAATAGCTGAGCTCTGCAGTTCTCCCATTGTGAATCCATCTTGGAGGCGGGAAGTGACTTCTTGATCCTCTTCCATGGCATCTATCCTCTTCAAATCAACCTCCATCTCTTCCTCCGTGGCTGGCCCAAAGGGGTCAACATGATCGTCTGTCGTTGATCTCGGTGCCGAATGAGACAGCCGACTCTCCGTGACTGACTCTTGCAAAGACATCCTACTCTAATCTGCAGCAGCAACAGCTCGAACCACAAACAGGAGATAATTGCGTGATACGAGAGTCAAAACCCCCGGGAGATTATATAATGAATTTCTACCGACCAAAATACGTGTCCTATAAGAAAACGGAGTCCGTAGAGCACACGAGGTGCCCACGAGGTAGGGGGTGTGCCCAGGGGTTAGGGCGCGCCCTCCACCCTCGTGGAGCCCTCGTGTCCTTCCCGGACTGCTGCTTGTTTTTCTATTTTTCTAAATATTCCAAAACAGAGAAATATTGCCTTAAAAACTGTTTTGGGGTCGGTTTACTTACCGTACCACATACCTATTCCTTTTCGGAGTCTGAAACATTCCGGAAAGTGTCCCTTATGTATTCCTCCGGGGTTACGGTTTCAATAACATTGGTTTCAACATTTATAGGATTCCTGAGATATAGTGTTTAATTCTTTGACCTTTCACCACATTCGGATTTGTGCCTTCGAAGTTTTTGATTTTTATGGCACCGAAACGATAGACCTCCTCGATAACGTAAGGGCCTTCCCATTTAGAGAGAAGTTTTCCTGCAAAAAATCTTAAACGAGAGTTGTATAGCAATACATAATCACCTACATTAAACTCACGCTTTTGTATTCTTTTATCATGCCACCTTTTAACTTTTTCTTTAAACAACTTGGCATTTTCGTAGGCTTGGGTTCTCCATTCATCAAGTCAGCTAATATCAAATAACCTCTTCTCACCGGCAAGTTTAAAATCATAATTAAGTTCTTTAATAGCCCAATAAGCCTTGTGTTCTAGTTCGGGAGGTAAGTGACATGCTTTTCCATAGACCATTTTATACGGAGACATACCCATAGGATTTTTTTATGCAGTTCTATAGGCCCATAATGCATCATCTAGTTTCTTGGACCAATTCTTTCTAGACCTATTGACAGTCTTTTGCAAAATTAATTTGAGTTCTCTGTTACTCAATTCTACTTGACCACTAGACTGAGGGTGATAAGGGGATGCAATTCTATGATTAACATCATATTTATCAAGCATTTTACGGAAAGCACCATGAATAAAATGTGAACCACCATCGGTCATTAAATATCTAGGGACTCCAAACCTTGGAAAAATAACTTCTTTAAGCATTTTAATAGAAGTGTTATGATCACCACTACTAGTTGGAATAGCTTCTACCCACTTAGTAACGTAATCAACATCAACTAAAATATGTGTATAACCATTAGAGGAAGGAAAAGGTCCCATATAGTCAAAGCCCCAAACATCAAATGGTTCAATAACAAGTGAATAATTCATAGGCATTTCTTGACGTCTACTAATATTACCAATTCTTTGACATTCATCACAAGATAAGACAAACTTACGGGCATCCTTGAAGAGAGTAGGCCAATAAAAACCAGATTGCAGTACCTTATGTGTAGTTCTATCTCCAGCATGGTGTCCTCCATAAGCCTCGGAGTGACACTTGCGTAGGATCTGTTCCTGTTCATGCTCAGGTACACAACGTCTAATAACACCATCTACTCCTTCTTTATAAAGATGTGGGTCATCCCAAAAGTAATGCCTCAAATCATAAAAGAACTTTTTCTTTTGTTGGTATGTGAAACTAGGTGGTATAAACTTAGCAACAATGTAATTAGCATAATCAGCATACCATGGAGCAGTATGAGAAGTATTTATGACATTTAATTGCTCATCAGGAAAGCTATCATCAATAGGTAGTGGGTCATCAAGCACATTTTCTAACCTAGACAAGTTGTCTGCAATGGGGTTCTCAGATCCTTTTCTATCAACAATATGTAAATCAAATTCTTGTAGCAAGAGAACCCATCTAATAAGTCTAGGTTTAGCATCTTTCTTTTCCATAATATATTTAATAGCAGCATGATCAGTGTGAATAGTTACTTCAGAATCAACAATATAATGTCTAAACTTATCATAGGCAAATACAACTGCTAACAATTCTTTTTCAGTAGTAGCATAATTTCTTCGAGCATTGTCTAGAGTTTTACAAGAATATTGAATAACATTTAATTTCTTATCAACTCTTTGTCCTAGAACAAGACCTACAGCATAATCACTAGCATCACACATAATTTCAAAGGGTAAATTCCAATCAGGTGGCTGAACAATAGGTGCAGAGATCAATGCTTTCTTAAGTATTTCAAATGCTTCTACACAATCATCATCAAAGACAAATGGTATATCTTTTTGTAATAAATTAGTTAGAGGCCGAGAGATTTTTGAGAAGTCCTTGATGAACCTCCTATAAAAACCGGCATGACCAAGGAAACTTCTTCTACCTTTGATGTCCTTGGGACATGGCATCTTTTCAATAGCATCAACCTTGGCTTTATCATCTTCAATACCTCTTTCAGAAACTTTATGCCCCAAGACAATACCTTCATTAACCATAAAGTGGCACTTTTCCCAATTCAAGACAAGATTAGTTTCTTCACATCTCTGCAAAACTCGATCAAGGTTGCTCAAGCAATCATCAAAAGAAGATCCATAGACGGAAAAATCGTCCATGGAAACCTCACAAATCTTCTCACATAAGTTAGAGAATATAGCCATAATGCATCTTTGAAAGGTAGTAGGCGCATTACATAAACCAAAAGGCATACGTCTATAAGGAAAAGTACCAAATGGGCATGTAAAAGTAGTCTTTGATTGATCTTTGGCTGACACAGGTATTTGAGAGAAACCAGAATAACCATCTAGAAAGCAAAAATGTGTATGTTTGGATAATCTTTCTAGCATTTGATTGATAAAAGGTAAGGGGTAATGATCTTTTTTAGTAGCCTTATTTAATTTGCGGAAATCGATTACCATCCTATAACCAGTAATAATTCTTTGAGGAATCAATTCATATTTATCATTAGGAACAACAGTAATATGTCCCTTCTTAGGGACACAATGGACATGACTTACCCACTTACTATCAGCAACGAGATAAATTATACCTGCCTCAAGGAGCTTTAGTATCTCCTTTCTTACCACTTCTTTCATTTTAGGATTCAGACGGCGTTGATGATCACGAACTGGTTTAGCATCTTCTTCCAAATTAATTTTATGTTGACATAGAGTGGGACTAATGCCCTTAAGATCATCAAGAGTATACCCAATAGCAGCACTGTGCTTCTTCAGAGTTTTCAATAATCTCTCTTCTTCATGTTCTGAAAGGTTAGCACTAATAATAACAGGGTATATCCTTTTCTCATCAAGATAAGCATATTTAAGAGTATCAGGTAACGGTTTAAGCTCAAACACGGGATCACCCTTGGGTGGAGGAGGATCCCCTTGGATTTCAACACATAAATTGTTTTTCAGAATAGGTTCCTGTTTAAAGAATACTTCATCTAATTCCCTTCTTTCATTCATAAACATATCATTTTCATGGTCTAGCAGATATTGTTCTAAAGGATCACTAGGAGATACGGCAATAGAAGCAAGACCAATAATTTCATCCTTACTAGGTAATTCTTCTTCACGGTGTTGTCTACTAAATTTAGAAAAAAATAAATTCATGAGTCATATCATCTAAACCGACAGTAACAACATCCCTTTTGCAATCTATGGTAGCATCAACAGTATTTAAGAAGGGTCTACCAAATATAGTGGGACAAAAACTATCTTGTGGGGAACCAAGAACAAGAAAATCAGCAGGATATTTAGTTTTCCCACACAAGACTTCAACATCTCTAACAATTCCCATTGGTGAAATAGTATCTCTATTAGCAAGTTTAATTGTAACATCAATATCTTCCATCTCAGCAGGTGCAATATCATGCATAACTTCTTGGTATAAAGAATAAGGTATTGCACTAGCACTAGCACCCATATCACATAAGCCATGATAACAATGATCTCCTATTTTAACAGAAATAACAGGCATGCCTACCATAGGTCTATGTTTATCTGTATCACAGGATTTAGCAATTCTAGCAGTTTCATTACAGAAATAAATAACATGCCCATCTTTATTATCAGACAAGAGATCTTTAACAATAGCAATATTAGGTTCAACTTTAACTTGCTCAGGAGGTGTATATGTTTTAATGTTTCTTTTATGAACCAGAGTTGAAGCTTTAGCATGATCCTTTATCCTAACAGGGAAAGGTGGTTTCTCAACATAAGAAGTAGGAAAAATAGGATCATTATAAGTAATAGTCTTTTCTTCAACTTTAATAGGTGCAGCTACTTTTACTTGTATGGGAGGATGATATTTAAACCACTTCTCCTTGGGGAGATCAACATAAGCAGCAAAAGATTCACAGAAAGAAGCTACTATCTCAGAGTCAAGTCCATATTTAGTGCTAAATTTACGAAAAATATCGGTATCCATAAAACATTTAACACAATCAAAACTATGTGTCATACCTGACTCCTTACCATTGTCGAGGTCCCAATATTCGGAGTTGCATTTAATTCTTTCCAATAAATCCCATTTGAATTCAATAGTCTTCATCATAAAAGAGCCAGCACAAGAAGTATCAAGCATGGTGCGATTGTTACCAGAAAGCCGAGCATAAAATATTTGAATAATCATTTCTCTTGAGAGCTCATGATTGGGGCATGAATATAACATTGATTTAAGCCCCCCCCAAGTTTGAGCGATGCTTTCTCCTTCACGAGGCCAAAAAATATATATATAATTGCGATCACGATGAACAAGATGCATAGGATAAAATGAAATTCCAATTTCAATCGTTTGTAGTTCCAAGACTCCATATCATCACATAGACTATACCATGTCGATGCATCTCCCCTCAAAGATAAAGGGAAGACCTTCTTCTTAACAACTTCTTCGGGTACACCTGCAAGC
This sequence comes from Triticum urartu, assembly GCF_056163025.1. Taxonomy (NCBI): domain Eukaryota; kingdom Viridiplantae; phylum Streptophyta; class Magnoliopsida; order Poales; family Poaceae; genus Triticum; species Triticum urartu. The sequence goes on along the minus strand of NC_141879.1, from coordinate 322,946,745 downwards.
TTAAATAATCCACAAACTTCATCCACATATATTAGATGCTCATCAGGATGTTTTGTTCCATCTCCTAAAAAAGGATTAGCTAGCAGTTTTTCTACCATACCCAAGGGAATTTCAAAGCAAGCATTTTAATTTTCAGTAGGTTCAGTAGGTTGAGGAGCAACTCTTTGCTCTATTGGTCGGGGTGAAGATACCCCGAACAAGCCCCTCAGAGGATTACTTTCCATAGTAACAAGTGACAGTAAATTTCAGCACACTATATAAATTTTTCCTTACCAAATTCCACCTACAAAAGGCGCTTCACTCCACGGCAACATCGCCAGAAAACAGTCTTGATGACCCACAACTATAGGGGATCTATCGTAGTCCTTTCGATAAGTAAGAGTGTCGAACCCAACGAGGAGCAGAAGGAAATGATAAGCGGTTTCCAGCAATGTATTCTCTGCAAGTACTGAAATAAGTGGTAACAGATAGTTTTGTGATAAGATAATTTGTAATGAGCAACAAGTGACAAAAGTAAATAAGGGTCAGCAAGGTGGCCCAATCCTTTTTGTAGCAAAGTACAAGCCTGGACAAACTCTTATATGATGTAAAGCGCTCCCGAGGACACATGGGAATATCGTCAAGCTAGTTTTCATCACGTTTATATGATTCGTGTTTGGTACATTGATAATTTGGTATGTGGGTGGACCGGTGCTTGGGTGCTACCCTTACTTGGACAAGCATCCCACTTATGATTAACCTCTATTGCAAGCATCCGCAACTACAACAAAAGTATTAAGGTAAACCTAACCATAGCATGAAACATATGGATCCAAATCAGCCCCTTACGAAGCAACGCATAAACTAGGGTTTAAGCTTCTATCACTCTAGCAACCCATCATCTACTTATTACTTCCCAATGCCTTCCTCTAGGCCCAAACAATGGTGAAGTGTCATGTAGTCGACGTTCACATAACACCATTAGAGGAGAGACAACATACATCTCATTAAAATATCAAACGAATACCAAATTCACATGACTACTAATAGCAAGACTTCTCCCATGTCCTCAGGAACAAAAGTAACTACTCACAAAGCATAAACATGTTCATAATCAGAGGGGTATTAATGTGCATATAGGATCTGAACATATGATCTTTCACCAATTAAACCAACTAGCATCAACTACAAGGAGTAATTAACACTACTAGCAACCTACTAGCACCAATCCCGGAATTGGAGAGAAGAATCGGATACAAGAGATAAACTAGGGTTTTGAGATGAGATGGTGCTGATGAAGATGTTGATGGAGATTGCCCTCTCCCGATGAGAGGAGCGTTGGTTATGACGATGGCGATGTTTTCCCCCTTCGGGAGGGAAGTTTCCCCGGCAGAACAACCCCGCCAGAACAACCCCGCCAGAACCCTAGATTGGTTCCGCCTCGTGGCGGCGGAGTTTCGTCCGAGAAGATGGCTTATGATTTTTTCCCATCGAAAGAGTCCATATAGCAGAAGATGGTCACCGGAGGGCCACAAGAGGGCCCACGAGGTAGGGGGCGCGCCCAGGGGGGTAGGGCGCGCCCCCACCCCCGTGCGCAGGGTGTGGCCCCCTTGGTGAAGTTCTTGCGCTCAATGTTTTTTATATATTTGGAAAATATCATTCGTGAAGTTTCAAGACTTTGGGAGCTGTGCGGAATAGGTCTCTAATATTTTCTCCTTTTCCAGCCAGAATCCCAGCTGCCGGTATTCTCCCTCTTTATGTAAACCTTGTAAAATTAGAGAGAATAGGCATAAGTATTGTGACATAATGTGTAATAACAGCCCATAATGCAATAAATATTGATATAAAAGCATGATGAAAAATGGACGTATCACTTGTATATTCCAATGATGGGCTTACTCAAATTGCCCTAGGTCTTCATGAGCAAGCAAGTTGGATGCACACCCACTTAGTTTCTTTTTGAGCTTTCATATACTTATAACTCTAGTGCATCCGTTGCATGGCAATCCCTACTCACTCACATTGATATCTATTGATGGGCATCTCCATAGCCCGTTGATACGCCTAGTTGATGTGAGACTATCTTCTCCCTTTTTGGTCTTCTCCACAACCACCATTCTATTCCACCTATAGTGCTATGTCCATGGCTCACACTCATGTATTGCGTGAAAATTGAAGAAGTTTTGAGAATGTCAAAAGTATAAAACAATTGCTTGGCTTTTCATCGGGGGTTGTGCATGATTTAAATATTTTGTGTGGTGAAGATAGAGCATAGCCAGACTATATGATTTTGTAGGGATAACTTTCTTTGGCCATTTTATTTTGAGAAGACATAATTGCTTCATTAGTATGGTTGAAGTATTATTATTTTTATGTCAATATGAACTTTTGTCTTGAATCTTTCGGATCTGAATATTCATACCACAGTTAATAAGAATTACATTAAAATTATGCCAAGTAGCACTCCGTATCAAAAATTCTATTTTTATCATTTACCTACTCGAGGACGAGCAGGAATTAAGCTTGGGGATGCTTGATACGTCTCCAACGTATCTATAATTTTTGATTGCTCCATGCTATATTATCTACTGTTTTGGACATTATTGGGCTTTATTATCCACTTTTATATTATTTTTGGGACTAACTTATTAACCGGAGGCCCAACCCAGAATTGCTGTTTTTTGCCTGTTTTAGGGTTTCGAAGAAAAGGAATATCAAACGGAGTCCAAACGGAATGAAACCTTCGGGAACGTGATTTTCTCAATGAACAAGACCCGAGAGACTTGGACCATACGTCAAGAAAGAAAAGATGAGGCCACGAGGTAGGGGGCGCGCCTACCCCCCCCCAGGCACGCCCTCCACCCTCGTGGGCCCCCTGTTGCTCCACCGACGTACTCCTTCCTCCTATATATACCTACATACCCCCAAACAATCAGATACGGAGCGAAAACCCTAATTCCACCGCCGCAACTTTCTATATCCACGAGATCCCATCTTGGGGCCTGTTCCGGAGCTCCGCCGGAGGGGCATTGATCACGGAGGGCTTCTACATCAACACCATAGCCCCTTCGATGAAGTGTGAGTAGTTTACCTCAGACCTACGGGTCCATAGTTAGTATCTAGATGGCTTATTCTCTCTTTTTGGATCTCAATACAATGTTCTCCCCCTCTCTTGTGGAGAACTATTCGGTGTAATCTTCTTTTTGCGGTGTGTTTGTTGAGACCGATGAATTGTGGGTTTATGATCAAGTCTATCTATGAATAATATTTGAATCTTCTCTGAATTATTTTATGTATGATTGGTTATCTTTGCAAGTCTCTTCGAATTATTAGTTTGGTTTGGCCTACTAGATTGATCTTTCTTGCAATGGAGAAGTGCTTAGCTTTGGGTTCAATCTTGCGGTGTCCTTTCCTAGTGACAGTAGGGGCAGAAAGGCACGTATTGTATTGTTGCCATCGAGGATAACAAGGTGGGGTTTTGTTCATATTGCATGAGTCTATCCCTCTACATCATGTCATCTTGCTTAAGGCGTTACTCTATTTTTAACTTAATACTCTAGATGCATGCTGGATAGCGGCCGATGAGTGGGGTAATAGTAGTAGATGCAGGCAGGATTCGGTCTACTTGTCTCGGAAGTGATGCCTATATACATGATCATGCCTAGATATTCTCATAACTATGCTCAATTCTGTCAATTGCTCAACAGTAATTTGTTCACCCACCGTAGAATACTTATGCTCTCAAGATAAGCCACTAGTGAAACCTATGGCCCCCAGGTCTATCTTTATCATATTAATCTCCTATTACTTAGTTATTTCCTTTGTTATTTACTTTGCCTTTATTTTACTTTGCATCTTTATCATAAAAATACCAAAAATATTATCTTATCATATCTATCAGATCTCACTCTCGTAAGTGGCCTTATACGGATTGACAACCCCTATTTGTGTTGGTTGCGAGGATTTATTTGTTTTGTGCAGGTAGGAGGGACTCGCGCGTAGCCTCCTACTGGATTGATACCTTGGTTCTCAAAAACTGAGGGAAATACTTATGCTACTTTGCTGCATTATCCCTTCCTCTTCAGGGAAAACCAAGGTAGTGCTCAAGAGGTAGCAGAATTACTTATGTGTATACTTCACCAATTTAAATTGATGACAAGCAACGGATTTGGCATACTACTTATTCTCGTTGAAAATAATTGAAGAGAGATATAGCGCAAACTTGGGAAGGTCTTCAACGAACCATCGGTAGGATTTAGAAAGAATGAATTAATTGATATGATAACCAAGAAAGAGAACTCTTGAACGAACCACCGTAAGAAGTGAAAATGAACGAAGAAAATATAAAGAAACACCTGGAAGAATTATAAAAAGAATGAATATACTTGAGAGAATATAAATGCAAGTGAAGGAAGAGATCACGAACTGACTAGAGAGTACTTCAACGACGCACCGGTAAGATTTGGAGAACGAGAGCTGAAAGCTGGAATGAATAATTCTGAGATGATGGGCTCCGGAGAATCAAACTGAAAAGACTCCTGAATTGCTCCGGATGGGTGAAAAAAATTGTCACAATCAAAAACAATTATGAGTGGGTGGCATCAAGCTACAACTATGAATCTTTGAGAGAACGGATAAGATTGAAGAGAACCTCTTGAGGTCTTGAAATGTTGAGAATGATGTTGAGAAACACCACCATGAATTATTGAGGCACTCTGGAATGAAGAATAGAAAGGTTGAACCAACGATGAAAAGAATTTGAAAGACCTTGGAGAAAGACATTTGACTGATGACAGTTCATTCTTACGTCAAACTTTGAAATGCATTTGAAAATAACTCCGGAAAAATTAGAAGAGTCAGGTAAGATCCTGGGAAAAGACCTGTGGGTTAGGGCCCACTCAAAAGATACATCTTGAACGATTTAAAAGAGATATTGCGTCAGTTGAATTAGATGACTTGAATGAGATAATAATCTCCAAATAGTTAAGAATGAAAACATGAATCTTCTAAGATATCTTCAGAACTCCGGATACAAGAATCGCAATGTTAATGGTCAAGAGATGGTTGGATAAGAACTTCCAACACGAGAAAGCATTTGAAAACGAGGAAAGAGATATGATAGACAAAGCTTGACTTGAATCCACCGGAGAAGAAAAAAGAACAAAGAATTATAAACTCAAAGCTCTGCTAGTATCTTCGTGAGAATCACCGGATAAGAACATTGAAAGAAAAGAATGAAGAGACTTCACATCCATAAAAGGATACTTGAATAAGAAATCTGAGTCCTTGAAGAAAAAGGGTGGGAGGGCGGGAAAAATAAAGGCAACTTGGGATGGTTGAAACAAACACCGTTGAGAAGAACTAAAATTTGATCTCGCGGATGTTGAAAATGATCGGATCTCCTTGAAGAGAAACATGCCGGTTGAAAAGGATTAACATGACAATCTCGATTATCATGGAGTATTAGTATTCACATAGAAATATGAGAACATCGCTTAGAAAGAGGCATGGAATCAACATTTGACTTTGAAGCAACTCAAATACCACAACTCAAAACAAAACAAAGGATTGGCTGACAGAATAAGCCGGGACAAACATATGGTAGAGATTTCGTCCGAAGTTTTTGTGGTGGGGCCCACACGGGCTCGATCATACAGCACCATCATGTACAAGGCAGTGCACATGACATATGAAGCGTACCCGAGTCAGCATAGCCAAGGACTCTTTAAGACGCAATGAGACCACTGTAAAACCAATCGTGGATAGGCGGACCACTAGACGTCGAACCCCAATTTCATATCATACATCTGTCAAAAAGATATCCTAGGAGCTACTTGAGTTCCCACTTATAAACTCCCAAAACTTTCTGGTTATGCAATCAGGTGTTGGGGATACAGGGGAAGCATAATATCTCACCCAAACTAACAATTCCTAAATCCAGCTGTATCTATCCTTCAACACATAACCAAGAAACCTTCGAAAATCATGTACATCAACCTTCGAAAAGCATATGTTATACAAGTTATGGCAATACTCCCGAACTCCCGCCCCAGTACTGGGTGGCGTCGAGGTTATCTCACCAAAAACTGCATAAAAGAGATTTTTGATGTCGGCGAAACTCAGGTATTCCAGAACTGCAACGATAAAATTGTGACGACAACACCTCAGAGCTCAACTCCCAGGGACACTGCCACAACCCCTAAATGTCAGGAGGCACCAAGAATAGTGTTCTCGTCACAAGACTATCGGAACGATTCCAAGATATCCGCGTGATCCTAAAAAAAATTCGTGAAATTTGAGGAGAGGGAAGTCAAAACTTCTGCGTCAGGAGACCTCACCAGAGCGACGAAGGGACTGAGGAGTAAAAAGAATCCTACTCTGTGATATATATAATCCTAAGACTCAAAACATTTTAATCTAGACTCAACAACGTCAGCAATTCGATCAAGCAGGGGGCTCCTTAGTCGGGGATGGCTTTTATTACCAACTTGTTACACCCACAACACGGCTGTATCTCCCACGTGTCGGGGCACGACTTAGAGGCATAGCCGCATGGTAGGTTTGTCGCAAGAGGGGTAATCTTCAGACAATCTCATGTACTGAATAAGAAAGGGATAAAGAGTTGGCTTACAATCGCCACTTCACACAAATAAAAAGCTAAACATACATCATCAAGAATACAATCAAGCTCCGACTACGGAACCAAAATAAAAGAAGACAACCCCGAATGCTAGATCCCCGATCGTCCCAACTGGGCACCACTATCGAGCTCCCACTTGAGCTCGGTTGCGCCACCTACACTGGTATCATCGGCACTTGCAACTGTTTGGAAGTATCCGTGAGTCACGAGGACTCATCAATCTCACCCCCGTGATATTAAGACTATTTAAGCTTATGGGTAGGATAGGGTAATGAGGTGGAGCTGCAGCAAGCACTAAGCATATATGGTGGCTAACATACTCAAATAAGAGTGAGAAGAGAAGCAACGCACGATCGAGAACCTAGAAGTGATCAAGAAGTGTTCCTGACAACTACTTACGTTCAAGCATAACACAAGACCGTGCTCACTTCCCGGGCTTCCCCGAAAAGAGACCATCACGGCTACACACGCGGTTGATGCATTTTAATTAAGTCAAGTGTCAAGTTCTGTACAACCTGATATTAACAAATTCCTATCTGCCACATAACCGCGGGCACGGCTCTCGAAAGTTTATACCCTGCAGGGATGTCCCAACTTAGCCCATCACAAGCTCTCACGGTCAATGAAGGATATTCCCTCTCCCGAAAAGACCCGATCAGTCTTGGAATCCCGGTTACAAGACATTTCGACAATGGTAAAACAAGACCAGCAAAGCCGCTCGATGTGCCGACAATCCCTATAGGGGCTGCACATATCTCGTTCTCAGGGCAACACCGGATAGGTCAAGCTACGAGTAAACCTAGCCCTCAAGTTGCCCCGAGGTGGCCCCGCAGGCTGCCCGGTTCGGACCAACACTTAGAGAAGCACTGGCCCTGAGGGGGGTTAAAATAAAGATGACCCTCGGGAGCGCGACTCCCAAGGGAAAAGTATAGGTGGTGGTGAGGCAAATGGTAAAACCAAGGTTGGGCCTTGCTGGAGGAGTTTTATTCAAAGCGAACTGTCAAGGGGTTCCCATAACACCCAACCGCGTAGGGAACACAAAATCAAGGAACATAACACCGGTATGACAGAAACTAGGGCGGCAAGAGTGGAACAAAACACCAGGCATAAGGCCGAGCCTTCCACCCTTTACCAAGTATATAGATGCATTAATTAAAATAAGAGATATTGTGATATCCCAACATAACCATGTTCCAACATGGAACAAACATCACCTTCACCTGCAACTAACAACGCTAGAGGCTTGACATGGAAATATGGGAGGCATGATATAACAAGTGGTAGGTAGTGCAACATAGCGATAGAGCGAACAACTAGAAAGCAAAGATAGAAGTGATTTCGAGGGTATGGTCATCTTGCCTGAGATCCCGCAAGGAAGAAGAACGAGTCCATGAAGAAGACGAACCAACATAGTCGAACGAATCCTCACAACTCCGGAACGAAACCAAAGCTAACGAGATAAGCAACCCGGAAAGAAGCAAGCAACATAGTAAACAATCATCACATAAACATGGCATGATGCACAATCAAGTATGATGCGTGTCCGGTTTAAAGGGTCATGGCATGGCATGGCAAAGTGCACAAACAATGCTACAAGTTAAGTGGAGCACAATATGCAACGAGTTGCATACTGACGAAACACCACATTCAAATGTTTAGTTCACTCCCGTTTAGGTACACAACATTATTAAATGTTATTAAACATGGCAAGAGGTGAAGAATAAAGAAACTATATAACTAGACAAGTTTAAATGAGGTCGGAGCAACAAGCAACAAATCCGGAAAAAATCCTCATGTGCATATTTTAGATTTGGTACTGTTCTGCCCTAAACCATATTTTAGATTTATTAAACATGCAAGATGAGTGCACCATGTTAATCTATGCATTTTTCTACCCCATTTGCATCTGAAGATTATTAAAATCCGAGCTATGGTTAATTAGTTATGAATTAAAGCATTTTTGCATGGCATTGGAGCAAATTAAAGCAATCAGCAATTAAAACATTTCAAACATGCATGAAAGTTGGATATTATGAATCTAGACACAATTCTAAGCATTTTTCATATTTGATGTTTTTACAAATGATGCATGGTTGGTGAGTTATTAAATGCATGTTCTTGGGGGCGTTTTCTACAAAACAGCGTTCTCTGGATAAAATAGACAAAATTGCTGGAACAGGGAAAAAACCCATAACGGGCCGAAACTGACTAGCCCAGCAGAACAGAAAAAAGGAGGGCACACGGGGGTGGCCTCACCATGGGCCTCGGCCCGGCTGGTGGAGAGGCCCCGCAGGCCTGGCCCGGCCTTGGGGCTGCTGGGCTGAGAGCTGGGGCGGAGCGGGCTGATGTAGAGGAAGCCCACACGCGTTGAAAGAGTGGTCAATGGCGCTGAACAAGGCATCATCCTCCTCTGCTTGATGCAGAGGCTGGACAGGTGCGGCGCGATGGTGGGACAGGCGCGGGGTTGCAGGGCCGGGACGTCGCGGTGGCATGAGACTTCGGGCGCCAGCGGCTTGGTGTTCGATTCGGACCAGGGAAGACAAGGGGCGGCGCGACTAGAACAGGCGAGGCGCGGGGTCAACGCGGGGTTGTCCCGCTCGATGCAGGTGGTACTATGATGCAGAAATTTGGCGGGCGGAGGCGAGCGGCGGCGGCTCCGGGAACTTGACGAGCTGCGGACTTGACGGGCTGTGGAGCCGCAGGTGAGGTCCGAGGCAAGGCAGGCGCCAGATCCGGTGCGGAGGGACTCGTTCCCGGCGATGACGGGGCTACGGGAAACCGAGGCGGCTCCTGGTTTCCTCCTGGAACAGAGAGGGAGAGGCATGAGAAATGAGGGAGTGAACCAGAGGGAGGAGGGAAGGAGAAGAAGAAGAAGAGGGGAAGGGGCGACGGGGTCCTGAAGGAGCTCGAGCGTGAGGGCGGCGCTCGGGGTGGCTGGGTTCGCCAGTGGCGATGACGCCATGGAGAGAGATGAGCAAACGGGAGAAGCTCGCTCTCGGTCAGGGCAGCAGGGATCTCTTGGTGGCTCTGATCGAAGGTGCTCGGGCGCTGGTAGGATGGCTGCGTAGATCGAGGGAGGAGGCTGCAAATGCGGGTAGGAGGAAGGTAGCTAGGCTGATTGGGGATGGATACCAAGGGGGATTTGGAGGAGTGGTGGCGGCAGCGAGTGGATGGGACAAGGTCCCTAGGTTTTTGGGTTGGTCTTTATATAACAAGTGAATTTTGGGTCGGGGTATTTGGTTCCTCCGATCTTAATCAGACGGTCGAGAAATAAAATGATAGGGAGTCCAAAAAAGAAAATGGAGATGTGAAAGTGCAACTATCCCTTGGTGGTTTTGGTAATTCCTAACAACATATAGCTCATTGAGCTAATGCTATTTCAAGATTAATATCTCAGGAAAGCTCAATGATTGGCATGCCATGGATGAAAAAAGTGGACCCCTCAAAATGCTAAGGACAAAAGGATTGGCTCAAGCTCAAAGCTCAAGACTCTACATATTCTATTTTAGTGAGCCAAGATCACATTGAGTCTATAGGAAAAGCCAATACTATCAAGGAGGGATGAGGTGTTGCTTAATGAGGCTCTTGCTCAAAATGCTTAATGATATGCTCCAAAGCCCTCAACTACTTTCTCACATCCACATATGACCTAAACCAGAAGTCAAACTTGGCCCCACTGATTCTTTCTATCTGGCGCCACCGAGTTCAAATGTCATAGCCACTGCCACTAACCCTAGGCAAATCGGTCTCACCGATAGGGATCTCGGTCTCACCGAGATGGGATTGTAATATCTCTGTTTCCCTTCGTAACATTTCGGTCTTACCGAGATGAGCGATCGGCCCCACTAAGATTGCAATGTAAACTCTCTGTTTCCCCTTCGTAATGTTTCGGTCTCACCGAAATGAGCGATCGGTCCCACCGAGTTTACCTGACCAACTCTCTGGTTAGCTTATTACCAAAATCGGTCTCACCAAGTTTGTGTAATCGGTCTCACCGAGATTACGTTATGCCCTAACCCTAACCATATCGGTCCTACCGAGTTGCATGTTGGTCCCATCGAAAACCCTGACGGTCACTAGCTTTGCTGAATCGGTCCGACGGAGTTAATCAATTTGGTCCCACCGAGATTGGCAAGTTGTGTGTAAAGGTTAGATTTTGTGTGGAGGCTATATATACCCCTCCACCACCTCTTCATTCGTGGAGAGAGCCATCAGAACAAACCTACACTTCCAACTTACTTTTTCTAAGAGAGAACTACCTACACTTGTGTTGAGGCCAAGATATTCCATTCTTATCATATGAATCTTGATCTCTAGCCTTCCCCAAGTTGCTTTCCACTCAAATCTTCTTTCCACCAAATCCATATCCTGTGAGAGAGAGAGTTGAGTGTTGGGGAGACTATCATTTGAAGCACAAGAGCAAGGAGTTCATCATCAACACACCATTTGGTACTTCTTGGAGAGTGGTGTCTCCTAGATTGGCTAGGTGTCACTTGGGAGCCTCCGACAAGATTGTGGAGTTGAACCAAGGAGTTTGTAAGGGCAAGGAGATCGCCTACTTCGTGAAGATCTACCGCTAGTGAGGCAAGTCCTTCATGGGCGACGGCCATGGTGGGATAGACAAGGTTGCTTCTTCGTGGACCCTTCGTGGGTGGAGCCCTCCGTGGACTCGCGCAGCCGTTACACTTCGTGGGTTGAAGTCTCCATCAACGTGGATGTACGATAGCACCACTTATCGGAACCATGACAAAAACTTCCGTGTCTCCCATTGCATTTGAATCCTCCAAACCCTTTCCTTTACATTCTTGCAAGTTGCATGCTTTACTTTCCGCTGCTCATATACTCTTTGCATGCTTGCTTGAATTGTGTTAAGATTTCTTGACTTGTCCAAAGTTGCTAAAATCTGCCAAGAACTAAAATTGGGAAAAGGATAAGTTTTTATTTGGTCAAGTAGTCTAATCACCCCCCTCTAGACATACTTTCGATCCTACAAGTGGTATCAGAGCTTTGGTCTCCATTTGCTTTGATTTTCATAGCTTTTGGAAGTCATAGACTTGGTTTCACAACCTAGGAGAGTATGGCGTCTAGCGAGGGAAACTACCACCGCGGAGGTCCTTACTTTGATGGTACTGATTTTGCTAGTTGGAAGCATAAGATGAAAATGCATATTCTTGGACATAACCCCGCCGAATGGGCTATTGTGTGTATTGGCTTGCAAGGTGAATTCTTTGATGGGAGAGAACCAAACCGTGAAGCTACCGCGGAAGAGTTGAAGATGCTGCAATATAATTCTCAAGCTTGTGATATCCTCTTCAATGGATTGTGCCCCGAAGAATTCAATAAAATCAGTCGTCTTGAGAATGCAAAGGAAATTTGGGATACTTTGATTGATATGCATGAAGGTACCAACTCCGTCAAGGAATCCAAGTTGGATGTGCTTCAAAGTCAGCTTAACAAGTTCAAAATGAAGGATGGTGAAGGTGTCGCTGAAATGTACTCTAGGCTTGCTCTTATCACAAATGAGATCGCCGGCTTAGGAAGTGAAGAGATGACCGACAAATTCATGATCAAGAAGATTCTAAGAGCTTTGGACGGAAAATATGATACCGTATGCACATTGATCCAAATGATGCCCAATTACAAAGATCTCAAGCCAACGGAAGTCATTGGAAGACTTGTTGCTCATGAGATGTCACTCAAGGATAAGGAGGAGCTCCATAACAAGTCAAGTGGTGCTTACAAAGCCTCATATGAATCTCCCACATCATCAAGTGAGAAACAAACCTTCAATTAAGAATTGAGCCTAATGGTAAAGAACTTCAACAAGTTCTACAAGAGTAGAAGCAAAGAGAGAAGTTCCAAGTCAAGGTCCTACAATGACAAAAGATCTTCTAGTCGAGAGCGAAATTGCTACAATTGTGGAAGACCCGGACACTATTCCAATGAGTGTATGGCACCCTACAAAAGAAGAGAAGATTCTCCAAAAAGAAGAAGTAGAAGATAAGAATCACCATCAAGAGAGAGAAGGAGTAGAGATGATCGTTATGAACGAAGAACATCCCGGAGAAGCAAAGATTCGGAAAGGAAGGACAAGTCATCAAGGAGCTACACAAAACGAAGACATCAAGCTCATGTTGGTGAATGGATATCCGGCTCCTACTCCGACAATCACTCCGAGAGAAGCTATCTCTCCGACTCTGAATATACTCAAGATGAAGGTGTTGCCGGTCTAGCACTTGTGTCAACCAACTCCTACGACATATTTGATTCACCAAATGAAGGACTTGGAAGATGCTTCATGGCTAAAGGTCCAAAGGTATCACACCCCAAGTATGTTGATTTCAATAGTGATGAATATGACTTGTTAGGTGATGATGATTTACTTGTTGACAACTCTAGTGATGAATACTATGATGAAACGTCAATTAATCATGCTAATCAAGATAAAACGAATGACAATGATAAGGAGAAGATTGAGTTTCTAACTAAAGAACTAAACACTCTTAAGTTAGCTCATGAAACTATCTTAGGAGATCATCGAGAACTTTTAAGGACTCATGAGAAATTACATTTTAAAAAGATCAACCTTGAGCAAGAGCATGAGTTCTTAAAGGCAATCAATGATGATCTTCACAAGAAAAATTCTTCTTGCATTGCCAAGCATTTACTCTTATCCACTTACATGCCTCAAGTCAAGTCTAGCAACAAGAACAAGAAAGATTCTTCCTCCAGTAGTAACAATAATCATGCTAAATCTAATGTTGTTGCTTCTAGTAGTTCTCTTGATTCCACTAATGATTCTCTTAGCCAAGTTACACTTGAGCAAGAAAATAGCTTATTGAAGGGAATTATAGAGAAAGGTGTTGTGACTCCCCCGATTTGACCGTACACTAATCATACACACAAACGTGTACAATCAAGATCAGGGACTCATAGGAAGATATCACAACACAACTCTACAAATAAAATAAGTCATACAAGCATCATATTACAAGCCAGGGGCCTTGAGGGCTCGAATACAAGAGCTCGATCATAGATGAGTCAGCGGAAGCAACAATATCTGAGTGCAGACATAAGTTAAACAAGTTTGCCTTAAGAAGGCTAGCACAAACTGGGATACAGATCGAAAGAGGCGCAGGCCTCCTGCCTGGGATCCTCCTAAACTACTCCTGGTCGTCGTCAGCGGGCTGCAGGTAGTAGTAGGCACCTCCCGAGTAGTAGTAGTCATCACTGACAGTGGCGTCTGGCTCCTGGGCTCCATCGTCTAGTCGCAGCAATCGGGTATAGGAAGGGGGAAAAAGGGGGAGCAAAGCAACTGTGAGTACTCATCCAAAGTACCTGCAAGCAAGGAGCTACACTACATATGTATGCATTGGTATCAAATGGAAAAGGGGTATCATATGTGGACTGAACTGCAGAATGCCGAAATAAGAGGGGGATAGCTAGTCCTATCTAAGACTACGCTTCTGGTAACCTCCATCTTGCAGCAGGAGAAGAGAGTAGATGGTAAGTTCACCAAGTAACAGCGCATAGCATAATCCTAACCGATGATCCTCCCCTCATCGCCCTATGAGAGAGCGATCACCGGTTGTATCTGGCACTTGGAAGGGTGTGTTTTATTAAGTATCCGGTTCTAGTTGTCATAAGGTCAAGGTAAAACTCCAAGTCGTCCTGTTATCGAAGATCACGGCTATTCGAATAGATTAACTTCCCTGCAGGGGTGCACCACATAACCCAACACGTTCGATCCCATTTGACCGGACACACTTTTCTGGGTCATGCCCGGCCTCGGAAGATCAACACGTCGCAGCCCTACCTAGGCACAATAGAGAGGTCAGCACGCCGGTCTAAATCCTATGGCGCAGGGGTCTGGGCCCATCACCCATTACACACCTTCACGTTGCGAGGGCGGCCGGAGAGCAGACCTAACAACCTCCATTACAAAGGAAGTTGTGTTACGCGGTCCAACCCGGCATGCGCCGCTCAGTCGCTGACGTCATGAAGGCTTCGGCTGATACCACGATGTCGAGTGCCCATAACTGTCCCCGCGTAGATGGTTAGTGCGTATAGGCCAGTGGCCAGACTCAGATCAAATACCAAGATCTCGTTAAACGTGTTATCTTGAAATAACCGCGAACGCCGACCAGGGCCAGGCCCACCTCTCTCCTAGGTGGTCTCAACCTGCCCTGTCGCTTCGCCACAAAGATCCACACAGAGGGCTGTTGGGACAAAGGTCTTTTCAGCCCCCAATCCGTGAATCACTCGCGGGTGCTCCACGAGCCGACCCGACTTTAGTCATCACCTGTATCATGTATAAAGTATGTAGTATATACCCGTGATCACCTCCCGAGTGATCACGACCTGATAGTATAGCATGGCAGACGGACAAGAATGTAGGGCCACTGATGATAAACTAGCATCCTATACTAAGCATTAGGATTGCAGGTAAAGGTAACAACAGTAGTAGCAAGGACAGGCTATGCATCAGGATAGGATTAACGGAAAGCAGTAACATGCTACACTATTCTAATGCAAGAAGTATAGAGGAGAGTAGGCGATATCTTGTGATCAAGAGGGGGGGCTTGCCTGGTTGCTCTGGCAAGAGAGAGGGGTCGTCAACACCGTAGTCGTACAGGGTAGCAGCGGCGTCGGTCTCGGTGTCTAGCGATAGAAGAGGGGGAAGAAACAATAAATATTAAGCAAACAGATGCATAGTGATGCATGACATGACAAGTATCGGTGCTAGGGGCGCCCTAACGCGGTACGAGGTGGTATCGGTGAAGAGGAAAAACATCCGGGAAAGTATTCCCGGTGTTTCGCGTTTTCAGACAGATGAACCGGAGGGGGAAAGTTACGTGTTCGTTATGCTAGGGATGCGTGGCGGACGAACGGGCTGCGTATCCGGGTTCGTCTCGTCGTTCTGAGCAACTTTCATGTTGAAAATATTTTAATCCGAGTTACGAATTAAAAGATATGATTTTCTAAAGATTTTATTAATTTCTGGAATTTAATTAATTATTTAACTTAATTTCGAAAATGGATTTATGACATCAGCATGATGTCATGCTGACGTCAGCAGTCAACAGGGTTGACTGGTCAACCTGACCAGTGGGTCCCACTGGTCAGTGACACATTTTAATTAAACAAATTAATTAACCTAATTAGTATTAATTAAGGGGGTGGGCCCCACTGTCATACTCTGTTAGTTAATTAACAGTAGTTAATATGGTTAATTAGTCATTAGATTAATTAATCTTAATTAGTGAATTTAATCAGAATTAATTAAATTAATTAATTAGTTAATTAATTAATTATTTTAATTATTTATTATTTATCTATTTATTTATTTTTAAAATCTTTTTTGTTAACGTTCTAGGGATGGGGCCCCACCTGTCATTTAGCCAAAGGGCCACAGTGGGTCGGGCGAATGGGCGGGCGCCTGAACGAGCGCGTGCCCGAGGGGCACGGGGCGCTGGGCACACCGGGTGCGGCCACGGCAGGCAGGACGCGGCCCCGGCGCAGTCGGCCGGCAGCGGCGGCCCGGCGCGGTTGTGGGGGCGAGGCAGGGCGCTGGTTCGTGCGCCGGCGTGCGTGCAGGGAAGGGGGAAAGCTACAGGCAGGGCAGGGGACGGCAGGGAGCGAGGGGAGGTAGCGGCGGCGTCCGGAGACGACGCAGCAGCGGCTGCGGCCCGGCAAGAGCTGCGACGGGGGGGAGCGCAGGGCAGGGGCAGAATCGGCCGGCGGAGGTGGGCTCGAGCAGGAGGTAGCAGCGGCAAAGGGGCGGCGCCGGTAGCAGCTAAAGCAGTAAGGATGCAGCAGGCGAGCAAGTCAGGGGCGAGGCGCGGCGTGCGCTGCGGCAAGGCGGGCGAAGTTGGGCGCGAGCGGGGAGCCGGGATGAGCGCGGACGGGCGCGGTGGCTGCGCACGGTGGGTACGGGGTGGCGGCCACACGTGGTTGTGCCTAATGGCGTGCGAGGGCGGAGGGTAGAGGGGAAGAGGCCGGGGGCCTCACCATTGGGCGTAGGGTCAAGGGCAGTGAGCTCGGGGATGGCCGGCGACGGAGTGACGGGGTCGGCAGCGGACGATGGTGAACACCATGGAGGAGCGCGCGTGGAGCTTGGGGAAGACGACGCGGTGCAGGAGGAAGAGGACGGAGGCCCTGAGGGGTGGCGCCAACGAGGTGACTCCGCGAGGGAGGACGGAGGCGCGGCCGAGCGGCAATCGGCGGCGTCGGGGGCAGTTCCCCCGATCTAGATCGGGAGGAACAGAGGGAGGAGAGGGATTCGTTTATGGGGGGGGATCGGGTGCGGTTAGGTTAGGGTTTGGGCTAGCGGGGGTTATGGAGGAAGTGGGGGTCGGCCGGCTGGGCCAACTGGGTTGGTCGGTAGCTGGGCCGGTTGGCCCGGGGGGGAAATGGGGGGGAGGGGTTCTTCTTTTGTTTTCTTTTGTTCTCTTTTATTATTTTTCTTTTTTCTTTTTTTTCTGTTTAAATTTTAATTCCACATTATTTTTACTTAGTAAATTATGACTATAGCTCCTAAAATAAGGTTTCAAAATAACTCTCAGCCACAAAAGGTTTTAATCCAAAATAAAATAGTTTAGTGTTTTATAAAATTACCAAAGGCATTGAAATAATGTTTTTGCTACCTTTTAAATCTTTTTAGTGCATTTATTCATTGTTTAAAAATGTGGATTCTTCATCATAACCTTCTATGCATTAACTGGCACAACCCGAACATTTTGTTTTTAATATTTGAAAACTTTTGATGTTTGCCTTTAATTCGAATTTGAATTTGAATCGGTTTCGAACTAATGCGAGATTAGCAATAGAAATCGAGGTGACGTGGCATCATTAGCCGAGGTTCACTGTAGCTTAATTATCCGGGCGTCACAGGTGTTTACAAGAGCCTTGCCGGGAGTAAGCAATTCAAGGAAATTGTATGCAAGCAAGGAAGGCACCGGAAGAACCAAGGTGTTGGTTTTGAACGAAAGTTCAATGCCAATGGAGTTGAGTGGGAAGAAGATCAATACCCCAAGACGAAGTTTGTTCCTCAACAAGAGAAGTATGATCCTACTTCCTTTAAAGGGACACAAGCTCAAGATGATCTTCCACCACAAGAGCACAAGCAAAAAGGCAAGGATAAGCTTCAAGAGGAAATTGATGCTTTTGAAGAAGCACCCAAGGCCTTGGTCAAGTGGGTTCCCAAGACTACATCAAGTTCTACTTCATCAAGTACTACTACAACTCCAAGGATTCCCATCAAGATGATGTGGATCCCGAAGAAGAAGAACTAGAGAGTTCTTGAGGGTGACTCCGCCAACATACCTCACTCTTATCATTTTGGCAAGAACAAGTGCAATCAACTTCCACATCTTGCACTAGTTCAAGGAGTCACAAACCCTCTTGTTAGTAAGACAAGGGACAAGGTAAACTAATGCTTTCATAGACATCATCTTGTGTGTGCATCACTCTATGTCTATGGATATCCTTGTTTGTTCCTTGTGGGACTAACCCGTGTAGGTATTGAAAGTGCAACTCACTCCAAAGGATTGCTCCAAATGATCTACATCAACATTGAGCATCCACATCTTCAAAACCTACATTAAGTCATCATTGACAAAACCCAAGGTCAGTTCATCCCTCTTAGGGGGGATCTCACATCTAGGGGGAGCTTTACTCTAAAATTGAGCTAAAGCAACTCTAATGGTGTGAACACAACAACGCTTTATGTAAAAGTGGTAACCCCACTTGTGCTTAAATGATGAGTATGACCTATGATCAAATGTTCTCATTTGACTCCTAAGTCAATATACTCATATATAGATGACCTAGTCATCGCCAATTGCTTGATAGATGCTAGAATTGGTTGTGCATGCTTTGCCACATATTTCATTTGCCATTTTATTGTGTGAGCTTGTTGGTTGCATAATTTACTCATTCGAGGACATCCACTTGTTGCTTTGATTGTTTGGTTCCTTTTTCTTTTGCCAACTGGATGGACAAGAATGCCTAAGAACCTTCTCTAGCTATCTATGCTTTTCTCGTCTCAAACTCTATTCATGCTACATCACAAAGTTTGATCAGGTCAGATTCGAACCACACTATGTGAGGAGCACTCGGAGTCCCCGATTCATCATAGACTTAAACCTCCAAAACTTCTTTGTGCGTCTCGGTCTGACCGATTCATCCATTTCGGTCATACCGAGATCACTAAGTCGATCTAGGTTTTCAATCTCGGTGCAACTGACTTGAACTTTTCGTTCATACCGAGTTTCAGTAACTTCTTGCAGTTATGAATCTCGGTGCCACCGAGTTGTTCCACTCGGTCACACCGACAGGGTCAGGCTATATATATCCCCTGGCCAAAATTTGGAAAATTTTCCGAACCCCTTCGCCCGCGCTCAGCCTGCTCTGCCTTCCTGGGTCTCCGGATCGTCCTCCTCATCACCAGCTGCCTCCCGCCGCTGGTCTCCGCCACCGTCAACGGGAATCGTCTCCGCCGTTGCCGCCGTAGCAAGTTCATCGCTGCACTTAGGGTATGGACTTGATCGTTGTGCTAACCCCCCTCCGATTCTTAGCACATTGTTTTTCCATGTATCTTTCCATGATTGAGATCACTCTATCCAGCGAAATCACTCCGTAGTTTAGTCGTGGATTGAAAATTTAGGGTTAGGTTCTGCCGAAATCATCTCGGACCAACCGAGTTGTTGAAATCGGTTCCATCGATTTGTCTAAGGCCATTGCACATGTGATTCTCGGTCTGACCGAGAATTGCAAATCGGTGTGACCGAGTTCAATACTTTGTGAAACCCTAGCAGTCTCTGTGCCACCAAACGGTGACTTCGTCTGACTGAGTTCACTAGTTTAGGTTCCAAAAGCTGCTTCGGTATCACCGAGTTTTCAAATCGATAGATCCGAAATGCTTTCTGTGGAAAACTAAAACTAAGTTTTTAACTCATTCTTTTGCAAAAACATCTGTACTTTGTGATGCTTATCAAATCTACCTCATCTATAATATATTCACAGGGTCTGCTGTCAGTGTTTGCATCATGTCAGATCAGAGTGACAGTCAGAACAAGTCTAAGGAGCAAGTTAACATGAGTGAGGGCACTAGTCCCTCTAGCAGCTTTGATGAAGGAAGCAGGAGTACACCCAACAACTTGCCTAAGGTAGCCACCAGGACCAGAAAGAAGAAAACCTCAGATTCTGAGGATGAGGACTATGTGGATGTTGAGGAAGAGGCCACCTCAAAGAGGAAAGTCTTGAAAAAGGAATATGGCACAATGATACGTCTCCAACGTATCTATAATTTTTGATTGCTCCATGCTATGTTATCTACTGTTTTGAATGTTTATGGGCTTTATTATACACTTTTATATCATTTTTGGGACTAACCTATTAACCCAGAGCCTAGTGCCAGTTTCTGTTTTTACCCTGTTTTAGGGTTTTGAAGAAAAGGGAAATCAAACGGAGTCCAATTGACCTGAAACTTCACGGAACTCATTTTTGGAAGGAAAGAAGCCCAGAAGACTTGGAGTGCACGTCGGGGGACCTGCGAGGAGGTCACGAGGCAGGGGGCGCGCCCACCCCCCCTGGGCGTGTCCTCCACCCTCGTGAGCCCCTCGTAGCCCCCCTGACGTACTTCTTCCGACTATATATCTCCATATACCCTAAAAACATCCATGGGCACAACTGATCGGGAGTTCCGCCGCCAGAAGCCTTTGTAGCCACCGAAAGGCAATCTAGACCCGTTCCGGTACCCTGCTGAGGGGGAATCCTTCTCCGGTGGCCATCTTCATCATCCCGATGCTCTCCATGACGAGGAGGGAGTAGTTCTCCCTCGGCGCTGAGGGTATGTACTAGTAGCTATGTGTTTGATCTCTCTCTCTCTGGTGTTCTTGAGATGATACGATCTTGATGTATCGCGAGCTTTGCTATTATATTTGGATCCTATGATGTTTCTTCCCCCCTCTACTCTCTTGTAATGAATTGAGTTTCCCCTTTGAAATAATCTTATCGGATTGAGTCTTTAAAGATTTGAGAACACTTGATGTATGTCTTGCCGTGCGTATCTGTGGTGACAATGGGATACCACGTGATTCACTTGATGTATGTTTTGGTGATCAACTTGCGGGTTCCGCCCATGAACCTATGCATAGGGGTTGGCACATGTTTTCGTCGTGATTCTCCGGTAGAAACTTTGGGGCACTCTTTGAGGTCCTTTGTGTTGGTTGAATAGATGAATCTGAGATTGTGTGACGCATATCGTATAATCATACCCACGGATACTTGAGGTGACATTGGAGTATCTAGGTGACATTAGGGTTTTGGTTGATGTGCTTCTTAAGGTGTTATTCTAGTACGAACTCTAGGGCTGTTTGTGACACTTATAGGAATAGCCCAACGGATTGATTGGAAAGAATAACTTTGAGGTGGTTTCGTACCCTACCATAATCTCTTCGTTCGTTCTCCGCTATTAGTGACTTTGGAGTGACTCTTTGTTGCATGTTGAGGGGTAGTTATGTGATCCAATTATGTTATCATTGTTGAGGGAACTAACACTAGCGAAAGATGAACCCTAGGCCTTATTTCCTAGCATTGCAATACCGTTTACGCTCACTTTTACCATTAGTTACCTTGCTGTTTTTATAATTTCAGATTACAAATACCTTTATCTACCATCCATATACCACTTGTATCACCATCTCTTCGCCGAACTAGTGCACCTATACAATTTACCATTGTATTGGGTGTGTTGGGGACACAAGAGACTCTTTGTTATTTGGTTGCAGGGTTGCTTGAGAGAGACCATCTTCATCCTATGCCTCCTACGGATTGATAAACCTTAGGTCATCCACTTGAGGGAAATTTGCTACTGTCCTACAAACCTCTGCACTTGGAGGCCCAACAACGTCTACAAGAAGAAGGTTGTGTAGTAGACATCAAGCTCTTTTCTGGCGCCGTTGCCGGGGAGGTGAGTGCTTGAAGGTATATCTTTAGATCTTGCAATCGAGTCTTTTAGTTTCTTGTTTTATCACTAGTTTAATTTATAAAAGAAAATTACAAAAAAATGGAATTAAGTTTGTCTCATACGCTTCACCTTTTTAATATCTTTCGTGAGTATGATGGAAAGGTTAATTGTGCTCAAGTGCTAGAAGACGAAATCTATAAAATGTTTGGCACTAAATATGTGAATGATGAGCATGATTGCAATGTTGTTAGTACGAATTCTTTGAATATCCATGATGCTAATGATGATTGCACTAGTTATGATGAAAATGCCTCCTATAAACATGTCAATTTTTGTGGAGTAGACTGGGTTTGCAAGTACACACCAAATAGGGAAGATAGATATTGCAAGAGGCATAAGTACTTAGAAACCAAATTGTTGCAAGAAGGGCTAGATGAATGTGCTGAAAATTTATCTTTTCTTAGCCCTACTTGTGAACTTTGCAATGAACGTGATCATTTTAGTACCCAATGCAAATTGTTTCATGAGCGTATCGTGTCCAAAAATTGTGATGACTTGATTTCCCTTGCACATCATAATGAACTTAGTTTGCTCTTGGGTTATGAAGAAATTAAACGTAGAACTAAGGATATTCCAAAATTTGCCCTTGATAAAGTTCTTCATTTTGATCTAGAGGAAATTTATATGTATTGCACGATGAATTGCATTGAAAATCCTTATATTGCCAATTACATAAAGAAAAGAAAACAAATAGAAGATGAAGAGAATGGAAACGAAAGGGAAGAGACTTCCCAATATTCTCCTATTATTTCTTATGATGAATCAGGTAACGAAGAGGAGCCCTCTATTCAACCAATCTCTTTAATAAGGAGCTCCAAAAAGAGGATTGAACCCACACATGATGTGGTGAAGAAGAAGAAAAGAAAAATGAAGAGAGTTAAAAAGGTATCTCTCCCAAATAAAGTTGCTCCTATTATTGATGTGCCTCATGAAAATGATACACTTGATGATGATCTCGTTATGCCTATTGCTTGTTGTGATGATTATGATTGGGAAGATAATGACACTTCTTATGATCTTGAAAATCTTTTTGGCACTTGCTTGGAAGAATATTATAATTGGTATACTATTGGTGCTATCCATACTATTAACGATGAGAGTGATTATGCTTATGATATGAAAAGGCCCAAGCTTGGGGATGCTATGTTTCATGAAGATGATGTTTTTGAGAATATATTTGCTGCAATTAATGTTTGTCCCAAGCTTGGGGATGCTATGTTTAATAATCATGATATTTTTAGCCTCTCAAGTTTTGATATGCAAAGTTGTTATGATGATAGCATGCCTTCTACTTACAATGATTATATTTATGAAAGTGGATTTGGAGAGGTCATGACTTTATTTAGTGATGTATCCACTATCTTGGAAGAGGTTTCAATCAATTATGATGAGAACAAAGTTGCTACTTATGATGATTATTGTGATAAAACTTATGCTATAAAGAGTAGTGATGATTATATTTATAAAACTTGTCATGATTATGAGTACCCTTTATCTGAACATTACTCCATTAACATGGAAACAATTTATAGTATTCAAGTCTCTTATGATACTCCCACTATTCCGAATGAGAAGAATTTTGCTTATGTGGAGAGTAGTAAATTTTGCATGCAAGTAGATCATGAAAAGAATTATTTAGGTGCTGGTTATATTGTTGAATTCATTCATGATGCTACTGAAAATTATTATGAGGGAGGAATATATGCTTGTAGGAATTGCAATAATATCAAATTTCCTCTCTATGTGCTTAAAATCTTGAAGTTATGCTTGTTTTACCTTCCTATGCAAGTTGATCCTTGTTCCCACAAGTTGTTTGCTCACAAAATCCCTATGCATAGGAAGTATGTTAGACTTAAATGTGCTATTCATATTCTTCATGATGCTCTCTTTATGTTTCAATTCTTATCTTTTATGTGAGCATCATTGACATCATCATGCCTAGCTAGGGGCGTTGAACGATAGCGCTTGTTGGGACGAAACCCAATTTTATTTTTGTTCCTTTATTTTTGTTACTGTTTATTAATAAATAATTAATCTATCCTCTGTTTAGATGTGGTTTTATGTGTTTAATTAGTGTTTGTGCCAAGTAGAACCTTTGGGAAGACTTGGGGAAAGTATTGTTGATCATGCTGTCAAAAACAGAAACTTTAGCGCTCACGAGAATTGCTGCCATTTTTATTTGGAGAGAGATATTTAGTTAATTATTTTTGCAAATGATTAATAGATAAATTCTTCAGGTCCAGCAATTTATTTGAGGATTTTATGAGTTCCAGAAGTATACGTTTGATCCAGATTACTATAGACTGTTATATTTTTGACAGATTCTGTTTTCGATGTGTTGTTTGCTTATATTGATGAATCTATAGCTAGTAAAATAGTTTATAAACCATAGAGAAGTTGGAATACAGTAGGTTTAACACCAATATAAATAAAGAATGAGTTCATTACAGTACCTTGAAGTGGTCTTTTGTTTTCTTATACTAACGGAGCTTGCTAGTTTTCTGTTAAGTTTTGTGTTGTGAAGTTTTCAAGTTTTGGGTAAGGATTCGATGGACTATGGAATAAGGAGTGGCAAGAGCCTAAGCTTGGGGATGCCCCGGAAAGCATCCCCTCCTTCATCTTCGTTCATTGGTAGGGATGGCAATGGGTCGGGTTTGGGGCGGGTGGAGCTGGTCCAAATCCAACCCATGACCCATCTTCCTACCCTCTGCACATCCACCAAATTATCCATGGGAAAAACTTGTGCCCATGTCCAAACCCACTGGATACCCACATACCCATGGAGCTCCATGGGCATAGAAAAGTCAGCATGAAGCCTTCCCAAAGAGCAAATTAACTCATCATCATTCACTCACAAATGACAACATGAATTACATGCATAAGTAGGCAACAAGTAATACGATGAGTCCTTAAGTGTGACATACCAGAGGTTGATTCTCCAGCATATAGCTCATGGAACAAGTTGCATATATCCTGCCATTTCCCATTGATTCGCTCTTCTACTATCACTGGCATATGGCCCCACATGTCATACGGTATCCATTGGATATCCATGGAGCACAAACTATAACCATGCCCAACCCGGCTCTTCATGGGTATCGATATCCATGGACCCATGGGCGAAAATTTGCTCCATACCCTTGCCCAACCGGGTCGGGTATCCATGGATATCCAGATCCGTGGATAAAATTGCCATCCCTATTCATCGGTAACTTTACTTGGAGCTATATTTTTATTCGCCACATGATATGTGTTTTGCTTGGAGCGTCATTTTATTTAGTTTTGCTTGCTGTTTGAATAAAGTATCAAGGTCTGAAATTATTGAATGGGAGAGTCTTCACATAGTTGCACAATTATTCGACTACTCATTGATCTTCACTTATATCTTTCGGAGTAGTTTGTCATTTGCTCTAGTGCTTCACTTATATCTTTTAGAGCATGGTGGTAGTTTTATTTTGATGAAATAAATGAACTCTCATGCTTCACTTAGATTATTTTGAGAGTCTTAAATAGCATGGTAATTTGCTTAAAATCCTAATATGCTAGGTATTCAAGAATAATCAAATTCTCTTATGAGTGTGTTGAATACTAAGAGAAGTTTGATACTTGATGATTGTTTTGAGATATGAGGATGGTAATATTAGAGTCATGCTAGTTGAGTAGTTGTGAATTTGAGAAATACTTGTGTTGAAGTTTGTGATTCCCGTAGCATGCACGTATGGTGAACCGTTATGTGATGAAGTCGGAGCATGATTTATTTATTGATTGCCTTCCTTATGAGTGGCGGTCGGGGAGGAGCGATGGTTTTTTCCTACCAATCTATCCCCCTAGTAGCATGCGTGTAATACTTTGTTTCGATAACTTGTAGATTTTTGCAATAAGTATAGGAGCTCTTTATGGCTAATGTTGAGTCCATGGATTATATGCACTTTTTCTCTCACCCTTCCACCTTTGCTAGCCTCTCTAATACCGCGCACCTTTCGCCGGTATCATACACCCACCATATACCTTCCTCAAAACAGCCACAATACCTACCTATTATGGCATTTCCATAGACATTCCGAGATATATTGCCATGCAACTCTCCACCGTTCCGTTTATTATGACACACTCCATCATTGTCATATTGCATATCCCGGTACACCGCCGGAGGCATTCATATAGAGTCATATTTTGTTCTAAGTATCGAGTTGTAATTGTTGAGTTGTAAGAAAAATAAAAGTGTGATGATCATCATTTTTATAGCATTGTCCCAGTGAGGAAAGGATGATGGAGACTATGATTCCCCCATAAGTTGGGATGAGACTCCGGACGAAAAATAAAAGAGGCCAAAGAAGCCCAAAAAAAGAGAAAAAAAAGAGGCCATAAAAAAGAGAAAATGCCCAAATAAAAAAAATAAAAAATGAGAGAAAAATAGAGAAGGGACAATGCTACTATCCTTTTACCACACTTGTGCTTCAAAGTAGCACCATGATCTTCATGATAGAGAGTCTCCTATGTTGTCACTTTCATATACTAGTGGGAATCTTTCATTATAGAACTTGGCTTGTATATTCCAATGATGGGCTTCCTCAAAATGCCCTAGGTCTTCGTGAGCAAGCAAGTTGGATGCACACCCACTTAGTTTCTTTTGATCTTTCATAAATTTATAGCTCTAGTGCATCCGTTGCATGGCAATCCCTACTCACTCACATTGATATCTATTGATGGGCATCTCCATAGCCCGTTGATACGCCTAGTTGATGTGAGACTATCTTCTCCCTTTTTGTCTTCTCCACAACCACCATTCTATTGCACCTATAGTTCTATGTCCATGGCTCATGCTCATGTATTGCGTGAAAGATTGAAAAAGTTTGAGAACATCAAAAGTATGAAACAATTGCTTGGCTTGTCATCGGGGTTGTGCATGATTTAAATATTTTGTGTGGTGAAGATGGAGCATAGCCAGACTATATGATTTTTTAGGGATAGCTTTCTTTGGCCATGTTATTTTGAGAAGACATAATTGCTTAGTTATTATGCTTGAAGTATTATTATTTCTATGTCAATATGAACTTTTGTCTTGAATCTTATGGATCTGAATATCTATACCACAATTAAGAAGAATCACAATGAAATTATGCCAAGTAGCACTCTGCATCAAAAATTCTGTTTTTACCATTTACCTACTTGAGGACGAGCAGGAATTAAGCTTGGGGATGCTGATACGTCTCCAACGTATCTATAATTTTTGATTGCTCCATGCTATATTATCTACTGTTTTGAATGTTTATGGGCTTTATTATACCTATCATATCATTTTTGGGACTAACCTATTAACCCAGAGCCCAGTGCCAGTTTCTGTTTTCACCCCGTTTTAGGGTTTCGAAGAAAAGGAAAATCAAACGGAGTCCAATTGACCTGAAACTTCACGGAACTCATTTTTGGAAGGAAAGAAGCCCAGAAGACTTGGAATGCACGTCGGGGGACCTGCGAGGAGGTCACGAGGTAGGGGGGCGCGCCCACCCCCCTGGGCGCGCCCTCCACCCTCGTGAGCCCCTCGTGGCCCCCCTGACGTACTTCTTTCGCCTATATATCTCCATATACCCTAAAACATCCGTGGGCACAATAGATCAGGAGTTCTGCCGCCAGAAGCCTCCCTAGCCACCGAAATCCAATCTAGACCCGTTCCGGCACCCTGCCGGAGGGGGAATCCTTCTCCGGTGGCCATCTTCATCATCCCGGTGCTCTCCATGACGAGGAGGGAGTAGTTCTCCCTCGGGGCTGAGGGTATGTACTAGTAGCTATGTGTTTGATCTCTCTCTCTCATGTTCTTGAGATGATATGATCTTGATGTATCATGAGCTTTGCTATTATATTTGGATCCTATGATGTTTCTTACCCCTCTACTCTCTTGTAATGAATTGAGTTTCCCCTTTGAAGTAATCTTATCGGATTGAGTCTTTAAAGATTTGAGAACACTTGATGTATGTCTTGCCGTGCGTATCTGTGGTGACAATGGGATACCACGTGATTCACTTGATGTATGTTTTGGTGATCAACTTGCGGGTTCCGCCCATGAACCTATGCATAGGGGTTGGCACATGTTTTCGCCGTGATTCTCCGGTAGAAACTTTGGGGCACTCTTTGAGGTCCTTTGTGTTGGTTGAATAGATGAATCTGAGATTGTGTGACACATATCGTATAATCATACCCACGGATACTTGAGGTGACATTAGGGTTTTGGTTGATGTGTGTCTTAAGGTGTTATTCTAGTACGAACTCTAGGGCTGTTTGTGACACTTATAGGAATAGCCCAACGGATTGATTGGAAAGAATAACTTTGAGGTGGTTTCATACCCTACCACAATCTCTTCGTTCGTTCTCCGCTATTAGTGACTTTGGAGTGACTCTTTGTTGCATGTTAAGGGATAGTTATGTGATCCAATTATGTTATCATTGTTGAGGGAACTTACACTAGCGATAGTATGAACCCTCGGCCTTATTTCCTAGCATTGCAATACCGTTTACGCTCACTTTTACCATTAGTTACCTTGCTGTTTTTATAATTTCAGATTACAAATACCTTTATCTACCATCCATATACCACTTGTATCACCATCTCTTCGCCGAACTAGTGCACCTATACAATTTACCATTGTATTGGGTGTGTTGGGGACACAAGAGACTCTTTGTTATTTGGTTGCAGGGTTGCTTGAGAGAGACCATCTTCATCCTATGCCTCCAAAGGATTGATAAACCTTAGGTCATCCACTTGAGGGAAATTTGCTACTGTCCTACAAACCTCTGCACTTGGAGGCCCAACAACGTCTACAAGAAGAAGGTTGTGTAGTAGACATCACACAACAGCTGCCACTAAGCCAGGAATGAAGCAGAAGGTTCCTGCCAAGAGAGTTCCCATGTCAAAAGCTAGAACATCCACTCAAGAGACTTTGGGATCTGCACCCAAAGGACAGGTTGTGGCAGAAAAGAAAAGGAAGGAAAGGGTCAAGAAGACCACTGCCAGAGTGCTTGGCAGATCTTCAATAATGAAAGATTCTGAAGAAGAGGAAGAGGAAGAGGATGCAGCACCAGCACCCAAAGCTCAAAAGCTTATGGGAGATGCTATAAGGGCAGGGGCTACTCCATCTAAGCCTAAGACTGCTCCTAAGATTGCTGCTCCAGCTCCAAAGCCAAAACCCAAGAGGAGCACCAGGAACATCCCTGCTGAGGCGAAGAACAAGGCCCCAATGCATCAAGTTGCTAAAGAAGAAGATGATTCTGTTGTTTTGAGGAAGTTGAAGCCCAAAATTCCATATCACAATGATGCTCACCCAGTTGCAGAGAACATGAAAATCAGAAAGGATTTAGGATTAAGGCTATGGAGAGAGTCTGATCCGTATGCCACCAGGAGAAGGACTGCTGTGGACTACAAGTTCCATACAAAGGAACAACAGGACTTCTATGAGACTATCTTACTTGACAAGAAGCCCATAGTGTTTGACATGAGATGGGTTGATTGGAAATTCATTGAGGAAAATGAAGATCACTTCCCTGTTGTATATGATAGCTTCAAGGCATGTGGTGTTGATGAGTTTGTGGCTCAGAAGCTCACAAAATGGAATGATGAGCTCATTATGCAGTTCTACTCCACAACTCATTTCTACCCAAACGGAAGGATTGTCTGGATGTCTGAAGGTACTAGGTACCAGTCAACAGCTGAAGAATGGGCAAAATTAATCAATGCTCCTGGGGAGAGTGAAGATGACTTGGATGTCTATGCCAAGAAGAAGAAGGATCACAACACCATGGCACATATGTACAAAGAGATCCCAGATGCTGCTTTTGAGACACACAAGTTTGGATCAGTACATTACCTTCTATCAGGTTTGCCAACAATCAACTGGATCCTCAGGCACACTCTCTGGGCAAAGTCAGGTGATCGCAAGATGATCAGAGGCCATGCAATTAACTTGCTTCACATATTTGATGTGCCTCAAAAGTTCAAAGTCATGAGCCTAATTGTGTAAACCATTAAGAGAACAGCTGCAGATTAGAAGAGAAGTTGTGGGTATGCACCACAGATCCAGGTGCTAATCAACTCCAAGATGGGCACTAGCACATATCTCTTGGACAAGGAACACATGCCCATCTACCCAGATTTTGAGGACAACACTATGGTGATGGATGAAAATGAACCATCTTCTGTGCAAGGACAAGAGAAGAGGGAGAAGGCAAGGGCTGAAAAGGCTGCAAAGATGCCAACCACTGATGAGGCATCTCAGTATCTTCTGAAGAGCAAGCAAGATCAGCTTGGCTACTTGATTGCCTCCACTCTGAGGATTGAGAAGGGATTGGCTACCCTGACTCAAAACCAGGAGAGCTTGGAGAGGATCATGGAGCAGAAGTTCTATGACTTAGATGTGAAGGTCACTGAGATCTAGTCCATTGTTGAGCAACTTCAGGATGAAGTGCAGGAGAAGTAGGGAAAGTCTACCACTGATGCTTTTGCTAGAGTGCCCAGAGGACAGAGATCTGTTGCAGTGCTTGTTACAGACACTAGAGCAACTTCATCTGCACCAGGTACAGCTTCAGTGCCACCAGCTCCAGCACCCACTCCACCAACTCCATCTACATCAACAGATGCCTTCGTCCTTGGTGTGTTATCTACACCACCACCTAAAGACCAAGCTTGAGAGTCGATCTAGCACTATGCATTTTTTATGAACTTTTTGGTAACTTGTTGCCAAAGGGGGAGAAAATGTATAGATCATAGGCTTCGAGAGAGAGTGTTGCTTTTTGTTCTCTCTTTTTGTTTGGTGGTTAAACTTTGTTTATTTGCTTCTTTGAGATACTTTATGATTTTGTGTGATACTTGGATGATCATGTGTTTGATCATATGCTACCTTAATGCTTGTTGGATGACATTATCTTTTTATATCCCCATATGATCATTCACTTTGCTTGGTGATGAGTGCATGTATTTCATTATTATCATTTTGAGCGCTCCACCAAGATGTATGTGACATGGAAGAGTAACCCATGATCCTAACTCATTGTGCATTTGTAGTCCAAAGCAAATCTTAAACTATGCACAAATTTAGGGGGAGCTCTTGCTTTTCACATACTTCTCAAAGCGACAATGTTTTTCACTCTTATTATTATTTGTCGAAGCTTTGATCTATATGTTGTCATCAATTACCAAAAAGGGTGAGATTGTAAGTGCAACTATCCCTTGGTGGTTTTGGTAATTCCTAAAAACATATAGCTCATTGAGCTAATGCTATTTCAAGATTAATATCTCTGGAAAGCTCAATGATTGGCATGGCATGGATGAGAGAAGTGGACCCCTCAAAATGCTAAGGACAAAAGGATTGGCTCAAGCTCAAAGCTCAAGACTCTAAATTTTCTATTTTAGTGATCCAAGATCACATTGAGTCTATAGGAAAAGCCAATACTATCAAGTAGGGATGAGGTGTTTCTTAATGAGGCTCTTGCTCAAAATTCTTAATGATATGCTCCAAAGCCCTCAACTACTTTCTCACATCCACATATGACCTAAACCAAAAGTCAAACTCGGCCCCGTCGATTCTTTCTATCCAGCGCCACCGAGTTCAAATGTCATAGCCACTGCCACAAACCCTAGGCAAATCGGTCTCACCGATAGGGATCTCGGTCTCACCGAGATGGGATCGTAATCTCTCTATTCCCTTCATACATTTCGGTCTTATCGAGATGACCGATCGGTCCCACCGAGATTGCAATGTAAACTCTCTGTTTCCCCTTCGTAATGTTTCGGTCTCACCGAAATGAGCGATCTGTCCCACCGAGTTTACCTAACCAACTCTCTGGTTAGCTTATTACCAAAATCAGTCTCACCGAGTTTGTGTAATCGGTCTCACCGAGATTACGTTATGCCCTAACCCTAACCATATCGGTCCTATCGAGTTGCATGTCGGTCCCACTGAAAACCCTAACGGCCACTACCTTTGCTGAATCGGTCTGACCGAGTTTATCAATTCGGTCCAACCGAGATTGGCAAGGTGTGTGTAACTGTTAGATTTTGTGTGGAGGCTATATATACCACTCCACCACCTCTTCATTCGTGGAGAGAGCCATCAGAACAAACCTACACTTCCAACTTACTTTTTCTGAGAGAGAACTACCTACACTTGTGTTGAGGCCAAGATATGCCATTCTTATCATATGAATCTTGATCTCTAGCCTTCCCCAAGTTGCTTTCCACTCAAATCTTCTTTCCACCAAATCCATATCCTATGAGAGAGACAGAGAGTTGAGTATTGGGGAGACTATCATTTGAAGCACAAGAGCAAGGAGTTCACCATCAACACACCATTTGTTACTTCTTGGAGAGTGGTGTCTCCTAGATTGGCTTGGTGTCACTTGGGAGCCTCCGACAAGATTGTGGAGTTGAACCAAGGAGTTTGTAAGGGCAAGGAGATCGCCTACTTCGTGAAGATCTACCGCTAGTGAGGCAAGTCCTTCGTGGGCGACGGCCATGGTGGGATAGACAAGGTTGCTTCTTTGTGGACCCTTCGTGGGTGGAGCCCTTCATGGACTCGCGCAGCCGTTACCCTTCATGGGTTAAAGTCTCCATCGACGTGGATATACAATAGCACCACCTATCAGAACCACGACAAAAACATCCGTGTCTCCCATTGCGTTTGAATCCTCCAAACCCTTCCCTTTACATTCTTGCAAGTTGCATGCTTTACTTTCCGCTGCTCATATACTCTTTGCATGATTGCTTGAATTGTGTTAAGATTGCTTGACTTGTACAAAGTTTCTAAAATCAGCCAAGAACTAAAATTGGGAAAAGGATAAGTTTTTATTTGGTCAAGTAGTTTAATCACCCCCTGTCGTGGAATTATCGCAACAGATATCCTTAGTGTCAAGACTTAGTCGCGAGGCCAACGCATCTATGTGGTAGCTTGAGAGGGGTTGAGCGGGACGAGAGACGCGATGTTTTTACCTAGGTTCGGCCCCTCACGGTGGAGGTAAAAGCCTACATCCTGCTTCATTGATATTGATGATGATGACCATGGTTATAAGATTGCTCTATCTCGAGAGCTGTTGTCTAAACCTAACTTGTCCAACTCGTGAAACTTGTGAATCTTGTCCCTTTTGGGGAGCCCTGCCCCTCCTTATATATGTTGGAGGGGCGGGTTACATGTAGAGTCCTATTAGGATTAGGACTAGTCTATCTCTAATACAAACCGGATACAAGTCCAGGTCTTAGCTCCTTGTAAGTTAATATTCCTCCTGCCTTTCCTCTTAAACCGGCCCACCATTAAACGTGAACCGCCCTTCTGGGTCTTGGGCCTTGTCATCTGTCTGTCCCGCCTGCCGGATCACCAGTGAGTCATAATAACCAGGTGGGTTGCTTGTAAACCGCCAGGTCAAGGCGGGTTGCCAGTAACTCGCCAAGTGTCAGTGGGGTCTTCAGATAATCCGCCACGTCCGGCCGGGTTAACTTCCGTCCGGTTTACACCGCCAATCGTGTAAACCGCCAATCCTTTGGTGGTTTACCAATGAAACGCCTAGTCCGGCCGGGTTATACTTCGGCCGGTTTACACCGCGGGGTATATCCCCGACATTAGCCCCAAGTTTAGCTTGGATTTATTCATGGTAAACTTATGCTGCAAAATAAACACAAGAACAAATTTGACAGGTTATGCTCCGGGTTAAGAATTTTGTTAAACCGGTACCTGATCATCCTTAAGTCCTTGTTATTTCCTCCTTCTGGGAAATCCGGGTCAACAGACCAGCTTCATAATCAATTTGCCGACATTGGTTTGTCACCGAGAAATATTGTGAAGAATAACTCCTTTGACTCAGCTCCCAAAGCGCCTAGTCCGGCCGGTTTACGCCGCGGGGTATATCCCCGACACCCCCCCTCTAGAAATACTTTCGATCCTACAAGATGTTTTATAGATGTTTGGGGATGATCCGGACCCAACGGTAACGATAGTCCGGTTTGGGTTCGGAGAAGTTTCGGACACGGGCGAAGGGTCGATGCACTATGCAAAGAGGGGTTAGGCGAACGAGGTCAAGTGTGTGGTTGGACTGAGAAGAGAGGGGGGGATGCAACACGGCAACTATTTTCGGAGACCGGAAACGTCTGACAATAGACCGGCTATATTGCCGCTATAGT
The DNA here is from genome assembly GCF_056163025.1 of Triticum urartu. Taxonomy (NCBI): domain Eukaryota; kingdom Viridiplantae; phylum Streptophyta; class Magnoliopsida; order Poales; family Poaceae; genus Triticum; species Triticum urartu. Next base: position 322,912,941 of record NC_141879.1, on the reverse strand, counting down.
TATCCGTTGGAGCCTCAAACGGACTCCGAACGCGATGAAACTTGGCAGGCGGCCTACCTACAACATAACAAGACCGCATGCCCACTTTCAACCCATTCTAAGAACATTTTCCGGCCACTTATTAAATAATATTTCGGACGTGCCGCGGGCACGTGCGAGTGTGTCTGGGCTCAGAATGGACAACAGAAAGAACTGGGGGACCCGGACGAATGCAAGTTTTGAAAACATGATGATGCAATGCACATGATGACATGGCATGATGCAACACACAAGGAAAAGACAAGGCAACAACAGTGAATAACTCAAAGACGCCTGGCGCAACGGACTCGAGGCGTTACAGCAAGGCAACATATGCATGATATGACTAACATCATCATGCCAAGTTAGAGCAAACACCTTAGAGGGTGAATAGGAGTGGTCAGCTACATCCAAATCCGCCTCAGAACAGATATCTTCCTCTAGATTACAATCTGGAGAGGGGGGGGTTTGACATTGAACCCACCATGGAGCGATGTCTACATGCCATTGTATTCCCGCGCAAAACTCTTCTCTTTTTCTCTATATGTTTAGCATGACTGTGTACAATATCTGACATGCATACAAGAAATATAGTGAGATTATGTAATGAGAGCATGCAGAAATCTAGAGTGATGGTAATAACCAGTGGATTGATCCAAAAATAATGATAGCAGGCTGATGATTGCTTTAATTTAATAAAAAATAGATGATGATTGCTTTCCTATTTGTTTCCCATGCAAGATGAACAACATAGGCATATACCCTAGGTGAACCAGATAATAGACAGAGATACTATTCATTGCCGCCTCGATATGTGCCCCACAACTAATTTAGAACTCAAGTTTGAACATTAATTTGGACCTGACTTGGAGTCTAAGAGGTGAACATGATGATAAAGTAGTAGGTAATATTAAGCAATGCATAACATAAGTAGAAACAAAACAGTGCAACCTCTCGTGTGGACCCGTGTACTCATCAGGTTCATCTGCTGAGTCGATAATGGTGATGCCGTTTCTTGGGTGTCGGCGGCAGGGAAAGAGATCTGTGGCGGCGAAAGATGGTCAGGAGTTGTGATGTATGGTTTGGTGGATGCTTCTGTCGGAGGAGCAGCTCAGGTGAGGTGGACAACGTCGCGCCAGGAGCAAGACAAACCACACAAAGTTTTCTTCGACACCTACCTGTAACTGAAGTAATTCTGTAAGGGCTCATTTGGCTTGCATGATTCTAAAAATGCAGTGATAGGAAAAACACTGGAATAGGATAGGAATGCACATGGGAAGCAGAGCATTTGTGAACACATGAGTTCTATCAACTTGGGTGTTTGGTTCATAGGAATTGGAAGAGTAGAAGAATGCAAGGAAACATGGAAAAAATAAAGTGAAACCATATGAAAGCATGTACAGTTAGAATGTTATTCTGCCACTAATGCACTTGGTCTTGTTTTCATGCATAGGATTTTGAAAAGTAGTTCCAGGTGGTTGTTTTGCTCCATTCATTTCAACAAAATGAATGAATAATTGAATAGTAGAGTGCCATAGGAAAATTTCCTATTGCTATGTTTTTCCTTTGAACCAAAATAGCCCTAATGGCTCGACATGAATGTAGAGTAATAAGTGATGGGACAAGTGTACAACCTCTTTGCCATAGTCGTGTCGACCTCGACATCATTGGGTTGGTCGCTGAAGAAGTTGAGGCAGAGGTGGCTGTCGGAGGTGTGGAGGAAGATATGAGGAATCTATAGACGACGTCCAGGGGCACTGCTCTGTTGTGATGGATAGTTCCGTCACTGAAGCAGCTCCGGCGAGCCATACGACGTCGAGGCTGAAGCAGCACAAGACATACATCATTAATCTCAAGTGGGATTCTAATAGCATCTCCAATAGATGACATAAAATACATTACCAAAAATTGATAGATGTAAAATTTACATCACTAAAAACCACCAGACTACAACAGATGAGGTAAAAACTGTTGACTCTAAACTTAACTGTCGAAACAGAAGTTTACTGTGGAAATCTGAATGTTATTGTCGAAACTGAATGCAATGGTAGCTGAGAAGCACTTCATATGTAGTTTAGGGAGGGCCTGGGGTTCATCTTCAACCTGGGCCGCCAGCCACCACTGGCCGAACCGCCGGCCCCCACCGCCCGCGGCCGGCGCCGCTCCCGCGCCGCCTCGCCGCTGGTCTGCCGCTGCCCCGGTCAGTCCTCTAGGCCCCCTGCGCCGAGCTGTTTCTCCGGCAATTCCCACACCACCACCCCACCACCGTGTCCCCACCGCCGGCGACCACCGCCCCACCCTAAGCCCTAAGATAGATAGTGGGGTACCTATCCGGCGAGCCCCCCTTCCCGCTGCGGGTGGTTCTTCCTTAACTCCGGCAAGCCCCCATACCCCCTAAAAACCGACTGACACGAAAGTCGATTCAATCAACTGAAGTGTAGCTAAATCGGAGCAGCAGCAGCGCAAGCGAGTGAGCAAGCGAGAGCCGGAGCAGCAGCAGCAGGATGAGCGAGCGAGAGCCGGAGCAGCAGCTGCAGCGCGAGCAAGCGAGAGCCGGAGCAACAGTAGTAGATCCGACTGGTATGGCCGCCACCACCGAAGGGTCCTCTCACTGGGGGAGAGCCACCATGGAGATGTCGCCCGTGACACCGGCTTCGAGGTAGCCGTGCCATGGGGGTGCAGGATGGAGCACCGTTGGTGCCAGGAGGTCGAGTTAAGGAGAAGCTGCGATGCGATGAGTGTACAGCCTATTTGGTGGCGCCGATTAGGCCTCGGCTTCGTCCGAGGAGTCGGTGAGGATGCTGCGGTTCTGGTGGAGCAGGTTAAGGCGGCGCTGTGGGATGGAGCAGCTGCGATAGACAAGGCGATCATCGGAGCAGCTCCTTGGGGGTGGAGGACGGGGAGGCTGAACCGGCGGGACGACGAGATGGACGACTGATCCTCATCTAGGGAGGTGGATGAGGGATGTTGAGTTGTTGCGATGGACGACGTCGTCGGGGAAGAGGCTCCGGCTAGGCAACGGTGAGGTGGTGGACGGAGGAGGGTGGGGTTTCGTGGCTGGAGCGGAGAGGTTATGGCGGCCTGGGTTTTGAATGGTGAAAAGGAGGTGATGGGAGGGGGGAACCATGACTTAGGTGTAGCGACCCGATCCGAATGGATCAAGTCTCTGTGCTTAAGTGTCATCCCTAGATCGGTATGCTGACACACACAGTACTCGAGGATTTATAACAGAGGTAAATCACATGTATAAGTAACGTAAGATACTATTACCTCAATCCAAAATAGCGGAAGTAACAAGGTTGTGGATTCCCATCAACACCAACGGCAAAGTTGAGTGTAGAAATCGTAACCCTAACGTATCACTTACTCGTCGTAAGATTCCTGCAACATGAGACGTTGCAGCCACAAAGGGTCAGTACATTGAATGTACTGGCAAATTCACACCATAGAGAGAAATGATGAACAATGGCTACCACTACATGCATATTTGGCTGGTGGAAAAGCTCTATGGTTATAGTTTTTGCGAAAAGCCAAATTTTCCCTACTACAAAGGAACAAATTTTATTTAACTATCATGGTGGTTGTTGAACATTGAGAATGGTTGACAGCATTCTCAATCCCAATTAAATAACATCATTAAACCCAACAAACTTAATTTAAAGTAATGTGATGAGATCAACAGGATAATCCAAGTACCAGATACTCAAGATGTCCATAACCGGGGACACGGCTAATCATGATTAGTTTATACACTCTGCAGAGGTTTGCACACTTTTCCCCACAAGACTCGATCTCCTTCGTTGGATTTCTCGCACTACATGGTGTTTGAGAAACGGATGACCAAGACATAGTCTTTCAGAAGCGTTTGCACCTTATGATGGGTAGACCGTACCACCTACAACCCCTACATATGCTAGTCTACCACTGTAAGAGTTCACACGACTTAGTCAACTATGCTAGAGCCCATAATAGCTTGTGGCTGCACACGGAAGTTTCTAGCATGAATAATCACACGATCCCTTTGAGCCTGGGTGGCGGTCCAAAAGAAAACAGGAAATTCTGGTCTACCCAGGTGCCTAGACAGGCAATCTTGGAATAACCCGGTGCCTCAATCCACCCAGATGTGTGTTTAAGTTGCCACCTTAAGTAAACCATTAATTAACAATCTCACATCTGTCATGAATACTCTCAAAACCCAATCCACGTCTACGAGCATAGCATGGCACTATAAGCATAACGTAATAGTAACTCCCAAGGTTTGATAATAAACAGGTAATAGGTACTACCTCAACTTCTTCCCATCCCACAATTTAATTAGATCCTAATCATGCAATGTTGGAGGTTTTGATCTAATGCAATAAAAACTGGGTATGAAAAGGTATGATCAAAGTGTGAACTTGCCTGCAATGTTGATGAAGATGATTCGCACTCAAAACTCTTGATAGTTCTACTCGTCACACTCCGGTCAATCTATCGCAAGCAAGCAATGGTAACCGCACATAAGCAATCACTCAATGTATCAGAAAGAACGAAGAAGACGATTCGGAAACATCAAAACCAAGAAAATAACTCTTGCAACATAAAACATTTTCTAACAGTACAAAAATTATGTGAATTTGGCCTTATTAGAATGTTTAGGTCAAGAGCTTCGATATGCAAAAAGAATCAACTCAAACGGAGCTACGAAACTCAAGTTATGATCAAACGAAGTTTGAATTCAAATCTGATCTAATTCAAATTTTAAACGTTCATTTTCTATACCTAACCAGCAAACGTTTACTAATTAAAGAAAAGGTTTATGTTATTTTTTTAAACAAAATCGATCTGGCCCTTGGATCCAGATCTGACGGCGAGAGAGGAGCGGGGAGTTACCGCGGCGGCGGCGGCGGTCAACGACGAGCTGGGACGGCGGCGGCGGCTCGGGTCCGGTCGGGGCGGTGGCTCCGGTCATCTAGGAGGGCGGTGAAGGGGCCAGGGAGGGGCGGCGAGACGAGACGAGGAGGATGGCGGCATCGGCGGTGGTCCGCGGGACGGAACGGAGCGGGGCGGCGGCGGTGGATCTCACCGGCGGCGGCGGCTTTCGGCGAGCGCGGCGAGAAGTGTGGCGGCGGCGCGAAGTGCGAGGAGGGGAGGAGAGGCGGCGGAGTTGGCTTTTAAGGAGGGGAGGGGTCTCGGTGGTGTGGAGGAGGGGCACGGAGGCCGAGGCAGTCACGGCGCGGTGGCACAGTCGTGGCGGCGGCGGACTCCTGCGGGAGAGATGGCGCGCGGGGCGGAGGTGGGCTGGGCCGCGGCCTGGCTGGGTTGGCTGGGCCGGCCCAGTCGGTGAAGGGTTTTCTAAAGTTTTTTTTCCAGACAAACCAAACAAAATAAAAAACAAAATAAATAAAAATTTTATATATGCCTATAATATATCAAAATTTTCAGAAAAAGAATATCTACAACGTGAACATTTTTGTAAAGTCAAATAAAATCGAGAAAATTTGAAATAATTCAAAGAGTGCTTCTGCTCTAATAAAATCCAGTAAAAATCAGTTTAAAAATCCCAAAATGATTTCAAATTTATTTATCTCCAATTTTCTGTTGTAGGGAATCATGTTACCGTAATTTCCATATATTTTATTTTTGGAGAAAAATAATTTGAATAAAACTCAAATAACTCCAAATTGAAAATAGATTCAAAAGAACTTTTGAATTTAATTCTTTGAAACTCCCAACTCATATTTCATAATTTGAAGAAGTCAGTTTATCTTCTCTCGTGAAAATCATTGAGCTGCATGAAGTTTCTGAATCGGAAATATTTTCCAAATGAATTTCAAATGTTTTCAAAAACCCTTGTCATTTAAATAAATGGAAGAAGTCATGTTATCTTCTCTCCCGGGTTTCGTGGTGAAAAGTATTTGAATTCACGGAGATCAGAAAGCAAATATGAAAGTTTGGGAAAGTCCTTTTATTCCCTCTCATTTAACTTTCAAAAATTTTCGAGTTCACTCACTTTCAGAGAATCAATCAAACAATCAATCAAATCTATCTATTTATTATAACATTCCAAAATTTAGAATTTTGGGATGTTACAAACCTACCACCCTTAAAATGAATCTCGTCCTCGAGATTGGGAGAGGCTAGAAAGAAATAGGTTAGGTTCGGGGTCTCTTCAAAATTTCATCAATCGTGTCCGGGGTCTGGGGTGCTACCACACTTAGAAGCATGGTTACGGTTCCATCAAAACTCATATACTTCATCCATATTGTTAATAGTGTCGGTCTTCTCAGATCTTCAGGATAATTCCTTATCTGGGCTCTTTCGGTAGCGGCATAACCTTTTCCCAAATTCTTTTGTCCTTTCCTCTTGGTAAGGTTATTCTGAGATTGGGTCTTCTTAGCTGATGGGTCTGGCGCCAATACTAATCAACTATCGATATCTCATGGTGGTAATCCAATTATGGTTTCTCCTGCAGGAAATGGGTCTGGGTTGATCCTCACCGTATAACCTATGGTTGGCAAAAAAAACTGCCTTGTACAAGGGAAAATACATATACCATTCTAAGGCTTATACAAGGTTTTGATCGTCGTCTCTCTACTATAGGTAAGTCACTCAGATTTACCATCCCATATAGCAAGGCGAATAATAAGAGTAAGTCGGTATGGTGATCAATCCATCCCGCACCCAAATCATTACCTTGTATACGGTTTAGCGAATCTCGCATTCTAACACTCGGTCATCCTCACAAGCATTGCAGAATTTCTCTTGTCCACGAACTGTGTTCGAAATAATCCATTGATTCTACAAGCCAAACAAACATCTATCATTCCTTCACAACTCTCAGATTTTGCGTTACTCCTATAAAATTGTCTTCTTGATAAAATCGTAACTTCATCCAGGGTTTTTCCTTCAGCAAGTGTGTGCTTGCTTCTTGGAAGGTCCTGGGGCCTGTGGGTTATGGCCCATTTCGTCACTTGTAGTCCTTGAACTTATCATCGGGCAACTGATCATTGTTCCAACTTCCAACTTCCTAGTATTCTTAAATCCATCCAAGTGTACTGTCTTCCTTCCTTCTATTGGCACCAAACTAAGACATGATTACTCAGACTCATCGTGGAGTTTCCATTGATCCATATTTCCAACATCATACCTCCTTTATATCCAATAGTAATTTATCTCTTCATACCCGTGGGATATCCCTCATACCGAGATAAAAACTTATACTTATGAAGTCCATATTCCACTTCGTGGAACATCATTATCCTTTCCAGGGTCAAGCGTTCTTACAGGGGAATATTGGCCATCTCTGCATGGCACTTCTTCAACTGGGAAACATGAAACACATCATGAACTCCTAACAGTCCTTCGGGTGACTCCAACTTGTTGGCCACTTCTCCCATACGCTCCAAAACTCGGTATGGTCCTAAAAATCTCGGGGCCAACTATCCCTTAACTCTAAATTGTTTAACTCCTCGCAGAGGGAACACATGAAGACATGCTCTATCTCCAATTTCATAGACTACCTCCTTGCGTTTTTAAGTCTGCATAACTCTTCTGTCTGGACTGAGCTACCTTCAGTCTATCTCGAATCAACTTGACATTCTCTTCTGACTCCTTGATCACATTTGGTCCACACAACTGACGGTCTCCAACTTCATCCCACATACTCTTGGGGTATCACACATATCGAGACAAAACTCGTATTCATTTTGTCCGAAATCCACTCAGTGGAGTATCCTTATCTTTTCCAGGGGTCAAGGGTTCTTATAGGGTACTACCACCCTTAAAATGCACAAATCTTCCATAGACCATAATTCTCATATCCTCAAAAATGGTCAAAATTCTTCTTCATAGAGTAACAACTCATAAAATCCATATTAGTACCAACGATGCTAACTTTATTCACTCTCAATTGATTACAATCTGTCGCTTTTCCATTACATGTCTCAACTCAACACCTCAATATAAAAGAAAATGTTCTCACTTCTACAACTCCATTTCTTTTTTTGCAAACTCAACTATCTAGCAAAAGTCTCCTTCTCCTTGGGGCATCCTCTGGCAAAGTGCCCTGCTCCATTACAACTAAAACATATTACTTCTGACAAGTATCGAGGTTTCCTTTTTGGGCAACTGTGGAGGTAGTGCCCTAACTCCTTGCACCTGTAACAGGTGATATGACTCAGGTCCTTCCTGGTATCCAATCTGCTTCTCTTCCTAGACTTTTCCATTCGAATCATGGCTTCTATTTCCTATGGGTCATATTCTACTTCCTCTATCGGGAATTCTACTAGATCCCCATTCAAACAATTTTGGGAGATGTGTCCTTCTTCTCCACATGAATAGCATGACTTGGTGCAGGGTTTAATTGGTTCTTCTTTGGGTGTGTCCCCCACCTTTTCCTTCATCAAATTTTCTTCTAAAATTTCCATGAGGGCTCCTTTCATTACTTCTTTCTTCTGCTGGATGGTTCGTTGTACCATGGGGTAAATGTGACACTGAGCAGGATAGTGGGTAGTCCCTTCACACAAGAAACAAGTAATCTGCCTAATTGGGCATTCTTCAACTGGGTGACTTCCTTCACAATTAGGGCATTCATCCTTGTGTTCTTTATGGGTGTGTCCTATTTCTCCACAAATCTTGCAGGCACAAGGTTTCTTCATATCCTTTCCATAAGGCTTCAACTTCTGGGACACAAGCCGAGACTTTGGCAGAGTCAACTTAAATTCTTTCCAAGTGGTCGCTACTTGCCATCCTTTCATGGTTTGGTACATCCTCCACCAAGTAGCAGCACCTCTTTCAAAACACTGAAGAGCATGTTGGGTTATATCCTTTCCGACTATAAGGTTTTTCTTCATGTGATCCTCCATGTTCTGAATCCATTGGTCCATCTCCATTTGACTCATCGATCCAGAAAATATAAGCTCATCTTCATTCATCCTCTATTGGGTCCATGGGTTTGGGGTGAGAGATCGAGAGAGATGCACACAATATAAACAAAGGTTTTGAAAAGGCATATTTTATTGTGGCTGTCGAAAAAACATCAAACAAATGACAGCTCACAACCATCGCATCTAACGTAGGTATATAACAGGGGTTTGGTCTTCTAGAGGTCAATAAATCTTCAACGTCTCCAACTCTTCAAGCCTTGTTCATGCCTCCAATGGCTTCTTCCGATCATGCTTGTCTTTCTCAAGTTCTTTTGCCAGATCAACTCTGTTGACGCAAAGTCTTTCGTGACGTCCTTTAATATTCCGGAGTTGCGTTCCAAACTTCTGGTTTCAACATCCTTCACATGAACCATGGTCATACTGTCCTTCAGTTCCTGACAAATCTCCGGTATCTCGAGGTTGTAGCTCCTCCAGCTTGGCTACTTCAACTTCTGGGTCCTAAGTTCTTCACGAAACGCTCCTTGTCAAAATACGGCTTCTTGTAGCTCCACCTTAACTTCTTGATGTAACACTCCAGGTCCTAGTGATACACCAGCTAAGGTTAAAACTTCATCTTACTGATAGGTGCTCCATCAGCCTTCTACCATCCAATCCTTCCATGCATATGCATGCTTAACTCAGCACGGTGACAATAGCATAAGCGGGCGATAACATCATGGATATCCGTGTTTCTGCTCTTGTCATTCCCATGAGCTATCATTCCATAGTTGATATCTCCTGCCCTAGGGTTTTCTTTGACAAAACTTCGAGTTCTCATGCTCCTTGTTTCAGTCTTTCTCCGATACACCTTGATCTCGGGTATTGACAACTTCTGTCGGCGTTCTGGGAACGGGGGTCCCCAGACTTGCCTGCCTGCGGCCTGCGACGTGGCTCAAGGGGGGGCCCAGCACGGCCCATCTTCATCAACACAGACCCAAGACCCTCACAAGGGGCCAAGCCTCGCGGGGCGGACGACACGGAGCTTCCTCAGGCACGACCTCATCAGGCTGGCTCGCGAGCAGGCGGAGAGATCAAGGCGGGGTACCTCACGAGGTGCCCGTGACGCAAGCCATGACGACCAAGGGCGCCAGGCGGGTGCCAGCCCGCGCAGTGTCCTCCTTTCCTCTTTGGTGCAAAGGGGGCAAGCGCAGCCGCGGAGTACCGAGGCATCAGGCAAAGGTTGCCATTTCGGTGCAACGAGACTAGGACCAGGAAGACTGCAAGATGGAGGTCATCGTGGAGCCCAGGACGGTGTCACCACCAGAGCTTTGTGCAGGCAAAGACTACTTTTGTTAGGGTAGCTAGTACTAGTTGTCCCCCTTGAAATTAGCCCGCCATTGTTGGCTCCCTTCCCGCTCGATATTTGGGAAGAGGACCAGGGCCTCTATAAATAGGACCAGCCACCCACAGAAGAGAGGGGTTCGGAGGGGTTAAGAGGAGAGGTTCGATAGGAGGTTGAATCGGAGAAAGACAGTTAGAGAGAGAGAGAGAAGGGTGGCTGAACTCCTCCCAGCAGTTCATCCCCCCAGCCAAGAACAGACCCTCGCGAGGCTGTTCTTCCTTGTATCATTCATCATCATCAGCCCAAGAGGCAATCCACCACACCACAAACTGGAGTAGGGTATTACACCACAACGGTGGCCCAAACCAGTAGAAACCCTGTGTCTCTTGTGTTGTTCTTTCCATAGCTTAGATCTTAGCGAGGCGGAGGGGTGCAGGTAGGTAGGAAGAGAAATCTCCGCGCGCACCCCAGTGTTCGAAACTCAAGGGTCTGCCGGAACCCGAAATCTGACATTTGGCACGCCAGGTAGGGGTGCGCCGGGATTCGTCTTCCACCACCCCGTTCTCCTCCGACCGTCGCACCCATGTCTGACGCTCGTCGGGCCCGCGCCGAGCGCCGGGCCGCTCTCGCTTCCCGCGTCGCCCAGACGGCTCCCGTCGGCGGGCGTCCTCACCGTTCCCCATCACCTGTCGTCAACGCCGCCACCGGCCTGGCGGGGGACGAGCAGCAAGCATCGTCTCAGCATCCGTCCGTGCGGCAAGACGGCCGCACCGCAACTCCCTCGCTCCCCCCAACTGGTTCTTCGTCCCGCGTGCTCCGCGCACCCATGGAGGCTCGAGCTGTGCTCATCGCGGGAAACGAGCTCCTACGCTACCGCCCCGTCGACGACGTCTATGAAGAATGGCTCGACCGCGTCGCCGAGCTCGTCCGCGCCGCAGGGGGCTCTCATGCGCCATCCGTTCCGCTGCACTGCACCCCGCCCCACACGGGCGACGAAGCTCCGGCGGCGCCCCGATCGCCTCCTCCTCAAGAAGGAGCCATGGCTCCAAGGCGCGTGGCCCCTGGGCGGAACCCGCTCCGTCAGGTGCCAGCGCAGCAAGAGCAGAGCTGCTAGGAAGTCCCTCGCCTGCAAGAAGCTGCCCGGGCGCTCCCTGCTCCAGCACGTCGCGACCATGCCCCTGCTCTCGCACATCAAGACCCAGCTGCAGCGTGTGGGGACATGCAAGACCAAGCTCTCCGTCACCCAAGGCCTCCCGTGGCCACAGTAGGCTGCCGTGCCTTCACCCCGAGCTACGCAGTCACGTGGCCCGGCAAGTTCAAGACAGACCTGCCTCCTCGCTACGACGGCACGGCTGACCCTGCGGAGTTCCTCCAGCTCTATGAAATCCTAGGTTACCTCTTCCAGCCGTCGTATACGAGCCCCTTTCCATCCTCCTACACACTCTTCTTCGGCACCCCAAGGCCGCTGTCGCTTTGGTCACCTCCCTCACCTCTCTGGCTCCCCTTATAACCTAAGTGGACGACGACGAGGAAAGGAAATAGAAATCAAATCTATTCAACCTATTGTAGACTCACTATAAAAGTATAAAAGAACATATGCCTTGACTGGAAATTGCAACTATAATTATTAAAATAAATTTTCACATACATAAACTAATCAGACCATTAGGCAGTTGATTTTGAGTGAACAGAACACCCTCCTTAAGCGATTAATAGTTTCTCATGATATCTATGGTATAATAGAATAAACAAACCAAAGAAAAGCTATATATGATTACTAAACATTGTTGTTTGCTATCAAGAAAAGTGATGGTGTTGCAGCAAGATGATCTAAATGTAAATCAAATGGAGCTGAATTCTAAACCTGCTTCTCGCGCCTAGCTTGTCTAACAGTGGAATATGAGTAGCACATTTGTATGCACAACCGCATTGCAGTAGCTAAAGGGGCTTGTCCCCCTCTCCCTCATGTCATTAGCTATCAATAATCATTACCTAGTTAGCCATTTGTAGAACAAGGTAAACACAGACAAAACGAGATGGATTAATTCCTCATAGATGAGATGTATCCTCTCAGCATTACTCAAAAAAGGATACCTGATAGATGAGATGTATACTCTTAGAATTACTTAAAATCACCGAGTTCACTTTCACATACCTCAAGATCAGGTAGAACATTATATCTCTAATTATCCTCTACTCAAAAAGCATTTCAATTACTTGCAATACCTGCCATCACCAAGACATCAACACTTGTAGCAATAGACATCGTATATTACAATATATATCATCGGCTTATCTCATGTTGCCTAAATCTACATGGACCAATCAAATAATTGTAGCCATATGAAAGAAAAAACTGAAATAGTTCAAAGAAAGGCAAAGAATCTTCAGGCTCTGTAGCAACAATTGGATTGCTCTTATTTTCGACAAACTCCTTTTGTGTAGAAGCAGTCAATCATGTCTAAAAAAATCTGGAAACAGCTAGCAGGCTAACAAATATGGCATTATTACTGCACATAACTGAATGCAAATTACAGTAAGGGGCATAACCTGTGAAGATGGCCATGTGTCCTTGTTGCTGCAACTCAACGAACATGTGAAAGGCACACCTGCAGTAGGAAGATTCAGCAGCCACATGCAGCAAGTCAGGAGTTGTGTATGAGTAAATCAGAGAAAGCAGAAAAGATGAAATCCAGAACATAAGTGGGAAGAGAAATTAGATCCTTTTTACATCAAATCAAGGCTAAAAACATGTTGAAACATACCGTTGGGTGTCTAAGGATTTATGTTTTCCAGACCAAAGAAGAAAACGATCTAGTTTTAAAGAGGAGAGTGATTACCCTACCTCCAATCATCAGGGGTGTGCAGGTTTGAGTAGGGGGTCGATCCGGAGAAACCGGCGTGGACCAAGCCGCGTCGCCTCAACAAGAGTTCCTCTCCCTTCCCTCCGGCCGGTCACCGGAGGCGCCGCCGCCTGCGACCGCCTCCCTCACCTTGTGCCCCTTCTCCTCCTTTCTTCCTCTCTCCCTCACGCCCTGGTCTCTTTGCATCAGCAGGACACCGTCACCACCGGAGCAAGACGCCGCACCCGTCGCCAGATCCATCGACGCCACGCCCGGATGGCCGGCGCGGCACCAGATCGAGCGCCTGGCGGTTGGGATCGGGAGGTGAGGGAGAGGAGAGCCCATTCTCGTGTGTGTTTTCTGGCGTGCTTTTTTCAATTTAGAAAGGACAGTGGGTTGAATACGGTAAACTATAAGGATTTATTTGTAAAATGTTTGAACAAAACGTTTTCTCACTTAACAAAGGACTGCGGGTTGAATACTACAAAATAGAGGGGCTTTTTGCCAAAGCATCGACGACGTACGACCAGAAGTAGTAATTGCTTTATTAGTAGGGAAAGATATATATAAAAAGGAAGAATGCAATAATAGTCTGAATGCTATGCATTGTTTATTCAAAAAGGTGCGTTAAGGCAGAATGATACAAGTAGTGCGATAAGCAAAGAGTAGGACTATTTGACATGTCCCTTCCAAGGGCAAGCTGAGGAATAGTATTAAAGCAAGTATTTCACTCATTATCGTAATCCACCGGGGAGTTCCGTGGTGTGACATAGCTTTCCGCCTCCTTGGTTGCTGCATCACGTGTTCGGCGATCATGCTGCCGGACATGGTTTCCAGAGATTAAAGTCCTAAAAGAGAAAAATAACGAAGCGGGAAGCCCCTAGTGCGGTTTTAAGCCACGTTTGGGAGCGTGCCGTAGTCATGCCCCCCTCCCCGCCTGTGCCCATGGTATTTTTAATGCATAATTATGTACGCATGGCACGGATTTCACCGTTTGGCTAGGATCGGGGTGGGGGCCGCATTGCTATGCGAGCTCGGAACATGCCAGGCGGTCCTATTGCCTATTATTCTGGGCGCGCTTGGAGGTGTCCGGGTCCTTAATCGCCGAACTGCTGGATTGCCTTAAGAGGCTGCTTTGCGCTTTTGCTGCGAGGGCCGCAGTGTTCTCCTCCGTGCGGAGAGAGCGCTCTGTGTTTCCATTGACTGTGATGACCCCCGAGGTCCTGGCATCTTGAGCTTGAGATATGCATAATGCGGTACCGCATTGAATCTCGCAAATGCGATTCACCCGAGCAGTGCATGGTAGCCACTGCGGAATGGGACTATGTTGAAGATGAACTCTTTGCTTCGGAAGTTATCCGGAGATCCGAAGACCACTTCCAGTGTTACTGAGCCTGTGCAATGGGCCTCTACACCTGGTATGACGCCCTTAAAGGTCGTTTCTGTGGGTTTGATCCTTGAGGGGTCTATACCCATTTTGCACACTGTGTCCTGATAAAGCAGGTTCAGGCTGCTGCCGCCGTCCATAAGGACTTGAGTGAGGTGAAATCCGTCAATGATTGGGTCTAGGACCAATGCAGCAAATCCGCCATGACGGATACTAGTAGGGTGGTCCCTGCGGTCGAAGGTGATCGGACGGGAAGACCATGGGTGGAACTTTGGGGCGACTAGCTCCAACGCATATACGTCCCTGAGCGCACGCTTCTGCTCCCTCTTGGGGATGTGGGTTGCGTATATCATGTTCACTGTCCGCACTTGTGGGGGGAACCTCTTCTGTCCTCCGGTGTTCGGCTGCCGGGGCTCCTCCTCGTCATCGCTATGTGACCCCTTATCTTTGTTTTCGGCATTTATCTTGCCGGCCTGCTTGAACACCCAACAATCCCTGTTGGTGTGGTTGGCTGGCTTGTCGGGGGTGCCGTGTATTTGGCACGAGCGATCGAGTATACGGTCCAAACTGGACGGGCCCGAAGTGCTTCTTTTGAATGGCTTTTTCCGCTGACCTGGTTTAGAGCCTTTGATTCCGGCATTGACTACCGTATCCTCGGTATTGTCGCTGTTAATGTGGCGCTTATGTTTGTTGCGACGTGACCTGCCATTGCCGTCCTTGGTATCCGAAGTACCATGGTTCTTTGATATGTTATTACTGCGAGCCAGCCAGCTATCTTCTCCCGCACAACAGCGGGTCATGAGTGTCGTGAGGGCTGCCATAGATTTCTGCTTTTCCTGACCAAGGTGCCGGGAGAGCCACTCGTCGCGGATGTTGTGCTTGAAAGCTGCTAGGGCCTCTGCATCCAGAAAGTTGACGATTTGATTTTTCTTTGTTAGGAACCGTGTCCAGAATTTCCTGGCCGATTCCTCTGGCTGCTGAATTATGTGGCTTAAGTCATCGGCATCTGGTGGTTGCAAATAAGTTCCCTGAAAGTTGTCGAGGAATGCGGCTTCCAGATCTTCCCAACAGCCAATGGACTCTGCTGGCGAGCTGGTCCTTTGAGTTTGAGTGGGAGGTATTTGATGGCGTGTAGGTCATCGCCGCGGGCCATGTGGATGTGCAGGAGGAAATCCTTGATCCATACCGCAGGATCTGTTGTGTTGTGCCGTCGTATGATTCTATATTTACGGGTTTGAAATCCTCTGGGATTTGATGATCCATTACTTCGTCTGTGAAGCATAAGGGGTGTGCAGCGCCTCTGTACTGGGCTATATCGCGACGCGGCTTAAATGAGTCTTGTCCGCTGTGTTCGGCCCGACCGGACATACTTTTACTATATCCGGCGTGACGATTATCATCTCGCATAGTGGCGTGCCCTCGTGATCCGTAGATCGATCTTGCGTGTTTTGCTTTGTCCTCCAATACGTCTCGCAGGTCTGGCGTATTTCCCCCTGCCTTTTTATTTGAATGGCGTCGGGGTGCGGGCTGAGCTTTCGGCTGGAATGCCTCTCTGTCGCGGCCGCGAGGTGGCCGATCAGCCGCGTCATACGCCGGGGATGGTGCTTCTTCCTCCAGTCGGGGTAGCAACTTGAACTTTGGGTAACTCTTGGAGGGGCGTTCGAGTTTATATTCCTCGGCCGCCAGAACCTCAGTCCATCTGTCAGCTAGCAAATCTTGATCAGCTTGAAGCTGCTGCTGCTTTTTCTTTAGTCTATTTGCCGTGGCTATAAGTTGGCGCTTGAAGCGCTCTTGTTCGACGGGGTCCTCTGGCACGACGAATTCATCATCGTCGAGGCTTGCCTCGTCTTCGGAGGGAGGCATGTAATTGTCATCCTCCACCTCTCCATCTGCCGCTCTCTCTAGAGGGCTGGCTTCTCCATCCTCCTGCCCCAAATCTTGTTGGAGGGGATTGTTGCCGTCTTCGGCACTATCCGGAGTGCTATTATCTCCTGTGCCGGTATCACCACTTTTTCCTTGGCGGGACTTAGAGCGGCGCCGCTGACGCCGGCGCTTGGGTTGCTTCTTGGAGGGGTCATCCTCCGTTGTCTCGTCGCCATTGCCTTCTTTGGGTGTGTCCACCATGTATATGTCATATGATGAGGTGGCTGTCTAGTGCCCTGTGGGCAGTGGTTCCTCTTTGCCTCCCGCACAGTCGTCCATACCGTCGATGTCTTCGGAGTCGAAGTCGAGCATGTCGGTTAAGTCATCGACAGTGGCTACTAAGTGAGTGGTGGGTGGGCGGTGGATTTCTCCATCATCCGCATCCCAATCCTGCCAGACGTAGTTCGGCCAGGACTCTCCTGACAAGGAGAGGGACCTTAATGAGTTCATTATGTCGCCAAAGGGCGAGTGCTGAAAAATATCCGCGGAGGTAAACTCCATGATCGGCGCCCAATCGGATTCGACAGGAATGGGCGCAGGCGGTTCGGAGTCCGTGGCCGGAGAAGGATCTGGCAATTTGGCAACACGGCTTTCATGAAGGGTAAGGTCGATATTTGGCTCGATCTCCGCAGAGGATGCGGCCTCCGTGGCGGGGTCTATCCACCCATCCATGGATGGCGCAACTGGCTCTGTATTGAGGGCCGGAGCGGCTGTCGGTGCGATCTCCTGAACACTGTCCAATGGTAGAGCTAAAACGTACTCATCGTGACCGCGTGGCGCACAAGGCAGGGGCTCGAATCCGTCGAAGATCAAGTCTCCGCGGATATCGGCCGTGTAGTTTAAGCTTCCAAACCTGACCTAGTGGCCAGGGGCGTAACTTTCGATCTGCTCCAGATGGCCAAGCGAGTTGGCCTGCAGTGCGAAGCCGCCGAACACAAAGATCTGTCCGGGGAGAAAAGTCTCACCCTGGACTGCATCGCTATCGATGATCATAGGAGCCATCAAGCCTAATGGTGACGACACAGAGGAACTCTCAATGGAAGCACCAATGTCGGTGTCAAAACCGGCGGATCTTGGGTAGGGGGTCCCAAACTGTGCGTCTAAGGTGGATGGTAACAGGAGGCAGGGGACACGATGTTTTACCCAGGTTCGGGCCCTCTTGATGGAGGTAAAACCCTACGTCCTGCTTGATTTATTCTTGATGATATGAGTATTGCAAGAGTTGATCTACCACGAGATCGGAGAGGCTAAACCCTAGAAGCTAGCCTATGGTATGATTGTATGTTGTCCTACGGACTAAAACCCTCCGGTTTATATAGACACCGGAGGGGGCTAGGGTTACACAAGGTCGGTTACAAAGGAGGAGATATCCATATCCGTACTGCCTAGCTTGCCTTCCACGCCAAGTAGAGTCCTATCCGGACACGGGACGAAGTCTTCAATCTTGCATCTTCATAGTCCAACAGTCTGGCCAAAGGATATAGTCCGGCTGTCCGGAGACCCCCTAATCCAGGACTCCCTCAGCGGGGCTTTCTCGCGCGGTAGGCAGGGCAGTTCCGCCTAGTAGGTTTGACAGAGACGCGAGAAGATGAGGGAGTAGGCTACTGCAAACGTAGGGCTGTGTTATTTGACAACGAGTTACTGCTGGACAGGTGGGGCCCCGTGATTTGACTTGCCATTATCAATTTAATTGCGGTGCTACCACCGACGTGAGTCCCCGATTCCTGACCACCTGCATGGTATACAGGTGCCTCTCCTAATGCTCCACCATGTAGAGGCTGGCTCCTGCATGAGAGCCCACTCCTCCACTTTTTCCTTGCCTCTTTCCTCCACATATGCAAAAATGCCATGTAAGCGGGCTTATAGCCCACTATTGTACTTGCTCGTACAGGTGCTAAGCCTGCCACATAGGCATAAATTCTGATGTGGCAAGTTAATTAAGAAGAGAGAGACTAGTTTGGTGACCCCGGGAAGAAACGGTGCTAAGCGTGTGTACCTAGGTGAAAATACAATTTTGAGTCTATAGATAATTAAATGAAGCAAACTTAGCAACAAAAACCTAAGAACCTATGCATTGGGGACTTGAGTTGCTAAGCCATTTAATGCCCTTAGCACCTCATCTAAGCACCATTTCATTGGAAGAGGTCACTCCTTGGCAAATGCAATAAATACTATGAAGAAAGAGATAGAGAGAAGTAAAAGAAACTCTTATAGCCAACCTTATAGCTAACCTTGTTGTATGAGTGACTAAGTGATGACTATGTATGACATCCAACATCAGATAGCCTAACTCACCATGTGAATTCTCCAAGGGCGCGGCCACGCGAGCAAGGCGATGGTCGTGGTAGGCGCAACGATGATATGGGCTGCTGGCAGCCCTTGGATCTGAGATTGAACGGTCACATGCTAAGTTGCTGAAAATTTACAGAATAACCCTCCAGGATAGGATATTCACCCATAGGTCTAGAATCACGCCATGCAACCATTCGATATCAGATCCAAGGGCTCATGGAAGCCCATATCATGGGAGAATGGAAAGGTTCGTATCACCTGTAATTTTCCCGACGCTTGGCATGACATTGAAAGCCATTTAATTGGGCGTCAAGTAGATATGACATCTAATTGGGCCCCCATAGTACTGTGCATGAATCCATTTATCCACCAGGCAAGCCACTACCCTGCCGTTCGCATGCCCCACTCAGCATTTTTACAATATAAAAACCGCTGGCAGTTCGCTCCGACTTGTCCTCAGACGTCCTTTAACATTACGGCATTTCGCTCCTAGTCGTCCTGTCCTTTCACATTACGGCAGCTCCACTAATCCTAACCCTCCTCACAAATCCATGGCGTCCCAAATCTCCATGATCAGCGGTGAGTAAAAGGTTAGAACCATCACCGGCGATGAGTTCGACGTCATCTAAACCCGTTCTTCCATGACGGTGAATGAATGCCTTGCTCGCTTCAGACGCATGTTCGAAAACTCAAATGATGAGTGGGTCGCTGGGCTAGATGTTGAGTACACGACAACTCTGGACAAAGAGAAGAATCTAAAGGAGGAAGAGAAGATAAAGCCCATCGTGATCCAGGTTTGCATGCATGACTTATGCTTGGTCTACCACATATGCCATGCCGATGTTGAGTGCGAGGAATTTGAGAACTTCCTCAAGGGCGGCCTAGTCAAATTCGTTATTGTAGACTTTACGACCGACATAAGAGTCCTGGGTCGGATAGGCCTCGTTGTAGGCAACCCCTTCGACCTCTAAAAGAAAGGGTTGGTGCCCTCCCATGATCAGCCTTCAATGCTGACCCTGGCAGGAGCCATGGTTCATCCTTCGTACGGTAAACTATAGAAACCTCCACCCAAGTTTCATCGTGCATGGTAGTGGAATGTACTAGATATAGACTACATCCACTATGCTGCGATGGATGGCTACCTTTGTTTCAATATCTACAAGGGTTGGATGAAGAGCCAGAGCCAAGTGTGCGGTTCAAGCAATGAAGTATTGGCCAAGAGGAAGAGGGACAAGGACGAAGTCGAGGACGTGGATGAGGAGTCTGAGTAAGGTGGCAGTGTCGTTGCTCATTGTGGTTCTAATGCGGTGTCTACCGGATTAGTTGCTTAGTTTAATTTCAGGTGTGCTTAGTTTTATTTGAGGGGTGTGTTGTGCTGAGCCCCCAGCAGAACTATGTTATGTTTCTTCTCGTTACTTTAACTCTTCAGTACGTATAGTACTACCACTCGTTTCTTCACATTATACTCCCTCCTTTCCGGGTTATAGGGCTTATCTCAAATTTTTAGTTTTTCCCATTTTATAAGGCTCAATTTGGTTGTTCCCCATCACAAGTTCAGATTCCAAAGTCCATTAAATCATTGCATACAAGTATTAAAATAAAATTGACCAATGCATGTACTTTATGCATGCATGCATTGCAATTAATGCATTGGTAAAGATAATTTTTTGAGGAAAACAAGAGCATTAATTGGGTGCTTTTGCAAACTACAAAAAGTATTCCATCACTCACCATCTACCTTGGTTGGTGAGATTTTTTAATTGAGCCATATCAATCGGAAAAGAGGGAGTATACGTACAATATATATGGCCAACATCATATAGCCAACATTTTAGTTGTCAAAGAATTTCAGGGTGCTTAGTTTTGTCAAAGAATTTCAGGGTGCTTAGTTTTATTTGAGGGGTGTGTTGTGCTGGACACCATTATTGTGACTCAAATATCTTTTGCCATGTTATAATGACATAAATACCGATGGACCAACATGCCAACTCTCCCTTTATCTCACTACAGTAAAATAAAGTGTGGGGCCTACTTGATCCCAACAACGTTCTTATTTTCTTGTAAAATTATTCTCTTGGTTACTCCTGACAAGCGAGGCCACATTATCATTGTGAGAATCTACTTATTTTTGTCATATAACATGGTCAACGGGTTTGACGCGAAACTAACAATGTCTAATGGCATTTTTGAGCAAACATCTAACTTAACGATGGTAGTTTTGAGATACCTAATTGTATTTTTGAGCAAGCATCTCACGGATCGATGGCATTTTTGAGTAGTTGTAACTTCTAATGGGCAAAACTAAGTAGTGATACACAACTACTAGCATAAATAATAAGAACCCAAGAATTAAATAGGTATGCTAATTTCTTTAATAGAATTTAGCACCCCATTTAAGCACGTACTAGGTTTTTTAATAGTACTATTTGCATAATTTGGTGACGAGCGCCCTCTATATGTACCACCTTTTTCTTTAATTTCATCTTGTTAGTTTTGCTCCATGGCGCAATCCATCGATACTACTACTGTACAAAAGTATATATTTTTAAAAGGCTAGAGGGTGGTGCAGTCTAGCTTGGTCGGTTTCAAGAGAGGCGAGGGCCTTTGTGAATTGATGGCTCATTACTGCTGGAAGGCGGGGCCTTGTGATTTGACTGATCTTATAAATGTGCTGATGACCTGAGGAGGAGCAAAGAACCATGCGGTATACTCAAGCTTTCCAGAGGATGATGAAGCACGGAAGCCCAGTGTCGTATGGTGATAAAAATGATCTAACTTGCTAGTCATCTCATTGTTAGCATTGTTCTATTCATGCCTCGCAGAGAACGTGACATGTGCAGCGAAACACCCGAAGCAAAAAAACACATGAGTAAAAGAAGAAGGAAGATTGTCACCCACAAAAAAGAAGGAAGACGCACACACAAGTCTGGGGCGCTGCTCTCTACTACATGAAGGATTGCTGGCCGCGGAGTCGTAACTGCTTCTTCATCGCCTCCACAATGTCCATCTCCTTGTGTGTCTCCTCCGCCATCTTCTTCATTCTATCCATGATGCGGGATTTCTCGATACGATCCTTCATCATCTGTTCCATGACCACATTACGTACCTTGACAGCGACCGGGTGCTCGATGCGGAGGTTCGCCAACTCCTCCTTCTGTTCCATGACAAGGGCCTGCAGCATCTTCATCGAGGAACTAGTATTCTCATGCAGCTTCTTCCAGCCGGCGTTCTCCTCCTTCAATAGGTCGAGCTCGTGGCAGAGCTTCGCCTTGTCCTCCTGAAGTTGCAGGATTTCGCCGGACGCCTTCTTCTCCGAGGCAATGCTCTTCTGTAGCTGCGTCACCAAGCCGACGGTTAAATCCCCTGCTCATTGAGCTTAGCGGGCATATCGCCGAGGCTCTCCTTGAGCAGCTCCACCAAGCCGTGGATGAACTCCTTCTACTTATTGAGGTGCTTATTGAGCTGATCGGGCATGCCAGCATGTTCACCTCCATGGCTAGGGCGCTCATGGGAGTCATCGCCTGCCCGTGAGAGATCTTTCGAGGTCTCTGCGAGGCGATGAGCCCTCTTTTTTTTCTGCAGCCTTGGTTGCCACTCCCTCGTTACGAGTAGTTCTCGACCTAGAGCTCTGCACACCGGTCATGGCAAGGACGGGCGAAGAAGGACTTATGAGGAGGAAGGTAGAGTAATTTTCGGTTAGGTAGTTCCCCTTTTTATAACCTAAGTACTAGCACTAGTACTAAAACCTGCATAGTGGGATCACGTTCAGGTTTGGTACATACTAGTAGGTGTGAGCAGGCTTGCACTTAATTGTAGCACTAGTACTTTCGAATGTGATGGGAAAAAGGTAAAGATTAATTGATGGTTTTGGTTTCGAGGCCCGAAGCGGCTCCCGATGAGTTTAGTGGAACATAAATTTCAAGTACTCCCTCCATCTCAGTTTACGAGTCTTGCACGTGTATCTAGGTCATCAATGTAACTTATATAAAATAAATTGTTTAACATAAAAAATATATCATTAAAAAATAGAATATTTGAAGTTTGTAATGACATATTTTTTGTAATGTACGCCTCTTATTAAGTTGGTCAAATTAACGACCTAGGTACACGTGCAAGACTTGTAAACTGAGATAGAGGGAGTACTACACTACTCAAATGCGGTCGCACAAGTCAGTGATGTAACTGGTTGTACATGTTAGACAAAGCCGATGCGTGTCCCTTCGGTGAGATGTGGGTGTGACCGACCGTCTGTTGGTGCGACCGACCGTAAAGTATTATGCGATGGAGACTTCTTTTTGTGGCTTCGGTTGATTGTCACGACCAAGCATTCTAAAGCTAGAGATAAATGAATTACCATCTTTTTCCAAATGACCAAGTATTTTCACAGGAATACAATACATATAGATGGAGTGATTGTCAAGGTTGCAAACCGACATGGCGTTGCAAGTTCACTTTAGCAGCAACCGACTAGGCCACTGCAATGCTGGCAGGGAAAGAGGGTAGCTCACCTCGCCTACGATGCATGCCCAGCGGCGCCGCCGCAACTGGTCCCGAGATTTGGCTTCTCCTACCGCCCATTTTAACAGTTGCACCGGCTTCTCATTGCTACCTCTTGAGCACTGCGTTGGTTTTCCCTTGAAGAGGAAAGGGTGATGCAGCAAAGTGGCGTAAGTATTTCCCTCAATTTTTGAGAACCAAGGTATCAATCCCGTAGGAGACCGCACGCAAGTCACCTTGAAACTACACAAACAAATAAGAACCTCGCAACCAACGCGATAAAGGGGATGTCAATCCCTTCACGGTCACTTTATGAGAGTGAGATCTGATAGAGATAATAAGATAAATATTTTTGGTATTTTTATGATATAAATTGAAAGTAAAGATTGCAAAGTAAAATAGATTGGAAACTTATATGATAGAAGATAGACCCGGGGGCCATAGGTTTCACTAGTGGCTTCTCTCAAGATAGCATACGTATTACGGTGGGTAAACAAATTACTGTCGAGCAATTGATAGAAAAGTGCATAATTATGAGAATATCTAGGCATGATCATGTATATAGGCATCACATCCGCGACAAATAGACCGAAACGATTCTGCATCTACTACTATTACTCCACACATCGACCGCTATCCAGCATGCATCTAGAGTATTAAGTTCATAAGAACAAAGTAACGCATTAGGCAAGATGACATGATGTAGAGGGATAAACTCAAGAAATATGATATAAACCCCATCTTTATATCCTCGATGGCAACAATACAATACGTGCCTTGCTGCCCCTGCTGTCACTGGGAAAGGACACCGCAAGATTGAACCCAAAGCTAAGCACTTCTCCCATTGCAAGAAAGATCAATCTAGATGGCCAAACCAAACTGATAATTCAAAGAGACTTGCAAAGATAACAAAAATCATACATAAAAGATTTCATAGAAGAATCAAATATTGTTCATAGATAATCTTGATCATAAACCCACAATTCATCGAATCTCGACAAACACACCGCAAAAAGAATTACATCGAATAGATCTCCAAGAAGATCGAGGAGAACTTTTTCTTGAGATTCAAAGAGAGAGAAGAAGCCATCTAGCTAATAACTATGGACCTGAAGGTCTGTGGTAAACTACTCACACATCATCGGAGAGGCTATGGTGTTGATGTAGAAGCCTTCCGTGATCGATTCCCCCTCCGGCGGAGCTCCAGAAAGGCCCCAAAATGGGATCACTTGGGTATAGAAGGTTGCGGCGGTGGAAATAGGGTTTCGTGGTGCTCCTGGACTTTTTCGGGGTATATGGGTATATATAGGAGGAAAAAATACATCGGTGGAGCTGCGAGGGGCCCAAGAGGGTGGGGGCGCGCCCCCTACGTCGGGGCCTCCTCACT
Organism: Triticum urartu; assembly: GCF_056163025.1. Taxonomy (NCBI): domain Eukaryota; kingdom Viridiplantae; phylum Streptophyta; class Magnoliopsida; order Poales; family Poaceae; genus Triticum; species Triticum urartu. The sequence goes on along the minus strand of NC_141879.1, from coordinate 322,888,406 downwards.
TCTTTCTTGACGGCCACTCCAAGTCTCCTGGATCACGTTTCTTCCAAAAATAACTCTCCTGAAGGTTTCATTCCTTTTGGATTCCGTTTGATATTCCTTTTCTGCGAAACACTGAAATAGGCAAAAAAACAGCAATTTGCACTGGGCCTTTGGTTAGTAGGTTAGTCCCAAAAATAATATAAAAAGGTAAATTAAAGCCCATTAAACATCCAAAACAGATAATATAATAGCATGGAACAATGAAAAATTATAGATACGTTGGAGACGTATCAAGCATCCCCAAGCTTAATTCCTGCTCATCCTCGAGTAGGTAAATGATAAAAACAGAATTTTTGGTGTGGAATGCTACCTAGCATAATTCTCAATGTAATTTTCTTTATTGTGGCATGAATGTTCAGATCCGAAAGTTTCAAGACAAAAGTTCAATATAAAAATAACAGTAATTGAAGCATACTAATAAAGCAATCATGTCCTCTCAAAATAACATGGCCAAAGAAAGTTATCCCTACAAAATCATATAGTGTGGCTATGCTCCATCTTCACCACACAAAATATTTAAATCATGCACAACCCTGATGACAAGACAAGCAATTGTTTCATACTTTTGATGTTCTCAAACTTTTTCAATCTTCACCCAATATATGAGCGTGAGCCATGGACATAGCACTATAGGTGGAGTAGAACGGTGGTTGTGGAGAAGATCAAAAGGAGAAGATAGTCTCACATCAACTAGGCATATCAATGGGCTATGGAGATGACCATCAATAGATATCAATGTGAGTGAGTAGGGATTGCCATGCAACGGATGCACTAGAGCTATAAGTGTATGAAAGCTCAACAAAAGAACTAAGTGGGTGTGCATCCAACTTGCTTGCTCACGAAGACCTAAGGCATTTTGAGGAAGCCCATCATTGGAATATACAAGCCAAGTTCTATATTGTAAAATTCCCACTAGTATATGAAAGTGACAACATAAGAGACTTTCTTTCATGAAGATCATGGTGCTACTTTGAAGCACAAATGTGGTAAAAGGATAGTCACATTGTCCCTTCTCTCTTTTTCGCTCATTTTTTGGGCCTTCTCTTTTTTATGGCCTTTCTCTTTTTTCGTCCGGAGTCTCATCCCGACTTGTGGGGGAATCATAGTCTCCATCATCCTTTCCTCACATGGGACAATGCTCTAATAATGATGATCATCACACTTTTATTTACTTACAACTCGGAAAATTACAACTTGATACTTAGAAAAAAAAATGACTCTATGTGAATGCTTCCGGCGGTGTACCGGGATTTGCAATGACTCATGAGTGACATGTATGAAAGAATTATAAAGGTGGCTTTGCCATAAATACGATGTCAACTACATGATCATGCAAATCAATATGACAATGATGAAGCGTGTCATAACAAACGGAACGGTGGTAAGTTGCATGGCAATATATCTCGGAATGGTTATGGAAATGCCATAATAGGTAGATATGGTGGCTGTTTTGAGGAAGGTATATGGTGGGTTTATGGTACCGGCGAAAGTTGCATGGTACTAGAGAGGCTAGCAGTGGTGGAAGGGTGAGAGTGCGTATAATCCATGGACTCAACATTAGTCATAAAGAACTCACATACTTATTGCAAAAATCTATTAGTTATCGAAACAAAGTACTACGCGCATGCTCCTAGGGGGGATAGATTGGTAGGAAAAGATCATCGCTCGTCCCCGACCGCCACTCATAAGGAAGACAATCAATAAATAAATCATGCTCTGACTTCATCACATAACGGTTCACCATACATGCATGCTACAGGAATCACAAAATTTAACACAAGTATTTCTAAAACTCACAACTACTAAACTAGCATGACTCTAATATTACCATCTTCATATCTCAAAACAATCATCAAGTATCAAACTTCTCATAGTATTCAATGCACTTTTTATGATAGTTTTTATTATACCCATCTTGGATGTCTATCATATTAGGACTAATTTTATAGCCAAAGAAAATTACCATGCTGTTCTAGAGGACTCTCAAAATTATATAAGTGAAGCATGAGAGATCAATAATTTCTATAAAATAAAACCACCACCGTGCTCTAAAAAGATATAAGTGAAGCACTAGAGCAAAATTGTCTAGCTCAAAAGATATAAGTGAAGCACATAGAATATTCTAATAAATTCGGATTCATGTGTGTCTCTCCCAAAAGGTGTGTACAGCAAGGATGATTATGGTAAACTAAAAATCAAAGACTCAAATCATACAAGATGCTCCAAGCAAAACACATATCATGTGGTGAATAAAAATATAGCATCAAGTAAAGTTACCGATAGACGAAGACAAAAGAGGGGATGCCTTCCGGGGCATCCCCAAGCTTAGGATTTTGGTTGTACTTTAATTTTAACTTGGGGTGACTTGGTCATCCCCAAGCTTAGGCTCTTGCCACTCCTTGTTCCATAATCCATCAAATCATTACCCAAAACTTGAAAACTTCACAACACGAAACTCAACAGAAAATCTCATGAGCTCCGTTAGTATAAGAAAACAAACCACCACTTAAGGTACTCTAATGAAATCATTCTTTATTTATATTGGTGTTAAACCTAATTTATTCCAACTTCTCTATGGTTCATACCCCCCGATACTAGCCATAGATTCATCAAGATAAGCAAACAACACACGAAAAACAGAATCTGTCAAAAACAGAATAGTCTGTAGTAAGATGTAGGTTTAAAATACATATGTAACCCCAAAAATTCTGAAATAAATTGGTGGACGTGAGGAATTTTTATGTTAATAATCTTCAAAAAGAATCAACCTAATCGCGCGCTCCAGTAAAAAATGGCAGCAAATCTCGTGAGCGCTAAAGTTTCTGTTTTTTACAGCAAGATCGCAAAACCTCCCCCAAGTCTTCCTAAAGGTTCTACTTGGCACAAACACTAATTAAAAGTATAAAACCACATATAAACAGAATCTAGATGAATTATTTATTTCTAAACAGAACCAAAAAGTAAGAAACAAAAATAAAATTGGGTTTCCTCCCAACAAGCGTTATCGTTTAACGCCCCTAGCTAGGCATAAAAACAAGAATAGATCTAGGTATTATCATCTTTGGTATGCAATCCATAAGTGGCCCTCATAATAGATTCATAGGGTAATTTAATTTTATTTCTAGGAAGGTGTTCCATGTCTTTCCTTAACGGAAATTGGAATCTAATATTCCCTTCTTTCATATCAATAATTGCACCAATCGTTCTAAGGAAAGGTCTACCAACATAATGGGACATGTAGGATTGCAATCCATGTCAAGAACATTGAAATCTACGGGCACATAATTCCTATTTGCAAAAACAAGAACATCATTAATCCTTCCCATTGGTTTCTTAATAGTGGAATCCGCGAGGTGAAAATTTAAAGAACAATCATCAAATTCACGGAAACCTAACACATCACACCAAGTTTTTGGAATCGTGGAAATGCTAGTACCCGAATCACATAAAGCATAGCATTCATGATCTTTAATTTTAATTTTAATAGTATGTTCCCACTCATCATGAAGTTTTCTAGGGATAGAAACTTCTAATTCAAGCTTTTCTTCATAAGATTGCATTAAAGCATCAACGATATGTTTGGTAAAAGCTTTATTTTGACTATAAGCATGCGGAGAATTTAGCACGGATTGCAACAAGGAAATACAATCTATCAAAGATCAATTATCATAATTAAATCCCTTGAAATCCAAAATAGTGGGTTCATTGCTATGTAAAGTTTTGACCTCTTCAATCCCACTTTTATTAATTTTTTCATCAAGATCTAAAAACTCCGAACCATTAGGACGCCTTTTAACTAAAGTTGACTCATCTCCAATCCCATCATTATCAAGATTCATATTCCAAAGCAAAGATTTAATATGAGACACATCAATCACTTTTATATCTTCATCCTTATTATCGTCTAGTTCTTCCAGCTTGGCGGCCATCTTATTAACTAAGGTGCCTGCTTACCCGAAATTTGGGCTATTAAGTTTTCAAGATGAGCGAACTGAGATTTCAAACCATAAGATTCTTTAGAAATATCATAGAGCTCTTTATTCATGTACCCCATAAAACTTTTTTGTTCTTTAAGCTCGTTCCTGAAGAAATTATTATGCTCATACTACAAGGACATAAAACTTCTAACATTGTTTTCAATTTATTCCAACCTTCTAAGGTGAGGATCAACAAGTTTTGGTAAAGCCATCGCGACAAACAATCCAACACACAAATGGCAAGGGTGAAGTGTGGGAGAGGAAAATGAGAGGCAAATGGCAAATAATGTAATGCGAGGGATAAGAGTTTGTGATGGGTGCCTAGTATATCTTGACTTGTGCGTAGATCTCTTCGGCAACGACGCCAGAAATCCTTCTTTCTACCTATTGATCAGTGTGTTTTTTCCCTTGAAGAGGAAATGGTGATGCAGTAAAGTAGTGTAAGTATTTCCCTCAGTTTTTGAGAACCAAGGTATCAATCCAGTAGGAGACTACACGCAAGTCACCTCGCACCTACACAAACAAATAAGAACCTTGCAACCAACGTGATAAAGGGCTTGTCAATCCCTTCACGGCCACTTGCAAAAGTGAGATCTTATAGAGATAATAAGATAAATATTTTTGGTATTTTATGATATAGATTTAAAGTAAAGATTGCAAAGTAAAATAGATTGGAAACTTATATGATGGAAAATAGACCCCAGGGCCATAGGTTTCACTAGTGGCTTCTCTCAAGATAGCATAATTATTACGGTGGGTAAACAAATTATTGTCGAGCAATTGGTAGAAAAATGCATAATTATGAGAATATCTAGGCATGATCATGTATATATGAATCACGTCCGCGACAAGTAGACTGAAACGATTCTGCATCTACAACTATTACTCCACACATCGACCGCTATCCAGCATGCATCTAGAGTATTAAGTTCATAAGAACAGAGTAATGCATTAGGCAAGATGACACGATGTAGAGGTATAAACTCAAGCAATATGATATAAGCCCCATCTTTTTATCCTCGATGGCAACAATACAATACGTGCCTTGCTGCCCCAGCTGTCATCGGGAAAGGACACCGCAAGATTGAACCAAAGCTAAGCACTTCTCCCATTGCAAGAAAGATCAATCTAGTAGGCCAAACCAAACTGATAATTCGAAGAGACTTGCAAAGATAACAAATCATACATAAAAGGTTTTAGAGAAGAATCAAATATTGTTCATAGATAATCTTGATCATAAACCCACAATTCATCAAATCTCGACAAACACACCGCAAAAAGAATTACATCGAGTAGATCTCCAAGCAGATCGAGGAGAACTTTGTATTGAGATTCAAAGAGAGAGAAGAAGCCATCTAGCTAATAACTATGGACCCAAAGGTCTGTGGTAAACTACTCACACATCATCAGAGAAGCTATGGTGTTGATGTAGAAGCCCTCCATGATCGATTCCCCCTCCGGCAGAGCTCCGGAAAAGGCCTCAAGATGGGATCTCTTGGGTACAGAAGGTTGTGGCGGTGGAAATAGTGTTTCATGGTGCTGCTGGATGTTTTCGGGGTATATGGGTATATATATAGGAGGAAGAAGTACGTCGGTGGAGCTGCGAGGGGCCCACGAGGGTGGGGGGCATGCCTGCCCCCTGGGCGCGCCCCCTGCCTCGTGGCCTCCTCGCTTCTTTCTTGACGGCCACTCCAGGTCTCCTGGATCACGTTTGTTCCAAAAATAACTCTCCCGAAGGTTTCATCCCGTTTGGATTCCGTTTGATATTCCTTTTCTGTGAAACACTGAAATAGGCAAAAAACAGCAATTTGCACTGGGCCTTTGGTTAGTAGGTTAGTCCCAAAAAAATATAAAAGGTAAATCAAAGCCCATTAAACATCCAAAACAGATAATATAATAGCATGGAACAATCAAAAATTATAGATACGTTGGAGACGTATAACTCATGCCATTGTGCAGGCTTGCGCATTCTTTCCTCCGCAGTCAACTCCGTGAATATGATCTTTTCTATTAGCCCTAGCTCGAAATAAATGCGACGCTGCCAGATGCTGACATCCCACAACATCTCTCCCTGAGATCGACTTGCGCCTCCGCCTTGTGCTGCGCCAGGCGCAGCTCCTTGGAACTTCTCTCCAATCAATGTGATGCTTCCTTGATCTGATTTGCCCTTGCTGCCCACCACCTAAAACACAGCCCTGGCATGTCCTCCGGCACCACCGATCTGTTATTCCAGAGGAATGGATCCCCTCTAAAACACATGTGGGTTTCGCTCAAAGGCGGCAGTGCTGCGGGCCACAGCGAGAGGGAAGCCCGTGGGATCCTGGGATCTAAGGGATTATCCATGGCGGGATCTGGTGGGCGAGGTGGGGAGGCGAGCCTAGGCGTTGGGAGAGCCCTACGAGGCTAAGATAAAGATAGGACTACTCCACTCCATCCATATTTAAATACAAAGGCCACCAACAGTAGCCCTGGCAAAAATTGATCATGCTGCATGCGTCCTGGTTTATTGACCCCCTTCAAAAATTGGCACAAAATACGAAGGAGACCAATGGAAGTAGCAACCCATGATTTAACTAATCTCATGCACGCAGTGGAGTAGTAATGTCTTTCTTCCCCCTCACGTCCACTCAATTTGCATGCGCTGTATTAATTGACCATCAATGAAGTGAAGCACTTTACACAAGACAAATTATCACATGGGGTGGATCTTCATGCAAAAATGCGTCCCCCCATGTACTCGCGTGTGCGTGCGAGGGAATGAGTGCGTGCGTGGCGTGCGTGCACATCTTTGCTTCGTGCATGTACCGCCAGTGTGCCTGAGAGAGGATGAGCACATTCTTTTGGAACCAACAGCACGTCATTGTGATCAATCCACACAAGGAGGTCGCGACAACGCTTACACATGTGCCACGTGGTTCATGAACTGTAAGAGCGACACTGTGTAGCGTGTCATTGGAATTCTAATTTACGTGTTTTGCACATACTCGAAGTACTAGTAAGGTACATGTGCATTGCACACATCAGATCTGGCAACCAAATTATGAATAAACACCACACTATAGCATGTAAGCTTTGAGTCATTTATGGCTGATGTAGATGTTCGTTTAGTTCTTACAGTTCATCTCATTCAAAATCAATTAGTTTTTATAAAAAAGCTAGGGCCTCTTTGATTCGTAGGATTTCCAAAACGCGGGAATAGGAAAAACATGGGATTAGAGTGGAATGTCGTCTTGAATCCTCCAGGATTGTACGAGTGTTTGATTGTGCATAGAAAAAACTTAGGATTCTTTCAAAGAGGATTGAGTGGATGGGATGTTTCCTATGAAATCTAGTGCAAATGAATTCTATGGAAAAATTCCTATGGTTTACAACCTACGAATGAAACAACCAAGATAGGAAAAATTCCTAAGGATTAGAATCCTCCAAAAGTTCTCTGAGAATCCTTTGAATCATAGAAGCCCTTAATCTATGTAATGATTCATGGAATTGTGCGTTGTAAAGCATAAAGTAAAAACAAATAATGGCAGTTCAACTTGAAAAAAGTTTGGGCAGTTATGATACGGAAGATTCTAGAACAAAGGAGAAGCACTTGTGTTTTGAGGTTTGTGCATTATGCTTAAGTTCAACCATGGAGTCTACTAGATTGTACATGTGGCAAAATCCGGTGGGGGGGGGGCTAGAAGATGGTGTGAGGGGCCAAGTGGAGGGAGACTATGAAGGAGTGCACAAGTGCGAGATCGATATTTAAAGAGAGGGGGCGAGAACATCCGTTGTTGCGCGCAGTGGTGGAGCCATGAAAAATAAATGAGCTAGGGGGCCAAGCATTGCTAATCCTTTACGAGGAGGGCCAATTCATCAACTTAAACCATTTTACCAGCAATTGCCTAATGATCACTTTCGTATTAGCCTCGATATATAGTGATGTTAGGGGGGCAGGGCCCTTGCTGGCCCTGTCTTCGCCACTGTGCACGCGTCTTAGAGATGAAGCAGAAGGCATGGATGATGAGAGGGGGGCGTTGGATATACAATTAATGTGGGTGTATTAGCAATGTAATCCTATATAGAGAGAGGTATGGACTAATCGATGTGGACGTGGGAAAGAGGGTGAGATCTCACTAGATATATAGATTGATCGGTTGTGTGGAAAACTGGGAAATACCTAGCTATATATACACAAGTATAGAGGAACATCGATCGTTCCGCATGAACGTGAGAGATAAAGAATGCCCGATATGATGGAGAGGGGGAGCTGTGTGTGTGTGTGTGTGTGTGTGTGTGCATGCATGGGAGACCGGCCTAAAGAAAAAGATTGTGTGTGTGTGATGGATAATGCCGACTGGTGGTGTGTGTGCATGCATGCACGAGGGAAAGTTAGTGGTACAATTATAAAAAGAAGACGACTATGTGGGTGTAAAAGACTACGTGGGGTCATAATCAATGTAAAGTTGAATTCAAATATTTGAATAAGAGATCATGATGTTTGAAACCCATGCATTCATCAATATAACTAAGATATGCGCGCTGTGGTTTGGAAACAAGCATGTTGTATTGTATACATATTGAACAAGGTCGGACTGATTTGAATTTGAGATACCGATGGCTGACATTGTTTGGCCACATTGCATCCGTGCATGGACACACTATTCTAATTGGAGATGATGGGTGGCTTTCGCATCACATATCTATATCTATACCCCTATATATTATATTATATATTTTTTATATAGTGTGCGGATAACTTTAACTTTGAAAGATGGTCGTTGGATGAAGCCAATCCCATGGTGCAGAGATGGAAAATTTGAGCACTACTGGCCGTTGGATATCATCTAGATTCCACCAGATTTTTCCACATGTATAATCTAGAAGACTCCATGGTTGAACTTAAGCATAATGCACAAACCTCAAAACACAAGTGCTTCTTCTTTGTTCTAGAATCTTCCGTGTCATAATTGCCCAAATGTTTTTCTACATGATCTGCCATTATTTGTTTTTACTTTATGCTTTAGAACGCACAATTCCATGAATCTTAAAATAGATTAGCTTTCTTATAAAAACTAGATGTTTTTGAATGAAATGAACTATAAGAATTAAACAAACATTTACATCATGCATACATCACTCAAATCTTACATGCTATAATGTGGTATTTATTCATAATTTGGTTGCCAAATCTCATGCGTGCAATGCACGTGTACCTTACTAGTCTAAATGGTGTTTGTGTGTGTTGTGTGTGTTAAACACATTGTATGTAGTATCATACATGGTTTAGATTACGAACATCTAGCTAGATCATACATGTACTATTATTTGAATTCAACATAAAATGGATACATATATTTGAATTTGAGATCATATGTACATGTAGTTCGTATTTATATAGGAATTTACTTCTCCTATATTCCTGTCATGTGTTGTGAAGATAATATTTAGATGGTTGTATAACTAACCCGAGTACAATCGCATTCAAACCAGGAAAATGTATGCAAATTTAGTCCATATGCTAGACAACACACATTTTTTTTATTGTTGAGGGAGGTGCAAATTGTTTTCGTACTGTACACGTTATGTTTGTTGTCCCAATTTTTTTTAGTTTTTTTGTTGTATTTCAATGCATTTCTAGTAATATAGTAAAACGGGACATGGCTCTCTCTAGTGATGAGGTGCGAATTGTGTTTTTTGGGTACACATTAAGCTTGTTCTCTCGAAATTTCGAGCCGCGCCTTGTTATGCCGAAATTTCAAGCTAGCATATCTGTTTATCGTCTTGTGAAACTCCCGCCTCTTCAACCCACGCCTTGTTACCACAAAAAATTGAAGATATATCTTTGTCTTGTTGTGCTCTGAAAACTCCCTCCATCTCAACCCGCGCCTTTGTAACACCCCGGATATGACTTTCCCAATTTGTACTCCAACTCTTGCCTTTTCCGGCGTTAAGTTATTTTATTTTCTCGGGTTCGGGTTTTTGTCTCCGTGTGTTGTTATTGTTGTCATGCACCTCATATCATGTCATCATGTGCATGGCATTTGCATATGTGTTCATCTCATGCATTCGAGCTTTTTCCCCATTGTCCGTTTTGCATTCCGGCGCTTCATTCTCCTCCGGTGGTCATTTCTACCTTTCTTTTGTGTGTGGGGATTAAACATTTCCGGATTGGACCGAGACTTGCCAAGCGGCCTTGGTTTACTACCGGTAGACCGCATGTCAAGTTTCGTACCATTTGGACTTCGTTTGATGCTCCAACGGTTAACCGAGGGACCAAAAAGGCCTCGTGTGTGTTGCAGCCCAACACCCCTCCAATTTGGCCCAAAACCCACGAAAACCCTCTCCATCATCTAGAGCGTTCGATCACGATCGCGTGGCCGAAAACCGCACCTCATTTGGCCTCTCCTAGCTCCCTCTATGCCTATATATAGACCCCCCATTTCAAATCCCGGGCGAAACCCTAAAATCCCAGATCCGCCGCCACCGGACAAAAATTCGCCGGGCCGGACACGTCCGACCCGCGCCGCCGCCGCCATGTGTCGCCGCCCGAGTGGACCGCCGCCTCCTCTACCGCGCGGCCCGTGGAGCCCGTCGCCGGCCCCCGCGGCGCCGCCGCGCCTTCGCCCCCCCGCCGCCTTCGACCGCTCTGGCCGCCGCACTCCTCCAGCTCCGCCGCGCCATCGCCGAAGACCTCTCCGGTGCGAGCTCGCCGCCACCCGAGCTCGCTGGCCCAGTCCCGCGCCGCCCGCCGCCGCCGAGTCGCCGCCCTGGCAAGCCTCCTCACCGGCCGGCCCCTTCTCCTCTCAAGGCCCCTCTCCGGCAAGTCCCTGCTCCGGCGAGCTCGAGCGAACTCCGGCCGACGAACCTCGAACCGCGTGCCCCGGATCTGGATCTGGATCCCGACGGTTGACTTTTTGCCCGAAACCCTAGTTCATGTGCTCATGTTCATCATGCTATAACTTTGCATCCGTAGCTCCGTTTTTGGCATATAACATATGAAAATGTTCGTCTCAGAGAGTACATCATTTCATATCATTGCATCATTTTCATTTGAGTTCATCTTGATGCCCGAAATGCTGTTAGAAGAGGGCTACTTGAGATAATTGTCAGATCTGCTGCTCCATTTAGAGATTTGTCATTTTTGCCATGATTACTGTGTGCATGATATGCCCATGAGTTCTACATACGTTTTGTTAAGGGTTTTGCCATCTTTCCAGAGGTGCAACCCATGTATTTTTGTGATGTGCGTGGTGACTAGCACAAGCTTGCAAAGTGAGGCACTTGGTAATTCTGATTTCAGGGGCTTAGCATTTCCACCAAGTCCTTGGGCTGTTTATCTCATGTTGCCATATGTTCATGTTGTTTCCTAGTGATCTGTGCCTCTTTTGAGGATGATGATTAAGGATTTTTTGTTAATCTTGTAGTGCTCTATCCATCCATGTATTTGTTTGCAATTATGGAGCACCCTAGCTTGAGTCAATCGAGCTCTACTTTTGCTACTTCGTGAATCTGGGCAGATTGTCTACTTGTTAGCGATTTTGCCGATGATGTTGTAGTTGATCCGTGCATGCTATGCTATTGTTCTTGCCATGTCTAGCTTGAATTTTGTGTATTCTTGATGGGTGTATAGTTAGCTTGTCATTACTTGCTCCATAGTGAGTGCATCAAGCTCGTAAACATGCCTACTTGATATCTGTTTTTCAGCATGCTCCAGTTTTCACTAAGTCTGAGAACTGATTATGTTTTTGCCATGTTCACATGCTTGCAATTCTATTTTCTGATCCCTTTTGGCTCAAGGTCACTAAGGGACTTTTGTTAAGCTCTTTGAGTATCTCCATGCCATGCTTTACTTTTCCATGTTCAGGTCCTGTAGCATGTAGTTTTGTTGCTCCGAAGTGTGCTACCTGATCTGAAATTCCAGACAAGTGTTAATTTCACTAAGTCTGAAATCTGTTTGCCATATGCATTTTTGCCATGCTTGTTTGAACCTGTTAATGGATGATTTGGCCGTAGCTCGGTGCTAGACTTTTGTTAAGAATCATGAATTCATCCCTGCCATATATTTTGATGCCATGTTTGGGTGCTGTAGCTTGTTCATCTCTTTGCATTTAGATGGCTACTTGCTGTAAATCGCAGACCGTGGTCATATTTGAATTGCTTGCCATTTCCAAACCGTAACTCCGATTTCGGTGTTCTTTATATCGTTTTCAAGCGATTTCATCTCATATTTCCAGCGGAACACTTGGATTTCCAAGTTGAGGCCGGGTTCACACATCCCTTGTCAAATCTTGCATATGCATCCCGCATCGTATCCCGCATAGCATACCAACCTTGCATCATATTGTTTGATCCTTGCACGTGGTTGATTGTGTCCTTGTTGCTTGTTTGTCTTGTTTGGGTAGAGCCGGGAGATGAGTTCGCTAACGAGGAGACCGTTGAGTTTGCTTTTGAGGATCCAGCCAACTATGACAACTTTGCAGGCAAGATGATCACACCCTCGAAATCACTACTATCTGTGCTTTGCTAGATGCTCGCTCTTTTGCTATGCCAATGCTACGATGCCTACCACTTGCTTTCAAGCCTTCCAAATTGCCATGTCAAACCTCTAACCCACCATGTCCTAACAAACCGTTGATTGGCTATGTTACCGCTTTGCTCAGCCCCTCTTATAGCGTTGCTAGTTGCAGGTGAAGATTGCAGGCCGTTCCTTGTTGGAACATTTATTTACTTGTTGGGATATCATTATATTGCCATGTTATCTTAATGCACCTATATACTTGGTAAAGGGTGGAAGGCTCGGCCTCTCGCCTAGTGTTTCGTTCCACTCTTGCCGCCCTAGTTTCCGTCATATCCGTGTTATGTTCCCGGATTTTGCGTTCCTTACGCGGTTGGGTTATAATGGGAACCCCTTGATAGTTCGCCTTGATTAAAGCTTTTCCAGCAATGCCCAACCTTGGTTTTACCATTTTCCACCTAGCCTCTTTTTCCCTTGGGTTTTCGGAGCCCGAGGGTCATCTTATATTAGCCCCCCTGGGCCAGTGCTCCTCTGAGTGTTGGTCCAAACTAGAGTCCTGTGCAGCGCCCCCTCAGGGAAACTCGAGGTTTGGTTTGGGTGAGATATTATGCTTCCCCTATATCCCCAACACCTGATTGCATAACCGAAAAGGTTCGAGAGTTTCATAGGTGGGAATTCTAGTAGCTCTAGTTCTTCTTCCACGGATAGTTGGTTTGAGATTGGGATTTCTTACCGATTATTCGTTCTTGATCCGTACCTTGTTGATTTATTTCTCTACCTAAATTCTAAGTGGCTTCTCAATTTATGGATATGTGACCATTTCAAGAGGAATGCATTCGTTCATTTTGTTCGGATGTGAAGACTATATGTTGCAATTTTCATTCCGTTGGATTCAGCTTCATTTTATCTGTCTATGTGCTAATGGTGGTCAACCTCTTCAGGATGGCTCCTCCAACGCGCACTACTCCGAATCCGGATCCGCCACCACCTCCACCTCCTCCGGAGGCATGGCAAGCTGTGATGGCCGCAACCAATGCAAACACACAGTTGATCATGCAAATTCTTCAAGAGCGCAATCAAGGCAGCCAAGGGAACCAAGGCAACAATCAGAATCACTTTGCTACCCTCAACTAGTTCCTTGCTAATGGGCCAAAGACTTTCAGCAATTGTGTTGAGGCAACCGATGCTGACGATTGGCTTGTGGATCTGTGCAAGCATTTCGAGTGCAGTAACGTCAGGCCTGAGGACTTTGTCAAGTTCGCTTCCTTCCAACTCAAAGATCAAGCTGCAGAATGGTTCCAGCAGTACAAGGATTCCAGAGGTGGACGTGTTATCACTTGGGATGAATTCCGTCAAGATTTCAGAGCTCACCATATCCCTCAGAGTGTGGTTGAAAGCAAGCGTGAGGAATTCCGCAACCTGAAGCAAGGCTCTTTGTCTGTCTATGACTACAACAAGTTGTTCCAGAAGCTCGCCCGCTTTGCCAAGCAGGACGTACCTGATGAGAAGAGCATGATATACCAGTTCAGGGGTGGTCTCAGAGAAGAAATTCAGCTCGCTCTTGTTCTCTTTGAACCCGTGAGGTACGATGAGTTCTATAACATGGCATTGAAGCAAGAGGCTGCTCAACTGAGGTGTGATGCTTCCAAGAAGCGAGTCAGAGATGCTACTCCTTCTTCCTCTACTCAAGTGGCCAAGCAGCAGAAGTATTGGCTTCCTCCTCCGTTTCGTCAGCCGTATCAGCAGAAGAGCAAAGGTGGCAGTGGATCTTCCCACCCAACCCTGGCTTTCAGAACAAGACTTCGTCTCAACCTCCAAGATCGAGTGCTCCGTATCACCGTCCGCTTTCAAAGGTCATGTGCAACAAGTGCCAACAGAAGGGTCACTATGCCAACAAGTGTCTCAATCAGAGGCGTCTTCCTCCTCCTCCTCCTGTCAGATCGGCAAGTATAGCTGTGGTCAAGCATAACCCCAAGCACGCCAAGGTCAACTTGATGAATGCAGCTCAGGCAGAGGACTCGTCAGATGTCATCATGGGTAACCTTCCAGTTAACGATATTCCTGCAAAAGTTCTTTTTGACACTGGTGCATCGCATTGTTTCATTTCCAAACCTTTTGCATCGAAGTATGAGTGCGACTATCAGTATCTGCAAAATTCTTTGCAAATCGTGTCACCGGGCAAGCAAATGACCACTAATTTCTGCGTCCCGGATATTACTATCACGTTGGGCGACTACAAATTTCTAGCTTCTCCTATTGTTCTGGGTGACTCGAATATTGATCATATTCTCGGAATGGATTGGCTTTCTAAGCACAAGGCACATCTTGACTGTGCAGCCAGGCAGATTCAATTGACTCATTCGTCTGAGGATGTAATTGTCTTTGTCGCTCGTGATGATACCATCCGTCTGTTTTCTCTCAATGAGAAGGGTGAACTAGATGCTATCTCGCAAATTCCAGTCATTTGCGAATATCAAGACATCTTTCTAGAAGAGCTCCCAGGAACGCCTCCGCACCGACCAGTTGAATTCGTTATTGATCTTGAGCCCGGCACGGAACCAGTGTGCAAGCGTCCTTACAAGCTCGGACCTGAAGAGTTGAAGGAGCTGAAAGAAGCAACTCGATATTCAAGAGAGAATGGGTCTCATCTGGCCTAGTTCTTCTCCGTGGGGTTGTGATGTTCTTTTTGTGAAGAAGAAGGATGGAACGGACCGGCTTTGTGTTGATTACCGTCCATTGAACAAGAAGACCATCAAGAACAAATACCCACTTCCTAACATCAATGAGCTGTTCGAACAACTCAAAGGTGCCCAAGTATTCTCCAAGCTTGATCTCCGTATGGGTTATCATCAGATTCGAATCCGTGAGCAAGATATTCCCAAGACGGCTTTCAGGACAAGCTATGGTTCATACAAATACACTATCATGTCTTTTGGCCTCGTCAACGCTCCTCCGACGTTCTCTCACATGATGAACTTCATCTTCAACGCCTACACCAATGAATTCATTTTGGTCTATCTCGACGACATTCTGGTTTTCTCGAAGAACAAGGAAGATCATGCCAAGCACTTGCGTTTGGTACTCGATAAGTTGAGGGAACACAAGTTCTACGCCAAGTTCTCCAAGTGTGAATTTTGGCTCGATGAGGTTCTTTATCTTGGTCATATCATCTCTGCCAAGGGCATCGCGGTGAATCCTGAGAAGGTGTCTGCAATTGTGAATTGGGAACCTCCTCAGAACGTGAAGCAACTCCGTAGCTTCCTCGGTCTCGCAAGCTACTGCCGAAGACTTGTTCAAAACTTTTCTAATATCGCGAAGCCTTTCTCTAATCTTCTCCAGAAGCACGTCAAGTACGTTTGGTCTCCGGAGTGTGACATTTCTTTCAACACTTTGAAAGAGAAATTGATCACTGCTCCAGTTCTGACTCCGCCTGATGAATCCAAGCCGTACAAGGTCTTTTGTGATGCCT
Organism: Triticum urartu; assembly: GCF_056163025.1. Taxonomy (NCBI): domain Eukaryota; kingdom Viridiplantae; phylum Streptophyta; class Magnoliopsida; order Poales; family Poaceae; genus Triticum; species Triticum urartu. The sequence goes on along the minus strand of NC_141879.1, from coordinate 322,872,424 downwards.
CTCTCCAAGGTCTTGGCGCAATATTGATGCAAGAGAAGAAAGTTGTTGCTTATACCTCTCGCCAGTTGAAGCCCAATGAGAAGAACTACCCCACTCATGATCTCGAGTTGGCGGCAGTTGTGCATGCTCTTTTGACTTGGAGACATCTCTTATTGGGAAGAAAAGTGGACATCTTCACTGATCACAAGAGTCTCAAGTACATCTTCACTCAGCCTAATCTCAACCTTAGGCAAACTCGATGGGTCAAAATGATTCAAGAATATAATCGGAGTATCGAGTATACTCCAGGCAAGGCCAATGTGATTGCTAACGCATTGAGCAGGAAGGCTTATTGTAACAGTCTGATTCTCAAGCCTTATCAACCCGAGCTTTGTGAAGCTTTCCGCAAACTTAATCTGCAAGTTGTTCCTCAAGGTTTCCTCGCCAACCTTCAAGTCTCTCCTACCATGGAAGACCAGATTCGCCAAGCTCAGCTTCTGGATGCCATGGTGAAAAAGGTGAAGATTGGGATTGCCAAGAGTCAACCCAAGTACAAGTGCTACCGCCTTGACGACAAGGACACTCTCTTCTTCGAGGATCGTATTGTTGTACCCAAAGGTGACCTCCGTAAAGTGATCATGAACGAGGCTCACAATTCTCTCCTCTCCATCCACCCTGGGAGCACGAAGATGTATCAGGACCTCAAGCAGGCTTATTGGTGGACTCGAATGAAGCGCGAGATTGCTCAGTTCGTGAATGAATGTGATGTCTGCAGAAGAGTGAAGGCAGAACACCAAAGGCCAGCTGGTCTCCTCCAACCTCTTGCCATTCCAGAATGGAAGTTTGACCACATTGAGATGGACTACGTGACTGGGTTCCCATAGTCCAGGCGTGGCAATGATGCTATATTCGTTGTCATCGACAAACTCACCAAAGTGGCTCACTTTCTTCCTATCAAAGAGTCAATCACTGCAGCTCAATTGGCGGAACTCTATACCTCTCGAATTGTCTCTCTGCACGGCATTCCACAAGTGATCTCTTCAGACCGTGGCAGCATCTTTACCTCCAAGTTTTGGGATTCTTTTCAGAAGGCCATGGGCACCAACATCCGCTTCAGCACAGCTTTCCATCCTCAAACTAGCGGTCAAGTCGAGCGTGTCAACCAGATTCTTGAAGATATGCTCAGGGCTTGTGTGATCTACTTCGGCATGAAGTGGGAGGATTGTCTTCCTTATGCTGAATTCTCCTACAACAACAGTTTTCAAGCAAGTTCGGGCAAGGCCCCATTTGAAATTCTGTATGGCTGGAAGTGTCGTATCCCTCTCAACTGGTCCGAAACCGGTGAACGTCAGCTTCTCGGAAATGACTTAATCACAGAGGCAGAGGAAATGTGCAAAGTCATTCGATATAACCTCAAAGCAGCCCAATCCCGCCAGAAGAGCTACTATGACAGTAAGCACCATGATTTGGCTTTCGAGATCGGAGATCATGTTTACCTCCGCGTCTCTCCTATGAAAGGTACTCGTCGCTTCGGTATCAAAGCGAAGCTTGCCCCCAGATACGTGGGACCTTTCAAGACTGTCAGCAAGAGAGGTGATCTCGCCTATCAACTCGAGCTTCCTTCAAACTTTGCAAATGTTCATGATGTGTTCCATGTCTCTCAGCTTCGAAAGTGCTTCAAGACTCCTGACCGCACCGTCAACTTCGAGGACATTGAGCTCCAAGAAGATCTATCCTATCGTGAGCACCCCGTTGCTATTCTCGAAGAGACTGAACACAAGACTCACAACAAGTCAATCAAATTCCTCAAAGTCAAGTGGTCACACCATTCCGACCATGAAGCTACCTGGGAACGCGAGGATCACCTCCGTTCCGAGTACCCGGCGTTCCTTCAGTCCTAGATCTCGGGACGAGATCCTTTCGTAGTGGTGGAGTGTTGTAACACCCCGGATATGACTTTCCCAATTTGTACTCCAACTCTTGCCATTTCCGGCGTTAAGTTATTTTATTTTCTTGGGTTCGGGTTTTTGTCTCCGTGTGTTGTTATCGTTGTCATGCACCTCATATCATGTCATCATGTGCGTGGCATTTGCATACGTGTTCATCTCATGCATTCAAGCTTTTTCCCCGTTGTCCGTTTTGCATTCCGGCGCTTCGTTCTCCTCCGGTGGTCATTTCTACCTTTTTTGTGTGTGGGGATTAAACATTTCCGGATTGGACCAAGACTTGCCAAGCGGCCTTGGTTTACTACCGGTAGACCGCCTGTCAAGTTTCGTACCATTTGGACTTCGTTTGATGCTCCAACGGTTAACCGAGGGACCGAAAAGGCCTCGTGTGTGTTGCAGCCCAACACCCCTCCAATTTGGCTCAAAACCCACCAAAACACTCTCCATCATCTAGAGCATTTGATCATGATCGCGTGGCCAAAAACCGCACCTCATTTGGACTCTCCTAGCTCCCTCTATGCCTATATACAGACCCCCCCCCCCCATTTCAAATCCCGGGCGAAACCCTAAAATCCCAGATCCGCCGCCGCCGGACAAAAATTCGCCGGGCCAGACACGTCTGACCCGCGCCGCCGCCGCCACGTGTCGCCGCCCGAGTGGACCGCCGGCTCCTCCACCGCGCGGCCCAGGGAGCCCGTCGCCGGCCCCCGCGGCCCGGATCCGCGGCGCCGCCGCACCTTCGCCCCGCCGCCGCCTTCGACCGCTCCGGCCGCCACACTCCTCCAGCTCCGCCGCGCCATCGCCGAAGACCTCGCCGGCGTGTGCTCGCCGCCACCCGAGCTCGCCGGCCCGGTCCCGCGCCACCCGCCGCCGCCGAGTCGCCGCCCCGGCAAGTCTCCTCACCGGCCGGCCCCTCCTCCTCTCAAGGCCCCTCTCCGGCAAGTCCCTGCTCCGGCGAGCTCGAGCGAACTCCGGCCGACGAACCTCGAACCGCATGCCCCGGATCTGGATCTGGATCCCGACGGTTGACTTTTTGCCTGAAACCCTAGTTCATGTGCTCATGTTCATCATGCTATAACTTTGCATCCGTAGCTCCGTTTTTGGCATATAGCATATCAAAATGTTCGCCTTAGAGAGTACATCATTTCATCTCATTGAGTCATTTTCATTTGCGTTCATCTTGATGCCCTAAATGCTGTTCGAAGAGGGCTACTTGAGATAATTGTCAGATCTGCTGCTCCATTTAGAGATTTGTCATTTTTGCCATGATCACTGTGCGCATGATATGCCCATGAGTTCTACATACGTTTTGTTAAGGGTTTTGCCATCTTTCCAGAGGTGCAACCCATGTATTTTTGTGATGTGCGTGGTGACTAGCACAAGCTTGCAAAGTGAGGCACTTGGTAATTCTGATTTCAGGGGCTTAGCATTTCCACTAAGTCCTTGGGCTGTTTATCCCATGTTGCCATATGTTCATGTTGTTTCCTAGTGATCCGTGCCACTTTTGAGAATGATCATTAAGGATGTTTTGTTAATATTGTAGTGCTGTATCCATCCATGTATTTGTTTGCAATTATGGAGCACCCTAGCTTGAGTCAATCGATCTCTACTTTTCCTACTTCGTGAATCTGGGCAGATTGTCTACTTGTTAGCGATTTTGCCGATGATGTTGTAGTTGATCCGTGCATGCTATGCTATTTTTCTTGCCATGTCTAGCTTGCATTTTTTGTATTCTTGATGGGTGTATGCTTAGCTTGTCATGACTTGCTCCGTAGTGAGTGCATCGAGCTCGTAAACATGCCTACTTGATATCTGTTTTTCAGCATGCTCCAGTTTCCACTAAGTCTGAGAACTGATTATGTTTTTGCCATGTTCACATGCTTGCAATTGTATTTTCTGATCCCTTTTAGCTCAAGGTCACTAAGGGACTTTTGTTAAGCTCTTTGAGTAGCTCCATGGAATGCTTTACTTTGCCATGTTCAGTTCATGTAGCATGTAGTTTTGTTGCTCCGAAGTGTGCTACCTGATCTGAAATTCCAGACAAGTGTTAATTTCACTAAGTCTGAAATCTGTTTGCCATATGCATTTTTTCCATGCTTGTTTGAACCTGTTAATGGATGATTTGGCCATCGATCAGTGCTAGACTTTTGTTAAGAATCATGAATGCATCCCTGCCATGTATTTTGATGCCATGTTTGGGTTCTGTAGCTTGTTCATCTCTTTGCATTTAGATGGCTACTTGCTGTATATCGCAGACCGTGGTCATATTTGAATTGCTTGCCATTTCCAAACTGTAACTCCGATTCCGTCGTTCTTTATATCGTTTTCAAGAGATTTCATCTCATCTTTCCAGTGGCACACTTGGATTTCCAAGTTGAGGCCGGGTTCATGCATCCCTTGTCAAATCTTGCATATGCATCCCGCATCGCATCCCGCATAGCATACCATCCTTGCATCATATTGTTTGATCCTTGCACGTGGTTGATTGTGTCCTTGTTGCTTGTTTGTATTGTTTGGATAGAGCCGGGAGACGAGATCGCTAACGAGGAGCCCGTTGAGTTTGCTTTCGAGGATCCAGTCAACTCTGACAACTTTGCAGGCAAGATGATCATACCCTTGAAATCATTTCTATCTTTGCTTTGCTAGATGCTCGCTCTTTTGCTATGCCAATGCTACGATGCCTACCACTTGCTTTCAAGCCTCCCAAATTGCCATGTCAAACCTCTAACCCACCATGTCCTAGCAAACCATTGATTGGCTATGTTACCGCTTTGCTCAGCCCCTCTTATAGCGTTCCTAGTTGCAGGTGAAGATTGCAGGCCGTTCCTTGTTGGAACATTTATTTACTTGTTGGGATATCATTATATTGCCATGTTATCTTAATGCACCTATATACTTGGTAAAGGGTGGAAGGCTCGGCCTCTCGCCTAGTGTTTTGTTCCACTCTTGCCGCCCTAGTTTCCGTCATATCGGTGTTATGTTCCCGGTTTTTGCGTTCCTTACGCGGTTGGGTTATAATGGGAACCCCTTGATAGTTCGCCTTGATTAAAGCTTTTCCAGCAATGCCCAACCTTAGTTTTACCATTTGCCACCTAGCCTCTTTTTCCCTTGGGTTTCCGGAGCCCAAGGGTCATCTTATTTTAGCCCCCCTGGGCCAGTGCTCCTCTTTGTGTTGGTCCAAACTAGAGTCCTGTGCAGCGCCCCCTCGGGGAAACTCGAGATTTGGTTTTAGTTGTATGGAGAGCTCATCTGAGTGTGCCCTGAGAACGAGATATGTGCAGCTCCTATCGGGATTTGTCGGCACATTCGGGCGGTGTTGCTGGTCTTGTTTTAACCTGTCGAAGTGTCTTGAAGAAACGAGGTACCGAGTCTGAGGAGGTCTATTCCTTCGTTGACCATGAGAGCTTGTCATGGGCTAAGTTGGGACTCCCCTGCAGGGATTTGAACTTTCGAAAGCCGTGCCCGCGGTTATGGGCAGATGGGAATTTGTTAATGCCCAGTTGTAGATAACTTGAACCTTAACTTAATTAAAATGAATCAACTGAGGGTGTTACCGTGATGGCCTCTTCTCGGGGGAGTCCAGGAAGTGGACACGGTGTTGGAGTAATGCTTGCGTAGGTTGCCCTCTAGTTTCTCGCTCGCGCTTTGCCTCCTCTTCTCTCTCTCTCTTTTGCGAACAGGTTAGCCACCATATATGCTAGTCGCTTGCTGCAGCTCCACATATTTACCTTGCCTTACCTATAAGCTTAAATAGTCTTGATCACGAGGGTGCGAGATTGCTGAGTCCCTGTGGCTCACAGATTACTATTACACCAGATGCAGGGCCTGATGATTCCGCTCCAGGTGATGCGCTTGAGCTCAAGTGGGAGTTCGACGAGGACTCTCAACATTACTATGTTTCCTTTCCTGATGATCAGTAGTGGTGGCCAGTTGGGGGTGATCGGGACCGTGTCGCATGTTGGGTTATCTTTTATTTTGGCGCCGTGGTCGGGCCATGAGTGTTTGCATGATGCAATGTTATTTATGTACTTGATTGACGTGGCGAGTGTAAGCCAACTATGTTATCTCCCCTTTTATTATCTATATATTACATGGGATGCTGTGAAGATTGCCTAACTTGCGACATATGCCTTCAATGCGATTATGTCTCTAAGTCGTGCCTCGACACGTGGGAGCTATAGTCGCATCGAGGGTGTTACAGCCTTGCTATCCCAAAATTACAACGCGCGCGAAAACTCCCACCTCCTGTGAAATCTCGACACGCGAAATGCCCGTGATACCCCTCAACCGAAAGAACCGACTACCTCAAATCGGTGGGGGTACTTCCGTAACTTACCACACATTTCGGACAAGCACTTCCCTAAGAAATGGTTCCCCACTCCCATCCCATCCGCCCACCCATTCGTACACTAAGGCCGCGAAAACCCGTGAAGCCCCACACCCTCTGTCCGCCACCCAGCCAGAGCCCCTTCCCCGACGATGTCGTCCACAACAACACCTCGACGCCCTCATCCACCGTACCAGATGAGGATCCGTCGTTGATCTCGTCGTCCCACCAGTTCAACCACCCCGTCCTCCACCTCCAAGCAGCTGCCCCGAAGTTCCCCTCATCTTTCGCGCCACCTCCATTCCCACACCGCCGTCTTCACCTACACCATCGGAAGAGCAGCAGCATCACCGTTTCCTCGAATGAAGATGAGGCCTAATCGGCTCTACCAAAGAGGTTGTACACTAATCGCTGCATTTTCTTCTTGATTCGATCTCATGGTGCTGCCGGCGCTTGGTCTCGAGCCGACATGGCGCGACTCCATCCACGTCGACGTCGCCGGCTACTTCCTCCACAACGTCGCTCCCTCGGCGGCGACGTCCACATCAGTAGGAGCTGCTGCAGCTTTAGCCCTCGCTCGCTCGCGCTACTGCTTTACTCTTGCTCTCGGTCCCCTGCCTGGTCTGCTCTTGCTATTGCTCTTGCTCACGCTGCTGCTCTCACTCTTTCTTGCGATGCTGCTCCGATTTGGCTACACTTCAGTCGACTGAATCGACTTTTGGGCCAGTTGATTGTCAGGGGGTGGGGGGGGCTCGCCGGAGTGAAGGAAGAACTAGCCGCAGCGGGGAGGGGGGCTCGTCGGAGAGGTACCCCACTATCAATCTTAGGGTTCAAGGTAGGGGTGATGGTCGCCGGTGGTGGTGGGGTGGTGGTGTGGGGATCGCTGGAGAAAAAGCTCGGCATGGGAGGAGGCTAGAGGGATGGCCGGGGCGGTGGCGCACCGACGGTGGGGAGTGGTTTCAGGGAGGGCGGGGCGGCGGGGGGCGGCGGTTTGGCAGGTGGTGGCTGGTGGCTCAGGGGTGGAGGTTGAAGATGAACTACTACACGACCAGCTGCACCGGCTCTCGCACGCGCCGCGGCTACTGCTTTTCTACTACTAGTGCGTTTAGTTTTGACAGCAAAATTCAGTTTCGACGGTTAAGTTCAGTTTCGACAGTTAAATTCAATTTTGACAGTTAAGTTCAGAGATGAGCGGCTGATGTATTTTACATCTAGCACTTTGTGTTTATGTATTTTACGTCATCTATTGGAGATGCTATTAGAATTCCACTCAGGTTAACGTTGTCTGTCTTGTCCTGCTTCAACCTTGACATCGTACAACTCACCGGAGCTGATCCAACGACGAAACCCTCCATCACTGCGGAGCAGTACCCCGGGCTCCATCTCCAGACGCCTAAGATCTTCTTCCCCTCCTCCGATACCCAAGTCAGCCGGAGCATCCTCACCGACCAACCCAATCACGCTGAGATCGACATGGCTTCGCCAAAGAGGTTGTACACTTGTTGCATCTCTGTTCTACTCCACATGTTATATATATTGTCCATTGAGCACACGTAGTAACGTGAAATACGATTATTTTATCCTACTATATGATAAGCAGTGAGGTACCAAGGAACTTAGCTATCCGTGATGGACTCTCTTGAATGCCATCATTATTTATCTCTGCGCGTTTGAGCTGTGCATTAGTCAATGGGCCTGGGAGTTGACCTAGTCCAAAGTAGTAGAAGTAGCACAAAAACATTTTTTGAGTGTAGGCTTTTCCTTTCTCAAGCCTTCCTACTAGAATCGCCAGTGCTTGAAAGGAAAAGTGAAGGAAAAATATAGGAATTGGAAAGTTTCCTATGGTACTACTATTCATGCATTTGGTTCAAAGGAATGGAGCAAAGGAAAATTGTAGGATTTGTTCCTTTAGTGTCTCCTTGAGAGAAAAACCGTAGGAATTTTAATTTCCACTTGTCCTCCTTTTCAAATTCCTATTCATGAAGCACAAGACTAAGAGATAGTAGCATAATAGCATTATAACCATACATTTTCTTGTGTTTTGACTTAATCTCACCATGCTTCTTTGCATCCTGTGATCTTCCAATTCTTGTGAACCAAACACCCAGATTGGCAGAAATCCCGTGTTTTTAAATTCTCTGTTTTGCACGTGCATTCCTATCCTATTCTTGTCTATGTCTTATCCCTGCATTGTTAGAACCCTCAAATTCAAACAAGCCCTTACACAATTACTTCTGTTACAGATATGTGTCAAAGAAAACCTTGTGTGGTTTGTCCTGCTCTTGCTGCGCTTTGTGCCACCCTAGCTCAGGTGCTCCAACAACGGAAGGGTTCACCACAGCAGGGATCCACTCTCTAGACTGTCTTTCGCCGCCTCAGATCTTCTTCCCCACTGCCGGCAGCCACGACAACTGCATTACAATCATCAAATGAGCAGATGACCTTGAGGACTACACGGGTCCGCAAGAGAGGTCGCACTCTTCCGTGTCTGCTTACGCTATGCATCACTTAATATGATGACATGCTACTTTATCATCGTGTTCACCTATTATACTCCGAGTTAGGTCCAAACTAATGCTGAAACTTGAGTTTTTAAATGGTTGTTGGCTACATATTGGGGCAGCAATCAGTACTATTTGTCTACTCTCTGGTTAATCTCGGGTGTCTACTATGAGTTTCATGTTGGGTGCAAACAAACATTAAAGGAGCCATTATCTGTATTTTTAACTAAAGCGCAGCAAGAGCAAGACAATGAAACTGAACATGTAGGGACTTGTGTGGTTTGTCCTCACTATCTGCCTGCTATCATTGGTTTTGTGTCTATCCACAGTTTGCTACCATCACTCTGGATTTGTGCATGCACTCCTTACATGATCTCACTATGTTTTATTCCTATGCATGTCAGTTATTGTACACAATGAAACTGAACATGTAGAGCAAAAGAGACGAGCCTTTTGTGGCAATAAAATTTCATGCAGACGTCGCTCCATGGTGGGAGCAAAGGCAGCCCCCCTCCACCCATTTCAGATTGTAATCGAGAGGAAGATAACTGTTCTGAGGGGGATTCAGAAAGAGAAGACCACTCCTATTTACCCCCTAAGGTCTTCGCTCTAACTTGGCATGCTGATGTTGCTAATATCATGCATATGGTGCCTTGCGTTGCTTACTTTATACATCAAATATGTCATATGCTTAGTTTAGACATGCTTTGTGTGAATGCCAACTGTTTAGTTTCTTTATCGTATATGTGAATCATGCAATGCCATCTTGTTTAGCGAGGCATCATATATGTGAATTTTGCAATGCCACCGTGGTTAGCTAGTCATCTTATATGTGAATTATATCATGCCATCATTTTTTATTACGTGTTAAATTTGTCAACAATTTTAGTACATTCAATTACTATTCATGTGCATCAGCCATTCGGCAGGGCCATGGAAAACTATGGAGTGGAAACAAGGTCTTCAGAGCAGACAATGCTATCTGACGAAGCGCATGTCTTGCTGGTTACAAAAAGATCCTCAGAGGAGGATTCAGAGACAGATGACCAGTCCTATTCCCCCCACCCCGAGGTGCATGCTCTAACTTGGCAGGGTTATGTTGGTCATATTGTGTGTATGGTATCTTGCATTGCTATGTCATTTACTTAGTTTAGACATGCTTTGTGTGAATGCCACCTGTTTAGTGTCTAATTACCATATATGTGAATTATGCAATGCCATCTTGTTGCAAGACATTATATATGTGAATTATGCAATGCTATCTTGTTGCAAGGCATTATATGTGTGAATTATGCAATGCCATGCTGTTTAGCCAAGTGTCATATATGTGAATTATATCATGTTGTCCTTTTTTTGTATTTCTCGTTGCATTTGTCGTCAATGTTTGTATATTCAACTCCTCTTCCTGTGCATCAGCCATTTGAATTGGTGATGGAGAAATCTGGAGTGAAAACAAGGTCTTCAGAGAAGACAATGCTACCTGTTGAAGCAGATATCTTGCTGGTTACAGATAGCTCTTCAAAGGAGGATTCAGAGGCAGATGACCAGTCCTATTATCCCCCTATGGGGTATGCTCAAAATTGGCAGGGTTATATTACTCATATCATGCATATGTTGTATTACAATGTGTAGTTTTTACATCATATACACAATATTGAATGACATATCCTTAGTTGACACATCATATATGTGATTGTCCTCTGCTCACTTCCTTAGTATATAAATCATATATTTGAATTATATCATGCCATGATGTTTACATAGACAGCATGTATCTGAATTATGGCATGCCAACCCATTTTCTAAAGACATAATATAGTTATATCATCTCATCCTGTTTACATAGTCATCATATTTTGAATTATGTCATTCTATCCGTGAATTATATCATGCCATCATGTTTCCATCGATGACATGTTTGTGATTTATGGCATGCCAACCACTTTAATAGACACATCATATAGGTATATCATGCCATCCTATTTACATAGTCATCATATTTTGAAGTATGGCATTCTATCCTGTTTAGTTAGCCATCATGCATGTGAAATTGTGTCATGCTATCCTATTTAATTAGCCATCATATATGTGAAATTATGTCCTGTTATTTTGTTTGGTTAGACAACATAAATGTGAATTATTTCATGCCCTATTTTCTTCCCTACTATCCATTGCACCTGTTTATCTTACAATGAATGTACATTCAATTACTTTTCTTGTTTATCAGCCATTTCAATTGGAGGGGGTGATGGAAGTATCTGTGGGAGTAAAAACACGGTCTTCAGAAAAGATCGTGCTACCTGTCGATGCTGATAGAACCACAGTTGTACTTTCCCAAGAACCAGTCCCACCACACATAACCCAGACTCACGTAGATTGTACCCTTACCCAGTTGGACAGTGAACCAGCTACACCCCTTCTAACCCCAACCCCAGCAGATAGTAACCTAGTTCCAGTTGACACAGCACCGTCTCCACCATAGAGCACCCAAACACGAGCAGTTAGTAAGGCAACTGCAGTGCCCAAAGCACGAGGACCACCACTCTGAACCCCAAGTCAACACTTAAAGCAAAAGAAGAATTGTTCTCAGGTCAGGTTCCGTAGCTATGGTTCATACTACTTTGCTCTTGCATCACTGTATTTACTCATACCAACTAATTTCAAATTTGAAGGATGCAATTGAAACTCCAATGGTGCAACATGTATGTTTTAACACGTTTCTTTAACGTGTTTGCTGTTGTAACTTGCTCTATGTTGATTTCAGTTTCAATTGAATAAACAGTTATGTTCTCATGCCATGCACATTACAAGTGTTGTTATTGTTGTGTAGTTTCCCGCACTTATATTCTGTCTATGCTGATTTATCTTAAATAGATATGATTCAAACTGTCTCTATCTTGATTTGGCAACATAAACTAGTATGATATGATTCAAACTATTTGTTTCATGTTGTTATCCTGTCCACCATACTACTGAACTGGTTTACCAAAATGAGTTTCATATACAACATGGTAAACCCGTGATGTGTTTGTTTGTTTCTCTTTTAGAACACGGATAAAATATTGGAGAAGAGTACCCCATTATGCAATGGTAAAGGAAGTAATGCAGATAAGGTTCAAGATAGTGAGACATCCCTGTTGGTCTCCAAGAAAGCTGATAAAAACTATATTAAAGACACTGAGTCAACCCCAAAGTCATGTCTTGTTGTAGTGTTCGAGTACCCCGCTACTACTGCTGGCACCAGCTCTTTCAACTCGCTGCCTGAATCAGTTCGGCTTCTTGAGTCTCAAATTCAAGTTGAAAGACATCGATCAGATGTTATGCGACAGGAAGCCAAAGGACCGAGGAAGTCCCTGTAGAATTTAGATGCATACTTTCGGGTGCACCAACAAGTGTTGGAGAATTTAAGCGCCAAACAAGAGAAAGTTAATAAGCTTGCTAAGAATCGTGCCAGCATTATGGGTACCCAGGATATTGTTTGTTGAGCTCTTCTGAAGTGGTTTCAGTTCTGGACTTGTTTTGTTGTGGCGTTTATTTGCACTGGTCATCAACTTTGACAACCAGTGTATATGATATGCTGCTTTGTTCCCTATATTTGCACTCGTGGCGAACTTTGATGCCAAGTGGATGTAATATGTGTAATAGCCGTGATAGCCTAGCCTAAGTTGCTTGCTTATTTATTTCCTTGGTGTCTTGTTTATTTGTTTGCTTGTAGTTAGTGCAGTTCTTTTTTCGCGGTTTGCTAGTGGCCGCAATAAACTATTTTTTAAAACTAGGCCACAATAACCATGGGCTACATATTTACTATAGTTACCATGGGCCTCCTACGTGCCGTAGAAACAATGGGCCTTCTAAGGGCCATAAAAACAATGGGCCTTCTATGGGCCGTAGCATAAATGGGCATTCTACGGGCCGTATGATCGATCGGCCAAACATGGGCCAATAAGAGACGGCATTATCGGCCGTAAATAGGCTACATTTGGAATCGTCCGTTCATGGGTCGACAATAACAGGCCATCTTAATCGGCTGTATTTGATGACACTATGACAACGGCCCAACGGATTAACGGGCCGATTGTAACCAAGAGCTGAATTTGGCTCACAAGCAAAAAAGGCCAGTAACGGGCCGTATGTAACCGAATGTTGGAAATGAGGCCAAGAATAAATGGGCCCTGAGAAGGCCGAAAGATAACACGGGTTGGAAACGGCCCAATGGAATAATCGGCCATTAATGGGTATAAAACGGTACACTGTTCATTGTGGACCAGATTCACCACTGGCCATTAATGGGCCAAGAGTTACAAATGGCCTCGTATGGGCCGAAAGACATCATGGTCCATACATGGGCCAGAAGTTAGTATGGGCTGGAATATTATTGGACAACCCAGATTAAGCTACTGGGCTTAATTCCGATAGGCCGTAATGGGCCGTGAGTTAGCGCACCGTAAATGTGCTATATACGAACATGTCGTTAATAGGCTTTCCGTGGGCAGGCCTGTTGCCTTCTGACCAAGTCAAACGGGCCGGCCTTTTCACCGAAATGGGATTCTATTGGGTCGTGCCACATGTCGACGTATCATAGGCGCCTCCTGTCGAATGAATGGATGACATCTGTCCCAACAGTGATCCAACACGTGTTTCCTCAGGCCAATGAGAATTTTACATGTGGAAAATCCTCATTGATCCGAGCAGTTAGCAGGTTATCGGATCCAAAACCGAACCCGATAGATTAATGGCGACCTGTTACGGTGGATGCCACGTGTCGGTCACCCTTGACGAAAGCACTTCCATGATGCGCCATTTATCATCATGGAAGTGGTCACTTCCGTGATGATAATTTTGGTAATGTCATGGAACACTTCTACGACATCACAGGTATTACTATCTTGAGTTTGTCATAAAATTTTCATGGATGTACATGCATGACAGAAAACGTGACCTACTGTGACAAACACGTATCATCACGGAAGTGTATTTTTTTTGTAGTGACACTCCTTCCCCCTCGATATAGTATTCCTCTTGCAACACCTTCTAGCTGCATCCCTCTATCTCTCTCTCTCTATCCTTCTCCCCAGGCCTTATTTTCTTCTAACACATACATGTATGTATACCAATCGATCTCCCTACATATACCTAGGTCGACTTTAACTATTTTCCCCCACCCATCAATCGACGTACCTCACAAGTTATGTCTCTTCTTTCTTTGACAAAGGACGATTGATCTTCCTATGTAGTTACGTCTGCTTACCACAGCCATATCGTCCCCCTCATGATTCGTGCATGCCTCCTGACCCGTCTCTCACACGCACGTGCACAGACAGGCAGCCATCCCTTCTCTTATTGATATTGCAGGTGTGCCCTCCATTTGTCTAGCAAGCCTCTCCCACCATTTGTTAGAAGCAACTCCACCACCAACCCCTCCGACACTCTAGCTCTATATCTCTCCCAACCTTATTCCTCTACTACACATATGCATGGATGTCGATCAATCTCCCTCAATACATAAGGTAGGTCTCTCTCCTCCTCCAGACATATACCAGCCGTTGTACCTCTATATTTAATTAGGTCTCCCCCCACCCCCCACCACCCACCGATATTCGAGCGCTGTAGGTAGGTATCCATGCCACAGAGACAAACTGCACCTGTCCCCTCTCACTTCCAGTAGGCCAGCCACCCTTTTACGTGGGAACACACAAATTCGATGGCACTCTTTATCGATCGTGCACGCGCGCACACACACATGATCCCTCTCTTTGATTCTATGGATACCTCAAGCCGATGATACCTCCACTCTCTTCTTGTGGATTGCCCCCTCTATATATATGATATATCCAGGACTCTATTTCACACACATTGCATATGTTACATTTTTTGATTGAAATATCATCCACACATATTGCTTGTCTATTTTTCACCCCCCCAAAAAAAACTCACGAACCCACACACACTATATCTCTCTATGTTTGTATCTCTCTCACACAACCCCACGTAGATGGTGTATGTACACGAAGAGAATAGGTGCATGTACTCACGCTTCGTGCCCAGCCACACCCGCGCGGGTACACGATGGAGCTCATTTCTGTATGAAATGGCAGCCCGCGTGCTAATTTGAGTGCCTGTAGTGGTTGTTTACCTACAGAGGTCATGTACCACGTGTGCACGAAACAAAGTTTGACTTGATGCGTTGGCGCGTTATTTTTAAATAAAGTAAATCGCTCAATGGCACATACACAGAATATAAAACGATTTTTATGGAGAAAAAGGTAGTTCTCTCCACTATATACAATGGAGCCTGCCTGTCAGCGTTTGTCTCTCTTCAGTGTATCTCACACAAGGCGGCGGTGGCCTCTCTCTCTCTCACCGTTGGTCACTGATCCGGCCGCATCCCGTCCGCCGGCGGAAAGGAGGATGTGCATCATTTCTCCGTTCGACGGCGCCGAGGCAGCACGTCCCAATCTGCGGTACCCGCCGTTCTCTCTGACCAAGCTCCGATGTGGTAGGTCCTACGCCACCTGCTCACTGTCGCAGTATGGGCAGATCCCGCCCGCCGCCGCTCTCCTAGTTACATCCCGATGACCCCCAGGTATCCCCTTCGGCCTTGCTCCACTGCCCGTCTTCCCACATCGTTGCATGTGGAAAATCTTGCATGTGGATCTTCCATAGTTCTTTGCCTAAAACGTAGCTTGTCCGGCGTACTTTCCATATTGCAATCTCGTCCTCACACCATTTTAGACAAACACAACCGTGTTGTTATCTTCCCTTAGGACAACGAATATGCTTCTTTTTTGTCGTCGTATGTGTCATCAACTGTTATTGGCCAGTAATTGTTTTCTTTCTACCTCTTTTTTGCAAATAGGGCTAACCATTTCACCTCATTGCTATTGTGACCTTTTGTTGAACTACACAAATCACTTTTTCTTAAAAGTGTTTTGCGCAGTTGTACTAAAATGTCACACGGGAAATGTCTCTACATTGCAGTGCGACTGCACAAAGGGAGATTGGTTTTTCTCTATCCTCCTCATCCAACTCTGATCCTAATCTTCTCCAACTATTTAGTTAATCTTCTCCAACTAGTTAGTCTTAAGAGAGACTGCAAAGGTGACCGGCTTATATTTGTGTGTTTATTGTTTCATCAACAGTCCCCTATTATTGTAATCACACTTAACATCTTTGGAACATGGATGCTCAGCTCTATTTTAGTGGAACTGCACAAAATGATCGGAATGTTGGATGCTCGAGAAAGCTACTTTTTTGCCAACATGCCTTGTTGATTTAGACAGAGCTGGGGGGGAGTTCCTGTCAATGAAAGCATGGATCAATTTTAATTTAACACCTTCTCACAACTTTGTTTTCAGTTGTGATGTAAATATTAGCTCTGATCTGCTAATCATTGAGATGCATTAGCAAGGAAGTTAGTTTTTAATTGTTTTCGAAAGAGCATGGATGGCAAGACACACAAAACAAAAGCTGAAAGCTCAGAGCATTGTACAATTTCATGTTGCTGGAAAATTATTTGTATAGTTCATCAATTATGTAAACAAATGCTGGAAGCTTGATAGCATTGCCAGAAGCCTCTTCAGCATCCGGGTCCATGTGCCATGCACAAAATTATACTTCCTCCGTTCCTAAATATTTATCTTTTTACAAATTTCAAATGGACATATTTTAGAGTGTAGATTCACTCATTTTGCTTCGTATGTAGTCACTCGTTGAAATCTCTAGTAGTGGACAACTGCATGAGAGACTTAGCCCGGTCATTGTGCCGCACTAAAAGTGAGTAATGGGCAGTCAAATCATAAGCCCCACCTTTCCCACTGTAAGTTGCTCATAAGAAGGAACCATGAATACGCTCTTCTTTGAATCTGCTTATACTACTCCCTCCATCATTGTTTATAGAGCGCGCTTCAAAGAAAGAACAATCTCTGGGACCAAAGAGACTAGCGATCGGCCTGAAAAATATCATCGGTAGTTATAGCACGGTGTCTATTACTACAGGAAATAATGCGTACACACATGCATGTAGTGCTTCCACCCAAGGTACACACATGGATGCACTTACTCCACTCCACGTACACACATAGTACGTCGAGAAAAAATTGTGGACTTGATTGCGGTTACCACGCCCTAATTAATTGAGCATTAAACCAAATGTGTCTAAAGTCTCTCTGGTGGTGGAAATGCATGGAGACAAATGCATCAGAATGAAGCGCGCCTTGTAAACTGTGACGGAGGGAGGAGTAGTATGAAGGTGCAAAACCAAGTAAGCATATGGCCAGTCGGTCAACGCACTTCCTCTTGGCATATCACTGACATGTGGGACCGGAGTGTGAGCAAACCGATCTCAATTGACGGCAAAATGCCCAACCCGCCGTTCCTTGAGAGAGACGAGGAGCGAGAACACACAAACGGACTCACACAGAGGCCAAGATATATTCGAGCATGGTTGATCGATATCATCATTACATGTTTGATGTTTTTAATACTACTATTGGGCTGTCGTTTTCCGCACTTCTCCGAATAAATGTGTACTTTATTAGAGATTAAAATAAAATAAGTGTACAAATGCTCCACCATGCGGTTCTAGTAGTAGTACTACTCATACTACTAAACCTTGCGCTTGGCTCTTCGCCTCTTCGTGAAGTCGAACAATGATGGTACTACAGTGTATGCCTCTAGCAATCTGACACCGAATGAACTGTTGTATGTCCACCGCCTGGGCGAGGGTAGGTTGCATTAGTCAAAAGCTTCTCCTCGTCTTGTGAGCCACCAGGCTAGAGGTAGACGGAGTGGGCGTAAGTGAGCTTCACCTTGTCCTGAAAACTTCTCCTCATTCTGCGAGTTGACCGGACACACCAAAAACTAGTGCTAGTCCATACTCCCTCCTTTCTGGTTAATATGACTTAATCTTTTTTGCGGGTAAATGAGAGAGCTTTATTCATATATAAGAATTCTTAGGATGATCAGTCAAGAGACTGGTCACTAGGAAGGGAGGTACCCCGCAAAAAAAGAAGAAGGAAGCGTGGTGTTTCATCAAGCGAGCTCTTGGTCACATTCAAAGTGCAGCGAGCACGGTTCGCGCAAAGATGCACCGCAAGGTTTGCTGGCCTGTTTACATGCTGAATAGCAAAAAAAGAGAAAATATTACCGAGCGCTCCTATTTGTAATAGGATATGAGCCAGAATTAAGCGAGAATTATGGCAAGTGTTCCATGCAATCAACTTCCATTATCACATGCGAGAACCCTCGAAGAGAACCAAATGTGTTGAAGATTTCTTTATCACATTTCAAAATAAAATAAAAGTGCAGACACTCCTCCATCCGGTTCCTAGTAGTAGTACTATTACTACTAAACTTTGCGCTTGGATGTTCGCCTCTTCGGGAAGTAGATCAATATGGTACTAGTACACTGTATGCTTCTGTCAATCTGACAGCAAATTAACTATTTCACGTCACCGCCTGAGCGAGGGAGAGCCTGCATTAGTCAAAAGTTTCTCCTTGTCCTGTGATCCACCGCTCGCAAGCTTCTCCCGTCATGCAAGCTTCTCCTCGTTAGGCAAGTTGACAGGACATGACAAAGTAATGCTAGTCCATATTGCCTCCTTTCCGGTTAATATGGCTTAATTTCAAACAAGATAAATACATTGTCTGTCACTATATATTTGTAAAAATACGGTTAGTGGACTTCATAATACGATCATTGCGGTTAATATATACATTTTCTGGTGTTTATATGGTCACCAGCTCACCCTCGCTGAGTATGTGTGTGCATGCACGTGTAGGTTGTGCACTTGAGCGTGACCCTGTGTGTTCTGTCGTGTGCTCGGACGTGCATGCATTAGGGCGTCGCACGCGTTTTTGCATCCATGTGTACGTGTGACTGTTGCATGCATGCACGAGATTGTAGTCCCTCACATTCACATGTTCATAAGTCAATGCTTTATCAAAATGTTGCATGCAAGGTTTAATCATGCAAGGTTTAATATGTTGGTAAATACAATTTCTTGAGGAAAACAAGCCCATGAATTGAGTACATAGGGGACCAATAAGCCAGGACGAAGGGAGTACTAGTAGTGAACCGGAAGGAGGGTGTAGGTACTAGTAGTACTACGTAACAACATGCAGTAACAAAATTCCTCTATGCGCATCCTTTCTACGTGTCATGCAAGAAAATAGAGATAAGTACAAGTCAGACTCAGGAACGGTCATACACGTAGGGGGAGTACGTGTAGGGGCCACTAAGGAGCAGTCAAATCACACAGTAAGTTAGTCGGAGCACAAGCCTGCTTGCTTCTGTTGCTCTCTTCACAAGCATAGAACGACGGTGGCCACACCGCTAGTCACAGATCCGGCCTGGTCCCGCCGCTGGGGGGAGGGAATGATGTTCTGTGTAGACGCGATCGACATCGGCGAGGGAGAAAACCCATAGTCGGTGCGTCCCAATCAGGGGTCCCCGCGGTATGGGCTGATGCCGCCTCCCAACCACCCTTCTAGCTATAGCCCGATGTCCCAGGTACATCCTCCATTTGGAGTCGGCTTGCTCCACTACCACAGCTCCCCACATAGCTCCATCACCATGTCGATCTTTCTCCACTTCTACTGGCTTCAATTTCTGATGAGTTTATGTCTCGTGAACTAGTGCCAGTACTATTATTCTAATCACACTTCTTCAATATCTTTGCCATCAGGGATTGTCGGTGTCAAAACCGGCGGATCTCGGGTAGGGGGTCCCGAACTGTGCGTCAAGCCTGGATGGTAACAGGAGACAAGGGACACGATGTTTTTTACCCAGGTTCGGGCCCTCTCGATGGAGGTAATACCCTACTCCTGCTTGATTAATATTGATGATATGGGTAGTACAAGAGTAGATCTACCACGAGATCAAGGAGGCTAAACCCTAGAAGCTAGCCTATGGTATGATTGCTGTGTATGGAGTTGATTGCCTACGGACTACAACCCTCCGGTTTATATAGACACCGGATAGGGTTAGGGTTACACAGAGTCGGTTACAATGGTAGGAGATCTTGAATATCCGCATCGCCAAGCTTGCCTTCCACGCCAAGGAAAGTCCCATCCGGACACGAGACGAAGTCTTCAATCTTGTATCTTCATAGTCCAGGAGTCCAGCTGAAGGTATAGTCCGGCTACCTGAACACCCCCTAATCCAGGATTCCCTTAGTAGCCCCTGAACCAGGCTTCAATGACGACGAGTCCGGCATGCAAATTGTGTTCGGCATTGCAAGGCGGGTTCCTCCCCCAAGTCCTTCATAGAAGATTGTAAACACCAAGAGTAGTGTCCGACTCTGCAAAAT
The DNA here is from genome assembly GCF_056163025.1 of Triticum urartu. Taxonomy (NCBI): domain Eukaryota; kingdom Viridiplantae; phylum Streptophyta; class Magnoliopsida; order Poales; family Poaceae; genus Triticum; species Triticum urartu. Next base: position 322,852,362 of record NC_141879.1, on the reverse strand, counting down.
AAGCTTCCACATATTGCCCTAGAGAGAATAATATTAACACAAATCAAATTTGCTGACATATTCCGCAGTGCGTCATCACACTACAGCCAAGTCCCCTACTCGAATCGTTTTTACTTTTCCACCTCAGCATGTTTTGCGAGGCGGTTTCCTTGGTACGTCTTGTCAAAGCAGAGATCGTGTACCCCCTTTACGGGATTCTCATCAATACGGACATGGGTAATCCAATCGCGCCACTTATCACGGCGCTTGGGAGGCAAGCGAGTTTTACTAGGCAGGTGGGGACGCACAACCGCATCCTCCCATATAAGGGGATAAGGATCCACCTTTTTACCTACGCCTTCTTCCTCCTTTGCCTATCCATCTCCTGCGCACTCGAGCTCCAGCGCCCAAGCAAGTGGATGGTCTCCTCCGTCATGGAGGGCCATGTCAAAAAGCTAAGGAAGGCCGGATACTTGCCCAAAGACATCGCGCACTGACTTCCCGAGGAGGGGCAGCTTCTCCCCACCCCAAGGCCCCAAGAGAGGGTAGTATTCCTTCCCCACTTCCTCCGCGGACTGGGTTTTCCACTCCACCCGTTTGTCCGGGGGCTCATGTTCTACTACGGCCTGGATTTCCACGATCTGGCCCCGAACTTCATCCTCAACATCTCGGCGTTTATCTCGTGTGCGAGACTTTCCTCCACGTCCGCCCTCATTTCCGCCTCTGGCTCAAGACCTTCAACGTCAAGCCCAAGGTGGTGCGCGGCAGCCAAGCGAAGTGCGGAGGCGCCATGGCGGGCAAGATGGCCAACGTCCTATGGTTCGAGGGCTCTTTTGTGGAGACCCTAAAGGGGTGGCAATCCGGATGGTTTTACATCACCGAGCCACGCGATCCGAACTGGATCGCAGCCCCCGAGTTCCGATCCGGACCCCCCACGCAGCTTATGTCCTGGAAAGAGACGGGCCTGTCGTGGGGTCACGAAAAAGAGGTGACCGGATTGCAAACATGCATCCAGTCCCTGGTGAACGAGCCAATCCGGCTTGTTAATGTAATCCAGGTTATGTTCGTCCGCCGGATCCTCCCGTGCCAACAACGGGATTTTAATCTGTGGGAGTTCGACCCGGCGCAGCACCAAACCCTTAGCAGGCTCTTCGACACGACGTACGAAGATGCCTGGAAGGTGCTATTCAAGGGCGCTGAGGCTCCCGCATCCGCTTCCGAGGACCGTGGATACAGCTCGCAGCTTCATGCTAGCGAGGTAAGCTATCTTCACCTTTTACAGGATGTTAAGATTTTTTTCATAGTTTGACTCTATGCGGGATCTAAACTCCCTTACCTTTGACAGGCTTGGCGAGCGATATCCGGACCGATCAACTGTCCGGCTCCGCTGCCTGAAGGCCTAGCCCCAGCTCTACTAGTGAAGCTGCTGGTTCCAGCGCCTTATGCGGTGCTGGAGAAGAAGGCCAAGAAGAAGAAGACCACGGGGACTCGAAAGAGTGCCCGCAACATGGTGGTGTCGGACTCATCATCTGACGAGTCCGAGACGCCCTCCTCCTGCGAAAACAAGGAGGAGGAAGAAGAAAACTCTCCCCCCCAGCGGAGGGAGGAGAGAAGAGGAAGGCCGCCCCAACGGGGGGGAGGGGGGCCAAGGGGTCTAGGAAAAGGAAGACCCCTCCGCCGGACTACGCCCCCAACGCCGAAGAGGGCAAAGAGGAGTGGCCAAACAGGGCCAAGCGTCCGGTGAAATCGTAAGTTCGGATATCAGAATAACTCATGATGTTCCTTTGTTGCACAACTTTCCCTAATGTTGAATGTAATTATGCAGTCTGCCCCGGGCCGAATTCGATGAATCGTCAGGCGGCTCCCTGGACTCACCGGACGTGAACTCAGTTCCGCCCGCTATCTCCCCCCGCACTGCAGATGACGCCGAAGTGGCGTCGCGACAAGCTCCGGGGCAGGAGGAGGTGGTCCTGGAGAAGCCGCAAGGCGACCTCCCGGACCCCAGGAGTAAAGGGGACAAGACCCCCCAGGGCTCCAAGTCCGGCTTTGTGCCGGACACCGCGCCGGAATCTTCAACAGTTCCGGACCGCGGTAGGTGAACTCCTTCCAAGAGGAGCAAGCCTTCTGAGCCGGCGGCCTTCGTCCAACCGGAGGTGCCGGACAATTTGCTTGAGGTGCTTGACGGCGCCTCCATCGACGAGGAGCACCGTACTATTATGAGTACGGTGATCCAGAAGGTTCAGTCCGCCAAGAGCGGACTGACTGAAGCTTGCGCTAGCCTTCTAACAGGCTTCGAGGTAAGTAAACATATATAAAAATAGTACCGCATAGACAGTAGCCCCTGATGCTCTGTTTGGCGTTCGGAAAGAAAAGCCGAATAGAGGATCTAGTAAATTTCGCAGGAGTCTAACAATAAAGAGTCAATATGCGTGTGCAGGCTTCGCTGCTATCCACCGCTGCACTGACTGCGGAGGTGGGTGTCCTGAAACGGGACCTCAAGCGGACCGAGCAAGAGCTCGGCCTTGCCAAGCGGCAGCTCGAGGAAAAAGAAGGTAGGAAATACCTTACAGAAAAAGTGCCTATAGAGAGGCGTGATTGCAAAAAATAACAGGATTGCACTGCTTATTATAGGGGCCACGACTGAGGTGGCGACCCTCAAGCTGGCGCTATCCGAGGCCGAAAAGAAAACGGCCACGGAGCGCACCGAGCGAAAGAAACTTGGGGCTCAGGTCGGCGAGGTGCAGCAAGAGCTTCAGGCTCTCATGAAAAACATGAGAGTTTGGAGCTTGAGTCAAAGACCCAAGCATCCGAGCTCGCGGCGGCCCTTGAGACTGCCAAGCTGCCAAGGCCGAAGCCCAAAAGGCCCTCCAAGAGTTGGAGGAGATGAAGAAGATAGCAGCGGGTAAGGCATTCTTTATGCAAAGCAGAAATATAAAAGTAAACTACTTGTTACTTAACCGAATCCGGAGTTCTCCAGGGGCATTCGCAGATCTTCCCCACAGCGTATCCGACGCCGCCGCATTCTACCGAGCTGAAGAGGGCAGCTCGACGGAGAAGGTGTTCTGGTCTCAGTATGCTGAGGCCGAACACCCTGTGCCCTTGAGCGACCAGCTGAAACAGCTGGTCGAGCTCCACAAGGCGGCCGAACAGGCCATGAAGGGCTTCATAGTTCGGCTGTGGCCTGGAGTGGCCCTGCCTGGGAGCTATTTCGGGCTGGTGCGACGGCTGGTGGAGGCCTGTCCAAGGCTCGAGGTCATCAAGCGCTCCGTCTGCGTCGAAGGTGCCCGTCGGGCCCTTGCCCGTGCAAAGGTGCACTGGGGTAAGCTGGACGGTGAGAAGCTTGTGAAGGACGGGCCGCCGCCGGGGAAGGAGCATCGCAAGCCCGAGAACTAATACAAGGATGTTCTTGCGGGTGCCCGCCTTGTGGCGGATGAATGTACCAAGGATGTAATTTTTGAATAAACTCGCTTGTTTTTATCCTGTGCGCTGAAAACTTGTTCATAGGCGCTTAAGCAATGTTTGTTGAATTTAAAATATTATTTTCTATGTGGCCGTTTATCAAAAAATTGAGAGATGGCCAGTCGTCGGCTTCTGCCCCCATGCCACTAGTGCTGGGGTGTTCGGGATAAACCTGAGCGCTCTTTTTCCCATAGTTGGGTCCTTCGAGGGAGGCGCTCAGCACAACGAACTAGGCAATCGGACTATAATGCTTGAACACTCTCACTTAGCCATAGAACTTTATAATTTTAAATTTTGGCGAAGCCCCTAGTTCGGAAGACCGAGTTCGGGGCGCTGTCCATGCCTTGGCTGGACAAATCCGGCTCCTCGCTCGAAGCGGCATAAGTCTTTAGGGACTCGAAAAACCTCTCGAACAGCGACCGGTCTCTCGCCTCATCATGACAGTCAGTTTTAGCTTTCTCCACTGAGGTGCTTAACCCAGCACAACCGGGGCACAATCGCAGTGGTTCTCCTAGTGCTACCTTAGCCGATATAGCGGAACGTAAGGCACCAAAACATAGGAGTCGGGCAAACCCAACTATTGACCCAAATCATGATTCGGAGCTGATGCATATAGTGCTATAAGTTTGGGGTGCCGCACTTGTGAAAGTGTACGGACTTCTCACACCATATTAAAGGGTACAGAAGCCCCTGGCGTACTTGCCATACCACGGTGTACGGGTGCAACATGTCATTAATGAACATATATAAAGAGAGTAATGCAGAAAATAGACAAAAGCTATGCATTGTTTATAGAGAGGCTATTTATCAAAGCCGAACGATACAAATAGTGCGGTAAGCAAAAGATATTGGACTATTCAGTATGTCCTGACAAGGGGCAGGCCGCGGAATTGTATTTAAAACAGGTATACCTCTCGTAATAGAGACCACCTGGGAGTTCCATAATGCGGCATGGCTTGTCTGCCTCCCTGGATCTTGCATCGTTTGTGCGGCAGTCGAATTGCCGAACAGGTCGTCCGAAGTATGGAGTCCTGAAAGTAAGAAAAAATTTAAAAAAAGAATCCGGCAGCCCCTAGTATGTTTTTAGCCGTGTTTTGGGCGTGCCGTTATTGTGCCCCTTCCCCTGTGCCCATGGTATTTCAAGGGCGTAGTTATGTACACGAGGTACTGGTTTCGCTATGTCGCAACAGCTGGGGTTGGGGCCGCATTGCTACGCTTGCTCAGAGTGTGCCAGGCGGTCCTGTTGTGGGCTACTCCGGGCACGCTTGGCGGTGTCTGACTTTTTAATGGCCGGACTGGAGAATTGCCTGAGAAGGCTACTTTGTACCTCCGCTGTGAGAGCCGCCGTATGCTCCTCCATACGGAGGTAGCGTTCGGTGTTTCCGTTGACCATAATTACTCCTCGAGGGCCTGGCATCTTGAGCTTGAGATATGCGTAGTGCGGCACCCCATTGAACTTTGCGAATGCGGTTCGTCCGAGCAGGGCGTGATAGCCACTGCGAAACGGGACTATATCGAAGATTAACTCTTCGCTTCGGAAATTGTCCGGGGATCCGAAGACCACGTCAAGTGTTACTGAGTCTGTACAGTTGGCTTCTACACCTGGTATAACGCCTTTAAAGGTCGTTCTTGTGGGCTTAATCCTTGAGGGATCTATGCCCATTTTCCGCACTGTATCCTGATAAAGCAGGTTCAGGCTACTGCCGCCGTCCATGAGGACTCTTGTGAGATGAAATCCGTCGATGATTGGGTCGAGAACCAATGCGGCGAAGCCGCCATGAAGGATGCTAGTGGGATGGTCCCTTCGATCAAAAGTGATCGGGCAGGAGGACCATGGGTTGAACTTCGGGGCGACTGGCTCTATCGCGTATATGTCCCGTAGCGCACGCTTCCGCTCCCGCTTGGGAATGTGGGTTGCGTATATCATGTTCACCGTCCGCACTTGTGGGGGAAAGCCCTTCTGTCCATTGTTGTTCGGCGGCTTGGGCTCCTCGTCGTCGCTGTGCAGCCCCTTGTCTCTATTTTCGGCCCTTAACTTGCCTGCCTGCTTGAACACCCAACAATCCCTGTTAGTGTGATTGGCTGGCTTTTCGGGGGTACCATGTATCTGGCACAAGCGATTGAGTATTCGGTCCAAACTGGACGGGCCCTGAGTATTCTTTTTGAATGGCTTTTTCCGCTGACCGGATTTATAGCCTTTGAATCCGGCATTGACTGCCGTGTCTTCATTACTGTCGCTGTTAGCGCGGCGTTTTTGCTTATTCCGACGTGTCCTGCCACTTTTGTCCTTGGTATCCGAATTACCAGGGTTCTTTGATAAGTTGTTACTGCGAGCTAGCCAGCTGTCTTCTCCCGCGCAAAAGCAGGTCATGAGTGTCGTGAGGGCTGCCATGGATTTCGGCTTTTCCTGTCCCAGGTGCCGGGCAAGCCACTCGTCGCGGATGTTATGCTTGAAGGCTGCTAGGGCCTCTGCGTACGGACAGTCGACTATCTGGTTTTTCTTTGTTAGGAACCGTGTCCAGAATTGTCTGGCCGATTCCCCTGGCTGCTGAATTATGTGGCTTAAGTCGTCGGCATCCGGCGGTCACACGTAAGTGCCCTAGAAGTTTTCGAGGAATGCGGCTTCCAGGTCCTCCCAAGAACCGATTGAGTCTGCTGGCAAGCTGTTAAGCCAATGCCGGGCCGGTCCTTTAAGTTTGGGCGGGAGGTATTTGATGGCGTGTAGATCATCGCCGCGTGCCATGTGGATGTGAAGGAGATAATCCTCGATCCATACCGCCGGGTCTGTTGTGCCATCATATGATTCGATGTTTACGGGTTTGAAACCCTCTGGGATTTTATGATCCATTACTTCATTCGCGAAGCATAGCGGGTGTGCGGCACCTCTGTACTGGGCTATATCACGACGCAGCTCGGAAGAGCTATGTCTGTTGTGTTTGGCCCGGCCGGATTTGTTGTATCCGGAGTGAAGATCATTGTCACATGCCGTAGGGCGCCTGCGCGATCCGTAGATCGATCTTGTTTGTCCTGCCTTATCCTCCAGTATGTCTCGCAGGTCGGGCGCATTTTCCATGCCTTAGTTGAGCGGCGTCGGGGCATGGCTTGGGTGGAGGGCCGAGAGGCCTCTCTGTCGCGGCCGCGAGGTGGTCGGTCTGCTATGTCATGCGCTGGTGATGTAGGTGCTTCCTCCTCTGATCGGGGTAGCGGCCTGCGCTTCGGGTAACTCTTGGAGGGGCGTTCGAGTTTATACTCTTCGGCCGCAAGGGCTTCAGTCCATCTGTCAGCTAGCAAATCTTGGGCAGCTCTAAGTTGTTGCTTCTTTTTCTTGAGGCTGCTTGCTGTGGCTAAAAGCCTGCGTTTAAAACGCTCTTGTTCGGCGGGGTCTGATGGTATGACGAATTCGTCGTCATCGAGGCTTGCCTCGTCTTCGGAGGGAGGCGTATAGTTATCATCCTCGACCTCTCGGTCTGCCGCACTCTCATGAGGGCTGGCTTCTCCATCTTCATGTGCCGAATCTTGTTGAGGTGGGTGTTCTTCGGCGCTATCCGGGGTAGTATTATCTCCCGTGCCGGAATCACCGTTTTTGTTTTGGCGGGATTTAGAGCGGCGCCGCTGATGCCGGCGCTTTGGCTGTTTCTTGGGGGCGTCATCCCCCACTGTTCCATCGCCATCTCCATCTTTTGGAGTGTCCATCATATATATGTCATATGATGAGGTGGCCTTCCAGTGCCCTACAGGTGCTGGTTCCTGTTCGTCTCCTACATCGTCGTCCATGTCGTCGATGTCTTCGGAGCTGAAGTCAAGCATGTCGGTTAGATCGTCGACAGTGGCTGCAAAGTGGGTGGTGGGTGGGCTTTGAATTTCCTCATCGTCCGTATTCCACCCTCGCTGACCGTAGTCCGGCCAGGGCTTAAGAGAATTCAGGATGTCGCCAAAAGGCGAATGCTGAAAGATGTCTGCGGCGGTGAACTCCATTATCGGCGCCCAATCGGATTCAATTGGCAGGGGCGCGGGGGGATCGGAGTCCGGGGAGGAGTCCGGATCCTCGGAGTCACGGGTAGTGCAGAGTGCGGGGCTAGCGTTCGGCTCGATTCCCTCTGAGATCGCACCCCCTGAGGCAGCGTCCAACCGCTGATCCTCGATCGGCGCAGTAGGCTCCGAATCAATGGTCGAAACCGACGCGTATGCGGCCTCCAAGGCGCTGTTCGGCGACAGAGCTATATCATGCCCATCGAGACAGTGCGGCGCGCTTGGCTGTGGCTCGAATCCGTCGAAGATCAAGTCCCCGTGGATGTCAGCCGTGTAGTATAGGCTTCCAAACCTGACCTGATGGCCAGGGGCGTAGCTTTCGATCTGCTCCAGGTGGCCGAGTGAATTGGCCCGCAGAGCGAAGCCGCCGAAGACGAAGATCTGTCCGGGGAGCAAAGTCTCACCCTGGACTACATCGTTGTTGATGATCAAAGGAGCCATCGGGGCTAAAGGCGACGACACAGAGGAACTCTCAATGAAAGCACCAATGTCGGTGTCAAAACCGGCGGATCTCGGGTAGGGCGTCCCGAACTATGCGTCAAGGCCGGATGGTAACAGGAGACAAGGGACACGATGTTTTTTACCCAGGTTCGGGCCCTCTCGATGGAGGTAATACCCTACTCCTGCTTGATTAATATTGATGATATGGGTAGTACAAGAGTAGATCTACCACGAGATCAAGGAGGCTAAACCCTAGAAGCTAGCCTATGGTATGATTGCTGTGTATGGAGTTGATTGCCTAAGGACTACAACCCTCCGGTTTATATAGACACCGGATAGGGTTAGGGTTACACAGAGTCGGTTACAATGGTAGGAGATCTTGAATATCCGCATCGCCAAGCTTGCCTTCCACGCCAAGGAAAGTCCCATCTGGACATGGGACGAAGTCTTCAATCTTGTATCTTCAAAGTCCAGGAGTCCGGCTGAAGGTATAGTCCGGCTACCCGAACACCCCCTAATCCAGGACTCCCTCAGGGATGCTCAACTTGATTTTAGTGGAACTGCACAAAAGATCGTATGATCCGAGGGTGCCAGCCATCTTTCCTTCGACAGGTTCTACCTAGCCAGGAAATTAAATCCTGTTTTGGGATTAGGGTTTAAGTCGTAGTGACCCCATCAGTAGTTTTTATTTTGTACAAACTCTCACAACTTTTGTCTTTAGTTGTGAAGTAAATATTGGCTATGATCCGTGAATCATTGAGATGCATCAGCATGCGTGTTAGTTTTCCTTTGTATTTGATGGAATGTTGTAACGGGGCAACCTTGTAGTAGGAATGAAAATGGAGTGGAAAGTTTCCGTTTTTCCGGAGAAAAAATGGAAATGGAGAGAAACCAACATTTCGTTTCATTGGATCCTGCCATCGAGCAAAACCAACGTTTAAATCAGGTATGTCGCGTTCATGTCTCACCCTCCTCCACGGCTCCACCCCGCACGGTCGCTCGACATGCCACTCACCACAAACCGAGTATACGATAACTTTCTCGCCTGCTTGTCGATGGATCACGCCATGGAAGAGATTGACGAGTTGGGGGAGGACAACTAGCTATAGCACGGACTCCCAAGGAATTTTTACATGCATGTTGTGGCCGGCTATTGCGACCATTGAACGCGGAGCAGTCACGTCACCCTCCTCCATCGCTTCAATGCCGGCGCCAGTGAGAGGTCGCGTCCGCTCTGGCCGAGCATGAATTTGGCATTGACCGTTTCGGGTGGGAAGCACGCGCGCGTGATGAAGAGGGTTCGGGCTGGTCAGGAGCGGGCATGGCAGCGGTCCGGACGCCCGCAAACAAGAGATGTTGTACGTTAATATTGCTGCATATATAATTAACAGCGTAAATAATGTGCGAGTTGGACAAATATGATTGGAGATTGAGATGGAGATGGAATTTTACATAAACACGGATATGCATGTCTATGTCTATGTGTGTGTGCGCGACAACTCCCGTGACCTGGAAGCGGGGGTGTGTTTTTTGATCGAGTTTTCTTTCTTGGTACATTAAAAAAATTGTCTGCCAATTTTCGTTTCTTGTTTTTGGCAACGCGCGTATTCTATTTAAAACCACTGTTGTGGAGGGATTTTTTTACTCCATTGTATATATAGCCTCTTGTTTGATAGGGTTTCTTGCATCTCGCTCTCTCACCCTCTCCATATCAAAATAAGATGACAATGTCCACTCTATCTCTCTCCCCACAGAGTGTCACAAATCCGGCTGAATCCCGTCTGCTGCGGGAGGTGAGGAGGTGCAGCATTGACGTTGTCGCCGACGGCGACGGAGGAAGTCGATGTGCACCGTTCTCTCAGAGCACTGGCGCGGACGAAGGTCCTCCGCGCCCTTGTTCGCTGCCGTCATATGGGCAGATCCCGCCTGCCCACCTAAGCGAGATCTCACCCACCTGAGGTATAACTTCTTGTACTGGTCCAGCTCCCCAGGTCGCTGCATGCGGGTTTTCTTCTATGCGACTACTCCCCAGCTCCCCATGTATAGTAGCCAGGGTTCGTCGGCTAGTCCAACATCACCTACTATTATAGAGGAAATGCCACTCGAAAAGTTGTCCTGGTTTATGCCTCGGTGGAGGTATACACGTTGTTTCAACAAAAAGTACATGGTGGTTGTGCGGTCATTGTCCAAATGCTCCTATTGCTGCTGCTAATCTAATACTATCACTGGTTAAATGAAGAAATGCTTTTTTTCTCGGGTATCCTGGTTTAGCTCCCATCAAGATAATCATGATGCTTCTGTTTGTTGGTGTACTTTCATTAATTCTTATTGACAATTGAGATGTCGCTGTTAATCTTGTACCACTACCAAAACAAAGCAACAACACTATATACCTTTTTTATATTTTTGCAAACAGCGATGCGTATCTCCATACCCAGGCATGTCTTCCTCAATTTTAGTGGAACTGCACAAAATTGGATGGCCATTGTTGTTCTGCCTCACTGTCCTCTGCCACATGGTTCTTCCTTCCTCAAGCCTGATTACTGAAAAGAAACAGACCACAATGAGGATTTGTCGAACTTCATAGGTGCCTCACCCAAACTTGATGCCAAACGGATGATGCATCACCATGATGACCTATCGATGCTCATGGTTGTGCCTCATGGTTGCATCGGCTGGTGAAGCTGATCGGTTTTGAATGGAAAACAAGCTGTCTTCAATCTGTGATCTTTTCTTGTTACCCACAAAGATGATATCCTTCATCAATTCGCCTTGGTTGCATTGGAGACGCAGTCGTCTTTCAAGTTGGTGCAATTTTATCATACAATTGGCTATGAACCAAATGTTTCCTCGAAGAAGGATCAATTTTGGTACTAAGAGCATAAGTTTTGTATTGATTTCTAGGCCTTCTCACAACTTTGTCTTCAGCTCCCCTGTAATTTTATTTGTCCAACTATTAACTAAATATGTGGTCAGACTTTGATTAAAAAATGGTGTGGACTAAAAACCCGGATGGACGTAGTAGCCCTCCATTTTTATTTACTCTGCATATTAGATTTGACTGAAGTCAAACTTTGTAAAGTTTGACCATGTTTAGGCTGAACACAACAAACCATAATTATTGAGAGAGGGCAAACTATACATACTCTCAAACCTTTCCGATAATTGAAATTAAAATTCTTTATTTGTACACACTCTCACACGTTTCCGATAATTTGGCGCATGTGTGGTTGTTCACTTAAGGGAGGATAGTGTACCGCACGTGAAGGACAGGAAGTGTGACCAGGACGTGTGGATCGTTAGTTCATCGGAAGTAGTAGTTTTCTTCACTAGTACATTAAATAAAGAGTTTCGTTTCATACTTACACAATTTAAAATGATTTTATGGAGAGAATAATAAAACCACTCCACTATATATTAGTAGTATACATGAGTACTATATGGACGCAACTTCATTGACTTAGTGCACCTGCCTTTGGGTGTATGAGAGGTGCGCCCAGCATGTGGCTGGCCGACCTATCATACAGCCAAAGGCAGGTGCAGTTAAGGCACCAGAGCTCAGTTCGTACTATATATGTAGTACTATATAAGCTGGAGCCTCAGCGCTTGTTCGCTAGGATTTTCACTCTCCACACTCTCGCCACACTACATATATATACACGCTAGAGGCTCAGTGTTCCTTTGCTAGGGTTTTCTATATTCACAGTCTCTCACCCTCTTCACCAGATCAAAACGAGAATGGGTTGGCCTCTATCTCTCTCCGCCCCTCATAGCTGGTGAAGGAGCCATCCGGATCCGGTCGCACCGGGAAGGGGAGGAGGTGCAGTGTTCACTCTATCGCCTTCGGCGATGGATGCAATCCACTACGGCTGCGTTGTTCCCTTTCACCCAGCACTTGTGCAGGAGGGCCACCGACCCCTTCTTCTTCGCTTCCATACGTAGTGTGGGCAGATCCGGCCTCCCACCGCATGCCTAGCCACATCCTGATGACCCTAAGGTATAAGTTTCTTTGAAACCGTCATTTCTCTAGCTACATGCAGATCTTTTTCGATTCTGTAGTCGAATCTAGGTCTTGGTTCAAAGTGGAAAGAAGGGTGCGGTGGGGTGGAGCATGAATCTAGGATGTGGTTCAATGAGGAAAGGAGGGAGGGAAAGTAGTATAGACTGGCTATCCAGCCACTTTGTTGGTCGAAAAGGGAACAAAGAGGGTAACCCAGTACACACATCTGTAAGGAACCAATCTCTTTGTTGAAAAAGGAAAGAAACTAGGGGGTCGGGTAGTTTGTGCAGGACTATATTTGCTGCCCTCACATAGGAAAAAGGTTCAAAGAGAACAAATATGGGACCAACGTAGATATGCTGCTTGGCAACATAATCTGCATCACCCATTTATACGTGCGGACGCACATGGTGCTGGCATGTCCCATGTCCCATGTCCCATACAACTATTTTGCTGTTGTTAATCTAAGGATGGTGTTGGGAAATTGAAGCAATGCCACTGTTAAAAGTAAATTACATTTTTAATGAATGTTGATTTAAAAGAATGTCTCCGTAATATGAATCAATGCAACCGTTTTAGAAATTCTACTGTCCTACTTTGTTTTCCATCAAGATAAGTTAGATGCTTCTTTTCGTCGACGTATGTTTCATCCTCCTTTATTGGCCAGTAAACGTTTCCTTTTTTTCGTCTGTTAAAACAGGGATATCTATTCAACTTGTTGTTTTAGCAAACTTAAATGTCACACTAGCAACTTTGCTTGATTTCAGTGCAACTGCACAAAACGAGATTGGATTTCCTATTTGTGCTGGTAGATTCGTATTCGATCTTGTTCGTCTCATGAAAGGTCAGTACAGGCCTTCATCCACATGATTATGCAGTGTGCTTTGAGATGTTGTGCTACTTATATTGGTACTGTTTTAAATAAATGTTGAATTGAAGCTATTGTATTGCTGCCTTTTCCCATTAAGTAGTGAACAAAAATGGGACCAACCCAGACATGATGCTTGTTGCTTTGATACAACAAACTCTGCATCGACCCCTTTATAACTAGATGGAAGCACATGGTGTTGTTGTGCCCACTCTCCCCTGGAACTGTTTATGCCTTTTGTTACTCTAATGCCGCTGGTAAAATTAAGCAATGCCACTCTCAGAATTAACTACTGAATCTTAGTTCAAAACTGCAACACTTGTTAGGGATCGGGGGGAGTACCATTTTTGTGGCCGCATGTTTCATTCTCCTTTATTGGCCAGTAATTGATTCCTTTTTTGGCTCTGTTAAAACAGGGATATCTATTCAACTTGTTGCTCTTGTGACATTTTGTTCGCTACGCGAAACACTTTTGTTTTAAGAGTGTTTTGTGCAGTTCAACTTGAATGTCACACTGACGACTTTGCTTAATTTTGGTGGAACTGCACAAATGGAGACCGGATTTCCATATATGTGTTGAGATCTCTTTCAGGTCTTCCTCGTGAGTTGTTTCAAATATTGGTCTTGAAAGGTCAGTACCGACTTTCAACCACATGATGTTGTAGTGTGCTTTGAGATGTTGTGCTACTTGTATTGGAACTGTTTTGGATAAATGTTGAATTGAAGTTATTGAATTGCTGTCTTTTACCATTAAGTGAGCAAAAATTTGTTCCAACCCAGACATGATGCTTGTTTCTTTGTAACAACAAAACTCTGCATCACCCCCTTTATAAGTAGATGGAAGCACATGGTGTTGTTGAGCCCACTCCACCTGGAACAGTTTATGCTTTTTGTTAATCTAATTCCGCTGGTAAAATTAAGCAATGCCACTCTCAGAATTATCTACTGAATCTTAGTTCTAAACTGGAACACTTGTTAGGGATCGGCTGGAGTGCATGTTTAAGAAATGTAATGTTCAAATAATGTCTCTGTTATTATGTATCAGTCACAGTGTTTTACAAATGGTACTATCCTGCTTGCTAGTTCTTTCTACATGTTTAACCAAGGTATTGTTAAGATAATGGCTCTATTAAAATGAATCAGCCAGACCATTTTAGGAATGGTACTTTTCTGCTTTGTCGTTCTTTATACATGTTGAAACAAGGCATTGTTAAGATAATGTCTCAGTTAATATGAATGAATCACACTGATTGACAATTGCTACTCTCCTGCTTTGATTCCCATTAAGATAAGGTACATCAGTAGATGTTTTTCATCAGGGAGTACAAGTCATCAACTCTTATTTCTCAGTAATTGTTTCCCTTATACCTATTGTTGATTACAGGGATATCAAAATTAAAGCTCGGTTTTATTTCGACTTTGATTTTAGTTGAACTGCACAAAAGGAGCCAATGTGTCTAAGGCAAACTGTTGCATTTGTGGGTCCAATTGGTCTTACCACTTTGTAGAAACAAGCAGTCACTGTTTGCGCTACATTACAGAAGGAATGATCGAGAAGCTTTACAGAGTATTAGTAGACGCTAGTGATATGACTAGTCTGTAGAGAGCATGGGCAACTCAACAACACGTGGAGTGCAAAATTCACTCCACAACGAAAGGTATGACTAAGTCAGTTGTCGGTGCATTTGTAACAAACGAGGTCAGTATCGGTCTTCATCCACATGATTGTGCTTTGTTATGTTGGTGCTACTTATATTATTGTTTTGTTTTGAATAAATTTTTAATTCAAGCTATTGTATTGCTATCTTTTCCCGTTAAAGATAATGAAGATGATTATAGTTGTAAGCATATGCTTAATCAACTAGTACCACTATTATATTCATCATGCTTTTTCTGTATTTATGCAGACAGGGACGCTAAGCTTGATTTTAGTGGAACTGCACAAAATGTTCAGATGGTTCGTGTCCTCCATAATACTTCATCATGCACAATACATCAAATGGTTCTCTAATCATTCGTCGTCACCTTGAGCCACTAGACTATCTATTTGAATGGAGCTGCCAATGTCGGCCATTAAGAAGGGTAAGAAGAAAGACAAAAGGACAGATGGCTGCTTTACTTGTGGTTCAGAGGAACACTGGGCAAACAATTTCCCAAACAAGTAGAAGAAGCCAGTATAGGACTCCAAGTATGTCAGTGTCACTCTAAGCAACAATGATTGGTCATCTGAGTATGGTAATCTATTTACCGTACTTTCAGTTTGTTAGTCCACCAATTGGTGGGTTGACACTGGGGCCAATATTCATGTGTGTGCTGATGTGTCTTTGTTTTCTTACAAGCATATAAATATGAAATCCATAGGGATGCTCAGCTTGATTTTAGTGGAACTGCACAAAATGTTCAGATGGTTCGTGTCCTCCATAACACTTCATCATGCACAATACATGAAATGGTTCTCTAATCATTTTTCGTCACCTTGAGCCACCAGACTATCTGATGAGAAACTGATGACAAATCCTGCCCGTTCCACAATCATAGGAATTACATATTTTGAATGGGAAAAGCTTGTGAAATTTTAATCATTGATGTTAGCAAGAAGACATTAGTTTAATGAATTGGGATTGGAAAAACCTTGTCAATTTTTTCTCATTGATGTTAGCTAGAAGACATGCATTTGATATTTTTGAGTGGGACGCCCTTTGCTGTGAGCAACGTCGATCGTTTTTCCCTATTCCTGTCTTCAATTCATAAGTAAATATTTACTCTGCTGAGATGCATAGTCATATGAATATTGACTTATGTAAGGTATTTTAAGAGTTTGTTCTGAATGTTTTCTATGTAATGCCAGGCCTTGTGAGTTTGATTGCAAAGTTGAGCTTGGAATGCTGTGGCATGCGGCATCACGAGCTGTTCACCGTGCCTCTTGAGAATAATGCTTCATATTGTTTTGCATGTTGATCTAATGCCTGTGATTTGCATGTTAAGAAGATCATCCTCTTTTGTTGTTTTTGTGCTTAAGAAGATCATTGTCCTATGTTTCATTCACAGCCTATACGACAACTGGGGTAGGTTAGAGGTGAAATCGTATGATCTTCCGACCAACTCATCATCTTAGGCCGTGATTAGATTGTCGTTTTCCAACCAAAACCGCTTGTAAATAAAAGCAGATGGTCTTGGGCGAAGTACTTGGTTGGGCGATTTCGACAAGTAAAATATACACCGGTCTCTCAAATTACATGGGTAACTCGCCGGTTTTCATTACAGACCTCGGGCCCTTGATTTCATTATGCCTGTATTTTACGCGTTGTTTCCGATGACGAGTAAATTACACTTGTATCTTAATACATGTGTGAAATAAACCAGAGATCACAAGCGCGGCCTTACCGTTTCATGTCGTCTCAGTCTCTCGAAGATGCTCATAGGTGTCCGATGATCCTGGCTTCCTAAATGAGCAGTGGGCGCTCTATCAAACCATCAACAGGTCCCGCGCGGCCCTCTCCATTGTCCTTCGAGTTGTTGTGCTCATCGTGGCGCTGAGCATTCTCAACATGGTCAACGAACATGAGGAATCAGGAGATGACTTTATTTCGACTGGATGACAGTAGGGACCCACTAGGGCCATAGTTGTACGCACACAAGTTCCTCCTAATTATATACAA
Source organism: Triticum urartu (assembly GCF_056163025.1). Taxonomy (NCBI): domain Eukaryota; kingdom Viridiplantae; phylum Streptophyta; class Magnoliopsida; order Poales; family Poaceae; genus Triticum; species Triticum urartu. The sequence continues at coordinate 322,835,927 of NC_141879.1, read as the reverse complement.
CAATAATTATTTTGCTTCCTCCTAGCTTCCTGACATCACGGTCCCACACCATCGTCAACCTATATAGTCAATAAATGAGAGAATTGCACAAGGTGCGGCTGACAGTTGGGACCCAGCAGCTTGAGCAGTATTTGTTTTTTAGGTGTAAGCGGAGTTTTTCTTGAGCGATGTTTTTGTTGTGGTTCAGAGCAGCGGGGTATCAACTGGGCGGGCTGCGGCCTGTCTAGCCCAGGCTATTATTTTATGTCTACCAAATATCCAGCCCAGATATTATGTTTTAAAGGTGAAAATGGCTAGCCCAGCTATACTTTTTTGCGGAATACCCAACCTAGGTCAACTTGTTATTCTCCACCCCGCTGGGCTATAAATCTTTCCTATTAGGCCTAACAAGAAAATGGGCTTTAAGAAATAATAAATGGGATGTAATTATAAAAATTGGGCTGTAAATTTACATAAACGCACCAAGCAGGTAATTAGTTTCAAAAATATCATTGTTTGAATTTGGAAATTTTCATTTCATTACTTATTGCGGGTGCAGTATTTTTTTAGATTTTTACCTAATATAAATTCATTTTGAAATTATATTTAATCCGACTCAAATTTCGGGATAATTTTTTTCGGATCCCATCAAAATGTGGGACTTTTGGTTGAATTCTATTTTGAGAGTTTGGATAAAATTATTAATCGTTGTCCTGGCTTGAAAATGGGTTGTAATTTTAACACACTATAAATGGGTTGTAGTAAATTCCATTAGAATTCAAAAATGGGTTGTACACTATTACAAATTGCAAATGGGCTATATGTTCTCTACCAAAGATGTGATACTCACTTGTGGGCCTACTATATTTTTGAGAATTATAGTAAGTGATGCATACAGAAGGCTTGTGGGCCTACTAAGGCGTACGGAAGGCTTTGTAAACTTATAGTCCAGACACGATTCTAGCAGTAGTGGCCGTTCGATGTCCATCCAACGGCTGTAGTGCTTCATCAATCCCGGATATTCTTGCTTCAGCCACCCAAACCACCGCCGATGGTACCGCCTGCTACCGCCTCCCATGGCCGGCTGTGCTGCCGTGCAGGCTTCACCATCCCACTCTACTCCCAAACGCCATCCATGCCATTCCTCTACTCACCAACACCTCATGTTCTTCACCGGCGATGGCAGCCTCACACCGCAGCCAAACCAGTGAACCCTCGTACTCCCCTCCACGTGGGCATCCACTACTGTGTCTTCATCGGCTCCGGGTCGTTCCCTTCGTAATACTTGCCATTGTTCACTGCGTTGGTTCTCTCGGCGCGGTGTGGTCAACTTTGTCAACAAACGACATCCATCGGGGACAGAGATCCAGTGCCTTGCCCACAGCAAGGCACGACATAACTGGCGTCCAGCCAGCCGTTGGATCAGGGGGCTCAGATGAGGCATGTACGTGGATTGGCTGATAGTAGGGATGCACATGGCCCATGGACGCACGCAGCAAGTGCCCCCGTATTATGCGAAAACAAATAATTTCTCCCCCTGACAGGTTTAACCCACCAACTACATTTTCACACGCAAGGAAGTGTTTCCTTTATTACGCGGAAGTGTCTATATAAACCGGAGGGTTTTCGTCCGTAGGACAACATACAATCATACCATAGGCTAGCTTCTAGGGTTTAGCCTCTCTGATCTCGTGGTAGATCAACTCTTGTACTACTCATATTATCAAGAACAATCAAGCAGGACGTAGGGTTTTACCTCCATCAAGAGGGCCCGAACCTGGGTAAACATCGTGTCCCCTGCCTCCTATTACCATCCGCCTAGACGCACAGTTCGGGACCCCCTACCCGAGATCCGCCGCGACATTGGTGCTTTCATTGAGCGTTCCTCTGTGTCGTCATCGTTAGGCTTGATGGCTCCTTCAATCATCGATAGTGATGCAGTCCAGGGTGAGACTTTTCTCCCCGGATAGATCTTTGTATTCGGCGGCTTCGCACTGCGGGCCAACTCGCTTGGCCATCTGGAGCAGATCGAGAGCTACGCCCCTGGCCATCAGGTCAGATTTGGAAACTTGAACTACATAGCCGACGTCCAGGGAGACTTGATCTTCGACGGATTCGAGCCCTTGACGAGTGTGCCGCACGGTCACGATGAGCATGATTTAGCTCTACCATCGGACAATGTTCGGGAGGTCGCACCGGCGACCACTCCAACCCTCAATTCGGAGCCAATTGCGCCCTCCAGGGACGGGTGGATAGACCCCGCCACAGAGGCCGCATTCTCATCGGCGATCGAGCCGAGTATAGACCTTACCCTTCACGAGAGCCGTGATGCCAAACTGCCGGATTCTTCCCCGGCCACGGACTCCGAACCGCCTGCGCCCATGCCTATCGAATCCGACTGGGCGCCGATCATGGAGTTCACCTCCGCGGATATCTTTCAGCACTCGCCCTTCGGCGACATACTGAACTCATTAAGGTCTCTCTCCCTGTCAGGAGAGTCCTGGCCGAACTATGTTTGGCAGGATTGGGATGTGGATGACGAAGAAATTCGCCGCCCACCCACCACCCACTTAGTAGCCACTATCGACGATTTGACCGACATGCTCGACTTCGAATCCGAAGACATCGACGGTATGGATGACGATGCAGGAGACGAACAGGAACCACTGCCAACAGGGTACTGGATGCCCACTTCATCATATGATGTATACATGGTGGACACACCCAAAGAAAACGACGACAAGGAACGGAAGGACGCAGCGAAGGGTTGCTCCCTCGAGAAGCAGTCAAAGCGGCGGCGTAAGCGCTGCTCCAAATCCCGCCTCGGCAGAAACAGCGATCATATAGACCCAGCGGTAGAGCAGGGTGAGCCAGCAGAAGACAAACACAACATTGAACCATCGTCTGACCACGGCAACACGGAGAATCAAACCGAACAACCCGACTCCGTCGAAGATAATAGTCCGGACGACAACACACTAGACAGGCATCCGGAGCAACAGAATACCCATGAAAGGCTTGTTGCCACTACGAGGAGTCTGAAAAAAGAAGAAGCAAAGGCTCAGGGCTGCACAAGACACACTTAGAATTAGATGGAGTGAAGTACTCAACACTTCAGCAAAATACGACGGTAGTCTCCACACAAAGAGCTACCTGAAGCAAAAGCTGCTACCTGAATTCGATGAGGAGGCCTTAGATCCCCCGCAATCAAAAAACAAAACAGCCATCCGGTCGGATAGACGACCTCGTGGCCAACATGGAGCGGCAAACGACGCCGCACACAAGCCAGTACGCGATCCATGTGAGGGCTCGCATCAAAAGGACAGCGCAACCAGATCCATCTACGGGCCAAGCGAGCGTGCTCCAGCATGCAATGCAACACAACAAAAATCCGAACACCACGGTACACACAAATATAGGGGTGCCGCACACCCCCTATGTTTCACCAATGAGATGCTGGACCTTGAATTTCCAGAGGGATTCAAACCCGTAAACATAGAGGCATACGACTGAACGACAGACCCTGGGATCTGGATTGAGGACTACATCCTTAACAGTTTGCTGCACTATCACCTCCTTAATGGACCAAGACGTTGGATCAAGTGTGAAAATGCGTCTTCTGCGAACACCCCCGCATTACATGCGTGGCGGCTGAAGCCGACGACTGCCATCTTTCAGGTTATATACATATATACATAAACGGCCGCACAGGAGGCATCATAGTACTTTCGGGCAAAAGTATAAATACAGCCTTGATAAACTCAATAAAACATTGTTTTTACAATGGGAATACATGTCACTTAAACATAATATTCTTCGAGCACTAAGCCTCTATCAAACGAGCGCCTTCAAGAACTTCTTTAAAGTAGTGCTTGGCAGCCACTCGGCCTATGGCCGAACCCTGTGCTGCAACAGTGGTGGCATCCATCTCCGCCCAGTATGTTTTGACACGGGCAAGGGCCATCCGCGAGCCTTCTATGCAGGCCGACCTCTTTACAGCATCGATGCATGGCACAACACCAAGGAATTGTTACACTAAGCTAAAGTAGCTATTCGGCCTTGGCCCTCCTGGCCACAGATGATCCATAACGGACCTCATCGCAAGTCCGGATAATCTATGGAGCTCGGCCCAACCGGTCAACCGCTCATTCAGCAACAGCGGACGGACTGGAGCGTGAAACTGTGACCAGAACAGCTTCTCCACTTTGGGACCTTTTTTATCCTTGAAGTACTCGGCCGCATCAGCAGAACTTGCAGCCAAATCCATGTACTCGTCCGCAGAACTCCATAGCCGGTCCAGAGCAGCATATTTCGGATCTCCAAACTTAGTCCGCAACAAGAAGGGCTTCCCAGAAACGATATCCGCAGCTTGATTCAGCTCCTCCTTCGTCGCTCTAATTTTGGAGCGGGCTTCCTTGGAAGCCACCCGGGCCTTCTCCAGGTCTGTCGCCTTCACCCGATTTTTCTTCTTCAAGAAGCCGGTAACGGTCAGGAGCATCTTTTAACTCCACGGCCATCTTGGCAAATTTTTCTTTGCTCTCGCAATGTGCGGCCTGTTCGGCCGCCTTTAAAGCGGCCGCATTGCTACTCCTTGCTTGCTCCTTGGCTCGGGCAAGCTCTGCCCGAAGGGTCTCCATGGTGGCAGCTCCATCTGCAGTCACAACATATTAAAGATACTGGCATCATGCTGCTCTTACTATGTGAGAATCACCAGAAAAATCACCTACCCTGTGGCTCGTCAAGCCGCTTGTTAACAAGCACGATGTTGGCATCTACCGCATCCAGTTGCCGCCTTGGTTCGGCAAACCCATCAGTCTGGCTAGCCACCGGAGGTTCAACCACCTGCACATAAAGGCGGTTTGGTTATTACCTGGGACTATGATCCTCTGTTTGCTGCCGTTTTCGATGAAAACCAGAGTCTCAGGGGCTACTATCTACACAGGGCACATCTAAAAATGTGCGGTACTGTCAAAAATGGACATCATTTCACGTACCTCAAAACCCTTCAGTAGACACATAAAGGCTTCATGCAACCTGCTTTCGGCGGACGAAATCCTTTCAATCACCGTACCCATTAATGTGCGGTGCTCTTCTGAGATAGCCGCTTGCTCTAGCATATCCCTCAGTACGTCCGACCGCACACCAGATGGTGTCGGACTCTTTAAATTGCTCTCTTCAAGAGCCGGATACTGAGGACTTCGGGTGGCCATAGGGTTACCTTCTGGCCTTGCTGGATCAAGAGAAACCCTTTGCGACGACACCTCGGGGTCGCCCGCCTCATGAGGCAGTATGGCAGGGGGCCATCATCTCTGGAAGAAGACCCCCTGAAGACGAGCTCTGCTGAGAAGGGCTAAGATCCGAACTGCAAGACAAATGCCTTGGTTATTTTCCTCATACGTAAAGCGAGATATTTTCATTATTAAGTACCCTTTTACTTACAGCTCGGTTGAGGGCTGATCCCCTTGAGGGCATAGTGCGGCCAGGGTATCCCCTAGGGCAGGACCCTCCGACGGAGATTTCTTCCCCCGTTTGGAGACCATTGTTTCTGGGTCCTCAGAAGCGGTTCTCTTCTGTCCCTGGGGAGAGGAAGTTTCAGTTCCTCCCCCCCGGCTAACCTCCTTCACGGAGGCACTAGCCTCCTTGTTCCCCCCTTTATCTTCTCTTGAGGGCGCTTGATAAGGCGCGATCTCCAGCATCCTGGTTTGCACGGGATTTGGTGAGGTCTCAGGGAGGGGGGTCGAACACCTGATCAACTTTGCCTTCGCTATCCAATCCTGGGTCAAAGAGCGGCTTTTTCAGGGCAATGTTGCGATAAATAAACGGACAGTGTGTTCGGATGCGGGGCTACTTACTTGGGTATCCGAGCGATTGCAGCTCAGACCTGCATCCTCGGTGATGTCCGGACACATTATTTGTGGTCCAAAGAACAATTTGTACATCTCTTCGTGCGTCATGCCGAGGAAATGTTGAATAGCTCGTGGTCCTTCCGGGTTGAATTCTCACATGCGAAGGGGTCGGCGTTTGCAAGGCTGGACTTGACGAACTAGCATGACTTGCACTACCATAACCAGGCTGAAATCTCTCTCAAAGATATCTCGGATACGGCTTTGCAGTATTGGCACGCCCTTGGCTGGACCCCAGCTCAGCCCCCTTCTGATCCATGACATCAGTTGTGGTGGGGGGCCTGAGCGAAAGGTGGGGGCAGCTACCCACTTGGCACTTCGGGGAGCTGTGATGTAGAACCACTCACGCTGCCACAATCTGGACACCTCTGGGAAGTAACCCTCAGGCCATGGAGCATCAGCAATTTTGCTTATTGAAGCGCCTATGCACACTGCGTGCTGCGCATCGATCATCTTCGGCTTCACATCAAAGGTCTTGAGCCACAAGACGAAGTGAGGGGTAATGTGGAGGAAGGCCTCACATACGACAATAAATGTCGAGATGTGGGAATCCGGGGCCAGATCGTGAAAATCTAGCCCATAATAGAACATAAGACCCCTAACAAAGGGATCAAGAGCGAGTCCTAGTCCTCGGAGGAAGTGGGAGACGAACACGATGCTCTCATTGGGTTCGGCAGTAGGGACGACTTGCCCTCGGGCAGGCAGCCGATACGAAATTTCAACGGTCAGATATCTGGCCTCTCTCAACTTCTTGATGTCCTCCTCCATGATGGAGGAAGGCATCCATCGACCTTGAAGGTTGGATCAGGACATAGTTGAAGGTCCGAAGTGCCTAAACCTGAGCTTTGGGTGTTGGAACTCGAGGCGGGAGGCAGATTCGATTAAGATCGAGAGGAAACGGCCTTGTCCCCTTTATAAAGAGGGTGAATATCAAGTGTCCTCCTCGTGGTCGTTTGGGACTTGCCTAAGATCTAGGAGTCCTACCAATGGGCATGGTTGGGTTACCCACGTCCGTATTGATGAGAATCACGTAATAAAAGGGACACGATCTCTTCTTCGACAAGACGTGCCAAGGAAAGCGCCTCGCGAAACACGCTGAGATTGGTTATGAAAAACGATTCGAATAAAGACCTGGCTGTGGTGTGATGTCACACTACGGGGTACGTCGGCAGATTAGATTTGTGAAAATATTATTCTCTCTACGGTTGTATGTGGAACTTGTTTTACAGAGCCGGACATGATCCTCGTGTTCAAAATCTTCTATGAAGTATTCGGAGGAGGAACCCGCCTTGCAATGCCGAAGACAATCTACGCGTCGGACTCATCGTCATTGAAGCCTGGTTCAGAGGCTACTGAGGGAGTCCTGGATTAGGGGGTATCCGGATAGCCGGACTATATCCTTTGGCTGGACTGTTGGACTATGAAGATACAAGATTGAAGACTTCGTCCCGTGTCCGGATGGGACTCTCCTTGGTTTGGAAGGCACGCTTCGCAGTACGGATATGTAGATTTCCTTCCTTGTAACCGACTCTGTGTAACCCTAGCCCCCTCCGGTGTCTATATAAACCAGAGGGTTTTAGTCCATAGGACAACATACAATCATACCATAGGCTAGCTTCTAGGGTTTAGCCTCTCTGATCTCGTGGTAGATCAACTCTTGTACTACTCATATTGTCAAGAACAAGCAAGCAGGACGTAGGGTTTTACCTCCATCAAGAGGGCCCGAACCTGGGTAATCATCGTGTCCCCTGCCTCCTATTACCATCCGCCTAGACCCACAGTTCGGGACCCCCTACCCAAGATCCACTAGTTTTGACACCGACACTTGTCCTTTGCTACAAAAAGGATTGGGCCACCTTGCTGCACTTTATTTACTTTTGTTACTTGTTGCTGGTTAAAAATTATCTTATCACAAAACTATCTGTTATCTATAATTTCAGTGCTTGCAGAGAATACCTTGCTGAAAACCTCTTATCATTTCCTTCTGCTCCTCGTTGGGTTCGACACTCTTACTTATCGAAAGGACTATGATAGATCCCCTATACTTGTGGGTCATCAGATATATATATCGTACCTAGCTTGGATGCTTGGCCCACCACCTCCCACTTCATGTCGAAGGGGCAGATGCATGTAATGATCGATACTTTGTTCATACATGCATGTCGCCATGACCTACCATAAGACGGACCAATGAATCTATCGTTTGGTCAACGACAGTTGTTGTTGTCGATAAACCGCTTGGGCCAATAGATTGAACCATCATAAAAATCGCATGAGAGGGACCACAAAATCAGCACCTCTTGCATGCGGCCCAAAATGATGTACGTTGGGAAGGGGTGATATGTGTTTTCAGTATAGAATAATGTACAATTTAGATGTGGTGCCTACCTCTCGATATAGACAACAACCATGAAGGCAAGGTAGTTAAGTACGAGATACGCAGGGTTTGATGTAGGTCGATCCCAGTAATCTGAGCATGTGGGAGGGAATCCTGACAACGCATGAGCTCGAGCTTTGGTTGAGCGACATGTGACGATGACCGGCCCTAACACGAACTAGGAGGAATCCATTCATGGCCAACACATACCCCTCATTATCGGTCAAAGGGATGATATATATATATAGTCGGGGAGCCCACAGATATGTGTGTCGTCACAAAAAACCGCACAAGGGAGACGTGGTCGATCAGAAGATCCTGTACACACTGTATGCGGCCCGCAAATATGTATGGGTATGGTGGTGTGTGATGTGTTTAAATCTCAAATGCACAACTTTGATGGGCCACCAACTACATTACAAACCAAACACCGTACATGACTCCAAGCCTGGTTCAATAGATACGATGTCAGTTTTCTAACTTCGAGGCGGCGGCGGCGGGGGGAGGGGATCATTCCACACATGAGCTCAAACTTTATTTTGTCTAGCATGGGACACATCTATATATATATACATCTATACACCTATATAGTGTGCGAGTAACTTTGAAAGTTGGTCGTTGGATGAAGCCAATCCAATGGTACAGATGGGAAATCCGAGCACTACTGGCTGTTGGATATCATCTACATTCCACCAGATTCTGCCACATGTACAATCTAGAAGACTCCATGGTTGAACTTAAGCATAATGCAAAAACCTCAAAACACAAGCACTTCTCCTTTCTTCTCTATAATCTTTCATATCTCAATTGCCCAAACTTTTTTTCTAAATGAATTGACACTTTTTCTTTTTTCCTTTACAATGCACAATTCAATGAATCTTAAAATAGATTTTTTATAAAACTAATTGATTTTGGATGAGATGAACTATAAGAATTAAATGAAGATCTACATCATGCATATATGACTCAAACCTTCAATGAGCACTGACACTGGTAGTGGGAAAACAATGGGAGAAGAGGCGGGAAACCGATGAGAGGAGTGGTGAGAAACGGTAGCCTGTTTTAAAAACCTAGTAGAGAAGGAAGCATGAGCTAGCACAATGCATGCAGACAATGCTTACCCATGTACTGCATGTGCTGTCGAAAGGGCTCAGGGTTGCCATTTGATCTGGGAGCATCCAACGGTGCGCATGTACAATCTGTGGGGTTTGGTTTCTGGCCAATCAGAGCAAATGACTCAGATCGCGCACGCAACAGGGGGAGAATATTATACGGAAACCAACATTCGGTGGAAATGGGTGAAAACCATGAGAAAAATATGTCTTGAAGTTTCAAAAAAATTTGAAAAAATGCAGGATGTTAAGAGGATGATGTTTTATTGCCTCACAAAATTTCAAGTTGAAACACATTACGAGATGTGAGCTATGAAAAAGAAAAAATCAGCGTTGAATAGTGCCGAATAGTAATGTCACTATTCAGGGTTGAATTTGTCTTTTTCATAGCTCACATCTCGTAATGTTTTTCAACTTGAAATTTTGTGTCATAATAAAACTTCACCTTCTTAACACCCCACATTTTTTCCAGATTTTTATGAAACTTTAAAATATGGTTTCCACGAAGTTTTCATTGAATAGCGGCTTTCGTGAGTGAACCGTGTGCTATTTCAAAACATTTCGTGAGAAGAATCTAGCTTTTTAAATCCCTGTAAATCCAAAACTAAGCCGAAAATCATGAAACCTGGCATGGTGTCATGGCATGGCACTTATATGTCGGGGAATTTTTTTCGTCCATTGTGGCGTATGTTTTATTACAAGACTCTTACAAACGGGAGCATCTCTCAAAGAAGCCTGGTGGTTTCGATAGGGAAACATGTCCCCCTTGTAGGCGAAACGTGTCCCCCTTGTGGGCGAAACGTAATCACTGCCTCTTTTCGCCTTGTATTTTCTTCTATGGGCAACATGGAACGACAGGATATCCGTGATGAAATTTAAACTTTTTTAGGGTTTGTTTGGCCTTTTTATACACTAATTGAGTTTCCTTGGCATTTAATGTCCATAATTCTAATCTAAAATTCAAATACATGCTCCAGTTCACCAAAATGGCTAGAAAATTTATACATGTGTCCTTGGGTGCATATTTAGGTCCCATGCAAGGAATGGGAACGAATTACAACCGTACCGACATCCTTCCTCAAACATTTGGAATCTCGGTTTTTAAATCCCTGTAAATCCTAAACTCACCAGAAAGTCATCAAAGGTGGCATGGTGTCACGTAGGCACATATATGTCATGGTAAAAACATTGTCCAATTTGGGCCAAGCTTTATTAGAAACCTCTTACAAAAACCGGAGCTTCTCTCAAAAAGCCTTGTGGTTCTGATAGGGAAAGTATTCCCCTTGTGGGTGAAATATAATCACTACCTCTTTTCGCCTTGTATTTTCTTCCATGCGCAACAAGGAACGACATGATGTTCGTGCTGAAATTTAAACTTATTCAGGGTTCGTTTGGACTTTTTATATATACACTAATTGAGTTTCCTAGGCATTTAAGGTCCATAATTCCAATTTGAACTACAAATACATGCTCCAGTTCACCAAAATGGCTAGAAAAATTATACATGTGTCCTTGGGTGCATGTTTAGATCCCATGCCAGGAATGGGAACGAATTACAACTGTACCGGTGTCCTGGCTCGTCCTCAAACATTTCAAATCTTAGTTTTAAGTGCCCATAAATCCAAAAATCACCAGAAAGTCATCAAAGGTGGCATGGTGTCACGTCATGGCACATATATGTCGTGGTAAAAACGTTGCCAATTTGGACCAAGCTTTATTACAAACCTCTTGCAAACTGGAGCCTGTCACAAGAACCCTCATGGTTTCGATAGGGAAACGTGTCCCCTTGTGGAACAAATGATAATCATTCCCTCTTCTAGCCTCGTATTTTCTTCTACACGCGACACATAACAAAGAGAGATTCTCGCTGAACTTTGAAATTATTCAGGGTTCGTTTGACATTTTTATTCATCAATTGGGTTTTCTAGGCAATTTAATGTCCATAATTCAAACCCGAACTATAAATACATGCTCCAGTGCACAAAAATGGCTAGAAAAATGTACATGTTTCCTTGGGTGCGTGTTTCGGTCCCATGGAATGAATGGGAATGAATTCAACTATCTCACTCTCCTGGCTTGGCGAAAAACATTGCGAAACTCGGTTTTAAAATCTCCGTGAATCCAAAACTCACTAGGAAATTATGAAACTTGGCATGGTTTCACTACATGGTAGATATAATTGTCCAATTTGGGCGAAGCTATATTACAAGCCTCTTACAAACCAGAGCCTGTCGCAACCCTCGTGGTTCCAGTAGGGAAACATACCCCTCTTGTGGGCGAAACGATAATCGTGCCTCTTCTCGCCTTGAACTTTGTTTTCCACAGGCAACATAGAATAACAGGAGTGTGGGGCTGAAAGTTGAAACTGTTCAGGGTTCTTTTGGCCATTGTATCTATATATATATATATTACTAATTACTAAGTTTTCTACGCATTTAATGTAGTCCATAATTCAAATTTGTACTAAAAGCACTTGGTCCAGTGAGGCAAAATGGGTGGGAAATTGTACATGTGTCATTGGGTGCATGTTTAGGTCTCATTTAAGGAATGGGAATGGATTAAAAACTTGTTGTCATCCTGAAACATTGAGAATCTCGGTTTTTAAATCCCAGTAAATCAAAAACTCACCCAAAAAACATGAAACTTGGCATGGTTTCATAACATGGCACATATATGACGTGGTAAAAAAATCGTTGAGTTTGAGAAGAGGCGGACACATTAGTAGCCAACGAAGTCCTTTTTGAAACAAAAAGATGACACGTTAATATCATCAGCGATTGTATTATATTAAACATGTCGAAATTTAACCATACTCGGTGGCATGCGTGCAACTGTTTGATTAGACGAGACGAGCACGAGAAGTCCTCCGTGCAAGCTTGACGGCACGCGTGCATCCTGTCCACCTCGCAGGCTCGATCGGACACATGCGAGTAGTAAGGCCGCCCATGCTCACCAAGAAGCGAGCTCTTTGACCTCCATGCACCAGCCACCGCCCGCCTCGCTCACAACTTCTCCATTAATGGGTTAATTAAAGCACCTGGACGGAGGGTGTTTGCTTGTGATCCCATGGTAGAATTTGCTTTGTTCGTGTTTTCAACTCGTATTCCGACCTAATTTAAATTGCCACATAGGACAGCGGATAATACGGCCACAAATAAAATGGCAACGGATAATACGATGACAAATTTACAATGGCGCAGATAATAATTGTCTTACATATTCCGGATAATTTAAAATGCCACATGCAGCAAAGCTCGGAAGACACGGGGGCAAGAGAAGAAGGAAATTGCAGACAATGATCTGGGTCGCTAGTGTCTCTACTCGTCAATGGTTCGCCGGGCGATGAAACCTTCAGCTCCTTCTTCAATTCCTCATGACTTTGCTTGAAAACAGCCATGGATTCCTCCACCTCCTACTCGCACTCAATATGGAGCTTCCTCAAGCCATCCATCAGTTCCTCGACGACCTCTTTCCGCATTATCTTCGAGGCACTGCTCTGCTCATGCAACATCATCCAGCCGGCGGCGGCCTCCTCCTCCTTCTCGGCGAGCAACTTGAGGAGCTTCGCATTGTCACCCATGGGTTGCTCGATGAGGTCGGTCGCCTTGTCAACCGAGGCAACGCTGATCTTGAGCAGCTTCGTCAAGCCGTCGACCTACTCCTGCTGCGTAGTGATGCCAGCGAGAATGTCGTCGTCGGCGGCGAAGGACTTCAGGAACGTCGGCTTGTCGCGATGGCCGACGCCGCGAATGCGCTTTTGAGAGCCCTTGCGTGCCTGTGAGAGCTCGTTCGAGGGCTCCATGGCGCGCCGAGACATCTCTGATGCGGCTGCGGCTTCGCGGCGGGACCTCTCTACTGCTTCCACGGCCTTGGTCTTTGTTGCATGGTTATATGTCCACCCTAAACTCCTCCTACTGGTCATGGCGGAACGACTTGACAGGAAAGACCAGTTTTGTGGGTGATGAGGAGAGGAACTGTGAAGTAATTTTTGAGTGGGTAGCTTTCATAGCCCAGTGCTAAGTGTGAACACATGTTAGTTTGATAGATGTGAACAGATTTGCAATTACTTATTGCGTTGTAATCTTCAATGTGAAAAGAAACAAGATCAAAATTTATTGATGGCAGAAGGTTGACCATGTGGTTGCTTGCCGTTAAGGCAGCCGCAGCGCGCTCTGCTCTAGCATCCCTGCGCGTGCTCTGCTCGCTGTTGAGGCAAATTTACAATGGCAATGGTTAATAATTCTTAATAATTGTCTTAAATATTCAGGATAATTTAAAATGACACATGCGACAAGGCCTAGAACACTCACGACCTACATATGCATACAACTATAATAATAAATAAGCTAAAAGACTGAGCTGGCGGCCTTCCGACGATTGTCTTCTCGGACTCCATGATCAGCAATGGTACCCTTGCGTCCGTTCACTCCAAGTGTCCCAACCCGCCTCCTCCTACAGAGCTGCTGGTGCTGGGAGGCTCTTGGGGCTGCTGGGCCTCTTCCAGAAGAGCTTGACAGCGTGCAATCGCACGCATGACAACTCCGTAGAACCGCTCCATTTCCATGTCTCTGGCCTGGTAGCAAATTCCGTCCATCACCTGCATCCTAAAGATATCACGTTTGCGATGTTCTACTTTGTTGGGGACGTCAACTCCGCCAAGGATGCACTCGAGCCTAGCCACCACATCATCAGGATCAAGGTTGACACGGCCTCTGCGGGCAATGATGAAGCCGCAGGCTGCCTTTGTCTTGACCGAATCACAGAGATCCTCTGCCCATTCCTTGCGGGGCATCATGCTCTCGATGAGCACTGTTGATGGCAACTCTTTGGGTGGGTTGTCGATCATGCCGTCGAGCAGCTCTGGATCTTTTGCGTGGTGGATGGCAAACTTCTCATAACACCTCATCTGCAATAGGTCGATTGTGCTCCCAAGGACTGTCATGCCGATATCGCTCCCGATGGGCCATGGTGCCTACACCGGCCGATGAAGCACTTGCTCCCCGATCTGCTCTGGCTCGTTCTCCTCGCCGAAGATGTAACGCAGGTAGGCATCGACGTCGAAGCTTTGGTCGTTGCCTGGCATGCTTGGAATAACTAATGGTAGATGGGTGAGGACTAGATCTGCACGGAATGTCGCGATGGTGCGTTGCCGCCTAGGTTATATGCAGCAAGCCGTTAGCTGCTGGCGAGAAACAGGTGAGGGAAGAGGCGTGGATTTTACAATTCATCCATGTGGAGCGCGGGAAGCATTCACTGGAGTGTGGGAAGCGTTCAATGGAGCGCGGGAAGCATTCACTGGAGTGTGGGAAGCGTTCGATGGAGCGCGGGAAGACTAAGTGGAGCACACACACAACCCGAATACCGTATCCGGTGCCACGTATTATTTATCACACAAGTGCTAACATAAGGAAATGTATGTGTAACTTACTAATCATCACACACAAGTACTCGCAGACGCATCGTGTATGATACTCCTAGCCACCGCAAGCAACTAGTTTGCATTTTCAAAGTTTTTTGTACACACAAAATCGCACACGAACTAACTATATTAACCGTCTGTGTTGTAATTTCTCATCGCAAATAGTTGACCCGAGTCGGCTGTTTGCCACGTATCATAAACATCTTGTTAAGTTGAACCATTTTTGTTGTGTTCGCTAATCAAAAATAGTTCGTCCAAGTGAACCGTATGCCCTATATCACACACTCCTTGATCTGGCTAACCATTTTTATTGCAATCCCTAATAGCAAACAGTTCATCGGAGTGAACTGTATGCCGTATATCGCACACACATTGATATGGCTGCCCGTTTCTATTGTTCTGCCTCATTGCAAACAGTTCGAATGGGTTAACCGTGTGCCCTGAATCGCACATGCAACTAAAACCTGAACCGTGTTTGATGGATCCGCCATCGCAAAATGTTTTGCTCCTTTTTTGGCGGTTTTTACATCCCGTTTGTGATTAATGCATCGCACACAGTTTCACAAAGGGTCTCTGATCGTACTGTCGCATTAGCAGCATCCTACAGTGGTGACACAGAGTTTTCTTTGATGCTTATCTGGAAATGAAGTAAAGCTGTAAGGGCTCCTTAGAATTGGAGGATTCTATAAACGCAGGGACATGAAAAACACAGGAATAGGATAGGAATGCACATGCAAACTAAGCATTTGGAAACATAGGATTTCTATCAACCTGGGTGTTTGGTTCACATGAATTGGAAGAACACGGGAATGGAGAAACATGGTGAAATTAAAGTCAAACCACATGAAAATGAAAAAAATAAGAATCTTATTATGCCAGTAATGCATTGCAATTAGTCCTGTTCTTCATGCATATTAATTTGGAAAGGACGTCCAAGTGGATATTAAAATTCCTATGTTTTTTCTTTGAAAGAGACACCAAAGAAAAAAATCCTCCAGGTTTGCTTTACTCCACTCCTTCTAACCAAATGCACGAATAGTAGTACCATAGTAGTTCCTTAGCAAAGGACCCCTGAGGGATCGACATGAATGTAGAGTAACAAAGTGATGCGATGAGTGTAGAACCTCTTTGGCATAGCCTTGTCGACCTCAGCATCATTGGATTGGACGTGGAGGATGGTGATGCTGGTGTGACTGTCGGAGGCGGGGAAGAAGATCTGAGGCCTCTGGAAATGGCGCCGAGGGTACTGCTCCGTTGTGATGGACGGTTTCGTCGTTGGAGCAGCTCCGCTGAGGTGTACGGTGGCGAGGCCGAAGCAGGACAAAACAGGCAACGTTAATCTGAAGTGGGACTCTAATATCATGTGCAATAGATGATGTAAAATACATCACCAAAAAGTGCTAGATGTAAAACGCATCAGCTGCGCTACGGCCGCTCCGACAAATGCTGTAAATGTTGTTCACTCTGAACTTAATTGAAGAAACTGAACTTTACAGTCGAAACTGAATTGTACTATCGAAACTGATTGAACTAGTAGCAGAGCATTGCAATAGATGTTTAGGGCATTCGAGCACTTATAACAGAGATGAAGTGATCTAAATTATCAGACGATAGAGCAAGTCGTGCAGCAGCACTACGAGCGAGTGCTAAAGCAGCAACTCTTGTAGCTGCCGGAGGTCGTGCAGCAGCAGCGTGAGCGAGAGCAAGAGCAGAGAAGCAGCACGAATGAGAGCAAGAGCGGAGCAGCAGCGCGACCGACGGCAATAGCAGAGCAGAGCAGCGGCACAAATGAAAGCAAGAGCAGTGCAACAGCGCGACCGACAGCAAGAATAGAGCTACAACACGAGCGAGAGCCAGAGCAACATCAGCAGCAGCGCGAGCGCAAGCCGGAGCAGCTGTAGCTAGTGCCGGTCTGGAAGTCGCTGCCGAGGCAGAAATGACATGGGGGAGAGACGCCATGGATGAAGTGGCCGGTGACGTCGCCGTCGATGGAGACCCGCCATGGCTGCTCGATATCGAGCACCAGCAGCCCCGTGAGATCGAATAAAAGATAAAATGCAGCGGTGAGTGCAAAACCTCCTTGGTGGCGCCGGTTTGGCCTTGGCCTCATCAGAGGAATTGGTGAGGGTGCTGCGATTTCGATGAGGTAGGTTAAGACGACGCTGTGGGGATGGAGGTGGCGCGATAGACAAGGCGAACATCGGGGCAACTCCTTGGAGGTGGAGGACGGGGCGGCTGATCCGGCGGGATGACGAGATCGATGACAGATCCACATCCGGTGCGGTGGATAGGGATGGCGAGTTGTTGCGGTGGACGACATCATCGGGGAAGAGTCTCCGGCTGGGCAGCGGTCGGGAGGCCAACGGAGAAGCATGGGATTTCACGGGTTTTCGCGGCCTCGGTGTATGAATGGAGGGGACGAAGGGGAAGGTAGGGGAGCCATGGCTTAGGGACGCGCTCATCCGAAATGTAGGGTAAGTTACCAGCGTACCCCACCGTTTTTGACACCGCGATGTCGAGTCGGCATTTCTGGCTGAGGGGTAGAAGGGTGATTTCGCGTGTCTGGGCTGCGGGACAGATTCCGGATGAGGAGGGAGTTTTCGTGTGCGTCGAAATTTCAAGATAACAAGGTGCGGCACGGGTTGAAGAGGCAGGAGTTTCAAAGCAGATGAGACAAAATATACTCGAGGTTGAAAATTTCGGGATAACAAGCCGCGGATTCCTTGTTCGGCAGAACAAACCCAACATGTACAAAAAGCCAATTCATACAAGACACAAGAGAGTCATGTCCCCTTTTACTATATTGCTATAAATGCCATTGAAGAAAATACAAGAAAAATGTAAAAAAAATCGGGAGAACAAGATTACCCAGTACAGTACCAAATCGATTCGCACTTCCCTCAACAACAACAAAAAACAAATCAATTCCCACCAAAAGAAAGAGTCGCGTCCCTTTTTATATGATTACAAATGCCAGGATCTCGAATTTAAATTTTTGAATCCATGTTATGTTGAATTTGAATAGATTATTAGGTGACCTTGCGGTTTATAATGGATGTAGTCCTACATTTTGATCTTCCATCATATATGAACATTTTACTCCACCCTATGAACATATATATTGTCATCTACCATATGGAATAAATTTGAATCTTTCCTTATTTGAATACGATTGTTTTCAAGTTATACAATTATTTAAATATTATTTTGATTACAACAAACATGCATATAGCAGTAATCATATTTCACTATGAACTTTATGTACCATACGATCTCCAATTCAAATATTTGTATACATTTTATGTTGAATTCAAATCAGAGTACATTGCTCTAGGTAGCGAGATGTTCGGGATAATCTAAACCATGTTTTCATATGTATAGTTTTTGGCTGAATTGGGACAAGTTTTGGTATAAGCTTCTTGCAATACCGGAGATTCTCTCAACAAGCCTCGTGGTACCGAGAGGGAACATGTCACCTTTGTGTGCAAAACGATATACGATGCCTCCCCCTTGATTTTCTTTACAGAGGAAACATATAACTATATGAGTGCCCTGTTAAATTTTGGGATTATTCCGGGTTCGTTTGGCCTTTTTTATATATTAATTGAGTTTCTGCACATTTAATGTCCATAATCCAAATTTGAACTGCAAGCAAATGCTCAGGTGCACCAAAGTTGGTTGAAAAATCACATGTTTGTCCTTGGGTGAATTTCCACGTCCCATGGAAGAAATGGGAATGAAATTCAAACATCTGGCCATCATGACTCGGCCGAGAACATCGAGAAACTTGGTTTTTAAATTCATGTAAATCCAAAACTCGCCTGGAAATCATGAAACTTGCCATGGTGTCATGTCATGGCACTAACATGCTGTGGTAAAATATTGGGCCAGTTCGGAACAAGTTTTGGTATAAGCTTCCTGCAAACCCGAGCTTCTCTCAAGAAGGCTCGTGGTTCTGAGAGGGAACGTGTCACCTTTGAGTGGGAACTATATATGCTGCCCCCTTGAGTTTCTTTACAAAGGCAACATAGAACTACATGAGCGCCCCATTAAATTTTGGAATTATTCCAGGTTCGATTGGCCTTTTTTACACATTAATTGAGTTTTTGGTCATTTAATGTGCATAATTCAAATTTGAACTACAAGCACATGCTCCCGTGCATCAAAGTTGGTTGAAAAAATCACATGTGTGTCCTCGGGTGAATTTCTAGGTTCCATGCAAGAAATGGGAATGAAATTCAAACATCTGGGCATCGTGGCTCGGCCAATAACATTGAGAAACTTGGTTATAAAATCTATTATATATATATTAGAGATGAAAAATAAGCCATCACGTTCATCCACATATAGTAATATTATTTACACTGACGGATTAGAACAATAATGGTTGAGATTTAAAGTTTTTACGTAACACGCTAAATATGTACGCAGCAACGTATTGAACGCTCATGTTTTGTCACGTATATGCATAGATGGCTAGCAAAAGTGATGACCACGTACAGGATTTTGGGTTTCACGGATCGTTACAAGCTAGGATAGGAAATAACAATAAAAAAGTCAGGAGAAACGTAATCAAAACAACCACGTCAATATTCCAAGAAAAACATGTCTATAACATGTAGCCAATAACACATGGGAGATACTATGCGTCTTCATCGTTCTCTGACATGGCTGACGCAGGCTTGCAGTTTTCTCTCTCAAAATAGCGAGCAGAATCGAACAAGTCGAAGAATTCTCTGCCACATGCCCCGGTAGGCTAAGGAAGGCAAAGGGCCGGCGATCTGGCACCGCCACATACAGAACCAGTGAAGGTCTCCAGTCTCCACGCCTATGGCTAGGTCACGCCTCCTGTCAGGACATGGGGGCTGATCTGAACAAAAGCCGACCGGAGCGGCAAGAATAGGAGGAGGACCTGTGGGGATAAAACATCATGAACACATGCATCCAAGTCCTACAAGCTTCAAGAGTATTGCCTGGACTGGACTATGATTTGCACCTTATATGCCTTATATATGTAGATGACTTTGACGGTAAGAATTAAGATTACCTCTAATGTTCACCATCCATTAGCTTGCATTCACTACACACTGCTTATAGAGCTCAGGTTTTGTATATGCATGCTGGAAATATGGGTTGGAGATAAGCTGGTAATTAAGATTCTGCATCCATGGAAGGACTAGATAGAGAGTACCACAACAAAAAATACGTCCCATTTGCTGATCCCCTGAGTTACTATCCCATGATAATTCTAAATTTCAAAAGTCTGGCGAGTCAACAGAGCTGTAGAATATGTGTTAAGGTAACCCATTTTTTAGCACTAAGTGCACTCTCAATTGGTGTAACAATCTGGTAGTTGATCAGCTGAATACTTGGATGAGATGGCAGCTAGAGGTAAGCGCCGGAGAAAAGACAGTGTTCTTTTATAAAACACAGACTTTTACCTTCCTGATATTTGTTGTAAGCTCTATGACGAGTCTCAGTTGCAATTGGTATGCTGCACAAATAAATTTCTTAATTAAAGATGGCTAAATTGCAACTACCGGTATTTTCTTAGAAAAGGAAAATATTGCTGCAGTTTATCATGTCCATTTATGTTGGAAACAACAACTAAATAATGCTTATAGTGTCGATTCATGTTAAACAACAGTCTTTTCCCAGAGAAGAACTTTAGTCATTTTTTATATATTTCTTATTTTCTATTTTTATAAACGTCAGATCCTTTTGGGTCAAGGTTTGCAGAATACATGACAACAGATTTTGATGAAATTTTTCTTGGTTGGATGCCTCAAGTAGCTTCTACTTCTTTGTCTTTTTGGCCTGCTCAACCCATTAAATCAACTATTTATCTATATTTAATAAAAATAATATAGTGGTACTCATATTAGAGAAAAATAATCTCCTTTTTTGACCCATTAAAAATGCATGTATTATACATAAAAAATTAAAAGAATCTACTATTTTGACCTATTAGGGTTGTGCTGATTTTATACAAAGAAATAGTTCCAACAGGGGCGGTAAAGATATTCACAAATTATAGTTAAAGAAAAAATAGATGCATTTTGGAAAACGCTTTAAAACTTATGATGACCGTGTAAGTGCTCCGGGTTAAGTAATGGAGAAGTGAGGCTAAGATTTAAATTGTTTTATTAAGGTACATATACGCCCACGTTTCAAGAATGTACACACATATTTGGATACAAAGTCAGATATGCTTACACTATAGAGGCATGATAATAGAAATATTATGAAGGGTACCCCAAAACACAAATATTCATCATTATGTATTGTTTAAAACTTTAAATAATATTCACAAATTCAAAACATATTAAATGAATTCTTCAATTATTCGTCATCATGTATTGTTTAAAAGTTTAGATAATTTTCAACGTGTATGATGTAAATATTCACAAGACACCACTGACTGTAGGGAATGCCAATTGTGCATCCAGTTGTTACATCGTAAATCTTTCTTAATGTAGCTAAGCATGACAAAATCACTCCAGGAGTGATAAGACACCACTGATTCCAGAGTTTGTAGAAAGGATACAAGTTCAATTGTTGAGTCCACTACCACGTAGTGAAGTTACTTGGGTTTTGCACCACATACATTTCTAAAAGTTTTATCACCTCGATGGTAATGTGGCGAGAAATCTAAAATAATTAAGATCGTCGATCGATAATTTTTACAGCTGAGATTAAAAGATATTACATTATGTGGCAAAAGTTATGTTTGAACCGACACGTATAAGGTGCATGACTTCTTTTTTGTAAAGAAAAGATGAGTTTGCATTGACATGTGCATGCACGTATGGATGATGGCGGAAACCTATTTTTGGACACATGAACAAAAACATCAAGAAGAAAAGATCATTAGAAGCACATACAAAGAAAGTTTACATCTGACGTAAAAAAAAGTTTACGCCCGAAGCCATCACGTACCAGAAGAAACAAAAACATCAAGAAATCCATGTCCTACTAGGACACGTACATAAGAAAATTTTAGTTATAGAAAAAGCAAATATAAAAAAGGAATTCCATGTTAAAAAAATAGGTATTCTGATTAACAATGAGTCATGTTTGACACGCCCAAAAATTTGACTACCATAGGCATGTACGGAACCAGATCAAGTCATAGATATCCTTCCTTCTTCAACCTCTACCAATCTTATCTCATCTCAACTCAACAAAAATAAAAAAAAACTCCACCGATCTCTCAGCAAGGTTATAGTAGGGTGAGGGAAACCCCAGCAGGTGCTCAGGACGCACACGAGCACCTAATTGGGCTCCTAGCACAGGAACTGGCCAATCTCCCAATTACAACCGAGGCTTGCCTTCAATTCTCACAAATGTGATCTAATAAAAATCAGGGACGCCTTGCCGCAGGAAACCAGCGGGAGCAAACAACCCTAGGCTCGCCTAGGGAGAGAAAACAACCTGTGTCACAGGTACGAATACGTTAAAAGGCCCTGAAGCAGAAAGCAGGCAAAAAAGGCAAGGGAGGTGGACGCCGGCGGTGTCGTCGACGAAGGTAACCCGACAGCCGAAGCAGCCAGCCGGCAAAGGAAGTGGGCGCCGGTGGCAGCGTCGACGAAGGTAACCCTACAGCCGTCTCATTCACATCATACATGCGCTGTCGTAGCATGCAACGAGGCACGAGCGTTTCCATACTACGTTATAACCGTCATGCTCAAGTCAAGATAGAGTGCACACGTGTCAGGCTACCTCAGTGCACGATGCATGCCTAATGCTCTTTATCTAGAAATTCTTGAAACAAAAACAAAATTTTCTGTTCAGGTACATCGTTTGATTGATGGAGAAAAATACATCAAAGTTCAAGATATAATAAATATGAACGCATGTCAGTTATCAGACATGGGAATTTTTTTGGTAGAGAGGGCTGTCTGAACCATGGCGCTCAAAGAAAAAATTTACCAACAAAGGTGGACATTAAATAAAAATTCAAAAAAGAAACTATCCAAATTCCATACAAACATCTGGTGACGTGTGTATATGTCTATACAAGGAAATAACAAAGAAAAAAATCGTATCCTGCTACGACACGTGCATATGATCACGTGTCAAGGGAAACATCCATATCAATTTTAATCTCAAATAAATCAAAATGCTTAAATATGCAATTACATATTTTTTATGTTTGGGAAAAAGTTTAAGAATCATTTCATATATTATAGAGTTCTATGATTTGTATTCGTATTTTGTTATCTGAAAGAATATGTATATTCATATAAACAGAATCGCTTCCCTTCAATATGTTGGAATAAAAGTTATGTAGTATTTACTATTTATTTATACCCATCTCAAAAACTACATTTTTGCATTGTAAGAAATTATAGAATTATATGACAATGTTAAAATATAGAATTTCTATCCCGTGCACAAGCTGTCCTAGAGTGATTTGGCAAGGCAACCTAATCGAGCTGACAAGATTGTTATATCTGAACAAATGAGCCACACAGAGATTCATCCATACTCCACGTACGGGCTCCGTGAGCTAGAATAATTCAAAACCCAGGAATCACTACACAATTCACTTATGAACACTTGAGAAAGAAATATTATGCATGGACGTCGTCTGGCAGATAAAATCTAGGATGGCAATCTATACCACAATGACGATCATACGTGCTTATGGAAAAGAACTTGCATGACATCTTTTGTCCTACCCTCCCGTGGCAGCGGGGTCCTATTGAAAACTAAGGGATATTAAGGCCTCCTTTTAATAGAGTACCAGAACAAAGCATTAACACTTAGTGAATACATGAACTCCTCAAACTACGGTCATCACCGGTAAGTATCCCAATTATTGTCACTTCGGGGTTAACGGATCATAACACATAATAGGTGACTATTGACTTGCAAGATAGGATCAATAACTCACATATATTCATGGAAACATAATAGGTTGAGATATGAAATCATGGCACTCGGGCCCTAGTGAAAAGCATTAATCATAGCAAAGTCACAGCAACATCAATCTCAGAACATAATGGATACTAGGGATCAAACCCTAACAAAACTAACTCGATTACATGATAAATCTCATCCAACCCATCACCGTCCAGCAAGCCTACGATGGAATTACTCACGCATGGTGGTGAGCATCATGAAATTGGTGATGGAGGAAGGTCGATGATGACGATGGCGATGGATTCCCCTCTATGGAGCCCCGAACGGACTCCAGATCAGCCCTCCCGAGAGAGATTAAGGCTTGGCGGCGGCTCTATATCGTAAAACATGATGAATCCTTCTCTCTGATTTTTTTCTCCCCGAACGTGAATATATAGAGTTGGAGTTGAGGTCGTTGGAGCATCAAGGGGCCCACGACGCAGGGGGCGCGCCCCCCATCCTCGTGGACAGGGTGTGGGCCCCCTTACGTTGATTCTTTCGCCAGTATTTTTTATATATTCCAAAAATATTCTCCATGAAGTTTCAGGTCATTCCAAGAACTTTTATTTTTGCACAAAAATAACACCATGGCAATTCTGCTGAAAACAACGTCAGTCCGGGTTAGTTCCATTCAAATCATGCAAGTTATAGTCCAAAACAAGGTCAAAAGTGTTTGGAAAAGTAGATACGATGGAGACGTATCATGGCTCAGCTGGAAACATTGAGAAACTTGGTTTTTTAATTCCTATAAATCCAAAACACGCATGAAAATCATGAAACTTGGCTTGGTGTCATGACATGGCACCAACATGCTGTGGTAATTTTGCTGTCCGATTTGTGAAGGCGCACACATTAACAATCAACAAAGTCATTTTGGAACAAGTGTTATCACGTTACAATCAGAAACACAAGTATTATTGAAACTGTGGGCATTCTATTTACCATGTACATGCCTCCATGTGTCCCCTTTTTTTATTATCTAGGAGGCGCCGTGCAGGCTAGCTATTTGAGTACGGGAGGCGTGCGATCAGACCCCTGCGTGTGCTTATCGGGAGTAGAGCCCTTTGACCTCCATCTATCGTCCACCTCTCTCCCAAGGTCTCCATTAATGGCGCCCGAGCCTCCGTTTAATGGCGTGGCTATGTCTCATCGACTGAGATTTAAGAGAGAAAAATGAAAATCTAAAAAGAAAATTGTGTACGGATCTTGATGTAAGATCCGACGGACCTATATAGCATCTACTACGACTTATAGTGAGACTGATGAATATATAAGGACGATGATAGTGGATAATAATTGTCTTACATAATTAGGAAGATAATTAAAAAGCCACATGCGGCTATGCCTGAAATACACAAGGGCAAAAGAAGAAGGAAGACAATGATCTGGCTCAATGATCTCTACTTTCTTGATGCATTGCTGCAGGCCGCGGGAACTAGTCTCCATGGCGAGCGGCGATGAGCTCTTTCATGTCCTCAAGACACTACTTGAGAGCATCCACAGATTCCTCCACTAGCCTTTGGCGCTCGATGCGGAGCATGTCATTCTCGTCCATAAGTTTCTTGACGATGACGCTGGTTCTCTTCAACAAGGCACTGGTCTCCTCCTACTGCTCTGCACTTCGGACGATCTTCGCCCTCAGCAGGTCGCGCTCTGCCCAGAGCCTCTCATTTCCCTCCCTTAGTTGTCGGATGACGCCGGTAGCCTGTTGAAATGAGGCTTTCATGTCGTCCTGCAACCTCGCCCAGCCGGGATCTAATCCATCTGGCTATGAACGATCGCATGCATGCGCCTGTAAGAGTCGTCTCCTGCTCGCGAGACATTTTCCCAGGCCACCGTGGCGCGGCGGGACATTTTTGTTGCATTCGCGGTGCCGCAGGACATCTCTTCTGCTCTCGTGGCATGGCCGGACCAGTCTACTGCATCGACGGCGTGGCCGGACCTCTATGCTGCTTCGGCGGCGCGGCAAGACCTCTGTGCTGCTACTTCCGCGTGGCGGGACATGTCGTCTTCTTTTGTGGCGAGGCGAGACATCTCTCGTGCTTCCGCTTCCATGCTCACCTCTCCCTAGTGGTAATCTCTCGACCCAGAACTCATGCCGGCCATGGCAGACACAAGGGAAGGATGTTGAATGACTTGTTTGTTTTTGTGGACGAGGAGTTGAGGAGGAATGTGCAGTCATCTTGGCATAGTAGTATTTATAACCGATTACTAATACACTCCTAAGTGGGAAACCGTTTAGGTTGTGACCGGTGTGAACAGGTTTGCAACTAAATATAGCGTGGTAGTAGTAATTTGGAATGTGATGAGATGCAAGCTCAAAATTTATTAACGGTTGTAGTTTCGAAGTGCGGCACTATTCCCGGATGGCGTTACGTGGGCATGTGTTCTCGGCCGTGTTGTAGCATATGCCATGGTAGTTCTTTTTTAATTGTTGTGTACGTGCAATAACTGGCAGCATCGGATACATATCTTACGATTATTGGGGCGTTCAACAGGAATAGCCTCGTGGCGAGCTATAGACTAGTGTTTTTTTCAGACGCATTACACCTATCTCTCAGGACTTTTCGCACGCACCATCTCTAGCTCCCTAGGTCGATGCCACCCACATACACTTGTACTCTGAGTTTAGTATGTTATACAGGAAGAGAAGAGGTGCACGCACGCACTCATCCTCTCTCACACACGCATCTGTAGCTATGAATTGTAGTGTTCTCAACCATCCGATTGGCTCTATCATCGGTTTCACATTGCTCCTTGGCCTTAAGATTGAGAAGTTTAAAATGCAGAGGCTATGCTGGAGGCGCGAGGTTTTGGTTAATGTGCGGGCCACACATGCCACCAACACGACACGAGCTTCGTCTTCCTGGTGCGTAGTCGGGTGAGTTGTCCAAGTATAGACACAACCAGGCCCTCCTTGGTGTGTGCGCCTTGACTTATGCATAGAGAAATTAGGATCAGAGGGAGTACTACTAGTAGTAGTACTACTTTGATGTGTCGTGTCAATGCGCACAAGTATGCAACACTTCCTGAACAAACAAGCATATAAGTTGTTGCCGTTATACTTCTTACCCAAAGGATCTTTATATCAAACAAACACAAAATATCCATTCGACTGTTGGAAATTACTTTAACTGTTGATCTGATGTCGAAGTAATTGCTGCATCACCATCAAAACCCATCATCTCTTAAGCTAAAGTAGACCGAGGTAACCCCTATATTAGCATATTACTAAGATAAACAGAAGGCACTGTAGAATCATTTAGGACGTGAGCTTATCAATCTGAATGTGGAGGGACACCAGCTTAGCCCTGGCCAGTAGCTTGGGCGGAACTGTGAAGAAGGTCAACTCCTACACAGCAACGTCACCGGGATCGTTGCTTCTTGTCACCTCCATTTCCACCTTGACGGCATTGGTCCTGCCTTTGGGCTCCCCCGGCGGGCCGACGCCCACAGCTTGGCCACATAGTGCGGCAGTGGGGACACACCTGCTCTGATGCAGACGATTAACACAGTGATAGGCGCACTGATGTCGAGCACGCTGCCGACCAAGAAAAAAGCGCGGCCATCCTCCTCCATGAATAGCAAAAGTCATGCCTCCGATAGTGGCACTCGTAGCTGGAGCACCTTGCCGTACTGGATCCTGTGCACGGGCATGGGATGCATGGTGCTGATGTGGTGGGAGAGCACCGGCGGCGGGCCTTTATAGCCGGAGACAGGCACAAGGCATTTGCAGGGCGCGAGCGGACACACGCTTTGGTGATCGGCGAGCTTGTGGTAAATGATGTGGAGCCCATAGCCTTCGTGCGGGCACTCCACCCTCACCGAGGAGAGGACGGCGTCCACCGCTGTGTTCCGCACGTCGAAGCCACCGCTGCGCTCGCACTTCTAGCACTGCCGCTGGTTCCTGGGGCGCTCGACGCGGCAGTCCGCGCAGGCCAGGTGCCCTCCCTTGCACTGCACAAATCAATCGAACAACACATCAATAAAGAAACCTGCACCTTGCTCGATTAGCTGAACGGACGAGGTGTATTCGAACCTGATACACTGGAGGCTTCAAGGGGCGGAAGCACAAGGGGCAGTGGAGCAAGGTGAGGTCCGTCGAGACCATAGAGAGCTCCATCGTCGGGTCCTGTTCCGTCTGCATGATCTCACCCTCCTAGTGCACAACCATCTCTCGCTTTAGGGCCGGGGCATTCCAAAGCTTTACCGTCACCTATTCATACTACTTCAAGGTGCATTAAATCAACACATTCAAGTATCAAAAGGAGAGTCACGGCATTCATGCATGCGTTCTAACTAATGCAACGGTAAAGGAAAATTATTGAAATATATTGAGTGCAGTGCTTTGATGTGTCGCGTCAACTCGTACAACAACGAGAAGTTTGATTACTACAACGCCCTCTCCCTCGCGGACTGAGCTCTGGTGCCTTAACTGCACCTGCCTTTGGCTGTATGACAGGTGGGCCACCCACCTGTTGGGCCCACCTGTCATACAGGTAAAGGGAGGAGCAGTAAGTCATTGAAGCTGCGTCCCTCCCTCGCCCATGAGCGTGGTGGCTGGCAGGACTAGGAGAAGCTTTCGCTACACGTTGTACCTCCCGCACGCGGTGGACATGCAGCAGTTCATTCGGTATCAGATGGCTAGAAGCATACTATAGTACTCGTCCACTACAGTAGTACTCCATCATTGTTCGACTTCCCGAAGAGGCAAAGAGCCAAGCGCAGCCCAGATGCTCGTGTTGCAGTTTCATGTGTAGAGTAGTCTAGCATGTACCGTGCCTTTAAGCTTAAAATCGTTGGGGTCGGCTCCATGCTATGAGGCCATCTCGAAGCATTTTTTGATTAAAATAATCTTCTGTCCCTACCTGTCATCCTGGTGATTGTGGTTCGCACGCTCATCTAGTCAAGACAGGAATCTATTATGGTCGGGTAAATGTTAGAGGTTGCAGCAAATATATTATACATTGCGGGTCTTTCAGCCAAGTTTAGAGGCAAGCATGTGGGGTCGGTGCTATGATGTGTCGCGTCCACTCGTACAACGAGGAGAAGCTTGATTTTACTACTACACGCCTTCTCCCTCGCCCATGCACGCGGTAGCTTGCAGACGAGGATAGGATTTTGCTTATAACAAGCTATCCCTCCCGCACGCGGTGGATGGACATGCAGTAGTGGATTCGATACTGTAGAAGTAGTAGTAGTAACATCATTGTTCATCTTCTCAAAGAGGCCAAGAACCAAGCGCAACCCGAATGTGGCAGTTGCGGACCTTGGAGCATGCATATAGCCAGGCTCTTGCATGAGAAAAAATGGCTATGTGAGCCCACTATTGTAGTACTTGCTAGTATAGCCCTGTAAACCGGAAAGGGGTATTTGCCTTTCTAGATATTTTAAGAAGTGACTATACTACACCGAGATGGAGTACATATGGAGCAAAATGAGTGAATCTACAACGTAAATAAATACGTAGTTCTCTCGTTTTCCTCTCCGCCTTGGTCACGGTGCACAATATTGAGTATACTAGTACTGACTAGTCTATTTTTGACACGCATTTACATTTCTTTTTAACAGAGTACAAACACAAGCGCTCGTATACACTTGCATACACTCACCCCTATGAACGCACACACGCACACCCTACCCCTATGAGCAGCTTCAAAAGACTGAGCCATCATATCATCTTGAAATTTACGAAGTCACCATTTGCACCTCGTCATCGATGGTAACGTCTCCTGAAACACATTTACATTGATACGGCTTGAATGCCAAGGAGGGAGAGGGTAACGTCTCCTGACCTCATCACGATTGCATGCGAGGAGAAGGACGCGGTGTGCTCTCTCGAGCGCACCTACTAGGCTGCGGGGGTGGAGAACCCAGATGATGAAGGAGCCGCCTACTCCCCCGAGGTCGTCCCCAAGAAGAAGAAGCAGCAGCTCCACCATGGGCCTCGGGAGGATGGTGCAGCCGGAGTCCCTACCTCAGGACCTGCGCCCGCTCACTGGGCACCTTCCCCTCTCACATAGGAAGGCGCACCCAGTGCCCCTCTCAGGCTGGGCTCGGGGGCTCTCCTCTGGAGGGCCTCTGACCTGGCCAGCATCACAAGGGAGGCGCTCGGGCACCTTGTGGAGGCGTGCTTCAACGCATGATTCCATGAGGAAAGCGCAGGGCGCGAGGCGCCAGGCGCTCAGGAGTTCATCACCAAGGCGATTGAGGAGGTTCAAGAGGCAAGATCTATGCGAGGCGACTATCGCCAACCGCCCGACATAGCTCCCTACCCTGGCGAGGACAGCGAGTTGTGCGCCTGCATCAACATTCCTAGGCTCAATAGGGCCGCGTCTTAGGAGCTCTTCTGGCCGTCCCACGTTGGCCGGTGCGAGGGCCCCCCTCACAGCTATGTTCGCATGCCCTTTGGCTTGCTGAGCAGGGCTATCATGCACCAGCGCCATATGTGGGGCGTCCTGGCAGCTCATGAAGCCAGGCACCAGGCGATCTAGTCAGAGATGGTGACGAATCCTTGTGAGCTCCCTAGGTCCCAGAGCTCCCGAGGATTAGGACCTGGGCGGCTCATGAGGAGCGACTTATCACTAAAAAAATACACTTCCGTGATGATACGTGTTTGTCACAGTAGGTCACGTTTTCTGTCATGCATGTACATCCATCATGATTTTATGACAGAATCAAGATAGTCATACATGTGCTGTCGTAGAAGTGTTCCATGACATTGCCAAACTTATCATCATGGAAGTGTCCACTTCCATGACGATAAATCGTGCGTCATGGAAGTGTTGTCGTCAAGGGTGACCAACACGTGGCATCCACCGTAATGAGTCGCCGTTAAGCTATCGGGTTCCTATTTGGGTCCGATAACCCATTAATAGCCCGGACCAATGGGGATTTTCCATGTGTAAAATTATCATTGGCTTAAGGAAACACGTGTCGGCTCACTGAGGGAGTCCTGGATTAGGGGGTGTTCAGGTAGCCGGACTATACCTTCAGCCGGACTCCTGGACTATGAAGATACAAGATTGAAGACTTTGTCCCGTGTCCGAATGGGACTTTCCTTGGCGTGGAAGGCAAGCTTGGCGATGCGGATATTCAAGATCTCCTACCATTGTAACCGACTCTGTGTAACCCTAACCCTATCCGATGTCTATATAAACCGGAGGGTTGTAGTCCGTAGGCAATCAACTCCATACACAACAATCATACCATAGGCTAGCTTCTAGGGTTTAGCCTCCTTGATCTCGTGGTAGATCTACTCTTGTACTACCCATATCATCAATATTAATCAAGCAGGAGTAGGGTATTACCTCCATCGAGAGGGCCCGAACCTGGGTAAAAAACATCGTGTCCCTTGTCTCCTGTTACCATCCGGCCTTGACGCACAGTTCGGGACCCCCTACCCGAGATCCGCTGGTTTTGACACCGACATTGGTGCTTTCATTGAGAGTTCCTCTGTGTCGTCGCCTTTAGGCCCGATGGCTCCTTTGATCATCAACAACGATGCAGTCCAGGGTGAGACTTTGCTCCCCGGACAGATCTTCGTCTTCGGCGGCTTCGCTCTACGGGCCAATTCGCTCGGCCACCTGGAGCAGATCAAAAGCTACGCCCCTGGCCATCAGGTCAGTTTTGGAAGCCTAAACTACACGGCTGACATCCACGGGGACTTGATCTTCGACAGATTCGAGCCACAGCCAAGCGCGCTGCACTGTCTCGATGGGCATGATATAGCTCTGCCGCCAAACAGCACCTTGGAGGCCGCATACGCATCGGTTCCGACCCCTAACTCGGAGCCTACTGCGCCAATCGAGGATGAACGGTTGGACGTCACCTCAGGGGCTGCGATCCCGAAAGCGATCGAGCCGAACGCTAGCCCCGCACTCTGCACTACCCGTGACTCTGAGGATCCGGACTCCTCTCCGGACTCCGAACCCCCCGCGCCCCTGCCAATCGAATCCGATTGGGCGCCGATAATGGAGTTCACCGCCGCAGACATCTTTCAGCACTCGCCTTGTGGTGATATCCTGAACTCTCTCAAGTCTCTCTCCTTATCAGAAGAGCCCTGGCCGAACTACGGTCAGCGAGGATGGGATACGGACGATGAAGAAATTCAAAGCCCACCCACCACCCACTTGGTAGCCACTGTCGACAATTTAAACAACGTGCTCAACTTCGACTCCAGAGACATCGACAACATGGATGATGATGCAGGAGATACCGACGAACCAACGCCCATAGGGCATTGGACAGCCACCTCATCTCACGATGTGTACATGGTGGATAACCCTAAAGGAAAGGACAACGAGGAAAAAGGGGATGGGACGGGAGATCGACCCCCCGAAAAGCAATCAAAGCGTCGGCGTAAACGCCGACCCAAGCCCCGCCTCGACAAAAACCCTGCCATAGAGCAGGACGAGCCGGTAGACGACGAGCAGGCCTTAGAGCAACCGTCCGAACAGGGCAACACGGATAGAGAAACTGAACATCCCTCCTCCGGAGAAAAGGCATTCCGGACGACCTCACGCCAAATAAACCTCTGGAGCAGAAGAATCTCCACGAGAGGCTCGTTGCAACTGTACGCAGCCTAAAAAAGCAGAAGCGGAAGCTAAAAACAGCAGAAGATGCACTCCGGATTAGATGGAGCAAAGTAATCAATACCACAGATAAGTACGGCGATAGTCGCCGCACTAAAAGCTATCCGAAAAGAAAGCTACTGCCTGAATTCGACGAAGAGGCCCTAGAGCCCTCGCATTCAAAAAATGAAAGAGCCACACGGTCGGATAGACGACCCCATAAAGCGGCAAGCGGCGCCGCACCTAAATTGGCATGCGACCCACTTAAGGATTCACATCACGGCCCAGTCAGGTCCATTTATGGGCCAAGAAAGCAAGCTCTCATAAGCAACGCTATGAAGCCATCATCAGAATCCGGCACACCCAAATACAGGGGCGCCGCACACCCCCTATGTTTCACCGATGAGGTTCTGGACTATGAATTCCCAGAGGGATTCAAACCCGTAAACATAGAGGCATATGATGGAACAACAGACCCTGGAGTTTGGATCGAGGATTATATCCTCCACATACACATGGCTAGAGGAGATGATCTCCACGCCATAAAATATCTACCCCTTAAGCTTAAAGGGCAAGCCCGGCATTGGCTTAAAAGCCTTCCCAAAAACACAATCGGAAGCAGGGAAGAGCTCGAGGATGCTTTCCGAGCAAACTTTCAAGGGACCTATGTCCGCCTTCCGGATGCAAACGATCTTAGTCACATAACTCAACAACCCGGAGAATCAGCTCGGCAGTTCTGGAATAGATTCCTCACTAAAAAGAATCAGATAGTCGACTATCCGGACGCCGAAGCCTTAGCAGCTTTCAGGCATAACGTCCGAGATGAATGGCTCGCCAGACACCTCGGCCAAGAAAATCCAAGAACAATGGCTGCACTAGCAAGCCTCATGACCCGCTTTTGTGCAGGGGAGGACAGCTGGTTGGCAAGGTGCAGCCCCAGCGACCCAAGTACATCCGAAACTAGGGATGGAAACGGAAAACCGCGACGCAACAAGGACTGTCGCTGGACTAAGGACAAAAGTCCAAAGAGCACGGCAGTCAATGCCGGATTCAAAGGCTCACGACAAAAACAGGAAAAATCGCCCCCCCAGGATAACAGGGACGATCCATCCAACCTAAATAAAATCCTGGACAGGATATGTCAGATACACAGTACTCCCGGGAAGCCTGCTAACCATACCCACAGAGACTGTTGGGTTTTCAAACAATTCGGCAGACTAAATGCCGAACACAAGGGGCTCGACACACCAAGTGAAGACGAGGACGAACCCCAAAAGCAGAGCACCAGGAAACAAAAGAGCTTCCCACAAGAAGTAAAAACAGTGAACTCACTTCACATAACAAAACGTGCGGCGCCCGTAAAGGTACGCACCACACGGCCCATCCCCAAAGGGTCCCGCCACTGGTTGTCAAAACCGATCATCTTCGATCAGCTAGATTATTCTAGGAATATCAAGAATGTAGGCTGGACTCCCTTGATACTCGATCCAATATTTGGCGGACTCCAGTTTTCAAATGTCCTTATGGACGGAGGCAGTGGACTAAACCTGATATATCAGGATACAATCCAGCACATGGGGATAAACCCAACAAGAATCCGCCGCAGCAAAATCTCCTTTCAAGGGGTAATACCTGGTCCGGACACCCATTGTATGGGTTTTCTCCGGCTCGAAGTCATATTCGGCTCGGCCGATAACCTCCGCCGTGAAAAGCTGACCTTCCATATCGTCCCGTTCTCAAGTCGCTATCAAGCACTACTGGGACGCGAAGCTTTCGCTCGCTTTAACGCAATACCGCATTATGCATCCCTTACGCTTAAGATGCCCGGTCCACGAGCCATAATCTCTTTGAAGGGGAAGCACTAAAGTGCGCCTCCCCAAGCGGAGGACTGTGCGGCCGCTTTGACAGCCCCACAGCAAAACGGCCTCACCGGCCAGAAAACATCGAAATAGGTCATTAAAGACCACGAACGCGGATAGACGAGTTCGGTGCAAAATCATCATTGATGCAGGCCTAGAAGCCATATACCCCCGCACTAGGGGCTCCACGCATATACAATAAGAGACAATAAAGCTCAATATATCTTACTTTATACTTTGTTTATTTTAAAGTTTTTTTGACACGACCCATTTTCAACTCAGTTCCTCTCTTTTACAGATGAACGTCGTGCCGCGCCCGTCCAGGATACGACAGAACGGAGACACAGGCGCAGACGTGCAGTAGGGACCCGTCCTAAAGGATTCTTTTTAGATTAAGACCCTGCATAAACCTTTTTTACTGTCTCTTGTTGCTACACATCCCCTGGTTTTTTCTTTCTGATATAACCAAGGAGGAGGCTGGCATCTTGGCATGTGGCCACGTCAGAATTTTTGCACATACCTGGACACTAGGGGCTTTTTTAATAAAGAGTGTTGTTTCGCCCGCACTCATAAAGACCGAACACCTTAGGGAGTGTTCGGCGTCGCGAGTTTTGGCATTATATGCATCAGCTCAGAATCATGTCTTTGGTCAAATGTTGGGTTGCCCGGCTCCTGAGTTCGGCTACCTTACGTTCCGCTCTATCGGCTAAGGTAGCACCAGGAGAACTACTGCGATTGTGCCCCCGGTTCGGCCGGGCGAGCACCTCAGTAGAGAAAGCCGAAAACTGACTGTCATGATGTAGCGTGAGACTGGTCAGCCACTCGATGACCTATTGGAATCTATCGGATTCCTCCGCTTTAACGAAGGGCCGCTTCCCGGTCAGGCACATACGCGCCCCGAATTCGGACGAGTGCAGTTGCCACCAAGGAGCTACCTAAAGAGTCTCATTGTCAAACTCCTATGGCTAAGTGAAAGTGTTAAAGCATTATAGTCCGGTTGCCTGGCCCGCTGCGCTATCACCTCCTTTGTAGGACAAAGACGTTGGGTTAAGTGTGAAAATGCGTCTTCTGCGAGCACCCCCGCACTATGTGCGTGGGGGCTGAAGCCAACGACTGCCATCTTTCTGATTCTATATATATATATATATATATATATATATATATATATATATATATATATCTTAAAACGGCCGCACAGGAGGTGTTCCCAATACTTGGAGGCACAAGTATAAAAAAGGCCACTACAGTTTATCGAAATATTACTTTATAATTACATATGCTATCATAACATAGCATCTTTCGGGCACTGCATCTCTATTACACGAGCGCCTTCAAGAACTTCCTGAAAATAGTGCTCGGAGGGTACTCGGCTTTTGTCCGAATCTCGGGACGCAACAACGGTGGTCTCCATCTCTGCCCAGTATGTCTTAACACGGGCAAGAGCCATCCTAGCGCCCTCTATGCATGCTGACCTCTTCATTGCATTTATACACGGCACCACGTCAAGGAATTGTTGCACCAAGCTGAAATAACTCTTCGGCTCCGATCTCCCCGGCCACAGGTGACCCATGACGTACTTCATGGCGAGTCCAGACAACCTATTCAGTTCGGCCCATTGAGCCAAACGATCATCCACTGCCAGTGGACGCTCTGGATTGTGAAACTGTGACCAGAAAAGCTTTTCCACTTCGCGATCTTTCTGATCTCGAAAGTGTTCGGTCGCATCAGCAGCACTCGCTGCCAAGTCCAGATAGGTATCCTCCACACTCCACATCCGGTCCAATGGAGCAAACTTCGGATCACAAAATTTCCTTCGCAGCATAAAGGGCTTTCCAGCCGCAATCTGTTCGGCCTGACGCAGCTCCTCCTTCGCAGCTCTCATCGCAGAGCAAGCGTCCTTGGCATCGGCAATGGCCTTCTCTAAGTCCGTCTGTCTCGCCCGATCTTCTTTCTCAAGAAGTTTGCAACGGTCTGCAGCGCTCTTTAAATTCTCGGCCATCTCGGCTATCTCTTCTTTGCTTCGGCAGTGAGCAGCCTGTTCGGCTCTCAGCTCTTCAAGGGCCTTCTCGGCAGCCGCATCGCTTTTTCTGGCTTGCTCCTTAGCTCGGGCAAGTTCTGCCCTAAGATTCTCCACGGCGGCTGTACCATCTGCGTCAAGCACACACATTATAAGACACTGGCATGAAGCTCCTTTTACCTGATGCCGCCCGAAGAATTACATACCTTGAGCCTCATCAAGCCGCTTGTTGATAAGCGCGATGTCGGCATCTGCCACGTCCAGTTGCCGCTTTAGTTCGGCTACATCATCAGTTCGGCTAGATTCCGGACACCTCACCACCTACATTCAAAGGCGACATCTTAGACCTGGGATTATGATCCTCTGCGTGCCGTCATTTCTTGACAATGCGCAGAGTCTCAGGGGCTACTATCTACACCGGGCGCATCTTACTTATGCGCAACTGACAAAAGTGTACACTATCTAACATACCTCAAAACCCGTCAGTAAACTTTTGACGGCCTCATGCAATCCGCTTTCTGCGGATGAAATCCTTTCAATCACCACGCCCATCAATGCGCGGTGCTCCTCTGAGATAGAAGCTCGCCCCGGCAGAATCATTAGCTCCTCCGGCCGAGCACCAGACGGTGCCGGACTTGTCCTATGGCCTCTTTCGAAGGCCGCATGTAGAGAGCCTTGGGGGGCCACATAGCTATCTTCCGCCCCTGCCGGATTCAGAGAAACCCTCCGCGACGACACCTCAGGGTCGCCCGCCCCGCTAGGCGGTACGGCAGGGGTAGGCGTCCCGCTCTCCATCATCTCCGGAAGAAGATCCCCCGAAGACGAGCTCTACTGAGAAGGGCTGAGGTCCGAGCTACAAGGTAAAATTTCGGTTAATCTTCTCAGATATAAATCAAGGATTTCTTTCATCCCTCAAAAGGAAAACCTCTCTCTACTTACGGCTCGCTAGAGGGCTGATCCCTTTGAGGGCGTAGTTCGGCCGAGGAACTCCCCGGCGTCGGACCCTCTGACGAGGATTTTCTCCCCTGCTTCGGGGCCATGGTCTCTGGGTCGTCAGAGGCGGCCCTCTTCTTCCCCTTGGGAGAGGAATTGTCGGTTCCTCCCTTCGGAGCATCCTCCTTCGAGGAGGCCATGGTTCCCTTGTCCTTCCCCTTACTTCCCTCCAAAGGCATTATCTTCAACATCCTGACAAGCACGGGATCCGGCCTGGTTTCGGGAAGGGGAGCCGGACACCTGATCAGCTTTGCCTTCGCTATCCACTCCTGTTTAAAAGGACAACTCTTTTAAGGGCAAGTTTATGATGATTATATGGATAGTAGGTCCAGGCACAAGGTTACTTACTTCGGTATCCGGGCGATTGCAGCTTAGGCCTGCGTCCTCGGTCAAATCCGGACACATCATTTGTGATCCGAAGAACAGTTTATACATCTCCACGGGCGTTGCGCCCATAAAATGATGGAGAGCTCGTGGTCCCTCCGGATTAAACTCCCACAGACGAAGGGAGCGACGTTTGCCGGGAAGTGTTCGGCGAATCAGCATGACCTGCGTCACCTTGACCAGGTTGAGGTCTCTTTCTAAGAGATCCCTGATGCGGCCCTGCAACAAGGGCACGTCTTTGGATAACCCCCAATCTAATCCTTTGTTGACCCATGACGCTAGCCGTGATGGGGGACCCGAGCGAAAGGCAGGAGGCACCGCCCACTTGGCGCTCCTGGGAGCGGTGATATAGAACCATTCTCGTTGCCACAAGCCGAGCTCCTTTTGAAAGGAGCCCTCGGGCCATGGAGCATCAACATTCTTACTTATGACAGCGCCTCTGCACTCTGCGTGCCGTCCCTCGATCATCTTCGGCTCCACTCCAAAAGTCTTGAGCCATAATCCGAAGTGAGGGGTGACACGGAGGAACGCTTCGCACACAACGATGAATGAGGAAATGTGGAGGATGGACTCCAGAGCTAAGTCATGAAATTCCAGCCCGTAATAAAATAGCAGCCCCCTCACGAAGGGATCCATCGGGAAGCCTAACCCCCGAAGGAAGTGAGACATGAACACTACGCTCTCACCGGGCTGGGGACTGGGAATAGCCTGCCTTTGAGCAGGCAACCTATGCGAAATTTCGGCGGTCAAGAACTTAGCCTCTCTCAACTTTAGCACGTCCTCCTCCGTGACGGAGGAGGGCATCCATCGGCCTTGAAGGTCGGAACCGGACATTGTCGAAGGTCCGAAGCGCCTGGAATCTGGAGCCTAGGGTGTTGGAACTCGAGGCGACGGGCGAACTCGTTTGAGATTGGAAAAAGGAGTAAGGCCTTGGTCTCTTTATAAGAGGTTGAATACCAGGAGCCCTCCCCGTAACCATTTAGGACTCGCTTTTAATCGAGAAAACATGCTAACGGGCTCAATTGGGTTACCCACGTCCGTATTGATGAGAATCCCGTAAAAGGGGGGCACATGATCTCTGCTTTGACAAGACGTGCCAACGAAACCGCCTCGCAAAACACGCTGAGGTGGAAAAGTGAAAACGATTCGAGTAAAGGACTTGGCTGTAGTGTGACGACGCACTGCGGAATACGTCAGCAGATTTGATTTGTGTTAATATTATTCTCTCTATGGCAATATGTGGAAGCTTATTTTGCAGAGCCGGACACTACTCTTGGTGTCTACAATCTTCTATGAAGGACTTGGAGGAGGAACCCGCCTTGCAATGCCGAAGACAATTTGCGCACCGGACTCGTCGTCATTGAAGCCTGGTTCAGGGTCTACTGAGGGAGTCCTGGATTAGGGGGTGTTCGGGTAGCCGGACTATACCTTCAGCCGGACTCCTGGACTACGTGTCCAGATGGGACTTTCCTTGGCGTGGAAGGCAAGCTTGGCGATGCGGATATTCAAGATCTCCTACCATTGTAACCGACTCTGTGTAACCCTAACCCTATCCGGTGTCTATATAAACCGGAGGGTTGTAGTCCATAGGCAATCAACTCCATACACAACAATCATACCATAGGCTAGCTTCTAGGGTTTAGCCTCCTTGATCTCGTGGTAGATCTACTCTTGTACTACCCATATCATCAATATTAATCAAGCAGGAGTAGGGTATTACCTCCATCGAGAGGGCCCGAACCTGGGTAAAAAACATCGTGTCCCTTGTCTCCTGTTACCATCCGTCCTTGACGCACAGTTCGGGACCCCCTACCCGAGATCCGCCGGTTTTGACACCGACACTCACCATTGGGATAGATGTCATCCACACATTGGACAGAATGTGCCAATGATACATCGACACATGGCACGGCCCAACAGAGGCCAATCCCTATGAAAAGGCCGGCCCGTTTGACTTGGTCAAAAGATAGCAGGCCGGCCCACGGAAAGCCTGTTAACGACCTATTCGCACATAGCCCATTTACTGCCCGCTAACCCAAGGCCCGTTACGGCCTATCAGAATTAGGCCCAGTAGCGTCATCTAGGCCGTCCAATATGATTCCAACCCGTTGTAACTTCCGGCTCATGTCTGGCCCATGACATCTTTCGACCCATATGAGGCACTTTGTAACTCTTGGCCCATTAACGGCCCGTGGTGAAACTGGCCCATAATGAACAGTACATCACTTTATACCCATTAACGACCCATTATTCCAATGGGCCCTTTCAAGCCCATGTTATATTTTGGCCTTCTCAGGGCCCATTTATTCTTGGGCTCATTTCCAACATTCGATTACTTATGGCCTGTTACTGGCCTTTTCTGATTATGGGCCAAATTCAGCCCGTGGTTACAGTTGGCCCGTTTGTGGCCCGTTAATCCGTTAGGCCGTTTTCATAACGTCATCAAATACGACCGATTAACGACGGCCCGTTATGGTCGGCCCATGAATGGACGATTCCAACTCTAGCCCGTTTAAGGCCCATAATGCCATATGTTGTTGGCCCATGTTTGGACGATCGATCATACGGCCCGTAGAAGGCCCATTGTTGCTACAGCCCGTAGAAGACCTATTGTTTCTATGGTCCTTAGAAGGCCCATTGTTTCTATAGCCCGCAGGAGGCCCATGGTAACTACAGTAAATATGTAGCCCATGGTTATTGTGGCCTAGTTTTAAAAATAGGTTATTGCGGCCACTAGAAAACCGTGGAAAAAGAACTCCACTGACTACAAGCAAACAAATAAACACGACACCAAGGAAACAAATAAGCAATCAACTTACGCTAGGCTATCACGGCTATTACACATATTACATCCACTGGGCATCAAAGTTCGCCACCATTGCAAATATAGGGAACAAAGCAGCATATCATATACACTGGTTGTCAAAGTTGGTGACCAGTGCAAATAAATGCCGCAACAAAACAAGTCCAGAACTGAAACCACTTTAGAAGAGCTCAAGAAACAATATCCTTGGTACCCATAATGCTGGCAAGATGCTTAGCAAGCTTATTAACTTTCTCTTGTTTGGCGCTTAAATCCTCCAGCACTTTCTGTTGCACAAGAAAGTATGCATCTGAATTCTTCAGGGACTTCCTCAGTCCTTCGACTTCTTGCCACAGCACAGCTGACTAATGCCTTTTAGCTTGTAGCTGAGACTGAAGAAGTCAAAGTGATTCAGGCAGCGAGTTCGAAGAGCTTGTGTCAGCGGTACTCGCCAGTAACTCGAACACTACTTCAACGCAGGACTGTTGGGGTTTTCTCACTGTATACAAGATCGTTTTTACCACCATTCTTGGAGACCAACAGGGTTGTCTCACTATCTTGAACCTTATCGGCATTACTTTCTCTACCATTGCATAGTGGGGTGCTCTTCTCCAATATTCTGTTCGCATACTACAAGAGAAACAAGCAGACACATCACAGGTTTAACATGTAGTATACGAAACTCATTTTGGTAAACCGGGTCAGTAGTAAGGTGGACAGGATAACAACATGAAACAAACATATTTCTATGTACTATGGTCACTGTATTGTCCATATCATTCTAGTTTATGTTGCCAATCAAGATAGAGACACAGTTCAACTCATATATTTTTAAGACATAGCAGCATAGACAGAATATAAGTGTGATAAACTACACAGCATTGGCAACACTTGTAATGTGCATCACATGAGAACATAACTGTTTATACAACTGAAACTGAAATCAACATATAGCAAGAAGTTAGAACGGCAATCCAGTTAAAGAAATAGGTTTAAAACATACATATTGCGCCATTGGAGTTTCAATTGGATCCTTCAAATTCGGAAGTAGTTGGTATGAGCAAACGAGTATGGACCATAGCTATGGAATCTGACCTGAGAATAGTTGCTCTTCTGCTTTAAACGTGGAGTTTGGGTTTGCTGTGGTGGTCTTCGTGCTTTGGGCACTGCAGTTGCTTTACAAACTGCTCATGTGGGGGTACTCTGTGGTGGACATGGTGCTTTGTCAACTAGAAGTGGGTTACTATCTGCTGGGGTTGGGGTTAGATGGGTTGTAGCTTGTTCTCTGCCCAACGGTGTAAGTGTGCAATCTGGAAGAGTCCCCATTATGTGTGGTGGGGCTAGTTTGTGGGCCAGTACAACCATGGTTCTATCTGCATCGACGGGTAGAACTGTCTTTTGTCAGGAACGGGTTTTTGCTCCCTTAGATACTTCCATCACCCCCTCCAATTCAAATGGCTGATAAACAAGAAAAGAAATTGAACGTACAGACATTGTATGATAGAAAGATGTGGTAATTCACATATATGTTGTCTAACCAAATAGGACAACATGACGCAATTTCAGATATATGTTGCCTAACTAAACATGATAGCATGACACAGTTTCAGATATATGATGGATAACTTAACAGTATATAATGACACAATTTTAGATATGATGAGTATCTAAACAGGATGACATGACAAAACTATATGATGTCTTTCTAAAATAGGTTCGGATGAAATTATTGACATACATGTTGTCTAAGTATACATGATGGCATGATAGAATTGACATAATTGATTCATATGCTAAGCAGCTGGCACTCGCATGTATGATATCTAAACTAAGCAGATGGAATTCAATATTGTGCATATGATGTCTAAACTAAGCAATGCAAGACACCATATGCATGATATGAGAAATATAAACATTGCAACTTAGAGCATACACCTCAGGCGGGATATAGGACTGGTCATCTGTCTCTGAATCCTCCTCTGAGGAGCTCCGTGTAACCATTGAGATATATGCTTCAACAGGTACCATTGCCTGCTCTGAAGACCTTGTTTTCACTCCTGATTTTCCCATAACCGGCTCAAATGGCTGATACACATGAAGAGTAGTTCAATATACACAGATTGTCGACAAATGGAATATGTAATCAAAAAAAAGTTGGAATGAGATAATTCACATATATGATGCTTGGTTACATGGCGGTGCATAATTCACATATATGATAACTGGCTGAAAAACATGGCATTGCATAATTCACATATCTCATATAGAAAGCAAACAGGAGGCATTCACACACAACATATCTAATCTAAGCAGATGGCATGTCAATGCAAGACACCATATGCATGATATGAGCAATATAACCCTGCCAAGTTAGAGCATGCACCTCGAGGAGGGATACGACTAGTCATCTATCTCTGAATAATCCTCTAAGAAGTTATCTGTAACCAGCAAGAAATCTGCATCGACAGGTAGCACTGACTGCTCAGAAGACCTTGTTTTCACTCAGGATTTTCCCATGACCGACTCAAATGGCTGATGCACGGGAAGAGTGTATCAATGTATAAACATTGTTGACAAATGGAATACATTATGAAAAAAATATGGCACGATACAATTCACATATATGATGACTGGCTAAACAGGATGGCATTGCATGATTCACGTATATGATGTCTGGATAAAGAAGATGATATTGCATAATTCCCATATACTCCCTCCATTCCTAAATATTTGTCTTTTTAGATATTTCAAATGGACTACCACATACGGACACAATACAAGGACAAGTATATGTGAAATCTATCCTTTCATTATTCGTAATTCATCCTTGTATTGTTTGTTTGATTAGGTCTAACTTTCTTGACCAAACTGCGAGCGCGGAACTTTACGAGATGAAATAGGGAAAGACAGAAGATAGAATAGAACTTAAAAGGATAATTGAAGTGACTCGACTTCGAATCTACTTTGGTTGGAGTTCGAAGAAGGAATAAAAATAAAGTAAATTCAAGGAAGAGCTTTCTTTTTTAACAGCCCCTTGGCAGGTTGTGGAATGATTTTTTTCTCCTCTTATTCCATATGGAATACAATCAGTTAAAATAAGAAGGAATAGGGGAATATTCGATCGTTCACTCCAAAAAGAGGGTCCTATTGAAAAAAAAATATCCAAAATAGACAGAAGTTTTTTTTTCAAATTCAATTGTTTATTTATCTCTTATTTAAAAATTTCCCTGAAAATTGAATTTCATTTTTTCATTCAATGGGGTTAGATGATCTAGTTCTTAATATTATTACTTTACTCAATTGAAAAATTCCACAACAAATCTCTTTATTCGGAATTAGAGTGTAGATTCACTCATTTTGCTCTGTATGCAGTCACTTGTTGAAATCTCTAAAAAGACAAATATTTAGGACCGGTGGGAGTATGATATAGAAAACAACCAGGTGGCATTCACACAAAGCAAATCTAAACTAAGCTGATGACATATAAGATGTACTCCCTCCGTCCCAAAATAAGTGACTCAACTTTTTACTAACTTTGTACTAAAGCTAGTACAAAGTTGATTCACTTATTTTGGGATGGAGGGAGTATAATGTAAGAAGTGTGAGGCGCCATATGCATGATATGACCAACATCAGCATGCTAGGTTAGAGCAAACACCTCAGGTGGTAAATAGGAGTGGTCGGCTCCCTCTGAATCCACATTTGAATAGTTATCTTCCTCTGGAATACAATCTGGAATGGTGGGAGGGGGCACTTCACCCACCATGGAGCGGTGTCTGCATGACATTATATTCCCACGCAACAGTCTTCTCTTTTTCTTTACATGTTCAGTATGGTTGTGTACAATAACTGACATGCATAACAAAAAATAGTTAGATTTTGTAAGGCCTAAGGGGTGCATGCAGAAATCAAGACTGATGGTAGCAAACGAGTGGATAGATCCAAAACTAATGATAGCAGGTAGGTTATAGCTTTAGTTTGAAAAGGTAGACAATGGATCATCTATTGTTTGTTGCCCACCCAACATGAACCACATAGAAGACCCCAGATGAACCAGATAGTAGACAGATACTATTCGTTGCTGCCTCGATATGAGACCCACGGGTAGTTTAAAACTCAAGTTTGAATGATAAAGTAGCAGGTAATAATAAGCGATGTATAATGTAAGCAAACACGAAAGACCGCGACCTCTCTTCTGGAACTATGTAGTCCTCAGGTTCATCAGCTCAGTCAATGATGGTAATGCAGTTGGCGTGGCTACCGGCAACGGGGAAGATGATCTGAGGCGGCGAAAGAAAGTTTGCAGGGGGGTCTCTGTAGTGAACGCTTCTGTTGATGGTGCACCATAGGTGGGGTGGAAGACGACACGGCAGGAGCAGGACATAACACACACTAGTATGCGTCGGTGCCATACAAATGGTTTTAAACCCCTTTCCGCGATGACATTTAGAACCGTCGCCTAGTGAGTTACGGCAATAGGGGGTCCTTCCCACACGACCCCGAAACCGTCGGGGATATGGCCCTCCTGGCACACACGCTTGGCAAAATGAGTTCGTGTGCGACCGGCGAGCGCTGAAATACGGAAATACCTACAGTAGAGCTGAAAAATAAATTATACATG
Organism: Triticum urartu; assembly: GCF_056163025.1. NCBI lineage: Eukaryota > Viridiplantae > Streptophyta > Magnoliopsida > Poales > Poaceae > Triticum > Triticum urartu. The sequence goes on along the minus strand of NC_141879.1, from coordinate 322,790,980 downwards.
CGAAATTGTTTCCGGTCGCAAGTACATCAACACAGTCAGTCCCTGCTAAATGTTTTCATTCGTATGTACATCCCACATAGTCGCTCCAAGGAAAACATTTCCGTTCATAGGTACATCACACACAATTTTTCCTGTTAAGTCGTTTGTGATAGCGTTGCCATTGCACACGATATTAACAATTTTATCATTTGCGTCATTGAATGCATCACCCACGGCCCATAGAAGAAACTGTTTGGCAAAGGATGTCCATCACACACAATTTTTATGTCGTAAACGTTTGCGAGAGGTGGCCTAACGCAAAACATTTTCTAGAGGATGTCGTGTGTGCAGTGGAGATTGATCGCACACGTAGTGGATCCTAGAAATTTTTCTGATCTCCATGTCTATCATAGACGTTTCGCTTTCGCAAACCGTGTGTAGTGTAATCCCTAATTAATCCCTAATTTAAAATCACATGTTTTGAATCTGAAAGTAGGCAATCACTTATTTCAAATCCAACCATGTTTATTACAAATATAGGTTCAACCACGAATGCATAATTCGATGCACATGTACATACACTTAAGAACTACAGAAGCACCAAGTAAAGAATGATGAACCATAGTTGTACTAAAGACTGTAAAGAGAGAGGCGAAAGACATTCCAGTTGCTGGAGAAGGTGAAGCGGAATGCCCATATTGTGCCCTCCTCCATGCGTAATGCGTGCATGACTCTAGGCCAACCCCTTGTGATGGCTGCCCGTCCATCCTTCACTGTCTTCATTACGACTTCTCGATGCTCATTGTAGTCTGGATGAAATACTTTAACCTTCATTGCGTGTCCACCAATCATGTACTTTGCAAGGTAATATTGAGTGAACTGCTTCAGGAACCACTGGGAATGAAAAAGATTCAGACATTATTGTCTAATAACTCATTATGGGCAGTAAAAAGAGAAGGCTGCAGAGTTTGTAGTTACCATCCTATAGCTCACTGTTGTGTTGGATAGTGGATAAACAAATAATTTGCTTGCCACCATTCGTATCTTTTTGCTAATAATCCTTATCAGTTTCCTCACTTGATGCTTGTTCATGAATACCTCATTGCCCCATACGCAAAAAGGGTCGACGCGTTGATCCTTGCCAAGGGCATACGTACCTACAAGCAACAAGTCAATATTATAAGCTAACAAGTGTCCAGGCCTGGATCTATATGCAGTACATTATGGAACAACGGGGGGAGTACAAGCTGAGGCATGAAGCTAACCTCGGCGGAAAATGGTGGCCAATCCCGTTGTTTTCCTACATTAGTGGAAAGGCATGATAAGTACAGCAACCTTGACATCAAACAAATATAGCAAAGGTAAACAACATCATCTCGAAATGATAGCTTGAATGTGTTGGTTTCAGAATGCTGTTAAAGCAGATATAAAATGGAAGGCAATGTTACCGACAGCAGGCTTAACAGCCATCAAATATTGCAATTCAAACTGGTATTGATGAAAATGAATAGAACGTAGGTAATGCTTAAACATCACACTGGATAAATGTGTAAAACTGAAATAAAGGGCTTGTGTTAATACACCAGGACTAGTTGGAACCAAATATAGCCGTTCAAACTGGTATTGATGTAGTCGAGCGGCACAGTTCCAACTTGCACATAATGAACAACACATTGTGAATGACTGAAATAAACAAGGCATAAATAACCAGTATAACAACCAAATATAGCCATTGAAAACTAGACAGAGTCTCACTGCAACCAACCTAACAAGCAAATACAAATAAACAGGGCATATGCCTAAAAACTGGACAAATGCTCACTACAACCAACCTAACAAGAAGATAAAGATAAACAAGGCATCTGGTTGATAACTCGACAAATGCTAAAAAAAGCAACCTAAGAACCAAATACAAATAAAGAAGGCATCTTCTTGATAACTGGACAAATGCTAGAAACAAGCAACCTAATAACCAAATACAAATAAAGAAGGCATCTGCTTGATAACTGGACAAATGCTCACTACAACCAAACTAAGAACCAAATACATATAAACAAGGCATCTACTCGATAACTGGAAAAATGCTCACTGCAACCAACCTACCAACAAAATATAGATAAACAAGGCATCTACTCACTAAAAACAACCAAATATAGCCATTCATGAAACTGAAGTGGACAATTCATACTTAAACATCACATAGCCCTATTGAACAATACATTTTGCATAACTGAAATAATTAAACATGGCACAGTTAAAGCACCGCTCGACAAATGCTACAACAACAAAGGGTACGGGTTGCCAAGCTAGAAAAGGTAATATTTGTTGATAGAATGTCGCCTCACATTTCATGGATGGGATCCTTCCAGTTGGAAGAGCACAAACCCATGGTGCGCTCTCTGATGTCACACATGGGATGTTTCACCTTGGAAGAACCTTCGTGGGTGCCCTCCTCCTGGTCGTGGTCATGGTCGATGAGATCTGACTTGGAAATTGAGGATCCCAAGCCGACGCCATAGAACGTGTCCTTCAAAAATGACAAAATAGGCTCGATGGCATATAAAGCTCGCAAATCCTTGACTGCTTTGCAGAGGAAATCAGCGGCAGGGCCGTCGAAGAGACCGACGGTGGTTGAACCAGAGGGGCTGGGGATAGATCACTTAACCTGTGACATGGCCCGCGTGAAGCCGTCATTGTGGATGAGCTTGATCTCGTAGCCAGCTTTCCCGAGATATAGTAATATGCTAGCACGCTGACATGAAGCCTTCGACATGGCAACATAGTCAACGTCTTCGCCGGCTTCCGTGGCGACGTGTTACTTCGGGATCGACCGGTCGGTGCGAACGGCGGCCACCTCGCCAACGTCCACCAGAGAGGCCATGATAAACCTCTTCTTGGCCGAACACTCATCGGGCTCCCCGAGATACGTGGTCAAGCTTAGGCTGCAACATTCTGTAACAGGGGATGTGGATATGGCGAGGAGGGACACCGCAAGCCTCATCTAAAAACTCAAGGGAGTGGGGCGACGGTATGGGAATCGCTGGGTAACCTAAACTTTACTATCTAAGCTAGGAGGAGCGGGCAGACCGGTAGGGGTTGGCAGCGGCGCCGACGGCGGCCGCGAGCTAGGGTTCGAGGGGGGCGGGGGGACTGTGGAGGGGGGTAGGTGTTTGTGGATACACCGTGGCTACTGAAAATGTTAGTAATGGTGGGTGGAGATGGTGGTGTACGAGGGAGGACGATGGTTCAAATGCCTCGACTACTACAATTTTACTATAAGGTCGGTGCTGGAGGAGTGTGGGCGACAGTTGAAGTACAATGGCTACTAAAATTTGGGTAAAGGAACTGATGCGGGGCGGGAGTGCCCAAGATCGCGCATGGTCCAATAACAATATGCATGCATGATAATAAGGAAAAGTGGTGCGGAACCGCTGATTTTTGCAACGCTCAAGGCGGGTAGTTTGTTTTTATATTTCTAGCTAGCTGGTATATCGCACACGGTTCATCCTAATTTCTAAATAAACTTACCCACCTTTAGCTTGCACAGGTGGTGGTTTTACAGCGCACTTGCATTGCACACAGTTAAGCCAGTATCTCCACCCTTTGCTTGTGCTTGCGCGGTCTTGGTGATTTTACAGCGCACTTGCATCGCACATGGTTGAGCCGGTACCACCACCTTTGCTCGCACTTGCACATGCGTGGTGATTCACAGCGCACTTGTATCGCACACGGTTAAGATATTATACCCGTGTCCGTTGAGCGTCATCAGAGTCTTTGCAGCAAAAAATAACATTACAGAGGGTCAGAAGATATCCACACCAGCATGTGGCCCAAATATATATGAGTGAAAAGGGTGGTCTGTGATGTTCAAAATTCCAACACACAACTTTGACCGTGCGGGCCCATGGTTGGGCGCGTCGTCGAAGATCGATGAGAGGGGCCACAAGTCAAGAACCATCTGGAAGTGGGAAAATATATGCACGAGTATTGGGGATGTTTAAAACTTTAAATACACAATGCATAACTTTGGTGGCACCTTCCTCGTAAACCCGAAAGCACCCTTGGATATTGATATTTATTACATTATGGGCTGTTAATACACATTATGTCACCATACTTATGCCTATTCTCTCTTATTTTACAAGGTTTACATAAGGAGGGAGAATGCCGGTAGCTAGGATTCTGGGCTGGAAAAGGAGAAAATATTGGAGACCTATTCTGCACAGCTCCAAAAGTCCTGAAACTTCACGGAAGTTATTTTTAGAATATATAAAAAAAACTAAGCGCAAGAAGTACCAGAGGGGGGCCACTCACCAGCCACGAGGATGGGGGGCGCGCCCTACCCCCTGGGCACACCCCTTGCCTCGTGGGCCCCCTGGTGGCCCTCCGGTGCCCATCTTCTGCTATATGAGGTCTTTCATCGAGGAAAAAATCATAAGAAAGCTTTCGGGACGAGACTCCGCCGCCACGAGGCGAAACCTTGGCGGAACCAATCTAAGGCTCCGGCGGAGCTGTTCTGCCGGGGAAACTTCCCTCCGGGAGGGGGAAATCATCACCATCGTCATCACCAACGCTCCTCTCATCGGGAGGGGCCCAATCTCCATTAACATCTTCACTAGCACCATCTCATCTCAAACCCTAGTTCATCTCTTGTATCCAATTCTTGTCTCTAAGTCTGGGATTGGTACATGTAGGTTGCTAGTAGTGTTGATTACTCCTCGTAGTTGATGCTAGTTAGTTTATTTGGTGGAAGATCATATGTTCAGATCCTATATGCATATTAATACCCCTCTGATTATGAACATGAATATGCTTTGTGAGAAGTTACGTTTGTTCCTGAGGACATGGGAGAAGTCTTGCTATTAGTAGTCATGTGAATTTGATATTCGTTCGATATTTTGATGAGATGTATGTTGTCTCTCCTGTAGTGGTGTTATGTGAACGTCGACTACATGACACTTCACCATTATTTGGGCCTAGAGGAAGGCATTGGGAGGTAATAAGTAGATGATGGGTTGCTAGAGTGACAGAAGCCTAAACCCTAGTTTATGCGTTGCTTCGTAAGGGGCTGATTTGGATCCATATGTTTCATGCTATGGTTAGGTTTACCTTAATACTTCTTTTGTAGTTGCGGATGCTTGCAATGGGGGATAATCATAAGTGGGATGCTTGTCCAAGTAAGGACAGCACCCAAGCACCGGTCCACCCACATATCAAATTATCAGAGTACCGAACGCCAATCATATGAACGTGATGAAAACTAGCTTGACGATAATCCCCATGTGTCCTCGGGAGCGCTTTCTTCTATATAAGAGTTTGTCCAGGCTTGTTGAGGGAGTCCTGGATTAGGGGGTATCCGAACAGCCGGACTATATCCTTTGGCCGGACTGTTGGACTATGAAGATATAAGGTTGAAGACTTCGTCCCGTGTCCGGATGGGACTCCCCTTGGCGTGGAAGGCATGCTTGGCAGCACAGATATGTAGATATCCTTCCTTGTAACCGACTCTATGTAACCCTAGCCCCCTCCGGTGTCTATATAAACCGGAGGGTTTTAGTCCGTAGGACAACATACAATCATACCATAGGCTAGCTTCTAGGGTTTAGCCTCCTTGATCTCGTGGTAGATCTACTCTTGTACTACCCATATCATCAATATTAATCAAGCAGGATGTAGGGTTTTACCTCCATCAAGAGGCCCCGAACCTGGGTAAACATCGTGTCCCCTGCCTCCTGTTACCATCCGCCTAGACGCACAGTTCGGGACCCCCTACCCAAGATCCGCCGCGACATTGGTGCTTTCATTGAGCGTTCCTCTGTGTCGTCATCGTTAGGCTTGATGGCTCCTTCAATCATCGATAGTGATGCAGTCCAGGGTGAGACTTTTCTCCCCGGACAGATCTTTGTATTCGGCGGCTTCGCACTGCGGGCCAACTCGCTTGGCCATCTGGAGCAGATCGAGAGCTACGCCCCTGGCCATCAGGTCAGATTTGGAAACTTGAACTACATAGCAGACGTCCAGGGAGACTTGATCTTTGACGGATTCGAGCCCTTGCCGAGTGCGCCGCACGGTCACGATGAGCATGATTTAGCTCTACCATCGGATAGTGTTCGGGAGGTCGCACCGGCAACCACTCCGACCCTCAATTCGGAGCCAATTGCGCCCTCCAGGGACGGGTGGATAGACCCCTCCACGAAGGCCGCTTTCTCATCGGCGATAGAGCCGAGTATCGACCTTACCCTTCACGAGAGCCGTGACGCCAAACAGCCGGATTCTTCCCCGGCCACGGACTCTGAACCGCCTGCGCATGTGCCTATCGAATCCGACTGGGCGCCGATCATGGAGTTCACCTCTGCGGATATCTTTCAGCACTCGCCCTTCGGTGACATACTGAACTCATTAAGGTCTCTCTCCCTGTCAGGAGAGTCCTGGCCGAACTATGTTTGGTAGGATTGGGATGTGGATGACGAAGAAATTCGCCGCCCACCCACCACCCACTTAGTAGCCATTGTCGACGATTTGACCGACATGCTTGACTCCGACTCCGAAGACATCGACGGTATGGACGACGATGCAGGAGACGAACAGGAACCATTGCCAACAGGGTACTGGATGCCCACTTCATCATATGATGTATACATGGTGGACACACCCAAAGAAAACGACGACGAGGAACGGAAGGACGCAGCGAAGGGTTGTTCCCTCGAGAAGCAGTCAAAGCGGCGGCGTAAGCGCCGCTCCAAATCCTGCCTCGGCAGAAACGGCGATCATATAGACCCAGCGATAGAGCAGGGTGAGCCAGCAGACGACAAACACAACATTGAACCATGGTCCGACCACGGCAACACAGAGAATCAAACCGAACAACCCGACTCCGTCGAAGATAATAGTCCGGACGACATCACACCGGACAGGCATCCGGAGCAACAGAATACCCATCAAAGGCTTGTTGCCACTACGAGGAGTCTGAAAAAAGCAGAAGCAAAGGCTCAGGGCTGCACAAGACACACTCAGAATTAGATGGAGTGAAGTACTCAACACTTCAGCAAAATACGACGGTAGTCTCCACACAAAGAGCTACCCTAAGCGAAAGCTGCTACCTGAATTCGATGAGGAGGCCTTAGATCCCCTGCAATCAAAAAACAAAACAGCCATCCGGTCGGATAGACGACCTCGTGGCCAACATGGAGCGGCAAACGACGCCGCACACAAGCCAGTACGCGATCCATGTGAGGGCTCGCATCAAAAGGACAAGGCAACTAGATCCATCTACGGGCCAAGCAAGCGCGCTCCAGCATGCAATGCAACACAACAAAAATCCGAACACCACGGTACACCCAAATACAGGGGTGCTGCACACCCCCTATGTTTCACCAATGAGGTGCTGGACCTTGAATTTCCAGAGGGATTCAAACCCGTAAACATAGAGGCATACGACTGAATGACAGACCCTGGGATCTGGATTGAGGACTACATCCTCCATATCCACATGGCTCGAGGAGACGATCTCCACGCCATCAAGTACTGACCCCTCAAGCTCAAAGGGCCAGCTCGACACTGGCTTAAAAGCCTGCCCGAAAACTCCATTGGATGCTGGGAAGAACTCGAAGACGCTTTTCGGGCAAATTTTCAAGGGACCTATGTCCGACCACCGGATGCAGACGATTTAAGTTATATAACTCAACAGCCCGGAGAGTCAGCCCAAAAGCTTTGGAACAGGTTTCTCACTAAAAAGAACCAAATAGTCGACTGTCCGAACGCCGAAGCCTTAGCAGCTTTCAAGCACAGCGTTCGAGACGAATGGCTTGCGAGACACCTCGGCCAAGAAAAGCCAAGAACAATGGCAGCATTAACAAGCCTCATGACCCGCTTTTGCGCGGGCGAGGACAGCTGGTTAGCCCGATGCAGCACCAGCTACCCAAGTACATCCGAAGTCAGGGACGGAAACGGGAAGGCACGACGCAGCAAAAACAAGCGCCGGAATAAAGAAGACAGCCCGAAGAGCACGGCGGTTAATGCTGGATTCAGAAGTTCTCAGCCAGGTCAGCAAAAGCTGCCCTCCAAAGGCAACAGAGACGAACTGTCCAGCCTAAACAAGATTCTGGACAAAATATGTCAGATCCACAGCACCCCTGATAAACCTGCAAATCATACCCATAGAGAATGTTGGGTCTCCAAGCAGTCCGGCAAGCTCAACGCCGAACACAAGGGGCAGGATACACCAAGCGAAGACGAGGACCAGCCTCGCAAGCAAAGCATTGGGGAACAGAAGAAATTCCCACCAGAAGTCAAAACAGTAAATGTGTTACACATGATAAAGGGGAGAAACAAAGCGGCACTCCTAGAGACACAACGGAGTTCTGCCACTGGTCGTTCCAACCGATCACCTTTGACCATCGGGATTACTCGGCAAGTATCCGACATGCAGGATGGGCTGCCTTGGTGTTAGACCCGATAATTCATGGATACCACTTCACACGAGTTCTGATGGACGGCGGCAGTAGTTCAAACCTGATATATCAGGACATAGTCCGCAAAATGGGGATAGACCCAACAAAAATCTGCCATAGCAATACTACCTTTAAAGGAGTAACGCCAGGCCCAGAAGCCCATTGCACGGGCTCTCTGCTACTAGAGGTTATATTCGGCTTTCCTGATAACTTCCGCAGCAAAAAGTTAACCTTCCACATCACTCCGTTCCAAAGTGGCTATCAAGCACTACTCGGACGCGAAGCTTTCGCTCGCTTTAACGCAATACCGCATTACGCTTCTCTCATGCTTAAGATGCCTGGTCCACGTGGCATCATTACAGTAAATGGAAATATTGAGTGTTCCTTGCGTGTGGAAGACCGTGCGGCTGCCTTGGCAGCCGCACACTAGACGACCTCACCAACTAGAGCATCTGACAGGTCGTTAAGACCACGGACACGGTTAGACGAGTCCGGTGCGGCTATATATATAATTGATACAGGTTTGATGGCTATTCCCCCATAACAACACAAGGGTCTCAACGTTGTAAACAAGTGACAATTAGGCTCAACCTTACTTATCTTGAACTGTACATGGTTTATTTAGTATAACCTACCTCTTTGCACGACAACTTTTCAACTAAGTTCGTCTCTTTTACAGGTGACCATCGTGCTACACCCGTCCAGGATATGGCACAACGGAGACACGGGCGCACACGTGCAACAGGGACCCGTTCCAAGGATTCTTTTTATATTAAGACCGTGCATAAACCTTTTTTACTGTCTCTTGTTGATACACATCGCCTGGATTCTCAGTACAATTGAGAAGGATGCTGATGTATTGGCATGTGGCCACGTCAGAATATTACACGTACCTGGACACTAGGGGCTTATTACAAAGGGCACTGTTTAGGCCCGTTTTACATCATAAAGACCGAATACCTTAGGGAGTGTTCGGCGTCGCGAGTTTGGCCTTATATGCATCAGCTCTGAATCATGTCTTTGGTCAAATGTTGGGTTTGCCCGGCTCCTGTGTTTTGCTGCCTTACGTTCCCCTCTATCGGCTAAGGCGGCACCAGGAGAACTACTGCGATTGTGCCCTGGTTCATCCGGACAAGCACCTTAGTAGAGAAAGCCGAAAACTGACTGTCATGATATAGCGTGAGACTGGTCAACCACTCGATGACCTAGCGGAATCTTCGGGATTCCTCCGCCTTAACGTAGGGACATTTCCGGCCAGGCATGTACGCGCCCCGAATTCGGATGAGCGCGGGGCCACTAGGGGCTATATAGTAGCCCCACTGTCAAACTCCTCTGGCTAAGTGAAAGTGTTAAAGCATTATAGTCCGATTTCCTAGTTCACTGCACTATCACCTCCTTAATGGACCAAGACGTTGGATCAAGTGTGAAAATGCGTCTTCTGCGAACACCCCCGCATTACATGTGTGGGGGCTGAAGCCGACGACTGCCATCTTTCAGGTTATATACATATATACATAAACGGCCGCACAAGAGGCATCATAGTACTTTCGGGCAAAAGTATAAATACAGGCTTGATAAACTCAATAAAACATTGTTTTTCCAATGGGAATACATGTCACTTAAACATAATATTCTTCGAGGACTGAGCCTCTATCAAACGAGCGCCTTCAAGAACTTCTTCAAAGTAGTGCTCGGCAGCCACTCGGCCAATGGCCGAACCCTGTGCCGCAACAGTGGTGGCATCCATCTCCGCCCAGTATGTTTTGACACGGGCAAGGGCCATCCGCGAGCCTTCTATGCACGCCGACCTCTTTACAGCATCGATGCATGGCACAACACCAAGGAATTGTTACACTAAGCTAAAGTAGCTATTCGGCCTTGGCCCTCCTGGCCACAGATGATCCACAACGGACCTCATCGCAAGTCCGAATAATCTATGGAGCTCGGCCCAACCGGTCAATCGCTCATTCAGCAACAGCGGACGGACTGGAGCGTGAAACTGTGACCAGAACAGCTTCTCCACTTCGGGACCTTTTTGATCCTTGAAGTACTCGACCGCATCAGCAGAACTTGTAGCCAAATCCATGTACTCGTCCGCAGAACTCCATAGCCGGTCCAGAGGAGCATATTTCGGATCTCCGAACTTAGTCCGCAACAAGAACGGCTTCCCAGAAACGATATCCGCAGCTTGATTTAGCTCCTCCTTTGTCGCTCTAATTTTGGAGCGGGCTTCCTTGGCAGCCACCCAGGCCTTCTCCAGGTCCGTCGCCTTCACCCAGTTTTCTTCTTCAAGAAGCCGGTAACGGTCAGGAGCATCTTTTAACTCCACGGCCATCTTGGCAAATTTTTCTTTGCTCTCGCAATGTGCGGCCTGTTCGGCCGCCTTTAAAGCGGCCGCATTGCTACTCCTTGCTTGCTCCTTGGCTCGGGCAAGCTCTTCCCGAAGGATCTCCACAGTGGCAGCTCCATATGCAGTCACAACATATTAAAGATACTGGCATCATGCTGCTCTTACTATGTGAAAATCACCAGAAAAATCACCTACCCTGTGGCTCGTCAAGCCGCTTGTTAACAAGAACGATGTCGGCATCTGCCGCATCCAGTTGCCGCCTTAGTTCGGCAAACCCATCAGTCTGACTAGCCATTGGAGCTTCAACCACCTGCCCATAAAGGCGGTCTGGTTATCACCTGGGACTATGATCCTCTGTTTGCCGCCGTTTTCGATGAAAACTAGAGTCTCAGGGGCTACTATCTACACAGGGCACACCTAAAAATGTGCAGTACTGTCGAAAATGTACATCATTTCACGTACCTCAAAACCCGTCAGTAGACTCATAAAGGCTTCATGCAACCCGCTTTCGGCGGACGAAATCCTTTCAATCAACGTACCCATTAATGTGCGGTGCTCTTCTAAGATAGCCGCTTGCTCTAGCATATCCCTCAGTACATCCGACCACACCAGATGGTGTCGGACTCTTTTGATTGCTCTCTTCAAGAGCCGGATACTAAGGACTTCGGGTGGCCATAGGGTTACCTTCTGGCCTTGCTGGATCAAGAGAAACCCTCCGCGACGACACCTCGGGGTCGCCCGCCTCATGAGGCGGTATGGCAGGGGGGAGGTGTTTTGCTCTCCATCATCTCGGGAAGAAGATCCCCTGAAGACGAGCGCTGCTGAGAAGGGCTAAGATCCGAACTGCAAGACAAATTCCTTGGTTATTTTCCTCATAGGTAAAGCGAGATATTTTCATTATTAAGTACCATTTTACTTACAGCTCGGTTGAGGGCTGATCCCCTTTAGGGCATAGTGCGGCCAGGGTATCCCCCGGGGCAGGACCCTCCGGCCGATATTTCTTCCCCCGTTTGGAGACCATTGTTTCTGGGTCCTCAGAAGCGGTTCTCTTCCGTCCCTGGGGAGAGGAAGTTTCAGTTCCTCCCCCCCCGGCTAACCTCCTTCGCGGAGGCGCTAGCCTCCTTGTTCCCCCCTTTATCTTCTCCTGAGGGCGCTTGATAAGGCGCGATCTCCAGCATCCTGGTTAGCATGGGATTTGGTGAGGTCTCAGGGAGGGGGGTCGAACACCTGATCAACTTTGCCTTCGCTATCCAATCCTGGGTCAAAGAGCGGCTTTTTCAGGGCAATGTTGCGATAAATAAACGGACAGTGTGTTCGGATGCGGGGCTACTTACTTGGGTATCCGGGCGATTGCAGCTCAGACCTGCATCCTCAGACCTACACATACAACCGTAGATAGAACATAAGACCCCTAACAAAGGGATCCAGAGCGAGGCCTAGTCCTCGGAGGAAGTGGGAGACGAACACGATGCTCTCGTCGGGTTCGGGAGTAGGGACGACTTGCCCTCGGGCAGGCAGCCGATGCGAAATTTCAGCGGTCAAATATCTGGCCTCTCTCAACTTCTTGATGTCCTCCTCCGTGACGGAGGAAGGCATTCACCGACCTTGAAGGTTAGATCAGGACATAGTTGAAGGTCCGAAGTGCCTAAACCTGAGCTTTGGTTGTTGGAACTCGAGGCGGGAGGCAGATTCGATTAAGATCGAGAGGAAACGGCCTTGTCCCCTTTATAAAGAGGGTGAATATCAAGCGTCCTCCTCGTGGCCGTTTGGGACTTGCCTAAGATCTAGGAGTCCTACCAATAGGCACGGTTGGGTTACCCACGTCCGTATTGATGAGAATCACGTAATAAAAGGGACACTATCTCTGCTTCGACAAGACGTGCCAAGGAAAGCGCCTCGCGAAACACGCTGAGATTGGTTATGAAAAACGATTCGAATAAAGACCTGGCTGTGGTGTGATGTCACACTACGGGGTACGTCGGCAGATTAGATTTGTGAAAATATTATTCTCTCTACGGTTGTATGTGTAACTTTTTTTACAGAGCTGGACATGATCCTCGTGTTCAAAATCTTCTATGAAGTATTCGGAGGAGGAACCCGCCTTGCAATGCCGAAGACAATCTGCGCGCCGGACTCATCGTCATTGAAGCCTGGTTCAGGGGCTACTGAGGGAGTCCTGGATTAGGGGGTATCCGGATAGCCAGACTATATCCTTTGGCTGGACTGTTGGACTATGAAGATACAAGATTGAAGACTTCGTCCCGTGTCCGGATGGGACTCTCCTTGGCGTGGAAGGCACGCTTGGCAGTACGGATATGTAGATTTCCTTCCTTGTAACCGACTCTGTGTAACCCTAGCCCCCTCCGGTGTCTATATAAACTGGAGGGTTTTAGTCCATAGGACAACATAGAATCATACCATAGGCTAGCTTCTAGGGTTTAGCCTCTCTGATCTCGTGGTAGATCAACTCTTGTGCTACTCATATTGTCAAGAACAATCAAGCAGGACATAGGGTTTTACCTCCATCAAGAGGGCCCGAACCTGGGTAAACATCGTGTCCCCTGCCTCCTGTTACCATCCGCCTAGATGCACAGTTCGGGTCCCCCTACCCGAGATCCACTGGTTTTGACACCGACACTTGTCCTTTGCTACAAAAAGGATTGGGCCACCTTGCTGCACTTTATTTACTTTTGTTACTTGTTGCTGGTTAAAAATTATCTTATCACAAAACTATCTGTTATCTATAATTTCAGTGCTTGCAGAGAATACCTTGCTGAAAACCGCTTATCATTTCCTTCTGCTCCTCGTTGGGTTCGACACTCTTACTTATCGAAAGGACTATGATAGATCCCCTATACTTGTGGGTCATCAGATATATATATCGTACCTAGCTTGGATGCTTGGCCCACAACCTCCCACTTCGTGTCGAAGGGGCAGATGCATGTAATGATCGATACTTTGTTCATACATGCATGTCGCCATGTCCTACCATAAGACGGACCAATAAATCTATCGTTTGGTCAACGACAGTTGTTGTTGTCGATAAACCGCTTGGGCCAATAGATTGAACCATCATAAAAATCGCACGAGAGGGACCACAAAATCAGCACCTCTTGCATGCGGCCCAAAATGATGTACGTTGGGAAGGGGTGATATGTGTTTTCAGTATAGAATAATGTACAATTTAGATGTGGTGCCTACCTCTCGATATAGACAAAAACCATGAAGGCAAGGTAGTTAAGTACGAGATACGCAGGGTTTGATGTAGGTCGATCCCAGCAATCCGAGCATGTGGGAGGGAATCCTGACAACGCATGAGCTCGAGCTTTGGTTGAGCGACATGTGACGATGACCGGCCCTAACACGAACTAGGAGGAATCCATTCATGGCCAACACATACCCCTCATTATCGGTCAAAGGGATGATATATATACACTCGGGGAGCCCACAGATATGCGTGTCGTCACAAAAAACCGCACAAGGGAGACGTGGTCGATCAGAAGATCCCGTACACACTGTATGAGGACCGCAAATATGTATGGGTATGGTGGTGTGTGATGTGTTTAAATCTCAAATGCACAACTTTGATGGGCCACCAACTACATTACAAACCGAACACCGTACCTAACTCTAAGCCTGGTTCAATACATATGATGTCAGTTTTCCATCTTCGAGGCGGCGGCAGCGGGGGGAGGGGATCATCCCACACATGAGCTCAAACTTTATTTTGTCTAGCATGGGACACATCTATATATATATACATCTATACACCTATATAGTGTGCGAGTAACTTTGAAAGTTGGTCGTTGGATGAAGCCAATCCAACGGTACAGAGATGGGAAATCCGAGCACTACTGGCTGTTGGATATCATCTACATTCCACCAGATTCTGCCACATGTACAATCTAGAAGACTCCATGGTTGAACTTAAGCATAATGCAAAAACCTCAAAACACAAGCACTTCTCCTTTCTTCTCTATAATCTTTCATATCTTAATTGCCCAAACTTTTTTTCTAAATGAATTGACACTTTTTGTTTTTACCTTTACAATGCACAATTCAATGAATCTTAAAATAGATTTTTTTATAAAATTAATTGATTTTGGATGAGATAAACTATAAGAATTAAACGAAGATCTACATCATGCATCTATGACTCAAACCTTCAATGATCACTGACACTGGTAGCGGGAAAACAATGGGAGAAGAGGCGGGAAACTGATGAGAGGAGTGGTGAGAAACGGTAGCCTGTTTTAGAAACCTAGTAGAGAAGGAAGCATGAGCTAGCACGATGCATGCAGACAATGCTTACCCATGTACTGCATGTGCTGTCGAAAGGGCTCAGGGTTGCCATTTGATCTGGGAGCATCCAATGGTGCACACATACGATCCGTGGGGTTTGGTTTCTGGCCAATCAGAACAAATGACTCAGATCGCGCGCGCAACAGGGGGTAAAATATTATACGGAAACCAACATTCAGTGGAAACCGGTGAAAACCACGAGAAAAATATGTCTTGAAGTTTCAAAAAAATTGAAAAAATGCGGGATGTTAAGAGGATGATGTTTTATTGCCTCACAAAATTTCAAGTTGAAACACATTACGAGATGTGACCTATGAAAAAGAAAAAATCAGCGTTGAATAGTGCCGAATAGTAATGTCACTATTTAGGGTTGAATTTGTCTTTTTCATAGCTCACATCTCGTAATGTTTTTCAACTTGAAATTTTGTGTCACAATAAAACTTCACCTTCTTAACACCCCACATTTTTTCCAGATTTTTATGAAACTTTGAAATATGGTTTCCACGAAGTTTTCATTGAATAGCAGCTTTCATGAGTGAACCGTGTGCTATTTCAAAACATTTCGTGGGAAGAATCTAGCTTCTTAAATCCCTATAAATCCAAAACTAAGCCGAAAATCATGAAACCTGGCATGGTGTCATGGCATGGCACTTATATGTCAGGGAATTTTTTTCGTCCATTGTGGCGCACGGTTTATTACAAGACTCTTACAAACCGGAGCTTCTCTCAAAGAAGCTTGGTGGCTTCGATAGGGAAACATGTCCCCCTTGTAGGCGAAACGTGTCCCCCTCGTGGGCGAAACGTAATCACTGCCTCTTTTCGCCTTGTATTTTCTTCTATGGGCAACATGGAACGACAGGATATCCGTGCTGGAATTTAAACTTGTTCAGGGTTTGTTTGGCCTTTTTATACACTAATTGAGTTTCCTTGGCATTTAATGTCCATAATTCTAATCTAAACTTCAAATACATGCTCCAGTTCACCAAAATGGCTAGAAAATTTATACATGTGTCCTTGGATGCATGTTTAGGTCCCATGCAAGGAATGGGAACGAATTACAACCGTACCGACATCCTTCCTCAAACATTTGGAATCTCGGTTTTTAAATCCCCGTAAATCCTAAACTCACCAAAAAGTCATCAAAGGTGGCATGGTGTCACGTAGGCACATATATGTCATGGTAAAAACATTGTCCAATTTGGGCCAAGCTTTATTAGAAACCTCTTACATAAACCGGAGCTTCTCTCAAAAAGCCTTGTGGTTCCGATAGGGAAAGTATTCCCCTTGTGGGTGAAATATAATCACTACCTCTTTTCGCCTTGTATTTTCTTCCACGGGCAACAAGGAACGACATGATGTTCGTGCTGAAATTTAAACTTATTCAGGGTTCGTTTGGACTTTTTATATATACACTAATTGAGTTTCCTAGGCATTTAAGGTCCATAATTCCAATTTGAACTACAAATACATGCTCCAGTTCACCAAAATGGCTAGAAAAATTATACATGTGTCCTTGGGTGCATGTTTAGATCCCATGCCAGGAATGGGGACGAATTACAACTGTACCGGTGTCCTGGCTCGTCCTCAAACATTTCGAATGTTAGTTTTAAGTGCCCATAAATCCAAAACTCACCAGAAAGTCATCAAAGGTGGCATGGTGTCACGTCATGGCACATATATGTCGTGGTAAAAACGTTGCCAATTTGGGCCAAGCTTTATTACAAACCTCTTGCAAACTGGAGCCTGTCGCAAGAACCCTCGTGGTTTCGATAGGGAAACGTGTCCCCTTGTGGAACAAATGATAATCATTCCCTCTTCTAGCCTCGTATTTTCTTCTACACGCGACACGGAACAACGCGAGATTCGCGCTGAACTTTGAAATTATTCAGGGTTCGTTTGACATTTTTTATTCATCAATTGGGTTTTCTAGGCAATTTAATGTCCATAATTCAAACCCGAACTATAAATACATGCTCCAGTGCACAAAAATGGCTAGAAAAATGTACATGTTTCCTTGGGGTGCGTGTTTAGGTCCCATGGAATGAATGGGAACGAATTCAACTGTCTCACTCTCCTGGCTTGGCCACAAACATTGTGAAACTCGGTTTTAAAATCTCTGTGAATCCAAAACTCACTAGGAAATTATGAAACTTGGCATGGTTTCACTACATGGTAGATATAATTGTCCAATTTGGGCGAAGCTATATTACAAGCCTCTTACAAACCAGAGCCTGTCGCAACCCTCGTGGTTCCAGTAGGGAAACATACCCCTCTTGTGGGCGAAACGATAATCGTGCCTCTTCTCGCCTTGAACTTTGTTTTCCACAGGCAACATAGAATAACAGGAGTGTGTGGCTGAAATTTGAAACTGTTCAGGGTTCTTTTGGCCATTGTATATATATATATATATATTACTAATTACTAAGTTTTCTACGCATTTAATGTAGTCCATAATTCAAATTTGTACTAAAAGCACTTGCTCCAGTGAGGCAAAATGGGTGGGAAATCATACATGTGTCATTGGGTGCATGTTTAGGTCTCATTTAAGGAATGGGAATGGATTAAAAACTTGTCGTCATCCTGAAACATTGAGAATCTCGGTTTTTAAATCCCAGTAAATCAAAAACTCACCCAAAAACATGAAACTTGGCATGGTTTCATAACATGGCACACATATGCCGTGGTAAAAAAATCGTTGAGTTTGAGAAGAGGTGCACACATTAGTAGCCAACAAAGTCCTTTTTAAAACAAAAAGATGACATGTTAATATCGTCAATGATTGTATTATGTTAAACATGTCGAAATTTAACCATACTCGGTGGCGTGCGTGCAACTGTTTGATTAGACGGGACGAGCACGCGAAGTCCTCCGTGCAAGCTCGATGGCACGCGTGCATCCTGTCCACCTCGCAGGCTCGATGGGACACATGCGAGCAGCAAGGCCGCCCATGCTCACCGAGAAGTGAGCTCTTTGACCTCCATGCACCAGCCACCGCCCGCCTCGCTCACAACTTCTCCATTAATGGGTTAATTAAAGCACCTGGACGGAGGGTGTTTGCTTGTGATCCCAAGGAAGAATTTGCTTTGTTCGTGTTTTCAACTCGTATTCCGACCTAATTTAAATTGCCACATAGGACAACGGATAATACGGCCACAAATAAAATGGCAACGTATAATACGACGACAAATTTACAATGGCGCAGATAATAATTGTCTTACATATTCCGGATAATTTCAAATGCCACATGCAGCAAAGCTCGGAAGACATGGGGCAAGAGAAGAAGGAAATTGCAGACAATGATCTGGGTCGCTAGTGTCTCTAATCGTCGATGGTTCGCCGGGCGACGAAACCTTCAGCTCCTTCTTCAATTCCTCATGATTTTGCTTGAAAACAGCCACGGATTCCTCCACCTCCTACTCGCACTCAATCTGGAGCTTCCTCAAGCCATCCATCAGTTCCTCGACGACCTCTTTCCGCATCATCTCCGAGGCACTGCTCTGCTCATGCAACATCTTCCAGCCGGCGGCCTCCTCCTCCTTCTCGGCGAGCAACTTGAGGAGCTTCGCACTGTCACCCATGGGTTGCTCGATGAGGCCGGTCGCCTTGTCAACCGAGGCATCGCTGATCTTGAGTAGCTTCGTCAAGCCGTCGACCTGCTCCTGCTGCGTAGTGATGCCAGCGAGAATGTCGTCGTCGCCGGCGAAGGACTTCAGGAGCATCGGCTTGTCGCGATGGCCGACGCCGCGAATGCGCTTTTTAGAGCCCTTGCGTGCCCGTGAGAGCTCGTTCGAGGGCTCTGTGGCGCGCCGAGACATCTCTGATGCGGCTGCGGCTTCGCGGCGGGACCTCTCTACTGCTTCCACGGCCTTGGTCTTTGTTGCATGGTTATATGTCCACCCTAAACTCCTCCTACTGGTCATGGCGGAACGACTTGACAGGAAAGACCAGTTTTGTGGGTGATGAGGAGAGGAACTGTGAAGTAATTTTTGAGTGGGTAGTTTTCATAGCCCGGTGCTAAGTGTGAACACATGTTAGTTTGATAGATGTGAACAGATTTTCAATTACTTATTGCGTTGTAATCTTCAATGTGACAAGAAACAAGGTCAAAATTTATTGATGGCAGAAGGTTGACCATGTGGTTGCTTGCCGTTAAGCCAGCCGTAGCGCGCTCCGCTCTGGCATCCCTGCGCGCGCTCTGCTCGCCGTTGAGGCAAATTTACAATGGAAATGGTTAATAATTCTTAATAATTGTCTTAAATATTCATGATAATTTAAAATGACACATGTGACAAGGCCCAGAACACTCATGACCTACATATGCATACAACTATAATAATATATAAGCTAAAAGGCTGAGCTGGCGGCCTTCCGACGATTGTCTTCTCGGACTCCATGATCAGCAATGGCACCCTTGCGTCCGTTCACTCCAAGTGTCCCAACCCGCCTCCTCCTACGGAGCTGCTGGTGCTAGGAGGCTCTTGGGGCTGCTGGGCCTCTTCCAGAAGAGCTTGACAGCGTGCAATCGCACACATGACAACTCCGCAGAACCGCTCCATTTCCATGTCTCTGGCCTGGTAGCAAATTCCGTCCATCACCTGCATCCTCAAGATATCACGTTTGCGATGTTCTACTTCGTTGGGGATGTCAACTCCGCCAAGGATGCACTCAAGCCTGGCCACCACATCATCGGGATCAAGGTTGACACGGCCTCCGTGGGCAATGATGAAGCCACAGGCTGCCTTTGTCTTGACTGAATCGCAGAGATCCTCTGCCCATTCCTTGTGGGGCATCATGCTCTCGATGAGCACTATTGATGGCAACTCTTCGGGTGGGTTGTCGATCATGCCGCCGAGCAGCTCTGGATCTTTTGCATGGTGGATGGCAAACTGCTCATAACACCTCCTCTACAATAGGTCGATTGTGCTCCCAAGGACTGTCATGCCGATATCGCTGCCGATGGGCCATGGTGCCTACACCGGCCGATGACGCACTTGCTCCCCGATCTGCTCTGGCTCGTTCTCCTCGCCGAAGATGTAATGCAGGTAGGCATCGACGTCTAAGCTTTGTTCATTGCCTGGCATGCTTGGAATAACTAATGGTAGATGGGTGAGGACTAGACCTGCACGGAGTGTCGCGACGGTGCGTTGCCGCCTAGGTTATATGCAGCAAGCCGTTAGCTGCTGGCGAGAAATAGGTGAGGGAAGAGGCGTGGATTTTACAATTCATCCAAGTGGAGCGTGGGAAGCATTCACTAGAGTGTGGTAAGCGTTCGATGGAGCGCGGGAAGACTAAGTGGAGCACACACACAACCCGAATACCGTATCCGGTGCCACGTATTATTTATCACACAAGTGATAACATAAGGAAATGTATGTGTAACTTAGTAATCATCACACACAAGTACTCGCAGACGCATCGTGTATGATACTCCTAGCCACCGCAAGCAACTAGTTTTCATTTTCAAAGTTTTTTGTACACACAAAATCGCACACGAACTAACTATATTAACCATCTGTGTTGTAATTTCTCATCGCAAATAGTTGACCCGAGTCAGCTGTTTGCCACGTATAACACACATCTTGTTAAGTTGAACCGTTTCTATTGTGTCCGCTAATCAAAAATAGTTCGTCCAAGTGAACCGTATGCCCTATATCACACACTCCTTGATCTGGCTAACTGTTTTTGTTGCACTCCCTAATAGTAAACAGTTCATCGGAGTGAACTGTATGCCGTATATCGCACACACATTGATATGGCTGCCCGTTTCTATTGTTCTGCCTCATCGCAAACAGTTCGAATGGGTTAACCGTGTGCCCTGAATCGCACATGCAACTAAAATCTGAACCGTGTTTGATGGATCCGCCATCGCAAAATGTTTTGCTCCTTTTTGACGGTTTTTACATCCCGTTTGTGATTAATGCATCGCACACAGTTTCGCAAAGGGTCTCTGATCGTACTGTCGCATTAGTAGCATCCTACAGTGGTGACACAGAGTTTTCTTTGATGCTTATCTGGAAATGAAGTAAAGCTGTAAGGGCTCCTTAGAATTGGAGGATTCTATAAACGCAGGGACATGAAAAACACAGGAATAGGATAGGAATGCACATGCAAACTGAGCATTTGGAAACATAGGATTTCTATCAACCAGGGTGTTTGGTTCACATGAATTGGAAGAACACGGGAATGGAGAAACATGGTGAAATTAAAGTCAAACCACGTGAAAATGAAAAAAATAAGAATCTTATTATGCCAGTAATGCAATGCAATTAGTCATGTTCTTCATGCATATTAATTTGGAAAGGACATCCAAGTGGATATTAAAAATCCTATGTTTTTTCTTTAAAAGAGACACCAAAGAAAAAATCCTCCAGGTTTGCTTTACTCCACTCCTTCTAACCAAATGCACGAATAGTAGTACCATAGTAGTTCCTTAGCAAAGGATCCCTGAGGGATCGACATGAATGTAGAGTAACAAAGTGATGCGATGAGTGTACAACCTCTTTGGCATAGCCTTGTCGACCTCAGCATCATTGGGTTGGATGTGGAGGATGGTGATGCTGGTGTGACTGTCGGAGGCGGGGAAGAAGATCTGAGGCCTTTGGAAATGGCGCCGATGATACTGCTCCATTGTGATGGACGGTTCCGTCGTTGGAGTAGCTTCGCTGAGGTGTACGGTGGCGAGGCCGAAGCAGGACAAAACAGACAACGTTAATCTAAAGTGGGACTCTAATATCATGTGCAATAGATGATGTAAAATACATCACCAAAAAGTGCTAGATGTAAAACGCATCAGCTGCGCCACGGCCGCTCTGACAAATGCTGTAAATGTTGTTCACTCTGAACTTAATTGAAGAAACTGAACTTTATAGTTGAAACTGAATTGTACTATCGAAACTGATTGAACTAGTAGCAGAGCATTGCAATAGATGTTTAGGGCATTCGAGCACTCATAACAGAGATGAAGTGATCTAAATCAGCAGACGATAGAGCAAGTCGTGCAGCAGCACTACGAGCGAGTGCTAAAGCAGCAACTCCTGTAGCTGCCGGAGGTCGTGCAGCAGCAGCGTGAGCGAGAGCAAGAGCAGAGAAGCAGCACGAATGAGAGCAAGAGCGGAGCAGCAGCACGACCGACAGCAATAGCAGAGCAGAGCAGCGACACAAATGAAAGCAAGAGCAGTGCAACAGTGCGACCGACAGCAAGAATAGAGCTACAACACGAGCGAGAGCCAGAGCAACATCAGCAGCAGCGCGAGCGCAAGCCGGAGCAGCTGTAGCTAGTGCCGGTCTGGAAGTCGCTGCCGAGGAAGAAATGACATGGGGGAGAGACGTCGTGGATGAAGTGGCCGGTGACGTCGCCGTCGATGGAGACCCGCCATGGCTGCTCGATATCGAGCACCGGCAGCCCCGTGAGATCGAATAAAAGATAAAATGCAGCGGTGAGTGCAAAACCTCCTTGGTGGCGCCGATTTGGCCTCAGCCTCATCAGAGGAATTGGTGAGGGTGTTGCGGTTTCGATGAGGTAGGTCAAGATGGCGCTGTGGGGATGGAGGTGGCGTGATAGACGAGGCGAACATCGGGGCAAATCCTTGGAGGTGGAGGACAGGGCGGCTGATCCGGCGGGATGACGAGATCGATGACAGATCCACATCCGGTGCGGTGGATGAGGGATGGCGAGCTGTTGCGGTGGACGACGTCGTCGGGGAAGAGTCTCCGGCTGGGCAGCGGTCGGGAGGCCAACGGAGAAGCATGGGATTTCACGGGTTTTGGCGGCCTCGGTGTATGAATGTAGGGGACAAAGGGGGAGGTAGGGGAGCCATGGCTTAGGGACGCACTCGTCTGAAATGTAGGGTAAGTTACCAGCGTACCCCACCGCTTTTTACACCGCGATGTTGAGTCGGCATTTCTGGCTGAGGGGTAGAAGGGTGATTTCGCGTGTCTGGGCTGCGGGACCGATTTCAGATGAGGAGGGAGTTTTTGTGTGCGTTGAAATTTCGGGATAACAAGGTGCGGCGCGGGTTGAAGAGGCAGGAGTTTCGAAGCAGATGAGACAAAAGATACTCGAGGTTGAAAATTTCGGGATAACAAGCCGCGGATTCCTTGTTCGGCAGAACAAACCCAACATGTACAAAAAAACAATTCATACAAGACACAAGAGAGTCATGTCCCCTTTTACTATATTGCTATAAATGCCATTGAAGAAAATACAAGAAAATGTAAAAAAAATCGGGAGAACAAGATTACCCAGTACAGTACCAAATCGTTTTGCACTTCCCTCAACAACAACAAAAAACAAATCAATTCCCACCAAAAGAAAGAGTCATGTCCCTTTTTATATGATTACAAATGCCAGGATCTCGAATTTAAATTTTTGAATCCACGTTATGTTGAATTTGAATAGATTATTAGGTGACCTTGCGGTTTATAATGGATGTAGTCCTACATTTTGATCTTCCATCATATATGAACATTTTACTCCACCCTATGAACATATATATTGTCGTCTACCATATGGAATAAATTTGAATCTTTCCTTATTTGAATACGATTGTTGTCAAGTTATACAATCATTTAAATATTATTTTGATAACAACAAACATGCATATAGCAGTAATCATATTTCACTATGAACTTTATGTACCATACGATCTCCAATTCAAATATTTGTATCCATTTTATGTTGAATTCAAATCTGAGTACATTGCTCTAGGTAGCGAGATGTTCGGGATAATCTAAACCATGTTTTCATATGTATAATTTTTGGCTGAATTGGGACAAGTTTTGGTATAAGCTTCTTGCAATACCGGAGATTCTCTCAACAAGCCTCGTGGTTCCGAGAGGGAACATGTCACCTTTGTGTGCAAAACGATATACGATGCCTCCCCCTTGATTTTCTTTACAGAGGAAACATATAACTATATGAGTGCCCTGTTAAATTTTGGGATTATTCCGGGTTCGTTTGGCCTTTTTTATATATTAATTGAGTTTCTGCACATTTAATGTCCATAATCCAAATTTGAACTGCAAGCAAATGCTCAGGTGCACCAAAGTTGGTTGAAAAATCACATGTTTGTCCTTGGGTGAATTTCCACGTCCCATGGAAGAAATGGGAATGAAATTCAAACATCTGGCCATCATGACTCGGCCGAGAACATCGAGAAACTTGGTTTTTAAATTCATGTAAATCCAAAACTCGCCTGGAAATCATGAAACTTGCCATGGTGTCATGTCATGGCACTAACATGCTGTGGTAAAATATTGGGCCAGTTCGGAACAAGTTTTGGTATAAGCTTCCTGCAAACCCGAGCTTCTCTCAAGAAGGCTCGTGGTTCTGAGAGGGAACGTGTCACCTTTGAGTGGGAACAATATATGCTGCCCCCTTGAGTTTCTTTATAGAGGCAACATAGAATTACATGAGCGCCCCATTAAATTTTGGAATTATTCCAGGTTTGATTGGCCTTTTTTATATATTAATTGAGTTTTTGGTCATTTAATGTGCATAATTCAAATTTGAACTACAAGCACATGCTCCCGTGCACCAAAGTTGGTTGAAAAATCACATGTGTGTCCTCGGGTGAATTTCTAGGTCCCATGCAAGAAATGGGAATGAAATTCAAACATCTGGGCATCGTGGCTCGGCCGAGAACATTGAGAAACTTGGTTATAAAATCTATTATATATATATTAGAGATGACAGATAAGCCATCACGTTCATCCACATATAGTAATATTATTTACACTGTCGGATTAGAACAATAATGGTTGAGATTTAAAGTTTTTACGTAACACGCTAAATATGTACGCAGCAACGTATTGATCGCTCATGTTTAGTCACGTACATGCATAGATGGCTAGCAAAAGTAATGACCACATACAGGATTTTGGGTTTCACGGATCATTACAAGCTAGGACAGGAAATAACAATAAAAAAGTCAGGAGAAACGTAATCAAAACAACCACGTCAATATTCCAAGAAAAACATGTCTATAACATGTAGCCAATAACACATGGGAGATACTATGTGTCTTCATCGTTCTCTGACATGGCTGACGCAGGCTTGCAGTTTTCTCTCTCAAAATAGCGAGCAGAATCGAATAAGTCGAAGAATTCTCTACCACATGCCCCAGTAGGCTAAGGAAGGCAAAGGGTCGGCGATCTGACACCGCCACATACAGAACCAGTGAAGGTCTCCAGTCTCCACACCTATGGCTAGGTCACGCCTCCTGTCAGGACATGGGGGCTGATCTGAACAAAAGCCGACCGGAGCGGCAAGAATAGGAGGAGGACCTGCGGGGATAAAACATCATGAACACATGCATCCAAGTCCTACAAGCTTCAAGAGTATTGCCTGGACTGGACTATGATTTGCACCTTATATGCCTTATATATGTAGATGACTTTGACGGTAAGAATTAAGATTACCTCTAATGTTCACCATCCATTAGCTTGCATTCACTACACACTGCTTATAGAGCTCAGGTTTTGTATATGCATGCTGGAAATATGGGTTGGAGATAAGCTGGTAATTAAGATTCTGCATCCATGGAAGGACTAGATAGAGAGTACCACAACAAAAAAATATGTCCCATTTGCTGATCCCCTGAGTTACTATCCCATGATAATTCTAACTTTCGAAAGTCTGGCGAGTCAACAGAGCTGTAGAATATGTGTTAAGGTAACCCATTTTTCAGCACTAAGTGCACTCTCAATTGGTGTAACAATCTGGTAGTTGAGCAGCTGAATACTTGGATGAGATGGCAGCTGGAGGTAAGCGCCAGAGAAAAGACAATGTTCTTTTATAAAACACAGACTTTTACCTTCCTGATATTTGTTGTAAGCGCTATGACGAGTCTCATTTGCAATTGGTATGCTGCACAAATAAATTTCTTAATTAAAGATGGCTAAATTGCAACTACCGGTATTTTCTTAGAAAAGGAAAATATTGCTGCGGTTTATCATGTCCATTTATGTTGGAAACAACAACTAAATAATGCTTACAGTGTCGATTGATGTTAAACAACAGTCTTTTCCCAGAGAAGAACTTTAGTCATTTTTTATATATTTCTTATTTTCTATTTTTATAAACGTCAGATCCTTTTGGGTCAAGGTTTGCAGAATACATGACGACAGATTTTGATGAAATTTTTCTTGGTTGGATGCCTCAAGTAGCTTCTACTTCTTTGTCTTTTTGGCCTGCTCAAACCATTAAATCAACTATTTATCTATATTTAATAAAAATAATATACTGGTACTCATATTAGAGAAAAATAATCTCCGTTTTTGACCCATTAAAAAATGCATGTAATATACATAAAAAATTAAAAGAATCTACTATTTTGACCTATTAGGGTTGTGCTGATTTTATACAAAGAAGTAGTTCCAACAGGGGCGGTAAAGATATTCACAAATTATAGTTAAAGAAAAAAGAGATGCATTTTGGAAAACGCTTTGAAACTTATGATGACCGTGTAAGTGCTCCGGGTTAAGTAGTGGAGAAGTGAGGCTAAGATTTAAATTGTTTTATTATGGTACATATACGCCCACGTTTCAAGAATGTACACGCATATTTGGATACAAAGTCAGATATGCTTACACTATAGAGGCATGATAATAGAAATATTATGAAGGGGACCCCAAAACACAAATATTCATCATTATGTATTGTTTAAAACTTTAAATAATATTCACAAATTCAAAACATATTAAATGAATTCTTCAATTATTTGTCATCATGTATTGTTTAAAAGTAATTTTCAACGTGTATGATGTAAATATTCACAAGACACCACTGACTGTAGGGAATGCCAATTGTGCATCCAGTTGTTACATCGTAAATCTTTCTTAATGTAGCTAAGCATGACAAAATCACTCCAGGAGTGATAAGACACCACTGATTCCAGAGTTTGTAGAAAGGATACAAGTTCAATTGTTGAGTCCACTACCACGTAGTGAAGTTACTTGGGTTTTGCACCACATACATTTCTAAAAGTTATATCACCTCGATGGTAATGTGGCGAGAAATCTAAAATAATTAAGATCGTCGATCGATAATTTTTACGGCTGAGATTAAAAGATATTACATTATGTGGCAAAAGTTATGTTTGAACCGACACGTATAAGGTGCATGACTTCTTTTTTGTAAAGAAAAGATGAGTTTGCATTGACATGTGCATGCACGTATGGATGATGGCGGAAACCTATTTTTGGACACGTGAACAAAAACATCAAGAAGAAAAGATCATTAGAAGCACATACAAAGAAAGTTTACATCTGACATAAAAAAAAGTTTACGCCCGAAGCCATCACGTACCAGAAGAAACAAAAACATCAAGAAATCCATGTCCTACTAGGACACGTACATAAGAAAATTTTAGTTATAGAAAAAGCACATATAAAAAAGGAATTCCATGTTAAAAAAATAGGTATTCTGATTAACAATGAGTCATGTTTGACACGCCCAAAAATTTGACTACCATAGGCATGTACGGAACCAGATCAAGTCATAGATATCCTTCCTTCTTCAACCTCTACCAATCTTATCTCATCTCAACTCAACAAAAATAAAAAAAACTCCACCGATCTCTCAGCAAGGTTACAGTAGGGTGAGGGAAACCACAGCAGGTGCTTAGGACTCACATGAGCACCTAATTGGGCTCCTAGCACAGGAACTGCCCAATCTCCCAATTACAACAGAGGCTTGCCTTCAATTCTCACAAATGTGATCTGATAAAAATCAGGGACGCCTTGCCGCAGGAAACCAGCGGGAGCAAACAACCCTAGGCTCGCCTAGGGAGAGAAAATAACCTGTGTCACAGGTACAAATACGTTAAAAGGCCCTGAAGCAGAAAGCAGGCAAAAAAAGGCAAGGGAGGTGGACGCCGGCGGCGTCATCGACGAAGGTAACCCTACAGCCGAAGCAGCCAGCCGGCAAAGGAAGTGGGCGCCGGCGGCAGCGTCGACGAAGGTAACCCTACAGCTCAGACTACCTCAGTGCACGATGCATGCCTAATGCTCTTTATCTAGAAATTCTCGAAACAAAAACAAAATTTTCTGTTCAGGTACATCGTTTAATTGATGGAGAAAAATACATCAAAGTTCAAGATGTAATAAATATGAACGCATGTCAGTTATTAGACATGTGAATTTTTTTGGTAGAGAGGGTTGTCTGAACCATGGCGTTCAAAGAAAAAATTTACCAACAAAGGTGGACATTAAATAAAAATTCAAAAAAGAAACTATCCAAATTCCATACAAAAATCTGGTGACGTGTGTATATGTCTATACAAGGAAATAACACAAAAAAATCGTATCCTGCTACGACATGTGCATATGATCACGTGTCAAGGGAAACATCCATATCAATTTTAATCTCAAATAAATCAAAATGCTTAAATATGCAATTACATATTTTTTATGTTTTGGAAAAAGTTTAAGAATCATTTCATATATTATAGAGTTCTATGATTTGTATTCGTATTTTGTTATCTGAAAGAATATGTATATTCATATAAACAGAATCGCTTCCCTTCAATATGTTGGAATAAAAGTTATGTAGTATTTACTATTTATTTATACCCATCTCAAAAACTACATTTTTGCATTGTAAGAAATTATAGAATTATATGACAATGTTAAAATAAAGAATTTCTATCCCGTGCACAAGCTGCCCTAGAGTGATTTGGCAAGGCAACCTAATCAAGCTGACAAGATTGTTATATCTGAACAAATGAGCCACACAGAGACTCATCCATACTCCACGTACGGGCTCCGTGAGCTAGAATAATTCAAAACCCAAGAATCACTACACAATTCACTTATGCACACTTGAGAAAGAAATATTATGCATGAACATCGTCTGGCAGATAAAAGCTAGGATGGCAATCTATCCCACAATGACGATCATCTGGCCAAAGGAAAGGCAAGACAGAATGATGCATCCAATACATGCCCACAATGCTCTAAGAAAATTTATTTATATTTTATATTTACATATTACAAAAAGAACAAACGAGATTTTATGAAAAAGAAGAAGGGTCAGGATTTATAAAGTCATAAAACCTCTATGCTGCAAGGTTTGTCACAAGTAATGTTGATCGGTTGATGAGTTGTGGCCGGATTACAATAGGAAATATTCTCCAGAACTGTTGATTACAACTAGGTGCATCTATAAGAAATGAAACTATGTGCTGTAAAAACAATATTTGATAACAAAATATTTAAAACTAATATATAAATTAGCGTCCGAACAATTAGTAAATAATGATGCATTAGAAACGACGTCTCAACTTACCGAGTTGCGTCAACAATTAATCAAAGAAGAGTGTGAGAAAACACATCACTTGGAGAATAATCTGTATGCATCAGCTAACAAATACAAGTGGGAAAATTGTCAAAAAGTTATGTATGTGCAAAAAAATATTCATAATTTTAATTCATATTTCAATAGGATAATATTATTAAAAAGATAGACACTAATATATTACTGAAAAAGGAAAACTGAAAAAATAGTACATGATTTCAATGTTGAAATTGAGACCTCAATGTCTTCCTTCTTTTGTCTTCAATCAAAAAGGTCGTTCAACACAACCTTATAAACCTTTAAAAAATATTTTGAATTTAGTATAATATTTTCTTTACTGGGAATGACATACCGATTGCAATGTAGTTGATAAATCTAGCAAGCATAGTACATGATTTCAATGTTTAAATTGACACCTCAATGTCTTCCTTCTTTTGTCTTCAATCAGAAAGGTCGTTCAACACAACCTTAATATTTTCTTTACTGGGAATGACATACCGATGGTAATGTAGTTGATAAATCTAGCCGCGCAAATGCGCGGGTTACACTTCTAGTTCTTGTAAATTCAAAACACGCCTGAAAATCATGAAACTTGGCATGGTGTCATGTCATGGTACTACCATGTTGTGGTAAAAAAATTGGCTGAATAGGAACAAGTTTTGGTATAAGCTTCTTGCAAACCGGAGCTTCTCTCAAGAAGTCTCGTGGTTCTGAGAGGGAACGTGTCACCTTTGTGTGCATAATTAAAATTTCAAATACAAGCACATGCTCCAGTGCACCAAAGTTGGTTGAAAAATCACATGTGTGTCCTTGAGTAAATTTCTAGGTCACATGCAAGAAATGGGATCGAAATTCTAACATCTGGGCGTCGTGGCTTGATAACCCACAAGTATAGGGGATCGCAACAGTTTTCGAGGGTAGAGTATTCATACCAAATTTATTGATTCGACACAAGGGGAGTCAAAAAATATTCTCAAGTTTTAACAATTGAGGTCTTAATTCAACCGCACCTGAAAGACTTAATATCTACAGCAAAGTGTTTAGTAGCAAAGTAATACAGAAGTAACGGTAACGGTGGCAAAAGTAACAGTATTGGTTTTGTAGTCATTGTAACAGTGGCAATGGAAAAGTAAATAAGCAAAGAACAATATATGAAAAGCTCATAGGCAATGGATCAGTGATGGATAATTATGTCGGATGCGATCCCTCATGCAACAGTTATAACGTAGGGTGACACAGAACTAGCTCCAAGTCATCAATGTAATGTAGGCATGTATTCCAAATATAGTCATACGTGCTTATGGAAAAGAACTTGCATGACATATTTTGTCCTACCCTCCCGTGGCAGCGGGGTCCTATTGAAAACTAAGGGATATTAAGGCCTCCTTTTAATAGAGTACCAGAACAAAGCATTAACACTTAGTGAATACATGAACTCCTCAAATTACGGTCATCACCGGTAAGTATCCCAATTATTGTCACTTCGAGGTTAACGGATCATAACACATAATAGGTGACTATTGACTTGCAAGATAGGATCAATAACTCACATATATTCATGGAAACATAATAGGTTGAGATCTGAAATCATGGCACTCGGGCCCTAGTGAAAAGCATTAAGCATAGAAAAGTCATAGCAACATCAATCTGAGAACATAATGGATACTAGGGATCAAACCCTAACAAAACTAACTCGATTACATGATAAATCTCATCCAACCCATCACCGTCCAGCAAGCATACGATGGAATTACTCACGCACGGTGGTGAGCATCATGAAATTGGTGATGCAGGAAGGTCGATGATGACGATGGCGATGGATTCCCCTCTATGGAGCCCCGAACGGACTCCAGATCAGCCCTCCCGAGAGAGATTAAGGCTTGGCGGCGGCTCTATATCGTAAAACATGATGAATCCTTCTCTCTGATTTTTTTCTCCTCGAACGTGAATATATAGAGTTGGAGTTGAGGCCAGTGGAGCATCAGGGGGCCCACGACGCAGGGGGCGCGCCCCCCATCCTCGTGAACAGGGTGTGGGCCCCCTTACGTTGATTCTTTCGCCAGTATTTTTTATATATTCCAAAAATATTCTCCATGAAGTTTCAGGTCATTCCAAGAATTTTTATTTTTGCACAAAAATAACACCATGGCAATTCTGCTGAAAACAACGTCAGTCCGGGTTAGTTCCATTCAAATCATGCAAGTTATAGTCCAAAACAAGGTCAAAAGTGTTTGGAAAAGTAGATACGATGGAGACTTATCATGGCTCGGCTGGAAACATTGAGAAACTTGGTTTTTTAATTCCTATAAATCCAAAACACGCATGAAAATCATGAAACTTGGCTTGGTGTCATGACATGGCACCAACATGCTGTGGTAATTTTGCTGTCCGATTTGCGAAGGCGCACACATTAACAATCAACAAAGTCATTTTGGAACAAGTGCTGTCACGTTACAATCGAAAACACAAGTATTATTGAAATTGTGGGCGTTCTATTTACCATGTACATGCCTCCATGTGTCCCCTTTTTTTATTAGGTAGGAGGCACCGTGCAGGGTAGCTATTTGAGTACGGGAGGCGTGCGATCAGACCCCTGCGTGTGCTTATCGGGAGTAGAGCCCTTTGACCTCCATCTATCGTCCACCTCTCTCCCAAGGTCTCCATTAATGGCGCCCGAGCCTCCGTTTAATGGCGTGGCTATGTCTCATCGACTGAGATTTAAGAGAGAAAAATGGAAATCTGAAAAAGAAAATTTTGTACGGATCTTGATGTAAGATCCGACGGACCTATATAGCATCTACTACGACTTATAGTGAGACTGATGAATATATAAGGACGACGACAGTGGATAATAATTGTCTTACATAATTAGGAAGATAATTAAAAAGCCACATGCGGCCATGCCTGAAATACACAAGGCACTACAACATGACCTCACCTGTAGCAACATTTTTTTCCGTATCTAAAAGTCCATATATCCGTTGCTAGTGTCTTTACCAACGGTTTGGGATGCGTTGCCTTATCCAGTGTTGCTAGCGCATAATGCAACGCATATACTACCGTTGGTAAAAGGGATCGTTGCAAGAGTACAACACATAAAACAGACTTATACAACGCTACTATCCGTTGGTGCTCAATATATCGGGATCCAAATCTCATTGTTTGGCAATAGATAATTTGCCATGCTTTATGTGTTTGTATATATATAGTGTGAATAATAATAATATTATTATATATGTATATAACAACAATTGAATTAATCCTTCACATAATGGTGATAATTATATGTATATCAAGCTAGGAAAAGACAAGAAAATATACACACAAGAGGAAGAAATCATATATTGCATAAAATTGTTGGATTACACTAGTGGATATTACAGGAGGAAGAGCAACCAAATGTGATGCAAATCTAAATATTTTCTCGACAAAGAAACTTAAACTAAAAGCACCCATCGACATCCCTGATACCTAACTAAAACATAACCGAGGAACATCATCGAATAGGAACAACATCCCTACAACTTAACTAAAACTGAAAGCATCCATCATCATCATCATGAACTGGAACATTATCATCATCATCATCATCACATCCCAGTGTACTTGCCATGCACCCATATAATCATCCATGCATCTTTTGACTCTACAAAGAAAATAACAAAATGAACCGTTAACACACAGTGCATTAAGAAGCAAGAACCACTTTGCGCACACTTACTGCTCATCAGCACATTTTTTGGTCTCGATAGCAGTCTAATAGCAAATAAGAAGAAACAAATAAACAAGATAGCACTACAATTTGAACACAAATTCATATGTGATTATGAGAAGATAGAAGCATGAGTGTTGGTTGTCCTTGATGACTAATCCAGACGCCACAATATACGACACAACCTGCATAAAACATGGCTAAATAAAATTATATGGACATTAGCCTAAGTGATGTGCATAGGGCAATGTGATTGACAGTACCACTTCTCTTTTGTTCTCCAGTTAGTTAGCAAACCGGACCAAAACGGTTTGTCATCTGAAACTGAACCAAAACATCTATTTCTAGTTGGTTTCGGTCATCCAACAGGAAATAGGGAAACCTATAAGTGCTCACCATGTTTTGAAACCAACCTACAGCCCCAAATCCACTGAAATGAATTTACATCATCACCAGCCTAGAGATCCATTGCTAATTATTTACATCTACAGTAAAACTGTTTTTTGTGAACCAACAGATCTATTTATTTCTAAATAAATCCACTGAAACCTACAGCCCCAAATCTTATAAATGTGCGTCAACAGCAGCATAGAACCTAGCACAGCTCAATGGCCATGGACACAATGAGCAGTAGCACGGTAAGGAGAAGGAGAGAGTTTACCTTCGATGGCATCATCCATGACTTGCTCCACCAACTTGACTTGCTCCATGGCGTCCCCCCTGCATTGAGTTGGAATACCTAGTTGATTTTAATTATACTAAGATTCTTTCATGTGAAACTAAATAGTGGAATTAATACATACAGCACACAATATAGGCCCGCGCTTTCTGAAACCCAACCAAAAAATAAGAAGTAGGTTGTCTACCAGGCCATGCCTTGTACGGTTTCAACTCTGGTATGATGCCCCGTGAGAGGAACAATAATACAAGGAAGTCAAATATTGTCGTCGGTAGGACCTTACCTGCCAATTCAAAAAAGATAATGTTAACTTATCATGGGATCATCATCAAGAACATGCACACTATTTTTCAAATTCTTACTATGGCAGTCATTACGTTATTGTCCAACGATGAGTAAATATTTTTTGGGACAATGAACAAAAAGAGATGGTTCAAACTCTAGACCCAGAAATGGATGGTTGCAAATCGATAGGGTCTATACTGTTCTAGGTACATAATAATGGGCAAAACACACTAATTTGTATTGAAATTGCTGACAGAGTAACTAATTTGTAGTGGAATGGCCAAAATAGTACCTTATATAGGGACAACTTGTAGGTGATCATTTCCTTGTAGTGTATTTCATGAGTACAGGATGATAGTATTAAAAACTAATAGTCCATCATGGTTATCCTTGTATCTAGTTTGGTCTTACCCTTTCCATATAGAATTTGCAGAACTAAACCATTAGTTCTTTCCAAATTTTATACATGTAATAGGCAGAATAGAAGTCGTTCCTGACTTTTAGTGGAGAATAGTATCCGAAGAAATACATCTATAGAAGCACTGTGGCCTGAACTCATGTTAACCACAATAACAATATCCTTTTTAGTTGAAAAGGCAAACTTCTAATATTTAAATATTATTCATGATTTTTAAATGATACATCGAGATACCATGTTGACAAAAAGATAATACAACTGTGATTATTTTGACTAGAAGTGCATATGAATACAAAACAGAATTTATATTGGACACTGTACTGAGATAACACTACATCAGCTCCGAGCTGTAACAGAAGTACCTATATTATTTTCGGAAAGTAAGGGAAAGCATCTAACGTACCGCCAAATAGTGGTTCAAATATTCATCACTTGGTAATAATTAAAAACACCTTGCTGATGCTATAGTCGTACATAATAATCATATGTGTGACTAAGAAAGCTTGAAGATCAACTTTTATTTTGGAAGGGAAACAGGAGCAGAATCTTAAAAATATAAATCAATAACTAACCATTAAATAGCAAAAGAAATAATTCTACTCAGTTTCAAAGCCAACGTGGCAATACATAAGTAACCATATACATATCGTGGTTGTAGCATGTGCACAGCAAGCCATCGTATACTAAGTTAATATGTACAACAGAAATAGTATATTTATGCTTCATCTGTTCAAATTACATGGGAGAACATTATAAGATGATGAAATTCCACAAAGCAGCACTATTTTTCAGTGAAGAAAATAAAAAATCTAATGGTTAAATTGATAAGAGGATTTTACACATACGTTTATTTTTCTTCAATGGGGACATGAGCATCTTACCTGATCTAACGGGGCCAAACCTGAAGACATGAACTGAGTCGCGTCCATGTCACCCATGTCGTGGACAGCACCTATGGTTAGGATTGGTTTTCCCTGTAGAGAGAAGGGTTATACAGCCAGTTGGTTGCACGTCTACAAGAGAAGAAAAGAGCAGAGGTTAGGGCATCTACAACGCTCGATGCTTGGCCAGGCGCTTACAGAAGAAAGTGAAAATATTATTAAATTGAAAAATCTAGGCGCCCTGCCTTCCAACGCTGGACGCTAACTACCAATGCTAATCAAACACTAAATTAAACTGCACATGCGGCTGATGCAGGGAAGAAAGGAGGGAAGCGCCCGCTGCATATCTTTGCGCTGACGAAGCATCCGACGCCAGGATTTGAGGGCCTCAACTGCAAATCGGTCAGGAATTTAAGTGGGAAAAAATCCTAGCGCCTCCCCTAGCGCCCTGCGTTGGAGTTGGACATGCCCTTAGAGAAAGAGGGAGATAAATGATGAAACCAGGGGAGGGGTGCACTCACCAGACTGACGACATGGCCACCAGCGCCGGAGCCGACGCCCGAACCCTAGCTATGGGGGAGGGTTGCGGGTTGGCTTTAGTGGCTGCAAGGGCCGGATCTAGCTGGATGGGAGGGCGCCGCAATGTGAGGGGACCTGGGGCTGTGCTTCGCGGTGGCAAGATTCGCCGGATGTCGCTTGAATCAGCCGCCGCAGGTTGAGCAGCGAGGAGCCGCGTGAAGTGAGAGATGGGTCATGAGAGTGATGGGTGGGTAGGGATGATGTGGATCCGGCAGCCTCTGGAGCTGCGAGGTAGGAGGAGGGGAGGGGGAGGGCCGGCGGTGAGGTGGATCGGATGAGGAAGACAAAGCGGTGGCGGCGGCGGTTCAGGAGAGATAAGGGCGGGCGCTCTGTTTCTCGCGAGTCTCTTTATCTCTCTCTCTCTCCTTTCCTCAGTTTTTTTCTCAATTGCACCACGATAGGGTAATGAGCTGCAACTCTACATCGCATATGTTGCATCGCTTATATGCGTATCTTAGAATTTTTTTGCAACGTATAGTCAAAATGTTGTAGAATTTGTGTTGCTTTACAGAGGGTATCCTTGTAGTGAGGGCAAAAGAAGAAGGAAGACAATGATCTGGCTCAATGATCTCTACTTTCTTGATGCATTGCTGCAGGCCACGGGAACTAGTCTCCGCGGCGAGCGGCGATGAGCTCTTTCGTGTCCTCAAGAAACTACTTGAGAGCATCCACAGATTCCTCCACTAGCCTTTGGCGCTCGATGCGGAGCATGTCATTCTCGTCCATAAGTTTCTTGACGATGACGCTGGTTCTCTTCAACAAGGCACTGGTCTCCTCCTACTGCTCTGCACTTCGGACGATCTTCGCCTTCAACGGGTCGCGCTCGGCCCAGAGCCTCTCATTTCCCTCCCTTAGTTGCCGGATGACGCCGGTAGCCTGTTGAAACGAGGCTTTCATGTCGTCCTGCAACCTCGCCCAGCCGGAGATCTAATCCATCTGGCTATGAACGATCGCATGCATGCGCCTGTAAGAGTCGTCTCCTGCTCGCGAGACATTTTCCCAGGCCACCATGGCGCGGCGGGACATTTCTGTTGCATTCGCGGTGCCGCAGGACATCTCTTCTGCTCTCGTGGCATGGCCGGACTAGTCTGCTGCATCGACGGCATGGCCGGACCTCTATGTTGCTTCGGCGGCGCGGCAAGACCTCTGTGCTGCTACTTCCGCGTGGCGGGACATGTCATCTTCTTTTGTGGCGAGGCGAGACATCTCTTGTGCTTCCGCTTCCATGCTCGCCTCTCCCTAGTGGTAATCTCTTGACCCAGAACTCATGCCGGCCATGGCAGACACAAGGGAAGGATGCTGAATGACTTGTTTGTTTTTGTGGATGAGGAGTTGAGGAGGAATGTGCAGTCATCTTGGCATAGTAGTATTTATAACCGATTACTAATACACTCCTAAGTGGGAAACCGTTTAGGTTGTGATCGGTGTGAACAGGTTTGCAATTAAATATAGCATGGTAGTAGTAATTTGGAATGTGATGAGATGCAAGCTCAAAATTTATTAACGGTTGTAGTTTCGAAGTGCGGCACTATTCCCGGATGGCGTTACGTGGGCATGTGTTCTCGGCCGTGTTGTAGCATATGCCATGGTAGTTCTTTTTCTATTGTTGTGTACGTGCAATAACTGGCAGCATCGGATACATATCTTACGATTATTGGGGCGTTCGGTAGGAATAGCCTCGTGGCGAGCTATAGACTAGTGTTTTTTTCAGACGCATTACACCTATCTCTCAGGACTTTTCGCACGCACCATCTCTAGCTCCCTAGGTCGATGCCACCCACATACACTTGTACTCTGAGTTTAGTATGTTATACAGGAAGAGAAGAGGTGCACACACGCACTTGTCCTCTCTCACACACGCATCTGTAGCTACGAATTGTAGTGTTCTCAACCATCTGATTGGCTCTATCATCGGTTTCACATTGCTCCTTGGCCTTAAGATTGAGAAGTTTAAAATGCAGAGGCTATGCTGGAGGCATGAGGTTTTGGTTAATGTGCGGGCCACACATGCCACCAACACGACACGAGCTTCGTCTTCCTAGTGCGCAGTCGGGTGAGTTGTCCAAGTATAGACACAACCAGGCCCTCCTTGGTGTCTGCGCCTTGACTTATGCGTAGAGAAATTAGGATCAGAGGGAGTACTACTAGTAGTAGTACTACTTTGATGTGTGGTGTCAACGCGCACAAGTATGCAACACTTCCTGAACAAACAAGCATATAAGTTGTTGCCGTTATACTTCTTAACCAAAGGATCTTTATATCAAACAAACACAAAATATCCATTCGACTGTTGGAAATTACTTTAACTGTTGATCTGATGTCGAACTAATTGTTGCATCACCATCAAAACCCATCATCTCTTAAGCTAAAGTAGACCGAGGTAACCCCTATATTAGCATATTACTAAGATAAACAGAAGGCACTGTAGAATCATTTAGGACGTGAGCTTATCAATCTGAATGTGGAGGGACACCAGCTTAGCCCTGGCCAGTAGCTTGGGCGGAACTATGAAGAAGGTCAACTCCTACACAGCGACGTCACGGGATCCTTGCTTCTTGTCACCTCCATTTCCACCTTGACGGCGTTG
This sequence comes from Triticum urartu, assembly GCF_056163025.1. Lineage (NCBI taxonomy): Eukaryota > Viridiplantae > Streptophyta > Magnoliopsida > Poales > Poaceae > Triticum > Triticum urartu. Next base: position 322,752,462 of record NC_141879.1, on the reverse strand, counting down.
GTCCTGCCTTTGGGCTCCCCCGGCGGGCCGACGCCCACAGCTTGGCCACGTAGTGCGGCAGTGGGGACACACCTGCTCTGATGCACATGACCGACACAATGATAGGCGCGCTGATGTCGAGCACGCTGCCGACCAAGAAAAACGCGCGGCCATCCTCCTCCATGAATAGCAAAAGTCGTGGCTCCGATAGTGGCACTCGTAGCTGGAGCACCTTGCCATACTGGATCCTGTGCACGGGCATGGGATGCATGGTGCTGATGTGGTGGGAGTGCACCGGTGGCGGGCCTTCGTAGCCGAAGACGGGCACAGGGCATTTGCAGGGCGCGAGCAGACACACGCTTTGGTGATCGGCGAGCTTGTGGTAAATGATGTGGAGCCCACAGCCTTTGTGCGGGCACTCCACCCTCACCGAGGAGAGGACGGCGTCCACCGCTGTGTTCCGCACGTCGAAGCCACCGCTGCGCTCACACTTCTAGCACTACCACTGGTTCCCGGGGCGCTCGATGCGGCAGTCCGCGCAGGCCAGGTGCCCTCCCTTGCACTGCACAAATCAATCGAACAACACATCAATAAAGAAACATGCACCTTGCTCGATTAGCCGAACGGACGAGGTGTATTCGAACCTGATACACTGGAGGCTTCAAGGGGCGGAAGCACAAGGGGCAGTGGAGCAAGGTGAGGTCTGTCCAGACCATAGAGAGCTCCATCGTCGGGTCTTGTTTCGTCTGCATGATCTCACCCTCCTAGTGCACAACCATCTCTCGCTTTAGGGCCGGGGCATTCCAAAGCTTTACCGTCACCTATTCATACTACTTCAAGGTGCATTAAATCAACACATGCAAGTATCAAAAGGAGAGTCACGGCATGCATGCATGCGTTCTAACTAATGCATCGGTAAAGGAAAATTATTGAAATATATCGAGTGCAGTGCTTTGATGTGTCGCGTCAACTCGTACAACAACGAGAAGTTTGATTACTACAACGCCCTCTCCCTCGCGGACTGAGCTACGGTGCCTTAACTGCACCTGCCTTTGGCTGTATGACAGGTGGGCCACCCACCTGTTGGGCCCACCTGTCATACAGGTAAAGGGAGGAGCAGTAAGTCATTGAAGCTGCGTCCCTCCCTCTCCCATGAGCGTGGTGGCTGGCAGGACTAGGAGAAGCTTTCGCTACATGTTGTCCCTCCCGCACGCGGTGGACATGCAGCAGTTCATTCAGTATCAGATGGCTAGAAGCATACTGTAGTACTCGTCCACTACAGTAGTACTCCATCATTGTTCGACTTCCCGAAGAGGCGAAGAGCCAAGCGCAGCCCGGACGCTCTTGTGGCAGTTTCATGTGTAGAGTAGTCTAGGATAGCATGTACCGTGCCTCTAAGATTTAAATCGTTGGGGTCGGCTCCATGCTATGAGGCCGTCTCGAAGCATTTTTTTGATTAAAATAATCTTCTGTCCCTACCTGTCATCCTGGTGATTGTGGTTCGCACGCTCATCTAGTAAGACAGGAATCTATTGTGGTGGGGTAAATGTTAGAGGTTGCAGCAAATATATTATACATTGCGGGTCTTTCAGCCAAGTTTAGAGGCAAGCATGTGGGGTCTGTGCTATGATGTGTCGCGTCCACTCGTACAACGAGGAGAAGCTTGATTTTACTACTACACGCCTTCTCCCTCGCCCATGCACGCGGTAGCTTGCAGACGAGGATAGGCTTTTGCTTATAACAAGCTATCCCTCCCGCACACGGTGTATGGACATGCAATAGTGGATTCGATACTGTAGAAGTAGTAGTAGTAACATCATTGTTCGTCTTCTCAAAGAGGCCAAGAGCCAAGCGCAACCCGAACATGGCAGTTGCGGACCTTGGAGCATGCATATAGCCAGGCTCTTGCATGAGAAAAATGCCTATGTGAGCCCACTATTATAGTACTTGCTAGTATAGCCCTGTAAACCAGAAAGGGGTATTTGCCTTTCTAGATATTTTAACAAGTGACTATACTACACCGAAATGGAGTACATATGGAGTAAAATGTAGTGAATCTACACCGTAAATAAATACGTAGTTCTCTCGTTTTCCTCTCCGCCTTGGTCGCGGTGCACAATATTGAGTATACTAGTACTGACTAGTCTCTTTTTGACACGCATTTACGTTTCTTTTTAACACAGTACAAACACAAGCGCTCATATACACTTGCATACACTCACCCCTATGAACACACACACGCACACCCTACCCCTATGAGCATCTTCAAAAGACTGAGCCGTCATATCATCTTGAAATTTATGAAGTCACCATTTGCACCTCGTCGTCGACGGTAACGTCTCCTGACACACATTTACATTGATACGGCTTGAATGCCAAGGAGGGAGAGGGTAGCGGTTCTCGAGAGGTTGAATGGTCAATGATGCATCCTCAATTAGCATGTAGAGGGAATTAATTGGAGAAGCAGAATAGAGCCAGGACGATGTGAATGCAACAGAGTTTGGACTCTCATATAAAGGCGCCCCACCACTCCAATCCATCTAGTCCTAGTCTCTGCGCAACACTTCTCACTCCAACCCTAGACCAAGTGACCAGAAGCCAGAAGCACCTATGGATGTGATGGACGCGAGCGGCAGTCAGTTGTGCCAAATCATCCAAGACACCGGCTTGCGGCCCCGCACCGCGCAACATTTCCAAATGGTGCTGGCGACCGCCGATGTCGTAGCCCTCGCCGATGCCAGCTTCACCTCTCGCATGGATGACATGATGATCCACTCCATCCGCAAGTTCATCACCGTCAAGAAGCACGTGCACGACCTTGCCCTACTGCTCCAGCCCATGCGCCCAGGCTCCTCATTGCATGCCACCCTCATTAGCCTCCATGGTGACGAACTCTTTCAAGCCCCGGTGGCCCTGCAGGTGCCGGAGGTCGCGACGAAGAATGTGCACCTCGAGGCCGCTCTCGCCGTGCAGCGCCTCGCCATGCAAGAAACTGTCGACCTGCACATCCACGTCTATGAGGAAATTGTCTACATAGGCCACTACAAGGCCAGCGAGGACAAAAAGACGTTGGCCTTCTTCCAGCGGCTAGAAACTTTGGACGCCATTGTTCAGAAGCATGTCGACCTGGCCATGAAAGCCGCTGCTACTTAGCCGCCGTTCGGTGGGCCGGCGCCCTGAGTCGGGGAGGTGGACGTCGTCGTTGGATGCATCTCTTATTCTTGCCTCCTGTAACCAGCACTGGATCGCCTCGTGGCCTTAATGTTTTATTAGTATAGTACTCCCTCCGTTCCCAAATATAAGTCTTTCTAGAGATTCCAACAAGTGACTACATACGGAGCAAAATGAGTGAATCTACACTCTAAAATATGTCTACATACATCCGTATGATGTATTCCATTTGAAATATCTAAAAAGGCTTATATTTAGGAACGAATGGACTATATGGCATTTTTATGCCAGTTGTAACATTTTCACTGTGAGGTGGGGCCGCAGTTGAGCAAACCGACCATCGGCAAATCCCCACCCCACCCACCGGGCGTCGGCTGAGTTTAGAATTAGAAGAGAGAAACGAGGGAGAAGAGCTAGTTGTAGCACGGACGCTGTTGTCAGATGGGACTCGTGTCGACAGAATAGGAGTACTGAGCACTTGTACCTCTTTTTTTGAGGGAAAAAGTAGTCATATGTCTAATACCACTCGTACATATACCTGCCATCACTTTTTGTCTCCTTTTTGAACTGTAACTACGCTTCACAGTACATATTTTTTCACGCATTTATCCTCCTATATGTACTCCTAGGCTATTTCCATGTGCTCCCTTTCGCCGACATGTGGGACAGAGAGCATCTGGGTTGTAGTCCATGCACGACTCGGAGCATATGACGGGGTACTTTACATTTCAGACCTCATGAATTACATGCAAACCCCACGCGAAAGAATAAATAAATAAATAAATGAATTACTACATGAAACTGAATTATTTTCATAGAAACCGAAGCACGCTCATTAAATTCTGGACATAACACGTTTATAAAAAAAAGACCAGACCTAAACCAGTCTAAGGGCCTCTTTGATACGCATGATACTAAAAACACAAGAATGGGGAAAGTATGATGGCGATGAACCGAGACGAGGAGAACTCTAAATCTGTTAGAGGTTAGAGTTAGATTCTGACCCTGAACTAATCCCGAACTAACTCTAAACCAAAGAGGTCTATGGATGTCAGGGTTAGATTAACAATAAATGCCCTCTCTCAATCATTTGACTACTTTCGACCCTATTCCATGCCGGATTTGGTGTGGCCGTCTCTTGTGTGGCCTCCACCCGCTCACAATTGACATAAACGAACCATCTTTACAAATCAAGCATGCAAAACATGATAAATTTTACTTTATCCATACAAATGAGATATCCCACTTAAACATACAAGTCGTCAATCAAGCTTCACAAAAAAATACACTCCATGAAACAAAGCATGAGCTAACTCATCACGGAAGTCATTCATGATAGGGAGGGAGCCCGGAGCCCCTCACGCACCCAGGGAGGAGCTCGTCATCGTCGCTCTGGAGGAAGGCTTTGTAGAGCCCAAGCCCCAGGAACCCCTTCGATGCCGGTGCTCGCGAGTTGTGATCGACACCGGCATGGGTAGCAGGGCCGCTTTCCGATGACCGCGAATCAAATCTTTATGCCTCTAGAAATAATGCAAGCCTGAAACTGAAATACCTACAAAGGTGAACTGAATCTTTGGGCCTCTAGAAATAATGCAAGCCTGAAACCGAAATACCTAGAAAGGTGAACTGAATCTTTGGGCCTCTAGAAAGATTTGTTACCTCCTCAAGCAGCATCAAACAATTCCATGCGTGCACCACAAATCTATACCAAGTTTAATCAGGATCTACTTTTCCAAATCAGAATTAGCGCTAGAGCAAGCAAGATCAATGATATGGTTGTGATACAGAGAAGGAATGAACAAACTCACCCCTCTCGTGACCTCCCTGGTAGATGCGTCGCCGCCGCGCACGACAGAGGGAGAAAAACGACCGATGAAGGGGGAGCGGGGCGAGCTTCGATGGCTAGAGGGAGAGGGCGGCCGGAGGAGGGCAGCAGAGGCCGGAGGGAGAGGGCGGCCAGAGGAGAGAGGGAGAGCGGCGGAGTGGCGCTTGGGTGAGCGGCCCGATGGGGAACAGAGAGGAGTCGTGCCGGGGGGAGGGAGCGATCTGGTGCGGGCAGGGGAGATTTTTTTAGTTCTCTTTTAGTGGGCCCGAGGAGAAATAACCCAATTAGACCCTCTCCACCAGGCTAGTTTTTTAGCTGGGTTAGAGCAAACTAGCTCAAACTAACCCCTCATGTTTGGATAATTTGATGCTATTTCAACCCAAACTAGCTCTAACTCAGGGATCCAAACAAAGAGGAGTAGTACCGTGCATGCTATAGTCTGGACCATACTACTGGTTCACTGGCTGCCATGGTCCGCACTGCTGGTTCAGTGGGCAGCCATGGTTCGCACTCCTCTGACATGAGTAGTAGTACTAGTATATACCACATGATTCTTGGCTCCTTCTTACTACATACTTCGCCGACATGTGGGAGAGCCAGCATCCGGGTCAACATGTCATGCACAAGATTAGAGTGTGGAATGGAAGGGGGCATCACCCCGGTCGTAGCGCCAGTAATTCATGACTATAGTGAGTAGTCATATCACAAGTGTTTCCAGCAGTAATGCGCCATCAAATCACACAGCCTGACCTTTCCAGCAGTAAGTAAGTTGGATCCGCTACTCCCTCGCCCTCCTCGCCTCTCTGTCAAACCACCTACGCGAAAACTGCCGGTGTACTACCCGGGAAAAGCCCCGCTCTCAACTTTTAACTACGTGAAAATAGTTCGAGATTGTTTGTTCTATATAAGTACTAGTACTGTATGTTTATTCACCCATGGGGTTGTTCAATGAATGGAGGGCCGGGGAGCACAAGTGAACAATACTACTACTAGTAGTAAGTAGGAGTCGTACAGTTAGTCATCTTAAATAGGGAGTTTCTTTTCTTGAATGCCACGTACACAAATTGAAACGCTTATTGTGGAGAGAAACAGATAATCACTCCACTATATATGTACGCAGGGGCCTGAGCGCTTGCTTTACTAGGGTTTCTCTTTTCATTCTCTCATCCTCTCTAGATCTAAACAAGGCAGCTGTAGCAACATTTTCTCTCTGCTCACCGCTGGTCATAGATCCGGCCGGATCCCTTCGGCCGGTGTGTGTAGAGGACTAAAAGGTGCATCGTTCACGTGGTCATCGCCGGTGAGGGAGGAAATCCACAGCTCCCGGTGGGGCCTGATCCTCTGCCCGTATCGTTCTCTCTGACACAGCGCCGGCTCGGGAGGTACTTCGACCCTTCTTCCTCCTTGTCGTATTGTGCGCAGATCCGACATGCCGCCGCCGACATCTCGATGACCCTCGGGTACAAGTTCTTCGAAAGCGGCCTTGCTCTACTGCCCCAGCTCCCCACGTGTCTGCATGTGCATCCTTTTTCTACTTCCATGAGCTCTTCTAAATCCACCTAATTTTTTTAGTATTATTAGAGGTAAAGCTACTTCATGCATTCGAATTTAGGACTTGGTTCAAACAATGAAGAAAGGGGGAAAGTCGTAGTATGAATCTAGAACTTGATTCACAGAGGAAATAATAGGGGGAAAGTAGTAGAGACCGGATACCCAACCGGTCTCTTGGTTGAAAAGGGAAATAATGGGAAAACTCAGTACAAACTAGATAAGGAACATATCTATTATTGGTTGAAAAAAGGATAGAAAGTGGCGGCTGGTGGACAAGTCAACAGAGTATGTCCAGTATTAGATTTGCTGCCCTCACATAGTAAAAGGTTTCCAGGATTAGATTTGCTTCCCTCACATAGTAAAAAGCCTCCAGGATTATATTTGCTGCCCTCACATAGTAAAAGGTCCCCAGGATTAGATTTGCTGCCCTCACAGAGCATGAACAATCTCGGCATCACCACTTTATGCCTCCTTGTAGGTACATTGTGTTGATGCGTCCACTGTCGCATGTCCTTATACCAACCTTTTGCTATTGTTAATGGAAGGGCACATGCAAAATGAAGTGATCAAACTGTTACCTTAGGACATGTCTAACCAGAGTTATTGTTAATCTAATGCCTCCAGTGATATGATGCAATTAAACTGTATTACAAATGGCACTCCTGCTGTTTTCCCCAGTATGATAAGTAAGTTGCTTCCTTATGCTGCTGAGTGACCAGGTGTCCCCATGGTCCCATGCCCTTAAACCAACTCTTTAGCTGCTGTTGATTTACTGTATCTGGTAAAGAAGCAATGCCACCATTAAAGTAATCCCATATTTTACGAATGTCATAGTTGATCGTAATGCTTCCGGTAACATGAAGCATTGCTGACGTTTTAAAATTTCTAATGTCCTTGCATGATTGCCATGAACATAATTAAGATGCTTCTTTTCATTTCGTGTATGTTTCGTATATTCTTATTGACCAGCAACTGTTTACTTTCTATCTTTTTGTGCAGATAGGGATGTCCATTTCACCTTGTTGCTATTGTGACCTTTTGGCGAACTGCACAAAATACTTTTTTTGTAATGAGTGTCTTGTGCAGTTCAACTAAAATGTGACGTGGGCAACATCTCTCAATTTTGGTGGAACTGCACAAAATGGTGATTGGAGTTTCCAAAATATCCATAAAATTATGCTGGTAATCTCGTGCAACATTTTATTAGCTTTTGCAAGATGAGTTGTCACTGTCACCACAATGGCACTTTATTTTAGTGGAACTGCATAGAAGGATAAGCAAATTATAGTTTCACCTTACATGAGTAGGACAGCCAACCTTAATGTTGCTGAATTTTAGTGCAACTACTAAAGAAGAACCTGCCAGCTCATGAGAGCAAGTACTTCTTGCTAGCTGAATGATGTAATCTTTGCTTCATTTCAGGTGAGCTGCAGAAAAAGGCACATCAATTGAATCATGGAACTATAGGCTGGCCTTATCCGAGTGGAGTTGCAGGTTCACCACATCGAGTCGTGGCAGCATAGGTTCCCTCACACTGGTCAGTATTGTCCTTTATCAACATGATTGTGCTTTGTCATACTGTGCTAATGTTCTATTTTTAAATAAATCTATTCTATCACAATCTTTTCTCGTTCTAGAAATAAAGTTTGCTTCAACTAGTGCCACTATTATAGTAATCATGCTCTTTCTTATCTGTGCAAACAAGAATACTCAATTACAGATGTTGTGATGGTCAAGAGCATTCGCCAAGTTCTTGGGTTGTATGACACGGCTAGCCAAGATGGATTTAATCCCGATATTAAGTTTATCAAATGGCTCTAATGGGTTGGTTCTGAATATTGCAAGCTGGGAATCAATGAGTTGTGTAGGCATCTTTTTTCTACTTATCGTTCGAATCTTATTTGTTGGTTCTGAATCATGCAAACTAGGAATCAATGAGATGTGTAGGCATCTTTGATGTACTTATTATTTGAATCTTATTTGTTGGTTCTAAATCTTGCAAGTTGGGAAACACAACGTGATGATGCAGAGGACAACAACCATAACAAATAGTTCAAACTTGGTAGTATTATCTGTGTGAAAGTGCGACAAATTTGCTGATTGTGTGCGTCTTGAGAATAATAATTCTAATTGTTGTGCATGTTGATCATGTGGCACAATAGAACGAGCCAATGCATTGCTTGTTTTCAGAATAAATTTCTATTCAAGCTAATTAAATTTAAGCAAAGTGACCACTAAAACTTGTTATTACAGTACCAATATAGACCCGCTCGTGAATTGATGTGTGGCCGGGATAGGTTTCTTAATGGAGGTGTTTGAATGCCTCGAGGGTGCATGTTCTGTCGGGCGTGCAGCGGGCGAGGGAGGGGTAGTAACTGTTGTCGCATGTACACACTCAGTTTACTGTTGAATCCAGTTCCCCAAGAGCTGAAAAATGAACTGCTGCCGCCGCCTATCCACTCATTCACTTGAAGATAGGGATGTAAGTGGAAAATAAATGTCGTCCGCAATCTCGTTTAGTTAGTTTTTGCTAGCTTGATGGTTCATTTTCCTCAAACAAAAAAACTTTTTTGAACTATCATATCATAAGTGGACTTTAAACAGGATTAAACGGGACCCGGTTGACATCCCTACTTGAAGAGACTCCAATGGCGATCCGAGGGGTGAGCCTGCTGGACATGGACTTCGGCAAGGATTTCACCTTTGAGTTCGCCGTTAAGCCCCATGGCTGCACCAAGTTGATTGTGATGTACACCAATGATCCGGACTCGGTGAAGCTCTGCCTCACCGGGTTCAAGAAGTACCTACAGGACGAGAAAGCACAAGGTCGTAGGACTAGACCTTGTGCCCATCCATTCGTCTCCTGACAGGGACCAGCAAATCACGGTCTCCCAGGTATGCGTGCGGGACGAGGTTCTCGTCTACGACAGCTGTAGGGCCATCATAGGTTCTGGAGCATCCGCTCATTTCATCAGCAGCGCCGACTACACCTACGCTAAGGTGGAGAGAAGGAAGAATGCGACGATTCGGCCATCTGGTGCAACAAGCTTGTCGATATCCAAAAGCAATACAAGATCATCGGCAATGGGCAGGAGAAGGACTCCGTGGTTGACCTCGCCGAGACCATCATCGACCCCTGCTACGCCAACATGAAAGAAGACAATGATACCTAGAACCTGAACACGTGGGAGGTACCTCCGAATCTAGCCTACATAACCTACACGACCAAGGACGCATACGCATGCTACGACATGTACAGGCGGATCTTGGACATGAGGGCGTGTCTGCTTCTCGTAACCGACGAGTACACAGACAGCCGCACCGTCATGATCAAGCGTGCCAGGAAGGTCTAGATGTTGTACTTTATCTGTTTATAAGCACCTTTATTATCTGAGTGTTTCATGCATTAGCCTATGTGTCATAATTTTATGTTTTGTCCAAAATATTTCTTCTAAGAACCCATTAACCTGTTTTCTTTTTAGTGGCTATTTGCTAATGTATGTAACTAGTTCACTCGTCCCTTTTAAAAAAACTAGTTCACTCGGCTTCCGTGCTTTGAATCTCCTTCCTCCCAACGAATTCCTCTTCTCAAGTGGACCCAACAGGTCTCGTACATAGACATATGGGACCAACCACCTATCCATGTGTATTTCTTTATTTTGTTCAATCTTTAGTCCTCTTTCTATACAGCGGCTAGCCATCATAGCCTATGGCGTGGGCTAGGCCATCCCTCTACTCCCACACATTGTGCGGCGGCGGCAGCTCCAACGGCCCACACTGCAGCCGAACAAGTCAACCCTCGTACTCCCCTCCGCCTGTGTCTTCCCCCACTCCGGTTCGTTCGGTCCGAGGTCTCGACATCGTCCTCCACCTTAGTGCTCTCGCCACGGCGCCGCCGTCTGTTGTTCCCAACATGGTTGGCAAAACAAGTGGAATCGGGAGACAAATGTTCGTTGAGAGGCTGACAGTCCCGGGCCCACTAGGTCCATGGCCTAGGTTTTGTTGTTTAACATGGGCAGCCCACGACATGTTTCAACATTTTTTGGATCTATCAGGTATCAAGCGGCCTTTGGGCCTGCCAACCTAGCTTGTCTATAACATCAACAACCCAAGTTATGTTTGTTTTTTTAAGACGACGCATGGGTCAGTTCAATTTTTCTATAAGAATGCAAAACTGAACCGATGTTTTCCCTTCTATAATAGTATATATATATATATCTTATTTTATTACATATATATAATAGAAACAACATAAGGTTCCGTTAAACCTGTTGTTCGTCCAACCATTTTATAGACCTTCCCACTTCCTTTATTTTTCGTTTTCATTAATCCTATATCTGAATTTTCTCCCACTTTCTTTTTCAATGTAAACTGAGTTTTCTCCCAGTACTTTTCCCTAGAACCAACTCAACTGTCCACGTCTAGCCTAAAAAATAATAATACCCCAAGTCCTATTAATTCATTTAAATTAAAATGATATTTTATTTCATAAATTGGAAGTTCTTACAAAATAATAATAATAATTGTTTATATATAACTTGGCAACTTAAATCCTAGTGATTGCATACATAAGCTTGCAAAGATTTTACTAACCAATGCAGTAATAGACGTGCAATCATGTGTTTATGTTTTTATAACATTTCTCCGTCCATCCCAACATGATATTTTCACCCAGCCCAGCAAGTCCGCGGATTTTGAGAAAAATGTAAATGGTCTTTAAATTCTACCATATATATACGGGCTGCATAGATGCTACATCATTGTTTCACCTGGCCCACCAAATGGACTAAAAAACAAATGGACTGGCTGACATGTGGGCGAGTAGGTCGAAGCCTAAGCAAGGCATTGGATTTACATCCAACGGCCGACATTCTTCTTCAATCATTCGTCTCCTTCCCCCAGCGTTGCCATGACAGCCTGCTCCAGCCTCCGGTGTCACAAAAAAAAGACACATACGTGACATTTTGGGCCGAACGAAATTTTTTTCTATCATGCTTATGACACTTCTATGACGATAATTGTGAGAAAACCCGCTATCATCATAGATGTGGTGGGTTCCTACTTCTATGACAAAAAATCATGGCAGAAAATGCGCTTTTCGTCCTGGGCGGGCCGGAGATGCAGCTGCATGACATTATTTGGGCCGTCCATGACGGAAAAAACCATGGTAGAAGCGAGGGCGAGGAAAATATTGGGGATTTCATTATAAAGGTGGGTGAACAGGGGCCGAGCGATGCGCGTTTCTCTCATACACGTACGCGCATGGGTGCGAGGCATTAGGCTCTAACTGAACCCGAGCGAGGCATTCACCTAACTAAACCTGAGAGATTCACTGCATGCTATGCATTACTGAACTCGAGCGATCGATCGATTCCTTGCTGTTAACTGAACTCGGGTGATTCCTTCGCTACTGCTGCTAACTGAAACCGATAGATGCTGCCTCTGGATGAACAGTGAGCGTTGTTGGGGGGGGGGGTTGGATGAACAGTTCCCGGTGGGGGGTTGGATGTACAAGACCCCGTGGTAGTAGAGGCCGCTGCCGCTGGATGAACAGTACCCCGATCGATCAAGCCGGTGGATGAACAGGACCCTGTGGAGGGCTGGATGAACAGGACCCCGTGGAGGGCTGGTTGAACAGCAGCCCGTGGAGGGGTGGTTAAACAGAACCCCGTGGAGAGAGCTAGTTGAATAGTAGTCGGTGGAGGAGCGCGCGGTGGAGGCTGTATGAACAGCAGCCCATGGATGAACAGTCGCAGGTGGAGGCTGGAGGAGGTCGACGGTGGATGAACATTAGCCCGTGCAAGCTGGAGGAGGTCGATAGTGGAGATGAACAGTATCCCATGGAGTCCCATTTTGTGGTACGCCACACCCCTCCCGATGAACAGGACCCCTGTTTCGACCGTAGCGCTCCAACACAAGTCCGTTTCCTCCGTTTTGCGGTACGCCAAACTCCTGCCGATGAACAGGACCCCATTTCCACCGTTTTGCGGTACACCAAACCCTTGCCGATGAACAGGATCCCGTTTCGACCGTGGCCGGTCGAACACAAGGCTGTTTCCTCCATTCTGCGGTATGCCAGGCCTTGTTTCCATTGGCTGTTCCGTCCAAGCCGGTTGGCTGCCGATGAACAACACGAATTTCGTTGCCTCCTGATGAACACGATGCATTCCTTTGCCTCCCCATGAACACGGCGATGACACAGTTTCTTCGTTCTGACCCAGGCATGTACACGAGCCGTGGCCATACGTATGCACGAGTAGGCGTTCGAGACCCCGCCCGTATGTATGTATGTGGCCGTACTTACTTTTTTGCACCCTAGTTGTACGTACGTGTACATGCTACATGCGCGCCTCTACTATGACACGTGCGTGCCTCTACTATGACATGTGCGCGCCTCTACATCGACCAGTATGTACGTACACGTTCGCGACCAGAATGACAACGCTACACATGCTTCGACCAGGTGGGTCCTAACTGTCAGGCACTTCCTTCCGTGCGAAGATGTAGCTGGTGGGTCCCAGCAGTCAGCGGAAACGTTTTTTTTCATGAAATACGGTGGCCCGTCCGGTGGGTCCCTTCTGTTAGGTGGAGGAATAATTATTTTCCGCGTAATAAGGAGGCACTTCCTTGCTGCTGTCGTGGACGCAGCTGTCAGCCTCTCCACGTACGGTACTCTTCCAATGGAACTCGTTCCTTGACTATGTTGACCACGCTGCGCCGAGAGCACCAGGGCGGTGGATCACGACAAGTCCTAGGAAGGGGATAACGCGGAGCCGGGAAAGACGCGGCAGTGGATGACCACGCGGAAGGGAGTACGTGGGTTGACTGCTTCAGCTGTGGTGCGAGGTTATGGTCACCGGAGAATAACAGGAGGTGTGGGTGAGTATAGAGGGATAGCATGGCTAGCGGTGGCAGCACAACCGGACACGGGAGGTAGGAGTAGGCGGCATGGCCAATGATTGTTTGGGCGGCTAGAGCAAGAAGACCAGAGGTTGAAGAAGCACTACGGCCGTTGGATGGACATTGTACGGTCACTGGAGCTAGAATCGTTCATATTGACTAAGTTGAATAAGCCCTCCGTACCCGTCATCTTAGTAGGCCCACAAGTCAGCCTCCCACTATGGTGGGTCCCAGCTAGCAGGGGGAGTATTCATTTTTTTGTGCGTAATAAGGAGGCATTTCCTTGCGTACGAAGATCTAGCTGGTGGATCCGAGCTGTCAGCGGATGGAACGTTTCTTCACGAAATACAAAGGCCCTTCCGGTGGGTCCCGGCTGTCAGGTGGAGGAATCATTATTTTGCGCGTAATAAGGAGGCACTGCCTTGTGTGGGCCCCTACTGTCAGCCTCTTCCGATGGCTATTGTATGTTGACCATGTTGACCTCGCCGCACCAAGAGCACAAACACGGTGGACGAGGGCGAGGCCCAGGAAGGGAATGACCCGGAGCCGGCGAAGTCGCCGTAGCGGATGCCCACGCTGAGGGGAGTATGAGCGCTGACTGGTCGTCTACGGGGCGAGGCTGACGTCGTCAGAAAATAACAGGATGTGCGGGTGGGTAGAGGGATGGCCTGGCAGCAGCACATCCAGCCATGGGAGGAGGGAGCAGGCAGTCCCGCCGGCGCTGGTTTTGGCGGCTGGAGTAGGAAGATCAGAGAATGAAGAAGCACGGCGGCCATTGGATGGACATCCAACAGTCACTGCTCTATGTTGAATAAGTTGAAAAAGCCTTGCGTATCCGTCAAAAAACATTTAGGACAGCGTCATCGTCAACCTAGTAAGCCCAGAAGTCAGCCTCCAAATCTGTGGAAAACAGCATACAACCCATTTGCCATTATTTTCAATAATTTATAGCCCATTCGCTAATTCTTAAGGATATTTGAAGTCCATATTCTTTTTATTAGCATTACACACCATATATTCTAGGCACTGCTAAAAAATTCAACGAAATTTTGCATATTTCGGTGGGATCCAAACTCTTTTAATCATGAAATTTCGAGTCACGTTACAAATAGTTTTTAAAAAATTATATCAAAATAAAATTCAAAAATCAATTCTTCACAAAAAAAATTCAATGAAATTTAAAATCTTAACTAGCAAGATGCCCGTGCGTTACACGGAACATGAAGACGCATTTGTATGAGTAGTTTATCTTGTGGGAGAAAAGACAATATTTCAATGTAATTGCCAGTTGGCTTTGGTTTTTATAAGAGTAGAGAGTAGAGAAATCCAAAAAAATGATATTTTAATGTAATTGTCGGTTGGCTTTGGTTTAAAAATTTACAACCCATTTCTTACAACTTATAGCCCATTTTTTGGGGAAGCCCATTTCTTACTACTTACATCCCTCCTCGTCTTGAAAGATTTACAGCGCAGGAGGGCTGAGAAAAGCAAGTAGGCCTCGGTTTTGGTATTCTCCAAAAAAAACTAGGCTAGCCATTTTGAGAAAGAAAAAGATATCAACTGGGCTCATCATGTGCTTAAATAAAAGCGTAAGCGTGGGCTAGACGGGCCACAGCCCCCGCGCAGCGCGCAGTTGAGCTCCGTCTCTGAAACTAAAAAAACAACTGGGCAAGCTACTGGGTCCCTGGTGTTATCCGTTCGTTGTGTAATTTTCTCGTTTATTGACTACATTGACAATGGCATGGGACCTAGTTGTCAAACAATTAGCAGGAAGTATTTTTTGGCTTCTAATAACGAGGCACCTGCTTGCGTAATGCAATGACCCTGGTGGGTCCCTACTGTCAGCCTCTCCACGTACATTCATCTCCTAATTTCTCTTGGTTGTTGACCATGTTGACAATGCTAGACGGTGGCGGGCACAGCGAGCGAACCAAGGCGGAGAATGACGGCGAGGCCTCGGACGGGAACGAACAACAGCCGTGGAAGATGTGACAGTGTAGTGGCATGTGGAGGGGAGTACGAGGGCAACAACATGCAACTCAAGCTTACAAACGGTATAAAAATCCCAAGGATTAATTGTTCATCAAAGTTTTAGACAAAACCCAGATTGAACATGGTAGTAACATCTAATCCAACCACTCTTTTTCGCAGTCACAAACAAATGGATCAGTCTGATCCATAAAATCAACATCTTGTGCAAAAAATTTATTTCATGATGACTACATCTTGTTATAAATAGAATCCGAGCACGTTTAGAAGCCCATTTGTCCACCTGAAACTTCTTTTTTTGCTATTCAACGTGTCCTTCTGTGAGAAATATCTTGCGGTAAAACTTTAGCCTCAAGGACAATAGTAACCTCGCATTCAACAGGAAGAATGTGACAAAGCTTCTGTTTGCCTGGTTGGATGCATATCCTTCCATCGTTATTGTCCTCAAACGAATGTCATAAGAACTGAGAAAATCCTGGTGCTTATTACGCCACTGATTGGTTATACGTTTTTCTCCATGTGGTCGCAGTACCTAAGTAGACATGCAGATTGAAAATAGTTAAGGTCTGAAAAAAGAGTATGTTGAAAGAGCGACAGGTGAACGGTTAATTCTAGTATAATATATACAGGCTTTCAATGTGCATGAAATCATCACCTCTATATATATCTCTCCCTAATAATAAAGCACGGATTGAGTCTCCAGGTTCACCGTCACAATGCACTTTCTTTCCGTGATTTTATGCTTTTTGTTTTTTTCACCTATATCTGAGGTGGTACTATTTTACCTGCGTATACTATAAGAAATTCAGCCCACAATCCTCTGTTTCATCTTATCCACACTTACCATTTCCAGCGACGGCGGAGCACGAGGGGCGGCGCCCTCGTCGCCACCCACCGCCTCCCCTTCCTTCTGAGACCCACCTCGCCGCTGGCCCTCCCCCTCCTCTTCTCCCACCTCGCAGCTCCGGAGGCTGCCGGATCGCGGCATCCCCTACCCACCCATCCCTCTCCTGTCCCATCTCTCACTCTTCACGCGTCTCCTCGTGGCGCCACCTACGACGGATGATTCAGGCGACGTCCGGCGAATCCTGCCATCGCGAAGCACAGCCCGAGCTCCCCTCGCACCGCGGCACCCTCCCATCCAGCTATATCTAGCACTCAAGGCCACCAAAGCCCACCCACGACCCACCCCCCATGGCTAGGGTTTCGGGCATCTTGTCCTCACCCATGGCCATGTCGTCCTCCTCTCGTTCGGTGAGTGGATCCCCTCCCTTGGCTTCATCCTCTCTATCTCCCCTTTTCTCTAACCTCTGCTCTTCTCTTCTCCTGTAGATGTGCAGGGAGGAACGACCAGTGGACACCTTGCTGCTGCACGGGGACGAAGCAGCCATGGAGATTCCTCCTACTCTGCTCCCAAGTCCTTAATCTGCCGCAATTAAGATTGGCACTTCCTACGTCCCTCCTTCAGTTGCTTAGTCACTACACACACGCAGCTAGGTTTTCTTTAGTTCATTGATATGGTTCATCTTCATCGTGATGGATGTGCCCTCACAACCAAAAGGATCAACATACCTCCATGGAGAATATTTAATAACCTAGGTAAGGATAAAACTATAAAACTAAATAGGACACACCTACAGTACGACACCAATACAGCGGCTGAAGTCTGAACTAATTAAGTGGTGGCTGATGATTTCAGTGAAAGAACTCTTTGTTTTTAATTTTTTATTTTCTTGGTGTATCCGCAGATTGCACCATTTTTCTGTATGAGAGGCACTATTAGAGACACCATAATAATTCTAGAAGAGAGTTTTAAAAAACCATCTGATGTGTTAGCCAATCAAATGTAGGGTGTTACATTGTAGATTGGTTCAACAGAGAGTTGGTTCAGTACTATAGGCTTGTGCGTGACAACAGAAATATATTAATCCAAGTGGACATTGTTTTCCTCCAGAAACGAGGTAGATCCATCTAGGATGTGACAACGAAGTGCTGAGCAAAGAAGTGGCTTGGTGGGGATGGCATGCTTAATTTGCTCTACTTTAAATTATCATGCGCCTTCGTTCCTTTTACTTATTAGTTCTCTCCCTGAAGCTAGAAAGACACTGTGACATGCAAATTTGATCCTATCAACCTCAAGAATTATCTTTTCCTTCTAAATGTCCCAGCAGAAGATAAGATTTGGCTTCACTGATGTAAATAATTCTAAGAGGTTTGCATCCTTCCTTTTTACTTATGTACATTATTGATGATGGTGCTACCTATGCACATATTCAGGTTGCAGCCATATTCATTGTATGCAGAAGTTTTTTTTTGAAGAGCTATCTTTCGAGCACATGCTCAGGTTCGTTTGATATCTAAGTAAGGATAAAACTGATGGTTAGTACCTGATATGTCTTCTCTAAAAAAGTTCAAGTATTTGATACTTAACTTACACGTTGAAATTTAACAAGCATGGGAGAATCTGACTGTCACATTTGTAGATTCTCAGTTTTTAGCTTAAGATCAAGATTCCATAAGGCTAATTGACCAGTTAAATTGTATTTAGTTTTGGTGTGGAAACTCATTGACAAAAATGTGTATTTTAGACTTTTAGTTCCAAGTGTCAATACTAGAAAGAGAACACTGAGCTTGATCTTCAATCAAAATGAGTAACTGGAGCGTCAGGCTCTTTAAACTGAAACCTACATAGGTAATCATATATGTTCTACTGCATCATTTGTTTAGATGTCATACTTTAAGTTAACAACCCCCGTTCTTTGTGCTACACCCAGCTATAAATCCTTGCCATCTGATTTCATAAAATTCTATTCCACCATATAATGAAGCACATATTTTCAAAAAGCTATAGGTCTGTTCCAAAGCGTGATGAGCAGACCACCTGTAGGTCTGTCTGTTTCATGCTGGATGACCGAAACCAACTAGAGTTAAATGTTTTGGTTCAGTTTCAGATGACTAAAAAACTGGTTTGGTTCAGTTTGCTAACCAGCAGGAGAATAGAAGAGAAGTGGTACTGTCACTCACATTGCTGGCAAGGTCGTCAGTGAGGCGGTGCCGCGTGGGAGAGGAAGTCATAGGGGGTCGCTAGATCTCACAGGGAAGATCAGGGGAGAGAGGAGCTACCGCGCATCCGTGCCAAATCTGACAGACGGCCATGCTTTTGTGCTAGGTATGGGTGCCACGGTTGAGGTTCTGTGGAGGAGCATGTGACACACAAAGCACGAGTAGATGGAGTGGAGGTGTAGGGAGCACCGGGAGGTAGCTTCGTCCTTACCACGGGCGCTGGTTGGAGAAAAGAAAGGGTGGCGCTGGGTGGTGAAATAACACGAGGATGAAAGAGGAGCTCCCGGTGGGATTGGGGATTTGGTACTGTTGTTGCTGTAGATATTGTACTTTGGCATCCACTAGAAGTTGCTATACATGCACTCGCATTGATTTTTTTTCCAAAGACAACATGCCTACTTTTGAATTCCACCAACAACATCGTCGGCGATGTAATATTTTAAATGTTAATGTCCAGCAACTAGGTGTGCAAGCGGATGGCGTCCGCATGTCCACGACCATGCATGAAGTAAAAATTTCACTAACACGTTAAAGCAACATGCCCACACCTGTCCATGAAGCAAATATTTACGCTAATCTTTAGTTACTATAATGACGGTGTTAGTTTTTTTCGTGGAAGGTCGTGGACATGCAAACGCCGACATGGTCCACGTGCATCCCTACTAGCAACCTTATTACGAATACATTAGTAATTATACTGTATTCTTAATATATATGTGAGGGAAATATTGGTGTGAAATGTTGACTTGCTCTCAATCTGTATCTCTTCATTTTTCCTCCACTAACAAATTTCACCACATGGCATGAGTTGTTCAGTGTCAACCACCAAGTTATCCCTCCACTCTGAATGCCATATGTGTCCTTGGTGAGATTAAGAAAGAGGGAAGGATGAAGAGTAGAGAGAGCGTGACATCGATGCACCCTGTTCAATTCAGACCCAAAGGAGGGGATGCACAAACAGAGAGAGAGAGAGGTATGCGGCATGTCAGTTGATGCGGTCACCATGTCTTCGCCATGCCCCACCTCCATGTGGCCACTACCCCCTCCCCGTACACGTCTCAAGCCCTTAGGTCACACCCTCATCAGTCATTGTGATAAGTAAACAACATATAACTTGGTTAACCCATTGCAACGCACGGGCCCTTTTGCTAGTATTCTCCAGAGATCAAAAGCATCGCAGTAAGCCAATAATTATGTTTAGATCAAAACTAGACATTCCGATATATAAGATCTTGACAGAATCCAGTAGCATTGATAGGCTATCCATGGACGAACTCTTCATTGAGCATATAACATAATATTAGTACCCAAAGTGTACTCCAAGATGATATAAAACTTATGCGCACAAATGAAAAATGCAGCTTATGATTACAAAAGTGTAGTTGTTAATATACGGTACCTGAAAAGGTGAGGAGCCAAACACCAACTTCATGTGATCATTAAACGGATCACAAATTACACCCAAGGTCTCCAGTTTGGGCGCAGAGATGACAGTTATTTGCGAAGGTCTATAACAATTATCAAGTAGCAAACTTTGAAGTGAAGGGGCATCTTTATGATGAGCTACTGTCCTTCAAAACACATTCCAATGCTTTTAAGGTGAGGCGACTTTATTTGGAGACAACTGATAGGGATTTCTATTCCGAAAACAATTAGCAAGTGCTCCAGGGCAGGGAAATATTGGTGTGAAATGTTGACTTGCTCTCAATCTATATCTCTTCATTTTTCCTCCACTAACAAATTTCACCACACGGCATGAGTTGTTCAGTGTCAACCACCAAGTTATCCCTCCACTCTGAATGCCATCTGTGTCCTTGGTGAGATTAAGAAAGAGGGAAGGATGAAGAGTAGAGAGAGCGTGACATCGATGCACCCTGTTCAATTCAGACCCAAAGGAGGGGATGCACAAACAGAGAGAGAGAGGTATGCGGCATGTCAGTTGATGCGGTCACCATGTCTTTGCCATGCCCCACCTCCATGTGGCCACTACCCTCTCCCCGTAAACGTCTCAAGCCCTCAGGTCACACCCTCATCAGTCATTGTGATAAGTAAACAACATATAACTTGGTTAACCTGTTGCAACGCATGGGCCCTTTTGCTAGTATTCTCCAGAGATCGAAAGCATCGCAGTAAGCCAATAATTATGTTTAGATCAAAACTAGACATTCCGATATATAAGATCTTGACAGAATCCAGCAGCATTGATAGGCTATCCATGGACGAACTCTTCATTGAGCATATAACATAATATTAGTACCCAAAGTGTACTCCAAGATGATATAAAACTTATGCGCACAAATGAAAAATGCAGCTTATGATTACAAAAGTGTACTTGTTAATATACGGTACCTTAAAAGGTGAGGAGCCAAACACCAACTTCATGTGATCATTAAACGGATCACGAATTACACCCAAGGTCTCCAGTTTGGGCGCAGAGATGACAGTTATTTGTGAAGGTCTATAACAAATATCAAGTAGCAAATTTTGAAGTGAAGGGGCATCTTCAATGATGAGCTGCTGTCCTTCAAAACACATTCCAATGCTTTTAAGGTGAGGCGACTTTATTTGGAGACAACTGATAGGGATTTCTATTCCGAAAACAATCAGCAAGCGCTCTAGGGCAGGGAAACCGGAGTGGATGATGCTGTGCAGTGAGGCCTCCGACAGATAAACCACCACAAGTGAAAGTTTTTTTAGAAGTGGGAGTCGAAGCATTTGTACCAGATCATCTGGTAGATGGCACCGGGCGAAGGTGGCGGTGTGGAGAGAGGAGGAAAACCGCGAGATGGAAAATGGTGGTGTGGGCATGAATTCCTGGAATGTTCGTGGTATGAAACTTTCATGGTAATGGTAGAACTCAAACTGCTGGAGTTTTCCGAAGTCAGGGGATGTCAGCCAAGCGTCCACCGTGCCAGGTATGGACAACAAGTAGCGTGTCGGGATGCAGAGGCGCTGAACGGGACCCTGCTGGTGAGAAGAGACGATGGCTCTGAGGAGATCAAATTCAGGAAGGACGGATATCTGACGACAGTCGAGATTGAGGGGTGCGGTGCACCATAGAGGGCTCTACCGAGTTTAGAGGACTTGTGTGCGGCAGCAATGCTTGGTGGGGAGAAGCGAGATGATCTCCTTAAGGATGACGTCTGGGAGATAGATGATGCGGTCCACCGGAGATTCTACCAGTTCCCCAGATCTACGTGGGGGGGGGGGGCTCACTGCTTCTCTCTGCGATGCCGGGTGCGGGGTCTACAATCGGCGTTGCCGCTGGCGGGAGCCTCATCTTCTTGGTGCTGGGGCCAGCCAACTCCATTTTCCTTGTGGGCGTCGCGCCGAGCTCATGGGTTTGACCAGAGTAGCTAGAGACGAGCCTAGTGGCAGTGCTAGTGGGGAAGAAGGAGGGCTGGGGTTTTCTGTAGGAGTGGAAGAAGAGGAGCGGGCGTTTTCTGTACGAGTGAGGAAGAAGGTGAGCGGGGGTTTTCTAAACGAGTGAGGAATATGGGGAGCAGGGGGAATTGGGGGGCGGCGGAAGCGGGAGAGTCCATCGAGCTGTAGTATAAGTGGAAGCGAGGAGGAAGGAGGGTTTTTCTAGGATCGCCCCCTCTTCAAGAAATATGGGCTTCTCCTTGCAAAAAACAAAAACAAATGGGCTTTAAGATGGATAGGCTTTTGTATCGGCCCAGTCGGCTGCCCGTGTTTCGTACTAACACTAGAGGCAGCCCGAGACACTCTCCAGCTTATTGCCCATTCAAAAGAAAAAAAAAGGACGCCTCCAGCTTCTGACAACACATCGGTAACCTTTTTCAACTTGGCATCCATCAAATTACAGGATGTGGTACTGGATGCAGACACTCACACTAGTCGCGTAGTGTGTCAAAGTGAGGTGTCAAATAACAGGCCTACAATATACTTACTAGATTGTAAAGGTTCACAGGCTAGTCAACATTCACATTAAACTAAGCTTTAGAAGATACGGTATGCATACAAACATTCAGAAGAACAAAAGTTCAACATGTTTATGCATCTCAATGATTCACCATACTATAACCAATACAAAGCTGTGAGAAGGTGTGGAAATATAGAAAATCGGTCGATGCTTCTCTGAGCAAAGGGCCTCTCTGTGCATGCATTAATTTCCTGGGCATGCTTGTTTATTCTCAATGTTGCGAGCACTTTGGGCATGTTGGCAACTCCACAGCTAGCTAGCTGCCTCATCTTGCAATTGATGCTGACACATTTGCAGCAAACACATGAGGCAATAGAGATGACTCCACATGAGTCCATATTGTGCAGTTCCCCTGAAATCATCTTCATTGTCCTGAATCTGAAAAGATAGGAAAACAATAGCTATACTTAAACGGTTTTGCAAAACAGTAGCACATATCAATAGCTCGTCATGACAAAACACGATCATTTGGACGAAGGGGATACTGACCTGCCTGAGGAAGATTATATATAATTTCATAAGTCCTTGGTTAATTTCCACCTTCGGCTGCACTACTTGTTTGCTACTCCACCCATGGAAGGATCGTTCCGCACTACAATCAGCAAGTCAACCTACGAATAAGCTTATTTCATCTTGCGGTGGTCATTGTACCTAGTTAGGAATGTAGGAATACCTGGAGCACCATGAGGTTAGCTGACAGGAGGTAGATGCAGCCATATAAATTTTCTGCTATGCTACCAAAATTGAGGTTTGTGTCCCTTCCCGTTATGAGAATTCTTCTTGAAGTTGGTAGAATGTGACGGCTTGTTCTTTGCATCAAACTTTCCTTTCCCTAAGATTTGTTCTTGTTGTTTTGGGGCTGGTTGGGCTAGAAGTTCTTCTCATGTACCATGTGGGCACTAGAAGCTCCCTCAACGACACGAGCACATGTGTCTTTTGCTCTCGCCTTCTCTTCAAATTCTAGAGTGCTAATGAGATCCGAAACGGAAAACTCATGTCTCTTGTTTTTCAGAGAAGTAGCAAAATCGTTCCCGAAGGTGGAAGCTTGGCAATGATGGTCCCGGCAACAAATTTGTCCGGCAACACACACTTAAAGTACTCAAGTTCCTTAGCGAGTGACTATATCTCATGAGTCTGCTGAACAACAGAGCGCTCATCAGTCATCTTGTAGTCACAGAATTGCTCCATGACGTACAACTTGTTGCCAGCGCCCGAGGCCCCAAACGTGGCCTCGAGCATAGGTAATATGTCTTTGCCGCTGTCAAACGACATATATGAATCCACAATGGAATCATCAAGAACACTGAGCAGGGAGGCTTTGAAGAGGGTATCCATGTTCTCAAAAGCTTCCTGTTGTGTAGGATTAAGATCGCCCTCAGGCTTACCCTTAGTGGCGTCATAGCAGTACATGATCTCAAACCAATATACTGCGCCCCCTTTTATATTGCACCCCCTTAAAATTAGGCGGCTTCAAAAGAACAGCAAAACCACTCGGAGTAAATTGCCTATAATCAGGTTTTTGGATTGGATTGTTGAATATATGAGCAATTTACTATGAGATTTACTCTGAATCAACAGTAAATAGATCATGGCGACAATTGCAAAGATCAAAGTAATGATGTAGACTAAACAAGGAGGACAGAATCACATACTGTACAGCGGAAGCAGAACCGCTGTGGTTGATGTTGTCACCCATGTCATTGATGAAGAGGTTACCGAGGTCGGGGAAGAAGGTTGTCGTCGAGGAAGTCGTCGCTGGCAGGAGTCATAGGAGTGTGCTCCCCAAAAACCTGATTGCCCCTCTCCCGTACAGGATCACGAAAGGCGGGGTTCGGAGGACTGTTGTCCCCTCTCGTGGTGCACACCCGAAGGAGGGCTAGAGAAGAATTGCGTGGCGGCGCTATGATCTAGAATGGTGCGAAACCATATGATACAACAGCGGCTAGGGTAGAGAATGTCAGGTCGGTCATGCGAGTAAAGACCAAGTATAATAGTAGGCCTTTGGCCCAAACCCCACGTCCAAGTCAATAATAGCCCCACTATCCAAAAGAATCAGAAACGGCTGAGTAATTAAGGCGTCCGTTAATTATTAATTAACGACTTAATAAATTTTCCGACCAACAAAAATATAGACCATGTGGATAGCTTTTCTCCTTGGACAGGCTCATTCCCGAAGAGCGCACGTGTAGGTTTCCTATTATCATGCTCATGCAAATGCTAGAATAGATCACATTATAAAGTGGTGCAACTCACACTCACCTAGAAGTATGGGACTAAACTTTAGTCCCACTCACACAACACTTAGAGCATGGTTAATAGTATAGCCAACATCCGACTATATGAAGTTGACACATCATCTAGAACCAACCTAATAGCCTACTAGTACAATAGTTAGTCCCTTTAGTATAATACTGTATCATTAATAATGGCCCCACATTTTGTCTCACAAAGTATGTTGCAGCTCCTGCTACAACCGGCTACAAGTTTACAACCCGCTTCTCCTCTCTCTCCTCTTCTCTCTCCTTCAACTAAGCACAAATACTATATTTAAATCCTTATGTCATCTAATTATTGTACTTGCTCTAAAGTTACTCTCCACTGTATAGTCTGAAATGCCGGGCGTGCAGCCGGCAGTGCCCTCGGTCGGTGCGCCGCTTCAATGACGGAAGTAGTGAGAGGTCGCATCGCCCTGACTTGCCAACAATGTGGAGCGGCGGGCTCAGCTGGCGCCGGGCGGGAAGCGCGCGCAGGAGGGGGGAGGGGTTTTTGTTGGGCCAAGAAGGTGAGAAGCCAACTTGGGATCGCTCCGGACGGGGAAATATCATGTGCTCCCATACTCACTACTCCCTCTGTTCCTAAATATAAGTCTTTTTAGATATTGCAAGAAGAGACTACATACGGAGCAAAATGAGTGAACCTACACTCTAAACTATGTCTATATACATCCGTATGTAGTCCATAGTGAAATCTCTAGAAAGACATATATTTAGGAACGGAGGGAGTAGTAGTTTCATGCATATGATACTAGTCTACATTACGACTCCCTCCTTTCTGGTTTATAGGGCTTATCTCAAAATCTTAGTTTTTCCATTTTATAAGGATCAATTTGGTTGTTCCCCATCACAAGTTTAGATTTCAAGGTGCATTAAATAATTGCATGCAAGTGACCAATGCATGTACTTTATGCATGCATGCATTGCAACTAATACAATGGTAAACATAAATTTTTGAGGAAAACAAGAGCATTAATTAGGTGCTTTTGCAAATTACAAAAAGTATTCCATCACTCATCATCTACCTTGGTTGGTGAGATTTTCGAATTGAGCCCTATAAACCGGAAAGGAGGGAGCCCTATAAACCGGAAAGGAGGGAGTAGTACAGTAATGTTATGATGGCTTCATTTATTACCTTGTAGACTCATCTTGTCTTGGGAAACACTATGTTACAGTAACATATTATGTTACCACTTCTCATTAACTACTTGCCACATAAGCAAAATTTTCTTGGAGTGCACTAAGTGACTCCCACTATAACTAGCCATACAAAGTGTGGGCTATATAGAGGGCATAGTAAGCAAGCTTCTCATCGTTTTGCGAGTTGACATGACACATCAAAGTAGTAGTTTTTTTTTCAAAATGTACATCCAAGTACCAGTGTAGTAGTCTCCAAAAAGGGTCGACCATGTCCATGGCTACCATCCCATCCCGTGCTCCGTCATTGAGTATGTGCACGATTCACATGCCATTAAAGAAAAAACTGTGTACGTTCCATTGAAGAAAAAATTAAAAACAAACACGCCACCGCATTATGGTTGATCTTTGATTCGTCCATGTGTGGTTCCCGACCCTCCACTAAGTGAACAACTACCAAATGTGTCAAATTATCACGCGAGCTGCCTCTTCATCTAGAAATGAGCTCCACCGTGTACCCACGCGTGTGTGTTAGGGTATGAGGCACAGAGTACGTGCGTCCATGCGTGCAATTTTTCTGTTCGTGCACGTACTCCTTTTTGTGGGTGATTCGTGCATGTACTCGGCCTGCGTTGGTGACCCTTGGTGAGTCACACTTATCTATACATATCAGCATGTACATCTACATCTGCATCTACGTCTACACTACATCTACATATACATGTACCTCTACTATAGTACAACAAGTTTTAAACATGAGACCAGCCATTTTCTTGCATGAAACAACCAGCCCGTGTCGCTTCTTGCTCCTCATCTCTCTCAAAGTGCGTCCGGCAGGCGATTTTGCCGTTGATTGAGGTCGGTTCGCTCACACTTGGTCCCACATATTATAAATCTAAAAAGAATACTCTGACCAGCGGACCATTGAAAGAAGTGGAGTATATTTTTCACCCTCTAATGTAAGTTGATGGACAAATAACCCTCCAATGTCAATCGGTATGATTTTTACCCTCAAATATCTAAAACCAGGTATATCACCCCTTGAGCGGTTTTAGTGTTCACATGTTAGAGTTTAGGCGGTTTTGATTGTTGACTAGGAATTGACTAATTATTTATGCTAATGAAATGGCAACGATGCCGTTGAAAGCCGCGGATGTTGTCGGAGATGTACCCAATGGACCCCGACCTTCCCTACGAAGAGAGGAGATCATGCGGGTGCCTTTCAAGCTCAAGGGGTCGTCGGTCTACCTCGTCGGCTCGTCGCCCGCCTCATAGTGGGAGTAACTTAGGTACTAGTAACATAGCGCACTCCAAGAAAATTTTGCGTATGTGGCATGTAGTTAATGAGGAGAGAGATCTTTAGAGTAACATAGTAATATGTCACAGTACTACAAGTTACTCCCCACTATGACCAGCCTTGGCCTCTCCTAGTGCTCCACCATGTATAGCTGCTAAGCCTACCATGTAGGCATAAAATATGATGTGGCAAGTTAACTAAGAAGAGAGAGACTAGTTTGGTGACCCCAGGAAGAAATAGTGGAAAGACAGTTTTGAGTCGATAGCTAATTAAATGAAGCAAGATTAGCAACAACAAACTAAGCACCTACTATGCGTTGGAGACTTGAGTTGCTAAGCCATTTAATGCACTTAGCACCTCATCTAAGCACATTTGCATTGGAAGAGGTCTTAATTCCATACGGTATCATAATATGATACTCAACTCTCTCTTTCTTCATTTAATTCTACACCACCTCATCAAATTTGCCTACTACTAGTTGTCATGCATGATACTACTTATAATACTCCCATTACAACTAGCCTGGTAGAATTAAAATACCTAATCTAAATGGTCGCTGCCCTATCTCTTTGTCCTCCTCCAGCATCCGGCAGAAGAGAAATCGTGCAAGACACCAGTTGTATTCCTCGGTGTCGCCTCGGCGGCGACCTTCATGGGATACAATCGGCGGCGACCTCTCGTGTTCTACTTCTCCTCGATGAAGGCGGCGAGCAGGGACGTGCTGCCCGTCACCTCGTCGACATCCGCGTAGCTACATCACCTCGTCGACATCCGCGACGGCTTCTTTCTCTGCCCGCAAGTCGCAGCTATGAGCGCGTCGATGGTGGATGGCACAGTCACAGACACTGGAGGCGATGTACGACGCAGCGGCGTTGAGGGTAGCGACGATGCCCGTGCCGCCGTGCTCTCCGACAAGCCGACACTCTTCCTTGAGTTGTATTGGAGAGGCCAGCTGCAGAACCATGCGCTGGCTTAGTGCAGCAACTGCCTCTGACGGGCTAGGCGATATAGGTGGAGAAACGAGCTGCCTTGCTCGTAACTACCGGGCTCGGCGGGCCACCCAGACGGCTTTTATGCCGGAGAACTGATCTTCCTGCTTGTCGGAGGAGCTTTGCCGGCATCTTGCTCCTGAACGAACGTGTGTGGCGGGAGTTGGTTTCTCGCATTCCACGCGGTTTTAAATGTAGGTTTTTGAATGCGGCGAGGAGGCGGGTACAGCTGGGGGTGCAGCAGGCGGCGCCCTGGGCCGGTGCGCCGCTTCAAATGGCGAACGCAGTGAGAGGTCGCGTCCGCCTTGACCCCCTTGACCGTGGACCTTGACGATGTACATCACCTCATGTCCAGATCTGAGATGCCATGTGTACTAGATGAATGACTCCAAGCTCGATCACCGTGATGCAAGAGGTGCGAGCCGAGGAACACAGTTGGAGACACTCCCCTCAGACTAGCCACAATGGGTAGTAACATAGGCTAGTAACATGCTCATGTTACTAGTCTGTGTTAGTACTACCTCTATAGTAACAGTCTGAGGGGGGTAACATATGTGTGGTAACATGCAACACTTCATTTATTAGGCTATAGACACATCTTGCCTTGATATGTGTGATGTTACTACTTGCCTCTCTTTCTTCATTTATTGCTTGCCACATCATCTACTTTATCTAGACATGTGTGATGTTACTACCTACTAGCAAGATGCCCGTGCGTTGCACGTAACATCAAGATGCATTTGTATGACTAGTTTATCTTGTGAGAGAAAAGGATGAACGAGGGAAGGCCTTATTTGCAAATGTGGAGAGGTGTGTGGGTACCTTTTTGCAAAATTGCCACAGTTTCCTTCCTATCCGTTAGATATAAATCGGACGGCCTATATTGCAGGATGGCAGGCACACCATCATCACCAACTCTGTTGTTTATAAGAGTGTAGATGTAGATGTTACTCCCACTCTGGGTAGTCTCAGTGTGTGCTTCTCGTTGTTCTGCAAGTTGACGGACACATCAAAGTTAATACGTAGTAGTATTATTTAGTACTCTCTCCAAAAAGGGCCGACCATGTCCATGGCTACCATCCTGTGCTCAGTCATTGAGTACGTGTACTATTCACGTGCCATCGAGGAGGAAAAATATTGCATAGCACTAGGTGCCATCATAGTGCACGACTCACTTATGCATTGTTTATCTCCATTTTCTTGCATGACACGTGCACCTTGATGCTAGATGTCCCGCATGTTGGCAAAAGGATAAACAAAGTGCGGCGGACTAGCGTTTTCGCCGTCTATAGGTCGCTTAACTCATCACATGTTACCGACTCTTGGGTGGGACAGTTTTTTTGGTGGGTTTGGGGCAACTTGCTCCAATTTAACCCTCATGTTTGGATACTTTAGGTCTATTTAAGCCCCAACTAGGTCAAACTAACTCTAACCCATGGATCCAAACAGGGCCAAAGTTAGTCTCAGAAAACGCATTAAGCCCTATAAACATAGACAGTCGGAGTACATGATACTAGCAAACGCTCACCAATAGTAGTAGTTCATTGGTTGGCTTCGATTTTTTGATTTAGTTGTTGTGCTGCTACTGTCCAATATTCGTGTGTGGTTGCTTCTAGAATAAAAAAAGGAGGTACCCCTACTTATGTTACTCCCACTATGCCTAGCCTAAAGTTAGTAGGTGACCTTGCGCTTGGCTCTTCGCCTCTTCCGGAAGTCGAACAATAATGATGGTACTACAGTAGTACTTCTGGCAATATGATACTAAATGAATTGTAGCACGTCCACCGCTTGTAAGCAAAAGTTTCTCCTCGTGCTGCGAGCCACCACGCACGTGTTGGCGAGGGAGAAGGCGTAGCAAGCAAGCTTCTTGTCATTCTGTGAGCTGACGGGACACATCAAAGTTATTTAGTACGTACTCTCTCCAAAAAAGGGCTAACCATGTCATGGCTACCCCCCATCCGGTGCTCCAACGATGAGTACATGCACTATTCACGTGTCATCGAGGAGAAAAAATATTGCGTAGTAGTAGGTGCCATCGAAGTGCACGACTCACTTATGCACTACTTATCTGATTATCTCTGTTTTCTTGCATGACACATGCACCTAGATGCTAGATGTCTCGCGTGTTGGCAAAAGGATGAAGAAAGCTCACGTAAAAAAAGAGTTGAAGAACATAGATTCCCGACGACCGAGAAAGAGCAAGGAACCTCGCGGTGGAGCATCTACAAGGAACCTTGCGCGTTTCCCCTATTTTTTGCCACCTGTCCACCTATAAACAAATAAAAGAACATGAACTCTTCGCTAACCACTAGAGATGATACATCAGGATGCTATGTTGAAAATGTTTTATAGTTTATATTGATAACGACGCAAGAAGCCACGCATGTACGGGACGCATGCAGCCACGCATATACACACGCTAATGCACTAACTCATGCTGATCCAACTCATGCACATACGCACACAACATGGAGCACACAACGCACGTACACAACACGTGCATGCACACACAATAGGCCGCAGAATGCACGTGAATAACACATGCATGCGCACACATTCGGCTGCATGGAGGCGTGCGCCATCTGCGGTGACGTCCGGTTCGTTGTGCTACGGCGAAGCTCGCACACAACGGCGCCTACGCATCTCTTGCAGAACCTCTTTGCCGTCGTTGCTCAATGACTAGTCGGAGACAAAGACGACTGCAACCTCGGCCTTAGAGCCAGCACCGATGGAAAAGCACGCACGCTGCATGCACACGAGCACGTACGGAGTGCCCACGACGTGGTGCGTCCCAAGTCGCCTCTACTCCTTCTGCGGATGTTGTCTATCAAAGCGGTTGCATGCCTAATGATGATGTGGGTGAGATCTACTCAGATGATGATGAGGAAAATTATGGGGAGTGGGCTCTCATGCAAGAGCCTAGCTATATGTGAATTCCTATACAAATAGAATAAATGTGAAGAAAGAGAAAGAGAGAAGGTTGAAAGAAGTACTAAGTGATGTTAAAGCCAACCTTGTAGCCCACACTACTATATGAGTGACTGTAAATGATGGCTATACATGACATGGCAGTTTGTTATAGCCATCAGCTGGCTATACTATTAACCATGCTCTTAGGCTGGTCATAGTGCAGAGTAACTTAGACTAGTGTCATGCATATGACACTAGTCTAAGTTACTACCTCCATAATGCAAAGTAACATAGTAGTAGTGTCATACTAGTTGGCTTCATTTATTACCTTGTAGACTCATCCTCTCTTGGAAAGCGCTATGTTACAGTAACATATATTTTTTTCTCGAATACGCACGAGTGTGCGTATTATTCATTAAAGAAGAGAGGGGATAGAGCCCCTAACCCGCAGTTACAAGCTTATTTACATGCAAAATTAATCCGGCACCACCCTAGTTTCTACAATGGACTACTCGCTTGTGCCTCACACTACATATTATGTTACTTTAAACACATCTCTCCTCATTAAATACATGCCACATAAGAAAACTTGTCTTGGACTGCGCTATGTTACTACCAAACGGCCCCGTAGTAAACAAGCTTCTCGTCGTTCTGTGAGTTGCCGCGTGTTAGCAAAAGGATTAACAAAGCTCACGTCAATAAAAAAGAGTGGAAGAGCATAGATTCCCGACAACCGAGAAGGAGCAAGGAACCTCGTGGTGGAGCGTCTGCACTCATAAAATTTTATATTATTCAGCAATATAAAATCAACCAATCATCTTCAGAGTGGACTGGAACAGTACGAAAAACGGCAGCCCAGTGTAGTTACATCATACTACATGGCTCTGTACGACACCTAGCTCTAGTAATCCAGCAGCCCGTATCGCTTCTCGCTCCTCGTCTCTCTCAAAGTGCGGCGGGCTGGCGTTTTTGCCGTCTATTGAGGTCGGTTAACTCATCACATGTTACCGACATGCCAAGAGCATTCAAAAAAATATTGTACTCTATTGTTATGCCAAGAAGAGGAAGCACTTTGACCGATGAACCAAACGAGACAGGCGTGATGTGCCGTGAGTGGGTCCAGTTTCTCGTTTTGAAATCGTTTAGAACACTTGATTTTGACTATTGATAAGATTTTATATAGGGCCTAATGTATTCTTCGAGGATGCCTTTGACTATTGATAAGATTTTATATAATTTTAAAATTATATTATTCAAAGATCCTTTCACATTCTGTTTTAAAAAAAGTTCCTTTCACGTACGAATTTGACTGTATGCTTTGAGCAACTTGCATGTCCCATATTGCTCATGTTTGGATACTCTAACTTAGCTAGAGGTTAGACTAACTCATGACTCACCCTGAACTAACTGTAGCCAAAGAGGTGTTTGGGTGACAGGGTTAGATTGATAATAAATGCACTTGATGGAGAGAGAAAAGTGATTTTCCAGTGGGCCCAATGAGAACTATCTCCAATTAGCACCTCTTGGGTGGGATAGTTTTTTTTTGTGGGTTCGGTGCAACTTGCTTCAATTTAAACCTCATGCTTGGATACTTTAGGGCTATTTGAGCCCCAACTAGCTCAAACTAACTCTAACCCATGGATCCAAACAGGGCCAAAGTTAGTCTCAAAAAACGCATTAGGCCCTATATACATGGACAGACGGATTACATGATACTAGCAAATGCTCACCATTAGTAGTAGTTCATTGGTTGGTTTCAATTTTTTATTCAGTTGATGTGCTGCTACCGCCAATATTCACGTGTGGTTGTTTCTAGAGTAAAAAAGGAGGTACTAGTACTTATTGTTGGAAAGGTGAAGTAATGGTTGCTTCACCCGACCAACTTATTACTCTGGGAATATGGGAGTACCAGCGGATTCAAGGTACAGATAGATGATGGTTGCTTCGTCTAAGCAACTTACTGTGGCGAAGGTGGGGATCTGTGATTTTACTGATCACTAGTCATTACTACTACGACGCAACGACCGAGGTGAATCTTTTCCAGCAGTTGTGCACTCAATATTGTTGCATGGCAGGTGGAGCCGGATGAAGGATGTCCCACATGTCGGGGAAACGAAGTTGAATTGTTTATGGCATTGCTATCAATCCTACAGGATTTGTTTATATGTACGCACAATTTTAATGAAATTGTACTATGATGCTATGAAGGTTTCAACTTTGGTTCCCGCAGGAAAAAAGGTTTCAACTTAGGATTCATGTGTCCTCTTGCCTCAAGATTATCTCGTTACAACATTCCATCAAATACAAATGAAACTACCATGGCTGCTAATCCATCTCAATGGTTCACAGAGCAGCGCCAATATTCACATCACAACTGAACACAAAGTTGTGAGAAGGTGTACAAATAAACAAAAGTAATATAATTGATCGATGATGTTCGTAGGCATGGCTCCATTTCAGGGTCACAATGTTCATTGCTTGGCAGCTAGTTTCTCCTAGCTCTGTAGCCAAAAAAGAGGTGTATGGAGGACACCACAATCCGATCATTTTGTGCAGCTCCACTAAAATCGAGCGGACCATCCCTGTTTGAAAAGATATCCAGTCAGTGTGATTACAATAATAGTGGAACTAGGTGATGAAACATAACACACACAAATAGAAGTCGATCACCTCTGCGATCTCTCTTGAGGACTAACTACTTGTTGGAGAAGATTAGGCACGGAGTTGGATGAGGAGGATAGCAAAACCAATCTCCCTTTCTGCAGTCCCACAGAAATGTAAACACGTTGCCCGTGTGACATTTTGGCAGAACTACACAAAACACTCTCAAGAAAAAAGTGATTTGTACAGTTCACCAAAAGGTCGCAATAGCAACGAGGTGAAAATGGATAGCCCTGTTTGCAAAAGGAGGTAGAAAGGAAACAATTACTGCCCAATAACACGAGTTGAAGACACATACGCCGACAAAAAAGAAGCATATTCCATGTAATAAGGGAAAGATAGAAGTATGGTGGTTTACCAAAAATGGTTTGAGGAAGAGATTGCAAGATGGAAAGTACGCCGGCCGAGATACGTTTTACGAAAACAACAAAAGAAGATCCACATGCAGCAACGCGGGAAGATGGGCAGTGGAGCAAGGCCGGAGGAAGGTGTACCTGAGGGTCGTCGGGATGTTACTAGGAGGGCGCCGGTGGCCGGGATCTGCCCGTACTGCGGCAACAAGCAAGTGGCAAAGGCCCTACCACTTTGGCGCTTGGTCAGATAGAATGGCGGGTACCGCAGATCGAGACGTGCTGCCTCAACGCCGTTGAACGGAGAAACGATGCACATCCTCCCTTTCCGCCGGCGGACGGGATGCGACCAGATCACTGACCAACGGTGAGAGATAGAGGCCACCGCCACCTTGTGTGAGATGGTGTGACGAGAGACAAACCCCGGCAGGCAGGCTCCGTTCTATAAAGTGGAGTGGAATTTTCCATTTTCCCCACGGAAATCATTTTATATTCTGTACGTGCCATTGACGAATATATAACTTTATTTAATACTAACGCGTCAAGTCAAACTTTGTTCCGTCTAGGTGCGGTACCCGACCCTCCTTCGAGTAAACAACCGCGACACGCGTCAAATTATCACATGGGCTGCCTTGTCGTATAGGAACAAACTCCACCGTGTACCCGCGCGGGTGTGGCCGGGAATGAGACGTGAGTACGTGCATCCTGCGTGCACCTCTTCTTTAGGTGCAGGTACGTACGTGGGTGGGTGTGAGAGAGATGGTATGTGCGAAACAGAGGCGATGTGTCGATGATATCTCAAACAAAAAAATGTAACATATGCAATGTGTGTGAAACGGATTCATGGACCTGAGATATCGATAGAATCGATAACATGGATGAAGTGTGTGGCTGCCCGATCGATAAAGAGTGCCATCGAATTTGTGTTTGCCCATGTCAAAGATACAGGGTGGCTGGCCTACTAGAATTTTAGAAGGCAGAGGTGCGGTTCTTCTCTGTGGCATGGATACCTACCTACAAAGTTCGACTATCGGTGTGTGGGGGGCAGAGACCGATCGACTAGTATATGTGTGGGGAAGGAGAGGGACCTAGCTATGTATTGAGGGAGATCGATCGGCATCCATGGATATGTATAGCAGAGCAATAAGGTTGGGAGAAAGAAAAAGGTAGAGCGTTGGAGGGTTGGTGGTGTAGTGGCGTCTCACAAATGGTGGGAGAGGCCTGCTAGACAAACGGAGGGTACGAGTGCAATATCAATAAGAGAGGGCGGGGGATGTTTGTCTGTATATGCACGTGCGTGTGAGAGACGGGTCAAGAGGTATGCAAGGATGATGAGGGGAGACGATATGCTTGTGGTAAGCATACATAACTACATAGGAAGATTAACCGTCATGTGTCCGAGAAAGGGAGAGACATAACTAGTGAGGTAAGTCTATCAGTGTGTGGGGAAAACGAATTATAGTCGACCTGGCTATATGTAGGGAGATCGGTATGTATACATGCACGCATGTGTTAGAAGAAAATAAGGTTCGAAGAGACAAACTTGGAGAGAGGGGTGCAGCTAGGAGGTGGTGCAAGAGGCCTACCATGTCGAGGGGGGAGGAATGTGCGAGTATGAATCGATGAAAAGAGGGGCAGGAGTGTGCACCTGCGTGGAACCGTATTGGACATAGGGGGGCATGGACGGTGAGAAGAGAAGAGGAGAAGTATGTGTTTGTGGTAGGCACACTTGGCTAGGAGGTATATTGACTGGTGTTTGCCGGAAAGAAGGAGCCGGGGGGCCTACACACACCACAGGTGAATGACCTAAAGAGAAATAACGAACGTGCGCGATGGAGGGGACGCCGAGGGAGGGTGAGAGGGGGTGGGCGTGTGCATGCATGGTAGAAAGTTAGCGCTAGCTAGCTACAAAGAGAAGAGGATCGTGAAGGTGCAAAGATGAACAAAGATCATAATTCATTATAAAAAAGTGGATACTGATACTTGAAGAAGATATCATAATGTAGAACATTGATTATAATTGGGCTAATGTGTGGCTTTTGCAGCTCAGGGCTAAATACTTGTCATAATGTAGGGGCGGGGCACTATACTTTGTGTGATAAACACGGTGTACGTATGGAACATGGTTTAGATTATGAATATATGTTAGTGCATCAAATGTAGTATTATTTGGAATCAACATCAAGTGTATTCAAAAAATTGAATTCGAGTTCATATAGTACACATAGTTCATATATATCTCTATAGTAATCATGTGGTGTGTTGTTAAGGTAATACACGAATGATGGTTGAACTTGGCAACAACCATGATTGTAGATTCTTATTAAAATAGAGAAAATAATTCAGATTTAGTTCGAATTGCAACGGTAGTATAGACATTTGGAATGCACTAAAATGTTGGTATGATTAGGTTACATGCATTATACAGCCAACGAAAAAAATTTAATTGGACATAACATGTTGGTATGAGTAGCTTTGAATAGTATTTGTATAGTAAAACGGGACAAGACTCTCTCTTTGTGTGGTGTGAATAGTTTTATTTTTTGTTTCTTTTCATTAAGGGAAGTGCGAATTGATTTGGTATGTACAAGTACAACATTACAGCTTGTCCCTAAAATTCAACCCGCGCCTTGTTATATCCTGAAAATTCAGATATCGTGCTCCCAAAACCGGCGCCTTCACAACCCGCGCCTTGCTATCCCGAAATTACAACGTACGCGAAAACTCCCTCCAGCTGCCAAATCCCGACACGCGAAATCCCCCTTCTAACCCTAAGCCGGAAGGGCTGCTAGTTCAGATCGGTGGGGGTACTTTTGTAACACACCCTACATTTTTGACAAGCACGTCCCTAAGTCATGGTTACCCCCTCACGTCGCCTCCTTATCGCCATTCGAAATCCCAGGCCGCCATAACCTCTCCGCTCCAGCCGCGAAACCCCACCCTCCTCCGTCCGCCACCTCACCGCTGCCCAGCCGGAGCCTCTTCCCCGACGGCATCGTCCACCACAACAACTCGATGTCCCTCATCCACGTCCCCGGATGAGGATCCGCCGTCCATCTCGTTGTCCCGCCAGTTCATCCGCCCCGTCCTCCACCTCCAAGGAGCTGCTCTGACGATCGCCTCGTCTATCGCGGCTGCTCCATCCCCACAGCGCCGCCTTAACCTGCTCCACCAGAACTGCAACATCCTCACCAACTCCTCGTACAAAGCCGAGTCCTACTCGGTGCCACCAAAGAGGTTGTACACTCATCGCATCGCACCTTCTCCTTAACTCGACCTTCCAGCGTCGAAGGTGCTCCATGATGTCTACTACACAACCTTCTTGTAGACGTTGTTGGGCCTCCAAGTGCAGAGGTTTGTAGGACAGTAGCAAATTTCCCTCAAGTGGATGACCTAAGGTTTATCAATCCGTAGGAGGCGTAGGATGAAGATGGTCTCTCTCAAGCAACCGTGCAACCAAATAACAAAGGGTCTCTTGTGTCCCCAACACACCCAATACAATGGTAAATTGTATAGGTGCACTAGTTCGGCGAAGAGATGGTGATACAAGTGGTATATGGATGGTAGATAAAGGTATTTGTAATCTAAAATTATAAAAACAGCAAGGTAACTAATGATAAAAGTCAGCACAAACGGTATTGCAATGCTAGTAAACAAGGCCTAGGGTTCATACTTTCACTAGTGCAAGTTCCCTCAACAATAATATCATAATTGGATCACATAACTATCCCTCAACATGCAACAAAGAGTCACTCCAAAGTCACTAATAGCGGAGAACGAACGAAGAGATTATGGTAGGGTACGAAACCACCTCAAAGTTATTCTTTCCAATCAATCCGTTGGGCTATTCCTGTAAGTGTCACAAATAGCCCTAGAGTTCATACTAGAATAACACCTTAAGATACAAATCAACCAAAACCCTAATATCACCTAGATACTCCAATGTCACCTCAAGTATCCGTGGGTATGATTATACGATATGTATCACACAATCTCAGATTCATGTATTCAACCAACACAAAGGACCTCAAAGAGTGTCCCAAAGTTTCTACCGGAGAATCATGACGAAAACGTGTGCCAACCCCTATGCATAGGTTCATGGGAGGAACCCGCAAGTTAATCACCAAAACATACATCAAGTGAATCACGTGTATCCCATTTTCACCACAGATATGCACGGCAAGACATACATCAAGTGTTCTCAAATCTTTAAAGACTCAATCTGATAAGATAACTTCGAAGGGGAAACTCAATCCATTATAAGAGAGTACAGGGGGAGAAAACATCATAGGATCCAAATATAATAGCAAAGCTCGCGATACATCAAGATTGTACCACCTCAAGAACACGAGAGAGAGAGAGATCAAACACATAGCTACTGGTACATACCCTCAGCCCCAAGGGAGAACTACTCCCTCGTCGTCATGGAGAGCACCGGGATGATGAAGATGGCCACTGGAGAGGGATTCCCCCTCCGGCAGGGTGCCGGAACGGGTCTAGATTGGTTTTCGGTGGCTATGGAGGCTTCTGGCGGTGGAACTCCCGATCTATTGTGCTCCCCGATGTTTTTAGGGTATATGGAGATATATAGGTAGAAGAAGTACGCTAGGGGGGCCACGAGGGGCCCATGAGGGGGGTGGGCGCGCCCCCCTACCTCGTGGCTCCCTCGTTTCTTTCCTGACATGCACTCCAAGTCCATCAGGTTGCTTTCCTTCAAAAAATAAGTTCCGTGAAGTTCCAGGTTAATTGGACTCCGTTTGATTTTCCTTTTCTGTGATACTCTAAAACAAGGTACAAACTGGCACTGGGCTCTTTGTTAATAGGTTAGTCCCAAAAATGATATAAAAGTGTATAATAAAGCCCATAAACATCCAAAGTTGATAATATAATAGCATGGAACAATCAAAAATTATAGATACGTTGGAGACGTATCACTCCATCCCGCACCCCCATGGGAGCGGCTACCTCGAAGCTGGCGCCACGAGCGACATCTCCACGGCGGCTCTCCCGCAATGTGAGGCCCCTTTGGCGGTGGCGTCCATACCAGCCGGATCTGCTGCTGCTGCTATGGCTCTTGCTCGCTCGCTCGGGCTGCTGTTATTGCCCCGGCTCTAGCTATCTCGCTCGCGATGCTGCTGCTGCTCCGGCTCTCGCTCGCTCGCTGGCGCTGCTACTGCTGCTGCTCTGCTTCGATTTAGCTACACTTCAGTCGACTGAATCGACTTTTGGGTAAGTCGATTTTCAGGGGGTGGGCGGGGGCTCGCCGGAGTTAAGGAAGAACCACCCGCAGCGGGGAGAGGGGCTTACCGGAGAGGTACCCCACTATCTATCTTAGGGTTCAGGGTGGGGGACGGTGGTCGCCGACGGTGGGGGCGTGGTAGTGGGGCGGTGGCATGGGTATCGCCGGAGAAAAAGCTCGCCGTGGGGGGGTAGAGGGCTGGCCGGGGCGGCGGCAGACCGGCGATGGGGAGTTGTTTCGGGGCGGCGAGGCGGCGCGAGGGCTGGCGGTTCGACCGGTGGTGGCTGGCGGCTTAGGGGGGGTGCATGTAGAAGATGAACTGCAGGCCCTCCCTAAACTACATGTCAAGTGCCTCTCTGCTACTATTGCGTTTAGTTTCGACAGTAACATTCAGATTCCGCGGTAAATTTCAGTTTTGATAGTTAAGTTCAGAGTCAACAATTTTTACCTCATCTGTTGTAGTCAGGTGATTTTTGGTGATGTAAATTTTACATCTATTTTACATCATCTATTGGAGATGCTATTAGAATCCCACCTAAGATTAACGATGTATGTCTTGTGCTGCTTCAGCCTTGATGTCTTACGGCTCACCAGAGCTGCTCCAACGACAAAACAATCCATCACAATAGAGCAGTGCCCTGGACGCCATCTATAGATTCCTCAGATCTTCCTCCACACCTCCGACAGCCACCTTTGCCTCAACTTCTTCAGCGACCAACCCAATGATACTGAGGTCAACATGGCTACGACAAAGAGGTTGTACACTTGTTGCATCACTAATTACTCTACATTAATGTCAATCCATTAGGGCTATTTTGGTTCAACAGAAAAACATAACAATAGGAAATTTTCCTATGGCACTCTACTATTCAATTATTCATGCATTTTGTTGAAAGGAATGGATCAAAACATCCACCTAGACCACTTTTCAAAATCCTATGCATGAAAACAAGACAAAGTGCATTAGTGGCAGAATAACATTCTAACTGTACACGCTTTCATATGGTTTCACTTTATTTTGGCCATGTTTCTTTGCATTCCTCTGATCTTCCAATTCTTGTGAACCAAACACCCAAGTTGACATAAATCCTGTGTTTACAAATGCTCTTTTACCATGTGCATTCCTATCCTATTCCGGTGTTTTTCCTATCCCTGCGTTTTTAAAATCATGCAAGCCAAATGAGCCCTTACAGAATTACTCCAGTTACACGTAGGTGTCGAAGGGAACTTTGTGTGGTTTGTCCTGCTCCTGCAGCGACGTCGTCCACCTCACCTGAGCTGCTCCATCGACAGAAGCATCCACCAAATCAG
The DNA here is from genome assembly GCF_056163025.1 of Triticum urartu. Lineage (NCBI taxonomy): Eukaryota > Viridiplantae > Streptophyta > Magnoliopsida > Poales > Poaceae > Triticum > Triticum urartu. The sequence goes on along the minus strand of NC_141879.1, from coordinate 322,711,874 downwards.
ACATCATGACTCCTGACCGTCTTTCGCCGCCTCAGATCTCCTTCCCTGCCGCTGACACCCACCACAACGGCATCACCATCATCGACTCAGCAGATGAACCTAAGGAGTACACGGGTCCACAAGAGAGGTCGCACTCTTTTGTTTCTGCTTATGTTATGCATTGCTTAAAATTACCTGCTACTTTATTGTCTTGTTCACCTCTTAGACTCCAAGTCAGGTCCAAATTAATGTTCAAACTTGAGTTCTAAATTAGTTGTGGGGCACATATCGAGGCAGCAATGAATAGTATCTCTGTCTAATATCTGGTTCACCTAGGGTATGCCTATGTTGTTCATCTTGGGTGGGAAACAAATAGTAAAGCAATCATCATCTGACTTTTTATTAAATTAAAGCAATCATCAGCCTGCTATCATTATGTTTGGATCCATCCACTGGTTGTTACCATCACTCTAGATTTCTACATGCTCTCCTTACATAATCTCACCATTTTTTTTCGTATGCATGTCAGATATTCTACACAGTCATGCTAAATATGTAGAGAAAAAGAGAAGAGTTTTGCGCGGCAATACAATGTCATGCAAACATCGCTCCATGGTGGGTTCAATGGCAAACCCTCCCGCCTCTCCAGATTGTAATCCAGAGGAACATATCTATTCTGAGGTGGATTCAGACGCAGCTGACCACTCCTATTTACCCCCCAAGGTGTTTGCTCTACCTTGGCATGATGATGTTAGTCATATCATGCATATGTTGCCTTGCAGTGCCTACTTTTGACATCATATATGTCATCTTCTTAGTTTATACATGTTCTGTAATGCCACATGTTTAGTTTCTATATCATATATGGGAATTATGTAGTCTCATGTCTTTTAGCCAGCCATAATATATGTGAAATGTGCAATGCCATCCTGTTTAACCAGGCATCATATATTTGAATGATATCTTGCCCATCATTTTCTTCATTACATTTCCATTTGTCGATAATGTTTGTACATTAGACTACTCTTCCCATGAATCAGCCATTTGGGTGGGAGATGGAAAATTCTGGAGTGAAAACAAGGCCTTCAGAGCAGATAGTGCTACCTGTCGAAGCAGATCTCTTGTTGGGTCCCGGTAGCTCCTCAGAGATGGATTCAGAGACAGATGGCCAGTCCTATTCCCCCACCAAGGTGTATGCTCTAACTTGGGATTGAACTTGGCACAGTTATACTGCTCATATCATGCATATGGTGTCTTGCATTGAATAGTTTAGACATCATATACACAATATTCAACACCATGTTCTTAGTTCAGACATCATATCAAATGCCCTCTGTTTAGCATATAAATCACATATGTGAAGTAAATCATGCGATCCTGATTACTTAGATAACATGTATGTGAATTATGTCATGCGATCATGTTTAGTTAATCATCATATCTTTGAATTATGTTATGCTATGCTATCCAGTTTAGATAGACATCATATATGTGAAATTATGTCATGTTATCCATTTTAGTTAAACAATATACATGTCTACTATTTTCATGCCCTATGTTTTCCACACTATCTATTGCATCTGTCTCTCATACAATGTATGTACATTCAACTGTGTTTCCTATTTATCAGCCATTTGAATTGGAGCGGGTGATGCTAGTATCTAGTGGAGTAAAAACACGATCTTCAAATAAAAGAGTGCTACCTCTTGGTGGAGATAGCATCCCGGTTGTACATGCACGAGAACCAACCCTACCACACATAACCCAGACTCTCACAGATTGTACCCCTACCACGATGGTCAGAGAACCAGCTTCACCCAATCTAACCCCAACCCAAGCAGATAGTAACTCAGTTCCTGTTGACACAGCACCATCTCCACCACAGAGCTCCCGAACAAGAGCAGTTAGTAAGGCAGCTCCAGTGCCCAAAGGGCCAGTACTACCACAGCGAACCCCAACTCCACCAGTTAGTATGCCTATTCCTGTGGAGGAAGCACAACCGGCCAGTCATAGTTTATCATCTATCGCATTTGATGTTGTTAAATCCTATGTGCGTACCTTCCCATCTTGGAAATATTATACTAAAGATGAAGGAAAATGCCAGTTGTAGGTGTTTGTTCAGGAGTTATGTGTAAGCAATGTTATTCATGGCAATTACTTTGCTTTGTCCCATACATTCTACCTCCATGATGATTATAATACAGCAAATTTTCCCATTTTTCTCTATAGAGAAGGACCGATTTCGAAACTCAGGATGAGGTAACCTGTGCTAATACCTCTGCTATCTTCAAGAATGCTTGGTGGCAGTATCGGAATTACCTAAGAAAACGTACTTCACTAGCAAAGAAACTCATCAAATTCCCTTATGTTCTCCTGCACCACATTTACTGGACGATGACTGGGAACGCTTTGTTCTGTACTGGTCCCGAACCAAGAATGTGGTAAGGTCTATGAGCTCATTTTTTAAGTACTACTCCCTCCGTTCCTAAATATAAGTCTTTGGAGTGATTCCACTATGGATCACATATAGAGCAAAATGAGTGAATCTATACTTAAAATGCATCGATATACATCCATATGTGGTTCATAGTGGAATCTCTACAAAGACTTATATTTAGGAATGGAGGGAGTATATTCTTGTGTCTTACTATACTCTGTTCATGTAGAACAAGTGCTTAAACCTGTAGAACAATTGTTCTAATTTAAGATTCCATTGCTATCGTGTACACTGCTTTGCTCTTGTATCACTGTATTTACTCATACAAATTTATTTTTAAATTGAAGGATCCAATCGAAACTCCAATGGCACAGCAGGTATGTTCATGCATGTTTCTTTAACAGGTTTGCTCTTATCAATAGCTCTGTTGATTTCAATTTCAATTGTGCATACAGTTGACTTCTCATATCATGCACATTACTAGCATCACAACAGAGCCAATAGTGTTGTTGTACATGTAGATACGTGGTACCCATCTGAAATCTTGTTGTGCCGTGTAGTTTCCCACGCTTTGTATTCTTTCACTACTGCTTTTTCTTGAACTGATATGATTTAAACCGTGTGTCTATTTTGATTTGGCAAGACAATAATGCAGTGACCATAGGACATAGATATATGTTTGTTTGATGCTTTTACTATGTACTAGTACTTGGCAATAGAAGGCTTGGTAGTTTAATCCTGTCCACCTTACTAATGACACTATTGCAGGATGGTCCAAACGCGACACTACGATCAGAGACCCTTCGACGAAACTGTGTGTGATGTCATAATCGCAAACGGTGGTGTAAAAGAACCGTCAAAAAAGGTGCAAAACATCTGCGATGGTGGAGCTATCAAACATGGTTCAGATTTTAGTTGCGTGTGTGATGCAGGGCATACGATTCAGCTCAATGAAATGTTTGCGATGAGGTGGAACAAAAGAAATGGGCAGCCTGATGAAGGCATGTGCGATAGAGAGCATACGGTTCACTTGGATGAACTGTTTGTGATTAGGCAACACAAAAGAAACAGTCAGCCAGATCAAGGTGTGTGTGATACGCGGTAAACAGGTCCGTAATCAGAAATGTGTGCGAAGACCAATTTTAACACAGACGATTGCCGCTAATAAGCCATGTGATTTGCTCTTTCTACAGTAGAATAACATGTACATGTGTGTGTGTATATATATAACTGAAATAAACATCCAATTACATAAGTGACTATACAGATCATTCGCACACACTTCAATAAACAAGTGCATGCATTCTAAAGTAGGAGAAACGATCGTCTAGTCACCTACTTCTTGTGACGCTCCCGCCACTGCTATGTGGCTCGATCCCTCATCTGGGTCAGGAAGAAGATAGTTCCTCATGTCAATGATCAACCTGTACATCTCGTAGCCTGTGTACGCGTCCATGGCCGCGTACTTGACATGTTGTTCATCCAGTCTCTTATGCCACACATCGTGCCAGGCGTGCCTGTCCTTATTGCTCTCATTCTTCATCTTCATGTAGTAGGGGTCGATGATGGCCGAGGTGAGGTCAACTAGGGAGTTCAGTTTGTTTCTCTCACTGCCCCAGACCTTGTAGTGGCTTTGGATGTTGACAAGATTCGGGCATTTCAAGTCCTAAACCTTGAGCGCTTTTAGATCGTTGGTGGTGTCCACGGTAGCGAAACTGTGGTCGGAGTTGTTGATAAACCTGGAGTAACACTCGCAAGGCCTTGTGGCAAGGTGGTAGTGGTAGACAAGGACGTCATGTCACATGCAGAACTGGGCGACGACAACCTTCTGATCGTGCCGGGCACGACCGATGGTGTACTCGAGGTCGAAGCCGACCACTCGGTAATTGTCCTCCGCAAGGAACTGCTCCATAGTTTGGATGGAGCTCTCCACCGAGACTAGATTGTTCGTGTACACCACCGAGAGGGCCTTCCCCCTCATGCGGGTATCCACTACATGATGCATGGTGAACTGCCCGCCATTGTCGTTGCCGGCCGCTGGGAGCGCAATTGGAGCCACGGGGAGCGCCATTGGAACCACTGGATGTCCTCTCTGTATGTGTCCTCGTGGGTGTGCTTATTGTGTCGTGTGAGACAAGAGATGAAGGTAAATGGCTACAGGAATAAAACGGAGCCGGGTGGCATGGATTCTCGGCGCGTCTGCATGGCAGTTTTTGCAGCGGGTGACTGCATCGTCGCGTCGCGCCCGGCGCAACCGCTTGCAGACGAACGTGTGCCGGTCTCAAACACTGGTAGCGGGCGTGGAGGGATGAGGGCAGAGCACCCGGAGGGACACAAGAGTAGAGCGCGCACGGCGGGACAAGAGCAGAGTGCGCCGCGGCCGCTTGAACCACAAGCAACCACACGCATAGAGCAGTTGACCATGCAGGAAATGGTCGCCAACAAGCGGGCTGACAGTTGTGTCGCTGCGTAGAGAGCGGCCGTGTGCTAGCACCTCCGTCTAGTCTATGGTCTCCTTTCTATTTTGTGCCATACTTTGCCCTCAAATTTAACCAACAAAATGTTAATGCATGTTTTAAAAATTATATAATTGGAAACTATGTTCAAATACAAATCCAACTATATAATCTTTGGCGACATGCATTCATATTTTATTAGTTAAATCATACTTATAAACCAGGACGGTGGTATATTAGGTAATTAAATCACAAACATTTTTTAATTAACCGTATGTGTACGTGGCCTTTCGTCCTCCTCTCGCACGTCTTGTCGCCCCGCTGCCGCAGACGGCTTACAGCGCAAGCTTGCATAGCGCGTGGGGCGTTCTTTTGGCCAAACAGTGGCGCTAATGAATCGTCGGTGAGCCAGTTCCCGCACAACCTCACAGGTTCCCGTGCAAGCTTCCCGCCCGACTCGGTGAAATCCCCCCAAAATCCCAATGCTTACCGGCCTGCTATAAAAACCCTCACGGCCGTCGAGTCCTGCGTCGCATTTTCCCCTCCCTCCCTGTAGCATGTCTTGTATGCTTCTCCCACAATCTCCAATGGCACCGGTCCGTCATCGTCGCTCAGCCACTCCGCTGTGATCAGAGGATAGCTCCAGCTGGGAGGCTACACTGCGGCGCCGACGCAGTCCCCGGCGTAGTGTAGTGCGCGTGGCGTCCCTGTTGGGTGTGTGCGGAACAGCCACCACACGCTCCGCCGCCGGTGCCCGTCGGCAACCGTTGCCGGCCGCCGTTGCCGCCACACCACCATCGAAAGCCAGGGCCATCGCGCGCTCTGCCACCACGGCCCGAAGGCGAGAGGTGGCCGTCGTGGCCTCCACCCCACTGCCGGCCACTATGGCCATCACATGCTCCGCTACCGCGGCCCGAAGGCCGGAGGTGGTGGTCATGGCCGCCACCCCGTCGTCGGCCGCCGTGGCTGCCAGCCCACCATCGACCGCCGGGGTCATCACCTGCTCCGCCACCGCTGCTTGAAGGCGGAGGTGGATGCCCGCACGTGCGTCAGCGACCTTGCGCGCTACACCGAGTTCCTGTGGGAGGAGGAGGAGCGCCTCGTCGAGCACACAAAGAGCCTTACCACCGTTGTGGCCGTGGCACACGCCACCTCAGAGGCGAGGAATCAAGAGATCTATGAGGAGAACCACCGCTTCGAGAGGGGTCGTCTGGAGTGGCAGAGGGCGTTCGAGGTGAGCGTCGCTGAAGCTGCAACAGCGGCAGGCACCGTATTGCAGTTGCCTAGCTCGTCGGTAGGCCCCTCCTCCTCCGCCTCTTACTAAGCGCGCTCGGCAGAGGAGAGGCAGCCGGAAGTAGTATAAATCCCCTCCGCGGTAGTAGTAGTATTTAGGGGCTATTTTGTTCAGTTCATCTGACTATGGATGTGGTGGAACTGTACAACGTACTTAAAATTAGCTAGTATATATAGTTGAACTAGCTATTTCAGTACATGGTTGGCAAAAATTGGGGAAAAGTTTGGTTGATTCAGCTGTCGAGTTGAACTGTTTGTATGAATTAAGAATGACTACTTAATCTATGAATGAAATCTATGCTTAATTACTAAATTTTAGTTGCAAAAATTAGATACTACTAGTGATTTTTAGCTTCATATTTTGACACATCGTAGTGTTACAAGGATTGACAAATCTTACCAAATTGTTTGTATGTGGTTGCACACGGGTCATCCAAACAACCGTTTGCATTGAAGGGATGCACAAATCCTGCGCTGCTCTCACTTCGCGTACGGGTGTTCTATCTACAACGTTCCATCGGCACATTTTCATTTGGCTTCGTGGGGAAGCTGGAGGTTTGCATACGGGTGTTCTAACAAAAATGTTTGTGATGATTGTTTTATTTAAAAAGCGAATTAAATTGCGGCTTGGGCGCCATTAATGGAGAGGATACGACAAGGCGGGCGGCCATGGAAGTCAAAGGGCTCGCTTCCCAGTGAGCATGCGCAGCGTATAGCTCGCACGCTTCCCGGTGAGCCTACGCATTCGAGGACAGCTTGCACGTCTCTCGGTTAGCCTGCGCACCGGACGGCGCTCGCACGCCTCCCATTCAGTCAAGGTCAAGCAGCTATCCGCATGGCACCTCCTATGGCCATTAAAACCAAGACACGTGGTGTCACGTGAATGATTAACAGAATGCACACGGTTTGAATTATACAAATGTTTGAGATATTAAATTGGCAGCTATTTTTTCAAAATGCCTTTATTGGCTGTCATTATTCGAGTGCGCCTTCTCTCAAAATGGACACAAAAAATACAACAGCATGTCGGGTGCCATTCCATGATAGCATGCCAAGTTTCATGAATTTCAGACGAGTTTTGAATTTACTAGAATTTAAAAACCAGGCATCTCAATGTTTTTCCGGCAATCAACGGTGCCCTGGTGTTTGAAATTCATTCCCATTTCTTTCATGGGACCTAAGAATGAACCCAAGGACACAAATTTGATTTTTCAACCAAGTTATATGCACTGGAGCATGTGCATGTAGTTCAAATTTGAATTGTGCACATAAATGCATTGAAAACTTAGTTAATGCATAAAAATGTCCAAACTGACCCCGAAAAATCACAAAAATTGAAACAACACTCCTGTTGTTCTATGTTGACACGAGAAAAAAAATTGGAAGCAATACGAGGCAGTGGATATCGTTTCGTCCCCAAAGGTGGGACGTTCCCTATCGAAACCATGATGCTTGTTGTGAGAAGCTCTGGTTTGTGAGAAGCATATACCCAAACTTGCCCCAAACGGGACAAAATTTTTACCACGGCATGTTGATGCCTGTCGGTGTCAAAACCGGCGGATCTCGGGTAGGGGGTCCCGAACTGTGCGTCTAGGCCGAATGGTAACAGGAGGCAGGGAACACGATGTTTTACCCAGGTTCGGGCCCTCTTGATGGAGGTAAAGCCCTACGTCCTGCTTGATTAATATTGATGATATGGGTAGTACAAGAGTAGATCTACCACGAGATCAAGGAGGCTAAACCCTAGAAGCTAGCCTATGGTATGATTGTTGTATATGGAGTTGATTGCCTACGGACTACAACCCTCCGGTTTATATAGACACTAGATAGGTTTAGGGTTACACAGAGTCGGTTACAAGGGTAGGAGATCTTGAATATCCGCATCGCCAAACTTGCCTCCGGCGAAGTCTTCAATCTTGTATCTTCATAGTCCAGGAGTCCGGCTGAAGGTATAGTCCGGCTACCCAAACACCCCCTAATCCAGGACTCCCTCAGTAGCCCCTGAACCAGGCTTCAATGACGACGAGTCCGCCGCGCAAATTGTCTTCGGCATTGCAAGGCAGGTTCCTCCTCCAAGTCCTTCATAGAAGATTGTAAACACCAAGAGTAATGTCCGGCTCTACAAAATAAGCTTCCACATATCGCCATAGAGAGAATAATATTAACACAAATCAAAACTGCTGACGTATTCCGCAGTGTGTCATCACACTACGGCCAAGTCCTTTACTCGAATCGTTTTTACTTTTCCACCTCAGCATGTTTTGCGAGGCGGTTTCCTTGGCACGTCTTGTCAAAGCAGAGATCGTGTACCCCCTTTACGGGATTCTCATCAATACGGACGTGGGTAACCCAACCGCGCCATTTATCACGGCGCTTGGGAGGCAAGCGAGTTTTACTAGGCTGGTGGGGACGCACAACCGCATCCTCTCATATAAGGGGATAAGGATCCACCTTTTTATCTACGCCTTCTTCCTCCTTTGCCTACCCATCTCCTGCGCACTCGAGCTCCAGCGCCCAAGCCCGCACTTCCCACCTCAACCTTCTCCAGCAATGTTTGGAGCGGGAGGCAAGTGGATGGTCTCCTCCGCTACGGAGGGCCAAGTCAAGAAGCTAAGGAAGGCCGGATACCTGTCCAAGGACATTGCGCACCGGCTTCCTGAAAAGGGGCAGCTTCTCCCCACCCCAAGGCCCCATGAGAGGGTAGTATTTCTCCCCCACTTCCTCCGTGGACTGGGTTTTCCACTCCACCCATTTGTCCGGGGGCTCATGTTCTACTACGGCCTGGATTTCCACGATCTGGCCCCGAACTTCATCCTCAACATCTCGGCATTTATCGTCGTGTGTGAGGCTTTCCTCCGCGTCCGCCCTCATTTCGGCCTCTGGCTCAAGACCTTCAACGTCAAGCCCAAGGTGGTGCGCGGCAGCCAGGCGGAGTGCGGAGGCGCCATGGCGGGCAAGATGGCCAACGTCCTATGGTTCGAGGGCTCTTTTGTGGAGACCCTAAAGGGGTGGCAATCTGGGTGGTTTTACATCACCGAGCCACGCGATCCGAACTGGATCGCAGCCCCCGAGTTCCGATCCGGACCCCCCACGCGGCTTATGTCCTGAAAAGAGACGGGCCTGTCGTGGGGTGACGAAAAAGAGGTGACCGGATTGCAAACATGCATCCAGTCCCTGGTGAACAAGCCAATCTGGCTTGTTAATGTAATCCAGGTTATGCTCGTCCACCGGATCCTCCCGTGCCAACAACGGGATTTTAATCTGTGGGAGTTCGACCCGGCGCAACACCAAACCCTTAGCAGGCTCTTCGACACGACGTACGAAGATGCCTGGAAGGTGCTATTCAAGGGCGCCGAGGCTCCCGCATCCGCTTCCGAGGACCACAGATACAGCTCGCAGCGTCACGCTAGCGAGGTAAGCTATCTTCACCTTTTACAGGATGTTAAGCTTTTTTCATAGTTTGACTCTATGCGGGATCTAAACTCCCTTACCTTTGACAGGCTTGGCAAGCGATATCCGGACCGATCAACTGTCCGGCTCCGCTGCCCGAAGGACCAGCCCCAGCTCTACTAGTGTAGCTGCTGGTTCCGGCGCCTTATGTGGTGCCGGAGAAGAAGGCCAAGAAAAAGACCACGGGGACTCGAAAGAGTGCCCGCAACATGGTGGTGTCGGACTCGTCATCTGACGAGTCCGAGACGCCCTCCTCCCGCGAAAACGGGGAGGAGGAAGAAGAAAGCTCCCCCCCCAGCAGAGGGAGGAGAGAAGAGGAAGGCCGCCCCAATGGGGGAGGCCGAGGGGTCTAGGAAAAGGAAGACCCCTCCGCCGGACTACGCCCCCAATGCCGAAGAGGGCAAAGAGGAGTGGCCAAACAGGGCCAAGCGTCTGGCGAAATCGTAAGTTCGGATATCAAAATAACTCATGATGTTCCTTTGTTGCACAGCTTTCCCTAATGTCGAATGTAATTATGCAGTCCGCCCCGGGCCGAATTCGACGAATCGTCGGGCGGCTCCCTGGACTCATCGGACGTGAACTCAGTTCCACCCGCTGTCTCCCCCCGCACTGCAGACGACGCCGAAGTGGCATCGCGACAAGCTCTGGGGCAGGAGGAGGTGGTCCCGGAGGAGCCGCAAGGCAACCTCCCGAACTCCAGGAGTGAAGGGGATAAGGCCCCCCAGGGCTCCAAGTCCGGCTTTGTGCCGGACACCGCGCCGGAATCTTCCACAGTTCCGGACCGCGGTAGGCGAAGTCCTTCCAAGAGGAGCAAGCCTTCTGAGCCGGCGGCCTCCGTCCAACCGGAGGTGCCGGACAATCTGCTGGAGGTGCTTGACGGCGCCTCCATCAACGAGGGGCACCGTACTATTATGAGTATAGTGATCCAGAAGGTTCAGTCCGCCAAGAGCGGACTGACTGAAGCTTGCACTAGCCTTCTAACAGGCTTCGAGGTAAGTAAAAATATGTAAAAATATTACCGCATAGACAGTAGCCCCTGATGCTCTGTTTGGCGTTCGGAAAGAAAAGCCGAATAGAGGATCTATTAAATTTCACAGGAGTCTAACAAAATGAGTCAATATGCGTATGCAGGCTTCGCTGCTATCCACCGCCGCACTGACTGCGGAGGTGGGTGTCCTGAAGCAAGACCTCGAGCGGACCGAGCAAGAGCTCGGCCTTGCCAAGCGGCAGCTCGAGGAGAAAGAAGGTAAGAAATACCTTACAGAAAAAGTGCCTATAAAAAGGCGTGATTGCAAAAAAATAACAGGATTGTACTGCTTATTGTAGGGGCCATGACGGAGGTGGCGACCCTTAAGCAGGCGCTGTCTGAGGCCGAAAAGAAAACGGCCGCGGAGCGCACCGAGCGAGACAGACTTGGGGCTCAGGTCGGCGAGGTGCAGCAAGAGCTGCAGGCTCTCATGAAAAAACATGAGAGTTTGGAGCTTGAGTCAAAGGCGCAAGCATCCGAGCTCGCGACGGCCCTTGAGACTGCCAAGTCTGCCAAGGCCGAAGCCCAAGAGGCCCTCCAAGAGTTGGAGGAGATGAGGAAGATAGCAGCGGGTAAGGCATTCTTCATGCAAAGCAGAAATATAAAAGTAAACTACTTGTTACTTACCCGAATCCAGAGCTCTCCAGGGGCATTCGCAGATCTTCCCCGCAGCGTATCCGATGCCGCCGCATTCTACCGAGCTGAAGAGGGCAGCTCGACGGAGAAGGTGTTCTGGTCTCAGTATTCTGAGGCCGGACACCCTGTGCCTTTGAGCGACCAGCTGAAATAGCTGGTCGAGCTCCACAAGGCGGCCGAACAGGCCATGAAGGGCTTCATAGTTCGGCTGTGGCCCGGAGAGGCCCTGCCTGGGAGCTATTTCGGGCTGGTGCGGCGGCTGGTGGAGGCCTGTCCGAGGCTCGAGGTCATCAAGCGCTCCGTCTGCATTGAAGGTGCCCGTCGGGCCCTTGCCCGTGCAAAGGTGCACTGGGGTAAGCTGGACGGTGAGAAGCTTGTGAAGGACAGGCCGCCGCCGGGGAAGGAGCATCGCAAGCCCGAGAACTAATACAAGGATGTTCTTGCAGGTGCCCGTCTTGTGGCGGATGAATGTACCAAGGATGTGATTTTTGAATGAACTCGCTCGTGTTTATACTGTGTGCTGAAAACTTGTTCATATGCGCTAAGCAATGCTTATTGAATTTAAAATATTACTTTCTGTGCGACCGTTTATCAAAAAATTGAGAGATGGCCAGTCGTCGGCTTCTTCCCCCATGCCACTAGTGCTGGAGTGTTCGGGATAAACCTGAGCGCTCTTTTTCCCATAGTTGGGTCCTTCGAGGGAGGCGCTCAGCACAACGAACCAGGCAATCGGACTATAATGCTTGAACACTCTCACTTAGCCATAGAACTCTATAATTTTAAATTTTGGCGAAGCCCCTAGTTCGGAAGACCGAGTTCGAGGCGCTATCCACGCCTTGGCTGGACAAAGCCAGCTCCTCGCTCGAAGCGGCATAAGTCTTTAGGGACTCGAAAAACCTCTCGAACAGCGACCGGTCTCTCGCCTCATCATGACAGTCAGTTTTAGCTTTCTCCACTGAGGTGCTTAACCCAGCTGAACCGGGGCACAATCGCAGTGGTTCTCCTAGTGCTACCTTAGCCGATAGAGCAGAACGTAAGGCACCAAAACATAGGAGCCGGGCAAACCCAACTATTGACCCAAATCATGATTCGGAGCCGATGCATATAGTGCTATAAGTTCGGGGTGCCGCACTTGTGAAAGTGTATGGACTTCTCACACCATTATGAGGGGTACTGAAGCCCCTGGCGTGTTTGCCGTACCATGGTGTACGGTTGCAATCATGTCATTTAATAAACATAAATGTGAAAAGAAGATAATGCAAAAAATAGACAAGAAGCTAAGCATTGTTTATAGAGAGGCTATTTATCAAAGCCGAACGATACAAATAGTGCGGTAAGCAAAAGATATTGGACTATTTAGTATGTCCTGACCAGGAGCAGACCGCGGAATTGTATTTAAAACAGGTATACCGCTCGTAACAGAGACAACCTGGGAGTTCCATAATGCGGCATGGCTTGTCTACCTTCCTGGATCTTGCATCGTTTGTGCGGCAGTCGAATTGCCGAACAGGTCATCCGGAGTATGGAGTCCTGAAAGTAAGAAAAAATTAAAAAAAGAATCCGGCAGCCCCTAGTACGTTTTAAGCCGTATTTTGGGCGTGCCGTTATTGTGCCCCTTCCCCTGTGCCCATGGTATTTCAAGGGCGTAGTTATGTACGCGAGGTACTGGTTTCGCTATGTCGCGAAAGCTGGGGTTGGGGCCGCATTGCTACGCTTGCTCAGAGTGTGGCAGGCGGTCCTGCTGTGGGTTACTCCGGGCGCGCTTGGCAGTGTCTGGCTTTTTAATGACCGGACTGGAGAATTGCCTGAGAAGGCTACTTTGTACCTCCGCTGCGAGAGCCGCCGTATGCTCCTCCGTACGGAGGGAGCGTTCGGTGTTTCCGTTGACCCTAATCACTCCTCGAGGGTCTGGCATCTTGAGCTTGAGATATGCGTAGTGCGGCACCGCATTGAACTTTGCGAATGCGGTTCGTCCGAGCAGGGCGTGATAGCCACTGCGAAACGGGACTATATCGAAGATTAACTCTTCGCTTCGGAAATTGTCCGGGGATCCGAAGACCACGTCAAGTGTTACTGAGCCTGTACAGTTGGCTTCTACACCTGGTATAACGCCTTTAAAGGTCGTTCTTGTGGGCTTAATCCTTGAGGGATCTATGCCCATTTTCCGCACTGTATCCTGATAAAGCAGGTTCAGGCTACTGCCGCCATCCATGAGGACTCTTGTGAGATGAAATCCGTCGATGATTGGGTCGAGAACCAATGCGGCGAAGCCGCCATGACGGATGCTAGTGGGATGGTCCCTTCGATCAAAAGTGATGGGTTGAACTTTGGGGTGACTGGCTCCATCGCGTATACGTCCCGTAGCGCACGCTTCCGCTCCCGCTTGGGAATGTGGGTTGCGTATATCATGTTCACCATCCGCACTTGTGGGGGAAAGCCCTTCTGTCCATTGTTGTTCGGTGGCTTGGGCTCCTCGTCGTCGCTGTGTAGCCCCTTGTCTCTGTTTTTGGCCCTTAACTTGCCTGCCTGCTTGAACACCCAACAATCCCTGTTAGTGTGATTGGCTGGCCTTTCGGGGGTGCCATGTATCTGGCACAAGCGATCGAGTATTCGGTCCAAACTGGATAGGCCCTGAGTATTCTTTTTGAATGGCTTTTTCCGCTGACCGGATTTATAGCCTTTGAATCCGGCATTGACTGCCGTGTCTTCATTGCTGTCGCTGTTAACGCGGCGTTTTTGCTTATTCCAACGTGTCCTGCCACTTTTGTCCTTGGTATCCGACTTACCAGGGTTCTTTGGTAAGTTGTTACTGCGAGCTAGCCAGCTGTCTTCTCCCGCGCAAAAGCGGGTCATGAGTGTCGTGAGGGCTGCCATGGATTTCGGCTTTTCCTGTCCCAGGTGCCGGGCAAGCCACTCGTCGCAGATGTTATGCTTGAAGGCTGCTAGGGCCTCTGCGTCCGGACAGTCGACTATCTGGTTTTTCTTTGTTAGGAACCGTGTCCAGAATTGTCTGGCCGATTCCTCTGGCTGCTGAATTATGTGGCTTAAGTCGTCGGCATCCGGCGGTCGCACGTAAGTGCCCTGGAAGTTGTCAAGGAATGCGGCTTCCAGGTCCTCCCAAGAACCGATTGAGTCTGCTGGCAAGCTATTAAGCCAATGCCGGGCCGGTCCTTTAAGTTTGAGCGGGAGGTATTTGATGGCGTGTAGATCATCGCCGCGTACCATGTGGATGTGAAGGAGATAATCCTCGATCCATACCGCCGGATCTGTTGTGCCATCGTATGATTCGATGTTTACGGGTTTGAAACCCTCTGGGATTTTATGATCCATTACTTCATTCGTGAAGCATAGCGGGTGTGCGGCACCTCTGTACTGGGCTATATCACGACGCAGCTCGAAAGAGCTATGTCTGTTGTGTTCGGCCCGGCCGGATTTGTTGTATCCAGAGTGAAGATCATTGTCACATGCCGTAGGGCGCCTGCGCGATCCGTAAATCGATCTTGTTTGTCCTGCCTTATCCTCCAGTATGTCTCACAGGTCGGGCGCATTTTCCCGTGCCTTAGTTGAGCGGCGTCGGGGCATGGCTTGGGTGGAGGGCCGAGAGGCCTCTCTGTCGCGGCCGCGAGTTGGCCGGTCTGCCATGTCATGCGCTGGTGATGTAGGTGCTTCCTCCTCTGATCGGGGTAGCGGCCTGCACTTTGGGTAACTCTTGGAGGGGCGTTCGAGTTCATACTCTTCGGCCGCAAGGACTTCAGTCCATCTGTCAGCTAGCAAATGTTGGGCAGCTCTAAGCTGTTGCTGCTTTTTCTTGAGGCTGCTTGCCGTGGCTAAAAGCCTGTGTTTAAAACGCTCTTGTTCGGCGGGGTCTGATGGTATGACGAATTCGTCGTCATCGAGGCTTGCCTCGTCTTCGGAGGGAGGCGTATAGTTATCATCCTCGACCTCTCGGTCTGCCGCTCTCTCATGAGGGCTGGCTTCTCCATCTTCCTGTGCCGAATCTTGCTGAGGTGGGTGTTCTTCGGTGCTATCCGAGGTAGTATTATCTCCCGTGCCGGAATCACCGTTTTTGTTTTGGCAGGATTTAGAGCGGCGCCGCTGACGCCGGCGCTTTGGCTGTTTCTTGGGGGCGTCATCCCCCACTGTTCCATCGCCATCTCCATCTTTTGGAGTATCCACCATATATATGTCATATGACGAGGTGGCCTTCCAGTGCCCTACAGGTGTTGGCTCCTGTTCGTCTCCTACATCGTCGTCCATGCCGTCGATGTCTTCGGAGCTGAAGTCAAGCATGTCGGTTAGATCGTCGACAGTGGCTACAAAGTGGGTGGTGGGTGGGCTTTGAATTTCCTCATCGCCTGTATCCCACCCTCACTGACCGTAGTCCGGCCAGGGCTCTCCTGATAAAGAGAGAGACTTAAGAGAATTCAGGAGGTCGCCAAAAGGCGAACGCTGAAAGATGTCTGCGGCGGTGAACTCCATTATCGGCGCCCAATCGGATTCGATTGGCAGGGGCGCGGGGGGTTCGGAGTCCGGGGAGGAGTCCGGATCCTCGGAGTCACGGGTCGTGCAGAGTGTGGGGCTAGCGTTCGGCTCGATCGCTTTTGGGATCGCAGCCCCCGAGGTGATGTCCAACTGCTCATCCTCGATTGGCGCAATAGGCTCCGAGTTAGGGGTCGGAACCGATGCGTGTGCGGCCTCCAGGACACTGTCCAGGGGCAGAACTAGATCATGCCTCTCGAGATAGTGCGGCGCGCTTGGCTGTGGCTCGAGTCCGTCGAAGATCAAGTCTCCGCGGATATCAGCCGTGTAGTTTAAGCTTCCAAACCTGACTTGATGGCCAGGGGCGTAGCTTTCGATCTGCTCCAGGTGGTCGAGCGAATTGGCCCGCAGAGCGAAGCCGCCGAAGACGAAGATCTGTCCGGGGAGCAAAGTCTCACCCTAGACTGCATCATTTTTGATGATCAAAGGAGCCATCGGGCCTAAAGGCGACGACACAGAGGAACTCTCAATGAAAGCACCAATGTCGGTGTCAAAACCGGCGGATCTCGGGTAGGGGGTCCCGAACTGTGCGTCTAGGCCAAATGGTAACAGGAGGCAGGGAACACGATGTTTTACCCAGGTTCGGGCCCTCTTGATGGAGGTAAAACCCTACGTCCTGCTTGATTAATATTGATGATATGGGTAGTACAAGAGTAGATCTACCACGAGATCAAGGAGGCTAAACCCTAGAAGCTAGCCTATGGTATGATTGTTGTATATGGAGTTGATTGCCTACGGACTACAACCCTCCGGTTTATATAGACACCGGATAGGGTTAGGGTTACACAGAGTCGGTTACAAGGGTAGGAGATCTTGAATATCCGCATCGCCAAGCTTGCCTTCCACGCCAAGGAAAGTCCCATCCGGACACGGGACGAAGTCTTCAATCTTGTATCTCCATAGTCCAGGAGTCCGGCTGAAGGTATAGTCCGGCTACCCGAACACCCCCTAATCCAGGACTCCCTCAATGCCGCTCCATGAAAGTATGCCAAGTTTCATTAATTTCAGACGAGTTTTCGATTTACTAGAATTTAAAAAAGAGGCATCTCAATGTTTTTCCGGCAATCAACAGTGCCCTGGTGTTTGAAATTCCTTCCCATTTATTGCAGGGGACCTAAGCATGCACCCAAGGGCACATATCTGATTTTTCAACCAATTTATATGCACTGGAGCATGTGCATGTAGTTCAAATTTGAATTTAGCACATAAATGCATTGAAAACTCAGTTAATGCATAAAAATGTCCAAACAAACCCCAAAAATCACAAAAAATGAGCACAACACTCCTGTTGTTCTATGTTGACACGAGAAAAAATTTGGAAGCAATAAGAGGCAGTGGATATCGTTTCGTCCCGAAAGGAGGGACGTTCCCTACCGAAACCATGATGCTCGTTGTGAGAAGCTCTGATTTGTGAGACGCATATACCCAAACCTGCCCCAAACGGGACAAAATTCATACCACGGCATGTTGATGCCGCTCCATGAAAGCATGCCCACTTTCGTGAATTTTAGATGAGTTTTGGATTTACTATAATTTAAAAATGAGGCATCTCAATGTTTTGCCGGCAATCAACGGTGCCCTGGTGTTAGAAATTCATTCCCATTTCTTGCATGGGACCTAAGCATGCACCCAAGGACACATATTTTCTTTTTTCAACCAATTTATATGCACTTGAGCACGTGCATGTTGTTCAAATTTGAATGATGCACATCAATGCTTTGAAAACTCAGTCAATGCATAAAAATGACCAAACGAACCCCGAAAATCACAAAAAATTTACACAACACTCCTGTTGTTCTATGTTGACACAAGAAAAAATTTGAAAGCAATAAGAGGCAATGGATATCGTTTTGTCCCCAAAGGTGGGATGTTCCCTATCGAAAACCATCATGCTTGTTGTGAGAAGCTTTGGTTTGTGAGAAGCATATACCCAAACCTGCCCGAAATGGGACAATTTTTTTACCACGGCATGTTTCATGAATTTCAGACGGGTTTTGGATTTACTAGGATTTAAAAACTAGGCATCTCAATGTTTTGCCGGCAATCAATGGTTCCCTGGAGTTTGAAATTCATTCCCATTTCTTGCATGGGACCTAAGCAGGACACAGATTTGATTTTTCATCCAATTTATATGCAATAGAGCATGTGCATGTAGTTCAAATTTAAATTATGCACATAAATGCATTGAAAACTCGGTTAATGCATAAAAATGTCCAAACGAACCCCGAAAAATCACAAAAATTCACACAACACACCTGTTGTTCGATGTTGACACAAGAAATAAATTTGAAAGCAATAAGAGGCAATGGATATCGTTTCGTCCCCAAAGGTGGGACATTCCCTACCGAAAACCATCATGCTAGTTGTGAGAAGCTCCGGTTTGTGAGAAGCATATACCCAAACCTGCCCCAAATGGGACAAAAAATTTACCATGGCATGTTGATGCCGCTCCATGATAGCATGCCAAGTTTCATGAATTTCAGACGGGTTTTGGATTTACTAGAATTTAAAAACCAGGCATCTCAATGTTTTGCCGGCAATCAACGGTGCCTTGGTGTTTGAAATTCATTCCCATTTCTTGCATGGGACCTAAGTATGCACCCAAGGACACAGATTTGATTTTTCAACCAATTTATATGCACTCGAGCATGTGCATGTAGTTCAAATTTGAATTATGCACCTGAAATGGCTAGAAAACCAATTTAATGTATAAAATGTTCAAACGAACCCTGAATAATTCCAATTCTTTTACGACACACATATAGTTGCATGTTCACTCCAGATAAAAGGTCTAGCAATTCAAACACCGTCCATTGCGTTGTAACCCCATTGTGTAATTCAAATCAAGATGAAAAATCAAGTAGATCGCAGACAGTTTATTATCAACCACCGTGTGAGATGCAGCACTAAATATGCTGGAGCACCGTCGGTGTATAGTACGCCTATGGCTTACGCGAGAAGGTGCGTCGGCTATAGTCCACAGCCGGTGTCTCAAGCACACTAGCTCGCTCCCCAAATATCATTTCACTGTTCAATCATCGCCGGTGAAAGATGGGCACGTGGACCCGCGTCATGAGGGCAACTTCGGTAGCCCACTCCGGCGAGAGCGCGGCCGCAGCCGCCATCCGCGTGCTAACAAGGTGCATGAGCGCGGCTGAAATCTGCGACTAGGCGGCAAAAGCAGCCCAAATGGCCGCTATTGCTTCTCAGGTGGTGGAAGCAACATCTGCCTCGGGGATAGCAACTGGCGAGAGCGGCACAGCAGCTGTCCGTTCCGCAGCGGCGGCCTTAGCCCTAATGGAGGCCGCCAACGACCATGTCAAGGCCGCCCACGCCCAGCTCCTGGTGGTCACCGCACAAATCGAACGAAGCTTCTCTGACAACGGTCGGCAACCTACGGCCGAAGATCTGGCAATCACAAAGAGCGTTCGAGCAGGCGTCCGTTTCTCCGCCGCATACCTTGCGACGACGGAGCCCGTTCAAGCCCAAATCGCGTCTGCCCACGCCCACCTCGTGGCGGCCTATTCGAAAGAGATGGCGGACACGAATGGCTAGATTTTTGTCGAGTATGGTGCGATGGATGCCATGGAGCCCCGTCCCTAGGAGACCGTTGGGCGCGAGCTGGACATGGAGGTGGCGGTGGAGATCGACGAGCACCAGCCGTAGTAGTACTCTTTGTTTTGTTTAATAAAGAGCGCCGGCCTTTAATTTGTTAGAGTAATGTTTAAGTCAGCTAGCTCTGTTTAATTGCTGAACTTGCTCGATTAAGAAGTGTAGGTGTGTTGTAGTCTCCGTTGTGTACCGAGATTATGCAATGACGTGGATGATTGCTGTAACCATGGAAATTCGAACCAAAACTTTTGACGTTCAAACTCATCACACACGGGTGAAGCTATCTGAATCGTTTGTGATGTCCACATATTGTACATAGTTCTGAATAAGGGACCGTGTCTGATGACAATTTGCGCGCCAGATTTTTTGCTGAAGCGATTCCAAATTTTTGGCTTCCACAGAAATATCTACCTCTTGAGCACTGTGTTGGTTTTCCCTTGAAGAGGAAAGGGTGATGCAGCAAAGTAGCATAAGTATTTCCCTCAGTTTTTGAGAACGAATGTATCAATCCAGTAGGAGACTACACGCAAGTCACCTCGAACCTACACAAACAAATAAGAACCTCGCAACCAATGCGATAAAGGGGTTGTCAATCCCTTCACGGTCACTTACGAGAGTGAGATCTGATAGAGATAATAAGATAAATATTTTTGGTATTTTTATGATATAAATTGAAAGTAAAGATTAAAAAGTAAAATAGATTGGAAACTTATATGATAGAAGATAGACCCGGGGGCCATAGGTTTCACTAGTGGGTTCTCTCAAGATAGCATAAGTATTACGGTGGGTAAACAAATTACTGTCGAGCAATTGATAGAAAAGTGCATAATTATGAGAATATCTAGGCATGATCATGTATATAGGCATCACGTCCGCGATAAGTAGATCGAAACGATTCTGCATCTACTACTATTACTCCACACATCGACTGCTATCCAGCATGCATCTAGAATATTAAGTTCATAAGAATAGAGTAACACATTAGGCAAGATGACATGATGTAGAGGGATAAACTCAAGAAATATGATATAAACCCCATCTTTTTATCCTCGATGGAAACAATGCAATATGTGCCTTGCTGCCCCTGCTATCACTAGGAAAGGACACAGCAAGATTGAACCCAAAGATAAGCACTTCTCCCATTGCAAGAAAGATCAATCTAGTAGGCCAAACCAAACTGATAATTCGAAGAGACTTGCAAAGATAACAAATCATACATAAAAGATTTCAGAGAAGAATCAAATATTGTTCATAGATAATCTTGATCATAAACCCACAATTCATCGGATCTCGACAAACACACCGCAAAAAGAATTACATCAAATAGATCTCCAAGAAGATCGAGGAGAACTTTGTATTGAGATCCAAAGAGAGAGAAGAAGCCATCTAGCTAATAACTATGGACCCGAAGGTCTGTGGTAAACTACTCACACATCATCGGAGAGGCTATGGTGTTGATGTAGAAGCCCTCCATGATCGATTCCCCCTCCGGTGGAGCTCCGGAAAAGGCACCAAGATGGGATCTCTTGGGTACAGAAGGTTGCGGTGGTGGAAATAGGGTTTCGTGGTGCTCCTGGATGTTTTCGGGGTATATGGATATATATAGGAGGAAGAAGTAGGTCGGTGGAGCTGCGAGGGGCCCACGAGGGTGGGGGCGCGCCCAGGGGGTAGGCGCGCCTCCCTGCCTCATGGCCTCCTCGCTCCTCTCTTGACGTCGACTCCAAGTCCCCTGGATCACATTTGTTCCAAAAATAACTCTCCCGAAGGTTTCATTCCGTTTGGATTCCATTTGATATTCCTTTTCTGCGAAACACTAAAATAGGAAAAAATACAGCAATTTGCACTGGGCCTTGGGTTAGTAGGTTAGTCCAAAAAATCATATAAAAGTGTATAATAAAGCCCATTAAACATCCAAAACAGATAATATAATAGCATGGAACAATCAAAAATTATAGATACGTTGGAGACGTATCAAGCACACCCAAGCTTAATTCCTGCTCGTCCCCGAGTAGGTAAATGATAAAAACCAAAATTTTGATGTGGAATGCTACCTAGCATAATTCTCAATGTAATTTTCTTTATTGTGGCATGAATATTCGGACCTGAGAGATTCAAGACAAAAGTTTAATATTGACATAAAAACAATAATACTTCAAGCATACTAACTAAGCAATCATGTCTTCTCAAAATAGCATGGCCAAAGAAAGTTCATCCCTACAAAATGATATAGTTTTGTCAAGCTCAATTTTCGTCACACAAGAATGCTCTCATCATGCACAACCCCGATGACAAGCCAAGCAATTGTTTCATACTTTAGTAATCTCAAACTTTTTTCAATTTTCACGCAATACATGAGCGTGAGCCATGGATATAGCACTATGGGTGGAATAGAATATAATGATGGGGGTTATGTGGAGAAGACAAAAAAGGAGAAAGTCTCACATTGACGCGGCTAATCAACGGTCTAGGGAGATGCCCATCAATTGATGTCAATGCAAGGAGTAGGGATTTCCATGCAACGGATGCACCAGAGCTATAAATGTATGAAAGCTCAGCAAAAGAAACTAAGTGGGTGTGCATCCAACTTGTTTGCTCATGAAGACCTAGGGCATTTGAGGAAGCCCATTGTTGGAATATACAAGCCAAGTTCTATAATGAAAAATTCCCACTAGTATATGAAAGTGACAAAACAAGACACTCTCTATCATAAAGATCATGGTGCTACTTTGAAGCACAAGTGTGGAAAAAAGGATAGTAGCATTGTCCCTTTTTATTTCTCTTTTTTGGCATTTCTTTTTTTATTTGGCCTTCCCCCTTTTTTATTTGGGACAATGCTCTATTAATGAAGATCATCACACTTCTATTTATTAACAACTCAATGATTACAACTCGATACTAGAACAAAATATGACTCTATATGAATGCCTCCGACGATGTACCGGGAAGGGCAATGAATCAAGAGTGACATGTATGATAAATTATGCATGGTGGCTTTGCCACAAATATGATGTCAACTACATGATCATGCAAGGCAATATGACAATGATGAAGCATGTCATAAATGAAAGGGTGGAAAGTTGCATGGCAATATATCTCGGAATGGCTATGGAAATGCCATAATAGGTAGGTATGGTGGCTGTTTTGAGGAAGATATAAGGAGGTTTTTGTGTGATAGAGCGTATCATATCATGGGGTTTGAATGCACTGGCGAAGTTTGCACCAACTCTCATGGTGAGAAAGGGCAATGCACGGTACCGAAGAGGCTAGCAATGATGGAAAGGTGAGAGTGTGTATAATCCATGGACTCAATAGTAGTCATAAAGAACTCACATACTTATTGCAAGAATCTACAAGTCATCAAAAACCAAGCATTACGTGCATGCTCCTAAGGGGATAGATTGGTAGCAAAAGACCATCGCTCGTCCCCGACCGCCACTCATAAGGAAGACAATCAAAGAACACCTCATGTTTCAAATTTGTTACACAACAGTTACCATATGTGCATGCTACAGGACTTGCAATATTCAACACAAGTATTTCTCAAATTCACAACTACTCAAGCACAACTCTAATATTACCATCTTTATATCTCAAAACAATTATCAAGTATCAAACTTCTCATAGTATTCAATGCACCTTTTTATGAAAGTTTTTATTATACCAATCTTAGATGCCTATCATATTAGGACCAATTTTATAGCCAAAGCAAATTAACATGATGTTCTAAAGGACTCTCAAAATAATATAAGTTATGCATGAGAGATCAATAATTTCTATAAAATAAAACCACCACCATGCTCTAAAAGATATAAGTGAAGCACTAGAGCAAAATTATCTAGCTCAAAAGATATAAGTGAAGCACATATAGTATTCTAATAAATTCTGATTCATGTGTGTCTCTCCCAAAAGGTTTGTACAGCAAGGATGATTGTGTTAAACTAAAAAGCAAAGACTCAAATCATACAAGACACTCCAAGAAAAACACATATCATGTGGTGAATAAAAATATAGCCTCAAGTAAAGTTACCGATGGACGAAGACGAAAGAGGGGATGCCTTCTGGGGCATGCCCAAGCTTAGGCTTTTGGTTCTCCTTTAATTTTACCTTGGGGTGCCTTGGGAATCCCCAAGCTTAGTCTCTTGCCACTCGTTATTCCATAATCCATCAAATCTTTACCCAAAACTTGAAAACTTCACAACACAAAACTCAACAGAAAATCTCATGAGCTCCGTCAGTATAAGAAAAGAAACCACCACTTAAGGTACTGTAATGAACTCATTATTTATTTATATTGGTGTTAAACCTAATGTATTCCAACTTCTCTATGGTTCATACCCTCCGATACTAGCCATAGATTCATCAAAATAAGCAAACAACACACGAAAAACAGAATCTGTCAAAAACAGAACAGTCTGTAGTAATCTGTAGGTTTCGAATACTTCTGTAACCCCAAAAATTCTGAAATAAGTTGGTGGACATGAGAAATTTGTCTATTAAGCGTCTCCAAAAATAATCAACCTAATCGCACTCTCCAGTAAAAAATGGCAGTAAATCACGTGAGCGCTAAATTTTCTGTTTTTTACAGCAAGATCGCAAAAACTTCCCCCAAGTCTTCCCAAAGGTTCTACTTGGCACAAACACTAATTAAAAGCATAAAACCACATCTAAACAGAGGCTATATGAATTATTTATTACTAAACATAACCAAAAAAGCAAGAAACAAAAATAAAATTGGGTTGCATCCCAACAAGCGCTATCGTTTTACGCCCCTAGCTAGGCATTGATAATTTCAATGTTGCTCACATGAAAGACAAGAATTGAAGCACAAAGAGAGCATCATGAAACATGTGACAAAAACATCTAAGTCTAACATACTTCCTATGCCTAGGCATCTTATAGGCAAACAAATTATAATAGCAAGCAAAAACTAGCATACGCAAGGAAGCAGAAAGAAACAATAGCAATCTCAACATAACGAGAGGCAATTTAGTAACATGGAAATTTCTACAATCATATTTTACTCTATCATAATAATTATATGTGGGATCATAAGAAAATTCAACAAAATATTTATCACATAATATATTCTTAACACGATCCACATGTATGCAAAGTTGACACTCTTCCAAAATAGTGGGGTTAAAATTAACTAAAGTCATGACCTCTCCAAACCCACTTTTATCAAAAATTTCATAAGATTAAACATTCTCCAAATATGTGGGATCTAAAGTTGACACTCTTCCAAACCCACTTTCAATAATATTGCGAACACTATTATCTATCTCATATTCATCATGGGGCTTAAATAAATTTTCAAGCTCAAAAGAAGAATCACCCCAATCATGATCATTGCAACAAATAGTAGTCATGGCAAAACTAGCATCCCCAAGCTTGAGGTTTTGCATATCGTTCACACAATTGACATTAAGAGAATTTTTAATAACATCATTGCAATCATGCTTTTCATCAAAGGAACTATCAAGTATGGGTGCAATAGCAACGATCTCATGTTTAACATAAGGAACTATAGCAAATTCATCTTCATAAATATTGGCATCATGGCCACAAGAATAGAAAGCATCATGTTCATCAAGGGATATTTCAATCAAATCATCAGAATCCTAATTATCTATAGATTCATGCATATCATTATTTTCTTCCGAAGCAACGGTCATTCTTTCAATAAATTATTTGACATACTCATTATAAGCATAGTTTTCATAGCAATATTTAAGTATGTAAAAATTTTCAGATTCATAGACAGTAACATCATACTTTTCAATCAAAGAAGCAACTTCATAAGCACCCTTAAAAGCAACAAATTCTTCAATTTTTTCGATATCGTAGTAACTATAAACACCCTTTGCATAGCAAGATAAGATTTCATTGTTATTAAACTCACATAGGTAGGGGAGGTGTTTTTTAGGGTTCTTAGAGCAACAAGTAAAATCATAAATTTCACAAAGATTACAAGCATAACACAACAATCTGTTTATTTGATCCCATAAGATTCTCACTTTTTCAGACAAATGGTGACACACAAAATGAGCATGCTCATCTAAAGATTTCCCATCAACTAGGCTAGTTGGGGTTTCTGCACGAGCGCATAAGGATCGAAGATGATCCAAGTAAAACACTTGAAGTGGATCCATATCAATAGATTTTTAGCAAGCAAAGATGCAAGCAAATAGAATGCACATGGAAACACAAACAAAGATACATACGGGAAGAAGGCGAAGAAAAGGAAAAGGTGAAGTGGGGGATAGGAAAACGAGAGGCAAATGGAAAATAATGTAATGCGAGGGATAAGAGTTTGTGATGGGTACTTGGTATGTCTTGACTTGTGCGTAGATCTCCCCGGCAACGGCGCCAGAAATCCTTCTTGCTACCTCTTGAGCATTGTGTTCGTTTTCCCTTGAAGAGGAAAGGGTGATGCAGCAAAGTAGCGTAAGTATTTCCCTTAGTTTTTGAGAACCAAGGTATCAATCCAGTAGGAGACTACACGCAAGTCACCTCGAACCTACACAAACAAATAAGAACCTTGCAACCAACGTGCTAAAGGGGTTGTCAATCCCTTCACGATCACTTTACGAGAGTGAGATCTGATAGAGATAATAAGATAAATATTTTTGGTATTTTTATGATATAAATTGAAAGTAAAGATTGCAAAGTAAAATAGATTGGAAACTTATATGATAGAAGATAGACCCGGGTGCCATAGGTTTCACTAGTGGCTTCTCTCAAGATAGCATAAGTATTACGGTGGGTAAACAAATTATTGTCGAGCAATTGATAGAAAAGTGCATAATTATGAGAATATTTAGGTATGATCATGTATATAGGCATCACATCCGCGACAAGTAGACCGAAACGATTCTGCATCTACTACTATTACTCTACACATCGACCGCTATCCAGCATGCATTTAGAGTATTAAGTTCATAAGAACAGAGTAACACATTAGGCAAGATGACATGATGTAGAGGGATAAACTCAACCAATATGATATAAACCCCATATTTTTATCCTCGATGGCAACAATACAATACGTGCCTTGCTGCCCCTGCTGTCACTGGGAAAGGACACCGCAAGATTGAACCCAAAGCTAAGCACTTCTCCCATTGCAAGAAAGATCAATCTAGTAGGCCAAACCAAACTGATAATTCCAAGAGACTTGCAAAGATAACAAATCATACATAGAAGATTTCAGAGAAGAATCAAGTATTGTTCAAGGATAATCTTGATCATAAACCCACAATTCATTGGATCTCGAGAAACACACCGCAAAAAGAATTACATCAAATAGATCTCCAAGAAGATCGAGGAGAACTTTGTATTGAGATCCAAAGAGAGAGAAGAAGCCATCTAGCTAATAACTATGGACCCGAAGGTCTGTGGTAAACTACTCACACATCATCGGAGAGGCTATGGTGTTGATGTAGAAGCCCTCCGTGATCTATTCCCCCTCCGGCGGAGCTCCGGAAAAGGCCCCAAGATGGGATCTCTTGGGTACAGAAGGTTGCGGCGGTGGAAATGGGGTTTCGTGGTGCTCCTGGATGTTTTCGGGGTATATGGATATATGTAGGAGGAAGAAGTAGGTCGGTGGAGCTACGAGGGGCCCACGAGGGTGGGTGGCGTGCCCAGGCGGGACAGGCGCGGCTCCCTGCCTCGTGGCCTCCTCGCTCATTTCTTGACGTCTACTCCAAGTCCCCTGGATCACGTTTGTTCCAAAAAATAACTCTCCCGAAGGTTTCATTCCGTTTGGAGTCCGTTTGATATTCCTTTTCTGTGAAACACTGAAATAGGCAAAAAAACAGCAATTTGCACTGGGCCTTGGGTTAGTAGGTTAGTCCCAAAAATAATATAAAAGTGTATACTAAAGCCCATTAAACATCCAAAACAGATAATATAATAGCATGGAACAATCAAAAATTATAGATACGTTGGAGACGTATCAAGGAGCACCTTGCCATTTGCTAGCTACGCCGGTTAAGCATGCTTGGTTTACCTGTTGCGTGTGCTGCTCCTGCCTTTCCTTCACAAATTCTAGTGAATTGTGCTATCTAATTTTACCATGCAATCTGTTGCTCTAGTGTATATGTTCTATATGTCATGCAGTGTGGTGCTCACTTATTAAATGTTTTGTTAATTAGTTGTCGCCTTCAGTTAACTGTTTGGTTCAATTCTGCAAATGTGATGTTCAATTCTTTAGGCTGCAATTTTGTGTTGTCTTCCATGTGAGAAATAAATCGAATTTATCTTTACAAAATACATTAGAAACGAATACAATTGCTATATTTCCAAGTTGTCAAGCATGCTTGGTTTGGTTATACATTGTGCAATGTGGTGCCCAGTTAACGTTTGGTTCATTTGTGTAGTGGTGTTTAGTTAACTGTTTGGTTTAATTCTGCAATGCGATGTTCAATAGTTGTGGGTGCATTTTGTTATTGTATACCATGTGAGGAATAAATTGAATTTGGCATGTAGTAAATACATGAGAAACGAATACAATTGCTACAATTGGTTGTAGTTAACTATTTGGTTGACTATCTAATCTTCTATTAGGAGTATGTTATATTGTGCAATGTGGTGCTCAGTTAATGTTTGGTTCATTTGTTGTGGTGTTTAGTTAATTGCTTGGTTCAATTCTGCAATGCGATGTCCAATTGTCATGGGTAGAATTTTGTATTGTTGTACATGTGAGGAATAAATCGAATTTGGCTGCACTTAATACATGAGAAACATATACAAGTGCTATGTTTCCTAGTTCTTAATCATGCTTGGTTTGGGTAATTGGGTTTTCCGCGTGGCTTGAATTAATCTGATGAATCTGCAATGTGCTTATTTTTCATCAACATATTTTACTGATAGCATGCGAACCCTTACTTAAACTGATGACTAACTACCTTATATGTGTTGCAGGGAAACAATAGGAAGCACTGAGGTTTACAATCGAGGTTAGCACATGCATGGTCCATTCTCTAATAGCACATTATTGTGCAATTGCAGGAACCATTCAAATATTTTGGTTTTTAACAATTTGGTCTTGCACATGTAGGTCCTGCTGTCAGAGGTTTTGACCCACTGTTCGACCGTTTTTGCATATGGGGAAATGAGTTGTCCATGAATATCAATCAAATCAAGAAACTTAGAAAGATTGTTAGGATAAAGAAATTAGCGACAAAAAACAACAAGATCTTTGTCTGCACAATGAAGAAGACATCAGTTCACTACAAGATGGTACTAACTATTATACCTTGCCTTTTTTATTCCTTTGCCCCATTTCCAATATAGAGAAGATATTTATGCACATCCTTGTTTTCATGCCTTTCCAAAGCAGTTCACTGATGATTACCTCTCAAACCACCTCTATGGTCAGGAGGCAAGGAAGGTATTCATACAACACCCACGGTTCATTATTGAAGTGTTCCTGAAGAGGACGAAGGATGGACGGTCAATCATCCACTGGCACTGGCCTAAAGTTGCCAAGACCTTCAACATGAATGAAGGCTCAATATTCGCCTTCCGCTTCAGCGGTTTTCCAGATGAAATGCATCTATCTATATACCCTCTATGATGCTAATTTCGAAAGGTTCTACATGTTGCATGTGGAACTTGCTGCTGGTGCAGTTGTGTAATGGGGTAGCTGAGTGCTGAAGCTATATCATGTTGTACTCTGATGTATTTTAATTATGAAACTCTGCTTTCTTAATATGGAAATGAAATATATTGTGTGCTTAATATGAAATGTCAATTAGATTAATAAATGGATTATGAATAATCGAATAATTAGCCTGCTAATGGAGAATTAGCCTGCTAATTGGGTTTTGCTATCCCAAACAGTTGTTGAAAAAATACCATGGGCGATGACCTGAGGCAAAGCACACAGTTTCTAGGAATAAACCGTGTTGGATCAATGAAAAATCACACACGACTTTCTCTTGAAAACTGTTTGTGTTAGGCCACCTTGCGCAAACGTTTATGACATGAAAACTATGTGTGATGGACAGCCTTTGCCATACAGTTTCTTCTACGGACCATGTGTGATACATTCAATAACACAAACGATTTTACGAAAAAAAACAGTGTGTGATGTACCTGTGAACGGAAACGTTTTCCTTGGAGTGACTGTGTGGGATGTGCATACGGACGAAAACATTTAGAGGGGACTGACTGTGTGGGATGTACTTGCGACCGAAAACAATTTCGCCGTATGATTGTATTTTTAGCTCTACTGAACGTATTTCCGTATTTGAGCACTCGACGGTCGCACACGTTCTCATTTTGCCGAGCGTGCGTGCTAGGAGGGCATATCCCCGACGGTTTCTGGGTCGTGTGGGAAGGACCCCCCTATCACCCACACTCACTTGGCGACGGTTCCAAATGCCGTCGCGGAAAGGGGTTAAAAACCGTTTGTTTAGGACCGATGTGCACCAGTGTGAACTGGTTTACCAAAATATATTTCATATACTAGTACATGCTAAACCTGTTATGTGTCTGCTTGTTTCTTCTTTTAGAATGCTGACAGAATATTGGGGAAGAGTGCCTTATTAAGAAATGGTAAAGGAAGTAATGCAGATAAAGTTCAGGATAGTGAGATATCCTTGTTGGAATCCAACAAAGCTGATAAAACAGCTAAGGAAGACTATCTTGAAAATAGTGAGACAACCCCAAAGTCCTGTCTTGGTTTAGTGTTCGAGTTACTAGCCACTACCGCTTGCACAAGCTATTCAATTTCACTGTCTAAATTTGTTTGGTTTCTTGAGTCTCAACTACAAACTGAAAGACATCGATCAGTTGTGCTACAATAAGAAGCTTTGGTCGTTGCCTGGCATGCTTGGAATAACTAATGGTAGATGGGTGAGGACTAGATCTGCGTAGAGTGTTGCGACGGTGCATTGCCACCTGGGTTATATCCAGCAAGACATTAGCTGGTGGCAGGAAACAGGTGAGGGAAGATGCGTGGATTTTACAGTTCACCCATGTGGAGCGCGGGAAGCGTTCGCTGGAGCGCAGGAAGACTAAGTGGAGCACACACAGAACCCGAATACCGTATCCGGTGCCACGTGTTATTTATCACACAAGTGCTAACATAAGGAAATGTATGTGTAACTTACTAATCATCACACACAAGTACTCGCAGACGCATCGTGTGCGATAGTCCTAGCCAATGCAAGCAACTAGTTTGCATTTTCAAAGTTTTTTGTACACACAGAATCACACACGAACTAACTGTATTAACCGTCTGTGTTGTAATTTCTCATCGCAAATAGTTGATCCGAGTCGGTTATTTTCCACGTATCACACACATCTTGTTAAGTTGAACCATTTCTGTTGTGTTCGCTAATCAAAAGCAGTTCGTCCGAGTGAACCGTATGCCCTATATCACACACACCTTGATCTGGCTAACCGTTTCTATTGCACTCCCTAATAGCAATAAGTTCATCGGAGCGAACTGTATGCCGTATATCGCACACACATTGATACGGCTGCCCGTTTCTGTTGTTCTGCCTCTTCGCAAACAGTTCGAACGGGTTAACCGTGTGCCATGAATCGCACACGCAACTAAAATCTGAACCATGTTTCATAGCTCTTCCATCGCAAACGTTTTGCACCTTCTTTGACGGTTTTTACATCCCCGTTTATGATTAATGCATCGCACACAGTTTCGTCAAAGGATCTCTGATCATAGTGTCGTGTTAGTAGCATCCTGCAATAGTGATACTTAGTTTTCTTTGATGCTTATGTGGAAATGAAGTAAATCTGTAAGGGCTCCTTAGAATTGGAGGATTCTATAAACGCAGGGAAATGAAAAACACAGGAATAGGATAGGAATGCACATGCAAAACTGAGCATTTGGAAACATAGGGTTTCTGTCAACCTGGGTGTTTGGTTCACATGAATTGGAAGAACACAGGAATTGAGAAACATGGTGAAATTAAATTCAAACCACATGAAAATGAAAAAAATAAGAATCTTATTATGCCAGTAAAGCAATTAGTCCTGTTCTTCATGCATATTAATTTCAAAAGGACGTCCAAGTGGATATTAAAATTCCTACGTTTTTTCTTTAAAAGAGACACCAAAGGAAAAAAAATCATCTAGGTTTGCTTTGCTCCACTCCTTCTAACCAAATGCATGAATAGTAGTACCATAGGAGTTCCATAGCAAAGGAACCCTGAGGGATCAACATGAATGTAGAGTAACAAAGTGATGCAACGAGTGTACAACCTCTTTGGCATAGCCTTGTCGACCTCAGCATCATTGGGTTGGACGTGGCGGATGGTGATGCTGGTGTGAGTGTCGAAGGCAGGGAAGAAGATCAGAGGCCTCTGGAAACGGCACCGAGGGTAATGCTCCGTTCTGATGGATGGTTCCGTCGTTGGTGCAGCTCCGATGAGGTCTACGGTGGCGAGGCCGAAGTAGGACAAGATAGACAACATTAATCTGAAGTGGGACTCTAATATCATCTACAATAGATGATGTAAAATACATCACCAAAAAGTGCTAGATGTAAAACGCATCAGCCGCGCATCAGCCGCGCCGACAGATGTTGTAAATGCTGTTCATTCTTAACTTAACTAAAGAAACTGAACTTCACAGTCAAAACTGAATTTTACTGTCGAAACTGATTGAACTAGTAGCAGAGCATTGCAATAGATGTTTAGGACGTTCGAGCACTCGTAGCAGAGATGCAGTGATCTAAATCAGCAAATGCTCGAGCAGGGAACACACTAGCAGAGAGCAAGTCGTGCAGCAGCAATACGAGCGAGTGGTAAAGCAGCAACTCCTGTAGCTGTCAGAGGTCGTGCAGCAGCAGCAGCGCGGGCGAGAGCAACAACAGAGCAGTAGCATGAATGAGAGCAACAGTGGAGCAGTAGTGCGACCGACAGCAATAGCAGAGCAGAGCAGCAACATGAACGAAAGCAAGAGCGGTGCAGTAGCGCGACCGATAGCAAGAACAGAAGGTTGCGGCGGTGGAAATGGGGTTTCGTGGTGCTCCTGGATGTTTTCGGGGTATATGGATATATGTAGGAGGAAGAAGTAGGTCGGTGGAGCTACGAGGGGCCCACGAGGGTGGGTGGCGCGCCCAGGCGGGACAGGCGCGGCTCCCTGCCTCGTGGCCTCCTCGCTCATTTCTTGACGTCTACTCCAAGTCCCCTGGATCACGTTTGTTCCAAAAATAACTCTCCCGAAGGTTTCATTCCGTTTGGAGTCCGTTTGATATTCCTTTTCTGTGAAACACTGAAATAGGCAAAAAAACAGCAATTTGCACTGGGCCTTGGGTTAGTAGGTTAGTCCCAAAAATAGTATAAAAGTGTATAATAAAGCCCATTAAACATCCAAAACAGATAATATAATAGCATGGAACAATCAAAAATTATAGATACGTTGGAGACGTATCAAGGAGCACCTTGCCATTTGCTAGCTACGCCGGTTAAGCATGCTTGGTTTACCTGTTGCGTGTGCTGCTCCTGCCTTTCCTTCACAAATTCTAGTGAATTGTGCTATCTAATTTTACCATGCAATCTGTTGCTCTAGTGTATATGTTCTATATGTCATGCAGTGTGGTGCTCACTTATTAAATGTTTTGTTAATTAGTTGTCGCCTTCAGTTAACTGTTTGGTTCGATTCTGCAAATGTGATGTTCAATTCTTTAGGCTGCAATTTTGTGTTGTCTTCCATGTGAGAAATAAATCGAATTTATCTTTACAAAATACATGAGAAACGAATACAATTGCTATATTTCCAAGTTGTCAAGCATGCTTGGTTTGGTTATACATTGTGCAATGTGGTGCCCAGTTAACGTTTGCTTCATTTGTGTAGTGGTGTTTAGTTAACTGTTTGGTTTAATTCTGCAATGCGATGTTCAATAGTTGTGGGTGCATTTTGTTATTGTATACCATGTGAGGAATAAATTGAATTTGGCATGTAGTAAATACATGAGAAACGAATACAATTGCTACAATTGGTTGTAGTTAACTATTTGGTTGACTATCTAATCTTCTATTAGGAGTATGTTATATTGTGCAATGTGGTGCTCAGTTAATGTTTGGTTCATTTGTTGTGGTGTTTAGTTAATTGCTTGGTTCAATTCTGCAATGCGATGTCCAATTGTCGTGGGTAGAATTTTGTATTGTTGTACATGTGAGGAATAAATCGAATTTGGCTGCACTTAATACATGAGAAACATATACGAGTGCTATGTTTCCTAGTTCTTAATCATGCTTGGTTTGGGTAATTGGGTTTTCCGCGTGGCTTGAATTAATCTGATGAATCTGCAATGTGCTTATTTTTCATCAACATATTTTACTGATAGCATGCGAACCCTTACTTAAACTGATGACTAACTACCTTATATGTGTTGCAGGGAAACAATAGGAAGCACTGAGGTTTACAATCGAGGTTAGCACATGCATGGTCCATTCTCTAATAGCACATTATTGTGCAATTGCAGGAACCATTCAAATATTTTGGTTTTTAACAATTTGGTCTTGCACATGTAGGTCCTGCTGTCAGAGGTTTTGACCCACTGTTCGACCGTTTTTGCATATGGGGAAATGAGTTGTCCATGAATATCAATCAAATCAAGAAACTTAGAAAGATTGTTAGGATAAAGAAATTAGCGACAAAAAACAACAAGATCTTTGTCTGCACAATGAAGAAGACATCAGTTCACTACAAGATGGTACTAACTATTATACCTTGCCTTTTTTATTCCTTTGCCCCATTTCCAATATAGAGAAGATATTTATGCACATCCTTGTTTGCATGCCTTTCCAAAGCAGTTCACTGATGATTACCTCTCAAACCACCTCTATGGTCAGGAGGCAAGGAAGGTATTCATACAACACCCACGGTTCATTATTGAAGTGTTCCTGAAGAGGACGAAGGATGGACGGTCAATCATCCACTGGCACTGGCCTAAAGTTGCCAAGACCTTCAACATGAATGAAGGCTCAATATTCGCCTTCCGCTTCAGCGGTTTTCCAGATGAAATGCATCTATCTATATACCCTCTATGATGCTAATTTCGAAAGGTTCTACATGTTGCATGTGGAACTTGCTGCTGGTGCAGTTGTGTAATGGGGTAGCTGAGTGCTGAAGCTATATCATGTTGTACTCTGATGTATTTTAATTATGAAACTCTGCTTTCTTAATATGGAAATGAAATATATTGTGTGCTTAATATGAAATTTCAATTAGATTAATAAATGGATTATGAATAATCGAATAATTAGCCTGCTAATGGAGAATTAGCCTGCTAATTGGGTTTTGCTATTCCAAACAGTTGTTGAAAAAATACCATGGGCGATGACCTGAGGCAAAGCACACAGTTTCTAGGAATAAACCGTGTTGGATCAATGAAAAATCACACACGACTTTCTCTTGAAAACTGTTTGTGTTAGGCCACCTTGCGCAAACGTTTATGACATGAAAACTATGTGTGATGGACAGCCTTTGCCACACAGTTTCTTCTACGGACCATGTGTGATACATTCAATAACACAAACGATTTTACGAAAAAAAAAACTGTGTGTGATGTACCTGTGAACGGAAACGTTTTCCCTGGAGTGACTGTGTGGGATGTGCATACGGACGAAAACATTTAGAGGGGACTGACTGTGTGGGATGTACTTGCGACCGAAAACAATTTCGCCGTATGATTGTATTTTTAGCTCTACTGAACGTATTTCCGTATTTGAGCACTTGACGGTCGCACACGTTCTCATTTTGCCGAGCGTGCGTGCTAGGAGGGCATATCCCCGACGGTTTCTGGGTCGTGTGGGAAGGACCCCCCTATCACCCACACTCACTTGGTGACGGTTCCAAATGCCGTCGCGGAAAGGGGTTAAAAACCGTTTGTTTAGGACCGATGTGCACCAGTGTGAACTGGTTTACCAAAATATATTTCATATACTAGTACATGCTAAACCTGTTATGTGTCTGCTTGTTTCTTCTTTTAGAATGCTGACAGAATATTGGGGAAGAGTGCCTTATTAAGAAATGGTAAAGGAAGTAATGTAGATAAAGTTCAGGATAGTGAGATATCCTTGTTGGAATCCAACAAAGCTGATAAAACAGCTAAGGAAGACTATCTTGAAAATAGTGAGACAACCCCAAAGTCCTGTCTTGGTTTAGTGTTCGAGTTACTAGCCACTACCGCTTGCACAAGCTATTCAATTTCACTGTCTAAATTTGTTTGGTTTCTTGAGTCTCAACTACAAGCTGAAAGACATCGATCAGTTGTGCTACAATAAGAAGCTTTGGTCGTTGCCTGGCATGCTTGGAATAACTAATGGTAGATGGGTGAGGACTAGATCTGCGTAGAGTGTTGCGACGGTGCATTGCCACCTGGGTTATATCCAGCAAGACATTAGCTGGTGGCGGGAAACAGGTGAGGGAAGATGCGTGGATTTTACAGTTCACCCATGTGGAGCGCGGGAAGCGTTCGCTGGAGCGCGGGAAGACTAAGTGGAGCACACACAGAACCCGAATACCGTATCCGGTGCCACGTGTTATTTATCACACAAGTGCTAACATAAGGAAATGTATGTGTAACTTACTAATCATCACACACAAGTACTTGCAGACGCATCGTGTGCGATAGTCCTAGCCAATGCAAGCAACTAGTTTGCATTTTCAAAGTCTTTTGTACACACAGAATCACACACGAACTAACTGTATTAACCGTCTGTGTTGTAATTTCTCATCGCAAATAGTTGATCCGAGTCGGTTATTTTCCACGTATCACACACATCTTGTTAAGTTGAACCATTTCTGTTGTGTTCGCTAATCAAAAGCAGTTCGTCCGAGTGAACCGTATGCCCTATATCACACACACCTTGATCTGGCTAACCGTTTCTATTGCACTCCCTAATAGCAATAAGTTCATCGGAGCGAACTGTATGCCGTATATCGCACACACATTGATATGGCTGCCCGTTTCTGTTGTTCTGCCTCTTCGCAAACAGTTCGAACGGGTTAACCGTGTGCCATGAATCGCACACGCAACTAAAATCTGAACCGTGTTTGATAGATCTTCCATCGCAAACGTTTTGCACCTTCTTTGACGGTTTTTACATCCCCGTTTATGATTAATGCATCGCACACAGTTTCGTCAAAGGGTCTCTGATCATAGTGTCGCGTTAGTAGCATCCTGCAATAGTGACACTTAGTTTTCTTTGATGCTTATGTGGAAATGAAGTAAATCTGTAAGGGCTCCTTAGAATTGGAGGATTCTATAAACGCAGGGAAATGAAAAACACAGGAATAGGATAGGAATGCACATGCAAAACTGAGCATTTGGAAACATAGGGTTTCTGTCAACCTGGGTGTTTGGTTCACATGAATTGGAAGAACACAGGAATTGAGAAACATGGTGAAATTAAATTCAAACCACATGAAAATGAAAAAAATAAGAATCTTATTATGCCAGTAAAGCAATTAGTCCTGTTCTTCATGCATATTAATTTCAAAAGGACGTCCAAGTGGATATTAAAATTCCTACGTTTTTTCTTTAAAAGAGACACCAAAGGAAAAAAATCATCCAGGTTTGCTTTGCTCCACTCCTTCTAACCAAATGCATGAATAGTAGTACCATAGGAGTTCCATAGCAAAGGAACCCTGAGGGATCGACATGAATGTAGAGTAACAAAGTGATGCAACGAGTGTACAACCTCTTTGGCATAGCCTTGTCGACCTCAGCATCATTGGGTTGGACGTGGCGGATGGTGATGCTGGTGTGAGTGTCGAAGGCAGGGAAGAAGATCAGAGGCCTCTGGAAACGGCACCGAGGGTAATGCTCCGTTCTGATGGATGGTTCTGTCGTTGGTGCAGCTCCGATGAGGTCTACGGTGGCGAGGCCGAAGCAGGACAAGATAGACAACATTAATTTGAAGTGGGACTCTAATATCATCTACAATAGATGATGTAAAATACATCACCAAAAAGTGCTAGATGTAAAACGCATCAGCCGCGCATCAGCCGTGCCGACAGATGTTGTAAATGCTGTTCATTCTTAACTTAACTAAAGAAACTGAACTTCACAGTCAAAACTGAATTTTACTGTCGAAACTGATTGAACTAGTAGCAGAGCATTGCAATAGATGTTTAGGACGTTCGAGCACTCGTAGCAGAGATGCAGTGATCTAAATCAGCAAATGCTCGAGCAGGGAACACACTAGCAGAGAGCAAGTCGTGCAGCAGCAATACGAGCGAGTGGTAAAGCAGCAACTCCTGTAGCTGTCAGAGGTCGTGCAGCAGCAGCAGCGCGGGCGAGAGCAACAACAGAGCAGTAGCATGAATGAGAGCAAGAGTGGAGCAGTAGTGCGACCGACAGCAATAGCAGAGCAGAGCAGCAACATGAACGAAAGAAAGAGCGGTGCAGTAGCGCGACCGATAGCAAGAACAGAGCCGCAACGCAAGCGAGAGCCAGAGCAGCATCAGCAGCAGCAGCGCGAGTGCAAGCCGGAGCAGCTGTAGCTAGTGCTGGTGTGGAAATGGCCGCGGAGGAAGCAACGACATGGGGGAGAGATGCCGTGGATGAAGTGGCCAGCGACGATGCCATCGATGGAGACCCGCCATGGCTGCTCGGTATCGAGCACCAACAACCCCATGAGATCGAATAAAAGATAAAATGCAACGGTTAGTGCAGAACCTCCTTGGTGGCGCCGATTTGGCCTCGGCTTCATCGGAGGAATTGGTGACGGTGTTGCCGTTTCGATGGGGCAGCTCAAGACGGTGTTGTGGGGATGGAGGTGGTGTGATAGACGAGGCGAACGTCAGGGCAACTCCTTGGAGGTGGAGGACGGGGCGGCTGATCCGGTTGGACGACGAGATCGTTGACAGATCCTCATCCGGTGCGGTGGATGAGGGACGGCGAGCTGTTACGGTGGATGATGTCGTCAGGGAAGAGTCTCCGGCTGGGCGGCCGTCGGGAGGCCGGCGGAGGAGCGTGGGGTTTCACGGGTTTTGGCGGCCTCGGTGTACGAATGGGGCACAAAGGGGAAGATAGGGGGGGCCATGGCTTAGGGACGTGCTTGTCCAAAATGTAGGGTAAGTTACCAGCGTACCCCACCGGTTTTGGCACCGCGATGTCGAGCTGGCATTTTCGGCTGAGGGGTAGAAGGGGGATTTCACGTTTCTGGGCGGCCGGACCGATTTTGGATGAGGAGGGAGTTTTCGCGCGCGTCGAAATTTCGGGATAACAAGGTGCGGCGCGGGTTGAAGAGGCGGGAGTTTCAAAGCAGATGAGACAAAAGATACTCGAGGTTGAAAATTTCAGGATAACAAGGCGCGGATTCCTTGTTCGGCAGAACAAACTTAACATGTACAAAAAACAATTCATACAAGACACAAGAGTCATGTCCCCTTTTACTATATTGCTATAAATGCCATTGAAAAACTACAAGAAAAATGTAAAAAAAATCAGGAGAACAAGATTACCCAGTACGGTACCAAATCGATTTGCACTTCCCTCAACAACAAAAAAAAACAAATCAATTCCCACCAAAAGAAAGAGTCATGTCCCTTTTTATATGATTACAAATGCCAGGATCTCGAATTTCAATTTTTTAATCCACGTAATGTTGAGTTTTAATAGATCATTAGGTGACCTTGCGGTTTATAATGGATGTAGTCCTACATTTTGATCTTCCCCATGTTTTCATATGTATATTTTTTGGCTGAATTGGTACAAGTTTTGGTATAAGCTTCTTGCAAAACCGGAGATTCTCTCAACAAGCCTCGTGGTTCCGAGAGGGAATGTGTCACCTTTGTGTGTGAAACGATATACGCTACCTCCCCCTGATTTTCTTTATAGAGTCAACATAGAACTATATGAGTGTCCTCTTAAAATTTGGAATTATTTCGGTTTTGTTTGGCCTTTTTTATACATTAATTGAGTCTCTGGACATTTAATGTCCATAATCCAAATTTGAACTGCAAGCACAGGCTCCGGTGCACCAAAGTTGGTTGAAAAATCACATGTATGTCCTTGGGTGAATTTCTACGTCCCATGCAAGAAAGGGGAATGAAATCCAAACATCTGGGCATCGTGACTCGGCCGAGAACATCGAGAAACTTGGTTTTTAAATTCATGTAAATCCAAAACTCTCCTAGAAATCATGAAACTTGGCATGGTGTCATGTCATGGCACTAACATGCTGTGGTAAAAAATTTGGCCAATTTGGAACAAGTTTTGGTATAAGCTTCCTGCAAACCGAAGCTTCTCTCAAGAAGGCTCGTGGTTCTAAGAGGGAACGTGTCACCTTTGAGTGTGGAACAATATACGCTGCCCCCCTTGAGTTTCTTTACAGAGGCAACATAGAACTACATGAGCGCCCCGTTAAATTTTGGAATTATTCCTGGTTCGTTTGGCCTTTTTTATACATTAATTGAGTTTCTAGTCATTTAAAGTGCATAATTCAAATTTTTACTACAAGCACATGCTCCCGTGCACCAAAGTTGGT
This sequence comes from Triticum urartu, assembly GCF_056163025.1. Classification (NCBI taxonomy): domain Eukaryota; kingdom Viridiplantae; phylum Streptophyta; class Magnoliopsida; order Poales; family Poaceae; genus Triticum; species Triticum urartu. Next base: position 322,671,971 of record NC_141879.1, on the reverse strand, counting down.
TGAAAAAACACATGTGTGTCCTCGAGTGAATTTCTAGGTCCCATGCAAGAAATGGGAATGAAATTCAAACATCTGGGCATCGTGGCTCCGCCGAGAACATTGAGAAACTTGGTTTTAAAATTCTTGTAAATCCAAAACACGCCTGAAAATCATGAAACTTCGCATGGTGTCATGTCATGGTACTACCATGCTGTGGTAAAAAAAATTGGCCGAATAGGAACAAGTTTTGGTATAAGCTTCTTGCAAACCGGAGCTTCTCTCAAGAAGGCTAGTGGTTCTGAGAGGGAACGTGTCACCTCTGTGTGCATAATTCAAATTTGAAATACAAGCACATGCTCCAGTGCACCAAAGTTGGTTGAAATATCACATGTGTGTCCTTGGGTAAATTTCTAGGTCACATGCAAGAAATGGGATTGAAATTCTAACATCTGGGCGTCGTGGCTCGGCTGGAAACATTGAGAAACTTGGTTTTTTAATTCTTGTATATCCAAAACACGCATGAAAATCATGAAACTTGGCTTGGTGTCATGACATGCCACCAACATGCTATGGTAATTTTGCTATCTGATTTGCGAAGGCGCACACATTAACAATCAACAAAGTCATTTTGGAACAAGTGTTGTCACATTACAATCAGAAACACAAGTATTATTGAAACCGTGGGCGTTCTATTTACCATGTACATCCCGCCATGCATCCCCTTTTTTATTAGCTAGGAGGCGTCGTGCAGGGTAGCTATTTGAGTACGGGAGGCGTGCGAACAGACCCCTGCGTGTGCTTATTGGGAGGAGAGCCCTTTGACCTCCATCTGCCATCCTCCTCCCTCCCAAGGTCTCCATTAATGGCGCCCGAGCCTCTGTTTAATGGCGTGGCTATGTCTCACTCGACTAAGATTTAAGAGAGAAAAAAGAAAATCTGAAAAGAAAATTTTGCATTGATCTTGATGTAAGATCCGACTATAGTGGATAATAATTGTCTTACATAATTAGGAAGATAATTAAAAAGGCCACATGCGGTTATGCCTGAAATACACAAGGGCAAAAGAACAAGGAAGACAATGATCTGGCTCGATGATATCAACTTTGTTGATGCGTTGCTGCAGGCCGCGAGAACTAATCTCCGCGGCGAGCGGCGATGAGCTCTTTCGTGTCCTCAAGGCGCTGCTTGAGAGCATCCACGGATTCCTCCACTAGCCTTTGGCGCTTGATGTGGAGCATGTCATTCTCGTCCATAAGTTTCTTGACGATGACGCTGGTCCTCTTCAACATACACCGGTCTCCTCCTGCTGCTCTGCACTTCAGACGATCTTTGCTCTCAGCAGGTCGCACTCAGCCCGGAGCCTCTCACTGCCCTCCCTTAGTTGTTGGATGACGCCGATAACCTGTTAAAACGAGGCTTTCATGTCGTCTTGCAACCTCGCCCAGCCGGAGATCTAACCCATCTGGCTATGAACGATCGCATGCATGTGACTGTAAGAGTCGTCGCCTGCCCACGAGACATTTTACCAGGCCTCCGTGGCGCGGCGGGACATCTCTGCTACATTCGCGGTGCCACAGGACATCTCTTCCGCTTTCGCGGTGTGGCCGGACCAGGCTGTTGCATCGACAGCACGGCGGGACCTCTATGCTGCTTCGGCGGTGCGACATGACATCTATGCTGCTACTTCCGCGCGGCGGGACATGTCGGCTGCTTTTGCGGCGAGGCGGGACATCTCTCGTGCTTCCGCTTCCATGCTTGCCTCTCCCTGGTGGTAATCTCTCGACCCAGAACTCACGCTGGCCATGGCAGACGCAAGGGAAGGATGTTGAATGACTTGTTTGTTTTTGTGGATGAGGAGTTGAGGATGAATGTGCAGTCATCTTGGCATAGTAGTATTTATAACCGAGTACTAATATGCTCCTAAGTGGGAAACCATTTAGGTTGTGATAGGTGTGAACAGGTTTGCAATTAAATAGAGCGTGGTAGTAGTAATTTGGAATGTGATGAGACACAAGCTCAAAATTTGTTGACGGTTCTAGTTTCGAAGTGCGGCAATATTCCCAGATGGAGTAACGTGGGCATGTGTTCTCGGCCGTGGTGTAGCATATGCCATGGTAGTTATTTTTCTACTGTTGTGTACGTGCAATAACTGGCACCGTCGGATACATATCTTACGGTTATTGGGGCGTTTGACAGGAATAGCCTCGTGGCGAGCTATAGACTAGTCTTTTTTTCAGACGCATTACACCTATCTCTCAGGACTTTTCGCATGCACCATCTCTAGCTCCCAAGGTCGATGCCACCCACATACACTTGTACTCTGAGTTTAGTACGTTATACAGGAAGAGAAGAGGTGCACGCACGCACTCGTCCTCTCTCACACATGCATCTGTAGCTACAAATTGTAGTGTTCTCAACCATCCGATTGGCTCTATCATAGGTTTCATGTTGCTCCTTGGCCTTAAGATTGAGAAGTTTAAAATGCGGAGGCTAAGCTAGAGGCACAAGATTTTGGTTAATGTGCGGGCCACACACGGCACCAACACGACACGAGCTTCATCTGCCTGGTGCGCAGTCGGGTGAGTTGTCCAAGTATAGACACAATCAGGCCCTCCTTGGTATCTGTGCCTCGACTTATACGCAGAGAAATTAGGATCCGAGTAGTAGTACTACTTTGATGTGTCGCGTCAACGTGCACAAGTATGCAACACTTCCTGAACAAACAAGCATATAAGTTGTTGCCGTTATACTTTAACCCAAAGGATCTTTATATCCAACAAACACAAAATATCTGTTCGGCTGTTGGAAATTACTTTACCTGCTGATCTGATGTCGAAGTAATTGATGCATCGCCACCAAAACCCATCATCTCTTAAGCTAAAGTAGACCAACCTAACCCCTATATTAGCATATTACTAAGATAAACAGAAGGCACTGTAGAATCATTTAGGACATGAGCTTATCAATCTGAATGTGGAGGGACACTAGCTTAGCCTCGGCCAGCAGCTTGGGCGGAACTGTGAAGAAGGTCAGCTCCTACACGGCGACGTCACCGGGATCCTTGCTTCTTGTCACCTCCATTTCCACCTTGACGGCGTCGGTCCTGCCATTGGGTTCCCCCGGCGGGCCGTTCGCCCACAACTTGGCAATGTAGTGCGACAGTGGGGACACCCCCGCTCTGATGCAGACGACTGACACGGCGATAGGCGCGCCGATGTCGAGCACGCCACCGACCAAGAAAATCGTGCGGCTGCCCTCCTCCGCGAACAGCAAGAGTCGTGGCTCCGAGAGTGGCACTTGCAGCTAGAGCACCTTGCCGTACTGGATCCTGTGCACGGGCATGGGATGCACAGTGCTGATGTGGTGGGAGAGCACTGGTGGTAGGCCTTCCTAGCCGCAGACGGGCACGGGGAATTTGCAGGGCGCGAGCGGACACACACTCTGGTGATCGGCGAGCTTGTGGTAAGTGACGTAGAGCCCACAGCCTTCGTGCAGGCACTCCACCCTCACCGAGGAGAGGACGGTGTCCGCCGTCGTGTTCCGCATGTTGAAGCCACCGCTGCGCTCACACTCTTAGCACTGCCGCTAGTTCCCGAGGCGCTCAACGCGGCAGTCCGCGCAGGCCAGGTGCCCTCCCTTGCATTGCACAAATCAATCGAACAACACATCGATCAAGAAATCTGTACCTTGCTCGATCAGCCGAACGGACGAGGTGTATTCGAACCTGATACACTGGAGGCTTCAAGGGGCACAGGCACAAGGAGCAGTGGAGCAAGGTGATGGCCATTGAGACCATAGAGAGCTCCATCCTCGGGTCCTGTTCCGTCTGCATGATCTCGCCCTCCTAATGCACAACCATCTCTCACTTTAGGGCCGGGGCATTACAAAGCTTTACCGTCACATATTCATACTACTTCAAGGTGCATTAAATCAACACATGCAAGTATCAAAAGGAGAGTCACGGCATGCATGCACGAGTTGTAACTAACACATCGGTAAACGCAAATTATTGAAATATATCGAGTGCAGTGCTTTGATGTGTTGCGTCAACTCGTACAACAACGAGAACTTTGATTACTACAACGTCCTCTCCCTCACGGACTAAGCTCTGGTGCCTTAACCGCACCTGCCTTTGGTTGTACGACAAGTGGGCCACCCACCTGTTGGGCCCACCTGTCATATAGGCAAAGGCAGGAGCAGTAAGTAAATGAAGCTGCGTGCCTCCCTCGCCCATGAGCGTGGTGGCTGGCAGAACTAGGAGAAGCTTTCGCTACACGCTCTCCCTCCCGCACGCAGTGGACATGCAGCAGTTCATTCGGTGTCAGATGGCCAGAAGCATACTGTTGTACTCCTCCACTACAGTAGTACTCCATCATTGCTAGTTGTGAACCTTGGAGCACGCATATAGCCAAGCTCTTGCATGAGAAAAAATTGCTATGTGAGCCCTCTATTGTAGTACTTGCTAGTATAGCCCTGTAAACCGGAAATGAGTATTTTCCTTTCTAGATATTTCAACAAGTGACTAGACTACACCGAGACGGAGTACATATGGAGCAAAATGAGTGAATCTACACCGTAAATAAATACGTAGTTCTCTCGTTTTCCTCTCCGCCTTGGTCGCGGTGCTAGACTAGTCTCTTTTTGACACGCATTTATGTTTCATTTTGAACACAGTATAGACGCAAGCGCTCATATACAGTTGCATACACTCACCCCTATGAACGCACACAGGCACACCCTACCCCTGTGAGCAGCTTCGAAAGACTGAGCCAACATATCATCTTGAAATTTACGAAGTCACCATAGGCACCTCATTGTCGACGGGAACGTCTCCTGACACGCATTTACATTGATACGACTTGAATGCCAAGGAGGGAGAGGGTAGCGGTTCCCGAGACGTTGAATGGTCAATGATGCATCCTCAATTAGCATGCAGATGGAATTAATTGGAGAAGCAGAATAGAGCCAGCACGATGTGAATGCAACACAGTTTGGACTCTCATATAAAGGCGCCCCACCACTCCAATCCATCTAGTCCTAGTCTCTGCGCAACACTTCTCACTCCAACCCAAGACCAAGTGACTAGAAGCCACAAGCACCTATGGAGGTGATGGACGCGAGCGGCAGTCGGTTGTGCCAAATCAGCCAAGGCGTCGGCGTGCGGCCCCGCACCGCACAGCGTTTACAGATGGTGCTAGCGACCGGCGATGTCATAGACCTCGCCGACGTCGTCTTCGCCTCTTGCATGGACGAAATGATGGTCCACTCCAATCGCAAGTTCATTGCCGTCAAGAAGCATGCGGACGACCTTGCCATACTGCTCCAGCCTGCACGCCCAGGCTCCTCATTGCCTGCCACCCTCATTGGCCTCCATGGTGACGACCTCTTTCAAGCCCCGGTGGCCTGCAGGTGCTAGAGATCGCGACGAAGAATGTGCACCTCGAGGCCGCGCTCGCCGCGCAGTGCCTCGCCATGCAAGAAACCGTCGACCTGCACATCGACGTCTACGAGGAAATCGTCTACATTGGCCACTACAAGACCAGCGAGGATAGAAAGACATTGGCCTTCTTCCAGCGGCTAGAAACTTTGGACGCCATTGTTCAGAAGCACGTCGACCTGGCCACCAAAGCCGCTGCTACTTAGCCGCCATTTGGTGGGCCGGCGCCCTGAGTCTAGGAGGTGGACGTCGTTGATGGATGCATATCGTCTTCTTGCCTCCTGTAACTAGCACTGCATCGCCTCGTGGCCTTAATGTTTTATTAGTATAGTACTCCCTCCGTTCCCAAATATGTCTTTCTAGATATTCCAGCAAGTGACTACATACGGAGCAAAATGAGTGAATCTACACTCTAAAATATACCTACATACATCCGTATGTTGTATTCCATTTGAAATATCTAAAAAGGCTTATATTTAGGAACAAAGGGGGTATATGGCATTTTTATTCCTGTCGTAACATTTTGACTATGAGGTGGGGCCGCAGTTGAGCAAACCGACCATCGGCAAATCCCCACCCCGCCCACCGGGCGTCGGCTGAGTTTAGAATTAGAAGAGAGAAATGAGGGAGAAGAGTTAGCTATAGCATGGACGTTGTTGTCAGATGGGATTCGTGTTGATAGAATAGGAGTACTGAGCACTCGTACCTCTTTTTTTAGGGAAAAAGTAGTCGTATGTCTAGTACCACTAGTTGGGTGCGTGCGACCTATACCTGCCATCACTTTAGGTCTCCTTTTCAAACTGCAACTACGCTTCACAGTACGTATTTTTTCACGCATTTATCCTCCTATATGTACTCGTAGGCTATTTCCACGTGCTCCCTTTCGCCGACATGTGGGACATAGAGCATCTGGGTCGTAGTGCATGCACGACTCAGAGCATATGCTGGGGTACTTTACATTTCAGACCTCACGAATTACATGCAAACCCCCCGCGGAAGAATAAATAAATGAATGAATTACTACATGAAACTGGATTATTTTCATAGAAACCGGAGCACGCTCATTAAATTTTGGACATAACACGTTTATAAAAAAACGACCGGACCTAAACCAGTCTAAGGGCCTCTTTGATACGCAGGATACTGAAAACACAAGAATGGGGAAAGTATGATGGCGATGAACCGAGACGAGGAGAACTCTAACTCAGTTAGAGGTTAGAGTTAGATTCTGACCCTGAACTAACTCTAAACCAAAGAGATGTATGGATGGCAGGGTTAGATTGATAATAAATGCTCTTTCTCAATCATTTGACTACTTTGGACCCTATTTCATGCCGGATTTGGTGTGGCCGACTCTTGTGTGGCCTCCTCCTGCTCACATTTGACATAAACGAACCATCTTTACAAATCAAGCATGCAAAACATGATAAATTTTACTTTGTCCATAGAAATGAGATGTCCCACTTAAACATACAAGTCGTCAATCAAGCTTCACAAAAAATACAGTCCATGAAACAAAGCATGAGCTAACTCATCACGAAAGTCATTCATGGTAGGGAGGGAGCCCGGAGCCCCTCACGCACCCAAGGAGGAGCTCGTCATCGTCGCTCTGGAGGAAGGCTCTGTAGAGCCCAAGCCCCAGGAACCCCTTCGATGCCGGCGCTTGCGAGTTGAGGTCGACACCGGCATGCGTAGCAGGGCCGCTTGCCGATGACCGTGAACCGAATCTTTGGGCCTCTAGAAATAATGCAAGCCTAAAACTGAAATACCTAGAAAGGTGAACTGAATCTTTGGTCCTCTAGAAATAATGCAAGCCTGAAACTGAAATACCTAGAAAGGTGAACTGAATCTTTGGGCCTCTAGAAAGATTTATTACCTCCTCAAGCATCATCAAACAATTCCATGTGTGCACCACAAATCTATACCAAGTATAATCAGGATCTACTTTTCCAAATCAGAATTAGCGCTAGAGCGAGCAAGATCAATGATATGGCTATGAGACATAGAAGGAACGAACAAACTCACCCCTCTCACGACCTCCCTAGTAGATGCGCCGCTGCCGTGCACTACAGAGGGAGAAAACGACCGATGAAGGGGGAGCAGCGCGAGCTTCGAAGGCTGGAGGGAGAGGGCGGCCGGAGGAGGGCGGCGGAGGCCAGAGGGAGAGGGCGGCCAGAGGAGATAGAGGGCGAGAGGCAGAGCGGCGCTTGGGCGGGCGACCCGATGGGGAACAGAGAGGAGTCATGCGAGGGGGCGGAGGGAGTGATCTGGTGCGGGCAGGGGAGATTTTTTTTAGTTCTCTTTTAGTGGGACCAAGGAGAACTAACATAATTAGAACCTCTCCACCAGGCTAGTTTTTTTAGCTGGGTTAGAGAAAACTAGCTCAAACTAACCCCTCCTATTTGGATAATTTGAGGCTATTTCAACCCAAACTAGCTCTAACTCAGGGATCCAAACAAAGAGGAGTAGTACCGTACATGCTACAGTCTAGACCATACTGCTGGTTCACTGGGCTGCTGTGGTTCGTACTGCTGGTTCACTGCGCTGCCATGGTTCGCACTCCTCCGACATGAGTAGTAGTACTAGTATATACCGCATGATTCTTTTCTCCTTCTTGCTACGTACTTCGCCGACATGTGGGAGAGCCAGCATCCGGGCCAACGTGTCATGCACTAGATTAGAGTGCGAAACGGAAGGGGGGCATCACCCCGATCGTAGCGCCAGTAATACATGACTATAGTGAGTAGTCATATCAAAACTCTTTCTAGCAGAAACGCACCATCAAATCGCACAGCCCGACCTTTCCAGCAATAAGTAAGTTGAATCTGCTACTCCCTCAGCCTCCTCGCCTCTTTGTCAAACCGCCTACGCGAAAACTACTGCGTGTACTGCCTGGGAAAAGCCCCGCCCTCAACTTTTAACTATGCAAAAATAGTTCGAGCTTGTTCGTTCTATATAAATACTAGTACTGTATGTTTATTCACCTGTGGGGTTGTTCAATGAATGGAGGGCCAGGGAGCACAAGTGATCAATACTACTACTAGTAGTAAGTAGGAGTCGTATAGTTAGTCACCTTAAATAAAGAGTTTCTTTTCTTGAATGCCACGTACACAAATTGAAACGCTTGTTGTGGAGAGAAAAAGATAATCACTCCACTATATATGTACGCAGGAGCATGAGCGCTTGCTTTACTAGGGTTGCTCTCTTCATTCTCTCATCCTCTCCAGATCTAAACAAGGCAGCGGTAGCGACAGTTTCTCTCTGCTCATCGCTGGTCATAGATCTGGCCGGATCCCTTCGGTCGGTGTGTGTAGAGGACTAAAAGGTGCATCGTTCACGTGGTCATCACCGGCGAGGGAGGAAACCCACAGCTGCCGGTGGGGCCTAATCCTCTGCCCGTGCCATTCTCTTCGACACAGCGCCGGCTCGGGAGGTACTTCTACCCTTCTTCCTCCCTGCCGTATTGTGTGCAGTTTGGACCTGCCGCCGCCGACATCCCGACGACCCTCAGGTACAAGTTATTCAAAAGCGGCCTTGCTCTACTACCCTAGCTCCCCACGTGTCTGCATGTGCATCTTTTTCTACTTCCACCAGCTCTTCCAAATCCACCTAAATTTTTAGTATTATTAGAGGTAAAGCTACTTCATGCATTCGAACCTAGGACTTGGTTCAAACAACGAAGAAAGGGGGGAAAGTCATAGTATGAATCTAGGACTTGATTCAAAGAGGAAATAACAAGGGGAAAGTAGTAGAGACCGGATACCCAACCGGTCTCTTGGTTGAAAAGGGAAATAATGGGAAAACTCAGTACAAACTAGATAAGGAACAGATCTATTATTGGTTGAAAAAAGGATACAAAGTGGCGGTTGGTGGACAAGTCAACAAAGTATGTCCAGTATTAGATTTGCTGCCCTCACATAGTAAAAGGTTTCCAAGGTTAGATTTGCTGCCCTCACATAGTAAAAGGTCCCCAGGATTAGATTTGCTGCCCTCACATAGTAAAAGGTCTCCAGGATTAGATTTGCTGCCCTCACAGAGCATGAAAAAACTCGGCATCACCACTCTATGCCTCCTTGTAGGTACATTGTGTTGATGCGTCCACTGTCGCATGTCCTTATACCAACCTTTTGTTGTTGTTAATGTAAGGGCGCATGTAAAATGAAGCGACCACACTATTACCTTAAGGACATGTCTAACCAGAGTTATTGTTAATCTAATGCCTCCAGTGATATGATGCAATTAAACTGTATTACAAATGGTACTCCTGCTGTTTTCCCCAGTATGATAAGTAAGTTGCTTCCTTACGCTGCTGAGTGACCTGGTGTCCCCACGGTCCCATGCCCTTAAACCAACTCTTTAGCTGTTGTTGATTTACTGTATCTGGTAAACAAGCAATGCCACCATTAAAGTAATCCCATATTTGACGAATGTCATAGTTGATCGTAATGCTTCCGGTAATATGAAGCATTGCTGACGTTTTAAAATTTATACTATCCTTGTGTGATTGCCATGAACATAATTAAGATGCTTCTTTTCATTTCGTGTATGTTTCGTATATTCTTATTGACCAGCAACTGTTTACTTCTATCTTTTTGTGCAGATAGGGATATTAATTTCACCTTGTTGCTATTGTGACCTTTTGGTGAACTGCACAAAATACTTTTTTTGGAATGAGTGTCTTGTGCAGTTCAACTAAAATGTCATGTGGGCAACATCTCTCAATTTTGGTGGAACTGCACAAAATGGTGATTGGAGTTTCCAAAATCTCCATCAAATTCTGCTGGTAATCTCGTGCAACATTTTATTAGCTTTTGCAAGATGATCTGTCACTATCACCACAATGGAACTTTATTTTAGTGGAACTGCACAGAAGGATAAGCAAATTATAGTTGCACCTTACATGAGCAGGACAGCCAACCTTAATGTTGCTGAATTTTAGTGCAACTACTAAAGAAGAACCTGCTAGCTCATGAGAGAAAGTACTTCTTGCTAGCTGAATGATGCAATCTTTGCTTCATTTCAGGTGAGCTACAGAAAAAGGTGCATGAATTGAATCATGGAACTCTAGGCTGGCCTTATCCGAGTGGAGTTGCAGGTTCACCACATCGAGTCGTGGCGGCATAGGGCCCCTCACACTGGTCAATACTGTTCTTTATCAACATGATTGTGCTTTGTCATACTGTGCTAATGTTCTGTTTTTTAAATAAATCTATTCTATCACAATCTTTGCTTGTTCTGGAAATAAAGTTTGCTTCAACTAGTGCCACTATTATAGTAATCATGCTCTTTCTTATCTGTGCAAACAAGAATACTCAATTACAGATGTTGTGATGGTCAAGAGCATTTTCCAAGTTCTTAGGTTGTATGACACTGCTAGATGGATTTAATCCCGGTATTCAGTTTATCAAACGGCTCTAATGGGTTGGTTCTGAATCTTGCAAGCTGGAAATCAATGAGATGTATAGGCATCTTTTTTGTACTTATTGTTTGAATCTTATTTGTTGGTTCAGAATCTTGCAAGCTGGAAATCAATGAGATGTGTAGGCATCTTTGATGTACTTATTATTTGAATCTTATTTGTTGGTTCTGAATCTTGCAAGCTAGGAAACACAGCATGATGACGCAGAGGACAGCAAACATAACAAACAGTTCAAACTTGGTAGTATTATCTGTGTGAAAGTGTGACAATTTGCTGATTGTGTGCGTCCTGAGAATAATAGTTCTAATTGTTGTGCATGCTGATCCTGTGGCACTGATAGAATGAACCAATGCATTGCTTGTTTTAAGAATAAATTTCTATTAAAGCTAATTAAATTTAAGTAAAGTGACCACTAACACTTGTTATTACAGTACCAATACAGACCCGCTCATGAACCGACGTGTGGCCGGTATAGGTTTCTTAATGGAGGTGTTTGAATGCGTCAAGGGTGCATGTTCTGTCGGCCGTGCAGCGGGCGAGGGAGGGGTAGTAACTATTGTCGCCTGTACACACTCAGTTTACTGTTGAATCCAGTTCCCCAAGAGCTAAAAAATGAACTGCTGCCGCCACCTATCCACTCGTTCACTTGAAGATAGGGATGTAAGTGGCATATAAATGTCGTCCGCAATCCTATTTAGTTAGTTTTTGCTAGCTTGATGGTTCATTTTCCTCAAACAAACAAAAAACTTTTTTGAACTATCATATCATAAGTGGACTTTAAACGGGGTTAAAGGGGACCCGATTGACATCCCTACTTGAAGAGACTCCAATGACGATCCGAGGGGTGAGCCTGCTGGATATGGACTTCGACAAGGAGTTCACCTTTGAGTTCGCCATTAAGTCCCATGGCTGCACCAAGTTGAATGTGATGTACACCAACGATCCGGACTCGGTGAAGCTCTGCCTCGCCGAGTTCAAAATGTACCTACAGGACGAGAAAGCACAAGGTCGCGGGACGAGACCTTGTGCCCACCCATTCGTCTCCTGACAGGGACCAGCAGATCATGGTCCCCCAGGTATGCATGCAGGACGAGGTTCTCGTCTACGACTGCTGTAGGGCCATCAGAGGTTCTAGAGCATCCGCCCGTTTCATCAGCAGCGCCGACTGCACCTTCGCTAAGGTGGAGAGAAGGAAGAACGCGACGATTCGGCCATCTGGTGCAACAAGCTTGTTGACATCCAAAAGCAATACAAGATCATCGGCAACGGGTATGAGAAGGACTCTGTGGTTGACCTCGCCGACACCATCATCGACCCTTGCTACGCCAACATGAAAGAAGACAACGATACCAAGGACCTGAACACGTGGGAGGTACCTCTGAATCTAGCCTACATAACCTACAAGGCCAAAGACGCATACGCATGCTACGACATGTACAGGAGGATCTTGGACATGAGGGCGTGTCTGCTTCCCGTAACCGATGATTACACGGACAGCCGCAGCGTCATGATCAAGCGTGCCAGGAAGGTCTAGATGTTGTACTTTATCTGTTTATAAGCACCTTTATCATCTGAGTGTTTCATGCATTAGCCTATGTGTCGTAATTATGTGTTTTGTCCGAAATATTTCTTCTAAGAACCCATTAACCTGTTTGCTTTTTTTAGTGGCTATTTGCTTATGTATGTAACTAGTTCACTCGTCCAAAAAAACTAGTTCACTCGGCTGCCATGCTTTGAATCTCCTTCCTCCCAACGAATTCCCCTTCTCAGGTGGACCCAATAGGTCTCGTACACAGACATATGGGGCCAACCACCTATCCATGTGTATTTCTTTATTTTTTTTCAATCATTAGTCCTCTTTCTATACAGCGGCTGGCCATCATAGCCTATGGCGTTGGCCAGGCCATCCCTCTACTCCCACACATTGTCCGGCGACGGCAGCTCCAACGGCCCACCCTGCACCCGAACAAGTCAACCCTCGTACTCCCCTCCGCCTGCGTCTTCCCTCGCTCCGGTTCGTTCGGTCCGAGGTCTCGACATCGTCCTCCAGCTTGGTGCTCTCGCCGCGGCGCCGCCGTCTGTTGTTCCCAACATGGTTGGCAAAACAAGAGGAATCGGGAGACAATTGTTCGTTGAGAGGCTGACAGTCCTAGGCCCACCAGGTCCATGGCCTAGGTTTTGTTGTTTAACATGGGCATCCCATGACATGTTTCAAAGTTTTTTGGATCCAGCAGGTGTAACACCCCGGATGTAACTTGCCATATTTGTAACTCTCACTCTTGTCATATTTGGCTTTAAGTTATGAGATTCCCTTCGTGGTTGGGTTTTTTCCTCATTTTTGCATTTTGTTCATGTCATGCATTTCATATCATGTCATCGTGTGCATCGCATTTGCATACGTGTTAGTCTTATGCATCCGAGCATTTTCCCCATTGTCCGTTTCGCAGTCCGACACTCCCTCATGCATTGGCGCACCCCTCTTGTCTCTTTTCGTGAGCGGGCGTTAAACATTCTCGGAATGGACCGAGATTTGCCAAGTGGCCTTGGTACACCACCGGTAGACCTCCTGTCAAATTTCGTTCCATTTGGAGGTCGTTTGATGCTCCAACGTTTAACCGGGTAACCGCAAAAGCCTCTTGTGTGTTCCAGCCCAACACCCCTCCAAGACAGCCCAATAACCCATCTAAACCATCTCCATGTCCTCCGTCGTCGGATCACGATCGTGTGGGCGAAAACTACACCTCATTTGGACACTCCAAACTCCCTCTACCTATAAATATGTGTCTCCCTCTGAAATCCACGGTTGAAACCCTAAAAACTTCATCCTCCGCCGCCACCGGACATGTCCGCGCGCCGCTGGACGAATCCCGCTGCCGCCCCGCTCCAGTGAGAGGGCGCCACATGGCCTCCCGCGTGCTCTCTCTCTCTCTCCTCCCTCTCCGCTGCAGCCCGCCGGGGCCCGAGGTCGGCCCGCCCCGGGCGTGACCAGGCCAGACGAGCCCCGCGAGCCTCCGCTCGCCCCGGGTCGTCTCCGCCGCCGTGCTCGCGCGCCACCTTCGCCTGTCGCCGCCGCCAACCGCCTCTCCGCGCCGCTAGCACCGCCTCCCACTGTCGCCCATCACCGCCCGGTGGCCGCTCCGCCCGCCGTCCGGCCTCGTCGTCGCCTCCTCCCCGCCGGAGTTGACCGGAGCTCCGCCGCTGCTGGATCTGGTGGAGGTGGACAAGATCCACCGGTCCTGGGATCCAAACGCCGCTCGCTGTCCCGGTACCACCTCGTCCCGCCTTGACTTTCGCGGAGGTGAAATTTCGTCCAAGTCCTTTTCTGTGATATTTTATGCCGCCTTCATCGCATCATATCTCGGTGCTTGTGGCTCCAAATCTTGCATATGATATATCAAATTGTTCGTCTCGTTGAGCTCTTCATGCCAGTAGCATTTCCATGCATGTTTCTTCCAATTATAATGCCATTTTCATTGATGCAAGAGTGCTATAAAATGTTAGCTGCTGGTACTTATCAGATCATGAGGTTTTGTCTTTTTTGTTGCATTTGATATGTGCGTCATAGGAGCATGAGGTCTACATGTGTTTCGAACTACAACATGCCATATTTACAAGGGTGCTCATCTTGTATTTTTGTGATCATTGTGGTGACTAGAAAAAGCATGCAAACTAGGCTACGTGATGTTGCTGTTTTCAGGGACTTAGGACTTTGCAGTCCTTTTCCTGGTGTTATTTTGATGCCATGTAAACTTGATGCTACCTAGTGATCCATGCTTATTTTGGGATGCTTCAGTAAGGGTGTTTTGAACATGTGGTTATGCTCTATCCATTCATGCCCCTGGTTGCAATTATGGAGTGACCTAGCATGTCATTTTCTTGCTCTACTTTTGCAATAAAATGTTCCTAGCAGAATGTTAACATGTTAATCATCATTTCCACGGTTGTTGCTAGTGATCCATGCATCCTATTAACTTGCTCTTGACATGGTTAGCTTCATGAACATGTCATCTTGATATTGGTATGCTTATGTTGTCATGCAATGCTTGGTGGTGAGAGGAATGAGCTCGCAAATTGCTATCATAATTCTGTTTATGACATGCTCTGTTTTTCTGCTGTCTGAAACTGTTGATAAAACTTGCTATGTTTACATGGTGCCATCATATCTTCTGTGCCTTTTTGGCTCATGTTCAGTAAGAGACCTTTGTTCTATGCATTTAGTAGAATCATACCATGCCTTTATTTGCTATGATATTTTCATGTAGCATGTTGTTTGCTTACTCTAAACTTTGCTTCCTGATGTTGTTTTTGGCATGTTAGTATTTTCACTAAGTCTGTGAAGCTGATATGTTTTGCACTTTTGCCATGCTTGTTTGAACCTGTTCTAGTGTGATTTAGCCGTAGCTCAGTGTTCCTATTTTGTCAAGCATCTCTTGTACATCACTACCATATGCTTTGTTTCTATGTTGGAGTGTACTAGCTTAGCTGCTTGTTGCATTCTAGATGGCATCATGTTGTTAATCGTAGAATTGTGCCATTCTTGTTTTGCTTGCCATTTGCAAACCATGCATCCATTTTCGGTGATCTTTATATCGATTTCAACCGAAATCATATCATCTTTCCAGCGGCATACTTGGTTTGCCAAGTTGATACCTTGATCATTCTTTCCCTTCCAGAGCATGCATATGCATTGCATACCATGTCTAGCATATCATGCCATGTATTGCATCATGTTGCTTGTGCATTGCATCGTGATTGATTGTTGTTCCATTGCTTGTGTTCTTGCCTTGGGTGGAACCGGGACACGAGTACATGAACGAGGAACCTGTTGAGTACGCTGACGAGGATCAAGCTTTCGACAACTCTGAGAACATTGCAGGCAAGATGACCAAACCCTTGAAGTAACTTCTATCTTTGCTTGCTAGTTGTTCGCTCTATTGCTATGTCGCGCTACCTACCACTTGTTATATCATGCCTCCCATATTGCCATGTCAAGCCTCTAACCCACCTTCCTAGCAAACAATTGTCTGGCTATGTTACCGCTTTTGCTCAGCCCCTCTTGTAGCGTTGCTAGTTACAGGTGAAGTTGAAGTGTGTTCCATGTTGGAAAATGGATATTGTTGGGATATCAATATTATATCTTATTTACTTTAATGCATCTATATGCTTGGTAAAGGGTGGAAGGCTCGGCCTTATGCCTGGTGTTTTGTTCCACTCTTGCCGCCCTAGTTTCTATCATACCGGTGTTATGTTCCTTGATTTTGCGTTCCTTACGCGGTTGGGTGTTATGCGAACCCCTTGACAGTTCGCCTTGAATAAAAATTCATCCTCTGCCGCCACAAGAGATGTCCGCGCGCCGCCGGACGAACCCGCCGCCGCCCCACTCCAGTGAGAGGGTGCCACGTGACCTCCCGCGCTCTCTCTCTCCTCCTGCTCCGCCGCAGCCCGCCGGGGCCCGAGGCCGGCCCGCCCCGGGCACGACCGGGCCCGACGAGTCCCGCGAGCCGCCGCTCGCCCCGAGTCATCTCCGCCGCCGTGCTCGCACGCCGCCTTCGTCGGCCGCCGCCACCAACCGCATCGCCGGCCCGCCACTTCACCACCGCCGCCTCGGTTTCGCCTCGCCGCGCCGCTCGCACCACCGCCCATCGCCGCCTGGTGGTCGCGCCGCCCGCCATTCGGCCTCGTCGTCGCCTCCTCCCTGCCGGAGTTGGCCGGAGCTCTGCCACCACTGGATCTGGTGGAGGTGGACGAGATCCACCGGTCCCGGGATCCAAACGCCGCCCGCCGTCCCGGATCCCGCCGTCCTGGTACCACCTCGTCCCGCTTTGACTTTCACGGAGGTGAAATTTCGTCTAAGTCCTTTTCTGTGATATTTTATGCATCCTTAATCGCATCATATCTCGGTGCTCCTGGCTCCAAATCTTGTATATGATATATCAAATTGTTCATCTCGTTGAGCTCTTCATGCCAGTAGCATTTCCATGCATGTTGCTGCCCATTATGAGGTAATTTTCATTGATGCAAGAGTGCTATAAAATGTTAGTTGCTGGTACTTATCAGATCATGAGGTTTTGTCTTTTTTGTTGCATTTGATATGTGCGTCATAGGAGCATCAGGTCTACATGTGTTTTGAACTAGAACATGCCATCTTTACAGGAGTGCTTGTCTTGTATTTTTGTGATCCTTGTGGTGACTAGAACAAGCATGCAAACTAGGCTCTGTGATGTTGCTCTTTTCAGGGACTTAGGATTTTGCTAACTCCTTTTCCTGCTGTTATTTTTATGCCATGTAAACTTGATGCTACATAGTGATCCATGCTTATTTTGGGATACTTAAGTAAGGGTGTTTTGAACATGTGGTTATGCTCTATCCATTCATGCCCCTGGTTGCAATTATGGAGTGCCCTAGCATGTCCTTTTCTTGCACTACTTTTGCTATAAAAATGTTCCTGGAAGAATGTTAACATGTTAATCATTATTGCCATGGTTGTTGCTAGTGATCCATGCATCCTATTAACTTGCTCTTGCTATGGTTAGCTTAATGAACATGTCATCTTACTATTGGTATGCTTATGTTGTCATGCAATGCTTTGTGGTTAGTGGCATGAGCTCGCAAATTGCTATCATAATTCTGTTTATGACATGCTCTGTTTTTCTGCTGTCTGAAACTGTTAATAAAACTTGCTATGTTTACATGGATGCCATCATATCTTCTGTGCCTTTTTGGCTCATGTTCAATAAGAGACCTTTGTTCTATGCGTTTAGTAGAATCATGCCATGCCTTTATTTGCTATGATATGTTCCTGTAGCATGTTGTTTGCTTACTCCAAACTTTGCTTCCTGATGTTGTTTTTGGCATCTTAGTATTTTCACTAAGTC
Organism: Triticum urartu; assembly: GCF_056163025.1. NCBI lineage: Eukaryota > Viridiplantae > Streptophyta > Magnoliopsida > Poales > Poaceae > Triticum > Triticum urartu. Next base: position 322,654,261 of record NC_141879.1, on the reverse strand, counting down.
TGTGAAGCTGATATGTTTTGCACTTTTGCCATGCTTGTTTGAACCTGTTCTAGTGTGATTTAGCCGTAGCTCAGTGTTCATGTTTTGTCAAGCATATCTTGTACATCACTATCATATGATTTGTTGCTATGTTGGAATGTAGTAGCTTAGTTTCTTGTTGCATTCTATATGGCATCGTGCTGCTAATCCTAGAATTGTGTCATTCTTGTTTTGCTTGCCATTTGCAAACCGTGCATTCGTTTCCGGTGATCTTTATATCGATTTCAACCAAAATCATATCATCTTTCCAGCGGCATACTTGGTTTGCCAAGTTGATGCCTTGATCATTCTTTCCCTTCCGGAGCATGCATATGCATTGCATACCATGTCTAGCATATCATGCCATGTATTGCATCATGTTGCTTGTGCATTGCATCGTGATTGATTGTTGTTCCATTGCTTGTGTTCTTGCCTTGGGTGGAACCGGGAGACGAGTACATGAACGAGGAACCTGTTGAGTACGCTGACGAGGATCAAGCTTTCGACAACTCTGAGAACATTGCAGGCAAGATGACCATACCCTCGAAATCACTTCTATCTTTGCTTGATAGTTGTTCGCTCTATCTCTATGTCGCACTACCTACCACTTGTTATATCATGCCTCCCATATTGCCATGTCAAGCCTCTAACCCACCTTCCTAGCAAACCATAGTTTCACTATGTTATCTTGTGTTGTGCTCGAACGTAAGTAGCTTCAGGATCACTTCTTGATCACTTATAGCTTATCGACCGTGCGTTGCTTCTCTTCTCGCTCTTATTTGTGTATGTTAGCCACAATATATGCTTAGTGCTTGCTGCAGCTCCACCTCACTACCCTTTCCTACCCATAAGCTTAAATAGTCTTGATCTCGCGGGTGTGAGATTGCTGAGTCCTCGTGACTCACGAATACTTCCAAACAGTTGCAGGTGCCGAGGATACCAGTGCAGGTGACGATACCGAACTCAAGTGGGAGTTCGATGAGGAATCGGGCCGTTACTATGTTTCTTTTCCAGATGATCAGTAGTGGAGCCCAGTTGGGATGATCGGGGATCTAGCATTTGGGGTTGTCTTCCTTTATTTTTGTTCCGTAGTCGGACCTTTGATTGTACCTTGGATGATGTATGGATTATTTATGTATTGTGTGAAGTGGCGATTGTAAGCCAACTCTTTATCCCTTTCTTACTCAGTACATGGGATTGTGTGAAGATTACCCCTCTTGCGACAAACCTACCATGCGGCTATGCCTCTAGTCGTGCCCCGACACGTGGGAGATATAGCCGCATTGTGGGTGTTACAAGTTGGTAATCAGAGCCATCCCCGACTTAGGAGCCCTCTGCTTGATCGAATCGCTGACGTTGTTGAGTCTAGAACAAAATGTGTTGAGTCTTAGGATTATATATATATATATATATATATATATCAGAGAGTAGGATTCTTTTTTACTCCTCAGTCCCTTCGTCGCTCTGGTGAGGCCTTTTGATGTAGAAGTTTTGACTCTCCTCTCCTCAAATTTCACGGAAAAAAATTTAGGATGACGCGGGTATCTTGGTATCGTTCCGATAGTCTTGTGACGAGAACATTGTTCTTGGTACCTTCTGACATTTAGGGGTTGTGGCAGTGTCCTGGGGAGTTGAGCTCCGAGGTGTTGTCGTCACAATTTTATCGTTGTAGTTCTGGAATACCTGAGTTCACCGACATCGAAAATCTCTTTTATGCAGTTGTTGGTAAGATAACCTTGACGCCACCCAGTACTGGGGCGGGAGTTCGGGAGTATTGCCATAACTCGTATAACGGATGCTTTTCAAAGGTTGAGGTACATGATTTCCGAAGGTTTCTTGGTTATGTGTTGAAGGATGGATACAGCTGGATGTAGGAATTGTTAGTTTGGGTGAGATATTATGCTTCCCCTGTATCCCCAACACCTGATTGCATAACCAGAAAGTTTCAAGAGTTTTATAGGTGGGAATTCAAGTAGCTCTAGTATTTCTTCCCGCAGATATTTGGTTTGTGATTGGGTAATCCTTACCACTTATTTGTTCATATCCGTACCTTGTTGCTTTATTCATCTACATTTATATAAGTGGCTTCTCACCCTTATGGACGTGTGATGATTTACTTTGGAATTCATTCGTTCATCCTTGTTTCGAATGTTTATTGAGAGATTATATGTTGCAATTTCGATCCATTGATTCAGCTTGAATATCTGTCTTTCAGGATTCTAATGGATGTCACCCTCTTCAGGATAGCTCCTCCAACGTGTGAGAATCCGGACCGCAATGGTGGAGATCAATTGAACCCTCCACCACCACCTCCACCTCCATAGGCATGTCAAGCTGTCATGGCAGCCACCAACACCAACACTCAAATGCTTTTGCAACTCTTGCAAGAGAGAAAACAAGGTCAAGGCAACCAAGGAAATCAAGGCCAAGGCGACAATCAACCTCAGTTTGCTACCCTCAACCAGTTCCTCGCAAACCAGCCGAAGTCTTTCAGCAAATGTGTCGAGGCCACAGACATCGATGACTGGCTCGTGGACATCTGCAAACATTTTGAAAGTAGAAATGTCAGACCTGAGGACATTGTCAAGTTTGCTTCGTTTCAACTCAAGGACCAAGCTGCTGAGTGGTTTCAACAATACAGAGATTCTAGAGGAGGTTGTGTGATTAACTGGGATGATTTCCGCCGAGACTTCAAAGCTCATCACATCCCACCAAGTGTGGCTGAGAGCAAGCATGAGGAGTTCCGCAATCTCAAGCAAGGCAGCATGTCTGTGTATCAATACAATATCCAGTTTCAGAAACTTGCTCGCTTCGCTAAACAAGACGTTCCTGATGAAAAGAGTATGATCTATCAATTTAGAGGTGGCCTTAGAGAAGATCTGCAGTTAGCTCTTGTGCTTCTTGAGCCGACCAAGTTCGATCAATTCTATAACATGGCACTAAAGCAAGAAGCTGCTCAGCTCAAGTGTGAGGCATCTAACAAGAGAGTCAGGGATGCAGTTCAATCTTCTTCTTCAGCACAAGTGGCAGCTAAGCAACAGAAGTTCGGGTTGCCTCCTCCTCCGTTTTGTCAGCCCTACCAGCAGAAGAGCAAAGGTGGCAATGGATCTTCCCACCCACCCAACCCAGGCTATCAGAACAAAGCTCAGTCTCAAACACCAAGATCAAGTGCTCCTTATCACCCTCTGCTCTCAGAGGTTACCTGCAACAAGTGTCAGCAGAAAGGGCACTATGCAAACAAGTGCTTCAACCAAAGGCGCCTTCCTCCTCCTCCTCCTGTGAGATCTTTCAGCAATGCAGTGGTCAAGCATAATCCTAAGCATGCTAAGGTGAACATGATGAACGCAGCTCAGGCAGAGGATTCTTCAGAAGTGATCATGGGTAACCTTCCAATTAACTCTTTTCCTGCAAAAGTATTGTTTTATACTGGTGCATCGCTTTCTTTCATTTCAAGACCTTTTGTTGCCAAGCATGAGTTTGTGACCGAAAAGATTCCTTTCTCGTTGAAGATTGTGTCCCTGGGTAAGCAAATGACATCTAATAATTGCGTCTCGGATGTGTCTATCGAGATGGGCAACTATAAGTTTCTGTCTTCTCCAATTGTTCTTGGCGACTCAGATACTGATCTAATTTTAGGGATGGATTTGCTTTCTAAGCACAAGGCTCGGCTTGATTGTGCTGCGAGGCAGATTCAATTGACACACTCTTCTGAGGATGTGATCATCTATGCCGCTCGTGATGAAACCATTCAACTATTTTCTCTCAATGAGAAAGGCGAGTTGAATGCCATCTCCCAGATTCCAGTCGTTTGTGAATACCAAGACGTCTTTCTAGAAGAGCTTCCGAGAATGCCTCCTCACTGGCTAGTTGAATTCGTTATCGATCTTGAGCCTGGCACGGAACCTGTTTGCAAGCGTCCTTACAAGCTTGGACCAAAGGAGTTGAAGGAGTTGAAGAAACAACTCGATGAACAAGAGCGTATGGGTCTGATCAGACCGAGTTCATCTCCATGGGGTTGTGGTATTCTTTTTGTCAAGAAGAAGGATGGAACGGAACGACTCTGCGTCCACTACCGTCCATTGAACAAGAAGACAATAAAGAACAAGTATCCTCTTCCCAACATCAATGAGCTATTCGAGAAACTTAAAGGTGCCAAAGTATTCTCCAAGCTTGACCTCCGTATGGGTTATCATCAGATTCGCATTCTTGAACAAGATATCCCCAAGACAGCATTCAGAACAAGCTATGGTTCTTACGAATATATTGTCATGTCTTTTGGCCTTCTCAATGCTCCTCCAACGTTCTCTCGCATGATGAACTTCATCTTCAACCCTTACACAAATGATTTCGTCCTGGTGTATGTCGATGATATCTTGGTCTTTTCCAAGAATAAGGAGGATCATGCCAAGCATTTGAGATTGGTGCTCGACAAACTTAGAGAGCATCAATTCTATGCGAAGTTTTCCAAGTGTGAGTTCTGGCTTGATGAGGTTCTTTACCTAGGTCATATCATCTCCTCCAAGGGCATCGTTGTTAATCCCGAGAAGGTGTCTGCAATTGTGAATTGGGAGCCTCCTCAGAATGTCAAGCAGCTCCGCAGTTTTCTTGGGATTGCAAGCTATTGTCGAAGATTCATTGAGAATTTCTCTAAGATTGCAAAGCCTCTTTCCAACCTCCTCCCGAAGCATGTCAAGTATGTCTGGACACCTAAGTGTGACGTTGCTTTCAACACCCTCAAAGAGAAGTTAGTCACAGCTCCTGTCTTGACTCCTCCTGATGAATCCAAGCCATTCGAAGTTTTCTGTGATGCCTCCTTACAAGGTCTCGGTGCTGTGTTAATGCAAGAGAAGAAAGTTGTGTCTTATACCTCTCACCAGTTGAAGCCCAACGAAAGGAACTACCCCACTCATGATCTTGAGTTGGCGGCAGTTGTCCATGCATTACTAACGTGGAGACATCTCTTGTTGGGAAGGAAAGTGGACATCTTCACAGATCATAAGAGCCTCAAGTACATATTCACTCAACCCAACCTCAACCTCAGACAGACTCGATGGGTCGAAATGATTCAATAATACAATCCGAGTATTGAATATACTCCAGGCAAGGCCAATGTCATTGCAGATGCTTTGAGCAGGAAGGCTTACTGCAACAGCTTAATTTTCAAGCCCTTCCAACCGGACCTTTGTGAAGCTTTCCGCAAAGTGAATCTCCAAGTTGTTCCTCAGGGCTTTCTTGCCAATCTCCAAGTCTCTCCTACTTTGAAAGATCAAATCCGCGAGGCACAACTTCTGGATACCATGGTGAAGAAGGTGAAACATGGGATTGCCAAGAGCCAACCCAAATACAAGTGCTATCGCATTGATGACAAAGACACTCTATTCTTAGAGGACCGGATTGTGGTTCCTAAAGGTGATCTAAGGAAAGTCATTATGAACGAAGCGCACAATTACCTTCTATCCATTCATCCTGGAAGTACGAAGATGTACCATGACCTCAAGCAGTCGTTTTGGTGGACTCGAATGAAGCAAGAAATTGCTCAATTCGTGAATGAATGTGATGTCTGCAGAAGGGTGAAAGCAGAACACCAAGGACCAGCTGGTCTCCTCCAACCTCTTGCTATTCCAGAATGGAAGTTTGACCATATCGAGATGGACTTCATGACTGGTTTTCCCAAGTCCAAGCGTGGAAATGATGCTATCTTCGTTGTCATCGACAAGCTTACTAAAGTGGCTCATTTCCTTCCAATCAAAGAATCTATCATAGCAGCTCAGCTGGCAGAGCTATAGACCTCCAGGATTGTCTCTTTGCACGGTATTGCACAATTGATATCTTCAGATCGTGGAAACATTTTCACCTCCAAGTTTTGGGACTCCTTACAGTAGGCCATGGGCACCAACATTCACTTCAGCACAGCTTTCCATCCTCAAACTGGTGGCTAAGTCGAGCGAGTCAATCAAATCCTTGAAGATATGCTCAGGGCTTGTGTCATTTCCTTCGGTATGAAGTGGGAAGATTGTCTTCCATATGCCGAGTTCTCCTACAACAACATCTTCCAAGCGAGTTCGGGCAAGGCCCCATTCGAAATCCTCTATGGCAAAAAGTGTCGTACTCCTCTCAATTGGTCAGAGAATAGTGAACGCCAACTTCTGGCAATGACTTAATCATAGAAGCTGAAGAAATGTGTAAAGTCATCTGTGAAAATCTCAAAGCCGCGCAATCGCGCCAGAAGAGTTACTATGATAGCAAGCACCATGACATGGCTTTCGAGATCGGGGACCATGTCTACCTCCGCGTCTCTCCAATTAAAGGCACTCATCGCTTTGGTATCAAAGGGAAGCTTGCCCCGAGATATGTGGGTCCTTTCAAGATCATTGGCAAAAGAGGCAACCTCGCCTATCAACTTGAGCTTCCGTGCAACTTCGCAAATGTGCACGATGTGGTTCACATGTCACAGCTTCGCAAGTGCTTCAAGACTCCTGAGCGCACCATCAACTTCGAAGAGATTGATCTTCAAGAAGATTTGTCTTATCATGAGCATCTCGTTGCTATTCTTGAAGAAACCGAGTGCAAGACTCGCAACAAGTCAATCAAATTCCTAAAAGTGAAGTGGTCACACCATTCCGACCGAGAAGCCACCTGGGAGCGCGAGGACAACCTCCGTTCTGAATATCCTGAGTTCTTTCAGTCCTAGATCTCCGAGCGAGATCCACTTGTACTGGTGGAGTGTTGTAACACCACGGATGTAACTTGCCATATTTGTAACTCCAACTCTTGCCATTTACGGCTTTAAGTTATGAGATTCCCTTCGTGGTTGGGTTCTGTCCCCTTTTTTGCATTTTGTTCATGTCATGCATTTCATATCATGTCATCATGTGCATCGCATTTGCATACGTCTTCGTCTCATGCATCCGAGCATTTTCCCCGTTGTCCGTTTCGCAGTCCGACACTCCCACATGCACCGGCGCACCCCTGTTGTCTCTTTTTGTGAGCGGGTGTTAAACATTCTCGGAATGGACCGAGATTTGCCAAGTGGCCTTGGTACACCACCAGTAGACTGCCTGTCAAATTTCGTTCCATTTGGAGGCCGTTTGATGCTCCAACGTTTAACCGGGTAACCGCAAAAGCCTCTTGTGTGTTGCAGCCCAACACCCCTCCAAAACAGCCCAATAACCCATCTAAACCATCTCCAAGTCCTCCGTCGTCGGATCACGATCATGTGGGCGAAAACTACACCTCATTTGGACACTCCAAACTCGCTCTACCTATAAATATGTGTCTCCCTCTGAAATCCACGGTTGAAACCCTAAAAACTTCATCCCCCGCCGCCACCGGACATGTCCGCGTGCCACCGGACGAATCCCGCCGCCGCCCCACTCCAGTGAGAGGACGCCACGTGGCCTCCCACGCTCTCTCTCTCTCCTCCTGCTCCGCCGCAGCCCGCCAGGGCCAGAGGCCGGCCCGCCCCGGGCGCGACCGGGCCTGACGAGCCTCGCGAGCCGCCGCTCTCCCCGAGTCGTCTCCGCCGCCGTGCTCACGCGCCGCCTTTGTCGGCCGCCGCCGCCAACCGCATCGCTGGCCCGCCACTTCACTGCCGCCGCCTCGGCTCCGCCTCCCCGCGCCGCTCGCACCGCCGCCCACCGCCGCCCATCGCCGCCCGGCCTCGTCGTCGCCTCCTTCCCGCCAGAGTTGGTCGGAGCTCCACTGCCGCTGGATCTGGTGGAGGTGGACGAGATCCACCGGTCCCGGGATCCAAACGCCGCCTGCCGTCCCGAATCCCTCTGTCCCGGTACAACCTCGTCCCGCTTTGACTTTCGCGGAGGTGAAATTTCGTCTAAGTCCTTTCCTGTGATATTTTATGCCTCCTTCATCGCATCATATCTCGGTGCTCGTGGCTCCAAATCTTGCATATGATATATCAAATTGTTCATCTCGTTGAGCTCTTCATGCCAGTAGAATTTCCATGCATGTTGCTACACATTATGAGGTAATTTTCATTGATGCAAGAGTGCTATAAAATGTTAGCTGCTGGTACTTATCAGATCATGAGGTTTTGTCTTTTTTGTTGCATTTGATATGTGCGTCATAGGAGCATCAGGAGCTTGTCTTGTATTTTTGTGATCCTTGTGGTGACTAGAACAAGCATGCAAACTAGGCTCCATGATGTTGTTGTTTTCAAGGACTTAGGATTTTACTAAGTCCTTTTCCTGCTGTTATTTTTATGCCATGTAAACTTGATGCTACATAGTGATCCATGCTCATTTTGGGATACTTAAGTAAAGGTGTTTTGAACATGTGGTTATGCTCTATCCATTCATGCCCCTGGTTGCAATTATGCAGTGCCCTAGCATGTCATTTTCTTGCTCTACGTTTGCTATAAAATGTTCTTGGCAGAATGTTAACATGTTAATCATTATTGCCATGGTTGTTGCTAGTGATCCATGCTTACTATTAACTTGATCTTGCTATGGTTAGCTTCATGAACATGTCGTCTTACTATTGGTATGCTTATGTTGTCATGCAATGCTTTGTGGTGAGTGGCATGAGCTCGCAAATTGCTATCATAATTCTGTTTATGACATGCTCTGTTTTTCTGCTGTCTGAAACTGTTAATAAAACTTGCTATGTTTACATGGGTGCCATCATATCTTCTGTGCCTTTTTGGCTCATGTTCAGTAAGAGACCTTTGTTCTATGCATTTATTAGAATCATGCCATGCCTTTATTTGCTATGATATGTTCTTGTAGCATGGTGTTTGCTTACTCCAAACTTTGCTTCCTGATGTTGTTTTTGGCATGTTAGTATTTTCACTAAGTCTGTGAAGCTGATATGTTTTGCACTTTTGCCATGCTTCTTTGAACCTGTTCTATTGTGATTTAGCCGTAGCTCAGTGTTCATGTTTTGTCAAGAATCTCTTTTACATCACTACCATATGATTTGTTGCTATGTTGGAGTGTAGTAGATTAGTTTCTTGTTGCATTCTATATGGCATCGTGTTGTTAATCGTAGAATTGTGTCATTCTTGTTTTGCTTGCCATTTGCAAACCGTGCATTCGTTTCCGGTGATCTTTATATCGATTTCAACCAAAATCATATCATCTGTCCAGCGGCATACTTGGTTTGCCAAGTTGATGTCTTGATCATTCTTTCCCTTCTGGAGCACGCATATGCATTGCATACCATGTCTTGCATATCATGCCATGTATTGCATCATGTTGCTTGTGCATTGCACCGTGATTGATTGTTGTTCCATTGCTTGTGTTCTTGCCTTGGGTAGAACCGGGAGACGAGTACGTGAACGAGGAACCTGTTGAGTATGCTGACGAGGATCAAGCTTTCGACAACTCTGAGAACATTGCAGGCAAGATGACCATACCCTCAAAATCACTTATATCTTTGCTTGCTAGTTGTTCGCTCTATCGCTATGTTGCGCTACCTACCACTTGTTATATCATGCCTCCCATATTGCCATGTCAAGCCTCTAACCCACCTTCCTAGCAAACCGTTGTTTGGCTATGTTACCGCTTTTTCTCAGCCCCTCTTATAGCGTTGCTAGTTGCAGGTGAAGTTGAAGTTTGTTCCATGTTGGAACATGGATATTGTTGGGATATCATTATTATATCTTATTTATTTAATGCACCTATATACTTGGTAAAGGGTGTAAGGCTCGGCCTTATGCCTAGTGTTTTGTTCCACTCTTACCGCCATAGTTCCCGTCATACCGGTGTTATGTTCCTTGATTTTGCGTTCCTTACATGGTTGGGTGTTATGGGAACCCCTTGAAAGTTCGCCTTGAATAAAACTCCTCCAGGAAGGCCCAACATTTGTTTTAACATTTGCCACCTAAGCCTTTTCCCTTGGGTTCTGCGGACTCAAGGGTCATCTTTATTTTAAACCCCCGGGCTAGTGCTCCTCTAAGTGTTGGTCCAAAACAGAGCCACTAGCGGTGACGCCCCTAGGCAACTTGGGGTATCTTCGGTTGCCGTACGTAGTGTTCATCCGATGTGCCCTGAGAATGAGATACGTGCGACTCCTATAGGGATTTTTTGGCACATCGGGCGGCTTTGCTAGTCTTGTTTTACCATTATTGAAATGTCTTGTAACCGAGATTCCGAGACTGATCGGATCTTCCCGGGAGAAGGAATATCCTTCATTGACCATTAGAGCTTGTGATGGGCTAAGTTGGGACATCCCTGGAGGGTATAATCTTTCAAGAGTCGTGCGCGGTTATGTGGCAGACGGGAATTTGTTAATATCCGGTTGTAGAGAACTTGACACTTGACTTAACTAAAATGAATCAACCGCATGTGTAGCCGTGATGGTCTCTTTTCAGCGGAGTCCGGGAAGTGAACACGGTCTTGTGTTGTGCTTGAACGTAAGTAGCTTCAGGATCACTTCTTGATCACTTATAGCTTCTCGACTGTGTGTTGCTTCTCTTCTCGCTCTTATTTGCGTATGTTAGCCACCATATATGCTTAGTGCTTGCTGCAGCTCCACCTCACTACCCTTTCCTACCCATAAGCTTAAATAGTCTTGATCTCGCGGGTGTGAAATTGTTGAGTCCTCGTGACTCACGGATACTTCCAAACAGTTGCAGGTGCCGAGGATACCAGTGCAGGTGACGATACCAAACTCAAGTGGGAGTTCGATGAGGATTCGGGCCGTTACTATGTTTATTTTCCGGATGATCAGTAGTGGAGCCCAGTTGGGACGATCGGGGATCTAGCATTTGGGGTTGTCTTCCTTTATTTTTGTTCCGTAGTCGGACCTTTGATTGTACCTTGGATGATGTATGGATTATTTATGTATTGTGTGAAGTGGCGACTGTAAGCCAACTCTTTATCCCTTTTTTATGCAGTACATGGGATTTTGTGAAGATTACCCCTCTTGCGACAAACCTACCATGCGGCTATGCCTCTAGTCGTGCCCCGACACGTGGGAGATATAGCCGCATTGTGGGTGTTACAGCAGGTATCAAGCGGCCTTTGGTCCTCCCAACCTAGCTTGTCTATAACATCAACAACCCAAGTTATGTTTGTTTTTTCAAGACGACGCACGTCCCAGTTCTTTTTTTTCTATAAGAATGCAAAACTGAACCGATTTTTTCCCTTCTATAATAGTATATATATGTATATATATATATCTTATTTTATTACATATATATAATATAAACAACATAAGGTTCCATTAAACCTGCCGTTCGTCCAACCATTTTATAGACCTTTCCAGTTCCTTTATTTTTTGTTTTCATTAATCCTATATCTGAATTTTCTGCCACTTTCTTTTTCGATGTAAACTGAGTTTTCTCCCGGTACTTCTCCCTAGAACCAACTCAACTGTCCACGTCTAGCCTAAATAATAATAATACCCCATGTCCAATTAACTCATCAAATTAAAATGATATTTTATTTCGTAAATTGGAATTTCTTACAAAATAATAATAATAATAATAATTGTTTATATATAACTTGGCAAGTTAAATCCTAGTGATTGCACATAAGCTTGCAAAGATTTTACTGACCAATGCAGTAATAGACATGCAATCATGTGTGATACGTCTCCAACGTATCTATAATTTTTGATTTCTCCATGCTATATTATCTACTGTTTTGGACATTATTGGGCTTTATTACCCACTTTTATATTATTTTTGGGACTAACCTATTAACCGGAGGCCCAGCCCAGAATTGCTGTTTTTTGCCTATTTTAGGGTTTCGAAGAAAAGAAATATCAAACAGAGTCCAAACGGAATGAAACCTTCGGAAACGTGATTTTCTCAACGAATAAGATCAGGGAGACTTGGACCCTACGTCAAGAAATAAAACAGGAGGCCATGAGGTAGGGGGGGCGCGCCCACCCCCACCAGGCGCACCTTCCACCCTCGTGGGCCCCCTGTTGCTCCACCGACATACTCCTTCCTCCTATATATATCCACGTACCCCCAAACGATCAGAACAGGAGCCAAAACCCTAATTCCACCGCCGTAACTTTCTGTATCCACGAGATCCCATCTTGGGGCCTGTTCCGGAGCTCCGCCGGAGGGGGCATCGATCACGGAGGGCTTCTACATCAACACCATAGCCCCTCCGATGAAGTGTGAGTAGTTCACCTTAGACCTATGGGTCCATAGTTAGTAGCTAGATGGCTTCTTCTCTCTTTTTGGATCTCAATACAATGTTCTCCCCCTCTTTCGTGGAGATCTATTCGATGTAATCTTCTTTTTGCGGTGTGTTTGTTGAGACCGATGAATTATGGGTTTAAGATCAAGTCTATCTATGAATAATATTTGAATCTTCTCTGAATTCTTTTATGTATGATTGGTTATCTTTGCAAGTCTCTTCGAATTATCAGTTTGGTTTGGCCTACTAGATTGATCTTTCTTGTAATGGGAGAAGTGCTTAGCTTTGGGTTCAATCTTGCGATGTCCTTTCCCGGTGATAGTAAGGGCAGCAAGGCACATATTGTATTGTTGCCATCGAGGATAACAAGATGGGGTTTTCTTCATATTGCATGAGTCTATCCCTCTACATCATGTCATCTTGCTTAAGGCGTTACTCTATTTTTAACTTAATACTCTAGATGCATGCTGGATAGCGGTCGATGAGTGGAATAATAGTAGTAGATGCAGGCAGGAGTCAGTCTACTTGTCTCGGACATGATGCCTATATACATGATCATACCTAGATATTCTCATAACTATGCTCAATTCTTTCAATTGCTCAACAGTAATTTGTTCACCCACCGTAGAATATTTATGCTCTTGAGAGAAGCCACTAGTGAAACCTATGGCCCCGGGTCTATCTTTATCATATTGATCTCCTACTACTTAGTTATTTCCTTTGCTATTTACTTTGCCTTTATTTTACTTTGCATCTTTTATCATAAAAATACCAAAAATATTATCTTATCATATCTATCAGATCTCACTCTCGTAACTCGTAAGTGGCCTTATAGGGATTGACAACCCCTATTTGCGTTGGTTGCGAGGATTTATTTGTTTTGTGCAGGTACGAGGGACTCGCGCATAGCCTCCTACTGGATTGATATCTTGGTTCTCAAAAACTGAGGGAAATACTTACGCTACTTTGCTGCATCATCCCTTCCTCTTCGGGGAAAACCAACGCAGTGCTCAAGAGGTAGCAAGAAGGATTTCTGGCGCTGTTGCCGGGGAGGTCTACGCAAAAGTGAACATACCAAGTACCCATCACATACCCTTATCTCCCGCATTACATTATTTGTCATTTGCCTCTCGTTTTCCTCTCCCCCACTTCACCCTTGCCGTTTTATTCGCCCTCTCTCTCTCCTCCCTCTCTATTTGCCTCTTTTTGTTCGCTTGCTTTTTGTTTGCTTGTGTGTTAGTTTGTTTGCTTGTCGTTATGGCTAGTCCCTTATCTTCTCCATTGTCTCCCGAGAATGAAATTCTAAATTTTAAGCAAAGGGAGGGTGAAAATCTAAAAGATGCTTGGTATAGAATTTGCAATGCTCAAAATAAATCTACTAGGAAGCAATCTACTACCATTCTCCTTCGCAATGTTTATGTAGGCATTACTCCTTGGCACCGTTATGTTCTTGATACTATTACCGGAGGGAACTTTTTGGGTAGCCATACTTTTGATTCTTATAATGTTATGTTATATTTATTTCGCTCACCCCCTCTCTTGGTTAATGGAACTATATTAACTTTGGAGCATGTAATGCAAAGGCTTGAGATTATTGAACATAAGGTTTCTACCATAGAGTTAATTGAAAATTTGGATAAAAGATCCACAGCCGAATCTCTCAATATGGATCTAAAGTAGAAGTTAATTTGAAAGATATTAAAGAAAAGGAACCCATAGTTAATGAGAAAATAAATCACGATTCCGTTAGGATCGATAAACTTGAGAATATTATTACCAACTTGGGAACCGCTTTTTCTTCCGTAAAGAATACTCCAAGTCCTTCCACTAAAGTTGCCAAGCTTATGTACGTTCCTAAAAATAAGGGTGAATCATCTAGTAAGGAAAATGCGGATCTCAAATCTATAAGTGTTCATCCCAATCTTTTTGCTATCATTAAGGAACCATTTGTTACAAATGAATTTTTTGATCTTGTGCCTAGTAGTTTGATAATTAATAAAAAGAAAGAAATTCCTAAAGTTGGTAGATGCCTCATCGAAGAATTGCCTACCAAAGATGGCAATACCTAGATCTATTCTTGCTTGTTATGCCTAGCTAGGGGCGTTAAACGATAGCGCTTGTTGGGAGGCAACCCAATTTTATTTTTATTCCTTGATTTTTGCTCCTGTTTAGTAATAAATAATTTATATAGCCTCTGTTTTGGTTGTGTTTTTTGTGTTTAATTAGTGTTTGTGCCAAGTAGAACCGTTGGGAAGACTTGGGGAAAGTCTTGTTGAACTTGCTGTAAAAAACAGAAACTTTAGCGCTCACGAGAACTGCTGTCATTTTTATTTGGAGAGTGATATTTAGTTAATTATTTTTGCAGATGATTAATAGATAAATTCCTCACGTCCAGAAATTTATTTTAGAATTTTTGGGGTTCGAGATCTTGCGCTAGCTACAGATTACTACAGACTGTTCTGTTTTTGACAGATTCTGTTTTTCGTGTGTTGTTTGCTTATTTTGATGAATCTATGGCTGGTAAAATAGTTTATAAACCATAGAGAAGTTGGAATACAGTAGGTATAATACCAATATAAATAAATAATGAGTTCATTACAGTACCTTGAAGTGGTCTTTTATTTTCTTTGGCTAACGGAGCTCACGAGATTTTCTACTTTAAGTTTTGTGTTGTGAAGTTTTCAAGTTTTGGGTAAAGATTTGATGGATTATGGAACAAGGAGTGGAAAGAGCCTAAGCTTGGTGATGCCCATGGCACCCCCAAGATAATCTAAGGACACCTGAAAGCCAAAGCTTGGGGATTCCCCGGAAGGCATCCCCTCTTTCGTCTACTTCTATCGATAACTTTACTTGGAGCTATATTTTCATTCGCCACATGATATGTGTTTTGCTTGGAGCGTCTTGTATTATCTGAGTCTTTGCTTTTTAGTTTAACACAATCATCCTTGCTGTACACACCTTTTGAGAGATCCATACATGATTGGAATTTGTTAGAATACTCTATGTGCTTCGCTTATACCTTTTGAGTTATATAATTTTGCTCTAGTACTTCACTTATATCTTTTAGAGCACAGTGGTGGATTTGTTTTATAGAAACCATTGATCTCTCATGCTTCACTTAGATTATTTTGAGAGTCTTAATAGCATGGTAATTTGCTTAAAATCCTAATATTCTAGGTATTCAAAGTTAGTAAAATTTTCTTAAGAGTGTTTTGAATACTAAGAGAAGTTTGATGCTTGATGATTGTTTTGAGATATGGAGGTAATAATATCGAAGTCGTGCTAGCTGAGTAGTTGTGAAATTGAGAAATACTTGTGTTGAAGTTTGCAAGTCCCGTAGCATGCACGTATGGTAAACGTTATGCAACAAATTTGAAACATGAGGTCTTATTTGATTGTCTTCCTTATGAGTGGCGGTCGGGGACGAGCGATGGTCTTTTCCTACCAGTCTATCCCCCTAGGAGCATGCGCATAGTACCGAGGTTTTTGATGACTTATAGATTTTTGCAATAAGTATGTGAGTTCTTTATGACTAATGTTGAGTCCATGGATTATACGCACTCTCACCCTTCCATCCTTGCTAGCCTCTTCGGTACCGTGCATTGCCCTTTCTCACATTGAGAGTTGGAGCAAACTTCGCTGGTGCATCGAAACCCCGTGATATGATACGCTCTTTCACACATAAACCTCCTTATATCTTCCTCAAAACAGCCACCATACCTACCTATTATGGCATTTCCATAGCCATTCCGAGATATATTGCCATGCAACTTTCCATCATTCCATTCATTATGACACATTCATCATTGTCATATTGCTTAGCATGATCATGTAGTTGACATAGTATTTGTGGCAAGGCCACCGTTCATAATTATTTCATACATGTCACTCTTGGTCCATTGCATATCCCGGTACACCGCCAGAGGCATTCATATAGAGTCATCTTTTGTTCTAGTATCGAGTTGTAATCATTGAGTTGTAAATAAATAGAAGTGTGATGATCATCATTTTCTAGAGCATTGTCCCAAGTGAGGAATAAAAAAAGAGAAAGGCCATAAAAAGGAGAAGGCCCAAAACAGGCCATAAAAAAGGGGAAGGCCCAAAAAATGAGAGAAAAAGAGAGAAGGGACAATGTTACTATCCTTTGCCACACTTGTGCTTCAAAGTAGCACCTTAATATTCATGTTAGAGAGTCTCTTGTTTTGGCACTTTCATATACTAGTGGGAATTTTTCATTATAGAACTTGGCTTGTGTATTCCAACAATGGGCCTCCTCAAGTGCCATAGGTCTTCGTGAGAAAGCAAGTTGCATGCACACCCACTAGTTTCTTTTGTTGAGCTTTCATACATTTATAGCTCTAGTGCATCCGTTGCATGGCAATCCCTACTCCTTGCATTAACATCAATCGGTGGGCATCTCCATAGCCCATTGATTAGCCTCGTTGATGTGAGACTTTCCACCTTTTTGTCTTCTCCACATAACCCCCCTCATTATATTCTATTCCACCCATAGTGCTATGTCCATGGCTCGCGCTCATATATTGCGTGAAAGTTTATAGGTTTGAGATTACTAAAGTATGAAACAATTGCTTGGCTTGTCATCGGGGTTGTGCATGATGAGAGCATTCTTTTGTGATGAAGATGAAAGATGACTAAACTATATGATTTTGTAGGGATGAACTTTCTTTGGCCATGTTATTTTGAGAAGACATAATTACTTAGTTAGTATGCTTGAAGTATTATTATTTTTATGTCAATATGAACTCTTGTCTTGAATATTTCGGATCTGAATATTCATACCACAATTAAGAAGAATTACATTAAAATTATGCCAAGTAGCACTCTGCATCAAAAATTCTGTTTTTATCATTTACCTACTCGAGGACGAGCAGGAATTAAGCTTGGGGATGCTTGATACGTCTCCAACGTATCTATAATTTTTGATTGCTCCATGCTATATTATCTACTGTTTTGGACATTATTGAGCTTTATTATCCACTTTTATATTATTTTTGGGACTAACCTATTAACTGGAGGCCCAGTCCAGAATTGTTGTTTTTTGTCTGTTTTAGGGTTTCGAAGAAAAGGAATATCAAACGGAGTCCAAATGGAATGAAACCTTCGGAAACGTGATTTTCTCAGCAAATAAGATCAGGGAGACTTGGACCCTACGTCAAGAAATAAAACAGGAGGCCACGAGGTAGGGGGCGCGCCCACCCCCACCAGGTGCGCCATCCACCCTTGTGGGCCCCCTGTTGCTCCACCGACGTACTCCTTCCTCCTATATATATCCATGTACCCCCAAACGATCAGAACAGGAGCCAAAACCCTAATTCCACCGCCATAACTTTCTGTATCCACGAGATCCCATCTTGGGGCCTGTTCCGGAGCTCCGTCAGATGGGGCATCGATCACGGAGGGCTTCTACATCAACACCATAGCCCCTCTGATGAAGTGTGAGTAGTTCACCTCAGACCTACGGGTCCATAGTTAGTAGCTAGATGGCTTCTTCTCTCTTTTTGGATATCAATACAATGTTCTCCCCCTCTCTTGTGGAGATCTATTCGATGCAATCTTCTTTTTGCGGTGTGTTTGTTGAGACCGATGAATTGTGGGTTTATGATCAAGTCTATCTATGAACAATATTTGAATCTTCTCTGAATTCCTTTATGTATGATTGGTTATCTTTGCAAGTCTCTTCGAATTATCAGTTTGGTTTGGCCTACTAGATTGATCTTTCTTGCAATGGGAGAAGTGCTTAGCTTTGGGTTCAATCTTGCAGTGTCCTTTCCCGGTGACAGTAAGGGCAGCAAGGCACATATTGTATTGTTGCCATCGAGGATAACAAGATGGGGTTTTCTTCATATTGCATGAGTATATCCCTCTACATCATGTCATCTTGCTTAAGGCGTTACTCTATTTTTAACTTAATACTCTAGATGCATGCTGGATAGCGGTCGATGAGTGGAGTAATAGTAGTAGATGCAGGCAGGAGTCGGTCTACTTGTCTCGGACGTGATGCCTATATACATGATCATACCTAGATATTCTCATAACTATGCTCCATTCTGTCAATTGCCCAACAGTAATTTTTTCACCCACCGTAGAATATTTATGCTCTTGAGAGAAGCCACTAGTGAAACCTATGGCCCCCGGGTCTATCTTTATCATATTGATCTCCTACTACTTAGTTATTTCCTTTGCTATTTACTTTGCCTTTATTTTACTTTGCATCTTTTATCATAAAAATACCAAAAATATTATCTTATCATATCTATCAAATCTCACTCTCGTAAGTGGCCTTATAGGGATTGACAACCCCTATTTGCGTTGGTTGCGAGGATTTATTTGTTTTGTGCAGGTACGAGGGACTCGCGCGTAGCCTCCTACTGGATTGATACCTTGGTTCTCAAAAACTAAGGGAAATACTTACGCTACTTTGCTGCATCATCCCTTCCTCTTCGGGGAAAACCAACGCAGTGCTCAAGAGGTAGCAATGTGTTTATGTTTTTATAACATTTCTCCATCCAGCCCAACATGATATTTTCACCCAGGCCAGCAAGTCCGCGGATTTCGAGAAAAATGCAAATGGGCTTTACATTCTACCATATATATATATAGACGAGCTGCATAGATGCTACATCATTGTTTCACCTGGCCCACCAAATGGACTGGCTGACATGTGGGCCAATAGGTCAAAGCCTAAGCAAGGCGTTGGATTTACATCCAATGGCCGGCATTCTTCTTCAATCTCTCGTCTCCTTCCCCCAGCGTTGCCGGGACCACCTGCTCCAGCCTCCGGCGTCACTACAAAAAAAGACACATCCATGACATTTTGGGCCGAATGAATTTTTTTCTGTCATGCTTATGACACTTCTATGACGATAATTGTGAGAAAATCCGGTATCATCATATATGTGGTGGGTTCCTACTTCTATGACAAAAAATCATGACAGAAAATGGGCTTTTCATCTTGGGCAGGCCGGAGACACAACTACATGACATTATTTGGGCCGTCCATGATGGAAAAACCGTGGTAGAAGCGAGGGCGGGGAAAATATTGGGGAGTTCCCGGTTACGGTGGGTGAACAGGGGCCGAGCAATGCGTGTTTCTCTCATACACGTATGCGCATGGTTGCGAGGCACTGGGCTCTAACTGAACCCGAGCGAGGCATTCGCCTAACTGAAACCGAGAGATTGCACTGTAAGCTACGCATTACTGAACCCGAGCGATCGATCGATCCCTTGCTGTTAACTGAACCCGAGTGATTCCTTCGCTACTGCTGCCAACTAAAGTCGATCAATGCTGCCTCTGGATGAACTGTGAGCGTTGTTGGGGGGGTTTGGATGAACAGTTCTCGGTGGGAGGATGGATGAACAGGACCCCGTGATAGTAGAGGTCGTTGCTGCTGGATGAACAATACCCCGATCGATCGAGCCGGTGGATGAACAGGACCCTGTGGAGGGCTAGATGAACAGGACCCCGTGGAGGGCTGGTTGAACAGTAGCCCGTGGAGGGGTGGTTAAATAGGACCCCATGGAGAGGGCTGGTTGAATAGTAGCCGGTGGAGGAGCGCGCGGTGGAGGCTGGATGAACAGGAGCCCGTGGATGAACAGTCACAGGGGAGGCTAGAGGAGGTCGGCGGTGGATGAACAGTAGCCCGTGGAGGCTGGAGGAGGTCAACAGTGGAGATGAACAGTATCCCGTGGAGTCCCATTTTGCGATACGCCACACCCCTCCCGATGAACAGGACCCCCGTTTCGACCGTAGCGCTCCAACACAAGTTTGTTTCCTCCGTTTTGCGGTACGCCACTCCCCTCCCGATCAATAGGACCCCGTTTCCATCGTTTTGCGGTACACCAGACCCCTCTCAATGAACAGGATCGCGTTTCGACCGTGGCCGGTCGAACACAAGGCCGTTTCTTCCGTTCTGTGGTATGCTAGGCCTCGTTTCCATCGGCTGTTCCGTCCAAGCCAATTGGCTCCCGATGAACAGGATGCTTTCCCTTGCCTCCCGATGAACACGACGCATTCTATTGCCTCCCCATGAACATGACGACGAGGCAGTTTCTCCGTTCTGACCCAGCCATGTACACGTGCCCTGGCCATACGTATGCGCGAGTAGGTGTTCGAGACCCCGCCCGTATGTACGTACGAGGCCGTATTTACTTTCTTGCACCCTAGTTGTGCATACGTGTACATGCTACATGCGTGCCTCTACTACGACACGTGCACGCCTCTACGTCGACTAGTATGTACGTACACGTTCACGACCAGAATGAAAATGCTACGCACGCTTTGACCAGGTGGGTCCTAACTGTCAGGAACTTCCTTCCGTGCGAAGATGTAGCTGGTGGGTCCTAGCAGTCAGGGGGGAAACGTTTTTTTTTTTGCAAAATACGGTGGCCCGTCCGGTGGGTCCCTGCTGTCATGTAACACCCACAATGCGGCTATATCTCCCACGTGTCGGGGCACGACTTAGAGGCATAGCCACATGGTGGGCCTGTCGCAAGAGGGGTAATCTTTACACATCCCATGTACTGAATAAGAAAGGGATAAAGAGTCGGCTTACAATCACCACTTCACACAATACATAAATAATCCATACATCATCCAAGGTACAATCAAAGGTCCGACTATGGAACCAAATAAAGAAAGACAACCCCAAATGCTAGATCCCCGATCGTCCCAACTGGGCTCCTCTACTGATCATTCGGAAAAGAAACATAGTAACGGCCCGAATCCTCGTCGAACTCCCACTTGAGTTCGGTAGCGTCCCCTGCACTGGCATCATCGGCACCTGCATCTGTTTGGAAGTATCTGTGAGTCACGGGGACTCAGCAATCTCACACCCGCGAGATCAAGACTATTTAAGCTTAAGGGTAGGAAAAGGTAGTGAGGTGGAGCTGCAGCAAAGCACTAAGCATATATGGTGGCTAACATACGCAAAAGAGAGCGAGAAGAGAAGCAAAGCATAGTCGAGAAGCTATAAATGATCAAGAAGTGATCCTGAAACTACTTACGTTCAAGCATAACACAAGACCGTGTTCTCTTCACGGACTCCGCCAAAAAGATACCATCACGGCTACACACGCGGTGCATTCATTTTAATTAAGTTAAGTGTTAAGTTCTCTACAATCGGATATTAAGAAATTCCCATCCTCCCATAACCGCGGGCATGGCTTTGGAAAGTTCAAACCCTGCAGGAGTGTCCCAACTTAGCCCATCACAAGCTCTCATGGTCAACGAAGGATATTCCTTCTCCCAGGAAGACCCGATCAGACTCGGAATCCCGGTTACAAGACATTTCGACAATGGTAAAACAAGACCATCAAGACCACCCGACTATGCCGACAAATCCCGATTGGAGCTGCACATATCTCATTCTTAGGGCACACCAGATAACCGAAGCGTACAGGTACCAACATAACCCAAGTTGCCAAGGGACGGTCCCGCACGGAGCTCTAGTTTGGACCAACACTCAGAGGAGCACTGGCCCGGGGGTTTAAAATAAACATGACCCTTGAGTCCGCGGAACCCAAGGGAAAAGGCTTAGGTGGCAAATGGTAAAACCAAGGTTGGGCCTTGCTGGAGGAGTTTTATTCAAGGTGAACTGTCAAGGGGTTCCCATTATCACCCAACCGCATAAGGAACGCAAAATCAAGGAAAATAACACCGGTATGACGGAAACTAGGGCGGCAAGAGTGGAAAAAACACGAGGCAAAAGGCCGAGCCTTCCACCCTTTACCAAGTATATAGATGCATTGAAGTAAATAAGAGATAATAATGATATCCCAACAAAATCCATGTTCCAACATGGAACAAACTTCATCTTCACCTGCAACTAGCAACGCTATAAGAGGGGCTGAGCAAAAGTGGTAACATAGCCAAACAACGGTTTGCTAGGAAGGTGGGTTAGAGGCTTGACCTGGAAATTTGGGAGGCCTGATATAGCAAGTGGTAGGTAGCGCGGCATAGCAAAAGAGCGAACAACTAGAAAGCAAAGATGGAAGTGATTTCGAGGGTATGGTCATCTTGCCTGCAAAGTTCTTAGAGTTGTCGAAAGCTTGATCCTCGTCAGCAAACTCAACAGGTTCCTCGTTCATGTACTCGTCTCCCGGTTCTACCCAAGGCAAGAACACAAGCAATGGAACAACAATCAATCACGGTGCAATGCACAAGCAACATGATGCAAAATATGGCATGATATGCGAGATATGATATGCAATGCATATGCGTGCTCCGGAAGAAAAGAAAGATCAAGGAATCAACTTGGAAAACCAAGCGTGCTGCTGGAAAGATGAGATGATTTCGGTTGAAATTGATATAAGGATCACCGGAAACGGATGCACGGTTTGCAAATGGCAAGCAAAACATTGGCACAATTCTTCGATTAACAGCATGATGCCATCTAGAATGCAACAAGAAACTAAGCTACTGCACTCCAAAATAACAACAAAGTATATGGCAGTGATGTGCACAAGATGCTTGACAAAACATGAACACTGAGCTATGGCTAAATCACATAAGAGCGGGTTCAAACAAGCATGGCAAAAGTGCAAAAGATATCAGCTTCACAGACTTAGTGAAAATACTAACATGCCAGAAATAACATCAGGAAGCCATGTTTAGAGATAGAAAACAACATGCTACAGGAACATATCATAGAAAACAAAGGCATGGAATGATTCTACTAAAAGCGTAGAACAAAAGTCCCTTACTGGTCATGAGACAAAAAGGCAAAGAAGATATGATGGAACCCATGTAAACATAGCAAGTTTTATTAACAGTTCCAGACTTGGCAGAAAACAGAGCATGGCATAAACAGAATTATGAAGGCATCTTTGCGAGCTCAAACCACTCACCACACGGCATTGCATGACAATATAAGCATATTAAAAGCAAGAAGGCAAGTTCATGAAGCGAAACATGGAAAGATAAAGTTCATAGCATGCATGGATCACTAGCAACAACTATGGCAAAATTGATCAACATGTAAACAATCTGCCAGGAACATTTTATAGCAAAAGTAGAGCAAGAACAAGACATGCTAGGGCACTCCATAATTGCAAACAGGGGCATGGATGGATATATCATAACCATTTGTTCAAAACACCCTTACTGAAGATACTCAAAACAAACATGGATCTCACTGTAGCATCATGTTTACATGGCATCAAAATAACAGGAGGCACAAGACATAGCAAAAATCCTAAGTCCCTGAGAACAGCAATATCACGAAAGATACTTTGCATGCTTGTGCTAGTCACCAAATTGATCACAAAAATACAAAGCAAGCACCCCTGTAATGATGGCATGGCATAATTCAAAACACATGTAGAGCTCATGCTCATATGAAGCACACATCAAATGTGACAAAAATGACAAATCATCATAATCTGATAAGTAGCAGCAGTAAACATTTTATAGCACTCTTGCATCAATGATTTGGGCATCAAGATGAACTCAAACAAGCATCCACAATGTAATGAAATGAAGAGCATCTGCCAATGAACATTTTGATATATAATATGCATGAAACGGAGCTACGGTCACCGAGATACGACGTGATGAATAGGGCCTCAAAATAATGCAGAACTCCGGGACTTGGTGAAAATCATACCACGCGAGATCTAGGGTTGACCCGTGGCACGCGAACCGAGGTTCACCGGAGAGACACGGACGGCGACCAAAGGTGAGGGAGAGGCACCGGCGACCGAAGCTTGGGGAGGAGAGGCGCCGGCGGGGTCGGCCAGGGCGGATCCGGCCGGATCTCGCCGAATCCGGGCGCGACAGCGAGGGAGAGACGGCGGTGGGCAGCGAGGTGGCGGCTTCCGCGGCGATGGCGGTGGGCGAAGGCGGCAGTGCGGGGCAGCGGTGCTCGGCAGTGGAAGGCGCGGGGGCGGCGCGGCTCTCTCGCGGGGATGCAGCCCGACGTGGCCCGGTTCGGCCCGGGGCGGGCCGGATCTGGGCCCCGGGCGACCAGTGGCAATATGGGCGCGGGAATGCCACGTGTTAGCGTCGGAGTGGGCAAGCGGCGGGTGGCGGACATGTCCGTCGGTGGAGGAGGCATGTCCGGCGGCGGAGAGGGGAAAAGCTAGTGTTTGGACTGCGCAAAAATCAGAGGGGATCACATATTTATAGGTAGGAGGAGGTAGGAGTGTCCAAATGGAGTGTAGTTTTTGCCCACACGATCGTGATCCAACGGCAGGGGACATGGAAGAGGTTTGAAAGGGTTATTGGGCCGTTTTGGTGGGGTGTTGGGCTGCAACACACAATATGCCTTCGCAGTTACCCTGTTAACCGTTGGAGTATCAAACGGACTCCAAATGGCACGAAATTTGACAGGCGGTCTACCGGTGGTGTACCAAGTCCACTTGGAAAATCTTGGTCCATTCCGAGAACGTTTAACACCCGCTCACGAAAAGAGACAAGAGGGGTGCGCTGGTGCACGTAGGAGTGTCGGATTGCAAAACGGATAACGGGGAAAATGCTCGGATGCATGAGACGAACATGTATGCAAATGAGATGCACATGATGACATGATATGAAATGCATGACATGAACAAAATGCAAAACGAAGAGAAAACCCAACCACGAAGGGAATCTCATAACTTAAAGCCGAAAATGGCAAGAGTTGGAGTTACAAATATGGCAAGTTACATCCTGGGTGTTACAACACTCCACCACTACGAAAGGATCTCGTCCTGAGATCTAGGACTGAAAGAACTCCGGATATTCGGAACGGAGGTGGTGCTCGCGTTCCCAGGTGGCTTCTCGGTCGGAATGGTGTGACCACTTCACTTTCAGGAATTTGATTGACTTGTTACGAGTCTTGGGCTTGGTTTCTTCAAGAATAGCAACGGGATGCTCATGATAAGACAAGTCTTCTTGGAGATCAATCTCTTCAAAGTTGATGGTGGGCTCCGAAGTCTTGAAGCACTTGCGAAGCTGTGACACGTGAAACATGTCGTGCACATTTGCGAAGTTGGACGGAAGCTCAAGTTGATAGGCGAGGTCGCCTCTTTTGCTAATGATCTTAAAAGGACCCACGTATCTAGGGGCAAGCTTCCCTTTGATACCGAAGCGACGAGTTCCTTTCATTAGAGAGACGCGGAGGTAGACATGGTCTCCGATCTCGAAAGCCAAGTCACGGTGGTTGCTATCATAGTAACTCTTCTGGTGCAATTGCGCGGCTTTGAGGTTTTCATGGATGAATTTGCACATTTCTTCAGCCTCTATGATTAAGTCATTGCCAAGAAGTTGGCGTTCACCAGTCTCTAACCAATTGAGACGAGTACGGCACTTTCTGCCATAGACAATTTCGAATGGGGCCTTGCACGAACTCGCTTGGAAGCTGTTATTGTAGGAGAACTCGGCATATGGAAGACAATCTTCCCATTTCATACCGAAGGAAATTGCACAAGCCCTGAGCATATCTTCAAGAATTTGGTTAACTCGCTCGACATGGCCACTAGTTTGAAGATGGAAAGCTGTGCTGAAGTGAATGCTAGTGCCCATGGCCTTCTAGAAGGAGTCCCAGAACTTAGAAGTGAAGATGATTCCATGATCTGAAGATATCAATTGTGAAATGCCGTGCAGGGAGACAATCCTGGAGGTGTATAGCTCTGCCAGTTGAGCTGCTATGATAGATTCTTTGATTGGAAGGAAATGAGCCACTTTAGTAAGCTTATCGATGACAACGAAGATAGCATCATTTCCACGTTTGGACTTGCGAAATCTAGTTACGAAGTCCATCTCAATATGGTCAAACTTCCATTCTAGAATAGCAAGAGGTTGGAGGAGACCAGCTGGCCGTTGGTGTTCTGTTTTCACCCTTCTGCGGACATCACATTCATTCATGAACTGAGAAATTTCTCGCTTCATTCGAGTCCACCAATACGACTGCTTGAGGTCATTATACATCTTTGTACTTCCAGGATGAATGGATAGAAGGGAATTGTGCGCCTCGTTCATAATGACTTTCCGCAGATCACCTTTAGGAACCACAATTCGATCCTCGAAGAAAAGAGTGTCTTTGTCATCAATGCGATAGCACTTGTATTTGGGTTGGCTCTTGGCAATCCCATTTTTCACCTTCTTCACCATGGAATCCAGGAGATGTGCCTCATGAATTTGATCTTCCAAAGTAGGAGAGATTTGGAGGTTGGCAAGAAAGCCTTGAGGAATAACTTGGATATTCAGTTTGCGGAAAGCTTCATAAAGGTCCGGTTGGAAGGGCTTGAGAATTAAGTTGTTGCGATAAGCTTTCCTGCTCAAAGCATCTGCAATGACATTGGCCTTCCTGGAGTATATTTGATAATCAAATTGTATTCTTGAATCATTGCAACCCAATGAGTCTGCCTGAGGTTGAGGTTTGGTTGAGTGAAGATGTACTTGAGGCTCTTATGATCAGTGAAGATGTCGACTTTCCTTCCCAACAAGATATGTCTCCACGTTAATAATGCATGGACAACTGCCGCGACTCAAGATCATGAGTGGGGTAGTTCCTTTCGTTGGGCTTCAACTGACGAGAGGTATAAGCCACAACTTTCTTCTCTTGCATTAACACAGCACCGAGACCTTGCAGGGAAGCATCACAGAAAACTTCAAGAGGCTTGGATTCATCGGGAGGAGTCAAGACAGGAGTTGTGACTAACTTCTCTTTGAGGGTGTTGAAAGCAACGTCACACTTAGGCGTCCAGACATTCTTGACATGCTTCTGGAGGAGGTTGGAAAGAGGCTTTGCAATCTTAGAGAAATTCTCAATGAATCTTCGACAATAGCTTGCAATCCCAAGAAAACTGCGGAGCTACTTGACATTCTGAGGCGGTTCCCAATTCACAATTACAGACACCTTCTCACGATTAACAGTGATGCCCTTGGCGGAGATGATATGACCAAGGTAGAGAACTTTGTCAAGCCAGAACTCACACTTGGAAAACTTCGCATAGAATTGATGCTCTCTGAGTTTGTCGAGTACCAATCTCAAATGCTTGGCATGATCCTCCTTATTCTTGGAAAAGACCAAAATATCATCGAGATATACCAAGACAAAATCATTTGTGTAAGGGTTGAAGATGAAGTTCATCATTCGAGAGAACGTTGGAGGAGCATTGACAAGGCCGAAAGACATGACAGTATATTCATAAGAACCATAGCTTGTTCTGAATGCTGTCTTGGGGATATCTTGTTCACAAATGCAAACCTGATGATAACCCATACGGAGGTCAAGCTTGGAGAATCCTTGAGCACCCTTAAGTTGCTCGAATAGCTCATTGATGTTGGGAAGTGGATACTTGTTCTTTATTGTCTTCTTGTTCAATGGGCGGTAGTCGACACAGAGTCGTTCCGTTCCATCCTTCTTCTTGACAAAAATAACACCACAACCCCTTGGAGATGAACTCGGTCTGATCAGACCCATGCGCTCTTGTTCATCAAGTTGTTTCTTCAACTCCTTCAACTCCTTTGGTCCAAGCTTGTAAGGACGTTTGCAAACAGGTTTCGTGCCAGGCTCAAGATTAATGACGAATTCAACTGGCCGGTGAGGAGCCATTCCTGGAAGCTCTTCTGGAAAGACGTCTTGATATTCACAAATGACTAGAATCTGAGAGATGGCATTCAACTTGCCCTTCTAATTCAGAGAAAACAGTCGAATGGTATCATCACGAGCGGCATAGATGATCACATCCTCAGAAGAGTGTGTCAATTGAATTTGTCTGGCAGCACAATCAAGTTGAGCCTTGTGCTTAGAAAGCCGGTCCATGCCGAGAATTAGATCAACATCCAAGTCACCAAGAACCATTGGAGAAGACAGAAATTTATAGTTTCCCATCTTGATGGAAACATCCGGGATCATTGTGGTAGCCCTCATAGACTTGCCCGGAGAAACCACTCCAATGCGTTTTCCCAACATTTCCGAAACGAAGTCATGCTTTGAAACAAATGATCTTGACATGAAATAATGCGATGCACCAGTGTCAAAAAGAACTTTTGCAGGAATAGAGTTAACTGGAAAGTTACCCATGATTACTTCTGAAGAGTCCTCTGCCTGAGCTGCATTCATCATGTTGACCTTAGCATGCTTGGGATTATGCTTGACCACTGCATTGCTGGCAGATCTCACAGGAGGAGGAGGCGGAAGGCGCCTTTGGTTGAAGCATTTGTTTGCATAGTGCCCTTTCTACTGACACTTGTTGCAAGTAACCTCTGAGAGCAGACGATGATAAGGAGCACTTGACCTTGGAGTATGAGACTGAGCTTTGTTCTGATAGCCTGGGTTGGGTGGATGGGAAGATCCATTGCCACCTTTGCTCTTCTGCTAATAAGGCTGACGAAACAGAGCAGGAGGCAACCAGAACTTCTGTTGCTTAGCTGCCACTTGTGATGAAGAAGAAGATTGAACTGCATCCCTGACTCTCTTCTTAGATGCCTCACACTTGAGCTGAGCAGCTTCTTGCTTTAGTGACATGTTGTAGAATTCATCAAACTTAGTCGGCTCAAGAAGCACGAGAGCTAATTGCAGATCTTCTCTGAGGCCACCTCTGAATTGATAAATCATACTATTTTCATCAGGGATGTCTTGTTTAGCGAAGTGAACGAGTCTCTGAAACTGATATTGTATTGATACACGGACATGCTGCCTTGCTTGAGATTGCGGAACTCCTCACGCTTGCTCTCAGCAATGCTTTGTGGAATGTGATGAGCTTTGAAGTATCGACGGAAATCATCCCAAGTAATCACACGACCTCCTCTGGAATCTTTGTGTTGTTGATACCACTCAGTAGCTTGGTCTTTGAGTTGAAACGAAGCAAACTTGACAAAGTCCTCAGGCCTGACATTGCTGCACTCAAAATGTTTGCAGATATCCACGAGCCAGTCGTCGGCCTCTGTGGCCTCGACACAGTTGCTGAAGGACTTCGGCTGGTTTGCAAGGAACTGGTTGAGGGTAGCAAACTGAGGCTGATTGTTGCCTTGGCCTAGATTTCCTTGGTTGCCTTGCCCTTGGTTGCGCTCTTGCAAGAGTTGCAAAAGCATCTGAGTGTTGGCGTTGGTGGCTGCCATGACAGCTTGCCATGCCTCCGGAGGTGGAGGTGGTGGCGGAGGGTCCGGATTTGGACACGCTGGAGGAGCCATCCTGAAGAGGTTGACATCCGTTAGCATCTTGAAAGACATATATTCAAGCTGAATCAATGGATCGAAATTGCAACATATAGCCTTAACATTCGAACAAGAATGAATGAATGAATTCCAAAGTAAATCATCACACTTCCATTAAGTTGAGAATCCACTTAGATAAAGGTAGATGAATAAAGCAACAAGGTACGGATATGAACAAATAAGTGGTAAGGATTACCCAATCACAAACCAAATATCTGCGGGGAGAAATACTAGAGCTACATGAATTCCCACCTATAAAACTCCCGAAACTTGCTGGTTATGCAATAAGGTGTTGGGGATACAGGGGAAGCACAATATCTCACCCAAAACTACCAAATCCTACATCCAGTTGTATCCATCCTTCAACACATAACCAAGAAACCTTCGGAAATCATGTACCTCAACCTTCGAAAAGCATCCGTTATACGAGTTATGGCAATACTCCAGAACTCCCGCCCCAGTACTGGGTGGCGTCGAGGTTATCTCACCAACAACTGCATAAAAGAGATTTTTGATGTCGGCGAACTCAGGTATTCCAGAACTGCAATGATAAAATTCTGACGACAACACCCCGGAGCTCAACTCCCCGGGACACTGCCACAACCCCTAAATGTCAGGAGGCACCAAGAACAATGTTCTCGTCACAAAACCATCAAAACGATTCCAAGATACCCGCGTGATCCTAATTTTTTTCTTGAAATTTGAGGAGAGAAGAGTCAAAACTCTATGTCAGGAGGCCTCACCAGAGCGACGAAGGGACAGAGGAGTAAAAAGAATCCTACTCTCTGATATATATAATCCAAAGACTCAAAACATTTTGTTCTAGACTCAACAACATCAACGATTTGATCAAGCAGGGGGCTCCTAAGTCGGGGAAGGCTCTGATTACCAACTTGTAACACCCACAATGCGGCTATATCTCCCACGTGTCGGGGCACGACTTAGAGGCATAGCCGCATGATAGGCTTGTTGCAACAGGGTAATCTTTACACATCCCATGTACTGAATAAGAAAGATATAAAGAGTCGGCTTACAATCGCCACTTCACACAATACATAAATAATCCGTACATCATCCAAGGTACAATCAAAGGTCCGACTACGGAACCAAATAAAGAAAGACAACCCCAAATGCTAGATCCCCGAACGTCCCAACTGGGCTCCTCTACTGATCATCCGGAAAAGTAACATAGTAACGGCCCGAATCCTCTTCGAACACCCACTTGAGTTCGGTAGTGTCCCCTGCACTGGCATCATCGGCACCTGCATCTGTTTGGAAGTATCTGTGAGTCACGGGGACTCAGCAATCTTACACCCGCGAGATCAAGACTATTTAAGCTTAAGGGTAGGAAAAGGTAGTGAGGTGGAGCTGCAGCAAAGCACTAAGCATATATGGTGGCTAACATACGCAAAAGAGAGCGAGAAGAGAAGCAAAGCACGGTCGAGAAGCTATAAATGATCAATAAGTGATCCTGAAACTACTTACGTTCAAGCATAACACAAGACCGTGTTCTCTTCCCGGACTCCGCCGAAAAGAGACCATCACGGCTACACATGTGGTTGATTCTTTTTAATTAAGTTAAGTGTCAAGTTCTCTACAACTCGATATTAACAAATTCCCATCCGCCCATAACCCCGGGCACAGCTTTTGAAAGTTCAAACCCTGCAGGGGTGTCCCAACTTAGCCCATCACAAGCTCTCACGGTCAACGAAGGATATTCCTTCTCCCAGGAAGACCAGATCAGACTCGGAATCCCGATTACAAGACATTTCGACAATGGTAAAACAAGACCATCAAGACAACCCGACTGTGCCGACAAATCCCGATAGGAGCTGCACATATCTCGTTCTCAGGGCACACCGAATAAGCTAAGCGTACAGGTACCAACATAACCCAAGTTGCCAAGGGACGGTCCCGCACGGTGCTCTAGTTTGGACCAACACTCAGAGGAGCACTGGCCCGGGGGTTTAAAATAAAGATGACCCTTGAGTTCTCGGAACCCAAGGGAAAAGGCTTAGGTGGCAAATGGTAAAACCAAGGTTGGGCCTTGCTGGAGGAGTTTTATTCAAGGCGAACTGTCAAGGGGTTCCCATTATCACCCAACTGCGTAAGGAATGCAAAATCAAGGAACATAACACCGCTATGATGGAAACTAGGGCGGCAAGAGTGGAACAAAACACCAGGCAAAAGGTCGAGCCTTCCACCCTTTACCAAGTATATAGATGCATTAGAGTAAATAAGAGATAATAATGATATCCCAACAAAACCCATGTTCCAACATTGTCGTGGAATTGTCACGGCAGATGTCCTTAGTGTCAGGACTTAGTCGTGAGGCCAACGCATCTATGTGGTAGCTTGAGAGGGGTTGAGCAGGACGAGAGGTGCGATGTTTTACCCAGGTTCGGCCCCTCACGGTGGAGGTAAAAGCCTACATCCTGCTTCATTGATATTGATGATGATGATCACGGTTACAAGAGTGCTCTATCTCGAGAGCTATTGTCTAAACCTAACTTGTCCAACTTGTGAAACTTGCCAATCGTGTCCCTTTTGGGGAGCCCTGCCCCTCCTTATATATGTTGGAGGGGCGGGTTACATGTAGAGTCCTATTAGGATTAGGACTAGTCTATCTCTAATACAAACCGGATACAAGTCCAGGTCTTAACTCTTTGTAAGATAAATGTTCCTCATGCCTTTCCTCTTAAACCGGCCCACCATTAATATAAACCGGCATGTTGGGCCTTGGGCCTTGTCATCCATCTGGAACACGCGCCGGGTCACCAATGAGTCTTCAGGCTTGTGAATCGTCATACCAGTAAACCGCCAGACATGTAAACCGCCAGACACGTAAACCGCCAATCCTCTGGCGGTTTACCAATGAAACGCCTAGTCCGGTCGGGTTATACTTCCGGCCGGTTTACGCTGCGGGGTATATCCCCGACATTATCCCCCAAGTTTAGCTTGGATTTATCCATGGTAAACTTATGCTGCAAAATAAACACAAGAACAAATTTGATAGGTCATGCTCCGGGTTAAGAATTATTGTAAACCGGTACCTGATCACCCTTAAGTCCTTGTTATTTCCTCCTTCTGGGAAGTCCGGGTTAACAAGCCAGCTTCATACTTAATTTGTTGACGTTGTTTCTCACAGAGAAATATTGTGAAGAATAATCCACTTGAGTCGGCTTCCAAAGCGCCGGTTTAAGAAATATGGGTCTTGAAATACTTATCTGATATTCAGCCGGTTTGAAGATGTAAAACTTGCCGGTTTAATATTACTAAAATGGTCGGTTTATAAATATTGATGGCACCGGGTCATAATTGTTGTCGACACCGGGTCATGTAATTGATCTTCCTGATTTGCTCAAAACTGATAAAATGAAGATGTTCCTCCTTTATATGCATAATACCTGTAGCCCCGAAGTATTAAGAGGAGAACATAGTGATAACTTAAGACTTGCTC
Source organism: Triticum urartu (assembly GCF_056163025.1). Taxonomy (NCBI): domain Eukaryota; kingdom Viridiplantae; phylum Streptophyta; class Magnoliopsida; order Poales; family Poaceae; genus Triticum; species Triticum urartu. The sequence continues at coordinate 322,621,506 of NC_141879.1, read as the reverse complement.
CAGTAAGTGTTTCAACTTTGAAGAAATCCGGTTTGTTCATCTCAATCATATAAACTGAATACTCCATATATGTATCCCCCAAGTGCCGGGTTGTCATGCTTGCAGCAACCTGGGACTTGAATTGTTGACAGGAGCAATTGGTAGCCCCCAAGGGCCGGCTCATTATAATATGATGAGTCGGGTCTTCAATAAGACTAGTAAAAATGACTTTGCATTAGCCCCCAAGTGTCATGGTGCATGCTTGCAGCGACATGAAACTTGCATGTAATCTTGATTTGAATAATGTAGCCCCCAAGTGCCGGGTTGTAAGCCTGCAGCGACTCGGGACTATTCCTTCAATTGTAGAATAAATCATATCTATTGATAATATGATAGCCATTGCGCTTAAAGCGACTTTGAAAACCTTAATCATAATACTGGCTATTGATAACCATAATAAAAATCCAGCGATGTTGGCTATTTGAATAATATACCCAATGATTTATAAGCGCATAATTCCAATGGCGCAATCCAAATATATACTGGCGACTTATAGTCCAAAGCCAGGCCGGTTCAATAAATACCGGTGATTTGCAATTATGCTTTATTCAACCTGTTTCTGTGACATTGAATCACATCGTTGGTTTACCAACTTTTTTTAGTAAGGGTGATAACCCAAACTTTGAGTAATGATAACTCCTCCCATACTGTGTCGTCGGTTTATGATAAAACCATACCGGGTTGTGAAAAACACCAGTTTATCCGTATATAATACTGGCGACTTGTAGTCAACCAGACCGGGTTAATAATCGCCGGATTATAACTGATCATGTACTGACAACTTGTAGTTGATAGCCGAACCGGTTGATGAACACCGATTTACTCCATAATAAAATGGTAACAGAAAATCAAACCGGGCAGATAGTCTCCGGATTAAGATTTGACCATGTTCCGTCAATTTGATAGTCAAACCGGTTTGAGAATTTTTCGGTTTAAAAACACAACAAAAGAAATATTTATCAAAAGAAAGCCAAGAGTCAATCAAAGGCAAAGATAAAACCATTTGCAAAAAAGAGGTTGTTTAGGCCGATCAAGTGGCATTACCATGGTCGGACACGACCAAGCCCCCAGTAGGCATAGCTATGGTTCAAGTCAGCCAGGTCCCCAAATGATGCATTGGCATTATACCGATCAAGAGGGGTGACGATGGTTCGGGTTCGACCAAAGCCCCCAAGTGATTCTGTGGCCTTAGGCCTATCAAGAGGCGTGACTGGTTCAAACGTGACCAAGTCCCCAAGTGATCTGGTGGCTTTCGCCTATCAAAAGGTGTTGCATTGGTTCGGACACGACCAAGCCCCCAAGTGATGTTGTGGCATTGAGCCAATTAAGAGGTGTGGCTATGGTTCAGATATGACCAAGTCCCCAAGTGATCAAAAATATGATAAGCCAATAAGGCATGATACCCATGTTTGAACCGCGCATCATGGCAGTAGGTCCTCTCTGGCACCCTTTTTTGCAAAAGATAAATCCTTCTTGAACCAGACGTTAAATCGGATATTGAGAGTTTCAAAGCTTTGTGGGAGACATCTTTCCCTTGAACCGGATTTTAAACCGGAATCTTCATTTTCAGCCGGAAATTTTCTGACGGCCTTTAAACTCGAAATTGCGAGAAGTTAATTCCTTTTTGAACCGGACATTGTTAAACCGGATTTGAGCCAGATACTAAGAGCTTCAGCTTTGTGTGGGAGACGGGAATCCCCTTAAACCGGACTATAAACCGGAAGCATCATTGTGAGCCGGAATATTTCTGACGGCCTTTAAATTTTCATCAATATAACAGTAGCCTCCGGGACCGGGTTTCCCTTCAACATCCTAGGGCACTTGAATTTGCTGAAACTGGCAAGACTTGCTGCGTCATATCATCGTAGCCCCCGGGTCTTAAGATGACTCAAGGAGTTGTCTTGAGATTCTCCGTACTTTGACCATAGCAGAAGGTATATATCATTGGTGTTGATAACGCGATGTAAATCCACAAAAGGCTGAGGTGACTGCGGCGGGTTATAAATGATCCCGTATGAGCCGTGTCAGCAACTCGGCCAATGGTTCCTTCCAACTGGCTATTTGAAGTTGACCAAACTATAGCGGCAGCGATTTGTGTGCATGTCCATTGAACCATCAGTGCAGACGGCGGCTGATGATAACTTGCCTCCAATTTGCGCGAGAGACGGACATCAAAGATGACCGCAACATCAGAAGCGGCACAGACAGATGAGTCGGCCGTGGTCTTGTAAACCGGTTCAGACGGGCGAGTCAAGCGCAGGCGCAGTCCCGGCAAGCTGATGTAAATCGGGTCGTAAGGGCGGCGTCTTGCACGCGTCCATTCACCGTGTAATGTGGCACGGACGATCACCGGGCAGGACGTTGCCAGCGCGTGCTCCGTACTCATGATATAAACCACGTTTATAATGAATAATTGTCCTGCGTATAAAAACATTAAAGGCAGAATAATGTTTCTCGAAGGAATTAAAGCATAATGATGAAATAAATAGGACAGATAGCACCTGATATTTTTTGCCGGATGAACACAGACTGAACAAATAATCCCTTGTTCTCCTTAGAACCATTCAAACCAATGGATTTTCTCAGTAACTTTTCTTCCAGGCCCGTGCACAGACACACTGTTCATCAAATAGCCTTCCATATCTGTACTTAAACTTCTCCACTCTGGCCGAGGGTGAAGTAGCAGCAAAGCATAACCCAACGGCAGTTTAACAAATGCAGCAGCGGCGGATGGCGGCTCAGGACGGCCGCGGTGGATCGACCAGTGGAGGCATGCTCGGTGGCGACTCAGAGGCGTGCTCGGAGGTTCAGAGGCCGGGCTGGTTCAAGACGAATTCGCGATGGCGTCGGCCGCGGAAGCAGAAGCGGGGCCGATTTAACCACAGCGGCGAGGCCGTGGGGTGATGGTGATTTGGCGACTTAGCGCCGAGGCGCAGGCGGTGGCTTGCAGTGACAAAGCTGACTCAACCTGGCTCAATCCGGCGATGACGGTGACTTGATACGGCCGTAGCAACGGAAGTAACCTGGAGAGAAGGCCATGAAGGCAGAGGCCACTTGAAACTGTGAACGGGGCGGCTTAATGTGGAGATGAAGCGGCCTGGCACAGAGGCCCAGGCGGTTCATCGACGAAGACATCGGCGACTTGCGGTGGCGTGTGGAGCCGAGGACAATTCGAACCATGGCCGAGCTAGCGAGGAAAAACAGCAGAGAGCCGGAAACAGTCGGCCAGGGCGACTCGGTTGCGGAGTCACACGGGGCGGCTTGAGAGCAGACTCTGCTCTACGAGAAACTGCAGCGGCTTCGGAGAACAAGATCGACTCGGAGGTGACGCCGGCAGCTCAATGCAGAAGTGACGACAACTCATTGATTCAGCAACGACGTGGTAGTTGATCGTGGGGCAACTGTCTCCATCATATCAAACAAACATGAACGTACATGCTAGCATAGAGTTTTTCATCTGTCAGTTAACTTGAGGATGTATTTTGTTCTTCAAGTGAGGTAACTCATGCACTTCCATGTGATTAGCTAGCCCACCAGGATGGCTCGTGTGATAGTCATCACCGCATAAACCAACAAAACACAACGCAGCTGGACTGTTCCCTCACGGGAGACAAGTACTAGTTGTCCACCAGTAGCTTAATTCCTTGCTCCATGCAGACTTCCATAATGTTGATACGAGACCGAGTTGTAACCTGCTCGAGCATACGGTCCACAGGGATACGAGACCGAAGTGCGCGGCTGTGGAGGCGAAGTACGGCAGCGGGGGGCCGTGGCGGTTTAGGCATATGGCGGCTCGGCTCCGCTGCGGCTGAGGGGGCAGCCATGGCACGGTAGGAGAAGCGCTGGCGAGTCAACGGCGACGACCGGCCCGGCGGCGTAGCGGCTCGGAACAACCGGGCGGTTCAAGGGCGCAGGCATAGTTGATGGATGAGTCCGGGTTATGGACGGCTCTGTTTCCTTTCCTTGACTCTTTCCTCGACTTTGATTTTTTTTTATTCCAATCTGCTGCAGCACGTCCGGCCCTCTGATCCGGCTTAGTTCCGATGTCTATCTCGCTTTCAATTCGGTTTCGCCGGATCATCTAGACGTAGAGGCGCATACTGCTGTATAACTCCAACTTTAATCCAAAAGCAATGATTTGACGGCTCTGTCTATGGCTATCCCCGCCGTTTCATCCTGTGTGATTTCCTCTTAATTGATTGATCACAAGCTTCTCGATCCCTGAAGAAGATCCCTTCAAGAACTCAACACCACCGTGCGCAGGCCCCACGGTGGGCGCCAACTGTCATGGAATTGTCACGGCAGATGTCCTTACTGTCAGGACTTAGTCGTGAGGCCAACGCGTCTATGTGGTAGCTTGAGAGGGGTTGAGCGGGACGAGAGACGCAATGTTTTACCCAGGTTCGGCCCCTCACGGTGGAGGTAAAAGCCTACATCCTGCTTCATTGATATTGATGATGATGATCACGGTTACAAGAGTGCTCTATCTCGAGAGCTATTGTCTAAACCTAACTTGTCCAACTTGTGAAACTTGTCAATCTTGTCCCTTTTGGGGAGCCCTGCCCCTCCTTATATATGTTGGAGGGGCGGGTTACATGTAGAGTCCTATTAGGATTAGGACTAGTCTATCTCTAATACAAACCGGATACAAGTCCAGGTCTTAACTCTTTGTAAGATAAATGTTCCTCATTCCTTTCCTCTTAAACCGGCCCACCATTAATATAAACCGGCATGTTGGGCCTTGGGCCTTGTCATCCATCTGGAACACGCGTCGGGTCACCAATGAGTCTTCAGGCTCGTGAATCGTCATACCAGTGAACCGCCAGACACGTAAACCGCCAATCACGTAAACCGCCAATCCTCTGGCGGTTTACCAATGAAACGCCTAGTTCGGTCGGGTTATACTTCTGGCCGGTTTATGCTGCAGGGTATATCCCCGACAAACATGGAACAAACTTCATCTTCACCTGCAACTAGCAACGCTATAAGAGGGGCTGAGCAAAAGCGGTAACATAGCCAAATAATGGTTTGCTAGGAAGGTGGGTTAGAGGCTTGACCTGGCAATATGGGAGGCCTGATATAGCATGTGGTAGGTAGCGCGGCATAGCAAAAGAGCGAACAACTAGCAAGCAAAGATAGAAGTGATTTCAAGGGTATGGTCATCTTGCCAGCAAAGTTCTCAGAGTTGTCGAAAGCTTGATCCTCGTTAGCGTACCCAACAGGTTCCTCGATCACATACTCGTCTCCCGGCTCTACCCAAAGCAAGAACACAAGCAAAGGACCAACCATCAATCACGGTGCAATGCACAAGCAACATGACGGAAAATATGGCATGATATGGGAGATATGATATGCAATGCATATGCGTGCTCCGGAAGAAAAGAAAAATCAAGGCATCAACTTGGAAAACCAAGCATGCTGCTGGAAAGATGAGATGATTTCGGTTGAGATCGATATAAGGTTCACTGGAAACAGATGCGTGATTTGCAAATGGCAAGCAAAACAAGAATGGCACAATTCTGCGATTAACAGCACAATGACATCTAGAATGCAACAAGAAACTAAGCTACTGCACTCCAACATAACAACAAAGTATATGGCAGTGATTTACACAAGATGCTTGACAAAACATGAACACTGAGCTACGGCTAAATCACACAAGAGCAGGTACAAACAAGCATGGCAAAAGTGCAAAAGATATCAGCTTCACAGACTTAGTGAAAATACTAACATGCCAGAAATAACATCAGAAGCCATGTTTAGAGATAGAAAACAACATTCTACATGAACATATCATAGAAAACAAAGGCATGGAATGATTCTACTAAAAGTATAGAACAAAAGTCCCTTACTGGTCATGAGCCAAAAAGGCACAGAAGATATGATGGCACCCATGTAAACATAGCAAGAATTTTGAAGGCATCTTTGCAAGCTCAAACCACTCACCACAAGGCATTGCACGACAAGATAAGCATACTAACAGCAAGAAGGCAAGTTCATGAAGCCAAACATGGCAATAGCAAGTACATAGCATGCATGGATCACTAGCAACAACCATGGCAAAATTGATTAACATGTAAACAATCTGCCAGGAACATTTTATAGCAAAAGTAGAGCAATAACAAGTCATGCTAGGCTACTCCATAATTGCAAACAGGGGCATGGATGGATATAGCATAACCATATGTTCAAAACACCCTTACTGAAGATACTCAAAACAAACACGGATCTCACTGTAGCATCATGTTTACATGGCAATATCACGAAGGCTACTTTGCATGCCTGTGATAGTCACCACATTGATCACAAAAATACAAAGCAAGCACCCCTGTAAAGATGGCATGGCATAGTTCAAAACACATGTAGAGCTCATGCTCATATGAAGCACACATCAAATGTGACAAAAATGACAAATCATCATAATCTGATAAGTAGCAGTAGTAAACATTTTATAGCACTCTTGCATCAATGATTTGGGCATCAAGATGAACTCAAACAAGAATTCCATGATGGAAAGAAATGAACAGCATCTGCCATTGAACATTTTGATATATAATATGCATGAAACGGAGCTACGGTCACCGAGATACGACGTGATGAACAGGGCCTCAAAATAATGCAGAACTCTGGGACTTAGTGAAAATCATACCATGCGAGATCTAGGGTTGACCCGCGGCGCGCGAACTGAGGTTCACCAAAGAGACACGGACGGCGACCAGAGGTGAGGGAGAGGCGCCAGCGACTGAAGCTTGGGGAGGAGAGGCGCCGGCGGGGTCGGCCAGGGCGGATCCGGCCGGATCTCGCCGGATCCGGGCGAGGTGGCGGCTTCTGCGGCGACGGCGGCGGGCGAAGGCGGCAGTGCGGGGCGGCGGCGCTCGGTGGCAGAAGGCGCGGGGGCGGCGCGGCTCTCTCGTGGGGGTGCGGCCCGACGTGGCCCGATTTGGCCCGGGGCGGGCCGGATCTGGGCCCCGGGCGACCGGCGGCGATGTGGGTGCGGGAATGCCATGTGTCAGCGTCGGAGTGGGCGGGCGGTGGCGGCGGACATGTCCGTCGATGGAGGAGGCGTGTCCGGCGGTGGATAGGGGAAAAGCTAGGGTTTGGACTGCGCGAAAATCGGAGGGGATCACATATTTACAGGTAGGAGGAGGTAGGAGTGTCCAAATGGAGTGTAGTTTTCGCCCACACGATCATGATCCGACGATGGAGGACATGGAAGAGGTTTAAAAGGGTTATTGGGCCGTTTTGGAGGGGTGTTGGGCTGCAACACACAAGAGGCCTTCACGGTTACTCGGTTAACCGTTGGAGTATCAAACGGACTCCAAATGGCACGAAATTTGACAGGCGGTCTACCGGTGGTGTACCAAGGCCACTTGGCAAATCTCGGTCCATTCCGAGAACGTTCAACACCCGCTCACGAAAACAGACAAGAGGGGTGCCCCGGTGCACGTAGGAGTGTCGGATTGCAAAACAGACAACGGGGAAAATGCTCGGATGCATGAGACGAACTGATGACCCACAAGTATAGGGGATCTATCGTAGTCCTTTCGATAAGTAAGAGTGTCGAACCCAACGAGGAGCAGAAGGAAATGATAAGCGGTTTTCAGCAAGGTATTCTCTACAAGCACTGAAATTATAGGTAATAGATAGTTTTGTGATAAGATAATTTGTAACGAGCAACAAGTAACAAAAGTAAATGAAGTGCAGCAAGGTGGCCCAATCCTTTTTGTAGCAAAGGACAAGCCTGGACAAACTCTTATATAGAGAAAAGCGCTCCCGAGGACACATGGGAATTATCGTCAAGCTATTTTTCATCACGTTCATATGATTCGCGTTCGGTACTTCGATAATTTGGTATGTGGGTGGACCGGTGCTTGGATACTGTCCTTACTTGGACAAGAATCCCACTTATGATTAACCTCTATTGCAAGCATCCGCAACTACAACAAAAGTATTAAGGTAAACCTAACCATAGCATGAAACATATGGATCCAAATCAGCCCCTTAAGAAGCAACGCATAAACTAGGGTTTAAGCTTATGTCCCTCTAGCAACCCATCATCTACTTATTACTTCCCAATGCCTTCCTCTAGGCCAAAATAATGGTGAAGTGTCATGTAGTCGACGTTCACATAACACCACTAGAGGAGAGACAACATACATCTCATCAAATTATCGAACGAATACCAAATTGTGGCTACAACTGTTGATACCTTACCTGCAATCCTAAATGCTTAGTATAGTTGCTAGTACTTCATCAGTGGCCCTACATTCTTGTCCGTCTGCCATGCTATACTATCGGGTCGTGATCACTCAGGAGGTGATCACGGGTATATACATACATTTATACATGCTATACAGGTGGTGACTAAAGACGGGTCGGCTCGTTGAGTACCCGCAAATGATTCGGATGTGGGGGCTGAAGGGGCAGGTGGCTCCATCCAGGTAGTGGTGGGCCTGAGTTCCCGACGGCCCCCGCCTGTTACTTTGAGGCGGAGCGACAGGGCAGGTTGAGACCACCTAGGAGAGAGGTGGGCCTGGCCCTGGTCGGCGTTCGCGGTTACTTCAAGATAACACGTTTAACGAGATCTTGGTATTTGATATGAGTCTGGCCACTGGCCTATACGCACTAACCAACTACGCAGGAACAGTTATGCGCACTCGACGTCGTGGTATCAGCCAAAGCCTTCGTGACGTCAGCGACTGAGCGGCGTGCGCCGGGTTGGACTGGAACGCCTGCTCTTGTATAAGGGAGGCTAGGTCTGCTCATCGGTCGCCCTCGCAACGAGCAGGTGTGCAATGGGCGATGGGCCCAGACCCCTGCGCCATAGGATTTAGACCGGCGTGCTGACCTCTTTGTTGTGCCTAGGTAGAGATGCGACGTGTTGATCTTCCGAGGCCGGGCATGACCCAGGAAAGTGTGTCTAGACAAAGGGGATCGAGCGTGTTGGGAAATGTGGTGCACCCCTGCAGGGAAGTTAATCTATTCGAATAGTCGTGATCTTCGGTAACAGGACGACTTGTAGTTGTACCTTGACCTTATGACAACTAGAACTGGATACTTAATAAAACACACCCTTCTAAGTGCCAGATACAACCCGGTGGTCGCTCTCCAATAGGGCGACGAGGAGAGGATCGCCGGGTAGGATTATGCTACACGATGCTACTTGGTGGACTTACCTTCTGCTCTCTTCTACATGCTGCAAGATGGAGGTGGCCAGAAGCGTAGACTTCGATAGGACTAGCTATCCCCCCTTATTTCGGCATTCTGCAGTTCAGTCCACATATGATACCCTTATTCCATTTGATACCATTGCATACATATGTAGTGTAGCTCCTTGCTTGCGAGTACTTTGGATAAGTACTCGCGGTTGCTTTGCTCCCTCTTTTCCCCCTTTCTATACCCGATTGCTGTGACCAAACGATGGAGTCCAGGAGCCAGACGCCACTATCGATGACGACTACTACTACTCGGGAGGTGCCTACTGCTACCTGCAGCCGCTGACGACGACCAGGAGTAGTTTAGGAGGATCCCAGGCAGGGGGCATGCGCCTCTTTCGATCTGTATCCAAGTTTGTGCTAGCCTTCTTAAGGCAAACTTGTTTAACTTATATCTGTACTCAAATATTGTTGCTTCCGCTGACTCGTCTATGATCGAGCTCTTGTATTCGAGCCTTTGAGGCCCCTGGCTTGTAATATGATGCTTGTATGACTTATTTTATTTATAGAGTTGTGTTGTGATATCTTCCCGTGAGTCCCTAATCTTGATCGTACACGTTTGCGTGTATGATTAGTGTACGATTGAATCGGGGGCGTCACAAGTTGGTATTAGAGCCGACTGCCTGTAGGAATCCCCCTTCCAAACTCCTTGGCCGAAGTCGAGTCTAGACATTGCAAAACTTTCACTAACATGGTTGTGTGTCTTACGGGCCCACGTCGCCATTTGGGTGGTGTTAGGATCTTTTTATTCCTCGTCTATACTCTGGGACTCTGATCTCTCTTCTAATCAGGTTAAAAGATTTTGCTAACTCTAACTCTAGGTTCTCATAATTACTTCCTTCCGGAGAGCCCTTATTACAGATGATCGCCTGGTGCACCAGAAGATTCAGAAGATACTCTCTGATATTATCCCGAGAGCTTGTGCTCATTGCGTTTGCAATTCCCTTCCACCGTCAAACCCGATAGATAACTACATGCACTTGCCATTCTTACCTTAGTCCCCAGTTGCTCTTGTTATTACAAGATACCCCGAAATACTCGTTGTTGTCCCGAGAATCCTTGTGACTACTGCCTTGCAGTTCCTTGTCACCTGAATACACCTATAAATTAATCCTCACACACACCGAGGATTTGTTTCTCCCCGGTTGTTCATGTGTTTCACCAAAGTTTTCGAAATACTATTTGATCTTTCAAAAATCCTCAACAGCCTATTGCTCTTGAAACTCTTTCTTGCTTGCATTATGAATAATCTCATAAGTCTGGTAATCTTATTGGCATCCTTTGCCATTATCATTTTGAGTCCGCTGATTCAATTTGTTGTGAACGCTCGCAATCCTCAACCAGATCCTAGAATTCATCCTTCCGGCTCAGACGCCATTTTAAACATGATCCGGATCTCGACCAACCAAATTGCCATCGATTGTACCCCTAAGGCTATTCCACTTATCCATCCCTAATCAGAGCATTGCTTCTGATCCCTTGTCTTGGAATTCATAATTCCATTGCATTTGAGCTTTGAGTTAGTCAGTTGTTTCTATAACCTGATCTCCGTGCATTGTTTCTTCTTTTGATTGTGTGTCGATGCTCACATCAGCTCCGTTATGGACCGTCAGATCCTTTGTTGGATTTTATCCGACAGTGCTCTTCATATTCAATAACCTTGTGAGCCTTTCCATAGGTATATAATGCCTTTGGTAAACTGTATCCTCTGCTTTGTGAACCATGCTCTACTTTCGAGCTTGTATTATTTACTCCGAAATTTGTGGTATATGTTCCTAAGATGCCCTGATGGGTTGAACCTATGCCTTCCTTATTATGCATGAACTCGAAAGTTTTCACGAGTCATACTCGTCTGGTATTTTGCCAGATAATTCAACACTACAACTTCTTAGAAAAAGAGAAGTGAATGAAAGGTTATGCATTGGAGAAGTGGGAGTCGACCTTGAACCTTTGTGTTCATGCCCATGGACACGATGTAGATCCTATCATGGAAGCTTATTGTATTAATAACTATTTCCTTCATATAATATCCTTTGGTATCGGTGCATTGATCCTTTGCAATCGTGATTCCGACCATATGTTTCTCCTTGATTCCATTTCTCGTGCAAGTTTGAACACTTGTCTTCTGCAGAGCATTACCCTAGTCCAACCTCTACTTTGATCTATCGTTGAGTATTACCCCCCTGGTATCTCGAGATTATCATGGAACTGCATAACCTCTTATGAGTTCTTCATCAGGTGCTACCTTCTCACTGATTCCAATTTTTCATGGGCTCTGAGTTAGTAAACACTCAAAGACATCGATAACTGACTCAAGTCTGCACCGCGATTAAACAACTCTTGGTAACCTCCATTACTTACGAGTTTGAACTCGATCACGTCATTCCTAGCCTGCTTGGCTATATCCTTGTCGTGCCGATTTTAACTGTGCTACCTGGTCCTTCTTCCCGGAGCACAATTTTTGTTGATGAGCTAAGCTTACGTCGATTTTCCTCATCATATCATTTCGCCTTGGACGATAATCTTGATTTCGAGTTTGTGTTGTACCATTGGTTCCATTAACCTTTCACTTCATCATTCCTTTAACTTGATGTCATCGCCGATCTATTAAATCTTCGTGGAGCCTCTTGACAAAATTTGTCGTGATCATCATCAACATCTTGACTCCTTCCTGGATATCAGTCGGGTTCCTGATGAGAAATACCATCCTTATCCCTCGATGATTTGTGTTACCATCGACAACACCCTAACCGTTCTGTCATCACAAACTCGTTCTGTTATGGATGCAACCTGCTATCCAGCTTGCATTATATTCTACCTTGAAGTATTACTGTCTTTTATGTCAAGGATGTTGTGAGACTTGCTCCACCTCATAACAATTCTTGATACGGTGATACTTATCGCCGTATCCCTTTGTTTCTTAGTCCGCGTGTTGATTCTAGTCGGGATGCAGTGAACAATGCTGCTTGGATTCTGAACTTCTAGCAACCCTATTGCTTTGAAGTTGATGGTCGATAGTTCGTTCTTAGACTATTGGTTGTTGAACCACCGTTCTAACGTTGATCATGCTACCTAAGCCCATCTTTTGTATGCACCGTTCAACCAATGTTAATTATGTATGTTTTCCTTGAGCATACCTCCTTATATCATTTGATGTGACAAATGTTATCTTCTTGTTCACATAATTGTGGAATCCATCTTTTGGAAATCTCGATGAATTGTGGCTGAGTTCATCAGCCACCTCCTCATTCTCTCCTTGGTTTAAGTATATTTCGAAGCTCATTTCCATAGTTCATTTTCTGAGAATCTTACAATGTCATCTCGTCAAGTTGTGTCGCACCATTTCTTCTCAGGCATCCTGAGTCTGAGGTATCCTGACACCAATCAGATCTGAATCTCGGTCAGATATGATGGTTGGAACATATTTCCTAGAGTTATAATATTGGTCATTATATGAGCCGGTAAGGTGATGTCATGCCTAGCACACCTAGCTGGAGGACCTATTAATATAAGTTTCCTTTTTGGCAAGGTTAGTCATGCTTCCGTGAGGAAATTGTAAGACTTAATCTATAAGTTGTTCCTGATGGGTCCTTTTTGTTTCCAAAGTCTGATCTTCACCTGTTGACCACGTCAATGCTATCTGGAAGCATGTCTATGGCACTCCGATTTTCAATAGGAACGTTTGAATCCCAATGCTAAATGTTTCCTTCTCAGTTATCCACACACCGTTGTATGGGTAATGTCATGAAAATTCTCTCCCCTACCTAACGATTTTTCTACATTATATCCTTTCATGGATATCATGCTCTGCTTGTCCTTCCGAAGGATATACCCTTGAAATATGTATTTAAACACATTGGTCTTTCCATGGTTCTATTTAATCTAATGATCACCTTTTCCTTTCCATTGTTTTGTTTAACCTTACTGGTGATCTATATGATCTAAGCAGTAATATCCTCCTGCTTATGTAAAACACCTTGGTGTACAACCGTGTCAGTAAGACCCTGTTGCTTTTGTTGATAGCATTACGGTAACCACCGATGGACGAGAACTTTGCCTATTGGTCCGCCTCGTTCAACGAGCAGGAAAATGGTTCTCTTCGTCCCTCGCCCTTGGTACCGATATTGTTGCCGACATAACCGACAGACTATCCTCTGACATGCCTTGCTTTCATGATCGTGCAAGATGTCACCGCCCTTCCTGCTTTTAACCCACATGGTGGGCCCATAACCCATAGTTCCACAGGATCGAAACCTGACTCTCCTGTGCAACCCTGCTTCTAAAGTTACTAGTAGTATGCCCGTGCGTTGCCACGGGCTTCTGAAATATATTGCTGAAGGTATATAAAATAATTCATGTAAAATATCACACGAAGAAACAATATAGCATAGACACAATTGCATAATAATTGAAGTCTACTTCACTTGTAATGTAAACTGATATACACATAAATCGATGATCCAACTAAAAATATATTACAAATTATTCAAATCTACTTGATGCGCTTAAGAAATTCTCGCACAATATCAAGAAAGTTTTTTTTTTCATTCGCACGATGCTTGAGCAAGTATAATAAAAACTGTTTTCTCAACTCATACCCATCATGCAAAAACAATAGTAAAGCGCCCATGCGTTGCTACGGGCTGCGACGGACAACAATGCATATAAATGAATCGGAGAAACAATTAAAGTCGTATTCAACGTCTAAGCTTATTTTTTTCCTCATACGTCTGAATGTGTTCAGACATCAAACGGGCTACTACAACCGTCTTGATAGTCCGGGTGCCCCAAATCCGGCCCATATGTAAGAAAGAAATATTGCTATCCAGACTATTGGTGGTGTTATTTCCAACATGTGAAACCAACGCAAAACCCCACCACCACGACACACCCTCTCCGTTTCTCATCGGACCCTCCCCTTTCTGCTCTGTTTCCCGCCGTAGTGGGTGACGTCCGCCTCACTTTCACCATGATACCCTCTCTCCTTCACACCATACTTCCTCATAGACCGTTAAGGAGGAGTCCCCCGTAATGCCTGCCTCGCTCTCCGCCATGATCCCCCCCCCCCCCCGTGTCCGTGTGTTTTCACCACTACCATCAAGAGGGAGGAGGTATTGCGCCGTCTGTGGCGCCCCCAAAGCCAAGAATGCAAATTTGTAAGTAAACATACCAAACCCAACCTCTGTCCCGCTCACTCTTATCACAAAATCCATCAACTTGTATTTTAAGTGAGCCGGTGATCAACATCGCTGTGGTCGGCCAGCAGCAAGGGATAAGGGCGGCAACCACCTTCCCATCTTAGTGCTAGTACCTCCTGGTTCTATACTGGACCCACCCTTCATCCCGGGCTCTACAACGACAGCTCCACACTCATGTGTTCTCATGGAAAAGAAAGCTATGCATAAAAATGTTCGTCCAGAGCATGAAAGATGCCAATGGTTCTCTCCTCTTCCCTCCTCGCGCGCACATGCCTGATTCAATCAGATATTAGTGTATAAACCAAATAGATAATTAAACGACATGTCTGAAGCACGCGCACACACACACACACAACACACAACACACAACACACACTATATATACATGGTAATACTATTCATCACCCAGGGTCGAGTATAAGTTATTCTTCACCCGAGGTAATATTACAATCGGTTCATAAATAAATAAATTTTGTTTACAGAGGGAGTATATTAGTAGTCTTTTTAGAGATACATGAGTATTTATTCCTAGTAATAGCAATTAGCAATTTAGCATAGTACAACCATAATCTTGGAGCCATCTATCATTTCGATAATAGGTAGTTGCTATAAATGCAATTATGATGACTGTGTTAAGAATTTGCATAGGGTAACCCTTTTACAAACTGAACAAAATAACAATGCTAAAGTTGCCACGGGCTTTAAAACAAATAAGATGTTACTCATGGAGCTAAAATAACCGAGAAAAATATCGTCTAAGCCGACACACATCTTTTTTTGACAATCAGTTAACCCATGTCATACTATCAAACACAATAATCTGTTATTGGCAACTCAAGGAATATTTTTTTAGTAGGAATGGGTTGTGTTTTATTCATTCATATCGGTATGATCCGAGTCCAAAACATTATGAATACAATTCGGTGGGTGCCTAACCCAAGTTTTAGATAACTTATTCGCACAATCCTCCTTCGCTAGCCGATGACCAGCTCCATTAGCCGAGCGTCTCACTCATGCCACCCTGAACTCTCTTTTTTTTTCAAGAATGGCAGGGAGTAAAACCGCAAGGAATGAGAGCTATGTGGCCAAGAGGAGAAATGTGACAAACAAGAGGAGTTGTTATTCAGTCCAGCCTCGTATTGCCAGAACCAGAACGGCTTGTTGCCGGCTGTGAGTCAAAGAGCGTCACCATACCCGTAGTCGACAAATTTGAACACAATGTCTTGGGTGTTACAAGTTGGAATAGAAAGACTTGTTTATTATCAAATCCTTTACATAATTCAAATAAAAGCACATCATAGAGATCTGGAGTTCGTATCGAGTATTCCATTCCCTGGCCGGTCGATTTTCCATGGGAGCATTGATGTACAATTCCTAATGTCTGAACGTTCCAACCTTCCAGACATGGAGACTGCCCAAAGAAAGTATTTTTTTACCATTATATCACTCCTTTACCTGGTAGAAGATGCCATCTTTTGTAGAAATATGATATAATTTTTGAACACATACAACGATATTACTTTCATTGTGAATAATGCATTTGTATGTCAAGTCATACAAGTTTGATTTCACACTCGCGGAACATCCAATGGATCGTCAAGATTCAGTTACACACTAAGCAGGACATGCCATGAGAAAACCCAACAATGATGTGCCCTCATGTTGCCATGGAATGACAAAAATATATGTACATATGCATCATCGATCAAACATGCATGCATTCTATACACAACAAGTACATATCAAACAGAAGCGATCACTTTGTGTTGAACCAACATACCTAGATTTTTTTTTCTCGTGGCACATGTTCTTTTTAGCTTGCACACCCCTGTTGTTTTCCTCCAGCTAAACGCCATGCTTCGATAACCCCTCCCCCATCTTTGTTCCTCCTCAGACTATTGCTTCCAACATAAACACCCTGATTTTATACTCCAAATTGGACATCTTCTCCATCTAATCCTACATTTTTCCTAACTTCAATTACGTCCTTCATGTCTTCTCTTCAATTTTGTTGCTACTCGTTTTGTTATCACGTGCTCAATATTCTATGTGGCCTGACAACATATAGACGCATTATTTGCTACACGTCAATATGAATAATGCGGGGATGGAGGATGCATCAATGGTAATTCTATCGATGCACAACATAAAATTTTCGAAGGAACGATTTCATCTCCTGCTCAAAATTGGTAAGGCATAAGGCACTCATCTCCACTGTGAGCAACGAGGGCACAAAACAAAGAGAGCCTGGAATGTGAACCGTTGAGTAATATTGAATAAGTATATCCTTTTTTAGGGCAGGAGAGCATATACCAGGACATGTGGATACAACATATCAATAGAGGAAAAGGGAGACGACAGGAGGGTGGTTTACTATCACGTGAAAACAATCAACATTCATCCTAGGAAGAAAATATATCAATAAAATGAACAAAATATAGTGATGTACCAACATAGGAGAGGCAAAAGAGAAGTTTAACAATGTTGTAATACAAAAAAATTACTCGGACTGAAACTCTAGTGAACATATTTTCATGAACCATAGTATTCAAGTATTCCTATCAAATAGGTAATGCTAAGAACCATTTTTTAAATGCACACACGGAAAAATGGCAAAGAGCACCTGAAACATTTTCCCAGTGGAGCGCGTCATTCATTGTAATCAAATGCATATTATAAGAAAAGAATCTAAAAGGCTGGGAACATAAGCAACTTATCCATCCACAAAATATGCTCTGCTTCATGAAACCAACCAGTGATTAAAAAAAGAATTATTATGATCACATCAATCTAATAGGAGATTAATGGGCTCCAAAATCCGCAACATCATTGCACAAGGCATCAAGCTAGGGATACTGAGAAATGTAACAGTAACACTATATCTCCAGTGTTGTTCCATGGACAGGGATGCTCCCAGACTTTATTGTTATCTTGAAAGAAAATCTAGCTTGAAAGATTTCTTTGGTCAGATAAAAGTTGGAGCTCCCTGAACCTACATATTGCACCCTTTGTGTTAGTCGAGATCAAAAAATAGCTAGCCATTGGTAATCAGGACTGTACCTTGTAATAACATTTTTAAAAAGGAGTTTACCTTGTAATCAGGTTATTTGCTTTGTTGATGTCTCAGTCGTATGAAAGACAACATCCGATATTGAGTGTAATAAAGCCTTAGAAGTATTAGCAGACAACTACATACGCAATAGCAGGAAGACAAAAGCAAAATAATAAAGTGAATACAATCAAAGGCATGTGGCCTCCACAAAACTTGGAGAACCATTTCATTCCTAAAGGCTTGGTAAGGGCCATGCTGCGCCCAACCCACCTAAGAATCATTGCCCCCCCCCCCCCCCCCCCCCCTCCCCGCGAAGTGCAAAGCTTAGTGACCTGCTTAATTAGTGAGCTATAGCTTGCCGAGAGCCAGAGCAATAACTTACTTAGTACTTCCTCCGTACCAAAATATAAGATGTTTTTGCGGTTCAAATTGAACTCCAAAAACGTCTTATATTTTGGTACAGAGGTACCATCTCTCATTCTCTTTTCAACTTTCAGAAATTAAATCTTGTAATAATGACATTGGTTGCAAACCTTGTTGCCGCATGCATTTCACAAGTAGGCATTGTTTCTAATTTTGACTGCGAGAACATTGTGCGAAGACCAATCCACATGATTCAGGTAGAAGCCATCTTGCAACGGGGGGTACCCAATACCTAGAAGGAACAACAGGAAAATTGCCACAAGATTTTCCGTACACAGCCTTCAAAATTCGACTGTGTGGACGCAATAATAAGAGATTCCTTGAACAGAGTAGCCAAAGATATACCTAGAACATGTTCCACAGAAAATATATTGTGGGTATTGTCAGAACAACAATGATAACGAAGGATAACTTATGCAAGTAAACATACGCATTATATGCAAATCATTGTACAAAGATAATAAATTATTTCTGAATCATCACATATGGGGAAGTTTCTTCTGGACTCCTAACCATACAGAGGACATCACTAACAAATATGCTCAAACTTGGTGTGTTACGTGTAGTACGGAAACTTGTTATGGAAACAAGCAAAGCCTAGAAATAATTTTGTAGTGGCTTTGTGGTTTTCAATCTCGTCTTATTTGAGTTAGTCACCGATATTAGATTACTTGAGTACTATGTCTGGGGTCTTTGATGAATTATTCAATGGTACACTTTTACAAATTTGTGTTTGTTTGACTATTGGATAAACTAAGTAGTAGAAAGACGTATTAGAATATCAATATCAAGATACAAAATGGTAAAAAGAAATACATTTGCATTCCAGACTGCATTTTTTACTATACTTATAAATCATTTCGCCATTGTCCCACTTTTCACACATTTTTCAGATAAGTTGGTCCTAACAAGCAAGTTCATATATTCATTGGTGCCATACCTCACGCGTTGCTGCGGACCATTTTATAATAATCAATTGCTCCATACACATGTGCAACCTAACAAAAATAACAAATGCATATTTTCTTAAAATTTCAAGAAATTCTAACAATATTAACTACTGACAATTAAATAGACTTCCTTCAAACAAAAAACAACTAAATGGACTTGCTAATAGAGTTAGAGAAATGGACTTGCTAATAGGTTGTTTTGCTCCATTGGGAAATAAACTGTTATTACTCTTTTCTATCTACTTTTCTAATAAAGTTGTCGGCGCTTTGTATTCGGCTAAATAAGTAATAATTCTTACCATCACTAAACTTGAAAGAGTTTCGTTTTACTATGAAGGAAGCTAATGGTGGGAAGTTACTAAAGAAAGGTAGTGCTTTGATTAAAATGAAGCAATCAAATAAAATGGGTAGATCCAAAGTGATCGGACCCTTCCCCAGACCCTGCACAAGCGGGAGCTACATGCACCGGGCTGCCTTTTTCTAATCAAATAAAATGGGTGAACTCAAATTGCAAGTAAATGGTTAATGTGGAAAGGGTAATAAACAGAATAACGCATAACTTCTCTATTTAGCGTCCTTTACTTTGACAAAACTAAGGGCAAGGTATAATCTATCAACGATAGGACATGAAAACTGTGATAATGTGTCCATAGTTGAAATCTGTAGTAGCAACCAAATGAGGTTATGCTAGTGTAGTAATCAAAATGTTCAAATAAATGTATGACAGAAACCCAGTAAAGTTACATTATTATACATAGACATTGTCCAAATATGTTGACTCTCGCCAAAATAACAAAACCATTGGCCTTCGGTCTGATTCGACTTGTGTATTCTGTTGTATAGACATTGCACCTAAATTGAGCTTCAGAACAGGTTACGTGAGAGGATAATATCACATAGTTCTCTCACCAACTGCCAGGCAACCGGAAGCATGCTTGAAACCATTTGATGCTCCTATCCGTATGAGAAATATAAAGTGAACCGAGCCAATCAACTCATCCATGCTTATACTGTAAAAAATGCTTAGTTCAGTCAGTTTAATATAAAACTAAACAAAGGAGGAAACAAAATGTACCTGGACAGATGATCGAACGGGGAGAGCAGGGAATGCTATTGTATGCATGGACAGGGTGCCAACAGATCCGTTTGAGCCACCTGCAAGAAATTTTGTGTCGTCAGATACTTGTATATTAATGGGAATGGCAACATACTATAAAGCAAGAACCACCAAATCGTCCTAGAACCTCAGCATCTGCAGAAAATCGTCTCGCACTTGCGGCAGGTGGGATCAGACAAAAATCTGAAAAATAAGCTTGCCATCCATCACATATCGGTTTCACAGTTTTTGACTGTAATTGATAGAACCATGAGAATTATATTTCCATGCTCTCTAAATAAGTATGGAGAATGGTGATATGATAACTCAGCGTCGAAAATAAAATTGAGATATGGGATCTTGTGCTCTCTAAATAAGTACGGAGACTAATGGAATGTGTGTATGATAACTCAGTATCAAAAATAAAATTCAGACATGGGAGCTTGGTGCTCTGTAAAAATAAGCAAGGAGACTAACAGAATGTGCATAAAAAGACCACACTATTTGCAGGATCTTTTTTATGGTTTAGTCATAAGCGTCTGAATTAAGAATGTGATCGATTTGCTTGTGCATCAGATGCAAAATCAAAAGATTGCACATATATAGTTCCACCTCACATACCTGAACCCTAAAGAGATAGATGTGAGATACCCATGTTGCCCTGCAGGTTGTCCATTCTTCCAACGTAAACGATCAAGTCCTCCATATTGCATCGCTGTTTGTTAGAACCTGATGAGAAAAATGGTACACTCTCACTGTTACACGGTCTTCACAGAGTCTAAAATGAAAGCATTCTGGATTTTTGATCATCGATGTCCTCGCCACTCACATGTGTATTCTCTTATCTCTGGTTCACATACTTTTTTTTTCGACAAAGGGTGGATTTTATTAACTCAAAATGTAGTATCAAGAGGATACAAATACAATGAGCACACACCCGGCCTCTGCATAGCTAGGATGCACACAGCCAACACAAACTCACGCACACAAAAACACGTCAGCAATAGCAAAGTCATATAGGACCAAAGCTATGTATAGGCGAAGAAAAAAGAAAAAAGCCTCAAAACGATCATATCCACGATGGGCAAACTAGAAAAATGACCGTATCCGCACCATTCATCTCATGACACCACACGGACGACGAGGTTCTTCAACAATAACGCCTTCAGTAAGGGAGCGACACTTGAGCGTCGCCATCACCGGATCCAACCACCAAGGCTAGAATCTAGGTTTTCACCCTGAAGAATCAGGTTCATGCCTCACCCAAATATATACAAACACACATTCACGCACTGAAAAATAGAGAGAATCAAATAAATAAGGCGAGGGAGGAAGAGCCTGGACTGAAGGCATCCCTCCTGATCTCAACGGTGCGCCTCCTAGGGCGTGGTCAGTGGCAGCGGACAGCACCCTTTCCCCATGGCGTTCCCGAGCGGCGGATGACATCTGGCATGGGCGGAGACCCCTTCCTCTCCGCCAAGGGCTGCAGTTCAGCAACCGGGGCTGCCGGCCTGTCGAGAAGCCACGCTGCGTTGAACGATAGGAAGAGCACATCGGCAACAACATCAGTCCGCTAGGCACTGATTCCCCCCGGTGGAGGCAAGTGCTTGTGGATGGGCGGCGGCCGATTTGGCGTGGGCTGGTTAGCGCGGAGGCGGTGTATCGCAAGATTTGGATGGGTAAACCAAGAAGATAGAGCAGCGGATGCAGAATTGGATGGAATTCTCGCAGCATATATAGTTGAGGGATGCAGGGTTGTGAAATTAGGAGGGTTGAAAACACAGAGGGGAAGCAGAAAATTAGAGGCGAACTGGCGCGTGTGGGAGATGAAGATGGAAGTGCGTACATATATTTAAACGCGAACGCGGCGACGGCTGAGTTCCACAATTGAAGGGTAACTGACGGCGAGCTACTCAGAGGCGATGAATGCAGCGATGTCCTTTCGTGTCCGTCGTAGAGCCGTCGATGAGATAGTGGCGGCAATAAGAGCGACAGCGGGGAAGACGAACTAATAATTGAGTTTAGTGCGCTCGTGGAGGCGAAAGGGCTGCTGGTGGCGGCGAACGCCTCTGAGCATCGATCGACGCTGCGGAAGGGATAGCATTTGCTTGGCTATATATTTTTTGAGGCATTTCGCTTGGCAATAAGAGACGCAGCAGCATGTCATGGCATGGGCTATCTTTTTTTCTTCTTTGGGCTGGATCGTTCAATGAAGGAAGCCTACTACAGCCCACGTTCGACTTCCAGCGCGCCTGCAGCGGTAACAGCTAAAACATATGCTCGTGAGACCAGGTTGTGGTGGGTCCCTTAGCCAGTAACTGAAATCTTACTTGGCAGGGCTGTTGCAGTGGTTGGTCCCATATGTAAGTCACTAACAGAATGTTGATGTGGCAAACCTGCTGAGGTGGATAGGCTGCATGTCGAGAGAAATAACATAGTGGGGATGAACTATTTAGGTATTGTAGATGCCTTACCTCCATGTTGCCTTAAGAGGACCTGCCTCCACACCCTGCTTACTTCTTCATTCTTCTACCCTTTATTCGCTTGAGTTGCTCATCCCTTTTCTAATTCCTATTCAATTACCCAGCAGTGCATCAAATGAGTATTTTGGTGTGCCGGATTTAAAGAAATTAACTCTGAAACCGAGTATTTGTTTGATGCTGCTAGGTACATGTGCTCAGAAGCTACTATGCCAGCCGAAGATCTAATTGATAAGCACCAAAAATGGAAACATTAGGATCCCTTCAACTCTACTACTTACCATGCAACTTGATTGATAACGCTCCAAAAGAAAATCACCACAAAATGGAACTTGAGGATCCATTTCTCTCTAGTGGAAGGGAAAAAAAATCCTTAACCATGTAAGCAGATTGATAATGCAAACAAAAGAAAAATAAATGTGGGATACTACCGCTGTAGTAGATGTGAAAACTCATTGTCAAGTATTCTCAACATGAGGCCAGCCTATAACGTTGATTATACTTGGTTATTAATACAGTATATCTTACCTGAAATAGCTGCCTCTGCTGATTTGTGCACGCTGCACAATAACTGCATGTGGAACAAAAACTTATACCGACCTTGTGAAGGATGAAGCTGAATGTTTATGCATACTCATGTCGAACACTTCATTTCTGTATAGCTCGGGTGCAGTGTAGCAACCTAATTTACAGAAGAATATAATTAAATTTTTCAGTGAAGGATTACTATCTATATACGTATTTCTTATTTTGATGTTACTAAAAGTGGGCTTGCTGAAGCTTTCAGCAAGGGCCTTGTGGTTCACCAGTTTCACTTTCTCGAGAGCAATATTGGACATCCTCATCAGGCAGAATCATCCAACCTTCATTAGGCCTCCATTATATCACCAAAAAGATTTTTCTAGCACCTTACCAAGATTCAGAAAGTAAAGTAGGGCACAACCGAGAAAATGTTTGCGGTCAAATATGCAAGTATTTATCGATGAAGACTATCGATGAACACCTTCAGCTCAATAATTATGCAAGTATTTATGATTCCCAGAGAATGCAGCAAGAGAACATAGAAGTCCAAGTTGCTCCATTTCCTCTTCTCGCTTTGGCTTTAGGTCGCAATGGATGGTGGGGTACAACTTGTCACTGATGCAGATAAGTCATGCCCCTGAACACCCAGATGTGGTGGTAACGGAAAAAACATTAAAACCTAAGAACTTTTTTCAACACGGGACATTGTCAAATGAAAAACAATATGACACATGTTACAATTATTAATTATCTGTTGGGATCAGGAGTTGGATATCTTAGTACCTTCTGACCATGAAGCCTTCCTTTACTCTGAGTGTAGCTTGCTAAATCAGCCTGTGTTCTAGAAATAACTGCATGAATTAGTCCATATAAGGATATAGGTATGTCAGCTAGATAATGGCTTAGTCACAATTTAATTTTCACAGTGTAGCCTTATTACATTTGGATGATACTCAGATTTCAGAAACAATCATCATCGGCACAACGGTTCCTGAAAGATTTCTGTAACAAAGAAAAAAAATGGACAAGGTTAGTTGTAGTCAGATGTATTGGCCAATGGCCGTTGTGAAGAATTGAGCATTCAGATGGGCATTTCACATGACTTCTCTTTCTCTGTCGACTACTTTGACAGAAACCCTGGTGTCGATCCATTTAGGAACTTGGTACCTGCCTTGTTTGAAGTGTATACAATCAGCCCCCCTTATTCGATTTTCCTTTTTATTCTGTTCTGGAACCAAAAATGAAAAAAAAAAATAGAACGTACCTTGAGCTCTTAATCTCTTTTGCGGAACTGGAGTTCGCCGGGGTTGAGCTTGTACTCCAGTTCATTGCATTCCACCTGAAATTGCACAAGTAACATTCATCATCGGCATCCGCTCCGATGCCTGAAAAAATCAATTAAAATACAAGAAATGAAGGGACGAACACCCGTGTTCAACGCCGGGCTCCCCTTCGGCCGCTGCCTCGCTGACCATCACGAGGTAGAGCCCCTCCCTCCGATCCCATTTGCCAGGAGGCAGCGCGTCCTCCATCGTAGGAAGCGATGTTTTTCTTGAACCAAAATGGGACACGGGTAACACTAAAAAGTAGGCGTCAGCATCACAACAATGGGCACAGTTGCAGTGAACGCCACAGTGCGGATTAGTTTGGTCCCCAAAATAATGCAGCACCTCCAGAAGCATCACGGATTACAACATGCATTTCTTTAGGTACCCCACAAATATTATGGTTGATTAAATTTGGAGCCGAGTGGGGCAAAAGCAGTAAATAAAGACACATGCTCCCCGGATCCAGGCAGGTGGACAGTGAAGAAACGAAAATATCATGTATCCGCAGATAGTACTCCCTCCGTTTCTTTTTAGTCTGCATATAAGGTTTGGTCAAAGTCAAGCTTTGTAAAGTTTGATTAACTTTTCTTTCCCTAATAATAAAGCACGGATTGACTCCGTGGGTTCACCGTCACAATACGCTTCTTCTCATGATTTTACGCTTTCAGTTTAATTTAAAACATATACGCAAGGTGGTACTAATTTTTACAGCCTTGCGTCTTAATTAAAGATATAGAATAGAAAAAAAAAGAAAAAAGCGGGGGCACCAGGATTCGATCCGAGGCCAACAACGTGGGGCTTGTTGCAATAACCAACTCGGCTAAGTTCCTGTGCATATTTTTTATTGATAGCTCGTCCAATTTATCCGGGAATTTGTATCTTTCATCGGTGTTGGGCTGTAGTTTATCTTTTTTTTCGTGCCCCTTGCATGAGCCGTTGGGCCTGCACCGCTAATTAAGCCGGATTATGAGTACTTGACTCCTAATTAAATGTGATTATGGGATCCGGGCTCTGCATGCTGGTGTTGGCTCCTCGGATTTGATCTTAATTAAACCTCCACGGACATCTAAAAACCAACACATGCATGAATAGAAAAAGATCTGGTTGTCATTCAAATAATCAATCAAGCATATGAGCTCGCATCAAGGTTAGCACATGTTGGTAGCTCTTGATGAGTAGGTTTACATGAGACGGTGTCCAAAAAAGGTTTATTCTTTCGTATTGGTTTGTTCTTTTTTTCATTTAATTAACTTCCAAGCAGTGATTCGATTTTTTTGATTCATCATATTTTATTGTTCAACTGTCTTGGATCGGCTTGCTTCTAATCGATCTATTAATAAATATCACCAGGTACAACGCTTGCTCATAAGTGAGACCAATTAATTCAAATTTGTTCATTTGTTGAAGACGTACTATAAGTCTAGAGGGACATCAAGCTTGAAGACAACAACTTCGATCCTTGCAGTGTATGAAGGCTGTTTTTATAGGACCAAAAAAGAATACCGTAGATGCTTTTATGAAATTAGGCCATGATACCATCGCAGCACTTCAAGTCTCAATTGCCTTTTCTAACTCCTTATGTCATTTTTGGCACATAATTTCAAAGACTCTTTTTATCTCCACCATATCTCCTTAGCCTGATTTTTGAGTCTTGGACGACATGGCCATTTAGTAGGAGGATGGGGCCATGCAGGGATAATAATTTTTCACCAGTTGAGAAGCACGGGCATATTTACTATACCTAATAATAAGCTAAGGAGTGCTTCTGGCAGCCGGTCACACAACTTCGCAAAAAAAAACCTATGCTTTCTATGAATTAACCCACAATACACACTCAATTCATATCCGAACCGTTATTTTACATTTTTTTGAAACCCCTTTACTTTTTAGGTAATTCACCTGCGGATCATATTTAAGTGAAACAAATGATTTTCTAAATTATCATATCTTTTAAACCTTTACTCCGATTTTAATATTTTATATATGAAATTTGATTAGAAATGTGTACAATTCGAATATGATATTATTTTTACTTGTTAAATATTTTCTAAATATTATTTTGGAAGCAAACTTATAATATGTAGCACACGGTCTGTTTTTCATCGTATTGGCGGCGGTCCGGATTGCAAATAAACACCCACTAGAACCATATAGAGACGAAAGAAAACATCGATAACCACAAACGCACACCTTTGAAAAACCTCGCAAGGGAAAAACAACAGATTTCTCATCGCGAGAGAGCATGATCCATTTTTCTTTCGTATCGTGGCGATCCGGATTACAAATAAACACCAACTAAAACCATATAAAGACGAACGAAAATATCGATAACCACGCATGCACACCTCTGAAAAACCTCGCAAAGGAAAAATAACAGATTTCTCGTTGCGAAAGCGAGAGAGAGAGAGAGAGAGGGGGGGGGGGGAGTGGGAGAGAGAGATGCCCTAGGATTAACCACATTCAAACACACTTTAATTTGTGTGAACACTGAGGCTACCACCGACAAGGGTGAGAAGGATAAGCGGCAATACAAATGTGATGCTCCGCTAAAATAACGGATGTGGACCTATTGTGGTTTTGAGTGATGGATATTGGGTTAAGAGCGTGTGTTGTTTTTTCTCCCGTTGCAACGCACGAGCTCTTTTGCTAGTATATTAAAAATATAAACATTGACAATATGAAATCAGTATTATCAGATGCACCACAAAATGTATTTTCATACTATATAGTTTAAATATTGTAGATGTTTATATTTTTTATATAAATTTGATCAAACTTTGTGTAGTTTGACTTTGACCAAATCTTATATGCGGAGTAAAAAGAAACGGACGGAGTACTTCACAATTATCACTAATCAACGGGAACAGAAACGAGACAATGACATGGCGTTATCACCTCGGGGCGCTCCTCCTTGTCCAGATCGGCGGTGCAGGAGTCGAGCATCATGGCCTCGAACGAGTCCACACGTAGATCCCAACCGGATCCTGGTTGTGCCTCCCCAAACTGCAGCGGCACCTCCCATCCCATCAAACGGCAAACCTGTCGGAGGGGGAGGGTCACTGTGGGACGCGGGCGCCGTCACCATGGATGATGGAAGGAGGCGGCATCCCCGCGGTCAGCGGGAAGGGGATTGGAGGGAGACGCGCGGATGGCCCGCATGGGGAAGGTGGCGGGGCGGTCTCGATGACGGCGGTGGCGTCCGTGGTCTCGATGACAGCGGTGGCGTCTACGGTCTTGAGGGTGGCGGAGGCTGGGAACCCACAACGCCACCCTAGCAAAAAGGTCGAGGGATGAGTTGGATGACGGAGGCGAAGGGATCGCGATGGTGGCTGGGACATGGTTCCCATGGTCGTAGCGAATAGATCGAGGGGCCCCTGGTTCATCCGATTTTTTTCGTGCGAGCGGCCTCGCTCCCTGGTTTATCCCATTTTTGTTCGTGCGAGGGGCCTCTGGCCAGGTGGTGGTCGTCCGATTTTTCTTTGTTAGTACGTGGGACGGGGTCGTTAGGTGGGAGGTGAAAGGAGGACGAAAAAAACCCAGTCTTTAGTGGGACCAAAATAAATCCAGAACAGAGACTACCAAGAGACATTAAGAGTAGAGATTCCTCACGCTTGGCTTCGTGTGTAATTCACGAGCCACCTTCCCTATGATCATCAATTCTGGTATTAAACACAATACTTATTTTCAGTTGCTTTGAACCCCTTTCACGCCCCGTTTCAGGCATCGAACAATTGTCTACCCGTTCAAAACTTCTCATGATACCTTCTTACTTTGCTCTCGGTAATTTCTTAAGTTTCAATTCGACATTTACTTTCCGTCATCTTCCCCGATGTTATTGACCAGATAGTCAACCTTGCAGAGATCCGTTCTTTTGAAATACCCACCCCTTTAATTTTTCGTAAGTACGATGGAGTTCCCGAAGAAACGATAATAACTTCATCATGATGGCCTGAGACAGAGAAATAAAGACATCAATGTAATGGACCGAATTTTTCGAGAAGAGCAACCAAGACCGAGAAGATTCGTTAGAATTTCGTAACCAGATCTTTCCCCCTTACTCCACCTTTTAAAATCTCAGAACGAGATTTCTTGTAGTAGAGGAGATTTGTGATGTCCGGATAATTAGACTACAATAATTCTCTGCTAATGATGCCACGTCACCTCTGCCACTGTAGTTAATCTTGGGTTAGTTCAAAACCGATTCAATTCAAAATTGAATTAAAGACATACAACGAAAAGTTTTCAAAAGTCAAAACTATAATGTTCTAAATGTAGCAAGTAATTCATAATAAATATTGGTGAAGAAATCACACTCTTTTAAAATAGTTAAATGGATAATAATAAATACAATAGTGGTAAAACTATTAATTAAATGCTTGTAAATTAATAAACAAATACAATCTGCTTTCTAAAATGTGCAAAGTTGTTTGTGGCACTGGAATATTTAGTAAAACTAATTTAGGGCCTATTGTTGTATTTTATTTAAACTAAAATATATTAAAGGTTAAAAGAAAATAGAAAAGAAAATAAATAAAAAGAAAAACTAAAACTAAAAAAAAGGAGAAAGCCCCCGGGCCCTCAGTGGCCCAGCTGGCCAGCCCAACTGGGCAAAGGGCCAGCTAGGCCGGCCCAACTGGCTCAACCGGCCACCCCCCATTTCCCTTATCCCCCATCCGGAGTGGCCCAGAACCCCACCGACTCTTTCCCCTCTCTCCGAAATATCTTCCCCCTCTCCTTTGATTGGATCGGGAGGAGACCGCATGCCCCACCCCTGACGCGCTCGCCCTGCCCTTGCCCGAAGCCTCTGCCGGCGCTCGCCGTCGCCGCCTCGTCGCCGCCACCTCGCCCTTGCCACCTCGCCTAGGGCTACCTTGCCGCCGTGCTGCCATCCCCAAGGCCATGAGGACCACCCCGTCGTCGCCGTTCGTCGGAGGAACGTCGCCGGAGCTCCTCGCCTCGACTACCTCGTCTCCTCCCCACGAGTCGCCCCCAAGCCTCGCCGCCCCGCTGCCATTTACCCTACGGCCCCGCCGTGAGCGCCTCCACCTCCCCCTCTCCTCCTGTCTCCTCGTGCTCTTGCTCACGGCTGCGACCACGTGTCGCACGCACACGCTGCCTGCGCATCGCGGCCCCTTCCCGCGCTCGCCCGCGCGCACAGCCGCGCGCCCGCGGCCACGCCGTTGCCCGCTGCTCCCCGTCGACCGCTCACCTCCCCGCTCGCGCCCCGTTTTGCTCCAGCCGCCGCCTGCTCTGCTTGCCTGCCATCCCCGGCTCTTGCTGCGCCGCGCCGTCGCCCCCTGCAGCTCTCGACCGCGTCCCGCGTCCTCCCGAAGTTGCCATCACGCCCCGACCGCGGGCACCCCGCGCTGGCCGCACCCAGCATGCGCGCCCGGCCCCGCGACCTGTGCGCCCGCGCCTCGCCAGCTCCAACCGTCGCAGCCGCTCGCGCCGCTGCTCACCTCCATCGCCCCCTGCTCCCCTGCAAGCGCGTCGCCCTGCCTGCGGACCGGCCTCGCCTCATCCGCCCCGAGGCATCGTCTCGGCGCCTCGGCACCGCCCGCATCGCCATAGCCTCGCCCCGCCGTGCCCTCCCGCTGCCACGCCGATGCCGCGTTGGCGTCCCCCCTTGCCGTGGCCTTGACTGGTCGCGCCCAGTCCGGGCGCCCGCTTCAGTGGCCTCTATGCCACTGAACAATGGGGCCCAAGCCCCAGAACGGTTTTAAAAACAAAGAAAGAAAGAAGAATTAAAAATAAAAATAAAAGTAAAATTAATTAATTAATTAATTAATTACCTTAATTAATTTTGTTTAATTAAACTAAACAACTAATTAAGCCTAACCAATTAACTTAAACCCTGATTAACCTAAACAGTGTATGACAGGTGGGTCTCACTGGACCCACACGTCAGTTTGACCAGTCAACACCTCTGTTGACTGCCGATGTCATGCTGACGTCAGCATGCACTATTCTGGATAATATTGAAATTAAATAATTAAATAAATCCTAAAAATGATTTAAATTATTTAAAATTAATATAAAATAAACCGTAGCTCGGATGGAAAAACTTTGTACATGAAAGTTGCTCAGAACGATGAGACGAATCCAGATACGCAGCCCGTTCGTCCGCCACGCATCCTTAGCATAGCGAACACACAACTTTCCCCTCCGGTTCGTCTGTCCGAAAATGCGAAACACCGGGGATATTTTCCCGGATGTTTCCCCCCTTCACCGGTACCACCTCTTACCGCGTTAGGGCACCCCTAGCACCGCTACTTGTCATGTCATGCATCGCTATGCATCTGTTTGCTTAATATTTATTGTTTCTTCGCCCCTCTTCTCTCGCTAGACACCGAGACCGACGCCGCTGCTACCCAGTACGACTACGGTGTTGACGACCTCTCTCTCTTGCCAGAGCAACCAGTCAAGCCCCCACTGATCACCAGATATCACCTACTCTCCTCTATACTGCTTGCATTAAAGTAGTGTAGCATGTTACTACTTTTCGTTAATCCTATTCTGATGCATAGCCTGCCATTGTGGCTACAACTGTTGATACCTTACCTGCAATCCTAAATGTTTAGTATAGTTACTAGTACTTCATCAGTGGCCCTACATTCTTGTCCATCTGCCATGCTGTACTATCGGGTCGTGATCATCGGGAGGTGATCACGGGTATATACATACATATATACATGCTATACAGGTGGTGACTAAAGACGGGTCGGCTCATTGAGTACCCGCAAGTGATTCGGATGTGGGGGCTGAAGGGGCAGGTGGCTCCATCCAGGTAGTGGTGGGCCTGAGTTCCCGACGGCCCCCGCCTGTTACTTTGAGGCGGAGCGACAGGGCAGGTTGAGACCACCTAGGAGAGAGGTGGGCCTGGCCCTGGTCAGCGTTCGCGGTTACTTCAAGATAACACGTTTAACGAGATCTTGGTATTTGATCTGAGTCTGGCCACTGGCCTATATGCACTAACCAACTGCGCGGGGACAGTTATGGGCACTCGACGTCGTGGTATCAGCCGAAGCCTTCGTGACGTCAGCGACTGAGCGGCGCACGCTGGGTTGGACTGGAACGCCTGCTCTTGTATAAGGGAGGCTAGGTCTGCTCACTGGCCGCCCTCGCAACGTGCAGGTGTGCAATGGGTGATGGGCCCAGACCCCTGCGCCATAGGATTTAGACCGGCGTGCTGACCTCTCTGTTGTGCCTAGGTAGAGATGCGACGTGTTGATCTTCCGAGGCCGGGCATGACCCAGGAAAGTGTGTCTAGACAAAGGGGATCGAGCATGTTGGGAAATGTGGTGCACCCCTGCAGGGAAGTTAATCTATTCGAATAGCCGTGATCTTCGGTAACAGGACGACTTGGAGTTGTACCTTGACCTTATGACAACTAGAACTGGATACTTAATAAAACACACCCTTCTAAGTGCCAGATACAACCCAGTGGTCGCTCTCCAACAGGGCGACGAGGAGAGGATCGTCGGGTAGGATTATGCTACACGATGCTACTTGGTGGACTTACCTTCTGCTCTCTTCTACATGCTGCAAGATGGAGGTGGCCAGAAGCATAGACTTCGATAGGACTAGCTATCCCCCTTATTCCGGCATTCTGCAGTTCAGTCCACATATGATATGCTTATTCCATTTGATACCATCGCATACATATGTAGTGCAGCTCCTTGCTTGTGAGTACTTTGGATGAGTACTCACGGTTGCTTGCTCCCTCTTTTCCCCCTTTCTATACCCGATTGCTGCGACCAGACGATGGAGTCCAGGAGCCAGACGCCACTGTCGATGACGACTACTACTACTCGAGAGGTGCCTACTGCTACGTGCAGCCCGCTGACGACGACCAGGAGTAGTTTAGGAGGATCCCAGGCAGGGGGCCTACGCCTCTTTCGATCTGTATCCCAGTTTGTGCTAGCCTTCTTAAGGCAAACTTGTTTAACTTATGTCTGTACTCAGATATTGTTGCTTCCGCTGACTCGTCTATGATCGAGCTCTTGTATTCGAGCCTTCGAGGCCCCTGGCTTGTAATATGATGCGTGTATGACTTATTTTATTTATAGAGTTGTGTTGTGATATCTTCCCGTGAGTCCTTGATCTTGATCGTACACGTTTGCGTGTATGATTAGTGTACGATTGAATCGGGGGCGTCACAATCACCCCTTGAGCGGTTTTAGTGTTCACATGTTAGAGTTTAGGCGGTTTTGATTGTTGACTAGGAATTTACTAATTATTTACACTAATGAAATGGCAAGGACGCCATCGAAAGCCGCGGATGTCGTCGGAGATGTACCCAATGGACCCCGACCTTCCCTACGAGGAGTGGAGATCATGCGGGTGCCTTTCAAGCTCAAGGGGTCGTCGAGCTACCTCGTCGGCTCATCGCCCGCCTCGTAGTGGGAGTAACTTAGGTACTAGGAACATAGCACACTCCAAGAAAATTTTGCTTATGTGGCATGTAGTTAATGAGGAGAGAGATCTTTAGAGTAACATAGTAATATGTTACAGTACTATAAGTTACTCCCCACTATGACCAGCCTTGGCCTCTCCTGGTGCTCCATCATGTATAGCTGCTAAGCCTGCCACGTAGGCATAAAATATGATGTGGCAAGTTAATTAAGAAGAGAGAGAGAGAGAGACTAGTTTGGTGACCCAGGAAGAAACAGTGGAAAGACAGTTTTGAGTCTATAGCTAATTAAATGAAGCAAGATTAGCAACACCAAACTAAGCACCTACTATGTGTTGGATACTTGAGTTGCTAAGCCATTTAATGCACTTGGCACCTCAACTAAGCACATTTGCATTGGAAGAGGTCATAATTCCATACGGTATCATAATATGATACTCAAATCTCTCTTTCTTCATTTAATTCTACGCCACCTCATCAATTTGCCTACTACTAGTTGGCATGCATGATACTACTTATAATACTCCCATTAGAACCAGCCTGGTAGAATTAAAATACCTAATCTAAATGGTCGCCGCCCGATCTCTTTGTCCTCCTTCAGCATCCGGCAGAAGAGGAATCGTGCAAGACCCGGTTGTATTCGCCGGCGTCGCCTCGGCGGTGGCCTTCATGGGATACAATCGGCGGCGGCCTCCCGTGTTCTACTTCCCCTCGATGATGGCGGCAGGCGGGGACGTGCTGCCTGTCACCTCGTCGACATCCGCGTAGCCGCATCACCTCATCGACATCTGTGGCGGCTTCTTTCTCTGCCTGCAAGTCGCGGCTACGAGCGTGTCGACGGCGGATGTCGCAGTCGCAGACACTAGAGGCGATGAACGATGCAGCGGTGTCGGGGGCAGCGATGATGCCCGTGCCGCCGTGCTCCCCGACAAGCCGGCGTGGAGCAAGTCGGCACTCTTCCTCGAGTTGTATTGGAGAGGCCAGCTACGGAACCAGGCGCTAGCTTAGTGCAGCAACTGCCTCCGACGGGCTAGGCGAGGTAGGTGGAGAAGCGAGCTGCCTTGCTCATAACTGCCGGGCTCGGCGGGTAACCCAGATGGCTTTTATGCCAGAGAACTGCTCTTCCTGCTCGTCGGATGCCACTGAAAGAGTGGACAAAATGGTGGAAGGAGGAGCTTCGCCAGCGTCCTGCTCCTGAACGGACGTGTGTGGCCGGAGTTGGTTTCTTGCATTCCACGCGGTTTTAAATGTAGGTTTTTGAATGCGGCGAGGAGGCGGGTACAGCTGGGAGTACAGCGAGCGGCGCCCTGGGCCGGCGCGCCACTTCAAATCGCAGACGTAGTGAGAGGTCGCGTCTGCCCTTTCCCCCTTGACCGTGGACCTTGACGGTGTACGTCACCTTGTATCCAGATATGAGATGCCACGTGTACCAGATGAATGACTCCAAGCTCGACCACCGTGATGCAAGAGGTGCGAGCCGAGGAACACAGTTGGAGACACCCCCTCAGACTAGCCACAATGGGTAGTAACATAGACTAGTAACATGTTCATGTTACTAGTCTATGTTAGTACTACCTCTATAGTAACAGTCTAAGGGGGGTAACATATGTGTGGTAACATGCAACACTTCATTTATTAGGCTATAGACACATCTTGCCTTGATATGTGTGATGTTACTACTTTCCTCTCTTTCTTCATTTATTGTTTGCCACATCATCTATTTTATCTAGACATGTGTGATGTTACTACCTACTAGCAAGATGCCCGTGCATTGCACATACCATCAAGATGCATTTGTATGACTAGTTTATCTTGTGAGAGAAAAGGACGAACAAGGGCAGGCCTTATTTGCAAATGTGGAGAGGTTTGTGGGTACTTTTTTGCAAAATTTCCATAGTTTCCTTCCTATCCGTCAGATATAAATCGGATGGCCTATATTGCAGGATGGCAGACACACCATCATCACCAACTATGTTTTTTATAAGAGTGTAGATGTAGATGTTACTCCCACTGTGGGTAGTCTCAGTGTGTGCTTCTCGTCGTTCTGTGAGTGGACGGGACACATCAAAGTTAATATGTAGTAGTATTTAGTACTCTCTCCAAAAAGGGCCGACCATGTCCATGGCTACCATCCCGTGCTTGGTCATTGAGTACGTGTACTATTCACGTGCCATCGAGGAGGAAAAATATTGCGTATCACTAGGTGCCATCGTAGTGCACGACTCATTTACGCACTGTTTATCTCCATTTTCTTGCATGATACGTGCACCTTGATGCTAGATGTCCCGCATGTTGGCAAAAGGATGAACAAAGTGCGGCGGGCTGGCATTTTCGCCGTCTATTGAGGTCGGTTAACTCATCACATGTTACCGACTCTTGGGTGGGATAGTTTTTTTGGTGGGTTTGGGGCAACTTGCTCCAATTTAACCCTCATGTATGGATACTTTAGGGGTATTTGAGACCCAACTAGCTCAAACTAGCTCTAACCAATGGATCCAAACAGGACCAAAGTTAGTCTTGGAAAACACATTAAGCCCTATATACATGGACAGACGGAGTACATGATACTAGCAAACAGTCACCAGTAGTAGTAGTTCATTGGTTGGTTTAGATTTTTGATTTAGTTGATGTGTTGCTACAGTCCAATATTCGCGTGTGGTTGCTTCTAGAATAAAAAAAGGAGGTACCCCTACTTATGTTACTCCCACAATGCCTAGCCTAAGGTTAGTAGGTGACCTTGCGCTTGGCTCTTCGCCTCTTCCGGAAGTCGAACAATAATGATGGTACTACAGTAGTACTTCTGGCAATCTGATACCAAATGAATTGCAACACGTCCACCGCTTGTAAGCAAAAGTTTCTCCTCATGCTGCGAGCCACCGCGCACGCGTTGGCGAGGGAGAAGGCGTAGCAAGCAAGCTTCTCGTCGTTCTATGAGTTTACGGGACACATCAAAGTTATTTAGTATGTACTCTCTCCAAAAAAGGGCTGACCATGTCATGGCTACCCCTCCATCCCGTGCTCCGACGTTGAGTGCGTGCACTATTCACGTGCCATCAAGGAGAAAAAATATTGCGTAGTAGTAGGTGCCATTGAAGTGCACGACTCACTTACGCACTCACTACTAGGGAAAAGCCTATACACAGAATTTTACCAGTAGCGCTGTACAAAATCAAGCGCTGCTGCTACTTAGTAGCAGCGCGCGTAAATAAACCGCGCTACTGCTATGACTTTAGCAGTAGCGCGTACTAGCGAAAAGCGTTGCTGCTACGTTTGAACTGGGCGCACATGGCTAGCCCAACCTAGCAGTAGCGCGTATAATGGCCCAGCGCTACTGCTAATCTCCTTAGCTGCAGCGTGTATTCCAGAACACGCTATAGCTAACATAGCAGTAACGCCCTTTCTGGAACGCGCTACTGGTACTTCTGACTTAACCACGCGGTTCGTCCTTCCCCACGGCCACTTCATCCCCCAAATCAACTCCACTCTCGCCGCCGCCGTCGCCCCTCGGCCGCCGCGCGCTCTCCCCACGCCGCCCCCGACCCCAGATTCAACGTCGGCCCCGCCCCCGACCTCAACGCCGCCCGGGACGCCGCCCCCGACCCCGACCTCAATGCCGCCCCCGCCCCCCCCCCTGACCTCAACACCGCCCCGGAGCCCCGACCACGACCTCGACGCCGCCTGCCCCTCCCTCGTCGCAGGCACCCAAGGTGAGCACGCCTGCTCCTCCCTCTCCCCTACCTCTGCCTAGGGTTTCTACCTCCATCAAATTAGTTAGGGTGGAAACGAATCGGATGCGTATGCGGCTCAAATGAGTTAGGGTTCATGTAAGGGTGGAAACGAATCAATTTTCTAAGATAAATCATAAAACGAGTAAAATTTGACCACTTATTTCACTTTATAGTTGGATAATTGGAATATCCGCTACCACTTTCCACCCCTATAGGTTCATCAAATTAGATGGTAATTAGGGCAGTAGTTCTTAGGTACTAATTAGTTAGTAAGAACTAGGTACTAATTAGGTACTAGAATATTTTTATTTATAGTAAGTTTATTTTTAGTAAGAACTAGTTGAATTAATAGAACTAGTTAGTAAGAACTTGTTGCTATTTTTTTAGTTAAAGAAATTTTCCCGCATCGACGTGGACGATGCCTATCCCGCATCCTCGTCGTCGAGCCGGCGGAGGACGACACCTGCTTGACCAGATGGGCCATGTCCGGGACTGGGCTCCGTCGGGGTGGTACTGGGAGGCGCTACCTACCGGGGGGCGCAGGTTGGTGAGGAGCCAGCCTGTCGTTGACCCGAACCTTCTTTTGTGGCGGTCGCGTGGGCCAGTGATGGTCCAGAGGCTCGAGGACTCCGCGGAGGTGGTGCGTCACCGTGTCAGTGAGGAGGACGCGCACGTCCGTCGCTACTTGTTTGCGTTGGAGCACATGTTCTCCAATACCTGGCAGGTTCTCCAGGGATCTCACTGGAGCTATGATCCCGTGATGGTTCCTTCTTTGTGGGTGTCCACCGCCCGCGCCGATACCCGTCGTGTGCTAGGGTTTTAGTTGTAATAGTGATGTTATATGTATGACACTATTCGGGATGTATTAGTGATAATATTCGACTATGTACAGACGCATGAGATGATTTACTTTTGCTTATTGAATGCATGCTAATTTGAGTCTTATAAGATATTTTGAAATGTATATCTTGTGTTGCTCAATATCCAAGTGGCCGGTCATGTTTGCAGGTTACACCTCCGAGTGGCCTATGTTTTGCCGGAGTGTTGATTCATTTCCGTTCCGGCAAATTTCAGGCGCTCGATATATCCTATTTTAGCAAAGGTCATGCCGGATTTTTCCATGAATTTTGGCATGACTTTTTCCAGAATATGTAGGAAATATCGAGTGCCCCGGATTTGTGTGTTGAGTATCCTGGTAGTTGTCTTTTATCGATTTTCAATTAATGTTTTAACTATGAACATAGGAAATGTCTGACGACAAAAAGGATTTCGGTATTTGCAAATACTGCGAAGACGAGCGCGGCATGTGCGACGGAATCTTCCTAGATGATGATAGGCGCTTCAGCATCAAGCTGGACGAGAACTTCGAAGTGGATACAGTAAGTCACAACGACAAGTATTTTTTCGTAATTAAGCATGACATCTGCTTCATTTGCTTCAACTTATATTTTTTTACTATTCTACTAGCGTATCCCCTGCCTGCAAGAGTTTTTGTATTGGATAAGATAGGTTTCAGTCATACTATGGAGGTAAAGAAAGTTTATTTGAAGACCAAGCATGGTTATATTTTCCACGCAAAATTATACAATTCAGACGACTACACCTATTTTGGATGCAAAACATGGCGAGCACTATGCAAGACTTATGCATTTTAGCCTGATATGGTTATCACCTTTGATATTCATCCGGAAGATGATATTGAAGGTAATACCGACATCTGGGTCGATGTGCAGACGCCTCCAGTTACACCAAAATGTAAATTTCTCAACCATATTTATGTCTTTGATATTGTTTATTCAAAAATAGTTGACAACTAATTTGTATTGTCAGCTTATTTCAGTGCAAGCAAACATGTCCAGCGCTTGGTAGATAGGACCTACTACTGTCCCGGGGCTGAACTAAACTGCGAGGAGCTAAGTCATTATGTTTCATGGCTTGAGGATCTTGATACCGTCAAGACAAATTTTCTTCCTGGACTTAGAAATCTTAGTACTGAAAACGTGCGACCAATAGTGTTCGTCATGAACTATGGTCACATCTATTTAGGAAGGATGGGAAGATTTTTACTATTTGTCCTCACTGCATCTTTTCCATACATTATTTGTGAAGCCAAACTTCATTGCTAAGTATGTGACCATACGATGTTCTTCAACAGGGACTCCCGATGAATGTTGTGCCTTATGGGATCGAAACTAAAGGTACCATGAGTATTATTAGCTTACGACCAAGATATCCTACATGTTACTTTAGTGCATTCAAGATCAGCGATGAATGCTTAATAGTGCAAGACTGGACCAGATATGTGATGAGGGAGCGCAGACAAGTACTAGGGGGCAGCAAACAGATGTGCTACCCAAAATTAGGAGACAGGTTCATCTGCATGCTCCAACTTGATCAAGGAGGAGAGCTACACATGTTTTATGTTGTTTTACCTAAGAGAGAGCAGCAGGAGTGATTAGCTAGAAATGAGTTTGAGGATGATGATGTGCTACACTATTACTATGATGATAAAATAGCTAGTGTTGGTGGTAATGATTGATGATTATTATTAGCTAGTGTTAGTGGTGATTAAATAAATATTGTTGGTGCTAATGATTATGATGATGATTAAATAGCTTGTGCTGGCGGATTAGATTCAAGTGGAGGCAACATGTGGTGCACATCGAAAGTACTACTAGTCCAAACTAGATCAAGTTTGGATTAGTAGTATACTTTTGACATGCACCACATATTGCCTCCACTTGAACCTAATCCACCTTCATTTGACACATTGTTATGGACATAATGATGTAAACCTCATAACTGGTATTGTACCAATATTTGTACGATGGCGCATAAATACACTAAAAATAAAAAAATAAAAAACAATACTAGTAGCGATGGAAAGAAAACACGCTGCCAGTAGTTACATTAGCAGCAGCGTGGGAGTGAACAAGCGCTGCAGCTATTTGTCCTAGCAGTAGCGCGTGTGGCACGCATTACTGCTAAGCCATAGCTGTAGCGCCTTATTAGTAGCACGCCTACCCGCGCTACTAGTGAGCACAAAATCAGCGCTACCGCTAGGGTTTTCCCTAGTAGTGACTGCTTATCTGATTATCTCCATTTTCTTGCATGACACGTGCACCTTGATGCTAGATGTCTCGCGTGTTGGCCAAATGATGAACAAAGCTCACGTAAAAAAAGAGTTGAAGAACATAGATTCCCGATGACCGAGAAGGAGCAAGGAACCTCGCAGTGGAGCGTCTGCAAGGAACCTTGCGTGTTTTCCCCTGTTTTTTGCCGCCTGCCCACCTATAAACAAAATAAAAGAACATGAACTCTTTGCTAACCACTAGAGACGATACATCAGGATGCTAAGTTGAAGGTGTTTTATGGTTTATATTGATAACCACGCAAGAAGCCACGCATGTACAAGACGCATGCAGCCACGCATGTACACACGCCAATGCACTAACTCATGCCGATCCAACTCATGCACATACGCGCACGGCATGGAGCACACAACGCACGTACACAACACGTGCATGCACACACACTTGGCCGCAGAATGCACGCGAATAACACATGCATGCGCACACATTCGGCTGCATGGAGGCGTGTGCCATCTGCGGCGACGTCCGGTTCGTCGTGCTACGGCGAAGCTCGCACACAACGGTGCCTACTCATCTCTTGCAGCACCTCTTTGCCATCGTTGCTCAATGACTAGTCGGAGACAAAGACAACCGCAGCCTCGGCCTTAGAGCTAGCACTGATGGAAAAGCTGGCACGCTGCACGCACATGAGCAAGTACGGAGTGCCCATGATGTGGTGCGTCCCCAGTCGCCTGTACTCCTTCTGCGCATGTTGTCTATCAAGGCGGCTGCATGCCTAATGGTGATGTGGGTGAGATCTTCTAGGACTCAGATGATGACGAGGAAAGTCATGGGGAGTGGGCTCTCATGCAAGAGCCTAGCTATATGCGGATTCCTATACAAATATAATAAATGTGAAGAAAGAGAATGAGAGAAGGTTGAAAAAAGTACTAAGCGATGTTATAGCCAACCATGTAGCCCACACTACTATATGAGTGACTATAAATGATGGCTATACATGACATGGTAGTTTCTTATAGCCATCAGCTAGCTATACTATTAACCATGCTCTTAGGCTGGTCATAGTGCAGAGTAACTTAGAGTAGTGTCATGCATATGACACTAGTCTAAGTTACTACCTCCATAACGCAAAGTAACATAGTAGTAGTGTCATACTAGTTGGCTTCATGTATTACCTTGTAGACTCATCCTCTCTTGGAAAGCACTATGTTACAGTAACATATATTTTTCTCGAATACGCACGAGTGTGCGTATTATTCATTAAAGAAGAGAGGGGAAAGAGACCCTAATCCACGGTTACAAGCTTATTTACATGCGGAATTAATCCGGCACCACCCTAGTTTCTACAATGGACTACTTGCTTGTGCCCCACACTACATATTATGTTACTCTAAACACATCTCTTGTCATCAAATACATGCCACATAAGCAAACTTGTCTTGGATTGCGCTATGTTACTACCTAGGAGTATGTTACTCCCACTATGAACTGTTGCACGTCCATTGCAGCAAAAGTTTCTCCTTGTGCTGTGAGCCACCGCGCACGCGTTGGCGAGGGAGAAGGCGTAGGGGCTGTTTGGTTTGTGACTAAGTTTGCCAAAGGTTACAACACCTAAGGTTAGGCAAGTTTGACCAACTTAGTGGGTGTTTGGTTCAAGCCACACTTTAGGCAAGCCACACTTAGGTCCCACATGGCATGCACATAAAAAGTGTGGCAAGATTCCCTTAGGCTTGCCAACTTGTGGCTCTCATTTTGAATTTTTAATAAGGGTCCGTTTGGTTCTAGGACTAGGAGTGCCACATTTTGCCATACTATGTTGCCAAACTTGCCTATGGTTAGTTCTTCAAAATGAGAGCCACAAGTTGGCAAGCCTAAGGGAATTTTGCCACACTTTTTATGTGCATGCCATGTGGGGCCTAAGTGTAGCTTGACTAAAGTGTGGCTTGAACGAAACACCCACTAAGTTGGTCAAACTTGCCTAATCTTAGGTGTGGTAACCTTTGGCAAACTTAGTCACAAACCAAACCACCCCTAACCTTAGGCAAGTTTGGCAACATTGTATGGTAAAATGTGGCACTCCTAGTCCTAGAACCAAACAGCCCCGTAGTAAACAAGCTTCTCGTCGTTCTGCGAGTTGCCGCGTGTTGGCAAAAGGATAGCTCACGTCAATAAAAAAGAGTGGAAGAGCATAGATTCCCGACGACCGAGAAGGAGCAAGGAACCTCGTGGTGGAGCGTCTGCACTCATAATATTTTATATTATTCAGCAATATATAATCAACAGATCATCTCCACAGTGGACTAGAACAGTACGAACACGGTAGCCCAGTGTAGTTACATCATACTACATGGCTAACCCACACTATCACCATTTTTCTTGGCCTCCGCGCGACACCTAGTTCTAGTAATCCAGCAGCCTGTATCGCTTCTCGCTCCTCGTCTCTCTCCAAGTGCGGCGGGCTGGCGTTTTGCCATCTACTGAGGTCCGTTAACTCATCACATGTTACTGAAATGCCAAGAGCATTCTAAAAAAATATTGTACTCTATTGTTATGCCAAGAAGAGGAAGCACTTTGACCGACGGACCAAATGAGACAGGCATGACATGCCGTGAGTGGGTCCATTTTCTCGTTTTGAACTCGTTTAGAACACTTGGTTTGACTATTGATAATATTTTATATAGGGTCTAATGTATTCTTTGAGGATGCCTTTGACTATTGATAAGATTTTATATAATTTAAAAATTATATCATTCCAAGATCCTTACACGTTCCATTTAAAAAAAGATCCTTTCACGTATAGATTTGACTGTATGCTTTGAGCAACTTGCATGTTCCATATTGCTCCTGTTTGGATACTCTAACTTAGCTAGAGGTTAGACTAACTCATGACTAACCCTGAACTAACTGTAACCAAAGAGGTGTTTGGGTGACAGGGTTAGATTGACAATAAATGCACTTGATAGAGAGAGAAAAGTGATTTTCCAGTGGGCCCAATGAGAACTATCTCCAATTAGCACCTCTTCGGTGGGATAGTTTTTTTGTGGGTTCGGTGCAACTTGCTCCAATTTAACCCTCATGCTTGGATACTTTAGGGCTATTTGAGCCCCAACTAGCTCAAACTAACTCTAACCCATGGATCCAAACAGGGCCAAAGTTAGTCTCAGAAAATGCATTAAGCCCTATATACAACGGAGTACATGATACTAGCAAACGCTCACCATTAGTTGTAGTT
Source organism: Triticum urartu (assembly GCF_056163025.1). Classification (NCBI taxonomy): domain Eukaryota; kingdom Viridiplantae; phylum Streptophyta; class Magnoliopsida; order Poales; family Poaceae; genus Triticum; species Triticum urartu. The sequence goes on along the minus strand of NC_141879.1, from coordinate 322,578,738 downwards.
CATTGGTTGGTTTCGATTTTTTATTCAGTTACTGTGCTGCTACCGCTAATATTCGCGTGTGGTTGTTTCTAGAGTAAAAAAAGGAGGTACTAGTACTTACTGTGGGAAAGGTGAAGTAATGGTTGCTTCGCCCGACCAACTTATTACTCTGGGAATATGGGAGTACCAGCGGATTCAAGGAACAGATAAATGATGGTTGCTTCGTCCGAGCAACTTACTGTGGCGAAGGTGGGGCTATGTGATTTGACTGATCACTAGTAATTACTACCATGAGGCAACGAGTAGGGTGAATCTTTCCCTGCAGTTGTGCACTCAATATTGCTGCATGGCAGTTGGAGCCGGATGAAGGATGTCCCACATGTCGGCGAAATGAAGTTGAATTTTTTCTGGCATTGCTATCAATCCTACAAGATTTGTTTATATGTACACATAATTTTAATGAAATTGTACTATGATGCTACGATGGTTTGAACTTTGGTTCCCGCTAGAAAAAAAGGTTTCAACTTAGGATTCATGTGTCCTCTTGCCTCAAGATTATCTCGTTAGAACATTCCATAAAATACAAATGAAACTACCATGGCTGCTAATGCATCTCAATGGTTCGCAGAGCAGCGCCAATATTCACATCACAACTGAAGACAAAGTTGTGAGAAGGTGTACAAATAAAGAAAAATATATAATTGATCGATGTTGTTCGTAGGCATGGCTCCATTTGCTAGGCACAGTGTTCATTGCTTGGCAACTAGTTTCACCCAGCTCTGTAGCCAAAAAAGAGGTGTATGGAGGACACCACAATCCAATCATTTTGTGCAGCTCCACTAAAATCGAGCGGACCATCCCTGTTTGAAAAGATATCCAGTCAGTGTGATTACAATAATATTGGAACTAGATGATGAAACATAACACACAAAAATAGAAGCCGATCACCTCTGCAATCTCTCTTTAATTAGGACTAACTACTTGTTGGAGAAGATTAGGCACGGAGTTGGATGAGGAGGATAGAAAAACCAATCTCCCTTTCTGCAGTCCCACAGAAATGTAAAAACGTTGCCCGTGTGACATTTTGGCGGAACTACATAAAATACTCTTAAGAAAAAAGTGATTTGTGCAGTTGACCAAAAGGTCGCAATAGTAACGAGGTGAAAATGGATAGCCCTATTTGCAAAAGGCGGTAGAAAGGAAACAATTACTGCCCAATAACACGAGTCGAAGACACATACACCGACAAAAAAGAAGCATATTCCATGTAATAAGGGAAAGGTAGCAGCATGATGGTTTACCAAAATGGTTTGAGGACGAGATTGCGAGATGGAAAGTACGTCGGCCGAGATACATTTTAAGCAAACAACTAAAGAAGCCACATGCAGCAGAGCGGGAAGATGGGTAGTGGAGCAAGGACGGAAGAAGCTGTACCTGAGGGTCGTCGAGATGTTACTAGGAGGGCGCCGGCGGCCGGGATCTGCCCATACTGCGGCAATGAGCAAGTGGCGAAGGCCCTACCACTTAGGAGCTTGGTCAGAGAGAACGGCGGGTACCGCAGATCGAGATGTGCTGCCTCAACACCGTCGAACGGAGAAACGATGCACATCCTCCCTTTCCACCGGCGAATGGGATGCGACCGTATCACTGACCAACGGTGAGAGAGAGAGGTCACCGCCGCCTTGTGTGAGATGGTGTGACGAGAGACAAACCCAGCAGGCAGGCTCCGTTCTATAGAGTGGAGCGGATTTTTCCATTTTCCCCGAGGCAATCGTTTTATATTCAGTACGTGCCATTGAGGAATATATAAATTTATTTAATACTAACGCGTCAAGTCGAACTTTGTTCCGTCTAGGCGTGGTACCCGACCGTCCTTCGAGTAAATAACCGCTACATGCGTCAAATTATCACGTGGGCTGCCTTTTCATATAGGAACGAACTCCACCATGTACCCGCGTGGGTGTGGCCGGGAACGAGACGTGAGTACGTGCGTCCTACGTGCACCTCTTCTTTAGGTGTAGTGTAACACCCCGGATGTAACCTACCATATTTGTTTTCCAACTCTTGCCATTTCCGGCACTAAGTTATGTTATTTCCTCGTTGTCGGATTTTTACCTTCGTGTTGCTTTGTCTTTGTCATGCATCTCATATCATGTCATCATGTGCGTTGCATTTGCATACGTGTTCGTCTCATGCATCTGAGCTTTTTCCCCGTTGTCCGTTTTGCATTCCGGCGCTCCTATGCCCTCCGGTGTCCCTTTCTACCTCTTTTCGTGTGCGGGTGTTAAACGTTTTCGGATCGGACCGAGACTTGTCATGCGGCCTTGGTTTACTACCGGTAGACCGCCTGTCAAGTTTCGTGCCATTTGGACTCCGTTTGATACTCCAACGGTTAACCGAGGGACCGAAAAGGCCTAGTGTGTGTTGCAGCCCAACACCCCTCCAAAGTGGCCCAAAACCCACCTAAACCTCCTCCATCACCTAGGCCGTTCGATCACGACCGCGTGGCCCCAAACCGTGCTCAATTTGGAGTCTCCTAGCTCCTCGTACCTCTATAAATAGAACCCCCATTCCAAATCCTGGGTCTTCTCCCTCAAAACCCTAGAAAATCTACCCCGCCGCCGCCGGACATGTCCAGCACCGGCCGGACACATCACCGCTGCCAATCCTGAGGCGCCACCTGTCCCGCGCCGGCCTCCCACCGCCGCGGGCCGTCTCGGCCCAGGGCGGGCCCTCTCCACCGTGCGACCGGGCCGCCTCCTCACGCCTGCGCCGCCCATCTCGTCCATCTCGGGCGACAGAGCCCCGCGCCGGCCAGCGCCGCCATCCCCGCCGACCAGCCGTGCCTCGCCGCCTGACGTGCTCCGGAGCCGCGCCCTGCTCCGCCTCGCAGCCCTCGCCGCCCGAGAGCTCCGGCGAGCTCCTTCGCCGGCCACCTCGTCCCCAAGTCCCCGGCGAGCTCCTTCCGGCCACCGCGAAGTCTGGCGACCTCGTTTCCCTCTCCGGCGATCTCCTCGAATTGTGTGCCTCCAGATCCAGATTCAAGTCTCGGTTGACTTTTGCCCCCCTAACCCTAGTTTTTATGCATAGTTCATCAGCTCATAACTTCATCACCGTGGCTCCGATTCGTGCGTGTAGCATATCAAAATGTTCGTCTCGACGAGTACTTCATTTCATCTCATTGCATCATTTTCATTTCAGCTCATCTTGATGCCCTAAATGCTGTTGGAAGAGGGCTATGTGATGTTAGTTTCAGTTTCTTATCAGCAAATGCACTTTTGTCATTTTTGCCATGATTAATGTGTGCATGCTATGATCTTGAGCTCTACATGTGTTTTGAAGTATGCCATGCCATCTTTACAGGGGTGTATGCCATGTATTTTTGTGATCTCTATGGTGACTAGCACAAGCATGCAAAGTAGCTTACTTAATGTTGCTGATTTCAGGGACTTAGAAATATTCTAAGTCTCTGCCCTGCCATTATTTTTATGCCATGTGTTCATGTCGATACCTAGTGAACCATGCCTCTTTTGAGCATGATCAGTAAGGATGTTTTGTAGATATTATGGTGATCTATCCATCCATGTCTTTGTTTGAAATTATGGAGCAACCTAGCTTGAGTCAATCGAGCTCTACTTTTGCTATAAAATGTTCCTGGCAGATTGTTAACATGTTTAGCAATTTTGCCGAGCTTGTTGTAGTTGATTCGTGCATGCTATGTTGTTGTTCTTGCCATGTCTAGCTTCTATGCCATGTCTATTTGCTAGGTGTATGCTTAGTTTGTCATGTCTTGCCCCGTAGTGAGTGCATCGAGCTCGTGAACATGCCTACTTGATACCTGTTTTGCCATGTTCCAGTTTTTCACTAAGTCTGAATCTGTTAATGATAATTGCTATGTTCACGTGGTTGCAATTGTATTTTCTGATCTCTTTTGGCTTATGGTCAGTAAGGGACTTTTGTTTTATGCTTTGAGTAGCTTCATACCATGCCTTGCTTTTCCATGATATGTTCCTGTAGCATGTTGTTACCTTACTCTAAACATTGCTTCCTGATGTTAAATTCCTGACTTGTTATTTTCACTAAGTCTGTAACCTATAATCTTTTGCACTTTTGCCATGCTTGTTTGAGCTTGCTATTGAGTGAATTATCCATAGCTCAGTGTTCATCTTTTGTCAAGCATCTTGAGTGGACCCCTGCCATGTATTTTGTTGCTATGTTTGGGTGCAGTAGCTTGTTGTTCTTAATGCATTTAGATGGCCTCGTGCTGTTAATCGTAGACCGGTGCCATATTTGTTTTGCTTGTCATTTCCAAACCGTGCATCCGATTCCGGTGGTCTTTATATCGATTTCAACCGAAATCAACTCCTCTTTCTAGTGGCACTCTTGTTTTTCCAAGTTGAGGCCAGGTTCAATCATTCTTTTCCGAATCATGCATATGCATCGCATACCACATCCCGCATATCATGACATGTTTTGCATCATGTTGTTTGTGCATTGCACGTGGTTGTTTGTCTCCCTTTTGCTTGTTGTTCTTGCTTTGGGTAGAGCCGGGAGACGAGTACGTGATCTAGGAGCCTGTTGAGTACGTTTACGAGGATCAAGTCAACTCGGAGAACTTTGCAGGCAAGATGACCATACCCTCGAAATCACTTCTATCTTTGCTTGCTAGATGCTCGCTCTTTTGCTATGCCTATGCTACGATACCTACCACTTGCTTATCATGCCTCCCATATTGCCATGTCAAACCTCTAACCCACCTTGTCCTAGCAAACCGTTGTTTGGCTATGTTACCGCTTTGCTCAGCCCCTCTTGTAGCGTTGCTAGTTGCAGGTGAAGATTGGAGTTTGTTCCTTGTTGGAACATGGTTATTGTTGGGATATCATTATATTATCTTGTTTACGTTAATGCATCTATACACTTGGTAAAGGGTGGAAGGCTCGGCCTTATGCCTAGTGTTTTGTTCCACTCTTGCCGCCCTAGTTTTCATCATACCGGTGTTATGTTCCTTGATTTTGTGTTCCTTACACGGTTGGGTTATAATGGGAACCCCTTGACAGTTCGCCTTGAATAAAACTCCTCTAGCAAGGCCCAACCTTGGTTTTACCATTCGCCACCTAGCCTCTTTTTCCCTTGGGTTTCCGGAGCCCGAGGGTCATCTTTATTAAACCCCCCGGGCCAGTGCTCCTCTGAGTGTTGGTCCAAAACAGAGCCACTTGCAGCGCCACCTCGGGGAAACTTGAGGGTTGGTTTTAGTTGTACGTAGTGTTCATCCGGTGTGCCCTGAGAACGAGATATGTGCAGCTCCTATCAGGATTTGTCGGCACAACGGGTGGTCTTGCTGGACTTGTTTTACCATTGTCGAGATGTCTTGTAACCGGGATGCCGAGTCTGATAGGATTGTCTTGGGAGAAGGAATATCCTTCGTTGACCGTGAGAGCTTGTGATGGGCTAAGTTGGGACACCCCTGCAGGGATTTGATCTTTCGAAAGTCGTGCCCGCGGTTATGGGCAGATGGGAATTTGTTAATGTCCGGTTGTAGATAACCTTAAACTAAACTTAATTAAAATGAATCAACAGAGTGTGTGGCCGTGATGGTCTCTTTTCGGCGGAGTCCGGGAAGAGAACACGGTCTCGTGTTATGTTTGGTCGTAGGTTGTTCTAGGATCACTTCTTGATCATAGTTCATCGGCCGTGCCTTTGCCTTCTCTTCTCGCTCTCGTTTGCGTATGTTAGCCATCATATATGTGTAACACCCTCGATGCAGCTATATCTCCCACGTGTTGAAGCACGACTTAGAGGCATAACCGCATTGAAAGCAATGTCGCAAGTGAGGTAATCTTCACACAACCCAAGTAATACAATAGGGGAAAAAGATACATAGTTGGCTTACAATCGCCACTTCACACAAATACATGAATAAAGCATTACATCATCCGAATACAATCAAGGCCCGACTACGGAGCCAAAATAAAAGAAGAACCCCAAATGCGACAAAGGTCCCCGATCGACCCCAACTGGGCTCCACTACTGACCAACTAGAACGAAACAACACAAAGGACAAGATCTTCATCGAGCTCCTCCTTGAGCTTGGTTGCGTCACCTGCTCTGTAACATCGGCACCTGCAAACTGGTTTTGGAAGTATCTATGAGCCACAGGGACTCAGCAATCTCGCACCCTCGCGATCAAGACTATTTAAGCTTATGGGTAAGGTAAAGGTATGAGGTGGAGCTGCAGCAAGCGACTAGCATATATGGTGGCTAACATACGCAAATGAGAGCGAGAAGAGAAGGCAAAGCACGGTCGATAGAAGTATGATCAAGAAGTGATCCTAGAACAACCTACGTCAAGCATAACTCCAACACCGTGTTCACTTCCCGGACTCCGCCGGAAAGAGACCATCACGGTTACACACACGGTTGATGCATTTTAATTAAGTTAAGGTTCAAGTTATCTACAACCGGACATTAACAAATTCCCATCTGCCCATAACCGCGAGCACGGCTTTCGAAAGTTCAAATCCCTGCAGGGGTGTCTCAACTTAGCCCATCACAAGCTCTCACGGTCAACGAAGGAATAGACCTCCTCCCGAGACATTCCGATCAGACTCGGTATCCCGGTTCTACAAGACATTTCGACAGGGTAAAACTAAACCAGCAACACCGCCCGAATGTGCCGACAAATCCCGATAGGAGCTGCACATATCTCTTTCTTAGGGCACACTCAGATGAGCCAGACATCGGGTAGGCCAGCCCAGAGTTGCCCCTGGTAGCCCCGGACATCGCTCAGTTGGACCAACACCCAGAGGAGCACTGGCCTGGGGGGGGGGGGAAATAATGATGACCCTCAGGAGCGCGACTCCCAAGGGAAAAGAAAAGGCTAGGTGGCAAATGGTAAAACCAATGTTGGGCATTGCTGGAAGAGCTTTACTTAAGGCGAACTGTCAAGGGGTTCCCATTATTACCCAACCGCGTAAGGAACGCAAAATCCGGGAACATAACACCGATATGACGGAAACTAGGGCGGCAAGAGTGAAACAAAACACCAGGCATAAGGCCGAGCCTTCCACCCTTTACCAAGTATATAGATGCATTAATTAAATAAGATATATTGTGATATCCCAACAAGTAAACATGTTCCAACAAGGAACAAACTTCAATCTTCACCTGCAACTAACAACGCTATAAGAGGGGCTGAGCAAAGCGGTAACATAGCCAATCAACGGTTTGCTAGGACATGGTGGGTTAGAGGTTTGACATGGAAATTTGGGAGGCTTGAAAACAAGTGGTAGGCATCGTAGCATAGGCATAGCAAAAGAGCGAGCATCTAGCAAAGCAAAGATAGTAGTGATTTTGAGGGTATGATCATCTTGCCTGCAAAGTTGTCAGAGTTAACTGGATCCTCGAAAGCAAACTCAACGTGCTCCTCATTAGAGAACTCGTCTCCCGGCTCTACCCAAACAAGACAAACAAGCAAACGGAACACAATCAACCACGTGCAAAGCTCAAACAATATGATGCAAAGATGATATGCTAAGCGGGATGCGATGCGGGATGCATATGCAAGATGTGACAAGGAATGCATGAACCTGGCCTCAACTTGGAAAACCAAGTGTGCCACTGGAAAGATGAGATGAAATCACTTGAAAACGATATAAAGAACGCTGGAATCGGAGTTACGGTTTGGAAATGGCAAGCAATTCAAATATGGCACCGGTCTGCGACATACAGCAAGTAGCCATCTAAATGCAACGAGATTAACATGCTACAACACTCAAACATGGCAACAAAATACATGGCAGAGATCCATTCATGAAGCTTAACAAAAGTCTAGCATTGAGCTACAGCCAATTCATCCATTAACAGGTTCAAACAAGCATGGCAAAAATGCATATGGTAAATAGATCTCAGACTTAGTGAAATTAACACTTGTCTGGAATTTCAGATCAGATAGCACCCTTCGGAGCATGAAAACTATAAGCTACAGGACCTGAACATGGCGAAGTAAAGCATGGCATGGAGCTACTCAAAGAGCTTAACAAAAGTCCCTTAGTGACCTTGAGCTAAAAGGGATCAGAAAATACAATTGCAAGCATGCGAACATGGCAAAAACATAATCAGGTTACAGACTTAGAGAAAACTGGAGCATGCAAATCAGATATCAAGTAGGCATGTTTACGAGCTCGATGCACTCTAAGAATACACCCATCAACAATACACAAAATGCAAGCTAGACATGGCAAGAAAAATAGCATAGCATGCACGGATCAACTACAACATCCCCGGCAAAATTGCTAACAAGTAGACAATCTGCCCAGATTCACGAAATAGCAAAAGTAGAGCTCGATTGACTCAAGCTAGGGTGATCCATAATTGCAAACAAAGACATGGATGGATAGAGCACTACAAGATTAACAAATCATCCTTACTGATCATCCTCAAAAGAGGCACGGATCACTAGGAAACAACATGAACATATGGCATAATGAGATAAACAGGTCAAGGACTTAGTGGAAATGCTAAGTCCCTGAAATCAGCATTAACAAGTGCCTCACTTTGCAAGCTTGTGCTAGTCACCACACACATCACAAAAATACATGGGTTGCACCTCTGGAAAGATGGCAAAACCCTTAACAAAACATATATAGAGCTCATGGGCATATCATGCACACAATAATCATGGCAAAAATGACAAATATCTAATTGGAGCAGCGGATCTGACAATTATCTCAAGTAGCACTCTTCTAACAGCATTTCGGGCATCAAGATGAACTCAAATGAAAATGATGCAATGAGATGAACTGATGTACTCTCTGAGACGAACATTTTGATATGCTATATGCATGAATCGGAGCTATGGATGCAAAGTTACGGCACGTCAAAGTAAGCAACAATAACTAGGGTTAGAGGAGAAAGTCAACCGCGAGGTGGATCTGGATCTGGATCCAGATCGGGCGCGGAATCCGAGGACGGCCGGAGTGCACTGTAGCTCGTCGGAGTTCGCGAGGGAAGTCACCGGAGAAGTGGGGACGGCCGGATCCGGGGCCGGGCGACGACGGCGAGGGTGGCGCGCGTCGGCGAGGCGGCGAGGAAGACGGCGCCGGCGGCGAGTGACAGCGACGGCGGCCGGCGAGCGGGCGACGGCGGCGCAGCTCCGGCGGACGGCCGGCGGGTGCGGGCTCGGCGGCGCGGCGCCGGCGAGAGGAGCACGCGGCGGCGGCGGCCTCGGGCGCCTCGGGCGTGGCAGCGGACGGCTCGGGCCCGGGCGGGTCCGCGATGGGCCGCGGTGGGCCGCGCGGTGGCGGAGGCGCGGGGCAGGTGATGTGGCGCGCAGGGGTTGGAGGAGAGCGGCGGCAGGGCGACGTGGCGGCGTCTTATTCACCGGAGCGAGGTGGCTGGCGGCGGTGGACATGTCCGGTGCGGCGCGGACATGTCCGGCGGCGTGATGAGGAGGGAGATTAGGGTTTCGTCCGCGAAAATGAACGGGGTGCACGTATTTATAGGTAGAGGGAGCTAGGAGAGTCCAAATGAGGTGCGGTTTTCGGCCACGCGATCGTGATCGAACGACCGAGATGATGGAGGAGGTTTAAGTGGGTTTTGGGCCACTTTGGAAGGGTGTTGGGCTGCAACACACACGAGGCCTTTTCGGTCCCTCGGTTAACCGTTGGAGCTTCAAACAGAGTCCAAATGGTACGAAACTTGACAGGTGGTCTACCGGTAGTAAACCAAGGCCGCTTGGCAAGTCTCGGTCCAATCCGGAAATGTTTAACCCCCACACACGAGAAGAAGGTAGAAATGACCACCGGAGGAGAACGGAGCGCCGGATTGCAAAACGGACAACGGGGAAAATGCTCGGATGCATGAGACAAACACATATGCAAATGAAATGCGCATGATGACATGATATGCAATGCAAGACACGCAAGCAATGACAACGCAACAACAGCGAATAACTGGACGACACCTGGCACATCGGTCTCGGGGCGTTACAATATGCTAGTCGCTTGCTGCAGCTCCACATCATACCTTTTACCCTTCCTATAAGCTTAAATAGTCTTGACCGCGAGGGTGTGAGATTGCTGAGTCCCCGTGACTCACAGATTCCTTCCAAAACCAGATGCAGGGATCGATGATACCATTCCAGGAGATTCAACTGAGCTCAAGTGGGAGTTCAATGAGGACTCAGGACGATACTACGTGTCTTTTCCAGATGATCAGTAGTGGTGCCCAGTTGAGGCGATCAGGACTATGTTGCATTTGGGGTTTATCTTTGTTTTGGTTTCGTAGTCGGACCTTGAGTGTAACTGGATGAATGTAATGTTATTTATGCTATTAGTGTGATGTGGCGAGTGTAAGCCAACTACGTATCTTTTCCCTTATTTATTACATGGGTTGTTGTGAAGATTACCTGATTTGCGACATTTCTTTCAATGCGGTTATGCCTCTAAGTCGTGCTTCGACACGTGGGAGATATAGCCGCATCGAGGGTGTTACAAGTTGGTAATCAGAGCCTTCCCCGACCTTAGGAGCCCTCTGCTTGATCGAATCACTGGCGTTGTTGAGTCTAGAAAAATGTTTTGAGTCATTTAGGAATTATATATATCGGAGAGTAGGAATTCTTTTTACTCCTCAGTCCCTTCATCGCTCTGGTGAGGCATCTTGACATAGAGTTTTGACTCTTCTCTTCTCAAATTTCACTAAATTTTTTTTAGGATCACGCGGGTATCTTGGAATCGTTCTGATGGTTTTGTGACGAGAACATTGTTCTTGGTGCCTCCTGTCATTAAGGGGTTGTGGCAGTGTCCCGGGGAGTTGAGCTCCGAGGTGTTGTCATCACATGTAGCGACCAGACCTCAAACAGTCTGATCTCTGTGCTCCGGTGTCATCCCTGGATCAGTAATGCTGACACCACACAGTACTCGGAGGATTTATAACAGAGTAGCAATCACACACTTATTACATCGAGTGTCTCCATAGAGAACTTATTACAATAAATATGGCTTAAGGCCATCTATAACGATAACAGCGGAAGGCTTGGAAGATAAGTGAGTCCATCAACTCCAACGGCATCACTGAGTATAGAACCACGACCTAAAAACTCCTTAATCATCGTCTAAAAAGTCTGCAACATTAACGTTGCAGCCCGAAATGAGTCAGCACATTGAATATGCTGGCAATGTAACACATAGAGAGTAATGGAATGAAAGAGCTATACTATATGCATATTTGGATGGTAGAAAGCTCTATGGTTACAGTTTTGCGTAAAGCCAATTTTTCCCTACTTCAAAGGAATAAATTTAATTACTATCATGGTGGTTGTTAAACATTGAGAATGGTTGACAGCATTCTCAATCCCAATTAAGCATCATCATTAAACAAAACCCAACAAAATTAATTTAGAGTAACATGTTGAGATTCACATGATAATCCAGGTACTAGATACTCAAGATGTCCATAACCGGGGACACGGCTAACCATGATTAGTTTATTACACTCTGCAGAGGTTTGCGCACTTTTCCCCACAAGACTCGATCGCCTCCGTTTGGTTTCTCGCACTACATGGTGTTTGAGAAGACGGATGACCGAGACATAGTCTTTCAGAAGCGCTAGCACCTTACGATCGGGTAGACCGTACCACCTACATCCCCTACATCTGCTAGTCTACCACTGTAAGAGTTCGCACGACTTAGTCAACTATGCTAGAGCCCATAATAGCTTGTGGCTGCACACGGAAGTTTCTAGTATGAATAGTCTCATGATCCCTTTGAGCCTGGGTGGCGGTCCAAAAGAAAACAGGCAAGTCCTGGAATACCCAGGTGCCTCAATCCACCCAGATGTGTGTTTAAGTTGCCACCTTAGATAAACCATTAATTAACAAACTCACATCTCTCATGGATATCACTCACCCAATCCACGTCTACTAGCATAGCATGGCATAATAAGCAAATGTAGAAGTAACTCCCAAAGGTTTGATAATAAACAGGTAATAGGTACTACCTCAACTACTTCCCATCCCACAATTTAATTAGACCCTAATCATGCAATGTGTGGGATTGATCTAATGCAATAAAACTGGGTAGTAGGAAAGGTATGATCAAAGTGTTACTTGCCTTGCTGATGATCCGGGAAACCTAGCGATTCGAAGTAACAAGCGGCGCACTCCGGGTACTCTATCGCAAACAAAAAACAAGCATACAATAAGTACTCATCTAATGCACAGGTAAAACTCAAATAAGAGATCTAACCAGAAGGTTCAACTTAAGAACTCCGGTTTGCAAAAAGAATCAAATCAAACGAAGCAACGAAAGTCAAACGGCGAAAGAAAACAACTTCGTTCTACTAATCTGGATCCAGGGCAAATTTTACAGTAGCAAAAACTTGTTTAAGTTGATTAAACGGATAGAGGGTTTCGAGATGAAACTCTAGGCGCTTGAATCGCCTGATTCCGATAAACGAGGGAAAAGTTATACTAAAAAGAAAATCGGATCAGGAATTGCGATGAGAAAAATCACGGATTAAATCCAAGAAAAAGAAAAACGACGAACGTTCGCTAGAACGAACGAATGGACGAACGCTCGCTATTTAAATAAACCGGAAAATCGATCTATTAAAAAAACCGAACTATTTAAAAAAACCCGATGAAAAACCGACGGAAAAACCGAACGGTTTTTCGAAAAAAATTTAAAAAAACCGACACGGAAATCGAGGCGGCGACGGACCTCGGGCGGTGTGCGGCGGCGCGGTGGGGCGGCGGCGGCGGGCAGCGCTGGGGGCGGCGGGGGCGGCTAGGGTTTGGCTGGGGCTGGGCCTCTTCCCCCCGGCTTATATATCCTAACGGGCCGGGACTCCTAGTCGGACACGGCCCTAGGTCGGTTCGTTTTTTTTAAATATTACGCGCAGAAGAAAAAGAAAAAGAAATACTAAACGGACTCCAAAAATTCCGAAATAAATTTTCACGGGCTTCTAAAATCAAGCCGCACAAGGTGAACATATATTTGGGGCCTAAATGCAATTTTGAAAAACGCACATTTTTCCTAAATTCAAATAAAATAACGAAAAACTCCGAAGTAAAATCTTATTTGATTTTATTATTAAATCCTCAATATTTCTTTATTTTGGGAAAGTCATTTTATTCCCTCTCTCATATTTTTGTAATAGAAATAATTGATGATAAAATAAATAAAATCAAATGATCCTATTCTCAAAATTTTGAGAAAACTCAAATATGAAAATAATGAATTCCCCAACTCTCTCCGTGGGTCCTTGAGTTGCGTAGAAATTCTAGGATCAAAACCAAATGCAAATAAAATATGATATGCAATGATGCTCTAATGTATAACATTCCAAATTGAAAATTTGGGATGTTACAAACCTACCCCCCTTAAGATGAATCTCGCCCTCGAGATTCGGGTTGGCTAGAAAATAGGTGAGGGTGGTCCTTGAGCAAATCTTCCTCTCGCTCCCAGGTGGCTTCATCCTCCGTGTGGTTGCTCCACTGAACTTTGCAAAACTTGATAACCTTGCTGCGAGTGACTCGGCTGGCAAACTTGAGGATCTTAATTGGTTTCTCCTCGTAGGTCAAATCGTTATCCAACTGAATTGTTTCCAACGGCACTGTGTCTCTCAAGGGTATGTCAGCCATCTCAGCGTGACACTTCTTAAACTGGGAAACGTGGAACACATCATGAACTCCTGACAATCCTTCAGGCAATTCCAACCTGTAGGCCACTTCTCCCATATGCTCCAAAAATCGATATGGTCCTACAAATCGTGGCGCTAACTTTCCCTTAACTCCAAAACGCTTTGTTCCCCGAAGTGGAGATACTCGAAGATAAGCTCTATCTCCAACTTCGTAAACTGTCTCCTTCCGTTTAGAATCTGCATAACTCTTCTGTCTGGACTGGGCTATCTTGAGCCTGTCGCGAATCAACTTTACCTTCTGTTCAGACTCTTTAATCAAGTCAGGTCCAAACAACTGGCGGTCTCCAACTTCGTCCCACGACAACGGTGTCCTGCACCTCCTTCCGTACAAAGCTTTGAAAGGGGCCATCTTTAAACTGGTTTGATAACTGTTGTTGTAAGAGAACTCTACATATGGCAAATTGTCGTCCCAACTAGATCCATAATCTAGCGCACAAGCTCTCAGCATATCCTCCAAAATCTGATTGACTCTCTCGGTCTGTCCATCTGTCTGTGGATGAAAAGTTGTACTGAATTCTAGCCTGGTACCCAAAGTTTCATGCAACTGCTTCCAGAACTTTGAGGTAAATTGGGTTCCTCTATATGATACGATACTCCTCGGAACTCCATGCAAACATACGATCCTGGCCATGTATATCTTTGCCAACTTAGTACTGGTGTAAGTGGTCTTTACCGGGATGAAATGAGCTACTTTCGTCAACCGATCGACTATAACCCAAATCGAGTCATAGCCTGAACGAGTCCTGGGTAATCCCGTGATAAAATCCATGCCTAACTTATCCCACTTCCATTCGGGTATCGACAATGGTTGTAACAATCCTACTGGCTTCTGATGCTCTGCCTTTACTCTCTGACACACATCACAGACTGCTACATACTCCGCAATATCCTTCTTCATTCCGGTCCACCAGAAAATATCCATCAAATCCAAATACATCTTGGTATTTCCTGGGTGAATCGAATATGGTGAATCGTGTGCCTCTTGCAGAATCAATTTCCTAATCTCCGGGTCATTGGGCACATAAACACGGTCTTCAAACCATAGGGTGTCGTGCTCATCCTCACAAAATCCTTTAGCCTTTCCTTTGATCAGTTTCTCCTTAATAGAGGCAATCTCCTTGTCAGTCTTCTGAGCTTCTCTGATTCTATCCATCAAGGTTGACTGAATCTCCAATGCTGCTACATAGCCTCTAGGAACTATTTCCACACATAGTTCACGAAGATTTTCTGCTAACTCCCTTGGTATTTCTCCCATCATTATTGTATTGACATGGCTCTTACGGCTTAATGCGTCAGCTACTACATTAGCCTTTCCAGGATGATAATGCAATCTCATATCATAACCCTTGATGAGCTCCAACCATCTCCTTTGTCTGAGGTTTAACTCCTTCTGCGTGAAAATGTATTTCAAACTCTTATGATCCGTGTACACCTCACAATGATTTCCAATGAGGAAATGTCTCCATGTTTTCAATGCATGCACTATGGCTGCTAACTCCAAATCATGCGTAGCATAATTCAACTCATGAGGTTTCAGTTGTCTTGAGGCATACGAAACAACTCTCCCTTCCTGCATAAGCACTTCTCCGAGTCCTCAACGTGAAGCGTCGCAATACACCTCATAGTCCTTGGTTTGATCTGGCAAAATCAACACTGGTGAGGTAACTAAACGTTTCTTCAACTCCTGGAAACTAGCCTCACATTCCTCAGTCCATTTGAACTTGGTATCCTTCTTCAACAACTCAGTCATAGGCTTCGCAATCTTTGAGAAATTCTCAATAAATCTCCGGTAGTATCCTGCGAGTCCCAGAAAACTCTTTATCTCTCCAACCGTGGTTGGTGCTTCCCATCTGGTCACGGTATCAACTTTAGCAGGATCTACTGCTATTCCTTCTCCGGATATAACGTGTCCGAGGAATCCTACTTCCTTCAACCAAAACTCACATTTGCTGAACTTGGCATATAATTGATGTTCTCTGAGCTTTCCAAGTACCAAACACAAATGCTCCTTATGCTCCTCTTCATTCTTCGAGTAAACCAGGATATCATCAATGAACACTACGACGAACTTATCCAAAAACTCCATAAACACTTTGTTCATCATGTTCATAAAATATGCAGGTGCGTTAGTCAGACCAAATGACATAACGGTATACTCGTACAGCCCATACCTGGTGGTAAAAGTTGTCTTAGGAATATCCTGTTCTCGAATCTTCAACTGGTGGTATCCCGATCGCAAATCAATCTTGGAAAATACCTTAGCTCCTTGCAATCGATCAAACAGATCATTGATCATTGGTAGTGGGTACTTGTTCTTGATCATAACTTCATTCAATCCTCGATAATCAACAACCATCCTTAACGATACATCCTTCTTCTCCACTAGAAGTACTGGCGATCCCCAAGGCGAAGAACTTGGGCGAATATATCCCTTATCCAGTAACTCCTTAATCTGTTTCTTAATTTCCACCAAATCCTTTGCAGGCATCCTATATGGTCTCTTTGATATTGGCCCTATGCCTGGCAATAGCTCAATCAAAAACTCAATATCTCTATCCGGTGGCATGCCTGGCAACTCTTCTGGAAATACTTCAGGGAAATCCCTTACCACTAGTACTTCCTCCTGCACAACTCCTGTTAAGCAATTTACTTGTGTCCTCTTTGGCACATGTCGGGATACATACTTGATCCTTCTCCCTTCTGGTGTGGTAAGAAAAATTGACTTACTAGCACATTCAATATTCCCTTCATACTTTGATAACCAATCCATGCCTAATATCACATCCAATCCTTGGGATTCCAATACTATTAGGTCTGAGGGAAAAACATAGTTACCAATCCTTAATGGTAATCGATCACACCATCGACTAGCCATATACTCTGCTCCAGGCGAGGTTACTAACATGGGTGACCTAAGGGCTTGGGTTGACAGGTTATACTTATCCACAAATCCCCTTGAGATGTATGAATGCGATGCGCCAGTATCAAAAAGAACGAGTGCAGTAAATGACTTAACCAAAAACTTACCTATTACTGCATCAGGCTGAGCTTCAACCTCCTCCACGTTAACGTGGTTCACCTGTCCCCTGTTGAAAGGGTTCGGCTTCTTCCCAGAGCTTCCATTGCCATTTCCATTTTGTAATTCAGGACATTCATTGGCATAATGTCCGGTCTTCGAACACTTAAAGCAAGTGACTTGGCTCAGGTCTTTCTTGGCTGGGGTTGATGGGTTGGTGCGATTCTGGCCGTTGCTTCCTCCATTCCCATTACCACTCCTGGTGCCATTGTGATTGTGCGAGCTACCTCCTCCATGGGTATGCTGAAAATGTCCTCCCGGTCTAGGGGTAAAACGTGGCTTCTGCTGAGCTCCTGAATTGTATTTCCCTTGTCCATACTTCCTCTTGCGGTTCTCAATTTGCTGCTGCTTGCCTTCAATCATAAGAGCACGATCTACCAACTCCTGATAGTGTTGAAGGTTGCTACCATCAACTGCATGCTCAACTCATCATTCAGTCCTTCTAGAAACTTCTCCTGCTTTGCTGCATCCGTAGCAACGTCATCTGGGGCATAACGTGCTAACTTACTAAAGTCCTCCACATACTGGCCAACTGTCCGTCCTCCTTGGAGCAAATTGCGAAACTCACGCTTCTTCATGGCCATAGCTCCTGCTGAAACATGGGCAGTACGAAAGGCCTGCTGAAACTGGTCCCATGTGACAGTGTCGACAGGGAAAGTGGCTGTGAAATTCTCCCACCATGACGCTGCGGGTCCTTCAAGATGATGTGCGGCAAACTTCACCTTCTCCGCATCCGTGCATCCTGCTGTGGTCAACTCTCTAGCTGTCTTGCGGAGCCAATCATCTGCTACTATCGGCTCGGTGCTACTGGAAAATACCGGCGGATTCAGCCTAAGAAAACGCGCTAGGTGATCAACAGGTGGTGGTGGTGGGTTGTTGTTGTTGTTCCCCTGATTCTGATTCTGGACTAGCAGCTACATCAATGTGTTCTGTTGCTGGATCAACTGGGTGAGCTCCGGTGGAAAGGCAAATCTGGGGTCACGTCTCGGAGGCATCTAAGGGTATAGAAAAGATGAGATATAAGAATAGAGGGGTCTAAAGAGAAAACACTACCCATATGCACATGAGGCAAAAAGCAAACAATTCACTTCATTCAATCAAACAAGGGCATACAATCGATCTAACTATCGCAAAAGTGCTCGGACTACTATATTTACATGGTGGACTACTACTACTGATGAGGTGGTCTACTAGAAATATTCTTCGGTTGCAGACTCCATGATATCTGCTCTAGCTTCATCAACATAATCATCATCGCTATCATCTGGATCCGAATCGGTGTCGTCGATGATGATGTAGTCTTCCAGGCGAATCTCCTTGGGTTCTTCATCTTCATCTACTGGTGTAGGGCCTCCCATAAATATCCCGATCTTCATTGTTAAGTCGGCATTCTTGTCCACCAATACTTCAATTTCCTCTTCATAATCTTCACATGTAGCCTTGAGTTCTTCCTCCAGTTCCGTGATTCTTGTCTTAGCCTTCTTCAGATCTATCATGTCGGCGCACATATGGTTTTCCTGTCGTCGCATGTGCTGGTTTAACTCCTGGATAAAAGCTGCAATTGATCTATCCTTCCAGGTGCTGATCATCTCCCAGTGCTCATCTCGGCGTCTACAAATCTGGTAGATAGTATCCTTGAGATCATTGCAGTAGACTTCTCCAATGTGTCCCATGGCGATGTGAGCTGCCATGCTCTTTCCTAGACTCCAAGTTGGTGCATCAAAAGAAAACTCTATGGGCTCAGTGACTGGCATGAACGTCCTTCCTAGAACTTGAACTTGAATCATCCAGCGCTCTTCTTCAGGTAAAGTGGCGTTGTAGGTTCCGGTGAAGCTTGGTACTCCTATGTTCAGGTATCTAGTGGCTTCCATCAAGTGTCGTCCAAAGGGTGTATCTTCATCCGGTTGCGTGAACTTGTTCCTTGCATCCGCCATCCTAAAGAGTAGAAAATATGAGAGGTCAGAAGAGAAGAGAATGAATAGTGATCTAGGTCTTTAGCTTAGTGGTCGTGTCCTACAGTCAGTGTGTGCTCTGATACCATCTCTGTAGCGACCAGACCTCAAACAGTCTGACCTCTGTGCTCCGGTGTCATCCCTGGATCAGTAATGCTGACACCACACAGTACTCGGAGGATTTATAACAGAGTAGCAATCACACACTTATTACATCGAGTGTCTCCATAGAGAACTTATTACAATAAATATGGCTTAAGGCCATCTATAACGATAACAGCGGAAGGCTTGGAAGATAAGTGAGTCCATCAACTCCAACGGCATCACTGAGTATAGAACCACGACCTAAAAACTCCTTAATCGTCGTCTAAAAAGTCTGCAACATTAACGTTGCAGCCCGAAATGAGTCAGCACATTGAATATGCTGGCAATGTAACACATAGAGAGTAATGGAATGAAAGAGCTATACTATATGCATATTTGGCTGGTAGAAAGCTCTATGGTTACAGTTTTGCGTAAAGCCAATTTTTCCCTACTTCAAAGGAATAAATTTAATTACTATCATGGTGGTTGTTAAACATTGAGAATGGTTGACAGCATTCTCAATCCCAATTAAGCATCATCATTAAACAAAACCCAACAAAATTAATTTAGAGTAACATGTTGAGATTCACATGATAATCCAGGTACTAGATACTCAAGATGTCCATAACCGGGGACATGGCTAACCATGATTAGTTTATTACACTCTGCAGAGGTTTGCGCACTTTTCCCCACAAGACTCGATCGCCTCCGTTTGGTTTCTCGCACTACATGGTGTTTGAGAAGACGGATGACCGAGACATAGTCTTTCAGAAGCGCTAGCACCTTACGATCGGGTAGACCGTACCACCTACATCCCCTACATCTGCTAGTCTACTACTGTAAGAGTTCGCACGACTTAGTCAACTATGCTAGAGCCCATAATAGCTTGTGGCTGCACACGGAAGTTTCTAGTATGAATAGTCTCATGATCCCTTTGAGCCTGGGTGGCGGTCCAAAAGAAAACAGGCAAGTCCTGGAATACCCAGGTGCCTCAACCCACCCAGATGTGTGTTTAAGTTGACACCTTAGATAAACCATTAATTAACAAACTCACATCTCTCATGGATATCACTCACCCAATCCACGTCTACTAGCATAGCATGGCATAATAAGCAAATGTAGAAGTAACTCCCAAAGGTTTGATAATAAACAGGTAATAGGTACTACCTCAACTACTTCCCATCCCACAATTTAATTAGACCCTAATCATGCAATGTGTGAGGATTGATCTAATGCAATAAAACTGGGTAGTAGGAAAGGTATGATCAAAGTGTTACTTGCCTTGCTGATGATCCGGGAAACCTAGCGATTCGAAGTAACAAGCGGCGCACTCCGGGTACTCTATCGCAAACAAAAAACAAGCATACAATAAGTACTCATCTAATGCACAGGTAAAACTCAAATAAGAGATCTAACCAGAAGGTTCAACTTGAGAACTCCAGTTTGCAAAAAGAATCAAATCAAATGAAGCAACGAAAGTCAAACGGCGAAAGAAAACAACTTCGTTCTACTAATCTGGATCTAGGGCAAATTTTATAGTAGCAAAAACTTGTTTAAGTTGATTAAACGGATAGAGGGTTTCGAGATGAAACTCTAGGCGCTTGAATCTCCTGATTCCGATAAACGAGCGAAAAGTTATACTAAAAAGAAAATCGGATCAGGAATCGCGATCAGAAAAATCGCGGATTAAATCCGAGAAAAAGAAAAACGATGAACGTTTGCTAGAACGAACGAACGGACGAACACTCGCTATTTAAATAAACCGGAAAACCAATCTATTTTAAAAAAACCGAACTATTTAAAAAAACCGACGAAAAACTGACGGAAAAACCGAACGATTTTTCAAAAAAAATAAAAAAACCGGCACGGAAGTCGAGGCGGCGGCGGACCTCGGGCGGCATGCGGCGCGGCGGGGCGGCGGCGGCGGCGGGCGGCGCTGGGGGCGGCTAGGGTTTGGCTCGGGCTGGGCCTCTTCCCCCCGGCTTAAATATCCTAACGGGCCGGGAGTTCTAGTCGGACACGGCCCTAGGTCGGTTCGTTTTTTTTAATATTACGCGCAGAAGAAAAAGAAAAAGAAATACTAAACGGACTCCAAAAATTCCGAAATAAATTTTCACGGGCTTCTAAAAGCAAGCCGCATAAGGTGAACATTTATTTGGGGCCTAAATGCAATTTTGAAAAATGCACATTTTTCCTAAATTCAAATAAAATAACGAAAAACTCTGAAATAAAATCTTATTTGATTTTATTATTAAATCCTCAATATTTCTTTATTTTGGGAAAGTCATTTTATTCCCTCTCTCATATTTTTGTAATAGAAATAATTGATGATAAAATAAATAAAATCAAATGATTCTATTCTCAAAATTTGAGAAAACTCAAATATGAAAATAATGAATTCCCCAACTCTCTCTGTGGGTCCTTGAGTTGCGTAGAAATTCTAGGATCAAAACCAAATGCAAATAAATTATGATATGCAATGATGCTCTAATGTATAACATTCCAAATTGAAAATTTGGGATGTTACATCACAATTTTATCGTTGCAATTCTGGAATACCTGAGTTTCGCCGACATCAAAAATCTCTTTTATGCAGTTGTTGGTGAGATAACCTCGACGCCACCCAGTACTGGGCGGGAGTTCGGGAGTATTGCCATAACTCGTATAACAGATGCTTTTCGAAGGTTGAGGTAAATGATTTCCGAAGGTTTCTTGGTTATGTGTTGAAGGATGGATATAGCTGGATGTAGGATTTGCTAGCTTTGGGTGAGATATTATGCTTCCCCTGTATCCCCAACACCTGATTTCATAACTGGAAAGGTTCGGGAGTTTGATAGGTGGGAATTCTTGTAGCTCTAGTATTTCTTCCGCGGATATTTGGTTTGTGATTGGGTAATCCTCACCAAGTATTTGTTCATGTCCGTACCTTGTTGTTTTATTTCTTCTACCTCTATCTAAGTGGCTTCTCAATTTATGGAAGTGTGACCATTTCAATTGGAATTCATTCATTCATTTTGTTCGGATGTTAAGACTATATGTTGCAATTTCGATTCATTTGATTCAGCTTGAATATATGTTTGTCAAGATGCTAACGGATGTCACCCTCTCCAGGATGGCTCCTCCAACGTGTACGACTCCGAATCCTGATCCGCCACCACCACCTCCACCTCCGAAGGCATGGCAAGCTGTGATGGCCGCTAACAATGCAAACACGCAGCTGATCATGCAAATTCTGCAAGAGCGCAACCAAGGGAATCATGGGCATGGCAACAATCAGAATCAGTTTGCTACACTCAACCAGTTCCTTGCTAATCAGCCAAAGACCTTCAGCAACTGTGTCAAGGCAATAGACGCTGATGATTGGCTCGTGGATATCTGCAAGCATTTCGAGTGCAGCAATGTCAGGCCTGAGGACTTTGTCAAGTTTGCCTCCTTCCAACTCAAATACCAAGATGTAGAATGGTTTCAGCAATACAAAGATTCCAGAGGAGGCCGTGTGATTACCTGGGATGAATTCCATCAAGACTTCAAAGCTCACCACATTCCTCAGTGTTGTTGAGAGCAAGCGTGAGGAATTCCGCAACCTAAAGCAAGGCAGCTTGTCTGTTTACCAGTATAACATCATGTTCTAGAAGCTTGCTCGTTTCGCTAAGCAAGACGTCCCTGACAAGAAGAGCATGATTTATCAGTTCAGACGTGGCCTCAGAGAAGATCTCCAACTTGCTCTCGTGCTTTTCGAGCCTCAGAAGTACGATGAGTTTTACAACATGGCACTGAAACAAGAGACTACTCAACTCAAGTGCGATGCTTCCAAGAAGCGAGTCAGAGATGCAACTCCTTCTTCCTCAACTCAAGTGGCTTCTAATTAAGCAGCAAAAGTATTGGCTGCCTCCTCCTCTGTTCCGTCAGTCTTATCAACATAAGAGCAAAGGTGGTAATGGATCTTCCCACCCACCCAACCCAGGCTTTCAGAACAACACTTCGTCTCATGCTCCAAGATCAAGTGCTCCGTATCACCGTCCGCTCTCGGAGGTCACGTGCAACAAGTGTCAGCAGAAGGGTCACTATGCCAACAAATGCTTCAATCAGAGGCGTCTCCCTCCTCCTCCTCCTGTGAGATTTGCCAGCACTGCAGTAGTCAAGCATAATCCCAAGCACTCCAAGGTCAACATGATGAGCGCAGCTCAGGCAAAGGACTCGTCAGATGTCATATTGGGTAACCTTCCTGTTAACAATGTTCCTGCAAAAGTTCTTTTTGACACTGGTGCATTGCTTTCTTTTATTTCAAGACCATTTGTTGCCAAGCATGAATTTGTGACCAAAAAGAATCCTTTCCCATTGAAGATTGTGTCCCCGGGCAAGCAAATGACATCTAACGTTTGCGTCCCGGATGTTACTATCATGTTGGGCGACTATAAGTTTCTATCCTCTCCAGTGGTCCTTGGTAACTCGGATATTGATCTTATTCTTGGAATGGACTGGCTTTCTAAGCACAAGGCTCGGCTTGATTGTGCTGCCAGGCAGATTCAATTGACACATTCGTCTGAGGATGTTATCGTCTTTGCTGATGATACCATTCGACTGTTTTCACTCAATGAGAAGGGCGAGCTGGATGCCATCTCTCAGATTCCAGTCGTTTGCGAATATCAAGACGTCTTTCCAGAAGAGCTTCCAGGAATGCCTCCGCACCGCCCAGTTGAATTCGTCATCGATCTTGAGCCTGGCAAGGAACCTATTTGCAAATGTCCTTACAAGCTTGGACCTAAAGAGTTGAAGGAGCTGATGAAGCTATGTACCTAGGGTAGGGTCATGGATCTGTTCAACATACCCTCCCCAAGGACATCTCTACAAAGAATCAGAAGCAGTCGAAGAGAAACCATCATCCACTCGACCATAAAGATGTGCTCACTCGACCACCTTGAAGACACTCGACCACCAGAAGATGAGAAACCCTCCACTCTGCAACGATCAGGACTTAAACCATAGCTTTATGGGCATTACAACACTTTATTGCAGACGTTACCAGTAACCCCCCTCCTTTATGAGCATTGAACCTTGTGTAACGGAGGGGAGCTGGGGTCCTGGCGCACTCTATATAAGACACCCCCACCTTTGGGACAAGGGTTCACACTTTCTGTAATTCACACACATATATTCAGTCGACCGCCACTGGGCTCCGAGACGTAGGGCTGTTACTTCCTCCGAGAAGGGCCTGAACTCGTAAACTCGTGTGTACAACTCCTCCATAGCTAGGATCTTGCCTCTACATTCCTACCCCCCTATTCTACTGTCAGTCTTAGAACCACGACAGTTGGCGCCCACCGTGGGGCAGGTGTCTTAGCGACTTGTTGGAGAAGTTGCAATTTTTCCGATCCCCTTCATCATGGTTCTAGGCGGAGGTTTGGCCGAGGGCCTCGAGATCCATCTCGGCGCGCTCGTGTTTGTCGCCGACGACTCCGCTTGGGTTCAGGAGGCACCACTCGACGCCGACGCGCTCCCCGCCCGCGGGGCGACGCACTTTCACGCGTGCGTCCGCGGCGTCCTCCTGCGGTAACCGTCGACCCAGTACCAGTCGACTCCAGCAGCTTTCCCCCTCCCTACGACCCGCCGGAGCAAACGCACCGGTCGGTCGAGGCTTCAGCAGTGGGTGAAGCATGCAGTGGCCCGCCAGTCGGCCACCCCTCAAGTCGCGGTGATAGAGCCCGATGAAACTCTCTACGGCCTGTTCGATCTGTTGACTGGCTCCGTAGAGACCGCATCCGAGTGCGATAGCAGTGACCCGGCGGCGGAAGTTTTGATGGTCAACGGACCACGCAGCCCTCCTGGCTTCAACTGCGAAGACGGAGGTGACGGGAACGGCGATCCGTCGTGCGTTCACGAGGAGTACCGCCCCGAACCCCTTTCCTCGCAGCAGAGGGAGGAACTTTGCCGCCAGAACATGGATGCATTGCATACCCTATAGTTGGAGAAACCCCTGAGGCCCAGGCCTTGGAGTAGGCGCGTTTGGCCAACCTGGCTGAGCGCACTCGACTGGATAACCTCCAGCGCGCACTCGACGATCGCGCTCGACAACGTGCTCTTGAGTCCAGTCGACGCCATCTTTTTCCACCTCCAACTCAGGTATACCGAACACCGATCCAGAATCTAGCAGTTGCTGCCCGGATAGCAGAGTCGATCCAACCTTCCCAATCAGAAGCTGGCCGAGGTCTGGTGTAGATCAGAGCCTTACTCCGGGCAGGGGGAGAGCAGAATACGGTCGCGTATCAGTCGCGGAATAGGATCCATAGCAGATCCGTGGTCGCAGACACAGTTCAGTCGGCCCATAGCCCGAGATCGCCCCCGAGGCGTGAGGGACGTGGAGATCGGCGTGATCGGTACAGAAACCGAGAGCAGTATGATCGCCGTCGAGTGCCCACGCCTCCTCCAAGGAGTGGGTCATACGTGCCTCGGCCACATGAAGACAGACACCCTCACAGTGTCGGAAGAGGTATTCCGGTCGACCCCAGGGAGCCAGGCTTTGATGCGAGATCTATTCTCGTGCAGGGCTTGGTCGACAGAAACAGAGCTCACCAAGAGGGCCATGACAGAGATCCGCAAACCAGCAACAGGGTGCATGTCTCTGGTCCAGAGTGCTTCAGCAAAGCTAACAGAGCTGCGGTGATTCCCCCCAACTTCAGGTTGGCGTCTGGAGTTAGTAAGTTCACCAGAGAGTCCAAGCCTGACACTTGGCTTGAAGACTACCGAGTGGCTGTCCAGATTGGTGGCAACAATGATGAAGTGGCCATGAAACACCTTCCTCTGATGTTGGAGGGCTCGGCTAGAGCATGGCTGAATTAGTTAGCGCCTGGCAGGATCTATACTTGGGAATATCTCGCCCGAGTGTTTGTCAGAACATTCGAGGGCACTTGCAAACGGCCGTTAGGTTTGACAGAATTACAGTGTTGTGTTCAAAAACCGAATGAAACTTTGAGGGATTATATCCAGAGATGGATCACCCTACACCACACGGTAGAAGATGTGTCAGATCATCAGGCAATTTGTGCCTTTAAGGAAGGCGTCAGGTATCGGGAGTTGAATATGAAATTCGGCCGGACAGGAAATATGACTCTGGCTCGAATGATGGAAATTGCCACCAAGTATGCCAATGGTGAAGAAGAAGAGCGACTACGGAGTGGCAAGCACAAAGCAGTCGCCCACGAAGCCGGAGGAGGAAACTCCGGTCGGAAACAGAAGCGCAAGGCCGAGCCAGCTGCTCCGGGTGAAGCATTGGCTGTGGTTTAAGGAAAGTTCAAGGGGAAGCCCAAAGGGCCGTGGAACCCCAAGAAAGTAAAAGATCAAGATGGAAATGACGTGTTGGATCTGCCGTGCCATATCCACACCAAAAAAGATGAAGAAGGTAATTTCATTTACCCGAAGCACACCACTCGGCAGTGTCGGCTCATAATCCAGTAGTTCTGAGAGAAACATCCCAAGGAAAAGGAGAAGGAGGCAGACAAGGCTGAGGATGAGGGAGAGGATGATGATGGTTATCCCCACGTGAATTCCACTCTGATGATTTTTGCTGACGTTGAGAGCAAAAGTCGATTGAAAGTCATCAACAGGGAAGTGAACATGGTCGCTCCAGTGACACCCAGTTACTTGAAGTGGTCGCAGACTGCCATTACATTCGACCAGTCTGATCATCCAGCGCACATCGCCACCCCTGGGAGGCAAGCACTGGTGGTCGACCCGGTGGTCGAAGGCACTCGACTGACAAAGGTCCTGATGGACGGTGGTAGTGGCCTGAACATACTGTATGCAGAAACGTTGAAAGGAATGGGCATTCCGTTGTCCAGACTCAGCGAAAGCCATATGAGTTTCCATGGGGTTATTCCAGGCAAGAAGGCTGCATCCCTCGGTCAGATTGCACTCGACGTGGTTTTCGGTGATTCCAAAAATTACCGCAAAGAAAAGTTGACGTTTGAAGTTGAGGATTTCCAGAGTGCTTATCATGCAATTCTAGGCAGGCCAGCTTATGCATGATTTATGGCTCGACCATGTTACGTGTACCTCAAACTGAAGATGCCTGGTCCCAGAGGAGTGATCACTATCTCTGGTAACCGGAAGAAGGCAGAAGAATGCTTCCAGAAGGGCTCAAAGATCACCGATGCCCAGATGGCCGTGGTAGAATTGCAAGAATACCAGAAAAATGCAGATCCGAGTGACTTGCTGCGAGCCAAGAAGCCAGTGTTGGGGAACGTAGTAATTTCAAAAAAATTCCTACGCACACGCAAGATCATGGTGATGCATAGCAACGAGAGGGGAGAGTGTGATCTACGTACCCTTGTAGATCGACAATGGAAGCGTTTGGTTGATGTAGTCGTACGTCTTCACGGCCCGACCGATCAAGCACCGAAACTACGGCACCTCCGAGTTCTAGCACATGTTCAGCTCGATGACGATCCCCGGACTCCGATCCAACAAAGTGTCGGAGAAGAGTTCCGTCAGCACGATGGCGTGGTGACGATCTTGATGCACTACCGTCGCAGGGCTTCGCCTAAGCACCGCTACAATATTATCGAGGACTATGGTGGAAGGGGGCACCGTACATGGCTAAGAGTATGATCACGTGGATCAACTTGTGTCTCTAGGGGTGCCCCTTGCCTCCGTATATAAAGGATCCAAGGGGGGGGGGGTGCGGCCGGCCCTAGTAGGAGGCGCGCAGGAGGAGTTCTACTCCTACCGGGAGTAGGACTCCCCTCCCTTTCCTTGTCCAAGTAGGAGAGGGGGAAGGAGAGAAGGAAAAGGGGGGGCGCCGCCCCTCCCTCCTTGTCCAATTCGGACTAGGGGGAGAGGGGGCGCGCGGCCTGCCCTGGCAGCCCCTCCTCTTCTCCACTTTAGGCCCATGAGGCCCATTAACCCCCCGGGGGGTTCCGGTAACCCCCCCGGTGCTCCAGTTTTATCCGAAACTTCCCCGGAACACTTCCGGTGTCCGAATATAGCCGTCCAATATATCAATCTTTATGTCTCGACCATTTCGAGACTCCTCGTCATGTCCGTGATCACATCCAGGACCCCGAACAACCTTCGGTACATCAAAATGCATAAACTCATAATATAACTGTCATCGTAACCTTAAGCGTGCGGACCCTACGGGTTCGAGAACAATGTAGACATGACCGAGACACGTCTCCGGTCAATAACCAATAGCGGAACCTGGATGCTCATATTGGCTCCTACATATTCTACGAAGATCTTTATCGGTCAGACCGCATAACAACATACGTTGTTCCCTTTGTCATCGGTATGTTACTTGCCCGAGATTCGATCGTCGGTATTCCAATACCTAGTTCAATCTCGTTATCGGCAAGTCTCTTTACTCGTTCTGTAATACATCATCTCACAACTAAATCATTAGTTGCATTGCTTGCAAGGCTTATGTGATGTGTATTACCGAGAGGGCCCAGAGATACCTCTCCGACAATCGGAGTGACAAATCCTAATCTTGAAATACGCCAACCCAACATGTACCTTTGGAGACACCTGTAGAGCACCTTTATAATCACCCATTTATGTTGTGACGTTTGGTAGCACACAAAGTGTTCCTCCGGCAAACGGGAGTTGCATAATCTCATGGTCATAGGAACATGTATAAGTCATGAAGAAAGCAATAGCAACATACTAAACAATCGGGTGCTAAGCTAATGGAATGGGTCATGTCAATCAGATCATTAACCTAATGATGTGATCCCGTTAATCAAATAACAACTCTTTGTTCATGGTTAGGAAACATAACCATCTTTGATTAACGAGCTAGTCAAGTAGAGGCATCCTAGTGACACTCTGTTTGTCTATGTATTCACACATGTATTATGTTTCCGGTTAATACAATTCTAGCATGAATAATAAACATTTATCATGATATAAGGAAATAAATAATAACTTTATTATTGCCTCTAGGGCATATTTCCTTCAGTCTCCCACTTGCACTAGAGTCAATAATCTAGATTACACAGTAATGATTCTAACACCCATGGAGCTTTGGTGCTGATCATGTTTTGCTCGTGGAAGAGGCTTAGTTAACGGGTCTGCAACATTCAGACCCGTATGTATCTTGCAAATCTCTATATCTCCCACCTGGACTAGATCCCGGATGGAATTGAAGCCTCTCTTGATGTGCTTGGTTCTCTTGTGAAATCTGGATTCCTTTGCCAAGGCAATTGCACCAGTATTGTCACACAAGATTTTCATTGGACCCGATGCACTAGGTATGACACCTAGATCGGATATGAACTCCTTCATCCAGACTCCTTCATTTGCTGCTTCCGAAGCAGCTATGTACTCCGCTTCACATGTAGATCCCGCTACAACGCTTTGTTTAGAACTGCACCAACTGACAGCTCCACCGTTTAATGTAAAAACGTATCCGGTTTGCGATTTAGAATCGTCCGGATCAGTGTCAAAGCTTGCATCAACGTAACCTTTTATGATGAGCTCTTTGTCACCTCCATATATGAGAAACATATCCTTAGTCCTTTTCAGGTATTTCAGGATGTTCTTGACCGCTGTCCAGTGATCCACTCCTGGATCGTACCTCCCTGCTAGACTTATAGCAAGGCACACATCAGGTCTGCTACACAGCATTGCATACATGATAGAGCCTATGGCTGAAGCATAGGGAACATCTTTCATTTTCTCTCTATCTTCTGCAGTGGTCGGGCATTGAGTCTTACTCAACTTCACACCTTGTAACACAGGCAAGAACCCTTTCTTTGCTTGATCCATTTTGAACTTCTTCAAAACTTTGTCAAGGTATGTGCTTTGTGAAAGTCCAATTAAGCGTCTTGATCTATCTCTATAGATCTTAATGCCTAATATGTAAGCAGCTTCACCGAGGTCTTTCATTGAAAAACTCTTATTCAAGTATCCCTTTATGCTATCCGGAAATTCTATATCATTTCCAATTAGTAATATGTCATCCACATATAATATCAGAAATGCTACAGAGCTCCCACTCACTTTCTTGTAAATACAGGCTTCTCCAAAAGTCTGTATAAAACCAAATGCTTTGATCACACTATCAAAGCGTTTATTCCAACTCCGAGAGGCTTGCACCAGTCCATAAATGGATCGCTAGAGCTTGCACACTTTGTTAGCTCCCTTTGGATCGACAAAACCTTCTGGTTGCATCATATACAACTCTTCTTCCAGAAATCCATTCAGGAATGCAGTTTTGACATCCATCTGCCAAATTTCATAATCATAAAATGCGGCGATTGCTAACATGATTCGGACAGACTTAAGCATCGCTACGGGTGAGAAGGTCTCATCGTAGTCAATCCCTTGAACTTGTCGAAAACCTTTTGCGACAAGTCGAGCTTTGTAGACAGTAATATTACCGTCAGCGTCAGTCTTCTTCTTGAAGATCTATTTATTCTCAATTGCTTGCCGATCATCAGGCAAGTCAACCAAAGTCCATACTTTGTTCTCATACATGGATCCCATCTCAGATTTCATGGCTTCAAGCCATTTTGCGGAATCTGGGCTCACCATCGCTTCTTCATAGTTCGTAGGTTCATCATGATCTAGTAGCATGACTTCCAGAACAGGATTACCGTACCACTCTAGCGCGGATCTCACTCTGGTTGATCTACGAGGTTCAGTAGTATCTTGTTCTGAAGTTCATGATCATCATCATTAGCTTCCTCACTAACTGGTGTAGGTGTCATAGAAACAGTTTTCTGTGATGCACTACTTTCCAATAAGGGAGCAGGTACAGTTACCTCGTCAAGTTCTACTTTCCTCCCACTCACTTCTTTCGAGAGAAACTCCTTCTCTAGAAAGGATCCATTCTTAGCAACGAGTGTCTTGCCTTCGGATCTGTGATAGAAGGTGTACCCAACAGTCTCCTTTGGGTATCCTATGAAGACACATTTCTCCGATTTGGGTTCGAGCTTATCAGGTTGAAGCTTTTTCACATAAGCATCGCATCCCCAAACTTTAAGAAACGACAACTTTGGTTTCTTGCCAAACCATAGTTCATAAGGTGTTGTCTCAACGAATTTTGATGGTGCCCTATTTAACGTGAATGCGGCCGTCTCTAAAGCATAACCCCAAAATGATAGCGGTAAATTTGTAAGAGACATCATAGATCGCACCATATCAAGTAAAGTACGATTACGACGTTCGGACACACCATTACGCTGAGGTGTTCCGGGTGGCGTGAGTTGCGAAACTATTCCGCATTGTTTCAGATGTAGACCAAACTCATAACTCAAATATTCTCCTCCACGATCAGATCGCAGAAACTTTATTTTCTTGTTACGATGATTTTCAACTTCACTCTGAAATTCTTTGAACTTTTCAAATGTTTCAGACTTATGCTTCATTAAGTAGATATACCCATATC
This sequence comes from Triticum urartu, assembly GCF_056163025.1. NCBI lineage: Eukaryota > Viridiplantae > Streptophyta > Magnoliopsida > Poales > Poaceae > Triticum > Triticum urartu. Next base: position 322,547,561 of record NC_141879.1, on the reverse strand, counting down.
TGCTTAAATCATCTGTGAAGGTGAGAAAATAACGATATCCGCCACGAGCCTCAACATTCATCGGACCACATACATCTGTATGTATGATTTCCAACAAATCTGTTTCTCTCTCCATTGTACCGGAGAACGGTGTTTTAGTCATCTTGCCCATAAGGCACGGTTCGCAAGTACCAAGTGATTCATAATCAAGAGGTTCCAAAAGTCCATCGGTATGGAGTTTCTTCATGCGCTTTACACCGATATGACCTAAACGGTAGTGCCACAAATAAGTTGCACTATCATTATCAACTCTGCATCTTTTGGCTTCAACATTATGAATATGTGTGTTACTACTATCGAGATTCATCAAAAATAGACCACTCTTCAAAGGTGCATGACCATAAAAGATATTACTCTTATAAATAGAACAACCATTATTCTCTGATTTAAATGAATAACCGTCTCGCATTAAACAAGATCCAGATATAATGTTCATGCTCAACGCTGGCACCAAATAACAATTATTTAGGTCTAATATTAATCCCGAAGGTAGATGTAGAGGTAGCGTGCCGACCGCGATCACATCGACTTTAGAACCGTTTCCCACGCGCATCGTCACCTCGTCCTTTGCCAGTGTTCGCTTAATCCATAGTCCCTGTTTCGAGTTGCAAATATTAGCAACAGAACCAGTATCAAATACCCAGGTGCTACTGCGAGCTCTAGTAAGGTACACATCAATAACATGTATATCGCATATACCTTTGTTCACCTTGCCATCCTTCTTATCCGCCAAATACTTGGGGCAGTTCCGCTTCCAGTGAACAGTCTGCTTGTAGTAGAAGCACTCAGTTTCAGGCTTAGGTCCAGACTTGGGTTTCTTCTCCTGATCAGCAACTTGCTTGCTTTTCTTCTTGAAGTTCCCCTTCTTCTTCCCTTTGCCCTTTTTCTTGAAACTAGTGGTCTTGTTGACCATCAACACTTGATGCTCCTTCTTGATTTCTACCTCCGCAGCTTTCAGCATTGCAAAGAGCTCGGGAATAGTCTTATTCATCCCTTGCATATTATAGTTCATCACAAAGCTCTTGTAGCTTGGTGGCAGTGATTGGAGAATTCTGTCAATGACGCAATCATCTGGAAGATTAACTCCCATCTGAATCAAGTGATTATTATACCCAGACATTTTGAGTATATGCTCACTGACAGAACTGTTCTCCTCCATCGTGCAGCTATAGAACTTATTGGAGACTTCATATCTCTCAATCCGGGCATTTGCTTGAAATATTAACTTCAACTCCTGGAACATCTCATATGCTCCATGACGTTCAAAACGTCGTTGAAGTCCCGATTCTAAGCCTTAAAGCATGGCACACTGAACTATCGAGTAGTCATCAGCTTTGCTCTGCCAGACATTCATAACATCTGGTGTTGCTCCAGCAGCAGGCCTGGCACCCAGCGGTGCTTCCAGGACGTAATTCTTCTGTGCAGCAATGAGGATAATCCTCAAGTTACGGACCCAGTCCGTGTAATTGCTACCATCATCTTTCAACTTTGCTTTCTCAAGGAACGCATTAAAATTCAACGGAACAATAGCACGAGCCATCTATCTATAATCAAGCATAAACAAGCAAGATACTATCAGGTACTAAGTTCATGATAAATTTAAGTTCAATTAATCATATTACTCAAGAACTCCCACTTAGATAGACATCCATCTAATCATCTAAGTGATCACGTGATCCAAATCAACTAAACCATAACCGATCATCACGTGAAATGGAGTAGTTTTCAATGGTGAACATCGCTATGTTGATCATATCTACATTATGATTCACGCTCGATCTTTCGATCTCAGTGTTTCGAGGCCATATCTGCATATGCTAGGCTCGTCAAGTTTAACCTGAGTATTCTGCGTGTGCAAAACTGGCTTGCACCCGTTGTAGATGGACGTAGAGCTTATCACACTCGATCATCACGTGGTGTCTGGGCACGACGAACTTTGGCAACGGTGCATACTCAGGGAGAACACTTTTATCTTGAAATTTAGTGAGAGATCATCTTATAATGCTACCGTCAATCAAAGCAAGATAAGATGCATAAAAGATAAACATCACATGCAATCAATATAAGTGATATGATATGGCCATCATCTTGTGCTTGTGATCTCCATCCTTGAAGCACCGTCGTGATCACCATCGTCACCGGCGCGACACCTTGATCTCCATCGTAGCATCGTTGTCATCTCGCCAATCTTATGCTTCTACGACTATCGCTACCGCTTAGTGATAAAGTAAAGCATTACAGGGTAATTGCATTGCATACAATAAAGCGACAACCATATGGCTCCTGCCGGTTGCCGATAACTCGGTTACAAAACATGATCATCTCATACAATAAAATTTAGCATCATGTCTTGACCATATCACATCACAACATGCCCTGCAAAAACAAGTTAGACGTCCTCTACTTTGTTGTTGCAAGTTTTACGTGGCTGCTACGGGCTTAAGCAAGAACCAATCTTACCTACGCATCAAAACCACAACGATAGTTTGTCAAGTTGGTGTTGTTTTAACCTTTGCAAGGACCGGGCGTAGCCACACTCGGTTCAACTAAAGTTGGAGAAACTGTCACCCGCAAGCCACCTATGTGCAAAGCACGTCGGGAGAACCGGTCTCGCGTAAGCATATGCGTAATGTCGGTCCGGGCCGCTTCGTCCAACAATACCGCCGAACCAAAGTATGACATGCTGGTAAGCAGTATGACTTATATCGCCCACAACTCACTTGTGTTCTACTCGTGCATATAACATCAACATATAAAACCTAGGCTCGGATGCCACTGTTGGGGAACGTAGTAATTTCAAAAAAATTCCTACGCACACGCAAGATCATGGTGATGCATAGCAACGAGAGGGGAGAGTGTGATCTACGTACCCTTGTAGATCGACAACGGAAGCGTTTGGTTGATGTAGTCGTACGTCTTCACGGCCCGACCGATCAAGCACCGAAACTACGGCACCTCCGAGTTCTAGCACATGTTCAGCTCGATGACGATCCCCGGACTCCGATCCAACAAAGTGTCGGAGAAGAGTTCCGTCAGCATGACGGCGTGGTGACGATCTTGATGCACTACCGTCGCAGGGCTTCGCCTAAGCACCGCTACAATATTATCGAGGAGTATGGTGGAAGGGGGCACCGTACACGGCTAAGAGTATGATCACGTGGATCAACTTGTGTCTCTAGGGGTGCCCCTTGCCTCCGTATATAAAGGATCCAAGGGGGGGTGCGGCCGGCCCTAGTAGGAGGCGCGCAGGAGGAGTCCTACTCCTACCGGGAGTAGGACTCCACTCCCTTTCCTTGTCCAAGTAGGAGAGGGGGAAGGAGAGAAGGAAAAGGGGGGCGCCGCCCCTCCCTCCTTGTCCAATTTGGACTAGGGGGAGAGGGGACGTGCGACCTGCCCTGGCAGCCCCTCCTCTTCTCCACTTTAGGCCCATGAGGCCCATTAACCCCCCGGGGGGTTCCGGTAACCCCCCGGTGCTCCGGTTTTATCCGAAACTTCCCCGAAACACTTCCGGTGTCTGAATATAGTCGTCCAATATATCAATCTTTATGTCTCGACCATTTCGAGACTCCTCGTCATGTCCGTGATCACATCCGGGACTCCGAACAACCTTCGGTACATCAAAATGCATAAACTCATAATATAACTGTCATCGTAACCTTAAGCATGCGGACCCTACGGGTTCGAGAACAATGTAGACATGACCGAGACACGTCTCCGGTCAATAACCAATAGCGGAACCTGGATGCTCATATTGGCTCCTACATATTCTACGAAGATCTTTATCGGTCAGACCGCATAACAACATACGTTGTTCCCTTTGTCATCGGTATGTTACTTGCCCGAGATTTGATCGCCGGTATTCCAATACCTAGTTCAATCTCGTTACCGGCAAGTCTCTTTACTTGTTCTGTAATACATCATCTCGCAACTAACTCATTAGTTGCATTGCTTGCAAGGCTTATGTGATGTGTATTACCGAGAGGGCCCAGAGATACCTCTCCGACAATCGGAGTGACAAATCCTAATCTCGAAATACGCCAACCCAACATGTACCTTTGGAGACACCTGTAGAGCACCTTTATAATCACCCATTTACGTTGTGACGTTTGGTAGAACACAAAGTGTTCCTCCGGCAAACGGGAGTTGCATAATCTCATGGTCATAGGAACATGTATAAGTCATGAAGAAAGCAATAGCAACATACTAAACGATCGGGTGCTAAGCTAATGGAATGGGTCATGTCAATCAGATCATTCACCTAATGATGTGATCCCGTTAATCAAATAACAACTCTTTGTTCATGGTTAGGAAACATAACCATCTTTCATTAACGAGCTAGTCAAGTAGAGGCATACTAGTGACACTCTGTTTGTCTATGTATTCACACATGTATTATGTTTCCGGTTAATACAATTCTAGCATGAATAATAAACATTTATCATGATATAAGGAAATAAATAATAACTTTATTATTGCCTCTAGGGCATATTTCCTTCAGCCAGCCACAGATTCAGCATTCCAGTCGTCTGGTGAAACGAAGTCGATTCACATTGACCCGACGAATCCCAATGCAGCTCCGACTCACATTTCAACCACACTCGACTCCAAATAGGAAGAAGCGCTCATCCAGTTCCTCCGTGAGAACTGGGACATCTTTGCATGGAAGCCTTCTGACATGCCGGGTGTTCCCAGGGGACTGGCTGAGCATCGTTTGCGAGTCGACCCGAAGGTGAAACCAGTCAAAGAGCATCTTCGACGGTCCGCCATCTAGAAATGAAAGGCAATCGGTGAAGAGGTGGCTCGGCTTCTGGCAGCTGAGTTTATCCGAGAGATTTATCACTCCGAGTGGTTAGCCAATGTTGTCATGGTCCCAAAGAAAGATGACTCACTTCGCATGTGTATTAATTTCAAGCATATCAATCGGGCCTGCCCGAAAGATCACTTCCCTCTCCCTCGCATTGATCAGATAGTCGACTCGACTGCAGGGTGCGAGCGTTTGTCCTTTTTGGACGCCTACTCCGGGTACCACCAGATCCGTCTGTACGGACCCGATGAAATAAAGACAGCTTTTATCACCCCATTTGGGTGCTTCTGTTATGTCACAATGCCATTCGGTTTGAAGAACGCCGGAGCCACATTCATGCAGATGATTCAAAAGTGCCTGCTCACTCAGATCAGTCGGAATGTGGAAGCATACATGGATGACATTGTGGTCAAGTCACGTAAAGGTTCCGACCTACTGACTGACCTTGCTGAAACCTTTGCCAACCTCAGAAGGTATGATATCAAGCTCAATCCATCAAAGTGCACGTTTGGAGTTCCAGGCAGAAAGTTACTCGGTTTTCTTGTTTCCGAACAAGGAATTGATGCTAACCCAGAGAAAGTAGGCGCTATACTCTGAATGAAACGCCCTGTGCGTGTGCATGATGTCTAGAAGCTTACTGGTTGCTTGGCCACCCTAAGTCGATTCATTTCTCGCCTCGGTGAAAAGGCGTTGCCTCTTTACCGACTGATGAAGAAATCAGACAAGTTCGAGTGGACCCCAGAAGCTGATGCAGCGTTTGCAGAGCTAAAAGCCCTGCTTTCCACCCAGCCGGTGCTTGCTACTCCAATCAGCAAAGAGCCTCTACTGCTTTATATAGCAGCCACTAGACAAGTCGTCAGTACAGTACTTACGGTCGAGCGGGAAGAAGAAGGAAAAGCTTATAAGGTTCAACGCCTAGTTTATTATATTTCTGAAGTCCTGACCCCGTCAAAGCAGAGATATCCTCATTATCAGAAGCTTGTCTATGGGATTTACATGACCATGAAGAAGGTTGCACACTATTTCTCGGATCACTCTGTTACAGTCGTCAGCGACGCTCCATTGTCAGAGATTCTGCACAACAGAGATGCAACTGGTCGAGTGGCCAAATGGGCGATTGAACTGCTTCCCTTGGATATCAAGTTTAAGGCAAAGAAAGCTATCAAGTCCCAAGCAATAGCAGATTTCCTCGCCGAGTGGATCGAACAGCAACTGCCGACTCAAGTTCACTCTGAGCACGGGACCATGTTCTTTGACGGATCCAAGATGCTGAACGGTTCTGGTGCTGGAGTAGTTCTGGTATCCCCCCGAGGAGACATGCTCAGATATGTCCTCCAGATTCACTTTGATTCCTCCAACAATGAAGAAGAATATGAAGCACTCCTGTATGGGTTGCGCATGGCCATCTCACTCGGCGTCCGTCGCCTCATGGTCTATGGCGACTCAGATTTGGTAGTTAATCAAGTGATGAAGGAGTGGGACGTCAGAAGCCCAGCCATGAATGGTTACTGCAACACGGTGAGAAAGCTTGAGAAGAAGTTTGAGGGGTTAGAACTCCACCACATACCCCGACTGAAAAATCAAGCAGCCGGCGATTTGGCAAAGATAGGTTCCAAGAGAGAAGCCATTCCCAGCAATGTGTTTTTGGAGCATATTCACTCGCCGACAGTTCAGGAAGATCCTTTTACTGAAGAGCCCCCACAACCTAAGAGCGCCACAGATCCGACTGAAGTCGAGGTCCCAGCCATGGTCGACCTGATCATGGAGGTTTTGGCCATTACTCCCGACTGGACGGTGCCCTACATTGCGTACATCCTCAGGACAAAACTCCCAAAGGATGAAGAAGAGGCTCGACAGATCGTCCGTCGATCCAAGGCCTTTACTGTGATAAGAGGGCAGCTGTTCAGGGAAAGCGTGACTGGAGTCGGTCAGAAATGCATAACACCAGAAGAAGGTCGAATGATCCTCAATGACATCCACTCAGGGACATGTGGTCATCATGCGTCCTCTCGGGCCATCATGGCTAAAGCATACCGAGCTGGATTCTATTGGCCACGAGCAAATGAAATGGCGAAAGATATAGTCGACAGATGTGAAGGCTGCCAGTTTTACTCCGACATGTCTCACAAGCCAGCGTCAGCCCTGAAGACCATCCCCCTCATCTGGCACTTTGCTTTTTGGGGACTGGATATGGTTGGACCACTGAGAACTGGCAGGAGCGGCTTCACTCATGTGCTCGTTGCAGTCGACAAGTTTACCAAATGGATCGAAGCTAAACCTATCAAGAACCTTGATGCTAGCACTGCTGTCAGTTTTATCAGAGAATTGACATTCAGATATGGAGTCCCACACAGCATCATCACGGACAACGGATCGAACTTCGATTCCGATGAGTTCAGAGCTTTCTGCGCCTCTGAGGGCACTCGAGTCGACTATGCTTCTGTCGCTCACCCGCAGTCGAACGGACAAGCAGAAAGAGGCAATGGCCTAATTCTTAAGGGACTGAAACCCCGACTGATGCGTGATCTCAAACACGCAGCAGGTGCTTGGGTTGATGAACTTCCGTCAGTTCTGTGGGGTTTAAGGACAACTCCTAATTGGTCGACCGTACAAACTCCTTTCTTCTTAGTCTATGGAGCCGAAGCTGTTCTGCCAAGTGACCTGCTCCACAATGCACCCCGAGTTGAGCTCTTCTCCGAAGAGGAAGCAGAGCTGGCCCGGCAAGATTTAGTCGATCTCTTAGAGGAGGAAAGAGAGATGGCCTTGATCCGCTCGACCATTTATCAACAAGACTTGCGTCGATTCCACGCCAGAAATGTGAGGGGTCGAGCCTTTCAAGAAGGAGACCTGGTTCTTCAAGTGGATCAACAGAAACCACACAAGCTTGCCCCGACTTGGGAGGGCCCCTTCATCATCACCAAAGTTCTCCACAACGGGGCATACCATCTTTACAGTATTGAGCATCAGAAAGACGAGCCACGGGCTTGGAACACGGAGCTGCTCCGCCCCTTTTATACTTAAGCACTCGTTCGAATAAAATGTAATAAGAAACACCTTTGTAATTTGTTTATCAAATACAAGAGCTTATGGTCCTATCATTCGATTGTTGTGTTCTTATTTACTTCTGAAATCCCCCAGTGGGTGGGCTTAGTCGCGAATATGTTTCGCCTAAGTTCGAAAGAAAATTCTACCGAGTGGAGAGCAATCCTCCCACTCGGGGGCTTAGCTGCAGTCCAGTACTCGCCTAAGTTCTCTCACTAGGAGACTTAGCTGCAGTCCAGTACTCGCCTATGTGTGAAAAAATCCTACCGAGTGGAGAGCAACCCTCCCACTCGGGGGCTTAGCTGCAGTCCAGTACTCGCCTAAGTTCTCTCACTAGGAGACTTAGCTGCAGTCCAGTACTCGCCTAAGTTTGAAAAAATCCTACTAAGTGGAGAGCAATCCTCCCACTCGGGGGCTTAGCTGCAGTCCAGTACTCGCCTAAGTTCTCTCACTAGGAGACTTAGCTGCAGTCCAGTACTCGCCTAAGTTTGAAAAAATCCTACCGAGTGGAGAGCAATCCTGCCACTCGGGGGCTTAGCTGCAGTCCAGTACTCGCCTAAGTACGAAACATACCCCTATCCACAAGGACGACGAGGTGCAAGTTGACTGCAACCTTCTCCTTCGGAGCTACGACACAAGTACAACGTCCGCTCCATCCCTATCCGCGAGGACGACGAGGTGCAGGTCGACTGCAACCTTCTCCTTCGGAGCTACGGCACAAGTACAACGTCCGCTCCATCCCTATCCGCGAGGACGACGAGGTGCAGGTCGACTGCAACCTTTTCCTTCGGAGCTACGGCACAAGTACAACGTCCGCTCCATCCCTATCCACGAGGACGACGAGGTGCAGGTCGACTGCAACCTTCTCCTTCGGAGCTACGACACAAGTACAACGTCCGCTCCATCCCTATCCGCAAGGACGACGAGGTGCAGGTCGACTACAACCTTCTCCTCCGGAGCTACGACACAAGTACAACGTCCGCTCCATCCCTATCCACGAGGACGACGAAGCGCAGGTCTACTGGAGCCGCCACCTCAGAGCTGCGTCTCCAGCGCAAAGACTATTCCAAGCAGTGAGCAAAGTCCACTCGAAGGCAAACGCAAGCACATTCAGAAATAAACCAAATTCAGATAAATCCTAAAAGTTCCAAGCAGCAAATCAAAAGTACTCGGGCATCAAGCCCGAAGGAGTTCAACAGTTACAGCAATCACTCGGCATTCCGAGGCAAATTTAAAGCAGATTCAAGTTTCATAAGTTTGTTCACTCGGCCGGAGGAGGGCTGGCAGGCTCCACGAATAAGTCCAGGTCGATCCCATCAGCGATCCGAGTGGCGGCAGCAATGAAAGTCTCCATGAAGGACTGGAAGTCATGCTTTTTGGTGTTAGCGACTTTGATCGCAGCCAGCTTGTCTTCACGAGCCTCCTTGCAATGGACTCGCACCAAGGACAGCGCCACGTCAGCACCACAGCGGGCGGAGGATTTCTTCCATTCTTGCACTCAGTCAGGGATCTCGTTCATTCGAGTCATCAGGGATTCCAGGTCATTCTGAAGCGTCGCCCCCGGCCAAAGCGATGAGTCGATTCGAGAGACTACCTCCTTCAGGCGCACGAGGTAGCTTGTGGCGCTGGCGATACGGGACTCCAGTCGGAGCACGTTCATCGCAGTTTCGTCGCAGACTGGAGAAGCGATAGGGTCCAGACCCGTCTCGACCCTTCCAGTTTCCTCGTCGAAGTCTTGGCAGAATTCTGCAGCCAAAAATTAGTCAATCGACCAAGCAAGATCCGATCGCAAGCATCAACACAGTCAGATTAAAAGAAATACCTTCCAGCGTGAGATAAAGCTTCTTGGCAAGAGTCCTCAGATAAGCTTCCGTGTCATTCCTCTTGCGGATCGCAGACTCCAACTTTTCATTCAGGACGACCTTGTCCTTCTTCATACTAGTCACTTCGTGGTTAGCTTCATTAAGACAAGATTTCAGTTTGTTCACCGCTCCTTCCAGCGTTCCAATTGAAGGAAGCTTCTGGTCTGCGAGAGCAGTTTTATATTGGGCTGCTTTTTGCGCGGCGGCGAGGTCTGAGTCCTTCTTCTCTAGAGCCAACTTCATTTTCTCTGCAAAAGAAACAATCGAATCAAAGAAGAGATCAAAGAAATATATTGAAAGTCAGTCGATAGTCAGTTACCTTCCATACCAGCGGCTTCGTCTTGAGCTTTCTTCATATTCTGCTGGGATAATTCCAAGTCGAGGTTGAGTTGCCTCTGCTTCTCCTCAAGTTCAGCAAACTTAGAAATAAGAGTACAAGACTTCTGCAGAAGGAAAAAGACAGATCAGTCGATAAGATCAAAGGATGTTTACTTCCGAGTGAATAAAACCTAAAGAAGTTTGCTTAGACCCCAGCCGACTGCACACAGTCGACTGCGGTCTCAGGGGCTACACCCAGCGGGTGCACTTGGCGTGCCCCCGCTGACTAAGACTCAACTCGACCGGTCCGCACGGACCAGAAAAAAAAACTGTTCAGACCCCAGTCGACTGCCAGCAGTTGACCGCGGTCTCGGGGACTACACCCAGTGGGTGCACTTGGCGTGCCCCCACCGGTTCGGATCCTACTCGACCGGACCGCCTGAGTCGAGTGTAAGGAGTAAAAAAGAAAAGAAAGAAGAACTCAGACCCCAGTCGACTGCCAACAGTCGACTGCGGTCTCGGGGACTACACCCAGCGGGTGCACTTAGCGTGCCCCCACCGGTTCAGATCCCACTCGCCCAGACCGAGTGGAAGATCGAAACTACCAAAAACCAACAAAATACCCAGTGGGTGCTCTAATTCGACGCAAACAACAACAGATTATGTAGAAGAAGATTTTTTCGAGTAACACTTCCTCACAGAGCAAAAACAGTCGGAAAGTCTACTCACCTGGACATTGGCCCGAAGGGCAGCACTGGCGTCGTAGGCAGCCTGGCTGTTCTCATGCACCGTCTTCACCCGCTCCATCATCATGTCAGCCTGTCGGATGGCTTCCGCAGCCGCTTCTGACTGGTTGTCCGGGACGGGATAGCTAGTGAAAAAGTGAGCAGTCGACCCAGGTGCGGCGGCTTGGAGCACCGTGGTGTGGAGTTGGACGACTGAAGGAATCACAGGTGCAGTCGGCGGTGTGGGGTGCTCACTCGACAAGGGTGTAGCGAAGGTCACAGAGGCCCTGCCCGCGTCTTCAGGTTGACGGACGGGAGGTGTCGTAGTGGGTTCTTGCCGAGACATCCTACCAGCTGCTACCTTCTTGCTCTTCCTGGGCTTAATAGCCACATCTTCATCGTCATCTGGAAGATCGATGACGTTGGGTGGAGCTGCAAGGCAGATCATTCGACCCCAAGTGAACCACTCGAACGCAATCGACCAAAGAATCAAGAACAAAATCGCAAGAGTTTATACCTGGGTTGGAGGTTACCACATCTTCCATTTCCTCGCCCTGGTACTGGAAAGAAGAGGTTCCTGACGTAGCAGCACTGCAAAGACCCGCATTCAATCGGTTACGTCCGTTTAATCGAGTCGACGAAAAGGACAAGTCAGATGGTTACCCGGAGATAGTAGGAACGGTCACTTTGATCTTGGGCAAAGCTTTTGGCAGTTTGGAGGAGGTGGCTTTCGGCGCTTTCGGCGCTGGAGGCGGCGCAACTTTGGACTGCTTTGGAGCCTTCTCAGTCGGCATTGGGGAAGACGTCCTGGGACGCTTCGAAGACTGACCAATCGGCGTGGCCACCAAGTCCGGAGCGCTCGCCGGGTCGTGAGCGTGTTTGGATCTCCTCTCCCTGCGAGGAGGCGAGTCGACTTCTTCGTCATCAGTCGATTCGTCGCTCTCCTCGTCCTCCTCGGCATCCGAATGCTCCTCGCCGCTCTCGCCCCGCTCACTTCTTCCTCGGCGTCTTGGTCCTGCACTCCGTTGGGCATTGAGTACATGTCGATGAGGGCCTGAAAGGACAACGATCAAAGGAAATTCAGTTGACCATAAACAAGATATCACACGGTGAATCGGAAAGATACTTGATAAAATAGAATTATACCTGCTCCGGCTGGTGCGAGTTGTCGAATGGAATCACCCTCCTAGACCCCCGAGGGTTGTCTTTGTTGCTGGTGATCCCCATCAACCACTTGTCCAAGGTATCCTCGCTGACATCCTCCGAGTGGATCCGAGTGGAATCCTCGAGCCCAGAGTACATCCACATCGGATGATCACGCGCCTGAAGCGGTTGGATGCGTCGACCGAGAAAGACCTCCAGCAGGTCCATCCCGGTCACCCCGTCGCGGACAAGTTGGACGACCCGCTCGACCAGCACCTTGACCTGCGCCTTCTCTTCTGGAACTACCTTCAGGGGGGCGGGCTTCTCCACTCGAGCCAAGGAAAAGGGAGGAAGTCCAGTCGACTGACCCGGGGTCGGCTGATCCTTGCAGTAGAACCAAGTCGACTGCCAGCCCCGGACCGAGTCGGGAAGGATCATGGCTGGCAAGGTACTCTTGCTCCTCATCTGGATCCCCAGACCCCCGCACATCTGGATCACTTGTGTCTTCTCGTCACTCGATTTGGCCTTTTTGACCGACTGGGAGCGACAGGTGAAGATGTGTTTGAAAAGACCCCAGTGCGGTCGACAGCCCAAGAAATTTTCACACATTGACACGAAAGTAGCCAGATAGACTATGGTGTTTGGAGTGAAATGGTGGAGTTGAGCCACAAAGAAGTTCAAAAAACCCCAGAAGAAAGGATGGGGAGGCAGTGAGAATCCGCGATCTACGTGGGTGGCAGGGAGAACACACTCACCCTCCCTTGGTTGTGGCTCGGTTTCGTTCCCCGGGAGCCGTGCCGACTTGTGGGGGATCAGTCCCCCCTCCACCAGGTCGTCGAGGTCGTCCTGGGTGATTGTCGAGCGGATCCAGTCGCCCTGGATCCAGCCCGGCGGTAGGCCGGATCTCGACGAGGATCCGCCCCGGCTGGTCCGCTTGCCCTTCGCCTTCGCGGTCGCCTTCTTCGCGCGCTCCAGTGCCACCATCTTCTCTTTCCCCATGGCAACGGGTCGAGCTCGAGCGAGAGTCCGACGATGAGAGCGGAAGCGAGCGTGGCGGAGAGATCGAGAGAAGAAGAGAGAATGGGAGCGCACGGGGCAGAGACCTGGTCCGGGGCCTTTTATAAGGTCGTCACCCAAGTGACTGGCTAGTGGACCCAGACGATCTAAACAAATCCCGCAACAGTCGCACGCGTAGTACGTGGCGAAAAAGGTGGTGCGGGGATCGAGGAGACTTGCCTAATCCGTCCCGATAACCTCGGTTCCGTCCGTCTGGCGCGCTTCCCAAAATTCGAATCCCGCGAAATCCGCGGAGAGCAGAGTGACCTATCAGACTGAAGACAAACATCCTCTACATCATCATTCAGAATTCTACTGTGAAAATTCACTCGACAAAAACCAAGAATGGACCAAGGCGACTGAGAAAGGAGTCAACGTCGTCACCTCAACTCATTGTTCCAGAACAAGATGTACTCATAGCACAAAGAATGGGTCGGAAGTGTTCCCAACTCCTTCCTCACTCAAACCCTGATCCATTCGGGGGCTAATGATGAAGCTATGTACCTAGGGTAGGGTCATGGATCTGTCCAACATACCCTCCCCAAAGACATCTCTACAAAGAATCAGAAGCAGTCGAAGAGAAACCATCATCCACTCGGCCATAAAGATGTGCTCACTCGACCACCTTGAAGACACTCGACCACCAGAAGATGAGAAACCCTCCACTCTGCAACGGTCAGGACTTAAACCATAGCTTTATGGGCATTTACAACACTTTATTGCAGACGTTACCAGTAACACCCCTCCTTTATGAGCAGTGAACCTTGTGTAACGGAGGGGAGCTGGGGTCCTGGCGCACTCTATATAAGCCACCCCCCACCTCTGGGACAAGGGTTCGCACTTTTTATAATTCACACACATATATTCAGTCGACTGCCTCTGGGATCCGAGACGTAGGGCTGTTACTTCCTCCGAGAAGGGCCTGAACTCGTAAACTTGTGTGTACAACTCCTCCATAGCTAGGATTTTGCCTCTACATTCCTACCCCCCTATTCTACTGTCAGTCTTAGAACCACGACAGGAGCTGAAGAAGAAACTCGATATTTAAGAGCGTATGGGTCTCATCCGACCAAGTTCTTCTCCATGGGGTTGTGGCGTTCTTTTCGTCAAGAAGAAGGATGGACCGGACCGAATTTGTGTCAACTACCGTCCATTGAACAAGAAGACCATAAAGAACAAGTACCCACTTCCCAACATCAATGAGCTTTTCGAACAACTCAATGGTGCTCAAGTATTCTCCAAGCTTGATCTCCGTATGGGCTATCACCAGATTCGCATTCGTGAAGAAGATATCCCCAAGACAGCATTCAGAACAAGCTATGGTTCATATGAATATACTGTCATGTCTTTCGGCCTTGTCAACGCTCCTCCAACATTCTCTCGCATGATGAATTTCATCTTCAACACCTACACAAATGACTTCATCTTGGTCTACCTCGATGACATTTTGGTCTTTTCCAAGAACAAGGAGGATCATGCCAAGCACTTGCGTTTGGTGTTGTATAAACTCAGAGAACATCAGTTCTATGCAAAGTTTTCAAAGTGCGAGTTTTGGCTCGATGAGGTTCTCTACCTTGGGCATATCATCTCCGCCAAGGGCATAGCCGTTAATCCTGAGAAGGTGTCTGCAATTGTGAATTGGGAACCACCTCAGAACATGAAGCAACTCCGCAGCTTCCTTGGTCTCGCAAGCTATTGTCGAAGGTTCGTTGAGAACTTCTCTAAGATCGCGAAGCCTCTTTCCAACCTTCTCCAGAAGCATGTGAAGTATGTCTGGTCTCCTGAATGTGACATCGCTTTCAACACCCTGAAAGAGAAGTTAGTCACTGCTCCAGTTCTGACTCCTCCTGATGAATCCAAACCGTTCGAGGTCTTCTATGATGCTTCCCTTCAAGGTCTTGGTGCAGTGTTGATGCAAGAGAAGAAAGTTGTGGCCTGTACCTCTCGCCAGTTGAAGCCCAACGAAAAGAACTACCCCACTCATGGCCTCGAGTTGGCGGCAGTTTGTCCATGCTCTTTTAACTTGGAGACATCTCTTATTGGGACGAAAAGTGGACATCTTAACTGATCATAAGAGTCTCAAGTACATTTTCACTCAGCCAAATCTCAACCTCAGGCAGACTCGTTGGGTCAAGATGATTCAAGAGTATAATCCGAGTATCGAATATACTCCAGACAAGGCCAATGTAATTGCTGACGCTTTGAGCAGAAAGGCTTACTGCAACAGTTTGATTATCAAGCCTTACCAACCGGAGCTTTGTGAAGCTTTTCGTAAACTCAACCTTCAAGTTGTTCGTCAAGGTTTCCTCGCCAACCTCCAAGTCTCTCCTACTTTGGAAGATCAGATTCGTGAGGCTCAACTTCTTGATGCCATGGTGAAGAAGGTGAAGATTGGGATTGCCAAGAGTCAACCCAAGTACAAGTGCTATCGTCTTGATGACAAGGATACTCTATTCTTCGAGGATCGCATTGTTGTGCCTAAAGGTGATCTTCGTAAATTAATTATGAACGAGGCTCACAATTCACTCCTCCCTATCCACCCTGGAAGTACAAAGATGTAGCAGGACCTCAAGCAGTCGTATTGGTGGACTCGAATGAAGCGTGAGATTGCTCAGTTCGTGAATGAATGTGATGTCTGCAGAAGAGTGAAAGAAGAACACCAACGACCAGCTGGTCTCCTCCAACCTCTTGCCATTCCATAATGGAAGTTTGACCATATTGAGATGGACTTCGTGGCTGGATTTCCAAAGTCTAAGCGTGGCAATGATGCTATCTTTGTTGTCATCGACAAACTCACTAAAGTGGCTCATTTCCTTCCTATCAAAGAATCTATCACAGCAGCTCAGTTGGCAGAGCTATATACCTCCAGGATTGTCTCTCTGCACGGCATTCCGCAGTTGATATCTTCAGATCGTGGCAGCATCTTCACCTCCAAGTTTTGGGATTCTTTTCAGAAGGCCATGGGCACCAACATTTGCTTCAGCACAGCTTTTCATCCTCAAACTAGTGGCCATATCGAGCGAGTAAATCAGATTCTTGAAGATATGCTCAGGGCTTGCGCCATTTATTTCGGTATGAAGTGGGAAGATTGTCTTCCATATGCCGAGTTCTCCTACAACAACAGCTTCCAAGCGAGTTCGGGCAAGGCCCCATTCGAGATTCTCTATGGCAGGAAGTGTCGTACTCCTCTTAACTGGTCAGAGATGGGTGAACGTCAACTTCTTGGAAATGACTTGATCACAGAGGCTGAAGAAATGTGCAAAGTCATTCGTGAAAATCTCAAAGCCACGCAATCGCGCCAGAAGAGTTACTATGATAGCAAGCATCGTGACTTGGCTTTCGAGATCGGGGACCATGTCTACCTCCGCGTCTCTCCAATGAAAGGTACTCGTCGCTTAGGTATCAAAGGGAAGCTTGCCCCTAGATACGTGGGTCCTTTCAAGATCATCAGCAAGAGAGGCGATCTAGCCTATAAACTTGAGCTTCCCTCCAACTTTGCAAACATGCACGACGTGTTTCACGTGTCTCAACTCCGCAAGTGCTTCAAGACCCCTGAACGCACCATCAACTTCGAAGAGATTGATCTCCAAGAAGACCTGTCTTACCATGAGAAGCCCGTTGCTATTCTTGAAGAAACTGATCGCAAGACTCGCAACAAGTCTATCAAATTCCTCAAAGTCAAGTGGTCACATCATTCCGACCGTGAAGCCACCTGGGAACGCGAGGATCACCTCCATTCTGAGTACCCGAAGTTTTTCCAGTCCTAGATCTCGGGACGAGATCCTTTCGTAGTGGTGGAGTGCTGTAACACCCCGGATGTAACCTACCATATTTGTTTTCCAACTCTTGCCGTTTTCGGCACTAAGTTATGTTATGTCCTCGTTGTCGGGTTTTTGCCTTCGTGTTGTTTTGTCTTTGTCATGCATCTCATATCATGTCATCATGTGCATTGCATTTGCATACGTGTTCGTCTCATGCATCCGAGCTTTTTCCCCGTTGTCCGTTTTGCATTCCGGCGCTCCTATGCCCTCCGGTGTCCCTTTCTACCTCTTTTCGTGTGCGGGTGTTAAAAGTTTTCGGATCAGAACGAGACTTTTCATGCGTCCTTGGTTTACTACCGGTAGACCGCCCGTCAAGTTTCGTGCCATTTGGACTTCGTTTGATACTCTAACGGTTAACCGAGGGACCGAAAAGGCCTCGTGTGTGTTGCAGCCCAACACCCCTCCAAAGTGGCCCAAAACCCACCTAAACCTCCCCCATCACCTATGCCGTTCGATCACGATCGCGTGGCCGCAAACCGTGCTCAATTTGGAGTCTCCTAGCTCCTCCTACCTCTATAAATAGAACCCTCATTCCAAATCCCGGGTCTTCTCCCTCGAAACCCTAGAAAATCTACCCCGCCGCCGCCGGACATGTCCAGCACCGGCTGGACACATCGCCGCCGCCAATCCTGAGGCGCCACCTGTCCCGCGCCAGCCTCCCACCGCGGCGGCCCGTCCCGGCCCAGGGCGGGCCCTCTCCACCGCGCGACCGGGCCGCCGCCTCCTCACGCCTGCGCCGCCCATCTCCTCCATCTCCGGCGACAGAGGCCCGCGCCGGCCAGCACCGCCATCGCCGCTGACCAGCCGCGCCTCGCCGCCCGACGCGCTCAGGAGCTGCGCCCTGCTCCGCCTCGCCGCCCTCGCTGCCCGAGAGCTCCGGCGAGCTCCTCCGCCGGCCACCTCGTTCCCAAGTCCCCGACGAGCTCCTTCCGGCCACCGCGAAGTCCGGCGACCTCGTTTTCCTCTCCGGCGATCTCCTCGGATTGCATGCCTCCAGATCCAGATTCAAGTCTCGGTTGACTTTTGCCCCCCTAACCCTAGTTTTTATGCATACTTCATTAGCTCATAACTTCATCACCGTGGCTTCGATTCATGCGTGTAGCATATCAAATTTTTTGTCTCGACGAGTACTTCATTTCATTTCATTGCATGATTTTCATTTGAGCTCATCTTGATGCCCTAAATGCTGTTGGAAGAGGGCTATGTGATGTTAGTTTCAGTTTCTTATCAGCAAATGCACTTTTGTCATTTTTGCCATGATTAATGTGTGCATGCTATGATCTTGAGCTCTACATGTGTTTTGAAGTATGCCATGCCATCTTTACAGGGGTGTATGCCATGTATTTTTGTGATCTCTATGATGACTAGCACAAGCATGCAAAGTAGCTTACTTAATGTTGTTGATTTCAGGGACTTAGAAATATTCTAAGTCTCTGCCCTGCCATTATTTTTATGCCATATGTTCATGTCGATACCTAGTGAACCATGCCTCTTTTGAGCATGATCAGTAAGGATGTTTTGTAGATATTATGGTGATCTATCCATCCATGTCTTTGTTTGCAATTATGGAGCAACCTAGCTTGAGTCAATCGAGCTCTACTTTTGCTATAAAATATTCCTGGCAGATTGTTAACATGTTTAGCAATTTTGCCGAGCTTGTTGTAGTTGATCCGTGCATGCTATGTTGTTGTTCTTGCCATGTGTAGCTTCTATGCCATGTCTATTTGCTGCGTATATGCTTAGTTTGTCATGTCTTGCCCCGTAGTGAGTGCATCGAGTTCGTAAACATGCCTACTTGATACCTGTTTTGTCATGTTTCAGTTTTTCACTAAGTCTGAATCTGTTAACGATAATTGCTATGTTCACGTAGTTGCAATTGTATTTTCCGATCCCTTTCGGCTTATGGTCAGTAAGGGACTTTTGTTGTATGCTTTAAGTAGCTTCATACCATGCCTTGCTTTGCCATTATACTAGTGGTTGGGGCGCACCCTTGGTGCGCCACCTGAGAGGAAGTTGGGGCGGTGCCTGGTGGGGTGCACCCCTTTCACTGTCTTTTTTTATCTTTGGGTTTGACTCTTTTTATTCTTTTGGTTATTCCGTTGGATACAAGTTTACCATATTTACATGAGATCAAGAAGAAAGTACAAACAATGACAGTATAGATACTAATATCAGTCTAACAATATACACACTAACATTATAGTATAGACACTAACAGTATAGTATGGACACTAACAGTAATAGTATAGACACTAAAAATCAATGATAACAGAGATAATAATTTTTCAAAAGGAACTGAAAACAAGGTTTCAAAAATAGAGCATTGTACGGCACACATAGTTCAAACAGAGATAAGAAACACAGTGCTCAAGCCGTGGTCCTCGAACATGTAGTTCCCACACAGCAACTCAGTCGGCCATCGTCCAGGTGGATCATCAGCGACAACATGGGCAAGGCATGGCCTGCTGCCCCAACGCTTCCAGAACGCACCTAATGTAAAACACTCTTCCGTAAGTTTTTGAGTTGGAGATGAAGAAACATGTGTAAACAAAACATATTGTCCTAAGCTTTGGCCCTTTGGGCGAATCCTTGATGGTATTGGCTCATAGGCTAAATTGTACTGCAGATTGATCAAAGTAATAGGAGGACACGACGTTCTTAAATTTCAACTGCTTTGCCTCAATTCCCTTATTATGTATCTCCTACCAAGCATGGGACATCCAGTTTATATACTAAACTAATAAGATTGAATAATCCATAAAGTAGACGAATGGAAATGCAAGCAAGAGGGTAAACCCTGGAAATATGATTTGGCAGATGGAATAGGTGCATGATCCATACAATGGACAGCTAGGCGTGAGCCAAAAACAAGTTTTTGTCCCTAATGTGGGTACAGCCGCCTGGCATGCATATACTGAAAAGCGATAAAACTGGAGCCTATCTGAAACCCATAATTCCTTTTAGATGATACCTTTGCATATGATAGTCAAGCAAGCTCATAAAATTTGTATGGTTTGTGCAGGAAAAACATGCGACTGGAAAACAATATCATGTGGTTTACCAGCAAAATTATAACATGAGTTAGGCCCAAAGCATTGAAAATTTCAAAGCAATTTCCAGGCACAATTACTTCATTGTTGATAAAGGTCGGCCTCGATGAAACACCATAGTTTGATGATAATTTCCTAGTCCTTGCTTCCTTTGAGGTTTCCATTCTTAATGGTACTGTTAAACAAGTGCGCAAATGCAACTATCACTACCGGTATAAAAAGATTGGGATGATACAAAAGAACAAGAATACAAGAAATTAGCTACACACAGACATTCATGTATTCAGACACAACATATGCATCTGAAAAATAATTCACCCAAACCTAAAAACCGAAGCATAAAACCTACAATTAATGAGATAAAAGTGGAGAAATGAAAACAACATTCTTCAAAAGGAAAATCATCTCAATTTCTAATAAATCATCGTTATTCAGGAAATAAATATATACAATGTATATATACCTACTTAATAAATATTTGAGCAATTGCAATACACTCAATTTGTTCTTCTTTGAAATGCACTGGTATGCTGAGAAAAAAACTTGGTAGGTGACGGTTAGTGAAAATGGCTGAGACTGGAGATAGATGCACCAGAGTAAGACTTATATAGGTGTGAACAGCAAACAAAAATAGCTAATATCATGTAGTCATGCACAACTCGGTCCATTCCAAGATGCCTTATAGTGCTTAGAAATTAAACCTTCATCAAACAGATACAAAATAATGCAAGGCAGAACATGAGGTGACGATCACAGAACTTAACCTGAATAACTGAATCTAATATTTCATACATTACACTACATTATGCAATAACTCACACTACCAGATGGTAGTCTCCAACAAATTAAAACTGGTGCGCCATACCAAGAGGCCTTGTAGACAAAGCATATATATTGTTCAAAGCAAAGCATGGGGTAACATATTACTACTCAGCAGTCATCATACTCAGGCACATGATTCAGGGAATCAATAAACAGTGGGGTGGCTCATAACTTGATGAATCCAATGTCCTTGGCGTTGGTGTGGAAGCAATGCATGTAGCACACCCGTACTTCCGGATCAGGCCATGCGAGTTGCCATAGACACGGGATACTCATTCATTAGATCGCACTCATGGAAATTCGAGAGTATATGAGAACAAACAATAATCAGAAACCAAGAGGGGCAGTGAATCCAGAGAAAGGCAATGGAGATGGCCACACCTGGGCGTGGTGGAACCCACAGTAGCTGAAGGTGGCAGCCATAACACCAATGCAATACAGTCATAATAGTAACTATTTCGTTTGCAAGTCGACCCACCATCGTTATCGTTGACAGTGTTGACGCGCTCGCACTTGTCGACCTATTCACTGTATCTGCAGAAAAAAGAATTCAATCCTTAGTTCCAGGTCCGGATAAGACTAACGTAGTTGCGCCAACTTTATAGAGTAAAGAGTTCTTCATTGGATTCAAGTTACACATCAATAGGCTCAGTCAACGCTGCACCAAAGAAAACGGACGATCAGTACAACATATTGAATACATGTAGCTCATCGAGGGTAAACCTCTACTTAAGACTATTCCATTTACATGACATAGTTATACACAAACTTCAACACATGTGGCTCAACAAAGTCTAACCTCTACAGCACTATATTTCCTTTAAACGATATTTTTATACAGGTTCAGTTTTGAACTTCTGATGATGTAGGTTTGTTTCAAGCAATCAAGTTAACTCAAGACATGGACATGATAAAATAGGGAGCCACATGACCTGCCTTACAAATATGATGGTGTGATTTAAGGGGTTTTTGATCATTTGCCACCATTTATTCTGCACTTTGACATTTTGCCACTAGTTACTTTGTAATTGATCATTTGCCACTCTTTAGTTTGGACTTTGATATTTTGCCCTCTGTCAGATGGGTCCCACCTGAAATGACCAACTTACCCCTGCCGACTACAGTGACCAGGAAAGACAGAGGTGCTCGTACGCTCGTGTTCATCCTCGCTCGCGGCTAGGAGATGGCGGGCGGCGGCTACCTTCCAGGAGCCCACGGTGGTTCTCGTCGGTGGCGGTCCCGCCGCCGCTATTGGTCGTGCCCGTGCACGACCGGCGCCGTTGCTCGCGCCCGTGCGCGGCCGTTGCAGCTGCTCCTCGCGCCCGTGCGCGGCAGCCGCCGCCGCTGCTCCTCGCGCCCGTGCGCGGCAGCCGCCGCCGCTGCTCCTCCTCACGCCCGTGCGCGGCTGCCACCGCTGTTGCTCGTGCCCGTGCGCGGCCGCTGCTACTCCTCCTCGCGCTCGTGTGCGGCGGCGGCCGCCACTTCTCCTCCTCACGCCCGTGCGCGGCCGCCGCCGCTGTTGCTCGTGCCCGTGCGCGACCGCTGCCGCCGCTCGCGCCCGTTCGCAGCCACTGCTGCTCCTCCTCGCGCTCGTGTGCGGCGGCCGCTGCCGCTCCTCCTCACTCCCGTGCGCGGCCGACGCCGCTGCTCACGTCCATGTGCGGCCGCTGCTGCCGTTCGCGCGCCCGTGCGTGTTGGGGAGAAGCAGGGTGGTGGCGGCAGTGGGACAGCCGGGGCGCTGGGGAGCAGCGGGGCGAGGGGGTGGGGGGGCGGGGAGCCGGGGAAGCAGGGGCGGCGACGGCGGCAGCGGCTGGCTTGTCAGCTCAAGTTCATCCCCGTTTGGGCTGAGCTCAAGGGTAAATTTGTCCATGGTTTTCTGCATCCATTTTTTCTATGATTTGCAAGTATTGTTTTTGTGTTAAGAAATGGCAAAAGATCAAAGTGCAAACTAAGAAGTGGCAATAGATCAATTACAATGTAATGAGTGGCAAAATGTCAAAGTCCATATTAAGTGGTGGCAAATAATCAAATCACCCGTGATTTAATGGCAACCAAGCAAGCATATAACTGTACATGATTACTACCTCGGCTCTGCTCCATTATGACCTAGTTGATTAGAGTGATTGAACACGCAAGAGTATATGAACACCCAAAGAGTATATAAGGCGGGCATGGCTGTAGGAAATTTATGGATATGCTATACCCTGTTCCTAGAACTGTAACCATTAGGTTGAGAAGAAACAAAAACAATGAGATGTCTGGTGTGGAATTTCTAGCTGAGAATCAATCAGTACGACATCTGCATTAGGAAGTAAAATCTGCAGTTCTATGTATCATTTGGGCATACGTAATCTTTCCTAGCAAAGGCTGTCCCTCATAAACTCATGTGATAAACTGAACTTTGATTACAGTTTAAGCTCAGCAATGTCTAGCATTTACAGGACCAGCAGAAATGCATTACTGGAAATGTACATTCATAAAATAAATCAAAGATAAGGTCCAATTACATAAATCCGTAGAAATATAAAACCTACAGAAAGATATAAAAATAATAATTATCACACAACAGTTATGATCTATCTTCTTGAAAACAAAAATACATGGCTCATCTTATTTCCTCATATTTAGTACAGAACACGATGGGAGATAATTGAGCAGCACACCAACACAACAAGTGTCAAAATTATATTTATTGGATGCAAGTGAAACTAAAAGACATGGGCACGCATCGAAGTTGTTTGTTTGTTTACTGGACTTTAAAGCAACACAGATTATTTTGGTCAAATAGACAAACAGACAGATTTCTTGGATCTGAGGCTAGAGCAACGACCAAACATACATCATATAAGAGACTAAATATATAACATTAGCAAGCTGCATAATATTTAACACGATAGAGTCAAATAAGCAAAATCTAAGGGAGCAGATGGTACCTAAATCACGCGGGATTCCATTGGTGGAAAATTGCCGGTTATCAGCTATTTGCTTTGACACATTTCCAGGGAACTCTGTTCGTAACAGACATAGTAAGTCGAATCTATGCCCTTTACCTACAGCAAGTAAATATTGAAAATGACTCATAGAAAGGTATCCTCGTTGTTGCTTGTCCTTCTTGCTGTTGCTACTGGTTTGGCCATAGAGGCATCGGAGTACAAAAATTTGGTAAGTAAAGGTGCAAGTGCTCCCTCAGATTACTTTCGACAGGAAACGGTTCATATAGGAACTGAAACAATCACAATAATGAGAGTTAAACTCAAGATGAATAAGCATCGGACTGTTTGTTATGTACACAAAGTTAACATGCCACCTTCTTATAAAAGCTCTGGTTCATGAACAAGAATAACAGCTTTGCCATGTTGGTCATACTGTGGTCGGCCAGCATTACCCATCATTTGCAGAATATCCGTGATAACATAATCAACATATCTTTTTGTTTTCTCACCATAATATTCAGTACCCTACAAAAGAATGGAGTAAGTGCTCAGATAAATGACCGTCGAAGATGAAGAAAATGTGAAGCATCATGTCACCTTGATTATGAAAAGGTGAGATGGAAGATTGACACCCCAAGCCAGTGTGCTAGTGCATACCAATACCTACCAAAACAATAAATTATGTTTACATTTTGCTCAACTATGTGACCAAGTTCAGATAAAATAGACTGCAATGACCATACTCAAGTGTAGCAAAGAACATGTTATCAATGAAGAGCACACTTGAATCTTGTTGATTGAAAAGAGTTCCTCGACCAAGGATCTATCTCTAACATTTAGACCTCCATGATGCAGACCTATTCCAAACTGGGGCATAACTCAAATTGCTATCAGTGACTTGTGAAAGAATTATGTCTAGAGAGTTATCTGCCAGGCCGAGGAACTACCTTGGTTTCTCATCAGATGCTGCAAGCTGCAATATAGAGTAGGTGAGGGCAGAGGGAGGCTTCTCCCGTCGTCATGGCTCGGCGGGAAGCTCAGCAGTATATGCTGCAGGTGAGGAGGAATCAATGGGGGCTCTCGAGCTTCGTCTTTGTTTCCAGGGATAGGGTTGCTGTAGCTTGAGTCTGGTGATGATGGGACTTCAAATCCAACGACCTGCACCCCTTCCTGCACCCATATTATGTATGTTAACCACCCATCATCATAAATACAAACATGATAGAGACAACAGTTTAGGAAAGAAAGAAAGCGGTCAATATACTTACATGGTCATCCCTGCCTTGTCGGCGCTCCATATTGCTGCAAGACTCTGTTCTGTTGCCTATCCTCATAAACGAGTATATGAAAAACGTTGGCGTGAGTAATTAATTTTAGTAGCTTGTGTGCAGTGCAAGTTGGAAAAAAAGAGCTGTCGTAACTTACAGATAACAACTATAAATCACATATAAGAATCATTCACTGAACGAAGTTTGCATATTTTGTATTTCTATCATGCACTACATGCAAAAGAAACTGTTGATTTTTGTATGAACCAAATGGATATGAGATACCATAGAAAACAAAAGCTAGCAGTAAACTAATTACACATTTAACCGATGGAATTTTCCCAGCAAGTAGATTTGTTATCAAACTGCTCTGCTCGAACAGAGAGTGAGAGAGCATGATGGTATGCTAAACGATTTCAGTATAACAAATGATTATACTGACAAAGTGGCAAAGATCTCAACTACATAAATGATTTCAAACAGAGTAGCTCGGCCTGAGGTAAATAGTTGCAACTACAACGGAATTAATGCAAGTCAACAGAAAATGAAACAAGACAAGAAGACAACTTGATTATTATTGCAGCAAAAATAATTAACAATAAACTGTTAAAACTCACTCTTAACGATATTATTCATTCGGATATAAACTAAGAAAACTCCTAACTTCCGCAGTGGCATGCCGCCTTATCAAACTCTTTTCCTCCTATCCTTACTGGCTTAGCATGGAATAGAGATATCTACCATAACCTATTTATTTTGTTGGTAAGAAAGCCAAACTTGCTATGAATATTTTTGCTCTGGTCTGGTTCTGCAAACAACGAATCGATATCTTCATTGCATAATATTACATCCATCTATGTTGAATTGTCCATTTCCTAATAAAAAAGACCACCGGTACTCCACGGTATCCTGAATATAATGTGTTATGTAAATAAAGGTGCATGCCACCACTCCACGCAGCCTGAACAGCTGTGCTCATTTGGCTTCCCAATTTCCCCACACCGTAGCTGCATAGCATAGCAGGTAGTTAGGCCTGTCGGATCAGAACAGACAACCAGATTGGTAGCATCAGCAGGTCGTTTTGCTGCAGCTTCATGTCAAAGAAGCAGCAAGGACAAGCATTTTGGGAGCTCAACCCAGGGTTTTGGCTACAGTTTAATATTATAGGGGCTCGGAATTTTACTATCAAATAGTTTCAAACAAATCAAGAAATTCAAAATCTTAAGTCAAGCAAGAACTTGAGGGCTTAACAGAAGAACAGAACAACACTCCCAACGTAGGGGTTGGAGACCTGCTCCTTGGATTGACCCTTGAGGGTTTAAAAAGTTGATGCTACATTTATCATTATTATCATTATTACTAACAGTAGATGGGATCGAATATGCCAGCCTCAGAAATTGTGTCGCATACACATTGCTAGAGAAAAAACCGATGCACAACTGGGATTCGAACCCGTGACCACTGACCACTTCGGTGTTAAACAGGGGCGGAGCCAGTTAAGGTCATGGGTACATATGTACATTATTTTTGGAAAAAAGAACTTGGAGCTCTGAGTTAACCCAATAATTATTTAGTAAAACGTTAAGCTTCAAGCTGCCTGTACACAGAACGGAGGGAATATAAGATAGTGGCCAGCTATATACTTGCTTAGTGACAGAAAAACAGAGCAGCATTCCACCTGAATTGGATCAAGATGAAAAGAAAAACAAGAATCACATATTAGGAAACTAAAACGTGAGTGTGTGTGTGTGTGTGAGAGAGAGAGAGATGAGCACCTAGTTCAGATTGTCATGGGGTAGCCATCTGTTCACGGCATCCATGTGCACCTCGTTGGTGCTTGACCTTCTTGCCGCTGCTACAGTGCTACTGGTTTTGGCATCGGAGTGAGGGGAAGAAGAATGGGACGGACCCCAACAGAAGTCACGGATGGGCGTTCACGGCTTGGCCTAGCCAGCCACCGCCACGTCTCCCCCTCCCTTCCCCTACGATGGCGTGCTCCCCGCTGGTTTCCTGTTTGGAGGCTCGCGGACGAGCGTCTCCGGCGGCCCTCCCCTTCCCTGCAGAGCCATGACGCTGCTCCTCCTTGTCCCTGTCATTGCCCTCTCCTCCACTCCGTGAGGCGTCCGCCGCCTGGTACTTCGGCCTCCCTGCTCCACCCCCTTCCGTCTACACCCCCCGCCGCGCCGGCGTCCAAAACGGCGCCCTGTGCCAGCAACAGTGGCGGCTAGGGTTAGCCACGGGGGCAGGAGGAGGAGGCGAGCGTCAAATCGAGTTGGTGGAGGAGATAGGACGGATCGAGGATAACACAAGGGGGGCTGGGCGGAGCCGGAGACCGCCGGCAACGGCCGGAATCGGCCGGCGGCCGAGAGGTGGAGAGAGGGGGAGAGAGCGCTTCAGAGAGGGAGGCAGGCGAGAGCGACGAGAGGATGGGCTGCTTTTTTCCACGTGCAATGCGCAAACAACAAGCAAAAGGGAGACAATCAACATGTTGTTTGCGCATTGCACGTGGTTGATTGTCTCCCTTTTGCTTGTTGTTCTTGCTTTGGGTAGAGCCGGGATACGAGTACGTGATCGAGGAGCCCGTTGAGTACGTTTACGAGGACCAAGTCAACTTGAAGAACTTTGTAGGCAAGATGACCATACCCTCGAAATCACTTCTATCTTTGTTTGCTAGATGTTCGCTCTTTTGCTATGCCTATGCTACGATACCTACCACTTGCTTATCATGCCTCCCATATTGCCATGTCAAACCTCTAACCCACCTTGTCCTAGCAAATCGTTGTTTGGCTATGTTACCGCTTTGCTCAGCCCCTCTTATAGCGTTGCTAGTTGCAAGTGAAGATTGGAGTTTGTTCCTTGTTGGAACATGTTTATTGTTGGGATATCATTATATTATCTTGTTTACGTTAATGCATCTATACACTTGGTAAAGGGTGGAAGGCTCGGCCTTATGCCTAGTGTTTTGTTCCACTCTTGCCGCCCTAGTTTCCGTCATACCGGTGTTATGTTTCTTGATTTTACGTTCCTTACACGGTTGGGTTATAATGAGAACCCCTTGATAGTTCGCCTTGAATAAAACTCATCCAGCAAGGCCCAATCTTGGTTTTACCATTCGCCACATAGCCTCTTTTTCCCTTGGGTTTCCGGAGCCCGAGGGTCATCTTTATTAAACCCCCCGGGTCAGTGCTCCTATGAGTGTTGGTCCAAAACAGAGCCACTTGCAGCGCCACCTCGGGGAAACTTGAGGGTTGGTTTTAGTTGTACATAGTGTTCATCCGGTGTGCCCTGAGAACGAGATATGTGCAGCTCCTATCGGGATTTGTTGGCACAACGGGTTGTCTTGCTGGACTTGTTTTACCATTGTCGAGATGTCTTGTAACCGGAATGCCGAGTCTGATCGGATTGTCTTGGGAGAAGGAATATCCTTCGTTGACCGTGAGAGCTTGTGATGGGCTAAGTTGGGACACCCCTGCAGGGATTTGATCTTTTGAAAGCCGTGCCCGCGATTATGGGCAGATGGGAATTTGTTAATGTCCGGTTGTAGATAACCTTAAACTAAACTTAATTAAAATGAATCAACAGAGTGTGTGGCCGTGATGGTCTCTTTTCGGTGGAGTCCGGAAAGAGAACACGGTCCCATGTTATGTTTGATCGTAGGTTGTTCTAGGATCACTTCTTGATCATAGTTCATCACCGTGCCTTTTCCTTCTCTTCTCGCTCTCGTTTGCGTATGTTAGCCGCCATATATGCTAGCCGCTTGCTGCAGCTCCACATCATACCTTTTACCCTTCCTATAAGCTTAAATAGTCTTGATCACGAGGGTGTGAGATTACTGAGTCCCCGTGACTTATAGATTCCTTCCAAGACCAGATGCAGGGACCGATGATACCATTCCAGGAGATTCAACTGAGCTCAAGTGGGAGTTTGATGAGGACTCAGGACGATACTACGTGTCTTTCCCAGATGATCAGTAGTGGTGCCCAGTTGGGGCGATCGGGGACTATGTTGCATTTGGGGTTTATCTTTATTTTGGTTCCGTAGTCGGACCTTGAGTGTAACTGGATGAATGTAATGTTATTTATGCTATTTGTGTGACGTGGCGAGTGTAAGCCAACTATGTATCTTTTCCCTTATTTATTACATGGGTTGTTGTGAAGATTACCTCACTTGCGACATTGCTTTCAATGCGGTTATGCCTCTAAGTCGTGCTTCGACACATGGGAGATATAGCCGCATCGAGGGCATTACATGTAGGTACGTACGTGGGTGGGTGTGAGAGAGATGGTTTGTGCAAAACAGAGGAAATGTGTCGATGATATCTCAAACAAAAAAACGTAACATATGCAATGTGTGTGAAATGGAGTCATGGACGTGAGATATCGATAGAATCAAAAATAGGGATGAAGTGTGTGGCTGCGCGATCGATAAAGAGTGCCATCGAATTTTTGTTTGCCCACGTCAAAGATACAAGGTGGCTGGCCTACTGGAATTTGAGAGGGCAGAGGTGCAGTTTTTCTCTGTGGCATGGATACCTACCTACAACGTTTGACTATTGGTGTGTGTGTGTGGGGGGGGGGGAGAGACCGATCGACTAGTATATGTGTGGGGAAGGAGAGGGACCTAGCTATGTATTGTGGGAGATCGATCGACATCCATGGATATGTGTAGCAGAGGAATAAGGTTGGGAAAAAGAAAAAGGTAGAGCGTCAGATGGTTGGTGGTGGAGTGGCGTCTCACAAATGGTGGGAGAGCCTGCTAGACAAATGGAGGGTACGAGTGCAATATCAATAAGAGAGGGCGGGGGATGTTTGTCTGTCTATGCACGTGCGTGTGAGAGACGGGTCGGGAGGTATGCAAGGATGATGAGGTGCAACGCCCCGGACACAACTTTCCATATTTGTAACTCCGACTTTTGCCTTTTTCCGGAGATGCGATATGAGATTCCCTTCGTGGTTGGGTTTTTGTTTTTAGTTTTGCATTTTGTTCATGTCATGCATTTCATATCATGTCATCGTGTGCATCACATTATCATTCTTGTTCGTCTCATGCATCCGAGCATTTTTCCCCGTTGTCCGTTTCGCAATCCGTCACTCCCACATGCACCCGGCGCAACCCCTCTTGTCTCTTTTCATGAGTGGGTGTTAAACTTTCTTGAAATGGACCGAGATTTGCCAAGTGGCCTTGGTACACCACCGGTAGACCGCCTGTCAAATTTCGTTCCATTTGGAGGCCGTTTGATGGTCCAACGGTTAACCGGGTAATCGCAAAGGTCTCTTGTGTGTTGCAGCCCAACACCCCTCCAAAACGGCCCAATAACCCATCTAAACGAACTCCATGTCCTCCGTCGTCGAATCACAATCGTGTGGGTGAAAACCGCACCTCGTTTAGACACTCCTACCTCCTTCTATCTATAAATAGGTGATCCCCTCCGAATTTTCACGAATGAAACCCTAACCTCCTTCCACCTCGCGCTGCCGGACAGATCTTCCCGCGCCGGACATGTCCAGCCGCTGCCCCGAGCCAATAGCGTCGCGCCACGTCACCCCGCTGCCGTCTCCATCGCGCCTCCACCGCACCGGTCCTCCCGGCCCAGATCGGGGCCCGCCTGAGGGAGTCCTGGATTAGGGAGTGTTCGGGTAGCCGGACTATACCTTCAGCCAGACTCCAGGACTATGAAGATACAAGATTGAAGACTTCGTCCCGTGTCCAGATGGGACTTTCCTTGGCGTGGAAGGCAAGCTTGGCGATGCGAATATTCAAGATCTCCTACCATTGTAACCGACTTTGTGTAATCCTAACCCTCTCCGGTGTCTATATAAACCGGAGGGTTTTAGTCCGTAGGACAACTTCATCATACAACAATCATACCATAGGCTAGCTTCTAGGGTTTAGCCTCCTTGATCTCGTGGTAGATCTACTCTTGTACTACCCATATCATCAATATTAATCAAGCAGGACGTAGGGTTTTACCTCCATCAAGAGGGCCCGAACCTGGGTAAAACATCGTGTTCCTTGCCTCCTATTACCATCCGGCCTAGACGCACAGTTCGGGACCCCCTACCCGAGATCCGCCGGTTTTGACACCGACATTGGTGCTTTCATTGAGAGTTCCTCTGTGTCATCGCTTTTAGGCCCGATGGCTCCTTCGATCATCAACAACGATGCAGTCCAGGGTGAGACTTTTCTCCCCGGACAGATCTTCGTCTTCGGCGGCTTCGCACTACGGGCCAATTCGCTTGGCCACCTTGAGCAGATCGAAAGCTACGCCCCTGGCCATCAGGTCAGGTTTGGAAGACTAAACTACACGGCTGACGTCCGCGGGGACTTGATCTTCGACGGATTCGAGCCACAGCCAAGCGCGCCGCACTGTCTCGATGGGCATGATATAACTCTGCCACCGAACAGCGCCTTGGAGGCCGCACACGCATCGGTTCCGACTATTGATTCGGAGCCTACTGCGCCGATCGAGGATCAGCGGTTGGACGCTGCCTCAGGGGCTGCGATCTCAGAGGCAATCGAGACGAACTCCAGCCCCGCACTCCGCATGGCCCGTGACTCCGAGGAGCCGGATTCCTTTTCGAACTCCGAGCCCCCCGCGCCCCTGCCGATCGAATCCGATTGGGCGCCGATAATGGAGTTCACCGCCGCAGACATCTTTCAGCACTCGCCCTTCGGCGACATCCTAAATTCGCTAAAGTCTCTCTCTTTATCAGGAGAGCCCTGGCCGGACTACGGTCAGTAAGGATGGGATTCGGATGATGAAGAAATTCAAAACCCACCCACCACCCACTTCATAGCCACTGTCGACGACTTAACCGACATGCTCGACTTTGACCCCGAAGATATCGACGGTATGGACGACGATGCAGGAGACAACCAAGAACCAATGCCTATAGGGCATTGGACAGCCACCTCATCTCACGATGTGTACATGGTGGATACCCCTAAAGGAAGCAACAACGAGGAAAACGGGGATGGAAAGAGTGATCGATCTCTCGAAAAACAATCAAAGCGTCAGCGTAAACGCTGACCCAAGCCCCGCCTCGATAAAGACCCAGCCACAGAGCAGGATGAGCCGGTAGACGGCGAGCATGCCTTAGAGCAACCGTCCCAACAGGACAACCCGGATAGAGAAACCGAACATCCCTCCCCCGGCGAAAATGGCATTCCGGACGACCCTACGCCGGACAAGCCCACGAAGCAGAAGAACCTCCACAAATGGCTTGTTGCAACCGCACGCAGCCTGAAAAAGCAGAAGCGGAAGCTAAAAACTGCGGAAGATGCACTCAGGATCAGATGGAGTAAATTAATCAATACCGCAGACAAATACGGCGACAGTCGCCGCACTAAAAGCTATCCGAAGAGAAAGCTACTGCCTGAATTCGACGAGGAGGCCTTAGAGCCCTCGCATCCCAAAAGTGAGAAAGCCACACGGTCGGATAGACGACCCCATGGCCAGCATAAAGCGGCAAGCAGCGCCGCACTTAAGCCGGCATGCGACCCACTTAAGGATTCGCATCATGGCCCAGCCAGGTCCATTTACGGGCCAAGAAAGCAAGCTCTCGTAAGCAATGCAGTAAAGCCATTATCAGAATCTGGCACACCCAAATACAGGGGTGCCGCACACCCCCTATGTTTCACCGATGAGGTCCTGGATTATGAATTTCCAGCGGGATTCAAACCCGTAAACATAGAGGCATATGATGGAACAACAGACCCTGGAGTCTGGATCGAGGATGATATCCTCCACATACATATGGCTAGAGGAGATGACCTCCATGCCATAAAATACTTACCCCTCAAGCTTAAAGGGCCAGCCCGGCATTGGCTCAAAAGCCTTCCTGAAAACACAATCGGAAGTTGGGAAGAGCTCGAGGACGCTTTCCGAGCAAATTTTCAAGGGACCTATGTCCGCCCTCCGGATGCAGACGATCTTAGTCACATAACTCAACAGCCCGGAGAGTCAGCTCGACAATTCTGGAATAGATTTCTTACTAAAAAGAATCAGATAGTCGACTGTCCGGACGCTGAAGCCTTAGCGGCTTTCAGGCATAATGTCCGAGACGAATGGCTCGCCAGACACCTCGTCCAAGAAAAGCTAAGAACAATGGCCGCACTAACAAGTCTCATGACCCGCTTTTGCGCAGGAGAGGACAGCTGGTTGGCAAGATGCAGCACCAGTGACCCAAGTACATCCGAAACTAGGGATGGAAACGGAAAACCGCGACGCAATAAGGACCGTCGCTGGACTAAGGAAAAAAGTCCGAAGAGCACGACAGTCAACGCCGGATTCAAAAGCTCACGACAGAATCAGAAAAAGCCGCCCCTCCAGGATAACAGGGATGACCTATCCAACCTAAACAAAATCTTGGATAGGATATGTCAAATACACAGCACTCCCAGAAAGCCTGCTAACCATACCCATAGAGATTGTTGGGTTTTCAAACAATCCGGCAGACTCAACGCCGAACACAAGGGGCTCGACACACCAAGCGAAGACGAGGACGAACCCCAAAAGCAGAGTACCAGGAAGCAAAAGAATTTCCCACAAGAAGTAAAAACAGTAAACTTACTCCACATAACAAAACGTGCGGCGCCCATAAAGGTACGCGCGCCATGACCTATCCCAAAGGAATCCTGCCACTGGTTGTCAAAACCAATCATCTTCGATCATCTGGATTATTCTAGAAGTGTCAGGAACCCAGGCTGGACTGCCCTAGTACTTGATCCAATAATTGGCGGACTCCAGTTTTCAAATGTCCTTATGGACGGTGGCAGCAGACTCAACCTGATATATCAGGACTCAATCCGCCACATGGGGATCGACCCAAAAAGAATTCGCCACAGCAAAACCTCCTTTCAAGGAGTAACGCCAGGTCCGGACACCCATTGCATGGGTTTTCTCCGGCTCGAGGTTATTTTCGGCTCTGCCGATAACTTCCGCCGCAAAAAGCTGACTTTCCACATCGTCCCATTCTCAAGTCGCTATCAAGCACTACTGGGACGCGAAGCTTTCGCCCGCTTTAACGCAATACCGCATTATGCATCTCTTACGCTTAAGATGCCCGGTCCACGCGGCATCATCTCCTTAAAGGGGAAGCAGTGAGAACACCTCCCCCAAGCGGAGGATTGTGCGGCCGCTTTAACAGCCCCACAATACACTGGCTTCACCAGCCAGAACATCGGAACAGGTCATTAAGACCACGGAAACGGATAGACGAGTCCGGCACAAAAGTATCGTTGATAAAGGCTTAGTGGCCATATCCCCCTGCACTAGGGGCTTCACACGTATAAAATAAGAGACAATAAAGCTCAATTTTTCATATTTTACTTTACACTTTGTTTATTTCATATAACTTTTGTTCGGCATGCCCCTTTTTCAACTTAGTTGCTCTCTTTTTACAGATGAACGTCGTGCTGCGCCCGTCCAGGATACGGCACAACAGAGACACAGGCGCAGACGTGCAGTAGGGACCCGTTCCAAGAATTCTTTTCAGATTAAGACCCTGCGTAAACCTTTTTTACTGTCTCTTGTTGATACACATCCCCTGGTTCTATGACCAAGGAGGAGGCTGGCGTCTTGGCATGTGGACACGTCAGAATTCTTGCGCGTACCTGGACACTAGGGGCTTATACCTCAGAGCGTTACCTTGCCCGCTCTCATAAAGACCGAATACCTTAGGGAGTGTTCGGCGTCGCGAGTTTGGACTTATATGCACCAGCTCCGAGTCATGATTTTGGGTTGCCCGGCTCCTGTGTTCGGCCGCCTTACGTTCCGCTCTATCGGCTAAGGCGGCACCAGGAGAACTACTGCGATTGTGCCCTGGTTCAGCCAGGCGAGCACCTCAGTAGAGAAAGCCGAAAACTGACTGTCATGATATGGCGTGAGACTGGTCAACCACTCGATGACTCTCCGGAATCTGTAGGATTCCTCCGCATTAACGAAGGGCCGTTTCCCGGCCAGGCACATACGCGCCCCGAATTCGGGCGAGCGCAGTCGCCACCATGGGCTACCTAAATAGTCCCTGTCAAGCTCCTATGGCTAAGTGAAAGTGTTAAAGCATTATAGTCCGGTTGCGTAGCTCGCTGCGCTATCACCTCCTTTGTAGGACTAAGACGTTGGATTAAGTGTGAAAATGCGCCTTCTGCGAGCACCCCCGCACTATGTGCATGGGGGCTGAAGCCAACGACTGCAATCTTTTAGATTTTGTATATATATCTTAAAACGGCCACACATGAGGTGTTCCAAATACTTGAAGGCACAAGTATAAAAGGCTACTACAATTCATCAAAATATTGCTTTATAATTACATATGCTATCAGAACGTAGCATCCTTCGAGCACTGCGTCTCTATTACACGAGCGCCGGCCCTCCCGGCCCAGATCGGGGCCCGCCCGAGCCCATCGGGGCCCGGACGAGCCCGTGCCTCCGCCGCCATCCCCTGCGCTTCACCGGAGTCCCGTGCCGCCTTCATCTCCGGCCGCCGCCGGCAAGCAGCTCGTCGGGGCCGATTGTGCCGTCCCCGCCGCCCGGAAGCCCGCCCCGCCGTCCGCTGCTCCACCGTCAACCGTCGCCCGGCTCCGTCGCCCCGTGTCCCACGCACCACCGCCCGCTCCGCTTCTCTGGTGCACCCCACTCGTCGGCGCCTCCCTGGTCTCCACCCACTGCCGCCGTGCCCAGATCCAGCACCAGCCGAGCAGATGTGGCCGTTCCCGCCGCCGTTCTGCCGCCCCGTCGCCGGATCGAACCACCGTCGCCGGCATCGCCATGGCTCTGCTCGGGAGCGAGCAGAGGCCTCTCGCTGCCTCGTGGGTCACAACCCCTCCGCGGCCCAGCGCAGCGCTAAGGCCGACCCATTGTCTCCTCTGCCAACCTAGGCCGCAGCCCAGTGGTGAGCCCACTATTCCCCGCCCTGATCACACTTTAACAATCCTACGCTCATCTCAGATTTTGGCTAAGTCCCTGGAGACAGTTGCATGATGTATTCTTGTGATATCCATTACTCCATGCATATAACTTTGATTCATGCATACGATATGTCGAATTGTTCATCTCATAGAGATCTTCACGTTAGAAGCATTTCCATGCATGTTCGTGTTCATTATGATGCCATTTTCATTGATGCAAGAGTGCTATAAAATGTTAACTGCTGGTATCAGTTCATGTTGTTTTGTCATTTTTGTTGCATCTGACGTGTGCATCATACAGAGGTGCTTGTATTGTATTTTTGTGATCTCTGTGGTGACTAGCACAAGCATGAAAACTAGGCTTCGTGATGTTGCTGTTTTCATGAACTTGGTTTTTGCTAAGTCCTTTTCCTGCTGTTATTTTGATGCCATGTAAACATGATGCTACAGTGAGATCCATGCTTGTTCTGAGTTACTTCAGTAAGGATGTTTTGAATATGTGGGTATGCTGTATCCATCCATGCCCGTGTTTGCAATTACGGATTGCCCTAGCATGTCTTTTTATTGCTCTACTTTTGCTATAAAATGTTCCTGGCAGAAAATTAACATATTAATCAATGTTGCCATGGTTGTTGCTAGTGATCCATGCATCATATGAACTTGCTCTTACCATTTTTAGCATCACGAACATGTCATCTTGCTATTGGTATGCTTATTTTGTCATGCAATGCTTTGGGGTGAGTGGTTTGAGCTCGCAAATTGCTATCATAATTCTGGTTATGCCATTCTCTGTTTTTTTGCTAAGTCTGAAACTGTTAATAAAACTTGCTATGTTTACATGGGTGCCATAATATCTTCTGTGCCTTTTTGGTTCATGATTAGTAAGGGACTTTTGTTCTATGCATTTATTAGATTCATTCCATGCCTTGGTTTGCTATGATATGTTCCTGTAGCATGTTGTTTGCTTGCTCTAAACATTGCTTCCTGATGTTGTTTATGCCATGTTAGTATTTTCACTAAGTCTGTGAAGCTGATATCTTTTGCACTTTGGCCATGCTTGTTTGAACCTGATCTTGGGTGATTTAGCCGTAGCTCAGTGTTCATGTTTTGTCAAGCATCTTGTGTACATCACTGCCATATGTTTTGTTGTTATGTTAGAGTGAAGTAGCATAGTTTCTTGTTGCATGCTAAGTAGCATCGTCCTGTTAATTACAGTTTTGCACCATCCTTGTCTTGCTTGCCATTTGCAAACCGTGCCTCCGTTTCCAGTGATCTTTATATCGATTTCGACTGAAATCATCTCATCTTTCCAGCGGTATACTTGATTTTCCAAGTTGATGCCTTGATCATTCTTTCCTTCCGGAGCACCCATATGCATTGCATACCATGTCTTGCATATCATGCCATGTTTTGCATCATGTTGCTTGTGCATTGCAGCGTGATTGATTGTTGTTCCATTGCTTGTGTTCTCGCCTTGGGTAGAGCTGGGAGATGAGTTCGTGTACGAGGAACCTGTTGAGTACGCTCTCGAGGATCAAGCTTTCGACAACTCTGAGTACATTGCAGGCAAGATGACCATACCCTCAAAATCACTTCTATCTTTGCTTGCTATTTGTTCGCTCTATTGCTATGCCACGCTACCTACCACTTGCTATATCATGCCTCCCATATTGCCATGTCAAGCCTCTAACCCCCCTTTCCTAGCAAACCGTTGTTTGGCTATGTTACCGCTTTTGCTCAGCCCCTCTTATAGCGTTGCTAGTTGCAGGTGAAGACGAAGCTTGTTCCATGTTGGAATATGGATATGTTGGGATATCACAATATCTCTTATTTTAATTAATGCATCTATATACTTGGCAAAGGGTGGAAGGCTCGGCCTTATGCCTGGTGTTCTGTTCCACTCTTGCCGCCCTAGTTTCCGTCATACCGGTGTTATGTTCCTTGATTTTGCGTTCCTTACGCGGTTGGGTGTTATGGGAACCCCTTGATAGTTTGCTTTGAATAAAACTCCTCCAACAAGGCCCAACCTTGGTTTTAACATTTGCCACCTAAGCCTTTTTCCCTTGGGAGTCACGCTCCCGAGGGTCATCTTTATTTTAAACCCCCGGGCCAGTGCTCCTCTGAGTGTTGGTCCAAACTAGAGCACCGTGCGGGACCGTCCCTTGGAAACTTGGGTTATGTTGCTACCTGTACGCTTAGCTTATCCGATGTGCCCTGAGAGCGAGATATGTGCAGCTCCTATCGGGATTTGTCGGCACAGCGGGTGGTCTTGCTGGTCTTGTTTTACCATTGTCGAAATGTCTTGTAACCGGGATTCCGAGACTGATTGGGTCTTCCCGGGAGAAGGAATATCCTTCGTTGACCATGAGAGCTTGTGATGGGCTAAGTTGGGACACCCCTACAGGGTTTGAACTTTCGAAATCCGTGCCCGCGGTTATGTGGCAGATGGGAATTTTTTAATATCCGGTTGTAGAGAACTTGACACTTAACTTAATTAAAATGAATCAACCGCGTGTGTAGCCGTGATGGTCTCTTTTCGGCGGAGTCCGGGAAGTGAACACAGTTCTTGTGTTATGCTTGAACGTAAGTAGTTTCAGGATCACTTCTTGATCACTTCTAGCTTCTCGACCGTTGCGTTGCTTCTCTTCTCGCTCTTATTTCCGTATGTTAGCCACCATATATGCTTAGTGCTTGCTGCAGCTCCACCTCATTACCCTTCCCTACCCATAAGATTAAATAGTCTTGATTTCGTGGGTGTGAGATTGCTTAGTCCTCGTGACTCACGGATACTTCCAAACAGTTGCAGGTCCCGATGATAGCAGTGTAGGTGGCAACCGAGCTCAAGTGGGAGCTCGATGAAGATCTTGATCATTGTTTTGTTTCGTTTCCTGTTGATCAGTAGTGGAGCCCAGTTGGGACGAACGGGGATCTAGCATTTGCGGTTGTCTTCTTTTATTTTGGTTCCATAGTAGGACCTTGTTTGTACTCTGGATGATGTATGTTTAACTTGTATTTGTGTGAAGTGATGATTGTAAGCCAACTCTTTATCCCTTTCTTATTCAGTACATGGGATTGTGTGAAGATTACCCCTCTTGCGACAAACCTACCATGCGGCTATGCCTCTAAGTCATGCCCCAACACGTGGGAGATATAGCCGCATTGTGTGTGTTACATGAGGGGAGACGACATGGTTGTGGCAAGCATACATAACTACATAGGAAGATCAACCGTCATGTGTCCGAGAAAGGGAGATACATTACTAGTGAGGTAAGTCTGTCAGTGCGTGGGGAAAAAGAATTATAGTCGACTTGGCTATATGTAGGGAGATCAGTACGTATACATGCATGCATGTGTTAGAAGCAAATAAGGTCCGGAGAGACAGACAGGGAGAGAGGGGTGCAGCTAGGAGGTGGTGCAAGAGGCCTACCATGTCGAGGGGGAGGACTGTGCGAGTATGAGATCGATGAAAAGAGGGGAGGGAGTGGGCACCTGCGTGGAACCATATTGGACATAGGGTGGCATGGATGGTGAGAAGAGAAGAGGGGAAGTATGTGTTTGTGGTAGGCACACTTGGCTAGAGAGGTATATCGACCGGTGTGTGCCGGAAAGAAGGAGCCGGGGGCCTACACACACCGCGGGTGAACGACCTAAATAGAAATAACGAATGTGCGCAATGGAGGGGACGCTGAGGGAGGGTGAGAGGGGGGCGGGCATGTGCATGCATGATAGAAAGTTAGCGCTAGGTAGCTATAAAGAGAAGATGATCGTGAAGGTGTAAAGACGAACAAAGATCATAATTCATTATAAAAAAGTGGATTCGGATACTTGAAGAAGATATCATAATGTAGAACATTGACTATAATTTGGGCTAATGTGTGGCTTTTGCAGCTCAGGGCTAAATACTTGTCATAATGTAGGGGGCGGGGCACTATACTTTGTGTGATAAACATGGTGTACGTATGGAACATGGGTTAGATTATGAATATATAGTTAGTACATCAAATGTAGTATTATTTGGAATCAACATCAAGTGTATTCAAAAAATTGAATTCGAGTTCATATAGTACACATACTTCATATCTATCTCTATAGTAACCATGTGGTGTGTTGTTAAGGTAATACACGAATGATGGTTGAAGTTGGCAACAATCATGATTGTAGATTCTTATTGAAATAGAGAAACGAATTCAAATTTAGTTCGAATTGCAGTGGTAGTATAGACATTTGGAATGCACTAAAATGTTGGTATGAGTAGGTTACATGCATTATACAGCCAACGAAAAAATTTAATTGGACATAACATGTTGGTATGAGTAGCTTTGAAGAGTATTTGTATAGTAAAACGGGACAAGACTCTCTCTTTGTGTGGTGTGAATAGTTTTATTTTTTTGTTTTTTTTGTTGAGGGAAGTTTGAATTGATTTGGTACGTACAAGTACAATATTACACGTTAGGCTTGTCCCTAAAATTCAACCCGCGCCTTGTTATATCCCGAAAATTCAGATATCGTGCTCCCAAAACTGGCGCCTTCACAACCCGCGCCTTGGTATCCCGAAATTACAACGCACGCGAAAACTCCCTCCAACTGCCAAATCCCGACACACGAAATCCCCCTTCTAACCCTGAGCTGGAAGGGCCGCTAGTTCAAATCGGTGGGGGTACTTTTGTAACACACCCTACATTTTGGACAAGCGCGTCCCTAAGTCATGGCTCCCCCCTCCCATCGCCTCCTTTTCGCCATTCGAAATACCAGGCCGCCATAACCTCTCCACTCCAGCCACGAAACCCCACCCTCCACCGTCCTCCACCTCACCGCTGCCCAGCTGGAGCTTCTTCCCCGACGACGTCGTCCACCGCAACAGCTCGACGTCCCTCATCCACCTCCCCGGATGAGGATTCGTCATCCATCTCGTCGTCCTACCGGTTCAGCCGCCCCATCCTCCACCTCCAAGGAGGTGCTCCGATGATCGCCTCGTCTATCGCGGCCGCTCCATCCCCACAGTGCCACCTTAACCTGCTCCACCGGAACAGCAACATCCTCACCGTCTCCTCAGGCGATGCAGAGGCCTACTCGGCGCCACCAAAGAGGTTGTACACTCATCGCATCGCACCTCTCCTTAACTCGATCGACCTCCCGGCGCCGACGGTGCTCCATCCCGCACCCCCATGGAGCAGCTACCTCGAAGCTGGCGCCATGGGCGACATCTCCAGGGCGGCACTCCCCCAGTGCGAGGCCCCTTCGACGGCGGCGTCCATACCAGCCGGATCTGCTGCTGCTGCTCCGGCTCTTGCTCGCTCGCGCTGCTGCTGCTGCTGCTCTAGCTCTCGCTCGCGCTGCTGCTGCTGCTCTCCCCCTCGCTTGTGCCGCTGCTCTACTCCGATTTAGCTACACTTCAATTGACTAAATCTACTTTTGGGTCAGTCGATTTTCAGGGGGTGGGGCTCGCCGGAGTTAAGGAAGAACCACCCGCAGCAGGGAGGGGGCTCGCCGGAGAGGTACCCCACCATCGATCTTAGGGTTCAGGGTGGGGGCGGTGGTCACCGACGGTGGGGGGCACGGTGGTGGGGCGGTGGCGTGGGGATCGCCAGAGAAAAAGCTCGGCACGGGGGGGGGGGGGTGGGGTGGCGTGGGCTAGAGGCCTGGCTGGGGCGGTGGAGAGTTGTTTCGGGGAGGCGAGGCGGCGCGGGAGCCGGCGGTTCAGCCGGTGGTGGTTGGCGGCTTAGGGGGTGCAGGCTGAAGATGAGCTGCATGCCCTCCCTAAACTACATGTCAAGTGCCTCTCTGCTACCATTGCGTTCAGTTTCAACAGTAACATTCAGATTCCACAGTAAATTTTAGTTTTGACGGTTAAGTTCAGAGTCAACAGTTTTTACCTCATCTATTGTAGTGAGGTGGTTTTTGGTGATGTAAATTTTACACCTATTTTACATCATCTATTGGAGATGTTATTAGAATCCCACTTGAGATTAACAATGTCTGTCTTGTGCTGCTTCATCGTTGACGTCTTACGGCTCACCGGAGCTGCTCCAACGATAGAACAATCCATCACAACAAAGCAGTGCCCTGAACACCGTCTACAGATTCCTCAAATCTTCCTCCACACCTCTGACGGCCACCTCTGCCTCAACTTCTTCAGCGACCAACCCAATGATGCTGAGGTCGACACGGCGACGGGAAAGAGGTTGTACACTTGTTGCATCACTTATTACTCTACATTCATGTAGATCCATTAGGGCTATTTTGGTTCAACAGAAAAACATAGCAATAGGAAAATTTCCTACGGAACTCTACTATTCAATTATTCATGCATTTTGTTGAAAGGAATGGAGCAAAACATCCACCTGGACCTACTTTTCAAAATCATATGCATGAAAACAAGACCAAGTGCATTAGTGGCAGAATAACATTCTAATTGTACATGCTTTCATATGGGTTTACTTTATTTTGGCCATGTTTCTTTGCATTCCTCTGCTCTTCCAATTCCTGTGAACCAAACACCCAAGTTGACAGAAATCCTGTGTTTACAAATGCTCTGTTTACCATGTGCATTCCTATCCTATTCCGGTGTTTTTCCTATCCCTGTGTTTTTAGAATCATGCAAGCCAAATGAGCCCTTACAGAATTACTTCAGTTACAGGTAGGTGTCGAAGGGAAATTTGT
The DNA here is from genome assembly GCF_056163025.1 of Triticum urartu. Lineage (NCBI taxonomy): Eukaryota > Viridiplantae > Streptophyta > Magnoliopsida > Poales > Poaceae > Triticum > Triticum urartu. The sequence goes on along the minus strand of NC_141879.1, from coordinate 322,505,110 downwards.
GTGGTTTGTCCTGCTCCTGCCACGACATCGTCCACCACACCCAAGCTGCTGCATCGACAGAAGCATCCACCAAATCAGACATCACGACTCCTGGCCGTCTTTCACTGCCTCAGATCTCCTTCCCTCCTGCCGGGACCCACCGCAACGGCATCACCATCATCGACTCAGCAGATGAACCTGAGGAGTACACGGGTCCACAAGAGAGGTCGCACTCTTTTGTTTCTGCTTATGTTATGTATTGCTTAAAATTAGCTGCTACTTTATCGTCCTGTTCAACTCTTAGACTCCAAGTTAGGTCCAAATTAATGTTCAAACTTGAGTTCTAAATTAGTTGTGGGGCACATATCGATGCAGCAATGAATAGTATCTCTGTCTAATATCTGGTTCACCTAGGGTATGCATATGTTGTTCATCTTGGGTGGGAAACAAATAGTAAAGCAATCATCATCTGTCTTTTTATTAAATTAAAGCAATCATCAGGTTGCTATCATTATTTTTGGATCCATCCACTGGTTGTTACCATCACTCTAGATATCTGCATGCTCTCCTTACATAATCTCACCATATTTTTTTGTATGCATGTCAGATATTGTACACAGTCATGCTGAACATGTAGAGAAAAAGAGAAGAGTTTTGCGCGGCAATACAATGTCATGCAGACATCATTCCATGGTGGGTTCAATGGAAAACCCTCCCCCTTCTCCAGATTGTAATCGAGAGGAAGATATCTATTCTGAGGTGGATTCAGACGCAGCTGACCACTCCTATTTACCCCCAAGGTGTTTGCTCTACATTGGCATGATGATGTTAGTCATACCATGCATATGTTGCCCTTCAAGTGCCTACTTTTGACATCATATATGTCATACGCTTAGTTTAGACATGTTCTGTAATGCCACATGTTTAGTTTCTATATCATATATGGGAATTATGCAGTCTCATGTCTTTTAGCCAGCCATAATATATGTGAAATGTGCAATGCCATCCTGTTTAACCAGACATCATATATTTGAATGATATCTTGCCCATCCTTTTCTTCATTACATTTCCATTTGTCGACAATGTTTGTACATTAACCTACTCTTCCCGTGAATCAACCATTTGGGTGGGAGATGGAAAAATCTGGAGTGAAAACAAGGCCCTCAGAGCAGACAGTGCTATCTATCGAAGTAGATCTTTTGTTGGGTCCCGATAGCTCCTCAGAGATGGATTCAGAGACAGATGGCCAGTCCTATTCCCCCACCGAGGTGTATGCTCTAACTTGGGATTTAACTTGGCACAATTATACTGCTCATATCATGCATATGGTGTCTTGCATTGCATAGTTTAGACCTCATATACACAATATTCAACACCATGTTCTTAGTTCAGAAATCATATCGAATGCCCTCTGTTTAGCATATAAATCACATATGTGAATTAAATAATGCGATCATGATTACTTAGATAACATGTATGTGAATTATGTCATGCGATCCTGTTTAGTTATTCATCATATCTCTAAATTATGCTATGCTATGCTATCCAGTTTAGATAGACATCATATATCTGAAATTATGCCATGCTATCCGTTTTAGTTAAACAATATACATGTCAACTATTTCATGCCCTCTTTTTTACACACTATCTATTGCATCTGTCTCTCATACAATGTATGTACATTCAACTATGTTCCCTGTTTATCGGCCATTTGAATTGGAGCAAGTGATGCCAGTATCTAGCGAAGTAAAAACACGGTCTTCAAATAAAACAGTGCTACCTCTTGGTGGAGATAGCACCCCGGTTGTACATGCACGGGAACCAGCCCTACCACACATAACCCAGACTCTCGCAGATTGTACCCCTACTGCGATGGTCAGAGAACCAGCTTCACCCAATCTAACCCCAACCCCAGCAGATAGTAACTCAGTTCCTGTTGACACAGTACCATCTCCACCATAGAGCTCCCAAACAAGAGCAATTAGTAAGGCAGCTCCGGTGCCCAAAGGGCCAGTACTACCACGGTGAACCCCAACTCTACCAGTTAGTACGCCTATTCCTGTGGAGGAAGCACAACCAGCCAGTCATAGTTTAGCATCTATCGCATTTGATGTTGTTAAATTCTATGTGCGTATCTTCCCATCTTGGAAATATTATACTGAAGATGAAGGAAAATGCCAGTTGCAGCTGTTTGTCCAGGAGTTATGTGTAAGTAATGTTATTCATGGCAATTACTTTGCTTTGTCCCATACATTCTACCTCCATGATGGTTATAATACAACAAATTTTCCCATTTTTGTCTATAGAGAAGGATCGTTTTCGAAACTCGGGATGAGGTAACCTGTGCTAATACCTCTGCTATCTTCAAGAATGCTTGCTGGCAATATCGGAATTACCTGAAGAAAATGTACTTCACTGGCAAAGAAACTCATCAAATTCCCTTACGTTCTCCTGTGACACATTTACTGGACGATGATTGGGAACACCTTGTTCTGTACTGGTCTCGAACCAAGAATGTGGTAAGGTCTATGAGCTCATTTTTTAAGTATTGTATTCCTATGTCTTACTGTACTCTGTTCATGTAGAACAAGTGCTTAAACCTGAAGAACAACTGTTCTAATTTAAGATTCCATTGTTATCGTGCATACTGCTTTGCTCTTGTATCAATGTATTTACTCATACAAACTTATTTTAAATTGAAGGATCTAATCGAAACTCCAATGGCACAACAGGTATGTTCACGCATGTTTCTTTAACAGGTTTGCTCTTATCAATAGCTCTGTTGATTTCAATTTAATTGTGTATGCAGTTGACTTCTCATATCATGCACATTACTAGCATCACAAGAGAGCCAATAGTGTTGTTGTACATGTAGATCCGTGGTACCCATCTAAAATCTTGTTGTGTCGTGTAGTTTCCCACGCTTTGTATTCTTTCACTACTGGTTTTTCTTGAACTGATATGATTTGAACCGTGTCTCTATTTTGATTTGGCAAGACAATAATGCAGTGACCATAGGACATAGATATATGTTTTTTTGATGCTTTTATTATGTACTAGTACTTGGCAATAGAAGACTTGGTAGTTTAATCCTGTCCACCTTACTAATGACACTACTGCAGGATGGTCCAAACGCGACACTACGGTCAGAGACACTTCGACGAAACTGTGTGCGATGCCATAATCGTAAATGGTGGTGTAAAAGAACCGTCAAAAAAGGTGCAAAACATTTGCGATGGCGGAGCTATCAAACTCGGTTCAGATTTTAGTTGCGTGTGCGATGCAGGGCATACGGTTTAGCTCAATGAACTGTTCGCGATGTGGCAGAACAAAAGAACCGGGCAGCCTGATGAAGGCGTGTGCGATATAGAGCATACAGTTCACTCGGATGAACTGTTTGTGATAAGGCAACACAAAAGAAATGGTCAGCCAGATTAAGGTGTGTGTGATACGCGGCAAACAGGTCCGTAATCAGAAATGTGTGTGAAGACCAATAATAACACAGGCGATTGCTGCTAATAAGTTGTGTGATTTGCTCTATCTACAATAGAATAACATGTGTATACATATATATATATATATACATAAACACTATTCTGATCACGGGATCAGAATAATATTCTGATCACAACATGAACTTCCCGAGTAACGCGCCTGACCTTCCCCGAGTACTAGGTTGAACTTCAGCTAAAAGGTGTCCAAATGGGGCTTACGATATACCGTTGGATAGCTATGGACATCAGTATCATGACCCAAGTTAAATTTTTGGCAAAATGTAAGCGGTTTAAGAGCAGTTTTGAAAACCGTTTTTTCTTCATACAAAAAACGCGAATCGTATTTTCGATCGCATTTTTAAACCGTCTATCGGAATGAGGCAAATAATATGGCGTCGGAAAGCTGCTGCAAAACCGCTCCTTCCACATGTTGAAAGTTTTCTCTAATTCCCTATGGTTAAAGAGTAATTTGGAAAATCATAAAATTTCGCAAACCGAACACCCGAGTTCGTATTTTCGATGCCATTTCTAAATGGCTAATCCAATTGAGGCAAATAATATGGCGTTGGAAAGCTTATGAAAATGCGCTACTTTTTTATGTTAAAAGTTTTTTTTTGTAATTTTGAATGGTTTAAAAGTAATTTAGAAAATGGTACAAGTTTCACCGAGTTCGTATTTTCGAGCTAATTTTTTAACCGTACGTCCAAATGCAGCAAATGATATGGCGTTGGAAAGCTTGAAGAAATGCGAAACGTTTTTGTATATATTGTTTCTCCTAATTCATTACGGTTTTATGTCAGTTTTGAAAATGGTTAAAAACGTATTTTTTCCGTAATTTCTACAAACTTTATCGGAATGGGTCAAATAATATAAAGCTGAAAAGCTACGGAAAATGCGAAACTTTTTCATGTTGATGGTTTTCTCTGAATCCTGACCGTTTTCAAGTAATTTCAAAAACGGCGGGATCATTCGTTCCGCCTCTATCACGAAACAGATTATTCCAAAATGCACCGCGTGAAGAACCTGAACTTCTCGGGGCGTGTACCTGAACTTCACTCTGTTTTTCACGTGATTTTTTTGCTCGTAGGTCTCCATCCACTGCTCGTAACTCTCCATGCACTCACCGGAATTGAGCAAGTGATATACCGGTGGAAAGCTGTTGTAAGCACATAACTTTCCCGTGTTGATCGTTTTTTCATACTCGCGATGGTTTTAAAAGTTTTTCATCTGAAATTCATTCAGCGTAGTAGTTGAACTTCATGCTGTTTTCACGTTGAACTTCTGTGACGTATTTTCGTTTGTAATTTTCTCATCCATTCGTTAGTGTTACACAAATGATACTCCTTTTGTACAAACCGCTCTCACAATATTTTTTTAACTTTCTTTGACCGAGGAGTTGCACTTATAACAACAAAACTTTTAGTCTTTGCTTTTTTACTCTTTTTTTAATACAAAATGCACATCGTGTAGTACGTGAACTTCTGGCAGTTATCAATCGAACTTCTCTCGGTTACGTGAAAATATCTGAGTTTTTTATAAATATTTATCTGAATTTCTTAATCCTTTTTTATGAATTTCGAAGCGCTCTATTTTTAAAAGTTTAACTTCTTGTTTTTTATTTTTGAACTTCTTGTTTCCAATCTTTAATAACGAGGAAAATCTGAGTTTTCTATAGTCATAGAACTTCTTCATCTTTTTAATATGGACTTCCTGATTTTATTTATTAATATTTTTATGAATTTTGAAGCACTCTATTTTTAAAAGTTGAACTTGTTTTTTTGAACTTCTTGTTTCCACTCTTTAATAACGAGGAAAATCTGAGTTTTCTATAGCCATCAAACTTCTCCATCTTTTTAATATGGACTTCCTGGTTTTATTTTTCTTAATCTTTATAATTTGAATTTTTTATTTTCTCTTTGAAATCAAATTGCTCCCAAATAATAACTGAACTTCTTTGTTGATTGATAGAATTATTTTAAAATGCAAAAAATCTTTTTTGTTTTCGAACATGGAAATACAAGGTGAACATATCTCGCAAGAATTTTTGAACTTCCCCGGACAGAGCACGTGAACTTCTTGAAACAAACCTTTTAAGTTTTTATTTTTCTATACTTTTATTCTTACCTGAAATGCATTCTTTGTAGTAGTTGAACTTCTCGTTGTTTTCACCTTGAACTTCTCGCTTTTTTTGTATAAACATATGTGTCTCTTTTTTGTTTTCACGTTTTTGTCGAACTCTCTAATTTATTATATATGAACTTCGAGAGTTAACATTACTTTTTTGCATCCGTAAATACGGCTGAACTTGAGGAAATAATAACGAACGAAAAGTTGTACAACAGGATGTTTTTAGACCCATGTTTTTATGTTAGAAGATGACATTCCCCCAGAGCATGTTGTACAATGTTTTGAACATGAAATTTTTGCTTCTTCTGTTTTGAACTCTATGATTATTGTTTTTTGTTGAACTTCATGGTTTTTAATATTTGAACCTGAAAGGGTTGTAATATCAACTAAGATATTATTAACGACCCCCAAGTTTCTTTCATGAACTTCTAGTTTTTGACGAATGCCCCCGATTTTTTGGGGACTCGTCTGTCCTCTTTTTTACGATATTTTCAACGACAGTAATACATGAACTTCATCAACTTTTTTTGCGAAGTAACAAAAGTTGCAGAACAAATACGAAAGAGTGCAACTTTTATTCCCAGAGTTCACCTCCGGTATCCCTTTGTTTTCTAGCAAATCGTCAGAGTAAGATTCATGCTTGGTTTTCCAACAAAAACAAAGTCGTGCTTGGTATGTGATTTCTGGTGCACGATAAAGATAGGACGGACGGACAAGGAGTCCACAACGATGGCGAGTTGGCGGCCAAAGGAAGAAGACAATGGGTTTGTTCTGTCCGCATTCTGCAGTCACTTCACATCCGGAGACGACGATTCAGAATAACTTGTCATGCACCTGTGCGCGGACAAACAGAGTGAAGCCATGCTCTGACCCAAAGCTCCAGGCCATGGAGCCCGTGGGAGCGCCGCAAGAGAAGCCAGCGGCCACGACAAGGAGCTACTGGCGGTGGGGCAAGGATGACTTCTTCCTGGAGCCGTCGTTCGCTAGCTGGGGCGCGCTGGCCGCGACGCCCGCGCGGCTCAGGGGCCGCCTCCTCGCCGGCCACTCCACGCGACGCCTTGGAGCTCGGCGCAATGTGGCGCCGGAGCGAGAACGAGATGCGCCGCTGCCTCACGTGGTGGGACCTCACGTGGCTCGGCTTCGGCTGCCACCTCGGTGCCGGCATCTTTGTCCTCACCGGCCAGGAAGGCGGCGGCTGCTCGTGGGATCCGGGGACCGGCGATGGCGCTCGGGAACCAGGGCAGATCGTTGAAAGCATGCGGGGGTTCTGGGGCCGCACCGCCGTTGGGGAGGAGGAGAGGAGGCCGCACCGCCGTTGGGGAGGAGGCCGCGCCGCCATTGGGGAGGAGGGAAGGGGGTCGCGCTGCCGTTTGGGAGGAGGGGAGGTGGCCGTGCCGCCGTTGGGGAGAAGGGGAGCTGACCGCGTCGCCGTTGGGGAGGAGGGGAGGGGGCCGCGCCGCCGTTGGGGAGGAGGGGAGGGGGCCGCACTGCCGTTGGGGAGGAGGGGAGCCGGCGCGCTGGCCGCGCCATGGGGATGTGGGTCGGGATGGGGGCCGAGAGGTGGAAGAGTGGGAGGTGGGAGGTGGGGTTCGGTTTTTTGTTTTTAGATCTTAGGAACAAGTCGATCGGCCCTATATAGAGGGCGCTGTGATCCAAATAACTATTCTGATCCCAGGATCAGAATAGTGTTACTCTCTCTCTCTCTCTATATATATATATGTCGGATGTGGGATTCCGGCAAACCCTTAAGGTTCAAACACTGGGGTGCGCGCTAAGTCTTTCCCTCCTACCGATCTACGCCCTAGCTCGCTAAGATCTCACGGATGAACTCGACGAACTCGCTATACATAAAGACACAAGATTTATACTGGTTCGGGCCACCGTTGTGGTGTAATACCCTACTCCAGTGTCGTGGTGGTGGATTGCCTCTTGGGCTGATGATGAACAATACAAGGGGAAGAATAGCCTCGTCAGGTTGAGGTGTTCTTGTGCTTGGCTAACTTGTGTGGATGAGAGTGATCTAAAAAATGGTTCCTCTCTGCCTATGGTGGTGGCTAGTCCTACTTATAGAGGCCGTGGTCCTCTTCTCAAATATTGAGCGGGAAGGGAGCCAATAATGGCGGGCAAATTTGAAGGGGGATAGCTAGTACAAGCCATCCTGACAAAAGGTGGTCTCCGCCTGCTAAAGGCTCTGGTGGTGACACTGTATTGGGCTTCACGATGACCTCCGTCTTGCCGTCCTTCTGGTCTTGGTCTTGTTGCACCAAAATGGCAACCTTTGCCTGATGCCTCGGTACACCTCGCCTGCGCAGGCCTCCTTAGCACCAAAGAGGAAATAAGGACGCTGCACGCGCTGGCGTCCGCCTGGTGTCGATCGTCATGGCTCACGTCATGAGAGCCTCGTGAGGTTTGCCTTGCCTTGATATCTCCGCTCCTTGTGAGCCTGCCTGACTAGGACACTCCAGAGGAGGTCTTGTGTCATCCGCCTCACGAGGCTTGGCCCCTCGCGAGGGTCTTGGATGCCTTGTTGATGAAGATGGGCCGTACGGCCTACTGGCTTAGCCACGCAGCGGGTTGCAGGCAGGCAAGTCTGGGGACCCCCATTCCCAGAACGCCGACAGTAGCCCCCGGGCCCAAGTTGCGCTCGGTCTTGGCTTTGCGGCGAAGCCAAGGGCCAAGTACGGAGCACCGCAGGCCCCAAAAACCTGCAGCCTCGGTTGACGCGTGGCAGTTGATTGGACGTGGGTGTCTCCGCTTCCCCATGCTGCCTCGGCAACTGCACGACTTGAGAAGTCCCTGCGACATGAAAGCGAAACCATCATTACCTGCGATCGTGAGAGGTGCCGGTTGGCCTTCTCTTGCTATAAATGGGGAGGGGGACGGAGCCCTCGTTGCCCATCTATTCCTTGCTCGCTTGCTTCTTCCTCCTCGCTCCACTGCTAGCTTCTTCTTCCTGGCTTCATTTCTAGCACCGATGACGCCTATCAGAAGGTTCTCCGCCAAAGAAAAGGGGAAGGCCCCTCGAGATGACCCGATGCCACTTCCGCCAAAGAAGAGGTCGATCCATCGTCGTGAAGAAGCAGCGATGCAGGTGGTGACGAAGCCTTGGTGCGAGCGGCCTCCCCCAGGGTATCCACTACCCCTGTATGCCCAAGCCGAGGACTCAGGAAGGCGGAGTGACGAGCAGCGTCGTCCGCGCCGCGCCTGGGGTCACCGCGCCACGGCGACGCGCGCCGTCGCCCCCGGAATCCACGCTGCGGACTCCTCGCGAGAGCTAGTGCTGTGGGCGCCGATGCCCCCAAGCTCTTGGATCCGCTTCCCGCGGTTCTTCTCCGACGTGATGCCGCCGAGGGGGCCTCTCGAGCTCTGGTTGCGGCACGCCGACTGCGGCACTCTGGCGACTGGAGCAGAGATCGAAGCGGTCCCCACTGGCAAGATCTTCATGACTCATGGCTGGGGCGAGATCGCATGGGTCTGCCGCGCGAGGGGCGCCCTCACGATCCATCTTGAGTACGACGGCGTCTCCATGCTCTTCTTCAAGGTCTTCGATGCCGAGGGCCGCCGCCTGGAGTGTTGCTCCGGAGAGGAGCGCGAGGCTGATGCGCGCTCCGCTCGCAACCACTCCAGGAGCAGCATCCCTTGGGAGTCCAGCAGCTCTCCTGAGCTCTACGAGACTCCGGAGACGAGCGACGACAGCTATGTACCCCCAAGCTCTCGCCGTGCTCGGAGTAGTGCTGCTGCGTCCAGCCGTCGCCGCTGCTGATCTGGATGGCTTGGCGCCGGCCTCCCGTGGCCCACTATTGATGATGGCGTCTACCATGGGGGGTGTTGATAGGATCCTCCTTAGTTTTAGCTTTTTTTTTCCTGCGAAGAATCGTGAAGCGCCCCGTGGGGGCATGTAAGGGTCTGTAATGTCTTTTGTGCTTATCTTCGCTGTTATGAAGATTTGATGAACGCGCGTCCCGTTAAGGCTCAGTCCCCCTTTCTTTCATCGCGATAGCTTGTTGCTCTACGCCGACAGGTCCTGGTCCCCAGGCAGGCTACATCTGTCGCTGGTATGCCAGGTCACATGCCGTGGTCAAGGCCAGGAGGTGTGCGGCCCGAGGTCCAGTAAGAGCCCCTGAGGCGCGATGCTCAGGAGGTCCCCCTTAGGGCTCAAGCGGCCATGGTAAGGGAAGAAGGGAGTTGACGTGGCTGCAACGGGATTGCGGCAAGGCGTGAGTGTCCATAAGGCCCAGACATTTAGCCGATCCGAGGGCGAGACTTACCTTATGAACTTCGTGGCGATTCCTGACGTTGCACTGGGGCTGCGCGCCAACTTGTGCGGCATAGCCAGGCCGGCCCATACAAGTTTCCCTCCTCCCATGCTCTCCTTAGTGCTCTGCGTCCTCAGGTCCCGGCCTCGAGCGAGCTCAGCCGCCGCTGGTATGCCAGGTCGCGATGCCGTGGTCAAGGCCAGGGGGTGAGGGCTGGAGAGCCAGTAAGAGCTCCTGAGTCACGATGCTCAGGAGGCCCCCTTTTAACGCGCAAGCGAATTGCACGAGAGAAAAGGAGACTCGTGGTGCCGCCTGCTATCCTCCCCGCGGGGTCCCTGTGAATAGGCACAAGAGGAACATGGTTTTCCATTACAGCCGTCAGCCTGCTGCTGGTTGGTCCGGATGAAGTGAAGGCACTGAGGGCCTGGTGAGGTGACGTGCGCGGGGCGTGCCGCGAGCCAGAGCTCGACCGCTCAGATTTGTCGACGTGGCAGGGACGGACCCATGCACCAGCGTCGTGCCTATGAGGAGGCCCCGTGGGAGGCGATGATCGAGCAGGTGATAACCGTAGGCAGGTTAAGCAGGGAAGGAAAATCAGCTTGGGTAAATAGTAAGATACATGCCACTGGGTCCGGCCCGAGCGGCTTGGGGATGATGCAGCCCGAGGGTCGCCCCCAGCAAGGTAAGCTAAAGACATAAGCAAATGGGATACATGCCGTAGGGACGGACCCACATGGCTTGGGAATAATGCAGCCCAAGGGGCGCTCCCAGCTTAACGAGCTTGGAAGGTGTCGCTTGGTCCTGTAGACGAAGCAGAGTTGGTGCAGTTGAAGGCGCGCATCGAAGAAACGACTCCTCATGAGGCACCAGAGCCTTGAGCCTCGGGAGGCTCTGGGGGCTTAGGAGGCTCCCTGAAGACCGTCTCCATTCCCTCCAGGACGACGCGGTACTTGGCCTCTTGAGCCACCAGGTCATGTCGCATGGCGCGCTAATAGGCCGATGCCATGCTCGGCAAGACGAGGGGCATGCGAACGTAGCTGTGTGGTGGGCCCTCGAAACGGCCCACACGCGAAGGCCAGAAGCGCTCCTGAGATGCGGCCCTGTTGAGCCCTGGGACGTCAATGCAGACACGCAGCTCAGCACCCTCACCTGGGTGGTGAGCTGCGCCCTGTGAGCGGCTGTCGCCGCGCATTGCTCTTGCGTCTTGCAGTTCCTGTGAGGTCTTGGCGATGAACTCCTGAGTGATGGGCACCCCTTGCCCTATGTTCTCCTGAGGAAAACATGCCATGTAGCACGCCTCCAAGTGGCGCCCAAGCGCCTCCCTCGTGAGGTTGGCAAGGCCTGAGGCCCTCCAGAAGAGGGCCCCCAAGCCCTGCCCGAGGAGGGCGCTGGGCGCGCCTTCCTATGCGATGGAGGGAGGCGCCCCTAGGACGGACGCTGATCCTGACGAGGCACCTGCCGCGACACCATCCTCATGAGGTTCTGTGCAGCGCAGCTGCTTCTTCTTGGGGATGGCCTCCTGAGGGCCCTCACTTCTGCTGTCAGGGTCGTCGATTGCTGCAGCTTGGAAGGCGCGCTTGAGGGAGCACACCGCATCCCTTTCTTCACACGGGACCGTAATGACCCCGCCACTTCCAGGCATCTTGAGGACGTTGTAGCCGTGGTGGGTGACCACCATGAACTTTTCCAGGGCCGGATACCCGAGGATGGTGTTGTACGACAGGCGGATGTGCGCGAAGTCAAAGTCGATGAGCTCGGTGCGGTAGTTGTCGCATGTGCCGAAGGTGACAGGTTGGCGGACCTGCCCTATCGGTGTGGTGGAGCCGTCGGTCACTCCTGAGAAAGGTTTGGTAGGCTGGAGCTGCTCATATGGCACTTGGAGATTGTCGAAGGTGTCGACGGACAGGACGTTGAGCCCTACACTGCCGTCGATGAGGGTCTTGGTAACCTGCACATTGGTGATGACCGGGGAACACAACATCGGGAGGACGCCGGCGGTGGCCGCGCACTTGAGCTGATCTGCCGAGTCAAAAGTGATGGCGCACTGGGACCACTTGAGCGGGCGCGCGGCCTCAAGCTTGGGGAGCACCGCGTTCACCTTGCGAGCGAACCGTTTGAAGATGCGCTGAGAGGCTAGGGCCTGGGCACCGTCCAAGATGCAGGCGATTGCACGCGGCTCCTGGAAGCCCCCAGCCCCCTCGTCCTGATGATGGTCGTCGTTCCTTCTTGGTGGCGGCCGTGGAGGAAGACCGGCGTTGCCTTGGGGGCGATCCTCACGAGGCTGGTCCCTCTAGGGCCCCTCGCGAGGATGGTCCTGCCAGCGGTCCTCACTAGGCCTGTCGCGCCATTCCTGGCACGGGCCATGGTTGTCCCAGCGTTCGCCTCCTCGTCCTCCTCCACGGCCGTAGCCCCGGTCGCTGCGCTCGGGGCGTCGAGCGTAGCGTCCCTCGCATAGGGCTCGGAGCTCTTGGCAGTCGCTAGTGTTGTGGGTGTTCAGGTTGTGGAAGGCGCAGAACGGTCGACTGTTCTTGGATGACTCGGGCTGATCTCTGCCCCGTTTGGTGTCGGGCTCCACAGCAAGCACTGCCACTTCCTTGCGCTTCACGTCCTTGGCCTTGGCTTTCTTCTCCTCTGCGCCTGCAACTGGCAGCTCAAGGAGGGAAAGGTGCCCCTCCTCAGCTCTTGCGCACTTGGTCGCCAGGTTGAACAACTCCTGAGACGTGCAGAGCTCCTTGTGGATAGTGAGCTCTTCCTTCATCTTGACGTCACGAACACCGTCGGAGAACACGGAGATGATGGCCTCGTCCGTGACCTTGGGGATCCTGAGGCGGGTGCTGTTGAAGCGCAAGATGTACTTCTAGAGGGTCTCCCCTGGTTGTTGCTTGATGCGGCGCAGGTCGCCCGCGGCCGGTGGACGGTCGCGAGTGCCCTGGAAGTTGGCGATGAAGCGGTCGCACATCTCGTCCCAGGAGGAGATTGAGCCGTGCTGCAGGTTCATGAGCCAGGAGCGGGCCCCATCCTTGAGAGCCATGTGAAACCAGTTCGCCATGACTTTCTCGTCGCCGTTGGCTGCTTCGATGCTCAGCTCGTAGAGCTGCAGGAACTCCACGGGGTCGGTGGTGCCGTCGTAGCGGGGAGGCAGATCTGGCTTGAACTTGCCCGGCCAGGCGACGCTGCGTAGCTCGGGGGTGAAGGCGTGACAGTCGGCCGTGGTTACTTAGGCCCGCCTTGGAGGTGGAGCTTGGTCTTGTCGAGGTCCGCGCGGCGCCACCGCAAGCGGTGCACGGTCTTGACGAGGCGGCGCGGGAAGTGCGGGTGCGGCTTCTCGCGGCCGTGGGATTTCTTGGCAGCTTCTCTCTTCGCGAGCGGGCACCGGGCGTGGCGGATCACACCGAGGGGCCGTGCACCTTAGTGCCAGGCGCCGTCCTTGGGCTGGGGTGGTGGAGGCGCACCTCGGGCCTCGTCGCCCGTGGCTGGCTGACGGTGAGGCCGAGAGAGGGACGGTGCCGGGGAGCCCCCTGCGGCGCGGACGAGCTCGGCGACGCGGTCAAGCCACTCCTCGTAGAGGTCGTCGACTGTGCGGTAGCGCATGAGCTCGTTTGCGGCGAGGAGTGCGGCCCGTGCCTCCATGGGAGCGCTGTGTGCATGAGACGAAGAACCGATCGGGGTCAGCGATGGAGTGGCGGTGCGGCCGTCCTGCCGCACCGAAGGATGCATCGAAGACGCCCGCGGCTCGTTCCCCACCGGGCTGGTGGCAGCGTTGGTAGCGGGAGATGGACAACGACGTGGTGGCCCGCCGATGGGAGCCGTCTGAGCAACGCGTGCGGTGAGGGCAGCCCGATGCTCAGCTCGAGCACGACGAGCGTCCGCCATGGAGACGACGGGGCGACGGAGCGACGAACTGATGGAAGGGAAGCTACAGCGCACCCCTACCTGGCGCGCCAAATGTTGGATGTGGGGTTCCGGCAAACCCTTAAGGTTCGAACACTGGGGTGCGCGCGAAGTCTTTACCTCCTACCGATCTACGCCCTAGCTTGCTAAGATCTCGCGGACGAACTCGACGAACTCGCAATACAAAAAGACACAAGATTTATACTAGTTCAGGCCACCGTTGTGGTGTAATACCCTACTCCAGTGTGGTGGTGGTGGATTGCCTCTTGGGCTAATGATGAACAATACAAGGGGAAGAACAACCTCCTGAGGTTGAGGTGTTCTTGTGCTTGGCTAACTTGTGTGGGTGAGAGTGATCTAAAAAATGGTTCCTCCCTGCCTATGGTGGTGGCTAGTCCTACTTATAGAGGCCCTGGTCGTCTTCCCAAATATTGAGCGGGAGGGAGCCAACAACGGCGGGCAAATTTGAAGGGGGATAGCTAGTACAAGCCATCCTGACAAAAGGTGGTCTCCGCCTGCTAAAGGCTCTGGTGGTGACATCGTCTTCGGCTCCACGATGACCTCCGTCTTGCCGTCCTTCTGGTCTTGGTCTTATTGCACCAAAATGGCAACCTTTGCCTAATGCCTCGGTACTCCTCACCTGCGCAGGCCTCCTTAACACCAAAGAGGAAACAAGGATGCTGCGCGCGCTGGCGCCCGCCTGGTGTCGATCGTGGAGCCGAAGAGCCTCATGAGGTTTGCCTCGCCTTGATATCTCCGCTCCTCGTGAGCTTTCCTGACTAGGACACTCCAGAGGATGTTTTGTGTCATCCGCCTTGCGAGGCTTGGCCCCTCACGAGGGTCTTGGATGCCTTATTGATGAAGATGGGCCGTACGGCCTGCTGGCTTAGCCACACAGTGGGCCGTAGGTAGGCAAGTCTGGGGACCCCCGTTCCCAGAATGCCGACAATATATAACTGAAATAAACATCCAATTACATAAGTGACTATACAGATCATTCACGCACACCTCAATAAACAATTGCGTGCATTCTAAAGTAGGAGAAACGATCTTCTAGTCATCTACTTCTTGTGACGCTCCCACCACTGCTATGTGGCTTGATCCCTCATCTGGGTCAGGAAGAAGATAGTTCCTCATGTCAACGATCCACCTGTACATCTCGTAGCTTGTGTACGCGTCCATGGCCGCGTACTTGACATGTTGTTCATCCAGTCTCTTATGCCACACACTGTGCCAGGCGTTCCTGTCCTTATTGCTCTCATTCTTCATCTTCATGTACTAGGGGTCGATGATGGCCGAGGCGAGGTCAACCAGGGAGTTCAGTTTGTTCTTGTTGCTGCCCAGACCTTGTAGTGGCTTTGGATGTTGACAAGATTCGGGCATTTCAAGTCCGAAACCTTCAGCGCTTTAAGATCATTGGTGGTGTCCACCATAGCGAAACTGTAGTCGGAGCTATTGATGAACCTAGAGAAACACTTGCAAGGCCTTGTGGCAAGGTGGTAGTGGTAGACGAGGACGTCATGTCGCACGCACAACTGGGCGACGACAACCTTCTGATCGTGCCCGACTTGACCGATGGTGTACTCGAGGTCGAAGCCGACCACTCGGTACTTGTCCTCGGCAAGGAACTGCTCCATAGTTTGGACGGAGCTCTCCACCGAGACCGGATTGTTCGTGTACACCACCGAGAGGGCCTTCCCCCTCACGTGGATGTCCACAACGTGATGCATGGTGAACTGCCCGCCGTTGTCGTCGTTGGCCGCTGGGAGCACCATCGGAGCCACGCGGAGTGCCATTGGAACCGCTGGATGTCCTCTTTGTATATGTCCTCATGAGTGTGCTTATCGTGTCGTGTGAGACGAGAGATGAAGGTAAATGGCCGCATGAATAAAAGGTAGCCACACTATAAAAAAAAGACACATCTGTGGCATTTTGGGCCGAACGAATTTTTTTTCTGTCATACTTATGACACTTCTATGACGATAATTGTGACAAAACCCGGTATCATCATAGATTATGACAAAAAATCATGAAAAAATGGGCTTTCGTCCTGGGCGGGCCGGAGACGCAGCTACATGACATTCTTTGGGACGTCCATGATGGAAAAAAAAACCATGGTAGAAGCGAGGGCGAGGAAAATATCAGGGTGTTCCCGGTTACAGTGGGTGGTCAGGGCCGAACGATGCGCGTTTCTCTCGTACACGCATGCACGTGGGTGCGAGGCATTGGGCTCTAACTGAACCCGAGCAAGGCGTTGGGATCTAACTGAACCCTAGCAATTGCACTGCAGGCTATGCGTTACTGAACCTGAGCGATCGATCGATGGCTATTAACTGTACCCGATCGAGCGATTCCTTTGCTACTGCTGCTAACTAAAGCCGATCGATGTTGCCTCTGGATGGAAGTGAGCGTTGCTGGGGGGTTTGGATGAACAGTTCCCAGTGGGGGTGGATGAACAGGACCCCGTGGTGTTGCCTCTGGATGAATAGGACCCCGATCGATCGAGCCGGTTGGGGCTGGATGAACAGGACCCCGTGGAGGGCAGGATGAACAGGACCACCCCATGGAGGGCAGGATGAATAGTAGACGTTGGAGGGTAGGATGAACAATAGCCCGTGGAGAAGGCTGGTTGAACAGTAGCCGGTGGAGTAGCGCACGGTGGAGGCTGGATGAACAGGAGCCCGTGGATGAACAGTCGCAGGTGGAGGCTGGAGGAGGTCGACAGTGGATGAACATCAGCCCGTGGAGGCTGGAGGGGGTCGACGGTGGAGATGAACAGTATCTCGTGGAGTCCTATTTTGCGGTACGCCACACCCCTCCTGATGAACAGGACCCCTGTTTGGACCGTAGCGCTCCAACACAAGCCTGTTTCCTCCGTTTTGCGGTACGCCACACCCCTCCTGATCAACAGGACCCTCTTTTTGACCGTAGCAGGTACATTTCCTTCGTTTTGCGGTATGCCAGACCCCTCCCGATGAACAGGATCCCGTTTCGAACATGGCCGGTTGAACACAAGGCCGTTTCCTCCGTTCTGTGGTACGCCAGGCCTCGTTTCCATTGGTTGTTCCGTCCAAGCCCTCCCGATGAACACGACGACGCATTCCGTTCCGACCCAGCCGGTTGGCTCCCCATAAACACGACGATGACGATGTTTCTCCGTTCCAACCCAGCCATGTACACGACCCCTGGCCGTATGTATGCGCGAGTAGGCGTTCAAGACCTTGCCCGCATGTACGTACGTGGTCGTATTTTCTTTCTTGCACACTGGCCGCTGTACATACGTGTACATGCTACGTGTGCGCCTCTACTATGACACGTGCACGACTCTACATCGACCAGTATGTATGTACACATTCGCGACCAGAATAACAATGCTACGTATGCTTCGACCAGGTGGGTCCCGACTATCAGGCACTTCCTTGCCTGTAAAGACGTAGCTAGTGGGTCCCAGCAGTCAGGGGGGTGAATCGTTTTTTTGCCCGGACGCACTTCCTTGCGTGCAAAGATGTAGCTGGTAGGTCCCAGCAGTCAGGGGGAAACGTTTTTTTCGCTAAATACAGTTGCCCGTCCGGTGGGTCCCTGCTGTCAGGTGGGGGAATAATTATTTTGCGCGTAATAAGGAGGCACTTCCTTGCGGCCGCCGTGGACCCAAATGTCAGCCTCTCCACGTACAGTACTATTCCGATGGAAGTCGTTCCTTGACCACGTTGACCACGCCGCGCCAAGAGCACCAGGGCGGTGGACGACAGCGAGGCCTAGGAAGGGGACGACACGGAGCCAGGGAAGACGCGGCAGTGGAAGCCCGCGCGGAGAGGAGTATGAGGGTTCACTGGTTCGGTTGTGGTGTGAGGCTGTCGTCGCCGCAGGGCCTGGCCAGTGGCGGGGACAGTAGGGGGCGGTGAGGCCTCTACGGCAACACAGCCGGCCATGGGAGGCAGGAGCATGCGTCACGACCGGCGCTGCTTTGGGCGGCTGGAGCAAGAAGACTAGAGGTTGAAGAAGCACTACGACCGTTGGATGGACATCGTATGGTCAATGGAGCTAGAATCGTTCATATTGACTAAGTTGACAAAGCACTCCGTCCCCGTCAACTTAGTAGGCCCACAAGTCAGCCTCCCACCAAGGTGTGTCCCAACTAGCAGGGGGAGTATTCATTTTTTGTGCGTAATAAGGAGGCACCTCCGGTGGGTCCGAGCTGACAGCAGGGGGAACGTTTTTTTTGTGAAATACGTTGGCCCGTCTGATGGGTCCCAACAGTTAGGGGGAAATGTTTTTTCTGCCAAATACGGTGGCCCGTCCGATGGGTCCCTACTGTCAGGTGGAGGAATAATTATTTCCATGTAATAAGGAGGCACTTCCTCGCGGCTGCCGTGGACCCAGCTGTTAGCCTCTCCACGTAGAGTACTCTTCTGATGGAAGTCATTCCTTGACCACGTTGACCACGCCGCGCCGAGAGCACCAGGACGGTGGACGACGGCGAGGCCTAGGAAGGGGATGACGCAGAGCTGGGGAAGACGCGACAGTGGATGCCCACGCGGAGAGGAGTATGAGGGTTCACTGGTTCGTTGCGTTGTGAGGCTTCCATCGCCACAGAATAACAGGGGGTGTGGGTGAGTAGAGGGATGGCCTGGCCAGCAGTGGGAGTAGTAGGGGGCGGTGAGGCCTCCGCCGTATCGCAGCCGGCCACGGGAGGCAGGAGCACGAGGCACGACCGGCGCTGGTTTGGGCGGCTGGAGCAAGAAGACCAGAGGTTGAAGAAGCACTACGACCGTTGGATGGACATTGTACGGTCAATGGAGCTAGAATCGTGCATATTGACTAAGTTGACAAAGCCCTCCGTCCCCGTCAACGTAGTAGGCCCACAAGTCAGCCTGCCACTATACTGGGTCCCAGCTAGCAGGGGGAGTATTCATTTTTTTGTACGTAATAAGGAGGCACTTCCTTGCATGCGAAGATATAGCTGGTGGGTCCAAGCTGTGAGCGGCGGTAACGTTTTTTTTCACAAAATACAGAGGCCCTTTCGGTGGGTCCCAGATGTCAGTTGGAGGAATCATTATTTTGCTCGTAATAAGGAGGCATTTCCTTGCGTGCGGTCGTGGACCCAGCTGTCAGCCTCTCCACGTATAGTCCACTTCAGATGCATGTCGGTCGTTGACCATGTTGACCAGGCCGTGCCTAGAGCACTAGGGCGGTGGACGACAGCGAGGCCTAGGAAGGGAATGACACGGAGGCAGGGAAGACTCGGCGGTTGTTTCCCATGCGGAGGGGAGTACGTCTGTATGAGGGTTTACTGGTTCGTCTGTCGTCACCAAAGAATAACAGCAGGTGTGGGTGAGTAGAGGGATGGCTAGGCCAACGATGGGAGTACGGTGGGGCGGTGAGGCCTGCGCTGAAGCACAGTCGGCCACGGGGAGGAGAGATCAGGCAGTCCTGCCGGCGCTTGTTTGAGCGGCGGGAGCAGGAAGAGCAGAGATTGAAGAAGCACGACGGCCGTTGGATGGACATCCAACAGTCACTGATTGTGCGTCAACCTTTTTTTAGGAAGCCTCAAATCTGTGGAAAACATCATACAGCCCATCTGCCATTATTTCTAATAATTTACAGCCCATTTGCTAATTCTTAAGGTTTTTTTTGGAGCCCATATTCTTTTTGTTAGCATTACAACCCATATTGTGTCCACGGTTAAAAAATTATACGAATTTTTGCATATTTCGGTGCGGCCTGAACTGTTTTTAATCCCGAAATTTCGAGTCACATTCAAACTGATTTTAAAAATAAATGTATATCAATATAAAATCCAACAAATTGTCCATGCATAAAAATCAATGCAATTTAAAATCTCAAAATGAAAAAAAAGAAATTTGAAACTAATTGCCGGTTTGATGTGTTTTGAAAATGTACAGCCCATTTCTCATTACTGATAGGCCATTTTCTCGGCCAGCCGAATGAAGCTCTCCTCGTCTTGAAAGATTTGCAGCCCAACATGCCTCACAAAAGCGACTTACTTGGCAAATCACAAAAAAACTGGGCTGTGGCGGTGGACCCAGCAACGGCCATGGACCTAGCTGTCAGCCTCTCCATGTATAGTACTCTTCCGATGGAAGTTGGTCATTGAGCACATTGACCACTCCGCGCCGGGAGCACCAAGGCGGTGGATGACGGCAAGGCCTAGGAAGGGGACGACGCGGAGCCGGGGAAGACGCGGCAGTGGATGCCCACGCGGAGAGGAGTACGAGGGTTCACTAGTTCGGCTGCGGTGTGAGGCTGCCGCCGCCTTTGAATAACAGGGGGTGTGGGTGAGTAGAGGGATGGCCTGGCCAGCGGTGGGAGTAGTAGGGGGCGGTGAGGCCTCCGCGGCATCACAGCCAGCAATGGGAGGCAGGAGCACGCGACACGACCGACACTGGTTTGGGCGGCTGGAGCAAGAAGACCAGAGGTTGAATAAGCACTACTACCGTTGGATGAACATCGTATGGTAACTGGAGCTAGAATCGTTCATATTGACTAAGTTGACAAAGCCCTCCATCCCCGTCAACTTGGTAGGCCCACAAGTCAGCCTCCCACAATGCTAGGTTTCTGCTGGCAGGGGGAGTATTCATTTTTTTGTGCGTAATAAGGAGGCACTTCCTTGCATGTGAAGATAGCTAGTGGGTCCGACCTGTCAGCGGGGGGCACGTTTTTTTTGCAAAATACAGAGGCCCTTCCGTTGGGTCCGAGATGTCAGGTGGAGGAATCAAAGATTGAGAAGGCGTACATAACAAGCTAGTGTACCAGTAAAGAGACATTGCTGAGTTTTAGAAAAAAGAGAGACGTGCTCCTGTAGCTGGTTCGAATACAAACCTAGACTATGACTATATATGGTGCTATGCTACTCTGCAAGTAATGAAACTGACATATCCAATGTTCGCTTCTCCTCTTCTCTACTTACTATGCCTACCATCAGAAGCTCTGGCCACAGCTACCATGTCCGCTGGCTGCTCGTCCACCTGCTCTTCAGCAGGCAATGCTACCTCTTGAGCTTGCGTTGGTTTTCCCCGAAGAGGAAGGGATGATGCAGCAGAGTAGCGCAAGTATTTCGCTCAGTTTTTGAGAACCAAGGTATCAATCCAGTAGGAGGCCATGCTCAAGTCCCCCGTACCTGCACAAAATGATAGCTACTCGCAACCAACGCGATTAGGGGTTGTCAATCCCTTCACGGTCACTTACAAGAGTGAGATCTGATAGATATAATATTTTTGGTATAGAGATGCAAAGTAAAAAGTAAAGGCAAAGTAAAAAAGCAAAGCAAGATTAAAGTGATGGAGATTAATATGATGAGAATAGACCCGGGGGCCATAGGTTTCACTAGTGGCTTCTCTCAAGAGCATAAGTATTCTACGGTGGGTGAACAAATTACTGTTGAGCAATTGACAGAATTGATCATAGTTATGAGAATATCTAGGCATGATCATGTATATAGGCATCACGTCCGTGACAAGTAGACCGAAACGATTCTGCATCTACTACTATTACTCCACTCATCGACCGCTATCCAGCATGCATCTAGAGTATTAAGTTAAACACAGAGTAACGCCTTAAGCAAGATGACATGATGTAGAGAGATAAATTCATGCAATATGAAATAAACCCCATCTTGTTATCCTTGATGGCAACGATACAATACGTTCCTTGCTGCCTCTTCTGTCACTAGGAAAGGACACCGCAAGATCGAACCCAAAGCTAAGCACTTCTCCCATGGCAAGAACTACCAATCTAGTTGGCCAAACCAAATGGATAATTCGAAGAGACTTGCAAAGATAACCAATCATACATAAAAGAATTCAGAGAAGATTCAAATATTATTCATAGATAGACTTGATCATAACCCCACAATTCATCGGTCTCAACAAACACACCTCAAAAAGAAGATTACATCGAATAGATCTCCACAAGAGAGGGGGAGAACTTTGTATTGAGATCCAAAAAGAGAGAAGAAGCCATCTAGCTACTAACTATGGACCCGAAGGTCTGAGGTAAACTACTCACACTTCATCGGAGAGGCTATGATGATGTAGAAGCCCTCCGTGATGACGGACCTCTCCGGCAGAGCTCCGGAACAGGCCCCAAGATGGGATATCGTGGATACAGAAACTTGCGGCGGTGGAATTAGGTTTTTGGCTCCATATCTGATCGTTTGGGGGTACGTATGTATATATAGGAGGAAGAAGTACGTCAGTGGAGCACTGAGGGGCCCATGAGGCAGGGGGGCGCGCCCTAGGGGGGCGCCCCCACCCTTGTGACCGCCTCTCTGATGCCTTGGCGTAGGGTCCAAGTCTCCTGGATCACGTTCGGTGAGAAAATCATGTTCCCGAAGGTTTCATTCCGTTTGGACTCCGTTTGATATTCCGTTTCTTCGAAACACTGAAATAGGCAAAAAACAACAATTCTAGGCTGGGCTTCCGGTTAATAGGTTAGTCCCAAAAATAATGTAAAAGTGGAAAATAAAGCCCAATATAGTCCAAAACAGTAGATAATATAGCATGGAGCAATCAAAAATTATAGATACGTTGGAGACGTATCAGGCATCCCCAAGCTTAATTCCTGCTCGTCCTCGAGTAGGTAAATGATAAAAAGAGAATTTTTGATGCGGAGTGCTACTTGGCATAATTTCAATGCAAATCTTCTTAATTGTGATATGAATATTCAGATTCGAAATATTCAAGACAAAAGTTTATATTCACATAAAAATAATAATACTTCAAGCATACTAACAAAGCAATTATGTCTTCTCAAAATAACATGGCCAAAGAAAGTTATCCCTACAAAATCATATAGTCTGGCTATGCTCTATCTTCACCACACAAAGTATTTAAATCATGCACAACCCCGATGACAAGCCAAACAATTGTTTCGTACTCTTAACTTTTTCAAAAAAATTTCAATCTTCACGCAATACATGAGCGTGAGCCATGGATATAGCACTATAGGTGGAATAGAATGGTGGTTGTGGAGAAGACAAAAAAGGAGAAGATAGTCTCACATCAACTAGGCGTATCAACGGGCTATGGAGATGCCCATCAATAGATATCAATGTGAGTGAGTAGGGATTGCCATGCAACGGATGCACTAGAGCTATAAGTATATGAAAGCTTAAAAGAAACTAAGTGGGTGTGCATCCAACTTGCTTGCTCATGAAGACCTAGGGCAATTTGAGGTAGCCCAATATACAAGCCAAGTTCTATAATGTAAAATTCCCACTAGTATATGAAAGTGATAACATGAGAGACTCTCTACTATGAAGATCATGGTGCTACTTTGAAGAACAAGTGTGGTAAAAGGATAGTAACATAGTCCCTTCTCTCTTTTTCTCTCATTTTTTTATTTTTATTTGGGCCTTTTCTCTTTTTTATGGCCTCTTTTTATTTGGGCTTCTTTGGCCTCTTTTTTTGTCCGGAGTCTCATCCCGACTTATGGGGGAATCATACTCTCCATCATTCTTTCCTCACTGGGACAATGCTCTAATAATGATGATCATCACACTTTTATTTTTCTTACAACTCAACAATTACAACTCAATACTTAGAACAAAATATGACTCTATATGAATGCCTCCGGCGGTGTACCGGAATATGCAATATGACAATGATGGAGTGTGTCATAATAAATGGAACGGTGGAAAGTTGCATGGCAATATGTCTCGGAATGGCTATATACCGGCGAAAGGTGCGCGGTATTAGAGAGGCTAGCAAAGGTGGAAGGGTGAGAGTGCGTATAATCCATGGACTCAACATTAGTCATAAAGAACTCATATACTTATTGCAAAAATCTAGAAGTTATCAAAGCAAAGTGTTACGCGCATGCTCCTAGGGGGATAGATTGGTAGGAAAAGACCATCGCTCGTCCCCGACCGCCACTCATAAGGAAAGTAATCAATAAATAAATCATGCTCCGACTTCATCACATAATGGTTCACCATACGTGCATGCTACGGGAATCACAAACTTTAACACAAGTATTCTTTAAATTCACAACTACTCAACTAGCATGACTTTAATATTATCACCTCCATATCTCAAAACAATTACCATGCTTCAATCTTTTCTTAGTATTCAACACACTCAAAAGAAAGTTTCACAAATCTTGAATACCAAGCATATTATTATTAAGCAAATTACCATGCTATTAAGAGACTCTCAAAATAATTTAAGTGAAGCATGAGAGATCAATAGTTTCTTTAAAACAAATCCACCACCGTGCTCTAAAAGATCTAACTGAAGCACATAGAGAAAAATTATAACGCTCAAAATATATAAGTGAAGCACATAGAGCAAAACTACTTAGCTCAAAAAGATATAAGTGAAGCACATAGAGTATTCTATCAAATTTTAATTCATGTATGGCTCTATCAAAAGGTGTGTACAGAAAGGATGATTGTGGCATACTAAAACGCAAAGACACAAATAATACAAGACGCTCCAAGCAAAACACATATCATGTTGGTGAATAAAAATATAGCTCCAAGTAAATTACCGATGGAAGTGGACGAAAGAGGGGATGCCTTCCGGGGCATCCCCAAGCTTTGACTTTTTGGTGTCCTTGGATTATCTTGGGGGTGCCATGGGCATCCCCAAGCTTAGGCTCTTGCACTCCTTGTTCCATGATCCATCAAAAGAATTCACCCAAAACTTGAAAACTTCACAGCACAAAACTTAAAGTAGAAAACTCGTGAGCTCCATTAGCGAAAGAAAACAAAAGACCACTTCAAGGTACTGTAATGAACTCATTATTTATTTATATTGGTGTTAAACCTACTATATTCCAACTTATCTATGGATTATAAACTATTTTACTAACCATAGATTCATCGAAATAAGCAAACAACACACGAAAAACAGAATCTGTCAAAAACAGAACAGTCTGTAGTAATCTGTAGCTAGCGCAATATCTGGAACCCCAAAAATTCTAAAATAAATTTCCGGACGTGAGGAATTTATCTATTAATCATATGCAAGAAGAATTAACTAAATATCACTATTCAAATAAAAATGACAGCAGTTCTCGTGAGCGCTAAAGTTTCTGTTTTTTACAGCAAGTTCAACAAGACTTTCCCCAAGTCTTCCCAACGGTTCTACTTGGCACAAACACTAATTAAACACAAAAAACACAAAAAAACAGAGGCTAAATAATTCATTTATTACTAAACTGGAGCAAAAAGCAAGGAATAAAGATAAAATTGGGTTGCCTCCCAACAAGCGCTATCGTTTAACGCCCCTAGCTAGGCATAAAAGCGAGGATAGATCTAGGTATTGTCATCTTTGGTAGGCAATCCATAAGTGGCTCTCATGATAGTTTCATATGGAAATTTTATTTTCTTTCTTGTAAAGTATTCCATGCCCTTTTTAATGGAAATTGAAATCTAATATTCCCTTCCTTCATATCAATAATCGCACCAACCATTCTAAGGAAAGGTCTACCAAGAATAATAGGGCAAGAAGGATTGCAATCTATATCAAGAACAATGAAATCTACGGGCACATAATTTATATTTGCAACAATAAGAACATCATTAATCCTTCACATAGGTTTATTAATAGTGGAATCCGCAATATGCAAGTTTAGAGAGCAATCATCAAAATTACGGAAATCTAGCAAATCACACAAAGTCTTGGGAATAGTAGAGATACTAGCACCCAAATCACACAAAGCATAAAACTCATGATCTTTAATTTTAATTTTAATAGTTGGTTCCCACTCATCATAGAGTTTTCTAGGGATAGAAACTTTCAACTCAAGTTTTTCTTCATAAGATTGCATCAAGGCATCAACAATATGTTCGGTGAAGGCTTTATGTTGACTATAAGCATGTGGAGAATTGAGCACAGATTGCAACAAGGAAATACAATCAATTAAAGAGCAACTTTCATAATTAAATTCCTTTAAATCCAATATAGTGGGGTTAGCAACATCTAGATTTTTATTTCTTTCAATCCCACTTTCATCAATTTCATCATAAAGATCTAAATATTCTGAATTTTTAGAACGCCTTCTAGGTAAAGGAAGATCATATTTAGTTTCATCAAGATTCATATTGCAAAACAAAGATTTAATAGGAGACACATCAATAACTTTTAGATCTTCATCTTGATTTTCATAGTAATTCGGTTTAGCGGCCATCTTATTGACTAAGGTGGCTTGCATATCCGAAATTTCAGCAGTCATCTTTTCTAGATGAGCAATTTGGGATCTTATACCATCAAATTCTTTAGACATATCATCAAGCTCTTTATTCATATAACTCATAAAACTTTTTTGTTCCTTAAGCTCATTTCTAAAGAAATTATTATGCTCAAATTGCAAAACCATAAACTTCCTAATGTTGGTTTCGATCTCCTATAACCTTTTAAGGTGAAGATCACCAAATCTCGGTTGAGCCATCGCGACAAACAAGCAAACTAGCACACGAGCAGACAAGAGCAAGCGGGCAAAAAGAGGCAAATGGAGAGGAAGGATAGAGAGAGAGAGAGAGAGGGCGAATAAAACGGCAAGGGTGAAGTGGGGGAGAGGAAAACGAGAGGCAAATGGCGAATAATGTAATCCGAGAGATAGCGATTGTGATGGGTACTTGGTATGTTGACTTTTTGCGTAGACTCCCTGGCAACGGCGCCAGAAATCCTTCTTGCTACCTCTTGAGCTTGCATTGGTTTTCCCCGAAGAGGAAGGGATGATGCAGCAGAGTAGCGGAAGTATTTCCCTCAGTTTTTGAGAACCAAGGTATCAATCCAGTAGGAGGCCACACTCAAGTCCCTCGTACCTGCACAAAATGATAGCTACTCACAACCAACGCGATTAGGGGTTGTCAATCCCTTCACGGTCACTTACGAGAGTGAGATCTGATAGATATAATATTTTTGGTATTTTTGGTATAGAGATGCAAAGTAAAAAGTAAAGGCAAAGTAAAAAAGCAAAGCAAGATTAAAGTGATGGAAATTAATATGATGAGAATAGACCCGGGGGCCATAGGTTTCACTAGTGGCTTCTCTCAAGAGCATAAGTATTCTACGGTGGGTGAACAAATTACTATTGAGCAATTGACAAAACTGAGCATAGTTATGAGAATATCTAGGCATGATCATGTATATAGGCATCACGTCCGTGACAAGTAGACCGAAATGATTCTGCATCTACTACTATTACTCCACTCATCGACCGCTATCCAGCATGCATCTAGAGTATTAAGTTAAAAACAGAGTAACGCCTTAACCAAGATGACATGATGTAGAGAGATAAATTCATGCAATATGAAATAAACCCCATCTTATTATCCTCGATGGCAACGATACAATATGTGCCTTGCTGCCCCTTCTGTCACTAGGAAAGGACACCGCAAGATCGAACCCAAAGCTAAGCACTTCTCCCATGGCAAGAACTACCAATCTAGTTGGCCAAACCAAACGGATAATTCGAAGAGACTTGCAAAGATAACCAATCATACATAAAAGAATTCAGAGAAGATTCAAATATTATTCATAGATAGACTTGATCATAAACCCACAATTCATCGGTCTCAACAAACACACCGCAAAAAGAAGATTACATCGAATAGATCTCCACAAGAGAGGGGGAGAACTTTGTATTGAGATCCAAAAAGAGAGAAGAAGCCATCTAGCTACTAACTATGGACCCGAAGGTCTGAGGTAAACTACTCACACTTCATCGGAGAGGCTATGATGATATAGAAGCCCTCCGTGATGATGGCCCTCTCCGGCGGAGCTCCGGAACAGGGCCCAAGATGGGATCTCGTGGATACAGAAAGTTGCGGCGATGGAATTAGGATTTTGGCTCCGTATCTGATCGTTTGGGGGTACGTATGTATATATAGGAGGAAGAAGTACGTCAGTGGAGCAGCGAGGGGCCCACGAGGCAGGGGGCGCGCCCTAGGGGGGGGGGCGCCCCCACCCTCGTGACCGCCTCTCTGATGCCTTGGCGTAGGGTCCAAGTTTCCTGGATCACGTTCGGTGAGAAAATCACGTCCGCGAAGGTTTCATTCCGTTTGGACTCCGTTTGATATTCCGTTTCTTCGAAACACTAAAATAGGCAAAAAACAGCAATTCTGGGCTGGGCCTCCGGTTAATAGGTTAGTCCCAAAAATAATATAAAAGTGGAAAATAAAGCCCAATATATTCCAAAACAGTAGATAATATAGCATGGAGCAATCAAAAATTATAGATACGTTGGAGACGTATCAGGCAACAACCAAACATGCGCGAAGTCGCCACCCGTACCATTGCCCGTGGGTCTCATCACACCCCTGTCGTCACGCGCACCGCAGCTGGTTGCTCATCGCAACCCGCTGCCGTTGGTGTGGTGCCACTGCTGCAAATCACACAGAGTCATCTGTCGCATCTCAACCACAATCCTCAACCCTGGTCAAGTCTTCTACAAATGCCCGAATCATGGGGTAATAATATGCTTAAGTGTTGTTCTGCTGCTTTCATTTGTTATTTTTTTAATAGTTTGGTTGATGATCTTCCAATTTGATTCGTGCAGAAAAGGGAAGATTTGTGTGATTTGTATTTATGGGAAATTGCTAATGTGGGGGAGTGCAACTACGCTGATTATTTGGTTAGCCGAGGAATCCCAATACCAGCAGGTTGGGGTGTTGGACAAGTAACTGAAGGAACGGTAGAAGAGGAAGATGCAGAGCAGAAGGTTAAAGATGCAGTTCCTCTGATCATGGCCAAGCAACAGCTGCTGAACGACCTTGAAAGCAATGAGGAGATGAAAGAGCTTGTGAAGATAATGGGAAAAATTGATGTGCTCTATAGGATGATTGTCTCTTTTATTTGCAATGTATGTAGCACTTGTGATGTATTCAGTGGCTATGACATGAGCACTTTGCTGAAAATAGTAATGAATGAAACCTGTGTGGCAAGTTGGCCGTAGTGTTGTGAACATCTAATGATTTCTATTAACGGAAATCAGGGGGTATCCCCTTTTGCTCATAAATAAATAAATAGCAGAGGCCCTTTTGGTAATAAATAAATAAATTAGCAGAGGACCTGTCAGGTCAGCTTTGTTCTCATTCGAAGACGCCGAGCAAATTGCAGTCCAACAGCAAACTATGTCATCAAATTCAAGTTTCACAGCCAAATATGAGTACAACTAAACAACAATGTCATCATGTTTTAGTCATCATACAATCACCACACAAAAATCAGCATATAACAAGTGATGTTCTCACAAGAAAATACTAAACAACATGTTCATCAGGTTTCAGTTGTCATAGCAAACACAATTTCACATAGTAGATAAAAAACGTCTTCTGATAGACAAATACGAAAAAAGCAATGTAATCATCATCCGCAGTAGTAGCGTCAACATCTTCGCCATGTGTATCAGTCTGAATCGTAATTCCCCATGGTGTCATCTTCTTCTTCGTCCTCAACGTCCTCGAACGTTGTCTTCTTCTTGATCAACTCTTGTATGTCCACAGCATGACAAGCAATCTTTTCACCGGCGTCATTGACGTGATGGTTCTCAAAGATATTCGGAACATCTATGTTATCTTGTACATCAGGAGCAGTGTAACCATCATCTTATTGTGCAACTTCATTAAACGAATTCCTCTGCTCAAACCTTTGCACTACTCTCCAGTCATCGCTACGTGCAAATGTGTCTTCCAAGAAAAATATTTGTATTGCTTGATTTGCCAAAATAAAAGGCTCGTTGGTCTGGTACGCCTCCTTGACATTGATGGATTTGAAATAATCATCAGCTCTGTGTTTTGCGATCCTGGAAACAGGTTATACCAACGGCAGCACAACAGAACCACACACTGATGATCCTCGAAACTGGAGATATACTGCAACTGAACAATGACTGTTATGTTAGCATACATTTTAGTTGTCTCTTTGTCATACGTATCCGTGCTCATGATGGCACTGTTTTGTGTCTTCCTGCCTTCGTGTCATGCAAGGGTGTTGTAGCGCACATCTCCAACAATGCAAGATTCATAATGTCTTACCCGAGTATCAGGACCCATTGCTTGTGAGTAAAGGCCATCATCAACTGCCTGCCCATCCTCCCGCATCTTCTTAACCTATGGTTAGAAAATAGACAAGCTGATCATCTTATGTACTCAATATATTAAAAAACTGATATTGCAATTCAAAAGCTTACATGGCTCTTGACCCATTTCGCAAATCCCGCCATAACCAGTTTGTCAATGTTTCTTGGATTTTGCGGCAGTAAATCCTTTTTGTAGATGCTGCACAACATAGTGATCGCATCAAAGATCTAAATATATAAGAATGTGCTGCAAGTTTAGTAGATTATGATGTATAAGCTGCAGTACTTAGCACTTACTTGATATAAGGTAGTATCTCAGGACAGTTATTCAACACATACCAAACCATTTTGTCCAAATCTTTTGGTTTGTCCTCTTGTCGACTCTTCCCTGTAACCTGAACAGAATAATCGAAAACATTGAGCCCGGGATTGTCTTAATCCACGTCTTTGCTAAGCTGATCAGCTGTTTCAATGTATTTTGAGCAGAATGTCAATGCTTGTGTAGCAATGTAGGCCTCTGCAATGGAACCCTCAGGTCTAGCTCTGTTCCTAACATAGCCCTTGAAAGTTCCTAGCCGCCTTTCAATAGGGTACATCCAGCCATACTGTACTGGACCTCTAAGTAGTGCCTCATCAGGTAGATGAACAGCCAAATGCACCATCACATCAAAGAAGGCTGGAGGATATATCTTCTCAAGGTCACATAGGATAGTTGGTATCTTGTCTCTAAGACGCTCCAAAGCATCTATCCTGATATTTCTACTGTAGAGTTCCCTGAAGAATTGTCCCAACTCTGCAACTGCTCTGTATAAGTCAGGGTGGCCCAATCCTCTAAGGATAATAGGTAAAACCCTTTGAAGTAGGACGTGGCAGTCATGAGTTTTCAACCCATGTACCTTGTCTCCATCTGCACTAACTCTCCTTTCAGGGTTGGAAGCAAATCCATGTGGGAATCTCACACGTGACAGGACCTTGCAGAATTCTTTTCTTTTTACCTTGTCCAAGACGTACACAGCTGGTGCCATATCCCATGGTTTACCTTCATCTTGCACCTCCAAATCCTGTCTAATACCTAGGTGTGTCAAATCAATCCTAGATTTTAAGGTATCTTTCGTCTTGCCTTCAATATTAAGAAGTGTGCCGATAATGTAGTCACATATATTTTTCTTGATGTGCATCACATCAACATTATGCCGCAGATCCAAATCTTTCCAATACTCCAAGTCCCACAAAGTGGACCTGCGGGTAAACAATAATCTCTCTTCTGCCCTGCCACGCTTCCTTTTCCCGCTACCATTATCAGGATGGTTTCCTGGTGTAATATGCCTGACCTTCTCTAGTTCCACGTGCAACTCTTCGGCGGTGAGCCTCTTTGGCACATCACGGTTTTCATGCTTTGCATTGAACACATGTCTTTGGTATTTTCTAGGATGCGGCTTGTCATTGACAAGGAAACGGCGATGTCCAATGTAACAGATCTTGCTAAGTATTGCGTATGACAGCGGATTCCTGTCACAGCGAACACATGCATTGTAACCATGTGTCGTTCGCCCTGACATAGTACCCAAAGTCGGATAATCATGGATGCACCAAATTATAACAGCACGCAGAAAGAAATTAGCTGGTGGGCTGCTATATAGGCCTCGAGTGAGAACAACCCTCCATAGCTGTTGAAGTTCCTCCACAAGAGGCTCCATGAACAAATCAAAATCCTTTCTAGGACTTTTTGGACCTGGGATGAGCAAGGCCATCATGTAGTTTGATTCTTTGGTGCAGACATTTGGAGGCATGTTGTAAGGGATAACAAGCACTGGCCACATGCTATATGTGGCGCTCTGGTGGCTAACTGGGTTAAATCCATCTGAAGCTAAGCCAAGTCTAATGTTTCTCGGGTCAGCAGCAAACTTTTCGTGCTTCTGATTGAAGCTTTTCCACTCACTACCATGTGATGGATAGCTCATTACATTCTGATCTCTGTACTCCTGGTTCCTAGAATGCCACAATACACCCTCTCTTGTTTCAGCATCATGAAACAACCTCTGCAATCTTGGTGTAATTGGAAAATGTCTCAGAACATTATGAGGAATCCTCTTCACAGCATTGACATCTTTCCATCTTGATGATTTGCATTTCGGGCATTCACTTAAGTTGGCATAATCCTTCCGGAACAGAACACAATTATTCTTACAAACATGGATCATATCATATCCAATTCTAACTGCACGTAGGAAATTCTTCATTTTACTGTAGGTGTGTGGCAGCTCAGATGCATTTGGGAAAGCTTTGCGGAAAGCAGCCAACATCGCATCGAATGATTTTTTGGTGATCCGCTCAGATGTCTTCACCCGAAGAAAGGTGACCATAGCTGAGAATACTGACAGCTTATTTCCCGGGGTGACAGCCACGTTGCATTGTTCCAACATGCGGGCCCACCGTTTTTCTTCTACAGGTGAAAGTTCACGGAATGCACGAGCATTTGGTAGCATTGTTTCAATGTTGGTCAAACTCACTGGTGCTGCCACCACCTCCTCCTCCTCCTCCTCCTCCTCTTCCACCTGAGCATCAGGCGGATCAAGATGGTGATCTGCTGCTTCCACGTAGTCAACAACATTGATGTTCACATCTTCACCATGATGAACACACCTAGTATATGTGACCGACATCCCATACAAGTGTAGATGATTTTGCATAGTTGACTGGGGTCTTGTAACTGAATTCATACAACTGCTACACGGGTAGAACACATCTGATTTCGGACCACCGTACTCAGCTCTGATAAAGTTCATGAAGTTTTCAACCCCTCGACATATGCAGCGAAGAATCTTCGAGCATAAGTTATCCAAGTCATGTCCATTTGTTAGACATACAAACTAGTTCTTCTACTAGATATTACAGGAAAAACATATATGTTTTTTATGAAGTCCAGAAGAAAATACCTAGGTCGATGTCTAAAGCTATGGCAAGATATTTGGACGAGCAGACCTAAGTAACGAAATATATGTAAAGCTAATTCAGCAAACAGATTGGAGTGCTAAATTATGGCAGGCTGTTTCAGCAGTCAATGAGGCCGACCACACAGCCATCGAACTATCGAAGGCCATCGTAGCAACAAAGATCGACTATAAAACGGTGTAGAGCTATTTCACCTAACAGATTGGCTACTAGACCATGGCAATCTATGTCACAATAAATATATGGCAGGATATTTTAGCAACTAATCGGCCTTGGCATGCCATCTTAGCTAAGAAGATTGAGTGCAGAACAGGGCAAGGAAGCTACTTAAGCAGAGCATATTGACCGTAAACTACTTCGGCAAACAGTGAGATTAACAGAATCTATCAGCTAACATTCAACGCTACACCGACATGCACGGGGCCTCAGTCTAGAATGCGCATACCGTGGGAGAAGCTGACCGCCGTGCGTCTCCACACGAATGTCGCCAGCGGTGGCGACACTGACCTCCGTGCGCCTCCACAAGAACGTCGCCAGCGGTGGCGGCACGACTAGAGGACGACAGTCTACGAGAGCGTACTAAACAGTGAGATTAACAGAATCTATCAGCTAACATTCAACGCTACACCGACATGCACGGGGCCTCAGTCTAGAATGCGCATACCGTGGGAGAAGCTGACCGCCGTGCGTCTCCACACGAATGTCGCCAGCGGTGGCGACACTGACCTCCGTGCGCCTCCACAAGAACGTCGCCAGCGGTGGCGGCACGACTAGAGGACGACAGTCTACGAGAGCGTACTATGGGAGTGAGAGGATCGCTGTGCGTCCCCTCGACGAACCACGGCGCCGACGTATCGGTGTGGCAGGGAGGGCGGCTTTGGCAGAGCGTATGGAGTGGAGGGGGACGAGGGGGAGGGGGGTTTGGGGAATATTATTGGCTAGTTGGCCAAAGGGCGGTTGAATCTAGGATTTGGGGGGAATTTTTGGGTGGGGGAGGATTTTCGCACGGTGGGCGGGGGGAGTTTGGTGCATGTTCGGTTTCTCCAAGTGCAGTCCCATGTGTCAGTGAAGAGGCAAGCCGAAGCGCGTTTCGTTTGTGTGAGTCGTGTGCAGGACCGAACGTGTGTGGGGTGCAATGCGACCGCGACAGGGGTGTTGTGAGTGTACCTCCTTTTTTCCTTTTAAACTAGGTGCTTCGCCCTCTCAAAAAAAATTGTTGCTTCGCGTGATCCATCAATACTACTACTAGTAATCTGGTAATCCCGACTAAAACGGCGCGGCCGGGTCTTTTCCCGCGCGATATGCTGGGAGGTTCGCTTAGTTCTGTTTTTTAGGATGAGTAATGCTACACCTACGTAGTCCCAGTTACGTAATTAACATAATGTGAACGTGTGAGCTGTTGATTGTAGATTGGGGGGAGGGAGGGGCCCACCACCATGAAAATCAGGGGACGAGAGAGAGAGGCAATTTACGTTAACCCTTTCGTAGGTTCCCGTAGATGTAGAAAAACATGAAATGTGTGAATTTGGATTTGCAGATAAGGCCTTCCCTCGTTCATCCTTTTCTCCCACAAGATCTTGATCTTCTGTGCAACGCATGGGCATCTTGCTAGTACTCCTACAATATACTATATTATTGGGAAAGTTCATATACACCGGCCGAGATTAATGCAAACACGACATATTTTCTTTACATTTCAAACTTTTATAGGATAGAAAAATAAAAGAAACCCGGCCCTGAACCTATTCTACGGCGGCGATCAACGTCCTCCATCTACGATCTCCATGTACGGGGGCGGGGTTCAAGACCCGTGAAGTGAAGGTGCGGTCTCCGGCGAGGAAAAGTAGAACACGGGAGATGGACCGGCCAGTTGGCACACCATGCCCTGCCGCCTCCCATGCCCTACTCATCCTCGGAGGAGTCCCCGACCTCGACGGTGCCGGACGTTGGACGGCGGTAAGTAGGACGCGTGGCTGATGGTGCTCCCGTTGTCGGCGGCCAGCGTGGCCACCGCTTGTGCGACGACTTGAGCGAGGGCGGTGACCTCGAGCTCCATCCCCGAAGACAAGCTCTCCCACAAAGCGTTCGCGCTTGCGGTCATGGCGGATGTGGTGCCAGATAGGAGAACAATGCGCTATGGTGTGGATGTTAGCTACACCACTTCGCGGACGCGTCCCGGCGCCCCACTACTCCGCGGACGCGTCCTGACGCCCCAACACCCGGCATGGTCTCAGGTCCTGAGGATGCAGTTGGCCGCGCTACACACTACAAAAAAAGACACATCCATGACATTTTGGGCCGAACGAATTTTTTTTCTATCATACATATGACACTTCTATGACGATAATTGTGACAAAACCCGGTATCATCATAGATGTGGTGGGCTCCTACTTCTATGACAAAAAATCATGACAGAAAATGGGCTTTTCATCCTGGGCGGGCCGGAGAAGCAGCTGCATGACATTCTTTGGGCCGTCCATGACGGAAAAAACCATGGTAGAAGCGAGGGGGAGGAAAATTTCAAGGAGTTCCCGGTTACGGTGGGAGGTCGGGGGCCGAGCGATGCGCGCTTCTCTTGTACACGTACGCGTGTGTGTGCGAGGCGTTGGCTCTAACTGAACCGGAGCGAGGCATTGGGCTCTAACTGAACCCGAGCGATTGCACTACAGGCTACGCGTTACTGAACCCGAGCGATCGATCGATGGCTGTTAACTGAACCCGATCGAGTGATTCCTTCGCTACTGCTGCTAACTGAAGCCGATCGATTGGATGAACAGTGAGCGTTGCGGGGGGGGGGGGGGGTTGGATGAACAGTGAGCGGTGGCATTGCCTCTGGATGAACAGGACCCCGTGGTGTGGTGGAGGGCTGGGTGAACAGTAGACGGTGGAGGGGTGCCCGTGGAGGGGTGGATGAACAGGACCCCGTGGTGTGGAGGGCTGGATGAATAGTAGACAGTGGAGGGGTGCCCGTGGAGGGGTGGTTGAATAGGACCCCGTGGTGTGGAGGGCTGGATGAACAGTAGACGGTGGAGGGGTGCCCGTGGAGGGGTGGTTGAACAGGACCCCATGGTGTGGAGGGCTGGATGAACAGTAGACGGTGGAGGGGTGGTTGAATAGTAGCCGGTGGAGTTGCGCACGGTGGAGGTTGGATGAACAGGAGCCCGTGGAGGTTGGATGAACAGGAGCCCGTGGAGGCTGGAGGAGGTCGACGGTGGAGATGAACAGTATCCCATGGAGTCCCGTTTTGCGGTACGCCACACCCCTCCCGATGAACAGGACCCCCGTTTCGACCGTAGCGCTCCAACACAAGTCCGTTTCGTCCATTTTGCGGTACGCCATACCCCTCCCAATCAACAGGACCCCGTTTCGACCGTAGGGGGTCCGTTTCCTCCGTTTTGCGGTACGCCAGACCCCTCCCGATGAATAGGATCCCGTTTCGAACGTGGCCGGTCGAACATAAGGCCATTTCCTCCGTTCTGCGGTACGCTAGGCCTCGTTTCCATCGCCTGTTCTGTCCAAGCCCTCCCGATGAACACGACGCATTCCGTTGCCTCCCCATGAACACGACGCATTCCGTTGCCTCCCCATGAACACGACGCATTCCGTTGCCTCCCCATGAACACGATGACGATGCTGTTTCTCCGTTCCGACTCAGCCATGTACACGAGCCCTAGTCGTACGTATGCGTGAGTAGGCGTTCGAGACCCCGCCCGTATGTACACATACGTGGCCGTATCTTCTTTCTTGCACCCTGGCCGCTATACGTACGTGTACATGCTACGTGCGCGCCTCTACTACGACACGTGCGCGCCTCTACATCGACCAGTATATATGTACGTACACGTTCGTGACAAGAATGACAACGCTACGTACGCTTTGACCAGGTGGGTCCCGACTGTCAGGCACTTCCTTGCGTGCGAAGATGTAGCTAGTGGGTCCTAGTAGTCAGGGGGTGAAATACTGTGGCCCGTCTTGTGGGTCTCCGCTGTCAGGTGGAGGAATAATTATTTTGCACGTAATAAGGAGGCACTTCCTTGCTGCGGCCGTGGACCCAGCTGTCAGCCTCTCCACATACAGTCCACGTCCGATGGAAGCCGTTCCTTGACCACGTTGACCAAGCCACGCCGAGAGCACTAGGGCGGTGGACGATGGCGATGCCTAGGAAGGGGACGACGCAGAGCCGGGGAAGACGCGGCAGTGGATGCCCATGCGTAGAGGAGTATGAGGGTTCACTGGTTCGCTGCGGTGTGAGGCTGCCGTTGCCGCAGAATAACAGAGGGTGTGGGTGAGTAGAGGGATGGCCTAGCCAGCGGTGGGAGTAGTAGGGGGTGGTGAGGCCTCCACCGCATCGCAGCCGGCCACGGGAGGCAGGAGCACGAGGCACGACCGGCGCTGGTTTGGGCGGCTGGAGCAAGAAGACCAGAGGTTGAAGAAGCACTACGGCCGTTGGATGGACATCGTACGGTCACAGGAGCTAGAATCGTGCATATTGACTAAGTTGACAAAGCCCTCCGTCCCCGTCAACTTAGTAGGCCCACAAGTCAGCCTCCCACCAAGGTGAGTCCCAACTAGCAGGGGGTATTCATTTTTTTGAGCGTAATAAGGAGGCACTTCCTTGCATGCGAAGATATAGCTGGT
Source organism: Triticum urartu (assembly GCF_056163025.1). Taxonomy (NCBI): domain Eukaryota; kingdom Viridiplantae; phylum Streptophyta; class Magnoliopsida; order Poales; family Poaceae; genus Triticum; species Triticum urartu. The sequence goes on along the minus strand of NC_141879.1, from coordinate 322,467,726 downwards.
GGGTCCAAGCTATCAGCGGCGGTAACTTTTTTTTGGCGAAATACAGAGGCCCTTTCGGTGGGTCCCTGATGTCAGGTGGAGGAATCATTATTTCGCGCGTAATAAGGAGGTATTTCCTTGCGTGCGGCCGTGGACCCAGCTGTCGGCCTCTCCACGTATAGTCCACTTCAGATGCATGTCGGTCGTTGACCACGTTGACCAGGCCGCGCCGAGAGCACCAGGGCGGTGGACAACAGCGAGGCCTAGGAAGGGAATGACACGGAGGCAGGGAACACTCGACAGTTGTTTCCCACGCGGAGGGGAGTACGACTGTATGAGGGTTTACTGGTTCGTCTGCCGTCGCCGGAGAATAACAGCAGGTGTGGGTGAGTAGAGGGATGGCTAGGCCAGCGACGGGAGTACGATGGGGCGGTGAGGCCTGCGCGGCAGCACAGCCGGCCGCGGGGAGGAGGGAGCAGGCAGTCCCGCCGGCGCTTGTTTGAGCGGCTGGAGCAGGAAGAGCAGCGATTGAAGAAGCACGACGGCCGTTCGATGGACATACAACAGTCACTGCTTGTGCATCAACCTTTTTCTTAGGAAAGCCTCAAATCTATGGAAAACAGCATACAACCCATCTGCCATTATTTCTAATAATTTACAGCCCATTTGCTAATTCTTAAGGTTTTTTTGGAGCCCATATTCTTTTTGTTAGCATTACAGCCCATATTGTGGCCAAGGTTAAAAAATTAACGAAATTTTGCATATTTCGGTGCGGTCCGAACTGTTTTTAATCCCGAAATTTCGACTCACATTCAAACTGATTTTAAAAATAAATGTATATCAATATAAAACCCAACGAATTCTCCACACAATAGAATTAATGTAATTTAAAATCTCGAAATGAAAAAAAGATACTTTAAACTAATTGCCGGTTTGATGTGTTTTAAAAATGTACAACCCATTTCTCATTACTGATGGGCCATTTTCTTGGCCAGCCGAATGAAGCTCTCCTCGTCTTGAAAGATTTACAGCCCAACAGGCCTGACAAAGCGACTTACTTGGCAAATCAGAGAAAAACTGGGCTGTGGCCGTGGACCCAGCTGTCAGCCTCTGCATGTACAGTACTCTTCCGATGGAAGTCGGTCGTTGACCACATTGACCACGCCGCACCGAGAGCACCAAGGCGGTGGACGACGGCGAGGCCTAGGAAGGGGACGACGCGGAGCCGGGGAAGACGCGGCAGTGGATGCCCATGCGGAGAGGAGTACGAGGGTTCACTGGTTCGGCTGCGGCGTGAGGCTGCCGTCGCCATAGAGTAACAGGGGTGTGGGTGAGTAGAGGGATACCATGGGCCAGTGGTGGGAGTAGTAGGGGCGGTGAGGCCTCCGCGACATCACAGCCGGCCAGAGAGGCAGGAGCACGCGGCATGACCGGCGCAGCTTTGGGCGGCTGGAGCAAGAAGACCAGAGGTTGAAGAAGCACTACGGCCGTTGGATGGACATCGTACGGTCACTGGAGCTAGAATCATTCATATTGACTAAGTTGAAAAAGCCCTCCATCCTCGCCAACTTAGTAGGCCCACAAGTCAGCCTCCCACCATGGTGGGTCCCAGCTAGCAGGGGGAGTATTCATTTTTCTGTGCGTAATAAGGAGGCACTTCCGGTGGGTCCGAGTTGACAGCGGGGGGGGGGGACTTTTTTTCGCGAAATACGGTGGTCCATCCGGTGGGTCCCAGCAGTCAGGGGCAAACATTTTTTTCGCGAAATGCGGTGGCCCGTCCGGTGGGTCCCAGCAGTCGGGGGGGGGGGGGAATGTTTTTTCCATGAAATACTGGTGGCCCGTACGGTGGGTCCCTGCTGTCAGGTGGAGGAATAATTATTTTGAGCGTAATAAGGAGGCACTTCCTTGCGGCTGCCGTGGACCCAGCTGTCAGCCTCTCCACGTACAGTACTCTTCCGATGGAAGTCGGTCTTTGACCACATTGACCACGCCGCGTCGAGAGCACCACGACGGTGGATGATGGCGAGGCCTAGGAAGGTGACAACACGAAGCCGGGGAAGACGCGGCAGTGGATGCCCACACGGAGAGGAGTACGAGGGTTCACTGGTTCGACTGTGGTGTGAGGCTGCCGTCGCCGCAGAATAACAGGGGGAGTGGGTGAGTGGAGGGATGGCCTGGCCACCGGTGGGAGTAGTATGGGGACGGTGAGGCCTCCGCGGCAGCACAGCCGGCCACGGGAGGCAGGAGCATGCTGCACGACCAGCGCTGCTTTGGGCGGCTAGGGCAAGAAGACCAGAGGTTGAAGAAGCACTACGGCCGTTGGATGGACATCGTTGACCACGCCGCGCCGAGAGCACCAAGGCGGTGGACGACGGCGGGGCCTACGAAGGGAACGACACGGAGCCGAGGAAGACACGGCAGTGGCTGCCCACGTGGTGGAGAGTACGAGGGTTGACTGGTTCGGCTGCCGTCGCCGGAAAATAATAGGAGGTGTGGGTGAGTAGAGGGATAGACATGCCAGGGATGCGAGTATGATGGGGCCATGAGGCCTTCCCGGTAGCACTGCCGGCCACGGGAGGCAGGAGCAGGCCGTTCCGACGGCGCTGGTTTGGGTGGCTGTGGCAGGAAGATCAGAGACTGAAGAAGCACGATTGCCGTTAGATTGACATCTAACGGTCTGACGCTGGTAGAGTCGATTGTTGACTAAGTTTCTTTTTGAGAAACCTTGTGTACCCATGAACTTAGTAGGCCCACAAGTCAGCCTCCAAATCTGTGGAAGACAACATAAATCCCATTTGCTATTTTTTATAATTTGCAGCCCATTTGCTAATTCTTAAGTAATTTATTACAGCCCATTTTCTGCCCAGGACCACGGTCAAAAAGTCCAACCTTATTTTGCATATTTCGGTGGAGTCCGAACTATTGTAATCCCGAAATGATAAACATTTTTAAAGAACTTATTGATTTGCCAAAAAAATCGTTTTGTTTTTGTAAGCAAATAAGACGTGGGACAATTTAGTTGGTTTAAGGGAAAACCAGTGGTAAAAAAATCAGCGTTGGGTGGGAAAAAACAACAAAAATAAGGATGTAAATATGAAAAGGGAATTTTATGTGTTTTCAATATAATGATACGTGTATATGAACTAGTAAAACTATAGGTAGAGATTAGAAAACGGATGTAGGACATGCATTTCAAGAGGAAAATAGAACTGGGCTGTGTGTTTGATTCAGTAAAAAAACTGCCTGCGGATGTTGTAAGACAAAATATAACTAACGCTGTCGGTCCAAAGGCCAGTAGATACCTGCTGGGTCTTTGTGCCCCGTTGTCGTCATGGGCTGGGCCTGTTAAAAACAAAACAACCCTAGGCAATCTACAACCCAGTTGAAACTTGCTCGACCTGAAAAAACAATATACATGCTCAATAAACGAGAGAATTCTACAAGTACAGATTGATAACTGGGATGCAGCATGGATATTGTTTTTTATCGTGATAATAAGTGCATGCACTTGTTTCGAAAAAATTGGAGAACTGGGAATTCGAACGGCGGGTGCTTATGCTACCCATCAAATAAAAATCAGGTGCCTGAAAATTCGTTTCGAAACAAATGATTCAGCTTTATATCCACGTCGACCCTCGGCATGATGGTTGGAAGCAAATGCAAGTTCATACCAAAAGATCGTTAACAACAATACCAACTTGCGGCCACTCAGTGTGATACCTGCAGTATTGTGGAATACAGGTTTTAGTGTACCTAGTTGGCATTTTCATAACATCTTTGGCATGTTGCAGTCACTTGTTTCACTTTTTATTAACTGTCAAATTGTAATTGCTTCACCAGGTCTGTGTCTAAAAAGAAAAATAGAGCTATAAACAAAGGAATATGTTTGTGCAAGTAGACGGCCGATCGGTGTCTTACCTGGAAGTTTCTCAGGTTGGGTGTAACATATGTCATGCTCGTTGTCGATGGTTGGTATGAACAAATCGATGAGAGACTGAAATCTCGCGCTGTCAGCACTCACTTTGGCCTCAAGGTGCTCGATCAGCTCCTGATCGGTGGGATCGAACTTGACGCCAGCCGGCAGCACGGGCCAATCCTTCTTCGACTTGCATCGGTAATTCTAGTTATATGGTACTCAATGTATGATCAATCGACTTTTTTAAGTGAATGATGAAAGATTTCAACAGATAAGTGGTACTCCAAATCTGAAGTCCAGAATACCCGAACATGCCACCGGGATTCTTGTGTCACCTCACGCGCAGCATGTTGTCACGTCAATTCAATGTGTGTACATGATGAATAATTTGACCGACGTATATTAGTACTGCTACTGTACTACTTACTAGTCGTATTTAGTGTCACAATTTATACATAGTTTTAACTAACAAGTACGCACTTGAAGCCATATATATGGCTTCTGCACAGCATCTCCATCATCATTATCAATACATCCTACGCAGGTGAGTTAGGATGCACTTGATCCCAGGAAGGTATGTATCCTTCAAACCAGAGGAGTGCTTCAAACTAACAACAGTACATAATATCCAACAAAAGAGGGTCGTGCTACAGCAGCAGAATACATGGCTCAGTCTAGATATCAACACGAATCAAGTTGTGCATATTTGCTGTTGGCATGAACCACATCGCCGCATGTCGGGTTTGCAAAAGCCATCCATCGCATGGAAGCTTGATGCCTTTCACACACTGAAGATTATCTGGCAACAAGCTGTGTCGATGAATCTCTGGATATGGTGATTCATGAAACCCATGGTATGATGTGTAAAAACAGCCCCTCCTCGCGAATGGAAGTTGCATATCACAGTAATCATCGCCGGTGATATGATCGATGATTGGTCGGATGATCGGATAATTGAGCCCGAGGAACAAGGAGTGGTTGCCGAGGCTGTAAACCCGCCTCCAGTTGAATACGCCTGGCCCAACGGAGCTGGGATCTTTCTCGAACACGAAGTAGCCATAGCCATCAATGTCACGAACGCCCCACGTATTGTACTGCATGTGGTTTGATGTAATGGTTTGGTCAATTTGGTACGTGCGAATGAGCATCAAATGACCGCCGTCAGCTGAACGAGCGATAAACCACCACCCATCGACTGGTATGATTCCAGGTCCTGGAATCATGAAGGCCAGCGCATTTGCATCTGCTACAACAATTCAAATTGGAGACCAAAAGGACAAAAATAAACAATCATGTTCAGAGTATGTGTGGAATTAAGATTATTATAACAGTGACACATATCATAGACAGAGAATTGCAATGCCGTGGTCATAATCATACCCCAAGTTAAAAAAAATAAGCCAATGGCTTTCATATTCTAGCAATATGTCATGGTTCAAACATCATGTAACAATGAGAGGAAAACAGCTATGACAGCGCCTACTCATATTCTACCATAGCACTTACTACTACTGTTCTCATATCAACTCTAAGCAATAACATGCGTTGTTATAAAAATCTTGTAAACGAGAGTAACATATAGCAATCATGATGTTATTCTCATAATATGTATTCTAACAATCATTAGATGCCAATTGTTCTCATATCAACTCTAACAATAACATGTGTGGTCATAAAAATCTAGGAAATGAGAGGAACATATAGCAATGATGTGGTTATAGACATGCTATGCATTCTAAATTTGTGACAAATGAACAGGCAGTCGTATTCATAAGGTAAAGATGAGATGAGATAGAACAATTACACGACGATAGATTCCACCAATATAGGTAGCCAATCTGTGCGTCGACCGCGTAAACGATGCCATCGTGCACTATAGCATCAAACAAAAATGTTTCCTCAACAGGATTGATGATGAGCCATAACCATGTATGGCGACCGGATTCCAGATAGACTAATCCCTTGTTGAACAAGGCAATGAGATTGTAATCCATGTAGTCTTCTGATGGTGTGGGCACTTCGCAGATTACAACTTTCTGCAAACAGAGGTCGAGCCAAAAGCTTGACGCGTCTCGTGTGTAGTAGGCAGGAGTGTCCGGCGGGCCACGAGGCTCGATGGTGGCGGTATCCAATGATGGAAGGGTGATCTCTCGCTGGGTGTAGATATCCACGAGATGCCACGGACTACCGGTGTGGTGGATGAGGACGATCCAGTTGGCCTTCATGCCCGCCCAGTAGTGGCCGCGCATGAAGGACAGGTGGACGGGTAGTGGTAGCATGTCGAGGGGCACCACGGCAACCTCCGTAGGATCGTCAAGTCGGTGTCTGGGCCACCTGCGAGGATCAGGCATCAGCAAGCAGGGTGTCTTGAAAAGAGCCGGCCGGTTGCAGACGAGTAGACGGTACAAAGACACCAAGCATGCGGCCAGACGGACGGTGCTGAGTAGGTCCATACGACTACAGATCTGCTCCAAGAGAACATCGAGGAGGGAATTCCAATCGATGCTCTGCGTGTCAGTCGGTTCTGCCATTGGGGTTTTCGGTGCCTGCGAGCCAGCGGGGAAGTGGATTCGGGCGGGCGAGCGAAGAAGCTTCTCCTCATGTGTCCGAGCAGTGATCGGGGGGGATATGGTATGCGCGAGCTACCAAGGAAGATGGTGCGGGCGGGCGAGCAGTGAGCGGGGGTAAATGGTGTGCGATCGACGATGGGGAAGAGAGGAGGAAGAAGAAGAGAGGAGGAAGAAGAGTGGAAGACGGGGAAGAAAGTGCATTCAATCTCAATTCTACTAGTACTACTACCAGGATATACCGTCCTTCGGAGTGTAAATAGTTACACCGATGACATGTGGGTCTACCACAACAGGGCCCATATGTCAGTTAATGGAGGACAGAGGTGCGTAGGCGTATTTGTGGAAGCGTGCTCTACTGGCAAACATGATGGCAGTACTAGGTAAGGCTGATTTAGTAACACCAACACGCTGGTTTAGCTTATTAATTACGTGTCCCATCTGCTGCAGCGTGTATTGTCACTTCACTGCGAAGACTAGTTGAATAGTTCTCTCTGACCGAGATGGGGAATAAATGGATCGGAGGATAATAAATAAAAGGATCCTTTGAATTAAAGACGACCTTTCAATTCATTATTGACTGGATAAAGTAGTATTAGTTAATATACGCTGATTCAGACAAATCAAAAATAAGAGATAGTCTTTTTTGATACTGCATGCTGGGACAGACCTGTAGGCGAGCACAAGCACAGCCAGCCTTCCACCTCTTTATACTTATGTTTAGCAGTGTACCTGGTCTTACTTCTTTTTCAGTTTACGCTTGTGTCCCAAGCTTGCAAGTTCGAAGAAGAGTATTGTATTGACCTGAATCAAGTTGTTTGCCTACCCGCCGTTATGTCTTAGCTAGGAATGAGCTGTGAACAAAATTGAAATAGTTGTTACTTGAGTCGATAATGACTTTGTGTCGGTTTTCTATTTTCTATAAATTGGACTGGTACCATGTATTGTAACATAAGCTTTTGTATAAGAGCTGAGATGTAGTTAAGATTACACTTGATCCTCTCTCTATTTTGTTGCTTCCTTCCATTATCTCCAACAACTGGTATCAACACTAGGAACCTTCACGGTCAGGGTTGATTTTATTAGACCACTATGAACACTTGTAATTGGTTCTTTCTACTTCAGGCATGGTTCTCTCTAGTTAGTGGAAGAGTGTACAACATAGGGATTGGTATCAGTCACACATTTAAGAAAGAAAGTGAAAGGGGAGGGCAAGAGCGGTTCGAAGGTCAATGAAATGATAAAAAACCACCAGGTCGAGTTCGCTTCTCCCTTCCTTTTGGTGTTTAGGATGTGAAGTTGATATAAGAAGAGAGGAAAGGGGAACTGCGCTAAATGGATAATTTCATCCTGGTGATGGGCTATTCCAATGGGCTTTGAGCGTAGGAACGCCCACCTTTACAAGAGCTCAGTTCTAAGATTGTTTGCGCGCAGGCACCACTACTATTCTGTCTTTTCTTGTTATGCATCCGGTCCTATAAATCTTTTTTTTTCTGACCGGAGGAAGAGAAATAAAAACGTCACTTCGCTCGCCTTGGGGGACCTAATTAGGAGCTGATTGATTTCTTTAATAGATATGAAGATGCCTTGAATGAACCCAAGCAAGCCGAAATAGAATACTATAAGTATGAAGTGGACATCTATGGTTTAATTGGAAACATCTCTTTTCTATTTATACTTTGCCAGTGCCTCCCTTTGTGGCAGAGCGAGCGCCTTGACTAAGATAGATTGACTCATTCTTTTTTTATTCTGGTTCCAATCGTTTGAGGAAAACCCCCTTTGGCATCAATGAAACTCTGTTATATAGGAGTTCAAAAACCTCATTTCGTTTGAGATATAGTGGAATTTCTTCTTTCAACACGTACATCGACGAGGGTGTCGATGACTTGAGTGAGGAATGGTCATGTGCTAGAGGCCGTACCTTTGGAGTAAGACCTCAACAAGGGGGTGTGCAGTTTAAATGTAAATGACGAGCATGGAGAGGCCAAGGTCATTTGTAATTAGGTGTGGCTGATGCAAGAAGACTGGCGAGCTGTCCATGGTGAGAAAAGTTGTGATGCTACTGCAGGGGGCATCCTGGTGTAGTTGAGGGCGTAGAACTTCTGTGCGGGTACAACTGGCACTTAAAAGACCTTCCGTGTAGATGAGTTCTCTTGAGTGAGACTAATCGAGTTACGAAGAAACCTTTGCGATGGTGCTGTGCAGTTGGGTTCTCTATGGAGGAACTTCGTTGTGGGGACCAAGGGGTCTTCTTAAGAAGAGTTGCTTTGATGAAAAGAGTGTAGCCATGATGGCAAGTCAAGGTGGGGCCCTGTGAAGGCAAGCCTTGTGTATGTTGGCGTGATGACGAGAGAAAGGAAATGCCCAGGAACAATAGCTGTCCGTAGCACACCCTGCAATGACTTCGACCAGCGGACCAGCCTATCCAATACCCTACGCCATGACCTTAGAAGTTCGTACCCCATGATATTCAATGACACCCGTAGACATTTGATCATTCATACCTCACAGTACGCTTTCTTTCTTTTTTTTGGACTTTGAATTCCAAGCGAAGGAAGCTCAGTGAAAGATAGACTGGGATTTGACAGCAAGAAGAAAGCAATCATAGTACGCGGCACACACCGCTGACGAATGAGATTGACGTCCCAAACCAACACAGGTTCAAGACTAAGTGCAGAACCAAGAATGCCGTGGATAGAAAAGTGAGTGCTTCCTCAAGCTTCATGAAGGAAGGGTCCAAGGACCTAAGAGACCACCTCTACGAAAAAGAAAAACCTATATATAGATAGTGGTATGTGTTCGCTGACACTAAATAGACTTGGCTTGGGGCAGAACTGAGTGGCTAGGCTAAGTTCCCTAGTCTTCTATTGGCCTACCCACCCCTACGACATGGAGGCTCTTACCCTTCTCCAACAAGCGTTCCACCACGCGGCGATTGATTACCGCTTTCCGTCTCAATCCGTTCCAGACCAAGTTGAGGCGCAGTAGGAGGGATTTCTGTCACCATTATTTATGGACCACGTAAACATACTTTTTTAGTTTAGATTCTTATGCTGGACCTGCAGCCCTAGCCTGGGACACCACTGTGCGACATAAAGATCGGATCAAGTTATGATTTTCTCATTAAGAAAGAGTACCCGAGAAGAATAGATATGATCCGGAAACACTCTTATTCGACGAGGCGTAGAGCGTTTGACTTTCTTCTTTACAATTTCCTTAATGCGCATGAATGAGAGATTACAGCACTTAGTATGAGCATATCGGCCTATGGAAGAAAGTTCGTATCGTATTAGTGCGCTTTAACTAAAAAGCCGTTAGCTACAACCTTTGATCGTGGTTTGGTATCCAAATAGGAAATTCTATCCAGTCCCTCGCTACACTATTTAGACGGATTGAAGCTTAAGCCAGATCGAACCTGTCTGAGTATATGCATTGATCCTAGAATAGATTCACAAGCTGAAGGGAGCCTCCTAAGAAGAATATGACTAAATACTCGGGTCAACCCCCCATTGGGGAGGGTATCACGTTTGGTGGAGTTCGCTATCAGCCAAACTTGAGCTCTTTTGACAGTCCTAAGAAAATCACTCACCCCGGCAGATCCGGAATTCCATTATCAGGGCAATCTTCTTATGCTCACCGCAGACGCACCTCTCCTAACTATGGAGTTAGCAAAGGGGTATCTCAATCCATCCTCTCTTTTTACGAGGATCATAGGAATTGGGATAACCTTGGGCTCTTCCCGTGCCCTTTCAGGGTTCTTGGTTATCACTTGGCTATTCGCTCCATTCCTCTTCAATCCATCAGGATTTGAGTGGCAGAAAATAGTAGATGACTGGGATGACTTCTTTTCTTTCTTATGAAGTCAGTGTGCTTCTTTACCAGGCATAACATGATAATTCCTCTATGGCGTGTGCTCCTTTCCTATGTAATGACTTTCCTCCTTTTTCATGCCTCGTGCGCGTGCATAAGCTACGAGTTCCCTGGTCCACCCTAGTTCATCGAATAGTGAGACTGTTCAGCCGTTAATGCACCTAGGACGTGCTTACTAGGAAGATGAGAGACATGCTCGCTAGCCCCAAGTTGGGGTGCACCTAAGTTCTATCTTACATAAGGAAATATCTATTGGACCAAGGGATGCCTGCTCAATTCCATTTTATGGTCCGATCTAGCAAAATTATTAACATAGTTCAAATTGGGACGAGGAAAAGAAGGCATAGGAGTGGCAGATGCACGATCACTTGTAAAGTCCTATGAGCCAGGTTTATTGACTGGATTGTGTACCATAGAAAGTAAGTCTACCAAGAAGCTACCATTGAAATGGAATCTGGAATAGTAGGAAGAGTCCTCGAGTCAAACATCTTGGTCTACCCTACCCAGTAGGATTCAGCAACCACCGAAAAGCAAGGAGAAATCTTTGTACGTAATCCTTCGCTCGATCATTTGCATCAGCATGTCTTTCTTTTGCCAAAACAAAATAAAATGAGCATTAAGAAGCAAAACTTATTTCATCTGGTCACACCACCTAAGATTTTAGGTTCTGCGTATGCATGTGATTGCTCATCATCACAAAAGTTCTAAACTAAGTAGGCTTCATAATCCCACATTGCAGGCTTGCCTCCAGCATCGTCCACAGCTGCTTTTGCTTCTTCCTCACGGGATCCTAGGAAATATTATTGAGTTTTGTACTCATAACTATCTAGATTCAAAAGATCCAAGCTAAAGGAATTAGAAATGAGTGCTAAAGAGAACGAAAGGTATTGGATCATTGCCTGCGGCTGCCACGTCTGCTTCAGTTTACTCGCCTGGATCGCTAGAATCCTCTAATCTATTAAGTTTGAAAGGGACAAGAGTCATAAGATCCTGGTCGACTGACCTCAATTATTAACTGCACCGGTACCCGCGCGCATACCCCCCTTTTTTTAGCTCGTTGATCATCAGACCTTGCAAAAAGTGAAAATGTTGAGTCATACCGGGCTTCATCTACATCCTATTCATTGCTTTACCCAGATGCATACTCCTCAGAGATTTATAAAGAGTTGGTGGTTTGAAACCTTTGTCCAAAGAGGAACGAGAGAAGATAAAGGATACCTAGGTGGCAATGGGTCTTTATTAAATAGGATTCGGATCCTTCTGATCGGGAAGTAAACTACAGCCAATCAGTAGACAATTCTGGTGGACATGAATACCGACCTGTTAGGTGAGAGAGTCAAAGCCGCTGCTTTCCTCTTCATTACAATTTTACGGATTTGACTCAGTTTGAGAGAGAAACCGCCTTGGGCTAGGAAGAAGAAGACCGCGGTGAACCATAAAAGCTAAAGCAGGTAGGCCTATTCCTTCTGAAAGATCCGAGGTCTTCCTCATCAGAGGCTCTAGCGCCTTACTTTCCTTCCATTTTTCCAATCCCGATTCGAGCTATGAGCTGTGGCACAAGCCAGTTGAAGAAACCATTCCTTTTCTTTCTTTTCAATGATCCTACTCGAGATAGGGAGAGTAAAAGCCCTCATTGTCCAACCTGTCTATCTAGTGAACTTTCTCCTTGCTCTAATGAACTGAACCCCGACTTATTTTGATTGTTACAGATCTAGCTATTTCTCTTACAAAGCCCCCGCTAAAAAGCTAGGAATCTAATGAGTTACGAAACACGAAAGTCAGAAGGACAGTAGGTTTAGTGAACCCTCGGCGCTAACATAGTTCAAAGACTCGCTTCCCTTTCTATAGAGCCAATCTCTCCAAATACCCGACCCAAAGCGAAAGCTGTAGATGCTGATTAATCACCCGTGGATCATAGGTCCAAAGCAGGACCGAGCAAAGCACTATTCTAATAAATACGTAGTTGTGCCAACAGAAGTAGAAGGCGCGCCAAGGGCAAAAAGACGAAGCGATTTCCTCTTGTTCGAGTGTTAAGCAAGCCTGTTGCCTCTTGTTGTTCTAGGGTCAGCAAGTAGGAAACAAGGCTTGCTTAACACTTGTCTTCTGTTCCTGTCCCCTTCCAAATTAGGGGATGGTTCATGCCTTTTGAAATGAGATTCTGAGGAAGAAACGCACGCTGTATCACGAGTTAGTAGGTCAATGAAGGGAATGATAGCTCAACTTGTTTTTATGAAGTCAGATTTCCCTTGTTTTGCACTTCGCAAGGGGATGACTTGCGCTTGCTGTAGACTAGCTTTTTATAGTTCAAAAGGAAGAAATACTCCATCTGTTTGTTCTTGACTTAAGCAGTTCCTGTAGTTAGGTTTCCTCAATCAAAGAGGAAGGAAGTATGATTCAAGTCACTAGTTTACTGGGTTTTTTTTGCCTTGGTAGTCCGGGAGATACTGATTATGTCGGTACGGACAAGTTCGATTCGAGCAAACTATGGAGAAGTACAACATGCGTAAATTAGCCATTGGAAATGGAGGTACAAGCGAGCGACTAAGTCGATTTCCTTTGTTTTTGGCGATAATTAAACTAGAGAAGCTGCTGTGAGCGACGGGAAGCCATTTATTTTCATAAATGTGTAGAAGGAGAAACGTTTCTTTCCCTTCCTATTGCGTTTAGCAATGGGGATATAATATAGTGAAACATCTCGAGTTATATTATACATGGAGCAATGGCCCCCCTTTCGGGCGCATGCTTCCCCTTCTCAGTCTCTTTCACACTGTTTGTTCACTCTGATCTAAGCCCTCATCCCTGGATGTCAGTAGCAGTTTCTTCTTCGACGAGCTCGACTCAGATATATCTTCCGCCCAGGTGGCACAAGCAAAGAGAGATTGCGCTCTCTTTTCCGAGAGATTCTTTCCAAACTTGTCAAGTAGATGACTGGCTGGGTAGCGAGTACTACTTTATTCGCGGTACTAACCTCCCCTCAAGTCCAAGGAAGAGAGAAAGGATACCATATTACAAGTAGGTGGTTGCTTAGAGCTTATGGCAAAGAATGCCACCCGCCTTACACACACTCGGATGAAATCATCCTACGTAAGAAGACAAAAGGGATAAGAAGAAAGCTTCGGGTCTAATGGAGCAGCTTGACCGCTAGCTTCGACCTCCCCATTTCTACTTACGTTACTATGGATCAAGCATTATTACAGGAATCTCGGGCGAACCAGAAGGGACATCGTTCGAGCTTTAGTTAAGCGACTCATAAGAGGATCAATGGGACTTCCCTTCTCCCTCCGTATGGATACAAAGATGGACATATTAGCAGCTTAACGTATCTCACGGCTATCTTGGCTCATACTACCACCTCCAATAATCCCTTTGGTTGAGGCATCGAATGGCGAACCCCGACCAAAGAAAGGGAGTGCATTCCTTTTCATTCGATTTAAAGTAGATACACTACGTCTTTAACTGATTGTATTAGAAGCTACCCTATCAAGAACCACCCTGTAGAAGCATCTCAACCACCTAACTCGAATAATCATATAAAAAGAGAAAACATAGTCCATCTATAAGAAGAGGCGTCTACTCCTCCATTCTCTCGCTAAGGCATTGGTTGAAAAGTTCATTTCAGATCGATAAGCTCAGAGTTGGGCTGTTTCTTGTATCTGATGGAGCATGAGGTTGGTTCAGCCCTCAAGTGGTGTAATAGCGGCTTTCGTACCAACAATCTTTTCCTTTCGCCAGAGGGCAATAATTCATTTCTAGTTTTTTATACGAGCTACGCATGACCTTGATTTATCTATCCAGATGGGAGGAGATTAAGGGAAACATTGCTTTTCATATTCTATTATAGGTCATCGCTGGGAGTAAGGAATCTAGTTAGTTAGATGCTTAACCCAATCCACCAACTCGTGCGTGCATTTTATTCTTTGTTTGGTTTTTGGGACCCCACGTACTAGTGATGGTGGAAAAAAGTGAAGTGAGGCTACTGCAGTCACAGCCCTCTCAGCACCTCTATCAATCGATGATTCAGCATCACAAGAGTCATGTTTTAGCTGCCCTTCATAACGTCCCGCTGCCCAGTACAAGCCCCAAAGCAGCTCTGGTGTTGAAGAAAGATGGAACCTGGAGAATGTGTTTCGACTATCGAAAACTAAATGCAGCAACTATGTTTTCCAAATACCCCATTCCTATCATAGAAGACCGGCACTTTTGGATGAGGTGTGAACTAAGATAGATTTGAGGGCTGGTTATCACCAAATAAGAATGAAAGGAAGAGGATATCTACAAAACAGCCTGAAGGACCGGCTTTTTGAATTCAAGGTGATGCCCCGGCAACCTTTCAACAACTCATGAATAGTGTTTTTAAAGAGATATGTTGGAAAGGGGTATTGGTCTTTTTCGATGACATTCTAGTGTACAGTTCTACCATGGTGGAGCATCTCAAGTTTCTAGAGGAAGTGTTCCGGCAGAACAAACTTTTTGTGGGTGAGCCAAATTTCATAAAGGAAATACATTATTTATGAAATTGGGGTATCTACTGATACAAACAAGGTAGAGGGCGTGACAGCTTGGCCAGAACCAGCCAATGTCAGAGAACTCCGAGGGTTGCAGGGGTTATTACAGGAGGTTTGTACCGGGGTATGGAGCTATCAGCAGGCCTTTAACTGAGTTGTTAAAGAAAGGTGTGGAGAAGAAGCCAGAAAAGCATTTCTCAAGCTCAAAAGTGCTAAGGTATGGTGATGCCTTTGAACGTTGACTGGGAGAGCGGCTCGAAAGAGTTGGGACAGACTAGAAGCTTTGAAGTTTATGTTCTTTAAAAAGATAATAGCAATCTTGACTTACATCCGGTCAAGATCCCCGTGAAGGAATGCTGATTGAACATCGAGCTGATAAAGAGGGAGTACCATACCCAAGATACTCCATTAAAGGAAAGGTATGCTTGTTTGGTTTCTTTGGTCCGAGAACAAACACCACAAACTCTCGCAGTCGATGAGGAAACGTTAGTAAAACTACATTTCAGTAATCCGTCTGGCCTTAACCTCTACGCAAGGAGATCTTACATATAGACCCATGATTAGGTAACTACTTCTTCTTTTATTCGGAGTATCCAATGGAAAGTGGGCCTCTATCTACAGGTCATGGATACCTGGGCGCTAGAAAGGTTACCGAACCAGGGTTAAGTGAGGCTGTTCAAACTTCACGGCCTTCACTATCGGATGTATATGAGTAAAATCAGACATCAGTATCACAACCTAGCGTTATCCAGATCTTTCGTTGATCCAGGCGATTTTGGGAAGGACTCAGCATTCTCCCACAAAAGGCCAGGCCTTGAGTTTCTAGCCGACTCATATAAGTCAGGGTGTCAATTTTTTTTAGGTGACGTATCTTTCTCTCTGATGTTCTCCATGGTCTCAAAGGATGATCAGTCGGATAGCGACATTGGTAAATAAAAAGAAGTTTACACGCCGGGTGCATACTTCAGTGCCACTAATTAGCGACTTTTTTTTGCCCTTTACCTACACCATGTAGACTGGAGGATTACACAGAATCCCATTGGCGAGTTTCAGACAGCTAGGTTATTCAAGAAACTTGGAATACCAACTCCAATGCTTGGCTTGCTGAATCAGCATATGGATTACTTCATTGAATTTCTCGGCCCGAGCTCTTGTGATTGGTCCACTTGGCAGGTGGAGTGGATCCTTAGCAGGTTCATGTGTTCCTTGTTTACGTAGCTCTTCTGTTGGATCACGTAGCCCCTCCGTTGGATTACGTTGCTCTGCCCTTGGATTACTTGAGTCATTTCTGGGTTTACTTGGCTGCTCCGCAACATGTTGGTTACTTGATCCTTCGCTTTGTTTACTTGGGAGCCCAATACTTATTGGTTGGGAAAATTACCTTCCAAGGAAAATGATCCTCCCACTGGACCAAAAACCCATATATTCCCATGGGAATGGGTGGTGCTGAACAAGCAGGCATGCCCAAAATTGTTTATCTTTACTGCAATCCTGGTTAGGTAAAAGGAATTCCGCAGCAGCGGGTACGTGATTAGTTACAACCAACGGAAAGACTTATTGAAATAATAGGGAATTTCCTCATCCAGTCTACTCCTAGGACTACATCATATGCTCCCAACTCCATGGCCAACAAATCAAACTTCAATCGATATCCTTGCATCTCCCACTATACACCAGAACACATCCCATACAATCGGCCCGAAGAGCATCAATGAGCAGGCCTACTAAATAGGCATAGAGATACATTAGCCGAGTTTGCTTACAACAACTGCTATCACTCTAGCATCGGAATGGCACCTTTCGAAGCACTCTATGGGAACCTTTGTCGTACCCCGATTTGTTGGGGTTGGCACGTACCGACCGACGGGGCCACAGAAGATGAAGGAGAGTGCCGAGAAGATTCCACTTATTCTAGATTAAAAGCAGTTCAGGACCAGGTACGCCGACCACAATATTTGGAGTTTGCAGTAGGTGATCATGCTTGACTTCGGCTTGAACCTACAAAGGGTGTGATGCGTTTTTGAGTGAAGGATTAGGTATAGCTGACCGATACATCGGACCTTTCTTGGCCCATATCCCCCTAGCCCTTACTCCCTTGTTTCGGTGGTTGGTCTCTACCTTTTTCTGTCTCTTGGCTAGTTTGTCTTCCTCTTCTTTTTGAGGGTAACGTAGTAAAAATCCTTTATTTCAGGGGATTTCCCTTTTCTTTCCAAATGAATTTATGCTTAGTCTAAAATTGGTAAATACCAAATAATAATATATATATATATATTATTATTATTTGAAATATGTACCAGTTTCCTGAAACTAACAAATAGAGTTATAGCTTTGATTGACTTACTAGCTTACGGGAACGCTTTGAATCTCAACTTACTTTGAACAAGTGCTTCCCACATAGATTGCTGGAAAGAGGAGTGAGCCGGGGCAGAACTTGAAGCACGGGAGAAGGAAAAAGAAGTATACAAGGGGTGCGTAGTTGGTATATGTACGGTATAGACCTTTCTTTGTGAATAGCTAGTTCAGTTACAAGGGTGTATACAAAGGTCTGCTTATAGGTTGAAAAAGCCTGTAGAGATAGCCTAGATAGCCAAGAAGATATACGTATTTCATAGAGCTAGCTAATAAAGCTTTTGTTAACTTCAAATAGGCTATTGAATGCAACGGCAAATAAAGAAGAAGAAAGTGCCAGAGCTAAGTGCTAATAGATTCCCAGTCTATGCATGGATAAAGGAATGATAAGAGCTATGAGCAGTTTATTAAACTACACTACGGCTAATATATATAAGGACAAATCAACTAGAAAAAACCGTTGCCAAAGAAACCATTTGTTTAAGCTTATTCGTTCGCGCTAGGCTAAAAAACTAGATAGAAGAACTAGAGGCCGCCAAGGTCTTCAACCATTAGCAGGTAGGATCCTTTGCTTACTACTTGAAGCAGAAACCTAGAAGAGGAATTCTTTCTATTCCAAAATCCATCTTCTTTCCGGTCCGCTTCATTCATTCCCTTACTAATAAATCCAATTCATCGCTAATGGCGAAACCAGCCTTTATGTACACCGCACAACTAACCGTTGCTTGGTAGGTTCGATCAGCTCTTCTCACCTTTCCGTCGACATCTACTAAGGCTTCAGCTTAAGTGGGTTCAGCCGCCCCAAATCTGACTCGATCCAGGGTTATATATCATAAAGGGCTTCGACAAGGGGTTTGATTCATTCTTTGAGCAAAAAGATAAGGTCGGAATACCGGAGTTCTTTCTTTGCTTCCAAGAACATAGATTCCTTCTTCAATCCAGGTCATGACCGAGGGCGGGTATCTCACTCGCATATCTAGAGCCCAGCATCTCTCCTGAACGACACCTTCTGCAGACTCTACTGGTGGTATTTCCCGAGGCGAGGGTAAATATGTGCATTCATATCGGTCAGGAAACGACAATGACTCTTCTTCTTTCCGGGAAGCTATGGGCACCTCACAATTCTTATATGACATTAGTGGAAGCGAACATTCGTAGCATTCATTGTCACCGATCATTGACAAAAGAAGAAAAAGAAGCCGTACGACAACTTAAGGAATCTTTAGATTTGGCGGCTATAGACTCAAAGGGCACAGACAGGCTGCTGGTACTTTTTTTAGCTAACTAAAGTCCAACTTCCTTTGCCGAAATAGGATGAAACGGATCAGCCGATTCAACTTAGCATTACCCGACTCGTAACTTCAAGCACAACCATCCATCTCAATCCAAAATCTTCGATCGTCTGTGATCCAAACCCAAACTCTCCTCCGGTTTTGGATATATAGACAGTGCCTGCTCTCAAACCAACCAAGACAGCAGCAAGTTCCTATCGAGAACAAGACGACAGATCAATATGACCAATTTCTATAATATCTCGGGTGAATACGTGAAAAAGTGTTGCTTAGCTCAGTGAAATGGAATAAGGAAGAGAAAGTGTAGTGTGATAAGGGAAGATGCAAGTCAATTTTGAGGTTTTCAAGCAAGGGCTGAGATAGATATACAAACCAGAAGAATTCACATCATAAACCTTTCCTGCTTCCCCTTTTTACCCATCGGACTCGACTCACATTTTGATCTCCTACGCTTGCTTTCACAGTCCCCCTACGAGCAGCCCGAAATCAATGAAGGAGTTCATTCAGCACCGAGCCGAGCGAGCGTAGATTCAATATGTTGATTGTACCGAACGAAGGATTTGCCTTATCACGAAAGCCACATTCGTTTCGTTTGAGGAAGTCACACGTCCTGTTCCCTATAAATAAGGAGAATCATTCTTTTTTTCTTCAGAAATCCCCTCTTCTTCCTCCTCAAGCCCCTATCACAAGACCAAGCGGATCTCATCCTGCAGAAGACTCAGAGCGGATCTATCTAATGGCATGGCTGGCTGCCGGATGTGATCTATTCTCGTGTCACATCGCTTTCTTTCTTCTCCCTCCATTTTCTTCACTACTACCGCTTCTACACATAAATCAAAGAAGCATTGTGGAATAGTGGCATTTCATTAATGGCTAAAATGTTCTTAGTGAAAGGGTTGCCGCAAAACCGGCAAACTCAGAGCGGTCTCTGAAAGTGAATAGGAGCATAGCGGCATCATCCAAGCCAAACACGTCTCCTCAGTCAAGGGTCTTCTCGCGCAAATAAGATCAAAAACATAACAACTGATTTCGCTTAATGCATGTCACCCGCCCGCTCTCAATACAACAAGTGACTCTCTCTCACAAGACAGAGAAAGATTACCGATTCATCCAATCCAATCCAATTTGATCAGAAGTGAGTTCATTATTGTTGTATAGCGAAACCTTTCCTTGACAAAACCATTCTCAGCTAATAGAAGCCGAGCTATCTATCTAGATCAGGGTTGAACGAAGCGAATGGAAAAGCCAAAGAAAACATAAATCCATTGCGATTAGAAACCAGTGACTCTACAGCCAGGGCTCGATGGCGATGTAAGATAGAAAGAATGGGGAGTTAGGGCTTCGGTTTCCTCTGTAGCCAGTTTCAATTCCAAATCATTTGCCGACATGCGGACTCACTTCTATGGGATGACTTTTATTATCCAAGTTGTCTATTTACGTGGGTGAATCAAGTACAACAAGTCAGGTCAGAGCTTGTGGTAGAAGATTGGGCTCTGCTACGCAGATCCACTCAACTAGGAAAGAAGTACGCATTGCTGACTGACTGTTTGAACGATCCTAGTTACTAGTAGCTAATCAAGTCAGAGTAGGGTGGCCGAGAAGCTTCTTGCCGGTGCCCCCAAAAGCAAAGCACAGACTCTACTCACCCACGCGTTTTCCACCTACGGAGGGAGAAATCATCAAAATATCCTCATCCCCTGAAAGGGAACCCGAAAACAGGATGAGAGTGGATAGGGTGACTAAGGAGGCCGTAAAAATTAGTAGTGCATTTTTGAAAGATAAGATTACAAAAAGGCAAGAGCAGCATAATTGTTAGTTAGGGGTAAGAGGGGACGGGCCCGTATAGAAAGTCAATCCTTCTTTTTCCGATATGCCGCTCCGCAAGCAAGGAGTGCCACGCACGAGCGGAGCGAAAACTAAGTAAGGGGAATTCCGTCATTCCATGGAAAGCATGTGAAATCCTTTGATTGTTTATAGAATCAAAATAACTATATAGTCTTTCTTGTTCCACTTGCAAGGCAAGGAAAATAAAATGTCAGTTTCGTTATTACAACCTTATTTTTTTATGTCAAAGACAAAAAGCTACGCGCAAATTCTCATTGGATCTCGGTTGTTCTTAACAGCGATGGCTATTCATTTAAGTCTTCGGGTAGCACCACCAGATCTTCAACAAGGTGGAAATTCTCGTATTTCGTATGTACATGTTCCTGCGGCTCGGATGAGTATAGTTATTTATATCGCGACAGCTATAAACAGTTCCTTGTTCCCATTAACAAAACATCCCCTTTTTCTTCGCTCTTCCGGAACCGGTACAGAAATTGGTGCTTTTTCTACTTTGTTTACGTTAGTGACTGGGGGGTTTCGGGGAAGGCCTATGTGGGGTACCTTTCGGGTGTGGGATGCTCGTTTAACTTCTGTATTCATCTTGTTCCTTATTTACCTGGGTGCACTGCGTTTTCAAAAGCTTCCTGTCGAACCGGCTCCTATTTCAATCCGTGCTGGACCGATCGATATACCAATAATAAAGTCTCCAGTCAACTGGTGGAATACATCACATCAACCTGGGAGCATTAGCCGATCTGGTACATCAATACATGTTCCTATGCCCATTCCAATCTTGTCTAACTTTGCTAACTTCCCCTTCTCTACCCGTATCTTGTTCGTTCCGGAAACACGTCTTCCTATTCCATCTTTTCCCAAATCTCCCTTAACGGAAGAAATAGAAGCTTGAGAAGGAATACCACTAAAAACCTAGTTCGCTCTCAAATAAAAACCTAGTTCACTCGCTAAAGCATCCATGGCTAAATGGTGAAAGCGCCCACCAACCTAGAAAGGCAAAATGGGTCAAAAAGTAGGTTCGATTCCTGCCGGATGCACTGCCTCTTAAAGACAGAAACAGAGGAGGGAAAGAAGGTAGTATAGGGAACTTGCTTTTGGATTCTTATCGAAAGTGAATCCCTCTAACACTTCTGTTAGTGTTTTATGAGAAAATCTTTTATAGACACAACAAGTGTGAAAATCCTTAGTCACTAGGCAAGAAAGCTCGATGGGAACAAAAAGGATACAATTAGTTCAGAATCAAAAAAATGTACAATTTCAAAGGAAAGAAGGAATGGCAAGTTTCCCTCCATTGAACATCAATCAATCTAGAAATAGGTAAAGGAAGGCGTATCACAGGGGTATTTTTCTTTTTTCTATTCACTTCCGTGGGGTTCTAAATTGAAAACATGAACACAAACGAAATCGTATTGAAATTACATAAAAAAGAAAAGGGAGGAGTAGCTCTTGGTTTAAAGAAAAGGGAGGAGATGGATCGAATTCAGTCTTTTTCCTTTCTTTGATGATCTCAACACATCTATTTGAATTCCCTGCGAGTGAAGGATTTCTCGTATGGAGAAAAACCTCTCGAGCGCTATCTGATCTTATTTTTGTATTTCAAATATGGGACCTGCCTTTTTAATGGGACATCCCGGCAACAGGCCTACTCATGCATGTGGCCAAGTACTCGACCAATCCTTGGAGCGAAGGGATGAACGAATTCTCGAGGTCTGGTTCATTGAGGTCAGCATCACATGAAACCTTTAGCACTTCCGTTCGATATTGGATGGAGTATGGCTAGAAGGTCAGCCTAGCTAGTCTTGTCAATCGGCCCTGACTCGTCTTCTCCTTGGTACCTACCGCTATTGAACTTCGGTACCTATATTCCTGAAACAAGACAGACCTTCATGAAGACCTTCTATTTTGGAATAAGATCGGACATTTCCACATTGAGGTGAAATTACATATGAGGAAAATAATCCTGGACTACGAAAGCTGCCCTTGTGTGGTAGAACCAGGTCTTCCACCGGGCGGTCAGCCAAGTACTGAAGCCCCTATCTTGATATAGAATAGAAGTGAGTTCACACTAAAAATAGAAGAAGCCCTATGATTTTTTAGCCCTGCTATCAATCACTTTGGTAAAGGGATCGAAAGATTATGGTCTGAAATAGAGACTTGAGAGTCCCTCGTGTGAGTACGTGCTGAAGAGCAAGGAGTGAAAGTGCATTCATCTTTCTTTCTGCTAGTTGTTTCCTGCTAATAGTGATTAGTGAGTGCCCCATACATAGCCAATGTCCGCCCGTGTTCACATCCAGTCTTCTCTGTACACTAGTGCAGCTTCCAGCTCTATGCTATGTATGGTAGTCGTTTGACTCGGGAATCCCTGATAAAAGCTTTTAGTCCGTGCCTGGCAGTTTCAGCCGTGGTCCA